>NC_072006.2:47172500-49837500 GCF_028885655.2 Pongo abelii | reverse complement strand
ATTTACAAGCCACTTGTCATGCTTTACAAAAATAGTTCAAGTAATTCTCATGTCTGTGAGGTAGGTGTTATTATTGTTTCCTTTATGACAAACTGAGGCTCAGTGAGGTGAAGTGACTGAACCCAGGCCACACAGCCGATAAGTGGTGGATTCAGGATGTGAACTCAGGTCTAACTCTGAATGCTACATTTCCTACCACTCCATACCACTTCATTAAATCTTCACGCTGTCTCATCTTAATCCTCACAATGACGACAAAGCTTCCAGGTTGACTGTATTATTCCCATTTTCCAGATGAGGAAACTGAGGATCCAAGATATGCTGTTATAAGGGATTGAGCGAGGCCCAAAATCAAGATCACTATGTTTGGGGTCATAATTTCCATGACCAAAGAGTACAGGCACTATTGTAAAATTTGAAGAGGATACAAGATTAGAACTCCCCCAACAAAAAAGTTTGGGGAGATAAATTGTCACAAGTCTTTACTTTTAGGCAGCCACATGGTATGGCTTCAGGAACTCTGGAAGATACTCTGTTCCAAGATACCTTCATAGCTTTTTCAGTATCGGAAGTTCCACCAATACAGATATTTTGGCATAAAGATGTTTTCTCTGTCCTTGCTTCTTCTTTCTCCCTCTACCCACCTCTTGCATTTTTGGAATGCATGCACTCTAAGAGTTAATACAGTAAAGGATTATTAGTTTTTCACACCTTAAAATAAAAAATACATAAGGATCATGAAGACACATATAGGAAATGGGGGCTTGAGTAGGCGGGGGAAGCTCATCTGTTCATCTGGTTGTCTGGGAGTATCATAAGATCCTAGGCTTGGATAGTAACAGAAGGAATAAAAGGAATTTCTTTGTTAACCCAAGGTCATCTGAGATCGTTCTTGCTTCTGGTGCACCAAGATCCAGTAGAGCGTGCCCAGGCCCTCTGGGAAATCTCATACCATCCATTTCTGTCATCAGTGGAGCAAAGAAAAGATGCTCACTAGTGTCTGGGGTTGCCCCTGGAGTGACTGTGGGCAAACCAGCTCTGCAACTGTTCCAAACAAATCCTTGTGATCATTCAAGTGTGGCCTCTTACCCAGGAACAAGACAATAGGCAAGCATCTGTGTAGCACAAAGTACAGCACCATGGCAGGGTATGGGGATTGGTCAGGATCCTGAAACGGAATGTCTTAGACGCACCCTAACTCACCATCTGACCTCAGATAGACCCCTTCCCCATGCTGGTGTCAGTCTTCTTACCTGTGAACTAAAGGGACCTGGTGGATCATCTCTCAGGTTCCTCTGCACACACTTTGTGTCTCTCTCTGGTTTGTGCTTAACTCCCACCTCTCTTCTCATCCATACAGGCACCTTCCTCTCCATAGCCCCACCTTCTCCTGGAGGAATGTAGCTTTCCTGCTGCTTCTCTCCCTTGCTTTGGAGTGGACTTCTGCATTGCTGACCAAGAAGATCAAACGTGAGTTCAAAAAAGCTGTAGCCATTCTTCCTTAGAAAGCATTCTTGGGGATGAGGGTTAGACATGAGGCCAGTGCCAGTGTCAGATGAGGCCCCCTCTGCTGTGGATTTGGGGCCACAGAAAGCTACCCCTGCTCACCACCCTGGCCCTCCACAAACTTTCCTTACTTGCTCCCCCCAAATTATTTCCCTAACTTTTCCATATTTTTATATATGGAAGGAGACTATATGTGTAGTTTGCATCTACTGGGGATGCTCCCCAGAGATCTGGTCTCATTTGTCTTATGATATCACTCAACACATACTTCTTGGGTGATCACATTCATTCCCACTGCGCGCGCGCACACACACACACACACACACACACACACACACACACACACACACACCGTTTAATTTTTTGTTTAATTAATGAGTCACTAGGCATGAGCCTGAGGGGAGAGCACCAGTGAGGAGGCTGCTGCAGTAGTTGAGAAGAGACAAGGGGTGAGATCAGGTGCTGATCTGAGGGAGTGGTAGTAAAGAGAAGCAGGAGACAGGGTTTGGAGGGAGGTTTAGGAGACAGAATTGACCCAAGTCCATGACTGATGGGATACTGGGGTGGCAGAGAGGAAGGAGGGAATCTCTAGATTCTAATAACAGACTGGACCTGTTGATGCCAAATGTCAAGATGCGGAATAGAAAGTAAGGTAGTGCTTGGGCATAAGGAGATAATAGTTCTGTTTTAAATATGTTGGAACAGAGGTGGTTCTGAGATGCCCAGATGGTGTTTTTCCCAGGCAGGTCAAAATAAAAGTCTTTAGTTTGGAATTGAGGATGAGTCTGGAGGAAGAGATGAGAATCATTGTTGGGATCGTGGGAATGAGTGGGATTACCCAGGAAGTATGTGTCAAGTAATGTCAGAAGATAGCTGAGACCAGATCTCTGGGAAGCATCCCCAGTAGATGCAGAGAAACCCGTGAGGTGTGCTTATACACACAAGTAAGTGGTTAAGAAGAGCCGACAAGAAAGGGAGGAGGGTTTTTATTAATAAGTGAGAGTTCAAGCTGACAATGGGGAAAGGAGCTACAACGACTCAAACCCAGTTTGATTTGCCGAACTCTGTCCCTGACTAAACCTAGAACAATGGTTCCCAAGCAACAGCCTACCTCCTGGTGCCCACTGCCTGCTTTAGGATCACCTGGGGTTCTTTTTAAAAAGTGGAGTCCCAAGGATGCACTTTCTAGAGATTCTGATTCAGCCTAGAGTCTATATTTTCTGAAAGATGCATAGATGATTTTGATGTACACTCCAAATTAGGAACCACATACTCTTCTTAGCTTCAGTCCATTCCTGGAGGGGTCATTAATGACAAGAAGTATTGTTGGAAAGTACTCAAAGTCTCAGCGGCCAGTCCTCAGTGAGGATGTGGGACTCCTGAAGTGAGTCCTGGATTGTAAGTCCCAGACTTGTCCCTAATGCACTGTATTATCCAATCTGACCTCATTTCTTTTAATCTATGAAATCAGAAGTTTGGTACCAATGATAAATAGAGTTCTTTCCATTCCAAAGTTCTACAGTTCCAAGACTCAGTAGTATCTGAAAGGATCATGCCTCTCTGGCCAGATTCCACTGGAGGGATGCTCAGTTTAGAATCATGGAGACACATTAAGCGCTGTATGAGCCATCCTTTGCTACGTAACAAACTATCTGTGGGTCAGAAGTCTGGCATTGTGCTTCTGGGTTCTTTGCTCCGGGTCTTACCAGGCTGAGATTGAAATGTCAGCCAGGGCTGTAGTTCTCATTTGGGATGCAGGGTCTTCTCCCAAGCTCCCTGGTTGTAGCAGAATCGTTTCCTTGGAGTTGTAGGACTGAGGCTCCTTTACTGGCTGTTACTTCTAGATGTCACCCTCATGCCTTGGCACTTGGCCTCAACCATCTTCAAAGCTACGAATAGCATGTTGGATCCTTCTCATCATTTGAATCTCTCTCATCAATCCTTCTCTACCAACCAGAAGAAAACTCTGCTTTTCAAGGACCTAATTGACTAGGTCTGGGCCAGAGATTAGACCTTAAAATTAGAGATAATCTCTAATCTTAAAGTCAACTAACTTGGGTCTTTAATTTTTCTGCAAAATCCCTTCACAGCATTGCCTATCTTAGTGTTTGATTCAATAATCAGAGGATGGGAATCTTGAGGGTGCAACTTTAGATTCTACCTACCACAAGTACTGAAATCAGGAAGCCATGTTTAGCCTCAAAAAGGAAGGAAGCATGGCCATACCACCCTGAAAATGCCTGATATTGTCTGATCTCAAAAGGTAAGCAGGATCAGACCTGGTTAGTACATGGATGGGAGACTGACTGGAAACACTGGGTGCTGTAGTTTTTTTCCCCTTGCCTCTTCTAGTTTTTAGTAAAAAAATAAATAAATAAAAATAAAAGGTAGAAAGCAACTCCACATCTGCCGACGTCTTACCCCAGGCATTATAGACATCCCCACGTTTAACTCTTATAATCAGCCTGTAAGGCAGGAATTGTAATTCTCATTTTAAAGATGGAAAATATAACTCAGATGGAGGGAAATACTTTCCCAAGATTATTTAGTTGGTTAGTGTTGGAGCCAGGCTCCCGAGCCAGATCTGCCTGACTACAATGCTTCTTCCACTCCACCGTTTCTTACTCTTTAGAGGTAAATCAAAAATCACACAACTGAGTTCAGATTGGTCTTCAGTTTACCAGGAGTCAAGGGTCAAATCATGATTTCCATGATGTTCCCACCTGTCTTTACTAATTTCTTTTATCAACTGGAGACAAAGGAATTAAGCATTAAAATATTAGGCTTCAAGAAGAGAGAAAATCTTTTGAATTTAGGGAAAGGGCCTTGGTCCCTTCCTAACCCCTTGTCCTGGAATCCAACATGCTTCTCCTTCAGTTCTTGTTGGACACAAATTCCTGATTCAGATCCATTTGAATGAATCTGAGTGCTGAGAAACAGAACTAGCCCCTGAATATAAGCAGAGCAAGAACTAAGAATTGAAGGTAGAGGACAGGGCCAAGAGAATTTCACTACACACCTTTGCCATAAGAGAAAAAGAGCTGAAATTCCGAATGAATGTGAGTTTGGACATTTCTTTCTTGCAGACAAACCAGGGTTATGTCCCAAAGAGAGGCTCACCTGTACCACAGAACTTCCAGACTCATGCAACACAGATTTTGACTGCAAGGAATACCTGAAGTGCTGCTTTTTTGCCTGTCAGAAGAAGTGCATGGATCCCTTTCAAGGTAGCGATGTCCAGGCTGAGGACAGAGGTTCCCCACTTCTTGCTCTGTCCAAAACTGGCTGAGGGATTCCCTTGGATGGCAGGACAAGGACCCAGGGCCTGTGCTCTTCTCATTCTCTTATTCAATGCCTAACCCTCAAGTACAAGTCATAAGTCTAGGCATGGTGACCATCAACCACCATAATATTGATGCTGGTCTTCTTGGGTCCAACACTTAATCATTCACAAACAACTAATACTTGTTGCATGCGCACTCTGTTCAAGAGACTATTATGGCGCTGTGACAAAATGAAACCTCAGTCAGCTTAAATGCTGGCATTGTTTTTCAGACTCTTTGATCTTCAAGGAAGTTTTCTGGTAACTCAATGTATTGGGCATCTATCTAATATGTGCGGGGAACTGTGTGTTTTTTAAAAAGATTCATTTATTCACTCACTCATACATTTATTCATTCAACAAATATCTGTTGTTAATGCCCTTTGAACAAAGACCACCAGAATACACCTGTAGTTGAACAAATTGGGTTTATTACTCATTGAAGTGAGGGAAAAGATTCACCCTAGACAAGTATGAGGCATTTCAGTAAGAAGCTGGTAGAAAGAATCTATTATAGGATTTGGGCTTTGATTGGGTAATTCGGGGGAGGGTCTAAAGAAGTGAGAGTTTGCTCTAGATTGGGTGCTGTTAGAAAGTGGGGGCAATTCTACGACTGGCTATCCCAGGAATCTTAACAATACAGAATGCAGAATAGACTGAGGATAAAGCTGTGATTGATTGGTAGAGAAGCATAAGTCACTCATGTTAGCTTAGAAGGGGGCGGGTGTTTGGTATTTTGCAGGTTTCACGGTGATCTTGTTTTTGTCTCACTTCATCATGATCTCAGAGTGACATTGTTTGATACAGATGTTCTAGGAGATTTTTTAAATGTCCAACAGAATCCATGTGGCTTAGCTGGGAGTGTCAGATCAGTTTTCAGACAACAGGGGCTGTCTCTTCCTTGGTATTTCATTCCTTCTAGGTACTAGGCACTTTGTTAGGCACTTTGGATGCAAAAGTAATTGAGGTTTTGGACCGTGAATTTTAAATCATTATAACTAAGCTCAAACACATCTTTATTGGCTGGGCACGGTGGCTCACACCTGTAATCCCAGCACTTTGGGAGGCCAAGGCTGGTGGATCACCTGATGTCAGGAGTTCGAGACCAGCCTGACCAACACGGTGAAACCCTGTCTCTACTAAAAATACAAAAATTAGCTGGGCATGTTGGCGGGTGCCTGTAATCCCAGCTACTCAGGAGGCTGAGGCAGGAGAATTGCTTGAACTCGGGAGGCAGAGGTTGCAGTGAGCTGAGAGCGTACCATTGCACTGCGGCCTGGGTGACACAGCGAGACTCCTTCTCAAAAAACAAAACAAAAGAAAACAAAACAAAACACATCTTTATTAATCAAAATAGGAACCATTACAATCAACACATTTTTGCCAAAGAGAAATAAGTTTGTTTATTGCTGTAGCATACAAATCCATGCTTCAGGATTTGACGAACTCTTGGAAAGCATTTTCTGCATTGTGTTGTTTGTGGATGTGTTTTCCCTGCAAAAAGTTGTTGAGATGCTTGAAGAAGTGGTAGTCGGTTGGCGAGAGGTCAGGTGAACATGGTGGATGAAGCAAAACTTTGTAGCCCAATTCATCCAACTTTTGTGCTGGTTGTGTGACGTGTGGTTGGGCGTTGTGGCGGAGAAGAATTGGCCCTTTCGGTTGATCAATTGGCCCTTTCTGTTGACCAATGCTGGCTGCAGGCACTGCAATTTTCAGTGCATCTCACGGATTTGCTGAGCATACTTCTCAGATGTAATGGTTTTGCCAGGATTCAGAAAGTTATAGTGGATCAGACCAGCAGCAGACCACCAAACAGTGACCATGACCTTTTTTTGGTGCAAGTTTGGCTTTGGGAAGTGTTTTTGAGCTTCTTCTCAGTCCAGCCACTGAGCTGGTCATCATTGGTTGTCGTGTAAAATCCACTTTTCATTGCATGTCACAATATGATTGAGAAATAGTTTGTTGTTGTTGCATAGAATAAGAGATGACCCTTCAAAACAATATTTTTTTTAAATTTTTGCTCAGCTCATGAAGCACCCACCTATCGAGCTTTTTCACCTTTCCAATTTGCTTCAAATGCTGAATGACCATAGAATGGTTGACGTTGAGTTCTTCGGCAACTTCTTGTGTAGTTGTAAGAGGATCAACTTTGATGATTGCTCTCAATTGGTCATTGTCAACTTGCAATGGCCAGCCACTATGCTCCTCATCTTCGAAACCCTCGTCTCCTTTGCAAAACTTCTTGAACCACCACTGCACTGTATATTTCTTAGCAGTTCCCGGGCTAAATGTGTTGTTGATGTTGCAAGTTGTCTCTGCTGCTTTACGACCCATTTTCAACTCAAATAAGAAAATCACTCGAATTTGCTTTTGGTCTAACATAATTTATACAGTCTAAAATAAATATAAAATAAACAGCAAATAATAAGTCATTAGCAAAAGTACAGGAAGCAAGAAATGTGCATTAAAATGATGTATGATATAACCACATTTATTTAAGAATGTATTCTAATATCAAATGGCAAATTTCAACAATGCAAAAGCCACAATTACTTTTGCATCAACCTAATAGTTGCTGAACAAGTCTTGTCCTACCAAAGCTCAGGACAGTGGAGAAGACAGATCAGCTCCAAAGTACAAGATTCTTATATGCACCTTGTAATATCTTTGCAAGGAAGGAGTGATGCTCAGAGTTGCCATACAACGTAGACTATTAGTAGTAGAACTGGGACCAGAACCTATCCCTTTTTTTTTTTTTTTTTACCTGCCATGGCTCCTTTTATGACTTGGGTGATTACACCAGGAGTTATGACAAATGCTAGGGAACTGACCCTGTTCTTTTATCTCTACTCTTCATATCCTTCTTTCCTTGCTTCCTGACCTCAGAACCCTGCATGCTACCTGTGAGACATGGAAAGTGTAATCATGATGCACAGCGCTGGCATTTTGACTTTAAAAATTACCGCTGCACACCCTTCAAATACAGGGGCTGCGAAGGGAACGCCAACAACTTCTTAAGTGAGGATGCCTGCAAAACGGCCTGCATGTTAATTGGTGAGACCTGTATCCTGGAAATCTGAGGGTCTAGTTTAACTAGAAATAGTATACCAATGAGGTTATAGGCTCAGGATTTGAGGTTAAAGTTCCTTGGTTCAAGACTTAGCTCTGTCATTCACTGGCTGGGAGGTCTTGGGCCAGTTGCCTGCCTTTATAAGCTTCAGTTTCCTTGTCTATAGAATGAGGTTAATAATAGTATTTACCTAATGGAGTGGCTCTGCCAAAAAAGGAGATAGTGTATAGAAAATGTTAATAGATCTTGGCCAATGCGACCTGAAAGCCAGGTGTGTCCCCTTGGAAGAAGGTGTTTCCTCATCATAGTAACCTGTTGAGCATCATACTGAAGATTTGTTTAAGAATGAAGTGTTGACAGGCCAGCTCTGGAATCCCATGGAGTAAGTGTCCATGGGACACTCACTCTCAGAGGTATTATCAGGTTGCCTCTGAGTCTTAACCTAAATTTCCCACAAACCAACCCAAGCCCATTTCCCTGGCCTCTTCTTCCTGATGGCTCCTGGGAGAGGAGACAAGGGTCTTGTCCACAGTATCATGATTCCTTAGAGCTTCCCATGAAGGGAAGCTTGTGGTCCTAGTTTCAAGTCAGGTCCCAGGATTGCCTTGGCCATTCAGGCCCATGGGTCCACGGAATTAAAATTCCACCTCTACTCCTGACCAACTGTGGGTCCTTAGGCAACTAATTTTACCTCTCTGACTCTGTTCTCTCATCTGTAAAGTGGTAGTGATGGTACATTTTTCAGCTTGCCTCACAGAATCTGAGGTCGAAATTGAAACGCTGCCTCATAAATCACACAGTGTTGCATTGTAAAGATCACTGGTCACCATCTCAATTGTTACCATTTAGTGAACCCCCACCATGGGACCACCACTATATCAAGTCTTTGCATTTTAAATCACATATAATCCTGCCAACAACTCAATGAGCTGTTTGCTGTGACTCCAGAATTACAGAAGAGGGAACTGAAATTCAAAGAAATGAAGAAAACAGCAAGTGGGAAAAGTCAGATTTTAATTCAGGTCATTTGACTCTAAGTTTGGTAGGACACTGTCTCCCAACATTGCTGGTGATGATCATTTTACTAAGGAATAAATCCACAGCCTTCACCTTCACCCCACTCTACTCTCCACTATCTGCTCTACATCTCCACCTGGACCTCACAAATGTCTCATGTTGAACTTGCTTAAACAGAACCTCGGGCCAGGCACAGTAGCTTACACCTGTAATCCCAGCACTTTGGGAGGCTGAGGCAAGAGGATCACTTGAGCCCAGGAGTTTGAGACTAGCCTAGGCAGCATAGTGAGACCCAATTTCTACAAACAACAACAACAAAACAAAAAAACAAAAACACGACAACAAAAAAACAGGCATGGTGTCATGAGCCTGTGGTCCCAGCTACTCAGGAGGCTGGGAAGATCACTTGAGGAGGTGTTCCCACCTCCTCAAAGATCACTTGAGCTGGGGAAGTTGAGGTTTAGTTGGGTGACAGTGGGAAACCCTGGCTCAAAAAAAGAAAAATAAGCTAAACATAAACATAAACCAGTACCTCTTACCATCACTCCCCTAACGCAAACCTGTTCTATCCATGCTTCTCATCTTGGTTGAAAAACTTAACAATCACAGTTGATGCCTCTCTTTATCAATTAACATCCATTAAGTTAGGAAATAATTTTAGTTCTACCTTGAAAGTAGATCCCAAATCTGGTTAAAACCTTACCACCTCCGCAGCTGCCACCCTGATCTGAGGAGCCGTCTTCTTACTTGGATTACCCCAACAGCCTCCTAAAAGGTGTCCCTGCTTCTATCTTCCTTACAATCTATTATTAACACAGTAGTCACAATGACCCTTTCAAAACATGAGTCAGGCCATATCACTTCTCTACAGAGAACACTGCGATGGATCCCCATTTCATTCTAAGTAAAACCAAATACCCTAAAATGGCTTACACTGATTTGTGTAGATTTCACATAATTATCCTCATTTTATAGAGAGGAAACTCACTAAGTAGCAGGACTGGGACTTTACCATGGGGCTTAAGGCATCAAGCCCAGCACGCTGTCTACCATATCCCCCATGATATGATGAGACATTTCATTCTTCCACAGCCTACTGGAGATGGATTGGGTAGGGTGAACCAAGCTGCAGAAAGGGATACTAGCTTTGAAGAGAAGGAAAGGCTTTTGAAGGGTGGTGGGATGGGGATGGGGTTTTAAGAAGTTCACATCTGCTCTTATTTTAGTTAAGGATGGACAATGCCCACTCTTCCCTTTCACTGAACGTAAGGAGTGTCCACCTTCATGTCACAGTGACATCGATTGTCCCCAGACAGACAAATGTTGTGAATCCAGGTGTGGCTTTGTTTGTGCCAGGGCCTGGACAGGTAAGGATTGGGGATATACCTCCCAAATCTATTGGGCATGTGCCAAGGATGCCATGCTGTCCCATGGAGTTGGGGGGTGTCTTGAACCTTGGATGCCCCTTGGGCTCATCTTTGAGGATCCTTGGGAACCCCTTTTACTGCCCAACAAGTTATATTAACCTCTTGATCTCTGAAGACTATTGTGCTGTTCTTCAAAGCCAGTAATTCATAGTATTGCTCTCTATTCTTCCCCAAGAAAACTTATTTTTTCTGAGACTCGTTCCTCAATGACTTGCAAGGTGACAATATTCACCGATTCATAAAAAATTCATAACCATGAGGTGTATTCCTAATAAGCCCTCATGTCTGCACAGAACTTCAAAGCATGCACATCATATTCATATCCTGTAAGTCGGGCGGGGGAAAACATTAGTAGCAAATGATGTTGGATAGAAGCCAACTTTCCTGTCTCCTCTAAGGCAGGTGTTTACTCCCCCATGTAGTCCCAGGGATTGTCCAGGTGTGGCTTTAAGGTTCTAAGGTTCAGTATAGTGTGGTGGCAGGAGTCAAAGGCTTTTCAACCTACTTCAACTTTTCTACTGGCTTTCTATGTGGCATTGGACAACTCATTTCCCTCTAAATACTCCTCAATGCCTACAATTTGTAAAACAAGAAGGTTCTGTGTGCTAATACTCCTGCCACCTGTGGTACTCTGGGGTTATATAACCCAGATCCATTAATTCTGTAGGAGCAGACAGGAATCCTATCAGATGGTACAAGTCAGAGATGGTAAGACTTTTCTTGATGGGCCTCAAGTTATTAGTCGTAGAAAGTTGATACTCTGCCTCCTCCAGTCTATTGTTACTGTAGGGGGAAAGGTAAGAAGCTTAATCAGAATAAAACCTTGTTTGAGATTCCCAAGATTCCCCAAATTTGTCTCAAATTATGACCAAGTATTTCAAGGTCAAGTGTTTTCTTTTACCCCATAAAGTCAAAAAAGGCTTCTGCCCACGCAAGCCCTTGCTATGTACCAAGATTGATAAACCCAAGTGCCTACAGGATGAGGAGTGCCCATTGGTGGAAAAGTGCTGCTCACGTTGTGGACTGAAATGTATGGACCCCAGAGGTTGAATAGTAAGTAGAAAATATTATCATCAAAATCATTAATTATGAGTAGCATAATAAAGAGCTGTCAGTTTTGTCTTGTATCCAACTTGCCAAATTATCTTAAGTATCACAATATTGAATGATGTTACTTTGATTTTATATATAATCCCATCATCTGAAAGTGATGATATATTTGGCTTTTTTTCAACTTCACGACTTTATTTTCTTGTCTTCTTGTATTGTGTAGAACCTCCAAAATAATAATGAAAATAAAGGCAATGGCATCCATCCTTGTCTAGTTCCTTATTTTAAAGTCAATGGCTCCTGCAACATAAAAATATATTTGTTGTTGAATTTGGAATACATAAGTTATATTGCACTTAAATTATTTTCTTTTTCCTCTTCTTTTCTTTTCTTTTTTTTGAGATGGAGTTTCGCTCTTGTTGCCCAGGCGCGATCTCAGCTCACTGCAACCTCTGCTTCCCAGGTTCAAGTGATTTTCCTGCCTCAGCCTCCCAAGTAGCTGGGATTACAGGTGCCCACCATCATGCCTGGCTAATTTTTTGTATTTTTAGTAGAGATGGGGTTTCACCATGTTGGCCAGGCTGGTCGCAAACTCCTGACCTCAGGTGATCCACCCACCTCGGCCTCCCAAACTGCTGGGATCACAGGTGGGAGCCACCGTGCCTGGTCAGTTATTTCCTTTTTAAGCTTATTTCCTATCCATTTACAGTTACTACTGAAAATGACTGATGAATTTTATCAAATACCTTTTAAGCATACAGTCACATAATGATTTTTCTCTTCTAATTTGTTGGCATAATAAATTATTAAATTTTCTTGAGCCATCCTTGCATTCTTAATAAACTTAATTGCAGTGTGTTGTATCAATATATTATTGGTTCTTTTTAGCTAATAGTATAGTTTGAATTTTCACATCTATAGTCAAAAGAAAAACAGGTCTTTTTAAATTTGTTTTTTCTATTTGGGTCTTATTACTTTCAAAAAATGAGTATGGGAACTAATTGGGAAACCTGTCTACTTTTTCTATGCTCTGAAATATTTTACATAATATAGCAATTCAGTGTTTTTTGAAGGCTACCAAAATTCAGCTCCAAAAGCATCTAGGTCAGGTTCTTTCTAGTGGTATATTTTAGTAATTTTCAAATATTTCATCTTATAGTCTGCAGGTTTTCTACCTCCTCTTCTGCAAATTTTGGTCTTTTATATTTTGGTAAAATTGATCCATTTTTCCTATATTTTCACAAGTATTACTTTAGAATAGTATAAATTGTTCTCTATATAATTCTTTTATATCTTTAACTTTGGTTAATGCTTTCACTTGTACATTCATGTTTCCACCCACCTATTTACTCACTAAGCATTCAATCCCTTTACTCACCTATCCATTCACTCAACACATATGCAAATACCCAATCCCCACTCACCTATCCCTCCTATCCTTCCACTGACACACTTTTCAACTTAGCTATTTGCCCACTCCATATGTCTATCCACTTAGCTTTCTTACTCATCTTTCTTCTACAGACCCACTTGCCCATCTAGCCTTTAATTCATCTTCTTATTATTGACCTCTCTCCTCCCCCTTTCTCTGCACACACACACATGCACACACTTTCATACCCATCAAAATACATATTCATCATTTCTATACCTAACCCCCTCCATCTCCCTACCAATACACTCATCCACCTTTCATTCAAACAGCCTCCATCAATAGGCCCACATATCCCATCACTACCCTATCCATCTTTATATTCAATCCAATCCACTTATTCACCCAATCATCCACCCGTCCATAATCCATACATTCATGTACCCAAATATCCATGCTTTCCTCACTAATCCCTCTCCCTGCTCAACCATCTTCCCACTTATCACTCTACCAGCCACCCACCCATCCACATAGCTACCTACCTATTCACACACCTACCAATCCCCCCCACCTACCTTGCTCATCCAGCAAGATGTACTCAGTGTTTAGTTGGGGCCTATTCATGTTTTAAGCGCTGCTTCTAGACACAGACCTGTTTAATGGAGTTCAGAGCTTACTTGGGGGAGCAAGCATGTAACTTAGTAATAGAGTTAGAGGCAGAGGGAACAACACAGGAAGCCAGTGACAGAGAATCAGTCCATGTGACAGATCTTGGGCTAATGAAAAAGCAGGAGGTGCCAGGAAGAGGCTGGTCTTGTTGGTTCTCATTGGAGTCCCCTGTTCTGAGCACAGGATTGTTCCTGGGAGAGAATTGGCCTGGAGGCAGAGATAGGGCACCATGCCCCTCAATAAGAAAGGATGAAGAAAGGAGAGGCAAAACCCCAGATAGGTCCTTACCCAGCCTTCTCCAAGAAATTATTGGAGAAAAGGGGCCAAAACCATGATTCATCCCAAGTCCCAAAGACATAAATTTTATTTCACCTGCTTGGAAAGTAAGATGCTTGGATGGGCCTGAAAATTAGGCAAGACAGAATGGAATGAAACAACCATAAAGATAGTTAATTTATTTTCAATAAAATTTATGAAAAAAATCCAGCCTTAATTGGGGATCCTGGGTACCATTTAGAAATTTACTGACTTTGGTGAGCCAAGATTGTGCCACTGCACTCCAGCCTGGGCGACAGAGCGAGATTCCATCTCAAAAAAAAAAAAAAAAAAAAAAAAAAAAAAAAGAAAGAAATTTACTGATTTTGACTTTGTGGGTGTTCAGCCTCTGTCTCCACTAAAGACATTACTTCATTCCTTTAGACTCACCCTTCCTCTCTACCTTCAACTCTACAAGAAAATATTATATCCACACAAACATCAAAACATGCCCTGGTGTCCTCTGGCAAGAACTTGTATGCTCAGCTCCCTCTTAATCTTATTTCTGACACTCACTTGCTGGGTGACATTTAGTCAGCATCCTCACTTCTCTGGACCTTGTGATTCCCATCTATAAAATGAGAAATAAGGCTTGATGGTCCCTCAGAGCCCTTCCACTTAGGTATTCCAGTTTTCACTCTCTCCTGGGCTGAGTTTGTGAGAATATGAGAAATGAAATGAGTGAAACAGCACTGCTTAGGACATCTTACTCGTTCATTAGAAATTCTCCCAGGCACGGTGGCTCATGCCTGTAATCCCAACACTTTGGGAGGCTTAGGCGGGCAAATTGCTTGAGGCCAGGAGGTGGAGACCAGCCTGGCCAAGGGCGATACCTCATCTGTACTAAAAATACAAAAATTAGCCATACGTGGTGGTGCATGCCTGTAATCCCAGCTACTTGGGAGGCTGAGGCACGAATTGCTTGAACCAGGAAGTGGGAGGTTGCAGTGAGCCAAGATTGTGCCACTGCACTCCAGCCTGGATGACAGAGCAAGAATGTCTTTAAAAAAAAAGAAGAAAAGAAAAGAAAAGAAAGAAAAGGAAAGAAGAGATAAGAAAAGACAAAGGAAAAGAAAAGACAAAGGAAAAGAAAAGAAAAGAAAAGAAAATTCAGTAGTCTCTTTAAGTGAGATTGTCAAGTTGGTGGGATGGGATTCTTATGGGGGCTCTGTCTGTGATCCTAAATTTCGTGACCATATAGTCACTCTCTGATGATAAGCCTGTCTTTGGCCTTTGTCTGTCATGTAGGAAAATTTGGAGAACAAACTTGGCCCAAAAGGGTAACACCTAGTTAGAGAAGAAAACGGGAGCCCTTGGGATAACATTTACTCTGTAAAGAGTGTCTCTCTTCTTCCCAGGACTGGTTGAGTGGCCAGTGTAGATTCCGTGGCTGTAGGAAAGGAAAGCTGTTCAAGTTCCCCAGCACCTCTTTCCCACAGCTCCTCTACCAGCCCAGTTAGAATCCCCGAAGTCCGCTGTGTTATTGAACTTTATTCCACTGTAGTCTCCCAGGCAAGTCCCTTCACTTCATAGTTCCTCAGACATCAAGGAGCTCGCATTGATGATAAAGGCTCCCTCTAAGCTCTGATATTCTCTCTTGCTCTCAGAGCAACAAAACTTTGAGAAACGTTCTCTGAAGACTCTGCTATCAGCCTGATTCCTCCCTTGCACCCTGCTCTGTGGCAAATCTGTATTCTTTGGCCTTAGTCAATGAATATGAGTGAACCAAAGATGAAATAAAAGAGAGAAGGATGGGAGGAAACTGTGGGAGAGGGAGAAAGGAACACAGAGACCGTGGGAAAAGAGAAACAGTTAGACTTAGGCACAGAGAGGCACAGGTAAACAATGAGATACCAAGAGACCGACGGTGACACATTGTCAGAGACAAGCAGAAGGGGTGCGCTAGTAAGTGCGCACGTACGATGGAAAATGAATGAAGAATGAGGACACTCCACTGCTCTCCAAGTTATCAAGATGAAGACCCAAGATGGTGGCATTCACTCTGAAGGTAGCCTGGAAAGTGGGAGACACGCTTTGCCCACTCCCTGAGGTTGACTAGAGCCCCCAGCCCAGTGCAGCCTAGGAGTGTAAGGATCAAGATCCATTCAATAAGAGACCGACCCTTCCTCCCAAGCTGTGAGCTGTGGGTGCCAGTTAGTCCCATTTGTGACCTTGGGAACTTAGTGTTCCCAGCAAGAAAGGGGGTGGCTGGCTTGTCTCCAGTTCTTATATCCAAGGTGCAGCAGCTGAGCATTCCAAATTCTGGAACTACCAGAAAGGCTGGCCTCTCTTCAACATGGGATCTTCTGGACTTTTGAACCTCCTGGTGCTATTCGTCCTCTTAGCGAATGTCCAGGGACCTGGTCTGACTGATTGGTTATTTCCCAGTAAGTATTGGCCTCAGCCCTTATCCTAGAGAGAGGGGAGTTTGCTGGGAGGAAGGAACAGGGAACAACTCTTCAGATGTGGGTTGCCCACCATCTCAGCCCAGGTCCCGGGATGGGAGAGGAGAGAGATATTTGTAAGATCCCTCCTGTGGAAGATCCCTTCTGGGAATGCAGTAACCCCGACTTAGGCAATCCCCACTTTCAGTCCCTTTGAAGTGGAGGGTCTTTATCAAGGAGGTGGAGGAGAGTCACAGGATCTAGCTTTCAGGGGAGTCGCTACAGGAATCCAGGAAACCAAGGGACCTTCTCCTTACCCCACAAGCAAAACAGTCCCCTTCCTTGAGGCATCATCTCTATCCACTCCCGGTTCTTTCAAATGTAGTCCCATAAAGTATCCCCATATACCTAGGGGATCCCTAACTTTGAGATAAAGGACAGCATCCAGAAGTCCCTTGAAACTTAAGTCACTAATGTTCCATGACTATAATGTAACAACGATCATTGTTATCATTTGCTGAACACTCAGGAAGTAAGGATTTCTGAAAAGAGATTTCTAAAACAACAGAGGGATCTGAAATCAAACTTAGTGGGTTCAAATCTTGGTAGCCTTGTAATCTTGGGCAAGTTACTTAAATTTCATGGGCCTCAGTTTCCGCATCTGTAAAATGGGGATATTAATAGAACTTCCTTCATAGAGCGATTATAAAGATTAAATGAGATCATACATTTAAAATGCTTAGAAGAGTGCTCGGCTTATGGTAAATACTTAGCAAGTGTTAGATAATATGACTGCGCATCAGTTACTCTGATTAGGGCTTTATATACTTTGTCTCATTGTTTTCTCACAACTCTGTAAGGGCAAAATGATCTTACAGATGATGAAACCAAGTTTCAAAGAGGGTCAGAATTCAGACCAAGAGTCAGAATTCAAAATCTAAACTGGCTCCGGGTAAGTGATACTAATTGCTGTATAATACTACCACCTAGAGGAACTTCCAAACACCGATTCCTCAACAAGGGCAAAAAGACCGCATCAGCTTAAATCAGTGGCCCACAGTGGTGCGATTTTGCCTTCCAGGAGAACTTTGCAGTGCCTGGAGACATTTTCGGTTGTTACAATTAGGGGTGCTACTGGAGTCTGATGGGAAGAGGCCTGGGATGCTGCTAAACATCCTAAAATCCCCGGTTCAGCCCCCTAAACAAAGAATTATCCAGCCCAAATATCACTGGTGGTTGAGAAATTCTGCCTTAGATGGGATGGAGCTGCGGGGTGGGAAGAGAGGGAGGATTGGTCAGTGGGGAGTGAGTCGGCCGGGTGTAGGCAGTAGGGAAGTGAGTGAGGCCGCCCTGAGGAAAAGAACTCCTGGGGGCGAGCAAAGTGGAAGCAAACTTCCCTGACTCTCTAGAATTGCCTTGTGTCTGGCAAAGCGGGGAGACACTATGCTCTCTAAGGCACACGGGTGTAAAACTGCTCCTTCCCTAGGGAGATGTCCCAAAATCAGAGAAGAATGTGAATTCAAAGAAAGGGATGTGTGTACAAAGGACAGACAATGCCAGGACAACAAGAAGTGTTGTGTTTTCAGCTGCGGAAAAAAATGTTTAGATCTCAAACAAGGTAATATTCAGAGCTGCAGAATAACCAACCCCTCCTCCCCCTGTCCTCACCTTCTGCCTTCCTGGACTGGCTTTGTGCCCTGATCACTGAGGGCTGCTCTCTGGCAAAACTGCTGGACTTGGGAGACCTGTGATTTAGATTCATTACTGTGCCAAATATGGTGTGTGCCATTAGGAATGACCTTCTCCTATCAGGTAATGTCCGAGACTCAGTTTCCCAAAACAAATGATTGGTGAAGGAGTGGCATTGAATCAGATTCTTTTGGCTATTTGGATACCTGTCACTCTTATAATTTTTTGAGCCCCCAGGTGGCCATTGTTGCCCTAACATATACCAACATTGCTGCTGCAAGTGATAAATTAAGCAATTTATATTTCCTAACTTTTTTGCTATGGAGTGACCACCTCTCTGCCTACACAAATCCAACTTTGCACCAAAACAACTCTCCTGACTGCTCCAGAACAGACGGTTTTTCCTTTCTGCTGCATCTTAGTTTCATGCCCATCTCCCTGGGATGCAAAAAGACTATCAAAGATTCTGTTTTTATTCATTTGACAAATATTGATTGAGTGCCTCTGAGACCCACAATAGGATTTGATCTGCTCAGTGTGGTCAGGGAGGTTGGGATTGCCTTCTCTGAGAAAGCAAATCTGGAGCTGAGTTGAGAAAGATGGGTAATGTTTTAGGCAAAAAGTGGGTGGAAGGGTTTTCCAGGCACAGGGAGTAGCATGCACAAAGGCTCAGTGGTGGGGCCTGGGGAGGCTAGAACACAGAGTGAGCACGAGCATGGTACAAGGAAAAGAGATTCTGGGTGGGCAGAGATCAAACAATTCAGGTATGGTGGGCCAGATTAAAGAGTCTTGCCTGGATCCCAAGGGCCATGGCAATCCACTGAGGCAGGGCATCACATGACCAGGTTCATACTACATCTATCGAGTTTAAAATAGGAGGAACAGAATGTCTTAAAGGACTTCAAGATGATAGAAATGGTGGCCAGAACTAGAGGTAGCTGAGGGGATGAAGAAGAGTAGGACGTGCTTGAAAGAAAGCATAGGATGTAGGAGGCAAAGTAAACAGGACTTGACAGAGTAGAGTGGGCAGGTTAGGGGGCTAAGTCACTCATGTGCCAGCAGGTAAGGATTCTGAATTCAGACATCCTGAGTTCAACTCTTACCTCCAGTTTTTACCAGGCTTTTTGTCTTGGATAAATTAACAACTTTCCCTCACTGTTCTTCAGTTTCCTCAGATAATAAAAGGATCAGTGTAAAAGGTTATTTTGAGGATCCAATTGAGCTGCATGATGTGCTTAGAGCAACGGCTGGCACATAGTAGCCACCTGATACCTATTCGCTTATTTGTAATTCTTGGGTAAGGGCTCCTAAATAGCAGAGATCATGCCTTTTCTCTGTTCCTTGAAGCATTGAGCACATAATAGGTGCTCAATGAATAATTTATTCAGTTCGGATCAGGATACATTTCCTTTATCCTCAACATTCCATAAGGTTCTATACTGTGCCAGACTACCTGTTAGGAATTGAGATGCCAAAATGAAAGCAGACACACTAGAAACTCACAGCCTCAGGGATGAGACTGAAGATATAAACAAATGAAAAATGAATGCACAAGATTCTGAAGCAAGGTGTGGCAGTGAGGAATGTAGAATGGAGTCAAGAGAGACATCACAGCAGTTGATGTCTGAGAAAGGTTTTGGAGGAAGAAGAGTGTCACTATGAGCAGTGCAAAGGGTTGGAGGTATGGAGGTAGCATGGTGTGTTGAATATTGCTGGAGCATGTGGCTCAGAGGGGTTCTGCGGCAGGAGAGGAGGCCAGCATCACAGTAGGAGCCAGACAATGAAGGGCCTTGTGGGTCATGGGAGGGCATTGTCATAGAGTGAAGGTAGGTCTTATCTGTGCAATGACATGATAAGCCTGGCTCTCAGATCCATCAGATCCTTCCCTCTGGTGGGAAGCATGAAAGATTGATTGGAGGGGCCAGGACTGGAGGCAGGGGGATCAATCTGAGGTTATCTCAACAGTCCAGGCATGAGACACTGAGGCTTATATTAAAGAGACTGGCAGAGAGGTGAGCTATTAGGAGGTAAAAATCAACAGGATCTAATTGTTTAGCAGTGGAGATTTACCCAAATGGAACTGTGTAAGCATTATATAGTTGGGACGTGCATTTGTTTGGTAGAGTCGCTATAACAAAGTACCACTGACTGGGAGTCTCAAACAACAGAAATGTATTGTCTCACAGTTCCTTAGGCTAGAAGTCTGAGATCAAGGTGTCAGCACGGTTGGTTCCTTGTCAGGGTTATGGGGAAGAAGCATGTTCCATTCCTCTCCCCTGGCTTCTGGTGCTTTGCTGGCAATCTTTGGTGTTCTTTGGGTTGTAGACACATCACCCCAATCTCTGCCTTCACATTCATATGGTGTTCTCACAGTTTGTGTGCCTCTGTCCAAATTAACCTGTTTGTATAAGGACACCAGTCATATTGGTATAGAGGCCCACCCTATTTTGGTCTGACCTCATTTTAGCTAATTACACCTGCAAAAACCCTATCTCCAGGGATGCAGATGCCCACTGTGGGGTCTCCTTGCAAATGTGTGCAATATGTCAATGGAGCTGTGCTCCTGCCATGTGATAAGGGAAAAGGAGCCTATTCTGGTTTCATCTATGGTAGTTGCCAGGGAGAATAATAACAACTGTTTATTTCTGGAGTGGGCACACTGAGTTTTCAACTCTGGAGTCTCTCTGCAGATGTATGCGAAATGCCAAAAGAAACTGGCCCCTGCCTGGCTTATTTTCTTCGTTGGTGGTATGACAAGAAAAATAATACTTGCTCCATGTTTGTCTATGGTGGCTGCCAGGGAAACAATAACAACTTCCAATCCAAAGCCAACTGCCTGAACACCTGCAAGAAAAAACGTGAGTCCTAGGGGCCCCGATCTTTCATCCTCTCCAGTCCCATGCTGGGAGGTCTGGGTGTTGGCCGGTCCATTCCAGGACAGCTACATCTTTGGCAGACGTGGTGCTGACAGAACCAGCTCTGATCAGGAGGTAAGAATGCACCTGGCAAAAGGCTAGACCAAGTTACTTTCTGAGTATGAGGAACTGAGGATGAGAAGGGATGTAGAAGTAATCAATGCTGGCAAGTATGAGCGGAATTGGGAGGGGTGGAGGAAGGGTGTAGAAGTGGTGAAATCTCAGAGATGAATTGCAGAAGAGGCACAGGATGTTAAACGTAGACACGTTGACCAACCAACCCTTCCAAGCCATCAATGTCTCAACACAACTCTTTGGCAGCGATTCACTCCTATTCGTTTTTCCTTGAAGGAAATGGAGAGCTCTCCAAAGCAAACCCACTACTTTTTAGTGTCTTTCTGTGCAAAGATGTATAAACATAACTTCAAGCTCCAAAGATGAGCTGAACCCAAGATGCTCAGCTGTTTCTGTCCTACGTTCTCAACAGGCTTTCCCTGATTGGATAAGGATGCGCTGGAAGAGCTGCCAGAATGTGGCTCATGCTCTGAGGACTGTTTGTGTACCTGACTGATGCTCCAGATTGGCTTCCAGTTTCACTCTCAGCATTCCAAGATCTTAGCCCTTCCCAAAACAGAACCCTCGCATCTACCTCCTCTTCCTCCATCTTTGGCTCTTTTGATGCACAATATCCTTCCGTTTTGATTTCATCTTTATGTCCCCTTTATCTCCAACTTCTAGAGCTCCCAGTTTATACCTGTTTCCCTCTCAATTTTTTCCAATAAAGTACTTGATGTAGTCCTGTGCCTCTGAGGCTGAGTAATTGACATCTTTTTGGCACATTACACTTTGCAGAGTAAGGGATCATTGAGGCTTCTGGTGACATCATTCAAGGGAGTGAAGACCATCAGAACTTGAGAGTTCAGAGTTCCAGGAATATTGTTATTGTTATCTTCCTTTGTTTCTACAAAAGATTGTAAAACCCTTTTTAGGCAAGGGCCCAAGGACAGTGCCTTAGTTTGGATCCTCTAGAAACTAACCCTGGGAAAAGGGCATGGGTGCAGGTAGTTTGTTTGAGAGATCTCTCAAGACATACAAGATGGGGAGTGGGATGAGTAATTCAGGGAAGAGAAGGGAAGAGACAAGAGTCTATTATGAGCTGGTTACTACTGTAGCTCAATCCTATTGGGACCTTTTAAAAAATCATGTAAAACAGGCTTACAAATTTTCTTTTTTAAAATATTTTATTTTATTTTAGGTTCCAGGATACATGTGCAGGATCTGCAGCTTTGTTACATAGGTAAGCCTGTGCCATGGTGGTTTGCTGCACCTATCAACCCATCACCTAGGTATTAAGTCCCTCATGCATTAGCTATTTATCCTGATGCTTTCCCTCCCGCTGCCCCCTCAACAGGCCACAGTGTGTGTTGTTCCCCTCCCGACGTCCACGTGTTCTCATTGTTCAGCTCCCACTTACAAGTGAGAACATGCGGTATTTTGTTTTGTTCCTGCGTTACTTCGCTGAGGATAATGGCTTCCAGCTTCATCCATGTCCCTGCAAAGGACGTGATCTCATTTCTTTTTATGGCTGCATAGTATTCCACGGTATATATGTACCACATTTTCTTTATCCAGCCTATCACTGATGGATATTTGGGTTGATTCCACATTTTTGCTATTGTAAATAGTGCTGCAGTGAACATACGCATGCATGTATCTTTACAAAAGAATGATTTATATTCCTTTGAGTGTATACCCAGTAATGGGATTGCTGGGTCAAATGATATTTCTGGTTCTAGATCTTTCAGGAATTGGCACACTGTCTTCCACAATGGTTGAACTAATTTACATTCCCACCAACAGTGTAAAAGCATTCATGTTTCTCCACAGCTTTACCAGCATCTGTTGTTTCTTGACTTTTTAATAATCACCATTCTGACTGGCATGAGATGGTATCTCATTGTGGTTTTGATTTGCATTTCTCTGATGATCACTGGTGTTGAGCTTTTTTTCATATGTTTGTTGGCCGCATAAATGTCTTCTTTTGAGAAGTGTCTGTTCATGTCCTTTGCCCACTTTTCAATGGGGTTGTTTGTTTTTTTTTCTTGTAAATTTGTTTAAGTTCCTTGTAGATTCTGGATATTAGATCACAAATTTTCTTAATCTGTCTCCAGTGATAGGGAAGCTAAGCTATTTGTCCACTGATTCCCAATGCCCACTGGATGCCAGGGGTACTAAATCCCTTGCTCTTTCAAACTGTTATGCTTGCAAGCTATACAAGCTCCCTGGGGGCCAGAGAAAACCCATAGCAGAAAAGTAGGGACTGATGCTAGAGGTAGGAGGCTGTCAATGTGCATTGGCTATTATTCAGCCATAAAAAGGAATGAACTTGTCACTCACCACTGATGACATGCCTTGCTGCACAAACCCGGCTGCCACGCTGCAGAAATCCTTCCATTACCCACAGTCCTTTGCCGACGGGATTGATGCCCAGGTAACTAGCTCCTCACCTCCTTCGGGCTTATACCAAGGATATAAAACTTGGTACAGATGCTCAAGCCTTAATGCTTCAGGGTGTGACTTTTAATCCAATGCTGTAGCTGTGACAACAGGGACAAAGGGAGAACAGAGTTGGAGAAGTCCCAAAGTAACGAAAGAAGTTATTGATTGTTGCAAAATCAAACGACTTAAAGGATAAATGTAACTAATCTTTACATACAAAAGAAGAGAGAGGGAAGTGAAGGGCAGGGAGAAAGAGACTCAGACAGACAGAGACTCCCTGCGAAAAAGACAGGCACAGAGTAAAAGACATACAGAGGCACAGAAAAGAGAAGAAACAGAGTGAGAAAAATAAAACATAAGAATAGACATGTCAGGAGAAGAGTAAAATTAGAAAGAAGGAAGAGAGCTAGCATACTGTTAACCTGCAAACTCCCCCTGGGAAATGGAAGACTCTGGAGTTAAACCTCCCCTTCTGCTAAGGGAGCCTGGAAAGCCCAAGACAAGATGTGCCCTCTTTCCCTGGTAGACCAGAAAGCCTCAGATTGCTGAGGATTAGGAGCCGCCTATCCCCCAGGGTAGGTACCAGGTAGTCCCACTGATGGCCTCAGGGATCTGCTGTTCCTGATGGGGGAGTCTGGCTGGCTTGTCTCCAGGGCTGTCTCTTGGAGTGCTGGGCCACACTGGGGCAGGCAAAGTGCAGATGTAGGAGCTGCTGAGCAGCAGTTCTTAGTTTTGGTGCCATCAACCAGGCCAGTACTTCCTAAAATGGGACTCTCAGGACTTCTGCCAATCCTGGTACCATTCATCCTTTTGGGGAACATCCAGGAACCTGGGCACGCTGAAGTCATCCTTGGCAGTAAGTATTGGGAACTCTGTCCTTGCAATGGGGAAAGGAAACTCAGTGGGGAGGAAGGAACAAAGAATAATTTTGCAGTTGAGAAATTATTTTCTCCACCTCTGCCTGGAATTCCGGGTGGGAAAGAGGGGAGCTATTTGGAGTCTCTTGGTAAGAGACTCCCTTGGTGAATACAGGCATCCGAATCTGTGGCAAGTGGCTCCTTGCTGCCATTCCAAAGAGTTCTTCCTGGAGGTGCCTAGACCTACAGCTCATGAAATGAACTAAGAAGGAGTAGTAAGCCCAAGGAAGTCTCCCACAAGAAAAACAGGCTGCTCCCCACAACACCACCTGTGTCAGCTTCCAAATGTTCTCATTGCAGCCCCCACACCCATACCCACAAAGGACCCTGGTCTTTGGGTTAAAGAATGATCTCCAGAAGTCCCTTGGAATGCTGAAATGTGAAGACTCACAATTAGCAGCTAACTGTACTGGGCACTGAAAATTAGTGGTTGAAAGTCAGCATTCAGGAGCCACACATTGTAGGTTCAAATCGTGGCTCCGCCCCTGAGTAGCTGTGTGATCTTGGGCAAATTCACATAACCTCCTTATGCTTCCAATTCTTCTGCTTACAAAATGTGAATATTAAGAGTACTTACCCATAGATTTGTAATGAGGATTAAGGAGAAAAGGCAGCTCACAGTAAGTGCTTCATCCATATTACTCATTGTTACGTTATGTTGCCCCAGGAAGTTTGACGGTGACTTGTCAAACTGTGTTGCGGTTAGTTTTCAAAGCAACCCTATGGGCAAATGAGGAAATCAAGGCTCAGAGAGAGTGCCTGGCACACCAAGGGTCGCACAGAATTCAAAAGCCCAGCTATCTGATGCCAGAAATGTTAATCTCAATCGTCGAGAGCCACAGTGCCTCCTGGGGGAGCAACCAAGCACAGCAAGGCTGAGTGACCAGAATAGTCTTAGAGGAATGCGTCTTTCTCTCAGGAATCTCATAGACGGTGAGGGCAGGGGGTAGGGGTTGGTTTAGGGATCCGATGGTGACTTGTTATGGGGTTGGGGATGTGGGCAGTGTTGTGAAATTCCTGAGCCCCCGAGGGCCACTACCTTCTGGGGACAGGTGAAGTGGAAACAAGGTTCTCTAACTCTGTAGGGGTGCCCTGGGCTCGGGGAAGGGGAACACTGGCTCCTTTAAGGCCTCGAGGGAATATATCTTCCCCTCCCTTAGAGCCGTGTCCCAAAATCAAAGTGGAATGCGAAGTGGAAGAAACAGACCAGTGTACCAAACCCAGAGATTGCCCAGAAAACATGAAGTGTTGCCTGTTCAGCCATGGAAAGAAATGTTTAGACCTCAGAAAGGTAACTCAGATGCTTCCTAAATTACCCAGTGCCCTCACCTCCTATCTCCACCTGCACTGCACTAACTTTGTCTCCCGGTTCACTGATGGCTGGTCTCTGACCAAGAGTTTAGGTACATCTTCTACTTGACACAAATCTGCAAGTCCTGGACTTGGGAGACATGGATTTTATTTCATTTCTTCCTCTATTTTGGTAAGTGATGTGAACAATGTAGTTTTCCTTTCTGGGCCTCAGTTTCCCTTTCCATAAGACAGGTGTTGATATTGGACCACATGGTCTCTTGGCTACTCTTCAGTGATCCTTGAGATGCCAAGTAGTCACCGAAGTCTCATCAAATGCCAACATTGTGTCAGGTTATATGATAGCTATAAGAGACAGGTATATAATCTGTATTTCCTGGCTTTTTTCTCCAGGCCTCTCTATCTATATAAATCCAGCATGCCTTCCCTGACCACCTTAGACCGCCTACACTCTTTCTTCTCTGCCCATATTATTGAGCTCTAAAGAAGATCATCAAGGACTATTCATTCATTCTATTCATCCAACAAATATTGATTGGTGCCCCTGACACCCATGATGGGTTCCACTTGCTCACTGTGGCCAGGAAGGTTAGAAAAGGTTTTTCTGGGAAAGAGATCCATGATTTAAGATCTGAAAGATGAGTACTTAGACCAAAAATGGGAAGAAATAGTCTTTCAGGCACAGGTAACAGCATGTGCAAAGGCTCTGTGGCAAGAGGCAGGATGTTCAGGCCTAGAAAGCCTGGAAAGCAGAGAGTGAGCACGAGACAAGAAAGAGGAAACCAGTAGTGTATATTCAGGGCAACTTGAATCTGTACTCCCAAGTGGCCATCCTCGAGTTTTGGGCTCAAATAAACACCCTACTTAATCGTATTTTCTGAATCTTGTTACTTTAGGTTGACATACCTTTCAAGACAATAATAGGTTTTCAGTGCTTTGACAAAACCTCCAATGTGTGGCCTTCCAGCCAGGCATCTGTGGTTTCATATTGTTCAAGCATTTGTTGCATCCCTGTGGATTGCATCTGTCTATAGGTTCGCTGTTGATGAACCAAGAAATAAGGCATACATAGATTTCTACAGAAATTGTAATTCTATAACAGATTTTCAGAAGATGAGGAAGGCTGGTATCTTTCAGAGTGCAAAGTGATTTTGGAATTAAAAGAATTTCTTTGGGTTAAAGTTTGTCACTGACTTGTGTTCCTGAACCATGAAGCATGAATATGTGGGCTGAGAAATAGTTTCTCTTGATAAATAAACAAGTAACAAATTTTAAAAAGAGAGAAAGATGAAGCTGGGCTAGATGGGGGAAGGAGAGCTGGTAAGGGATCTGGTCTTGATCCTAACAGCAATGGACTAACTTATGTTCAAATCCCTTACCATCTGTGTGGCCTCAGGAAAGTTATTTAGCCTCTCTAAACCTTAGTTTCCTCATCTGCATAATGAGAACAATGACAGGACCTACTTTACAAGATTAAATGTTAATAGATGTCAACTACTAAGAACAGTGCCTGACACTAATCAATGCTATAATTGTTGGTTTGTGTGCTTCAGACTATGGGGTTCTAAAGAACTCTATTTGTACCTCATAGCACTATGGGCAAAATAATTGCTCAATAAATGCTTAAGATCAGGGTAGATTTGAGTTTTGGGTTTTTTTCTGTGAATACTCCTGAAGCATCCTCTCTATGCCAAATTACCTGCTAGAAACTGCTGTATCAAGATGGCATAAGATGCAATCCCCTCTCAAAAACCTCACATTCTCAAGGAGCAATCAGAAAATATGAACAAGAAAGTAAATGGAAATGATAAATGTGTGCGCGAGATTGAAAAGCAATGAAGAAAATCAAGGAATAAAGAACGAATCCAGGAAAGACTGCATAAAAGAGTCGATGTCCGGAAAGGGTTTTAAAGAATGAACAATAGTTCACTTAGCAAGAGGGGGCTGGATATGTCAGGCGTGTGCAAAGGCACGGGGTGTGTAAGAAAGTGCTATTTTTAGAGTATAAGTTTGGGAAGTTGGGTGTTGGAGCAGCATAAGAAATAAAGCTGGAGAGGAGGAGGAGAAAATGGATTCTGAAGTCCCTCTGGGTTTGGTAGAACTTTATCCTGTGCCCAGCAGATCGGCCATTCTGGAAACCAATGTTGAGCAGATTGGAGAAGTCTTGGAGATCAGCTGGTGGCCTTTCATGGAAGTCCTTGCAAAAGATAATGATGCTTGAATTAAGAAAGCAGCAGAAAGGAAATAAGGGAGAGCTATTTAGGAGGCAAAATCAGCCAGATTTAGTGTTCAGATGTTGGGGAGGCAAGGAAAAAGAAGCCATGTGATGTCACAGCTGCTCCTTCTAACAGCCCTGTTAGACGAGCAGGTTTGGATTTTGTATTCTCATCTTACAGATGAGGAAGTCAAGGACCAGAGAGGTAAAATGAGTGGTCAAGGTTCACACTGAATTGGGAGCGGAGCCCTGAGCCAAATTTGCTTCTCAGTGGAGAAAGAGAATGGTGGCCAGAGAAGGGGAGAGATGGACGTTCTCCAGGGAGACAGGCACTCAAACAGCTCTGTCCTGCGTTCTCCCTGCAGATATATGCAGTATGCCACAGGAGGCTGGCCCCTGCCTGACCTCCATACCACGCTGGTGGTACAATAAAAAAAACTAAGATCTGCTCCAAATTCATCTATGGCGGTTGCCAGGGGAACAATAACAACTTCCAAACTGAAGCTATCTGTCTGGTCACCTGCAAAAAATACCATAAGTTCCAGAGGTCCCAGTCTCCTGTGCTCACCAAGGCCACACTGGGAGGTCTGGGTGTTGGCTGGTCTATTCCAAGACCTGGGTGGGCCTGGGGATGACAAAACCAGCTCCAATGCAGAAGTATAAGTAGAAGAATATTTTGGGAAAGAGGGTGGGAAGGGAGGGATTAGTCAAAGGGATATTGGCAAGTATGAGGTGAGTAGTGGGTGTAGAGAGAAAACAGAAGTGGTGGAGTATCCCAGACCAGGTCAGACGGAATTCCAGTAAACCCAGCCCAGCCCTGGGCACCATTCATCAGCCAATCATTATAGGCCTTTACTTCTCACTAAACCTTGTTGCTCCTTATCTTCCTTTTAAAAGTTATTTCTAACCAGGGCAACCACATACTTTATTGGCCAAACCAAATCACTTTTGAAAGTGTCTCAAGGTGAGGTGCCATTAATTATTACACTGGGACAACAGGCATAAACTGGGACTCTACTGGATAAGTCAGAACCCATGATCATTCTAGGAGCCCCCAAACTCACCTTCATTCCGTTCCTGTCCAAAGATGTAAAAATGATCCCACCTCCTTTTTCCCATTAGGTGCAAGATTTGGTTCCTAATGTGGTCAGGGTCCAAGCATCTCACCCTTTATTCTTCTACTTCACAGGTTAGCCTTACTTTATACCATAAGGAGGAGCTTGAATAACCTCCAGGGTTAGGCGCATAATCCAGGCCTCTCTCCACGTGTGCCTGATTGATGCTCCAAATTGGCTTCCCCAGGCCAAACCTTGGCTGTTCCAGAAACTGAACCCCAGGAATTGCTTACACCCTTTCTTCCAGCGTAGCATCTCTTCAAACACAATGCTCTTCCCCTTGACCACTTCTCAGTATGAAACTCTATGTCTTCAACTTTCAGACCCCCATTTATTTGTATGAAGGCTTCAGTTGCCTTAATAAAGTGCTCTATGGGGTCTGATCTCTCTGAGGCTGAATAATTCACATCTGCAATAGGCTGATATTGACATATACTCACATCTCTCTATATGCAATTTTCAGAGAACAAGAAGCCATTGCATTGCCTGGTGACACCAAAAAACGGAGAGTATGGAAATCCTGCAAATTGAGAACGCTAGTGACGTTGTTACTTTAGTAAAACTGTCGTTAAGATGCTGAAGAATGGAGCCAGTGCAGATCCAGATTTTGTATGGTCTAAACCTGATAAATGAGGAGCTCCTTTAGAAACCAAGCACAGGCTAGGCGTGGTGGCTCACACCTGTAATCTCAGCACTTTGGGAGGCCGAGGCGGGCGGATCACCTGAGGTCAGGAGTTCAAGACCAGCCCGACCAACATGGAGAAACACCATCTCTACTAAAAATACAAAATTAGCCGGGCGTGGTGGTGCATGCCTGTAATCCCAGCTACTTGGGAGGCTGAGGCAGGAGAATTGTTTGAACCCAGGAGGCAAAAGTTGCAGTGAGCCGAGATTGCACCATTGCACTCCAGCCTGGGCAATAAGAACAAAACTCCGTCTCAAAAAAAAAAAAAAAAAAAAAAAAAAGAAAAAGAAAAAAGAAAGAAACCAAGCACAAATGAGTACAAAAGAGAATACTATTTCAAATGAGGAGGGAAATTGCAACCAACTGCAAATTTTTAAAGGCTGACAAACTCTAAAAATTGCACAAAACCCATATAAATGAATAATTCATTGTTTACATTTATGACCTCAATTCTGTAAAGCACTATTTCTGTGGAGAGAATGGAAAGATAACTAAGTCTTTTATTTAACATGGGGATCAAAATATGATATTTTAATTTTTATTATAGGTGAATTGGATAAAACATGTGCCTGAATGCTTGAAGCCATACTTGATGTCTGCAGTTCTGTTACAGGTTTGTGTCCTAGAAACACAGGAATTTTAATAAATTATCTTTTGTACAATTCTATTAAAAAAAGAAAAAATGCATGGTACATTAAAAATTGTACATATTGAATTATCAAGTATATGCTTACTACAAAAGAACTTCTGAACAGGCTTCCATAAGAGCTGATTATTTTTCTAATTAAAATCTGATGTATCTGGCCAGACTCAGTGGTTCATGCCTGTAATCCCAGTACTTTGGGAGGCCGAGGTGGGCAGATCACCTGATGTCAAGAGTTCAAGACCAGACTGGCCAACGTGGTGAAACCCCATCTCTACTAAAAATACAAGAAATTAGCCAGGTGTGGTGGTGCACACTTGCAGCCCCAGCTACTCAGGAGGCTGAGGCAGGAGAACTGCTTGAACCCGGGAGGTGGAGGTTGCAGTGAGCCAAGATCGTGCCATTGCACTCCAGCCTGGGCGGCGGAGTGAGACTCCATCTCAAAAAAAAAAAAAACAAAAAAAACTGACGTATCTGATATTTGAAAGAATGCTACACAGGCTTGTTTTCCTGGCTCCATACATTTCAAAACTTGTTTCTCCTCTACCACCCACAACCTTCTTGGGCTAAGAACATTCATTTTACAGTGCAACCTCTAGTCCCATAACTTAGTGTCATAACGTCAAGGGAATAGGCTCAGAAGACAACGAGAGTATTATTTGCAGCTGCTCCTCCACCAGGACAGCTAGCAGCAACTTCCTACACATAGAAATGACAGCGAACGACCTAAATATATTCTACTAACTCCAAAATAAATATATCCCCAACTCAACTTCCTTTTAATTTGCATGCCTAAAATGCTGGCAGTCGCCCCAACACCACCTGACCTAGGAGAAGTGTGACAGAGGGAAAGGTCAGAGTGGAAAGGGAAGGTGGATTGGCTGATTATGGTTAGAATATCTTACTTTTGCAGATATTACAAGTCATCTGACCATGTAAACATATAGCTAGAAGCACTCCCAGAATCTTAAAAGGGGCTCGCTTGAGTGAGGACCCTGAGGCTTGGCTCCATCAACCTCATGGTAAGTCCGTCTCTGAAAGGGCTCATGGACTTGTTTTCTGGAGTTGTAGTAAAGGAGACTGTTCTATAGTATGGTGCAAAAACTCCAAAATTGAAAATAGCTGGAGAGAGGCATGAAAGTGGGAGATGGAGGAAAGCAGAGAAGAGTTAAAGAGGAAGGGAGAAGAAAGGGGTGAAAGAGGAAAAGACACTGGATGGTGTGACTGTTTTAAAGCAAGGTCCTAAAATTCTTTCACTCGCCTCCCGCCTAGAAGTGGGATCTATGTCCCCTCCTTTTGAATCTGAGAAAACTCTGTGACTGCTTTGACCAAGAGAATAAAGCAAAAATGATGCTATGTGACCTCCAAGGCTAAGCTAGAATAAGTGCAAGTCCCACTTGATCCTCTTAGGTAGCTTGTTTGGGGGCAGTGGGAAACTGCCATGTAAGATGTCCAACTACTCTGAGAGAGGCCCATGCTAGAGAGACCCATGTGGGTGCTGTGATCAACAGGCCCAGATAAGCTCTGATAGCCAGCATCAATTCCAGCCATGCGAATGAGCTGCCCAACCCAATAGAGCCTTCAGATGGCTGCAGCCCCAGCAGACATCTGACTGCAACCATGGAAAAGACCCTATAAAAGAACCACCAAGCAGATTGCTTCCCAGATGGCTGACCCACAATATAAAATGGTTGCTTTAAAGTGCTAAGTTTTAAGAAAATTTATTCACAGAATAGGTGATCAAAGATGAAAAGGGGCTAGGAGCAGTGGCTCACAGCTGTAATCCCAGGCACTTTGGGAGTCCAAGGCAGGCAGATAACTTGAAGTCAGAAGTTCAAGACCAGCCTGGCCAAAACAGCAAAACCCCATCTCTACTAAAAATACAAAAATTAGCCGGGCATAGTGGCGGGCACCTGTAATACCACCTACTCGGGAGGCTGGGGCAGGAGAATCTCTTCTGCCCGGGAGGCGGAGGTTGCAGTGAGCTGAGATTGCGCCACTGCACTCCAGAGCGAGACTTGGTCTCAAAAAAAAAAAAAAAAAAAAAAGATGAAAAGGGAGTAGAAAGAAGGATAGGGAGAGAGAAAGAAGAAAGAGATGCCCAGAGGACTGGGCAAGATAAGAGGATGTCAGGCTTGAGAAGGGAACCTCACAGCAGGCAGCTTGTCACCACAGCACACCAAGACTTGCTATCTCCTGTCAAATAAGTTTATTGTTTAATATAACTTGGATCAAGGGGCTCTAAAGAGGCTGGAATTCACTTGCTGTTGATGCTGTTGCCATCTCTGCTTCCCTCTCTTTAGAAAGGGCTGGTAAAACTGAGTGTAGAAAACTCTAAAGGCACTGCAAAAAAAGGTTAGAATTAATAAACAAATTTATTAAAGTTACAGGATACAAAATCCACATACAAAAATCAATAGCAATTTTATACACCAAGAACAATCTCATTTCCATTAGCGGCAACAACAACAAAACACTTAGTAATTAACTCAACCAAAGAAGTAAAAAACTTGTGCATTGACAATTATAAAACATCGATGGAAGAAATTTAAAAGACACAAATAAATGAAAAGACATCTCATGCTCATAGATTAGAAGAATCAATGTTGTCAAAATGTCCACACTACCCAAAGCAATCTACAGAGCACATGAAATTTCTGCCAAAATGCCAATGGCATTTTTTACAGAAACATAAAAAGCAATGCTAAAATTCATATGGAACCACAAAAGACCCCAAATTGCCAAAGTAATTTTGAAAAAGAACAGAGATGTAAGCACCACATTTCCTGATGTCAAATTACATTGCAAAGCTAGAGTAATCAAAACAGTGTGGTACTGGCATAAAAACAAAAGCACACATACAGGCCAATGGAACAGAATAGAGAATCCAGAACTAAGCCCACCCATTTATGGTCAATTGATCTTTGACGAGGGTGTCAAAAGCACACAATAGGCAACAGAAGATCTCTTTAACAAATGGTGCTGGGAAAACTAGATATCCACATGCAAAAGAATGAAATTGGACCCCTATCCAATACCATATACAAAAGTCAACTTAAAATAGATTAAAGTCTTAAAGATGGATTAAAGACTTAAATGTTAGACCTAAAACCATAAAAACCCTAGAAGAAAACCTAGGCATTACCATTCAGGACATAGGCATGGGCAAGGACTTCATGTCTAAAACACCAAAAGCAATGGCAACAAAAGCCAAAATTGACAAATGGGATCTAATTAAACTCAAGAGCTTCTGCACAGCAAAAGAAACTACCATCAGAGTGAACAGGCAACCTACAAAATGGGAGAAAATTTTCGCAACCTACTCATCTGACAAAGGGCTAATATCCAGAATCTACAATGAACTCCAACAAATTTACAAGAAAAAAACAAACAACCCCATCAAAAAGTGGGCAAAGGACATGAACAGACACTTCTCAAAAGAAGACATTTATGCAGCCAAAAAACACATGAAAAAATGCTCACCATCACTGGCCATCAGAGAAATGCAAATCAAAACCACAATGAGATACCATCTCACACCAGTTAGAATGGCAATCATTAAAAAGTCAGGAAACAACAGGTGCTGGAGAGGATGTGGAGAAATAGGAACACTTTTACACTGTTGGTGGGACTGTAAACTAGTTCAACCCTTGTGGAAGTCAGTGTGGCGATTCCTCAGGGATCTAGAACTAGAAATTCCATTCGACCCAGCCATCCCATTACTGGGTATATACCCAAAGGACTATAAATCATGCTGCTATAAAGACACATGCACACGTATGTTTATTGCGGCATTATTCACAATAGCAAAGACTTGGAACCAACCCAAATGTCCAACAATGATAGACTGGATTAAGAAAATGTGGCACATATACACCATGGAATACTATGCAGCCATAAAAAATGATGAGTTCATGTCCTTTGTAGGGACATGGATGAAATTGGAAATCATCATTCTCAGTAAACTATCGCAAGAACAAAAAACCAAACACCGCATATTCTCACTCATAGGTGGGAATTGAACAATGAGAACACATGGACACAGGAAGGGGAACATCACACTCTGGGGACTGTTGTGGGGTGGGGGGAAGGGGGAGGGATAGCATTGGGAGATATACCTAATGCTAGATGACGAGTTGGTGGGTGCAGCGCACAAGCATGGCACATGTATACATATGTAACTTACCTGCACATTGCGCACATGTACCATAAAACCTAAAGTATAATAATAATAATAATAATAATAAAAGAAAAAAAAAAGAAAAAGAAAAAGAAAAAAAAGAAAAAACAAACAAACAAACAAACAAACAAAAAAACAAAATAATATTTCCTAGTTAGACTCCAAGGAAGAAATACATCACTAAATAAAAAAAAAAAAAAAAAGAACAATTCTTAGAAAAGTTATCCATGTAGTCAGTCTGTTTTAAACAAATCCAATGTATGAAAATCATGTTATAAGGTAAATTGGAAAAGTTTATTTATATTAAATCTTTAAATAATGTGTCACATTTTCTGCTTTCTATTTTTAAACTTTGTGTCTCCTAAAAAATAATAATCAAAAACAAACAAAAAAAAACAAACAACAACAAAAAAAAGACCTGAAACTAAAATTCTTTAAAAAGTCTTGAAGAGACATCTGCACTTCCAAGTTCATTGAAGCATTATTCATAATAGCAAAGATATGAAAAAAACCTAAATGTCATCAGCAGATAAATGAATTAAAAACTGTGGTGTGTGTATGCATACACACACGTGTATACACACACATTATACACATATATACAATGCATATATACATTATACAATATATGTATACATTATATGTGTACACACACACAATAGAATAGTATTCATCCTTTAAAAAGTAGGAAATCCTGTCATTTGCCACAACACAGATGAATCCAAAGGACATCATGCTAAGTGAATTAAGCTAGACACAAAAAGACAAATATTGCCTGATCTTACTTATATGTGGAATCTAAGATAGCCAAACTTGGGCTAGGAGTGATGATTCATGCCTGTAATCCCAGCACATTGGGAGGCTGAGGCAGGAGGATTGCTTGACGCCAGGAGTTTGAGGCTACAGCCTGGGTGACAGAGTGAGTTCCTGTCAAATAAATAAATAAATAAATAAATAAATAAATAAATAAATAAATAGTCAAACTCATAGAAGCAGTGAGTAGAATGGTAATTACAAGGAGGATGGGGTGATGGGGTGGGGGAAGGAGAAAAATGAGAAAATATTGGTCAAAGGGTACAAAGTTTCCATTTCAGTTATGCAAGATAAATTAGTTCTGGAACCTAATGTACAGTATGGTGACTGCAATTAACAATACTGTATTGCATACCTGAAATTTGCTAAGAGGGTGGATCTTAAGTGTCCTCATCACACAAGAAAAGGTTAACTATGTAAGATGGTGTATATGTTAATTCACTTGAGTGTGGTGATCATTTTATACATTATCAATACAGAAAGTTGCACACCTTAAATATATACAATTCCTATTTGTCAATTATACCTCAATAAAGCTAGGGGGAGAAAAATAAAAACTCTTAGAAAAAGATATAAGAAAAAATCATCTTTACATTGATTTTGGCAATTATTTTTTGGACATGACATCAAAATTACAAACAACAAAAGCAAAAATAGACAAGTGGGATTATATCAAACTAAAATCTTCTGCATAGCAAAGGAAACAATCAACAAAATGAAAAGGCAAGCTACTGAGTAGGAAAAAATGTTTGCAAGCCATATATGCTGTAAAGAATTAATATCCAAAATACATAAATAACTCACACGACTACTATTCAAGAATACATATCAAGAATACATGTAACCTGATTAACAAATGGACATCCAACAATTTTTGGGAAGCTGAAAAAAAATGAGCAAGGAACCTAAATAGCCATTTCTCAAAAGAAAAAATTTAAATGGTCAACAGGTATATAAAAATGTGCTCAAGATCTCTAATCATCAGGAAAATGCAAATTAAAACTACAGTGAGATGTCACCACACCCGTTAAGATGGCTATTGTAAAAAAGACAAAAGATAAGTGTTGGCAAGAATTTAGAAAAAGGGCACCCTTGGACACTGTTGGTAGTGAGAATGTACATTGGTACAGTTACTTATGGAAAACAATATGGAAGATCCCAAAAAAATTAAAACTAAAACTACCATGTGATCCAGAAATCCCCCCAAAGGAATTGAAGTCAGGACTGAGAAGAGAAAGCTGTGCTCCCATGTTCACTGTGCGTTATTCATGGCAAGTCCAGAAACGACCTGAATGTCTGTTGACAGATGAAGGCAAACTATCGCAAGGACAAAAAACCAAACACCGCATGTTCTCACTCATAGGTAGGAATTGAACAATGAGAACACATGGACACAGAAAGGGGAACATCACACACCGGGGACTGTTGTGGGGTTTGGGGAGTGGGGAGGGATAGCATTAGGAGATATACCTAATGCTAAATGACGAGTTAATGGGTGCAGCACACCAACATGGCACATGTATACATATGTAACAAACCTGCACGTTGTGCACATGTACCCTAAAACTTAAAGTATAATAATAACGAAATTAAAAAAAAAAAAGAGGAAAACCAAAAACAAAAAAAAAAAGAAAAAGGCTGGGCATGGTGGCTCTCGCCTGTAATCCCAGCAATTTGGGAGGCCAAGGTGGGAGGATTGCTTGAGCCCAGGAGCTTGAGACCAGCCTGGGCAACACAGAAAGACCCCCATCCCTACAACAAATTTAAAAAAATTAGCCGGGCATAGTGGCATGTGTCTGTAGTCCCAGTTACTTGAGAGGCTGAGGCAGAACGATTGTTTGAGCCCAGGAGCCCCTAGGCTACAGTGAGCTATCATTGCGCCACTGCACTCCAGCCTGGGTGACAGAACAAAATTCTGTCTCAAATAAAATAAAATAAAATAAAATACACACATACATATTCAATGGGATATTATCAGCCTTAAAAAATAAAAAGGAAATGTTCCCATTTGGCACAGCATGAATGGAACTGCAGGACGTCATGATATGTGAAATAAGCAAGACAAAGAAAGAGAAATACTACATGATCTCACTTATATGTAGAATTTTTAAAAATTTACATTAAATTGACAGATAAAATTGTATGTATTTATTGTGTACAACATGATTTTTTCCCCTACATACTGCTTTTTCAAATAACATGTTTTGATACACACACACACACACACACACACACACACACACACACGCACACATTGTGGAATGGCTAAATCTAGCTAATTAACATATGCATTACTTCAGTAAGTTATTTCTTTGGCAAGAACATTTAAAATCTACTCTCTTAGCATTTTTTAATAATACAGCTCCTAGATGCAGAGAGTAGGGTGATGGTTGCCAGGGGCTGGTGGGAGGGGGAAATGGGGTAATCTTGATCAAAGGGGCTAAAGTTTCAATCATACGACATGAATAAACTCTAGAGATACAATGTGTGGCATGGTAAGGATTGCTAACAATACTGTATTGTATACTTAAATTTACCAAGAGAGTAGATCTTAAATCTTCTCAACACACACATATACATACATGGTTAACTACGTAGAGATTATAGATATGCTAATTAGCTGGAATGTGGTGATCATTTCATAATGTATATGTATATCAAAACACCAACTGGTACATCTTAAATGTATACTTTTTTATATGTCAATGATATTTTAATAAATCTGTTAAAAATTTTACAGCTAAGTCCAAATAATTACTGAGAAAATGAAGTGTTTTCTTTCTTTCTTTTTTTTTTTTTTTTTGAGACAGAGTCTCACTCTGTCGCCGAGGCTGGAGTGCAATGGTGCAATCTTGGCTCACTGCAACTTCCGCCTCCCGGGTTCAAGCAATTCTCCTGTCTCAGCTTCCTGAGTAGCTAGGATAATAGGCATGTGCCACCACGCCCGGCTAATTTTTGTGTTTTTAGTAGAGATGCAGTTTTACCATGTTGGTCAGGCTGGTCTCGAACTCCTGACCTCGTGATCCGCCCACCTCAGCCTCCCAAAGTGTTGGTGTTACAGGTGTGAGCCACCGTGCTCGGCCGAAAATGAGGTTTAATGCAATTGTTAGAAAGTAACTCCCCAAATAGACAAGACATAATGTTTTTAAAGTGTTTGCCACAGTATGAAAGAAGATCAATAGTATTCTGGAATTAATATTCTGAGTGATTACAATAAAATTGTGCCAAATGTCTTGCCATTAACAAAAGAAGTCTATGGTGCCTGCTTCTGGTATAGAAGGAGAGTAGGTGAAGATGTTAGAATCCTTGGAAGTGGGAGGATCAGGTCAGAGTCGTGATGAAGACCCTGAAAACACTGCTCATTTGGCAGTTTTGCAAAGTGTCTGTCCAGCCACATTGTCCCCATGCGTGGTATCTCCTCATGTTGACATTTTCTCTTGCCTCCATACCTCTGTGAGAATTGTTCTCTTCTCCTGGGAAGCCTATCCCAGTCCTGTGCATCCTTAAGATTCAGACCAAATTACTAACCAGTCGTCTTTGGTCTGCATCCTATGGGAAGAGCACGTGTCTGGGAATAAAGAGATCCAAATCTGAATCCCAGCTTTACCCCTCGTTGAATGTATGCTGTGGTTGGAACAGGATAGGGTGGAGGGATGCTCCTCTCAGGGCCTCGGTTTTGCATTTCTAAGATGAAGATGATGGACTAATGATGTCAAAGTGTATTTCTAAATTTGAGAAAATATGGCAGCTCAAGGACTCTGCCAAATCTGATAAGCACCTAGTGCTTGTCCTTCTCACTGGCACTCTTCAGTCCTTGATTGGGGTTGACATACATGAATGAATGGAACAGAATCATGCTGTCCCCATCACCCATGGACCAAAGAGGCCCTTGGAAATGTTCAGAATGTGCCGTGTGGTGAACAGTATCTGCTCACTGCTCTGCTCAAGAATGAACTCAGAGCCCTCAGGGCTGAGCACTGAGAACCCCTGCCTTGCAAGACCTCAGTGGGGCTGGAGTATGTTGGGTCTCTTTATCACTGACTGTTTGCTCCGCCCATTAGATCCCAGAAGACATCTCGAGTGGAATCTTCAGGTGTTTCCCGTAGTACCATGCATATCCAGGACCTCTCGTCTTCCTCTCCTTCTTATTCTCTCTTTGGAGCTGTCTCCAGAGCCAGAAATGCCCAGAGGAAGCTTAAATCATTTGGAAATGCAGGGAGTGTCTAAGCCGAGGGGCCTAGAAAACTCCAGCAGCCCCAGTCCCTCTCTTTTTAAAAACACAAGTACAAATGGAAGCTTCTAGTAGGGGAAATGGACTTGTCTAAAATCACACAGCAAATGAGTAACAAAACTGGAGCTAACCAGGTCTGAAGGGTGGCAAAGTGTTGCCAGATCCCACAGACTAGTTGGAAATCAGGATGGATATAGTGACTATTTGTGATTTTGATTTTTAATATTCAGTATCTAAATCTAATTCCTACTAGGACTTCCTACTAGGGAAGTCTTGGTGGACGTTACAACCAGTATTCCCAGTATAAGAACTGAAAGAGCCAAGCTTTCACTCAGAGAGGATTTAATACTGAGAATTGGTTACATGAGTATTAGAATCCCCCACTCCTAGATTTGGGAGTATAAAAGATTTGGGGTTACCAGAACCCAGGAGTTAAGACAAGGGGCCCAGGCACACATACTGCTCACACCTCTGGGGGAACAGAGAGGTGGGAGCTGTGTGACTGTCACTCAGTCTTCTAAAATTTCTGCAGCCAGGGTTGAGACCTCTGAGGAATCAAATGGTGCTTGGTCCACTAGGTGGGGAGGCATGGCCAGCTGCATCTCTGAGGAGGTACCGTGCAGCTGGTTTGAAGAACAAGAAGCATCCAGAGCCTGGAGGGGTAACTGCTTCCCCCACCACAGACTTGCCTGTGGCACTTCCTTGGCTCTCATTCCCCCAACCCCAGGGACTTTCATAAAGATATCAGTGGTGGTAGCAATGAGGGTTGGGGGAAGTTGTCTTACCCGGAGGAACAGAAGATTCAGCAAAACACTGTAGACCACACCCCTCTCAGGATCCAATTCCTTGCCAGCACCTGCCTCTTGTCAGACCAGCTGCACTCCACAGCTGAAACATGGGGAAGGGAGAACTGAGCCCACCTAATTGTCATCGAGACCTGGGTTTTGTGTTTGGAGGGAAATTTCTACCCCCATTCAGTGAGCTTTACATTTCAAAATCAACAAGTACTGCTACCTGGGCTGTCCTAAGATCTCTCAGATGTCATATAACAACAGCAGACGCTGAAGAAGATGGGCATGCATTTCAGTACTTGTTTAATACATTGTCTATCATTGATAAGCCACGGATTTCTTTTTTTAGCCAAATCAACTGAGGCAGTGGCTCACTAGTACCAGTACACCAAGAATTCAGATTCTAGAGCCTTCCCACAGAACTAAACTTTATAAATAAATAAAGCTCCCAAGGTAAGTCTTTTTGTAAATTCTATATAATGTTCCTTTTTAAAAAAATTTTTACCGTGTATATTTAAAGTATACAACATGATTTTATAAGATCCAAGGTAATTCTGATGCCGTGTAAGTTTGGGAACTACTGTTCTAATACTCCTGATTTAATATCACATTCCTGAAAAGTATTATTAAATGTAGGTCACATCACTTCTGATTCATCATACTTTTGCACATTCTTGCTTCCTTCTGCTATTAACTTTTGTTCTAAAGACCCATCCTTCTTAATTTGCTATTTCTGCTAAGTGTTGTCCAGTAGAGAGTGCATCATTCATGATTCATCATTTCTGTCCTTTTGCACAATTTTCTCTCCCTGCTACTGATTTCCTCTTTACTGCCTACTTTAGCATATTAATTCATCAAGCAAAATGAGCACATCTTTGGTGTTCTTTCAATTCAGCAGTAAAGTTAAAGGAGGACATGGAGATGACAAAAGTGTGTTTAACTCCAATGTACTTTATTTTTTATGTTTAAGGAGTCTCCTCTTTTTCCCACAACTCCCTCCCCAAAGCTAATTCACTGAGAAACCTTGTCAAGTCAAGCTTCTCTCCCCTCATCTACTGTGTCAGCTTTGCTGGTTTTATTTCAGTTTCTTAAATGCACTGAGCTCCTTACTGCCCCCAAAGCACTCACATGTGCTGGTCCACATGTGTGGATTCCCTTCACCTCAAATCTTCATCGCAGATCTTGTACTTCTCTGTCATAGTTTTTATCATAATCTGTAGGTATATATTTAATTGTGACATTATTCAATGTTTCTCTCCCCTCTAGACATTAGGCTCTATAAGGAAAAAGCATTGTGCCTTTTTCTTACTAGTGCCTGACACAGGAGAGGTCTTCAATGGATATTTGTTGAATGAATGGAAATGCATCATATAATAAAACGCCCCTTAATGTGAAGGACCAAGGGGAAGGGCTGGTTACTGGAACAGAGATCTATATGGAAGGGGTATCCTGAAAGGAGCACGTTGAGGCATCCATGCAGACTGTGGAGACACAACCAGAGGAAGCTGGGGAATAAATACCCAAACCTTAGTCCCAGTCTTTCCTCTAATCTCCCTCTGTGCCCCATGGGCTGGTTCCAAGGAGAAGCCAGAGAGCAAGATAACCGTTGATGCAACCCATACATTTGGTTTTCTGAGGTATAAAGCAGGGCACAGAAGAGAGGGTAAGCAGGTTCAAAAGGGGAAAGAAAGAAGTTCAGATCCATCCCTCAACACTCACTCTTGGGTTCTGTCTACATGAAAAGTCCATGTCCCATCATGGGATTGCATGAGTCCCCTTGGTCACCAAATCATTGTGGGAGGTGTCAGTTAGTCACATACCCAAAAGCTAAAATGCTAGCCATCACCAATGTTCCTCATATTCAATTGTGGAAGAAGGGAGGAAAGAAACAACTAACATAAAACAGCGACTACCGACCCCACCTGTGTGGCTGGTCATGAAGTTCAAGGTGATAACCATAGCTGCCTTCTCCCGGCATCCTTTCTATGTTTCCATTACCTTCTGCCAGTTAGATGGAGTGCTTCACCTGACGAGGTGATCCAAACTTTCATTCCTGTGCAGTCTGAGCCCTTCATGATCTTTCCTTTATGGGGTTCCCACAGTTTTTCATTGATCAAGACTATTGTACAAAGGAGTTCTAAGAGGCGCCAATGAATCCCTTGGGTTCTAGGTTGTGATGGTTAATCTTATGCATCAACTTGACTGGGCCACAAAATATCCAGATTAAACATCATGTCTGGGTTTGCCTGCGAGTGTGTTTCCAGATGAGATGAGCATTTGAATTGGTGGACTCAGTAAAGTAGATGGCCCTCCTGAATGTGGGTGGGCATCATCCAATCCATTGAGGCCTGAATAACGCAAAAGATGGAAGAAAGAAAAATTTATCCCATCTTTCTGCCTCATTTCTTGAACTGGGACATCTCATGTCATCTTCTCCTGACCTTGAACAAAGATTCACACCATCGACTTCCCTGGTCTCAGGTCTTCAGACTCAGACTAAATTACTTCCAACTTTCCTGGGTCTCCAGTTTGCAGATGACAGATCATGGGACTTTTTGACCTCCAGCCTCCATAATTGCATGAGCCAATTACACACACACACACACACACACACACACACACACACACACACACACACACACACACAATCTTATATTGGCTCTGTTTCTCAGGAGAACTAGTATACAGACAAGCTTCCTTACCTCCACTGTACAGCAGCAACCCAATTTCCCCTTGGTTATCAGGATTAACCACCCATCTGGTACAGTGACACACTCCCCTTTCTCTCTTTTGATTAAGCGGTATGAAGAGCCAAAAATATCCAAGGGGCAGTGTTTGCTCTTAATTCTGCAAAATCCTGACAGTGTTTTCCTGTGAAAGCGTTCCTCCCTTGAGCACTAAGACCACCAATCCCACTAAGCCCAGGACTGGGAGGATGAGAGGCGAAATTCCTCTAGTGGGTTATTATTAGATGTGAAAGTCAGAGGAGAATCCCTCTTAATCCTGGGCTAAAATTAGAATCATTTGGGGAGCTTTTAAAAAATATTGATGGGCAGGGTGTAGGCATGGGAAAGGGGGTGGGGAGGGAGGGAAAGAGGATGGTAAGACAACAGATAAGGACAACTTCCATCAGGGACGGGTCAGTGTTTTGTTCTTACTAGAATAGATTCTTACTCTGAACACTAATCTGCCCTCCCTGTATGGAACACTTCTGCCAGAACTACCAACTGTAGACTTATGGAATGCCTTATCCACTGTCATAGTATTTCACACAGTGTTGTTTCTTATCAGGGAACTGATGTCACAGTAAAAAAAAAAATTACAGCAGTAGGCCCGTGCTCATGGAATTCACTGATCTTATTGTATTTCCCAGCATCCTGAAGCAGCTGGTTTGGTAGTACCTTGCAGGATGGGGGAAAGGTTTTCCTGCAGGCTGTCTGTGCTCTGAATCAGCCTCCAATATATGGTACCCTTTCTCCCATAGTCAAGATTCATGTGCCCAGGAATAAAAGAGTGGGAATGGGAGTGGGCATTACTCACTATTATCCCTGGTGACCCACTAGCAAAATTTTTGCTTCCTATTTCCATGATCTTATCCTATGCTTCCCTAGAAGTCTTAGTTCCAAAAGGAGGCCTGCTTTCACAAAGAGAACCAACAATGATTCCATTGAACTGAAAGTTAAGACTGTCATCTGGCCACTTTGGGCTCCTCCTGCCTCTGAATCAATAGGCAAAGAAAGGCATTACTATGTTGGCTGGGGTTATTGATCCAGACTACCAAGGGGGAAATTGAAGTACTGCACAATAGAGGTAAAGGAAGAGTGTGTCCGGAATATGGAAGATTCCTTGGGGCAACTCTTAATATTACCATGCCCTTTGATTAAGGCCAATGGAAAACTACAACCCAACCCAGGCAGAACCATTAGCAAATGGCCCAAACCCTTCAGGAATGAAGGTTTGGGTCACTTCCCCAGGTAAAGAACAATGACCAGATGAGGTGCTTGCTGAAGGCAAAGGCAATACAGAATGGGCAGCAGGGAAAAGTAGTTATAAATACCAGCTATGACCATATGACCATTACAGAAACAAAAACTGTAATTGTCATGGGTATTCCTCCTTATTTTGTTATGAATATGGGTGTGTATTAAGCAAATATCTTTGTTTTCTTCCCTCTCCTATTTCCTTATTATGCAACATAAGATGTATTGACTTTATTTCATAGTACTTAAGTATTGTTCATTTTACATCATAGAATTTTAAGCTATGAGATATCAAGAGGAGTAAACGTCATTCAAAAAACTATGTTCTCTTCGGGAAAGGGGTTGGTGTATTTACATTGTCTGCAGGATAATTGTATCATGTTAGGTGGGATTATAACCTTGTAATAGTCTTTATTTTAAGATTAAGTATAGTCTAAGGAGGTATGTATGGGTGCCAGGTTGACAAGTAATAGACTTGAGATGGCTAATTTTATGTATCATCTTGACTGGGCCATGGGGTGCCCAGATATTTGGTTAAACATTATCTCTGGGTTTGTCTGTAAGGATGTTTCTGGATGACATTGATATTTGAATTGGTAGACTGAGTAAAGCAGATTGCTCTCCCCAATGTGGATGGGCCTTGACCAGTCTGTTGCAGGCCTGAATGAAATAAAAGTCTGAGTAGGAAATATATATTTTTTCTGCCTACCTGCCTTCAAGCTGAAACACTGGTTGTCTCCACACTCAGACTTGAACTGGAACTTATGCCATTGGCTCTCCTGGTTCTCAGGTCCCCAGACTCAGACTAGAGCTTGCATCATTGGCTCTCCCAGTTCTTAATCCCATGGACTTGTACTGGTGCTGTGCCATTGGTTTTCCTGGGTCTCCACCTTTCTGACTGCAGATCTTAGACTTATCATCCTCCATAATCATGTGAGCCAATTCCTTATAGTAAAAAGAATTTATATATATATGTGTGTGTGTATATATATATTATATTTTATATATATTTTATATATATTATATATATTATATATATTATATATATAACATATATATTATATATATTATATATATTACATATATATAATATATATGTAATATATATATGTAATATATATATAATATATATATCCCATTTTCAAAATGTTACCATTAGGGGAAACTAGGGAAACATTTCAAAATGTTAACATTAGGGGAAACCATATTATTTCTTACAACTGTACGTGAATTTATGATTATCTCAATAAAAATTTGAATTAAAGAAAATATAGGCAAAATAAAGACTTTCCCATATAAACAAAAACTGAGAGGAGGTGATGCTTCTCGCGGACTAGACTTTTTCCTTAAGGCTGAAAGGATATGAGACCAGATGGTAGTTTGGATCCACAGGAAGGAATGAAAAACACCAGAAATGGTAAGTATGTGGGTAAATATAAAAGTGTGTATATGTGTATATAAGGGTATGTGTGTGTATGTGTGTGTGTGTATGTGGTCTTCTCTTGATTATAATACTGCTATAATAGACATAAATGTAATATATATGACAACAAAAGCACAAAAGAGGGGCAGGAAATAGAGCTATACTGGTGCCAAGTTACTATATTTTACCAGAATTAAATGAATTGCCTGACATATGGTGCTCATACGATGTTAGTCGCCTTCTTCCTTCTAGAAAAGAGAAAGGTCATTTGGAGGTTAGATCCTGAAGGGTGAAACTTTATTCTTTCAAAATCCCACCCTTATTTACTTCCTTCTTCCTTAAACCAGCCAAATTAATGGGTCTCAATCAAAAGTAAGTTCATTGGGGCCGGGCGCGGTGGTGCTTGCCTGTAATCCCAGCACTTTGGGAGGTAGAGCTGGGTGGATCACTTGAGGTCAGGAGTTTGGGATCAGCCTAGCCAACATGGTGAAAGCCCGTCTCTACCAAAAATACGAAAATTAGCCAGGCGTGGTGGCACACATCTGTAATCCCAGCTACTCGGGAGGCTGAGGCGGGAGAATCTCTTGAACCCAGGAGGTGGAGGCTGCAGTGAGCCAAGATCACGCCACTGAACTCCAGACTTCCAGACTGGGTGACAGAGCAAGACTCCATCTCAAAAAGAAAAAAAAAAAAAAGAAAAAGAAGTAAGTGAATTGGAAGCGGAGCAGGGTTGAAATATTACCTATGGTGTACAGTGTTCACTCTTCGGGCCCAGGCTTCACCACTATGCAATATGTCCATGTAACAAACCTGCACATGTAGCTCCTGAATTTATTAAAGTTTTAAAAAAAAATAATGTAATGATTTTTCACATACATGCACACACATATGGTTGACATAGGGTTAGTAAGACTCCTGTAATGAATGTAAGTGCTAGATAACTAGCTAGGTCTGCCTTCTAGCTGCTCTAACGTGTTTTTAATAAATCTTACACTTGCCGTCCCCTTTCTGGAATTACAATAACACTGTCACTCAGATCTCCTGAGAAAGAGCCAATTCACTGAGTCATGACCAAAGATCCCCAGGGCAACCTGAGTACAGAATGAGCTCTTCAAGGGCCAGGTCCTGTTGCACCTTCCCACAAGGCCTATTTGGCCAAACGAGTACAGACACACCTCATCAGGCACTGCCCCTCACTGCACTGGATCCTTATCATGCTGTTAATGTTGGAAATATTATTATAATTTTTTTTAAAAAAGTGTTTATATCTATTGCTCTTCTACAGGGTTTCCTAACCTTGGCATGATTAACATTTGATGCCAAATGTGAGGGCTGTCCTGAGCAGTGTAGGATGTTTAGCAATATCTCTGCCTCAACACACTAGAAGCCAGTAGGTGCCCCCAATCAAAAATGTCTCTAGACATTGCCGAGTGTCCTTGGGGGCAGTATCACTCCCTCCCCTGCTTTCCTGAATAGTACATTTAAAGGCAGCTTCTCACTTCCTGATCCATTGCCCCAGAGGAGGCAACACTGTAGGAAGCTCTCAGCCAAGGATCATCAATAGGCGCCCCCACCTTTCCTCTGCCTGCAAACAAGTGACAGTCTATTTATTTCTTCCTTCTATCATTATTTTGTTGTCTGATGAACAGATTTGATCACCCAAGAGGGCTAAGAAAGGAGATATCAAGGATAATGCTGGTGGACCCCTCAAGGTGCAAAAGAAGTTGTACCACAGAGATGTTGCAATATAGGCTTCAGAAGTGCCTTCAAGGAAATAAATGTGGGGTAAACAGCAAAGATCAACAGATAATGAGAGGGTCGACCAACAATTGTATAAGCTATAGTTAGAGAAAGCAATGGCCAAGGAATATTATGGTTCCAGGGAATTTAAAGAAAAGGAAGAGCTATAATTAATGTGCAAAGATGGGGAAAACATTTCTGTAGGAACTAAGTATGCTGCTGATCCAGTTAGCACCCCCATTTTCAAAAAGGCGTCATTGCCACACACACACACACACACACACACATCCCTTGCAAAAGACATGTACCTGTGTGTGCATTCACAAAGTGTGAGGCATTTGAATATTTATTGAACACTTGCACCAATTCTGGGAAGTATGCTAAAGCAACATAATTAACCCCAATTTATAGATGAGAAAACTGAGGCTAGAGGTGAAATGACTTCCCCAGGTCAAGAGTAGCTGGACTTAAATCAACTCAAGTGTCCATCACTGGATGGATAAAGAAAATGTGGTACGTATACACAATGGAATACTACTCAGCCTTTAAAAAGAAGGAAATCCTGACATTTGTGACAATGTGGATGAACCTGCAGGTTACGTAAAATAAGCCAGGCACAGAAAGACAAATACTAGGTGATCTCACTTACATGTGGAATCTAAAAAAGTTGAAGTCACAGAAGCAGAGAGTAGAATGGTGGATACTAGGGGCTGGGGGTGGGAAGTATTGGGAAGATGCTGGTCAAAGGGTACAAAATTTCAGTTAGACAGAAGGAATAAGTTGTGAAGACCTATTGCACAGCATGGTGACTGTAGTTAATAACATATTGTACACTTGAAAATTGCTAAGAGAGAAAATTGCTCTCTCTCTATGTATATATACACACATATATTTCAAAACATCATATTGTACATCATAAATATATAACGTTCCTCAACTTATGATGAGATTATAGCCTAATAAACCTATCCTAAGTTGAAGATATCACAAGTTGAAATGCATTTAATACACCTAACCTACCAAACATCATAGCTTAGCCTTACCTACCTTAAACTTGCTCAGAACACTTACACTAGTCTACAGTTGGGCAAAATCATCTAACACAAAGCCCTTTTTATAATGAAGTGTTGAATATCTCATGTAATTTATTGAATACTGTTCTAAAAGTGAACACAGAATGGTTGTATGGGTATTCAAAGTACTGTTTTTACTGACTGTGCATTGTGTTTGCACCATCATAAAGTCAAACACTGTAAGTCAAACCATTGTAAATTGGGGACTGCCTTTATACAATTTTTATTTCACAATTAAAAATAAATAATAATAAATATATGATAGAATGCTTCTTGAAAAAGAATAGCTGGACCCATCACAACCTCAAATTTTAAATCTGAGGCTCACTAAATCTCACTAAAGCATGCTGGCTTTGTCTTTCAAAGAAAATGGGTCTCTAGAGAATCAAGGAAAGGAGACAGGTGGAATGTGCTGGATTCTGGGGTGTGTCTCTAGAGAGCATGACCCTCTGAACCAAACAAAGCTGGGCCCTCCTTCTACATGGTGCTTTTGATATTTCCATTAAAATATACTGAATCTGCTCCTCCTCCAAGTAGGTGACTGTTTCTGACTTCCAATGTGTTTGTGTGTGTTGTTCCCATAATTTCCTGGGAGCACCCAGATGGGACGGAGGCAGCATCTAATACTTTGCCTGGTGCAGTGTGGGTACTTGATGTATGTTTGTTGAATGAATGAGTGATACGAGGGCATTGAAGCAGACAGACCGGGGTCTTAGTCTTGTCTCTGAAACTTGCTGTCCATGTAACAATGGTCAAAGTAGCATAACCTCCTGTCATCTACAAAATGGGAGTTTTAAGTGTTGTGGGATTCCTGTGTAGACTTAAGGGAAGCAATGTGTGAAAACTATTTTGCAATGGTGCCTGGAAAAGAAAAGGTACTCAAAAATGGCTGCTGTCTTTTTATTATCGTGCAAAAGGATTCCACCCTAAAGTGGTACTAAAGTAGCCTGGGTGGCCAGATCAGATAAGGCCAGGAGGAGAGAGGTGAAGCTGTGCTTTGGCTGAACACTCTGTTCCTGAGGCAGCCCAGCCCCATGAAAAGCCTGAGTTAAGGGTGAATGAGCTGGATGTGGGGCCAGGCTCCTCCCCTTGGTCCCTTTTCTCCCTAAAACGGCAACCCCAGGCTGAGCCACTGGCTGAGTGGCACCATGCAGCTTCAGGCCTCTCTCCCGTTTCTCCTGATTCTCACTCTCTGCCTAGAGCTTCGATCAGAACTAGCACGAGGTTGGTATGAAATGTGGGATCGCAAAGAGTAGACTGGGAATCACGCTGGGGGGCGGGGTGGTGGGGGAGGTGATGCAGCACAAACAGAGCCCATTTCTTACCTTACCGGATTGAGAGTCAATTCAGTTCAATTCACTTCATCAGATATATGTTGGGCACATAGTATGTGCCAGGCACTGTCCTAGGTGCTGGGGTTAAAGCAAAGAGCCTAAGACCCTGCCTTTGTGAAATTAAGATGCTAATGGGAGAGAGACATACCTAATACCTAATACCTAATACACATGATAGATGATCAAAGTGCTATAGAAAACGAAATAAGTAAAGCAGGAAAATGGGGCCTTCAATGTCTGGGGTGGGGCTGGTGGCAGGCAAGGAGAGGTTGAGAAAAGGAGATCAGAGCCAGAATTTGAGAGTGAGGGACTTAGCCAAGTTAGATGCACTTGTCAGAAAAGGCTCCTTCCTGGACCACTTTCTCTGTGGAAGCTTGGAATCTGCAAATGGAAGTGGGGAGATGAAGTGCAGTTATAGCTAAGACAATATGCTGGAAATGGGGATGGTAGGCAGCAGTTTCCAAGATTTTTAAGCAGCCAGTAGGATTCCCTGTATAAAAATGCATATTAGAATACACAAAAGGGTAAGAAAGACAGTAAAAAATTATCGAAATCTTACCTTCTGGAGATTATCACTGTCAATGTGCCAGTGAACATCCTTGCATGTGCAAGCATAGTTCTCTGCATGTATGTACATGGAGCTATTAATGATAGATTCTTAGATATAAATGGAGCCCTAAACCTCCCAATAACCTTATAGATGAGTGGTTCTCGAGTTTGTCCCCTAGTCCGACAGCAATAGCAGCAGCAGTATCAACTGGAAACATGCTAGTTCCCAGTCCCACCTGATCAGAAACTATGGAGGTGGGTCTCTCTAACAAGCCTTCTAGATGATTCTGATGCATACTCGAGTTTGAATATGTCTGCCATAAGTAAGAAGAATGTAGTGGTTTACAGTATGAGCATTCCTGGAGTCAGACACACCTGGGTTCTGGTCCGGGCTCCTCTACTTACAAACTCTGTGCCTCAGGAACATCATTTATAGCCTCTCTGAGCATCAGTTTCTTCTTCTATAAAAAAAGATTAACCATCTTTTCTGCTTTATTAATCAAATAGTCTGATGTATGTCAAGCTCTCAGTACAACTTAGCTCTTAACAGATTCTTGTAAAGCACTTAGAACAGCTTCTGTCACTCTCAAAACACACACACATGGTGTCATTATCTACTTTACATAAAAAAGAAACAAGTCAAGTGATTTTCCTTTGGTTTAATGAAATGGAAGAGCAGAGAAGCAAGACTGAGAAAATTAAGAGCAGATGGGACTCCGGCCCCTACAGAGTCACCTGTAAGGGTCTAAGGGCTGATGCTGCAGTGACTAGGATGTCTTAAGAACATGCCCCTCCACCTCCCACCTTGATTGGATAAGCTATTCTGCCTCTTCCCCATTCTCCTGCACCCTTAGCGTCAGCCTTGCAGGTAGGAGGATAAGACAGAGTCTGAACCTTTCCAAGCCCTAGGCTGCTGCCTGAAGTTCCACCATAGGTGTGATCATTCATCTGTCCATTCACTCATTTTACAACAACCAAGATGGATGGAGAACCTGCAAGCCTCTGCAGTCGAACCATGCTGGGTTTGATTCTTGGTCCTACTGCTTCCTAGCCTGACATTAGGACAGGTGCTTCATTTATCTGTCCTTAGTTTCTTCACATAATGTTGGAAGTTCTACTAGCTACCACGAGGAGTAAAACTGCCCACATAGTGACAGAAACATAAAAGGAGGGTACAAAGAAACTTTTAATCCTGCCCCAGAGGGGCTGAGTGGGGTGGTGGTGGTGGTTTTCTATTAACAAATATTTGCTAAGAACTGAGAACTAGACCTGTGTTAGGCACTAAGGCTGCAGAAATGAGTACAATGAGGTCCCTCTTCTCAAGAGTCTCATTGGTTAAGAAATAGAATGATTAAGAGCAGCTACTATTTATTGATTTATTTTCTACTTATCAATGCTTCTCACTGGTAACGTCTAACCCTGCAATAAACCAAAAATGTGGATATTACACCTGCATTTTTGCAATGAAGGAAATTGAATGTCAAGGAGATAAGTCATTTGTCCAAGATCACATAGCTAGAAGATAATTGAGACAAGTTTGAAACCTCTCAGATTCAATCTTGCTCTCAGATTCAAAGTCTGTCCTCCTTCTCTCATAAGATATGGATTCTAGAATTGATTATGAGACAGGAGGTAGGAACCTGAGGATCTTTATTATCAAATCCTATAAAAGCAGATCTGGAAGGGAACTCAGAGATGATGTGGTTCAACTCCTTGATTTTACAAATGAAGAAATGGAGACATGAAGAAGTTAGGTTTGTACAACATCACACAGTAGCAAGTGGCTGCTTTAGGATCTCAATCCACTTGAGTTAGATTCTCAAGCCTGTGATTCTCACCACATCAGGCTACTCTTGGAAGTGAAAATGTCAACTTCTGTGTAGACAGATCAGACCATGGCTGGGTAGAAAGAGGTACAGAGCACAGCCATGTGGATGGCCTCACAATTGTGCCCAGGGCTGTCACAGCCCCTGGCATATGAGGCAAACAAGGAGAAGGTGATGGGTTTGGTCTCCTTCAACCACTTTCTCTCTTCAGACACTATCAAGGATCTCCTCCCAAACGTATGCGCTTTTCCTATGGAAAAGGGCCCTTGTCGAACCTACATGACACGATGGTTTTTCAACTTTGAAACTGGTGAATGTGAGTTATTTGCTTACGGAGGCTGTGGAGGCAACAGCAACAACTTTTCGAGGAAAGAAAAATGTGAGAAATTCTGCAAGTTCACCTGATTTTCTAACAAGAACACAGCCCTCCATGGATTCGGGATTGCTCTGAGGGCCACAGAAGGCATTTGTGTGTGTGTGTGTGAACAAGAGATTCATTCCTCTACCCCTACATTTATTCTCCCTGATGTGCCCCTAAAAATGCTTCATCTCTGTGCCTGAAATTCTATAAATGTTGCAATCATGTTTAAAATCTCAAGACCTCCTTTTTAAAACATACACATACTTACAAATACATAGAGCAACCATTCACACCTTAGTATGAATTACTGTTTAACCCACTGGGAGATAAAGGTTTTGAAGGACAGAGGGGGTGGATTTGGAAATTTGGGTACGATATTGGAAGGGCCTACATTGAACAAGGAGGGGATTTCTGGTCTTGTGAAATAAGAAACAAGGAAACAACAGAAACCAGGGAAGAAAGGGGAGCTGGAGACAAACTGAAGATGTTAAGGATACTTTTAATTAAAAAAAAAAAAAACAAAAAAAAACTAGTGGACCGGGCGCGGTGGCTCACACCTGTAATCCCAGAACTTTGAGAGGCTGAGTGAGGCGGGTGGATCACGAGGTCAAGAGATCGAGACCATCCTGGCCAACATGGTGAAACCCCGTCTCTACTAAAAACACAAGAATTAGCTGGGTATGGTGGTGCACGCTACTACACTACATAGTCCCAGCTACTCAGGAGCCTGAGGCAGGAGAATTGCTTGAACCCAGGAGGCAGAGGTTGCAGTAAGCCGAGATCGCACCATTGCATTCCAGCCTGGTGACAGAGTGAGACTTGGTCTCAAAAAAAAAAAAAAAAAGTGAATTTTTATGAAAGCTGTTGTTTACTAAGGCTAAACCACATCTTCCTGCCAAGGGCTACATGGGGAAAGGAGTGAAGAGATCCTGGTCCTAGAGTCTTTTGGTTTGCCTTAAGCAACACCAATTACAACAACTTGGAGGGAGAGGAGAAAAACACAGGAATCATTTCTTTCATTTATTTCAAGAGGGCCCATAGATGCAGAGGGACTTCTTTAAGATCACAGGGTGGGAACGAAACAGAGGCATCCTTGGTCCCACCAAAAGGCCTTTTCCATTGCGTTGTAATCTCCCCAATCCATAATTTTTCCAGACTTCCTCTGGAATGGAATTCTGGGCAGAATTCATGTGGGCACTCTCCCTTATTTACCACTCTGATTCAGGGTCCTCCCCCAAAGTCCAAGTCAGCTGCTTCCTATTGCCCGAGGAACAATAACTCCAAGCCATTATGCCAGGCTCCATACTAAGCTCTTCATAAATAATACACATAAACCTCAGGGTAACCCTAAAAATCAGATTACTACTCAAAGCGTGCTCCAGGAACAGGCAGCTTCCAGGTCACCTGAGAACTTGTTAGAAATGCAGAATCTCATGACCAGCCTTGTAACAAGATTCCTGGGTGATTTGTGGGCACCCCTCAAGTTTAGGAAGCAGTGGTAGATGAGGAACCAAGGATAAAACAGAGCAGTAATGTTTCCAGGGCCACACAGCTAGAAAGTGGAAGAGCTGGTCATTGAGCTCGTGTCAGTACATTTGCAAAGTCCCTGGTTATAACGGCTATGCTTCACTCTGTCATGGATCTCAGAATTTCCCCCATGGGGCTGATTTCCAGTTAAAGGTTTTATCAGAAAAATTTTAAAACGCCAAGTTACGCTGGCAAGGCAACAAACACATCTCCCTTTTGTGGAGAACACTGGGAAGCAGGATTCCTGGATCATCTCTGGGAAGAGTCTAAGACAAAATCCTAAATGTCTCCCATGGCCGCTGCCTTCTTTTTCCAGGTTGGAGGGCAGCAGTCACACCAACCTACTGAGGACTTCCACAAAAGAGAGATTGCCTCATTCCTAGCCCCTGGCTCCATTCCACCCACCCTCACTCTCTCTTCCCTTCTCAACATTTCACAAGAGGGGACATTCTCCATGGCTAACACCAATCAGATATTCTGTCTTACCAAAATGTTCTAGAAATTCCTGAATTGCTCAACACCTAAATCGCTGGCTTTAAGCTCTGTCTCCTACTCATGAAACACCAGAACTATCTGGCCTTCAGATTCAGAAAATGTGATCATTGTCTCTATAATTCAATTGCATTTGCATCAACCACCCAATCTTGTCATAGAACCCGAAATTCAGGCTCGCGTACCCAACGTACAGCTGATGCCAACACTGACACACAGGTGCTTGGAAACAGAGAAAGGTTTACTTAATTTGGTCAAAGCAAGAAGACAGGAGGGCAAGATCTCTCTGATTTACCTTAAGAAAAAGAAGCAGAGAGTTATGTGGCTACAGAGAGGGGGAGTTTCAGGAAACCAAGGGAAAAGTCTGTGTTTCTTCACTCTCAGATAACACCTGAAACAGCCAGACTTCTAGGAGTCAGCAGCTTGTCACAACATCCTTAAAGATATTTATTTCTTCTTGGATACTTTTTTTGTGACCCTGAAGTTAACTTTCCTTGCTTGACAGAGAAACAGTACATCAGCAGTTTATCATTATGTTGTAGGAACAAGGAATATTGGGCAAAAAGCAAGTTCAAGCAAACAAGGGCCTGATCAGAATTTTCATTATTTCAGTCACTAAAAATGCTTGGATGCTGAGATCTCAAGGGGCCCTGTTACAAATCCCCACTGCCTTTTTCCCTTCCTCATTCATGTAGGAAAAGGGGTGTCATTCTTTTCTAGCTACTTCCTGCTGAAAAAGGGGCAAAGGTGTGGAAACTGAAGAGCAGAACCTATCCACTTGAAGTTGAAAGTATTTCCAGGGGCCAGGCCCATATCCTGCATACTGCAATTTCATTATCTGGGTACTGTTACCTATTATAGTCTTGGAGCAGCATCTTAATCTATATTTGATGATGACATTAGTGAAAACATAAGTTACAATAACGATGAGAGAAATAAGCCAAATGTAACGATACCAGAAAATATAGATCGGATCCCTTGTGAGATCCAAGAAAACAATCCAGAATACCAATCACCTAATCCTAGTTAATCTTCTTTTATCCGTTGCCACCGTGAAGTTCGCTCTTTTATTTTATCTACATGCATTTCAACTTCAGCCGAGGTGTTAATATAAGAGAAACAGGAGGAGTTGGCCTTGTTCAGCCAGCAGGTAATCTAATGCTATCCCATTATCTAAACAACTTTAACTACAGAATCCAAAGACTTGCTGTGCTGTGATAGCAGCATGTTTCTTTAGCTCTAATCCTTAAAGTAATGGACACGTTTCTAAGCACGTGGTGATGAGCAGCCACTTCCCACCATGGGAGAAAAGTATGTCTGAAGAAGTACCCTGTGTCATCAGGAATCCTGGCAAATCCACTTCAGAGACCACCCCATCCCCGACAGACAGACTCTCCTTCCAAAATTCCTTGGGAGACTGTGGGCAACAGTTTTGGGGAACTTGTCCAGTGTTTGGTAACACTTTCATTGTGTACCGAGAAAGATGTCACTGAGTATCCTAATAAATGTTGTCCATTATCTCCCCTCCTAATGCACCTACAGGCCCAGTGTTGGTTTTCCTGACTGCAGATAGAAACATATCCCTCAGGAGCAGGCCGGGTATGGTGGCTCACATCTGTAATCCCAGCACTTTGGGAGGCCAAGGTGAGTGGGTCACTTGATGTCAGGAGTTCAAGACCAGCCTGGCCAACACAGCAAAACCATGTCTCTACTAAAAATACAAAAATTAGCTGGCTATGGTGGTGAATGCCTGTAATCCCAGCTACTCAGGAGGCTGAGTCATGAGAATCGCTTGAACCCAGGAGGCGGAGGTTGCAGTGAACTGAGACAGTGCCACTGCTCTCCAGCCTGGATAACAGAGGGAAACTCTGTCAAGAAAGGAAGAAAGGAAGAAAGGAAGAAGGGAAGGAGGGAAGGAGGGAAGGGAAGGGAAGGGAAAGGAAGGGAAGGGAAAGAGAAAAGAAACATATCCCTCAGGAGCATAGGGCACAGTGTCAGTAGTGGAGGCGGTCATTAAAGCCACATTCCCTAGCCCTGGATCTGTTAGACAGCTGCCACACTCAGGTAAGGCTGGGCCTATCCATTGTCCTTCCTGTGCTATGAAACTGGGGTCAAATGGGGTGCTATCCAGATCACTATCCAGTGAGAATTGTCACAAAGGTTGTGGTGACTCACCCAGGAAATGCAAATCCAAAAGTACACCAAAGTCAGGTACATGTCTTCACTCCAAGCGATCATTGCACCAAAAGTGGTCACCACAGGCAGGAAAGGAACCAGTGAGGGGTGTCCCCCAGGCAAGTTGCCTAGGCAGCTTTGGGAACTCCCTGTGCACGCAGATCCTGGCTGGGACTGCCCAGCCATGGGCACAAGGTTCTTCCATGGTCACCAGAATTGTCATAGAACCCCAGATTCAGGCTTGTGTACTCAATGGGCAGCTGATGCTGACATTGATGCACGGGTATTTGGAGATGGAGAAATGTTTATTCAATGTAACCAAAGCAAGAAGGCAGAAGGGTAAGAGCCCTCAACTCCACCTTAACAACAACAAAGTGTGCTTTTAATGTGGCTGGGGAGTAGGGGAGGGGAAGTTTCAGGGAACAAAGGGGGAAAAGCCTGTGTTTCTTCCGTCTCAGGTAACATCTGGAATAACTAGACCTCTGGGAGTCAGCAGCTAGTCACATCGTCCTTAAAGGCCTTCATTTCTTCTTGCAAACCTTTTCGTGACCCTGAAGTTATCTCCCCGTTTAACGAAGAAACAGCACATCAGCAACTCTTTGTTTGCAACAAATAATTTTGTTGTGGAAACAAGGAATATTGGGCAAAAAGCAAGTGCAAAACATTTTCATTATTTTAGTCACTAAAAATGCTGGGGTGCCGAAATCTCAAGGGGCCTGGTTACAGTCTCATGACTAAAATTGCATCATTCCATCAATACTCAACAGCTCCAGACAAGACACACCGTCAGCACAGGCGGAGATAAAAGTTAGTCCACACGCTCACACAACACTTATCCTCTGTTCACCTACCCTTTAGTGGTCCATCTATCATCCATTTTTTAAAACGGAAATGGCCTCCCAACTGCTCTCAGGGCTTCAGTCCTTGCTCTCTACAGTTTATTCTTGAAAGAACAGCCAGAAAGATTCTTTATGTCCTGATACTCCGCTATTAACAATCCTTCATTGACTTTTCAACTAACTTAGAGCAAAAGCCAAAATTCATATAAGTACAGTAGTTCCCCCATATTTTTAGTTTCACTGTCTGTGGTTTCAGTTACCCTTGGCCCAAAAATATTAAATGGAAAATTCCAGAAATAAACAATTCATAAGTTTTAAATTGCACATTGTTATTGGGGTGAAATCTTGTGCCATCCTGCTCACGATGTGAATCATCCCTTTGTCTAGTGTATCCACCCTGCACACGCTACCAGCCCATTAGTCATTTAGAAACCAACTCAGTTATCAGATTGGCTGTCACAGTATTGTAGTGTTTGTGTTCAAGTAACCCTTATTTTACTTAATGCCCACAAAATGCAAGATAAGTGATGCTAGAGTATTGTTAAAATTGTTCTGTTTTATTATTGTTGTTAATCTCTTACTATGCCTAATTTATAAATTAAACTTTATTATAACTATATATGTATAGGAGAACAACATAGTGTATATAGGGTCCAATACTATTTGTGGTTTCAGGCATCCATTGAGGGTCTCAGAACATGTGCCCCATGGATAAGGGTGGACTACTGAACTTGTCTCAGGTTCCTACCCAAAGGTTTCTGGCAGGTGCTGTAGACAGCACCCATATTTCCCTTCAGGAATGAAGAGCCTGTTACCCCAGCGGGGAGTTTGGTAGCTGATGGTTCTCAGCTGACTTCCTCTCCTCTATGGAAACCAAAGAGTCCAGATACTACCTCTCTCTTCTGATTGGCTGCTTGAGTGCGAGTGTGTGACATGAACTTAGCCAGTCAGTTGTTCCTGCCCTGGACTTTGGATCTGGAGGGAGCGATGCAAAGACCCAACAACTGTTGAGAAAATTTTTCTAATTGTGATGGAGGTGGTGAAAATCTGGAGGTCAAAGAGTGTTGAGTACCTGGCAGTGAAGTGCAATTTGTAGCAAGAATGAAACTCTACTACAAACTCAGATATGCTCAAAATGTCTTTTAAAAAATTGTAATTGGCGACCGGGCACCGTGGCTCACCCCTGTAATCCCAGCACTTTGGGAGGCCGAGGTGGGCGGATCACCTGAGGTCGGGAGTTCAAGACCAGCCTGACCAACATGGAGAAACCGCATCTCTACTAAAAATACAAAATTAGCCGGGCATGGTGGCACTTGCCTGTAATCCCAGCTACCTGGGAGGCTGAAGCAGGAGAATCGCTTGAACCTGGGAGGCAGAGGTTGAGGTGAGTCGAGATTGTGCCATTGCACTCCAGCCTGGGCAACAAGAGCAAAACTCTGCCTCAAAAAAAAAAAAAAAAAAAAATTGTAATTGGCCTGAATTTTCATTTTGATCTTCCATTTAACCAGGTAATGGAAATTAATTTCTGTCATTTCATTAGTTTGACAGCCACATACCCCTAAGGGTTGCTTCTACATTCCAGTGCATTGGCTTAATTCCAAGGCATCCAATGGGAAGTGTGCTTGATTCTTGGTCACTATCACATACACACACTGTTTTATCCCTGCTGGATATTTTTCTGGCAGGTAACTGTTGCATCCTCCTCATTTGATGAGAGCTCACTCAGTGACTTATATGCCCCATAGAACTCAAGAAATAACTCACTGCTGCTCCTTAGAGCTCAAGAAATACCTCACTGCTCTGTACCACCTGGGACTATAGGAAACTCAAAGGGACCCTCTAAAAACCCTATACATAGACCTCCCATGTTCCAATTTCTGATCTACCCTGCAAGGGTTCTCAGTTCTAACTAGTGGTTCCTCAATTCATACTTCCTAGTTGTAGAAGTATACCCTGGCTGTGGTCATTTCTCTTGATTCCCAAATATACCTGGTACCCTATTGGCCTAGGAACCCCCTTTTCAGGATCCCAAACCACCATTCATTTCCTCTGGTTCCCTTCTAACTCTCTTCCTTAAACCTCCAATGGGGAGAATTTTATACATGGGCGGGGAGCAGAAAGGAAGCAGGTGTTGTTAAAACCTGATTCTGGTTTTTCATATATTCTTTCATTTCATGATCTGCATTCACTCAGATGTAATTAAAACACTTTCTTCCCAAAATTAAGGTTCTAGCTCCGATGGTCTAATGATCTCTAAGATCCCTGATACCCTTAATTGCTCATTTATCTCCAAATAAGCCCTTTGCCTTAGATCTGAACCTTCTCTTTTGAACTCTACAAGCCAAGAATTTAAATATTCTGTGAGCTGTGTAATGCTGTCCTGTCTCCTCCCCAGGCATGAAGTAGAATGCCCAGGTGCCAGGAGTGAGGGAAAGACCAAAGAGAAGTAGATCTACCGGAATAAATCTCCAATTAGCATCTCAAAGTAATATTCCTCTCCATATGCCTTTAATTACTTTATATATGTATATAATGCTATATATTTTTGTATAAATTTATATATGCTCTTTATAAATTTTTATATTAGTGAAAATAGTACTCATATACAATAGAGTATATACTCTCTCCATATAGTGTATGTATATATATATATATACACATATATATATATAGAGAGAGAGAGAGAGAAGGAAGGAGAGAGAGTGTGTACTATTTTCACTATTTTCTACCAGGGGTTTTTTTTTTCTACCAAGACTTTTACTTAGCATTATATTATAAACTTTTTCCCAGGTGGGTGAATATTCTCTGGTATCATTTTTAATGGCTACATAATATTCTGACCTACCAAGCATTGTAATTTACTTAGTTTACTTGGTTTCCAATGGTTCATTATTATAAAATAGCACAAGGTTAAACACAAGCACAGACACCCTTTGAAAATAACATCCTGTGATTCTGTGAAGAAACAAATTCCCAAAGAGAAGGCAGTTCTGTTGCAGTGGGAGCAGACTGGATACACCATTCTGTACCACCAGGGCAGGAATTCATGGGAACTCTCACAGGAGGTGAGGGAAGAGGCAGGAGACAAGGACTACAGAGCTAGTCCTGTGGATCAGGGTCTTCTACAAGGATGAAGTCTAATTGTTGGCTGGCTGGGGCTCAACTAGGGAAGGATGCACTTTCAAGCCCACTTATATGGTTGCTGGCAGGATTCAGTTGCTTGCAGGTCACTTCCAGTTCGCTGATCAGTGGGTCCTTCCAGAGAGCAGCTCATAACCTATAGATTGCTTTATCAGAGTGAGCAAGCAAGAAGCTCCAGAGAGACTGAATAGAAGGTAGAAGTCACAGTCTTTTGTTTTTAGACAGAGTCTCACTCACTCTGTCACCCAGGCTAGAGTGCAGTGGTGCAATCTCTGTTCACTGCAACCTCCACCTTCCAGGTTCAAGCGATTCTCCTGCCTCAGCCTCCCGAGTAGCTGGGATTACAGGCATGTGCCACCACGCCTGGCTAATTTTTGTATTTTTAGTAGAGACGGGGTTTCACCATGTTAACCAGGCTGGTCTCGAACTCCTGACCTCAGGTGAACCGCCCGCCTCGGTGTCCCAAAGTGCTGGGATTACAGGTGTAAGCCACCAAGCCCAGCCAGTCTTTTTTTATTGATACATAATTGTTATACATATTTATGGGGGGCATGTGATATTTTGATACATGCACACAATGTATAATAATAAAATCAGAATAATTGGTATATCCATCACCCAAGGCAGTTATCATTTCTTTGTGTTGGGAACATTCCAAAGTTTCTCTTCTAGCTATTTTGAAATATACAATAAGTTATTGTAGTCATAGTCTTTTGTAACCTAATCTCAGAAGTGACATCCCAACACTTTCCATGACATCACTACTCATTACAATCAGGTCACTAGGTTCAGTCCACAGTCAAGGAGGAGAACACACAAAGGCATAAAAACCAGGAAGTGGAGGTCATTGGAGTCGTCTTAGAAGTCTGACCGCCACCAGGAGCAACTTGCCCAGAGTCAAATGCAGTGAGAGCTTAAAGTCTCAGTTCTTAGCTGGGAGTGGTGGCTCACACCTGTAATCTCAGCACTTTGGGAGGCAAAGGTGGGCGGATCACTTGAGGCCAAGAGTTCAAGACCAGCCTGGCCAACATGGTGAAACCTAGTAAAAATACAAAAAAGTTAGCCAGGCGTGGTGGTGCACACCTGTAATGCCAGCTACTTGGGTGGCTGAGGCATGAGAGTCACTTGAACCCAGAAGCGGAGGTTGCAGTGAGCCAAATTCGTGACACTGCACTCCAGCTTGAGAGACAAAGTGAGACTCTGTCTCAAAAAAAAAAAAAAAAAAAGTCTCAGTTCTAGAATTGGGAAGATTTGTTTAGAGAAACAGGGTGGTGGGCAGCTTTACCATCATCTGGTTATGATGGACTGTAAGCTTGGACAGAGGTAGTGGCATTGAGAATTCAAAGCAAAAAATAAGAACTAATAAAAATACCCTGCTTTGCTTCCAAAAAAGGTTTGCAGTTTCACATCTCTTCTCTTCAAATCAATAAAAAGGCCACACTGTGGGGAGAAAATCTCAATTCTTAGGTCTCTTCCCTCTCCTCTCCTTCTTCTCTGAGATTTATTCACAGGTGAAAGCTCAAGGCTCATCGTGCCTGGTCCCTATCAGTACAAATACCCAGTAGTTCTATATCACCATGTCTGGATTCTGAGAGCTGTTGTGTTATAAAAGTTGCTGGCATGCAAAGACAAACAGATAAACGTAACTCTCACAAAGTGTACCAGAGGCTAGTGTGTGCCAGATATGCTACATGAGCACTGGGAAGAACCCTCCTGACATAATATTGAGGTCCCATTAAATTTTTTAATTCACACTTGCTAGAGAAAAATCTTCCAAATGCCCCTTGGGGCAGTGGCAAGCTCCTCAAGTCCTTTAAAAATGTTTCTGGGAAGAATGAAAGAATATATGGGATAGAGAACAGTTTAAGAATATATATTAATGATGACTTATAGCCTGTTTTTACCAGTTGACAATATTAGGTAAAGATTTTCTTGTATCATTAAATATTCCATAACATAATTGCTAATACGTGTAGAGCTTTACTTGCATAAAGAGATCATCATTTATTTAAACAAGCTTCAATGGTTACATGTTAATGTTAAATGTTAAAGGTTGTTGAAGTTTTCTCGATATAATAAGTAATCACTATGGGTATTTCTGGTTGTTTACTCATGATAGATTCTAAGTGGAATTTTTGGGTCAATTGTGGACATGCATTTGAAAAGCTTTTGATACATATACCTTCCTTTAATATTTTAATAACTACTGTTTATGAAACACTTAGGATATGTCAGGAACCAACCTAAGTGCTTTGCATACATCATCTCATTTAATATTTGCAACAGCCCTGAGAAGAAGATTCTATTAATATCTGTATCTTACAAATGAAAAAGTTGAAGATCAGAAAGATAAATTACTTGCCTAGAATAACAGATTAGGAAGGAATGAAGATGGTGTTTGAATCAAAGTCTAATTCTAGAGCCAATGCTTTTAATCAGTTTGCTATCATTAAAGTTCAGCTCTACCATGACCTGTTTACCTCCCCATCCCATAAAATCTCCTGGACCTCTCCATGTAGACTACACAGAGATATTCCAGGCCTGCCTGCTTCTACTCTTCATGTTTACAGCTTGTGGGTTCTTGAAAGCAGTGACTTTGCCTTACACATTTCTTCTCTACAGTGAGCCAAGAAAAATGGCATGTACAGAATAAGTACTCAACAAGTACTTGTAGATTAGTTTTGTAGACATGATACCATGGAGGAAAAGAGGGACCTGGGATTTCTTTTTTAGAGTTAAAGTGTTAAGCTATGAGTCAGAGCCATGATTCTCATAATCTCTGAATTGTGGAAGGAAGGAAGGAGAGAAAGAAGCTTAACACCTTCTCGGGAGTAAGACACTCCACTAACTAATGGAGTAAACCCTGGCTTAAGACATTTAACCCAAACCTCAGAGAGATCAGAGCCCCAAACCTCCCCTACCTGCATCGTGTCCGTAGGCTCAGAAGAGTAGATGGAACACAACATCAAAATGTCACATTGTAGGCAAGGATACGAAGCCAAAAAGGGCTCAATAAAGGTAGACAAGGGGTCAAGGATAGAATTAGAAAATCATCATTTAACAGATGGGCATGATGGTTCACACATGTAATCCCAGCACTTTGGGATGCCGAGGCGGGAGGAACTCTTGAGGCCGGGAGTTCAAGACAAGCCTGAGCAATATAACGAGACCGTTTCTACAAAAAACATAAATAAAAGAAAAAAAATAAAAGGAAAACATCATCTAGCAACCATTAAATAATCATTGATTTAGGCAAGAATCATCAATGTATGCTAAAACTAGTGGGTAAAATTTTGAGAAGTCATAAGATTTTTGCATAGACCCAAAGTATCTTCCCACAAATACTTATTCATTGCAAATGGGAAAATAGGCAGCCACCATCTTACTCAAGTAATCAAAGTTAACACCATTAGTAACAAAACAAATCAACAGCATGTGCCTCGTGGTATGATCCACCACAAAGAACACAGTATCTTTTCTATAGTATTCCTGCCAGAAACGCATAACATGAATTTAATTGTGAAGAAATATCAGATAAGCTCAATTGAGAGACAGTCTGTAAAAGAGATGGCCTTTAATCGTCCAAAATGTTAACGTCATGAAAGACAAAAAAAGATTGAGAAACTTGTCCAGATGAAAGAAGATTAATCTGCTCCTGAACTAAGTAATTTTAAAAAAGAAAAACAAAGAAGATTAAAGAGGTGTGACAGCTAAATGCAACGCAGGATCCAAGATTTTCTTTTGTTGTAAAGGACATTATTGAGACAATTTGTAGAATCCGAATAAGGTCTAGAGGTGGGCTTTGTAGGCATGCACCCAAGTCACACAGGGCCCTGGACACAGAAGGACCCTACACCTAGGATGTAATTCCCTGTGGTCATTGTCTTAAAATTCTCAGTTATTTAAATTTGTGTTTGTAAGTGAAGGTCAATTAGACGATGGTGCATGCTCCGGGAGCTAGGCGTCCAGACTCAAGAGCAGTCCCACCTCTTGCTGCCTCCCCGGGATGGGTTCTCAGCAGCTCGCCCTCCACCCACTGGCACCATGGCTCTGCTCAGCCTGCCCCTTTCCACCTTTGCCCCCTGACTGCTGCTATGCAGATGGCAGTCGAATCACATTGGCAAGGGGAGGCCCGTGTTCTACCATTGTCAACCACTCCCAGTGGGGGCTTGGGAAAGGGTGCAGGAAGGGTCGGAGTTAGGTGTGCACATCCTGTGGCATTTCAGGGAATGCCAATTACTGTCCCAGTCCCGGGCTGGCAGCAGCACAGTACATTCAACCGGTGACTTGGCAGGAGCCAGCCTCTCACCTATCCTGATCCTGTACTGAGCATGTCTCAGCACAGAGGTTGCAATCGCTTGGGGACTGCCCATCCATGGGTTGGTGCAATGGACCTGTGGACAGGGAAGATCGATTTCCCACTCCCAGCTGGGTCACAGAGCTTCAGTCTGGCAGCTGGCATGAGGAGGAATCCAGCAGCAAGCGGAATCCTCCAGGACACACCACCAAGTAGCGGTCAGGGACCCTGGGTAGTTCTGAGGGTCTGCACTGCTCCATAACTATCCCCGTGCCTGAGGGAGAGTGACAGAAACAATAAATAAAAAGCTCCATGACAGGTCTAGAGAGAGAGACTCTGCAAGAAAGAAAAAAGCCTTTTATTTGAGTACCTTTAGTGATATGTTTTCCCCCGTTTTTTTGAATAAGGAGCTCCACATTTTTACTTTGCACTGGGCACCCCTACAATTATGTAGCCAGTTTTGCCTGTAGATTAGATAATAGTACTGTATTAATGCTCATTTCCTGAATGTGACTATTGTACTGAGGCTATTTTAAAGAATACCTTTATTTTAGAAAATTCATAAAAGTATTTAAGATGTCTGCAACTTATTCCCATATGCTATGAACAAACATAATATGTGGGATATGTTTGTGTATGTGTGTGTGTGTCAGAGAAAGACAGACAAAGAGAGGATTGAGAAAAATGTGGTAAAATGTTAGCGTTTCGGGAAAGTGGGTGAAGGGTATACAGGAAATCTTGGTACTATTTTTGAAACTTTTCTTTCTTTTTGTTTTTATGAGACAGGGTCTCGCTCTGTTTGTCAGGCTGGAGTGCAGTGGCATGATCACAGTTCACTGCAGCCTGAAACTTCTGGGCTCAAGAGATCCTCCTGCCTCATCCTCCTGAAGAGCTGGGATCACAAGTGTGCACCACCATGCTGGGCAAATTTTTTTATGTTTTTGTAGTGATGGGGGTCTCTCCGTGTTGCCCAAGCTGGTTTCAAACTCCTGAGCTCAAGTGATCCTCTTGCTCCAGCCTTCAAAAGTGCTGGGATTATAGGTGTGAGCCACTGTGCCCAGCCACACAATTTTAAGTCTGAAATTATGTCAAAATTAAACACTGAAAGAAAAGAATAAAACGTAAAGAAAATGGTGAAGGAGAAGTCACCACAGCAGTATACAGTGGTACCTATGAAACCACAGAGAAAAGTATAAGAAATGACAGTGACTCTGCTAATCTGCCACAGCTGAATGGGAATCCCCCAGGATGGATGGAGAACTGTCCTTCTGATAAGCATGTGCTCACCTAAGTCATATATTAAGAAGTCGAGAGATTTCTATTATTTCAAACCACAGTCTCTGGCCCTACAACATAGATCATGAATGAGCCAATCTAGGGTTTTCTGTGCTCCAACCACTCAACCAACCCAGGCACCTACCATGAGGCGGCAGAGCTCACTGCGTTTTTTGTTTTGTTTTGTTTTTTTGAGACAAGGTCTTGCTCTGTCGCCGAGGCTGGAGTGCAGTAGCACGATCATGGCTCACTGCAGCCTTGACCTCCTGGGCTCAAGTGGTCCTCCCACCTCAGCCTCCCGAGTAGCTGGGACTACAAGCATGCACCACCATGCCTGGCTGTTTTTTGTATTTTTTGTAGAAACCAGCTCAGGCTGGTCTTAAACTCCTTGGATCAAGCAATCCTCCCGCTTCCGTCTCCCAAAGTGCTGGGATTATAGGCATAAACTACCATGCCCGACCAACACTGGAGTCTTGTTTGAAGTAGGTCCTGTGGTGCCACCTAGCTTCACAGAGCTCTGCTTGCTGAGGAAACCACAAACCTTCCCATTTGTATTTACTTTGAGATTGATGGAAGAGGGCAGTTGCCTTCATTGTCTATCCCCCAGGTGGTGCAAAAGCCCTAAACCTAACCCATAATAAACCACAGGCTACGGATTGTTCATCCAGGGAGAAATCCTCTGAGGGGTGTTCAAGATGTGAAGGCCATAAACACTAGGGCAGAGCAGTTCCAGGGGTCCCATCTCTTGCAAATTCACCAAGTTTTTATGTAATGAGCTCATCCCAATGTGTCTGGCGTGGCTGGACCCTGGACATTTAGGGGTTAAAGTCTCAGCTGGGGAGGGGGATATACAGAAACTTCCGCGTCTAAGACCTGTATACTCTGCAGGCAGGATTTACTAATGCTATGCTGTTCTGTGGAAAAAGTCAGCGTGCTGTGGGGCGGTGTGGCTCACGCCTGTAATCCCAGCACTTTGAGAGGCCGAGGCAGGTGGATCATTTGAGGTCAGGAGTTCAAGACTAGCCTGGCCAACAGGGTGAAACCCCATCTCTACTAAAATACAAAAATTTGCCAGGCTTGGTGGCAGGTGCCTGTAATCTCAGCTACTCGGGAGGCTGAGGCAGAAGAATCACCTGAACCCAAACTGGGAGGTTGTAGTGAGCCGAGATCGCACCATTGCACTCCAGCCTGGGTAACAGAGCCAAACTCTGTCTTAAAAAAAAAAAAAAAAAAAGGCGCCGGGGGGTGGGGTGGTGCATGCTATAGCTCCTCCAAGCACCACCTTTACTAGCTAAGCTAAGAAGACCCCTATCTCCTGGCCAACAGGCTGCAGCAATGACTAGAGGGCTCGTTTTGTTTGTTTGTTTGTGTTTGTTTTGTCTGCCATCACTCCATTTGTACTTTTTCCACACCCTCTCTCTCTTTGCCATGACCTTAAGGTGAATTATGAACTGGGTAAACACAGTGATGAGGTGGGAAAGGAGGAGGATATTTTTTTGTTTGCCATTTGCTTATTTTTCAAGTTGGGGTTTCCAAAGGCTGCATCAATGGACAGGACAAGTGGAACCATGCAGCAGTCACAGAACCAGCAGGAGCAAAAGTGAAGAGGGGAAAGCTGGAGCCATTACAACTGGTATGGGGCTATGGGACTTGGTGCTGCAGAAGCACTGGGGCTGGTAGAGTGGGGCTGATGGATGATGGTAGCATTAGGATGAAGGGTGAGGGCCAGGCTGGGAGCAAGAATTTCCAAGAGTGGCAGTAGGCAGGAAAGGGTGGCATTACTAGATCCTAACTCTACCACAATTTCTGTCTTAATAGCATGGATTGCATTTAATAGCGTAACCGAGCAGCTTGGCTTCAAACCGCATTTTAAAACTTTGTTTTCTTGCCTCCTTTCTCCCCAGTCTCAAGATATAACTTTGAGACAAACTGCATATGTGTTTCCTTTCATCTTGAAACACAGCCTTGAAATATGCTGTAAACCTCCACTCCCTTTCTTTTCCCATTCTGTGGTCCCATGCCTTATGCACATTTATTTACCTAGATGCTTGTTAAGCACACATCATACTTACTTATCTGGTCAATATGTTTCCTTAGAAGCTTCAGGGGCCGGATCCTTATACGGACCAGACACTTCCAGCCACAATGGTGCTGGCCCCTTCACCAGATGGAACAATAATTCAAGACAAGCCATTGGAGTGGGTCACCCCACCTGACAACTCCTAGCCCCCTGCCTCTTCTGCATTCCGAACCCTCTCTTTAAAAAACCCTGTGTTTCCTCTACAAATTACAGAGTGGAAATCTTTGGAAAGACTTACATCCATTTCTCCTCTCTCTAGCATGGATAATAAAATCTTGCTCTCTTTTTATCACACCTCATTCTCATTATACTGGCTTCTTTTTACAAGTGGCAAGCAGCCAAACCCTTTTGCCAGTTACAATAGTGGGCAGCCTCTCCCCTTCCCTGCCCAAGAAGCAGTGTATCTTGGGCTCCAAGATCCCTGCACTGGGCTGTGATTGAATCCAATAATTAGCTCCTCTGATTCTTCTGGACACCATGTTCTGATGGGATGGCCCCTGTAAGGACTTAAGCTCATTTGCAAATAATGGGTGTTAGGACACCTCAAAATCCAGAAGAGATCTTGTCTCACTCTTGACCTCTCCTCACTTAAACCAAGCCCTAGGTTGGACACTACATAAATGGAATTGGACCGGCTTTGAGACTTAGAGAAATGAATGTTTGAATCATATAGCAGTTGCATTTACTGCAATATGATCCGATGATGCATTTTCAGAAAAGCATTACATAAGACATAAGATTGGGGGGATTTTCAATGAGTGTTGCTTCTCTAACCTTCCAGTTTCCTCACAAGGAATATTTTGGGTTGGTGCAATCCTACTAGATAGAGGAAATCCCACATGGCGGTTACCAAGTTTCTTACATTTGCAACATATCACCCTGATATGTTGTAAAAATGTCAAGCAATCTCCACCATCTAGATCTAATATCCAGGTTATAAACACAGTTTCTTACTGCACAATTAGTACCATCTTCCTACAGAAGCTATATGAAACTGAGACAGCACACTTGCACAGTCCCATTGTGACAACGTAATAATGGCCAGTACCCAGTAGGACAACATATAGAATTAGCTATTTCCTGGGCTTCAAAGCCAAAGAGGAACTGAGCCCAGGAGATGGGCCAAGACCTCCCTTAATGTCCCGCAGGCATTTCACAAAAGCTACAAGAGAAGCTCTTGTAATCACTTAGAGAGGATGACACCCCCGTAGATGTCAGTCAGCCTGTCTCCCTGGCCACCCTAGTGCTCGCTCAGGGGGCTCATGAACAAAGCACCATGTGACAGTGGTAGGGACTAAGCTTGGGGCCAATAACACGGACTTCCCACTTAGCAAGGCTGATCTGCCTATTGACACTTACGGTATACCAGTAGTGTACTCCAGCAGTGAGCCTGCTAGCGTGGTGGCCAATCTAAGCCCTGATATGGTGCCATTAACCAGAGAAAATGAACCAGCTATCTGGTGACAGGTACATGAGACCCCTTCAAAAGCATGGAGGCAGGGGTGATTCGCCCTCACTGGAATAGATATTCTGAATTTGAATTTTATTTCCTTGCCTTCCATGCCTGTGCCAGTACTGGTACCCATGGATTTGTGGAATTTCTTAATCACAGTGACTGTATCCCATATGATATTGCTTCTAGCAAAGAACTCCCCATTCATTCATTCAATTAACATATATTTATTGAGTGCCTACTATATGCCAAACACAAAATGGACAAAACAATAATCTTTTCCTTCCCCCTTCTTGATCGCAAACACTCTGAGGGCTTACTTACATTCAGAGTGGGTCAAAGATAATAAATATTATATTCAGGGTGGGGCCCAGAAAATAAATAATAAGCATAATATATAATTTAATTATACAGACTAGTAGTACAAGGTGCTATGGGGAAAAAGTGAGTAGAATAAGGGGAACTGGGGATGCAGAGATTGCAGTTTTAATGAGGATGGTCATAGTGGGCCTTTTTGAGAAGGTTACACTTGAGCAAAGACTTGAATGAGGTGAGTGAAGGTTAACCATATAGACATCTAGGGAGAGTGCTACAGTAAAATAAAGGAAGAAAGGGCCTGTTATTCATGGGATTCACCAGTTTTATCATGTTGTCCATCACCCAGAAGGAGCTGGACTTGTGGAATGGTGGGATGTCCTGATGGTGTGACATCATCAACTTGGAAATAAAACTTTGAGTGGGTAAGGTTCTATCTCGCAGGATACTGTACATGCTCTTGATCAGCAACCAACATATGGTGCTTTTTCTCCCACAGCCAGAATAAATGGATCAGAGCAACCAAAGCATATCTTGTTATTGAACATAATAACTGCGGTAAATTGAGTTGCTGGCTCCAATTCATCACCCTCCCTATATCCATAATCAAGGAGTCTGCAGTTTCTTCCACTAGAGGCAGAGCATATTTCTCTGCCCCTTAACTTTGGGGTTGGTATGTGACTTGTTTTGGCTAATGATGCTAACAGACATGATGAAAGCACAGATTTGGAATCTGTGCTTATCCTTCTACCAACCCTATGAGAACATGTTTTTGCTTTGTTTTGTTTTGTTTTGAGACCGAGTTTCACTTTTTTTTTTTTTTTTTTTTTTTGAGACAGAGTCTTGTTCTGTCACCCAGGCTAGAGTGCAGTGGCATGATCTCGGCTCACTGCAACCTCCACCTCCCGGGTTCAAGCGATTTTCCTGCCTCAGCCTCCTGAGTAACTGGGCACCACCACACCTGGCTAATTTTTTTTGTATTTTTAGTAGAGATGGGGTTTCACCGTGTTGGCCAGGCTGGTCTTGAACTCCTGACCTCGTGATCTGCCCACCTGGACTCCCAAAGTGCTGGGATTACAGGTGTGAGCCCCCATGCCCAGCCCGAAGAATTCTTTTCAGCCAGCTTTTTCCTGCCCTGTTGCAGTGACCTACTGCCCTCCCTGGTTCTGCATCTCCCATGTGGTATTCACAACACAGCAGCCAGAAGGATCCTTTTCCAACTGAAGTCATATGTCATTCTTCTGCTCAAACTCCTCCAGTGGCTCCCAAATTTGCTCCAAATAAAAGGCAAAGTCCTTGCAATGACCCACAAGGCCCTCATTCTCTGTGCTCATGCTACCTCTCTGAGTTCAACTCGCCTCAGGCTCCTGACCACTCATTCACCCCAGCCATGCCAGCCTCCTGGATGATCCCCAACACCCTGAGCACACTCTGACCTCAGGTCCTTTGTTCTGGAACTCTCTTCTCTCTAAATCGCTCTTCTCATGGGTTGTCGCACAGCTCATGTCCTCCTTCATTGAGTTCACTACTTGAATAATGCTTTAAGACCTTCCCTGACTACTCTGCAAAGTAATCACCCCCATCTCTACTCCACCCCCGGACTCACTATTCCTCTTACCTAACTGTGTATTTCTCCATAACTTTTCCTCCACCTAACGTGTTATATATGTGTTAGTTCACTTATTTATTGGCTATCCTTTCCACCACACACACACACACACACACACTTCTCCTTCATATCAAATCCCTATCACCTAGAATAGAACACATAGTAAGTGCTTGATAAATATTGAATGAGTGAATGCCTCTGCTGGTGCTGTTTCTGGGGCAAGACCATCCCTTCCCTGACTGGTCTGTCTTTAGAACTTTATTTTCTAAGCTCCAGCTCACTCATGTAACTTCTTACTTATCGCTCCAACCCCAAACCTGCATTTTCCTGCAGAGACGTCTGTTTCCATGTAGGTATTACCATACATGGCTCCCTGGGCTGGGGATGGGCTTTAGAGGCACCTGCAAAGCAGTTTGCCATTGGAAATGGGAGAAAATAAGTGAGGGAAGAAGCCCTGCCCTGACATCTGGATGGGCAGCTGGACTGAGTGGTTCTGTGAGGGGCCTTGAGGTTGGCTGTCCCATCTCAATCCACCTGTTTACCAGGATTCCTGGGCCCTGGGAGCTGTCCTCCTGGCCAAAACTAAGCTTTGCTGTGGTCTGCCTATAACAAGTGTGGCCCATCAAGGCCTGGAAGATGGGTAAGAGACCAGTCTGGGACCCTCTCCTTTTTCCTTCCCCCTTTCCAATCACAAACCCTCAGAGTCCCCAACCTACAGCATTCACTTGGCTGCAAAAGTTAATCAAAGAATGATCATAGGGCTTCTGCCTTGCCTTGCCCTCCTTGCACTGCTGCAGGTCTGTGTCAAGCCATGGACACAGCTCTCTGTTCCGCAGGATGGAGTGTGTTAAAATTGTTAAGAGTAAGGCCTACTTTAAGAGATACAGATGATGTTTAGAAGACAAGAGGGTTAAACTGATTACTATGCTCAGAGACACTTGGTAATCCTGGATGAAAATAAATAGAACACACCCAAATTTAGTTTGTGTAACTAACAGAGAGATCATTTGTCATACGGTTTTTGCCCATACAGAAGGGGATATGATTGTCTGCACAGCATACGTTCATGAACATCCAAAGAGCAGCGTGAAGGTTGGCTGGCCAGATTATGCTGCAGCACGTTGTATTGGCTTGTGCTGACCCAAAGCCTCCTCAGTAGGCTTGGCATGGACAAGACCTACGAAGATCAAGTGGAGGTGAACAGAGATGGGTATCACATGGGAAGCATTGATGGTTACTTAGTGCCTTCACCTGCTACTTGTGAGAACTACTAATGGAAATAAAGTTAGGGGGGCCCTGAAGGGAACTGCGGATTGAGGTTGTCTATCCCTCACAGTTACCAAACAATTCCCTGGTTCTGATTCAGAAAGCAGGGAATTCAATGCAGAAGCACATCCTGGGTCAGAAGATCGCAGATTATATGCATTACCCAATGCAAGAAGATGAAGATGTTTATAAAAAACCATTCTCTCAATATATAAATAATAACATAACTCCAGTCATGATGGAGAGATGTATAAGAAAGCTCATGATGCTGAACGAGAGAATCCAGTTCACGAGAAGAAGCCTGGGGAAGAAGTTAAGAAAAGGTGGAACCATCTCAAGACGTCCCTTGTCCAGAAGAAAGACTGAGTAGCTCAGAAGGCAAGTTTTCTAAAAGCTCAGGAGCAGTCTGCTGAGAGCTAAGCCAAAAAACTATTTTCTTGTCTTTTCTTTTTCCTTTTTCTTTTTTTGTTTTTTTTTCCAGAGATAGAGTCTCACTCTGTCACCCAGGTCAGAGTGCAGTGGCACAATCATAGCTCACTGTAGCCTCCAAATCCTGGGCTCAAGCAATCCTCCCCGCTTGGCCTTCCAAGTACCTGGGAATATAGGCACGTTCCACCATGCCTGGCAAATTGTCATTTTCTATAAGATTATTCAGATAAAAACAATAAATTTATTGACTAAGCAGCTTAAAAAAGAAAATTAAAGGAAAGGTCTCTGCCAGAGGTTCTGCCTGGTCTAACCCACCCCTGTTTTCTTGCCTGCCATATCCCACCCCTCAGTCCTCCTTCCCTGGTAGGTTCTTCCTGTCCATTACTGAGATCCCTGGCAACCTCCACCTCATCTTCTGCAGGAAGCCTCTGGGCTAGGGACCCCTTGAAAAAGCTTTACCCCCTCTTAAGCTTCTGGTGGAGGGCCTGAGGTCCCATCTCCTTCGGACCCCTGCTCAGGGTCCCCTGTGCAGTCTTCTTACTCAGTAAAACCTCAACCGCCAGGTCTGACTTTTCACCATTAGCATTTTATTTCTTGAGTTAAATCAGGGGTAGCAAATCTGCCTGTCAACCCCAATCAATGGGCAGCTGTAGCAGCTGCCTGGAGCCCTGTGCTGAGGGCTCTGTGGCTACACATGGGCTAATGGAAAGGCGCAGCAATCATGTGATGTGAGTGCTGGTGGAAGAAATGATGGCATGTGGACAACACCTTTGCCATCCCTGGGTTAGACATCACCCTGCCTGGGCCACTCTTTCAGAATGCAAACCTGCAGAAGGACAGGAGAAAGTGGAGCTAGTGGTAGTCACACACCGAGTTCCCAGCAACTCTTCCCAACCCATCACTGGATGCCTCTGTTTCTGCCTAAAAGGTTGGGGAGCCCCAAGCATGGACAAAGATAGAAATCAGAAAGTGAGGAGCTAGAAGAAAATCTACACTGCCATCTCTGGCCAAGGGGCTATCATATGCACAAAGCATCCCCACTCCCACCGGGAGGCTCTTTCATTTTGTGCCCCTGGGGGTGAATGGAGATGCCCTGGGGCCTTGTCTGGTCCCTGGTCTCTAGTCCCACAAGAAGATGAGGAAGATAAGGCCTGGTAGACACCAAGCCAGGCTGGCCAGGCATGCCAGACAATGTCACTGAAACTTTCCAGACCTCTCATGTTCCACGGTGGGTAGAGAAGAAGGGAAGGACATGAAGGCTGTTCCTGGGGGGCCAGAGTCACTGGCATTACTCCCTTATTCTCCTTCCCCCTCACCCCAAAGGGTAAGTATGCACCCCAAGATTAAAGTAAGAAATCATTGTGTCAGAGGCCTTCCAACCAGAGTGACTCCATCTTGAATAGGGGCTGCATAAAATAAGGCTGAGACCTGCTCAGCTACATTCCCAGAAGGTTAGGCATTCTTAGTCACAGGATGAGATAGGAGGTTGGCACAAGATACGGATCACAGACCCTGCTAATAAATCAGGATGTGGTAAAGAACCCAGGTGAAACCCACTGAAACCAAGATGGCAATAAAAGTGACCTCTGGTCATCCTCAATTCTCATTCTATGCTAATCATAATGTATTAGCATGCTAAAAGACATTCTTATCAGTGCCATGACAGTTTACAAACACCGTGGCAATATTCAGAAGTTATCCTATATAGACTAAAAAGCGGAGGGATCCTCAGTTCTGGGAAATCTGCCGCTCTCCATGAAAACTCATGAATAATCCACCCATGTTTTAGCATATAATCAAGAAATAACCATAAAAATCTTAAACCAGCAACTCTTGGGGCTGCTCTGCCCATGGTTTAGCCATTCTTTTTCCCTTTCTTAACAAACTTGCTTTCTCACTTTATGGACTTGCTTTGATTTCTTTCTTGTGTGAGATCTGAGAACCCTCTCCTGGGATCTGGATCCGAACTCCCTTCTGGTAACACCTTCCTGGCCACCATGAAAGGACTATACCGAAAAGACGCCTGACCCAAAGAAAAAGACTGCAGCACCAATTGGCCAACTCTGGATATGTGGTGGGGTACATTTTACCTGGGTAAAGGATGGAATTGGGTTAGAAGCCCAACTTAGGAGAGTTAGAGTCCCTCCTAAGACAAAGAGGCTTAAAGGTCCCTCTTAATAAAAAGCAAGGACGCTTGACCAAATTTGGGTTAAAAACTTAACTTAGAAAAATTAGAGTCCCTTCTAAGACATAGGGGGTGGCTGGGCGTGGTGGCCCATGCCTGTAATCCCAGCACTTTGGGAAGCCAAGGCGGGTGGATCACCTGAGGTCAGGAGTTCGAGACCAGCCTGGCTAACATGGTAACCCCGCCTCTACCAAAAATACAAAAATTAGCCGGGCGTGGTGGTATGTGCCTGTAATCCCATCTACTCGGGAGGCTGAGGCAGAATTGCTTGAACCTGGGAGGCAGAGGTTGCAGTGAGCCGAGATCACGCCACTGCACTCCAGCCTCGGCGACAGAGTGAGACTCCATCTCAAACAAACAAACAAACAAATCGGCTGGGCGCGGCGGCTCACTCCTGTAATCCCAGCACTTTGGGAGACCGAAGCGGCGGATCACAAGGTCAGGAGATCAAGACCATCCTGGCTAACACGGTGAAACCCCGTCTCTACTAAAAATACAAAAAATGAGCCGGGTGTGGTGGCGGGCGCCTGTAGTCCCAGCTACTCCGGAGGCTGAGGCAGGAGACTGGCGTGAACCTGGGAGGCGGAGCTTGCAGTGAGCCGAGATGGCGCCACTGCACTCCAGCCTGGGCGACAGAGGGAGACTCCGTCTCAAAAAAAAAATTCTTTACCTTATATACAGGTAATGCATGTATAGACACATACGCAAATAACACCTCTGACGCCCGCAGGTCCCTGCCACCTCTAATCGGCCCCATTGGACTGTGAATTCATTCCAGTGGGACCCAGCCATTCTCCCTCAGCCATGACTGGATCTGCAGGTCCCAACACAAGCCTCTCATACAGCCAGCGCTCAACAAACAACTCAAGTAACCCATCAGGCCCAGTTTTTGGAGAAGGCTGGGACTCACCTTGAGGGAAAGGATGTCCTCTGCGCGGATGACGAACTCGTCCTGCTCACGGAAGAGGCCCTCTCCGCCACCCTCGCCGGCCTCCTAGTCCATCTCCCCACACACGGCCGCCGTCTGCTGCTTCTTGGCCAGGTACAGGGGCCCAGGTGTCCGGCAGCTCGGGGTCCTCGGGTGATTGGGTGGGGGGGGCTCCTCGGGAGGTGCAGCCGGTGGGGCAGCGGCTGGTGGGGGTGGCGGTGGAGGCGAGGGCATAGCTGGTGGGGGTGGCAGAGGCGGTGGCGGTGGTGAGCTGGACGTGGGGGCCACCAGCGGAGGTGGCGAGGGCAGGGCTGGCTGTGGCGGCGGAGCGGGTGGCAGAGGCTGAGGAGTCGGTGCGGGAGGTGGAGTGCGTGGTGGTTTTTCCTCCAGCAGCGGGGGCTCTTTCTATATTTTGTAAATTTTTCTTTCTGTATTTTTCTGTCATAAACAGGGGTACTTTAGGATGAAACACAACTCCAGCCTGGGCAATAGAACAAAAAACTCCATCTCAAAAAGGAGAAAGAGAAAGAAAGAAAAGAGAAAGACAGTGGTTAGAAATAAAAGAAAGAAAGAAAAGAGAAAGACAGTGGGTCAGAGGGCCCCCTCAGTAACACCCCCCTTGGTTAGAAATGGATTTGTCACTATGAAACGTTAACTGCTATTCTTACACTGTTTGCTGATGCCTACAGGTGACAGGATTAGGCATGTACAGGATCATGGAACGTGGGGCACATTTTTTCTCCCCAGAGGGGGAAACTTGAGAGCTGATGGGACTGCTGGAAAAGATCCCTTTGTGACTGACAAGTACCCACCTGAACATTGCAGTGTTGCTGCAATGGTGGGTATTTCTCTGGCCTCCCTGAGGTCCCGGCTTCCCCACCCTGCCTCAGATAAGGCTTCTCTCTCTCCCTCTCTCTTTCTCTCCTTTTCTTTTCCTATCGTTTCTGTTACTTAAGGAGACTATCTGCTGTTCCATCTTGCCCAGAGACCACAGGTTGAAATTCCTGGTCGGAGGTCACTCCACCCCACTTTGAATGGATTAAAGATGACAAGGCCCAACCGGGGGCAAATTTGAGCCTTGCCAGTTAGATATTGGCTGCTAAGCAGAGTGGCTAACGTCTATGTTTTGTCACACGTATTTTGCTCTGGCTGGAATGGAAAATGTTAATTTGGTTACCCCATGCAACCCACTGGGCAGCATCTTACAAAATTGAGATTTTTTTTTTTTTTAATTTTGTGTTACAGCTTGGCCCCCAGGGCTATGATGCAGCAAGTAGATTCGCTAGGGCCACTCAGGGAAAGGGAACCCAGAAACCTGGCATGCCGGCAAAAGGGTAAGAATTTCTTACCAGTCAGACTTCTGGCCTCTCTCTGTGCGCGCCGATTGTAGGAATGGTAAAAATCACGGTCTCCTCTGCAAAGTTTCAATTAATGAAACAAAAGGCTTCATGAGGCTCATCTTAAGCTGTAGCAAATCTGGTGTACTTTGTGCTATGAATTTGTCTTTCTGTATTTTTCTGTCATAAAGAGAGGTACCTTAGGATAGAACATGGGCTTAGGACCCCGTAAGCTTGCTGTTCAAGCCAGTCCGGCACACTGGTCAGTTACAAACTTTGCTACAGGTCCCTGAAATAAACAAAAAACTCAGTGAAGTTTTCCTGTTGTCTTAGATCCTTGGGAGCTTGACCTTGTAACCATATGGTGGTACACCCTCTTAGTCTCTAGCATCCAGAGGACAGGAATTTTGAGGTTCACGTCATAGCCCTAAACATTGTCTTGAGCAGTTAAAAGCCTTTGCAAGCTCAAAATTGGTTGCCTCTAGGGTCCTTCTAAGAAAAGAAATGGAAACTGCCCAATGCTGAAGCTTAGTAGCTAAGGATTTGTCTTTTCACAATGGCAGCCCAGATTCAGGGTTCAATTCCCAGCTCAGGGAATTAGTCCTTTCTGGTTTGATATCTATGTGAGCTTTGCCATTTGTTGATTTTCTGCCCCTCCTTGAACAACATCTGGCTTCCCTTCTTGAATTTTCCCTTCTCTAAGCTACCTTTGTAGATTCTAAATCTTGTAAAGACTGCTTACCACCTGTTTGAAAATACTTCGTACACCTGTGGTTAAGTCATAACGTTAGTTAAGGCTTATTGGTTTCACCTGGGAGATTACCTTTGGTAAAGTTTAAAGGCCATAAATATTGGCTGTTTGTCCTGGCTAGAGTCTGGTAGTAAGAGATTTTGTTAAAAGTTAGCTTAATTAAAAGCAGATATCCAAGCTATACGTATATTTAAAAGGACTTTATGCTTTTTTCTCTTCTTGAATCTTGTTTTTCTGAAGAAAAAAGTATTTTTTTTACAAGGGGAAAACAAGACAAGGGAAAAAACAGGTATTTTTTTTTCTCAGTCGACTGAATTGTTTTTTTCTGTTTTGTCTTCTTGCCACTCTTGATGCACACATGAGAAGACCTAAGATAATTTCTAACAGCCTACGACTCCTTGAGAAAAACAGAGGAGGTGCCACAGACCCCGTTTTAGGGAAAACATCTGTTTTCCTCATTAAACCCCAGGAATTGGAAGCAGATAGATCTCTCTCAAAAGCTAAGGCTCTGTTCTGTTTTGCATTGCACTATCTGACGTTTTTTACTTTTTAGAGTATCAGAAATTACTTCACATTATGAGCAAGCTTTGGTGTGTAATAACTAGGTAGCAAATATACTTTTGGGCATGGCCAGTGGCAGTTATGGGGGCATACTTGGCTCTCTGCACGTTTAGATCAGAGAGGCGTGCTCTTGGCCACCTGGAAGGTATGGAAACGTCCCCATCCCCCACCCCACCACTGAGATAAGGCTCCCATGGGGGATAGTCTGATCACAGAATGGGCTGATTGACTCTGGGTTGTCTTGCAATGAAACTCACAGTAAGATCATTCATTGTCTTGTTCTGTAGTGTTTCTCTTTTGGGAATTCAGGATCCGCTATAAAAATAGGACCCTGAATTTTTGGGGATCTGTTTTGCTTTCCATCTGTATCTGCTTATTAGGCCCTAGAAACGGCATATTTTCCTAACCCTGTTCCTCAAAGGACCCCACCCTGAAGCCAGTAATCCAATTAAGAAACTTAAAAACTGCCACATGAAAAATCTTACAACTACTGGATCTTCTGCTGTCTGTATATTTATATGTGTTGTGTGTGTGGCATTTATATATGAAGGAGCTTTGCTCAATTGGCTTAAAAATAAGTGCTTAAATCAAATATTTTGTCAGGAAAATAAAAACTAATGCCTTTTAGTTCACATGACTTTAGTAAGCTTCGGAAGATAAGGACAGTTTAAAAAATTATTGGTAAAATAAAGACATTTGGTCTAAATTAGGTCAGATAATTAGGTTTGCTAAACGCTTTAAGATCATGAACTGCTTCTTTGACTTTTGAAAAGTCAAAGAAGAGCTATTCTTTGAGCTATTAGATTCTAGGTAAGGCCTGTGGACATGTGGAGTCAGGGATGCTCCCTCACTATGATGGAAAGATACCTTGTCTGCATTTTTGTCTCGTATCTTAGGCTCCACACCTGCTACATAATTAAAAATCACTCACTTATCAGGTTTTTCAGCAACAACAAAAGTTTCTGAGAGTTAACAGTGTAACATGCAATGAGACTACTACAGAAACGTTGTACATGCAAGGTGTGTCAGGAAAATGAAATGTGTTTTCGGTAAAAGATTATAAGAAGGCATGGAAATGTGGGAGTTTTTTGGCTACACTAGTTTAGAGGGTTAAAGGTTTTAAGTAAGATAGGATAAAGCTGAAGGTTTGAGCAAGTTGTGATAGGTTTGTGAAAGATTAATCTGGTAAAAAAATTTTTATGTGAACATATTCGCTAAAGCTAAAGTGACATTATTCGGTTTTTCTGTAAATTGAACATTGGAATAAAAGCACAAAAGGGTTTCCTTGGAGCACTGATCTGCCCTTTAACAAAAATTTGTAAAGGGTCATAAGATTTATGAGAATCTTACCTTAGGGTCAAACATTAAAATTGAAGAGATTTGTCTGAGGTTCTACTATGAATTGTGTTTGATATTAATAGTACACTAATGCCAAGGTGAAATTTGGCTTTCTCTTGAACAGGGTTTTCCATGAATAAAGTTTTTTGCCTTTTTAAAATTTTTGAGTTATTTTGGCTAGATAACTTATGGTGGCCTATGATTCTCTTCTATAATTTCAAGTGTTTTAAACCTTTGATAGTAACAAACTTTCCAAAACCAAATTATAAATTATGTCTTTTTCTGACCTAATTAATCTTTTAGCTATTAGGTCCCCTAAAGTCCAAAAATGACATATTTGGCTTATTTGGTATAAAAATCATACAGGAAGCATTGTCAAATATGAAATGGTGTTTGGCTTTCTTTGGGCTGTATTTATATAATATGTTATTAGTATATATTCCAAAATTACTGGAAAGTCCTGTAATTCTTATATGGCTTAGTGTACGTAATTAATAATTATAATTGTTTTGTAAAATTGTATGCCACAGAAGTAAGCAAAATTGTCAATTGTGGCTTTAGTAGTGGCTGTCCTAAGACTTTTTGTCACCCACAGACAATTATTGTCTTGTTTTGATTCTCTTCAAAAGGTGTTTATAATCAGCTATAGGACTTTGACATGTGCTCTTGAATGCAGGTTTCTGATAACTTTGGAGATTGTGACATTAGAATCAAGGAAAAAACTTTCAGGACTCTCATGGAGAGCTGAAATGTTTATGAATATCAAGCAGAACAGGTGTTAACTGCATAGACTGAACTAATAGAAGACTAAAATAACCCTTTTATGACTTTTTACTTAAAACGTTGCTGATCTTTGTTTTTCAGAGCCAAGAAAACTTTTGAGTTATTTGTAGTTTAAAAAAAAAAAAAAAAATGGAGTCTCTCTCTGTTGCCCAGGCTGGAGTGCAGTCGTGTGATCTGAGCTCATTCCACCTCCACCTTCCGGGTTCAAGCAGTTCTCCTGCCTCAGCCTCCCGAGTAGCTGGGATTACAGGTGCATGCCACCATGCCTGGCTAATTTTTGTATTTTTAGTAGAGATGGGGTTTGGCCATGTTGGCCAGGCTGGTCTCAAACTCCTGATCTCAGGTAAGCCACCCGCCTCGGCCTCCCAAAGTGCTGGGATTACGGGCGTGAGCCACTGCACCCGGCCCAGTGATCATTTTAGAGACAGTTTAACCACTACCTGACCATCACCTGATTGTCACCTGACATTCCTGGGCGTGTGATGGGGGAGCCCTCTCCTGTCCTGCTCATGTCTAACTACCTACTCTAACAGATGGAAAGAGATGATAAAGATAGGGAGTGGGGAGAGAAGTAGAAGGGGACACTATGGAGAGAGGAATGTACATGGAGAGAGGAATGTACATATAGAGAGGGGCATTAAGAGAGGGAGTATGGAGAGAGGAGGATGGAGAGGAGGGAATAGAGGAGAGAGAAAGAGAATAGAGTGAGGCATAGAGGGGGAACAGAAAGGAAAAGAGGAAGAAATAGAGAAGGGAGAGAGAAAGGATTGAGAGCTGGGGATACATATCTGAAAAGAAACCCAAGAAACTGAGAACATTTGTTGTCTTTATAGAAAACAACTTGGTGGCTGGGGTGGAAGGTAGAGACAGGGGGTAAAGGGTGAAAGACACTTTTCATTGTATATCTTTTTTTAATCTTTTGAGTTTGGATGCATATGACTATATTACTTATATAAAATAAAACTTTGACTTAAAGTATCAACAAGAGAGGATCCTGGATTGCTATCTTTCTGTGTGGCTACTGGCAAGTAACCTCATGGAGTCCAGGTCTATGACAGGGGTATGTTGTTAACTACTCTGGGGACTGTTTTGAGGAGCCAGAGGATCTCATAAGCAAACCTCCCAGCACCGTGTCTGGCACCTGGTGCATGCTGCTGCTATTATCAGCACCCCCAGCAATGAGTCTGAGTGACTTTGGAAGCATCCCACCACCCATCTGAGCCTCGTTTTTCTCATCCATCCCCCTGGAGGAATAATGACGAGATTCACAGGGTTGATGCAAGGATCCACCAGGAGAATGCTAACACCTACCAGATGATCCTTCTCTGGACTTCATGCCTGGATGATCCTGTCACACCCTTAACACTTGCCCACCCACCTCAACCCAAGTCAGAGGAGACAGAGACAGAATGTGCTGAAAGTGGTTACTTTATTGGTTGGGAAAGGGAGAAGCTGTGGTCAGCCCAAGAGGGAATACAGAGGCCCGAAAAAGGGGAGGGCAGTTGGGCTGGAACCAGATGCAGGGCCAGGCAGAAACTTTCTCTCCTCACTGCTCAGCCTGGTGGTGGCTGGAGATGGAGGAAGAAGATCATAACAATACCATCAACAACAATATCCATTAGACTAGGCAAGAGTACCTGCAGCTTAAATCCTAGACCAGCTCCTTGACCCCACCCCATCCCACACACCCACGCAGCAAAGCCTCACCTTCTGGGGGCTCTGCTTGCATTTTCTACAGGTTCTAGACATACTCTTCTCCTTCAGACCATCCCTAGCAGGCACCTGGGTATACTGTTGTCCCAGATGTCCACTGTGGCCTTCCTGAGGGGCCATGGCCATTTCTCTCCCCAAGAATCCCTCTACTATTAGGAAGTTCTGCCATGCCTTCTTCCTTAGGTTAAAATGGGATTATCTGATCAATTAGATCTTATTTAGCTACATTTTATAAGCAAGATAATTGTGACTTGGAGGTGAGAAGGCTAGGTAAGTGTCAGAGCTAACATTTGAACCCGGGTCTTGACTGCAAAGCCTATCCATGCAGTTGGCATCTGAGAGCCCTGGCTCCAGGGAGACCACAGCTTAGTTTAGAGAAACCATAGTTCCCTCTCGGGCACCAAGAGCACACCCCTCTCTAGACTTCAGTTGCTCATCTCTGCACTATTGGATTCTATCAGTTATCTTCAGGTTCCTTTGCTGAGAAATTGTTAAAAGTAGCACATGACAACCACGAGATTTCAACCCAAGGGTACCACCAAGCTGTTTTTTATTTGTTTGTTTGTTTTTAATTTGAGACAGAGTTTCGCTCTTGTTGCCCAAGCTGGAGTGCAATGGCCTGATCTCAGCTCACCGCAACCTTCGTCTCCCAGGTTCAAGCGATTCTCCTGCCTCAGCCTCCTGAGTAGCGGGTGGGTGGCACCTGCCACCACGCCCATTAAATTTTTTTTTTTTTTTTTTTGGTATTTTTAGTAGAGACGGGGTTTCTCCACGTTGGTCAGGCTGGTCTTGAACTCCCGACCTCAGGTGATCTGCACACCTCAGCCTCCCAAAGTGCTGGGATTATAGGCATGAGCCACCACACCCAGCCAAACTCTTGCTTATTCTGTTCCCTCTGCCTGAGACAGCCTCCCCACTGCAGCTCATCAGACTACCCACCTTTCACTCTTCTTTTAGAACAGGCTGAGGGTCACCCCGCTGGTACACCTTTCCGAGCTGTTCCTGCAACTAACCTCCCTTCACCTCCGCCTGGGTGATGTTTTCTCCTGTTTCCAACAACACCTGGCCATCAATGCACTTTCTCTTTCCCGTTCACTTACCTCAGAAATTGGGAGTGACACAGGACACATTCCCACAGCCATTGCGGCAGCATTTCATCTGGCCAGGACACTGGCTGTCCACCTGGCACTGGTCCTGACAGAGGCCAAGCTGGGGAAAGTTAATGTTCACCTGGGGGCAGGAACCCTCCTTATCTGGATAGAAAAAGGAGTAAGGGTAAGTGGGCAGAGGGGATACAGGGAGATTAACTTGTACCTGCAGCATGGCCCCCCCACTGCCCCTCACTGGGCTTCACATACAGCAGAGCTGCCTGCCTGAGTCCATCTTGGGAACCTGAGCTGCTCTCAGGAGGCCCAGGAAGATCACCTGCAAATCCCTCCTCCTGCTCCCAAATGGAATCACAGGACCTCAGCTTGAATCCCAAGTGGGCCTTCGTGGCCTAGGGCCAGAAATCTTCCAAAGCCTCCGTGTCTTTAGGCGTCAGTGGAACAGTGCTAATTACAACATAGGGTTGTTGTGAAAGCAGTGGAAACAAACATATATTCTCCCTGAAATATCAAACTACTCTGTAGTTATGAGAAATTATAACAGTGAGCACCTAATTAGCTCTTACTACATGCCAGGTATTAAGCCCCTAACATATATTAACTCTTCTAATTCTCACAATAATCCTAAAAGAAGGGGAGGGATCTGTTAATATTTCCTTGTGTTATAAGTGAGGAAACTGAGGCACTGAGAAGTTAAGTAATTTGCCGAAGGTCACACAGAATTGAGGCAGAATTTGAACCCCAAGAAATCTAGCTCCAGAGTCTATGTTTTAACTGCTGCTGCCATGGTTAAGCACTATGCTGCCACTTAAAGTGTAAAGTACAGTACACATGTGAGGGGTTACACACTTATAATCTTCACTCATACCCACAGACCGAATCCCAGTTGCAGTCTCTCAGCACCGTGACCCTCCAAATATACTCATTCATCCATGCAGAGAGAAACCACACATCCTTCCACTAACACATACACACACAATCACACTCCACTTCCCGGGTTAGATAGAGGGGAGCCAGGCCCAGCCAAATCCATTCATCAACTGAGGTACATCATGGTTGCTTCCAACTTTCGGCAATCATAAATAAAGCTGCTATAAATATGTGCAGGTTTTTATGTGTAAAACACAGGCACAGAACTGGGTGATTAGCTGTAGAGGACAAGGAAAGTGGCTGACAGATCACTGGGTGCAGTGGTTCACGCCTGTAATCCCACACATTGGGAGGCTGAGGCGGGTGGGATCATCAGAGGTCAGGACTCGAGACCACCCTCTCTACTAAAAATCAAAAAAGTTAGCTTGGCATGGTGGCATTCGCCAGTAATCCCAGCTACTTGGAAGGCTGAGGTGGGAGAATAGCTTTCACCTGGGAGACGGAGGTTGTAGTGAGCTGAGATCATGCCACTGCACTCCAGCCTGGGCGACAGAGTGAGACTCCATCTCAAAAAAAAAAAAAAAAAAGATTTAGGTTCAGCTTTCAAGATGGCCGAATAGTAACAGCTCCAGTCTGCAGCTCCCAGTGAATCAATGCAGAAGGCAGGTGATTTCTGCATTTTCAACTGAGGTACGTGGCTCATCTCATTGGGACTGGTTCGACAGTGGGTGCAGCCCATGGAGGGTGAGCAGAAGTAGGGTAGGGTGTCACCTCATCTGGGAAGCACAAGAGGTCAGGGAACTCCCCCCCCAGCCAAGGGAAGCATGAGGGACTGTGCCGTGAGGAACAGTGCACTCTAGAGCACATACTACACTTTTCCCATGGTCTTCGCAACCCACAGACCAAGAGATTCCCTCAGGTGCCTACACCACCAGGGCCCTGGGTTTCAAGCACAAAACTCGGTGGCCATTTGGGCAGACACTGAGCTAGCTGCAGGATTTTTTTTTTCATACCCCAGTGGTGCCTGGAATGCCAGTGAGACAGAACCATTCACGCCCCTGGAAAGGGGGCTGAAGCCAGGGAGACAAGTGATCTAGCTCAGCAGATCCCACCCCCATGGAGCCCAGCAAGCTAACATCCACTGGCTTGAAATTCTCGCTGCCAGCACAGCAGTCTGAAGTTGACATGGAACTCTCAAGCTTGGTAGGGGGAGGGGCGTCCACCATTACTGAGGCTTGAGTAGGTGGTTTTCCCCTCACAGAGTAAACAAAGCCACCAGGAAGTTCAAACTGGGCAGAGCCCAACGCAGCTCGGCAAAGCCGCTGTAGCCAGACTGCCTCTCTAGATTCCTCCTCTCTGGGCAGGGCATCTCTGAAAAAAAGGCAGCAGCCCTAGTCAGGGGCTTATAGGTAAAACTCCCATCTCCCTAGGACAGGGCACCTGGGGGAAGGGGCAGCTGTGGGTGTGGCTTCAGCCTGCCTGCCGGTTCTGAAGAGAGCAGCAGATCTCCCAGCACAGCATTCGAGCTCTGCTAAAGGTCAGACTGCCTCCTCAAGTGAGTCCCTGATTTCCGTGTCTCCTGACTGGGAGACACCTTCCAGCAGGGGCTGACAGACACCTCATACAGGAGAGCTCTGGCTGGCATCTGGCAGGTGCCCCTCTGGGACAAAACTTCTAGAGGAAGGAACAGGCAGCAATCTTTGCTGTTCTGCAGCCTCTGCTGGTGATAGCCAGGCAAACAGGGTCTGGAGTGGACCTCCAGCAAACTGCAACAGACCTGCAGCCGAGGGGCCTGACTGTTAGAAGGAAAACTAACAGAAAGGAATAGCATCAACATCAACAAAAAGGACATCCACTCAGAAGCCCCATCCAAAGATCATCAACATCAAAGACCAAAGGTAGATAAATCCACGAAGATGGGGAGAAACCAGCACAAAAAGGCTGAAAATTCCAAAAACCAGAACACCTCTTCTCCTCCAAAGGATCACAATTCCTCGCCAGCAAGGGAACAAAACTGGATGGAGAATGAGTTTGACAAATTGACAGAAGTAGGCTTCAGAAGGTGGGTAATAAACTTCTCCAAGCTAAAGGAGCATGTTCTAACCCCAGGGCAAGAAAGCTAAGAACCTTGAAAAAAGGTTAGAGGAATTGCTAACTAGATTAACCAGTTTAGAAAAGAACATAAATGACCTGATGGAGCTGAAAAACACAGCACAAGAACTTCATGAAGCCTATACAAGTATCAATAGCCGAATTGATCAAGCAGAAGAAGGATATCAGAGATTGAAGATCAACTTAATGAAATAAAGCATGAAGACAAGATTAGATAAAAAACAATGAAAAGGAATGAACAAAGCCTCCAAGAAATATGGGACTATGTGAAAAGACCAAACCTATGTTTGATTGATGTACCTGAAAGTGATGGGGAGAATGGAACCAAGTTGGAAAACACTCTTCAGGATATTATACAGAAGAACTTCCCCAACCTAGCAAGACAGGCCAACATTCAAATTCAGGAAATACAGAGAACACCTCAAAGATACTCCTTGAGAAGAATAACCCCAAGACACATAATCATCAGATTCACCAAGGTTGAAATGAAGAAAAAAATGTTAAGGGCACCCAGAGAGAAAGGTCGGGTTACCCACTATGGGAGGCCCATCAGACTAACAGCAGATGTCTCTGCAGAAACCCTACAAACCAGAAGAGAGTGGGGGCCAATACTCAATATTCTTAAAGAATTTTCAACCCAGAATTTCATATCCAGGCAAAGTAAGCTTCATACATGAAGGAGAAATAAAATCCTTTATAGACAAACAAATGCTGAGGGATTTTTGTCACCAACAGGCCTTCCTTACAAGGTCTCCTGAAAGGAGCACTAAACATAGAAAGGAACGACTGGTATCAGCAACTACAAAAACATACCAAATTGTAAAGACCGTCGACACTATGAAGAAACTATGTCAACTAATAGACAAAATAACCAGCTAGCATCATAATGACAGGATCAAACTCACACATAACAATATTAACCTTAAATGTAAACAGGCTAAATGCCCCAATTAAAAGACAAAGACTGGCAAATTGGATAAAGAGTCAAGACCCATCTCAAGTGCAAAGACACATAGGCTCAAAATAAAGGGATGGAGGAATATTTACCAAGCAAATGGAAAGTAAAAAAAAAGCAGGGGTTACAATCCTATTCTCTGATAAAACAGACTTTAAACCAACAAAGATCAAAAGAGACAAAGAAGGGCATTACACAATGGTAAAGGGATCAATGCAACAAGAAGAGCTAATTATCCTAAATATATATGCACCTAATACAGGAGCACCCTGATTCATAAAGCAAGTTCTTGGAGACCTACAAAGAGACTTAGACTCCCACATAATAATAGTGGGAAACTTTAACCCCCACTGTCAATATTAGACAGATCAATGAGACAGAAAATTAACAAAGATATCCAAGACTTGAACTCAGCTCTGGACCAAGCAGACCTAACAGACATCTACAGAACTCTCCACCCCAAATCAACAGAATATACATTCTCCTCAGCACCACATTGCACTTATTCTAAAACTGACCACATAATTGGAAGTAAAACACTACTTAGCAAATGCAAAAGAACGGAAATCCTAACAGTCTCTCAGACCACAGTACCATCAAATTGGAACTCAGGATTAAGAAACTCACTCAAAACTGCATAGCCTTACATGGAAACTGAACAACCTGCTCCTGAATGACTACTAGGTAAATAACAAAATCAAGGCAGAAATAAATAAGTTCTTTGAAACCAATGAGAACAAAGACACAACATACCAGAGTCTGAGACACAGCTAAAGCAGTGCTTAGAAGGAAATTTATAGCACTAAATGCCCACAAGGGAAAGCAGGAAAGATCCAAAATTGACACCCTAACATCACAATTAAAAGAACTAGAGAAGCAAGAACAAACAAATTCAAAAGCTAGGAGAAGACAAGAAATAACTAAGATCAGAGCAGAACTAAAGGAGACAGAGAAAAAAAAATCAATGAATTCATGAGCTGGGTTTTTGAAAACCATCAACAAAATAGTCTGACTGCTAGCCAGACTAATAAAGAAAAGAGAGAAGAATGAAATAGACACAATAAAAAATGACAAAGGGGATATCACCACTGATCCCACAGAAATACAATCTACCATCAGAGAATACTATAAACACCTCTACGCAAATAAACTAGAAAACCTAGAAGAAATGGATAAATTCCTGGACACATACACCCTCCCAAGTCTAAACCAGGAAGAAGTCGAATCCCTGAATCGACCAATAACAAGTTCCAAAATTGAGGCAGTAATTAATAGTCTACCAACCAAAAAAAGTCCGGGACCAGACAGATTCACAGCCGAATTCTACCAGAGGTACAAAGAGGAGTTGCTGGTACCATTCCTTCTGAAAGTATTCCAAACAATAGAAAAAGACAGACTCCTCCCCAATTCATTTTATGAGGCCTGCATCATCCTGATACCAAAACCTGGCAGAGACACAACAACAAAAAAATTTCAGGTTAATATCCCTGATGAACATCAATGTGAAAATCCTCAATAAAATACTGGCAAACCAAATCCAGGAGCACATCAAAAAGCTTATCCACCATGATCAAGTTGGCTTCATCCCTGGGATGCAAGGCTGGTTCAACATACACAAATCAATAAACATAATCCATCACATAAGCAAAACCAATGACAAAAACCACATGATTATCTCAATAGATGCAGAAAAGGCCTTTGATAAAATTCAACACCCTTCATGCTAAAACACTCAATAAACTAGGTATTGATGGAAGGTATCTCAAAGTAATAAGAGCTATTTATGACAAACCCACAGCCAATATCATACTGAATGGGCAAAAGCTGGAAGCATTCCCTTTGAAAACCGGCACAAGACAAGCATGCTCTCTCTCACCACCCCTATTCAACATAGCATTAGAAATTCTGGCCAGGGCAATCAGTCAAGAGAAAGAAATAAAGGGTATTCGATTAGGAAAAGAGGAAGTCAAATTGTCCCTGTTTGCAGATGAAATGATTGTATATTTAGAAAACCCCATTATCTCAGCCCAGAATCTCCTTAAGCTGATAAGCAACTTCAGTAAAGTCTCAGGATACAAAATCAATGTACAAAAATCACAAGCATTCCTATACACCAATAATAGACAGAGAGCCAAATCATGAGTGAATTCCCATTCACAATTGCTACAAAGAGAATAAAATACCTAGGAATACAACTTACAAGGGAGGTGAAGGACCTCTTCAAGGAGAACTACAAACCACTGCTCAACGAAATAAGAGAGGATACAAATGGAAAGACAATCCATGCCCATGGATAAGAAGAATCAATATCGTGAAAATGGCTATACTGCCCAAAGTGATTTATAGATTCAATGCTATACCCATCAAGCTATCACTGACTTTCTTCACAGAATTAGAAAAAACGACTTTAAATTTCATATGGAACCAAATAAAAGCCCACATAGCCAAGACAATCCTAAGCAAAAAGAACAAAGCTGGAGGCATCACGCTAACTGACTTCAAGCTATGCTACAAGCCTACAGTAACCAAAACAGCATGGTACTGGTACCAAAACAGATATATAGACCAATAGAACAGAAGAGAGGCCTCAGAAATAACACTACACATCTACAACCATCTGATCTTTGACAAACGTGACAAAAACAAGCAATGGGGAAAGGATTCCCTATTTAATAAATGGTGTTGGGAAAACTGGCTAGCCATATGCAGAAAACTGAAACTGGGCCCCTTTCCTTACACCTTCTACAAAAATTAACCCAAGATGGATTAAAGACTTAAACGTAAGACCTAAAATCATAAAAACCCTAGAAGAAAACCTAGGCAATACCATTCAGGACATAGGCATGGGCAAAGACTTCATGACTAAAACACCAAAAGCAATGGCAACAAAAGCCAAAATTGACAAATGGGATCCAATTAAACTAAAGAGCTTCTGCACAGCAAAAGAAACTATCATCAGAGTGAACAGGCAGCCTACAGAATGGGAGAAAATTTTTGCACTCTATCCATCTGACAAAGGGCTAATATACAGAATCTACAAGGAACTCAAACAAATTTACGAGAAAAAAACCCTATCAAAACGTGGGCAAAGGATATGAACAGATGCTTCTCAAAAGAAGACATTTATGCAGCCAACAAACATGAAAAATGCTCATCATCACTGGTCATTAGAGAAATGCAAATCAAAACCACAATGAGATAACATCTCACACCAGTTAGAATGGAGATCCTTAAAAAGTCAGGAAACAACAGATGCTGGAGAGGATATGGAGAAATAGGAATGCTTTTACACTGTTCGTGGGAGTGTAAATTAGTTCAACCATTGTGGAAGAGAGTGTGGCCATTCCTCAAGGATCTAGAACAAGAAATACCATTTGACCCAGCAATCCCATTACTGGGTATATACCCAAAGGATTATAAATCATTCTACAATAAAGACACATGCACACATAGGTTTATTGCAGCACTGTTCACAATAGCAAATTTGGAACCAACCCAAATGCCCATCAATGATGGACTGGATAAAGGAAATGTGGCACATATACACCATGGAATACTACGCAGCCATAACAAATGATGAGTTCATGTCCTTTGCAGAGACATGGATGAAGCTGGAAACCATCATTCTCAGCAAACTAACACAAGAACAGAAAACCAAATACCGCATGTTCTCACTCATAAGTGGGAGTTGAACAATGAGAACACATGGACACAGGGAGGGGAACATCACACACCGGGGCCTGTTAGGGGGTTGGGGGTTAGGGGAGGGATAGCATTAGGAGAAATACCTAATGTAGATGACGGGTTGATGGGTGCAGCAAACCACCATGGCACATGTATACCTATGTAACAAACCTGCACGTTCTGCACGTGTACCCCACAACTTAAAGTATAATACAAAAAAAAATTTTTTTTAAGTTGCCAACAGTCTTGACTTCCTAATACAAAGAAATTCATTCTCTTGAAAGGAGTAGGAACCTCTAATATTGGGCTGACCTGGAAATAAATAGGGAACCATTTATGATCAAAACAAGCCACTGTGTATGGAGTATCTTCTCACTAATAGACACTTTACATGCATTATTTCATTCAGTCCTCATGCCAATCCTATAGAGTTTGGAATTATTCCCATTTTAGAGCAGAGGCTCAGAGAGGTAAAGCAACATGCCCAGGGTCACACAACTAGAAAATGGCAGAACTAGGATTCAAACCTCCAGGCTCCCTCCCTGGCTCAGGAGGCCATCTGACCTTGTCCCTCTTCCTGCCTCAGTCTGTCCATCTGAGATAAGGGAACAAATTCTTCATCCATCAAACAGCAAAGACTCCCTCCTTTGCTCCTCCACCTCTCTCATCTGCCTGCTGCCTGCTTTCTCTCCACATCTTCCTCTCTCCTTCTGGTCCTCCTCTCCCTGGCCCAGAGGAGGGGACTCGTGACCTTGAAGCTGCCCTTGGTGGGCTGCCAGTCCCCCTCCACTTACCACCTCCCTGCTGATCGGTGTCTTGGGTCATCGTATTACAAACCTTCCCAGCCTGTGCTGGCAACTTCAAGGAAATAACAAAGAGGAAAAGTCACAGGGGCTGTATTCTGGATAAGGAACATCATTACAGTACCTTGGTTCTCTCCAGGTCCTATCCCTGCCTCTAATCCTTAGCATTTTCCTCTGGAGAACGAAAAGCTGAGATTCCATGCTGTCTAAGCCACCCCCTGTTCTGATAGCCTGGTGGAGACTGCAGCTCCAGCAAGCACCTTTGAGAGAGTCCCCAGCTCGCGCTCACTCAATCCTTAGAGTGGAAGAGATTGACTGAAAGACAACGAAGGGCGATACAGTGTCCAGGGAGGATTCCTCACTTTCTTCGAATCACTCAGCCAGTTGGCCTGAAAGGCAAAAGCTGAACCCTCACTATGACTCCGGTAGCCATGGGATGGCGGTGTGACCTTGGGCAAGAACATTTTTTTCTCACCGATGCTCCCATCCACATCTTTAAGATGAGCGGGGCATTTCCCTAAATCTGTAAAGTTCCTTTCCGCCTGGACAGAGGAATTGGGGAAAATCTTGCCAGGCCAGGCTCTCCCAGTCTTTCCCCCAGGGCTGGGGGAGGCCCCCAGGAAGGGACTCCAAGAGGAGAGGTGAGCCCCCCAGGCTCCGGGCTTTCCCGCAGGGCAGGCTCCGGCCGGTCCGAGAAGGAAACTGCGGCCCCGGGTCTCCAGGCCGCGGGGAACAATGTCCCGGTTGTGCGTGCCCGGAAGCCCGTCATGCACCAGAGACTCGAATCCAGCTAGGGGTGGGGACCCCCTTTGGCTGCGTTTCAACGACGCCTTTGTCTCCCCCGGGGCCGTGCGAGGGAGAGCACTGACGGATCTGGTTTCATCCGCCTTGACTTTCCCGGGGGTCCCCGGGTCCGGGGGCGCCCCTGTTCCCGGAACCCGGGCCCTCCCGCCTCCTCCCAGCCCAGCGCGGCCCCGCCCCGTTCCCGCTCGGCCGCCGTGAGGTTACCATTGGGCAGAGAGCAGAAGGTGGCACAGCCCGCGCTGCAGCACTTGAGGTTGTCGGCGCATTCGCTGTCCGAGACGCACTCTTGGGTGCAGTTCTGGTCAGCCTGGAGCTCGGGGCACACGCCAGTCTTCTCTGCTTCTGTGCCTGGGAGGGGAGGCCCGGGACAGTCGAGGGTGGGGCGTAGTGCCAGCCCCAGAGGATGCCCACCTCCTGCTCCAAACCTTAACCCCAAGGAATTCTCAGTCTCTGGCCCTAGGAGTCCCCAGAGACTCCTACTTCCAGACCAGGAGTCCCTGACCCCTGGGAGTACGAGAGCTCCCTAACCCTTGGCGTCGGGGCCCTCAGATCTCAGCCCTAGGGGACCCCGCACAGCTGAGTGTCTAGGAGCTTCCGAGGTCGAGGCAGAGCAGCCCCCACCCCCAGCCCACTGCAGCCACGGAGTGTCCGCGTTCAGCACAGAATCCTCCCAAATTTCAGCCATCAGTGGTCTCTCCACCTCCAGCACATTGGACCCCACACCCTAGGCTCCAAGGGTCCCTGCCGCTTCCGCCCCAGGAATTCCCACTTCCCCAGCCTCCAGAGGCTACGCCGCCGCCTAGCTCCATCCTGTTCGCTCGTGGCTCGGCCCCTCTGGGCGCCGGGCCTCTCCCCGCCCCACTCACCTGGGACTAGGGTAAAGCCGAACAGCAGCAGGCAGAGGAGGAGGGCGGCGGCTAGCGGGCCTAGGCGACAGGCAGGCATGGTGCTATGCCCGGGCGGGGTGCAGATGTGAGCCGCTGCTCAGGTGCGGGGATTTAACCGCGCGCGCGGGAGGGGGCGTGGGGTAGGGGTGGAGCCGAGCGGGGAAAGGGAGGGTGGAGGGCTTTGCGGGCACCGCGGGCGGGCTGCCACATGAGGTCATTTCACAATCCCCCAGGATCAGGTATCACTCTTGGCCCCGGTGGGAACCAGGAACTTAAGCAGCTTCCAGGACGAGACCAGCTGCGGCCGGACCCTTGTCCACGCCTCCCTCCTGACCTCCCTCCTGGGGCCTGAGGGCCAAGGCTCAGGGCTCCTGGGTTTCTATTCCAAGACTCCGAGGTTTCTCCAGAGTGTCCCCAGTCGGCGGTTGAGGAGGATAAGGCAGGGCCCGTAGGGAGGCAGTGGAGCATGCGGGTTAAAGGGTTCGATTTGGGGTCAGCCAGATGGGAGGGCAGATCCCCCTTGATGGAGGGCTAGGGTAGTGATACAGAGCACATAGTAGGGGCTACAGAAATAGCACTTATTATTAATAAACAAACCCTCCTCATCAGAAACAGGCCCAGGAAGGTAAAGCACCTAGCAGTCTCAAGCCGTTTGGGTGTGTGTTTCTGTCTCCCTCTCTTTGTCCTACTGGCCCCTGATCAGGGCTGACTGTGCCAGGCTCTGTGCTCCTTGTCTCAAGGAATTGTCGCCGGTCCTCTGACTGGGGAGTTACTGTTATCAGCTGTATATGACAAAGGAACTGAGTGTTTAGGGATTTAGGACCGCACCTCCACTACAAGGTCCCCTGCAAAGCTGTACAAATAAGGTTTTGAACCCAGGTCTCTCCCTCCAGGCCCTTGTTTTTTCCATTCCATCGTAAATATTCACTGGGTGCCTACTGTGTGACATATGCAGGGCAAGACGCTTGGTGAAGAGAAAGTCGTCAAAAGGGGCCCTCCAGCACTGGTCTTGAAGGGGTGACAAGGTCCGGGGTCTGACTCCCACCTCCACCACTTCCCACCTGAGGGCCCTGGAATGAATCCTTTCCTAGATCTGAGCTGCCACGTCATCAGTGAAAATGACACCTATATGGGACTTCAGTGAGAACACAAATGCAATGTTCCTGCCACGGAACAACCATGTACTCACTGGGAGCATTGAGAGTAGATCCACACTGATTGACACAGGGACTCCAGGCCTGACCCATGATAGGTACTGGATACATGGCCATGAGTGCTCTATAAATAAGTGTCTCCTGTGACGAAGGAGACCAATAAGTATAAATCAAGCTTTAGAATCCAGGGGGTTAAGTGCCAAAACAGAGTTACCCAGGGAGTTAGACAAGAAGTGCCTTCAAACGTCTTTCCTGCTCCAATGATTTGAGGTTCTAGAAGCCCCAGGAGGTCTTTGCTGCTGGAGGCTAGAGGGGGCCTGGGGCAGTGAACACTGGGATGACAATGACAGGTGAGTAGGGTTTGGTGATGTGAGTACATCTGGCCACTGTCCCCAAAATGGATGCTGAGAACACCTCCCCCAGCTTCTCACACTCAACTTGGGAACTGGGGACATGGCATTATTATTGGGAGGGGCCAGGGCTATTTACTCTGAGCTCAGACAACAATGACGGCAGGAGCCAGTTGGGGACACAGCCACAGCCCATAGCGGGCTAGTGAAACCCAGTCTAGGGCACAAAGAGAACACTGGGGTGAGCAGCCAGCCGGTTTTTAGCCCGTGGACCCAGCTGGCTACTGTACATTCAGCCCCAGGCACTGCTGCCAACAGCTTTCTTCCGGGCCCTATTCAGCTCCCTGGGCCAGGAAACTGCCCAGCCTTGCCCCTCCCAGGCCCTTATGAGCGCCCTGTTGATTGGCTCTCTCTTACAGGAATTCAGACTGAGGGAGGGTGGCAGGGCCAGGCAGAAGGATGGGGAAGGAATTTTCATCAGTCAATGGCATCAGATGTTTAGCTTTTGTGGTGCGAAGTTCTGTGCTAGGTATAGTTATATATATTCTCTTTACATCATTTAAAAGGGCAGAGGCTTTAGAACCAAATGCATCCATGCCCAATCAGGGACAATGCATCCATGGCCACTTTCTGGCTATGTGACTTAGAGAAGCACTTCACTTTTTGGGCCTGCATCTTCTTCTTGCATAAACTGTGTATCATCCTAACAGTCTTGGATGATTATTATAAGGGTTTTATAAGATTATTATAAGGGTTAAAGGAAAAAGCATAAATCAGAGGTTGCAAATCTGGCTAGAGCACATACATTATTAACTACACAGTATGTTTTAAATTTTTAAATTAGTTGCCAAGATTTAAAAGTAGGGAATTTCATATAAAAATAAACCTCTAGCTTCTCTTGGAAAAAGTAGAAGATCTGGCAACACAGTCCTGCAATCAGATATAACAACCATCAGCTAGAGCAGCAGGTCTCAAAATTGAGCATGCATCAGAATCGTTTTTTTTGTTGTTTTTGTTTTTTTGAGACTGAGTTTTGCTCTGTCCCCCAGGCTTCCCTCCCCTCCCCTCCCCTCCCATCTCCTCCCCTTCCCTTCCCTTCCCCTGCCTCCTGGGTTCAAGCGATTTTCCTGCTTCAGTCTCCCAAGTAGCTGCGATTACAGGCACCACTACACCCAGCTAATTTTTGTATTTTTAGTAGGGACGGGGTTTCACTATGTTGGCCAGGTTGGTCTCAAACTCCTGACCTCAGGTGATCTGCCCGCCTTGGCATCTCAAAGTGCTGGGATTACAGGTGTGAGCCACCGTGCCCGGCCTAAGCATGCATCAGAATCACTTGGAAGTCTTGTTAAAATACAGATTGCAGGATCCCTGTCCCCAGAGTTTTGATTAGTAGGTCTGGAACCTGAGAATTTGCATTTCTAACAGGTTTCCAGGTGATGCCGATGCTGCAGGGCTAGGGACCATACTTTGAAAACCAGAACCTAAGTACAGCTACTCTTTTTCTATGAGGGAAGCATTCCCTCCAGTTTCCCATAATCCCTACCACCACCATCCTCCCTCTCTGCAACTAGTTCCATTCACAGTGCTCACCTGACCCCAGGAGGGCATTTAAATTTGTGACCTCTGGAGTGGGCACATAGTAAGTGTTTGGTGAAAGGTAGCTTATATTTATTTAACAATCATGGATTAAGTATTATTACTCCCATTTTACAGGTTAAGAAACTGAGATTCAGTTAAGCAAAGTGACTTGCTGGAGGAAACACAGCCAGTAAATCAGAGGGAAGACTCTTGCCAAATTACTTGTGTTGTCCCAGTTATTTCAATATTATACACATTCACACAGATCTATCTGAGGTTAACATAGATGATGCATCCAAAGTTTTGGACATAACTTCATGAGTGTAAAAAAATATATATATGGGAAGAGGAGGAAGAAAAGAAGCAGAAAGGAAAGAAGGAAAAGTTTATAGTGGTAGGTGATGTCAATTAGCTGTAGACACGCCCACTCTAAAATGACTATAAACAAGTTAACGATGAAGATTTAAGAAATTTCCAGGAACAAAAAAGGTGTCTTTAACCATGCAATGGGCCTCTCCTTTTAGACTTTTGGACTCAGTCAAACTTCCTTTCATTCCATGGAAACCTCTCTCTTTGGATATATTGACTATTTTGTTTTGTCACCTAGCATCCATTTGTCCTTTTTCTGATAAATCACCCTGAGTTTGCTTTGGAGGAAATAACTCTTCCTCCAGACCAAGACAGGTGGGGCCAGGGAGACTGTCAATTAATGTGTCTGCCCTACCCCCAGGCAGAGTGGCCAATCAGATACTGTTCCTAGAACTGTAATCTTGAGCAACGAATGATAAAAGACCTGAAAATTTATGGAGCTAACTCAGAGGTGTCCTGGGAAGAACTCAGTTCTGACTTTACCATTCTTTCCAAGCTGTGTTCTTTTAGCCTTCCCTTCAGTTCTGAGAGCTAAACTAAATCAATTAGTGCTATTGGGTGCAAGCAGTAGAATTCAACTCTGGCTAACTTAAAGATATTATTAGGAAAGGCGAATGGATGCCGACTACATCCCATTTTTATAAATTTCTTCTCTGTTTACAATAGCCAGAGTTGGTTGCTGTTGCTAGTAACCAAAGAGATCTTACTCCCTATACCAACGTAACCACCAAGTTCCTCATTTCCAAATCCAGTGGCCTTCTATCAGCTCTCATTCTCTTCTAACTCACAATTAAGGTCCTTGTGGCATACATGCAATAATGTTCAAATCAAATCCTCATTTAAAAAAAAATACACATGGTCTCTGCACAAAAACCCATGAAAAGCAGAGCTTCTCTATTTGAAGTGGCTCGGGTCCAGCCCCAAACCAAATAATCTTCCTAGAACAGTGCACTTGTCGAGTTAATTCCTTGACTATAAATTCTACTGGATCTTCACTGCCTTCAGGATAAAGGCTGAACTCCTTAGCCTGCCTTTTTGACTGATCCCAACTTTTATTTCCAGCTGCATTCCTTACTTCATGCTGCACAAACCTTCCCTGGGCTCATTGTCTTATCAAACATTCCTTGATCAAGCTCACCCCAGGAGTCTTCTTTCTCAACAGCCCCTAGTGGCCAGTACAGAGATGCGGACGGTCAGGTTTCCCGCAGAATGTATAGGAAAAGTCTGTTTTGGAGCAGAATCTGCAAGATGCAACAGTTAAGTTCTATTTTTTATTATCTAACTTTGAGGGCTAGGGTTAAAAAAGATTAAATGGCTTCAACCTATGTACTGGAAATTTTCTTCTGCAGAAAGTTTTTTCCCCTCCTCCCTCAAGAAGTAATTTACTCCTTCAATAAATGTTTACCGTATCCTATAACACATTTGACACTGTTGAGGATGTTGGAGAGACCATGTGGCAGACTGTATTTCCTAAAGATGGTCATGACAATATCTCCGAACCCACAGCTTTTCTGTAATGTGACCTAGCAACCCCCACCAAGAGGCAGAGCTTATTTCTCTACTCAGTTGAATCTGGGCAAGTCTTCTGACTGCTTTGATCAATAGAATATGGCAGAAGTAACATGGTGCCAGTTGCAGGGGGCAGGCTTAACTGACCTGGCAGCTTCCATTTCCTGCCTCTTGGAGCATTCCCTCTTAGAATCCAGCCACTAGTCTGTGAGATGCTCAAGCCATATGTGTGCTCCCGTTGATAGCCCCAGCTGAGCTTTCAGCCAACAGCCAGCCTCAGGATGCTAGTCTTGGAGGGAGCCATCTTGGACATCCATCCCAATCAAGCCTTCCGATGACAGCAGCCCCAGCCACCAGCTGACTGCAATCTCATGAGACAACCCAAGCAAGAACCACCAGCTGATCCAAGTCAACCCATAAGACCATGAAAGATAATAATAACTTTTTGTTTTATGCCACTAAGTTTTGGGGTACTGCATTACACATGCAATAGATAACCAGAACAGTGATCAATCAGATGAAGAAGACTATCTACTCTCATGAACCATACTCTTGAGTAAAGAAAATAAGCAAATAAGTTAGTAAATAGAAAATATAATTGCAGATATGGATAAATGCAATACAGAAAATTATAAGTCAGGAGTTGGGGAGCACAGGAAAGGGCTTTATGAGGAAGTGACATTTCAGCTGAGACTTGAATGATGTGTAACATCTATCTACAACATCATCTGGGGCTGAGCATTACAGAAAAAGGTTAAAGCAAGTCCAAAGATCCTAAGGCAGGAACAAGCCTGATGAATGCCAAGAAGAGTAAGAGAACCAGTATAGCTGGAGCAGAGTTAAAATCAAGGGAGATGAAATCAAAGAGCTAGGCAAGAACAAGATCATGAAGGGCCCTGAAGGCTATGAAAAGCAATATATCTTTTATGTGCAATGGGAAGTCATAGGCTAGTAAAAGCTGGGAGATTGGGGGACAAAATCATCTGATTTATAATTTTTGAAAATCCCTCTGGCAGCTCTGAAGAATGCATTGTAAGAGGACAGCTATGGAAACTGGACCAGTAGTAAGAGGATTTTTGCAGTTGTCTTAGCAAAGGATTGATAGTAGTGGTTCCTTTTATTAGGCAAAAGGTCATGAATTACTGGGTACTGGTCAGTCCATCACATCGGGAGACAGGTCTGATTTATTAGACTTGCCACCCTAATAAAGTCACAGGGAGAAGCTGTGAGGTTGTAGCAGTGAAAAAGGAGGCTTAACAAAAACTAGCTCTATTTTGCCCCAAACTCCTACCCCACTCCTGTGGTGATATATTTTAGGTTAACTGCTTTTGCTCATTTCTACACATAGGCTGAGCTAACTATGGGAGAAATATAGTTTATAGTTTAAAGCAAGGTTGCTAATAGTCCCTTCCCCAAATTAACCCCTGAGGAGATAAGGAGGGTGTATACACAAGCAACAATATTGTGTTAAAGATGATTTATAGGAGCATTGTGACCTGACCAAGGACAAAGAAGTTTCACCACACCCCCTTGGACCCTCACTGCCACCCAGATGTCTGTGATCCTTGATCACCTCTTGATCTCAACCCCCCTTCTCTTCCCCTTCCCAACATAAAAAAAGCCTACAATTCTATTAACTTGGGATGTTTCTTTAGGACATTAGTTCACCATCTTCTCAGTCTGTTGGCTTTCTGAAATAAAGTTGCCTTCTGTACCCCAATACCTTGTCTCTCAACTTATTGGATGTCATGCAGTGAGTAGTATGAGCTTGGACTCATTTCCATGGTTACTAATTCATCTACTGGCAGGATGACAACCCAATTTTTCTGGTCCTTCCTAGGATGGAAAGGATGGGTACCCACAACTGCCATGAAAGCCATATTCATCCCAAAGGGAAGCATGAGACCCATGAGATTTTCCTACCCTGAGGCCAAGAGTGTTGTGGCAGTTTTTAAACATGACAACAATTGTTTTATACCCCTCTATATTTGTCACTTCTCACAATGCTATAAATACCTGAGACTGCGTAATTTATGGAGACAGAGGTTTAATTGACTTGTGGTTCTGCATGGCTGGGGAGGAAACTTATAACCATAGCAGAAACTTACAATCATGGAAACTTACAATCATGGCAGAAGGGGAATCAGACACCTTCTTCACAAGGCAACAGGAAAGAGAAGAGTGAACGAAGGAGGAACTTCCAAATACTTATAAAAACATCAGATCTCATGAGAACTCACTCACTATCATGAGAACAGCATGGGGGAAACCACCCCCATGATTAAATCACTTCCCACCAGGTTCCTCCCTTAACACCTGGGGATTACAATTCAAGATGAGATTTGGATAGAGACACAAAGCTAAACCATATCACCTTCCTGTAGAGAAGTGGGGTTTATATCTCATTCCTTGAATCTGAGTAGGTCTGTGATTGCTTCAACCAAGAGAGTCTAGTAGATGTAATGCTATATGGTTTCCAAGGCTAGATCATAAATGATGGTGCAATTTCTACCCTTTTAACTGGAACACTAGCTCTTGGAGCCCTGAGCTGCCATGGAAGAAGCCTGACTATCCTGAGACTGCCTTGTTGTAAGGAAGCCCAAGGCACATAGAGAGGCCACATGTAGGCGCTACGGTTAGCAATCCCAGCTGAGCCCAGGCTTTCAGTCATCCCAGCCCAGGTGCTAGCCATGTGAATGAAGAAGGCACCAGCTGATTCCAGCTCCCAGTCATCGAGTCACCCCCAGCTGTTTGAGTCTTCCCAGCTGAGGCCCGAGGCATCATGAAACAGAAACAAACCATTCTCACGTTTGTGTCCTGTTTAAAATTCTGACCCATAGAATCCATGAGTCTAATGAAATGATTGCTATTTTACACCAGCTTTAGGATGGTTTGCTGTCATGCAGCAATAGGTAACTGGAGCAGGCAAAGATTGTTGGTGAGGTTCTTTATAACCCTGTTGGACCCATGGGGGGACTATACAGAATTAGAATAGGCTGTAAATTACTGAGGTTAACCCACAGAAATCAATCTGTAACAGAATTGAAGAAGAAACAAGCAAGTAGTTTCATTATTTGTCAAATTGCCCCTACTACCCATCCCATAAGAACTGGTAAGAGCCTGAGATTTGGAGTCAAGAAGACATCGTTTGAGTCCCAATTCTATCACTTCCTAGTTCTGAGACTCTGGGCAGTTATTTAACCTCTCTGAGCCTCAGTTTTTTAATTTGCAACATGAAGATATTTCTCACCTCATTAGCTCAACATACATTAAGAGAGAATATTTTGCAAAGCAATCCTAGGATTTCTGTAACAAAATACCACCAACTGGGTAGCTTAAACAACAGAAATTTATTCTCTCATAGTTTGGGGGGTCAGAAGTCCAAGATTACAGTGTCAGCAGGGTGGGTGCCTCCTGAGGGCTGTGATGAAGAATCTGTTCCATGCCCCTCCCTTAGCTTCTGGAAGTTTCTCTGGCAATCCTTGCGTTCCTTAGCTTGTAGGAGCATCACCCCGATTTCTGCCTTCATCTTCCCACAATTTTCTACCTCTATGTGTGTCTCTTTAAATTTTCTCTTTTTCTAAGACACTTGGGCACACACATTTAAGGCAGCACAATTAGCAATTGCGAAAGTATGGAACCAGCTAAATGCCCATTGACCAATGAGTGGATAAAGAAAATATGTGGTATATATACACAATGGAATACGACTCAGCCAGAAAAAGGAACAAAATAAAGGCATTTGCAGCAACCTGGATGGAGTTAGAGACTATTATTCTAAGTGAAGTAATTTAGGAATGGAAAACCAAATATCGTATGTTCTTACTTATAAGTGGGAGCTAAGCTAAGATAATACAAAGGCATAAGAATGATATAATGGACTCAGGGACTTGGGGGGAAGGGGCAACGGGGTGAGGGATAAAAGACTACACATTGGGTACAGTGTACACTGCTCGGGTGATGGGTGCTCCAAAAATCTCAGAAATTACCACCAAAGAACTTATCCATGTAACAACAAAAAAAAAAACCCTGCTCCCCAAAAATGATTTAAATTAAAAAAATTTTAAAAATACATAAAATAAAATAGTCTCTCTGAGTGCGTCAGTTATATTTGATTAGGGATCACCCCATAACCTCATTTCAACTTGATTGCTTATGTAGACTCTATCTCCAAATAAGGCCACATTCCAAGGTATTGGATTTCAACATATGAATTTGAGGGGACACAATTCCACCCATAAGAGAGAGTAAAAATATTCCTCTGTGTTCTGAGCTGAAAATGATTCCACAGGTCCTCTCACAGCTTTATTTCTTGTAAAGGGTTACAGCCAGGGTTGGCCCAGCTCCCTTTTCCTCTCCTAGCAGCAGCTTTGATCCTTTCTGATGAATGGAGAAGGGTGCCCTTAGGCCAGTCCTGCTAACAATGTTCTCTGCAAGTACATAGGCCTTGCCTCCAGCTCTCTGCCTCCTACCAAATGGCCTACCCAACAGAGTTACTCATAACACTACCAGCAATTACAGTTACATCTCTGTTTTTTCCACTGGCATGTGGTCTCCCCCAAGAACAGGGACCAAGCTTGATTCATAGTAGTGAATAGCAGAGTCCATCTCCTGCCATGATTCTCAACTTCTACACTCTCAAATCAGACTCCCTCAAACACTGACATTTGCCAAACCTGGTCCTTAGTACAAGCCTGCAGGTGTCTAACCAGCATTTGTGAGTACCCACTGCATACCCATACACTGCCAAACACAGGCCAACGTAGTGAAACCTCATCTTTACTAAAAATACAAAAATTAGCCAGGCATGGTAGTGGGCACCTGTAATCCCAGCTACTCAGGAGGCTGAGACAGGAGAATCTCTTGAACCTGGGAGCCGAAGGTTGCAGTGAGCTGAGATCGTGCCTCTCCACTCCAGACTGCATGGCAGAGCAAGACTCCATCTTGGGGGAAAAAAAGGCACATCATCTTTGGCACATTTTTTATATATAAAATTATAGGCACTTGATCTTGGTGCCCACTCAGGGCTCTTCCAAGTGTATTTTCCTTTCTTTACTGTTCTAAAGGCTTTAAAAATAAATTTCCACACTTGCTCTGAAAAAAGAAAATGATTATATATTAGCTAGAATTTTTATTCTTAGTAACCTTAAATTTTAGCAAAAAACTGGGATGCAAGCAATGCTGAACTGAGTCTGAGTACAGAATCAAGTTATCCTGGAGAAAATCATTGATTTTCTAGACCTTTGAAATAAAATGTTTTAGCATCAGGCCACAACAGTGGTTAGAACTGGAGGGAAAAAATAATTACAGGAGCTGACATTAAAGTTGAAGAAAAGAGTTATCAGCTAGGGCTTTGTACTCAGATAGCAGCATTTTATAGATGAGAACGACTCCACAATTCTTAGAAATGTTTCCCCACATCATAACCCTTTCTTAATTGGACATCACCCAGATGTCCAATGAGCATTTTAAATAATTGTCAGGTTTTTAAACTAAACAAAAAGTTTACCTTCAAGCATTTATCCCATTTATATTTACTCTACTTTTAGGAGTTTATCTAGATGATTACGAGAACTGAGATAGTAGACAAAACTAGTCATCATTTCAAGTTATTTCCATGTTAACTATTTTAATAGCCTGTTCACCTAGGTAAGAACCTTCAGTTAAACACATGGGTACATGCACAAAGGCCCTATCTTTTTTACCTTGGAACTCTAGCCATGAGACAGCAACACAAACTTACCAGTTTACAAAAGATGGTTGAACTCAAATTATATTTTTGACAAACTGGAACCTGTTTACATGGCTAAACTTTGTTTCCCCCAATAGCTAATCCAATGAAGGCTGTGGAGCAAAATTGTGGGTAAACCAGTTTCCATGGTAGTTTAATTTTTAAAAACCTCTTTTACTTGCTTTTCCCCCCTTTAGTTTCAAATGAGTTTTCAGTGTTTACATTTTAGCTATTAATAGAACTAGCGGAACTGTATTAGAAAAACAAAATCTGGGACTGGGTGCACTGGCTTATGACTGTAATCCCAGCAGTTTGGGAGGCTGAGGCGGGAGGATCGCTTGAGGCCCAGTGGCCCAGCAGGGGAGACAGACAAGGAAACAGGCAGTTCTGATAAGAGATTGGTTTTTAAAAAAGTGTTCTAGGCAGCCAGCAGGGGGATTTATTCCCTCTGCCTAAGGAAACTATGGGCAGAGAAAGCAACATCTGAAATTACTGGAAACACATGGGGAAGACATTCTCCACCCAGCTTAGAAAAAGGAGGAAAAAATTGTGCAACCATATATTTACCCAACATAAGAAGTCTGATGGTTAGGGAGAAGGTGGACTCACTCATGCAAGCAATCAGAATGAACCAGCCCCAAGCTAAATTTTTGTTGTGTTTATGAAACCGTAGACAGCAAAATAATATTTATAAGACATGTTGAAAATACAAAGAATGACAACACAGCAAACACTTGTGAAATTAATGTGGATGGTGGATGTATGAGCGCTTGCTGTCAGGATATTAATATGATCTGTGAATCTTTCTGTGTTCCTATAATGTCATTTATCTTTCCTTCCCCCTCAGAGCAAACAACTTAAAATGTATGCTTATCAGTTCTTTGCTTTGCTTTACAGTTTAACCACATATGTGTTCATCCCTGAACAATATATTTAACATACTTGTTTGATATTCTTGTTTTTCTATCCTTGGAAATCTTAGGCTGTGTGGGTTTTGTTGCATTCTCTGTCATTTCAGTTGACTCTCACCAGGCCTTGCTTCCCTTTTATTTTGTAATTTTTGACTGTGAGCTCAGGTGCCTTAGAACTTTATCTTGTGGGAATTCTTTGAGACCTCAAAGGTAGATTCCTCCAGAAAGACTTCATTTCTGCCAAGTTTCTGGAGACACAACTCACACAGGACCTCTTTAAACCAGATTTGCAGCTTGAGGCTTTTCAGATCATGTATGTATCGTGCACTGAAGCTCGAAACCCACTGGAGAGCTAGCTCAAGGTAAGAGGGGTAGGGAGTAACACCCTACTTTCTAGATGCTGAGTCTCCCCCATGTGTGCCCTGTGAGGTCCAGTCAGCTAGGACACACCAGTCCCCAGCCCAGTCCAAGAAAGAGTTTCTGGGCCGTAAGGCAGGGGCCTTGAGCTCCACTTCTTTTATTGTCCACTTCTTTGTTCCAGAAGTCAGATGTGCAGATCCTCAGTGGGAATCCTGCCCCTACTCTTTTTTTTCCTTTGTGAGACAGGATCTTGCTCTGTCACCCAGGCTGGAGTGCAGTGGCGCAATCTCAGCTCACTGCAACCTCCGCCTCCCAGGCTCAAGGGATCTTCCCACCTCAGCTTCCTGAGTAGCTGGGATTACAGGTGCACAGCACTGCTCCCCTACTCTTATTGCTGTGTGACCTCAGCAGGTCGCTAAGTCACTCTGAATGCCTTGTTTTCCTCTGTAGCATGGGAAAATGGAGGGAGTATGGTGGAAGAAGAAATAAGGCGGTATTATGTGCCAACTGAGTAATCTCTCAATAAAAGTTATTTTCTTTGCAGGATGGGGGCAGAATATAAGAGCTCATTTTAATTGATATTTACTATGTTTCAGGCACGTACCTAAGAAGCTTACATGCAACCTCACACCTCTTTTTTTTTTTTTTTGAGACAGAGTCTTGTTCTGTCACCCAGGCTGGGGTACAGTGGTACCATCTTGGCTCACTGCAACCTCCGCCTCTCGGGTTCAAGCAATTCTCCTGTCTCGGCCTCCCAAATAGCTGGGACTACAGGCACACACCACCACACCTGGCTAATTTTTGTATTTTTTTAGTAGAGATGGGGTTTCACCATATTGATCAGGCTGGTCTCGAACTCCTGACCTTAGGTGATCTGCCCGGCTTGACCTCCCAAAGTTCTGGGATTACAGATGTGAGCCACCGTGCCCAGCCACAACCTCACACCTCTTTATAGGTGAAGAAACCAAAGTTGGCAGAGAAAGCAATTGGCTTGAGTCTTGCAGCCAGGACCAGCAAAGCCAGGAATTACACTCTAGTCCTTCTGACACCAAAGCTTGTGCTATTAACTCTCTGTTATCCATAACACCATCTCCCTAAGAAGGAGAAGCAACACTAGAATTCTCCATTTCCCAGATGCTTCTAGTTTTTGAAGGAAGCCGTATGTAGTGTCGTCTCAACAGGTATGGGGAAAAGTCCAGGAATGGGAACCTGGATTTAAACCTGAATATCGAATATTGATCTGATTAACATTATAGTATAACTCCACTGGGAAGATGAGTCATAGAAGGGGTTTGTAAAAATCATGGAGGCAGGTGGAAAAGAAAGCCAAGTCCTCGTTTTCCATAGTGGTAAGTCTTAAACCTGAGAAATCAAATAGTAACAATTTAGGTAACACACCTAAATTTACACACAAGGAAGAAAGTTCCAAAAGAATCAGCCAAGGGGCCGAGGTGGAGGATCGCTTGAGCCCAGGAATTCAAGACCAGCCTGGGCAATATAACTTGTCTCTCCAAAGTTTTTTAAAATTAGTCAGGCATGGTGGCATGTGCCAGTAGTTCCAGCTACTCAGGAGGCTGAGGTTGGAGGATGCTTGAGCCCAGGAGGTCGAGGCTGCAGTGAATTATGATCACGCTACTGCACTCCAGCCTGAGTGATGGAACGAGACTCTTGACTCAAAAAAAAAAAAAAAAAAAGTGCATGATGTAAAGTAACTAAAAAAGAAAGAAAGAAAGAAAGAAACCCCTTCTCCATGCTGCCCTCTCAAAAAAAACCTCTTCACCAGGGTTTCTCTAATGTCATACTTCATGCATTCCTGAGAAGTGGGCAGAGCAGATTTTGTCATCCCCACCTTACAGAGGAGAAAACAGTGGCTGAATTGGCATCCCAAGTTCAGGCAGCATAGCACAGGCCCTGCAGGGGCAGGCTGCATTCACAGCAAGTACTAGAAGAAATCGTGTGAAATGCTTCATAAATGCTTCTAAGGAGCATAACTGTAAAACAGATCCTTGTGGCAGTGTTTATTGGCAGCATTACATGATTACATGAGTGTTAAAAGGGATGCTTGAATTATCACACCTGGCGCCACCTTCTGTCATAAACGAGAACCTGAGGGACAGGTGACACTCTCCAGGATCACGCGGTAAGGCAAGAGCAGAACTGCCCTTTTCCTATCATTGTGATTCTACATACAACCCCTGGGCCATGTCAGCCACTCCTGCTGTACCATTTTCCAACTGGGTGAAAAATCTCAGATCTCTATCCATTCCAGACTTCTCTCCATTGTTGGTGTGTTACGTTCTCTTTATGGCAGCTGGTGACCTTTTAAAAGTTAAATCAGATCACGTTACTTTCATGCTCCAAGCCCTTCTGTGGTTTCCACTGTACCTGGAATTACAATCTAAATAACTTGTCATGGCTGTGATCAAGCCCCTGCCTATCTTTTTCTGTCATGCAGGAAGAGTTTGTTCCTGCCTTAGGACTTTCGCATTCATTCTTTCTTCTGCATCCACCAGAGGGATACACGGCTCCTTCCTTCACTCAGAGCCATCCTGCCTAAACTGGCCCCTCTTTACCCTGTACTCTGAGTTATTTTCTTTCTTTCTTTCTTTTTTTAAATTATACTTTAAGTTCTAGGGTACATGTGCACAACATGCAGGCTCATTACTAAGGTATACACGTGCCCTGCTGGCCCACTGCACCCATCAACCCGTCATTTACATTAGGTATTTTTCCCAATGCTATCCCTCCCTCCCTGAATTCTTTTCTTCATAGCAGTTATCACCACCTGAAACTTATCTCACTCGATTATTATTCTCTCCAGCTGAAATGTCAGCTCCAGGAGGGTGGGGAGCTTGTGTGCTGCCTTCACTCCTGTGACCCAGCACCTAGAACAGTGCCCAGCACATACAGTCGGCACTCAATCATAGCATGGCTATTGAGTCCTTCCTGAGTACAGGCACTATTCCAAAGTCTATACTTGTATTAACCTCCCCTCCCTCAGTAACAACCAAAGAGGCAGGAGCTGTTATTACCAACCCCATTTTACAGATGCATCAATAATGACAGAGAAGTGAAGTGACCTGCCCACACAACCAGTAAATTGGCAGAGTCAGATTTGAATCCATGGAGTCTGGTCTGCACTTTCAATACCGAATACCCTTTCTAAGAAACGTGTGCTGAATGAGTGCATGGATAAATGTGTCTACTCAACATCTTTGCCTAGATATCCCGCAGAGATGGGGTTTTGCTATGTTGGTCATGCTGGTCTGGAACTCCTGGCCTCAAGGGATCCACCTGCGTCGGCCTCCCAAAGTGCTGGGATTACAGGCGTGAGCCACCACATCAAGCTTTTTCCCCTATTTTACAGGGAAGGAGACTGGCTTAGAAAAGTGAAGTGACTTGCTTATGGTCACACAGTAATATCTACTAAATAGTCACATAGTAATAGCTACTAAAGCCTAACCCCTCTAATTAGTACCAAGCAACTTGGCTCGTGCCTGTAATCCCAGCACTTTGGGAGGCCGAGGTGGGCGGATCACGAGGTCAGGAGATGGAGACCATCCTGGCTAACATGGTGAAACCCTGTCTCTACTAAAAATACAAAAAATTAGCCGGGCGTGGTGGTGGGCGCCTGTAGTCCCAGCTACTCGGGAGGCTGAGGAAGGAGAATGGCGTGGACCCGGGAGGCGGAGCTTGCAGTGAGCCGAGATCTAGCCACTGTATTCCAGCCTGGGCGACAGAGCAAGACTCTGTCTCAGAAAAAATAAAAATAAATAAATAAATAAATAAGTACCAAGCTCTTTTCCATTATAAACTTATTCATTATTATTACTAATGAATATTATTACTATTACTTTTATCATCCAAGCACTATTTATCAAGAAGTTATTCTGCCAGGTACTTGTACAAGGAATTTCACAAATATCATAGCATTTAATTATCACTATGATTCTATGAGATCAACATGAGAAAAAAAGCAGAGGCTGACTCACGCCTGTAATCCCAGCACTTTTGGAGCCCAAAGCAGGCAGATCACCTGAACTTGAGGTCAGGAGGTCGAGATCAGCCTGGCCAACATGGTAAAACCCCGTCTCTACTAAAAATACAAAAATTAGCCAGGCGTGGTGGCGTGCACCTGTAATCCCAGCTACTCGGGAGACTGAGGCATGAGAATCACTTGAACCCAGGAGGTGGAGGTGACAGTGAGTCGAGATCACGCCATTGCACTCCAGCCTGGGTGACAGAGCAAGACCCTGTCTTGAAAGAAAGAAAGAAAGAGAGAGAGAGAGAGAGAGAAGAAAAGAAAAGAAAAGAAAAGAGAAAAGAGCAGACCTGACTTCCAGGAGCTGTCCTGACACTCAGCTGGGCCTTGATGTTCTCCTGCTGAACATGAACAACTTTGCAAAACATCAATGTCAGACAAAGCCATGCTCTGCCCATGACAGATCAAAACCAAAACTGCCTAAGCTGTAATCATGTTTGAACACAGACAAAACATGAGCAAGCCACAAAAATAACCAAGCAGCCCTCTCCCCTGGCTAATATGAACATCGGCTGCTTCTTTACCAACTGCTGCTCTTCTTACAGCTCTAACCTCCATCCAGTCATCCCTTCTTACAGGTAAGATGTATTAAGATACCCAGTCATAGAACTGCTGCATTTCCTGACAGCATCCAATGCAGAGCAAAGCCTGCTTCTTTAAACCATCCCCCAAATCAACTAACACAAGCCTGAGTCCTAGAAGTCCTTTCTAACATCCTCTTAATGAGATGTCACTGTGTGATCACCCAGGTCTGTATTCTCCTTAACCTTAGTGAATAATAAACGCACGTTGCTCGACTTCTAGTTCAGCTAGGAAGAGGGGTATTCCTAGTGGTCTCTGGCTGGAGATATTGACAGGTATTGTCATCATCCATATTTTATCAATAAGAAAACTGAAGTTCAGAGAAGTTGAGAAACGTATGCAAGACCACAAGGCAGTGAGTGAGAACTAGCTCTATCTAACGCCGAGTCTACGTCCTCACTTGTTTAACAATCCCTGCTATTCCAGCACTCTATGCCTCAGTTTTCTCATCTGCAGGAGGCAGTTAGACTTTGCTCTCCAAAGGTCCCTCCAGCCCCCATCTTCTCGGAGGCAGGTGTGTGAATGCATTGTCAAAGGGGCTCCACCTGGAGGAGCTGGAGAGAACCTATCTTTGGCTGGGAACCCACTGGATTCCAAACAGATTGCTCCCATGATGCCTTGCAGCTGGAAGGTCTAATAATGAACTTGAAGAGTGGTGCATCCTCAGAAATACCTTCATGAGCCTTGGACCCCTGCCCACCACCTACCTCCTACCCCCTCCTCTCAGCCATCCTCTTTTCTATTTCTGAATCACCATTGCCACAGCTCTTGCTTAACTGGGGGAGGCAAGGCAGGGGGATGACTCAGGAGCTCTTACCCTACTGAGCACCCTCCTCTTCCTACAGTTGCCTCTCTCCCCATCCCCAGTGAGGGACACCTCACAAGGGGGGCTACCATCTGGCAGCCTCTGCAGAAATCGTAGGGAGCTTTAAAAAGAGAGATTCTCTTAACTATGAATCCTAAGAGTCTGAAAGCTCATGGAGAGGACTTAGCAAAACGTTGCACAAGAACCAAAAATACACTTTGTGGGAGGTGGAAGTACTTTGATTACCATTTCTCAATCTCTGCAGAACTGTCTTAGTACAAAGACAGCTGACCTGGTTAGTGGGCTTCTTGAGAGTAGTCAGGACCCATGTGGAAATGCAGGGCCAGGGGCAAAGGGGACACACATTTGCTTCTTTTTCTTTTTTTGAGACAGGGTTTTACTCTGTTGCTCAGGCTGGAGTACAGTGGCACAATCATGGCTCACTGCAATCTTCACCTCCCAGAATCAGGTGATCCTCCTACCTCAGCCTCTGAGTAGCTGGGACTACAGGTGCATGCCACCATGCCCAGCTGATTTTTGTATTTTTTGTAGAGATAGGGTTTCAACATGTTGCCCAGGCTGCTCTTGAACTCCTGGGTTCAAGCAATCCACCTGCCTCAGTGCTGGGATTATAGGCATGAACCACCATGCCTGGCCCATATACTGGTTTAATGGGAAACAAAAGTGCTTTTCTAATAATGAGTGTTGTCACCTGGAACCTGCTGCCAAGAGGAGGTGAGCTTCCCATTGGAGAAAGTATGAAAGCTAAGGCTGATTAATGAGCTGATTTCTATGAAATTCTGGGTTTTCATTATTCAGAAGCCTTTCCCAACTTTTCTTCTTCCAGCACCAAATCCCTCTCCCATCCCAACATGCACACACCTATGCCACTCTCCCCATGGGTCTGTTTCTTAGAGGTGAGAAAGGTAGTGAGCGCTCTCCTGATGAGCTGGGTGAAGCAGAGGGAAGCAGGAAACTCAGGCTACAGGGGAGAAGGGCACAATTCTCATGCAAATGAGGTGGCTCCCCCATCTCTCCTAGATAACTCCTCTTCCCCTTCTACCCACAGACGGCACTCCAGGTTCACCTATATTCAGGGTTGGGTGAACTTTGAGGAATAAGTTGGGGTCTCCTATGATGCAGAACAGCTGCTTGGAAACCAATACAAATACTCCTTTCGGAGAGGTGGGAGGTAAAGGAAATTAGAATCCTTTTTCTAATGTCCGCATCTTTGCCATGCCCAAAAGCTTATGTTTTCCTCTTTCTTTCTACCTGATAAAATTCAGTTCATCCTTCAAAATCCAGGATGAGCGCTCCCTCCTCTGCGACGCCAGCCTTGACCTCTTCAGGTGAGATTAAGGGCCTCCACCTGGGCTCCCGCAGCATTTGTGCTGCTGAAACTATTCCTCTGCCTTCCCTGTTCTGGTCCAGCCAACTCCTAAGTAGGGTGCACTGTGGTACAGAAAGAAAATATTTAGAAACTTCAGTTTATTCATTTCTAGCCTATACTTTATTAAAATTTATATTATTGAATACTTATAATGTACATATTAGTACAACAATATGCATATACTTATAAATACGGGAACTGTGCACTCAAAAACCTTTTACTGGGCCGGGCACAGTGGCTCATGCCTATAATCCCAAAACTTTGGGAGGCCAAGGCGGGAAGATTACTTGGGGTCAGGAGTTCGAGACCAGCCTGGCCAACGTGGTGAAACCCCATCTCTACTAAAAATACAAAAATTAGCCAGGCAGACGTCTGTAATCCCAGCTACTTGGGAGGCTGGGCAAGAGAATCGCTTGAACCTGGGAGACGGAGGTTGCAGTGAGCTGAGATCACGCTACTGCACTCCAGCCTGGGTGACAGAGTGAGACCCTGTCTCCAAAACAAAACAAACAAACAAAAAAACCTTTTACTGTTATGGGTGGTGTGAGGGATCAAACAAATTTGGAGGCTACCGTTTTGGTCCTTAGTGTTTTCCTGGTGCCTATCACAAAACAGGTGCTTAATATTTGGGAGTGAGGCCTGGCATGGTGGCTCATGCCTATAATCCCAGCACTTTGGGGGGCCGAGGCCAGAGGATTGCTCGAGGCCAGGAGTTCCAAATCAGCCTGAGCAGCATGGAGAGACCCTGTTTCTACAAAAAGTTAAAAAATTAGCTGAGCATGGTGGCACATATCTGTAGTTCCGGCTACTGGGGAAGCTGAGACAGGAGGATTGCTTGAGGCCAGGAGTTCAAGGTTACAATGAGCAATGATTGAACCACTGCATTCCAGCCTGGGTGACAGAGCAAGACCCAGTCTCTAAAAACATATATATTATGTATATATGTGCACATATATGTATATAATTATATTATTCCCTACTGGAAAATGAGTGACCCAGATATCACTTACAAACACTAGTGATACATATGTGTGTGTATATATTCACGTATATGTATATAATTATATACATGTGTATATATGCACATATATGTATATAATTATATACACATGTACATGCATGTATAATATATAATATGCATATGTATATAATTATATATACATATGTGCATATACACACATGTGTATATGTAATTATATATTAATAGAAATAGTATGTATAAATATATATAATACATATATTATATACATATATTTTATATACATGTCTGTTTTATAGATGTATATAATTATATACATATATACACACACGAGAGTGAATGAATGAACAAGTGAATAAGGCTGCCTGGGTTGTCTGTTATAATGATCATATATGTTAGCTGGGTGACATTGGGCAAGATACTTCCCTTTCTTAGGTCTGAATTCCTCATCTGTGAAATGAGGAAGTTGGATCAGATTCCCTCCCAAATGCCGTCCAGCACTAGCGTTTCTAAGTGATGTCCGGGTCACTCATTTTCCAGTAGGGGGCAGTATCATTTAGTCAATAATAATCATAGTTAATGTTTAAGTTGCAGTCATTACATGGTCCAAGGGCTCAGCATGTGTTAATTCACTTAGCTTCACAACAACCCCACACAGGGAGAAGACAGGTACAGAGTACACCTACAAGTTAAATCACTTGTTCAAAGCCACATACAGAGTGTGGCAGAAGATATGTGCCCTACCCTTACCCCGGACCTCACTCCTTCGGTGCCACCAGCTGATTTCCAAATGCTAGTGTCTGCATCTCTTTGCCTGAGGGCTTCCTTGGAAGCCACACAAGGAGGGCCCAGGCCCAGATCAGCCGGAAGCCCTCAGTCCATATGGAGACTGGTGCCTGAATAGCTCCACTGGTGCATAAACACTTGCTCTTCTAGGGAAAGGGGGTGATAGCTGCTGTGAGGAATTGTCTGGCCCTGCCCCCAGCATTCCCAATGGGATTAAGCTCAGTCACAAACAGTGATGGGGGGCTTGATGCCTCACCCTTTCTCACTCCCATGCCCACCTTACCTAATAAGCTGCTTCTTAGATCCCCAAATTCCCAAATTAAGACAAACTCAGAATTTGGACTCTTCTAGCCTGGCTGGAAAGTCTGGGCTCTTAATTTACACAATCTTCCTCCCAAAGGACAAAGCCTTTGGGTCTGTCACATATGCCTGGGTTCTGCCATTTATCAGCTGTTATGGATTGAACTGTGTCCTCCCAAAAAAGCTACTTGGAGTGGTAACCCCCCGGTCCCTCCAAATGTGACCTTATTTGGAGATGGGCTCTTTACAGAGGTAATCAAGATGAGGTCATCAGTGTGGGCCCTAATCCAATATGACTGGTGCCCTTAAAAAGGGGACAGATGGGAGAACACTATGTGAAGATTGGATTTATGTGACCACAAGTCAAGGAGCTTCCAGAAGCCAGGAGAGAGGCCTGGAACAGATCCTTCCCCAGCTTCTTCAGAGGGAATGCAGCCCTGTGGACACCCTGATCTCACACTTCTGGCCTCCAGAATTTAAGAGGGTAAATTGCAGTTGTTTAAACCAGTCAGTCTGTAGTCCTTTGTTCTAGTTGCCCCAGGAAAACAATATGGCAGTTACATGACATCACCGTGCCTCCATATCCCCCTCTGTAAACTGGGGACAATAATGTACCCTCCTTCACAGGATTCTTGGGAATTAAATGAAATAATGCATGTAAAAGGCTAAGCATGGAGCCTGGTACGTGGTCGGTGTCCACTAAATGGGTAGTTGTTATTGCTATAACTGAAATAACAAACCACCACCACTACCCCACAACACACACACAGAGATACACACACACGCACAACTTCAGGGAAGGGGATTTCTTAGATAAGCAGACAATTGACCCTCATGCCCCTTCCCTTCTCCTTCAGAGAGTCCAGGAGAACAACCTAACCCTAAATCTGACCTGGCCCAAAAGTAAAAAAGAAAAAAAAAAAGAAAAGGCTTTAATGTTGAAATATCATGAAAAAATGCTCACCATCACTGGCCATCAGAGAAATGCAAATCAAAACCACAATGAGATACCATCTCACACCAGTTAGAATGGCAATCATTAAAAAGTCCGGAAACAACAGGTGCTGGAGAGGATGTGGAGAAATAGGAACACTTTTACACTGTTGGTGGGACTGTAAACTAGTTCAACCCTTGTGGAAGTCAGTGTGGCGATTCCTCAGGGATCTAGAACTAGAAATTCCATTCGACCCAGCCATCCCATTACTGGGTATATACCCAAAGGACTATAAATCATGCTGCTATAAAGACACATGCACACGTATGTTTATTGCGGCATTATTCACAATAGCAAAGACTTGGAACCAACCCAAATGTCCAACAATGATAGACTGGATTAAGAAAATGTGGCACATATACACCATGGAATACTATGCAGCCATAAAAAATGATGAGTTCACGTCCTTTGTAGGGACATGGATGAAATTGGAAATCATCATTCTCAGTAAACTATCGCAAGAACAAAAAACCAAACACTGCATATTCTCACTCATAGGTGGGAATTGAACAATGAGAACACATGGACACAGGAAGGGGAACATCACACTCTGGGGACTGTTGTGGGGTGGGGGGAGGGGGGAGGGATAGCATTGGGAGATATACCTAATGCTAGATGACGAGTTGGTGGGTGCAGCGCACCAGCATGGCACATGTATACATATGTAACTTACCTGCACATTGCGCACATGTACCATAAAACCTAAAAAAAAAAAAAAAAAAAAGAAATATCACTCAGGTTTTTGTGTAGCTTGGAGTGGCCATTAAGAGGTAGGTGTTGTAATGGGTTTTCTTCTTACAACTGGTAGGGCCCAGTCTGATGGTAGGAAAAATGGTGATGCTGCTGTTCTGCAAAATATTGGGAAGATCACCCAATATTAAGGTTCCTAGTTGCAAACAACAGGATCCAATCCAGTTTGTTTAATTGGAAAATGAATGTTTTTAAATATTGTATAAGGCCAGAGAGACAAAGCCTGAAACTACACAGACAAGGAAAAATGTCCAACATCACAGGGAGCAAGGGGGATTCTTTCATGAAACGCGCCCCCCTCCACCCACCACCACTACTTGGCAGAGCTGATGCTCAGAACTGGATGCCAGAAACTCCACCCCTGCCATCCCCAAGAAACCCAGTGAGGGGGTTGGGGGTGGAGGACGAAGGTGAGGATGCAGTGAGAATGAGGGCTAGGGTCAGAGAGTCCTGGATTCAAACCCTCAGCCTGTCGTCCATCCTGGGCAAAGGAGATGTACTCATGCCCTCATTTATTCATTCATTACACAAATATTTACAGACTGTCTCCTCTGTGCCAGGCACTGTGCTAAGTGCTGGGGATAACGTGATGAAAAAACAAAGGAATGTGGTTTGTGTTCTTGTGGTGCTCAGTTTATCAAATACAGTGCTGAAACAAGCCCGTGGGGAGAGGAAGGAGGCAGGGTTCTGCTGTGAAGGAGAAGGTTGAGGAGGAAGCAGAGAAGGTGCTGCACTATTTCAGAAAGCTGCCACAGGCCCTGTCTGGGGCATCCTCAGACGTCAGCATCTCAAGGCAGCACAGGTGACAGGCTCTCTGCAAAGAGAAAGGAATTTGTTCATTGTCATTGCTGAAGCCCTTGACTTGGACACTGTGCAGCTGGCAGATCCTAGACCCTCCCAGAAATGAGCATCTCTGATCCTCCCTGCAGTCAAGGCTACAGACAAGAACGCAGTGAGTTTGCCAAGCCTGGGGGGTGGTGGCTCAGGAGCACTGCAGACTCACTCAGCAGGGTGGCTGCCTCAGTGTTCCCATCTGAAAAAGGGGAACAGGTAAGACGGCTCAGATTATTTCAGAGGTGCTTCTAGCAGTGACCTCCTGCCAAGCTGGCTTTTGGAAGATGTGTTAAGTCTGTGGTTTCACAGGACATGTTGCCACTTTCTCCTCGGAAGGCAGCAAGAGCCTCAGCATCAGAGAAGGGACACTGTAGGTGCAAGGGGTGTAGGACCTGTGAACACTACGTCTTTGCCTCAGATCTTCCCTCCGGACCTGCTCCTCGCCTTATCCCACACCCTGGGGTCCCGGCTCTCTCCTGTGGCAGATCCTGGCTTACTCCTGCTTCTCCAGGAAGTGGTTCTCCTTCCTTCTGCAGCGGCCATATCCAAAGGTCTTGCAGATCCTGGAGCTGGTGTTGAAGAAGGACCTGAGAAGGAAAGTTCCGGGTAGAAGGCAGGTGGTGGGGCTCCAGAGACACAGGAGGGTCAATAAGAGGATGGTCATCACAGCGGTCTACACGGCAAGCAGCAGAAACAACTGGCATGGCCAAGCGTGGTGACTCACACCTGTAGTCCCAGCACTTTGGGAGGCCGAGGTGGGTGGATCATCTGAGGTCAGGAGTTTGAGACCAGCCTGACCAACATGGAGAAACCCCGCCTCTACTAAAAATACAAAAATTAACCAGGTGTGGTGGCATGTGTCTGTAGTCCCAGCTACTCGAGAGGCTGAGGCAGGAGAATTGCTTGAACCTGGGAGGCAGAGGTTGCAGTGAGCCGAGATCACGGTACTGCACTACAGCCTGGGCAACAGAATGAGACTTTACCTCAAAAAAAAAAAAAAAAAAAAAAAAAAAAGTAAAATATCTTGATGAATATTTAAGATTGGAATTTAAGTCTCTGCAGTTATTCAATGTGTTCATTCAGCCACAGACTTCTTCACCTCTTTACTAAACCATCAGGTAAAGAGAGGGGGACAAAAAAACCTGGTGAAATGACAAAACCTTTGCATTGATGTGGAAGTTGTTTCCTTGGTTTTCTTATTGAAGCTAGAAATCACATTCTGGTAGACGATTAACACTTTAACTTGACCTTGAAGTCTGGAATGATTCGTATTCAGATTCAAAGCTCTTGGGCTGAGCAGGGCTGGGTTAGGGTGCGGAGAGCAAGGCAGGACTGTGCAGGTGCAAGGTTGGACCCTGTCTTTATTTTAAATGTTTATATTTTGTTCATGGACTTTTTAAATTAATTTTAATTTTTTGAACTATTGCATTTTAATATGATTTATCTTGATGGCTGAGTTTTTTGACTTCTTAAATTCGTGTCCAAGACCTCATTCATCTCACCCTTGTCCTGAGGTGAAGCCCTGTCCCTTGGGGCTGGATGAATGAGCTGGATCTTTTGCTGAGAGCAGATTTGATGGAGACCCAGAAGGAGGGTAACACCAGAGCCCTGAGGAGGGAAGAGTGGGTGCCACAGAGTAGAAATCATTAGGAAAGGGAAGGCTGTGGTTCCTGAGGGCAGCCTCGCCTGCTGGGTAGCTCTACCTGGGGCTGCTACTCTTCCCTCTTCACCTTTTGATGAGCAAATCAATGAGTTCCTGTACATTTAGACCTCTAAAGTAGAATCATTTATCTGTTTCCTTTGAGTTGTAGGAGTTGGAAATCTTTATTGTTTAATGCTTTTCTTTATTTTCTAAGTTTTCTATCATGAGCACATATTACTGCATTTAGGTATCAGGAAACAGCAAAGGAAAGACATTTAATTACTTATGTAAAGAACGGAATCATCTTCAACAGAGCAAAGCATTCTTACTATTCAAGAGACCTGAGACAGACCGAGGGAACAACACATATACACAGGCCTTCAGTGTTTGCCTGGACTGGTGCAGTAGCCTACTCACTGGCCCTCTGTCTCCACCCTTGGTCCCCTACAGGCCACTCTCCACACTGCAGCCAGAGGGATCCTGTGACAATTTGAATCAGATCATGATGTTCCTGTGATTTCCCATCTCTCTTAGAAAGCCTAAGTTTTTATACAGTCCTACAAGTCTTTCCCCCACAGCCTCTCTGACCGTATCATCTTCCACTCCCCCACCCCACCCACTCAGCCCCAGCCACACTGGCCTCATCGCTGCTGCTCAAACACATCAGGCACAGTCTTCCTGGGGCCTTTGCACTAACCACATCTTCTTCCTGCATTGCTCTTCTCCCAGCTGGTCACGATGCTCACTTACTTTGTACAGGTTCTGCTCTTTGACTGGTCTACATAAAAGAGCAGCACCTCCTTTATCCCCATTACTCCTTATCCCCTTCCACTATTTTGTCTTCAAAATGCTTGTCATGACGCACATATTATCTCCTTATTTTTCTATTGCCTGCCTCCCCTAGAGGGTAGGGTCCTTTGCTGCTGTGTTTTGTTTACAAGTATGTGCTCATGGAGAATGATGCCTTGTAGGTACTTGGCAAATATTTGTCAAATGAATTAATCTGCTCATGCTCATTGACGGTGGGGATGGTGCTGCAGTCATTGAATAGAATGAGGATAATTAAGTTCCCTGGAAATACACATTTTTCTAAGGAACTTAATTATCCTCATTCTATTCAATGACTGCAGCACCCCCCACTACCAGTGAGCATCAGGAGATTAATTCATTTGACAAATATTTGCCAAGGCATCGCTCTCCAGGAGCCTCACTTCCTGTGGCTTTGCTGAGTTTCTAAGGTCTCTCTGGCTTTGTGGTTCTGCGGTTGAACCACATGTGAGGTGAGGGTTCATGGGACACCTCCTTATTAGGAATCTAGCTCTAACATGCAGCACTGTCATGCTATGAGATTCACCAGCCTGAAGACACTCAAAGATCTTGAGAGGATAATAGTTGAGACACAGGAGAGTAAGGGCCTGGAGTTATTACTAATATCCTGACAGCCTGGGAGAAGCACACCTTGGCCCTCGAGCAAACCTCCAGCAAACTCTCAGAATACAGAACAAGTTTCTTGCTCTCTGCCTACAGGTGCCTCAGGCAGTTAAGCTATTCCAGATCCTTCTGATTAATTCTTAGAAGCGGGAAATAAAATAATGATTTCATATCGGATTTTTTTCCTTGGAGGAAGGAGGTAGGTAGACAAAGTCTTTGAGAATAAGACATTTCAGTAAAAAATGTGCAAAGAATCTGTGTGGCAGGCATCCCCACTGCACAGATGAGGAAATTAAGAATCAGTAACTTACTCAAGATCACACAGCTAGTAAGTGCTGGAGCCAGGACAAGCTACCATTAAGCCACAACTCAATCACTGAAGAATCTGGCTTCTACAGGGAATTCTTTTTTTTTTTTTTTTTTTTTTTTGGAGATGGAGTCTCACTTATGTCACCGAGGCTGGAGTGCAATGGCACGATCTTGGCTCACTGCAACCTCCGCCTCCTGGGTTCAAGCGATTCTCCTGCCTCAGTCTCCCAGGTAGCTGGGATTACAGGCGCGCACCACTACGCCTGGCTAATTTTTGTATTATTAGTAGAGACGGAGTTTCACCATGTTGGCCAGGCTGGTCTCAACATGGTGCTTTGGCCTCCCAAAGTGCTGGGATTACAGCTGTGAGCCACCGCACCCAGCCAGAGAATTCTTCAAATGCAGATAACTGGTAAGGGTCTTGGGGAAGAACTACCCAAACTCATTTCTCCCCTGTTCCTGGGCCTCCCCTTAGCCACCAAAGAACAGGGATGAGTGAGTCTGGAGAGTTTTTCCCTAACACCAAATACGTGGTATTGTCAGAGGCGTTTGAATCAAAGAGACTCCATCTTGAATAGGAGCTGGGTAAAATAAGGCTGAGACCTGCTGGGCTGCTTTCCCAGGAGGCATTCTAAGTCACAGAGTGAGATAGGAGGTCGGTACAAGGCACAGGCCACAAAGACCTTGCTGATAAAATAGGTTGCAGTAAAGAAGCCGGCCAAAACCCACCAAAACTAAGATGGCAACAGAAGTGACCTCTAGTTATCCTCACTGCTCATGATATGCTAATTATACTGCATTAACATGCTAAAAGACACTCCCACTGGCACCATGACACTTTACAAATGCCATTGTAATGTCAAGAAGTTACCCTATATGCTCTAACAAGGGGAAGAACCCTCAATTCCAGGAACTGCTTAGTCCTTTCCCGGAAAACTCATGAATAATCCACCCCTTGTTTAGCAAATAATCAGGAAATAATGATAAAAATAGCCAACCAGCAGCCCTCGGGGCTGTTCTGCCTATGGAGCAGCCACTCTTTTATTCCTTTACTTTCTTAATAAACTTGCTTTCACTTTACTCTATGGACTTACCCTGAATTCTTTCTTGCATGAGGTCCAAGAACCCTCTTTTGGGGTTTGGATTGGGACCTCTTTCCGGTAACAGTATCTTTTCCAACACCAACAAATTCTCCAACACCAACTAGGTGTTCACAAATTAATTCACTTCTGACACTCCTGAGTTAGCACTGTAAACCAAAAGCATCTGAAACAAGTCTTAATTTTGGAGTTTATTTTGCCAAGGTTAAGGACATACCTGTGACACAGTCTCAGGGGAGGTCCTGATGACATGTGCCCAAGGTGGTCGGCCTGCAACTTGATTTTATACATTTTAGGGGGACACAAGACATCAATCAATACATGTAAGATGTACAATGGTTGGGTTCAGAAAGATGGGAGGGGCTTCCAGATCGCAGGTGGATTCAAAGATTTTTTGATTGGCAATTGGTTATTATCTAAAGATCTGGAATCAGTAGAAAGGAATGTCTGGGTTAGGTAAGGGGTGGTGGAGACCAAGGTTTCATCATGCAGATGAAGCCTCCACATAGCAGGCTTCAGAGAGAATAGGCTGTAAATGCTTCTTATCATCTTAAGGTCTATGTTAGTGTTAATGTCCAACTCCCCCTTTCCATCATGGCCTAAACTAGTTTTACAGGTTAACCTTGGAATGCCTTTGGCCAAGAAAAGGGGTCCATTCAGATGGGTGGGGGGCTCAGAATTTTATTTCTGGTTTACAGCACAGACCTCACAGGTTAAGGGCTCAGTCCCACAAGACTCTGCTCTCACTTCAGATACAAGCTGCAAATTCCAGGAGTCACTCACACTTCTGACTGATTGGCTATACAAATTTCAGTGTTCCACAATCGCCCCCTCAAGTTGAGAATAGAATGACTCTCAGAACTCAGGAAAGCATTTTGCTTACTGTTGTAAACCCAAAATAAAATTCTAAATCCCCCAATCGATGGAATGGAGCCCACGTCTCGGCCAAGGAGATTCCAAAGAAACCTGGAAAACTAGTTCAGGCCATGATGGGAAGGGGGGATTGGACACGCCGCACTGCACTCACCTCCCTTTGGAAACAGATCTTAAGACTAACCAAACAGATTAGCAATAGGATACCAAACTCCAGCCTCACTCTGGCATAGTACCACATGTCAGAGAGCAGGCCCTCAAAGAAATCAAAGTATTTTACCCTAAAATATATTTCTTTGACATATTTTTGAAATAGCCCTGCAAAACTGTCTCTTGTGGGGAAAATCTACATTCTGTAGAGAATCCCTTTCCCTTTCCAGGTTGTTTGCCTGATTCAGGTGAGAATTAACTAAGAGTCTGGCACTTTTTTAAGTCTGATAAGAAACATTTACCATCTATTGTCTCTGAAGCCTGCTACCTAGAGGCTTCATCTGCATAATAGGAACCTTAGTCTCTATGACCCCTTATCTTAATCCAGATACTCCCTTCTATGCCTTCTGTGGATTCCAGGTCTTTAAATAAACTCCCAACCAATTACCAATCAGGAAATATTTGAATCCACCTATGGCCTGGAAGCGCCCCCACCGCATGCTTCCAGTTGTCCCACTTTCCTGGACCAAACCAATGTATATCTTACTTGTATTGACTGATGTCTTATGTCTCCCTAAAATGTATAAAGCCAAGCTATAGCCTGACCACCATGGGCACATGTTCTCAGGGCCTCTTGGGGCTGTGTCACAGGCCATTGGTCACTCATATTTGGCTCAGAATAGATCTCTTCAAATATTTGACAGAGTTGGACTCTTTTTGTCAACATAAATGTGCATATGCCTGCGAACTGCCTGGGGATCTTCTTGAAATGCAGATTCTGATTCAGTAGATCTGGGGGATGAGATGCTGTCTCTCCAACAGGTGCTCCCCCATGTCCATGGAAAGAGTTAAACTCTGTAAATAATTCGAAGAGATTTAATATGAGCCAAATATGAGTAACCATGGCCTGTGACACAGCCCTCAGGAGATCCTGAGAATGTGTGCCCAACATGCTTGGGGTACAGCAAGACAGGAGACTTCAATCAAGTACATTTAAGAAATACATTGGTTTGGTCCAGAAAGGTGGGACAACTGGAGTGGGGGGATGGGGCTTCCAGGTAGCAGGCTTCAGAGAGAATAGATTGTACATGATTCTTATTGGGCTTAAGGTCTCTGTTGATGTTAACACTGGAGAGTATAATGAGGCATGCCTGACCCCCACTACCTGTCATGGCCTGAATCAGTCTTTCAGGTTAAATTTTAGGAGTGCCCTGGCCAAGGAGGAAGCTCGTTTAGATGGTTGTGGTGGGGGGAGGGGGGGGATAAGGGGAGCTTAGAATTTTATTTTTGGTTTACATTCTCCTGCTTCTGGCCAAGAATTGCCAGAGGCAACATCAATGGCCAGCAAATCTTCATTATGTCCCATAGTGTTTCTGGGACGCCATGGCTGCCTGCCCCTGGTCTATCCTGTCCCTCGATGGGATTCCCTATGGATAAGAGACCAAAAGTCAAAAGACTTACAGCTGGCTGGGCGAGGTGGCTCACGCCTGTAATCCCAGCACTTTGAGAGGCCAAGGTGGGTGGATCACATAAGGTCAGGAGTTCGAGACCAGCCTGGCCAACAAGGTGAAATCCCGTCTCTACTAAAAATACAAAAAATTAGCCAGGTGTGGTGGCAGGTGCCTGTAATCCCAGACACTTGGGAGGCTGAGGCAGGAAAATCGCCTGAACCCAGGAGGTGGAGGTTGCAGTGAGCCAAGATCATGCCATTGCACTCCAGCCTAGGTGACAAGAGCAAAACTCCGTCTTAAAAAAAAAAAAAAAAAAAAAAGGAGACTTATAGCCAATCAAATGTTCCAGGCCAGATGGAAATTGACCTGGACAGGCATTCATTACTCTTTAAAATTATTATTACTATTTTAAGTAAAAAGCTAACAAACAAAAAGGCAAAAACTAACTTGTCTTTAACTCCTATGTATTCAGCTACTGTAAACTTGGTTTTAATTACTGACTTATAGCAATTAGCTATACAAAAACATAAGCATTACTCTGAAAAAGAAGATATATATATATATCTTTACAACTTATAACTGGGAATATTATACCCAGGAGGCTTTGTCACAAGGTATCTTTATCCTGTCAGTAAATATTTTAATTCTACAGGAAGCAGAAAATTGTTTATTGTTGGGGTGGATGCAAAAGTGATACATAATAGCTTAGAAGACAAAGTCCCTTGTTTTACCAGCTATTTAGGCATCTTTGTACCCTTCCTTGATTTGGAGGGTCTGACCTTGACCTAACTCTATCCCTCAAAATTGGCCCTTACAATCTCATGCACCCGCCTCTTCCATGACAGTCACTGGACCTAGAGGGAGGGTGCTTGCATAGTTTTAGCAGCAGGGCATCTGCAGTGAAAAACAGATCTGGCCCAGTGAGATGACAAATGAGGGAGACTGACATCTCTGGTGTTCAGAATACCATGATTTGGGTTTCCTTGAAAGTAAAACAAGGAGAGATAATAACATTAATATTTTGACAATCAAAGGGTATTTGTGGGCCAGTGGCTCACGCTTGTAATCCCAGCACTTTGGGAGGCCGAGGCAGGTGGATCACTTGAGGTCAGGAGTTCAAGACCAGCCTGGCCAACATGGTGAAACCCTGTCTCTACTAAAAATACAAAAATTAACTGGACATGGTAGTGGGCGCCTGTAATCCCAGCTACTCGGGAGGCTGAGGCAGGAGAATTGCTTGAACCCAGGAGGCGGAGGTTGCAGAGAGCCGAGATAGCACCATTGCACTTCAGCCTGGGCAACAAGAGCAAAACTCCATCTAAAAAAAAAAGGAACCTATTCCATCCATTAGGGCACCAATTAAAGATATGAAGAAAAATTATAATCTGGTACTCTCTAGAGGATTATTGTAGCCAAGAAATAATGCATGATTCAATCTGCACTCAAAAAAAAAAAAATTTAGGGCTGAAATCTAGTATCAAGTGTTACACTTTTCCTTTGAAACAATTTCTCTTTCTCTAGCCCCTTTTTATCTATTAAAGAGAAATTATAGTAAGACCAATTTGTGTGCAAAGTGAGTTTTAGCCTTATATACTTGACCTGATTATTTGCATAAAATGCAGCAGGGAATGATTGGCTATACAGGCCCCTTTTTAGTTGCTTTGCTGGAACTTTACCTAAAAACATGCTATGGCTATTTTTTGTACAATACCCATTTTCATAAGATATTTATGTAAAGGGGTTACAAGTACCTTACATAAAGCCTGTGTAAACATCTTAAATTTCATAATTCTATTAACCTGTACGTTTTATGTTCTGGTGGTAGGAACTTTTTTTTCCTACCTCCAGACCATTTTACCTTTTCTAGTTCCCAGCAGGGAGTGGCATCTGTAAGACCCATGAGGGATGGCAAGTTGAGAAGCCTTCTCAAACAGTTGTATGATTCTGTGGGAGGGGCACCCATGTAAAAGGGGCCCCCTAAACCCCCAAATTTACCATGACCTGGGTAATAGGCATATTCAGTGGGAGGATATCCCCGTCATCATACAGCCAGTCCCACACGGCTCTCATATTTATCTGGATAAACACCACTGTAAGATCTGTTTGCCTTGAGAAGGGAACTGCCCAACTCTCCCTGTAAAATGCCAAGTGGAGCCCCCCCGATGAAGCGGTTGATGTGCTTCTCATAATTCCGGAGAATTCCTGAGAACTCTCAAGAATAAGCTCCTGTGCATTTGGCTCACATACACTCATCAGTGATCGCCCTATAGGGAACTGTGGGTCCTGCATCAACTCAAACGAGCTCTTAAATTTTGTAGCATTTAAAATTAAGAATTTTTGTCTTTAAAGTAGTGATTTTTACAATAAATTACACAAAAGGCTTCTCAAGAAGCTGATGATACCAATATACAAAATGGAATAATTCCTTTATATTATTCCTTGTAGCTATAATAGGTACTTGGTTTTGCCCTTCCCCAACATCGACTGTCTTCTTGGTAACCACAGGTCTCAGAGTTAACTTGGATGTAGGAATTGGAGGAAGCCAGAGGGGTAGCGGGAAATCAGGCATGAAGAGCCCCAGGCCTCACCTGCGCCCCTCTCTCTTGAGCCCAGGACTAATTTCAGAGAGCAGAGACCGAACCCCCTTTGCCTATCATATCCCTGGGAGCCACCACTGAATCAGCCACCACTGCACTTGGAAAGGGTAGGACTCATGCCAAAGATGGGACACCATGCCGACATTATCTCGAGGCCCAAGCCCACATTATCTTGTGGCAGAGGCAAGACCACCACAGTTTCATGGTTCCACGAAACATGCACCTGGTGAACCCCAGAAACGCACCACACACAGAGCTTCAGAAGCTGCCATTCCCAGTCTGACCACGCGGGGGCGGCGAACCCTCAGATTGGGCCGCTCCCTTAGGCGGAGCTGCCCTGATCCCAGACCCAGGCGAGCCGTGAAAACCCACTGGCCGTCCCAGGGCACCGCTGCCCTGGGAGCTGCAAACCGAAAGCATCTGCCCTCCGGCCCAGAGCGCTCGGGACCTGGTCGTGTGATGCAGCTGGAAAGCTTGGACCCTTTGGCGGCGTGGGATAAGGCGAGTTTGCCGGCAGAGCCAGCAGCTCGCCCCCGCCTGAAATTCCAATTCGCAGGGACGGGGATGGTGACACCTGAGGCAATTCCTCGGCTGCAAAGCATCATGTCTCACCTTCTTGAGCCAGTTTCTTCTTCTGTAAAAGGGAAATGGTACTGGCATTCATAACATTTTGCAGGATCAAAGCAGAAAATCATTAGGAAAACACTTTGCAAACTGTAGAGAACATTGCAAATGTTATATATCAGGGTTTTTAAGAAAACTTTTAAATATTCTCTATTTGGAGAAAGAGGTAGGAAAATTCTGGAGATATAGTAACGAACAAAATGTACCAGATGTCTGGCAAAATCTGTACCAGGTATCTGGCAAAATCTGTCCCTGCGTTTCTTTTTGAAATTGACTTGAATTTTATTTCCATTCTTAGCTGTTTTAATATTTTGCTTAATTTTGAAATTGCTCATTCTTCATGCTACAGTCAGTGTGATCTTTTAAAAAAGGAAATATGATCTACAACTACATGTAATGAACGGATGAACATCATAAACATAACGCTGAATTAAAAACCCAGATAGAAAACAGCACCTGCTGGATGACCGCGTTTACATGGAAAGTACAAAAACAGGCAAATAGTTGGAAGTCAAGATAATGGTTACTCTAGGGGAATGAGTGGAGGCGGTGCTTTTAGGATGCTGGTAATGTTCTATAAAATTCACTGGGTTATACATTTATGCACTCTTTTCTGGATACATTATATTACACCTCAGTGAAAAGCAAATACTGTATGGGGGAAGGAAGGGAAGCTAATCGTGTCTCCACCCGCCTAAAAGCGTTCAGTAGATTCTGATTCTTGTGAATGTGAAATTTGTACTCCTTTACCAGGTCCACCTGGTGCCCCTGGCTTCATCACCAATGGGCTTACCATGGCCACACGGGTCCTCTTTCAGGCCCTTGTGTCACTCTCTCCCATGCTGACCAGCTCTGGCCACAAAGCTGCCTCTTCCATCACTGGGAGCTCTTCCCTACCTCGGAGCTGTTCCCGTCACCTAGAATGTCTTCCCTCCACATTCCCGCCAGCTCCTTCTGCTCAGCCTAAAGGTCACTTTCTCACAGAAGCTGTCCCTGAGCCTCAATCTAAATTGCATCCCCACAAGGACACAAAGATGTGAACAATAAACACTAAGGATTCCAGAAGCGGGGAGGGAGGAGAGCAAAGGTTGAAAAACTACCTGTTGGGTACTATGTTCACTGCTTGGGCGACGGGATCATTAGAAGCCCAAACCTCAGCATCATGCAATACATCCGTGCAACAAACCTGCACACGTACTTTCTGAATCTAAAAGAATTTTTAAAATAAGAAAATAAATTGTACCCCCTTAGTTCTTTCTGAGTACCCTCTTTTTATCTTTATAACACTATAATTTGTATTTATGGGATGATTATGCATCATTATTTGGTAAATGACCTCACCAGCTAGACTCTAAATCAGAAAGGGCTGGGGCTGTATCTGACATATTCTCAGTTGTGTCAGCAGCACCTAGCACAGCATCTAACATAAATGATACTTATTTGTGGTTTGGCTTAACTAATAAAAAAAAAAAAAACTTTGGGAGGGGAGGGAATTCAATCAACAGACAAACAATAATGATATGTAGGGGAAAGAGAAACAAAATATTCATAGGTATTGTATTAGTGTTGTAAGAACATGGGTGTTCTTTTTCTTTCTTTAATATGACCTATTTAATCTCTTATGTTCTTTTTATGATTAAGAAAATAAAAAACTAAAAATATTTTTGTACTATTTAAAATTAAGTTTTCATTTAAAACATAGACTTCTGGGTGTATTAGTCCATTCTCCCACTGCTATAAAGAACTACCTGACACCAGGCGTGGTGGCTCACGCCTGTAATCTCAGCACTTTGGGAGGCCGAGGAGGGCAGATCACCTGAGGTCAGGGGTTCGAGACCAGCCTGACCAACATGGAAAAACCCCATATCTATTAAAAATACAAAATTAGCTGGGCGTGGTGGCACATGCCTGTAATCCCAGCTACTCTGGAGGCTGAGGCAAGAGAATCACTTGAACCCGGGAGGTGGAGGTTGCAGTGAGCTGAGATTGCGCCATTACACTTCAGCCTGAGCAACAAGAGCGAAACTCTGTCTCAAAAAACAAAACAAAACAAACAAACAAACAAAAAAACGGCCGGGCGCAGTGGCTCATGCCTGTAATCCCAGCACTTTGGGAGGCTGGGGCAGGCAGATCACCTGAGGTCAGGAGTTCAAGACCAGCCTGACCAACATGGAGAAACCCCGTCTCTACCAAAAAAAAATACAAAACTAGCCGGGGTGGTGGTGCATGCCTGTAATCCCAGCTACTTGGGAGGCTGAGGCAGGAGAATCGCTTGAACCTGGGAGGCGGAGGTTGCAATGAGCCAAGATTGCGCCATTGCACTCCAGCCTGGGCAACAAGAGCAAAACTCCGTCTAAAAAAAAAAAAAAAAACCCCCCAAAAAAAACAACTACCTGAGACTGGGTAGTTTATAAAGAAGAGGTTTAATTGGCTCACAGTTCTGCCAGCTGTACAGGTAGCATAGCTGGGGAGGCCTCAAGAAACTTTCAATCATGGTGGAAGGCAAAGGGGAAACAGACATGTCTTACGTGGCAGAAGTGGGAGAAAGAGAGAGGGGGGAGGTGCCACACACTTTTAAACAACCAAATATCATGAGATCTCACTATCAGGAGAACAGCAAGGGGGAAATCCACCCCCATGATCCAACCAGCTCCCACCAGGCCCCACCTCCAATATTGGGGATTACAATTTGACATGAGATTTGGGTGGCGACACAAATCCAAACCATATCACTGAGTAAAGTGCAGATGGCAGGATAGTTTCACAATAGAATGTTCATTCTCTGGTTTCTATTGAATTGGATAGGAGAAAAAAAAACAGGTAAAAAAAAAAAAAAATCAGCAGCACTAAACCACCATGGGAAACAGTAGAACCTCATTGCATAAACTTCAAAAAGCAGTAGCAACAGAAAAATATAGAATATCTTGACGTGTTTCATCATGGGTCCTATCCCCAACTGCTCTGTCCCAGAAGAGGTGCAGGAGAAAGAGGAAATAATACAAAAGTCCTGAAAATTCTCACCAGTTGTTCCAGTTAGTTGCCTAACAGGATCCATACTTAGTGACTCAAAATGACAACTATTTTCTGATGCACGTGGATTCTGTAGGTCTGGAATTTAGGCAGGGCTTAGTTGGGGAATTCTTTTGCTCCTTGTGGCCATGTCTGAGGTCATTCTGTGGTACCCAGCTGGGCTGGGCTGGGCTGGGCTGGGCCAGAGGACCCAGGATGGCTTCAATCACATGTCTAAGGCCTTGGCAGAAAGGCTAAACTAAAAGGCTAAACTCAGCTGGAACCGTTGGCCAGTGTCCAGTGCATGTGTTCTTTTCAGCAGTGGCCTCTGGGTAGTCAGACTTTTCACATGGACATCAGCATCCCCCAGAGCCAGCATCCCAAGAGTGCAAGATGGAAGGACAGCCTTTTTTGACCTAGCCTCAGAAATCACACAGCATCTCTTCCACTGCATTCTACTGATCATAATGGAGTCGGCAAGGTCAGCCCAGATTCAAAGAGGGGATTGACCCCAATTCTCAATGGGACAAGCACCAGAAAAATTGCAGACATGTTTTTAAACTGAGACAGATTAGTTAAAATTTTCCTATATGTAAAATATAATAACTTCCTCCAAGACCCCTCCCCACCTACCCCTACTGCCCTACTTCCCACTAAAAAAAAAAAAAAAAATCTTGGCCAGGTGCAGTGGTTCATGACTGTAATCCCAGCACTTTGGGAGACTCAGGTGGGAGGAACACTTGCATCCAGGAGTTGGAGACCAGCCTGGGCAACATAGCAAGACCCTATCTCTACAAAAAATAAAAAATTAGCCAATCACGGTGCCACACACCTGTAGTAGTCCCAGCTACTCAAGAGGCTGAGGTGGGAGGATTGCTTGAGCCTGGAAAGTCAAAACTGCAGTGAGCCGTGATCACACCACTACACTCCCGTCTGGGTGACAGAGTGAGTTTGTCTCAAAAACCAACCAACCAAACAAAGGAACAAACACCTCATCCTATTTTGACATCAAACTCAGCTCCAATTTCTGGAGCTTATCTACATCAAGTCCAGCTGCAAAGAGGCGTCTTGGGGTCTGTTCCGTGGGTAGAGTTTCCCTCCATCTGAAAACCTGCAAACTAAAGAGACATGTTTTCTGCCTTACATGCACCCAACCTGCAATGGCGAGATTGGCACAGGAAACCACTATGTTCACTACTGTTTTAAAAGCGGAAGTTCAGAGCAATCCCTGAGTCCCGGCAATTCTGAAACTGAATTGTGCACCTGTTGCCAGAGGTTCAGTCCTATTGCCTGGGTTCTTGGCTCCACTCTGACTCATACTTCCTTTTCCATAAGAAATGGCTCTTTGTTTGCAACTGAGTAGCCTTCTTGTCCTGTGTCTTAACAGAATACCTGAAACTGGGTAATTTATTAAAAACCAAATTTATTTCTTACAGTTCTGTAGGCTGGGAAGTCTAAGGTCAAGGGGATGCACCTGGTGAAAGCCTTCTTGTTGGTGGGGACCCGCTGCAGAGTCCTGAGGCAGTTCAGGACATCACATGGTGAGGGGACTGAGCATGCTAAATTATGTCTGTTTTCCTCTTATAAAGTCACCAGTCCCACTTCTATGATAATCCATTAATCCATTTATCTGTGAATGGATTAATCCATTCATGACCCAATCACCTCTTAAAGACCCCACCTCTCAGTACTGCCACATTAGGGATTAAATTTTAATATGAATTTTGGAGAGGAGTGTTAGAAAACTGCATGCAAAAAGTCAAGATGAATCCCCAGAAAATTCAAGTCCCTTGTTACCACCCAAGTTCTTAGGGTCTCCGCAGAGATAAAAAGCCCACCAAAGCTTGCCATTCCCCAAGGCTCAAATTTCTAATTGATTGGCTGATCCAAAGCTCCAGGGAAACTTTCTCAAAAATGGAATAACACATCACTAGAGGAAGCCAACTGCGGTTCCAGGACTTTAAGAAAATCTCCAGAGAGCAGAGCCCAGACTGCCCATCATAATCAAGAGACATCTCCAATAGCACTCCTTTCTTCCCTCAACCCCATGACTTTGGGCTCCACAGAAGTGTATAGAAGCAAACTTCAGACTGCAATTTGGGGATAGGGGATGGAAATAACAATAGATCTCAGATATGGTGAGAAGGAAACCAAAGAGAATATATTGACACCAATTAGAATAAGCGAAAGGACAGGGCAGAGTTGCCCAAACTGAGCATGAGGAAGATGAAGGGAAATGACAGAGTAGCTATGCACCATACTATGTACAATTATAAGGAAGAAAGAAAATAAAGCAGGGAGGGAGGGAAGAAAGGAAAAAAGAAAATTAAAAAGGAAAGGACATTGTAGAAAAGAAATAGACACAGATAACCGAATTCAGAAGAAAATCTGATAAGAGGAAAAATTTCCAGGAGGGCTTTCAGCTTAAAAAACAAAAACTTTAATAAAATAAGACATTAGGCTGGGTTCAGTGGTTCAGTGGTTCACACCTGTAATCCCAGTGCTTTGGGAGGCCAAGGTGGGAGGATTGCTTGAGGCTAGGTGTTGAAGACCACCCTGGACAACATAACAAGATTTCATTTCTAAAAATAAATAAACAAATAAATAAATATTTTAAAATGAATAAAAATTTAAAAGACCCTTAAAAATGAGTGTTAAAGAAATAAATTGAAGATCTAGGTAACACCACTAAAAAAACTGCAAATAAATTGAAAATATCAAGGAAGAAACAAGTCAGAGCTACAAATCAAATTACTTAGCATAGAATAAAAGTTGGGGATGGCAAGTACCAATAGCCTGGGCCAGGCGCGGTGGCTCACACCTGTAATCTCAGCACTTTGGTTGGCCGAGGTGGGTAAATCACTTGAGGTCAGGAGTTTGAGACCAGCCTGGTCAACATGGTGAAACCCCGCCTCTACTAAAAATACAAAAATTAGCCAGGCATGGTGGTGCGTGCCTGTCATCCCAGCTACTCGGGAGACTGAGGTGGGAGAATCACTTGAACTCGGGAGGCGGAGGTTGCAGTGAGCCAAGATTGCACCACTGCACTCCAGTCTGGGCGACAGAGAGAGACTCCATCTTAAATAAATAAATAAATAAATAAATCTCAATAGCCTAGAAAGAGGAAAAAAAATGTCAAATTATTTTTTAAAATATTAGTTTATCATGTGTCAGATATTAATTATTGACATTAATTTAAGTATTTTAAATATAGATACATATTGACTATGTTAATGAACACTATCCTAGTACTGGGGAAAGGGTTAACTCAGCAGGCATGGGTTGTTATAACCCTACACACTCCCAGGAAAGGTCTGTTTTCAGGACTGATCTTTGGCCTCCTCCTGGGAACTGAGCTCATAGACTCTTCTGGATGATGAAATTGAAAGTTTTTTGCATGCCTGAGGCCTTGGGCCACACTGTACCAGTTAGTCCACACAGTGTACACCAGAAATGATCTATGGTGAATGCCTCCTTTTTCTCTGGGGGTCTGGAGCTTTGTTAACTGAGGTAGGTCATGCAGGCAGTGTATGCCTATGAACGATCCTCAGCAAAAAGCTGAGATGCCCAGGCCTGGGCAAGCTTCCCTAGTTGACAACACTTTGCATATGTTGTCATGCATCATTGCTGGAGGAACTAAGCACATCCTGTGCTACTCTCTAGGGAGGAGACACTCGCAAGTTTGTGCCTGGTTTCCTCCAGACTTCATCCTATGCACATTTTCTCTTTGTTAATCTTCTTCTGTATCTTTTTGCTGTAAACTTACATATAACAACAATATTATTCTGTATTTTTTTTTTCTTTTTGCTGTAAACTTAAGTATAACAAGTATAAACTTAAGTCCTATGAGTCCTTTTAGAGAATTAAACCTGAGTGTGGTGTTGGGGACTCCAAAAACAGGTAGTTTCCACTATTATCTCCAAATACAAACTGTAGTACATAGATATTAAATACCTTGTGCAAAGCCATGCTGATATTGAATGGCAAAGCTGGAATTCAAATTATCTGTCTCCAGTACCCATGGTTCTAACAACTACTTACAAGCGAAGATAATCTGACATAATTAATGTCTCTTCAATAGAAAAGTCAACAATTGAAACAGAAAACTTATTCAAAGATATAATACAAGAAAATTTCCCTTTTAAAAAACATACAGCCTGTAAAAGCACCCCTTTTCCAGTGGAAAAAAAATGATGTAGAATGATACCAAAATATTGTTAAGTTACTGAAACTTGAGGATAAGCAATGATATTTTTAGATATTCATGTAGGGAAAAAAGTCACCTTTAAGGGAGAAAGACACTCAGGCTGCACCATAACAACATTCACTTTCAGAATTCAGTGAAGCTAAATCCACAATTGTCCTGGAGAAAAGAAAATATGACCCACGATTTTTTACCCCATAAAATTGTCCTTCAAGTATAAAGAAAATATGCAAAAATTCAGGGAAAACAATATCCATAAACTTTTCTTTTTTGTAGAATTATTTTTGTTAATCTAGCTCACAAAATGTTGATGAGGTTATCCTGAAGTTACTGATAGTTGCTTTATATGATAGAGCATCAATATCCAATATGGTAGCCACTGACCACATGCAACTATTGAGCACATGAGGTATGGCTAATATTAATTGTTACATGCTATAAATGTTTAAAGTACACACCAGATTTCAAAGACTTAATACAAAGAAAAGTAAAATATTGCATTAGTTTTTATTTCATATTAATGATATATTGAAATGATATTTTAGATATACTGTACTCAGTTAAATAAACTATCATCAAATTAATTTTACCTGTTTTTTCTTTCTTTTTTTCTTTTTTTTCTTTCTTTTTTGAGACAGGGTCTCCTTCCCTGTCACCCAGGCTGGAGTGCAGTGGCACAATCTCAGCCCACTATTAGCCTCAACTTCCCAACCTCAGGTGATCCTCCCACCTCAGCCTCCCAAGTAGCTGGAACTACAGGCACACACCAGCACACCCAGCCAATTTTTTGTTTTCAGTGGAGATGAGGTTTCGCCGTGTTGCCCAGGCTGGTCTCAAATCCCTGGGCTCAAGTGATCGGCCCACCTCAGCCTCCCAAAGTGCTGACATTACAGGCATGAGCCACTGTGCCTGGCCCCTCTTTTTACTTTTTAAAAAAGCTACTAGGAAATTTAAAATTCGATTTGTGGCTTCTATTATATTTCTGTTGCACAGCACCATAGTAGACTTTGGCGAGAGATTTTGCTTGTTTGTACTATTTAGTTTAGTTTGATCTTTTAAAATAAGTATGGTTATTCATATAAAACAATAAACTCATTATTCCTAAATTGAATAAATAAACCAATGGACAAAGAGCTATGCTTTCTCCCCTGGGATGTTGAGACAACTAGCTGGGAGGCTCTGGATGGGAACCAAAAACAAAAGAATGGAGCACAGCTGTTCATTGTCCAGCCCACTCCCTTTACAGTTAGGAAAACTGAGACCCCAAAGGTCACTTACCACTCTAAAATCTCATGGACTCAAGTGTGCAGTAGATGAGGCTGAAGACTGGCATTTCAGATGAGGCAGGAATACTGACTTAGGGGACATTCTCAGTAGCTCCCAGGAGCCCCTCCAAGGTGTGTAGCACCACCTCCAGACAAGCAGTCCACTTCATCCCGGCTCATACCTCTTGCCCACAGTGCTTCCTCTTGCAAGAAATCAAAAACAAGGTATTTCCTTTGTCCTATGGAAATAGGGACTCTTCTTTTTCTGCAGGTATAAGTTCCAGCCTCCCAGCCCTGGCTCATGGAGCTCAGCCTTTGGCACCATGGAGCTCAGCAGCTTCCATGCCCTGCCTTGCCATCTGCCTGGTGGGCATGACCAGCTTAGAAAAGACCTCAAGTGAGCTGAACTGTTGTTGGGAAAGAGAACCCTGAGACCCATAGCCTATGGGATAGGGCTGGCTCCAACAGGCTACCTGGTCACTTTCACCTCAGGGGGAATCCAAGGTCTAGATATTGAAAGGGCTCACCTGTGGTCACCCTTCAGTCTGGGGGAAGACCTGGGGCCAGACCTCCCAGATGCCTATTTGATTTAATTAAGTCTTCATCAAATTATTATTATTATTATTATTATTATTATTATTATTATTTAGAGATGGAGTCTCACTCTGTCATCCAGGCTAGAGTGCAGTGGCCTGATATTGGCTCACTGCAACCTCCACCTCCCGGGTTCAAGCGATTCTCCTGCCTCAGCCTCCCAAGTAGCTGGGACTATAGGCACCCGCCACCATGCCCGGCTAATTTTTATATTTTTAGTAGAGGCAGGGTTTCACCATGTTGGCGAGGCAGGGTTTCACCATGTTGGCTAGGCTGGTCTCGAACTCCTGACCTCAAATGATCTACCCACCTTGGCTTCCCAAAGTGCTGGGAGTGGCGTGAGCCATGACGCCCGGCCCAAATTTTTATTTTTATTATAAACTCAACGTATACTTTTGTTTTAAAAAGACAAACAATACATAAATTGTTATAAAGTTAAAAGTGAGTTCTCTATTTTATACAATCTTATTCCGAAAAGTATCCATTGTTAGAATGCTTAGGAGAGACAGTAAGTTTTCATACTACTTTAAAAATAAGACCAAGTTCTTAAGCTTGGCTACACATTGGTGTCACTTGGAGACTCTGTGAGTCCCACCTTAAATTCTGATTTAACTGGTTTAGTTAAAGCCTGGGCATAAGGATTTTTTCAGTTCCCCAGGTGAATCTAGTGTGCTAGGATAGCAATTTGAAATAGGGTATGGCCAGGGAAAACCTCACTGATAATAGTGGAGGTGGTGAAAAGGGGTGGGATTCTGGATTTATTTTGAAGGTAGGGTGCAAACAGGATGTGAGAGAGAACCAAAGATGACTCAACGGTATTTGGCCTGAGTGCCTGGAAAGACACGAGTTACCTTTTACAGAGATGAGGTGACTATGGATGGGCACGTTTGGGGTGGGGTGGAGCACATCAGAAGCTCGGTTTTGGAGATATTCAATTTGAGATGTCTTTAGACATCCAAATGGAGAAAGCAAGTAGGCAGTTGGGTAAATGAATCCAAGATCCAGGGAGGAGGTCTGATCTAGAAATATGTGGGTGTTGCCAGAGCGTAGGTTACATGTGGCATGGTAGTGGAGGTCATTTCTAGGTACTGACAGGGCTGCGGGTATAAAAGAGAGCCAGGCCACAGCTCTGTGCTCTTCTCACTCGGCAAACACCCCATGCTATGCATGCTGCATCCCACGCTAGGCACACTACACAGACCACTTAGCTTTGTGTATCCACTCACCTGCGTTCCTGTCTCATTTACAGTCTGCTCCTTTACTGCTTTGGAAGTAAACTCAAGTAAAAGCACCTTGAACAAATTGCCTTTGCCCATGGTCTAGACTAGCTCATCGCCTTTCCTTCCTACATATGCACACACACCACCCACATGTGCTGAGGGCTCCTAAAACCCTTCAAGGAACCTACACAGCCCATCTATGCTGGCTAAAGAGACACCTGTACCACTGTGTTAAGACTGTTGCACTCACGCATGTGGGGTTTCTAGAGTGCCCCTTGCCCATCCCTATCTTGGATCCCAGATCCCAAGCCAGAATAGCCCATACCCAGTTAATACATTTAGCGCTTGCTGATTGAGCACTTACATGTCCTGACATGGGTCAGGTCTTAATGAAAGACAGAACCTGTGCCTCCAGGAAGCACATCATCTGGTGGAAGTGAAAGGACAGCAGCCAGCTGATAAGGAACACGTATAAGTCCAAGGCAATCTGGAAGCAGCGGGCCTGGGGCACGGACAGGAGCCTGGCATGTCAAGGGAAACTTCCTGGAGGGAGCAACTTCTCATCTGGGGTGTGTGTGTGTGTGTGTGTGTGTGTGTGTGTGTGTGTGTGTGTGTGTGTGTTTGAGACAGAGTGTGTGTGTGTGTGTGTGTGTGTGTGTGTGTGTGTGTGTTTGAGACAGAGTGTGTGTGTGTGTGTGTGTGTGTGTGTGTGTGTGTGTGTTTGAGACAGAGTGTGTGTGTGTGTGTGTGTGTGTGTGTGTGTGTGTGTGTTTGAGACACAGTCTCACTCTGTCACCAGGCTGGAGTGCAGTGGCGCAATCTTGGCTCACTGCAACCTCTGCCTCCCGGGTTCAAGCAACTCTCCTGCCTCAGCCTCCCAAGTGGCTGGGACTACAGGCGCGCGCCACTACGCCCAACTATTTTTTTTCTGTATTTTTAGTAGAGACGGGGTTTCACCATGTTGGCCAGGATGGTCTCGATCTCTTGATGTCGTCATCCACCCACCTCGGCTTCCCAAAGTGCTGGGATTACAGCCGTGAGCCACCGTGCCCGGCCAGCCTCATCTGGTTTTATGAGGGAACCAGACAGTTGAGAGGTGTGCATGGTTGGTGGAATAGGGCATCCTAGGCCAAACCACTATGATGGGAGAACTGAGTGGGGTGGGAGGTGGGGGGAACTGCAAATAACACACAGCTGATGCCAAGTGTGCCAGAGGAAAAGATAGAAGATGAGGGCAGTGGGAGGCAACCGCCTAAAGGCTTGTTTTACAGAAATCCAGGGTTATGTAACCAGCAAGGGAGGTAGGCGGGGCAGGCTTCAATCCAATGAGCCTGGCTCCAAAGCCTGGGGGTGGTCTGAGGACGGCGCACAGCAGGAGCTCCTGAGGAGCCTGCTAAAAAGGCAAAGGCTGGGCCACACCCAGACCAACTGAATTAGTAGGATCTGGACCCCAGGAACCTATATTATTTTCACAAGTGCCCCCAGTGACTCTGATGCACACTACAGTTAGAGACCCACCACCCAGAGCTCTCCCACCTCTCCACTCTACCCTTGGTGATGTGGACTGGGTCTCAAGGCCCCCAAGAAGTAGGATGAGTCATTTCCACGGTCATGGATTATGCTTTCAGAAACACTCCCAAACAACCCGGGGAGTTCTGGGAATCACAATCAGATGGGGATGGGGAGGACAGTGGGAGCAGATCAAGAGAAGAAATTTCCGGCCAGGTGGGAGGAGGTAGGGTTTTGTTTGTTTTTGTGGAGGGGGTTGCAGGCATAGGGTAGGAGGTCCTGTTCAGGCACCCAGCAAACAATCCTGAGTCCCCAGCTCTTCCCAGGACTCAAGGACAAGGGCAAAGAACAAAGGAAACAGCCGTTTTTATTCGACAAACAGTAAACTCCATCCACCACACGGTGACACACACTCTGCAGCACACCCCGTCACCTTGGCCGGTGCTGCCAACCGACCTTTCTGCAGTGATGGAAGTCTTTTTCTGTTCTTTCCAATACAGCAGCCACTGACCACTTTTGCTTATTGAGCACCTCAATATAGAGGTGGCCACTACAGGTGAGGAAATGAATTTTTAAGTTAATTCAAATTCAAATGCCATATTTGGCTCATGGCTCCTGTACTGGATGCACAGCTGTAGGCCCTGACCTGGTCCAGGGCACTTTGGTTCCAAAAGCCAATTCTGAGGAGAGCAAGTGGCAGAAAGAGCCCTTGTGCTCCCCTCCCCAGAGAGAACAGCAGCTACAGCTGCTGGAAAGGGCAATAATCAGAGTAGGGGGACACCTCGGGCGCGCCGGATAAGGTTGGCCAGCCGCTTGGCCAGGCCACCTGTGCGGGGCTCCTCGATGTGGAAGGTTCGGGTGAGGAGATTGTAGAAGGAGCCGTAGCACACGGCCACCACAGTGCACGTGAGGCAGATCACGTTGTAGGGCATGCTGAAGTCCGGTGTCGGCAGGTTCACCAGCAGCGGCTCTGTGTAGAGCCGCACGAAGTAGTTAGAGCCATCAGAGACTGGGAACCTGGGGTCAGGGGAAGAGCGGTGAGACAGGACTGGCTGCTCCTCCCCATCTCACCCCATCCTCGTTCCGGCAGTGCAACACAGTGTTTACAATGTTCTCTTAGGCTCAAAACCTTTCAACAGAAGGCACAACCAGTCTATAAACCTGATAAAAGGAGAGCAGTGGGCAGAGAGCATTAGGACGAATACCGAATGCAGGCGGGGCTTAAAACCTAGATGACGGGTTGATGGGTGCGGCAAACCACCATGCCACATATATACCTATGTAACAAACCTGCACGTTCTGCACATGTATCCCAGAACTTAAAGTAAAATCAAAAATAAATAAGAAAGAAGGAAAAGAAAAGAAAAGAAGAGAGGGAGAGAGAGAAGCCTGGTGTTGAAGTGGAGGAAAGGGGCCCTGCCTTTGCTTGGTTGCCTCTTTCTTAGCCTGGTTTCAGCCTAAATGCCACCTCCTCAACGAAGCCTTCCTAGATAACCCAGTAAATCAATTCCTACCCCACCTCTAACCCCATTACTCTCTAGACCAGAATCTTCCCTCTAGACTGTAAGCAAAGGGAGGCCAGGGCCAAGTCTGTTTTGTTTAGTCTTGTACACCCAGTGCTCTCAGAAGCACTTAGCATTTGATAAGTGCTTGATTAAATATTTAAGAGCATCAAGGAGTAAATGTAAGCTGTAAGTAAAAGTATTCTTTTAGAAGCACTTTAAAATCATTTTATAAAGTCTTCACAAATTCCACAGACTGCCAGGATTTTTATTAGGATTGAATTAAATCTACACATCTCTTTGGAAGATGTAACATCTACCTTGACGTCCCCTGCAGGAGCCTGGTCACCTGTGTTAAGGCCCAGCAGGCAGCTGAGGACGTGTTATCAGTGAGTGTGGTCACACTTACAGGCTGTTGAAGAGGGGACTCTCTTCCCAGTCCACTGGCTTGGCTGCTACCATGCTGGGCACAAGGGCGCTGAGGACAGATGGGCTACAGAGAAGCAGAGAGATGGCCCGTGTTCCCATCTGGCTCCCCTACCAAGGGGTAAGCAAAGAAGAGGGTAGGTCAGGGGGATGAGAGGTGGCCTGTGGGGGTGGAGCCCACCTGACATAGAAGCCATGGTTAGGATCTGGCGTGTACTCGGTCCACTTCAGCAGCGCCCGCTCAAACTGGATGGAAACCTTGGTGACTGAGTTGGCCGGCAGCTGAATCAGCATCTCCAGGAGGTGGGGTTGCAGCCGGTCCTGGGCAGGCTGGTAGTGGATGTAACCTGGAGACATGCAAGGGTCACACACATCTCTTTCCTGGGTTCAGGCTATCTGCTGCCCCTGTCCCTGCTGCTTGCCATGGAGCCTCAATCTGGGTGCCTAGAAGATGGGCTTGGGAGCGTAGAAGCCAGGCAGGCTAGGGAACAAAGCAGGGGCTAAGAAAAGGGAGAGGATGTTTCCAGGGCAGTGGTCCCAGGATGCGGTCAAGAAAGGTTGTTAGGAGTGCTGCAGACCGCTAATCAATCTTCGCATCACTAAAACTGGGGCACCAGGCACCAGGTGCCTGATGTGACGCAAGAAGAAATTCAAAGAGCCGCCTGGGAATTTTTCTTGCCAAAAATGTGGGACATGAATCTCATCAGGTTTCTAAATCTAACCACCAATACACAAGAAATATAGGAGATGGAGGGGTGTATTAAACACTAGCACAAGGACAAATCCAGAATGTGGAACATTCTATACAACAAATGACCCAGTTTCTTCAACAAATAAATGACGTTTAAAAAAAAAAAAAACAAAAAAAAACCATGGGCACTGCTACAGATGAAGAGAGACTAAAGAGGACCACACCATATACAAGACGTTTATAATAAGGGACATTCTGGGTGTGGAGACAGGGAGTATACAGGAACTCTGTGCTTTGTGCTCAGTTTTTCTGTAAACCTAAAACTGCTCTAAGAATAGTCTATTAATTTTAAAGAAAAAGGAACTTTTTTTTTTTTTCGTGACAGGGTCTCGCACTGTCGCCCATGCTGAAGTGCAGTAGTATGATCATGGCTCACTATAGCCTTGACCTTCTGGGTTCAAGTGATCCTCCCACCTCAGCCTTTTGAGTATCTGGGACTACAGGCGTGCAACACCACCCTCAGCGAATTAAAAACAATTTCTTTTAATCCCAGTACTTTGGGAGGCCAAGGCAGGCAGATCACGAGGTCAGGAGATCGGGACCATACTGGCTAACACAGTGAAACCGCATCTCTACTAAAAATAGAAAAAATTAGCCAGGCGTGGTGGCACACGCCTGTAGTCCCAGCTACTCGGGAGGTGGAGGCAGGAGAATCGCTTGAACCCGGGAGGTGGAGGTTGCAGTGAACTAAGATTGCGCCACTGCACTCCAGCCTGGGTGACAGAGTGAGGATCCGTCTCAAAAAAAAAAAAAAAAAAAAAATTTTTTTTGTATAGGTAGGGGGTCTCACAATGTTGTCCAGGCTAGTTTCGAACTCCTGGACTCAAGTGGTCCTTCTGTGTTGGCCTCCCAAAGGGCTGAGATTACAGGTGTGCACCACTGTGCCCACCCAAGAGAGGAACTTAGTATAAAGCAAATGCAATGTGAGAACCTTGTTTATCCCAATTTAAACAAACCAATTATAAAAAGACATTTTTAAGACCACAGGGGAAAACAGAAGTGGTAATGATACGGTTACATTTTTAAAAATCCTTAAAGTATTTAAAAATTAATTGATGCAATGTCTAAGATTTGCTTTAAGATACGCCAGCAGGCAGTGGCTTACACCTATAATCCCAGCACTTTAGGAGACTGAGGCAGGAGAATCGCTTGAGGCCAGGAGTTTGAGACCAGCCTGTGCAACATAACGAGAACCTGCCTCTATGAAAAAATTAAAGGCATGGTGGTTCATGCCTGTAGTCCTGGGGAAGCTGAGGTAGGAGGATTGCTTGAGCCCAGCAGTCTGAGACTGCAATGAGCCATGATCATGCCACTGCACTCCGGCATAGGTGACAGAGCAACAGTCTGTCTCTTAAAAAAAAAAAAAAAAATTGCTGCAGGGTGTATACAGGGGATTATTACACTATTCTGTTTGGGTTTGAAATTTTCCAAAGGAGAAGATTTAAAAGAATAATAACAGAAAAACCTACAGAATATGCAGTTAGGATGTCTAAAATAGAGATTTTGAAGGTGGTACAAATAATGGTGCTGAAAATAAGTGAAACTATTCATCATAGGTTTGAAAACATAGGAATCAACAAAAGTACTGAAAGGTTTTTAAGTTTGGCTGTTTGGGATATGGTACAACCTCTTCCTCAGAGGTCTTTTACTTTACTACTGGTCTCCCCCTACGCCAAAGAAAAGCAAGTGCTTTAGTGCTATGCCTGGCACCTAATAGGAAGCACTAATATTATCTTCTCCTTAGAAAAATAATAGAAAATAAAAATAAATTTTAATAAAAAAAAAAAAAATTTAATTAACTGTACCTCTTTACCCCTCCCAAAGAAGCAAAACACCATCTACTCCAGCTCTGCTATCTTCCTAGCTTCAAAAGCCCAACATTGCCAAACTCTTTCCCTACCTTAAAGAGTCTAGGAATCATCACAAAACCCAATGCTCCAGAAAGGAGGCAAAGTAAGTGAAAAAGGAAGCTACTGTCCTTGTACAGTCCTATTAAGAATCACCAGTATTATGTGTTTTAATGATTGCTGTTTTATAAATTACTTCTGAACCTGGCACAGTGAGGCTCCCATTCCAGTTTTGAGAAACTATTCCTTATTCTTTATGCCTGTGTAGCTTTTCAGAGGTACTTCAGGAACTACTCTGGGAAATGAGAGTTTGGGGGACCTGGAGAGGACATGAGAGGGTGGGCTGGGGGCCTGGTTCAGGACTCAGGTCCTCACTTGGTTTGTTCTCCTTGCCCTTGGAGGTGATGGTGAGGGTGTGCACATACAGCCGCAGATACCAGGGTACAGTGTCCAGCAGCAGCACCGGGAAGGCCCGGTATGGGTGGGTGTTGTACAGCAGTGTGCTCAGCTCCCCCTTCTGCAGCCCATAGCCGCTCACGTACCGCTGGGCATGCAGGAAGGGTACTGGGGGGGCCTCTGTGTAAAGAAATGTCAACAGTTAACAGCTGCCAAAGGTAAGAATCACTCCCCACCCCAACTGCCCAGGCCATGTTCAGAGTCCCAAGCCAGTGAGTAGATGGAGGAACAGCCCTGCCACTGAAACTGGGAAATCTGGGTTCTGGAATCATCCCTGTCTTCCCCAGCCAACAAGCAATAATGACAATAAGTTGCTAGTATTAAAGTGCTTATGTGACGAACACCGTGCCCCCTTCGAACCCAAACCAGGTCCTCTCAGGATATTCTGCTCTTTCACTTGGTAAAGGGAACTGAACACAACTGTAATTAATTAACTGACACCTGCCCTAGCTAGTAGACATTATATTTCTTGAGTGCAGTGTCCTCTGTCGTATTCAATACTCTATGCCTGGCACTTAGTATGAATTCATAAGTATTTGGTTGATGAAGCAAATGCATGAACTAACTCCATTTTTCACATCATCTCATTCAATTCACTAAGTATACTCTTTATTTTTCAGATGTGGATGCTGATGCTTGGGGAGTTTAGGAACCTACCCAAAATCATAGAGCTTGGAAGAGCTACAGTCAGCAGCATATGACTCTGGAGATCTGGTCTAAATACAACCCTATCATCTTACGGCAAAGACGTGGGATTGTGAGTCTTTTCTCTGTAGCCGTTGCAACCCGGCAGTCCAACCACCCACCCACTCACCATTCTCTGGGGGTCTCTTCCACTTGAGCTGGATGTTGAGGTTTCGAGAGTTGTTGATCATGGCGCTGTCAAGCAAGTCATAGATGGCATAGGTCTTCCGAGTGCCTAGGATGACGTCCTGATATGTAGTGGTCGGGGATGGGTGCACCTCTAATGTCTCGTTGTCCTGGGGACACAAAGGCAGGGCTAAGAAGCAAGCAGAGAGGGTAGGCTGGTCTTGGGGACCAGGGGTGTGTTTGTGTGTGTGGCTGGAGACCTTGTTACCTGGTTGTAGTTGGTGATATCCACATAGACTCGGCTCTCTGAGGCCAGGGGGCAGGGCTCCGTGAGGGTTCGGGAGAACATCCGGAAGAGGGACCAGTCTGAGAAACAGAGAGCAAGGCTGAGCAGGGGCCAGGCCTAGGCCTAGTCCACATAGATAAGGCAGGGCTGGCATGGGTGGGTACAGATGAGTTGCCAAGGTAACTTACCTTTCTTCCCCTGCCCCGTGATGAAGGCATCAAATACAACTGACAGGGTCTGCCTCAGCTCCCAGGAGATGCTAGTACAGCGTGCATTCTATCACAAGGGCCAGATGGCAGCAGTGAGGGGGTATCACTCTTACCACACCAGCCCCAAAAAAGACTCCTACTCAGACTCAATCCCTCATCTATGTATCTTCATATCCATCGATTTGCTACCACCCACTGCTGAGCACTTGACCTCGTGCCAGACCCCGTGCTGACAACTGTATGTGCATCAGTTTGATAAACTATCACAACAACCCTAGAAGTGGATTCTACTATCAATGTCATGTGGCAGGGTGGGAAACCAGGCTCAGGGGAATGAAATGATTCACCCAAGGTTACGCCAGCTGGCAAGTGACTGAGCTAGCAATTGCACCCGCATAGCTATTGTTCTGAACCACTATTTTCCATGACAAATATTTATTCAGTGCTTGCTAGGCAACCACTGTTTTCTTGGTGCTTGGCCAATGCCCTGAATAACCGTCATCACATCTACCACTCAGTACTCACTCAGCCCGAGCCGGACACTGACCACATGCTTTACATGTACCTTCTCTGAGCCCCTGGATGGCAGCTTCCTCTACTCCCCATGACTTACTCTGCAAACAGGGCGGATATGCACTGCCTGGGAGTGGTAGCTGGTGTGGAACAAGCGATCTGCCTTCAGCAGCACAGAGAGGCCTGCCTGGAGGAGACGGAAAGAGATAAGAGAAGCCCTGTATGGAGCACTTGGCATGGGGCGCAGGCTCTCTATACACCCCCCCGCCCCTGGCTGCCAGGCTGTGCAGCCTCACCTTGGAACTACAGGGCAAGAGCTTCTTCCAGGGGGTGAGGTTTTCAGTGCAGACCACCTCCCGTGGCAGCACAGCATAGCGCAGAAAGTAGTGGTCAGTGTCTGAGGGAGACAGAGGTCTGTCTGGGGTGGGCCTTGGGCTCTGACCCCTCAGGGTCCACACTCCAGAGATGGGAATGACCCTCCTGCTCCCCACACCACCTCTAGCACCACAGTCTGGACAGTCCCAGCTGGGAGTGGGACTCCCTTCTCTCCTTGGGAAAAGGCATGCAGAGATGGCACAGTATTGGGGGCCTGCACACACAGGGGACTTAGGATCTAGCCCAGGCTGAGGAAGCAGGAAACTGAGGGAAAAGGAGGCAAAGGTTTGGGCAGGAGGTAAGAGGAAGAAGGAAAGGGCTGTAGGGGTTATCTCACCATTGGCCAGACCCAGGGGTTTGAAGGAGGCAGTGGGAGTGACCGTGTTGGTGGAGTCGATGAAGTTGAGAGAGGCGCAGAAGATCCCTGAGAGGACATTACTGAGCTCCTTCCAAGATTTATCCACACTGGATAGAGACACAAATCCACTCACTGTCCTGGGGCTACCTCTGCTCCCTCTTTCAAAGTCCACAGCTGGCTGCTAAACCTATGGTAGGAGGAGGCTGTATTCTTAACTATTAGACGGGCCAGTTGATGGAGCTGGAACATTGCTGCCCCACCCAGCCCACTTGCTGGGTCTCATCCTACTCAGCCCCTTCTTCCTCACTCTCCTCTGGACACCTCTGCATCCCCATGGGTCTCTGCTCAGGTGATTCTTCCTTCCTTGCAAGCTTTTGCTCACTTCTTTCTGCCTACCTTCATGATCCAGCTCCAGTTCTTACCTCCCCTCCAGGAAGCCTTTCCTGCCCTCCTTAAGCACAGTCTCCTCTGTGCAGTCACGGTTCTGACCACCCAAGCATCTTACTAGGTCCCTCCTGGGAGATGGCTAGGTGGCAGCAGCGTGTCCTGAGCACCTTTTCTCCCTAACTAGGCTGTAAGCAATTTGAGGACAAGGACCAGTCTGGGTCATCTATGTACTTCCCCTGACACCATGGAAAACGCCTCATATATCAGAGCTGAAATGAGCTCACTGATCTTCCTTGAATGTGCTGGGCTGGGCAAAACAACACATACTGCCCTGTGTATACTCTGGAAATAAAGGTAAGTCCTGGTTCTACTATCATGGTGAGAAGTCTTATATCCAAAAAAGCTCACTGAACATGGGAAAAACAGCTGTTCTAGGATTTCATAAAAACATCAAATTAAATTAATGTTCTTTTCTTGGAGAAATATCAAGAGAGATTTGCTCTCAGTAATAGAGAAAGCATAAAACTTAATAAGCACTAGAAAAAATTCTAAGCATTTGCTCCACATTTCAGGCAATTACGGGCTGAGGGAAGACAGTGACAGCAGAGTAGACAGGAAAGGGTAGGGGAGCCAGAGTTGAGGCAAGAGACAAAGTCTTGGCAAGCTGGGGAGTCATTGCTTATTCCTTATTCCTTAGTGTTGTCCAGTGGCTTTTGATAATTCTATGTTCAGAGCTTGTCAACTGCTCCAATCCTTAAGCCTCAAATAAAAATGGCAAACTTGAAGCCTGAAAGCTCTATTAAAACCATAAACACGCTTCATTTGGTATGCACAACATTGACCCGCACAGCACTTAAAAAATTTTTAAATTACTTGCTGATATTCGAATTTGCCAATTTTCACATTAAATTCCAGATTTCTGGTATCTCTTAAAAAATGAGGCCAGGTGTGGTGGTTCTTGACTGTAATCCCAACACTTTGGGAGGCTGAGGCAGGAGGATCACTTGAACCCAGGAGTTCGAGACCAGCCTGGGCAATATAGTGAGACCTTGTTTCTACAAAAAATTTTTAGAAACATTTGAGTCTGACCACATTAGGCCTCTATTCCCACATGGCAACAATCCATAGAAGCTGAGTGGCAGAGCTGTCCTCGTTAGAATGTCACACAAACTCTCTAGCCTGCCACAATTCCTGCTGCTCCCTTTTACTGCCCTAAAACTTGTTATATCATACTTGCACTATCGATTACTTATAGTGGGATGAAGAGGAAAATGAGATATATTTCTCATTCCTGCGTTTGTCCATTTTAAAAATACCTTTATTCATTTCTTACCTGTGTGGCCCATGTAGACATGTTTGCAACCACTGCACAGAAAGGTTCTATTCTAAACAGGATAGCCACAGCAGCCACTGGGAAATAGCGGTTTGTAGTAGGCACAGTAGCTAGACCTGCCCCCTCCCAAACAAAAGCAGTTCCTCTAACATTGTGATGTAGCATCCTGTTGGCCAGTTGTAACCCACAGATATGTTATGGTTGGCCTTTGTGGTATTTATTATCATTTAAAAAATATTAATGAATGCCTTTTAAAAGGTTATCCAGTTGCCAGTTTTCTACTGCCTTACCTCCAACTAAGCATGAATTGTTTGCTATTTGCCTCTCCAGAGATATGCATGTGCTACCTCAGGTCTGAAAGTTTTAGGATTGGGAAGTTTATTCATCTGTGGTAACATTTTTTACTTCCAATGCCAGCTCTACCCCCATGGAATCGCTGCCTACTGGAAATGCTGTCTACAAGAGCAGTGGCAGGATGACAACACTTTCCCAGCCACATTCCCTCCATGGCCTGCAACGGGACCCAAGGTGTGGACTCACTCAGTGACAGTGTCTTGGAACCAGACCCAGAGCTCTGCACCTGATGGGGCCTGCAGGAAGGGTGGCCCCCAGTATCGGGTCCTCCAAAAGCCTTGTGTGAATGACAGGTGCAGCTCCCGTAGAGAATACTTCGAGATCAGCTGCCCCAGGGCTTTGGGAAAGAGCCTGTAATGAGACACTGGGGAAACGGGAGCAGGTGAGTGACGATCCCCCACCTCGTCGGGGTCCACACCCAGCATCCCGAACTCCACCCAGGAATTACGCCCCGCCCCCAAAGTTTGCCTCCACCCCACGGCCGGCCAGCCAGCAGGCACTACGGAACTCTTTCTCTGGTCAGATCTCGCGCCCTCACCTCCTTCCCGCTGAAGCTCCGAATCCCAGCGCGTGCGGAACTGGAATGTTGCGGCTACGTCCCCGGAAGGCAGCGGGGTGATGACGAGTTCCTCCCGCAGGCTGTCGCGTGGGTGTTCTGCCAGGCACCAGCCGCCGGGCCCCAGGAGCAGCAGGACGAGCAGAGAAAGCGGAATAGCAGCCGCCATGCCTGCGGCTACTTCCGCCTACCCAGCGGCGCTCGGCCCCATGAAGAGCCGGTATCCAATAAGAAGGGCGTGTGAGAAGTGACTTCCGGTGTCGTCCCGGAAACCGGGATGCGGTGATCAGAGCGACCGCCTGCGCAGGTCGCGAAGATTGCCTCAGAGTTGGTGGGTCTAAGGGGGTACTGGGAGGACACGAGAGGGAGTAGGCAGGGCGAGTAACCAGCTTGAGGCCGCACCCAGTTCAAGGCGTTTCCACCCACCAGGAAATGCTTAATAATATGAAGCTCCGTCACTGCCATTTTACCCATTTGATAGTTGAGGAAACATTGACTGAAAAAGGTTAATTACTTTTGGGAAAACCCTTGTGGTTTTAATTTGTATTTCCGAAAGTAAGAGGAACCTCCTGCCCCTCTTAGCTTCTAGTGTCTCCATTTGCTGCAAAACCCCCAAATAAGTGGTTCTTTTATTACGAAAATGTTTAAACAAAATTGAAAGAATGAGCACCTGTTACAATAAACCTGTTTTCCACCACCTAGATTCTACTATTTACATTATACTATACTTGTACTTTACCACATATTTGTCTATACATCCATCATTCCATCTTGTGTTTTGGTGCACTTTAAAGTAAATTGCAGACATTAGTACACTTTCCTTTAAGTAGTTAAGCATGCATATAATTAACTAGAGTTCAGTATTTGATTGCGTTTTGATGTAAAATTCACATACAGTGAAATGCACAAATCCAAAGTACACATTCACTGAGTTTTGACACATGCACACACGTATGTAACCCGAACTCCTATCATGATACAGAACATTCCTAAAACCCCAGAAAATTAGCAATACCCTTTCCTAGTCAATCCCTGCTCCTCTACCACCTTCCAGAGTCAATTAGTACCCTGATTTTTTCCCACAATAGATTAATCTGTTCCAGAACTAAATATAAATGAAATCATATAGTATGGATACTGTGTAAGGCTTTTTTTTTTTTTTTTTCTCATGGGAATAATGTTTTTCAGAATCATCCATGTTCTTGCATGTATCCACAATTCTTTTTATTACTGCATAGTATTATTAATTTATCCATTCAACTCTTGATGGGCACTTTTAAAGTTTTTGGTTATTATTAACAAGGCTGCTGTCTGTGCAAGCTCCTTTGTAGACGTATATTTCTCATATCCTTTGGCCAGGTATTTAAGAGTGGAATTGCTGGGTCAGAGAGCAGGTGTATGTTTAATTTTATAAGAAACTGTCAGACCTTTCTCCAAAATGTATCATTTTATGTTTCCATAAACTATGAGTTTCCATTGTTCCACATCCTGGTCAGCATTTGAAGTTTCTAATTTTTTGTACTTTTTAGTTTTGACCACTTGGGTATGTATGTAGTGGTTGCTCACTGTGGTTTTAATTTGCATTTCCCTGGTAACTAAAAATGTTAAGCATCTGTTCATGTGCTTATTGGCCATTTATTTTTTAATTTAATTTTTATTTTTTTTTGTGAAAGGTCTGTTAAAGTCTTCTGCACCCTCACCCCTTTGTTTACTGGCTTGTCTTTTTATTGAGTTTTAGGAGTTCCAAAGTTAAATTCATGCTTTAGTTTTTCCACCTGCCCTACGGGAAACACATTCATGAAGGATTTCATGAACAGTCTCTTGGTAAAACTCATGGCCACACTTCTAGAAAGAGCCAATTTGGTGTGAGGCAGGTCTGCCAAGATATGCGCCAACCAACCAGACATTTCCAGAAAGGAAATGTCAGAAAGATGTCATCTCATTATGCCTTCATTCTGCCTACATCCAGTGTTTCTGCCCCATTAGACATGAAATATTAGGAAGGCCATGGGCTTAGATGTCAGAAAGACAGGAGTCCAAATCCCTATGCCAGCCTTTAATCCATATGAGCATGATCAACCCAAGTGTCACTTTTCTTCATTTGTATAATGAAGAAACCTACCTTCAAGGTTGTTAAGATGAGAAATTATGTACATGTAGAATATGGAATGTAGCAAGTGCTTAATAGTAACACTCAACGCTATCACCTAGGCACTAATATGTAAATGTAGATAACAGTGCCTAAGTGATAGGGCTGCTTGAGTGTTATTATTAAGAAGTACGTAAGAAGTACAGAAACTAATAACGATTACAATAAGTGATGGGGCTAGGACTATAGTCTACACTATCAAACCTCAAAATAATACTTTTTTAAAGGTAGCTGCCATCATTATGACTATTTCATACTTCTCTGTTTTCCTTTTGAAATTGCCCATCTCCATCATTCAGGACCCAGCCACCTCTAGTGAAGACTTACCTTCTCCTCCTCTAGTGGTCTACAGGCTTCATGTACTTCTGCTACATCCCTCATCACATTGTTTCCATTACCTGTGGCTGTGTCTGCTCCTGGAAGAGCTCATGGTCACCTTAGTATTTCTGTTGCCTAAGCAAGGTGACTATCACATAGTAGGTGCTCAGTAATGTGTGAATGAATGAACAAATAAGATGACATCATAGCACAGTTCTGTATTTTCTCTACTCTGCCATGCTGTTCAGTGTCAAGTTCTGTGCACTCCTGGGGTTGCTACAGCATAAGCCTTCTAAGGAAACTTTTTCTGAGCTGTGGTCCCTCCTTTCCGGAGTGTGTCAGGATGTCCACCCTATGACAAGTCTGTGCAAATATCAGAAGCCACGCTGTGGCTTGGAGACTGAAAGCTGGGCTCCCTGACTTAGAGTTGACTCCAGATCTTCCTCCCATCTCCAAAGGCACTGTGTGGCCTCAAAAACCAGACAGCTAGGCTCTGGGCTGGCATAAACCATGGCTTAATTTTAATGCAACACTATAATCAAATGGTGAATCTGAAGATTATCATTTTTTTAAAAAGTGACCATATTGAATATGGTGTTTTATAATCTTTTTCTTTCAAGAGTTATCATAAATGTCTTTCCGCTAAAAATATGTGGTGGGTAAATGATACAATCTTGGTACTATTTTGATTATTTTTTAAGCTGTATGATGAGAACATGGGATATTTTTCTTTCTAGACTTGTTGTACGTTTGAAACCCCCATAAGTTTTTTTAAAAAACCAAAGAAACAAAAAACAGTCAGCTGGAGATGGTGGTTCTGAAGGCCAGCCAAGCCCCTGTGGTTTGGCAGGAGAAAACGTTATTGTCCCAACTAGGAAGTAGTCCTGGGGTCTCAGCTGACACTAGACTTTTCCAGGCAGGGCTGGGGCTCATAGCAGCCAAACTGAAGGCTCCCCATAGGCTCAGAAACAATTCTACTTCCCTAGAGGGCTGTAAATCCCTCTCCCGAGGCAGGCTCCCCACAGTCTTCGCATCATGTGCCTGGGCTACTAAGAGATTTATTGACATGTTGACGGCAACCAAGCCAGTCTAGCTTCTCATCATTCACCATGGAAGGAAGGGGGGTGATCCTGGGAGCTAAGAAGTCCTGAACAGCAAAGCTATTGGGATCGTGGGCCGCAGTGCAAGAGATGGCTCAGCCACAGTCAGACAGGAGGTAGATAGAACCTTGCTACTCTAAAGGAAGGAGAGAAGCCACAAGAGGACAGAGATTATGTCTTCTGTGTGCAGCAAGGTCATAAGCAACCCAGAAAAACCCCAAAAGTTAATAGAGGACTGGGCCCTGGCCCAGCTCAGTGGATGATCTCAACTTGGACCTAGAGGCTTTTGCACAAAAGGTATTCACTCCACAAGCATCCTGGAGACAGGGAATGGCTGGTGGACACTCCTACTTCCCTGGAGTTCCCACAAGTTTCTCACTAGTGTTAGGAAAAACACTTAGGAACAGATACTTACACTGGCCTCCTGCAGGGGTGAGAGCAGGATGGGACAATAGGAAGACTGCAGCCTTGTCACTCAGCCTTTGGTGGCACAAAAAGCTTTAGGATTTTGGCTGAAGGTCACTGATCCCATGGGTGATGTTCAATGTGTGAAGGGAGGTGGACTGATTTTTTTTTTTTTTGAATATGAGAAATGAGTTGATGTTCCTTAAGACTGGGTCCTATAGCCTCTCCTTTCATTCAGCATTCTCTCCCTGGGCATTCTCTCCTGTCATTGACACCCATGGCTTCACTTACCACCTATACACTGAGAACTGATCGTTTTCTTTTTCCAGCTCAATCCTCTTATCTAAATTCCACATGCATGGGTGCAAGGGCCTACTCAACATATCCTCTTGGATGTCTCAAAGACATCTCAAACTCAACATGTCCCAAACCAAATTTATGGCCTTCTTCTCAAACCTGGTCCTTTCTGAAACTCCCCATCTGGGTGACTAGCCCTCTGTTCCAAAAAGGATGTAAGGAGCCAGAATGGCTGGCATACCCCTTCACTTGACATGCCAAGGAGTTCACGTCTATCTGGAGACACTGATTTGAGAGACTCTGCTGGAAGACTATAGGATGGTTGGTCAGGTGCAGTGGCTCACGCCAGTAATTCCAGCACTTTGGGAGGCCAAGGTGGGTGGATCACCTGAGGTCAGGAGTTCGAGACTAGCTTGACCAATATGGTGAAATCCCGTCTCTATTAAAAATACAAAAATTAGCCTGGCGTGGTGGTGTGCGCCTGTAGTCCCAGCTGCTCAGGAGGCTGAGACATGAGAATCGCTTGAACCTGGGGGTTGGAGGTTGCAGTGTGCCGAGATCGTGCCATTGCGCTCCAGCCTGGGTGACAGAGTGTGACTCCATCTTGGGGAAAAAAAAGAACTTCCAAAAATTTCTTCCTAAATGGGAATAGACTGGCTGTGCCCTCTTTGCCCATCCCCCATTTCCTTTCCTGCTTTCTGCCAGTCTCAAGGTCATGATGGCTGGGGCTTTGACAGCCACGTTAGACGTGAGATATTGCTAAGAATGCAAACCATGTGCAAAAGAGCAAAAAAGGAGCCCAGTGCTGAGTAACGATGGAGCTTTCATGTAGACCTGTACTTTTTAACTTCTATATGAGGAAATAACTTTATATCTTAAGTCATGATCTTTTACTAGCTGTCAAACTGAAACCTGATCCAGGCTTTAACGGATTTTACAACCTGACCTTTGTCAGTCTTAACTCTCCCTTCATTTCCTCAAATCCAACAATTCAGCCAAACGCAATGTTTTTTAGCTCCTCAAGGATATGCTCTCTCCGTTTAAAGTCTTCACGAGCTGCTTGTTCTGCCTGGCTTACGGGCCATGCCTGGCTAACTCCCAATCGTCCTTCAGCTAAAAACAGCTCTTCAGTGACCATACAAACTAGTTAACATGCCCCTATTTTCTGGTACCAGAGTAGTTCCTCATCATGCTATTTATTACACTGTGAATTGTAGTATTTACTTGATTTTCTCCTCCATAAACAGTAAACTCTGTGAAGGCAGGTATACAGTACAGCCTGTCTTGCTCAAAACTGTATTCCAGAAGCCTAGCGTGGGTGTTCCATAAACATTTCTTGAATAAATGGAATGAGTGAGTGATAGGAATGTGGGATCGGTTAGAGAGCTAAATACATATAGTGGGTTTGATATCTTTGCAATATGAAAAATGAAGTGGAATGCTTGGCATATTATTATTAGTTTATTATTTATACCGTGCTCTGTTCCAAAAAGGATGTAAGGAGGCAGCATGGCTTGAGTACCACCTTACTTGATGAGTTAAGGAGTTCACATCCATCTAGAGACACTTGTTTGAGAGACTGTATTAAAAGACTACAGGATGGTTTAGGGGAGGGAAGAGTGCTAAGAAAAGTAGTGGCATCTTGTCCAACCTCATCTTCTCTCTCCTCATTTGCAAATCTTATCTCAGGAGTAAGCCAAAAACTGGTGAGAGGGTTGCAGCAGGAAAAAATTAGCAGTAAAGCAGGAGAGGGTTAATTCTTAGAAAGGTACACAATCCCACCATCCTTCCCACCTCTGGTGCCTACTGCAAGTAAAGAGTCTGGTCTTCTCCCGACAGGCTCTGGCTGGGCCTACGGTCTCATGTGGAGAATAGCCAGCATGGTCAGTCTGTAGGCAGGGGCCCACTGCTAGCTGCAGACTCCAGGCTCTGCCCCTCCATCACCCCTTTCCTCCTCTTCATCCGACTGTGCCAAGGGCGTGTCTGCTCCATCATCACTTGGATTTGGGCTATGCAGGTTGGTGGAGGAATCGGAGGAGGAGGAGGAGGAGGTCCTAGATGTGGTCCTGTCTGATGTAGGCACCGGCAGGCTCAGCTCCTCCAAATGGTTGTCCACCCCTGCCCAGAGAGAAAAGCTGGTCAGGCCACAAACAGGGCTTCAGAGAACTCTTAAAGATTATCTGGCCAGGAGTAACTAAAGCCCACAGCGGGGCAGAGACTTGACTTGTCCAAAGTGACTTTGCCAATCCAGCAAAGATCCAGGATTAAGATCACCATCTCCTGACTGCCAGCTCCTTCCATGTCATTACACCTTGTCTGGGATCTAGAGTCAGGTCAATCAATGGCAAGAGTTCAAGTTCCACCTACCTCACTTATTGCTGCTGAGTGGCTTTGAGCAAGTCACTTTCCCTTTCAAGGACTCTGTTCCTCCTCTACAAAATAAAAGGGATACCTACATCCCCAAAGCGTTTTGGGAATAAAACCTAAGAATGCTTATAAAATGTCTGGCATAGTAAGCCATCAATAAATAGTGGCAGTTTTAATTCAAAGAATATCTATCTTACAAGTTAAGCATATGGGCTTTGCAGTCAGACACACATGAATTCCAGTTTATCTACCTTCTGGCTACAATGTGACTTAACTTCTCTGAGCCTAATTTCCTGCTTATAAAATAGGGATTATATCACCTACCCTGATAGGACATTGTAAGGATTGAGATAATACATGTAAAGTACTTTAGTACAGTATTGGAACCTACTAAAGTACTCAATACATATTAATATCATTATAATGACTAAAACTACTTAAGTTGCCAAATATAAAAATTACAATTTTACATTATTTTAATTATAGTGACTAATTATATTAATATAACAAATGTAAAATTAAAGAAGAGATTGACCGTTCCCAGAATTTTGGATTAAAGATGTGTAACCCAGTTCTCCCTCAGGGTCAACTTTCCCTAAAATCGGAACAGGCAGCTGTTTCATTGGTAGAAACACCCACTTCCAGCCCTTACTTGTGTACTTCCCCAGCCCAGCCTTGTAGCCTCGTTTCAGAGCCTGACATCCAGCTCTGGCTGACTGGCACTGAAGTCCCCAAAGCAGAGGGGCATACCAGATGACTGGGGGGTTGGTGGAGGATCTTCGCAAGGCAAGAACACATCTGCTCCATCCGGGTCCCCAAGGTCAATAAGTTCTACTTGCTCCAGTGTGTCCACATTCACTTCCATGGATGAGATACTACCTATGGGGGCTGCGGATCAAGAAGTGGGCAAGTCAGGAGGACCCAAGCTGCACACCAGGACAGTAAGAGTTACATGTCAGGTCCCAAGTTAGAAGCATAGAGGGCCAAGAAAACCAGAGGGGAGAGAGTGCCACAAGATTCAGGACCCACAGGACATCCTCCCTACCCTACCCCAGTCCCTCTTCTCAGGACTTGGGACTTACGTCTCTGCGACTCGAGATGCAGGTGGGACAGAGGAAAGACAAACTCTGTCTCTGGCTGTAAAATGTCCTCGAAGAATTTTTGCCGCTCCCGAAGGCGGAGCTGCTGGCGCTCCAGGGCGGCCCGAGGATTTGGGTCCATGTCAGCTCCTGCGGGTAGAGGAGCAAAACAAGTACAGCTGCAAAGTCGAAAGAGAAGACAGGGGAGACCTGGGCTTGGGGCGCCCCACTGCAGCCAGCATCCCAGCAGTGGGGCCCTTGGCTCCAGCCTGGACACCTCTGCCCTTGGTGACCTCTTTCCCCTTCCCTGAAACCAAGTGTGTCCCACAAACCAAGTCTCATGCAGAGGCGGGGCTTGCCCTGGCTCCACAAAGGGGATGCCAGTTCCAGGCACCGCAAGAGAGATACTCTGTATTCAGGGAACACAGCCAATGCCCAACTCTCTGTATCATGCCCTCCTGAGAGGGGTTGGAGGGATTGGTTCAGCACAAATTGAGAAGGTACGTTTTCCCCTTAATTGGCCCTGCTTGCCTCAGAAGGCCAGGGACAGGATAGGATAGAGACAGAGATCTCAGGGTGGAGGGTTCCCTTCCTCCAGTGCTGCAGCGCCCCCCTTCCCATCCTTCAAAACCCAGACCAAGGCTAAAGCAACTCCTCCCGCGCCCCTCCTTTTCTCTCCACACACACAAACACGTACACACGCGTGTGCCATCTACCCCAAACCCTTGCTCTGAAGTCACAGGCCTGACTTCCAGACTAGGCTCTGCCCCTAAGGAAATCACCTTTCTGGTCTTAGTCTCCCCATCTGAAAATGGCATAACCAACCTACCTGCCTCAAATACAAGACCTTGCTTGTGAAGGTGAGCTATTTAGGAGACGACCATCTTTCCTTTGAACTCCAACAGCTCTTTATGCGTCCCCCTCCTGGGACACATCTCACTGACTTATCTCCCCATTAGTCAGTGAGGAGCAATTGGAAAGGCGGGTTCTGGGTCCAGTTCAGAGCAGGCCTCCTGACCCCTAGGGCTGAGAAGCTGAGACCCGGCCAGAGCACTGGGGCTATGGGCCAGCCCAGGTCGGTGCATTCACTCCCATTCGCTCATCTCCTTCCCGACGTTCTGCTCTGAGCCCATCACCAGAGGCAAGGGAGTTTCTAGCTTGCGGATCAGACGTCATCCTCCGCAGACTGCCTTCCCCACCTCATCTGCACCCAGCGTATCCCAGACCCTGGCCAGCTCCACGGGCGCCACAGAGATGGAGAGGGACCCAACCCCGCGTGGGCAAGGCAGGGCCACGGAAGTGTGGGGAGATAGTGCGGCCGCGGGCTGGCGGCGGAGGAGCGAGGCGCTGACGCCGATTCCCGGGAAAGGCTCTTAGAGCTGCCGCCCAGGTCACAACGCTAAAAATACCCAGGGCCCCTGGAGCCTGTGCTCCAGCAGCGAGGAGGGGGAGGGAGAGGCCGAGGTGGGGGAGCTGACGGGGGCCAGGGGCTCCGGGACACCCCCGCTCTTTTCCCCTCCCCCTAACCCCACCGATGTCACGAGACTGAAGGAGCTGTTCCCCGGGGGGCCGCGGAGCCCAGAGCTGGAGAAAGGGAGTTGTTTACGCGACCTATAGGTACTGGAGAGGGGGTGAAGAGATTTGGGGGCAGGAGGCTGCCAGGGGCCGGGCAGGAGCCAGCGAAATGGAGAACTCCCTCTCTGTCTCAGCCCCACCCGCACTGGAGCCAGCAAGAGGGAAAAAATTCCCTAAAAAGGGACACGAGGCGTCGGCGGAGGACGGGGGGAGGGCGCTCCCCCACGGCCGTTCCCCTCGTGCTCCTGTCCCCTCCGCGGTCCCCCGCGGCACCTGCGCCCACCGCCGCCGGAGCCCCTACCTGCAGCGCTGGCGCCCCCGCTGACTCAGTCCGTCCGCTCCAGCCAGGCGGCGGCGGGGGCGTGGGAGCGAGCCGCGCCGGCCGGGGTGGGGCTGCGCCTCCAGGGCTCCCGGGGGACCGACGGGCCCTGGGAGCCGGGAACGAGGAAGAGGCGGGAGGCGGAAGTGGGGGAGGGGCGGTGGCGGGCTCACTCGCTCGCAGCTCGCCCGGCGGTCGGAGGCAGCCCCTGCGAGCGTGGCTACTGGTACTTCCAAGGCGGTCAAAAAGTTACCCGCACCCATCCTTCCTCCCTCCGCCCAGCCGGGCTCCTCTGCACCACCCTCGCCACCGACGCCGGTGCGCTCGTCTCCGCTCGCTCGGATGCACTTGCTGCGCCCCCGCCCCGCGCAGACCCGCGGCGGGCACCCGCGCCGGCTCTGCCCACGCACACTTGATGCTCTGCGCCTTCTGGGCAGCGCCCACGCAACGACTACGCACCCGAACCCTGCCTCCGGCACCCTTGGCCACACTTGCCACACTTACACGCGCGCACTTCTCCAGAGGACGCACGATGGGAAAGAGAGAGTTGGGACCCGCAGGAGGGGGCAGGGCACTGACCCGGTGCCGCCCAGCAGGGCAGGTGCAAGGCGGCGGAGGACCCCTGCCCTGGGACTCGCCCGGCTGCCCCTGATTCCTGGCTCTGGGACTAGACAGAGCCGCCGCCCAACCTACTAAGCACACTGGGCGGGGTGGGCGCCGGGCCGGCCGGGCGGGTCAGAGCTGGAGGGGTGGACCGCTGCGCCGCGCCCCCCGACGCCGGCAAGGAGCCAGCACCTCCACGGTGCTAAGAGGGGCGCTGCACTCCTGGCCAGGCGGGGGTGGAGGGGCGAGGCGGCAACTGAGAGAGGAGAAACGTTTGCCCTCTTTTTGCAGCGTCTCCTGGCTCAGACCAGTGCTAGAAGTGTCCAGTCTAGCAGCTCCTGGACCAAGACTCCGTGGCCATTCCCTTCCTCCTCCCTTCCATCCACCCCCTTACGGTCAGAGCTCCGAAGGCAGCGTGGTGACGGGTGCGGGGAGGGGAGTAGGGGGATCTCTCTGAGATACTTCTGCCTTGGGGTCACTGGATCATTCATTCGACAAACATCCGCGAGCAAGTCAGGAACTAGGAGTCATCCTTGCCACCTCCCTCTCCCTCGCTGCCCATATTAAAATACACCTCCACTTCCTGTCGATTCTCTTTCCTAAATATCTTTCCAGTCCACCATTCCTTCCGTTTGCCCCACGACCTCCCGCCTGGGCTCCTAATGCAGTAGCCTTGTATCTGGTTTTCTTGTACTCATTCTGGCCCGGCTACACTCCATTCCCTGCATTGCAAGTCAGCTGTCATTTCAGAACACAAGTCTGGTGTGCCCCCCTCGACCGCTCCGCCACGCGGCGTTGCCTAAATTCCTCCAGTTAGAATAAAATCTGGACGCTGATATCTGAGCTAAGTCTTGAAGACATGAGTTCAACAAGCAGAAAAGAGGGAGAAGGGCATGTGCAGAGGGAGGGAAGTGTGAACAAATCATTGACACATTCAGGTTTCCCTGTCAGGGGACCAGCACTTTGTACAAATACCTAAAGCACTGCCTCTTAACATTACTGGGATCTCAAAACAACCCTGTGAGATAAATACAGCATGCAACTTTCCCACTAGTTTACAAGCATGGAAACTAGTTTGTTAGAGGCAACAAATGCAGTGGTTAAGAGCACAGGCAATGCAGTCAGACCCTCTTGGGTTGTAAACCTATTGATGCCTCTAGCCAGCTGGGTAAACATTTCTCTGATCCTTGATCTCTTACCTACTAAATAGGAATAATTAATCCCTCCCTCTTATAAGATAATTTACATAAAATGGTTAGTTACAAGACTTGGGCACTTTGGAAATGCTCAGTAATCGTTAGCTGTTTTGATGGTAATGGGTTCTGAGAAAGGGAGGGAACTGCTCTCTTCCACAAATTTCTGAAATTATAGGAAGTAAGCCCTAATTGTTAACACTTCCACAGAGCTTATTATGTGCCAGTCACTATTATAAGTGCTTTACAAAAATTAACCCTTTTAATCCTCTTGTTGTTTCCACTTTACAGATACAGAAATTGAGATACAGAGAGGTGAAGGAACTTCTCTCAGGCCCTACAGCTAGTAAGTGATGGACCTGGAATTTAAGCCCAGGTAGACTGCCTTCAGAGACTGTGCTTGTAACCCTTTTATCCTGTGCCTGTTCCCCTTTTATCCTGTTGTAGTTTTCATCTTCTAAGAACTATTGCAGTGGGTTGCTTTGATTCTTATTTCTCATTAATGGGTAGAGTAGATACTTCATCTAATTTTCTAGCACAGAAAATGAGGGCCAAGTCAGGAGTATAGTGGAAAAGAGCTTGGCTCACTCCCAGTCATGTCCCCATTTTCAGAGATGTATCCCTTTTTTTCTTTTTCTTTTTTTTTTTTTCTTTTTGACAGAGTCTTGCTTTGTTGCCCAGGCTGGAGTGCAGTGGCACGATCTCGGCTCACTGCAACCTCCACCTCCTGGATTCAAGCAATTCTCCCACCTCAGCCTCCTGAGTAGCTGGAATTACAGGTGCACACCACTATGCCTGGCTAATTTTTCTATTTTTGGTAAAGACGGGTTTTGCCCTGTTGGCCAGGCTGGTCTTGAACTCCTGGCCTCAAGTGATCTGCCCACCTCAGCCTCCCAAAGTGCTGGGATTATAGGCGTGAGTCACTGCGCCTGGCCCAGATGTGTCCTTGAGAACATGACTCCATGGATTATTTTGAGCCCAAGATGAAGAAAGATCAGGAACCTCTGTCCCTTCTCTTTGCCAGATATTTGCCATAAAGAAGGAATGGAGAGGGGGAAACATCTAACCTGAAAATATTTCAGGGGGCTAAGCTGGAAGAGTGTCACCCAAAAGAAAGACCCAAGCAGCAGGCCAGGAGTAGGTGGCCAAAAGGTTGAATAGCACCGTGAAAAGGTAGACGGCTTGAGACTGGCTTCCATCTAGGATGCGGAAACCTGGGAAGAGCATCATTATCAAACTAATAACAGTTTTTAAAAATTGTTCGGTAATTTACAAAATCACAACTTTTGTCAAACTTATCAGAGACCTAAGGTTGCAGAGCAACCAATTAACCTGCATTCCAAAGAAGGACAGGAGCCTCCAAGAAGAGATGGGATGCAGGCACTCACTCAGTTGTGTAGCAAGAGAAAGACAAGCTCTCCTTACAAGTAGGTAAGAAGAGTTCAGCTAATGTTTATGTTTTTATTTTTCAGAGACAAGGTCTCACACTGTCCAGAGGCTGAAGCACAGTAGTGCAGTCATGACTCACTGAGCTCGAGGTATCCTCCCACTTCAGTCTCCCAAGTATCTAGGACTACAAATGCACATCACCACACATGGCTAATTTTATTTTATTATTTTTTTGGTAGAGATAGGGTCTTGCTATGTTGTCTAAGCTGGTCTCAAACTCCTGGCCTCAAGTAATCTTCCTGCCCCAGCCTCTCAAAGTGCTGGGATTATGGGTGTAAGCCAACATGCCAGGCCAAAATTTTTATGGAATTACTAAAGACCCAGTATAGCTAGCATGACTACATAGGATTTGTAGGAGATACAGACACTGAAGTAATCATAGAAACAACAAAACTCAAACCTAATTCAACTCCTGAAAAAACTGACTGAATCCCCCACACTAATGGCCTAAGAGAAGAAGAGATATGACAATTTCCAGGCAAAAATAATAATGAACTCAGTCCTTGCTATTATAAATGCTGCATCCAAAACTCAATAAAAAATTACAACACAGGCCGGGCGCAGTGGCTCACGTCTGTAATCTCAACACTTTGGGAGGCTGAGGCGGATGGATCACCTGACGTCAGGAGTTCGAGACAAGCCTGGCCAACACAGTGAAATCCCATCTTTACTGAAAATACAAAAATTAGCTGGGCATGGTGGCGGGTGCCTGTAATCCCAGCTATTTGGGAGGCTGAGGCAGGAGAATCGCTTGAACCTGGGAAGCAGAGGTTGCAGTGAGCCGAGATCACGCCATTGCACTCCAGTCTGATTGACAAAAGTGAAACTCTATCTCAAAAACAAACAAAAATTACAACACACACACACACAAATTTTAAAATACCAAAAAAACCTACTGTCAAGAGACAAAGCAGGCCAGGTGTGGTGGCTTATACCTATAATCCAGCACTTTGGGATGCCAAGGCAGATGGAATGCTTGAGGCCAGGAGTCTGAAGACCAGTCTGGGCAATATCGTAAGGCCCTGTTTCTATATTAAAGAGAGAAAGAGAGACAGAAAGAGAAAGAGAGAAGAGAGAGAAAAAGCAAGACCAGGTGCAAGATGCAGATGCTGTAGTTATCTGACACAGAACTTAAGACAACGATAAGTAATATGTAAATATGAAAGGCTCTTGTGGAAAATGTAGACAATATGAAAGAATGAAAGGGGAATTTTTGCAGAAATATGAAGACTACAAAAAAAGATACATAGAAAAATGCTAGAAATAAGAAAAAACATATATATAACAGATTTGAAGAATGCTGTTGACAGGCTTATCAGTATACTAGTCCTTTCTCACACTACTACAAGGACATGCCTGAGACTGGGTAATTTATAAATGAGAGATGTTTAATTAACTCACAGTTCCACAGGGCTGGGGAGGCCTCAGGAAACTTACAATCATGGCAGAAGGGGAAGCAAACATGTCCTTCTTCACATGGCGGCAGCAAGAAGTGCCCAGTGAAGGGGGAAGCCCCTTATAAAACCATCAGATCTCATGAGAAGTAACTTACTATCACAAGAACAGGATGGGGGAAACCACCCCCATGATTCAACTGTCTTCACCTGGTCCCTCCCATGACATGTGGGGATTATGGGAACCACAATTCAAGATGAGATTTGGGTGGGGACACAGTCAAACCATATAATTTTGCCCCAGCCCCTCCCAAATCTCATGTCCTCACAATTCAAAACACAATTATATGCTTCCAACAGTCCTCCAAAGTCTTAACTCATTCCAGTATTAACCCAAAAGTCCAAGTCCAAAGTCTCTTCTGAGACAAGGTAAGTCCCTTCCACCTAAGAGCCTGTAAAATCAAAAGCAAGTTAATTACTTCCTAGATATAATGGGGTTATAGGCATTGGGTAAATATCCTCATTCTAAATAGGAGAAATTGAAGGGGTAAATGGGCCCAAACAAAGGGGCTACAGGCCCCATGCAAGTCTGAAATCCAATAGGGAGTTGTTAAACCTGAAAGCTCCAAAATAATATCCTTTGATTCCAGGTCTCATATCCAGGTCACAGTGATGCAAAAGGTGGGATCCCACAGCCCTGGGCAGTTCCACCCCTGTGGCTTTGCAGGGTAGAGACCCCTCCCTGCTGCTTTCATGGCTGGCATTGAGTGTCTGCAACTTTTCCAGACACTCAGTGCAAGCTGTCAGTGGATCTACAATTCTGGGGTCTGGAGGACAGTGGCCCTCTTCTCACAGCTCCACTAAGCAATGCCCCAGTGGGGACTCTGTGTGTAGGATCTGACCCCACATTTCCCTTCTGCACTGCTCTAGCAGAGGTTCTCCATGAGGGCTCTGCCCCTGCAGCAGACTTCTGCCTGGACATCCACGCATTTCCATACAACCTCTAAAATCTAGGCGGAGGTTCCCAAACCTCAATTCTTGCATTCTGCACACCTGTTGGCCCAATACCTCATGGAAGCTGCCAAGGCTTGGGGCTTGCACCCTCTGAAGCAATAGCCTGAGCTGTCCTTGGCCCCTTTTTGCCATGGCTGGAGTGGCTGGGATGCAGGGCACCAAGTCCTGAGGCAGCACACAGCAAGGGAGCGCTGGACCTGGCCCAGGAAACCATTTTTCCCTCCTAGGCCTCTGGGCCTATGATGGGAGGGGCTGCTGTGTAGGTCTCCAGTATGCCCTGGTGACATTTTCCCCATTGTCTTGGTGCTTAACATTTGTCTCCTTGTTACTTATGCAAATTTCTGTAAGGGGCTTTAATTTCTCCTAGAAAAAAATGGGGTTTTCTTTTCTATCACATCATCAGGCTGCGAATTTTCCAAATGTTTATTCTCTGCTTCCTCTTGAATGCTTTGCCACTTAGAAATTTCTCCTGCCAGATACCCTAAATCATCTCTCTCAAGTTCAAAGTTCCACAGATCTCTAGGGCAGGGGCAAAATGCCACCAGTCTCTTTGCATTGCAAGAGTGAACTTTACTCCAGTTCCCAACTAGTTCCTCCTTTCCATCTGAGACCACCTCATCCTAGATTTCATTGTCCATATCACTATTAGCATTTTGGTCAAAGCCATTCAACAGTCTCTAGGAAGTTCCAAACCTGCTCACATTTTCCTGTCTTCTGAGCCTTCTAAGACTTTAGGAAGTTCCACATTTTCTTACATTGTCCTTCTTCTTCTGAGCCCTCCAAACTGTTCCAACCTCTATCTGTTACCCAGTTCCAAAGCTGCTTCCACATTTTCAGGTATCTTTATAGCAGCTCCTCATTCTACCAATACCAATTTACTGTATTAGTCTGTTCTCACACTGCTATAAGCACATACCTGAGACTGGGTAGTTTACAAAGAAAAGAGGTTTAATTGACTCACTGTTCCACAGGGCTGGGGGGGCCTCAGGAAACTTACAATCATGGTGGAAGGGGAAGCAAACACATCCTTCTTCATGTGGCAGCAGCAAGGAGAAGTGCCCAGGGAAGGGGGAAGCCCCTTATAAAACCATCAGATCTTGTGAGAACTAACTCACTATCATGAGAACAGGATGGGGGAACCACCCTCATGATTCAATTATCTCCACCTGGTCTCTCCCATGACACGTGGGGATTATGGGAACCACAATTCAAGATGAGATTTGGGTGGGGACACAGCCAAACCATATCAATCAGTAAACTCGACATAGCTGAGGAAATAACCAGTGAACTTGAAGATAGGTCAATAGAGAATACTCAAACTGAAACAGAAAGAGAAAAGAGTGAAACAAACAAACAAAAACCAGAACAAATATCCAAGCGCTAACATATAAGTGATTCACATCCCAGAAGCAAAAGAAACAGAGAAAAATATATATATGTAGATACAATATTTATTTGTAGATATAATAGCTAATAATTTTCCAAAAATAATGAAAGATATCAAACCACAGAGCCAAGAAACTCACAGAATCCAGAAAAGATTAAATGCCAATATACAAACACAACAAAGAAGCACATGCAAACACAACCTAATACATCATATTCAAATTGCTGAAAACCAAAGATAAAGAGAAAATATTGAAGGAATCTAGAGGAAAAAGGCACACTCCCTACAGAGGAACAAAGAATTATAGAAGACTTCTCATCAGAAATTATATGACCAGAAAATAATAGAGTCATATCTTTAAAATGCTGAAAGACAAAAAACTGCCAATCCAGAATTCTATACCTAGCAAAAACTTCTTTCAAACATGAAGGAAATACACTTTTTCAGATTAAAAAAAAAAAGAGAGAGAGAGAGAAAATTCATTATCAGTGGACCAGCAGAATAAGAAATGGCAGTGGAAGTTCTGTAAGCAGAAGAAATATGATACCTGAGAGAAACTTGGATCTACATAAAGAAATGATGATCTCTGGAAATGGATAAAATAAAGGTAAATATAAGAGACACTGTTTCTCATTTTTACCCACATTAAAAGGTAACTGCTTTACTAAAGCAATGCATTGTGGCCTCATAGCATATATAAAAGTGAAATGTATGACAATAACAACAGTAAAAATGAGGAGATGGAGGAATGGGAAATACGCTGTTAAAGGGCCCTGATGATATATAAGAAGTGGTATAACATTATTTGAAGATAGACTGATTAAAGATATAGTAAATTCAATAGCAACCACTAAAAAAAATTTTTTAGAGAAGTGTAAGTAACAAGCCAATAATAGAGAGAAAATGGAATCATAAAAATGCTGGAATAGGTAACTATGTGAGATAATGGATATATTCATTTGCTTCACTATAGTAATCACTTTACTATCTCTATTTATCCCATAACATCATGTTGTATACCTTAAACATGTATAATATAATTTATTTTTTAAAATGACTGTTGAACATGAAAACAAGTACATATAATAATTTTTTCTAATGTTGGGAGGCTTCCTCCCTGGGCCACTTGTATCCAACATGTCTTGCTGAGTATGTCAAGATCACAAGGCCCTGACCTCTCTTTCACCTGGGTCCTTGTTCAGAATTGTTAGTACAGCTAGAGTTTTGAGAGGTGAGATCATTTCTCAGACCAAGGCAGGCTTGCTTACTGCTTGCTATAAAAGTGTCCTGGGACCAGGCATGGTGGCTCATGCTTGTAATCCCAGCACTTTGAGAGGCTGAGGCAGGAGGATCACTTGAGCCCAGGAATTCAAGACCAGCCTAAGCAACACAGTGAGACCCTGTCTCAAATACATAAATAAATTAAATAAAATAAAAAGTGTTGGGCCTAGGTCCCTCAGCTACAATGCAAACCCACTGTGTGAATACCATGCATCTGGGCTCACTGCATCACCTGTTGAATGTAGGACCAGGGGAACCAATACAACTATGCTGATGTTCACATTGTTTGTTGTGCTATGAATAAAAAACTATTTCAATCAGATGCAATACATCTTGTCTACTTGCAGCACCCATGAGATTGGGAGTTTTCCTTTTCAAAACATAATCCAAATCAAGGAAGAAAAAAGAAAAAAAGCACAGATGCAAGATTAGAAAACAAATAACAAGATGATAGATTTTAATCCAGTGTATCAGTAAAAAGACAATCAATTCAAAGACAAATTAGCAGATTGGGAGCAAAGTAAGAGGCAATAATATGTGGTCCACAAGACCCACTTTAAATATAAATAAATATATGGGTTAAAAGTAAAAGGATGTATAGAGGAATTGGAACCCTAAAAAAAATGAATGGAATAAGATACACCATACAAACATGAAAACAAGTAAGTTGGAGTGACAGTATTGATATCAGACAAAGTAGATTTAAGAAGGACTATTTCCAGGGATGAAAAGTGGTATTATTTAATAATAGAAGGTTCAATTCACCAAGAAGACTTAACAGTCATAAGAGTGTATATACTAACAACAGAGCTTCAAAAATATATGAAGTAAAAACCAGTAGACCTGAAATAAGAAACAGAAAAAATCTATATTGCACCTAGAGAATTCAACTCTTCTCTCTCAATAATCAATAAAATAAGTAGACCAAAAAAAGCAAGGATATAGAAATCCTTAACACTATCATTAATTTCTCCTAATTATATTCATGACATTTTACCTACCAACAGCAGAATGAACATTCTTTTCAACTGCACATACAACATTCAATGAGAGATTCATCATATTCTGGGCCATAAAAACAATCCTCAACAAATTTAGAAGAATTTAAATTATGTTGTATGACCATAACAGAATTAAATAGAAATAATAACAGAAAGATAACTGAAAAACAATCCCAATACTTCAAAATAAAACATGAGTCAAAGACGAAGTCCAAGGGATACTAGAAAATACATGGCTGGGTGCAGTGGCTCAGGCCTGTAATCCTAGCACTTTGGGAGGCACAGGCAGGTGGATCGCTTGACCTTGAATTTGAGACCAGCCTGGGCAACGTGGCAAAACCTCATCTCTACAAAAAATATAAAAATTAGCTGGGCATGGTGGCGCATGCCTGTATTCCCAGCTATTTGGAGGCCTGAGGTAGGAGGATAACTTGATCCTGGGAAGTGGAGGTTGCAGTGAGCTGAGATGCCACCACCGCACTCCAGCCTGGGCAACTGAGTGAGACCCTGTCTCAAAAACAAACAAACAAACATGTTGAACCAGGCACGCAGCTCATGCCTGTAGTCTCAGCATTTTGGGAGACTAGCTGGGAGGATCACTTGAGCCCACAAGTTTGAGACCAGCCTGGGCAACATTGGCAGAAACTTCATCTCTACAAAATATACAAAAATTAGCCAGGCGTGGTGGTGCATGCCTGTAGTCCCAGCTACTCATGAGGCTGAGGCAAGAAAATCACTTGAGCCTGGGAGGTCAAGGCTGCAGTGAACTGAGATCACACCACTGCACTGTAGACCAGGTAACAGAGTGAAACCCCATCTCAAAAAAATAATAAAATAGGCTGGGTGTGGTGGCTCACGCCTGTAATCTTAGCACTTTGGGAGGCCGAGGCGGGTGGATCACTCAAGGTCAGGAGTTCAAGACCAGCCTGGCCAACATGGTGAAACCCCGTCTCTACTAAAAATACAAAAATTAGCTGGGTGTGGTGGTGGGTGCCTCTAATCCCAGCTACTTGGGAGGCTGAGGCACAAGAATCACTTGAATCCAGGAGGCGGAGGTTGCGGTGAGCCGAGATCATGCCACTGCATTCCAGCCTGGGTGATAGAGCAAGACTCAGTTGAAGAAGAAGAAGAAAGAAGAAAGAAGAGGAGGAGGAGGAGGAAGAGGAAGAAAAAAGAAGAAAGAAGAAGAAGAAAAAAGAAAGAAAAAGAAACGGCCAGGTGCAGTGGCTCATGCCTGTAATTCCAACACTTTGGGAGGCCGAGATGGGTGGATCATTTGAGGTCAGAAGTTCGAGACCAGCCTGGCCAACATGGTGAAACCCCATCTCTACTAAAAATACCAAAATCAGCTGGACATGGTAGCATGCATCTGTAATCCTAGCTACTTGGGAGGCTGAGGCAGGAGAATCACTTGAACTTGGGAGGCGGAGGTTGCGGTGAGCTGAGATCACGCCATTGTACTCCCGCCTGGGCAACAGAGTGAGACTCTGTCTAAAAAAAAAGGAAAAAGAAAAAAAGAAAAACATATTGGATGGAATAAAACTGAAATGCCACAGTCAGCCACCAAAACACCTCCCAATGTTCCTTACCAGCTGTTATGTATATCTGGGCAGTCCTCTCCTACACTGTACCAAGGTTATGTCACGGGATCCTTTGGGTGTCACTTTGTCAGCGCAAAACCTCTGTGGCTGGTGGTGCTTCTGCTGGAGTTTTGCTTGTGCCCACTCTTTCTGCCCACTCACCCGGCAGGCTGCGCTTGGCTAGTGCTACCAGCCCGAATCCCATGCCTGCCAAGGGTAAGCCAGGCATGGAGTGGTGGGGGGTGTGTGAGCAAGCAAGTGTGAGGTCCAGTCACCGCACACAGCCAGGCACACAAGCTGCCGCGGCCACGTGAGCAGCTCCAGGCACTGGCACAGGCACCAGCTCCATGAAAGGCTGTGGCTGGACCAGACCTACCCCAAGCGACTTCTGCTGTAGGCACCAGCGTCTGGACCAGGGGAACGCAGTGGCACCTGAAAGCTCTGAGACACCAGGAACTGCAGAGCCCCAAAGAGGGTGTTACAGCATGTCACAGCCCTGCCTCAGGGAGCCCCGAGATCTGGGCCCCCAGAAGGGCCGCAACTCTTCTCTCTTTCTCATCACTGGCAGCAGCTCAGCGAGGTGGGGGTGCTGTATTTCAGAGGGTGGAGTTTCAGCCCATTTGTGTTACTGCTCTTTCAGTCCCGCCGTCCTGCTCCGGCCTGTGGCTCCTGGGCTGGCCTGGCCCCGCCACTGCTTCCTGTTGCATGGGGTGGCAGCCCAGCGCTGGCAGAGGGCAGGAAAACTAGTGTGTTACCGCTTTGGCTCGGAGAATCCCGAGGTCTGGGCCTCCAGAAGGGTCTCCGCTCTTCACTCCAGCAGTTCAGGAGCGTGTCACCACCTGCACCTCAGCGAGCTAGCCAGCAACGTGTTACAGCCTTTTTAGCTCCCACCTGCGGCTCAGCGAGCCGGCCAGGAAAGTGTTACAGGTCCTTTTACTCCCGTATTTGGCAGGTCCTGAGTTCTTGACCAGCATCTGTGAAGAATGAAGTTACACAGACAACTGGAAGGTGAGCAAGGCAGAGAACAGCTTTATTGGGTGACCAAACAGCTCTCAGAGGAGAGGAGACCCGAAGTGGGTAGCTCCTATCTGCAGGCAGGTAGTCCCAACGAGTCCATGAATCTGGCTGGGTCAGGAAAAAGCACCATCTGATTGGCTGAAAGGCATCAAGGAAGTTCTCACTCCAGGTAGTGGACTCCACCCAGAACTGGCGGCCTGGCTGTCAGGCTTCAGGTCATCCCTGGCTTGAAGGTGGGGTTTCACCAAAGGCCCACCCCTTCCCACCTAGGAACCTGTCTGCCTCCTGCCACCATTAGTTTCCCTATGTGACCAACAGGATATGCCAGAAATGATGGTATGTCACTCTAAAATTCAAATTAAAAAAAAAAAAGACTGCAGCTTCTGTCTTTGGTGTGTACTCTATTTTTGGGGTCACTCACTCTTGGAGAAGCAAGCTGCCATTTTGTCAACAGCCCTATAGAGAGGCCCACATGGCAAGGAAAGGAAGCTTCCGGCCAAGAGCCCGTGAAGGCTGAGGCCTGCCAGCAACCACATGATTGAGTATGGAAATTGATAAAATTGCCCTAGTAAAATCTTGTGATAATTACAGCCCTGGCCAGCAGTTTGACTGAAACCTCATGGGAAACTTAGGCAGAACCACTCAGTTAAACCACTCCTGGATTCCTGATACTCAAGCACTTTGAGATAGTAAATACTTCTTGTTTTAAGCTGCTAAATTCTGGGATAGTTTATTATGCAGCAATGGGTAACATATTAAAATTCTGTTCATTGGAACATATAAAGAAAAAAATTTTTAAAGGGGAAAAGAAAGATTTTGGTACTGGGTAAAGTACTGCTGTAACAGTACTCTAATATGCAGGAGTGGCATTAGAATTGGACTTCGAGTGTAGTAAAAACCTAAAGCGCCTTGAAGAAGCTGTTGAAGAAGCCTCGGCCCTTAGATAAGGTGCAGTGAGGGTATGCAGGAAAGTGAAGTAAATACTGTTTTTCTGTTTTTTTGTTTTTTGGGGTTTTTTTTGTGTTGTTGTTGTTTTTTGTTTTTGACAGAGTGTTGCTCTTGTTGATCTCAGCTCACTGCAACTTCTGCCTCCCAGGTTCAGGTGATTCTCCTGCCTCAGCCTCCCAAGTAGCTGGGATTACAGGTGCATGCCATCACACCTGGCTTTTTTTAGTAGAGGTGGGGTTTCACCATGTTGTTTAGGCTGGTCCAGAACTCCTGACCTCAGGTGATCCACCTGTCTCGGCCTCCCAAAGTGCTGGGATTACAGGCATGAGCCACCATGCCCAGACAAGTGAAGTAAATACTATTGGAAACTATACTGTGACACAAAAATTAGCAACCCTGTTGCCTTCAATAAAGTGGAAAACAGAAAATGTGCCTAATGAATTTGATCATCTAAGTAAAGCAATTTCCAAGCAAAATGTTAAAGGCACCACCTGCTTTCTTCTTGCTGCCTATAGTGAAAGGGAGGAGCAAAGGGATAAACTAAAGCAAGAGCTCTCCAGTGAGAGTGACACTGCCTCCCAAGGGATATTTGGCAATGTCTGGAGGCATTTTTAGATGTCAAAGCTGGGGAGGTTGCTACTGCCATCTAGTTGGCAGAGGCCAAGGATGCTGTTAAACATCCTACAATGTATAAGGCAGCCCCCCTCAAACCACCCCAATCCCCCCACCAAACACACACACATCAAATAATTATCCTAGCTGAAATATCAATAGGGCTCAAGTTGAAAAACACTGAACTTTTTAAAAGGAAAGAATGTTAAACATGAAAGAGCTAAGACTTCATGATTTAGAAAATGCTTATCCTCTCCAAATAGCAGATGATAGTAAAATTTAAAAATGACTTCCTAGCAAAACTAAAATACAGGGCACTGCCAGGAAAGCCTGGTCCAAATATGAAACTGAGAATATTGATGTACAGCCTGGCCAACATGGTAAAAGCCCATCTCTACTAAAAATACAAAAAATTAGCTGGGCATGGTGGCACATGCCTATAATTCCAGCTACTGCGGAGGAAGGAGAATCACTTGAAACTGGGAGGTGGAGGTTGCAATGAGCCGAGATCACACCACTGCACTCCAGCCTGGGCGACAGAGCAAGACCCTGTCTCAAAAAAAAAAAAACAAAAAAAAAAAAACAAGAATATTAATGTAAAATCTTTTGTTAATATCTCAGAAAGACTTAAGGCAGTGCCTCAGAATACTATTCAGTCATATTTAAAGAGTCTAAACAAATTATGGATATGTCTCACAGATCCTCCAAATCAAAACAATAGTGATTCTGGAAATCTTACGGCTGATTGTTGTCTCTTAGCCATCTCAGCAGAAGCCTAGAGTAGAGAAGGGCTTATTGCAAAGAAATCTGTGGCCATATCTTTTGTCTAACAGAGTAATATTGAATAAGAGTCTAAGTGACCCACAAGTTTTAAAAAGGATTATATATCCAAAAACATCACCTTGGATTTGCAGGGATAAAAAGAGTACAAATAAAAAGAGGATTTCGGCTGGGCACGGTGGCTCATGCCTATAATCCCAGCACTTCGGGAGGCCAACGTGGGCAGATCACCTGAGGTCAGGAGTTCAAGACCAGCCTGGCCAACATGGTGAAACCTCGCCTCTACTAAATATACAAAAATTAGCTGGGTGTGGTGATGCACACCTGTAATCCTAGCTACTCGAGAGGCTGAGGCACGAGAATCTCTTGAACCTGGGGGCTGGAGGTTACACTGAGGGGAGATTGCACCACTGCACTCCAGCCTGGGTGACAGAGTGAGACTCCGTCTCAAAAAAATAAAAAATAAAAATTTTAAAAAAGAGGATTTCTAGTTTTGGACAAGATAGAGGAGATGTATTCCTTTCTATCCCTGCCACTATATACATTTAAAATGCTGGGAATTATATATAAAACAAGCATAAGAAGGCAGAACAGCCTGAAATCTCAGTACTGGAGGAATGATACAGCAGTGAGTCCCTGGGTTTTTCCTTTTCCAAAGCCTACAACCTGGAAATGCCACAGGTACAGACAAAAATGTCCCCATGAAAAGACTGCTCTCTCTTGTCAAAGGACTGGGGAAGGGGCACCCTAGCAAGACAAATCCTCCCTTTTTTTTTTTTTTGAGATGGAGTCTCACTCTGTCACACAGGTTGGAGTGCAGTGGCATAATCTCAGCTCACGGCAACCTCTGCCTCCTAAGCTCAAGCGATCCTCCTGCCTCAGCCTCCTGAGTAGCTGGGACTACAGGCATGTGCCACCACGTCTGGTTAATTTTTTCTATTTTTAGTAGAGATGGGGTTTCACCTTTTTGGCCAGGCTGGTCTCAAACTCCTGACCTCAAGTGATCTACCTGCCTTGGCCTCCCAAAGTGCTGGGATTACAGGCGTGAGCCACCATGCCAGACTGCAAAAGCCTTTTGATATTGAATGCCTCCAGCAAAATCTCAGGGGTGGGAGAGGGGGAACTCCCGCCCAAACTCCATTAGCACAGGTAGGGGAAAAAGCTAGACTTTAATCTTTGGTGATAACAAAACATTCCTCCCACTCACCTCCAGGTGGTGTCAGAAGAGGCTGAGTGGGAAGCCTGGATTTTCATCACTGCCCAGCATTAACTAAGTGCCTCTCTCCATCACCTCCATGATATTCGTGGAGGCCATGCGGAGAACCTGCACTGCTATCCCCACCCAGTAGTAGCAAGGCTCCATTCCTTTCCCTACAATGTAAAGGAGGACAACTGTGGAGCCTAGATTTCCACCTCTTCCCAGCAATAATGGAGCAACACTCCCTTTTCCCTATGGGGAGGTGTCAGTGGAGGCCATGTAACAAGGCTGGACTACCAGTTTCAGCAGAGGCCTGTTAAACAGAAGATGTAAATAAGATCTCATAACATAATATCCAAAATGACCAGATTATAAGTGAAAATAACTCACCATGCCAAGAACCAGGAAAATCTCAACTTGAACAAGAAAACACAATCAACAGATCCTAACACAGTTTGTTGGAATTAGCTGACAAGGATTTCAAAAGAGGGACTACAAAAATGCTTCAACAAGAAAGCACTTAAAAATATTCTTAAATAATTGGAAAAAATAAAAAAGAAAATCTCAGGAAAAAAGACACCCAGAACTAACCTCAGAATGTGACTTTATTTGGAAACAGGGTCTTTCCAGATGTAATTAAAGTGAGGTCATACTGAATTAGGATAATCTCTAAATCCAATGACTGATGTCCTTATAAAAACGCTATATGAAGACACAGAGAGACACACAGAGGAGAACATGTAGAGATGGGGCAGACATTAGAATGATGTGTCTACAAACCAAGTAACAACAAAGATTGCTGCCATCAGAAGCAAGGAGAGAAGCATGGAACAGATTCTCCCTCTGAGCTTCCAGAAGGAACCAACCCTGCCAATATCTTCATTTTGGACTTTTGGCCCCCATATTGTTAGAGAACAAGTTTCTGTTGTTTTAAGGCACAAAGGTTGTGGTCCTTTAATACAGAAGCCCTAGGAAACTAATACAGTAGCCAAAAATTGTTTAAAACTCACCAGATGGGTTCAATAGAAGGACAGAAATATGTAATGGACAGAATGTTGGTGTCCTCCCTCACCTCATTCATATGTTGAAGTCTTAATCTAGTGTGGTTGTATTTGGAGATGGGGACTCTATGGAAGCAATAAGTTTAAGTGAGGTCATAAGAGTAGGACTCTGATCCGATGAGTATCTTTATACGAGAGATACCAGTGAACTCTGTGTGTGCACACAAAGATGTCATGTGAACACACAGCGAGATGGTAGATGCTTACAAGCCAAGAGAGGAGGACTCAGAATCAATCTATCTTGCTGTCACCTTGATCTTGGACTTCCAGCCTCCAGAACTAGGATAAATAAATGTATATTATTTAAGACATCCAATCTGTGGTTTTGTTATGTGCAGCCTGAGAGGACTAATACAAGACAACCTAGGAAAGAATCAGTGAATTTGAAGATAAAATAATAGACGTTACTCAATCTGAAAAAGAGAGAAATTGGATTAAAAAGAAAGGAAGGAAGGAAGAATGGAAGCGAGAGAGGGAGGGAAGAAGGGAGAGATGAGAGAGACAGAGAGAGAGAGAACAAAGCTTCAGGAACATGGAAGATTACAACAAAAGATTTAACATTTGTGTCATGGGAGTCCTAGGTGAAGAGAAAAAAAGAAGGTGGAGCTAAAAATGTGTTCAAAGAAATAAAGCTTAAAATTTCCCAAATTTGATGAAAGACATACACACACAGATTCAAGAAGCTGACTAAACCCCAAGCATGATAAACCAAAGAAATCCATTATAAGACACACCATAAACAAATTTCTGAAAACTAAAGTCTTGAAAGCAGTTGCAGAGAAATTAACTTTACCAATAAAAGAGCAACAATTTAAATTGCAGCAGATTTCTCATCAGAAACCATGCAAGCCAGAAAGAAGTGGCACAACATGTTTAAGTACTGAAAGAAAAAACTGTCAACCCAGAATGCTGAACCAAGTGAAAAAATCCTTCAGGTATGAAAGTCAAGACATTCTCAAGTGAAGGAAAAACTAACATAATTTGTTAACTGAAGAACTATAGTAAGTCCTTAATGTCATCAATAGTTTCTTGGAAACTGCAACTTTAAGCAAAATGATGTATAATGAAACCAAGTTTATCATAGACTAATTGATATTAACAAGGTAAGTCCATACAGCATATTTCTGGTCACAAAAACAATACCACGCTTCTAAATAAATGCCCAGACACGGGAAGTGAGGAGCGCCTCTGCCCGGCCGCCCGGTCTGGGAAGTGAGGAGCGCCTCTGCCCGGCCGCCCCCTCTGGGAAGTGAGGAGCGCCTCTGCTCAGCCGCCCCGTCTGGGAAGTGAGGAGCGCCTCTGCCCGGCCGCCCCGTCTGGGAGGTGAGGAGCGCCTCTGCCCGGCTGCCACCCGGTCTGGGAGGAAGTGAGGAGCGCCTCTGCCTGGGCGGCCCCGTCTGGGAAGCGAGGAGCGCCTCTGCCCGGGCGGCCCCGTCTGGGAAGCGAGGAGCGCCTCTGCCCGGCCGCCCTGTCTGGGAGGTGAGGAGCGCCTCTGCCCGGCTGCCCTGTCTGGGAGGTGTACCCAACAGCTCTGAAGAGACAGCGACCATCGGGAGCGGGCCATGAGGACGATGGCGGTTTTGTTGAAAGGAAGGGGGGGGAAGTGTGGGGAAAGGAAGGAGAGATCAGATTGTTGCTGTGTCTGTGTAGAAAGGGGTGGGCATAGGAGACTCCATTTTATTCTGACTAGGAGAAATTCTTCTGCCTTGGGATGCTGTTGATCTATGGCCTTTCCCCCAGCCCCATGCTCTCTGAAACATATGCTGTGTCAACTCAGGGTTAAATGGATTAAGGGTGGTGCAAGATGTGCTTTGTTAAACAGATGCTTGAAGGCAGCATGCTCTTTAAGAGTCATCACCACTCCCTAATCTCAAGTACCCAGGGGCACAAACACTGCAGAAGGCCGCAGGGTCCTCTGCCTAGGAAAACGAGAGACCTTTGTTCATGTGTTTATCTCCTGACCTTCTCTCCACTATTATCCTATGATCCTCCCATATCCCCCTCTCCGAGAAACACCCAAGAATGATCAATAAATACTTCATAAATTAAAAAAAAATAATAAATAAATAAATAAATAAAAATAAATGCCCAGACACATCTAGTATTAAACATTAAAATAAATGTGAGCTATACATACATTTAAGAAAGATTAATAAAACAAGGAAGGTAGTTATTTACTCACCTGTTGGTGATGTAATTAAAGTGAGGTCATGCTGGATTAGTATAAGCAGTGAGTGACAGCAGTCATCATGGTAGTGAGTTAAACCAAGGAATAAATCTTTGCAGAGCAAAAATTGTAAGGAGTATCTCCTACCACCATGCAGTTCGAAAACAATAATAAATATGGCAGGCTGGCTGGGTGCTCTTATACCAAATTATTTACTGTTATGCATTTGTATGATTATTATATACCTTACAAATTTTATTTTACAATAATTTATATTCACTTATTCTTCATTTCCAACCTGCTTATTCCATTTCAGGGTCCTGGGTGGCTGAATCTTATTCTGGCAGCTCAGGGTGCAAGGCACCCTGGAAATGATGCCATTCCATCACAAAGTGCGTGCACCCACACACGCACCACACACACACACACACCACACACACACCCCTCACTCATACTTGGATAATTTAGATAACTTAGATACACCAATTAACCTAATGTGCACATCTCTGGGATGTGGGAGGAAATTGGAGTGCCCAGAGAAAACCCATACAGACATGACGAGAATGTGCAAACTCTACACAGACAGTGGCCATGGCTGGGAATCAGTTGTTTTTTTTTTTTTTTCTCATCAACATTATAAAGAAATGACGTTAAACAAAATAACATTATTTCAGGACCTGCTGTACCATAGAAGGATGGCTAAAGGAAGTTCTCCAAACATTAAGGAAATGATGAAAGAAGAAAACCCGAAACATTAGGAGTGAAGAAAGAACAATGGAAATAATAAAAATATGAGTAAATATAATGGACTATCCTTCTTCACTTGCATTTTCTAAATTATGTTTGATGGCTAAAACAGAAATTATATAACATGGTCTGATGTGGATTCAATTTATGTAATGAAGAGATTTAAGACAATTACATTATGAAAGGAGAAGGGTAAAGCGACCTAAATAGAGGTCAGGCTTCTATCCCTCACTCAAAGTGGCAAAAGTGTTGATACCAGTAGATGGTCATAGATTATGTTATGTATGACGTAATATGGAAAGCAACCACTCAAAAACCTACACAAAGAGATACACTTAAAAAAAAAAACCTCACCATAGATAAATAAAAATGGAATTCTAAAAACTGTTTAACCCATAGGAAGAGTGGAGAAATAAAAGAGAATGAAAAGCAGAGGGAACGAAAAGAAAACAATCAAATGGCAGGCTTAAACACTAACAAATAATTGCATTAACTGCAGGTGTTCTATAAATATAATTTATAACTCTGAGACTGGCAAAACGGAGTGAAAAAAATGACCCAAAATAAGCTCTCTATAAGAAACTCACTTCAAATATGACATAGGTAGACTGAACATAAGAGGATGAAAAAAGATACACCATACAAAGATTAATTAAAAGAAAGCAGAGTTGGCAATTTCAATATCAGATAAAACAGACTGCTGAGCAAAGAAAATCACCAGGGCCAAAAAAGACATTAAATAATAATAACAGGGTCAAATCACAAAGAAGACATAGCAATCATACATGTGTATGTACCAAACAACAGATCTTAAAAATCTATGAAACAAAAATTGGTAGAACTGAAAAAAAAAAAAAATAGACATCCACTATTAAAGTTGGATACTTCAACACATCTCTCTCAACACTTGATAGAAATACTAGACAGAAGGGTGGGCGTGGTGGCTCACGCCTGTAATCCCAACATTTTGGGAGGCCAAGGCGGGTGGATCACCTAAGGTCAGGAGTTCAAGACCAGCCTGGCCAACATGGTGAAACCCTGTCTCTACTAAATATAAAAATTAGCCAGGTGTGGTGGCGGGTGCCTGTAATCCCAGCTACTCGGGAGGCTGAGGCAGGAGAATTGCCTGAACCAGGGAGGCGGAGGCTGCAGTGAGCCGAGATTGTGCCACTGCACTCCACCCTGGGCAACAGAGCAAGACTGTGTCTCAAAAAAAAAGGAAACACTAGACAGGAAAGCAGCAAGGATGTATAAGAACTTTAAAAAGCCATCAACCAAAAGAATCTAATTAATATTTAGACAATACTTCACACAACAATAACAAGATTCACATTCTTTTGAAATGCTTATGGAACACTCACCAAGACCATATCTTAAGTCACAAAATAAAAGTCAACTAAAAAAATTTTTTTTAAAGAGACAGCATCTTGCTCTATTGCCCAGGCTGGAGTGCAGTGGTGCCAATCATGGCTTACTGCAGCCTTCAACTCCTATCCTCAAGTGATCCTCCTGCCGTGGCATCCAAGAGACTTGGGATTACAGGCATGAACCACTGCTCCCGGCCTCAAGGAATTTTTAAAAATCAAAATCGCACAGCATGTGTTCTGAGATAACAATGAAATCAAACTAGAAATCAATAACAAAAAGATAATAGGTAAATCTCCAAACATATGGAAATTAAACACCACATTTCTGAATAACACATGAGTCAAGAGGCGCAGTTGTGCACTGGGTCACCAAGGTGACTCTCCCAAAATATACTCCATCACACCTGGCCCCTCTGCCCATGACCCTCAATCCAGCTGAATATGACATATCTCCTCCACAAACTGCAACCTGAGCATTTGGCCATAAATCTGGGTTTAAACAGGGGTACTTATTCAGCACAGTGATCCTAACCAATGATGATTCATCGAGGGCTCATCAAACATCTTGGCTTAATTTGTTGGACTTGTGTAAGATCAGCACATGTCTATCCCAATTTCATACCCATTATCAAATACTCATACAGTAGCTCTATGTGGAATCGGATCTGTCTTTTTCTGGTGTTGTTTTCAAAACTGGTAGGGATAGGAAAGAAAAGCTTATCCACGAAGAAAAATTGGATCAAACATTTAACATCTCATATTAAGTCTAGCAATGATGATTTTATGTATTCCTGCTTAAATACACTTCTGTTAATCCAAAAATCCCACCACATTTCTAAATAATACATGTGGGCTGGACGCAGTGGCTCACACCTGTAATCTCAATACTTTAGGAGGCCAAGGTAGGTGGATTGCCTGAGGTCAGGTGTTCGAGACCAGCGTGGCCAAAATGGTGAAACCCTGTCTCTACTAAAAGTACTAAATTAGATGGGTGTGGTAGCATGTGCCTGTAATCCTAGCTACTCGGGAGGCTGAGACAGGAGAATCACTTGAACCCAGGAGGCGGAGGTTGCAGTGATCCAAGATCACGCCACTGCACTCCAGCCTGGGCAACAGAGTGAGACTCCATCTCAAAAACAAACAAACAAACAAACAAACAAATTTCTAATATTGGTAATTTGTATCTTCTTTCTTTTTTAAAAAAAAAATTGGTTAACCTGGCTACAGATCTGTTAATTTTATTGATAATTCAAAGAGACAGCTTTTGGTTTCACTGATTTTCTCTATCATCTTCTGGTTTTCAATTTCATTGATTTCTGCTTTGATTTTTATTATTTCCTTCTACTTACTTTAAGCTTAAATTGCTCTTATTTCTCTAGTTTCTTCTTTCTGAAGCTTAGATTGACTTTAGATCTTTCTTCTTCTCTAATATATGCATTTAATGCTATAAATTTTCCTCTAAGCATGGCTTTTGCTGCATCCCACAAATTTGGTAAACTATATTTTTCATTTTAATTTAGTTAAAAATATTTTTAAGTTTCTCTTGAGACTTTTTTTTGATCCATGTGTTACCTACTAGTCTAGTGTGTCGTTTATTCTAGAAATACCTTGGGGATTTTCCAGCTCTCCGTTATTGGTTTCTAGTTTAATTCCATTGTGCTTTGAGAACATACTTTGTATGATTCTATCATTTTACATTTGTTCAAGTGTGTTTCATGGCCCAGAATGTACTATCTCTTGAATACTCCATGTGAGCTAGATATGAATGTGTATTCTATTATTACTGTATTAGAATGTGTATTCTATTATTGTTGGATGGAGTGCTCTATAAATGCCAGTAGATCAAGTTGATTGATGGTGGTATTCAGATCAAATATATACTTACTGATTTTCTGCCTACTTGATTTATCAATTATTGAAAGAGGGTCGTTGAAGTCTTCAACTATAATGGGATTTGTCTATTTCTCCTTGGAGTTCTACCAGTTTTTGCCTCATATATTTTGGTACTCCATTGTTAGTGACATATGCTATATATGTCATATATCCACTCAAGATCAAAAATAAGGCAAGAATGTCTGTTCCCACCACTTTTATTCAATGTAGTGCTGGAAGTCTTAGCTAGTACAATAAGGGAAGAAAAGGAAATAAAAGACATACAAATTTAGAAAGAAAATATTTGCAAATCACACATCTTACACAGGACTCATATCTAGAATATATAAAGAACTTTCAAAACTCAAAAGTAAAAATACAGACAAACAGGTTAGGCACAGTGGCTCACACCTGTGCCCAGTGCTTTGGAGGCCGAGGTGGGAAGATGGCTTGAGGCCAGGAGAATTCAAAACCAGCCTGGGCAACACAGAAAGACCCTGTCTTGAAAGAAAAAAAATTAGCTGGGCATGGTGGCAAGTGCCGGCAGTCCTAGCTACTTGGTAGGATCACTTGGGTCCAGGATTTCAAGGCTGCAGTGAGCTATGATCATGCCACTGCACTCTAACCTGGGCAACAGAGCAAGACTCTTTTTCTAGAACAAACATCCGAACAGTCTAATTAGAAAATGGGCAAAGGATGTGAACAGATATTTCACCAAAGAGGATACAGAGATGGCAGATAAGCACATTAAAATATGTTTGTTTGTTCGTTTGTTTGTTTGTTTTTGAGACAGAGTCTTGCTCTGTTGCCCAGGCTAGAGTGCAGTGGCACGATCTTGGCTCCCTGCAACCTCCACCTCCTGGGTTCAAGCAATTCTCCTCCCTCAGCCTCCCAAGTAGCTGGGATTACAGGTGCATGCCACCACACCCGGCTAATTTTTTGTATTTTTAGTAGAGACGGGATCTCACCATGTTGGCCAGGCTGGTCTTGAACTCCTGACTTCAAGCGATCCACCTGCCTCAGCCTCCCAAAGTGCTGGGATTATAGGCATGAACCACTGCACCCGGCCTAAAATGTATTAAACATCAATAGCCATTAGGGAAATGTAAATTAAAACTATGGTAAGATATCATTACACACCTATTAAAAGAGGTAAAATAAAATAGTGACCATTCTAAAAGCAAGTCAAAACGCAGAGAAGCTGTATCAATGTATGAACATTGCTGATGTTCTGGAAAATTGTTTGGCAGCATTCATACTCCTTGAAGGTTATTCCAGAGAAATGAAAATTATGTGTGGAGACAAAAACCTGCATAATAGCCCTAAATTGGAAACAAACATTCTTCAATGGGTGAATGGCCAAACTGTGTTATATGTAACAGCACTCAGCAAAAAAAGGGACAAACTACTGATACAACTTGAGTGGATATAAAGGGTATTATATGGAAAAACCAGTATAAAAGCCAATCTTGAAAGGTTACATACTATATGATTCCATGTATATAATATTTTCAAAATGACAAAATTATAGAGATGAAGTGGGACTTTTAGGGATTGGGGTGAGAGGAAGGAGGGGTGACTGTGGCTATGAATAGCATGAGGAAGCCTTGGGATAATAGAACAGTTCTATACTTGATTGTGATGGTGGTTACATGAATTTATACATGGTTCTGATATTATACCAAAGGTATGTAAGATTTTCCCACCCATTGGAGGAAAATAAGCAAAGGGTACACAAAACCTCTATGTATATTTTTTAAAACTTTCTGTGATTTTTAAAGTACTATTGATACATGCAATAACTTGGATCTCAAGAGCATTATTGCTGAGTGAAAAAAGCCAACTTCAAAAGGTCACACACTGTATGATTCCACTCATATAACATTTTTAATACCTTCACTTGCTTTTATTCATATACTATTCTTGAAATGACAACAATTATAGAGTAGATAATAAATTAGTGGTTTCAGGCTGGGCACGGTGGCTCACGCCTGTAATCCCAGCACTTTGGGAGGCTGAGGCGGGCGGATCACCTGAGGTTGGGAGATCGAGACCATCCTGGCTAACATGGTGAAATCCCACCTCTACCAAAAATACAAAAGATCAGCCAGGCATGGTGGCATGCGCCTGTAGGCAGGAGAATCACTTGAACCTGGGAGGCAGAGGTTGCAGTGACCCGAGACTGCGCCACTGCACTCCAGCCTGGGCAACAGAGAGAGACTCCATCTCAAAAACAAAAACAAAAACAAAAACAAAAAACAAAAAAACAAATTAGTGGTTTCCAGGGATTAGGTACTGGATGGAGGAGAGAGGTATAGATGGCACAAGAGAGATCCTTTTGGTGATGAAACATACAAATGAGTGCGTGTAAAACTGGTACAATCTGAACATGGTTTGTATATTGTACTACTGCCCATTTTCTGCTTTTGATATTGTACTAGCTTTGTCCGGTGTTACCTCTGGAGGAAACTGGGTGAAAGGTACACAGGACCTTTCTATTTTTGCAACATCTTTGAATCTATAATCATTTCAAATTTTTAAAAAATCTTAAAAAGTAAAAAGAGGCCTTTGCATCCCAAAATTCTACTGGCAGGAAGCAGATTGAGAAAACAACTCAACTGCAAATGCACAGAAAAAGGAAGGAATGACTCAGAACAATGAACCCAAAGGGGAATCAAAATCCTAGTAGGATTTTATGTAGAAATCAGTAAGTTGATTTTAAAATTCAAAGGAGAGAGGTAGTCTTCTCAAAAAATCATGTTGGGGCTGGGCATGGTGGCTCACACGATGGGAGGCTGAGGCAGGCAGATCACTTGAGGTCAGGGGTTCGAGACCAGCCTGGTAACATGGTGAAACTCTGTCTCTACTAAAAATATAAAAATTAGCCAGCTGTGTTGGCACACATCTGTAATCCCAGCTACTTGGGAGGCTGAGGCAGGCGAATCACTTGAACCCAGGAGGCGGAGGTTGCAGTGAGCTAAGAGTGCAACACTGCACTCTAGCCTGGGCAACAGAGAGAGACTCTGTCTCTGAACAAAACAAAACAAAATCCTGTTGGAATAATTGGATATCTATAAGAAAAGAAGAACCTTAATCCATACCTTAGACTATATACAAGTTAACTAAAAAATAGGTCAAATATCTAAATTTAAAAAACTAAAACTATAAAATGTTTAGAAGAAAATATAGGCATAAGCCTCTGTGACTTCAGGTTAGGCAAATATTTCTTAGATATGACACCAAAAGCATAGCCCATTTAAAAAAGTGATAGTGACTGGGTGTGGTGGCTCATGCCTGTAATCCCAGCACTTTGGGAGGCCAAGGCAGGTGGATCACGAGGTCAGGAAATCGAGACCATCCTGGCTAACATGGTGAAACCCCATCTCTACTAAAAATACAAAAAATTAGCTGGGCGTGGTGGCGGGCGCCTGTAATCCCAGCTACTCAGGAAGCTGAGGCAGGAGAATGGCGTGAACCCAGGAGATGGAGCTGGCAGTGAGCCAAGACCGCGCCACTGCACTCCAGCCTGGGTGACAGAGCAAGACTCCATCTCAAAAAAAAAAAAAAAAAGTGATTAAAGTGATTGGACTTCATCAAAATTAAGAATCTGTTCTTAAATAGATAGTTAAGAAAACGAAAAGATAAACCACAGGCTAGTGGAAAATACTGGCAATTCATATACCTGATAAAGAGATCCAGAATTAGTGAAGAACACTCAACACAATTATATTTAAAAGAAACAACTTAAAAATGGGCAAAAGACTTGAATAAAAACTTCATCAAAAAAGACAGATGGCAAATAAACACATGAAAATATGTTCAACATTATTCGTCATTAGGGAAATGCAAACTAACACTACTGTAAGATATGATGACATACCTACTAGAGTGGCTAAAAACAAAACAAACAAATAAAAATCTAACAGTACCAAATACTGCCAAGAATGTGAGTCAGCTAGACCTTGAATATATTGCTGGTGGAAATATAAAATGGTACAGCCACTTTGGAAAATTCTGGCAGTATCTTCTAAAGTTAAACATATAATTACCATAGGATCCAGTAATCCCACTCCTAAGTATGTATCCAAGTGAAATAAAAACTTGTATTCCCACAAAAACCTGTACACAAATGTATTTAGTAACTTTATTCATAATCACTGAAAACCAGAAACTAGCCCAGATGTCCTTTAATGATTACATATACAAACTGTGGCATATTTATAGACTGAAATACTACTTAACAATGAAAAAACCCCAAATTATTGACATATCCAACATGTACAAATCTTAAGTGAAAGAAATACAGATTCAAAGGGCTGCATACCGTATGATTCCACCTATATGGTGTTTTGGAAAAGGCAAAGCTATAGAGACTGAAAACACACATCAGTTTGTTGCCAGGGCTGGGAGTGGGAAGAGGAGTTAACTACAAAGAGGTGGCTTGAGGGAACTTAGGGGGGTTATGAAGCCATTCCATATATTAACTGTGGTATTCTACGCTAGTATGCATTTGTCAAAACTTAAAGAACTGTATACTAAAAAAGGTAAATTTTACTGTATATAAAATATACCCCAGTAAACCTAACTAAAGAAATTAAAGAACAAAGTATGAGAGGAAATAAAACAAAAGAGTGGAACTCCCACCCATTAAGATGGCTACTATCAAAGAAACAGAAAATACCAAGTGTTGGCAAGGATATAGGGAAACTGGAATCCTTGTACATGGTTGGTGGGGATGTAAAATGGTATAGCCACTGCGAAAAACAATATGGTGGTTCCTCAAAACATTAAAAAGGGAATTACCGTATGATTCGGCAGTTCCACAGTTCCACTTCTAGGTATATACACAAAAGCTGAAAGCAAGGCCTTGAAGAGATGTTTGTATATCCTTGTTCACAGCAGCATTATTCACAATAGCTAACAGGCGGAAGAAACTCAAACATCCGTCGATGAATGAACAGAGAAAGAAAATGTGGCCTATACATACAATGGAATATTATTCAGCCTTAAAAAGAGAAGGAAATTCTTTTTTTTTTTGAGACGGAGTGTTGCTCTTTTGCCCAGGCTGGAGTGAAGTGGCGCAATGTTGGCTCACTGCAACCTCCACCTGCCAAGTTCAAGTGATTCTCCTGCCTCAGCCTCACAAGTAGCTGGGATTATAGGTGCCTGCCACCACGCCTGGCTATTTTTGGTACTTTTAGTAGAGACGGGGCTTCACCGTGTTGGCCAGGCTGGTCTCGAACTCCTGACCTCAGGTGATCCACCTGCCTCAGCCTCCCAAAGTGCTAGGATTACAGGCATGAGCCACTGTGCCCGGCCAAAAGAAGGAAATTCTGACACATGCTACAACATGGAAGACATGTTAAGTGAAATAAGGCAGTCACAAAAAAAGACAAATATTGTATTAGTCCACTTATATGAGGTTCCTAGAGTAGTCAAATTTATAGGGACAGGAAGTAGAACAGTGGTTGCCACGGGCTGGGGGAGGTAAAATGGGCAGTTATTATTTAATGGATACAGAGATCCAATTCCATAGGATAAAAGAAGTTTAAAGATGGATATCCATGATGGTTGTACAAACAGAAGGTACTTAATGTCACTCAACTACTTTTTTAAATGGTTAGGGCTGAGTGTGATGGTTCACACCTGTAATCCCAGCACTTTGGGAGGCCGAGGTGGGCAGATCACTTGAGGTCAGGAGTTTGAAAGCAGCCTGGCCGACATGGTGAAACCCGTCTCTACTAATAATACAAAAATTAGCTGGGCATGGTGACGTGTGCCTGTAGTCCCAGCTACTGGTGAGGCTGAGGCACGAGAATCACTTGAGTGCAGGAGGTGAAGGTTATGGTGAGCCAAGATTGCACCACTGCACTCCAGCCTGGGCGACAGAGTGAAACTATGTCTCAAAAACAAAAATAAAAATGGTTAGAAGGTAAATTTTATGTTATCCGTATCTTACTATACATATTTTTTTTAAAAAAAAGAGTGGAGGTTTTCACTCAAGAGTCTTGGATTTAGTCCACAAGGCTTATCAGCTGTGTGTCATTGGGTTAGGTCTCTTTACCCACTTCTCCAGTTTTCACCCCTGCCACTCTTGGCCCCTGCTTTCTATTCCAGCAACATCCAATATACAACATAATTCCATTCCACACTCATATTCTTTAAATTCCCTCTTTTGAGAATGCTCTGCCCACCTCCCCCGACCCACCCCATACCCGTATGCTTAGCCAACATCTACTCATCCTTCATTCCTCCTCACCATCTCTAGGAAGATTCCCTGACATCCTCAGCCTGGGTTGGGAGGCTCCACCTCTGCTCCCACAACCCTCAGTATTACCCGTATCATGCTATTTATTTCATTTTTCAAAAAATACTTTTTGGGCATCCATTGTCCACCATGCACTTTTCTAGGATCTGGTGGCTTATCAATGAATAAAACGGACACAAATCCCTACCCCTGAGGAGTCTACCTTCTGGGGTACCTATCCCCTTGGCCTGTGAACTCAGAGGCATGCTCTGTCTATAATGTTGCTGTCCCTCAGTGCCTAGCACACAGTGATTCCCCAGCCCTCGAAGCTCAGGAGTTGAGTAGTGAGTATAGTTGATTCTGATACAGCCTGCCAGGCACCAGGGCCTCAGAGCAGCATTGTTCAGTGAAGTCCAGTTGATCAGAGCTGAAATTGTGTGCAAGGAGGGAGATGTCTGAACAGGCAGAGCAGCCAAGGAGTATGGGGGTAGACAGAAGAGAGAGAGGGTGTACCCTCTGTGTCTTCCTTGCCAGATCACCACATTGGTTTCTTCCCTAGGCCACAGCAGCAGTTTAACCCACTACCTAACCTTCACTCTAATAAGAAAGGATATTTATATGTGAGAAGCTGTCCCACAGCCTAGGGTTGGCCCCTCACCCCTCCATTCAGAGCTAAGCACCCCCTGTGCATGTACATCTCTCCCCACTAGAAGTGGAATGGTGTGGAGTGGGTCCCACATTTGATTGGTTATCTGACTGGCCTGCTGAATGGGGTGGTGCCCACAAAAATGCTTTTCACAAGCTCTTCATACTATTCTGATGCAGCCAGCTGGGCACCAGGGATTCAGGGCAGCCAGCGCTCTTTACGGCCTGTTGTGATCTGCCTAACCCACCACAACTCCCTCTCTGCCTCATCTTCTCCCACCACCATTCATTCTCCTCTTCCCTCTCTCTCTCAGGTGTCTGCTCAAATCTCATCCTGTTGGTGAATCTTTTCTAGACCACCTTTTTAATATACCAAACCCTCTACCTCTGCCCTCCCTGTTCCCTTTACCCTGGTTGCTGTTCTCCAGGCACTTATTTCCATCTGACGTAGCACTGGCGTGCTGGAGCTGACTCATAAGGGTTCACAAAAGTCTACTGTTACACTTCTAGGAATTCTGCAGGCTGGTTGTTAGGCATGGCCATCATTAAAATGTAATTGATAGCAACTTCCAATTAAATAAGTGATATTAAAAACATAGGGTGAAAAATGCTTAAACTTGTCACTTTCTATTTTTTACTACCTTTTACTATTATCTATGTTCTTAGGATTCTTTATATCTGTCTATCTGTAGAGTAGAAATATATCATATATAAATCATATATAGAGCTGAAAAAAGACCCCCCAAAAACAACAAAAAAAGAGAAAACATAAGCAAGTGTCCTGTCCATAGCTACTCGATTGTAAATAACAAAAAGAATCTGAGAAATATACCTCCAGTATTCGAAAACTATGGTCTAATTCAGCAAATAGGTCAATGAAATCCTTGATAAATGAGTTAAATTTCAATATCTCTGTTGTTTCACTTTTTCACCTTCTTATTACGGTTTCGTGTAAATGAAAATACCAACATTAATGTTGGTATTATACTTGTTTATCCATTACAACCATAGGTTGGCTATAAATAGAAGGGTTAGGCAAAATCCAAGAAAAGCATACTATAAGAAGCAACTCATTAATAGAAGTTACAATAAAGAGTATTATAGGATTTTATTATTTGTTGATTTCTATCAGTAAAATTTATAATACAAACATACATTTTGCTTCAGAGAGCCAATTATTAAACACTTACAAGCACACACACTGTTTCCCCTCCACTAGAATGTAAGCTTGAGGGCAAGAATTTTCTGTTATTCTAGCACTTAGAAAAAGCACCTGGCAAGGCCAGGCATGGTGACTCACACCTGTAATCCCAGCACTGTGGGAGGCGGAGGTGGGCGGATCATGAAGTCAAGAGATCAAGACCATCCTTGCTAACATGGTGAAACCCCATCTCTACTAAAAATACAAAAATTAGCTGGACGTGGTGGTGGGTGCCTGTAGTCTCAGCTACTTGGGAGGCTGAGGCAGGAGAATCGCTTGAACCCAGGAGGCGGAGGTTGCAGGGAGCCAAGATCTCACCACTGCACTCCAGCCTGGTGACAGAGCGAGACTCTGTCTCAAAAAACAAAAAACAAAAAACAGAAAAAAAAAAAAAAAAAAAAAAAAACAGAAGAGAAAAGAAAAAGCACCTGGCATGTAGCAGTCGCTCAGTCAAAACAGGCAACATGACTGAATGGATGAGCATGGTTTGGGAATCCCTGGTTTCATGGGTTGACTATCAGACCTTGGTTAAGTTTCCAGCCCACTATGATCTAGCTGGGCTAGATCTAGTGTGGCCTTGAGTAGATTATTCAACCTCTTTGAACCTTGGCTTCCTCATTTAAAAAGAGGGGATAATCCTCTTACCTCACAGGGAGGTTGTGACAATGCACACAGCTGTCTGTCGCCTATTGTCTATATTTCTTTCTCATCCTCTACCCCTCACCTCTGCCACATACACTCCTTGGAGACCCAGCCCTGCTACTGTCACATTTCAGTGATGTCACAGCTGCAGGTGGTACAGAGCCAGCACCATCATCTGATGCCCAGCCTGAATGCTGGCTGAACTGAGAGGAACAGGGTGGATGCCTGGCACTGGTGTTGCTCCATTCGTCTGTGAGATCTCACAGCCCCAGCATGAGTCCATCAGCAAAGAAGAGGCCCAAGAATAGCAGGGTTTCCAAGGTCAGACTTGGGACTAGACCCTGGGGGTGAGTCCCTAGAGGGGATCTTAACAAAGAATCCACCATGCCAAGGACAGGGGCTTTCCAGCATGGGAGAAAAGGGAAAGGTGAAGGGTGAAGGGAGGTCAGGAGAGTTAAAATGGTCTCCCAGTTCTGTCCCCAGACCAAGATGACAAAACTCCCAGCCTAGGATTGGTCAAACCATGCTCAGCCAAATGGAGAGGCACATGGAGGAGTTCAGGAGGATTCCTCCAGTGCCTCACTCTGTCGCCCAGGCTGGAGTGCAGTGGCGAGATCTCAGCTGACTGCAGCCTTCACCTCCTGGGTTCAAGTGATTCTCCTGCCTCACCCTCTTGAGTAGCTGGGACTACAGGGACATGCCACCACACCTGGCTAATTTTTGTATTTTTTTTTAGTAGAGTCAGGGTTTCACCATGTTGGCCAGGCATCTCAAACTCCTGACCTCAAATGAGCCACCCACCTCAGCCTCCTAAAGTGCTGGGATTACAGACATGAGGCACCACACCTGGCTGATTCCTCTGGGTTTATGTCTCTCTCTTATCCTCTGTCCCTCAGATGCAAGACGAGAAACTGCAGGACGAGACAGAGCAGCCTGTGAGCAAAGTAATTGAGCGGAACCGTCTGAGAACGGTGAGATACCCTGTTTTGGCCCCAGCTTGGGGAAGCTCATATACTCATGCAGTGCTGCCCTGGTTGCCAGGCTGAGTGGCCCAGGGGAGCCAGTAGGCCGGCCCTTGGCTGAGCGGAGCCAGAGGCAGGCAGGGGAGAGGGAGTCTGTCCAGGAAAGCTGAAGCTTCTATTTACCTGGTTTCCTGACCTTGGCAGGTGTTAAAAAACTTGTCACTCTTGAAGCTACTCAAGAGCTCGAACCGCCGGATCCAAGAACTGCATAAGCTGGCCAAAAGGTGTTGGCATTCACTGCTCAGTGTTCCAAAGATTCTCCGCATCTCCTCTGGGTAAGCTGGGGCCTGGCCCCCATAATGGACCCAAATGCCGTCTTTCTGGGAACAGGCATTGTGCTAAGGAATTTAGAGAACAAGTCTACTTTTCACAAAGCCTCTGTGAGAGAGGTATTTATTAACTCTATTTTACTGCTGGAGAGCTGAGGCTGAAGAGGTGAAGTGACTTGTCTCATTCAGTTAACTCAACTGATAAGTGGCAGAGCCAGGATTTGAAGCCATTCCTGTCTAATATTAGAGCTGTGGCCATAACAATGGTTGTAATCATCCAGTTGTGGCACTCACCTCACCCTAGGGCACTGAGACAGACAGGTCACTCCTCCTCCTCCTCCCCTACAAGTCAGTATAACCCAGAGAGTCACCTTCAGACTGACCCCTGAAATCTGAAGATTAATCTTGCTGAGGCTCGGTTTCTTTATTAATTTATTTTTATTTTTATTATTTTTTTTAACCATGCCTCCGAGACAAGCTCAAACCGTTTCCTCATAAGTCACAGAGTATTAAGAAAGCTCACATTGATTGGTGCCTGCTAAGTGCCATCCTACAGTGTTAAGCACTTAAGAATTTTCCCATTTAGTTTATTCTTCACAACAATCCTGTTAGGTAGACAGAATTATCCTAGTTTTACAGATAAGGAAGCGGCTCTGAGAGGTTAAATATCTTGCCCAAATCACACAGGTGGTTAACAGGCAGAAGCAGAATCTGAGCCCGTTTGTCTGAATCCAACACCTGTGCTCTGTAAGCCATTCTGCTTCACTGCCTTCTACTTCACAGATATAGTAAGGATCCCAAGTTGTAAGGGTCCCAAGTCTGGCACAGAGCGAGGACTCAATCAGCGGGAGCCGTTATTATCATCACAGTATTGCCATTATCTGCAGCCCAAGGCCTCATCTCTCTCCACGCCCTTGGCTAGGATGGTGTTGCCACTGGGGGTTTACAGGGGGCCCAGTCTGTTACAGACACCCTTTGGGAAAGTCTCAGCACTTAATATTTCTGTCAAGGCCACCTTTCTGGGCTCCTCTTTCTGATTTGGCCTCTAGTTGCAGGCAGTCAGGAAACATAGAGCTAGAAGGATTAGGATCATCTAGCTCCATCATTTTCCAACTTAAAAAATTTTTTTTTTGTATGGAGACAGTCTCACCATGTTGCCCAGGCTGGTCTTGAACAGTTTTCCAACTTTATTAAAACAGTGAAACCTCTGTTCAAATATCTATTTCCAAGCCCCAATTGTGTTGTTATGAGCTGGGGGGAAGTATCCTGCCCCCAGTGGGTCAGGGGAGGTGACATTGAGACACCTCCTCAGAACCCTAAGGTTCTTGGAGCACAATTTAGAAAAACTACTGGACTGTTCACCCTCCCAGCTGAAGTCCAGAGAGACAGAACCCTAATCTAGTGGCAGATGATGTAGACAATATCCATTCTTAGGGGCCTTAACTACTAGTCATGGCTTTAACCTTCCCAATCTCTCATATCCCTCTGCCAGTGCTCATCACACCTCCTCACACCAGCACAAGGCCTCTGGGCAGTAGAAAAGTTTCTTTGCAGGCCCCTCTAGCTTTCTTAACAGACTCCCCTGAGCTGGCTACATAGCAACTGTCTTGGGAACCAGGGCCTCGGTCCTGCTGTGCTGACTGCCTTTCCTCTCCCTGCCAGGGAAAACAGTGCCTGCAATAAAGCAAAACAAAATAATGAAGAGTTCCAGGAGATCGGGTGCTCCGAGAAGGAACTCAAGTCCAAGAAATTAGAGTCCACAGGGGACCCTAAGAAAAAAGAGTACAAGGAATGGAAGCCCCAGGTGCAGTCAGGGATGAGGAACAAGGCGAAAACATCATTGGCGGCAATGCCACAGAAAGAAAAGCATATAGAGCCTGAGGTTCCAAAGACATCGAGGGATGATAGCTTGAACCCTGGAGCCCAGGGGAGGCAACCACTCACCGAGGGCCCCCGAGTCATCTTCATTAAGCCCTACCACAATAGAATTCCCATGGGGCACATGAAGCAGCTGGATATAGCCGACCAGTGGATCTGGTTTGAGGGGCTGCCCACACGAATCCACCTCCCGGCACCCAGGGTGATGTGCAGATCCTCCACCCTGCGTTGGGTCAAGCGCCGCTGCACCCGCTTCTGCTCCGCATCACTTGAAATGCCTATGTGGCATCCATACAAGGTGGGTGTGACAACAACACTGCCAGGCTAGGTGAGACGCAAGCCCCAAGCCAGGCCCAGAGCTGGGCCCCAGAGTCAGGGCTCAGGATCTGGAGTCTTGAGTGGTGTGTGGCTGGCAGTGCTGGGAGGCTCCGCCTTCATGTCCAGAGAGGGAGAAGCCTTAGACCAACATCATACAGCAGGGTAGTGACTAGGTTGAGGCGTCTCAGGATACAGCTAGGAGATGTGTGGAAGGAGGGGCACTGAAGTGAGCCATCTCACTGCCTGAAGGCCTTAGCAGAGGTGGAAACTGCTGTGGCTGTGAATCTCACAGTCAGAGGCCTACATAAGTGGGTTTAAGGATTTCCAAATGTGGGAGGGGAGAGATGGTCAAGTAGGGCTTTGCTGCATCTCATTCCCTCTTAGATCAATTCAACTCTCCATTTATGTTTGATTTATTCATGCCTCAAATAAGATTTACTCTGAACAGGCTAGGCATGGTGGCTCACGCCTGTAATGCCAGCACCTTGGGAGATCGAGGCAGGAAGACTGCTTGAGGCCAGGAGTTCAAGACCATCCTGGGCAACATAATGAGACACTGCCTCTACAAAAAATTTAAAAATTAGCCAGATGTGGTGGCTTACGCTTGTAGCGTCAGCTACTCAGGAGGCTGAGGTCAGAGGATCACTTGAGCCCAGGAGTCGAGGCTGCAGTGAGCTGTGACTTCACCACTGCGCTCCAGCCTGGGCAAGAGAGCAAGACCCTGTCTTAAAAAAAAGAAAGGAAAAAAAGAGATTTACTCTGAGCAGAAAGTTCCTTAACAAAAAAAGAAGAAAATACCGCAGCCCTTTCGTGGGAGAATGAAAGTCCCATGAAAGGAAGCGGGTGAGTGCCCACCGGGTCTAGCTTAAAGGGAGGTTTTTCCTTTTTAGCAAAGCCATTTCCAACCTACCACAGACACCACGGGCACTCTTGTCCCTGCGCCCGCTCCCCAAACGACCAGCGCCCCCTGGGGACAGTCTTAGCGCCTAACACCGAGGTTTCTGCTGGCAGGTTGATGTGACCTGGACGGGAGCCAGAGGTGCGAGCAGAGGGTGGAGATCGCGCAATCAGCTGAAGGGAAGGGATGGGTGGCGAAATTCACGAGTCTACAAATAAGATCTAACATATGGCACCTAAGACGAATACTGCTTACTCTGCCTGTTTGTCTGGGGCTGGGAAGGATGAAGGAAAGAGGCCTTCGGTAGAGGGAGCCTGTGTCGCGACTCCAGGCTTCCCCCACCCCCACCCCGAGGCCCCTAAGATCAGTCTAGAACCAAAGAAGCCAGCGAGCAGCACCCCTCCCCCACCTTCGCGAGCTGGTCTCCTGAGTGGCGCGCTCTATGAAGTCAGGGCGCTCGTGTGCTTCCTGGGTGCAAGGTGCCTCACAATCGCCCCGCGAGCTCGCAAGAGGAAACCGCGGCGTGGAGGCAGAAAGTAACTTGTCCAGGCTCACTCAGCTAGAAAGTGGCAGGAGCAAGGGCTCCTGGTTGCTCCCCATTCCATTTTCCCAAGAAAGGGAAAAGGCGAAATGAGAGCCTGCTCAGAAGTCACGAGGCAGGCGGAATAGTGCCAGCACCCTGTGGGTCATGCGCATGCATTGCGACCTGATTGTCAAAAATTGATTGTCAAAAACTGATTGCACTGTGGCTGGTGTCAAACAGTGGATGTCAGCTGGGCCTCCAAATGTGTCCTGCCTTGGTGACAGATCATAGAAGGCACCGGATCAGGCGGGGGAGCTGGTACTGCATCTCTACTGCTCCAGCGTGACATGGCAGGTCCACCCTCAATCCGAAGACCTCAACCCCAAGCCCTGGTCGACCCCATCTGGCCGGGGTCACCCTCTGTCGGTAGGAGTCACAGGGCCCTAACCATGCCGTGGGGGAGAGCAAAGCCAAGGGAGCCGGAGTTTTCTCTGGACGAAGACCTCCATATTCCCCAGAGGCAGGCTGCGTGGAGTGGGCGCCCTCGGGAGAGCAGGGGAGCCATCGAGGGGTTGAGCTCTCCGGGGTTGAGAGTCAGGGCAGCGATGAAAATGGATCTCCAGTTTGGGAGAGAGGAAGAACGATTGGATGGGCTCCCCCCACACTCCTCTCCACTATTACTGGGCACCAAGACTGGGCATCAGCAGCCGCGCGGACCAGCCTGGGCGGAGCCACAGCGCGGGGACTGCTTAGCACCGCATAGTGGCTGCTGCGTGCTCCCGAGCTCCTGCTCCCAGCGCAATCTTCCCGGAGCTCCCCTACAGTCGGTGGCTACCTCCGTCCCCACCACCCCGCTACTTCCCGCGCAACTTCCACCCCAGTAACCTCCACTTCCAGCAGTCTTCTCACCCAGCTTGCCCTCCAGCCCATTTCCTGAACAGTCTCCATTGTGGTTCCCTTGCTGGGTATTTTCAATCCCATCAACTGTCGAAAATAATCTCTCCTCACTCTTCCCTTCCATCAACCTTTGCGTGAACTTCTGTCCTAAGTGCGCTGTCAGTGGGCAGTCAAGACAGCGCCCTCCCAACTAAAAAATCTGACCCTTTCTGGGGAGCCCCCTTGCACTAGCCTTCGTGGGGGCCTGCCCAGGGAGCCCCAAGTGGAGGCTGGATTGGGTTGGGCCTGAGTGAGACTGGCAACTTCCACTTTGCTCCAGAGAGCTGGAGTTGGGCCCCAGTTGCCCACTGGGAACGCCACCGAGTATATGGGAGGGCTGTGTGCGAAGGCGGGGACTCAGCATGGCCAGGGCAGCAAGGGCAGGCCTGGGAGTGAGAGAATCCCAGCAGTACATTCTTCCACCTAATTCCACCTGCCTCCCACAATTCCACAACCGGGGTCTCCCCACTACCACCCTCCCTTTGTTTAACCATTTCAACCTAAAGCTCCTCCTCTGGGCCCAGTAACACCGATCTGGGGAGGAATCCACCCTAGAAATGGCTGCTTAACAGTTAACTGGGAAAAAATTGAAGTGTTTGAATCTGATTTTATATTGAGTGACTTTTTAGAAGTCACATGACCTCTCTGAGCCTATTTCATGTTTATAAAATAGTGATACTAATGTCTGTTTCAGGAGGTTTTAAGCAAATCAAGCTTGAGGTAGGAGAAGCCAGTTTGTGGGGCATTGAACAAATGTTTGGCCTTTTCCCACGCCACGCCAGGGCCATCATAATAAAGCCCTGTGGCCAGTCAGTCCCGGCTCCATTTCTCACTTATCAGCAGCTACCTAACTACTCACCTTTATGGAACTAGCTGCTTGTTAACAAGCCAAACGTTATGTTTATATTCACAACCTTTTGCTAATACGGCATCTAGATCCCTAAGACTGTCCGTCTCACAATTGTCTGGATCACACATAAACATAACTGGAACATGAAAAGCGGATGAGGCAGACAGGCCTAGCTTCTTACCAACTTTGTAATGGGGAAAAAGTTGTTTACTCCCAATCCTCTGTTTCTTTGTCTGCAAAATGGGGAAAATAGCGGTGCTTACCTTACTGGACTGAGTAAGAATACACATAAATCACTTTGCAGTACATGCCAGATAGGAGCTCAATACTTGGTAGTGGTACCTAGAGGACTGGCAAGCCTATCCCCCAACGTTTGAAAACACAGGCTCAGAAGAAAAATGTCTCCTGTTCTGTAAAATGGATACGGGGGCGGTAGCCTAATAATTGTCTAGAATTATGGATCACTTCCTATGTGCCAGGGGCTGAGCTAGGCGCTTTACACATGACATCTTATTGCATCTTCACAATAAAACCAGGGAGGGAACACTTTTTCCATTTTAAAGAATTAAGTGTTGACCTACCAGAAAACAAGACAAAACAAAACAAAACCGAGGGAAATAAGTACCATTATTACCCTCATTTTACATATGAGGAAATCTAGGTAAGGGAGATAACAGCTTACCCAAGATCTCACAGCTAGTAATGGGACTCCAGGACTTCGCACTCCACTGCAGCTCTCTAAAGCCTTCCAGAATTGGACCCCTATGACTGTGACTTGCCCAGGTAGTGGCAGGGCAGGGATTAAAACCCTCAGCTCCCTCTACTCCCTCCTGCCTCAATGCTATTTCTACCACCCTTTATTGCTTTACAACAGAAAACCTTAAGACAGTGGTTTTTAATCTCTCCACAGAGGAGTTCTCTTGTACCTTGATTCCATCCCTACTCCTCCTGACCTAGGTCCCCAGGGACCTGCTTCTGAGACTCCATGGTCCCTGGGCTGCCGGTACAAGGAGGTGTTCCACATCTGTGCACTGACTGCCTTCTGGGGCTGGCAGAAGGAAGCTACTCTGACCTGGGAGTTGCTGAGGAAGGAGTCCCAGGGGATTCCTGTCCAGGGGAGACTGTTTGAGCTGTGTACCCTCCAGGATGTTGGGAGTCCTGGAGCTTCCCATTGTACCCCCTGATGCCTGCTGGCTGCCATCTTGGCTCTCATTTGGTACTGATATGGACAGGGCTGCCTAGAGCGAGGGGTTAGAAATACCCTCTGAGCCAGACATCCCTTTTTCCTTTCCTGTCCTCCTTTAAGGGTTATAAACTATTCTGACCATCAGCTATGTAGGAGTCTCCACTTCTCTCTCTGAATGGCCAGAGTTCAGGTGGTGGGTGGGGAAAAGGGAGGTCAACTTCAGACACCTGGAGAGTTAAGGGATATGCCAACTCAGTAGTGGGCTAGTACTCTCTTATCTAGGTACCTTCTTTTATCCTTTGGAAATAGATTTCCCACATTCCTAAGATCGCCTGAAAATCTCTGGCCAATGCTGGGCACATTGGCTCATGCCTGTAATCCCAGCACTTTTGGAGGCTGAGGCAGGTAGATCACTTGAGAGGCCAAGAGTTCGAGACCAGCCTAGCCAATATGATGAAACCCCGTCTCTATGAAAAATACAAAAATTAGCCAAGCGTGATGGTGCCAACCTGTAATTCCAGCTACTTGGGAGGCTTAAGTATGAGAATTGCTTGAACCCAGGAAGCAGAGGTTGCAGTGAGCTGAGATTGGGCCACTACACTCCAGCCTGGGTAATGAAGTCAGAGTGAAACTCTGTTTCAAAAAAAAAAAAAGGCCAGCTGGGCTTGGTGGCTCACACCTGTAAAATCCCAGCACTTTGGGAGGCCGAGGCAGGTGGATCTCTTGAGCCCAAGAGTTCGAGACCAGCCTGTTCAAAGTGGCAAAGCCCTGTCTCTAAAAAAATACAAATACAAATACAAAAATTAGCTGGGCGTGGTGGCATGTGCCTGTAGTCCCAGCTACTTGGGGGGCTGGGGCAGGAGGATCATTGAGCCTGGGAGGTTGAGGCTACGCTGAGCCAAGATCACACCAGTGCACTCCAGCCTGGGTGACAGAGTGAGACCCTGCCTCAAAAAAAAAAAAAAAAAGGAAATCTCTGGCTATATTTAATGTACTGCATATTAGCTTTTCTTAGAAAAGCTGCATATAGCTTTTCTTAGAAAGCTATATGTTTATAAGCTATATGTTTATAAGGTACTATTCATCCTTGGTATTTAAAAAAATACAACAGGATAAGAAGATATGATTATAAGGTGATAGACTATTTAACCAGACTGTTTAACCAGTCAGAACTCATACATCCCTAACTACTGACCTCTTCAAAATGAGCTTATTAGTATCACTATTAGAGCCCAAATCCTGGTTCTGCCAGCTCCTAAAAAGTCACCTTGGGTAAGTTCCTTACAGCTCCCTCATCTGTAAGATATAGATGACGTTACTTCTTACTTCAGAGGGTTCTTGTGAAGATTTTGAAAAGAGACATAAAGTACTCAGCCCACACTGCTGGACACCTCTTAAGCACTCAATAGATGTTATTCATTATTAAAATGACAAACATGTCACTGCCATTGCCCTGCCCTCTCTGGAACTCAACTCTAAAAACTGCTTTTATTGTTACTTTAGAAATCATAAAAATCTCATTAAGGTCACATATTTTTGATCCCCAACTACCATGCAGCTCAGTCTCCGTATTACTAAAAAAAAGTTTGGATCACGTGACTTTTGGCCATTTCTAAAGATCAAATTAACACTCAGGGGACAGAGATTTGTCATCACAGAAGATATGCAGAAAAATAGGCACAAGACCTTGAAGTGAATCCCAAAGAGGTGCTCCAACCACAGATGGAGTAACCATCACCACAGCTGCTCAAGGGTGACAGCAGCCACATGATGGGTGTTCTTTCACAGTTAGTCACATGCCTGTAGAGTTTGTGTTGTCTACAGGGAAACTGATTAACCCAGGGAAGGTCATCCCAGCTGGTCTTACCTCCTAGACCCTGCAGCCAGGATTACTGTGCCCCATTAGCAAACTGCTTCCTTCCAACTTGGCCAAGGTACCATGAGTTACTGAGGTGCCTCACCCTAGAACCTTCCCAGTCTCTTCTCAGGCATATTTACTCCTAAACCTTCATCCTGTCAGCATCAACTCCCTACTCTGTAGGGCTGAGAGCCAGGAGGTCAGATGGGCTTCTCAGGGAGATAGCAAAACTCATTTGTGTTACCACAAACTCATTTGTGTTACTGACAGCTGAAAACTGACAGCTCTCTTGGGAAAGCTCTGAAGAAACCAAAGAGGAACAGTGAAGGTTTCAATGCAGAAGTGGGTCTAGACTGTGTGCCGCTCCATTGAACATGTTCAGAAATCACTAGCAAGTAGGAACGGAAACCCAAGAATTATGTGGTTCACCTGAGGCATAGCGGGGCACGCTGCAAGTGAAGGAGATAGGATGTAAGAGTTCCCTGCACTGAGTATTTTAACCAAATGGACGAATGACTCTGGGGTCCAGGAAAGGGAGAAGGTGGCCCAATAATTCTTTAAAGTTCCCTTGCCTGGCTGCGCTGATCTCTCTCAATCTCAACCGTGGCATTACAAAGTAAGTACAGGCAGAACCATGGAAAATACTGTATTTGTATACACAGGAAGGACAGCTGCAAGCCCCTCACAGAGGAAACTCCACCGCAAAGAAAAATCTTAGCAGCAAATTCCTATCTCCCTCAGCACTATCAGCACAGCCCAGGCCAGAAGGTTGGGCTTCTTGTCTCTGGGAACCCATCATACCCTTCCCGCCAAAGAATTCTAAATAAGGCAGGAAAAAGAACTGGAGTCCAGTGGGAGCTGGGTGCCTGGTCATTCCTAGAAGACAGGCAGTGTCTTTATGATGGTTAGACTTTGAGCAACGCTGGGATTCTTCTGTGGGTCCTATGGCCTGCTATGTTGAGAGCTGGCAGCAGGATGGGGACCTGGTAGAAGGAACTGGAAGAAAGTCATAGGTTCTTGGGTGCACACGAACGTGTGTATAACAGGGCACAGGTTGTGCATTTTCCTTGTGCTTGATGCCTCCATCTGCCATCCTCTCCCTGACAGCGGCCTAATACTTCACACCTACATTTCTTTCTGTGGCTCTGGATCCGGAAACCAAGCGTTTCTCCAACAGAACTGCTGTGATTCGGCAACACTGCAAAGGCAACAGCTGTCCCAGGGAGGTAAGACAGATGACTAAAGAAGTGGTTTGCTCCAATCAGATATCCTTGATTTTTTTTCTCTCTTAAAACAACAGGCTGGTGACAGGTATTGTGGCTCAAGAGTGGCATGGTTCCAATTCTGTTATTACCCTCAAAGAGGTCCCCTTCCTGACCTCTCAGATACCAAGGCTTCAGCAGACAGAGGCCATTCTTGTAGCTGTCATGCTGACTGCTACCTGCCTTCTTTGACAGGCCCTCACTATCTCTCCCACACCAACAGAGACTTCACATTTCCAGGGTTCCTCTCAGATCTGGGCTGGACCTCATCTGGAGGGTCTGAGCAGCCCAAGGTGTTAAGGGGCCCAAGTGTCAGCAGGATGTCCAAAGGGCCTGATTCTAGACATTGGATTTAGGGGCTGAGTTGAGGGGTATCTCCTTGAGCTCCGTCCGCATGCACAGGTACTCCCCGATGACAGCCATGAGTGCAATGCACACGGCTTGGACCAGCCACCAGGTCAGCGCCGAGGGGAAACGGGAGCTGTAGAACCAGCAGCCCAGGAGGTGAAAGAAATGGACAGTGACAGTGAAATCCAGACACTGCTTTCCTCGCCGGATGAAGTACAGCAAGCCCAGGGCACTGTGGGGAGAGGACAGCAGTGAGTTGTCACTGGGTTGTCCTGGCCTTAGGTTATCTGGGAGGGTAGGGACAATTAGGACGGCAGCATAGTGGTCAGAAGTGACGAGATAAGTGTGAAGCAAGGGTTATGATATTAGACGCCTAGAAGAACCTGGCGGGTAATGTCAAGAGTGAAGCTGACTGAGTATGAGCTTGATGATCAATGGCAATTGTCACTAGGGGATCCTAGGAATTGGTGGGGATCGTGACACCCTGAAGCATACATGTTCTAGCTAAAGTGGGGGCAGTAGCTACTTGCATCTAGGCAAATCTTATCATGCTAGAAGGCTGGCCTGGAATCAATCAGTCATTCCATTATTCAAGAGAAGCCAGAAATCTGGATTTTTATATAAAATAGCCTGATTTTCAACTAAGTGAAAAAAAATGTTTTAAACACCATGTGTGGGCTGACATCTATGTAAGCCAAATAGAACCTATCCGGAAGACAAATTTAGGTCAAAGTCAGCCCACCAGTTTTCAACCTCCGGTGTAAGGACAAGAATAATAATAACACACAAGGCACTGTTCTAAGTCCTTCTGTGAATTAACTTATTTAATCCTTACAACTATGAGGTAGGTAATATTACTAGCCCCATTTTACTGATGAGGCAACTGTGGTAGATTAACTTGTCCAAAGTCACTAGACTAGTGGTAAAGCTGAGGTTCAACGCCAAATGAGTCTGCCTCTAGAGCCTGAGACCTTGACCACTATGCTAAACTGCCTCTTAAGAGACAGGCAATGATTACGTGTGACCTTAGACATCACTGAGTCCAACCCCTCATGGACAAAAGAGGAGCCTGAGGCCCATGGCAAGTAACTTGGCCAATGGCACACAAACCAAGAACAGAACCCAGTTCTCCTGTCTCTCGGTTGAATCCTTTCCTCAGCTCACTCCACATCAGGGAAGTTATCTGAGATGGAAGTTGTCTTGCAGGCAGCACAAACATAGTGACATAAGAGCTTTCCAGGTAAGTCAAAACAGCAATGGAAGGAGGCCCATTATACAGCCGGTCCCAGAACTGGCCTCTGTCACCCACTTTACTCCACCACTCCCCAGAAACAAGTGCCAGCCTTTCTCATGTTCAAACTTAGGAAGTTAGTCCCAGCACTAAGAGCCCAAAAGCTGGATAGCAAAACTGGTGATACTCACCAGGTGAGGGCGTTGAGGATGAAGGACATCATGGAGAGCCGGCCTGGAGGGGTGGAAAAGCCCAGGATCTGAGGGGGAATCACAAATGGAAATATGCTGGAGAAGTGACTTGGCAGAGCCCCAGGATCTCAGCAAGCCTCCTAAGGAACAAGCATTCTTCCCAGAGCACAGAAGATAATACCTCCCTTCATCTGTACGGCAGCCTATTTCCAATAGGTGCTTTCATAGACATCCATTATGGGATTTCATTTGTTTCTCACAGTAGGTGGAAAGGGATTATTCTCATTTTACAAAGGAGGATGTAAAAGCTCAGACAAGTTAAGTTGCCCAAAGTAATAAACACCAAGAGTAAAGTCTAGAACCGTGTTCAGCTGACTATGGCTCCGTAGGCCAGGCATCTGCTCCTGTACATAAAGTTTTATTGAAACACAGCCACACCCATTCACTTATATATTTGTCTATAGTAGCTTCTGTGCTACAATGCAGAGCTGAGTAATTGTGACCTAAAATCCTTACTACTTCACCCTTAAAGGAAAGGTTTGCTGATCCCTAGTCTAGAACTCAGGTTGTGTGCATCATATGGCTCTTCAACAAAGCCCGGCATTCCCACAGCTCTTCCCAGGAGGATAGAGGCTCCTACGAGACTACAACTAGGCATATGGTGGGTGTGCAATCTCCACTATCCAACACGATACCATCAAATGCCAAACATCTGCACCACACTTTCAGCTGACAAAGAAAGGTCTTTGACATACATAATCTCATATTATCCCTAAGAAAACCTCACAAAGCCATTCTTCTTTTTATTCTTATCACTTTTTGGATAATAACTTGCCCAAGGGCTACACAGAGAACAAGCAGCAGGGGCAAGTACTCCATCCCAGGTCTCCTGGCTTTAAGAACTGTGCTCATCACCACATGCCACGCCTGCCTCTTAGATGTAACAACTTACAGGCCTCCTTTACACTTTACAAAGTACTTTCTTATTCCTAAACCCCTCTGGGCCTTGTAACATTTTGTTGAGGGCGACACGGCAGGAGTATTCTACCCACTTTTCAGAAAAGGCTCAGAAAGGGGAAGCAACTTGCCCAAGGTCCCACAGCTAGTATTATATGTTTAGGCCTAGACTGAACCCTTGCTTTTCTGAATCCAAAGCACATGCTCTTTATATTGCAGTCCAGACCTCTCTGCAACTAGTCTCATGGTTTTGAAGACAGGAAAGCAAGGTCACAGAGGTGACATTTGCCCCAGGTCACACAGCTAGTAAGTGGATCTTAAACGGAAGCCTGTCTGACCCCAAAGTCCAGGCAGTTTCCACTGTACCCGCATGAATGCTCTTTTATCCACCCCTCTCTCCGGTGTGGCACCTGAGAACCTAGCTCAGAGAAGTTAAGTCACTTTCCCAGAGTATCAGAAAGGAAATGTATCAGAGTTGCCTGCAACACAGACGTGTTTATTGTATTAACATCCAGGCCCTTTTCTTTGTACTAATCGGCCTCTGCTGTCATTCCATTTTATGGATGAGGCAGCTGAGGCTCAGAAAGGTGAAATCCCTTTCCCAGGGCTACAAAGCAAGAAAGATGACCCAGCCAGGTCTACAGCACAGTAGTGCTGGGCCACAAAGCCTACTAGGGGAGGCCAAGACCCCACCCGCGCCAGTCCGGGGACCCTACCTCGGCGTCGAACATCTGGTCCAGCGAGGGGCTGCTTCGCACTAGCCCGTCCACCAGCGCCAGCCACAGGCCCAGCGAGCCGTAATACACGGTCTGCATGAGGACGATCTGCGACAGGATCAGCAGCGGGTCCCACACGTAGCTGCGGAACTGACCCGCCATGCCCTGCAGGGACACGAGCCGGGCCTCAGCCAGCGGCCCGTCGCCATGGCAACGCCGCCCCGCCCGGGAGGAGGGACTGGAACCAAGGGGTGAGCCCATTCCAAGAGTTAGGGGGAAGGCGGGGCGGACAGAGCCATTCTCAGAGTGAGGGGAAATCCAGCCCATTCCGCCTGCGCGGCCCCCGCCCGTACATGAGCTCCTCTGGGGTCTACTCACCAGTGACAGACTCGACGATCGAAGTGTCCGAGCGTGGCCCGGCCTCACCGGCGGGCTCCCAAAACAGCGCTGACAGACAGGACCATGGAGGAGAGGCGCTGCCGGCCTAGAGAGGCAAAGCTCCAGCGACCACAGCGGCAGGAGCGGCTGCGTAGGAAAGAAACGTTTCCGGGGAAAGCAGCGGAGGGGCGGGGCTGAGGTTGCGCAGGCGTAGTGGGTGCAACCTTTGCCTGAACCGCCTGAACGAGGTACAAGCAGCCGGATAGCGAACTGGGCACATGCGCAGAAGGAAGAGTGAAGGCAAACGGAAGTGAGGAACGAAGGCCGCAGAGCTTGCGCGCCCTCTAGAGGGGAATTTTTTTTTTAAAGGAAGGCGGCTAGGGGAGAGGGAAGTGGGGTGGTTTAGGACGCGGTAATGATGTTTGGGAATTAACGAGGTGATAAACTGTGTCGCTATTTTCAGCCTAAATTCTCTGTTTTCTTCTAGTTAGAGTGTGATAACTTGAAGTGGACCTGCAAGCTCCTCCACGTAGGAGTTTGCCACTGTTCCCGCTGTACAGATAGTTAAGCTAAGGGCCAGAGAAGGAAAGCAACATACTGTTTCAACGACACAGTTAGTAGCAAAGTAAGGATTAAAATTCAAGTGTTGGTCGGGCGCGGTGTCTCACGCCTGTTATCCCAGCACTTTGGGAGGCTGAGGTGGGCGGATTACCTGAGGTCGGTAGTTCGAGACCAGCCTGACCAACATGGAGAAACCCCGTCTCTGCTAAAAATACAGAATTAGCTGGGCGTGGTGGCGCAGCCTGTAGTCCTAGCTACTCGGGAGGCTGAGGCAGGAGAATTGCTTGGACCCGGGAGGCAGAGGTTGCGGTGAGCCGAGATCACGCCATTGCACTCCAGCCTGGGCAACAAGAGCAAAACTCCGTCTCGAAATAAATAAATAAATAAATAAATAAATAAATAAATAAATAAAATTCAAGTGTTTCCTCAACACTACGACATTGGTTTCGCACCTACTGGGTGGCAGGAAGGCTAGAACATGTACATATAAGACAGTCCCTGCCCTGAGACACAGTTGAACTATATTAGAAGGCAGAGTAGTGGGTGTTTTAAAATGTGGGTGTCCAGTAGAAAAAAGCACAGGTTCTGAAGTCGCACCTAGGAGTAAATCCTGACCCTCTCTGCTGCCATGACTGTCTACCTTCCAAATCCAAGTAGTGGACAGTCAGTAAGTATTTGCTAATGAGTTAAGAACAGAGAAAGCAACAGCAATTCGATAACTCACTTATTCCTACTCCAGCAGACGAAAACCCATCAACTTCATTGATCCTAGGTTCCCCCTCTCTCGAGTGGAAAGACGGGAAGTAACTGGTTCCAGGAAAAGAATTCGGGTTTTAGGGCCAGCTATGCCACCCAGTGTGACCAGCAAGCCACTTCCTTCTTTAAACCTCAGCTTCCCTGTTTATGAAATGAGGAGTTGGACATGATTAACATTTTCCACCATTTAATCTACCTTCCAGTAATTATTTTCTCATTAAAAAAAAAACAGGCTGGGCGCGGTGGCTCATGCCTGTAATCCCAGCACTTTGGGAGGCTGAGGCGGGCAGATCACAAGGTCAGGAGTTCGAGACCATCCTGGCTAACACGGTGAAACCCCATCTCTATTAAAATACATCTCTATTAAAAATACAGAAAGTTAGCCGGGTGTGGTGGCAGGCGCCTGTAGTCCCAGCTACTCGGGAGGCTGAGACAGGAGAATGGCGTGAACCTGGGAGGTGAAGCTTGCAGTGAGCCGAGATTGCGCCACTGCACTCCAGCCTGGGCGACAGAGCAAGACTCCGTCTCAAAATAAAAAACTTACCAAAGAGCCATGTAACTGCCAATCAGAATTTCTGAACAGCTTGTGATAGCCATGTTATCACCTTGAGCTGATACAATTCCAGACAAAAGTAAAGAAACTTGAGACTTTATTGAGAGTGTGCGATTGTCCTTATCATTTGGAAATACCCTGAACAGTTCACTTGGATTCCAGTTTGGGAGTTATTAAGGCCCAAAGATTTCTTAGGTGCTTTCCAGCTCAACCATTCTTTTAGGCACCTCAATTCAGTTCAACAAATATGTATTTAAATTCCTCTAGTTCACTGATTATGCACATGATCTAGTGTTTCTGAGAAAACATCTGTTTCTTAAATGCCTACATGATCTTGTTTAATTCTCACAATCTGAAAATATAGCTATTGTCCCCTTTTTATAGGGGAGGAAACAAGGCTGGGGGGGAGGTGGTGTGACTGTCTAGGTCAGAGAGCTCACAGGGAGCAGAGCTGAGATTCAAATTCAGGACAACTGACTCTAAACATCAAGATGCCTTTTAGTTTAGTTTTGGTTTGGTTTAGTTTAGTTCTTTGAAACAGGGTCTCAATCTGTCACCCATGCTGGCATGCAGTGGTGCAATCACGGCTCACCGCACCCTCAAACTCCCAGGCCCAAGCCTCGGCCTCCCGAATAGCTGAGACCACAGGCATGTGCCACCACACCTGGCTTTTTTTGAAACGGAGTCTTGCTCTGTCGCTCAGGCTGGGGTGCAATGGCATGATCTTGGCTCACTGCAACCTCTGCCTCCCGGGTTCAAGCGATTCTCATGCCTCAGCCTCCTAAGTAGCTGGGATTACAGGTGTGTGCCACCATGCCCAGCTAATTTTTGTATTTTTAGTAGAGATGGGATTTCACCATGTTGGCCAGGCTGGTCTGGACTCCTGACCTCAAGTGATCTGCCCGCCTCAGCCTCCCAAAGTGCTGGGATTATAGGCATGAGTCACCACGCCTGGCCCACACTTGGCTTTTTTGATTTTTCATTTAATTTTATTTTTTTGTACAGACAGGGTATCCCTATGTTGTCCAGGCTGGTCCTGAACCCTGGGCTCAAGCAGTCCTCCCACCTTGGCCTCCCAAAGTGTTAGGATTACAGGCATAAGCCGCTGTGTCCAGCCAAGATGCCATTTTAGAATAAAAGAATAGGAAAGAAGGGAGGAAGGGAGGGAGGGAGAGGGAAATGAAGGAAGGAAGATAGTAAAATAGTCAGGTGGCGGAGTAGCAGGAAGTGGAAAAGGGGCAGTGAATCTCTCTGCTCAGTTAGCCCTGGGGTGAGGGATTAGGGAGAAATGGGAGGAAAGGCTTAGGAAAAGGGCTGCAGAGGTTGACAATACCCAGGGCAGCTGTCTTCCTTGCAGGTGCTGGAATGCGTGGCTCTTCCTGGACTCTGCCCCCTTCACATCACAGCTGGGCCCACTCCACCCTATCTCTTCCCAATAGGGAAGGCCCTCCCTACCCATTCTGCTGAACTAGAAAACACAGGTAGCTTTCGACATTAGGGCTGGCTGGAATGTCTGATGTCATCCCTGGAGTCCGGAGCTCACCTTTGGGAAAACCCCACTGGGCGTGCAAGCTAACCTCCTGCCTTTTCCTTTCCCCTTTGGGAGTTCAGTTCTTGGATTCCCGCCTTGCCAAGCTTCGGAAATGCACACCATCCTCCGTCTTAATTTGGATCCAAGAAGGAAACCAAGAGCTGGGGAAAATCATGGCAACCCCCTTGTTTAGCTTCATTGGCCCATTTTCAAATTTGACCACAAGCAGTCTGCTTCAGACCACAGAGTCTGAACTAGAGCCCGACTGGCTTGCTATGTGACCTTGGGCGAGTCCCCTGGTGGGTCCCAGTATCCCAAACTATCAAATGAAAGAGGGACATTGGACTCCGACTTGCAGATGCTGTCGTGGCCCTGTGCCATCTGAATCACCTGAGGAACATACTGGATATTCAAATTTCCAGTCCTTGTTTGCAAACCTAAGTCCAATCCAAGTCTCCCAAAGCAGAGTGTGGAGATCTGTGTATTTAAAGAGCTCCCCAAGTGATTCAGAGGTGCACCCACATTTGATAACTACAGCACAAGATGATCTGTAGTTGACCCTAAACCGGCTCCTTCATCCAACAGAAAACTGCTCTGTGACCTTGGCAAGTCACATTCCGGCTTCAGGGTTTTCTTCCATCTGTAATATGAGGGGGTTGGATTTGAATAGCTAGCTGGTCTCCGAGGGTTCTTCCTACGCTGCCAAGTCTGTGGTTCCAAACTTATGAATGAAATGTTAAACTTTAGGTCAGAGGCAGAGTGACGAACAGCCACAAGCTGGGACAAACTGTCCTCTGGGTGGAGGGGAGGGGAGTGCCTCTGGTCACTTGGTCTCTTTCGTCACTCTCACACTGGGGCCCCACTGCATGCATGTAAGGACAATCGCTAAGGTCGCCTTCTGGATCCACCCCCATAAATCCCTTGGGAAAGTTCTCCCATAGGCCCATAGGCTTGAGAGCCCTGCTTAGATTCGAATCCTGGCTCTCCAGCTGTCTTGCTGTCCTGGTGGGTGACCTTGGGAAAGTTACTTCATGTCTCTGAGTCTCAGTTGGTTTCCTCTTCTGTAAAGTGGAGTTCAGAATAGTACCCATGTTATGGGCTGTCCTGAGGGTCAAATGTGTGCTTAGTCCACCGCCTGATATGCAGTGGGCATTATGTTAACATCAGCAATGTTAATATGATTGTTATTATTTCTTCCTTTGGAATGTGGGAACGGAAATGCCTGATCTCAGATTTATGGCAAGGATCTAACGATGTATCAGACAAAACAAGCCCGGTGGCTGGCCCATAGTAGGAGCACAGTAAATGTGATACGTTCTCTTCCTCCTCTCACCCCTACTCTCGTGTTCTCTAGATCCCTCCCTCTCTCCCTTCCTCCCCCGCTAGGCTGCCCTACTGCCCTTCTCACATGTTTCCTTTCGGGGAATATTTGATGAAGACACTTCAGTAGAAACACGTGTCTCAGGGACAGGTTATGCAACTCTGTGCTCACAGTTTTTTGGAAACCCCACATGGGAGGCTTGGAGTTGGCTGCCTGTCCTCTACATCGGTGACCATCCTGGGCTCTGGCCAGTGAGTTCCTCTCTTAGAAGGGAAACTGGAGAGAGAGCTCATTAGCTGCCAGTTTTCTCCTCCAGACTGAAAACCCCTTTGTTACCCAGGTTGCTTTAAGTGCTGTTTGTGTCTGTGTTTGGGGAGGAACATTTGCTGAGCATCTACTGTATGACAGGCACTTATATAATTTAATCCTTATTTAATTTCTAAAACAAGCCTGTGAGTTGAGAACTATTAATAGCCCCACTGAACACATGCAGATCCTGAGGCTCAGAGAAGGGATATTTACCCAAAGCCATGCTGCCAGTGAGTGGTAGAGCTGAACTCCAACCCAGGCCAGTTTGACTCCACACACTATTCCTTCACAGTGTGTAACAAAAAGTGCACTGGACAAAAAGTGGTTCACGCCTGTAATTCCAACACTTTGGGAGGCTGAGATGGGTGGATCCACCTGCAATCAGGAGTTCGCGGCCAGCCTGGCCAACATGGAGAAACACTGTCTGTACTAAAAATACAAAAATTAGCCAGGAGTGGTGGTGCATGCCTGTAATCCCAGCTACTTGGGAGGCTGAGGCAGGAGAATTGCTTGAACCTGGAAGGCAGAGGTTACAGTGAGCTGAGATCGTACCACTGCACTCCAGCCTGGGTGACAGAGTGAGACTCTGTCTCAAAAAAAAAAAAAAAAAAAAGGCACTGGACGTTACAGTGACATACAGCTTTCATCTACCTGACCTCATCTTATTGTTGCAACAGCCCCAGGGATGTAGGTATAAACATTGTCCCCATGTTACAGGTAAGGAAACTGAGGCTTAGAGAAGGAAGTGACTCACACTCAGCACACATTGAGGTGTGGCGTGTCTTGTCAGCTGGAATAATCAAAAGTTAAGAAACATCTGGGGTGTCTGTCTTTCCACTCTAACTTTCCATCCAACCTCCCTGTTCTTTCCTTCACACCAGAGGGAGTCAGGAAACTGGTTTTCTGTGTTCTGTGTCTAATGATCAGGGGTTTTCTGCAAACCCTTTCTCTATGCAGGGTGGATGATGCCAGGCATGACAGTGGGTGGAAGGACCTCTGAGTAGAGCCATCCCTCAGCATCCATGGGTGGTTGGTTCCAGAACTCCTGGCAGATATGAAAACCCAGAGAAGCTCAAATCCTTTATATAAAATGGTATAGTATTTGCATATAGTCTATGCAATCTTCCCACATTCTTTAAGTCATCTCTAAACATCTAATACAATGTAAATAGTTGTGATACTATATTTTAATTGTTTATTTGTATTATTTTCATTGTTGTACTGTTGTTTTATTGTTATTGTTTTATTTTATTTTATGTTTAAGACGGAGTTTCACTCTCATTGCTCAGTCTAGAGTGTAACAGTGTGATCTTGGCTCACTGCAACCTCCGCCTCCTGGGTTCAAGCGATTCTCCTGCCTCAACCTCCTGACTAGCTGGGATTTACAGGCGCATGCCACCATGCCCGGCTAATTTTGTATTTTTAGTAGAGACGGGGTTTCACCATGTTGGTCAGGCTGGTTTCGAACTCCTGACCTCAGGTGATCTGCCCACCTCAGCCTCCTAAAGTGTTGGGATTACAGGTGTAAGCCACTGTGCCCGGCCTTTGTTGTTATTTTAGAGACAGGTCCTTGTTCTGTCACCCAGGCTGGAGTGCAGTGGCGCTATCATAGCTCACTGCAGCCTCGCACTCCGGGGCTGAAGCAATCCTCCCACCTCAACCTCCTGAGTAGCTGGGACTACGGGTGCATACCATCAGGCCAGGCTATTTTTATTTTATTTTATGTAGAGAAGGAGTCTCACTATGTTGCCCAGGCTGGTCTCAAACTTCTAGGCTCACGTGATCCTCACGCCGTGGCCTCCCAGAGGGCTGGGGTTACAGGCATGAGACACTGTGCCCAGCCTCACACCTTCAAGTTTTCTTACCTTGATTCTTGACCCCATCATGTACTAAACTTTCTGTCCCTACCTAGAAATTATTCTTTATTCTGACCTTAAAGGACTCAGGGCTTTGTTTTAAGATGAAAAGTTGTTTTTTCCACTTCCTTTTTATCATTATTTATTCATTCAATCATCTACTTGATAAATATTCATTGAGCATTTATTATGTGCCAGAAACGGATCCAGCTGGTATGGATATAAATGAATAAAGTGAATAAAGAGAAAATACTCTAATCTCGTAGAGGAGAGAGATGATAAACAAGTCAATCAACAATATAAAATCTAGCATCAAGGAATGTCAGTGTACTCAGAACATCAACAGTGCGGGATTCTGTTATAACATCAGAAATGGATGAATACAATATTTATCTCTGCTCCTTTTAGGACAGGACACTTGGGAATCAGGAACAGGAATCAGGGCTGTAAGTTCAGTGAGACAGCATGGTGATGCAGACAGAATCAAAGAAACTTGAGTTTGAATCTTGTATCAGTCAGCTTTTGCTACATAAGAAACACCCCACAAATCTCAGGGGCAACAGCAATGGATTTCTCAATTGTAGGTTTGCAGGTGGGTTAGGGCAGCTTTGTTACAGTTACGGTTTTGTTGTCATTTCTCCTTGCTCAGCCTGTTTTCTCATCTATAAAATAGAGATAAAACTACTTACTTCACAGCATCCAAGCGAAGATGATGCTCAATACTCCTTTCTGATTAAACATACCCTCTGCTCAGGGTATGTGAGAAGCTAAATATTCACCCTCTAGGCCAAATAGTAATCCAAAAAGTGGTCTGGGCTGCAGGTGCTCACTTAAGGAATAAGGAAGGCCATTGGCCAAGCCAATGAGTCTTGTGGTCCCCTCCCAAAATTTAGACTAGAAGAGAGAACCAGTAAGTCAGTAAAAGAGAGAGAGGCACACATCCAGGAAAAAGAAGAGTCACTCTTAAAGAAAGAACAAGCAGGCTTAAAGAGCAAGAGATAAGTCAGCCAGCCTGTGGCATCATCTCAGTCCTCGATGTTTCCCTTTCAGTTTTAACCTTTAGCCCTCCTGGTCCTCCTAATAACTCCTAAGCCTTTTCTTAAGGAGTCCTGAGTGAGGCATATTTCCTCGCAATTGCAAGAACTGAGCTAAGACAGAGAAGATGCTTAGAAAGTTGCCAGCCCACAGCTTGGCATATAGTAGATCCTCAGTCTACTGTATAGCTGGCAGCTATTGTCCGCTAATCAGGGAGCTGCTTAAGAACACGGACAGGTCTTGTTCACCAGGATTTATCGAAAAGCTTCTCACATACAAGATATTCATCAGATGTTTTTTGGATAAATGACCAAGTGAGTGAATTGCTACATCTGAGCCTCTAAGGGAAAATGTCCAAATGGCATTCATCCAGTTATCCATGCGACAAGTATTTACTGAATGTAAACCTCTGCCAGACCTTGGAAAAGGTGCAAGGGATGCATTTGTGAACACAACAATGTCCTTGCCCTCATGAAACTTACACGTGGCAGAGAAAACAGAAAATAAACAAGTAAAAGAATAAGCGCGTGATGGCAGGTAAGGGAAATGTTATGACAAAAAATAAAGCAAAGCAAGTGGAAAGAGTAATTGGAGGTGTTATTTTTAGAATTCTTCAAAATGCCTGTGGTGGATGCTGACTCACCGTGTGGGCCTCGGTTTGCCTATCTTACAATGTGGGTACTGTTGGATTGAATGATTTGAGAGGACCCTTCTGGGCCTAGTGTTCTCAGTTTCTGTGGTTATGCAAGGCAGTGGCTGGACATTCCACAGCCTCTGGAAACTCTAAGCTGTCATTATCTGTAGCTGGAGAGAGATTTACATAAACTGAGGAAGACCAGAAAGGGTTGGCACCATTCTGGGAGAGAGCCCTGTGGCCCAATCCTTTTTCTGTTCTGAAAATAGTAATGTGTTACCTGTTATTAACCATGTGTGAGGAGCTGCTGGGGAGGGGAGTAAGTCAAGACTCTTATGGGGAGGCCCCCTTGATTATAAAAATAGATAACACTTTGATGCTCCATATTGTGCTAAGCACTGTAGTTTTAACATTTTTATGATGTTAAGAACTATAATGACCCTCAAATTACATGGGGGGACCACATGAGAAAACTGAGGCACAGAGAGAAAAAGTGTCTTGCTCCATACCACCAAGATTGCAATCTAGGTCTCTCTAACTTTGAAGACTGTGCTTTTCTCCTAAAACTAACATGAGTGAGAAAGGGATGCCTGCCCAAAGAGTGGGACAGATAGAGTCCTAGAAACCTCAAGGCAGGAAGAAATGAGAATTAAAAGAAGAGGATGGAGGCTTCCAGGAGAAGGTAGCATTTAAGGTGTCTCTGGATGTACCAGGTGTGCACCTAGCCTTGGTTAACTCTGGCCTAGGAAGTCTGAGAAAAGGGGGAGGGACACCACCTCTGCTGTAGGCTGGGTCTCAGCTCATTTTTTTAGCTCCATGGGAGGGGGCTGCCTGTTGATGTCCTGGATCATTTCCTTTTGCTTGAAAGGAAGCTAGGGGGAGGATGTAAAGTGTTTGACCAATGCCATCTCTCAGACTCACTCAATCTCAGGTTAGAATACACAGAAAGGGTGCTGGACCCAACATAAGTGAGTAGGTATTATGTGTTCACCACTTCACCTTATTCCATTCTCCTAATTAGTTCAAGAGGGAATTATCTCCATTATAGGGAGGAGCAAAGGGACTCACAAACTTTCCTCCAGTTGGCAAGTCCTGGAAACAGGATTTTAATGAAGAACTTCTGGCTCTAAACACTGTGGGTTTTGTTTGGTTGTTTGGGTTTTTGTACCTAAGCCCCATGCAGGAAATTAGGAACTCCTATTCAGTATTACAAACCTTTGACTACTGCATTTTGTTTTTTGGAGGCCAAAGAAGGACCCAATAAAACTTCTCAAAGAATCTCAGGTTTTGGACAAATTATTTTTAACTCTTTGGGGGTCAGGATCACCCAAAAGGAGGATCCCCCAAACATCCTCTTTTTGTGGATATAAAGAAAGAATCTGAAGTTTCTTGCCCCAAAATAATGTATGCAGAGACACATAACCTAGAGGAGTACTGACCATTCATGTGTCCTCTGCCCCCAGTCATGGAGCCCAGGTTAAAGACCCATACATCCACAAATAATTATATTCAAACATGTTGCATCCCTTTAGAGATTCTCAGAACTTGGGGAAGGGGAAATTATTTCCTTAATTCCAGGAGGTTAAGATAGTTTTATAGAAGAACTTCCATTAACTCTCTAAAGGAGTTGTTTTCAGTTTTTGTTTTTGTTTTTGTTTTTTTGCTAGTGTACTCTCTAAATAATTATTTTAAGACTATGTACTCCTTGACACAATTTTTAGTTGATAGCTTAACATTTTTCATCAAAAGTTTAAATAGTTGCAAAGGTTGTAATTTCTGGCATATTGTAAATTTATGCAGTTAAAAGTAAAACAATTACACCACTCTTTTAAATGTATCCAGTTAAATTAAATGCCCTAGCAATTCGATACCTACAATCATCCATTTAAAAAATACATGAATAAGCTCTTTTCTAAGAGTCAGACATTTTGCATCATTTTTCTATTTGAACTCAAATTTCTACTCCATGTTCCACCACAAAATTTTATCATAATGTGTTTTTTTTTAAATGCATCAGAGGCTTACTGATGACTCTTTTAAAAAGTCCTACAATAATTTAAACAGCTTCATTAAGGTACAACTGGCATAAAATAAGCTATACATATTTAAAGTATACAATTTGACATAAATATATGCTTGCTGTGTTAGGCTGTTTGCGTTACTATAAATGCATGAGATCGGGTAATTTATAAAGAAAAGAGGTTTAATTGGCTCACAGTTCTGCAGGCTATACAAGCATGGCTCCAGCATTTGCTTCTGGCGAGGGGCTCAGGAAACTTCCAATCATGGCGGAAGGTAACAGGGTAGCAGGCATCTCACACGGCATCAGCAGGACCAAGAGACAGGGAAGGTGGAGGTCCCAGACTCTTAAACAACCAGATCCAGTGTAAACTGAGAGTGAGAATTCATTTATCACCAAGTGGATAATGCTAAACTATTCATGAGGGATCTGCCCCAGGATCCAATCACCTCCAGGCCACACCTCCAACATTAGGAATCACATTTCAACATGAGATTTGGAGGGGACAAACATCCAAATCACACCACTCTCTAAACCAGTCCTACAAACTTTGATAAATAATTATTAAGTAGAAAAAGTAAAATTGTTTTAGAAATACCTGTCTTAATTAGGTGGCTGGGGCAATTTTTTCTCTCCAATTAGCTCACTAAAACCTCCATGAGGTCAGGTATAGTGGCTCATGCCTGTAAACCAGCACTTTGGAAGGCTGAGGCAGGCGGGTCACTTGAAGTCAGGAGTTTGAGACAAGCCTGGCCAATGTGGCGAAACCCCATCTCTACTAAAAATACTAAAATTAGCTGGGCATGGTGATGTGCACCTGTAATTCCAGCTACTTGGGAGGCTGAGGCACAAGAATCACTTGAACTCAGGAGGCTGAGGTTGCAGTGAGCAGAGATTGTGCCACTGCACTCCAGCCTGGGTGATGGAGTGAGACTTTGTCACAAACAAACAAACAAATACCTCAATGAATATTGCTAGAATGAAATAGGTTTTAGCAATAATTTTATTCCTATTTTTCATTTTTTGTAGCTGTCAAACTGTGGTATGCTAAAGCCATCTTGTAGTGGTTCATGAAAGTCAATTTTTAGAAATTTTGTGGCTTGGTGCCATGGCTCACACCTGTAATCCCAGCACTTTGGGAAGCTAAGTTAAGAGGACTGCTTGAGCCCAGGCATTCAAACCCAGCCTGGGCAACATAGTAAGACTCTGCCTCTACCAAAATAATAATAATAATAATAATAATAATAATAATAATAATAATTAGCTGTGTGCGGTGGCGTATGTCTAGTCCCAACTACTCAAGGGGCTGAGGTGGGAGGATCTCGTGAGCCTGGGAGGTCGAGGCTGCAATCAGCCATAATTTTGCCACTGTACTCCAGCCTAGTCTACAGAGAGAGATCCTGCTTTTTTTTAAATGTCATTAGCCAGTTGTTAAACATAACTATTACTAAAAATTAAATTATATGAACATACAATTATATTAAAAACAAAGGAGGCCGGGTGCAGTTGCTCACGCCTGTAATCCCAGTACTCTGGGAGGCCGAGGCGGGTGGATCACGAGGTCAGGATATGGAGACCATCCTGGCCAACATGGTGAAATCCTGTCTCTGCTAAAAATACAAAAATTAGCCAGGCATGGTGGTGTGTGCCTGTAGTCCCAGCTACTCAGGAGGCTGAGGAGAATCGCTTGAACTCGGGAGGCAGAGGTTGCAGTGAGCTGAGATTGCGTCACTGCACTCCAGCCTGGGTGACAAAGTGAGACTCCGTCTGAAAAAAACAAAAACAAAAACAAAACCATAAAGGAAATAAATACTCAAAACTCATCACTTACTAATTTTCTCACTACATTTTACTGTTATCTATGCTTTTGAGATTATTTGCACCTATTGTATCTGTGTGGTAGAAATATATCTTCCTAGCTCCATGTTCAGTGACATCTCATTGGTAGCTTGAAATCAGCCATGCTGTTAAGTATTTACACTACAGAAATTGGCAAATTAGCACTCGCCACTTCCCCTAGCCAATTGTCAAGCATTTACCAGCACACTACTGGCTGTAAGTGCTGAGAAACTTATAAAAGTTGGTAGGAACAGAAGAACTCTTGTTATAACAATGTGACAATAGATAACTAAAATCACATAGTTATCTATTCTATATTTAATGATCTATCTACTGACAACTAGATTAGGCCCCCCTGCAATTTTGCGAAAAGCAAAGATTGCAAACCATTTAACTTGCAAAAGGATTTCTTATTCTGGCATGAGATTTCTTCATTTTCTCAGTTTTGTTCCAAATCCTACGGTAGCATGTTAAAAACCACTGAAAGTCATTGCTTACCTTTAAATCTGTGGAAACCCCATGGTCAGCATTTGAAACTTGCTTTACTGCCAAGGTTCTCTGCCACAGAGACTTTTATTCTTTGATAATAATCAAGGAGTGGAAAAAGGGAAGTCACTACCAATTCTCCACTCCACAAAGTGTATGAATTCATAATATGCCAACAGAGGCCAAAATGTCCTACTTCTAAGGCTACGTTACACCCTTAGAAAGATTTATACGTAAGTCAGGGAGAGACAGGGTTAGGCTTCTTTTGTACTTCGATCATCATAGGATGCCCACCTTCACACCCTGCAATAATTCCAACAGTACCTGTGCTTGGGGCCCCAGAGAATTTTAGTCTCCATATAGCACCCCCCTCCACTTATTCCCCCAACTTGCTCCCACCAATGCACTGTTAGGAGGATGAGGGGTAAGGAAGACACACAACTTTCTCTTATAAAGGGTGGGAGCTGACCTAAGAATGGAAATAAACTTGCAGACCAGTTCTCAGAGAGATCAAACTTTTGAGAAAGTTCAAAATCTGGAAGATGAAGCCCTTAGAACAGACGTCAGCCACTCTGAGACCAGCGTCAGAGTGGTCTCAGAGTGGCTGAGGCTCACTGCCTATTTTTCTTCAGCCCCACTGCTAAGAATGGTTTTTGCATTTTTATTTTTTATTTTTTTTAAGACGGAATCTTGCTCTGTTGCCCAGGCTGGAGTGCAGTAGGGAGATCTCAGCTCACTGCAACCTCCGCCCCTCGGGTTCAAACGATTCTCCTGCCTCAGCCTCCAGAGCAGTTGGGATTACAGGCGCAGGCAACCATGCCTGGATAATTTTTGTATTTTGTAGAGACGGGGTTTCAGCATGTTGGCCAGGCTGGTCTCAAACTCCTGAGCTCAAGCGATCCGCCGCCTCAGCCTCCCAAAGTGCTGGGATTACAGGCATGACTCACTGCATCCGGCCTGCATTTTTATTTTAAAATGTCATTTATTTATTTATTTATTTTTAAGACAGGGTCTCACTTGGTCACCCAGGCTGGAGTGCAGTGAGCGATCATGGCTCACTGCAGCTTTCACCTCTCTGGCTCAAGCAGTCCTCCCACCTCAGCCTCCAGAGTAGCTGGGGTCACAGGGGTGCACCACAATGCCTGGTTAATTTCTTTAAAAACTTTTTGTAGAGATGGGGTCTCATTATGTTGCCCAGGCTGGTCTCCAATTCCTGGGCTCAAGGGATCCTCCTATTCCTCGGCCTCCCAAAGTGCTGGATTACAGGCGTGAGCCATAGAGCCCAGCCGATTTTTGCATGTTTAAATGGTTGGAAATAAAGTCAAAAGAATAATAATATTTCGTGACACATGAAAATTATATGAAATTCAAATGTCGGTGTCTATAAATAATGTTTCATTAGGACCTAGCCGCGCTCATTCCTTTAGTATTTATGGCTGCTTTTGAGCTACGACGCTGGAGTTTGAATAGTTGCCACAGGGATCGTATGGCCCGCAAAACCTAAAATATTTAGCCCTTTACAGAATAGTTTGCTGTCCCGTGTCTTAACACTGTTCACATCCCAGTTGGGAAGTTCTGTATCTTCAGAGGGGAGCACACCCGGTTTGAAGGCTGGTCTAAACTCAACAACCCTAGGCAAGTCCTTCCCGTCCCTGGGCCTTAGTTTCCCCAACTATAAAATGGGGTTAGCCGCAGTGATCTCTGGAGACTTGCCTGGCAGTGGGTCAAATAAATAAAGGGGGTTGGAGCTCCTGGAGGGTAGGACTAGGGGTTGACTAGGAGCTGGCGGGCTCGGGCAGGGCGGGTCCCTTGGGGTTTCCAACTCCGCGGGCGGGCGCAGTGCTCCCCAGGCCTCGCTTCCACTGGGGAATTCCGGGCGGGGTGCGGGCGGCGGGGCGGGGGCGGGGGCGGGCCGGGGCGGGGCCGGTAGACCGCCTATAAGATGGGTGGCGCGCCCGCCCCGGGCCACTCGCTGCAGCCTGCGCGCCCTCTCCAGTCCGCTGTGCCATGGCCCCCGCCCGTCTGTTCGCGCTGCTGCTGCTCTTCGTAGGCGGAGTCGCCGAGTCGGTGGGTGCTTGGAAGTCCCCGGGCGGGGGGCGAGGCGGGGGGCGCAGGCCGGTGCCTCCTTTGTTCGTCGGAGCGTGGGATGGGGGGGCAGATCAGGGGGTACGCCACCCCCAACCGGACACCGAGGGCCAGGAAACTTTGCTGGAAACTTTGCTCCGGGGTCACGGGCCAGCTCCGGGATGGCTTCACGCGCCGTGCGCCCCTCGGCCTGTTGCTCTTCCCGCCTCCCCTGGCCTCAGCCCCGCCGCGGGCTACGGGCTCGTTAGTGAGTAAGCCGGTGTCAACTCTTCAACTCCCACACCCTCGTCCCTTCCCTGGTGACCCTAGGGCAGGCTTGGAGCGCTAAATCCCCTCCTCGCTCTCTAGGCGCCCAGAGCGGACAGCTTTAGGATCCGAGATGGCCCTGGGGGTCGGGGGGCTGCGTGTACTCGGAAGCGGGAGGGGTTTAGGGTTGTGCGAGGCCCTCTTTCACACACCAGGGAGAACTGAGCCCTGACCTCAGTCTGGCCCCAGCTCTGTCACTGACTTGTGACTTAGGGCAAAGTCCTGCCCTTCTGAATCTCTTCCCAATACTGCACCAAGGGTCTGAGGGAATGGGGCAAGAGCGGACTGCTACTGCGTTAGGGTTTCTAGAAAGTTGGGGACTCTGCTCTTTTCGAGGACAGAGGAGAGGAATGGTTTAGACTCAACACTTAGCCAGGAGCTGAGCCTCTGCTTTCTGCAAGAAGTATGTTCATTTTTTCTCAATTGCAGATAAGAAAATTGAAGCATCCACGTTGAGTGAGGTGAAGGGGGTGGGGGGAGAGAAGGCCTCAATCAGCCCAGAGAAACCTTTCCTTCTCACTGTCCACTGGTCTCCGTCATAGCTGTCCCTGGGCCAGCAGAAGCTCTATCCATCCCTGCAGCCGGCTTAGGAGGAGGGGGGCAATCTCATCTGGGAAGTTGCGGGGCATGGGAATTACTGGTGAAGGCAATCTGTCCCCCACAGCCTGAGCTTTGTGCCCCCTTTGTGCCCTTTAGCCTCAGTTTTCAGAGCGAGTGAGTCCTTGCAGTGTAACCATTAATGTTAATTTCTTTGAAAGCCTTGGGGCTCCTATTCCTCTGAATTTACTTAGGGGAAGGTTGATTCTGCCTGCAGGCTCTTCTTGAGGAATGAATGAGACCCTAGGCAATACTTCCAGCACAATTCCAGGCATGCCATGATGATTGCAAACATTTAGCGCCTTTGTGGGGGGGCCAGACATTGCTCTAATAACTTTCTAATGGATATATCAAGGAGCTTAATTCCAACAACAATCTTACTGTGTACTGTTCTTAAACTGGTCCTGAGGCTAGAGAGGTTAAGTAACTTGCCCAGGGTCACACAGTTAATACACAATAAATGGGTGAGTCAGATTGAAATTTAGGCAGCCAGGCTTTCAAGTTTCTGCTTTAGCTTAACTTCTACTCTTTGTGCTACTCCAAGTGTCCCATCGTTGGTAACTCAAGACGGGTTTAGAATAGGTTGAGATTTTAGGCTGGAAGGCAAAGGAATTCTGAGGTGGAAGGAAACAAGGCCAGAGTGAGGTGATGACTTAACCTAAACCAAAGGCTACCTTGCCTAAAATGTTAGTGGCTGAGGACCCAAGCCTTCTGCCTCTAGCGCAGTGCTCTAAACTAGGCCCTGAAGGATGTGTCGGGGTCAAGAAACTGGGGAAGCATCCGAAGGGATACCACCTGGGCGCTACAGGGAAAAAGAGGAAAGGACCCAGGAGGTTGCTGAGGTCACCATGCGCCCAGTCATATGCCAGTTTCCTCCCAGGGGCTGCTAAGCCTGCAGGTGCTTCAGGGTGCTGAGCAGTCAGCTGTGTCCTGGGGGCATTCTGAAGGATGTGGTCTGGGGGAAGGGAACTGTGTCAGTCCTGCCTGGGTGACCCATCAGCTGCAGGAGACATCAGCCCTGGGCAGCTGCTTCCTGAGATAGGTGTCAAGTCTCATCCTGACCTCAGCTCTCCTCTTCCTGGCTAATGTCACAGACCTCCTGCCTGTAACTGGGGCACAGGGCTTCCCCTTTGGCCTATCCCCTCCCTCTTTTCTAGGTTGTGGTTGGAAAAATCAGACCTAGTCACAGTTGGCTCGGACCGAAGAGATGATCCATGGTGTCCTTTTCTTTTTGCAGGTAGAGAAAAGTGAGGCCCAGGGAGAAGGACTTTGCTAAAAGCAGTCAGGATTGATAGAGTACTTTTTATATGACAGATCTGGTGCATTTTATCCTCACAAAAAGACCTACCACATGGGGATTCTATTATGTCCACTTTCCAAACGTGAGAGGTAAAATGGTACTACTTTGGGTTAGCAGAGAGCATCCAGGACCCCAGGATCTCTGACTAGTAGTCCTCCCATTGTGGGTGGTGTTCCCCCAACTGTTCCATCATTCCCCTTACCACCCCCATGTTTTGGAAGGAAACCCAGGCTCAGTACCCAGCTGTCCTCTCCTCTGTTTGGCTGGGCTTGCTATACTAAACCAGTTCTTCCTGTCCAGCTGGGAGCATTCCCTGATCTGCCTTCCTGCCACTCCCTCTCAGGCCAATTAAAGGCAGCCTTGTTTTGGGAGTCCCCTCCACCCAGAGGTGTTCCTACCCAGGGGCACAGCCTACTGACTTGGCCCCAGGCCCAGGCAGTTCTGGGGAAGTGTCCCCCACCTATCAAGTGTACTTTAGCTTAAGGACATTGCTGGTCTTCTACAGCGTCCTCTTCTTGATTACATGGGAGTGGAGGTGGGGGCGGAAGCCTAGGGGCTTCTAGGACCCTTGAGTGAACAGTGAGAGCTCTTGGGACTTCTCGAGCCCAGGGAGTTATCAAACACCAAGGAAAATATTTGGGCCATGATTTGGAGGGTTCCATGAGGTTGTGGGGAGGCCTCTTTCCCCGCTGGGCTGACATCCCCCACCTTAAAATGAAAGGTTTGAACAGGGTGGCCTCCAGAGTCCTTTCCATCTCTGAATTTGATAACTTAAGTACCTACTATTCAAAAGAGGTCTCTCTCTTGAAGGAATTAACTTGAGGAAATTAACATACTCCACCAAATTCTGAATCCCTGCCTCTCTCCCCCCACACACCAAGGGCAGGAATTCTGCTCTATTTGTTTTTGTGAAATACCTGTCCCCTAGTTAGTACTCAGGAAATGCTTGTATGAATGAATAAATTCGTGCATGTAACTTTATTCTAAATGGTTAATTAATGTTACTTATTGCTAGTATGAATATCTCCCAGAACTGCGAGGTACCATTTTCTCTATTTTTACAGGAAATGGATGCTCGGAACAATGCAGTGGCTTGCTAAGGTCAGAACCAGGTCCGACTGATAGGGCAAGGTGTCTGCTTTGAGTGTCCTCAGAATATTCCAGATGAGGAAATTTGCTGGGTTTGAAGGTAGATACCTTAGGTCCTACTTCTGCGTTGCTGGGTGACCTTGAGCAAACATGCCCTGTCTCTGGGTCTCAGTGTCCCCAACTCTAAAATAAGGAGGCTGGACCATTGCCTTCTAAGGGTCCTTCCTGCCCGGAGGGCCCATTGATGAGGGGGGCGGCCCTTTCCTGGCCTCCTTAGTAAAGAGTCTAAACAAATCCCAGTCTCAGAAGAGAAGTGGGGGTGGGGGGACATTCAGCTCCTGCCATCCCCAGCCTCCTAGAAACAGAGGGCTTTTCCAAGGACTTGGAGTGCTGAGCCTGCCTGAATGAGGAGCTGGGGAAGCCAGGCTGGGCTCCCAGCCCCTGCTCCCTGTTGGGAGAAGTTGGCTCCTAGCTGTCCTTCAACCTCCCGGACTGGACAGGCGAGTGTGATTTCCAAATGAACGCTTAAAATTGGGGTAAGGGGCTGGACCGAGCGCTGTGAGTCACTGCATGCTAGCGTAGCCTGCCTGAGTCACTCATTTCCTTTCAAACTCTTGGCTAATAGGACAGCTCTGTGGTGGGGGTGTTGGAATGCGCTCAGAGTTTTACCTCGTCCTTTGGGAGTCATTGTTTCAGTGTCCGGGGCCTTGAGGGGACATACAGGAAATGTTTGTACTAGGTCCCACACTTTCACAGCCTCTTGCCTGCGTGTGGACTTGGACATTGTACATTGTGCAGCCAGTCCTCATAATTGGGCTTTAGACCTCTGCAGAGCAGGTAGTACTTTTTTCCTCTTTAAGGCAAAACTGAGGCTGCAACTGGCCTGCATTTTTTTCATAGAGCAAAAGCTGGTACCATTCAGGTTTGGTGTGACCCCAGGATTTTCTGATGTTTGTGAGGACCTCTCTTTGCTTCCTGGGGCTGGCCAGAGAGCATTGAAACATTGGCTTGGTGTTACGCAGACCTAACTCCAGACGTGCGAAGTCCACCTCTTACTGGCTACATGAACTCAAGTCATGCTACTCCACCTCTGAGCCCCAGCCTCCTGGTCTGTTAAGAAGATCATGATACCGGTGTGGCAAAGCTTAAAGGAGACGACAGGGCTGTAAATAAACGCACCTAGTACCATGCCTGGTAGGGAGGAGGTGTTACTTAGTGACAGTTCCCTTCCTTGCCCAGGCCACCTTCATGCCAGGCGGTCCTATCTCTGAAGATTCTGAGCCCAGGTCTCCTGGAAAGCTTTCTCCATCCCCCTTATCCCCCTTATCTGCCCCCACAGCTGGGAGGTGGGAAGGGAGAAGTCTAGGGTGGGGCTTTTGGAGTCCAAATCTCCTATTTGTTTATCTTAGAAGTGGGCTGTTTGCTAATTATCGAATGGGTTTATGTTTAAACAAGAACCAGTTCTGGGCAGCCCCACCTCTCCTGCTGGGATTTGCTGGAGCCTCGTGCTGAACAGTTTGCAGCCTGGAGGGAGAGGGGTCAGGGGGTTTGCTAAGGGTACCAGACCACTCTGGACACTGTCCAGGACTTGGAGTCACCCTCCTGTGCTGGAGGGGCAGAGTTTCTACCCTTAAGGAGGCTGAGTGATTTGCAAATAGCACTTTGAGGGGTGGGGTGTTGGTGGACAGAAAAGGTACAGTGTTCTGAAAAGCCAGTTTCTCGCATGTTTTCACTGCATGGTGCCCTAGAGAGGGAGGAGAGGGAACACATATGTCAACAGTTGGGGTCTCATTTAACCTTAGAAGAACAAGCCTGACTTCTTGGGCTGGTTTGCCATTAACTAACACAGAGGTGACCTTTGGGCGCATTCTTGCACCTCACTGGGGCCTCTCTGGTCCTGTCTGCTGAAGGCTGGGTGACTGAAAAAGAGGGTACAGAAAACTCCAGCCCCCATCCTAGCTCTGCTGCTCACCCAGGGACACAAACAGTTAATACGTCACTTTGTTGATGTGAACCCCAGTGTCCTCTATAAAACACCTGTGGCACTCAAAGGTCATAATCGGTGTTTGGCAAACTTGTAAAGTTCTGGCTTTATTAGCACCTAGACAAGGGTTCTTAACCCGGCCAGAGTTTGGCTTTGGGGAGGTGGTGTCTGTGCATATGTTGAAAATGTAAACTAAGAGTTACAGTTATTGGGGTTTAGACCTTTTTATCCTTTTCAGGGGGCTGCAGTACTCCCTAAAAGGTCACTCTGATCTCAGCAGTTCTGGCTTTGACCTTTCTACAGCCATCCTTCCTCCCTCCTCCACTTCCCAGCCTTGTTCTTGCCTCCTGCTTCCCCCAACCCCCACCTTCAGCCCAGACCTTCCTATTCAGCGGCCCCCACCCCTTCAGGCTGCGTCTCACTCCTCCCCCATCCTCCAGGCCCGGGAGCTCGGCTGCTCCAGTTTTCTCTGGCACAGTAGAAGAGGCTGCTGGTCAGGTGACACCTGGGGTAATGGAAAGGGGAGGCAGGGAGAGGCTGGTATGTGTGGAAACAGTGACTTGGTGAAGCTCAGCAGTCAGTGGCCAGGCCTGCAGGGACTGGCGGTGTCACTCCAGCCTCTGGGCGTGGGGGCAGATGTGGCACATGGCTGGCCCGGCTACCCAGAGTGGGGATACTCCTTGCCTTGGAGAAGCCCTGCTGGAGCTGTCTGTGGGACAGACTGACCTGGTCTGGAGGATGGCTTCCTTGCAGGGTGGTGAGGGAGGCTGGGAAGAGGCAGGAAGCCAGCACCCAGGGCTGATCTAATCAGCCGAGATAAGGCTGCAGCGTGGGCTCTCTACTCTGCTTTGAGAATACAGGAGGTTTGTTTACATCCCGAGAGCCTCCCTAGCCCTTGGATCCATCAGGGATTTCGGATCTGCTGCCTAGATTACAAGCTCCAGCTTCAATGCACCTCTGTCTGTGAGGCCCTGAGGGAGCCAGCCCCCTCCTGGCTGTCTCCACCGGTAATCGGAGCAATGCCCAGCTTGATTACTGGGCTGCGACAGAGGGAGGCTTGTCTCTTTGAGACCTGTCTTTTACAGATTGGGAAACTGAGGCTCAGAGAAGGGAATTGTCCATGATCATCCAGGGAATTAGTAACAAGGGTGCTGGGTCAGCTCCTGGCAGGGAGACGTCCAGAGGCTCCTGAACCCTTCCCCCATTTCTAGCTGGCACCCTAGGATCCTGGAGTTCTTGCTGTGGGAATGGGCTGCCCTGGGGCTTGGTGAAAAGCTGGTTGCTGGCAGTGCCAGGCCTGGCTGTCTCCTGAGTGATCGTGTTCAGAGTAACCCGACCTTGAAAGCGACATTTGAACCCTCATTCCACCCCCACCCCTAGACCTGGTTTAATCATTCAGGCACCAGAGCACCAGACCATGGATTGGTGTGTAGTTTCTTTTTACCTTCTAGATTTTTATTTTTATTTTTTTGTCTCTGGGGACCCAGGTCCCCAAGTAGAATTTCAGGTGTTTCTGGTCACTGTCATTTGCACCTTCGGGGAAAATAAAAATGGTCTTTACCTCTGTCTGCTTAGGACAGGTGGTCAAAGCTGTGTGACCTTGGGCAGGTCTCTGACTATCTCTGCGTCTTTTTTTTCACAGTCTGAAGGGACCTGATTGGTTGTTGAAAAGTCTCTGGGCTCAGAAGCAAAATGATAACCTATTATAGGTTATATTCCTTTACAGTTTGCAAAGCACGATCTCCCTGTCCCCAGGCTAGCTTCCTTCCAGCAATAGAACTGCCTCTGCAAGTTTTCCCAGGCCTCTGATCCTTTGAACACTAATCCCACTGGCCAGGAGGAAGGGAGGTGGGGGTTAATCACAGCCACTATTCATTGATCACCTGCTGTGTACCAGGCCACGTGCTGGGTCCCTTGCACACACAAATGCATTCCACTTAATCCTCATCACCCTGCAAGGTGCTACCAGCCCTAGTCACAAAAGAAGGAACTGAGGATTTCAGAGATGAAATAAACTCCCAGGCTCATATAGTTAGGAAGTGGCAGAACTCACACTTGTGAATCTGCCTTGATGCACAACCACTCTGGGTGGTAGAGTCACAGTTGTGGGCCCCAGGTTTTAGCCATTCTGGGGAATGTCTGGCCCTTAAGAAGTGGGTGGGGTGGGGAAGAACAGTTACTACTAGTGTGTGCTGCTGGGGGTCTCCTGCCAGAAATCATTCTGGTGGGTCCAGGTGTTGGAGCCCCAGATACTCAACCATCCCTTCTCGCCACTAAATTTGGCTTGCCCAGTTATTACCCTTCTGGTCTTGCCTCCTGAAAGAAGGGTCAGATGTGTCCCCGACCCTACCTCCCCTGGGGAGGAGCCAGGTGGGGGGAGGCTCTCATTAGTTCACAGTTATCCAAGCCCTGACCCTGAACTCCAAGTTTCTGTTCCTTTGTTTAAGCGATATCACTTTCACCTTTGTTTACTCCTAGGCAGGGACAGGGGTGCCCTGGAGCCCTGGCCCAGCCAGTGTGCTGTGGACTGGCGGGTTAGGCTGGAGAGAAGTGAAGAGTGGGTGGCAGTGAGAAGCCTAGTTGTGGTTGGGACGTGTTCTTGAGAAAGATCTGGATTTGAATCCCAGCTCTTGCTTTCTAGTTGCATGACGTTGGATAAGTGACTCAGCAGAACCTCAGTTTTCTTATCTGCAAAATGGGTAGAGCACCTTGCAAGGCTGTTTTGCCAATTAAATGAATTTGTATAAACAAAGTACCCAGCATGGTGCTTGGCATGTAGTGGATACTCCTTTTAGTCACTCATGCTTTTCCTGGGGTGATGGAAGCCATAGGATTTGGGGATAGGGTTGGGATAGGACCTTTTCGTAGCTTCATGCCTATAGCCAAAAGACTAGATGGGGAGTATAACTGTAATGACAGCTGCTGCCTGTGGATTTGCTGAGACCCTTAGGGGCAGCCAACACGCTGGAAGGGGAGAGAAGATAATTCCAGTCTGGGAGCCAGGAGACCTGGGTTCTAAGTCCATCTCCGCTGCCAGCTGCTTGGATGACCTTGGCAAAGTCCCTTGTCTTGTCTGTTTGCTAGGTTATAAAATCAGATACCTTCTGTTGGCAGGTGTTAGTTTCAGTAGAACAAAAGAGCACTTCCCCTCCCTTCTTTCTCCCCAACAGTCTGGGGAAGAATGTAGGATCTCTAAACCCCCAGGCACTAATCCTAGATCCCCACCAGCCACAGGGCCAGCAGAATATATGGGACCTAGGCCCATTGCCCTATTTTTTAGTTTTTGGAGACAGGGTCTTCCTCTGTCACCCAGGCTGGAGTGCAGTGGCACGATCGTAGCTCACGGCAGCCTCGACCTCCTGGGCTCAAGTGATCCTCCCACTTCAGCCTCCCGAGTAGCTGGGACCACAGACGTGCACAGCCACATTTGGCTAATTTTTGTAGAGATGGAGTTTCACCATGTTGCCCAGGCTGATCTCAAACTCTTGGGCTCAAGTGATCCTCCCACCTTGGCCTCCCAAAATGTTGGGATTAAGTCACTGTGCCTAGCCACCACTGTCTTATTTAGTTGGTAATTTCTGTTGTGTGTTCATGAAAGGGACAAAGATACAAGGAGACTTGAGAGCCCAGAGAGGGTGCCTGTGCATGTACACACACGAACAAACATGCCTGGGCAAAGGTGGGGGTGAGCTGAGGAGAACAGACCACATTCTTAGCCAGGAGCAGGGCGGGGTCCATATCTGGTCAGGGCTGGGCCTGGCTGCTGGGTGGCCTGGTTCTTCAAAGTCACCCCAGACTTAATGGGCTTTATCTGAAAAGAGGGCGGAGGAGAGGAGGACCGTTGGTGCCTTCCCAAACTTTACACAAAAAAGAGCGATTGCCCACAATCCCACGGGGCTTGGTCCTGTCTTGCTGGCCTAGTCCTAAATGGCTCTTACCCACTTGGGAGTTTCCTTCCCTTTTGTCAGAGGTCATGAGTGGAGAAGGGACTAAAACAGGACAGAGAGGGGGCTTCCAGAGTTCAAGGAGAGATTTAATTCCCTGTGTCCTCCCATCACCACTGGGAGCTGGAAGAAGTTTCTTCCCAGCCCCTTGACTTGCTATAGGAGGGAAATCCTGGGCTCATCTAAATGCAGCCTTTGAAAACTCGAGCTTTGGAATAGGATCGAATCCTGGCCGTGCCACAGAGCCCCAGGGTGACTTTAGACTAGACTAGTTTCTTTTTTGGAAACTGAGTATAAAAATGAAGGGTTAAGGATGAACCGGTGCCCACAAAGAGGGCTGAACTGGGAATAAATCTTGGTTTCAGCCTTGGTTTTGCTGCTGACTTGGCTGCAAGATCTTCATGCTCCACTTTCGCTCATAGCCTTCATTTCTCTAATGTAAAACGGAGGTAATTCCTAACAGCCAATGGGCATGCTAATCCCATGGGTTGTTTTGAAATACCTCTTAGCACTTTCACGTACTGAAAGAGAGGCTGGTTGCATAAACAACCTTCCATGGCTCCTGGGGGCAGTGAGGGGTGGGAAAAGGTCTCTCAGCCTGAGACAAGTCTCCTGATGGAACTACAGCCCCTGTTGAGGACTTTGACCTGGTCAACAGTTGGCCAAAGTGTACCATTCTTTCTTTCTCCCAGCTGGATTTGACCCCCCACTTAACAGGCTCCCTTGGAGCCTGGGGCAGGCTGGTGACCCCGTGTACATATGTGTTCATGCATGTGTTTATGTGTTTGTAGTTAAAGGTCCAGGTGAATGACGCCTGGGTTCTGGCCCAGTGTGGCTACTTTCTGCTTGTGTGGCCTTGGACAAGTGACTTTACTTTTCTGAGCCCTTGTTTCCATCTCTGCAAAAAGGGACATTAAAAGGACCTAGACAGGCTGTGTGCTTGGTTAAGGCCTGTCACTTGGGTTCTTGGGGGATTTGCCGCAGGAGATGGAGGTAGGAGCACAGGGACCCTGCCCTTAGGTGTAGGCACTTGGGCAGCCACGAGGAGCCTTACTCCTGCTCTGCCAAACCAAAGCCACAGGCACGGGCTATGTGCGGGGGCTTGAATTCCAGCACCAGCAGCCCAGCAGCTCCTGATTCCCGAGTCATGAAGTCATCTCTGACCAGGACTTAACCTCTCTGGCTTTCCACCCCCACGGGTGCCAAGCGTTCAGCAGAGATTCTCCCCACTCCCCGGGGAGAGAGTGATTCCTGGCCACTGCCTTCCTTGCGGCCTGACCCCGCTCCCTTCCGGGAATCCAGCATCCTCCCTCTGTGGGGGTGGAAGAGGGGGCATGAGGGTCAGGTTCCACCTGCCTCTCCCCGGAAGCCCAGTGGGGAGAGTACAGGAGTGGCTCTGAAGCAGCTTTCCTGGGCCTCTCCTGCAATGCCAATAACCTTATCTTAGGGACAGATGTTCCTTCTCAGACACCCTCTTTTGTCAATGGCAGTCTCAGCTGAGTGAAGGACAGCCTGAGGTGTCCGAAACAGAGACCTGACCTCTTTCTATCCTGAGTTATGTAGTGAACGCTCTGTGTGACCTTGGGCAAGTCCCTGCCCTGTTCCGGGCTCAGATTCAAGTTGTGTGAAACGGGAGGACAGGAGCTCCTTGGGTCCCGGCATTCTGTGATTCTAAGCAGACCCCCAGCTCCTGCAGTTATGGCATCTGCAGAAGATGGGAATGTCTTGCAGCGGGAGGGGCATGGTGTATTGAACTTAATGAAAAACCCCAACTCTCCTGGCAAATACTAGGCACTTTAATATTTGAATTAATTAGTAGAATAATGAACTTTGCTCAGAGCTGCTGTTCTCTGGGCAAACAGAAGCCTGAGCCCAGAAGCTGGAGGAAGGGTGATGGGCATCCAAATGTTTCCTGTGCTCTTGAGGGTGCATTGTTCCCACTCCGTGGAGCTACAGGATGGGAGCAGGGTAACTGATGTACTGTAGGGCTGCCCGGGACCTTTGACACTTTCCTTTGGCAAGCGGTTTGGTGGGAGTGGACCTGAGACTCTGTCCTGATCAGCTGTGTCTCCACAGGGTAGTGGCTGAGTGACCCTTATGGGTACTGGAGTGGATGGTCTCTGAGGGTAGGGATTGTGCCTCTCGGTGTCTGCATGGTGCTGGCAGCAGAATAGATCTGTGGGAGATGTTTGGAAGGCAAGACTGAATCCAGGAGTGCACTCCTGAGTCATCAGGTCTGGGCAGCGCCCTGACCTGAGGCTGTCTTAGGGTGTGCATGAGGCAGCCCTGTCTGTCCCGGCCCAGAGTGAGTCAGCTGGGAAAAGTATCCTGGACTGGGCAAGACCAGAACCAGCAGCCTGCTCCCTGTCCTGTGTGAATCAGCTGCCATTGCATCACAGAGCCCTGGAGTGTAGCATCCCAGGGCCCTGTGCATGGAGACTCCTGGCTCTGAAGTCAGGCAGCCCTGCGCGTGCAATCCTCGCTCTTCCATCTGCCAGCTGTGTCACCAAAAGAAAATGACTCCCTCGTCTGTAAAAATAAGTGAATAACATGCCTCCAGAGTTATTAAAACAGGGCCCGGCACATAGCAAGTGCTGGGTAAAGGATACCTAGCCATATTAATAATTTGATTATTACCTCATTTACTATTTTTATTTTTTTTGAGACGGGGGTCTCACTCTGTAGCTGAGGCTAGAGTGCAACGGCGCGATCCTGGCTTATTGCAACCTATGCCTCCTGGGTTCAAGCAATTCTTGTGTCTCAGCCTCCCGAGTAGCTGGGACTACAGGCGCAAGCCACCACACCCAGCTAATTTTTGTATTTTTAGTAGAGATGGGGTTTCACCATGTTGGCCAGGCTGGTCTTGAACTCCTGACCTCAGGTGATCTGCCTGCCTCGGCCTCCCAAAGTGTTGGGATTACAGGTGTGAGCCTCTGTGCCCAGCCTCATGTACTATTTTTATTTGTCCAGAATGGGAAAGAGACTTGCCTAAGGACACGCGGCGAGTTAGAGGTAGAGTGGGATCCAGGACGCAGGTCTCCAGGCCCTGGCCTGGTCTCTTTCTAGTTTCTGAATGCCCACTTCACTAGCTTTCGGGCATCGGCTGTCATGGAGCACTGGGGATGTTGGCTGATGTGTCTCCTTTCTTTATCTTAGATCCGAGAGACTGAGGTCATCGACCCCCAGGACCTCCTAGAAGGCCGATACTTCTCCGGAGCCCTACCAGACGATGAGGATGTAGTGGGCCCCGGGCAGGAATCTGATGACTTTGAACTGTCTGGCTCTGGAGATCTGGGTACGGAAGGTGTGGTGGGCAGGCATAGGCACAAAGCTGGAGGGAGTGGTGGCCTCACCAGCCAGGAGGGTGACCATGCTTTGAGACTTGGATTTTTTTGGGGCTTTTCCTAGAGTGCCCTTCTTCCTTCTCAAAAAAAGGGGAGACAAAAGTAATGGATTAAACTTTTCCATCCCTGAGAGCCCCTGGGGACAAGCTGTTTGTTGCTTTGAAGTCATTGGTAGCTCTGGGTTTTCTGAGCTCCAGCCTGAACCTGTCCTCATAGGCGCTTCTCTTTTCTGCAGGGCATGGTGGGGGTGGGGTGAGGGTAGGATGGGTGGCAAGACAGGGTGGGAGTGGGGAAGGAGGACCCATAGAGTGTTTTCCTTTTTTTGAAAGGAAAAGTTCCAGCCTGGGCCACATGATGAGAACTTGTCTCTACAAAAACACAAAAATTAGCTGGACGTGGTGGCATGCACCTGTAGGAGTCCCAGCTACTTGGGAGGCTGAGGTGGGAGGATCCCTTGAGCCTAGGAGATTGGGGCTGCAGTGAGCCAAGATCATGCTACTGCACTCCAGCCTGGGTGACAGAGTGAGACCCTGTCTCAAAACAAAAAAAGGAAAAGTAGCAGCCTAGAAGTGGGGATGGGGTGGGAGGGGGCATGAGTGGGCAGAGACGTAGTTGGGAAACCAAGAACAAGTCCCTGCTTCAGTGGGGGTGGGGGTGGGTGAAGGGCCCAAGGCCTCTAGGCCAGACAGCTAATAAGTGGCCCTCCTATGTGCAGAGAGGTGTTAATGATTGCAGGTTTTAGCTTTGGAGTCACATGGTCCTGAGTTCAAGCCTCCATCCTGTGTGAACTGAGCTTCAGTTTTCTAATCTGTAAAATGGGAATAATAAAGATAGTACATCAGTGTTGTGGGGACTGAACTGACTTAAAGCTTTTGGCACCTACCAAGCACTCAGTACGTGTAGGTTTGGTTTAAAAAAAAAATAAATTTTATGGCTGGGCGCGGTGACTCATGCCTGTAATCCCAGCACTTTGGGAGGCCAAGGCAGGCAGATCACGAGGTCAGGAGTTTGAGACCAGCCTGGCCAACATGGTGAAACCCCGTCTCTACTAAAAATACAAAAATTAGCTAGGTGTGGTGTCGAGTGCCTGTAATCCCAGCTACTTGGGAGGCTGAGGCAGGAGAATTGCTTGAACCCTGGAGGCAGAGGTTGCAGTGAGCTGAGATCGCGCCACTTACACTCCAGCCTGGTGACGGAGCAAGACTCTGTCTTGAAAAAAAATAAAAATAAAAAAATAAATTTCATTATGTGCATACAACATGGTGTTATGGGATACATATAGATAGTAAAAACGTTACTACAGTGGAGTTAATTAATATATCCATCATCTCACATAGTCACCCAGGAAATGTTTTAATATTGCAGTTAGAATTTTCTTTCTTAAAAGTTAATTCCCTGGGGATCTTGTTAAAATGTAGATTTTGGCCGGGCGCGGTGGCTTACACCTGTAATTGAAGCACTTTGGGAGGCCAAGGCAGGCGGATCACAAGGTCAAGAGATCGAGACCATCCTGGCCAACCAACATGATGAAACCCCATTTCTACTAAAAATACAAAAATCAGCTGGGTGTCATGGCGCACCCCTGTAGTCCCAGCTACTCAGGGGCTGAGGCAGGAGAATCGCTTGAACCCAGGGGGCAGAGGTTGCAGTGAGCCGAGATGACACCACGGTACTCCAGCCCAGGCGACAGAGAGAGACTCTGTCTCAAAAAAAAAAGTAGATTTTAATTCAGTCAGCCCTGAAATTCTACATTTCTTCTTCTTTTTTAAACCAATGAATTATTTTTATTCTTTTTAAATAAGTGAAATATTAGCTTTAATGTTTTCTGATCATGACAGTATTTTTAGATAAGAACATTTTAAACATTCAACAGTAAGAGACTATTGAAAATAAATGAAATTCATTGAATAGAAGTAATTAAAATAATAATGTAACTCTTTAAGCATTGTAATGGAAAGATGTTAATGATATATTGTTATGAGCCCATTATTGGGAAAAATGTATTTAGGAATACGCATGGAGGGAATTTTCTTTTTTTTTTTTTTTTTTTGAGACGGAGTCTTGTTCTGTTGCCCAGGCTGGAGTGCAGTGGCACCATCTTGGCTCACTGCAACTTCTGCCAACCGGGTTCAAGTGATTCTCCTGCTTCAGCCTCCCAAGTAGCTGGAATTACAGGCGCCTGCCATCACGCGCAGATAATTTTTGTATTTTCAGCAGGGACGGGGTTTCACTATGTTGGCCAGGCTGGTCTCGATCTCCTGACCTCAAGTGATCTGCCCGCTTTGGCCTCCCAAAATGCTGGGATTACAGGCATGAGCCACCTCGCCTGGCCTTGAAATTCTACATTTCTAACCAGCTCTCAGGTGTTGCTATTGGTTTTTGGATTCACACTTTGCAGAGCAAGGGTTTAGAGCTGATGAAGCCTCTGTCCAGCTGCCAGCTCACACATTCCTGTGAAAGAGCCAGGGGGTGGGTCTGAGGAGCCCCATTTTACAGATGAGATGACTGAGGTAGGAGTGGGGAAGCTCGCTTGCTGGACATTGAGCATTTGGAAGCTGGTTGTAAGATGGAGCTCCCACCAGCCCTGGCTGAAGAGGTCATTTTCCTGGGGTAATGGACCTCACACTCACACAGCTATTCTGACCTTACAGATGACTTGGAAGACTCCATGATCGGCCCTGAAGTTATCCATCCCTTGGTAAGTAGCTACATGCTTTACATGCTTCTGCCTCTTCCACTTTGCTCCTCTATAGCAGACCTATTGGGAGAGGCAGAAAATACAGCCCCCATAGGCAAAATAAGTGAGGGGTCTTACCCCACTATGCGGGAAGGCTTTTTAAAAATCTGGCCCTGGGCTGGGCATGGTGGCTCAGGCTTGTAATCCCAGCACTTTGGGAGGCTTGAGGTCAGGAGTTCAAGACCAGCCTGGGCAACGTGATGAAACCTGTCTCTACATAAAATACAAAAATTAGCCAGGTGTGGTGGCATGTGCCTGTAGTCCCAGCTGCTTGAAAGGCTGAGGTGGGAGAATGGCTTAAGTCCAGGAGGCAGAGGTTGCAGTGAGCCAAGATTGTGCCAGTGCACTCCAGCCTGGGTGACAGAGCCAGACTGTGTTAAAACAAACAAACAAACAAATCTGGCCCCAGGCTCATTTTGTAGGTTGCTGGTAGGCCATCCTCCCTGCAGGGATAGTCACCGTCAGCACCAACTCCTTTTCTCTACATTTATAGCTATTTCCTAGCATTGATAGAAAAGTATATATATAGGCCGGGCGCAGTGGCTAATGCCTGTAATCCCAGCACTTTGGGAGGCTAAGGTGGGCAGATCACCTGAGGTCAGGAGTTCGAGACCAGCCTGGCCAACATGGTGAAACCCTATCTCTACTAAAAATACAAAAAATTAGTGGGGCATGGTGGCGTGCGCCTGTAGTCCCAGCTACTTGATTGGGAGGCTGAGGTAGGAGAATAGCTTGAACCCGAGAGGCAGAGGTTGCAGTGGGCAGAGATTGCACCATTGCACCCCAGCCTGGGCGACAGAGTGAGACTCCCTCTCAAAAAAAAAAAAAAAAAGTATATATATAATTCTATGAACTGCGTTTTTCACTTAGACTGGTCATGAGTATTTCCCTGCATAATTTAATGCTCTTATCATTTTTATAGGCTTCATAATAGTTTACCTGATTCCCTTTATTGATGGAAAAATGGCTTATAATTTGTTAACATTTTAAAATTATAACACTGCAGCAAACATCTTTTTTATTTTTGCAAAGCGATAACAAGTTTATTAAGAAAGTAAAGGAATAAAAGAATGGCTACTCCATAGGTAGAGCAGTGGCATTGGCTGCTGGTTGCCCATTTTCATGGTTATTTCTTGATTATATGCTAAGCAAGGGGTAGATTATTCATGAGTTTTCCAAGAAAGGGGTGGGCAATTCCCAGAACTAGGGGGCCCTCCCCTTTTTAGACCATATAGAGTAACTTCCTGACTTTGCCAGGGCATTTGTAAATTGCCATGGCACTGATGGGAGTGTCTCTTAGCATGCTAATGTAGTATAATTAGCATATAATGAGCAGTGAGGCCAACAGTTTCATTGCCATCCTGGTTTTGGTGGTTTTTGGCCAGGTTCTTTATTGCAACCTGTTTTATCAGCAAGGTCTTTATGACCTGTATCTTGTGCAGACCTCCTATCTCATTCTGTTACGTAGGATGCTTAACTTACTGGGAATGCGGCCCAGCAGGTCTCAGCCTTATTTTACCCAGCCCCTATTCAAGATGTAGGCACTCCGGTTCAAACACCTGACATTTCCCCCCTCCCTTTTGTAAGAAAACCCTTAATCCTAAGGGTTGCAGAGGGACAAAGATCCATCTTGTGTAACTTCTTCATGCTGAATAGGGTGATGATATTCCTGCTTAACTATTAGGGCCTCTTGTATCCATGGTAGAGAGGGGCTCAGTCAGAAAGGGCCAGTATGGTGAGGGCCATTCATAACTCTTAGTTCTGACAAAAGGTGATATCCAAAGTCCTTCAATCAGTGCTGCAGTCCATTTCCTTTGATTCGGGGGTCTCCTCCGTCTCATCCCTTCTGTGGTTCTCCAGAAAGATGTTACCAGAAAGGGGTCCCAATCCAGACCCCAAGGGAGAGGGTTCTTGGATCTTGCACAAGGTAGAATTCAGGGTGAGTCCATAAAGTGAAAGCAAGTTTATTAAGAAAGTAAAGGAATAAAAGAATGGCTACTTCATAGGCAGAGGAGCTGCAGCAAGCATCTTTTACACGTAGTCTCTGAAGAGCCCCTTACAATAGAGTTTCCAGGGCAAAACTGCCACCTTAAAGGGCAAGCGTTGTCTAAGGTTTTGCCAAATTGCTTCCAGAGTGGTTGCTCTAGAATAACCAGTGGCCAGCAGTGCAGGAGAGCACCTGCTTCCCTGTTTCCTTGGTCGCTTCATTTTTCATTTGGGACAGATATACTAGAAAAGTTGGGGATAAGGATTTTGGCAGCATAATTGTGGAGACGTTGTTGCCAATTCCCGCTCCAGGACCATATGGTTCAGCTGAATATGGCAGAACCAGATTCTCTGCCTGGCTGAATGTCCCTGTCCCCTGCCCTGAGTCTCTTCCAAAATACACTGAGTGTCTCTTCTCCTTTCCCCCCATCCAGGTGCCTCTAGATAACCACATCCCTGAGAGGGCAGGGTCTGGGAGCCAAGTCCCCACCGAACCCAAGAAACTGGAGGAGAATGAGGTTATCCCCAAGAGAATCTCACCCATTGAAGAGAGTGAGGATGTGTCCAACAAGGTGTCAATGTCCAGCACTGTGCAGGGCAGCAACATCTTTGAAAGAACGGAGGTCCTGGCAGGTAAGTCCCCATGCTGCTTATAAGATGCCTTGAAGGTGGAATGGGGCTCAGCGGGAGAGAGCACCTGCAGGCAGGGATGCCTCCAGTCATGAGCCTCTTTGGTGCCCCTTCCTTTTGCCCACTCAGGTTGCCCTAGAACATTGAAAGACTACACCTTCCTTATGGGGTGGCTCTGACTGTGCAGCCTGGTGGAGGGAGAGGAAAAAGCGCCTATCAAAGGCTTTTGGAAAATAGGCATTGAGTCATTCTTTTGCCTTAAGTCCTTCTCATTTATTTTGCAAAGGACTTTCACTGTATAGGTTTGGCATCTGGGAGTTAATCATTAAAAGTTAATTTCCCTTGTAAGTCTGGAGGCTCCTTTGAATTGAGTTAGCTTCCCCTCCCCCTACTCTATCACTTGGCAGCCTTGTGACCTTGGCTGAGAAGCTTTCAAACTTGATGAGCCTCAGTTTCCTTATCTGTAAAATGGGTACGGTGATACCTGCTGGGGTTGATATGATGAGTCCATGAAAAATACAATATGAAATAACTTTGCACACCATAAAGGGCTATTCCGATTTGGCCTCAGTTGAGAGTTCTTTACTGGAATGTGCATGGTGAGGAATGCTTCGTCCCAGGTGTTGACAAGAGGGATGGAAGGAACTCCCCAAGGTCATGGCCGAGGGCCAGACTGGATGAATCGGCCTGGCAAGTGGGCACCCTGGGCCCGTGCTGGGTAACTCCTGTCTCCTGGGAATCAACAGGGCCAGCAGCTCCAAGGAGGCTTGAGCTATAGGGACAGAACCTGGCTTCATCCAGGACAGATGGAAGGTCTCACCTGCCTCTTGTAAAGAGGGTTCCTGGGAGCACAGCCCCAGGTGACTGGGCCCACCTCAGCCCTGACCCTGGCTTCCTGGTATCTGAGCCAAAGTTCTTTTTACTTTTCTTTCAGAAGTAAAAAGATTTGCATAAGATTTTGGATTTGCATAAGGTTTTGCTCTAATTAACTAAAGGTACTATTGCTTCTAAAGAAAAATTTGAAAACCACTGATTAATCCAAGCACCTGCTTCTTATACATGGGAAGACCGAGGCCCAGGCTTTGGGCCACATAGTAAGAAAAGAACTGAAGCCAGGTTATCTCTTTAATCTTCCATTTGAGAATTATAAAGCCTAAGAGCCTTATGTGAAAGGTTACATTGTTAGCTGGTGTGGTGGAATCCCCCATTCCAGAAGCTTTAATCAGCACCCAGGAGCTTTATTAAATGCTTGCTGTATGCTATATGATTCCTGCGCCCCTCATTGAGTCCCTACAACACTGAACTCCATCTAAAGAACTTATCCAAAGTCACAAAGCTGGGAAGTGGCAGACCTGGCATTTGGACCGAGGACCACAGTCAGCTTCTGAGCCTGCACTTGAAACTTGACCCTGTGGGGTGTCCCAGTGCAGTCCCAGGGCCTCGTGGAGGAACTGGGGTCATCAGAGGGAAAGGTGATAGAGATAAGAATGGGGTTGATGCCTGATATTCCATGTGCTTTCTCTGGCACCTCCTGGGGGTACTTTTTTGTTGCTTTTTCATAGGATTTTACCTAAGAAAGAACCTTGCTTGACTTCTCTGTGCCACTGTGTCCCCATTGTGTACATAGATTTGTAGTGTGTGCAGGGATGGAAAATTAATCTTCTTAGCCAGAGTAAGACCGAATTAGGGGACTCAATCTGCCACAGAAGGGATTCTATGAGGCATCCCTGCCCCTAGCAAGCAGAAATGAGTCATTCAGGCCACCTGGCAGAGTGGACAGGCCAGACCCACTCACCGTTAGAAGCCCGTCTCTGCCCGACACTAGGCAGGTTCTCCTCTCGGAGCCTGAAAGTGTCATTTATTAAGCACCTCCTGTTGTGCACACCTGATTCAGGGAGTTCGGGACACAGATATAAACCTTAAACCTTTACAGTTAATGAATCTTGAGAATATGCTATGCACTAGGCATTGTTCTAAGCACTTTGAGTGGATTACTTTATTTAATCCTTAGGACAAATGTATGAGAAAGGTATGGCTATTCCCATTTTGCAGTAGGGAGATGAAGGAAACTTGCCCCAAATCACACAGCCAGAAGTAGGAGAGGCAGGAGTGGAAACTAGGCCTTAGCTACTGAGTTCTGTATGTAATCGTAACATAAGAGCTTGGAATTAGTATGTTTTGCATGTGTGCACTTTGAATGTACATACCTGTCTATGAAGTGTAGGCTGTATAGGTAAATATGCACACAGGTAGAGCTAGAGAGTGCCCTGTGCTAAGGACTGCAGGATAAATATGTCTACAGGGATTTCCATAGCCTACCGTTTTCTCCTGTTCCTGGTTCAGTTAGTGCTAGACTGTTGCAGGGGAGTCTGCTTGGTGTTTGGAAAGAGCCTGGGCTTTAGATTCAGGCAGATGTGGGTTAAAGTAGTGGCCTTGGCCGAGTGCCGTGGCTCACGCCTGTAATCCCAGCACTTTGGGAGGCTGAGGTGGGTGAGGTCAGGAGTTCAAGACCAGCCTGGCCAACATAGTGAAACCCCATCTCTACTAAAAATACAAAAATTAGCCGGGCATGGTGGCGTGTGCCTGTAGTCCCAGCTACTCAGGAGGCTGAGGCAGGAGAATTGCTTGAACCTGGGAGGTGGAGGTTGCAGTGAGCCGAGATCACGCCACTGCACTCCAGCTTGGGCAACAGAGTGAGACTTCATCTCAAAAAAAAAAAAAAAAAAAGAGTAGTGGCCTTGCCACTAGCCCTGTGGTCTTCAGTGACTTAAAATGCCAGTGACCCATTTCTTGTAACTGGGGTCATGAGGTCAACTTAAATAAGGCATCAGCTTGCCTGGCATAGGCAGTGGTGATGGTGAGGATGTCTCGTTGTAAGAGAACTGATAGTGGGGGAAAGAGGGGTTCATCCTCAGGTCCTGATGAGGAGCTCTCACCCCCGCCTCTTCTCTCTCTCCTCTCCAGCTCTGATTGTGGGTGGCATCGTGGGCATCCTCTTTGCCGTCTTCCTGATCCTACTGCTCATGTACCGTATGAAGAAGAAGGATGAAGGCAGCTATGACCTGGGCAAGAAACCCATCTACAAGAAAGCCCCCACCAATGAGTTCTACGCGTGAAGCTTGCTTGTGGGCACTGGCTTGGACCTTAGCGGGGAGGGAAGCCAGGGGATTTTGAAGGGTGGACATTAGGGTAGGGTGAGGTCAACCTAATACTGACTTGTCAGTATCTCCAGCTCTGATTACCTTTGAAGTGTTCAGAAGAGACATTGTCTTCTACTGTTCTGCCAGGTTCTTCTTGATCTTTGGGCCTCAGTTGCCCTGGCAGAAAAATGGATTCAACTTGGCCTTTCTGAAAGCAAGCCTGGGATTGGATCACGTCTTAAACTTCCAGTTAGGAATCTAGGTCCACCCTCAAGCCCATACTGACCGTGCCTCATCCAGAGCCGCTCTGAAGCCAGGGGGCTAACGGATGTTGTGTGGAGTCCTGGCTGGAGGTCCTGCCCCAGTGGCCTTCCTCCCTTCCTTTCACAGCTGGTCTCTCTGCCAGCAAATGGGGGAAGGAACTAGAACCACCTGCACCTTGAGATGTTTCTGTAAATGGGTACTTGTGATTACACTACGGGAGTCTCTGTGGTATATACCTGGGGCCATTCTAGGCTCTTTCGAGTGACTTTTGGAAATCAACCTTTTTTATTTGGGGGGGGGAGGATGGGGAAAAGAGCTGAGAGTTTATGCTGAAATGGATTTATAGAATATTTGTAAATCTATTTTTAGTGTTTGTTCGTTTTTTTACCTGTTCATTCCTTTGTGCAGAGTGTATATCTCTGCCTGGGCAAGAGTGTGGAGGTGCCGAGGTATCTTCATTCTCTCGCACATTTCCACAGCACCTGCTAAGTTTGTATTTAATGGTTTTTGTTTTTGTTTTTGTTTGTTTCTTGAAAATGAGAGAAGAGCTGGAGAGATGATTTTTATTAATTTTTTTTTTTTTTTTTTTTTACTATTTATAGCTTTAGATAGGGCCTCCCTTCTCCCTCTTCTCTCTTTGTTCTCTTTCATTAAACCCCTTCCCCAGCTTTTTTTTTTATACTTTAAACTCTTTCTCATGGCTTTGGCCCTTTCTGAAGCTGCTTCCTCTTATAAAATAGCTTTTGCCGAAACATAGTTTTTTTTTTTTTAGCAGATCCCAAAATATAATGAAGGGGATGGTGGGATATTTGTGTCTGTGTTCTTATAATATATTATTCTTCTTCCTCGGTTCTAGAAAAATAGATAAATATATTTTTTTCAGGAAATAGTGTGGTGTTTCCAGTTTGATGTTGCTGGGTGGCTGAGTGAGTGAATTTTCATGTGGCTGGGTGGGTTTTTGCCTTTTTCTCTTGCCCTGTTCCTGGTGCCTTCTGATGGGGGCTGGAATAGTTGAGGTGGACGGTTCTACCTTTTCTGCCTTCTGTTTAGGATCCAGCTGGTGTTCTTTGGTTTGCTTTCTTCAGGCTCTAGGGCTGTGCTATCCAATACAGTAACCACATGCGGCTGTTTAAAGTTAAGCCAATTAAAATCACATAAGATTAAAAATTCCTTCCTCAGTTGCACTAACCACGTTTCTAGAGGCATCACTGTATGTGGCTCATGGCTACTGTATTGACAGCAGAGAGCATGTCCATCTATTGGACCAGCACTGTTCTAGAGAACTAAACTGGCTTAACGAGTCACAGCCTCAGCTGTGCTGGGACGACCCTTGTCTCCCTAGGTAAGGGGAGGGGGAATGGGGGAGGACTGATGAGGCCCCAGCTGGGGCTTGTCATCTGGGTCCCTCCCTCTCCTGAGAGGGGAGGCCTGGTGGCTTAGCCTGGGCAGGTCATGTCTCCTCCTGACCCCAGTGGCTGCAGTGAAGGAAACCACCCTCCCTTGCTGCACCAGTGGCCATTAGCTCCCGTCACCACTGCAACCCAGGGTCCCAGCTGGCTGGGTCCTCTTCTGCCCCCAGTGCCCTTCCCCTCGGGCTGTGTTGGAGTGAGCACCTCCTCTGTAGGCACCTCTCACACTGTTGTCTGTTACTGATTTTTTTTGATAAAAAGATAATAAAACCTGGTACTTTCTAAACTGCCTGCCTCTGTCATTTTAGTTCATAACAAGTCATCCTTTTTGGGCTCTGTATCCCCTTGATCTCAGTGGAGCATGAAGAAACTCCCCGGACCAAATCCCCTATGGGGTGCCAGACATGCCAGGGGGTGGGCAGAGGGTGGGGGCAGAGATGTAAGAAGGCAGGAAGGGGGCCTAGAGAGGAGGGAAGACATCAGAACATGCACCCTGATGGCCTATGCAGCATATCACCCCTACTTCAAGGTTTTGTTTAGGTGGCACTGTGTTTAAATAGCAAACACAAAAATCTTTGCATCAGTTGCCATCCATAGAAATCAGGAGGTTTCTCATAAAAATCCAGATTTCTCACTTTTCTTGGGAAAAAGAAATTAAAAAATTGGCAACTATCAGCCTGCATGGCAACAAGAGAGAGCCGCTGAGTGGCAGGCACCCATCTAGATGTGGGCTCTCCACACTACCGTCTCCGCCTGCTTCACTCAGGCCACCGCTGCAGCCAGGCTGGCTGGCAGGCTCCGGAAATAGCATGGGCCATCTTTCTTGACCACTATAACAACCCTGTGAGGTGGGTAAGATCCTTGTTATCAAGAGGGCAACCTGCCCCTAGTGTGTCTGGAGAGTCGAACCTTAATTTCAGGTCCTTGGACATTGGTGATCTTCCTTTGGTGCCATGTTGCCCAGTACTTTGCTGGGGTTGGGGAAAGGACGCAAACAGGAATTGGTGGTAGTTGGAGCAAACCCTCGCATACACACCATGTGGCCAGGAACCCATTCTTAGGGCTTTATACCAGATCCCATTTAATTGTCAGACCTCCACAGAGTAGGTGCTGTTAGTAACCCCATTTGACAGATGGGGAAACTGCATCTAAGAGGTTAAATACCTTGCTTAAAGCTACACAGCTTACCAATTGTAGAGGTGAGATTTGAACACTGGCAGTCAGGCTCTAGAGTGCTAACAACCGCACTGCCTATTAAGGGGTTTATATCACCCAAGGCTCCCTCACTGGGGGCTGTTCGTGCCCGCACAAACCCCCTCTGAACCAGTGAGTCTGGTCTCAAATCTCGTGTCAGCTTAAATCTCTCCTGAGACTTTGCCACACTGTTTTTCTGAGTCCCATGAGGTTGAGTGGGTCTCTGTTCTCCTAACTTGTGTCTTGTAGAAGGCCCTCACATCTGTTAGAACTGTGCTGACCACTATGGTAGTCACTGGGCACTGTGGCTTTATTATACATTTAAATTAATTGTAATTGTAAAAATAAAAATTCTGCTTCTTAGTTGTACTAGCCTTGTTTTAAGTGCTCAATAGCCACATGTGGCTAGTGGCTACTGTATCAGGTGGTGCAGACACAGAACATTTCCAGTTGCAGAAATTCCTGTTAGGGCTGCTTTGGATGGTGTGAGACTGAGTCAGGACCTCTGGGTTTGGGTTTCAGCTTTTACCAGCTGTTACCTGTGCTCCAACAGCCTATAGGGAGGCAAGTCAGAGCTTAGCACACAGTAAGTGCTCAATATATGGTGTTCTCATCATCAGTGCCATCTTTTTGGGTAAAATATTAGTTTAAGAAGACCCCCCAGGAGATTGAGACCATCCTGGCTAACACGGTGAAACCCTATCTCTACTAAAAATACAAAAAAAATTAGCCGGGCGTGGTGGCGGGCGTCTGCAGTCCCAGCTACTCGGGAGGCTGAGGCAGGAGAATGGCGTGAAGCTTGGAGGTGGAGCTTGCAGTGAGCCGAGATCGTGCCACTGCACTCCAACCTGGGCGACAGAGCGAGACTCCATCTCAAAAAAAAAAAAAAAAAAAAAAAAAGAAGACCCCCATATTATCTATTGATATTTAAAATTACCCCCAAACTTAGGGGCTTATAACAACATAAATATTATCTCACATTGTTTCTGTGAGTCAGAATTCAGGAGCATTAGCTGGGTGATTCTGGCTCCATCTTGTGAGGTTGCAGTCAATGTTGGCCAGGTCTTGCTGTCATCTGAAAGTTTGACTGGACTGGAGGATCCACTTCCAAGATGGCTCAGTTACATTTCTGACAACTGGGTGCTAGCTATTGGCAGGAGGCCTCAGTTCCTCATTGCGTGGACCCACATAGGGCTGATTGACAGTCCTTGTGATGCGGCAGCTGGTTTCTCTCAGAGCAAGTGATCCAAGAGAGCCACCAAGTGGAAGCTGCAGTGACTTTTAGGACTTAGCTTGGAAGTCACCCACTATCTCTTCCATAATATTGCATGGGCCACATGGGTCAGCCCTATTCATTGTGAGAGGAGACCACCCAGGGGCAGGAGCACCTGGATACAAGACTCATTGGAAGCCATCTTAAATGCTGGCTGACATAGCCCCATCAGTGGTCAACCTCGAATAGGGCTTTATCTGTCTGGAGAGCCAACTCTGGTTATTTCTGATAATATATAATATTTCTGAGAATTGGGCAGTGGATGCAAAATGGATTTTGGACACTATTGGTCCACTTTTTGTTTTTTAATTTTTTGAGGTGGAGTCTCACTCTGTCGCCCAGGCTGGAGTGCCGTGGTATGATCTCAGCTCACTGCTATCTCTGCCTCCCAGGTTCAAGTGATTCTCCTGCCTCAGCCTCCCAAGTAGCTGAGATTACAGGCATGTGCCACATTGCCCGGCTAATTTTTGTATTTTTAGTAGAGACAGGGTTTTACCATGTTGTCTAGCCTGGTCTCAAACTCCTGATCTCATGCGATCTGCCCACCTCGGCCTCCCAAAGTGTTGGGATTACAGGCATGAGCCACCACACCTGGCCAAAATGTAGGCACAGGTTTAACTAGTTTTCTATTTGTTTCCAACCTCGATTAAACTCACTAAATTTACGGGGGAAATCTCGTGTTTTGGCCCGGTCTCAAACCGGCGACCTTTCGTGTGTGAGGCGAATGTGATAACCACTACATTACAGAAGCCAGGCATGGGCCCACTTTTTGTTCATGATCTTGCCAATCTTCAGAGGCAGCAAAACCACGGGACAATGCCTGCATGGGGTGTGGGAAGGCCTACAAGCGAAACACATCTCCCCTACCTATGATTTGCTATGTTGTTTGGGGAGTAGACAGAATTCTAAGATGGCCTGCAAGATTTCTGCCCTGTGTATACAACCTGTATAATTCTCTCTCCTTGAGGACCTGTAAATATGATGGGATGCCACAAGGTTTACGATTAGTTTACATTAGATAGCAAAGGTGAAAGTGCCCACCTGGTGGCAAGCAGCCAGCTGTAGTGGGGGTTTATCACTTTGCCCTCTAAATGCATTATTGTGCCACTGCTACCCTGCCTGCCTTTGTCCCTTAGGGTCTGGAACAGGGCCAAGCCTGTCTAGGAGGCTGTTTTGAGCTGGTCTGTGGCAAAACTTTACAGATGGTTTTGTTTGTTTGTTTGTTTGTTTGTTTTTCTTTTTTTAGACAGTCTCGCTCTGTTGCCCAGGCTGGAGTGCAGTGGCACAATCTCAGCTCACTGCAACCTCTGCCTCCTAGGTGCAAGCGATTCTTGTGCCTCGGCCACCCAAGTAGCTGGGACTACAGGTGCACACCACCATGTCCGGCTACATTTTGTATTTTTTATTTTTTGAGACAGAGTCTAGTTGTCACCCAAGCTGGAGTGCAGTGGCGTGATCTCAGCTCACTGCAACCTTCGCCTCCTGGATTCAAGCGATTCTTCTGTCCCAGTCTCCCGAGTAGCTGGGATTACAGGTGTGAGCCACCGCGCCCAGCCTATTTTTGTATTTTTAGTAGAGACGGGGTTTTACCATGTTGGCCAGGCTGGTCTAGAACTCCTGACCTCAAGTGATCTGAAGTGATCTGCCCGGCTCGGCCTCCCAAAGTGCTAGGATTACAAGCGTGAGCCACCATGCCTGGCCACAACCTTGTAGATGTATTATGGGTTTCACTTCCCTTAAAACCACTTCCTCTCTCCCTTGCCATCTTCACAGGTCTGTGCCCTACCCAAGGGGAAGCTGCCAGAGAATTTTACCTATGCTGTGGTTATAACTTAATAGAACTTAAAAAAAAAAAAAAGAAAGAGAGAGAAACCCCAAGGTCAGTACTTAAACTGGGGAACTAGCTTGTTAATAATGGTGGAACACCAGGCAGCATGAGAGCTGGTAAATTGGAGATTTGGGCCTTATCCTCCCTACATGCCCCATCCTCACCGTCTGCAACACACATGTCACCCACACACAGCAGTACGGTACAATGAGAATGAAGAGAAACTCAGAGACCCAGATTTAGAGGTAGGAGTGCAGGATTCGAATCAATTGTAGGCTTTGCCATGTGCTGTGACCTTAGCCTCCTGTCTTGGAGCCTCAGTTTCCCCATCTATAAAATGAGGAGGAAATACTGACTAGGGCCATGATTCTTAACCCTGGCTGCTCACTAGATTCACATGGGAGGGTTTCAAACAATACAGATGCCTGAGCTCCACACTCAGAGATGTTAATAGAATTGTTCCATGGCATGGCTGGTATATTAATTTTTTTTTTTTTTTTTTGAGATGGAGTTTCACTCTGCTGGAGAGACCCTAGGCTGGAGTGCAGTGGCGTGATCTCAGCTCACTGCAGCCTCCGCCTCCTGGGTTCAAGCAATTCTCCTGCCTCAGCCTCCTGAGTAGCTGGGATTACAGGCACACGCCACCACACCTGGCTACTGTTTTGAATTTTTAGTAGAGACAGGGTTTCACCATGTTGGCCAGGCTGGTCTCAAACTCCTGACCTCGGGTGATCCACTCACCTCGACCTCCCAAAGTGCTGGGATTACAGGCGTGAGCCACTGCACCCGGCCCGGTATATTAATTTTTATAGCTTGGTAAATGATTCTAATATAAAGAGGACTAAATTAACTCATAAATAGGTTTTAGTGTTTGGAAATTCCCTGGAAGAATGTAGAATTCTGTGCATAAACCCCCAAAGGGTCTCCCTCTGTCACCCAGGCTGGAGTGTAGTGGTGCAATCACAGCTCACTGCAGCTTCCACTACCTGGGCTCCAGTGATCCTCCCACTTCAGTATCCCCCCTGCCCCCACCCCATAGCTGGGACTACAGGCGTGCACCACCACACCTGCTAATTTTTTTTTTTTTTTTTTTTTTGAGACGGAGTCTCACTCTGTCCCCCAGGCTGGAGTGCAGTGGCACGATCTCGGCTCACTGCAAGCTCCGCCTCCCAGGTTCACGCCGTTCTCCTGCATCAGCCTCCTGAGTAGCTGGAACTACAGGCGCCCGCCACCACGCCTGGCTAATTTTTTGTATTTTTTGGTAGGGACGGGGTTTCACCGTGTTAGCCAGGTTGGTCTCTATCTCCTGACCTCGTGATCCGCCCGCCTCGGCCTCCCAAAGTGCTGGAATTACAGGCGTGAGCCACTGCGCCCAGCCCTATTTTTACATTTTTTTGTAGAGATGGGGGGGGGGGGGTCTTGTTATGTTGCCCAGGGTGGTCTCGAACTCCTGGGCTTAAGTGATCCTTGCGCCTCGGCCTACCAAAGCGCTGGGATTAAGGCCCGTTTTTTAAATATAAATAAAATGAGAACTTAATGCTCGGGTGGAGAACAGTGCCACCTGCTGGTTTCACTTTGCATTAGCAATATCTAAATATCTGCCAATGCCATATAATGCAATTCACTGTTTATTGAGCGCCAACTCAACATGCGAGGCATTGTGATGCACCCTTTAGGACATGCAGAGATAAGAGCTCCTTTCCCCATGAAGCTGACAGCCTAGAGGGGACAATGGGCATGTAGGTAAAACCTTTGATCCAAAGCATGCAGTCGATATGGTCCCACTGAGGGTCTGTGGGAATACAAGAAAAAAGCGTGGGGCCAGGGCTGGCTTCATGGTTGTGCAGCCCGTGCTTGGAAGGCCCCTGCACTTGGTTTCATCATTTCCTGTGGCTGTCTTGAAATTCTTTTTTTTTTTTATCCCGTGTTCAGTGGAATTAAAATTCTTTAATAATTTTTGAACAACGGGCCATTTTGCACTGGGGCCCACAAATTATATAGCTAGTTCTACCTGGAGTAGTTTGGGAAATTTTGGAAGAGGCGACATAGGACCTGGCAGGGCAGTAGTGGAGGGAGAGGAAAACAGGAGGCATATGGTAGTGTGGAAGGAGGGGTGGGATCCTTAGGCCTGGGTGACTGGGTGGTGTGGGGGAAGGAGCTAGAGCTGGTGCTGCAAGGCAGGTGGAGAGGGAAAGGAGTTTGATGTTAAATGGCTTCAGACTCAGTGCAAGGAAGACCTCCAAGGACAGTTTCAGCAGCTGGAACTCAGAAGCTAGGCCAGGGCTGGAGCTTTGGTCACAGACTTCCAGATGGATACCTTGGTGACACCAAAGGTTATAGGATCCCCTGAGATGGGTGAGGACTAAGACAGAGCTGTATGGCTGGGTCTGGGCTTTTGGTCCAACCTAGATTCTTGGCTTCTGGGACTCCTGCCTTGAGGAGTGGTGGAGGAAGACTTTGGGGGCAGGGCTGGACGATGAGCGCTTGAGCCCCAATTCCCCATGTGGTGCGCTATGACACTCTTCTCAGCCTCCTCCCTCCCGGCTGCCTGCTTCAACACCACCATAGACGGTGAGTCAGGCGCTCATTTCAGGGACATTTCCCATTCAACTCATTTGCTGCCTTCCTCAGCCAAGATTCACCTTCAGGGGCCACAGGCTTCTTCCTCACCCCTCACAGTGGGTTGCAGCCTGCTGATGGCAGATGACAGAACTTAGTTAAGACTTTGGGAAGGCTAAAGAACATACCCCATTTCCTCTCCTCTGGGTATTGTTAGTTTCTTTTTTCTCATGGGACTTTCCATACCCTGGGGGAGGAGTTTTACAAGAAATGAGCTCTTCCTTAGGAGGGCAAGCTCTTCCCCAGAGGGTTAGAACCTGGAACCCACATTTCAGACCAGTTTTCCCATCAGGCACCACCAGAGGCTGGTACAGGTAGCTGGCACCCATGATACTTATCTGTGTCCTTGATTCCAATAGCCCAAGCCAGTGTTCTGCCTGTTTTTTTTCCTTCCCTATAAAGCACAGACTAGGTAGAGGGTGGGTAAGCTGGTCAGGAATAGATTGTGATTCTGTCCGTCAGCCCCATGCAGAGAGGCCCCCCCTCTCAACTACATTATCGCCCAGTCAATCCCAGGAGTTCTGCCCAGGGCTATCCTGGGAAAGCTTTGTTTTGAAAGGGTCCCGTGGTCACCTCTGGGCCTGGGATGCACCCTTGCTTGGGATGGAGAGATAGCCAGTAGGGTAACATCCCCAGGGCAGGGACAGGGACTCAGGATGCCAGCTGCCTCTGCACGCTGTTCCTCCTCTAGAAAACGTCAAAAAGGTAGGCTCTCTGCTCCATCAGACTTGTGGTTCTTTTCTTTCTGTGCAGGTCCCGTTTTTTGTGTGTGGGTGTGAGGGTTGGGGGAGGCACACTTGGGGAGGTGGCTCATACAGACCAAACTCTGCCTTGGATAGGATTGATTTTAATGCAGCTATAGAATCCCTGATCCTCAGGACTGCGTCCTGCTGGACCTGTGGGAGAAGTGACTGGGGGGACAGTTAAGGCAGCAAGACCTTATCACTGTCCAGGCACCTGCCCAGCCACCAAAGCTGTGGGCCAGGGAGCAAACACAGGCAAGGGTACTATGCCTGGCTGCAGTCAGAGAGAGTCTCAGGAGGAGCAGGTCTTTGTGTTCCAGGGCAGGACACAGTGCTCTAGGTGGGAACTGGTGTTCCAGGTGGGACCAAATGCCCCAGCTGAGACTCAGAGAGACCCGGCATTTCAGGTGGATCTAATATTCCAGGCAGGACCTGGTGCTCCAGGGTCCTGATGCTCCAAGAGCTTGCCCCCCATGCCTGGGTGTGTGAAGCTGTGTGTTTTCTCTTCAAGAGGGGACACAGATGCCTGGAGGGTAAATGTCCCAGACTTGGCTCCTCAGGGCATGTGAAATTGTATGTGAGAAGCAGGGAGAGCTGAAGAGAGAAAAGGACAGAGGGATAGGGCCACGCACATAGGTCTACAGACTAAATACTGAGGGGGAAGGGAGAGAGAGAGGTTTAGAGACAGAGTGAGAAGAGATGAAGACAGGGAGAGCCACACATGATGGACACAAAGACAGCACCACTCAGGTCTTGTCTTCCTGTATGTGTAAGGACGAGGGAGGGAGTGAGCAGGGTAAGAGCCACCAGGCCCGGTTTCTAGGGTGAGCCTTCAGCTGCCCTTCTGCAGCAAAGGGGCAAGGAAGCAGGGCCTAGAACCCAGAAACACGTCCCCGCCCCTGGCGCGGGCGCAGCCCTCCACGGTGGGCAGCCGGGGCTACCCGGCGCGCCTAAGTCTGGATGAAGAGGTGGAAGTTGGTGCGCGTGAACTCCTGATGGATGCTCTCCAGGAGCGCGTCAGCGTCGGTGGCGGGCTCGGGGACGCCGGGGTGACCCAGCCGCGCGCTGTATTCCGGGGTGTAGGTAAAGGAGAAGGCACTAGGGTAGAAGAGCCCGTCGGCGCGCACCAGGCTCATGGGGATTGTGATGGGAGCGCGCAGCCAGCGCCAGTCGCTGCAGAAGGCCGCCACGTCCGGCACCACGCACACCAGGGACCGCGGGCTCCTGGGGGTGGAGCACCAGGGTGAGGGCTGCGGCGAATCTGACTACGCGTGCGCCCCCGACTACGCGTGCGCCCCCTTCCCCTGCTCCCCGGGGCCCAAGGGAGGCTGCTTCCCCACCCCGTACCTGTACATGGTTTCTGCCTCCACGTCCCCAAACCACACCTTGAGCCCCGCGTGGAAGTTCTCTCCGTGGAGCTCCAGCGTGGCCACGTCGCCCCCGCCGCTCAGCTGGGGGAGGGTGGGACCAGGTGAGGTGAGAGAACCAAGCAGGGCGGGAACCTGCTGCCCCCCACTCACTAGCACCCCCACTGCCCAGTGCAGGCAGGGTCCACTGCCCAACGCCCCTAGCGCCCGGCTTCACCTCTAGGGTGCTGATGAGAGGCACCGGAGTGACCGGCTCCAGGGTACACGCCAGGCTGGTGCTGAAGGAAAATTCCACCGACTCGGTGCCGATGATGGTCCAGCAAGAGCTGTCGTTAAGCAGAGCCCTGTTCGCCTCTTTGGGGCAGGGAGAGGCCTGGGAGGAGACCCAAGGGGACGAGGCCGAAGCTTCTCATGGTGGCCACCAGCGTAGGGAGCCAGTATGGTGCGTGGGCTTCTGCATTAGACCGAACTGGATACTAATCCTAGGCTCTGGAGTTCACTTGTCCCCTCAGCTTGGACAGTGCCCTTAAGTTCTCTCACTTAGAGTTAAGTAAGCTTCTTGGGCTAGCTGATTTTTTCTTTCTTTCTTTCTTTCTTTCTTTCTTTCTTTCTTTCTTTCTTTCTTTCTTTCTTTCTTTCTTTCTTTCTTTCTTTCTTCCTTTCTTTCTTTCTTTCTCTTTCTTTCTTTCCTTCCTTCCTTCTTTTTCTTTCTTTCCCTTTTTCTTTTCTTTTCTTTCTTTCCTTTCTCTCTCTCTCTCTCTCTCTCTCCCTCTCCCTCTCCCTCTCCCTCTCCCTCTCTCTCTCCCTCTCTCCCTCCCTCTCTCCCTCTCTCCCTCCCTCCCTCCCTCTCTCTCTCTCTCTCTTCTTCCTTCCTTCCTTTCTTCCTTTTTTTTTGAGACTGAATCTCGCTCTGTCGCCCAGGCTGGAGTGCAATGGCCTGATCTTGGCTCACTGCAACCTCCGCCTCCCGGGTTCAAACGATTCTCCTGCCTCAGCCGCCTGGGTAGCTGGGATTACAGGTGCTGGCCACCTAGCCCAAATAATTTTTTTGTATTTTTAGTAGAGACAGGGTTTCACCATGTTGGCCAGGCTGGTCTCAAACTCCTGGCCTTGTGATCCTCCTACCTCAGCCTCCCAAAGTGTTGGGATTACAGGCGTGAGCCATTGGCCCGGCCTGGGATAGCTGATTTCTAAGGGTCTTTTTTCTTGGGATTCCAGAATTTTTTTTTTAACATTGTGCAATTCTATGCTTTAATAATCTACAATTTTAATATTCTTTGGGAAGGCATATTCTTGGGGAAGGAATAATACTTGCTATTTTCCACATATTATAATTCTATCTCCTAACATTCTATGATAATGTTCTTTTGGGAGTACTGCTGCTTAATGATAATTATTATTTTCCACATTTTATAATTTCCCACATTCTGTGTCTTTGTCTGTGCTTTGAATAGTCTTTGCTCATTAATTACCTATCATGATTTTTATTTACATCCTACAATTTTATATCCCAATTTATTTCCTTATTTTTTTTGAGATGGAGTCTCGCTCTTGTCACCCAGGCTAGAGTGCAATGGTGTGATCCTGGCTCACTGCAACTTCCACCTCTCGGGTTCAAGCAATTCTCCTGCCTCAGCCTCCTGAGTAGCTGAGATTACAGGCGCCCACCGCCATGCCCAGCTAATTTTTGTATTTTTAGTAGAGATGGGATTTCACCATGTTGACCAGTCTAGTCTCGAACTCCTGACCTCAGGTGTTCTGCCCACTTCAGCCTCCCATAGTGCTGGGATTACAGGCATGAGCCACCGCACCTGGCTATATCCCAATATTTTATGACCCTAAAATTCTTTGGGAAGGAATATTGCTTCATACTATTACTTATTACTATTTTTCTACATCCTATGATTCTGTCCTGGGAGTCTATGATTTTAATGTTCCATGGGAGGCTGCTCGGGAAGTAGCAACCATGGTGAGGGTGATGATGTTACATTCTGTGCTTCTCTGCATTCTCACTTTCCAGGACACTTGGTGCTGGTATTCTCTGCTTCTTACCTGAAATTGCACCACCTTCTCTGTGGCAAGGCATAAGTAGGTGCCACCCCCTCCTGGGGGACTGCCTGGAAACTGGAATGCACACTTGTGCAGCTGGGAGATGGGCTCATCCACATCAAGGAGCGCACACTGTTTGGCTACTTTACGGATGATCTGCAAAGGAAGGGTGGTAAGAACAGTGGTGGCAAGGAGCCCGGGCGTCCAGAGGCTGCCCTCCTAGCTGGCTGTCTGCTACTCCAGTAGCCACACAGGCACTAGCAGATTCCCCCTGCCCTTTGACTTCTGTCTGGTCCTATGCGACACTGGGTGAGAACAGGTGTCTCCATGCCTTGGGGCCTCACTCTCCAGCCCTGCCCGTGTGTGCCACATTCTCTGCATGGATCTGAGGGGACCCCTCCAGGCATGCCCTCCCTTCCTATACCATGGGAGGTAGTGTGATGCCGGTGACCGTGCAGACGAGCTGCACCAGGGAACCATAGCGAACGTAGCCCTCTCGCGGTGGGAAGTCTCCTTGGGAAGAGTGCCCATCAGCTGGGGGTCAAAAAAAGCAAGGGACAAGGTTTTCAGCGGCCCCCAAGCTTCTGCCTTAAACCCTGCCTTCTTGCCTCTGGCTTTTCCTCACATCACACATGGGCCCTGCGGGAAGGGGTGGTACTCAGGGGAGCCGACTGAAGGTTCTAATTCTGGAGAGGCCATTTGAGGCCATCCTCACAAATGTCTGCCCTGGGGGCAGGGGTTGGGGGCAGGCAGCTTAGTTGATATAAGGGGAAAGGGCATGGATAAGGGAGTCAGAATAGCTTGGAACAGTCACCAGCTCACTGGGACTGTAGTCAAGTCTTTTTGTGTTTCTGAGCCTTAATCACATGGGGAAGAGTTTACCTTCCTTAAGGAGTTGTGGTGGAGGTTAAATAAGCTAATGCATGCGAAGTGCCCAGCCCCAGGGCCTGCAGATGTCATTACCCAGGTGGAGCGTGAAGGCAGCCCACTGTCGTGCACTGGCCACAAAGGCCCCATTCTCCACAGAGAGGTAGCGTGTGGAGACTGTCTGAGAGCGCAGGCGGTTGAAGAGGGAGACCTTTGAGCCGGAGGATATGCACACTGTGACGGTGAGGATCAGGGTTAGGGTGAGGGGATAGGGTTAGGGTTAGGATTAGGGGTTAGGGTTAGGGTGAGCGTTAGGGTTAGGGTTGGGGTTAGGGTGAGGGTGAGGGTTAGGATTAGGGTGAGGGTTAGAGTGAGGGTGAGGGTAAGGATTAGGATTAGGGTGAGGGTTAGGGTGAATAAGGGGGTCAGGGTGAGGGTTAAGGTTAGTTGGTGTTATCAGTTCCCTGGCCTGGCTCGGTCCCTTGGACTTTCCAGACAGTTTCCAATCTTCTGTCCCTGTGCCGGCCTGGCTAATGTGCCCACAGGCCTAGATACACTGGACATTCCCAGTTCACAGCTGTTTTTCCAGGACCTGCTGTAGTCCTGCTTTGGAACCTTTTCCTGCTCCTTTGCTGCCTGGACATCTTTCAGTTCAACAAACAAAAGTAAACCTTTTTTTTTTTTGAGAAAGCATCTCACCCTGTCACCCAGGCTGGACTGCCGTGGTGGTATCACAGCTCACTGCAGCCTCGACCTCTTGGGTTCAAGTGATCTTCTGATCTCAGCCTCCCAAGTAGCTGGGACAACAGGTGCAGGCCACCATGCCAGGCTAATTTTTTTTTTTTTTTTTTTTTTTTTTTTGGTAGAGACAAAGTTTCGCTATGTTGCCCCAGCTAGTCTTGAACTCCTGGGATCAAGTGATCTGCCCACCTTGGCCTGTTGGGATTACAGGCATGAGCCACCGTGCCTCGCCTATGTCACTTTTAGTCTGTCCCCAGTTCAACCACTGCCTAGTTCAACTTTTGTCTGCTCTGGGACCCCAACTCCCAACCTGGAGTTTGGTATCTGTCCCTTTCCTCTCTGCTTTTCATCCTCCAACTCTTCTCATCCCCAGGCCTGGGCTGCACCCACTCATCCAGACTCCTTCCCCTCTCAGCTCCGACTCCACCTTTTCCACTCTGATCCCTTATAGCCCAGCCTACCCCCACCTCCGCGCCCCAATTTAGCCGCTCTGGGCTTGGTTGCACCTCCCCGCCCGGGCCCGCGGTCAGGCCCCGCCCTGCTCACGATCGGTGTTTTTCAGTGACTGCTTCTTCTGCGAGGGCTTCGAGATGACCTTGATGAGGCGGCTGTGGAAGGTACCCAGCTCCCGGCCCCCGCGCAGCACCAGCCGCAGCACCAGCCGAAAGTGCTTCCTCTTGTCTGCATCTGAGATGTACAGGGTCTTGGCGCAGCCGAATTCCTAGGGGGCTCGCAGGGACAGGGCCATCTCATCCCAGCCCTCCCCCGTCGGATGAACCAACCTCTCCCAGATATCGGACGTCCGCCCCGTTGGAGGTGACCAGAAGCTCCACCATCCAGGCTCTCAGGCTCGGCCTTAAGGCAGGACCCCGGCCTCCCGGTCTCCCCACCTATCTCTTGGCTTTCGGAGGGGAGTAAAGGAGCCCTCCTTTCCCAGGAGAGGCAGGGATGGGAGCAGGAATCGGACCCCTTCCCGTGCGCTCTCACCCTGGAGTCCGGCTGCTGCTCGAAATTCAACTTCTGCGTCTCAGCGGCGCTGCCGGACGCGCTGTCCAGTCCCATGTAACCGCAGACCGTGGGTCCCGCATCCCCAGCCTGGTGAGCTGGAAAGGGACGCGAACTGGCTCTGCAAGGACTCGGGAGGACGCAGGTGCCAGGCAAGCTTAGAGCTCGCCGCCAGAGGGCGCGGGGAGACTGCGCCTGCGAACCGCCCCCTCTCGGGCCCAATCTCGTGGTCCTCCCTACAGAGCAGGAGGTAGGCAGCCCTTGAGTCCGCCCTCACCTTCGTCCTGCCCTGGCTTCACCCTCCAGCCAGGCCCCGAGAGGTAGACACAGGGCGGGGGGCAGAAGAACCTGCGGAGATAAGTGAGTGTTGGATTCGTGCATCCATCTCCACTTGGCTCTCCTGTAAGCACGGCAAGGTAGTAGCATAAACCCAGCAGAACCTTCATTTCCTCCTCCCGCTCCCCGCAACGCTTTTTCATGACTGTAAACCCCATTCATAGCCAAACTTTATTGTTTTTATACCCCTCATTCAACTCATCAGAAGGTCCTGTCCACTCCACCTTCAAAATATAATATATCCAGAATCCACTGGCTTTTTACCACCTCGCCCTTCATCCCAGCCACCATTACTTTTTGCCTGGACCACAGCATCAGCCTTCAAACTGGTCTATTTCCAGAAAGTTATGTTTCTATCTCCTCCCCATTTCGAACAGCAGCCAGAGTGCTCCTTCCTTCCTTTCTCTCTGTTTCTTTTTTTTTCTTCTTTCCTTCCTTCCTTCCTTCTTTCCTTCCTTCTTTCTTTTTCTTTCTTTTTTTTTTTTTTTTTTGAGACAAGGTCTTGCTCTATTGCCCAGGCTAGAAAGCAGTAACTTGATCTCGGCTGTCTTGGCTCACTGCAACCTCTGCCTCCCCAACTGATCCTCCCACCTCAGCCTCCTGAGTAGGTGAGACTACAGACACAAGCCACCACACCCATCTAACTTTTGTATTTTTTGTACAGACATGGTTTTGTCATGTTGCCCATGCAGGTCTGGAACTTCTGGGCTCAAGCAATCTGCCCCACCTGGGCCTGCCGAAGTGCTGGGATTACAGGCATGAGCCACCAGGCTGGCCAGAGTGTTTTGTTAAAAACATGAGTCAAATCATGTTAACTCCTTAAAATCCTCCACTGGTTTAAAATTCAAAGTCCTCCTGAGATCTGACCCCTGCTTACCTCTCTGACTTGTTTCCTACAACTCCTCCCTCTGATTTCAGCCACTGTCATTTCTTTTGTACCTCAAACAGGCCTAATTGGTACAGCTTCAAGGTCTTCCCATTTTCTGTTGCCCTTTTTTTTTTGAGACTGAGTCTTGCTCTGTCACCAGGCTGGAGTACAGTGGCATGATCTCGGCCCACTGCAACCTCTGCCTCCCGGGTTCAACCAATTATCCTGCCTCAGCCTCCTGAGCAGCTGGAATTACAGGTGCCCGCCACCATGCCCAGCTGATTTTGTATTTTTTGGTAGAGAGGGGGTTTCACCATATTGGCCAGGCTGGTCTCGAACTCCTGACCTCAGGTGATCCGCCCACCTCGGCCTCCCAAAGTGCTGGGATTACAGGTGTGAGCCATCGCGCCCAGCCCTTCTGTTCCTTCTAATTGTAGCACGCTTTCCCCAGATATTCTCCTGTCTGGCTCCATTTCAGCATTCAAGTTTCAGTTCCAATGTTACCTCCCAAAAGGTCTCTCAACCTCCTTGACCTTTCTAGCTAATGTCCCCCCTGCCTTCAGTTTCCGTCAAATGGCGTCGTTCAGTTTTCCTTCTAGTGCTCATCATAATCTGCAAGTATCTTGTTTCCTGATTTGTGGGGAGTTTACTGTCTGTCTCTTCCACACTTGAGTGAGAGTGTGGGCTACAGAGCAGGGGCTGTTTCTGTCTTGTTCAGCTGTATGCCCAGTGCCCAGCAGTACCCAAAGAGCCTGGTGCATACATGATAAACACTCAGTAAGTAGTTGTTGAATGAATGAATAAGTGAATCAATGGGAGAATGAGTGAATGAATGGAGACAGGAGATTCACAGGGAATCTCCTGCTATAGAACTATAGACCAAAGTAGGGGCTAATGGTGGCTGAGGGTCAAGGCCCTGGTCAACCAATAGCTGAGATCTCAGCCCTGAGGCCTGCTCTGGGTCTAAAAGAGGCCCAGCAGGTGAATGGAGGAGGTGCATAGGGCTGACAGTTGCAGAGACCTGGGAGGGGCTGCGGAGGCACCTACCGCTTCTCATTTCCGTACGATTTCTGGGCCACCTTGGCATGCAGGATCCGCACAGTCTGTTCACACTGTTGCTGCAGGCACCTGCGCACGCCTCCCCTCAGAATGGTCGTGTGCTCTGGGGATGACCTGGGAGTGGGGCAGGCAGGTCAACCGGCCACAGGAGGGAGAAGAATCAAGGTGGCACAGGGTCCAAGCACTCAGGTTGAGTAAAATGAAGTAGGCAAGGGGTCAGAGTGAGTGGGAGGGTGGGGCTGCTCTATATCCTGCCCCTGTGGGATCAGGAAGAGGAAGCATTAGGTAAGGAGGAGACTTGGCTGCAAATTGTAGGCTAAATATTTAGGCTGCGAGGTGCTCAATGAAGCCTGCATGGAGCCCATGGGACCACCCAGGTTCCACTCTGTGGGTCTGGCGTCATGCCCATTGGAGCCCAGGGCCATAGGGAAATGTGGCTGTGACACAAAGGCTGCACTTATACTGGCTTTGGGATGGAGAAGAGTATTTTAGGGCTGATGGAACTGATAGAGATGAAGCTTCCCCACCCTAGGGAAGGCAGGGTGGGGGAGGAGGGGGGAGGGGAAGGGGGAGCCTTTCCTGGGCTCCTGGCCTGGAGCGCTCTCTAGCCTCCTGCCTACAAACAGAAAAGGGCCCAAAACCTTGTCCTCAGGATGGGGGATGGCCTGGGGGAATCTGAGCCTTTCTGGGGCCAAAGCCATATTCTTCCCTTTCTCCCATGAGAAGTGGCCTGTTGCTGTGTGGGCTTTCCTTCCCTTGATTACAGGAGTCAAGGCAGATGACATTGGTCCTGCAGAGTGAGCCAGGTTAGAGCCTAGAGGTCTGGTGGCTTCTTAACCTGGGGGTCTTGAGTGGTATGGGTGGGTGGGCCCGAGCAATTGCAGGGAGCAAGTAGAGGAGGGGAGGTGGGAGAGATTTGGGGGGTTAGCAGGTTGAGGCCCAAGGAGAGCCATGAAAACCGAGGCTGTCCTTCCGAGCCCTTATTCCTCTTGGCAGGACCGGAGTCTCTCCTCACTCCTGGAGGGGACAGCGTAGGACCGCACCCTCGAAAGCCAGGCCAGACAGGCAGCAGCCACAGCCAGGACTGCTCCACCCCTTGGGGCTCTCCTCAGGGAAGTGCCTTCTAAGCTTCCAATGAATTCCGGCTGCAGAGTGTGGCTGCCCCAGTCTCCCCAGTCTCCCGCTGTAGCCGAATTCCAGCCTGGCCCGCAGCTAGCCCTGTCTGCAGCTCCAAGGGTGGTAGGAGCAGGGGGTGCTGGGTTTGCCCCGCCTCAGGAGGAAGGGGGGATCCCTCCCTGCCAGTGGGAGGGGTTGCAGCCTGCGCTTCCCCACCCCACCCGCCAGCCCTGGGTTAAATGCAGCCGCTGCCTCTGCGTGCTCCAGCTGCCTGGCAGTCCCCACCTAGGGCACGCTGCCACGCTGCCGTTACCTGGTCCAAGTGCCCGGGAGGCTCCGCCTGTCGGCTTCGCTCTGCAGCTGCATCTCTGATCTGTCCTGCAGGCTCAGGTGAGTCAAAGGATTGGGAGGCACTGAGGGGTCTGCAGGGGAGTAGGCATCAAGCCAGATCAGGCGACTGTATTTTAGCAGAGGCACTGCCTAGGGTGCCCTATCTGATTTGCAGTGCCCTTCCCCACTTCTGCAGGGTCCTTTCCAAATCGAGCCCCCACCATCAAAGCCATGAAAATAGGGTCATCCCTTTTCTACTCTCATCCCTCCAGGAACCCCCTGAAATGTCCCTAAGGGACTTTTGAGAAATTATTTACAGGCCTCTCCTCTCTTGCTGCTCCACTCCCTCAACCTCACCTCAGGGCATCTCCGAATCTTTCTTTTTTAATGCAAGGATTAACTCCTCAGAGGAATCCCAGGTTCTAGTATTAATCCTGCCACGACATCGCCATGTACCCTTCAGCAAGACACTACCCTCTCTGGACCTAGTTCCTTTCTTTGTAGAATGAGGGGTTTGGAAAGGTGATGAACTTTGAGGCAGTCACTATTTTGGCTTTCTAGGATTCCTGGGGTGGAGGCAGGGTGCCAGGTGAGAAGTTGGCTCAGACCAAGAATGGGATGAGGGGAACCTTAACCAAGATTTAGGGGCCCAGAGGCGTCTCCGGGTGGGAAAGTATGGGAGGTGGCAGAGGCCCCTTGTGCCTTAGCCCTCATGCTGCCCAGGGATGTTGGCCTCGCCTGTGGCCCAAGCTTGAGAAGGGTTCTCCGCCCTCCCACTTCCACCAGCGCTGCCACATCTTGCTTGGTCACCCTCCCACGACGGGCCCTGACAGAGGATTTATGTTCTACCAGGCCTGGGAGGGGAAAGGGGAGAAGAATCCGGGACGAGAAGGTCGCCTGGAGCGAGAAGCAGGCACTGGCCTCGCTCAGAATAGGCGCATTCACGGAATTGGGGGGCGGGGGCGGAGCTGCGGTTGGGTTAGGGGCGGCTGGCCCTCTCTACCAAGAAACAGCAACAGAAAAATGGCTAACACAGCTTCAGCATGGGGCGCGGGGGTGGGGTAGGAGCTGGAAGGAAATGAGGTTTAGTGACTTCTAGGCGCCAGGGGGCCTCAAGAGAGAGAAGGGGAACCAGGAGCCCTAGGTTCTAATCCTGCTTTTGCAGTTCGGCAGGCTGCCTCCTTGGGGCTTAGTTTTCCTATTTGTATAGTGGGGAGGGGGTGGGGGTGGTGGTCCTTCGTAGTTCTCACGGGGCGTCTCCGGGGCCTCGGGAGGGTAAGCGCTCACCTGTTGCCCCTGCAGGGTCCATGGTGGCTCCACCGGGCCCCAGCCGCTCACCCGCCGCCCTCTGGAAGAGTCCAGTGCTGCTGTCGCTGGAACCCTGCACACCCCTGCTCCTCGGCTCTTGCGCGGGATATATCCTGTCCAGGCCTTATCTCCAAGGCCCCGGGCCCGGGCCCCCTGTTTGCTTGGGGTGGGCGCACCTGCTGGGCAGATGTGGGCTTCCCACGCCCCCTGCCATCTCGGGCGCCCCCTGGCGGTCGCTCCTGAGAGCAGGCGGGAAACAGGCGCCAAGCCGCGCGTTCTCGTGCGCAGCGGGTTTTGGTCCACTCGCTGCCGCACCACCACGCTCGGCCCCGCAACAGGGCGCAGCCCGTCCCTGCCGCCTGCGGTTGGGCAGTGCATGTCTGTGTTTGTGTGTGTGGAGGGGTCTGGGGGGGTTGGCGAGTTGCAAAGACAGCCACACAGAAGCTTGTGTGCGTAGGGGAGTGGGCCGAGGTGGGGAAGGGCTTCTGTCTGCAGAGGTTCGCCTGGCGGGAGGAGAGGCACCAAACGCCCAGGCTGGCTCACAGAAACTAGCAGGCGTGGGATTCTATCCTGCCGCAGCCACTTTTTGGCCGAATGACTTTAGTTACCAGCGCTTAACTTTTCTGAGCCTCAATTTCCTTGTCTGTATGATGGGGACAGTCACAGCCTTATTGCAGAGAGGATTAAATGCCACAATGCGTGAAGAGCATTTAACACTGTGCCTGACATTTAAGAAAGACCTGGGTTTTTTTTCAGTTTAAATTTTGCATATTTGTATCTACGTATCTATTCTTATTTACTATTCTGCAGTTCCACAAAGAATCTCTTGTCGGCCAAGCGCGGTGGCTCACGCCTGTAATCCCAGCACTTTGGGAGGCCGAGGTGGGAGGATCACCTGAGGTCAGGAGTTTGAGACCAGCCTGACCAACATGGCAAAACCCTCTCTCTACTAAAAATACAAAAAATTAGCCAGGTGTGGTGGCAGGAGCCTGTAATCCCAGCTACTCGGGAGGCTGAGGCAGGAGAATCGCTTGAACCTGGGAGGCAGAGGTTGCAGTGAGCTGAGATCATGCCACTGCACTCCAGCCAGGACGACAGAGCAAGACTCTATCTCAAAAAAAAAAAAATAAATAAATAAAATAAATAAATAAATAAAAGAATCTCTTGTGTTTCCGAGCAATCCCACTGTGATGAGAATTTTTACATTCTGAAACATTTCAAACATACACAAAAATAGAGAGATTAGTAAAATAAACCTGTAACTGTCTTCCCCCTCCAAGTGCCTATCACCCAGAATAAGAGCAGTGTAAATACTGTTGCTTTTCTATTTTCCTTCCTCCCTCCAGGCTCTGACACCTCCATTCTCTGTCCCCAAGCGCCATGAGAGGCCTTCTTTGCTGGCCCCTGTTGCTGCTCCTTCTTCAGCCCTGGGAAACCCAGCTCCAGTTGGCAGGTGAACTGGGGCCTAGCCCTCACCAGTGGGAGGAGGGGAGCGGAAGCAGGTCCTCCCTCTGCAGCCAGCTCCTCCTGCTGGGGAGAGGGAAGCAAGGGCTTTGGAACATATGGGACTGGGTTTAAATTCCCCACTTCACCTTTCTGGGCCTCAGTTTCTTCATCTGTAGGATGTGGCTTAGTTTTGGGCGCATGCAGAACTGCCCATGGGGTGTTTAATTTGGAAAAATTATTTGAAAACATGGAAAAACCAGGAAATTTTACATAAAAATCCCTGTTTAGTACTTCCCTTGAAAAACCAGGGATCTGCTAACCTCCAATTCGCAGGGGCATGGCAGCATTTGGATGGAGCTGCCTGCCCAATTTAGGAGTGATAGGGGCTCTTTGGGTCTCCGCTGTCCTAACCCAACCGGTTCATCCATGTTCCCTGCCTGGTCCCTGCAGGCTTTGAGTTTGCGACGCTTCCTTGCCCCCTCGTCAATGGGTAATACCGCCTCAGAATAGCCCTCAGAGCTGTAAGATGAGGGAATTTGTGAAATCTCCTAGCCCAAGTGCTAGGCACATGCCGGGCGAGTGCATCTGTCTAATCTGCGTTTGCTGTGCTGGGCGCTATTATGTCGGCATAGCGGCATTTCCCCTGGGTTTCCCTGGGGTCTCCTCGGAGGTGAGGCTTTGCTGACCTAGGAGAGTCCTCCCTGATCTCCCCGCAGGTCCCAGGTGTCACACTGGGCCCCTGGATCTGGTGTTCGTGATTGACAGCTCCCGCAGCGTGCGCCCTTTCGAGTTCGAGACCATGCGGCAGTTCCTCATGGGCCTCCTCCGAGGCCTGAACGTGGGTCCCAACGCTACGCGCGTTGGCGTGATCCAGTATTCGAGTCAAGTGCAGAGCGTCTTCCCTCTCCGCGCGTTCTCGCGCCGCGAGGACATGGAGCGCGCCATCCGCGACCTGGTGCCGCTGGCGCAAGGCACCATGACGGGACTGGCAATCCAGTACGCCATGAACGTGGCCTTCAGCGTGGCCGAGGGCGCGCGACCCCCGGAGGAGCGCGTGCCGCGTGTCGCTGTCATCGTGACAGACGGGCGGCCCCAGGACCGCGTGGCCGAGGTGGCGGCACAGGCGCGCGCCCGCGGCATTGAAATTTACGCGGTGGGGGTGCAGCGCGCGGACGTGGGCTCCCTGCGCGCCATGGCATCGCCCCCGCTAGACGAGCACGTCTTCCTCGTAGAGTCCTTCGACCTCATCCAGGAGTTCGGCCTGCAGTTCCAGAGCCGGCTGTGTGGTGAGTTAGGAGGGTGCTGGAGTGAAGCTCGAACTCTCAATCCAAATACTTGGATTCCTTTCCCACCATAGTAAATCCCATCCCGTGGGGTGGCCCAGCGATTTCCAGGTAGAGTTGCCCTGACCTACCACAGGCTGTGTCAGATTTCAGCTCTGACCACTTCTGCTCAGGCTCTATCAACAAGGAGCAACCTATAGTTTCTTGCCCTGCCCGCCACAGCTTACCACAGGCTTAATGTCAAACTCCAGCACCAACCCCCTGCACACAAGGAACCAGTGATTCTCAAAGCTAAGAGGGATCGGCTGCTCCAAAGAGTCGTGGCCCTCCCACATGGGGATGGCTTCTTCCATTATCATCTTAGCTCCTCCCACAAATGCTGCAAGATCTGTTCTAGTGACCGTTTTGAGTTTATTCTGCCCACCTCAACTTAGCACCTCTCCGCCTCCCTACCCACTCCTGCCCCTGTGTAGTCCTGTCCTAGCCCACTGACGTGTCTAATTGGGTGCCTCCTCTTCTGAGCCTACTCACAGGGGCTCCTTAAGCCTTATTCTTTCCCTAAGCCCTCTCCCTTGGTACAGCCCCTCTCAAATTAGTGATTTCCTTCTGAAAGCCATTTGAGGGTAATGCCTGCCTCTGACCCCATCCCCATCCAGCTCTCTCTTGTTGGAGGCTTCTGCCCATCTGTTCCCTACTGATTCTAGTCCTGTGTGTCCTCAGGGAAGGACCAGTGTGCTGAGGGGGGACATGGTTGCCAGCACCAATGTGTCAATGCCCGGGGCATGTTCCACTGCGCCTGCAACCTGGGCTACAAACTCGCAGCCGATAACAAGAGCTGTTTGGGTGAGAGCTACCCCTGTCCTGCAGTCTCACTGCTCCTGAACCTTCTTTGGCTCTCCATTGCCCCAACATCAGACCAATGAGTCTGGAAGGGCCTTTGGCAGTAACAGCACACCTCCATCACTTTACAGGCCTAAGAAAGAAAGGTATTGCCTGGGGTCACACAAGTCCCTGGTGGGAGCCTACAGTTCAGTGTGCTTTCTGCCCTCTTTCTCCCTGTTTTCAGGCTAGTCTCCAATCCACCTCCCAAACTTGTTTCTGTTTTCTTTTTCTTTTCTTTTGTCTCCCTCTCTTTTTTTTTTTTGGAGACAGAGTCTTGCTCTGTTGCCCAAGCTGGAGTGCAATGGTGCAATCTTGGCTCACTGCAACCTCTGCCTCCCGGGTTCAAGTGATTCTTGTGCCTCAGCCTCCCAAGTAGCTGGGATTACAGGCGCCCACCACCACACCCAGCTATTTTTTGTATTTTTTGTAGAGATGGGGTTTCACCATGTTGGCTAGGCTGATCTCGAACTCCTCCTGACCTCAAGTGATCTGCCTGCCTTGGCCTCCCAAAGTGCTGGGATTACAGGTGTGAGCCACTGTGCCCGGTCATTTCTGTCTTCTTATAGGCACATCCTTACAGTTTTTCTTCTTAGATACTGTTGGGGGGTCTTCAGTTAGGTGGGTCTCCCCCCTCATGCCACCCATTCTTGACTCTGCACCTCAGCTCTTTGTGTGCTGCTCACCTGAGCTGCCCTTGCCGCTCCCCTCTGCCTTTGCAAATCTTTCAAGACTCTCTCTTTTTAAGAGAAAGGGCCTTGCTATGTCGCCTAGGCTGGTCTCCCACTCCTGGGCTCAAGAGATCCTCCTGCCTTGGCCCCTCAAAGTGTTGGGATTACAGGTGTGAGCTGGTTCTTCATTTGTGTCTTCTGAAAAGCTATGGCATAGAATACCTTGCTTATTCAATTGGGTTTTTTACTGAGTACCAAGTTAGCATTAGACATTGTGCTAGGAGCATTACACACATTATTATATCTCAGCCTCACAACAACCTGGAAAAAGAAATAATGTAATCCCAATAACCCAGATGTCAGCTGGGGTCTTCTTGTTTCTAGAAACTAAAAGTTGGCTTGAACTCTGATTTGAATGTTTAACATTCAAATCCCTCTCCAAGACCTCTGGAAATCCTCCAAGTGCTTACATTCTGGTGGTCACCTCTTGCTGTGAGCCTCTGCTAAATTCATTTGATTTATGGATCCTCTCTCATTTCTCAACCCTGCACATGCTGTTCTTGTTCCATGCATGTTAATTAACCTCTTCTTTGGTTTACACACTTGTGTATGCAGGGGCATACACAAGTGTGTATGTGCTAAGTAACTCACAGCGCGCACACACACACACGAAAAACTCATTATAATTGAATATTAGATAGCTTTGTTTCTAAAAGTCCTCAGTCAGCCTAGTACAAGGGATTTTTCACGGGCAGCCTCAACCCACAGAGTTACTCATCTTCATACTGGCTCTCTTGTTCTTTTTAAATTTTTTTTTCTCTCTCCACTCTCATCTCCTTTCCAGGAACCTCAAATACTCACTTTTTTATACAGGGTAATTATCTTCTCTCCAGTCCAGCTCTCGGCCATCTTTGCCTATCCAGACCATCAATATGCTCAACAGGGCAATAGTTCCCCATCTTCCACAGAAGGAAGCTGTGAATAGCAATCACTCTCTTCCATTATATTCCCATTTTGCAAATAGAAAAATGGAGGCTCAAGTAGGTAAAGTGGCCAAACCTGTGCTCTGTAAGTCAGAGAGCAACTTGAGGACAGGGGCCCTGACTAATTAGGTCAGGATTTTTGGGGTTGGGGCCCAGGTGTAGGTATTCTTAAAAATTTCCTCAGGTGGTTGTGCTACCAGAGCTGAGAAGGGCAGCCCTGGGCATAGACTGACCCCATCTCTTCCTCAGCCATTGATCTGTGTGCTGAAGGGACCCATGGATGTGAGCACCACTGTGTCAATTCCCCAGGCTCCTATTTCTGTCGCTGCCAAGTTGGCTTTGTACTCCAGCAGGACCAGAGGAGCTGCAGAGGTGAGCAACACCCCCGCCCTCCCACCACACCCTGGACTGTGGCCTCCAAGGGCTCCAATCAGAGGCAATATCTTGCTGTTTCTTCCCTCCTGCCAGCCATTGACTACTGCAGCTTTGGGAACCATAGCTGTCAGCATGAGTGTGTTAGCACCCCTGGTGGGCCACAGTGCCACTGCAGAGAGGGCCATGACTTGCAGCCTGATGGGAGGAGCTGTCAGGGTGAGGAGGGCTCTCCTACATTTGTGGGAGGGGTAAGAGATCTTAGCTGGTGGGGTCCATCCTGACTCATCCTGACCTGTCTCTCCTTTCAGTCCGGGACCTTTGCAATGGTGTGGATCATGGCTGTGAGTTCCAGTGTGTGAGTGAGGGCCTCTCCTACCGCTGCCTGTGCCCCGAGGGGCGGCAACTTCAGGCAGATGGCAAGAGCTGCAACCGTGAGTGATGGGCGAGAGGGTGTTCTGTTGGCTTCTGCCCCATTGCCCACATTCGGACTGTCCTTGACTTTGCCATTGCTGTGGCCCCTAGGCTGTGGTGTGAATGTGTGTGTGTGTTATGGGGGTGACATTGGAGGGTATGCCATTCCCTGCCTCTATCTCTTTCCTACAATCCTCTACTCTGCTGTCAATGTTAATTTAAAAAATACATATTTGATCACATTCCTCCTTTGTGCGCAAGCTTTCTGTGGCTCACCAATGCCTACAGAAGAAAGATCAAATGACTTACCCCTAAGTATTTCAAATGGTGAGCAGAACCACATTAATGAATAATGAAATCAAATTACTGGGTTACAACCAACATTAAAAAAAAATAAAGAGTGGAAGACAATATAGAGTTTACTGCCTGTAGAAAGAGTTATATTATTTCTGAAACTTTAGTTCTATGTGAAATGTCTCATGATGTATTGTCATTATTATTATTTTTACTGTGGGCTGTGATAAAAATTTTGAAACCACTGCCTTAGGTCATCACGATCTAGCTTCAGCCAACTCCATCTCCCCATCTCCTGCCACACTTGAACATTTCCGTCTTACTGGCCTGCTCCTCCCTGGATGTGTCAGGAACTCCCCAGATCCGAAGCCTCTGCACGTGCTGCATCCTACCTTCTAGACTGTCCCTTACTTCCTTGGCAAACTCCTACTGATGTTTCAAGACTGTCTTAGTTCATTCAGGCTGCTATATCAAAGTACCGTAGACTAGGTGGCTTAAACAACATTTACTTTTCACAATTCTGGAGGCTGAGGAGTCCAAGACCAAGGTGCCAGCAGATATGGTGTCTAATGAAGGCTGTTTTCTGATTCTTAGATGGCACACCTTTCAAAGCCTCCCCACGCCAACACACACACACACCTACACACACACACACACACACACACACACACACACACACACACTAATCTTCTTGCTGTGTCCTCACATGGCAAAGACAGGAAGCAAGCCCTCTTCAGACTTTTTTTTTTTTTTTTGAGACCGAGTCTCCCTCTGTTTCTTGGGCTGGAGTGCAGTGGCACGATGTCGGCTCACTGCAACCTCTGCCTCTGGGGCTCAACTGATTCTCCTGTTACAGCCTCCGGAGTAGCTGAGACTACAGGTGTGCCCCACCATGCCTGGCTAATTTTTGTATTTTTAGTGGAGATGGGGTTTTGCCATCTCAGCCAGGCTGGTCTTGAACTCCTAACCTCAAGTGATCTGCCCGCCTCAGCCTCCCAAAGTGCTGGGAGCCACCATGCCTGACCTCTTCAGACTCTTATAAGGAAAGTAATTTTACTCATAAGCGCTGTACCGTCATGTCCTCATCTAATCCTAATTACCTCCAAAGATCTCACCTCCCAAGACTACCACATTAAGGCGTAGGGTTTCAACAAATGAATTTTGGGAAACACACTCATTCAGTTCATAACAAAGATCAGAAAGAATGCCATCACCTCCATGCAGCCTTCCTTAACAACTCCAGGAAGAACACACTATTCCTACCTTGGGGTCCTTGTATGTTCTTCTCTTCTAGCACTTTCCTTGACCAGAGCATATGGCATGTCTGACTTGCTCTGCTCTGTCCTCATGGATCAGGATTATGTTTTAATTCTTTCAAAACCTTTGAAAACCTCCCCATGCCAACACACACCACATTTTGGTTCTAGCAACTTCCCCGGCTCAGAATAGGGGAGGTGACATTGTAGAGTCATTCAGGAGCATGGGTTTTGGAGTCAGATGGACCTGGCTTCATGTCTTGGCTCAGTCAGTACTAGCTATGAAATCTGGGGCAATCACTTTATCCATCAGAACCTCAGGTCATAGAAAATGGGGACAATACTCAAGCTTATTGGGAGAATTGAGAATATATATAAGCACTTCACCCAGTACCTGGCACATGGTAAACTGTCGGTAAATAATGTTTTTGTTATTATTGTTAATACTGGTACAGTGCTTAAAAGTGTGCCTGATACATAGTAGATGATCAATAAATGGTAGTTATTGTGGTCATTATATGATTGTTGTTTAAAAAGATGCTTTTAGCACAGTGGTTTGTTCTAAGCACTGAGTAAATGTCAAGGGCGATGATGATGATGATGGTGACGATGGTGATGATGATGGTGATAATTATTATCATTTAGCACACTGCCTGGCACAGGAAGGACTCAGGAAATGTTGTCTGTTATATAATACATGTTTACGAATGAACTACTAGATGGATAGACAGCTGCTGCCAGTCCAGAATCTGGTCCCTCAATTCGAGCTTTTCTGGCTGCGCAGGGTGCCGGGAAGGCCACGTGGACCTTGTTCTGCTGGTTGATGGCTCCAAGAGCGTGCGCCCACAAAACTTCGAGCTAGTGAAGCGCTTCGTGAATCAGATTGTGGACTTCCTAGATGTGTCCCCCGAGGGCACGCGCGTGGGGCTGGTGCAGTTCTCGAGCCGCGTGCGCACCGAGTTCCCTCTGGGTCGCTACGGCACCGCAGCCGAGGTGAAGCAGGCGGTCCTGGCTGTGGAGTACATGGAACGCGGCACCATGACAGGGCTGGCGTTGCGGCACATGGTGGAGCACAGCTTCTCCGAGGCACAGGGTGCACGGCCCCGTGCCCTCAACGTGCCTCGCGTTGGCCTGGTCTTCACGGATGGCCGCTCCCAGGATGACATCTCGGTGTGGGCAGCGCGCGCCAAGGAGGAAGGTGGGCTTGGCATGGAACACAGTGGACTGGGGTTGGGTCATACGCTGGGAGGCAGCTTTCCCGAGGCCTGGGGCACCCTCTGAGACCCCGGCCTTGCAGGCATCGTCATGTACGCCGTGGGCGTGGGCAAGGCGGTGGAGGCGGAGCTGCGTGAGATCGCCTCGAAGCCAGCGGAACTGCACGTGTCCTACGCCCCAGACTTCGGCACCATGACGCACCTGCTGGAGAACCTCAGAGGCAGCATCTGTCCAGGTGAGCGCATCTCTCTCGGGGGTCCTCCTCTCTCTCATTGCCCGCCCTCTGATATCTCCCCTTCCTATTCACTCCCTACCCCCTTTGTAGTTATAGCCAGAGGTTGGGCTCACTAGACAGAGCTTTGCTACTCCAAATGTGGTCCGCAGGCTAGCGGCAGGGCGGTCACCCTGTAGCTTCTTAGAACTGAAGCATTTCTGGTGCTCTCCAGACCGAATGAATCAGAATTTGCACTTCGACAAGATTCTCAGGTGATTTGTAAGCATATTAAAGTCTAAGAAATCCTAGACTAGGCTACCTGTCCCCCAAATCAGTGGAGGTTCAGAATAATTTGGGAAATTTTTTTGAAGGCACACCAGACAGCATTTGCAAGTGGAGCCACAGCATATATCCCCTGAACTTGTTAGAATTCAACCTTATGAACTTGGCAAAGTGGCAGGACTGAATATATTTTAAGTATGCAAAGACTTTTTTTTTTTTTTTTTTAGTGGGGACAACATACCTCATAAGTGCAATCCCTCTACTTCATCATCTGGTGCTCAGCTGAGGAAAAAGAGACTAAATCTACCTGTGGAGGAGAAGGGGGCTCTTGAATCGTGTGTAGTGTACTGTGCTCTAGGTGATATAGGGAATGTCTCCAGGGTAACTTTTACCCTAGAGACTTTAGACACTAGCCCAGGCTTAAGATGTGACTCTTCTTCCAGTTTATCAGACTCCATCTCCAGAAACAGACTAAGTAGGGCTGGTCTGGGTCTGGAGAATCTGTCTTTTTTTTTTTTTTTTTTTTTTTTTTTTAATATATGCAGGGGGGCTGGGCACAGTGGCTCACACCTGTAATCCCAGCACTCTGGGAGGCTGAGGCGGGTGGATCACTTGAGATCAGGAGTTCGAGACCATCCTTGGCCACATGGTGAAACCCTGTCTTTACCAAAAAAATACAAAAATTATCCGGGCAAGGTAGTGGGCACTGAGGCAGGAGAATCGCTTGAACCTGGGAGGTGGAGGTTGCAGTGAGCCGAGATTGTACCACTGCACTCCAGCCTGGTGACAGAGTGAGACCCTGTCTCAAAAAAAGTATATATAATATACCATATATGCTATATTATATAATATATGTGTGTGTGTGCACGCACATGCATGTGCATGTATATACATATACACTCCTTCCCCCAACTCTCCTTCCCTCCCCGCTCCCAGCTAATTCTAATTATTGTGGCTCTTTCAGATTAGGGGCTCTTTCAGAGCTCTTCCTGTGTGACTCTTATGGGCCCTGCAGTGTGACTTTGGATGAGTCACTTACCCCCACACCTACCTTAACTTTTCTCTTCTGTAACAGGAGAGGCACTGGCTGCCCAAGGTTACCTCTAGCTCTAGAGTTCTAAGAGAAGTCTGGGTTTTGTTGCTGAAGCTCTTTACCAATTGGCGGTATGACTGTTCCTTGTCTCCAACCCTTTGTTTAGAGAAACAAATCTGTGAAGTTAGGGGTCTTTGCTGGATTCCAGCAGTTTGTTCATAGTACATATAAGACTAAGATGAAGAGACAACTTTTAAATCATTACGGCAGTGTTTTCAAAGTTTAAATGTCAGGCATTGTGCTTATTATTTCACCACCTATAATCCTTTTTCTTTTTTTTCCTAAGGTAATTTGTTGTAGCATTTTTTTTCTATGTCACTCCCTGTAATCTTTTTGTTTTGTTTTGTTTTTTTTTTGAGATGGAGTCTCGCTCTGTCACCCAGGCTAGAGTGCAGTGGTGCGATCTCGGCTTACTGCAACCTCTGCCTCCCAGGTTCAAGCGATTCTCCTGCCTCAGCCTCTTGAGTAGCTGGGACAACAGGCACATGCCACCACGCCCGGCTAATTTTTTCTAGTTTTAGTAGAGATGGGGTTTCACCGTGTTAGCCAGGATGGTCTTGATCTCCTGACCTCGTGATCCACCCACCTCGGCCTCCCAAAATGCTGGGATTACAGGTGTGAGCTACCGCGCCTGGCCTCCCTGTAATCTTAACAATGGCACATGCTTATAGAATTTCAGTGAATCTAAGATACCATTCATTTTAAGATTCACCACTATTTTATGTACTGCTAAGAAAAAATGTGCCAGTTTTAATTGTAAGGCCTCCCGCCCAACCCCCAAGATGTTGATGTGTGGGGAGATAGAGTTGGATCAGGATCAGTGGTTCCTAAAGATTAGGTCACACCAGAATCACCTGGTGGGACTTTAAAAACACAAATTGTGGCTGGGCACGATGGCTCACAGCTGTAATTCCAGCACTTTGGGAGGCCGAGGCAGGAGAATCACTTGAACCCAGGAGGCAGAGGTTGCAGTGAGCCAAGATCGAGACCATCCTGGCTAACACAGTGAAACCCCATCTCTACTAAAAATACAAAAAATTAGCAGGGCATGGTGGCACACACCTGTAATCCCAGCTACTCGGGAGGCTGAGGCAGGAGAATCACTTGAACCCAGGAGGCAGAGGTTGCAGGGAGCCGAGATTGTGCCACTGCACTCCAGCCTGGGCGACAGAGCTCAAAAAACAAAACAAAAACAAACACAAATTGCTGGGCTTCAACTCTAGATTTTCTAATTCAGCAAGTCTGGGGTGTTGTCTGATCATTAGCATTTTTGATAAATTCCTACATGATGCTGATGCTGCTGGTCCAAGGACCACTCTTTGAGAATCACTGGTCTAGTTGAAATCCACTAAAAAGCAGTGGTTCCCAACCTTTTTGGCACCAGGCAGTGGTTTTATGGAAGACAATTTTTCCACGATGGTGGTGGGGAGGATGGTTTTGGGATGATTCAAGCACATTACATTTATTGTGCACTTTATTTCTACTATTACATTGTAATATACAATGAAATAATTATACAACTCACCATAATGTATAATCAGTGGGAGCCCTCAGCTTGTTTTCCTGCAGCTAGATGGTCCCATCTGTGGGTGATAGGAGACACTGACAGATCATCAGGCATTAGATTTTCATAAGAAGCCTGCAACCTAGATCCCTCACATGCACAGTTTACAATAGGGTTTGTGCTCTCATGAGAATCTAACAATGCCACTGATCTGACAGGAAAGGAGCTCAGGTTGTAATAGGAGCAATGAGGAGCGGCTATAAATACAGATGAAGCTTCCTTGCATGCTGGCTGCTCACCTCCTGCTGTGTGGCCCAGTTCCTAACAGGCCATGGGCTGGTACTGGTCCATGTAATGTGCTGGTACTGGTCCATGACCTGGGGATTGGGGACCCCTGCTGTAAAGTATTTACTTAAACCAGGCAGTGTTCTAGATCTGTGCTTTTTCAAAAAGGTAGGCAGTACCTATTTAATTACAATTGATTAAAATAAAATACATTTTAGTCCTTTAGTAGCACCAGTCACATTTGAAGTGTTAAACAGCCACATGTGGCTTGTAGCTACTGCTTTGGACAGGGCAGATGTAGAACACTTTCATCATTGCATAAAATTTTATTTGGAGAGTGCTACACAAAGTGTGGTCCGCAGACCAGGAGCATCAGCATCATTTGGGAGCTTGTTAGAAATGTACCTTCTGAGCTCCTTCTCCATTCTGAATCAGAATCTATATTTTAACAAGCTCTCCTGATGATTCCAATGAGCATTAAGTTTTGAGAAACAGTCTTGTAAGTTGTGCGCGAGCGCACACACACGCACACGTACACACACACACACACACACACACATACACAGGTGAATGGATCCTCGAAGCCACTAATGCATACATTCTTTCATTATATCCATTTTATAGATGAGGAAACTGAGCTTAGAAAGGTTAGTGAGTTTTTCAGTATCTCACAGCTACTTAGCTTGGGACTCAGCCCAGGTCTCTCTAAATCCAAAGCCCATATACTCAACCATAGGCCCAGTGCAGGGAAATCAGAGGGCCAAAGCTAGCGCAATTTCTCATCCCCCTGACCCTCTGTGTCCGGCTTGCAGAGGAGGGTATCAGCGCAGGGACAGAGCTTCGGAGCCCATGCGAATGCGAAAGCCTCGTGGAGTTCCAGGGCCGCACGCTGGGGGCGCTCGAGAGCCTGACGCTGAACCATATCCTTTGGGGCTGGTGGCGCGGGCTGGAGGGAAAGTAAAGGGACCTCGGCGAACCCCAACGGCCTCCTTAACCGCTCACTGGCCCAGCTGACGGCGCGCCTGGAGGATCTGGAGAACCAGCTGGCCAACCAGAAGTGAGGGCCACGGGCGGCCCAGACGCGGGCTGGGGCGCGGCACCACGGACGGTGCCCCTTGCGCGCCATCGGTGCGCCGGGGCCAGGCAGAACCTGGGCCCGTCCGGCTTGGGCTGTCGGGGCAGAGGCGCTGGCGGGCTTCCGGCACTGAGCTGAGCTGGCCTCGCCCGGACCATTAGGCGGACTGAGGCGTCAGGGGGATAGCGGGTGGTGAGGGAAGGGGCACGTGCTAGACCGGCACGCCCTTGCCGCGTGCTGCGCTCAGTTCTTTGTTGGATTTCTTGTTTGTGTTCTTAAAAAAATTAAAAAACCTGATTTCCACGGGGTCCGTTTTTGGGTCTTGCTGCGCCGCCTTGGGGAGGGGAAGCCAGACGGAGCGCGCTCTTGCGGCGCCCGGGCGGCGTCTCCTTGGAGAAAGGCGCATTGTGCGGGGGTCGGGCTCGGGGGCAGGAGACCCGGCGCTGCTTCCCCCGCTTGTTTATTCAGCTGAGAACAGATGGCTCCTTATGCAGGCTGCGAGAAGGGAGGGGGCTCAACAGGAATCCTTGGGGTCTGAGCAAGTCTGCGCCACCCCATTCCCCAGTGGATTGAACGCTTCGCTCTCCGGCCAGGCCTATCCCATGGTGCCCCTAAATCTGGCTCAAAAGCTGCTGGGACTGAGCGCTGGTGAGGGGTGCGGGGCGGGGGTGGGGTTGGTGGGAAAGTGAGAGGCAGTAATTGAACCCCTAAATGGATGGGGTGGCAGTGGATAGATGAGCTTTGCCCGATTTTAACTCTCTCCTGCACTAGGTAGGAAGAGAAGGAGGTATCAGCTAGGACCCCTGTCTGCCCAGCCTGTGGCCTTCCTATCAACCCCTCCCAAAACACCTCTATCAGCAAAGAACACAAACCAGTACCATTTCCCAGGTGCATGTAAGAAACCACGAAGTTTAAAATGCTTCCAGTCCTAGAGTGATTTGGGGAAAATTATTTTGTGTTTGTTTCCTCATCTGCAAAGTGGAGACTGGAATTGTTACCCCCAAGCGTGATGGGGAGAATCAAGGACATTCTTCTAAGGCATGTGACGCTGTGCCTGGTACCTATCAGACCCTCAATTAATGGTAGCTATTAACTATTCTTATAGTAACAGCTAACATATTTAGTGTTGGGCATTATTGTAACTGATTTGCAGGTATTTTCATTTTATACTTGCAACCACCTTGTGAAATTAGAATCATTGCCTTTATCATCCCCATTTTACAGATGAGGACACTGAGGCATAGAAAGGTTAAGTTTCCAACAGTAACATAACCAGTACGAAGCTGAACCAGGATGTTTCCTATGGCTGCTCTAATAAGTTACCACAAGTTGAGTGGCTAAAAACACACATTTATTACCTTACAGTTTTTAGGTCAGAAGTCTAAGATGTGTTGGCAAGGCTTTATTCCTTCTAGAGGCTTTTGTTTCCTGGCCTTTTCCAGCTTCTAGAGGCTACCTGAATTCCTTGGGTCATGGCCCTACATCACTTCAGACTCAGTTTCCATCAGTACATCTCTTTCTCTGACTCTGACCTTCCCGTCTCTGTCTTATAAGGACCCTTCTGTTTATATTGGCATGACCTTGATAACCAAAGATAATCCCATCTCAAGCTATCTTTTTTTTTTTTTTTTTGAGACGGAGTTTTTGCTCTTGTTGCCCAGGCTGGAGTGCAATGGCGCGATCTCTTTTCACTGCAACCTCCGCCTCCTGGGTTCAAGCGATTCTCCTGCCTCAGCCTCCTGAGTAGCTGGGATTACAGGCGTGTGCCACCACTCCCAGCTAATTTTTTGTATTTTTAGTAGAAACAGAGTTTCTCTATGTTAGTCAGGCTGGTCTTGAACTTCCGACCTCAAATGATCCGCCTGCCTCAGCCTCCCAAAGCACTGGGATTACAGGCATGAGCCACCGTGCCCGGCCTCAAGCTCTCTATCTTAACCACATCTGCAAAGTCCCTTTTGTCATGTGACATGAAAACACAGGTGCTGGGGATTAAAATGTGTACATCTTTGTGGGGAAGGCCATTCTGCCTACCACATGGGGCTTGAAGCCAGGCTGACTGACTTCAGAGCAGCTGCTCTTAAGCACTCTGTGCCGGGCACCTTGCTAGGCTTAGTGAAGAGGGAGAAACTGACGATTGAGAAAAACTCTTGAGCTGAGGAAGCTCCGGGCTAGAAGGGCTGAGGTCCACCTGACTGTAGCAGAGAGAGGGAACTTCAGATGAAAGGAGGGAGAAATCCTGGAGAGGTGATCCTTAAACAGTGGCTGGAATTTCCGCAGGAAGCCATGGAGGAGTTTTCAGGTGAGTGAAGCATGAACTGTGCGTGGTCAGGAGGGACTGGAGTATGGAGGGATGGGAATGATCATCTTACCTGGCCATGAGGATCAGATGAGCTAAAGACCTATGGACTTGGCATGTGACCTCACCTTGCCTTACCATTCATTTTACAGTTGGGAAAACTGAGGCCTAGAGGCCAGAGTTGCCCGCCCAAGGTCACACAGAGAGAAAACATCAGTTGCACCAGGAAGAAGCCTGGTGGGGAGGTCAAACTGGAGCAGGGTAGTCAACTGATAGGGGGCACTGAGGGCAAAGGCCAGGTTCCTTCCGTTCCTCTTCCCTGGAGCTGGCGGGCACTGGCTTCTCTGGGGTTTCTTTTCTCGTGCTCTTTTCTCTTGCAGTCTCCTTAGTGGCCACTGGATGGCGCCTGGAGCTCTGATTTGGAGCTGGGTCCTAGAGCCTTTGCAGGCCCTTGGCATCTGGCACTTGGGCTGCAGAGCCTGTCCTTCTCCCTTAATTCCCCCACTCTGGCAGCCCCACCACCGAGGTCTACCAGCTGCTTCTGTTCCCATGCATTGGCCCCATAGTCCTGGATTTGAAGACCAGCCCTGCTACTTACCAGGTGTGTGTTGGTGTTCATAGGTACTGGTTCCCTTGCTCACTTCTTGATTCCTTTCTCTCATTTCCCTTTCCTCCTATCCGCTTAACCCTGCTGGATACAGGGAATTCCTGTTCCCTAACCATGCCCCACATAAGCTCAGCTAGCCGTTGCTTCTTTGTTTATACCCCCATCTTACGTTATGGGATAGAAGACTTACAAAGGACTCATGAATTCAGGAAAACAAACATCCATTAACCCAAGAACAGAAAGTGAGAACCCAAATAACAGTGTGAGGAGAGTAACACTGCCAAGAAAGCTTTAATGGAGAAGGCACCGAGCCCGAACAAAGACCCCTGGGCCCGGGTCTCTTGGTGCCCAGGCAAGCAGGGGTTTATGTGGCTTTCAGAGCCTGTTAAGATCAGGAACAAAGCATGTACATATTGCAGGAGTCCTGAGCCCAGGTGTGTGGAGGGAACTCAGCGCCCTCAGCCCTCTTGGTTCCCTGGAGAGTCTGAATCATTAAAAAACGACAGTATCTTCCCTAGTGGTTAGCAGAGATGCCACTTCTGGAGCTGTTTCTTAGACTTAGTAACATGAACTAGGCATGGCCTTGGGTGGGAAGGTGCAGGGCAGGAAGGGCCTGTAACTTCAGCCAAGTGTTGGACTCCCTTTCTGAATTTCACCTCTGTGTTGTCTGGCTCTGTTTCTCCGTGGTTTTTGGCCTTTCTCTTCTTCTATTCTAGCTCACAGCTCTCTCCATTTCTGTAGCTGGCACAGCTGCTGTCTCCAAGGACTGTCTACTCTTCTGGCTCTTTGGACCTAGGATAGTGAAACAGGAGAGAAAACTATCAATTACCAAACACCGGCCCGCATGCTGGGGGCCAGGCTGTGCCTTTCATCTGTGTTGTCTTGTTGAAACCTCTCAACCTACAGAAGGGAAAACCTAACTTGAAAGAAGCCAGTTAGTTGCCCAAGGCCCAGAGCTTCCAAGTTACGGTTTGAACCCAGGTGGTCTTGATCCCAGAGTAGGCCCATTTCACATTTCTACTCTTCAGTTATTAGGGACAAATTTGGACTTTTTCAAAGAAAACTTTTTCAGGAAGTTTACGGAGCAGACCAAAGCAAAGCCCAAGATATGGTGCAGGTGAATGGCAGGAGCCGCTCTGCCATTCGTCAGCAGCGCAGCCTCCATGGGACGCTTTTGCCTCAGTGTCCCCTCTTGTAAAACCTGTGAGCAGGCCAGGCATGGTGGCTCACACCTGTAATGCCAAGCACTTTGGGGGGTCGAGGCAGGTGGATCACAAGATCAGGAGTTCAAGATCAGCCTGACCAACATGGTGAACCCCCATCTCTATTAAAAATACAAAAATTAGCCGGGTATGGTGGCATGTGCCTGTAATCCCAGCTACTCAGGAGGCTGAGGCAGGAGAATCGCTTGAACCCAGGAGGTGGAGGTTGCAGTGAGCCAAGATTGCGCCACTGCACTCCAACCTGGGCGACAGAGGGAGACTCCATCTCAAAAACGAAAAACAAAGAAACAAAACCAAAAAACAAAGCAATAACAACAACAGCAAAAAACCTGTGGGCAACGCCAACCTCATAGGTTAAAAGGAAAGAGCGAAGTCATTGATGAACGTGAACATGCACAGTGGATGATCAGGAAGGGCCCCTTTCTTTTCAGGCCGTTACTTGCCCTTTTTCCACACCCTCCCACTCATTTGAAGTGGCGTGGCTTCAGATCCCCAGGCCCAGTGAAGAAGTTGGGGCACATCACACAATGAAAAGCAAATTGCTGTTAAATACACAGAGGATGGCATGAGCAGCTCAGCTTTATGGAGCCCAGGAAGGCTTCCTGGAGGAGGAGGCAAGTGAGCTGCACCAGCGAGGAAGGGTAGACATTCCCCAGATGATAAAGGAGGAGAGGGCTCCTGGGCACAGGGCTCGAGTGGCTTTTCAAGGGCATGTGGGGAGGGTGAGGCTGGAGAAGACAGTCGCCCTCAGTCCCCCAGGTGGATCATGCTGCATCCCATGAGAAGGGCTTGTGGGTTAGTGGTTCTAACCCACAAGACTTCATGGACTTATGAATCACCTGAGGGTCTGTTAAAAATCCTGCAGTGGGGCCCAGGAATCTTTGTATCTCCCAGCTCCTGGGTGACACTGCGCAAGCGATCAGAGGAAGAAAGGAGACACAAAGCTTCTGATGATGAACATGAGTGCTGGGCAAGGGGCTCAGTGTCCTCCACCAGGCAGGGGAGCAGACTAGGGTCTCAGGATCTTGGGTGTGGGCGTGTACTAGACCTTGCGCCCCACATTAGCGGATGTGAGGAACTAAGCTGAGAAACAGCAAATGGGAAAGCAAATGTGAATGCCAGGGCAAGTATTACAACTTTGTTAGGAGTCACCAGGGGCTGGGCAGAGAAGGCGGGTTCAGTCACAAGAGTTTTAGTCCAGAGACATGTGCTGGAGAGGAGAGGGAAGGCTGGAAGGGGAGGTATGAGGAGCAACCGCTGGGAAGCAATTTTTTTGTTATGGGAGGTGAGTGGCAGCCCTGGGGCTTTGGAAAAGGTGATAAAAAAGAACATATATTAAGGGCCTGACATTCTAAGGACTTATGAAGAACCCATTTAATTCCCATAACCATCTTAATTAGAAAAATATATTGTTATTCTTAATTTGCAGACAAAGAAACCCAGTCCCAGAAAGTAATTTGCACAGCAAATAAGCCGTGGAGCAGAGACTCAAGTCCAGACTGTGTCAGTCCAGAGCTGGGCACTGATTCTTCATTCTAGGGTATCCCAAGCACATTTAAAACTCCCGGATCCATAAGCCACTGTTTGTTTCTGTTCTTCATCCTGCCCTGGACAATCCCATCTCCAGCCCACCTCATCCCTTGCTCTGCTCTTTCCCAGGTCCAAGATGGTTCTTTTTCCTGAAGTGGTGAATGGAACTGCGCTGTTCATCCCTCTCCAGGCAGCCAGGGCATGTGTGTTCTTCCCAGCAGCTGAGATGAGGATGGAAATTAATAGAGGATATAGACAGAAAAAAGCTAACAACTAACTAACTACACTATGCAGATAATAACTAAGGTGTATTTTCTCCCAGATGAACAAGATAATCTGAGTGACCCCTGTTCCCTATTACAGGACTCCAATTCCTAATCTTGGCAGTTGCCCCCCAAAATACCTTCCCAGTGAATGTTTCTTGAATACCTGCTTTGGGAATATGTTAGGTACTGTGCTAAACACTGGGGATTCAGTGGTAAAAAAGAGAGTCCTACACTGTCTTTAAGAAACTTGTGTTCTAGGAGAGGGCAGACAACAAATAAGTAAATGACTAAGGTTTCAACTAGTGATCATCGCTGGGAAGATGATGAAATTGAGTAAGGGTAGAGAGGCTGTGCTGTCCGTAGGATTTCCATGATGGTGGAAAGGTTCTATATCCTTGCTGTCCAACATAGCAGTCAATATATGGAATGCTTGCAACGTGACTAATGTGACCAAGGAACTGAATTTTAAATTCTATTTTAGATAATTTAGATTTAAATAGCCCCATGTGGTTTGTGGCCACTGTGTCACTCATCACAGGTATAGAGGACACCTGGAAAGGGGAGAGGTGATTAAGTGAGGTGGCCAAGGGAGAGGCCCTGAGGGGGTGAAATTTGAACTGAGGTCTGAGAAGGAGGCAGCCTTCCATTGTTCCACAGGGAGAGAGTGCAGATGTGGGGGCCTTCAGGGGTAAACAAAGCTTGAAGTTCTGGGGCGGAGAGAGGGCTTGTGAGCTGGCATTCAGTGGGTGAGGTAGTGTGGTGGGAGCTGATGGTGGAGAGGTGGTGGGGACCGGGTAACTGGGGCATGGCAGGCTGCGGCGAGGTGGGCACCCCTCATTCCCCTTAGCAACACAGCAGGTATGGCTGCCTTGCCCTTGCCTGCCCCCTTCTCTCTCAGGGCTTTGGGGAGGACTAGATGAGACCAGGTAACGTGCACATGCTCTGTAAGTTGTACAGAGCTGCTAGGCAGTGGCTCATGCCTGTTAATTCCAGCACTTTGGGAGGCCGAGGCAGATGGATTACCTGAGGTCAGGAGTTCAAGACCAGCCTGACCAACGTGGTGAAATCTCATCTCTACTAAAAATACAAAAATTAGCTGGGCGTGGTGGCAGGTGCCTGTAATCCCAGCTACTCAGGAGGCTGCGACAGGAGAATCGCTTGAACCCGGGAGGTAGAGGTTGCGGTGAGCCGAGATCATGCCATTGCACTCCAGCCTGGGCAACAAGAGCGAAACTCCGTCTAAAAAAAAAAAAAAGTTGTATGGTGCTGCCCATAAGGGTAGAGCTGTGGTTCTGAGTGTGATCTTGGGCCAGCAGCATGAGCATCATCTGGGAACACGTTAGAAATGAACATTCTTGGGCCACACCCTGGATCTACTAGTTTAAAGCTCTGGGTGTGGGGCCCAGCAATGTTTCCAAAAGCCCTCCGGGTGGCTGTGATGCAGGCTCAAGTTTAAGAGCAACTGCAGAAGACTGGCGGCAATCACCTCCTCCTCCTCCTTCTCATCTCAGGCCCCCAACGAATTGTCCTTCCAACTCCAACCCTGGCAGAATTCCTTGGTGGCTCATTGCGCGCCCTAGCCCTTCTTCCCTCAGGGCCAGCCCAATTTTTGGCTTCACATACACAGACTAAAACAAACAAACAAAAAATCACATAGATAAAACCTTTGTATTAAAAATATTTTCACCATACAAGCCATCCAGGGTCATCGTTAAAATAAAACTTAGGCCGGACACAGTGGCTCACGCCTATAATCCTAGCAGTTTGGGAGGCCAAGGTGGGCAGATCGCTTGAGCTCAGGAGTTTAAGAACAGCCTGGTCAACAAGATGAACCCTCATCTCTGCTAAAAATACAAATATTAGGTGGTTATGGTGGCATGCACCTGTACTCCCAGCTACTTGGGAGGCTGAGGTGGGAGGATAGCTTGAGCCTGGTAGGCGGAGGTTGCAGTGAGCTGAGATTGCACCACTGTACTCTTGCCTGGGCGACAGAGTGAGACTGTCTCAAAAAATAAATAAACAAATAAAACGTTTATAGCATAGAACCTATCAAGTGAAAAAAAGATCCCCTGCTCCAGTTAATCCTATTCCCTAGAGATTACCACAGAATGATTTCTCGTGATTCCTTCTAGACGTCTCCTATGCCTGTAGAGGCAGCTAGCGTAGTGCTCTGAAACCAGTTTGCTTGGTTTAAAATCCCAGGTTTGCTTATTTGTCAAATAAATTGGACAAGTTGTCTTAGTGTTGTCATTCAGAAAATGAAGTTAATAATAGCACCAACCTCACAGACTTGTTGTGAGGATTAAATTAATTCAAATAAAGCAATCAGGAGACAATCCACTTAACATTCTTACAACAGTGCCTGGTATATAGTATGTACAAACATGAGTGTTTGTTAATAAATAAAATGCATGGCTGAGGTTTAATTATTCTATGCCTTTTCCTTGGGGATATAGTCTTGAGAGAATAAGCCAAAGATGCAGGAACAGTTGGAAAGTCATTTACGATGGGGATGATACTGAGAGCCACTGAAAAAATCCTGACCGGATGATTCTTGCCGGTGACCTCAGCTGACTTTCTTGGTTTCTGATCATTATTTCTTATTTTGTTTTATTTTAATTTTTTTTTTTTTTTTTTGAGATGGAGTCTCGCTCTGTTGCTTGGCTGGAGTGCAGGGACGTGATCTTGGCTCACTGCAACCTCCACCTTCCAGGTTCAAGTGATTCTCCTGCCTTAGCTGGAACTACAGGCGCAGGCCAACACACTCGGCTAATTTTTGTATTTTTAGTAGAGACGGGGTTTCACCATGTTGGCCAGGATGGTCTCGATCTCTTGACCTTGTGATCCGCCTGCCTCAGCCTCCCAAAGTGCTGGGATTACAGCTATAAGCCACCGTGCCCAGCCTCTAATCATTATTTCTATAAACTCCCTGGTATCTTTGCAAAGCTTCTAAGTTGCACAGTTTCAAGAAACATAGCAGGAGGGGGGTATTTACATAGAACCCAGTGTGGATGGTGCACCCTAGACTTGTGAAATGGTCTGTCTGATATCAGCCAGGTGTGGCATGTCTGTTGCTTGCAACCAAGAACTCTGACGGTGCCTTCCTCCATTCTTTCTAAGGGCTGTGTAGTATTCTACTCTATGTATGTGTTGTATTTCACTTAACCGTTTCTTATTGATGGATATCTGGTTAGTTAGTTTAGCTTTTCTACACTATACAGACAAATGCAATAACATGCTTCTCAGAGCCTATTGTCCAGCCTCCCACCTGTACCCTATTCCCCCTGCTTTTTTTTTGGAGACAGAGTCTTGCTCTGTCACCCAGGCTGGAGTGCAGTGGCACAATCACAGTTCACTGAAGCCTTGCTCTCGCAGGCTCAAGTGATCTTCCCACTTTAGCCTTCTGAGTAGCTAGGACTACAGGTGCATGCCACCACACCCAGCTATTTTTTTCATTTTTTGTAGAGATGAGATCTCACTATGTTGTCCAGGCTGGTGTGAAACTCCTGGGCTCAAGTGATCCTCCCACCTCAGCCTCCCAAAGCACTGGTATTATAGGCATGAGTCATTGCGTCCAGCCTAAAATGGGCTCTTTATCTTACATGATCCTGTGTAGTGCTCATGCCAACACTGTGAAGTTTGCATCAACACTTTCCCTCTAGAGATGAGGCAGCTGAGGTCAGAGAGAGGATGAGATGTGCCCCCAAACCATCAGTGAGCCCCTTGATGGGCAGGGCTCTTGCCACTTCATCAGGGTGGTCAGTCGTGGGGAGAATGTTTGGGGTAAAAGCGGGGGCCTTCCCTTGACTCAATACCAGCTGGCAAGAGGCAGAGATTCTTGGAGGAGAGAGATAAGTCAGGGAAGGACTCATGGGAGTGCTGGGGAGCCTTCCACTGTTAACTCAGCTGCTTTCCAGAGGGCAAGAGGAGAGAGAGGGTGGAGGACAGTTGGCATGTGGATTGAGGAACAATAATGATGATGATGCTAATAATCACAGTGACTAATGTTTTGGGAGAGTCACAAAGCAATTTCCTATTGTGAATAGTTAAGCAGAGCCACACAACCATCCCCTTGGAGGAAGACAAGGCAATGTGGCTATTCCCATTTTGCAGAAGGGAAAATTCAGGACTGGAGAGGGAGAGTAACTTGCTCAAGTTTACATGTCAAGATAATCGCTGTGCTGGGTGGGGCCAGACCTTTTGGGTCCCAGCCCAGGATCTAGCTGCCTCCCGTGGGCCACAGCTGTGGCTGGCAGAGAGGTGCGGCCTTTGTCAGGGCTGAAGCTCAGCCACACCCTCTCTCCAGCCTCAGGTTGGGTGCCAGGCAGAGGGTTTGGACTGAAGGCTGGGGATGTCAAAGGACAGAGGGGTCTGGTGTGAGTGGGGGCCACCCCCCAAGTCATCCACATGTCCTCCAGATCTCCCTGACCCCTCCCACTGGCTGACTCGTGGCTGGTTCTAACCCAGGATCTGATTCCATGGGTTTGGCCTGGATTCTGCTCCTTCTCGTGGAGAAAGTGTGTGTGTGTGTTTCCATGTATATGTGTTTGTGTGTGTGTGGTGTGCTTCTGTGTGTGTACGTGTGTGTGTTGTGTATATGTGTTTCTGTGTATGTATATGTGTGTGTATGTATTTGAGTGTGTGTACATGTGTATGTATCTGTGTGTTTCCATGTGTATGTGTTGGTGTATGTTGTTTGTGTTGTATGTTTGTGTGTGTGTATTGTGTGTTTGTGTGTTTCCATGTGTATGTGTATTTTGGTGTGTGTTTGTGTTGTGTGTGTGTGTGTGAGAGAGAGAGAGAAAGAGACACCTCTCCTGGCAGTGGCCCTCACTCATGCTGGCTCTTCCCCACACTCTTCCTCCTGGCTCAAGCTTAGCAGTCCCTCTGCTTGAAGAAAACAAGCGTCGTTCATGAATAAGGGCCATGGAGCACCTACTATGAGCCAGGCTCTGTGCTTGGAGCTTTCACCTCTGTTGTTTTCACTTGAGCTGCACCTTAACCCTTTCCAGTGGGTTTCCCTGTTACCCTCCCATCCACATCTTCAAAACCAACTGAGGCCCAGGATTGAAACTGCTTTCTAATTTCATCAAAGAAGGAAGGCTGTGGGTTTCAGAGAAGAAAGTGGAGCTACATCACTTTCATTTTGCCATCTTTAATCAGAAGTTCTTGTATTATTTTTCTAATTAAAAAATCACTGGCTAACAGGTGTCTGCCCTGCTGTTGGAGGCACCTGCACCTGGACCGGGGCATCATGGCCAAGCGCAACATAAGCCCTAATGCAAACCATCCTTTTTCTACTATGTTTAATTTAAATATTTGTATCAAATATAGAAACAACAGGATGGGAGAGAGAGTAGAAAGGAAAAAACAGACAGTAAGCAAACAACACCTTTAAAAAAATGTTTGAGGTAAATTCAAAGGGGCTGATGTGTTCTTGGAAAAAATTCTGGATGAGGACATTTTGCAATAGAAATGAGAAAATTAAGATCCTAGTTACTTTCCCCAACAGAGACTGTTCATGTCCCCCTCCTCCAGAGGGTGTCGCATCTATTTCAAAGAGTCATGTTGCCCCTGGGAGGTGTGCAGAGGACTTGTGGTCTCTTTGTTCCTTGATGTCTTGTATACGTAATTTCTTATGCCATGCAACCCTGAGAAAGGAGTGGCCTTTTATCTGTTTTTTTTTTCTTTCTTTTTTTTTTTTTTTTGAGACAGAGTCTCACTCTGTTGCCTAGGCTGGAGTGGAGTGGCGAGATCTTGGCTCACTGCAACCTCCACTTCCCAGCCTCAGGTGATCCTCCTTACCCGAGTAGCTGAGACTACAGGTGCACACAACCACACTCAGCTAGTTTTTTTTTTTTTTTGCATTTTTTTTTGGTAGAGACGGGGTTTCGCCATGTTGCCCAAACTGATCTCGAACTCCTAGGCTCAAGTGATCCACCTGCCTTGGCCTCCCAGAGTGCTGGGATTACAAGAGTGAGCCACTGAGCCTGGCCAGGAATGGTCTTGAGATAGCAGAAATAGTAATTGACTAAAACATCACATGCATTTCCACAAACAAAAGAGAAACTAATAATATCTTGTTATACATAACTGAAACTGTTTTATTTAGGCATTTTATAAATGGTACAAGCATCTGTAAGACTTTCTGGTATATATTTCCATATTACTTTCTATTTTTCTTTCTTTATTTTTTTCTTTGAGACAGTCTTGCTCTGTTGCCCAGGCTGGAATGCAGTAGTGCGATCTCAGCTTACTGCAACCTCCGCCTCCTGGGTTCAAGCAATTCTCCCACTTCAGCCCCCTGAGTAGCTGGGATTACAGGAATGCACCACCATGCCTGCCTAATTTTTGTATTTTTAGTAGAGATGGGGTCTTGAACTCCTGACCTCAAGTGATCCACCTGGCTTGGCCTCCCAGAGTGCTGGGATTGTAGGCATCAGCCACCGAGCCTGGCCCCTTATTACTTTTTAGAAAGAGTGTGCATGTATGTACATTTTGTGGATTTGCTCTTCCCCAGAGAAAGTCATTTTGAGGATACAGTGTATCATATAGCAAGGGCTAACACTTTAGGACCAGGCCACCTGAGTTTGAATCTCTGCTTTGCCACTTTCTAGCTGCAGCATGTTCAAAAAAGTCTCACTTGTAACCCCTCTGAGCCTCAATTTCTTTTAAAAAATGTGATAGTACATCTTGATTTGTAAATCTCAACCCACAACGCAGGGATTAAATTAGAGCATGCATGTGAAGCGTGCTGCAGAGGGCAGTAGTAACAGCAGGGTAACAACAGCAAATGCCTATTGCGTGATTGTTATGTGCCAGGCATCTTATTTAATCCTCAGAATTGGCGCATGAAGTAGGCATTGTTATTTTCCCCATTAAACAGCCAGGAAGGGGAAGGCTAGGACCTGAACTCACCTCTTGGTGCAGCTTCAATAAATGGGAGCCATATAGAAGAGAAGCTGGGACAACCTCACTGCTTGCAAGGTCTTAGGGAGAGACTTTCTGAGACCTGGCAGTGGCGAAGAATTCAAGGAGACTTGTCTAAAAGGACATATAATCTGGGATGATAGGCCAGCTGGGGACACCTACTTCAGAGGTGAAGTATATGGGAAGATGTACGCATTGTGGGGACAGGAGGGAGGCAGGGTAGCCAAGAGCAAAGGAGCAGGGAGGAAATGGCAGGAGGGGAGCTGGGAGCCCAGTCTGGGGCAGGAATGAAGGGCACATCAGAGTGAATACAGGACATAGAAATTAGGCGGGGTAGAGCTAGAACTTCAGAGGGTTGGAGGCTAATGTGCTGCAGCCGTGTGCTGGGGACAGGCAGCGTTCAAGTGGGGAAGGACTCCAGGGTCACTTTGTGTTAGATCCTAATATTAAGAGATGGAGGGAAAGATGGACCTCTTCCCCTACCCCACTGTGTGGGTTAATAATATTTCAATTTAGGAAATTACAGGTACTTCACATATAATTTTATAATCACATTTTGAAGGTAGGATGAATTAGATTTCCTAATGGATTGGATATGGAGTGTAAAAGTAAGTGAGGAGTCAAAGATGATGTCAAGATTTTTGGTTGGAGTGACTAAAAGGATGATGTCATCATCAACCGAGATGGGATAGGCAAGGCAGTTTTGGCAGGGGAGATCACCTCAGGTGAGGCAAATGAGCCTCAAAGAAATTGAGGCTCAGGAATGCAGTTTTAGATCTACTAAGTTTGAGATGTATATGAGGCATCTATGTTGAGACATCAGGAAGTCAGTTGGATATATGAGTTTGGAGTTTAGGTGAGAGGGCTGGGCTGGAGATACAAATGTGGGAGTCGTCAGCATTCAGCTGGTACTTGAAGCTATGACACTGGTGAGAAAAAAAAGAATGAGATCATGTTCTTTGCAGGAACAGTGATAGAGCTGGAGGCCATTATCCTTAGCAAAGTAATGCAGGACCAGAAAACCAAATACCACGTGTTCTCACTTATAAGTGGGAGCTAAATGATGAGAACACATGGACACATAGAGGGGAACAACACACACTGGGTCCTGCCTGAGGATGAGGGGTGAGAGGAGGGGGAGGATTAGGAAGTATAACTAATGGGTATTAGGCTTAATACCTGGGTAACAAAATTACCTGTACAACAAACCCCCATGCCATGAGTTTACTTATACTACAAACCTGCACATGTACCCCTGAACTTAAAATAATCATTAAAAAAAGGAAAGAAATGAGTATGGATAAAAAGGAAGACCAAGAGCTGAGCCCAGGGATCCCCAGAATTTGGCGTTCGGAGAGGAGAGGAGGAACCAGCAAAGGAGACTGAGGGAGTGATCCATGAGGAAGGAGTAAAACCAAGACATCATGCTATCCTGAAGCTAAGTGAAGAAAGTAAATCAAGGAAGAGTGAGCAATCACCCATGGCAGGTGCAGCTGGTGGGCCAGCTAGCACTAGAGATGAAAACTCACCATGGACTTAGCAAGCTGGAGAACAATGGTAACTTTGACAAAGACATTGCCAGTGGAGTGATGAGAAGGTGGTGGTGGGGGCAGACTGGTTGGAGCAGGCATAGGCGAGAGAGGATGGGAGGTGATATGGTTTGGATCTGTGTCTCCACCAAATCTCATGTTGAACTGTAATCCCCAGTGTTGGAGGTGGGGCCTGGTGGGAGGTAGTTGGATCGTGGAGGTGGATTTCTCATGAATGGTTTAGCACCATCCGTTTGTGCTGTTCTCATGATAGTGAGTGAGTTCTCGTGAGATCTGGTCATTTAAAAGTGTGTGGCCGGGTGCGGTGGCTCATGCCTGTAATCCCAGCACTTTGAGAGGCCAAGGCGGGAGGATCACCTGAGGTCAGGGGTTCAAGACCAGCCTGACCAACATGGTGAAACCCCGTCTCTACTAAAAATACAAAATTAGCCGGGCATGGTGGCGGGCGCCTGTAATCTCAGCTACTCGGGAGGCTGAGGCAGGAGAATCCCTTGAACCCGGGAGGCGAAGGTTGCGGGGAGCCGAGAGTGCACCATTGCACTCCAGCCTGGGCAACAAGACTGAAGCTCTGTCTCAAAAAAAAAAAAAAAAGTGTATAGCGCCCCCACCCCCCCACTACTCTCTCTTCCTCCTGCTCCTATTATGTGAAACGCCTGCTGCCCTTTTGCCTTCCCCCATGATTAGAAACTTTCTGAGGCCTCCCCAGAAGCCAAGCAGATGCCACCATGCTTCCTGTACAGCCTGCAGAACCGTGAGCCAATTAAACCTCTTTTCTTTATAAATTACCCAGTCTCAGGTATTTTTTTATAGCAGTGTCAGAACAGATTGATACAAGAAGAAAGGGATTAGAGACAGCAGGTGTGGATATCTCTTTGAGGAATTTTGTTGCAAACAAGTTGTTTTTCTCCTTGTCTGAGAAATTCAACTAAGCCTGTAAAGATATACATAAAAAAGCCCCACCTTTTTTTTTTTTTTAAAGAATAGTTTCAGGCTTACAGAAAACTTATGAAGATTGTACAGAGAGTTTCCAAATATCCCTCATCCTATTGTTAACATTTTACTTTAGTATGACATATTTGTCACGACAAATGAACAAATGTTGAATCATTATTATAACTTAAGTCCAGACTTTATTCATATTTTCACAGTTTTAACCTAACTTTTTTTTTTGTTTGTTAGTTTGTTTTATTTTTGCTTCAGGATCCCCATCCAGGATCCACATTTAGTCATCATGGCTAGTTAAGCTCTTCCGGACTGTGATAATTTCCCACACCTTCCTTGTTTTTGATGACCTTGATGTTTTTGAGGAGTACTAGTCAGGTGTTTTCTAGGATGCCTCTCAACTGGGGTTTGTCTAATATTTTCTTTCTTTCTTTCTTTTTTTTTTTTTTGAGACAGAGTCCTGCTCTGTCACCGAGGCTGGAGTGCAGTGGCATGATCTCAGCTCACTGCAACCTCCACCTCCCGGGTTCAAGTGATTCTTTTGCTTCAGCCTCTTGAGTAGCTGGGATTACAGGTGTGAGCCACCATGCCCAGCTAATTTTTTTATGTTTTTAGTAGAGACGAGGTCTCACCATGTTGGCCAGGCAGGTCTCAACTCCTGACCTCAGATGACCTGCCTGCCTCAACCTCCCAAAGTGCTGGGATTACAGGTGTGAGCCACCGCGCCCTGCCATTGTCTAATATTTTCTTAAGGTTAGACTGGGGTTATGGGTTTTAGAAGGAAGATCATAGAGGTGAAGTGCCATTGAAAGAGATAACTTTAAACCTTTGACCTGGGTCTTAGCAAGGCTAAGTGGGGGCAGTGTTAGGAAAAATGGAAAGCCCAGCAGTGAGTCTTGTCTCATTCCCCTATTTGAAAAGGGGAAAGGCACTAACATGGAAACACCCACCCTGTGGGGGGCATCCTGAGTGGAGTGCGGGGTAGGCAGTGCTCAGACCTCTCTACACCTAAAAAAAAAAAAAAAAAGGCAGGAAGGTGGGAAGGGGGAAACATTGAGTTCAGGCTTTTGACATGTTTGTGCTAAGGGCAGAAAATGTTGGGCTTTTGTGATGGAACCCCTGAGTCTAGGATTGTTTGTTTGTTTGTTTGTTTGTTTGTTTGAGATGGAGTTTCACTCTTGTTGCCCAGGCTGGAGTGCAATGGCATGATCTTGGCTCACCACAACCTCCGCCTCCCGGGTTCAAATGATTCTCCTGCCTCAGCCTCCTGAGTAGCTGGGATTACAGGCATGCGCCTCCACGCCCAGCTAATTCTTGTATTTTCAGTAGAGACGGGGTTTCTTCACCTTGGCCAGGCTGGTCTCGATCTCCTGACCTCAGGTGATCCGCCCGCCTCGACCTCCCAAAGTGCTGGGATTACAGGCATGAACCACTGCGCCTGGCCGGATCTAGGATTGAGTCTTCAACTTTTCTTATTCCCAAACTTGATCTTAGCTGCTTCATCAGAGATGTTGATGTTCTAGGAATGGAGTGCATCAACCAAATACAGAGAAGTCTCAAGCCTACACAGGAGCTTGTGGTTTATAACACAGTGGGAACATACATGGCATCATTTGATCTTCACAACCCTCTCCAGATAGAGGCATTATTGTCTCCGTTTCGCAGATAAGTTAAAGGGAGGTTGAAAGAGGAAGCAGTGACTTGCTGAGGAACATGTAACTAGCAAGTGACAAAGCAGGGCCGAGAATCAAGGTCAGCTGAAATCAAGCCCAGAGTTCTTGCCACTCCTGGAGAGTCTGGAACATAACCTAATAATTTATTCCATGGAGTATCTACCTGGCTACTGTTCTCAACATTCAAGTATGAGGTCTGGAGCCTGTCCCCTGTCCTTACCTCTATTATGGTACATGGAAAACCCAATTAGTCACTGAGAATGTTGCTGAGTCTCTTTCAGACATGCAGATGGGACTGCAAATTAGTACAGTTTTCCTGGAAAATAGTCTTGCAATCAACACCAAGGAATTTATAAATATTGGTTTTCACTGACATCACAGTTTTACTTCTGAACATCTGCCCCAGGAAATATGGACCAATGGAAATACATAAAATATAGGAAAAAGTTTTGTGCATGATAAGATGATATTTATGTTAGGGCTTTTATAATAGCGAAAACTAGAAATAATATGAACAGGCAGTAGGGGACTGGCTAAGTACGCTGTGGTGGACATTTTTAGTGGATGGAATGTCATGTGGATAAGAAAGTGATGTTTAGGAAGGGTTCATAAAAGCATTGGAAAATGCCTGTAAGGAACAGATTTTTTTTCTAGAATATTTGGATGTAAGAAATGTTTTGTTTGATTTTTTTTCTAAATTAAATTAAATTAAATCTTATCTTACCCCACCCCACCTACAGGTATGGTATATAAGTCATTTACATCATTGAGCCTCTCTCCCATTTCCATTGGCTCCTACAAGAATCTCAAGGTTTATTAGGACCCTTCAAATCAGAGCAATAGCCTTTTCCTTAGCCCTTGATGGTCAGTACTGTCTACCATTGTTCTTTGACACACAACGCCACTGTCAAGTGTGGCTCTCCATGATCTGCTTCAGGAAGACTACAGGCAGCGCCTCTTCCAGCAGTCCTCTCCTTTGACCATGGAAGCGGCCACAGAAACCTTTACTTTTTCCTCAAGTCTGAAATATCTCTTGGACTGTGACATAGGAACACATCCCTACCCCTCAGTTTTCTTATTTGTATAACGAGACCATAAAAGTAACTAATTCATAAAATTTACTGTGAGAATTAAATGAGAGATAGCATGTGGAATTGGACCTCAGCTCATTCTGACGCCACAGTCTACCTTCTTTTTGTACCTGGGGCAGACAGCCAGTTGGATGGCCTCAGGAGCTGTTATTTTTCAGGCTGCCGTTGATTTTTAGATTTAAAACTTCTGCACTTCAAAAAAAAAAAACATTAAGAAAATGAAAGTCAGTCACTAGGACTTGGAGAAAATATTCACAATACATGTACCTGACAATGGATGATTATATTGTGCAAAGGATATGTGTATATTAACAGAATATAGATATATAAAGAGCACTTACGACTCAGTCACACAAAGACAAAACACAAAAAAGGGCCAAAGACTTAAATAGCTATTTCACAAAAGAAGATACATGAATGGTCGTTGTGGGCACATGAAAAGATGCTTAACATTGTTAATTACCAGAAAATGCAAATGTAATCCACAATGAGATATTACTTTGTATCCACTAAAGTGGCTAAGACAAAATGGATTGACAATATTAAGTGATGGTGAGGATGTGAAGCAACTAGAATTCTTATGCATTGCTGCTGAAAATGCAAAATGGTACAACCACTTTGGAAAATTTTGGTAGTTTATGATGAAGTTAAATATATGTCTACCCTATGACTTGCAATTTTATTCCCAGGCATTTACTCAAGAAAAATGAAAGCATATGTCCATATAAAGATTTGAAAAGAATATTTAAAAATGCTCTACTCATAATAGCCCGAAACTAGAAAAAATCCAAATGCCTGTCAATAGAAGAATGGATAAAAAGATTGCGGATATCTATACAATGGAATATTACTTAGCAATAAAAAGGAACAGGTTGTCAACACAGGCAACAACATGGATGAATCTCAAAAACATTATGTTAAACTAAAAAAACTAGACAAAAGATTACATACAATATAATTCTATATATCTGATATTCTAGAACAGGCAAAACTAATCAACAGTGAAAGAAAGCAGATCAGTGGCTGCCTAGGGCAGGGATTTTTTCCCTAGGGGGTAGCAAAATTGATTATAAAGGAACACAAGGAAAATATTCCAGAGTGATGGAAATATTCTGTATCTTGCTGGGGCAGTGGTTACATGTGTGTATACATTTATTAAAACACATCAACCAGTACTTTTGAAACCTGTGCATTTTATTGAATGTAAATTATATGTATGACAGAAATGAAAATGATTTGTGCTTTAGGGTTTAATAGTTTAGAGAATCCCCCTCTGGTCCCAGGCCTCTTTTGTGGATAGTGTTCAGCTCTGGTTGACAGACACTGTCTTCCAATGATCTTTTTTCAAGGTCTTGTCAGAGCTCCAAACATCAATTCCTCATGACAGATTGCAGCTTCCTTCATTAGCAATTTGATAAATGGGATGCCTTCCTCTAAGCCCTTGAGAGAGTGCCAGAAACACCCCGGTATATCTCTGATACAAATCATTTCTAGGGTGACTGTTGGTGGAAGTCATTCAAGCTCTCCCATTACCAGTCTATTTCCCTATCTTCTAACACAAACCTTTTCTGCCTTTGCCTCAGATTCCAGGTCTCATTTTCCCTGAGACCTCAAGCTCCCCTCTGTAGGGATTTCATCTCTGAGGAGAATCACCCTCTTACCAGCCTACTTAGAATTTTATTCTGGGAAATTATTGGGGGCGGGGGAAAATTTAACAAGTACAAGTCAGGAATGGTTTAGGTGGCAAAACCCCAGCTGGGGAGTGGTTGGACCACACAGCTGTCATCTGTGTAGGAGGAGATGTTGCAATCCCATCTGTCATCTGTCACCCATTGATTATCAGGGAGGATCTGAATGATCTGATCTTTCCTTATTTTTCCTCATTTCCCAATCTTTTTCTTTGTCATCCAGCTTAGCAGAGTTTTTTTCACTGTGGCCAACACTGCCATGAGGGCATCTGGCCACCAACCCAGTCACCTGACCCCAGACTGGGGGTGATATGCCAGTGCCTTTATCCCAACTTGGTGTAAGTTAGCATTTTTAAAGGACCCTTTCTAATTAAGAACAAAGAAAACCATAAATGTCCAGACACTGTTTAGGGGCCCCAGGGATGGGCAAAGATGGAGAGCAAAGTGGCTTCTTTCTGAATGCATTCATTTGTTCATTCCACAAGTTATTTTCTGCATCTAATGTTTATTGAGCACTGACTGTGTGTCAGGTCCTATGCCTTGCATCTAAGATAAAGATATGAACCAAACACAAAAGTGTCCTACATTCATAGAGCTAGCATCCCTAGTTATTGAGTACTGGATATGTGTTATTTTGCTATGAATACAGAGGTGAAAAAGATTGATACAGTCCCTACTCTCAAAGGGCTCTCAGTCCAGTGCAGGGAGATACAGATTAACAGGTAGATGTAATGTAGAAAAAAGGAGAAGGTTGGGGAACATCAAAGGAGCATCCAACAGACAAGGAAATCAGAATTTAAGTGATAGAGGCATGAACTAGACTTCCAGTAATGGGTCTTAATCTTTTTGGGATCTAAGACATTTTGAGAAGCTGATGAACTGACACCTCTGAAAAATGCACATGACAGTGGCATATCATTTCCTGGGATTTATGGATCCCAGAAGGGATCTAAGGACCTCAAATAAAGAAGCCCTGACAGAGAAATAAGGCCTCAGAGTGGAGTCAGAGGACAGCCAGAATGGCCCCATCTAAGAAAGAACCCCCTGCCCTTCCCAAAGAAACCTGCTTGGAGCTGGGAGCTGGCTAGGGATTCACCTCTACTGGGGCTGGAGGGATGGAGAGAGCATGGCATTTCCTGGAGGCTGAGGAGTGTCAGTGCTAGGAGGGGTCTTCACCTTGACTTAACCCAACCCAAAACACTCTTTATACAGATGAGAAAATTAAGGCTTGGGAAGGGCGATACCTTACCCCTCCCAAGCCATTCAAGATTATGCATTGAATCAGAAACAAGGTCCTAAGAATTCTTGTCTCTGAGCTTCCATTCAGAGAGAATGGTGCACAGAGTAGAGGGACTCCAGCCAAAGTTAAAGATAGCAAAGTTAAGTCAGTGAAGAGAGAACTGCAGTCTTAGACAGAGGAGACAGAACCAGATTGGGGCTGGTGGTCAACTAGTCTGAACAAGATCTCCCCAGAGATGAGCATCTGAAGTGACAGAAGAACCTGACATCCCCTCTGAGATCCAACCTGGTAGGAAGGACATTGTAATGATAAAAATAATAACCACTCTTTTAGACTTACTGCAAGCCAGACACTGAGCTGGGTGCTTGATGATCGTTCTGCCATTTACTCGTCCCAGTAACCCTAGGAATGCATGAATAAGTCTGCTTCACATAGGTTAATGAAAACAGCAGAAGTCTCTTCACTTGCCCAAGATCACACAGGAAACAAATTGTTGAGCCAGTCTTTGAACTCAGGTCATGCTAATCCCACAGTCTACCTCTTAGTCATAATTGTGTCTATGTGTTTCTTATTCACATTTGTATTCCCAGTAGGCATTTGTGAGGGATTGAATGAGTAAACAAGAGTTAGGAAGAAGTATTGGATGCTGGCTGGAGAAGGCTCAGTTGGATTCGAGAAGCCAGATTGAGTTAAGAGTCATGTGGCAGCAGGGAACAGGCCCCAGGGAGTGCCCATGGGGGTAACTCTACCTGGCAGGTGACTTGAGCAGGGTTCCTCCTCTCAAGTCTCAGTTTTCTTCTGCTGAGAAATGGTTGATTTGGCCTAGATGATCTTCGAGACGCCTTCCAGTGCTAACACACTATGGTTTTGGGATTTAGAACTAAGAACCAGGTCAGGATGGCTCTGAGCTACTAATATGAAACCTGACTCTGACCCAGAGGGTACTTGGGGACTAGACGGAGGTGACCACAAAATTATGGGTGGACCAGGAAGACTGGGCACAGAGAAGGGAAACAAAAACCTTCCATTCTAGGTAAGTCTGCTAACAAAAATAGGAAAGTATATGCATAAAAATAATGCTGGGAAAGCAAGCTATTTCAGACAGTTGACAAAACCGAGGGATAACCTTTTCCTGAGTTAGAGCTAATTTTGGTTAATTTAATACAAGCCACAAGGCTGAAGTTTTAGAAAACCAAGATACCTAGAAACCAATCAAATGGTTTTTCTGTTGCCCTAAAGTCTGTTTCCAAAACACTATTCAGCCATCAACACATTGATTCCAGTCCTAGTAATAGTAGGATAGTAATGGTGGGAAGGAGCATAGAAGGTTTTTATCATAACTTTATTTATTTATTTTGAGACAGAGTCTTGCTCTGTTGCCCAGAGTGCAGTGGTTTTGCCAGGATGATCTTGAACTCCTGGATTCAAGCAATCTGCCTGCCTTGGCCTCCCGAAGTGCTGGGATTACAGGCATGAGCCACCCCACCCAGCTATAATTTTATTTTTAAGAAAGGAAGTGTTCTTTTGTCTTTCCCAATCTCTCTTGATGCACAAATGATTGGCTGTAGTAAAACCTATGTTAATTCCGCTACTTCCATTGAGGCAGGTTCCATAGGCATGTCCTACTATGCTTTGAAACTAAACAAAACAGCCAGCTGGCACAATTTTTGCATAGAGAGAAACTTCTCACAGGTACTTTGTGATTACTTCATGTCCTGTTTGTTGCAACACATAAATTTTGTTTCTGAGAAATGTACACCAATCTTGGTATAACCTGCTTAATTATGACACTCAATTTAATTTCACTTTTAAACCAATACTGAGAAAAATAGTTGTTAGTGTTAGGAGGTTCCAGGGTTATAAAAGGCATTTTGATTAGGGACCTCTTGAAGCAGCAACAAACTTAACAATTAGGAGATAGGCTAGTTCACTCGAGACAAAATGTAAGTAACAGCCTAATCCCCAAAATCACCTTGAAATAAGAATTTTAAGACTTTTAGGGGGATAAAAGGAATAAGATCCATAAAAAGAGAAGAGGTTCCATAACCATCCATCCACCCATGTTTTCTTAACATCCATAAAAGACATTAGGAAATAAAACCAGGTAGATATGAATCAAGAACAGATGGATATGGAAAAAATAAGAGTGTGTAAACACACCAAATTCAAGTTTTAGAATGAGGGAAAAGAAAGTGAGAGGAGGATATTTAGAGAAGTAATAGGAGATAAAAATTTTTATTTTTATTTTTATTTTTGAGGTGGGGTCTCACTTTGTCACCTAGGCTGGAGTGCAGTGGTACAATCTTGGCTCACTGTAACCTCCACCTCCTGGGCTCAGGTGACCCTCTCACCTCAGCCCCTGGAGTAGCTGAGAGTACAGATGCACACCACCATGCTCGGCTAATTTTTGTATCTTTTGTAGACACAGGATTTTACTATGTTTCCCAGGCTAGTCTTGAACTCCTGGACTCAAGCAATCCACTCAACTTGGTCTCCCAGAGGGCTGGGATTACAGGCATGAGCCACTGTGTCCAGCCAAAAATTTTTTTAGAATTAAAGATGTGAGTGATCACCTCAAAAGCATACATGAAATATGGAGCATAATGAATTAATTAACATCTATACAACAAGATACTTGGCTTTGGTTACAAGTCTATGGAAGCAAATAGACCAGAAGCTGGCTAACATCACGGGTTGTATTGCCAGGGAAAGTTCAACACTGGCCAACAGGGTGGTTGCTTGTTCCTGAAGGCAATCCTCAGGCTTGATTGCATCCACTGGAAGTGGTGGGGCAGAATCCTAGGGACAGGGATGACATGTGGTCTTGCTCTCTCTTGTTATGCTGAAGGTCTGGAAGTACTAGAGGCCAGTATGTGATGCCCAAACCCCCAAACAACTGTGAGAAGAAAGGCCAGTGCTAAGATGAATTCTAGTACTGTAAGGGCATGTATGGAAAAGCATGTATTCACATCGTGAAAAATCCAGGAGAGGCTGACTTCATGTAACTCATTTATGACCACAACTGCTGGTGCCCTGGGCCATCAATAAGAGGTCTCCTGCTTATTTATCCCTTAGAGGGAGTATCTGCCTGGCACTGCTATCTTCAACACTGTTTTTTTCCCATCATCTCAACAATTTTGTTCAAGGAGATGTGGTCCAAAATTTTAATTCAAATTCAATCTTATCTGCTGCCATGATGTCTGATAAAATCAGTAGGGACCCGGAACTTACTAACCTTAAGTTTCCCTCTTTACTGTACTCCCATGGAAAAAGTCTCCTAGCTAAACAACCTCCTTATTAAGGGACCAGCTACAGGTCCTGCTTATTCCTGATCAATGGGTTTCAGTTTCCTGACAACCTGCAGAATTATTCAAGCAAGCCAGTCATACCCTCCTGTGGGAGGCAGAGAACATCCCACTCTCGTGACACTGTAAACCTTGCCTCTCACAGCCCTTGGTGGCACACTGGGCTCCCAAGTGTAATCTCCATGTGGCCCTGGGTGGCATGCAGTGTCCTTGTCCCCCAGGCTGGGATGTGAATAATAAACAGCTATGGATCTCATCTGTTCAGCATTGGGTGTCATGTGGTTGGCCATCCTTATAACCCTAGGTCAGAAATTCCTCCTTCACCAGTGGGGTGAAGAGGAGTCAGCTAAAACTGGGGACCACAGGATCTCCCTAAGAATTCCTTTTATCCCAGCCCCTCTGATCAGTGTCCCGAGAGTGCAGGTTACTTGGGGGTTGGGAGCAGAAGGCCACATCCTAAGATTCTTGAGTTTGAACCTCAGCTCTGCCATCAACTAGCTGATTGACCTCAGGCAAACTCCTGTATCTCTCTTATCTTCTATATTGGTTAAGCATCAGTTACAAAACCAGGAACTATTCTAGCTAGTTTAAACGGAAAGTGATTTATTATTAGGATTAGGTGTCCTATAAAATCACTTGGACGGCTGAAGGAGAAGCCGGTACACTGAGTATCAGGAAAATTTCCTCCCCCTGAGTCATGGTGCCTTAGCTGCAATTCAGGAAGCTCCCGGCTGGAGAACCATTCTGCTTCTGCTATGGTCTGTACCAGCAAAATATATGTCCTACACTCTGCTTTCCTCTAACTTAGCCTTGGTTCAACCCTTGTGAGAGTGCATGTGACTGGTGAAACATAAATGACAGCCAGACCCTACCTTCAGGGGGTCTGGAGAATGTAGCTTTTAACATTGTAGCCTCTGCACTATAGAGAGGTACACAAAAAATGGTTGAAATGGATGTGGAGTGCATCAGTCTGTAGATTCGGCCATAGTCTCTGCTCTTCATTTAAAAAATTGTTTGTTAGGATCTCCCAGGTTTGCGGGATCTCTGGGTGGGTTGGGAATGGACATGAGATGGCTGACGAGTCAAGCCTAGACTAGTATCATAGTCAGAGTCTCTCTAGAGATTACCTAAGTGTTTTTCCACCCCGTTAGACCCAATATATTTATTTATTTATCTGTTTATTTTTAAGAGTCAGAGTCTTACTCTGTTGCCCACGCTGAAGTGCAATGGTGCAGTCACAGCTCCCTGGAACCTTGAACTCCTGGGTTCAAGGGGGTCTCCTGCCTCAGCCTCTCAAGTAGCTAGGACTACAGGTGCATATCATCACACCTGACTTTCCTTTCCTTTCCCTTCCTTTCCTTTCCTTCTTTCCTTTCCTTTCCTTTCTTTCTTTCTTTCTTTCCTTTCTTTCTTTCTTTCTTTCTTTCTTTCTTTCTTTCTTTCTTTCTTTCTTTCTTTCTTTCTTTCTTTCTTTCTTCTTTCTTTCTTTCTCTTTCTCTCTCTCTTTCTTTGTTTCCCTCCCTCCCTCCCTCCCTCCCTTCCTTCTTCCCTCCCTCCCTCCCTTCCTTCCTTCTTTCCTTCCATCCTTTCTTTCTTTTTCTTTTTTTCTTTTTGAGATGAGGTCTCATAGGCTGGTTCAAGATCAGCCTATGTTACTCCTAGCCTCAAGTGATTCTCCCGCCTCTGTCTCCCAAAGCATTGGGATTACAGGCATGAGCCACTGCACCTGGCCCATGGTCTAGGACATGGGGGATGATGGGAGGAAAGGAGAGAAGTGAGAGAGATGGTGGGATTTGTGGCCTTGCTCTCAGCATGTGGAGTGGAAAGAATAGTGGATTTTGAGTGAGACAGATCATATCTTAAATCATAATTGTGTGAGTTATGTCCAAATTGCTGGGGAATTCATGTTTCTGACCGTCAGTTTTACCATGTATGTATGGGGTTAATATTAATTCCTTTTCTGTATGGTGGTGAGGAATAAAGACATTGCTTGTGAGACAAGTGCACAGTGACATCGGTCAACAACTAGTAGATATTTATTTTCCTTTAGGATCAGCTCCAGTTTCCTTGTGGCACCAATCCTCACTCCACCTCCTATTGAGAATGTTGCTGTTGTTGGTCAGGTTTAGCACTTTCTTTGGGGCACTATTCAGAAATCACACACACATGAGTGTGATCCTCTTTGATTTCATTTATCAGGAGTTGTAACACAGGTCTGAAATGAATTGCTTCAGTGGTTACCAGGCATGACCAGTTTCCTTTTCTCTCTTTGTCCTTTCTGGTTTCAAGAAGAAATTTGAAACCTGAACAAACCTCTAATCATTAAATAATTTAAAATGGTAATTAAATTTCTCCTTTTATAAAAGAAAACAAGTTAAGAGGTTTTTACTTGGTAATTAAATCTCTTCTTTTAAAATGGGAAATAATATGAAATGTATTCATTTTTTACCAAACCTACAAGAAAGACGATTTCTATCCCAAATGATTTCAGAGACTAAAAAAAGGGAAAGCACGGATGGAAACTTTCGTAGTGCTTATCTTTGATATTTTGTGTTTATTTCATAATCAGAGTTTAAGAAACTAGACTTTTTTTTCTTATGAGAATATATGGGAAAATCCTAAATGTTGGAATTTTTTGTCAGTGTTGAATTTTTTGAAGTTGTTAACTGTACTGTGGTTATACAAAGGTGTCCTTATTCATAGGGAATACACACTGAAGTATTCATGGATAGAGGAGCATAATGTATACAACTTATTCTCAATGGTTGGAAAAAAACATTCTATTCTCTCACACGCACAAAAGAGAAAGAATGATAAAACAAATGTGGCAAAATGTTAACATTTAGTGAATCTGGGTGAAGGGAATACGGTAGTTCTTTGTACTGTTCTTCCCATTTTTTTCCATACATTTGAAATATTTCAAAGTGACAAACATAATACGTGCTAGGATATTTATTATAATAGTAGGGTATCCCTATAATAAATATAATAAATAAATAAATAGATATACAAAGATAGTTCAAGAACAGAAAATCTATCAAGGGGATTAAGCAAATTAAAAGTTTAAAGATGACCCAAATGAGTCTCTAAATAGCTTCATAAAAATCATTCTATATTGTATTCTACATTCATGCATAATAAAAATAGAAACACCCTAGACTAGGAACAAAAGTGAACATGACTAACCTGGTAAAGGGTATTTACCAACAGTAGCAGCAAATATCCTCAGTGATGACACTTTAGAAATGGCATCCTTAAAGACAGGTACAAGGGCAGAATTTCTCCCATCTCCATTCTCAGTCAATCTCATATTAGTGATCTTAGGCCAATGCAATAAAATTGGACATAAAAATAAAGAGGTATGAGGATTGGAAAGGGAGAGATAAAATTGTGAGTGTTTATGAATGATATGATTGTCTTAGGATGAAATCCAAGAGAATCAATGGGAAATCCAAGAGAATCAACTATTCACAACAGCCATAAAATTTATGATTACCTGGAAATGAACCAAGGAAAAACTTGCAAAAATTATATGATGAAAATAAAATTTTATTAAATGACTTGAAGAGGGCTTGAATAAATAGAGTGATACTTATTTTTTTATACTTGGGAAGACTTACTATGGTAAATATTTTGGCTCTTCCAGGTAATTTATAGCATGGATGCAATCATAATAAAAATTCAACAGAGTTTTTAAGGACCTTGTCAAATTGATCCTAAAGTTTACATGGTAGAGTAAAAGCACAGGGATAGCTAAAACAATTCTAAACAAGTAAAACAGAAAAGACTTCTACTGCGAACCAGGTTATAAAAAATATAGATGCAAATTAAAGGAGTAAGGTATTGGTCTGGGAGTGAACAAATTGAGTAAGAAAACCTAGTAGAGTGCATCCATCCACATATGAAAACTGGTACAAAATTAATACAGTTTTGTGATCAATAGGGGGATCAATGATATAGGGAACAATTGACATTCCATATTGAAAAAAAAAATGAAACAAAGTCTCTACTTAAACCTTTCACAAAAATAAATTTCAGATGGATTAACGACTTAAATGTGGAAACTACGACTGTAAAAAATGTGTTTATAAAATTGGAGATTGTCCTATTTTTAATCAAGATGACACCAGAGACAGTTTATGCTAACTGACACTTCTATCTGGAGCTCAAGCACCATCTGTACAGCAGGCACATCAATTGCATGAACTGCAGAGGTGACCCTCAGTGGTTCTCTCTCCTTATCCCAGCTTTGGGTGCAGGGAATCCTCTTGGCTGCTCTTCAGGCCTGGGTAAGAAGCATTATTCCTTAGATAGCCCCTATCAAATTCACCCAAAGCATTCCTTCCTCCTGTCACCTTGTATAGGAGGCTGACTCTGAGCCTTATTTTTCCTGTTTGTTAAATTGGGTACTGTAGTACCTGCTTTATTCATTGTTATAAGGTTTAAATGTGAAAAAGCATGGAAAGCCTTTAGCACAGTGCCCAGCATATAACAGATGCTCAGTAATTATTAGCCATAAATATCAGAATTATCAAAGGGAACATATTTATTAAGTGGGAAAGACAGGATTTGAAAGCTGGTCAGTCTGATTCCAAAGTCTGTGATCTTTTAATGAATGTCACCAAGATCAAGCGAAAAGATATAGGATAATTTGGGAGATGTTTGTCCAGGCTGTGGAATTTGGGGTCTGCATCCTCCTTGTTCTAGAGTTTGATAGGTCATTTTTCTTTCTCCTCTTGGCCTCCCCTGTAGGTTCCAGCATTGCTGACAATTGCCTAATTTCCAATACTCATTCTTTCTCCCAACACTTTAAAATTGTAAAACAAAACATGCATTAGGAAAAGCACATAAAATAAGAGTAAGATTTAATGAATAATTACAAAGCAAACACATGTTCAACCGCCACAGAGGCCACGTTCTTTTTTTCATATGTCTTATCAAGGCCCACACCACTTCCTTAGTGACAAGTCATGGCTTCTTTTTTGTTGGTCATTGAGTAAATGGTTGTCTCCCTTTGGGAAGATATGCCAGCCCGTGAGGGAAAAATGTGAGAAACATCCTGGTCATCAATCCGACACTGTCACAAATCATTTCTTGGGAGGGGAGGTTTCGAACGCTTCTGCCACCATTGAATTTTCTTGGCTTCTACTTCTGGTTCAGACATTTGCTGCTGTTGCCCCAGATCCCAGTTCTCCCCATCCCTGAGTTCTCTAACTTTTCTTTGTACTGATTTTTTTCTCTGAGGGCAACCACCTTTCTCAGTCTCTCCAGAATTGCTAAGACGAATCCAACCTGGACAAATGGCAAAATTCGAGCCAAGGGAATTCAAGCCTTCTGGTGAAAGAAGGAGGTGGACACCCAGCCTCTCCCTTGAAGTGCATTGCTGCTCTTAGACCAACAGGGATGACTGGACATGCTGCCCCTCCCACGTTTTCATTCCTTTCTCAGCTTCTCCTAGCCCCATCTCCACAAGTGATTTTTTTCTTTTAAATTTTTACTTTTTTCTTTTATTTTTCTTTAGAGACGGGGTCTCGCTATTTTGCCCAGGCTGGTCTTGAAATCCTGGGCTCAAACAATCCTCCTGCCTCCGCCTCCCAAAGTGCTAGGATTACAGACACCAGAATAGAGATATAATTGCCTCCATTTTCTATGGGAAAATCTTAAGGCACACTCTAGGTTTGCAAATCATGATAATTTCTTTCCAGCCTGCACCAATTTATAACTTGTATGTCTTCTTTTGTAGGGGATGACTTTGGTTAGCCATCTAATTGAGGAAGACCTTAAACATAAATGCACATAGAAGCATCGCTGATTGATAATTTGATTTATGTTCATGGGAGGAAAAACAACATCAAACAAGAGAGCTATGGTTAGGTGCTTATTGTTTATTGATGCTAAGTCTCTTTCTATTTCTTTTAAAACAAGCAATGAGGCTGAATTTTCAGAGAATGCAGATACCTAACAATTGGCCTAAGGGTTGTCCTGCCTAATTTGGTAAAAAAGTGGCAGACAACTGTACATTATTTAGATTTACCAGATGAACATATAAAAAAAAGAACCAAGTAGAAATACTGGAAATAAATGATTATTGAAATAAAAATTCATTACTCACTAGATAGAACTAGCATTCAACCCAGCAATCTCATTACTGGATATATACCCAAAGGAATAGAAATTGTTCTACCATGAAGACACATGCATGCATATATTCATTGCAGCAGTATTCAAAATAGCAAAGACATGGAATTAATCTAGATGCCCATCAATGGTGGATTGGATAAAGAAACTGTGATACATAAACACCATGGAATACTATGCAGGCATAAGAAAGAATGAAATAATGTCCTTTGTAGCAACATGGGTGGAGCTGGAGGCCATTATCCTAAGTGAATTAAAGCAGCAACAGAAAACCCAGAAAAACCAAAAACAGAGTATCACATCATCTCACTTATAAGTGTGAGCTAAACATTGAATACATGTGGACACAAAGAAGAGAACAATAGGCAATGGGGCTTACTTGAGGGTGAAGGGTTGGAGGAGGGTTAGGACTGAGAGTACCTATTGGGTATTATGCTAGTTACCTGGGTGACAAAATTATCTGTACGTCAAACATTAACATGCAATTTACCCATGTTAACAAGCTGCACATGTACCCCTTGAACCTAAAATAAAAGTTGGAAAAACATTAGATAAAATAGAGTTTAGACTGGATGCAGCTGAAAGAAAACTTGGTGAATTGTTAGCTAGTACTGAGAAATTCACCCAGAGCCCAGCACAGAGAGATGAAGAGAAAAATATAAGAGAAAGGCAAAACAACGATAATAAAAATAGAAGGTCTAGTAAATATCCAGTGGAAGTTCCAGAAAGAGAGTGGAGAGAATGGCACAGAAGTAATATTCAAAGAGATAAAGAAAGGATTTTTTCTTTTAGAATTAAGACATGCATCTTCAGACTAAAAGTGCGTATTTGGAGTAAAGCAGAATAAATAAAAGGCAAACATGACTCGGCAAGATTTCTGACAATAGTTACTAGTCCATGCTTTTATATGAAGCAAATGGACCAGGAGCCAACTAAGCGTGAAAACCAAGCCTCATAATGGCCACTGATTGCTCATGTCGATCCCCACGTCCTGCTGCACCTATATAAAGTGAATTCTTGAAAAGGTGCAGATGCCCTTCCTTCCCCAACAAAAGGGCATCCTCTGCAATACTCCTCTGAGATGTAGCCATGGAAGGCGACAGGCAAAGGAAAGGCAGGCTCCCAGATGGCAGAACTGGATTCTTCAGATTTATTGAATAAGGAAATCACTCCAACATTAGGTAGGAAGTCCTCACATCCATGTCTTACAGGATATACAATCTGTATTATGGGCCAGTGACAATTTGTATATATCCTCCTATGTTTCCCTTTTGCAAATAGGACTTTTTATTGCAGTCATTCCGCCCTCAATCTACCATTTTATATTGGGTGCATTTGAAGTGGTTAAATTTACTCAAGCTTATTAAACTTAATCTGTAAAGACTATAAATTTAACTGACAGAACTGCTTTCACCCACATTGCAGAACTGGAGATGAATATAGTACCCAGAGAGACATTTTGTTGTCTTTCTTTGGGAGAGAGGTTGAGTGCATTTTATGTAGATGTTGGTTTAGAAAGTATTTGAAAAAATTTACAGTTATGTAGATGTCAGTAACCAAAAGGGGTATACTTTAGAGAACACTCACTGCTATTTTTACCACTGAGCATCCTTTCACCCTTCTGCTGGTAGCTATATCCTAATTTACCCCAGGAGAATCATTCCCTCTCCCACTCTGAAAATTCCACTGGATTTGGGGAGTTCACATGGTGATGAGTATTGTGGCCTTGGTTTAAACCAATCGGTACATTTCCCTGGTCCCAATCATTGGTTTAAAGATTTAATTCTAGCCACTCCTAGTTAGTTGAGTTGCCCAGAAAAAGCCCTTACTAGACATGAATTTGGGAAGATGGGAGGAGATGCTACAGCCATATTATAAATGCTAAGAGGGAGCCTGACTAAGAATGAAGCCAACATGAAGAGAAGTGTCATGGAGAGAATCTTGTGGGAGCTATAATTTGAGCCCTTGCTCAAATTGCACCTGAAAATAACACCATTCTCCTTGGTTTATTCAGCACTCTCACTTCTTGCATCTTTAAGATCATTTTTTAACTTTCCCCCACAGGATTATCTGGACAGTGCTACTATCCCAGACATCTCCAACTCTGGGTTTAGGACTAAAGAAGTCTTGGAGGGACCATAATGTAGCAGTATGTGGCTGAGTTCTGAAGACTTGGGTTTGAATCTTACTGTGCCTCTGACTTGCTGTGTCATCTTGGGCAAGTGGGCTTACTCTCTGAGGTTCCATTTCCTTTTCTTTAAAAGGGGATATAAAAGTGCTTGGTCCACTGTGAAGTTCAGGGTCATGCATAGTGTCTATTCCTAGGCTTTTTCTTCAGGAAGGTTGACTCTCTGGGTCCTGAGAGTCCTCTATAAGGTAAAAACCCAGCTAGAATCTAAGATTTGGGGCCTCTAAAGAGCATCTGTTCCAATGCACTGATCTTACAAATAGGGAAACTGACGCCCAGAGAAAGGAAGGTTCTACATCAAATTGGACAGAGCTGGGATTCCAACCCAGTCTCCTGAGTCCAGTATCATCATCATGCCTCTCTAGCTGACCACAGGGCCCCGGAGGCCAGAAGTGATGTTATCAAGTGTGAGTCTTTCATGGTCTTTCTGGTGCTCTGCTCTGTTTGGGCCACAGAGGTGTCCTCATAGTGGTGCTCTCCACTGACCCCACGCTTGGACATCAAACTCACCCATAGTAATGATCAACCAGGCATCGTCTGCCATGTCCATCCAAGACCCTGCCATCTCCTGATCTGCAACAGGAACGTTTCTCTGAGACTCACTTTTTCTCATCTGTAAACTGACTTGACATTAGTAGCTACCAAGTTTTGTGTGACGCTTAAATGTAATAAAACATGCTAAACCAAAGGAGATGGATTCTAGCGATTTGGGGAAATCTTTTCCCAAGCTGCTTCTAGCTCTGTTCCACAGTTTAATAATCCAGTTTTTCTTTTCCCGGTTTTCTTCCATGGGTAGTCATGATGGCAGTTTCTTAATGCCCAGCACTCTTTTTCTTTTTGTTTTACCAGGTCCCTAAAGCATTTCCTCATGACATACCACAGACTTTGTTTTTTTAACCTTAGGTTAACTGGATCCCTTCCTCTAGGGAGACAGACATGCAGCTTTTGAAGGGATAAAGTGCAGAGCCCTGATCTGTACACCAACCATCTCTTGCATGGTAATAAGTAGGAAGACACCTGAGATCCACCGTTGTTGGTTAATTTCTCCTGCTAATACTTCGATGGATGGATGTTTTTCACCCTTGCCCAGATTCTGCTTTACTGCCCTTCACCCATTCACTTGTGGGCCTAAAAGGACAGTTCATATTTCCAGATTTTATTAGGACTATGATGAGCAGTAGGGGAGGAAGTACAAACCTTGCAGAATTCAAACTTTCTTGGGTGGGGAAATGATAAGGAGTGGCTAAGCCATCTGTTTCTCTGAAAGGTCTAGGGAGATCCAGCTGCCAAGTCCACAACCTGTGGATGACACCTCCAGAGGTGATTGAAATGACCACACCTCCCTTGCAGTCATCTCTTTCTCATCTGCTCTTCCTGTCTCAGCTCAGGGTTTTTTTCCCCCCAATACTCTCCCCACCACACCTGCTACTTCTGCATACTCCCCGGCTCTGCGAATCCTTTCCCATTTGGTCATTATTGAATGTTTTATGTATTTTGTTTAAGACTACATTTTAAGCTAAGTTATAAAGGCAACTATGAAAGTCAGAAAATTGGCTGAGGCTCTTGGGGTGAGCTCATGGCCTCAGAGGAAGCAGGATGAAACTGTTTCTTAGAGTCACAGTTACTGTCTTGGGACAGGTAGAGGAACTGAGGCCCAGGGAAAGGTAGTGGCTGCCTTATTCACACAGGAATGAGCTGTGAAAACCTGGTCTGCCAGATTCCGAAAGAGTTTTTTGTTCTGTGTTGTTTTTTGGTTTTGAGACTTGGAAACATAGTGAATTTTAGGTAAGAACACAGTGACTTTTAGCTAAGGGTGAAGCTGGCATCTGCTATCAGAATGGGGCAACCCGAAACACATCTCCCTTAGGCCTGAGCAACGGGGCTCCTTCCCTGCACCTCACACTTCAGGGCGCCCTGTGCCTTGGGGCATCTTCCTCAAAATTGTCTATGTTCCCCTCGGGTGCCTGAAGCCAGCCAGGATCAATGGCGCCACTGGGGCAGAGAATCCCAGCTTGGACTGAGAACTGCATGGGTTCTAGTCCAAGGGCGTGCTTCCCACTCTGTACTCCTTCCCCCATTGCTAGAATCTAGGGCAGTCATCCTACCGCCTTGGATGGCTCCTGGCGGGAGCCTGTGGCTGCTCCTGTCTCTTTCTCAGGGCTTTCCAGGCCATCTCTCTGCAACTCCAAAGGGGCTTTTCAGTTGATGTCTTTTTTTTTTTTTTTTTTTTTTTTTTTGCCTCTGATTGACCTGTGCTCTCTCGGGTCAGTCTTGAGCCATGATGGATTAGGGAGAGACATTTCTTGTGCAAATGAGATGCTGCCCTCACTTCACCCATGAGCCCCTCCAGGGCCGGCTACATAATTTATAACACTCAATACAAAGTGAAAAAGTGGAGCCGCTTGTTCAAAAGCAGGAAAAAAAGTGTTAATGGTACTAAAATTAATTTTTTAACTTTCTTTGGCAGTTTCTCTCTAGATCTGCCATGGTGTTAAAAAAAATTATTTACTGTTGCTCCTCCACAAGTATGTGGATACTCACAGGGAGAGTGCAGACTCTCAGAGGTGCGCAGGGTCCCTGTCCCGCTACTTGGTGTGTGCAGGACCCACCAGCTGCCAGGGTCCCCCTGTCACCAGCACCCTGGTAGTCATGGACAAGCAGCCACACTAACAACCTTTGAGACAGTAATTAGAAACCAGTATTCAGAGGAGGCATAAAGGATGATGCAGCCTCACAAGTAATGATGTAACCAACTTTAATAAATGGCATTGGGAAATGCAGAGGCAAAGCAGGTTCCATCAGCCAGGGTTCTCCAGAGAAACAGAACCAATAGCTGATTATCTGGCTATCCATTTATCTATCTATCTATCTGTCTATCTATCTATCTATCTATCTATCTATCTATCTCTATCTGTCAGTTAAGATCTGTCTATCTGTCTATCTACCTACCTACTAATAGGCCCAATCAGGTCTATTTTGTCAAGAAATAAGACCGTGTTTTGTCAAACGTTTAATGGGACAGAGCCAGATGGGTCCAGACCCAAGGACTAAGCTATTTAGTTAAAGACTGATGGCTCCCTGTGCGCTTAATGTGTGCAGGGACACGCTGGTAATAAAAACAATGTGTAGTGTACTGAGGGGACCAGACAGTTTGCTGAGTGTTTTCCAAATACTCCTCACAACAACTGTACAACTCCAGAGGCAGCAACACTCTCATTTTTCAGTGGAGGTAGCTGAAGTTCAAAGAGGTTCAGTGATTTGCTTCCAACCTGTAAGTCTGACTTTGAAGTTCAGGTTCTTAACAACCATGTGGTGTCGACTCCGTGTGCGTGCTCTTTTCTGTTAGCCCTAGGGCTAGTGCAATACCTGACATGTGGTAAGAAATGTTAAATAACTTTTGTGTGAATGGATTGTATAAATGAATGAAGGAACCTATAGGATTTAGGTAGAAGGCAATAAAAGGTGTGTGAAATAGTTTTTTTTGTTGTTGTTGTTTGAGACAGAGTGTCACTCTTGTAGCCCAGTGGCATGATCTCGGCTAACTGCAACTCTACCTCCCAGAGTGAAGTGATTCTCCTGCTTCAGCATCCTGAGTATTACAGGCGCACACCACCATGCCCGGCTAATTTTTGTATTTTTAGTAGAGATGGGATTTCACCATGTTGGCCAGGCTGCTCTCAAACTCCTGACCTCAAGTGATCCACCCACCTCAGTCTCCCAAAGTTCTGGGATCACAGGAGTGAGCCACCACTCCCGGCCTTGAAATAGATTGAATGAGTCAATCTCAGGTTAAGATTTGGTTAGGAGTGGAAGTGTCCTCCACCAAACAGGTTCTGGGGATCAGCATGTGAGTAACCTGTTTTAGAAAAGCTCAATCTTGTGTGTGTCATTAATCCGCTATGCAGCTTTGGGCCTGGATCTTCTTTTAAGGGATTCAGTCTCTTTTATGCAAGCTGTGGGTTTGGTCTAGGGGTTAGCATTTGCTTAAAGGACCAGACAATAAGTATTTTAGGCTTTGCGGTAAATATTTTAGGTCCTATTGCCATTGTAGTGGAAAGATAGCCTTGGACAATACATAAATTAATGGACGTATGGCTATGTGCCAATAAAACTTTATAAAAACAGGTAACTAGGTGGATTTGGTCCAAGGACTGTAGTTTGCTGATCTAGAAAACCCTTGAAGTACTCTTTTTAGTTTTAACATTCTATGATGTAAAGATTTAGAACCAATTACGTCAAAGATAATAATGATTATATATTATTATCTTCTTATGACACCCACAGAAGACATTGCTAATTGGGCACAGGGATCTTTTCTGATGAGAAAGGAGTTGGCTCTAATCAGTCAATCACAGATTGAGCAATCAGTCAATCACAGATTTTAAAAAAATCTTAAGCTGTAGCATTTTCCTTTTAATTTTTTTTTTTTTTTTTTTTTTTTGAGACAGAGTCTCACTCTATTGCCTAGGCTAGAATGCAAGGTGCAATCTCGGCTCACTGCAACCTCTACCTCCAGGGTTCAAGTGATTCTCCTGCCTCAGCCTCCTGAGTAGCTGGGATTACAGGTGTGTGCCACCATGCCTGGCTAATTTTTGTATTTTTAGTGGAGATAGGGTTTCACCATGTTGGCCAGGCTGCTCTTGAACTCCTGACCTCAAGTGATCCGCCCACCTTGGTTTCCCAAAGTACTAAGATTACAGGCATAAGTCACCGTGCCCAGCCCCTTTTCATTCTTTAAGAAATAAATATTTAGAAAACTCCAGATAATTTCTTGAGTGTGGCACTGAGGAAAATAGGAACAAACAGAGAGAGAGAGAGAGAGAGAGAGAGAGAGAACAGGAACTCTGTGAGAGAAATCAAATTATCCCCTGGGTAGTGGAAGTAAGAAAAAAATCTTGACCTGAGAGTGTCATTACCCATTGGTAGAAATCATATCCTCCATTTCTCTCTTACCGACCCGACTAAGTACTCCAACTAGGAGTGGATGCACCTGGCTCATAGTAGTTACCTTGTGCATATTAATTTTCTTCCTTTTCTTTTTCCACCAAAATTTGACTGATGATCAATTGATTATGTCCAAGTCTTCTGATCCACCAAAATTTAAACCATGGAGTGACTTTTGTATAATGGGATCTGCTGCCAGTTGACTGTTTTGTTGTGGAATACTTAAAAACTTCATGTGGGGCCGTCGCTACTTGATAATGAGTGGGTCTTTCATGTCTGTGGGAAGTTCCACAAACCTTCACCTTAGGAATGAATGGGAGAATTCCAAGCATGAAGATAATGAGTCAAGAGCTTGGAATTTGTAGCCAGATGAGCTTTGGCTGAATTTTATTTTATTTTATTTTTTTTTTTTAAGACAGGGTATCGCTCTGTCCCCCAAGCTGAAATGCAGTGGCACAATCATGGCTCACTGCAGCCTCAAACTCCTGGGCTAAAGCGATCCTCCTGGCTCAGCCTCCCAAGTAGCTGGGGCTACAGGCATACGTCATCAGGCATGATGTATCAGGCATGATGTAATTTTTTACATTTTTTTGTAGAGATGGGGTCTCAATATGTGGCCAGGGCTGGTCTCAAACTCCTACTCTCAAGTAATCCGTACACCTCAGCATCCTGAGCAGCTGAGACAGCAAGTGTGTGACCCTACACTCAGCTATAGGCTGAATTTTAGAGATAATGATCACTCTCTTTATAATTAGAAGCAATCTATGCAGACTGGGTAGCATATAGAATGGGTTTAATTTTTTGCTGTCATGTGAGATCTGTAAGGGATTTTGGGGAATTTTAGGAAGCAATCCTCTAAGATCTCAAATTATCTCATAGCTAAATGTCGATCACAGTGACTGATGAGCTGCTTTCCCCCTTTATCGCAGATTCATTTCAATTCTCTTCAGTGGGAAGGGATACTATTCATTTATTCTTTTCAGAGTCCTTAATTCATGCCCTTAATTTCATAACCCTCTGAGAAGGGCTGACTTGTTAGTATCATTTCATTTCACAGCTGAGACAACTGAGCTCCGAAGAGATTTGCTGAGAGCAGAGTTCTTCTTCAGCTTTCATTTGTGAGTGCTTTTCCTGTGTCAGGCACAGAACAGGCACTGGGGATATAACGGTGTAAATATTTCAGGGAACTAAGTATCAGTTGGTTGAACAAGCTAAACTTTTGAGAAAGAAACTGCATTGAGTAATCAGCAGAGTTTCACAATGCCTGAGAGTCCAGTAATGTGAGAATCAGAATTAGTAATGTGAGAATAGGATGTATTGCACAAAGTCTCAGCTGGGAGTCTGTGTCTGGTTTTAGTTCCAGGTCCAGGTAGCACCTTTGCAATTGACCACTTCTTCCCTCTCTCCACCTATAAGGCTAATGGCCTGGGGTCTTGTGATGTTTAGGGCTCAGATGGACACTGAGATGGCCTCTTTAATCAACCAACCTCCCAGGCCAATCTCTTCCCTTTCTTTTCTGGTAGTTGCTGTGTTGGCCTCATAGCCTTACCTGGCATAGGAAAGATAAACTATCTCCTTGGTGTCAGGATTTCTGGTCTCTGGCTAAGCTTCCTGCTTATGCAATAGTAGCTGGGAGGGGCCAAAAGAATTCTGGTGGGGCCACACCCACTGGTGAAAGAATAAATAGTGAGGTTTGGCATTGGCCATCAGAGTCACTCCTGCCTTCACCATGAATTCCAGCGGCCTCTTCCCCTTCATGGTGCTTCTTGCCCTGGGAACTCTGGCACCTTGGGCTGTGGAAGGCTCTGGAAAGTGTAAGTTGGAGTTACTCTGGTCTAATCTGGGCTGCAGGGTCAGAGGTGAGGTCTCCTGGTGGTGTGGGTGTGTCCCCTTCTGTAGGCTCTGATCCCTCAGCTTAGTTTCAGGAGACCTCCCTGAGGGTGGAATACATGTCTGGCTGAGCTCCAAGGTTTGTGTGAGAGTTTCTGAGCTTCTGGAAATGCTTCCTCTATGCAGCCATGCTGTCAGCCCAGGTCCCACTCTCTCTCTCTCTTTCTCATACTCTGCCTTCTTCTTCACCTGTCTGCAACTCTCAAATCATTAGTTTCTGTCTGTGCTTCTTTGTGTCTTTGCTTCTGCTATTTTGTCTCTGTGCTTCTGCCTTGGGCTTTAGCTCTCAACTTCTCTCACACTGGTTCTATTTATCTTTGTTTATCTCTCTCCATCTCCATCACTCCCAGCCTTCCTCTCTGCCTTTGTGTAGCCTTGTTTTGCTCTTGGGTGGGAGGCCTTGACTAGAAGCCTGCTGCCCTTTTCTTGGGTGTGAAACATCCCCTGTCCATTTGTCTAATTTAATCAAGCCCATCAATCCACCTGGAGATCAGGCAGGCATGACCCTTTGGGCTTTGTGGATAGCTACTGAGGTAAGGGTCTCTCCCCCTCAAAAGTGCTTTGTTCAGGAGGCATGATAGCTCCTCAGTGCCCAGCCTCCTCCTGACCAATTGACTTTCTCTTCAAAAGCCTTCAAAGCTGGAGTCTGTCCTCCTAAGAAATCTGCCCAGTGCCTTAGATATGAGAAACCTGAGTGCCAGAGTGACTGGCAGTGTCTAGGGAAGAAGAGATGTTGTCCTGACACTTGTGGCATCAAATGCCTGGATCCTGTTGACACCCCAAACCCAAGTAAGTAGGTCGGGGAACTGCGTAGAGAGGAGTGAGCCTGAGGACACAGCATTAGGGGGATGGGACTGGGTGATGGGTCCTGCCAGGCCTCCTTGTCAATCAGTCAGTGAGTCACACTGCCCTAAGCAGGAAGGTAGCCAGCAGCTGATGAAGCAGTGGGCATTTAGATAGCCAGGTAGTTGGAAGCCTCCCACCTAGTCAGCACTGGACAGCTGGCCACCTGCATCAATGGGGGGCCTGATGTTCTAGGAGAGCCAGGTGCTATGTTTGGGGGGTGCCTTAGGGAGAAGGTGATGGTGATAGAGGTGGGGAGGGGATGATCCCCCCTGCCCAGGCTGGAGCAGGGGCTCACTCTAAAAAGTGGGGATGGGAGGGGTTGTGTAAAGTACAAGGCCTCTGACCGGTAGTCTCACTCTCACCCAGTGAGGAGGAAGCCTGGGAAGTGCCCAGTGGCTTATGGCCAATGTTTGATGCTTAACCCCCCTAATTACTGTGAGATGGATGGCCAGTGCGAGCGTGACCTGAAGTGCTGTATGGGCATGTGTGGGAAATCCTGCGTTTCCCCTGTGAAAGGTAAGCAGGGGGCGAGGGCACACTGAGCTCCCTCCAGCCCTCTCAGCCTCAAGCCTCCGGAGGCCCGGGCATATGGGCAGGGGGACTCCTGATCCCTACTCCAAGCACAGCCTCTGTCTGACTCCCTTGTCCTTCAAGAGAACTGTTCTCCAGGTCTCAGGGCCAGGATTTCCATAGGATCGCCTGTGGCTTTGATTCTATTCTAGTGTCTCTGGGTGGGGGTCCTGGGCAAGTGACTTTCTGAGTCTCAGTTTCTTTATCGGTAAAATGGACATAATGAGATTGAAAGTGCTCTGCAAATCACTATGTGCACTAAGAATTTATTATTCAGGTTGTTTCCATCATGTTTTCTGAGGTTAAATCACAAAGGATCAGTGGAGTTTGAGGATTATCTAGTTCAATGCTTTGAGTTTAGAGTTTTACGGTGAAAACAAGACTTGTCTCCTGACACTAAGTCTCTCTCAACTATAGCACTATCTTGCTATTTTCTCTATCTCAGGAGGATCCTTGGGCAGGAGGAAGGATGTGGATATGATGTGGCTGGTTTCTATGCTGAAGCTCTTATCTGATTTTCTCTCACAGCTTGATTCCTGCCATATGGAGGAGGCTCTGGAGTCCTGCTCTGTGTGGTCCACGTCCTTTCCACCCCCAGACTTGGCTCCACCACTGATATCCTCCTTTGGGGAAAGGCTTGGCACACAGCAGGCTTTCAAGAAGTGCCAGTTGATCAATGAATAAATAAACGAGCCTATTTCTCTTTGTACATCCTGCTTCTGTGATTCACTGGGGGTATGAGTGGGGCGGGAGGCTATGAGGGCAGATCTAGATATGAGGCCTCCTTCCTGTGCATACGTAGTGGGAGGAAGAGGCTTAGGGACTGGGGGGACTTGAATTTATATCATGAGTCTGAAAGTGCTGACTCTTTGATTTGGGACAAGTGATTTTATCTCCTAAATTTCAATTCTTTTGTCTGGGAAGTGGCAATAAAAGTCAGTTTCTCACGGCATTTGGAACACTGGAGGAGGCATTGTGTATGTAACAAATAGCAATGTTACGAGGCCACAGCAAGTTCTCAAAAAATAGGGGCTACTTGTTGCCTACTGGAGTGATTTTGAGCCTCTTTCATTTCCTCTCTCTCCCAAGATACTATTTCTTCTATTTTAAGATGAGAACGTTATCATAATGGGTAACATTTATGACACACTATTGGCCATACCATGCAAGGGTGGTGGTGCCCTTGACTCCAAGGGGCAGGAGTAACAGGAACTGGGACTGCTGAGAGCTAGGGAGCAGGCAAAGGGCCTTACTCCACGTTGCTCTGCTCTGTGGACTCCAGAGGAAAAAGACAACTTGATTAGATAAGATTTTTTAAAATATTCTAATTTAATCCTTTCCTGGAAAAAGTCACTAAACTAAAAAAATCTTCCTTACTACTTTCAACCAATGCTCTAAAAGCAGCAAAGGAATGTATTAAATTAACAATTCAATGAAGAGGAAAAACAGGGAGAACCATTTTATTTATTTGATGAGTGTGGCAGTCACCCTCCACGTTGGCCCCCAGTGATATAGCCTCTTGATATTCACACCTTTGTGTAGCCCCCTCCTGCATTTTTCCATAGTTGGTCTGTGTGACCAATAAAATATTGCAAAAGTGAGAGATAGTTATGTCCTCATGAAATTAGATGATAAAATGCTTGCAGCTTCCATTTTGGGGGCACTCTCTCTCTCCTCAATCACTTACTCTGGGGGCATTCTGTTGCCAGGTCATGAGGACACTCAGGCCATCTGTGCAGTTGCCCACAGAGTGAGGATCCAACACCTCTGGCCAAGAGCCCACGAGGAACGGAGGCCCAACCACAAACACATGAGTGAGCCTGGAGTGGGTTTTTCAGTCTTGCTCTAGTCTTTTAGTTTTTTGTTGTTGTTGTTGTTGTTGTTTTCTGAGATAGAGTCTGACTCTGTTGCCCAGACTGGAGTGCCGTGGCATAATCATGGCTCACTGCAGCCTTGAATTCCTGGGCTCAAGTGATCCTTCTGCCTTCACTTTCTGAGTAGCCGGGACTAGAAGTGCACGTCACCACATCCAGCTAATTTTTTTTTTTTTTTTTGAGACAGAATCTCGCTCTGTCGCCGAGGTTGGAGTGCAGTGGTGCGATCTTGGCTCACTGCAAGCTCCGCCTCCTGGGTTCACACCATTCTCCTGCCTCAGCCTCCCAAGTAGCTGGGACTACAGGCGCCTGCCACCACGCTCGGCTAATTTTTTGTATTTTTAGTAGAGATGGGGTTTCACCATGTTAGCCAGGATGGTCTCGATCTCCTGACCTCGTGATCCGCCTGCCTCGGCCTCCCAAAGTGCTGGGATTACAGGCGTGAGCCACTGTGCCCAGCCCCAGCTAATTTTTAAAAAACTTTTTGTAGAGATGGGGTCTTGCCATGTTGGCCCGGGTGGTCTTGAACTCCTGAGCTCAAGCAATCTTCATGCCTTGGCCTCCCAAAGTGTTGGGATTACAGGCATGAGCCACTGCATCTGGCCCGCTCTAGTCTTGAAAAGACTGCAGTCCCAGCAGACAGCTTGACTGTAACCTCATGAGGGCCCTGAACTACAATCACCCAGCTAAGCTGCTCTTGGATTCCTGACTCTCAAAGTGTGAGTTGATGTTAATGGTTTTAAGATGCTAAGTTTTGGGGAAAGTTGGTATACAGCAATTGATAAGCAATATGATGAATTTAGCAAAAATTTGATACTACAACCAAATACGGACAGTAAAAGAAAATTATGAGCCAATGCCATCTTCTATAAACATAGGTATGAAGATCCCAAGTAAGATGCTAAAAATTAGAATTCATCAGGATTTTAAAAGCTTTCATAGAGTTCAGTGTGAATGTGCAGTGGCGGGATCTCCGCTCACTGCGAGCTCTGCCTCCCAGGTTCACGTCATTCTCCTGCCTCAGCCTCCCGAGTAGCTGGGACTACAGGTGCCCGCCACCACGCCCGGCTAATTTTTTGTATTTTTAGTAGAGACGGGGTTTCACCATGTTAGCCAGGATGGTCTCCATCTCCTGATCTCGTGATCTGCCCATCTCAGCCTCCCAAAGTGTTGGGATTACAGGCGTGAGCCACCGCGCCTGGCCGTAAATATGAATTTTTAATTAAAATTAAAAATTTTTTATTTTAAAATTAAATTAAAATTTTATTAAAAATTTTTCATTTTAAAATTAAATTAAAATTTTATTAAAAATTTTAATTTTTAATAATCTATATATCTATATATATAACATTTTCTTTATGTATTAATCCCTTGATGAACACTTGGGTTGATTTCACATCTTGGTAATTGTGAATAATGATGTAATGAACATGGAAGTGCAGCTATCTCTTCACCATATTCATTTCATTCTGTTTGGATACATATCCAGAAGTGGAATTACTGAATCATATGGTAGTTCTATTTTTAATTTTTTGAGAAACCTTTATACAGTTTTCCATAATGGCTGTACTAATTTACATTTCCACCAACAGTGTGCAAGGGTCCCCTTTCTCTACATCTTCTCCAACATTTATCATTTGCCTTTTTCATGGTAGCCATTATAACAAGCATGAGGTGATATCTCATAGTGTTTTTCTCATTGTGGTTTTAATTTACATTTCCCTAATAATTGGTGATGTTGAACTTTTTTTTTTATATACCTGTTGGCCATTTGTATGTCTTCCATTTGTATGCTTCCTTTGAGAAATGTCTATTTAGGTCCTATGCTCATTTAAAAAATCACGTTGTTTTCTTGCTATTGAATTGCTTGAGTTTCTTATCTATATTTTGAATATTAATGCCTTATTGGACATACAGTTTATAAATATTTTCTCCCAATCTGTGGGTTATCTTTCTACTCTACTAATTGTTTTCTTTGCTGTGCAGAAGTTTTTTAATTTGTTACAATCCCATTTGTCTATTTTTGCTTTTGTTTCCTGTGCTTTTGGGGTCAAATGCAAAAAATCATCGACCAGACCAATGTAATGGAGCTGTTCCTCTATTATTTCTTTCAGTAGTTTTACAGTTTTAGGTCCTACATTTAAGTCTTTAATCCATTTTGAGTTGATTTTGCATATAATTTGAGTTTGATTTTGAGATAAGGGACCAATTTCATTCTGCATATGGATATCCAGTTTCCCCAATACCATTTATTGAACAGACTGTCCTTTTCACATTGTCTGTTCTTGGCAGCTTTGTCAAAAATTAATTGATAATACATGTGTGGATTCATTTCTGGGTTCTTTATTCCATTCCTTTGATTGATGTGTTTGTTTTTATGCCAGTACCATGCTTTTTTGATCACTATAGCTTTGTAATATAGGTTGAAACAAGGTATTATGATGCCTCCAGTTTTGTTCTTTTTGCCCAGGAATGCCATGCTGAGTTGTACTGGTGCTCCTTGGTATGTTACATGCGCCTTTTCTTTTGTCGCCTTCAGAACTCTTTGTCTTTAATTTTTTTTTTTGTTGAGACGGAGTTTCACTCTTGTTGCCCAGGCTGGAGTGCAAAGGGACAATCTCCGCTCACTGCAACCTCTGCCTCCAAGGTTCAAGCAATTGTCCTGCCTCAGCCTCCTAAGTAGTTGCGATGTTGGGATTACAGGCACCCACCATGATGCCTGGCTAATTTTTTGTGTTTTTAGTAGAGACAGGGTTTCACCATGTTGGCCAGGCTGGTCTCGAACTCCTGACATCAGGTGATCCACCTGCCTCGGCCTTATTGGACATACAGTTTACAAATATTTATGTAAAAAGTGCTGGGATTACAGGTGTGGGCCACCGCACCTGGCTGTCTTTAATTTTTGATAGTTCGAATATAATGTGTCTTGGTGAACTCTTCTTTGGGTTGAATTTGGAAGCCTCTGAGCTTCCTGTACCACGACATGTCTATCTGCCCAGATTTGGAAAACTTTTAGTGATAATATCTTTAAATTTTCTCTCCCCTTCTCTCTTTCTCTTTCTGTAATATTGAAAATTGGCTCTCTTCATGTTGTCTCATAGATTCAATAGGCTTTCTTCTTTTCCATTCTTTTAAAATTTTTTCTACTTTGACTGGATGATTTCAAATGATCTGTCTTTGACTTTGCTTATTCTTTCTTCAGCATTATCTAGTCTGCTGTTGAAACTCTCTATTGCATTTTTTATATCATTAATTGTAGCCGTCAGCTCAAATTTTCTGTTTGGTTTAAAAAAATGTCTTAAATCTCTTTGTTTAACTTCTAGTTTTGTTCTCGTTTTCATGATTTCATTAAAATGTTTATCCATGTTCTCTTGTAATTTGGTGTACTTCTTTAGAACAATTATTTTGAATTCTTTTCCAGGCAATTTGTGTATCTCCAATTCTTTGTGTCAGTTACTGGAAGTTTGTGTTCTTTTGGTGGTGTCAAGTTTTCCCAGTTCTTTCATGATTCTTATATTCTTGCAAAGATGTCTGTACATTTGAAGAAGGAGTCACCTCTTCCAAACTTTATGGACTGGCTTATGTAAAGAAAGACTTTCACCTGCAGGGAGATGGGAAGGAAAAGAGGCATATTGGGGTGTGCTGTGGCACCAGGTTTAGTGGAGTAGGGCAGCAAGTGTGGGGGATGTGGTGGTTCCAAGTCCAGGGAGTGTGTAGTCTCATTGGCTCAAGCAGCTGGGGTCTGCAGTGTTGGTATCTGCATGGTCCTTGGTAACAAAGAATGCCTACCGAGGCTGAGACAGCTGTTGGGTCCTCAGCTGTGCCTCTGCATCCAGTGGTGAGGGGCTGGGCCAGCAGTGATGAAGGCCAGAGCCAGCAGTGTGCATACACTTTGCTGCAGAGGCTCGCTATAGGCATGTCTGTGGCAGAAGGGGCCAGCTGCTGGCTGATGCACGGCTGGGGTCAGAGGCAGAAACTGGGGATGGCAAACAAGCCATCATTAATCTTTAGGGAAATACAAATAAAAACCTCAGTGAGATACAACTATATTATCTATTAGATGACCAAAAACCAAAACCACAAACAAACTCCCGTTGATACCAATTCCTATCAATAATGTAGAGCAATAAGAACTCTGATACATTGCTGGTGAGAATGCAAAATGGTATAGCCACGCTGAAAATAATTTGGCAGTCTCTTATAGTTGTATACTTACCATGCTACCTAGCAATTCCACTCCTAGGAACTTATCTAAGAGAAAAATAAACCATATCCACACAAAAATCTGTGCCTGCATACTTATAGCAGTTTTATTCACAATTGCCAAAAACTGGGAGCACCCCAAATATCTTTCCACTGGAGGATATGTAAACAAACTGTGGCATATCCATACAACGGAGTACATTTAGCATTGAAAAGGAACAAACCAGCCAGGAGTGGTGGCTCATGCCTGTAATCCCAGCACTTTGGGAGGCCAAGGCAGGTGGATCACCTGAGGTCAGGAGTTCGAGACCAGCCTGACCAACATGGAGAAATCCCGTCTCTATTAAAAATACAAAAAAAAAAAGAAGAACACACCACTGATGACATAGATGAATCTTAAATACATCATTCTAAGTGAAAGAAGACGGACTCAAAAGACTAAATATCATTTGATTCCATTTATATGACACCCCTCAAAAGGCAAAACTACAGGGACAGAAAGCACATCAGTGGTTGCCAAGGGATGCAAGTGGAGGAAGGTATTAGCTGCAAAGGGTGCAAGAGAATTTTGGAGGTGATGGAACTATCTTGATTGGGTGGTGGTCATGGCTGCATGTGTTTGTCAAAATTCATAGGACTGTGTAAATTAGGTAAATTTTACAATTAACAAGATAGACACAGTCCTTCCTCTTTAGGATCTTATATTCTCACAGAGATGTCTCCCAGTAAACCGGCATTGACGATCCTCAGTGATCACCATTAAGAAAGTGGCAAGTGCAGGGGGAGGTGGGGAGCAGATGAGGGGCTCCCAAATCAGAGACAGAGAGAGGCGGAGTAAAAGTTGTGTGGTGCCTACACCAGGGAGGGCACCAATCAGATGTATGACCTAGAATGTCAGAGTCTCACAGCCACACAGCAGCCACACGAAGGTCTTGGCAGCCTTACTTCAGGAGCTGCACCGCACCCAGGCTTAAGAGCTTAGCCTGATGGTTGGGTGAGATGATCCATGCCTATAATCCCAGCTGATGGGTGAGGGAGGCTGAGGTGGGTGGATTGCTTGAGCCTAGGACTTCATGACTAGCCTGGGCAACATAATGAAACCCTGTCTCTACCAAAAATACAAAAATTAGCTGGGTATGGTGGCACGTGTCTGTAGTCCCAGCTACTGGGGAAGCTGAGCCGGGGGGATTGCTTGAGCCCAGGAGGTTGAGGCTGCAGTGAGCCATGTTAATGCCACCGCACTCCAGCCTGGGAGATGGAGGGTGACTCCATCTCAAAAATAAAAATAAAAAATAAAAAAATTAAATAAAATAAAAAGAACTTAGTCTGAGAGCTTGACGAGAAGGGCTCATGGGACCAGAGGGGGCCACCTGCCCTGAGGGGATGGGGGTACAGAGGATGTATTTGTGCCTTGTGGCCTGTGAGGAGGGTGACTCAATAGCTATGCTGACAGGGTCAAGAGATATAATTCCTTTTAGCAGGTTCACCCTCATCTTTGCATATAGGGAAACTGAGGCCCAGAGAAGGGCAGTGGCTTGTCCAAGGACAAATACAAAGGCACTTTTTAATGGTTCATGACTACAAAGGGGGCTTTCTGAGGTTGAGAACTTGAGAGAACTCCAACCAAGGGCAATTAGGGCATCAACTGAAGATGATGAACTGCAGGCTCAGTTACTGAATCAGGAAGGTCAGGACCTGGCTGGAGCAAGATATGAAAATCTGAAGCTGTGGTTAGAAGATGACACCTTTCAAGTCGTATGCACATGGGAACTTCATTGTAAGAATAGTGTTATTAACATATCTTTCCCAGAGCTTTACCTGGGTGATTACATATCTTCCCAGTCAGCTACATGAGATAATAGGCTTTTTATAAAAATATTTTTCTTTATTTGTAAGAAGTTACACATGCACATAGACTAAAGAATCACACAGTGATGGGTAGTGTCTCAGGAGGCAGCAATACTGTCTAACATTTGTCACCTTTTATACTAGGTGAGGCATAAAGAATGCAGGTGAGGAGATCCAGACCTGTAGGAGCAGTTTTGGGCTTTAGGGTGGAAGTGGCTCTTGACGCCCACTTGGCTTAGGTCAAGGAGTGCTCCATATGCTTCTGACTGGCTCCTTACAGTTTTGCACTGAGGGTGGGGCCAAAATGCCACTTGGAATAAAGCATTTCTTGCTTGTGAGGAGGAGGACTGGAGTACCTCAGACCTAAAGTCTTCTTTACTTTGTGACAAGCTACTTACAGCACAGGAACACTGTCTCTCACCTGATCAGATGTCCTGGGGAGGGTATCAGGGTGCCTGGGACAGCTGTATTTTACCCCCATTCCTAGCCTATAGGAAAAGCTCTGATATGGCTTGGCTCTGTGTCCCCACCCAAACTTCACCTGGAATTGTAATCCCCATGTGTCAAGGGAGGGACCTGTAATCCCCACATGTCGAGGGAGGAAGGTGATTGGATGATGGGGGGGGGTTTCCCCATGCTGTTCTCGTGATAATGAATGAGTTCTCACCAGATCTGATGGTTTTATAAGTGTCTGGCATTTCCCCTGCTTGCACTTCTCTCTCCTGCCGCCATGTGAAGAAGGTTCTTGCTTCCCCTTCCACCATGATTGTGAGTTTCCTGAGGCCTCCCCAGGCATGTAGAACCGTGAGTCAATTAAACCTCCTTTGTTTATAAATTACCCAGTCTCGGGTTATATCTTTATAGCAGTGTGGAAACGAACTAATACAGGCTCCCAGAAAAGGCTCTCGTTTCTCCTGATTTTCTTTTCTAAGATATCTCATTACTTCACTCTGCCCAACAAAATGTCTAGAGACCCCAGAATTTTGAAATCTAGAAATCAGAGTGAGCATCAGGAGAGCAGGGCTCAGGTTCTGCTTCCGCCATTACCAGCTGAATGAGCCAGTTTTGGTCCACTGTATGGCCTGGCTTTACTTCCCACCTTGAGTTCCATGCAATGTCCCATTTCATCACAAATCCTACATCCTCTAGATCATCTTTCAATGAGATTAGGGATGTACAATAACATGAAGAATCAGAAACCTCAATTTTACTGCCTCTGGCAGGATTATCAACTGCAGGTGAAAAACTTTCCTGAGACAAGTTTATGCATAAGAGATCCCACCAACAGTTAAGCTATTTTAATCCAGGGGGTTTTCATTTAAAGCCATACAGAGCTGCTGGGGCAGATTCCTGTGTTCACCTCTGTATGTGTTACGATATATATATTGGTTTTCACCCTTATGTGTTGTAGGTCTGTCTGTTGTCTAATCCAACCAACACTCACTGGACACTCAGAAAAATTAAGAAGATTATCTGCAACACAGCAAATAGAGTCCTCAAAAGGACTAACCATGTTACGTCAGTGCCCACTGTGGATTATTTTAAAAGACTTGGAATGCCCCAAACCTCACTGGACCATTCTGCTACATACTTTTGTCACCTCCAGCAAGGGTTATTCCAGACTGAGGACCCTAGGCTCAGGGAAATACACTACTAGGAGTGTGCCCCACGTAGCACCTTGTAGGGGGAGGAGACCTAGCCTTGAAATGAGATAAACTCCTGGGTTACATACAGAACACATGCTGACAAAGTGACAGTACTATTTTTTTTCTACTTTTCTTCGCCAATTTTTGGATAATGATAAACTTTTATAATCTTCCTTAGGCCAGGTTTCCTGGAAAACAGTCCCAGAGGCAAATGTTTGTGCACAGGAGGTTTGCTGGGGAGTGTCCTGGGTAGTGACACCTGTGACAGGGAAAAGAAAGCAGGGCTGACAGGCAAAAATAGCAAAAATAGACAAGTGGGACTACCTCAAACTAAAAAGCTTGCACAGCTAAAGACACAGCCACCACTACTGGTCTCCGCATCTTGATGGTAGTGGTCCCCCGGGCCCAGCTGCTTTCTCTTTATCTCTTTGTCTTGTGTCTTTGTTTATTACAATCTCTAGTCTCCGTACATGGGGAGAACACCCGCTAAGCCCCGTAGGGCTGTATAGAAACGCTACTGATTTTTGTATGTTGATACTGTATCCTGCATATTTACTGAATTCATTGATTGGTTCTAGTTTATTTGCGGAGTCTTAAGGTTTTTCCGTAGATATAATTATGTTATCTGCAAAGAGGGATAATTAGACTTCTTCTTTTCCAATTTGAAAGGCTTTTCTTTCTTTTTCCTAATTGCTCTATGACTTCTAATATTAAGTTGAATAAGAGCAGTGAGAGTCGGCATCCTTTTCTTGTTCCGGTTCAGTATGATGTTAGTTGTGGGTTTGTCTATATGGCCTTTATTGGATTGAGTTACTTTTCTTCTATACCTACTTTATTAAGAGTCCTTACCATGAAGGGATATTGAATTTTACCAAATGATTTTTCTGCATCTATTGAGATAATCATATGGATTTTTTGTCCTTCATTCTGTTGATGTGATGTATCACATTTATTTAAAACATTCATAAATGATTTATATATGTTGAAACACATTCTTCATCCCTGGAATAAATCCTACTTGATTATAGTGTATTATCTTTTTAATGTCTTGTTGGGTTCAGTTGGCTAGTATTTTATTGAGGACTTTTGTATCTATGTTCATCAGGAATATTGGCCTGTAGTTTTTTGGTGTGCGTGTGCATGTGTGTGTGCACACGTGCACGCGTCCTTATTTAGTTTTGGTACCAGGGTAACGTTGGGCTCATAGAATGAGTTTGGGAGAATTTTCTCCTTTCTCCTCTTTAATTTTTTGGAATAGTTTAAAGAAGAGTTGATGTTAATTCTTCTTTAAAAGTTTGGTAGAACTCAGCAGTAAAGTCTTCCATTCCTGGAATTTTGTTTTTGTTGTTGTTAGGAAGCTTTTTATTACTGATTCAATCTCATTACTCATTATTCATCTGCTCATGTTTTCTAAATTTTTTTCTGGTTCAATCTTTATAGGTTATACATTTCTAAGAATTTATCAGTTTCCTCTAGGTTTTCCAATTTGTTAGCTTATAGTAGTTCATAATAGTCTCTAAGAATCCTTTGTATTTCTGTGTTATCAGTGGTAATGTCTACTTTTTCATTTCTGATTTTATTTGAGTCTTCTCTCTTTTTTTCCCTAGGTGGTCTAGTTTATGGTTTGCCTATTTTGTGTATCTTTTCAGAAGTCCAACTTTTTGTTTTGTTGATTTTTCGTAATTTTTAGTCTCTCTCTTGTGTATTTCTGCTCTGATCTTTATTGTTTCTTTCCTTCTACTAATTTTGGGTTTGGCTCGTTTGTGCTTTTCCAGTTCCTTGAGATGCATCATTAGGTTGTTTATTTGAAACCTTTCTAGTTTTTTGATGTAGACATTTACTGCTATAAACTTGCCTCTTAATATTGCTTTTACTGGGTCTCATAGATTTTGGTATGTTGTGTTTATATTTTTGATTATTTCAAGGAATTTTGAAATTGTATTCTTAATTTCTTTCTTCACCCATTATCATTCAGGTGCATGTTGTTTAATTTCCATGTATTTGTATAGTTTTAAATCCTTCCTGTTGTTATTGATTTCTAGTTTTATTCCATTATGGTCAGATAAAATACTTGGTATGATTTTGATTTGTTAAAATTCTTGAGACTTTTTTTGTACCCTATGGTTAACTTTTGACATTGTTACTTGTGCTGATGGAATGTGTATTCTGCAGTTATTTGGTGAAATGTTCTGTAAATGTCTGTTAGGTCTGCTTGGTCTATGATGCAGTTTATATCTGATATTTCTTTGTTGATTTTCTGTTTAGATAATCTTTCCAAAGCTCACAGTAGGGTCTTGAAGTCCCTAACTATTATTGTATTGGGGTCTATATATTCCCTAACATCTAATCATATTTACTTTCTATATCTGAATGCTCCACTGTTGAGTGCACACATGTTTACAATTATTATATTCTTTTACTAAATTAGTCCCTTTATAATTATATAATGTTATTCCTTGTCTCTTTTTTCCAGTTTTTAATTTGAAGTCTGTTTTGTCTGATATAAGTATAGCTACTCCTGCTTGCTTTTGATTTGTTTTCATGGAATATTTTTCCTTCTCTTTACTTTCAGCCTATGTATGTCTTTACAGGTGAGGTTAGTTTCCAGTAGGCACTATATAGTTGGGTCTTGTTTTTTAATCCTTTTAGCCAGTCTATATTTTTAAAATGGGGAATTTAATCTGTTTACCTTCAGGGTTATTACTGACAGGTGAGTACTTACTCCTATCATTTGATTGATTGTTTCCTGGTTGTTTTGCATATCCTTTGCTCTTTACTTCCCTTCTTATTGTTTATTTTTGTGGTTGGTGGTTTTCTGTAATAATAAGATTTGATTCCTTTCTCTTTCTTCCTTGTGTATTGGCTCTATCAGTGAGTTTTATGGTTTCAAATGCTTTCATGATGGTGTCAATTCATAGTGCACCATGGGACTGAAATTTAAGTTTTATAATGAATGTTTTCTTTCTTAACTCTTGCTTTTATGTCTTCATGACTGTGTAAAAACTTCATTAGTTGATGGAGTCAAAAGACTAACTTGAAGTCATTTTGGAATGTGAATCTGGGCCAAATAAACCTTCATGTTCTCTCTACACTATTCTAAAAGTGGATGTTCCTCCTGCTTACTTGGTAGCTAAAAACATATCTGACTTCAGCAATAGTAACAAGTAGATTTATTAATGCACACAGAAGAATTGGGACCTGATATGGGAGGCAGAGAGATGATGAGGGAAAGCTCTCTGGAGTAGCTGCTGTATTTACCAACACCGTCCTTTCTTTCTAGCACAAACTTTGGGGCTACCTCCACATGTTGAGTGTTTTCCCTGTGTAACTCTGCTGTTTTCTTCTAACTCTGAATTGGCATGTCCTCACTGAGTTCCAGTCCAAATTTACTAAACAAAATCCCTTCTAATTGATTTAATATGCTAAAAACTTAAAGTGTCTGCACTCATATTTTCAAGATGTTTGTTTGCAGCCCCACACACTGACCTTTCTGTTTGCAAACTAATTTGATATGCACTGCAATTTTGTGATACAGAAACATGAGAAGGATATTACATGAAAGGAAAACAATTTTCCAGTCTTGCTATAAACATAAAGGCAAAAATCCTAAACAAAACTTTACACAGGGAATTTGGTCATATATAAAAATGATGATACATCATACACAAGTAAGGTTTTATGTCAACAATTTATGGTTGGTGTAACATTTAAAAGTAAATCAATGGGATACTTCTCATTAATGGAGTACAGGGGAAAATATTATGTTTATCTTCGTATTGGCTATAGAATGTGTGAAAGAGTCACTTATCTCTTCATGATAAATGAGAAAATAATGACAGAACATTAGAAGTTCACTTATTTGATAGCAAGCCTATACAAAAACCATACAGCAGAGGGAACTACTTTCACAATAGTGGAGTAAAATCTGCTCCTTCATAAAAGCAGGGAGAATAAGTTTAAGAATCCATTATTCAAAATTCTTAGGACCAGAAATTTTTCAAATTTTGGATATTTTCACATTTTGTAATCTTTGCATATAAATAATGAGATATCTTAGGGATGAGAGGCAAGCATAAACATTAAATTTATCTGTGTTTCACGTATACCTTATACACACAGACTGAAGGTAATTTTATGCAATATTTTTACCGGTTTCCTGCATGAAACAAAGTTTGTTTACATTGAAACATCAGAAAGAAAGTTGTCCCTATCTCAGCCACCCATGTGGACAATCTGTGATTGTTTAGTATCACCATTGTATCTGACTCGAATTTATATGCTACCAATAAGAAATCATTTTATTACACTTATTCACCCATAAATATTTAACAATGAAAATAATGTATTCAGGGTAACTAAGCAGCACAGTAGCATCACCAAAATACCTGCCCCAGCTGTTAAACAACAGCAAGAAGCAGCAGCAGCAGGATTTCAGTCTCCACCTATGATGCTGTGTTTTGATTAAAAGATTATTGTTCACTGTATTTTATTTTTGTACGTGAGAAGAGACATCAGAAGCAATTGAGGGACCAGGAAGTGGGTCCTCTAGAGATGAGGAGGCATTCTGCTGGATGACTTTCAAAAATATTGTCTCCAGTGTCATCTCTCTCATTAACAATGTTTTTTGTCTTAGAAATTTCTTGTTGATTTTTAAACTTACATGATTTCTTGTTTTTGTATGAATGCATGCTGCTTCAGTCCTTCAATAAGCCCATCACACGTTTTCACCGTGTCATCTATCAGCACTTTTTCTGCAGTGTTATGAACATCATCTTCATCACTGTCAGCCTGCGTTTTGGCTACAACCCATCAAATGAGGTCAGGAGTGGAGTTTTCCGCTTTTGGCTTCACGTTGGTGCTCAAAATTTTTAGGATTTTGGAGCATTTTAGATTTCAGATTTCTGGGTAGAGATGCTCAACCTGTACTCACATATATTTTCAATATCAACTTTTCTCCCCCAGAATTTTGGAATTCAGCCAAAGGTTTGTCACAATCCAAGGAGTGGCATCATTAAGAATCATCAAGAGAAACAAGAAAATTTTAGCAAGAACAGAAAGTTTAGTGGCAGTATAACTTTTCCATTCCCATCTTTGTGCCCAGCTGTGTGCTAGCCTAAAGCCACCAGGTTTGCTCCACAGTGGCTGTGAAAACCAGCAGCCCAGCAGCCCCTGCATGGGAGGATTTCCTTTCTGCTTTCAAAAGCTCCGTCTCCGGAAAACTGTCACTATTTCACTTGTATGTCAGTTCTCTAAAAAGGCACCCTCTTCATAGCATGTATTTACCTCATCTAACTCAGAGTGTGCTCTATGTGGACAGTGCTATTTCTGGGGCAATTTTTTGTCATCACAGCTACTTCCGACGGTGAGGCCAATTGGAGCTAACAAGAGGCTGACCACAAAACAAAAAAGGAAAATGTAGGAAAGATTTCCAGTGCTTAAAAAAAATCTCTGTCACATCTGTGGGACTTTAGAACACCACACACCTGCACAGAATTGTATGTTTGCCCCAGGGCTGTGTACATGCTAAGGAAAGACCTCAGACGACCCTAATTGTTCCCCTCGGGCTGAATTAAAGTCTCTATGTGAACAGGAGGTGAAATACAACATAAAGTTGCAAGTTTCCCAGTGGAATGTTGACAGTATATCTCAATGGATACACTTGCAGCCCCTTGGAAAAGTCCTGGTGATTTATTTGTTTAGTATTTAAGATCATTTCTGTCCAGTCATTAGCTGACCTCTAAGCTAATGGAACAGAGTCTTCAGTGACTACACATGACACATGATACAGACTTTAGCAAATTAGTCCAGGAAAGTTACTAAGGAAGTAATCAACAGCAAAGACTGTGCAAGCAAACCCTGGGGAGAGAATCTGATTTCCAAACTGGCCACATTATATTACGTAAAAAGTCCAATTTCATTAAAGAATTACGAGACATGCAAAGAAACAAAAAATATTGCCCACACAGAGAAGGGAAGGGAAACAACGAACAGAGATGATCCTTTAGGAACTCAGATGATGGATTAGTAGACAAAGACATCAGCTATTATAAATACACTGAAATAACTAAAGGAAACTTTGGACAAAAGACTAAAGGCATGTATGAGAATAATGTCTTACAACATAGAAAGAATTAAAGATAAGTAATGAAGTTGTAAAGTACAACCAATGAAATAGAAATTCAAAACAGGGGTTCACCAGAAGACAGAAACAGAAGAAAGGATCAGCTAACTTAATTACAAGTCATTTGAGATTATACACTCTAAGGAACAATAAAGAAAATAATTAAGAAAAATGAATAGAGCCTCAGAGACCTGAAGAACACAATCTAGTGTAAAAACATATGCATAATGGGAATCTCAGGAGAGAGAAGAAAGAGAAAGGCGCAGAAAGAATACAAGAAGATAGAATGATGACGAAAATTTTTATTTTGATTAAAAACATTAATCTCTATATCTAAGAAGCTCAATGAACACTAAGTAGGAAAATCTCTAAGAGATCCACACCTAGATACATTATAATCGAAATATTAATGACAAAGACAAAGAGAAAATTTTGAAAGCAAGGGACAAGCCACTTATCATGAGCAGTTGATAAACTAAACAGTGATTTTTCATTAAAATCATGAAAGCCAGAAGGTAGTGAGAGAACACCATTAAAAATGGCGAAAGAAAAACCTATCAACCAGGGATTCTATATCTTCGTATGTCTATTCTTCAGAAGTCAGGGAAAAATTAAGACATTCCTGGATATACAAAAACTGAAGAGTTCATCACCATCAACCTGCCATGCAAGAAATACTAACTGACATAATGATATATATATATATATTCACGCATATATATACATGTATATATATATACACACACATATATACATATATATATACACACATACATACACAGAAAATCCTTAAGAATCCCTCAAAATATTATTAGAGCTAATAAATGACCTCAGCAAGGTCCAGGACATAATGTCAAAATACAACACTCTATGGTTTTAAGAATAAAATTTCATTTACAATAGCATAAAAAGAATAGGATAATTAGGGATTCATTTAGCCAGAAAATGGAGAAACTTTTATACTGAAAATGGCAAATTACTTTTCAAGGAAATAAAAGAAGACCCCAAAAATAGAAAGCTATACTGTGTTCATGGATTGGAAAACTCGATGTTGCCAAGCTGGTAATTCTTCACAAATTGATCTGTAAATTCAATGCAATCACTAGAAAACTTCAGATGAATTTTTGTGGAAATATATCAGTGAATCTCAAAATTCGTATACAAATGCAAGGGACCCAGAATAGCCAAAACAGTCTTAAAAAAAGGGCAGAATTGGAGGACTCACATTTTTTAATTTCAACATGTACTACAAATCTACAATTTCAAGATGTTGTGTTACTAGCATAAGGATAAACACAATATATCAAAGGAATAGAATTGAGAATCCATAAATAAGCCATTACATTTTAAACTGTTTTATTTTCAACAAAGGTACAAAAACTATCCAGTGGGGATAGAGTAGTCTTTTCAACAATATGGGGAAAAACTGGATATGCACCTGCAAAAAAATATACATGGACTCTTACATCACATCAAGTACAAAAATGGGCTCCAAATAAAACAAGACCTAAATATATGAACTAAAATTACAAAACTCTTTGAGTAAAACATAGATGTATATCTTCGTGATCTGGTAATCAGCATCAGTTTCTTAGATATGCTACCAAAAGCACAAGCAACAAAAGGAATAATAGATCCAAAAACAGATTAAAGTTAAAAACTTTGGTGAGTCAAAGGGCACTAATAAGAAATGAAAAGATAACCCCCAGAAATGGGAGAAAATATTTGCAAATTTTATATCTAATAAGGGCCTAGTATTCAAAATACAAAAAGAACTCCTAAAATCAACCATAAAAGACAAAAACCATGATTAAAAACTGGGCATCAGATTTTAACAGACATTTCTCCAAAAGAAAATGTACAAATGGCCAATAAGCATGTAAAATGATGGATGATATCATTAGACCCCAGGAAAATGCAAATCAGAACCACAACGAGATGCCACTTCACATGTACTACGATAACTATAATCTTAAAAAAAAAACCTAAAATAACAAGTGTTAGTGAGGATGTGGAGAATCTGGAACATTCATACATTGCTGGTGGGAACATAAAATGGTACATCCTCTGTGGAAAACAGTCTGGCAGTTCCTTGAAGAGTTAAACGTAGAGTTATCTTGTGATTCATCAGTTCCACTTTAACAATTATACTCAAGGTAATTGAAAACATTTTAACACAAAATTTGCACATAAATGTTCATAGTAGCATTAATAATAGTACATACAAACTAGAAACATCCAAATGTTCACCAATGGATAAATGGATAAACAAAATGTGATGTATCCATTCAGTGAAACATTATTCATACATAAAAGGTAAAAAAAAAAAGATCCACCCTACAACATGGATGAGCTTTGAAAACATAATTCTGCATGAAAGAAGTCAGATGCAATGAGTCACATATTATATACTTTAATTAATATAAAGTGTTCAGAATAGGTCAATTCATAAAAAGCAGATTAGTGGTTTGCCAAGGGAGAAGTAAAGGTGGGAAGAAGGATTGAATGCCGTCAGGTATAGGGGTTCTTCATGGGAGTAACGAAGTTGTTTCGGAATTAACAAGTGGTGATGGTTGCACAAGCTTATCAAAATACTGAAAACCACTACATTGTACACCTTAAAAGGTGCATGTCATGGTTTGTAAATTGTATCTCAATAAGAAAGTAACACAAATAATTAACTGAATAACTAAACAAATATAAGTTAAACACACTTGCTTTGACTCCTGGACTGGGAGACTAGATTACCACTTCTGATTCTGTAAGTGAAGTTTGTTGGCATACAACCACATCCATTTGTAAGAATGATCTTTGACTGCCTTTGTCCTATAGTGGTACAGACAAGGAGCTGCAATAAAGATCTTAAGGCATATAAAACCTACAATATTCATTTCCTGGCTCTTTGCCGAAGTTTGTTGACTCCTATGTTAAAGCAATCAAATTTTTAATGAAAAATCTTTCCAAAAAGTACACTGCTGGTCCAGGTGGCTTCACAGATAAATGCTATTAAACATCTACAAATTATACATTCTACAAAAATGTTTTAAGACAATAGAAGCAGAGAAAACACTTCCCAACTTGTTTTATGAGCCTGAGATAACTGTGATACTAAAACCTGGGAAGAACATTATAAAAAAGTTTACTTACAGTCTAACATCCTTCATAGACATAGGCATAAAAATCTCTAACCATGTAGTCATAAATTCAGTCCAACAATATGTTAAATAGATTACACATTAAGATCAAATGAGACACACATTCAGGATATGTTTCATATTAAAATTAGTCAGCGTAATTCACTATATGATCATCTCAACAGAGAAAGTATTTGACAAATCCAACACCCATTTATTATAAAACTTCTCTACCTGCAAGGAAGAGAAGCTCTCCCTCTCAATATGATAAAGGGCACTATATTCAAATTAAAGCATATCTTAGTGGTGTACTGAAGTGGAAGGAGGTTATTGGAAGGAATTCACCCCAGTTGTAAGCAATAAATAGGTCTCCTGATTGTAGAGAATTTAAGAATAATAATAAAAGTGGCTTAAAAAAGCTGTACTGTATATTATCACTATGTGCTGGCAATTTTAAACAGAGTCAGAGATAAACACTCCCTCCTCCCCAGATGAACCACTCCCACTGCCACAATCCTTGGTATGCCACTGATAAACATCATCTCTCATGGTAAAATATTGGATGTTTTCTCCTTAAGGTTAGGAGAAGGCAAGGATGTCTGTTTTCACCATTTCTACTTAACATTGAGAGACTAGCCAGTGTTTTTATTTATTTTTATTTTTTTTCTTGAGATGGAGTTTCACTCTTATCACCCAGGCTGGAGTGCAATGATGCAATCCCAGCTCACTGCAACCTCCACCTCCCAGGTTCAAGCGATTCTCTTGCCTCAGCCTCCTGAGTAGCTGGGATTACAGGCGCCCTCCACCATGCCCAGCTAATTTTTGTATTTTTAGTAGAGACAGGGTTTCACTATGTTGGTCAGGCTAGTCTTGAACTCCTGATCTCAGGGTGATCCACCCTCCTCAGCCTCCGGAAGTCCTAGAATTACAGGTGTGAGCCACTGTGCCTGGCAAAAAAAAAAAAAAAAAAAAAAGTAAAAAAGTATTATAGTCTTTACATTCTTTTGTAGGAATTAAACCTTGGGATTCAAAATAGAAACATTGCTGGTTAGAATGAATTCACTGTGGTAAAGTCTAAAGCGAAGACCAGAAAACGCTGACATGTGGAGCCAAACATTAGGGTCAGTGTGTTCAGAGAGTGAATCAGGAGCACTAAGGAAAAAGCAGTCACCATCTAATCATGTTCCTTGTAGCTGTTGCCACATTAGGAGTATATGCTTATCATTCTGTATGCTGCTAATAGTGAGTCATTCTTGCAAATAAAATTAATTTTAATAGATGTACAAGTGAATATATATATAAATCCTATGAGTGGTGTTTCAGGAAATAACAAGTTTGGAAGCAAATAAGTTCTGAAATTGGCAATTTTGGCTTACAGTTCTGTATAGAACTGTTAACTTTGCTAAGGAGATCCAAAATTTTAATTGTTCACCTGCTAATAACTAGCATATTTCTGAGAGTATGAATATTCACAACCTACAGTCCTTTGTAAATGTGATAAACTCAATGTTTCTTAACCATCAAACCATGTCTATAATAATGAGTAAGCAGTGTGAAGAATGTTGGATAAACTTAAAAATAACTTTAATTTAAAGAATTCCTGGGAATTCTGAAATCTTTTTCTTAAATCTTGAATATAAATATCTGTTGGTAACTTGAAAGCACTAGAAGAAAATATCTACAATGGCAATAAAAAATTATGAGTATCATAACTACACTACCATGTAGCACATATAATATTAATTCACTTCTACTGTCACTTGTTTCTATTTGAACTAGGTCACTTTAATTATATAGTGAATTTTATTGGGGCTTTTAAAAGCAGCTTGTTTATAGAATTTGTGCCAATGCTCATGTTGAGAGTTTAACCAAGAATGGTAATTATAAATTGTTATCATCACTGATAATTTGTGGGATTGAACTTCAGTCCAGAATATTATATACATTGTTAAAAAGAAGTGGTCTTATTAGGAAGGGGGTTAAGAAGCATTGTATATCAAGAGTGGGCATGGTGGCTCATGCCTGTAGTACCAGCACTTTGGGAGGCTAAGATGGGCAAATCACTTGAGGTCAGGAGTTCGAGACCAGCCTGGCCAACATGGTGAAACCCCGTCTCTACTAAAAATACAAAAAGTAGCTGGGTATGGTGGCTCACACCTGTAATCTCAGCTAATTGGGAGGCTGAGGCAGGAGGATCACTTGAGCCTGGGAGGTGGAGGTTGCAGGCGCTTTAGCCTGGGTGACAGAGTGAGGGAGATTCCATCTCAAAAAAAAAATAAAAGCATTGCATATCAAAATAATATATACTTAAGAGAAAATCAATGAACTTAGAAGCAGCAACATTGTAGAATACATGTTTGTAGGAACAAAAGAAGAAATAAAGGGAAGACAAACCTTGTGGGAATATATTACAGACCACCCAACTTGTATGGTAATGAATGATACCTTCTGAAGGCAGTTTATAAAAATAATATAAAGGCAGGATAAAATAATAAGCAGTTGCATTTATCTGAAAATTATTTCATTTATGTTATGTCTTACAGTGCCTGAGTGCATTTATAACAATAAATGAGAAAAAACAGGCAAGTCTTAAATTGGTAGATGTCAGCATAATGATTGCCCCTGAAGGGTTGGAATTAAATTTGAATGGGTCATAGACAACTTTCAAGGTTGATGAGAATGTTCTATATCTCCATATGGTTTTGTGTAACTACACATATGTATTTGTCAAATCTCATTCAAATAAATACATTAGTTCTGTGCTTTTCTTTGTATATATTTTACCTCAATATTAAGATATAATAAAAGATTGTTTTATTATTATTATTACCAAATTTGTTGTCATGCTGGAACTTTTTATTGAGCACTGGGACTGAGATAATCTCACTCAATACCTCTGAAAATCTATATGAGATGGTTATTATTATTCCCACATTAAGACACAGGAGCTCTGGCCAGGCGTGGTGGCTCATGCCTGTAATCCCAGCACTCTGGGAGGCTGAGACAGGCGGATTGCTTGAATTCAGGAGTTCGAGACCATCCTGGGCAGCATAGTGAAACCCCATCTTTACTAAAAATACAAAAAATTAGCTGGCCGTGGTGGTGTGCACCTGTAATCCCAGTTACTCAGGGGGCTGAGGTGGGAAAATCAGGTCAATGCTGCAGTGAGCCAAGATCACACCACTGCACTCCAGCGTGGGTGACAGAGTGAGAAAAAAGAAAAAAGAAAAGAAAAGAAAAAGATGCAGAAGTTCAGCATCAGAGACCTTGCTGCTCAAGACTATGTAAGTGGTGAAAACCAAGGTTCATGCTAATTGCACATTTATGTATAGAACTGTTAACTTTGCTAGGAGATCCAAAATTTTAATTGTTCACCTGCTAATAACCAGCATATTCCTGAGTGTATTCCTCCAGAGCATTTATGGCTCTGGCTCTTTTGCTTGTTGGCATATCAATTTAGATACCCTTCCTGACTCCATACCATTACCAGTGTGTCAAGAACACTGTTGAATGTATCTCTGGCCACACATAAAAGTGAGAATCTTGTCACCAGACTCTAGCAGGGAATTATAGCTTCCCTGATGCTAAGGCCCCTAAGCCCACTGTGGTCTCTCCTCTTCAATTGCTGGGCTGGAAAAATAAGGCAGGTGGCTGAGCACAGGGCATCCATGCCCTAGGGGAGAGTGCAGTGGAGACAGGTTCTCATGCCACTGTGATGTCTGTTACCACACACCTACAGGCAAAATTTAGATCTGATAGAGAAGATCCTTCCTTCCTTCCTTCCTTTTCTTTCTTTCTCTCTCACTCTTTTCTTCCTTCCTCTTCTCTTCCTTTCTTGTTTCTTTCCTTCTTCCTTTCTTCCTTCTTTCTTCCTTTTTTCTTTCTTCTTTCTTTCTTCCTCCCTTTTTTTCTTCCTTTCTCTCCTTTCTTTATTTTATCTTTCCTTCTTTCTTCTTTTTAAATGAACTCCCAGAATGTTGGGCTAGCACATATGATCAAAATTACTACACCAAACTTTTCTATGTGCAGATGAGGAACTTAAGCTTGGAGAGAAAACAGATTTAATTGAAGATGTACAGGTTCTTATGGCAGAGCTGGAACTAAAATCCAGATCTCCTATCCCCAGTCCAAAGCTTTTCTACTCCCCCATTCTGGCTTCTTCTCCTAGAGGTTTATCCTTCCCTGGAAACTTTCTTAGGAGAGGAGAAGAAGACAGTATAGGCAGCAGAGCTTCCATTTTAAGACTTCTCAACCCCCAAAACTCTTTTAGACCATCGTCTGGTCTGTCTATTCACAGATTGTTTTACCCAGTCATGCTTACTGAAATGGTAGAGAGTTGCCACATCAATCGCTGGTACAAGATCTTAAGATCTTAATGGATACTGTAGGAGGAGCACAGTCCTTGAACCAAGTGAAGGGGTGGGCTGCTGTGGATTTGTGGAATTGATGCCACCAGTAGATTAGGGACTAACAATCTCTCACAAATACCAGAGAAATGTATTGCAACAGGCCCTAGGAAACCCCCTGATATATCAAGGTACAGAAAGGTCAAAGGTCACCAATCAGATTCAGTCCAAAAAATACCAGACATACATATAATAGTCAAACTATAAAAGATCAAAGACAAAGAGAGGATCCTGAAAGCAGCAAGAGAAAAGAAGCAAATAACATATAAGGGAGTTCCAATATACTTACATACAAACTTCTCAACAGGAGCCTTAAAGGCCAGAAGGAGAGTGGCATGAGATATTCAAAGTGATGAAGAAAAAAAAATACTGTACCTAGAAAAGTTGTCTTTCAGAAATGAAGGAGAAATACTTTTCTAGACAATCAAAAGCTGAAGAACTTCATCACTAACAGGCATATCTTACAACAGTGATCCTAAACCTTTGGCACCAGGGACTGATTTCGTGGAAGACAATTTTTTCCATGGATAGGGGCGGGGAGGGAGGGGGTGGTGGGGTGGGGCAGTGGGGGCCATAGGGAGCATGCAACCTAGATCCCTCGCATGCACAGTTCACAATAAGGTTCCTGCTCCTATGAGAATCTAATGCCACCCCTGATCTGACAGGAGGCAGAGCTCAGGTGGTAATGCTCACTCACCCTCTGCTCACCTCCTGCTATGTGGGCTGAGTGAGGGGGCAGATGGGGACCCCTCTCTTACAAGAAAAGCTAAAGAAAGTTCTAAGATGAAAGAAAGAGCACTCATGTGTAGCAACAAAAAAAATTAAAAGTATAGAACTCGTTAGTAGAAGTAATTACGTAAATTCAGAATGCTCTAATACTATAATGGTGGTATGCAAATCATATCTTTAGTATGAAGGTTAAGAATAAAAATTATTAAAAAAAATGACTCCAATAATTCAGGATGGGATATGCAGTATAAAGAAATTTAGGTCAGTGATGTCACCAAGATGGCTGACTAGAGAAGACAGGCACTCATTCTCCCCACAAGAAAGGACCAAAGCAATGAATAAACTAATCAAACTCGACTAGTCCAAGGAAGAGTATTCGAATATAGCAGGGGAGTGGAGATGCACCTGTGGGGATTGGAAGTCTAGGAGGGCAGCATGGATGCATCCAGCATCTGCCGCCCTGTCTTCCACACCTGGATCCGATCTATCTGGAGTTAGGAGGACATCCTATTGTGGGGAAAAGGTAAGCAAAAGACCGCAGTAGTCTCCACTACCACCACAAACACCTAAAATCCTTACTACGGAGAATCCTGCAGTACTCACACACAAGCCCTGAGCCGTTTGAAACGCTGCTATGAATTCATGCAGGTGCATTGCTTTGAACTGAAAGCACAAGGGGTGCACTCCTCACAGTCCACCTACCCACTGTCAGCCAAGATGCTGCAGCAGGGTGCCATCTTGAGACCAGTGCCACCTGTGGAGTGCGCCCTCCTGTGGAGCCCAGTAGCCACTGCACTTCTCCCTCAATGGGGCTTGGTCTTCATTCCACCAGGTCCACACCAGTGGCTGAATGCCATAATCCCAGCAGCATCAAGTGTGGATACAGGACTGGCTGTGACTCTGGTCCTGCAGAACAAACAACCCCCGTTGCCCTCACTTCTGCCTGGAGGAATGGCGTGACAGTCCCTCACAGGGTAAACCTGCCCTTGAACCAGTCAAACTGCTGCACACCCTCCTCTGAGTGAAGGTGGTGCTCAGGCCTCTGAGAAGTTGACACATTCCAAGGCCTGAGAAGCAGGCACACATCCATGTCTAGGGATTAGAAACATTTCCATGGTGCCCCACCCACTCAGACAAGCCCCTGGCCTACCCAGTGGCCCTGCACCCACAATCAGGGCCTGAGATACAGACCTGTGGGCTGCCCCTGGCAGACATGCCCTAGGCTGCATGAGCAGCTGTGCAGCCATGCCCTGGGACTGAGAAACAACACCACAGGCTTCCCCACCAGGGGAAGCCTCCAGGCTGGCTGAGCAGCCATTAATTCACATCCTGGGGCTGAGAAACAGAAAGCCCCAGCAGACATGCACTCAGTCCAGCCAAGCAGCCTTGTACCTGTAATCCAGGCTTGAGAAGCAGCCCTGTGGTCAACCCCTGGCAGACATGCCCCCAGGAGGGTCAAGCAGCTGTGTACCCTGCATCCTAGACCTAAGAAGCACCCCTGTGGGGCCACCTCCAGCAGACAGACCCCCAAGTCCAGCTGGGCAGCCTTGTGCTTGCATTCCAGGACAGAGGAGCAGTCTTTCAGGTTGCCCCCAGCCAACATACACCCGGGTCAGCCAAGCAGCTGTGTGACCACATCCTGGGCCTGAAAAACAGCCTCATAGGCTAGCCCTGGCAGGAACACTCCCAGGCTGGCCACGCAGCTGTGTACCAAACAAAAATTCTAGAGTTGAAGAATTCAATGAATAAAATAAAAAAATACAACTATGAACTTTAACAACACAGTAGAAATAATTTTTACACTAGAGGACAGGATACTTGAAATAATATCAGCAGACAAAAAGAGAAAAAAGACTAAAAATAAATGAAGAAAGCCTGCAGGATTCTGGGGACACCATTTGTTCAAAATTAAGTGCACAAGTATTCACATTGTGGGCATTCCAGAAGAAAAGAGAATGGAAAATGTATAAATAACATGTTAAGAATAGCTGAAAACTTCCCAAGTATTGGCAGTGAGATGGACATACAGGTCCAGGATGCTCAAAACACCCCATTTAGGTTCAACCCAAACAGGTCCTTTCTGAGGCACGCTATTGTCAAATTGTCAAAAGTCAAAGACAAAGAAAGAATTCTTAAAACAACAAGAGAAAAGCATCATGTCACATATAATGAAATCCCCATCAGACTAACAGAGGATTTCTTAGCAGAAACCTTATAGTCCAGAAGAGAATGGAAAAATATATTCAAATTACTGAAAGAAAAAAAAAAACTAGTGGACAAGAATACCCAGCAAAATTATCTTTCAGAAATGAAAGAGAAATAAAATCCTTCATAGAGAAGCAATAACTAAGGGGATTCATCACCACTAGACTGGCTTTACAAAATGTTTTCAAGAGAGTCATGTCTGGACGTGAAAAGACAACTGCCACCATCATGAAAGTTTAAGAAACTCTAAAACTCACTGGCAGAGCCAATACACAAAGGAGAAAGAGAAAAGAATCAAGAATTGTCACCACAGAAAACAACCCAGCCCAAAACATACAATAAGAGAGGAAGTAAGGAACAAAAGATATATAAAACAATCAGAAAACAATCAATAAAATAACAGGTTTAAGCCCTCACCTTTCAACAACAGTCCCGAATATAAATGGATTAAATTCACCATTTAAAATATGGAGGCTGGCTGAATGGGTAAAACGCCTAAACTCAACTGTGTCCTGCCCACGAGAACTCACATCACCTGTAAAGACATATATGGGGTTGAATTGAAGGTATGGAAAACATATTCCATGCAAACAGAAACCAAAACAAGCAGGAGTAGCTATACTAATATCAGACAAAATAGACTTCAAGTGAAAATCTGGAAAAAGGGACAAATAAGAACATTATATAATAGTAAAGGGACTAATTCAGGAAGAGAACATAATAATTATAAATATATATGCACCCAACACTGGAGCATCCAGATATATAAGGTGAACATTATTAGATCTGAAGGGAGAGATAGACTCTAACGCAATAATGTGTGAGGACTTTAACACCCTACTCTCAGTATTGGAAAGATAATCAAGATGGAAAATTAACCCAGAAGCATCAAGTTTAAACTGTACTATAGATCAAATGAACTTAACAGACATTTGCAAAACATTTCACCCAGCAGCTATGGAATACACTTTTGTTGTATCTGCACATGAAACATTCTCCAGGATTGACCAAGTGCTAAAATACAAAAGAAGTCTCAAAAAATTTTAAAAAATCAAAATCATATCAAGTATCTTATATGACCACAAGGAAATAAAACTAGACATCAATAACAACAGGGACATTCAAAACTATACAAAATATATGGAAATTAAACAACATGCTCCTGAATGACCAGTGGATGAAAAAAGAAATTAAGAATAAAATTAAAAATTCCTCAAAACAATCAAAAGTAGAAATACAACAAAACGAAACTTAGGGAGCATGGCAAAAATAGTATTAAGAGGCAAGTTTATAGCAATAAGCCCCTATACAAAAAAACTGGAAAGATATCAAGTAAATAACCTAACAATGCATCTCAAAAAACTAGAAAAGCAAGAACAAGCCAAACCCAAATTAGTAGAAGTGTTACATGATCTTTGGGCTGTTCATTTTCTTCCCAGAAACCTCTGTGGCTGGTGGCACCTTTGCCTGAGTTCCTGTTCTGCATCCAGAAAGAATAAGGTATGCAGACAAGTGAAGGGTGAAGACGATGAAGAAGAGCTTTATTTAGTGTTAGAAGAGCTCAGAGGAGACCCGTAGTGGGTAGTTACTCTCTGTAGGCAGATCATCCCTTGAGTGTTCAGCTCTCAGCAGAGAGGAGGCCCTGGAGAGTGTGGATCCTCTCTGCAGGCAGGGTGTTCGGATGTCTCTGCTGGTCTTTGAAGCTCTCGCAGAGAGGGTAGCTTCTCTCTTCGAAGCTCTTGCAGAGAGGGTAGCTCCTCTCTGATGTGAAAGATAGACAGATGATGAGGAAAAAGGACATGTTTTTTTTCTTCCCTAATAGATGTTACTAACAAATGAACATTGTAGTTAGATTCTATTAGAAACCTCATAGAATAAGATACCCATTTGATTTAAATGACAACATTTATCATATACCTAAATTTTTATCTCTTGAAACTATGCAATGATGATAAAAATATTAGATGTCAATTTAAAACATGCTTGGGAAAAAGTAGTTTTTCAAAATTGTTAAGATACTTGTCAGAGATAAATAAAATTTTGGAAAATCACTTTCCCAGACCTCTGCAACCTTTGTGGGAGTTAAGGAAGAATGAAGCACAGAGTTATAAATTTGGAAAATTCATGGCTAATTACACTTCATTGTTAGGTAGACCTAGGGCTCAACCCCCAAGCAAAGACTCAAGGGAGATAGGCTGAACCACAAGGATTTTGTTCTCCTAATTTAGGGTGGCTCAATTTTTAGGAATGAAGGTACCTAGAACTAAAGTACATCTTGTTCAGTTTCCAACCCTAAGTTCCAAATCCAATCGCAGATCATATTACTTCAACACATGGAAAGGCCACCAGCAGTAGTACCAGAAAAACTGAAGCAAAAGTGGCTTGCTCTTCCATTACAGGATTAATCGGCATGCCATTCATAGGATGCAAACACAGAGAATTTAACTCCAAAATGCACCTGGAATCTGACCAACAGAGAATCTGAGTGTCAGGAGATATTGAAAGAGACAAATGTATCAGAAAAACACAAGTGCAGGAATTGATGAAACTAAATGTGAAACAGTAACTCTGTCCATTTTACAGTTTTAAGGGATTATGCAACATGGCTGAGTAGAGAGACAGCAAGAGATCAATCCAGCAGACTTACTGATTTTCATGGAGTTTTAAATATACAACGCTTTATTTCTTTGTCTTGTTATCATAGTAAGAAGCATTTAACTCTTGCTAAAAGGAAGTCCTGGGCCTGAGCGATCATGGACAACATGGAGACCAGTTATCCCAGTCTGAGCCTGTAGCACTTGTGTCTCATCAGTCCTGGTTAAGAAGGACTTTCCACCTTGGGAGAGAACAGGAAACCAGAGATGTAGGAAGATGCAAAATGTACAGGGCACATGGTTTTGTGTCCCGGGGGCACTGAGGCATGATTCCTGTTAGGTATTCTTCTCACAAGAACACTGGCAGGTGCTGCCAAAGAGTCAGGCACTGGGGATCAGGGACTCTAGGCAAGCCATCCTAAGGAACTGTGAAATTATAAACTTACCTGACGATGTAAATGTAAAGAGGAAAATGTTTCATGATTGTAAACTGTAAGTAAAAGGATTTGAAAATAAATAATAAAATCCAGTAACTATTGAGTACCTTAGAGATAATCTTGTTGAAATGTTGACATTATAGAGAGTTATAGAGAAGAGAAGAGAATAGTGATGCCCATTATGTGAAGTGGAAGGTGCATATCTGAGCAAAGAGGTCTGTTGAGCCCCCCCTTCACTTTAGAGAGGCAAATCCATGGACCGACCCAATTTAAAAGCCCTGCTCACAACGGTTGCTAAACGCATGGTCAGTTCTCAGCTCTCTCTAAGACAAATGCTTCTGAGGGAAGGAGTTAGGGGCAGCAAGGAGAACAGCAGATCTGGGGCTCCTCACCTCAATCCAAAGTCCACCAGGGCTCCATACACTGATGCTGACAGTTGTAGTAGCAACACTTCTTGACCCCCTTGCAACTCTTATCGCGCCAGCACATAGGTAACAGAGTGAAAGGGCAGTCAAGATCAAACTCTGGGCAATATCCCGGTTTCCGTGCAGCTGGAAAAAACACCATAGGTCAGGAGGCTGAGGCAGGAGAATCGCTTAAATCCAGGAGGCGGAGGATGCAGTGAGCCGAGATTGCGCCACTGTACTCCAGCCTGGGTGACAGAACGAGACTCCAAAAAAAAAAAAAAAAAAAAAAAAAAAAAAAAAAAAAAAAAAAAGCCGTAGGATGAGTGGGCACCAATGTGTGATTTCCAGGCCAGGTCACCCCGTGGACTCCTCAGAGGAAACGTTCCCAACCCCAGCCACACCCAGGGTCGCCAGGCCCTACCTGCACTCCTCAAGACTCCAGGCTGAGTCATGCAGAGGCAAAGGAGGATGATCACAGAGAGTAGAGAGAAGCTGCTCAGCTTCATAATGCAAGAAAACGGTGTGGGGGCACCTGGAGGCTGGACCTGTCTACGTCAGCTTTGGCGGGGCCCCATCAACAGACCGCGTTTTGACTCCCGGGGCTGGAGGTCAGAGGTGCCTCCGCTTAACCCGGAAGCACCATCTGTTTCCTTTCACCTCCAGGAAGAGACACCGTGAAACAACTGGGGTGTAACTTCTGAGAGCCCTCATGGACTGCCTCCTTTCAGGGTGTTACAGAACTCTTCATCATTTTTACTTTATCCAGCAGATTTTTAGGCAATAGGACGCCATTTTCTGGATCCTCTTATGTATTCTCCAAAGAACACTGGCATGTGCTATCCAGGAATCAAGGACTGGGATCAGGGATTCTAGGCAAGCCATCCTAAGGAACTGTGAAATTATATAAACACTCACAATGTAAATATGAAGAGGAAAGTGTTTCATTATTATAAGCTGTAGAAAACAGGAATAAAATAATAAAAACCCGGTAACTGTTGAGGATCTTGTGAATCTTGCTGAAATATCCTCTTTACAGAGAGGAGAAGGGTGAAGTCCATTGTGTGAAATGGAAGGTGCATAATCTAAGCAAGGAGGTCTTGCTTCATTGTCCAGAGGCAGATCTATGGGCCGACCCAGTTTAAAACCTCTGATCACAACGATTTTCTAGGGGAACAGGCAGTTCTCAACTCCTTCTAAGACAATGCTTCTGCAGGAAGGTTTCACGGGCAGCAGATCTGGGGCTCCTCACCTCAACCCAAAGTCCAGCAGGGCTCCATACACTGATGCTGACGTTTGTAGTAGCAACACCATTTGACCCCTTTGCAACTTTTATCCTGCCAGCACATGGGTAACAGGATGAAAGGGCAGGCAACAGAAAACTCTGGGCAACATCCAGGTTTCTGTGCAGCTGGAGAAAAATGCCACAGGGTGAGTCGGGGACACCAAGTGACTTCCAGGCATGAGGGCCAGGTCGTCGCATGGACTCCTCAGAGGAAATGCTCCCCAACTCCAGCCACACTACGCGTCGCCACGCCCTACCCGCCACTTTTGAGTACTCCAGGCTGGGCCATGTGGAGGAGGAAAAGGGGGACGGTCACAGTGAGTAGAGAGAGGCTGCTTAGCTTCATAATGCAAAAAAAGGGCTTGGACGCACCTGGAGGCTGGACCTGTCTATGTCAGCTCTAGCGGGGCCCCACCAGCAGGTGGTGCTGTGGCTCCGGGGGCTGGAGATCAGAGGTGCCTCAACTTGACCCGGAAGCACCAGCTGTTTTCTTTCACTTCCAGGAAGCAACCACGTGAAACAACTTCTGGGGTGTAATTTTTCAGAGCCCCCATGGATTTTCCTTTTTTCAGGGTGTTGCAGAACTGTCCTGGCTCTTCCTCGTTCTTACTTTATACTGTGGAATTTTTAGGTAATAGGAGGGCATTGTTTTTCCCAGGGACTGCATCAGGACTGACCAATTTCCCTCTTCCCACTGTGTATCCAGAACATTTGAAACCGACTCCTCACAGCCATGTTCAGATAAGGGTGCATTTGAAGTGTTTACTTTTACTACATTAACATTGAAACACACACAGACAGAAAGTAAAAGCCAGATATTGCTCTATTAGCAAGATAATTTCTAGATTTATGAAAAATCTAGTTCCTTGTGCACCATAGGCTTTAAGTTTAATTCGTGAAAAAATTTTCTCATTTAATTCATGTCTTAATGTCTTCATGACTGTGTAAAAACTTCACTAGTTGATAAAGTCAAAAGGCCAACTTATGGGCTTACAGGATTTAAGATCATTGGTGTCCATTCATTATCTGACTAGTGAGCAAACGAAACGGGGAATTTAGTGGCTGCACACGATGCATAACACAGACTTTACAAAATTAGTCCAGGAACGTTACTAAGCAAGTATTCAGCAATAAAAACCACACAAACAAATGCTAAAGATAGATTCTGATTTCCAAAGCTGCCAAATTATATTATGTAGAAAGTACAATTTTATTTAAAAATTATGAGATGTTTAAAGAAACATGAAATACTGCCCGTACACAGAAAAGAGGGGAAACAATAAATAGAAATGATCCTTTAGTAATCCCAGACAATGGCCTAGTGGACAAAGATATCAGTTATTATACTCAAAGAACTAAAGGAAATCATGGGCAAAAAGATGAACAGAAAGTATAAAAATCAGTTTCACATCATAAAAAAAATTCATGATGAATGATGAGGTCGTAAAGTAAAATCGCTGATATAGAAAGTCACAAGAGGGTCTTACCAGCAGATAGGAATAGACAGAAGAGAGGGACAACTAATATAATTATAGGTCAATTGAGATTATACACTCTGAGGAATGATAAAGAAAGAGACCTGTGTAATACAATCTAATGGAAAAACATGTGCCTAATGGAAATCCCAGAAGACAGGAGAGAGAAAGAAAGAGGCAGACGGATATTTGAAGATATAATGGCTAAAAACATTTGATTTTGCTTTAAAACACAAATCTCCTGTATAAAAATCTCAATGAACACTAAGAAAAGACTCTAAGAGATCCACATCTAGACAATTTATAATGGAAATATCAATGACAAAGACAAAAATAAATTCTTTTTTCTTTGAAACAGAGTCTCACCCTGTCGCTCAGGCTGGAGTGCAATGGCACAATCTTGGCTCACTGCAACCTCCGCCTCCTGGGTTCAAGCGATTCTCCTGTCCCAGCTTCTTGAGTAGCTGGGATTACAGGTGCACACCACCACGCCCAGCTAATTTTTTGTATCTTTAATAGAGACGGGGTTTCACCATGTTGGCCAGGCTGGTCTCAAACTCCTGACCTCATGATCTGCCCACCTCAGCCTCCCAAAGTGCTGGGATTATAGGCATGAGCCACCGCACTTGGCCGAGAAATTCTTGAAAGCAGCAAGAGATAAATAACTCAAAATGACTAATAAATAAGCTTAACAGCTGATTTATCATTAGAACCATGCAAGCCAGAAGATAGTGAGAGAACATATTAAAAGTGGTGAAAGAAATATCGGTCTACCAAGAATTCTATATCTTGGCAAATCTATCCTTCACAAGTTAGGGAAAAATTAAGATACTCCCAGATATATGAATACTTCATGTTTTTCACCATTAGATTTCCCATACATGAAATACTGACATGATGGCATATGTAGAATACTTTTAAGAATCCACATAACTCCAAAATATTATTAGAGCTAATAAACAACTCATCAAGGTGCAGGACAAAATATCAACCTATACCTCTCAATTGCATCATGAAAAAATCCATTTACAATAGCATCGAAAAGAATGAAATACACGGGAATTTATTTAAGAAAATAATGGCAAGACATGTACATTTGTTGAAAACAACAAATCATGATGAAAGAAATTAAACAAGACATAAAAATAGAGAGCCATTCCATGTTTGTGGATTGAAGACTCAATATTCTTAGGCAGGCAATTTTCCATATTTTATCTAAAAACTAAATGGAATTCTTATAAAATTACAGATGACTTTTTGTAGAAATTGACATGTTAATCCTAAAGTTCATGTGTAAATGCATAGGACTCGGAATAGCTACCACAATCTTGAAAAAGAGTGCAAATTTAGAAGACTCATACTTCCATATTTCAACACTTACTGCAAAGCTACAGTGTCAAGACAGTGTGGTACTAGCATAAGCATAGACACATATATTAAAGGAATAGAATTAAGAGTCCAAAAATCAACCATTATATTGTCAATTCACTTATCTTCAACAAGGGTAGAAAAACTATTCAGTAGAAAAAGTCATCTTTTCAGCAAATCACACTGGGAAAACTGGATATCCACATGCAAAATAATATAGCTAGAACCTTATAGCACACCAGAATCAAAAATTCCACTTCCATAATTATACCCAAGAGAACTGAAAATGTATTCACGCAAATATTTGCACATGAATGCCCATAGCAGCATTATTAATAATTAATAAAAATGAGCATCTGCGAAAAAGGAATCTGGATCTGCACCTTGAGTGGAATGCAAATATTAATCAAGTTGGACCATAAACCTTAGTATAGATGCTAAACCTATGCAGCTTCTAGGGAAGGGCATCACAGACAGAACATTTTTGCAGCCTTGGAGAAGGCAAAAGTTCTTAGATACAATAATATTCATATTAAAAGGATAATGAATATGTTTGATTTCATCACACTTTAAAACTTTAGTTCTTCCAAATACATCATCATTAAGAAACAAAACAAAACAAAACAAGCCACACACTGGGAGAAAATTCTACTCCTAGTTATTTACCACAGATATTTAAAAATATATATTACTGTGCCTTGTACAAGAACTTATGTGATATCCTAATTCACAATGACCCTAACTGGGAACACCAAATGTTTATCAGCAGATAAGTAGAAGAACAAATGTGGAGACTCAAACAATGGAATACTATTCAGCAATAAAATGAATGAACTGCTGATACATACAAAACAGAATGAATCTCAAAAACACTGAATAACAGCCATACACAAAAGGTAATGTTATTACATAAATTCATTATATAAGGATTAAAAACAGGCGAGTTATGAGTTTCTAGAAGTCAGTATATTATTTGCCCCTGAAGAACTGGGACTGAATTTGAAATGAGCATGAGGCAAGATGAATGTTCCGTATGTTCATCTAGGCGTTGTGCAATCATATATATGTGTTTGTCAAATCTCATTCAAGCAAATACATAAGATCTGTGCTTTTCTTTATATGTATTTTAACTCCCTTTCAAAGAAGGCATAATAAAAAATTATTTTATTATTATTACTTCCAAATTTGTTGTCCTGGCACTTTTTTTTTGAGCACTGGGGTTGAGATCATCTCACTCAATATCTCTAAGCACGTCTATGAGATGGTTATTATTATCCCCACATTAAGGTGAAGGAACTCTGCATCAGAGACCCCCACTTTCCAAGACTATGCAAGCGGTGGGATCCACATTTCAAGCTAATTGTACCACAGCACACAGCATTTATGACTCTGGCTGTCTTGGTTATTTGCATGTTAATTTAGGTTTCCTTCCCTGCACAATCAGCAACATGTCAGGGAAACTGTTGAATGTATGTCTCTCCACATATAGAGAAGAGAGTCTGTTCAGCAGACCGTAGCAGGTAATTCTAGCTTCCCTGATGCTAAGGCCCCTAAGCCCATCACAGCCGCTCCTCTTTAACCGCTGGGCTGCTAAAATAAGGCAGGTGGCTGATCACAGGGCCTCTGTGTTCTTGGGAGGGATGCAGTGAAGAGAGACAGGATTCTCATAACACTATGACCAAGTCTCTTATCACACACCTACAAGCAATATGAGACCTCATAGAGAAGATTCTTTCTTTCTTTCCCTTTCTTTCTTTCTTTTTCTTTCTTTCTTTCTTTTTCTTTCTTTCTTTCTTTCTTTCTTTCTTTCTTTCTTTCTTTCTTTCTTTCTTTCTTTCTTTCTTCTTTCTCTCTCTTTTCTTTCTTTCTTTCTTTCTTTCTTTCTTTCTTTCTTTCTTTCTTTTCTTCTTTCCCTTCCTTTCTTTTCCTTCCTTCCTTTTTCCTTCATTCCTTTTTCCTTCCTTCCATCTCTTTCTTTCTTTTCTTTTCTCTTTCTTTCTTTCCTTTCTTTCTCTCAGTTTGTCTTCTCTCTTTCTCTCTTCTCCCTCTGCCTCCCTCCCTCTCTCTTTCTTTCTTTTTAAGGAAGCTCTACAATATTTAGTCAGCATGTACAATGAAGTTAACTGTGTCAAAGTTTTTCATGGGCAGATATGGGACTTAAGCTTGCAGGAAAGAAAAGATTTAATTAAAGATATACTAGTTCTTAAAACAGAGCTCGAATGAAATCCAGATCTCTTATTCCTAGACTAGTGATTTTTCTTATTCCTCTATGTTGGCTTCTTCTCCTGGATGTTTGGCTTTCCCTGGAAGCATCCTTAGAATAGAGGGTGAAAGGGCATAAAAGGAGTAGAATTTCTATTATTAACACACCACCTGCCCCAAGACTCTGGCCTGGTCGTCTGGTCTTTCCATCCACAGGTAACATTTTTAAATCCACTCACTCTTGCTGAAGTGGTGGAGACTTGACATATCACTCTTCGGTGTAATTGCATCTAAATGTATGCTGTAGGGGTAGGACAATTCTTAAGCTAAGTGAAGAGATGTGCTGCTGTGGACTTGGGGAATACTCATGGCACTAGTAGATCAGGGACTTTCCTAGGGCTTGTTGCAATACATTTTCTCTGTTCTTTCTGGGGGACTGTTAGATCCTGGGGTCCTATTACTACAGAGGTCACGAGAGACTTTAGGGTTGGCATCAGGAGGTAGATGTGTGCCTGGCAGAGTAATAGCATTTTGTTTTTAGTGTTGGATTTCTATCAATACATCTAGAAATGTGGCTTTGATTACTATTCTCCCTAATGCTTCAAACATATCCCATTCTTTTCTTCCAAAACCATTTTTATCAGAAATGCCCTCAGCCCCTTGAGCCACTAGGAATTCAGAGATCACTGGAGCCAAAAGCAGATAAAGCAGAAAATGATCCCTTTATTGGAAGTTTGAAAGGGCTCCAGGTTTAGAAAGCCTAATGCAAGGAAGCATGGGAAGGTGGTGTCATCCATAGACCAAGGATCTGGGACCACATGGGAGGCTGCATCTCAGAAACATCAAAGACTTCACTGAGGTCAGGTGACACCTAGGGAGAAAAAAGACAACCAGATACGTGAGGATAGTGGAGAGTGGGGATGAGGATGGGAGAGCTGGGACCACTGTCCCCTTTAGCGCCAACTGCACCAGCCCCCTGATCATTAGGACACCAGGTCACTAGTTATCAGCTGGGACCATTGTTTCTGCTGCTTACCCTCTCTTCAGGTACAGTGTTACTTATTGTTAAGGGGCAGGGAAGAACCATTTCCCCAATCCAGGTTAAAATTTTCCTCTCCTGACATTGCAAGTGTCCAATTAGCACCTGAGATATCTCAGCATCTCCTGCACCTCCCTTTCCACTTCCTTTTTCACAACCTGAACAGGAATCCTTCTTTCTACTCATATCTTTCCTATATTCAGAGAGAGTGGACTGCTAGTCTTCGGGCTTGTGGTCTCTGAAGGAGCATAGATGAACTCTAACAGGGATGCAAGAACATTCATGTACGTGCAGAAAGAAAATATTAACTGCTGTAATATTTCATACTATATGAGAAAGAATTTGAGGTTTACTAATCTAAAGTATAGGAATTGACAAGAGTATACCATAAACTCATAAATATGCATATATAGTCAGTGCATGTTCAAAAAAATCTCTAGCAGGTAGGCATGTATAAAAATATTATTGAAGAATACTCAATTAAGACTAGGAATTCTAGGACCCAGTGATAGTTCAAGCATCCTTCCCTGCCACTACCAGGTCCTCTACTCACCAGGAAATGGTGTTCATCTTCCCACCACTTGTAATATAGCACTTCTATTGATGTGAACAATGGTTATCAGTCCTACCATGTTCCTGGAGAGTCCCCAACTTTGGGACAGGCACCTCTCCTATTTGGTAAGAAAAGCAAACTTACCTTGCTATTGGTCCAGCTTTTCAAGTGGTTGCTAAGCAATAGGGCTATGTAGATATTGGATTTCTGTCTTCATTATATTGTTGTGTCAAATGATCATCACGGGCAACTTCGTGCTCTGTAATTACAATATTACGTGCCTCACTGGATTCCTGTTGGTATCTGCCTTTTTGTTCATGACTGAGTAGGTCTTGTTCTCTATCTGCAGATTGACCAGACTTTCCTTTTGCATTTTGGCCAGACCATTGATCTTGATTAGGATTTGGTGTCTGGATTTGAGACTTGCCTTCTACTAGCTTTTCAGTTTGGAAAGAAATACTGCTTTGGGATACATCTTTCTGCGCGTTCTTTCCTCCATAGTTGAGTCGTCTTTCTTCTGTACTTGAAGATTGGTATGACATTTTATTTTCCTTATGGCCATGCTCTTGATCTTGACTAGGAATTGTTACCTGGTCTTGAGACTTGCCATGTATTTTCTCTTCAGTTTGGATAGAAATGCTGCCTTTGGATACACCTTTCTGTATGTTCTTTTCTCCACTGTTGAGACGTCTTTCTTCTGTACTTGAAGATTGGTATGATATTTTATTTTCCTTATGGCCATACTCTTGAGCTTGACTAGGAATTCTTACCTGGTTTTGAGACTTGCCATGTATTTGCTCTTCAGTTTGGATCGAAATACTGCCTTTGGATACACTTTTCTGGATGCCCTTTTCTCCACAGTTGAGATGTCTTTCTTCTGTACTTGAAGATTGGTATGACATTTTATTTTCCTTATGGCCATGCTCTTGATCTTGACTATGAATTGTTACCTGGTTTTGAGACTTGCCATGTATTTTCTCTTCAGTTTGGATAGAAATTCTGCCTTTGGATATGTCTTTCTGTACACTCTTTTCTCCATGGTTAAGTTGTCTTTCTTCTGTATGTGAAGACTGGTATGATATTTCATGTGCTTTCCGGCCATGCTCTTGATCTTGATTGAGATTTTTTGTCTGGTGTTGATTTTTGTCATATACTAGGAGCTCACCTTGGGTAGTAAAAATGTCTTTGGGTCCATGTTGGAGTCTGTCTTGATATGCAGGACGGAGTGAAGTTTGTAGTTTACTTGAATGTTTCTCTCTCACTTCAACCACATTTTGGTAATGCCCTTTATTTTGATGAGAATTTTGAGTCTCACGTTGTTTGTTAGCTACTAGCTCTTCAGTTTGGAGAACATAACTGCTTTGGGATCTGCCTTGTGTTCTACCTTTTTGTGCACCAGAGGCTGAAGCTTGTTCTTTACTTAGTCCATGAACCCATAGCCTTTTTTCTGTGTTTGAATATTGACTGGATATTCCCTTTCCAGATGGGCTATTCCCCTGATCTTGAGAAGGATTTTGTGTCCCACGATGAGCTTTGCCTCCTTTATGATGTATAACTATCATATGAAAATGACCTTTTGATTTATCATGGTCTCTGCCTTCTTGTTTATAATTGAGCAGTTCTTGACTTCCACCTAGGTGTTGTTTTGATTTTCTCGTCTTATGTAGGGCATTCAAATCATATTGTTGACTTTTTCGGGTCTGGTCGTGATCATTGATGTCTACATGATATGTGTGTTGAATAGAAAAACTGCCTTTGGATTTAGTATGTTGTTGGTCTTTTTGTCCAAAATAGTGCTGGCCCTTTTGTCCATGTGGAAATTGGGAAGATCCACTTGGTAATTGGCCTTTTGATCCACCTGGTAATTGATAATAGAAATGTATGCATTCATTATCTCCAAAGCTCTCTTGCAACTCTTACCTCCCACCTTTTCCCAACGAATTTCTGATATTTCCAAAAGCCTACAGCGTTGGGTGGAGAAAAATCAATTCTCATCAAGGAGAAGAATCTGTGCCTGAACAGGTTACTGTTTGCACCCTGAATATCCTTAGAGGCCGTTCTTTCTGAGCAGATTTCCCCAAGGCTTACCCTCTCCACTCACCTTTTTGTCCCATCACAGCTGCTTGCTTCTCCAAGATAAGGAGCAGGGAAAGGACAAAGAGGATGATGGACTTCATCTTGCTTGAAAAATCTTGTCTGAGAGCTGAGCGGATCTCTTCATTTATATGTTCCTTGAGTGGGTGTGCCATGGGTGGAGCTGAAATGTGAAAAGGCACTGCCCTTTCATAGCTTATTAGTAAATGCCAACTTCCTCGCCCCTGCTCAGTGGGGAATAATGTCAAAGTCCCCAGGGACTTAGCATGGGGACATAATGTTAAAGGCAATTTTTTTTACTTCCAGAATCCCCAGCAAAATTTTATCGGTCTTTGTATATCATCATGTCAGATCGCTTGCATTATACAGAAGAAATTCAGTCCAGAGTAGGAAGGAGACTAGCTTCAGGTTACAAAAGTAATTGGTGGCTGACAATGCCTTCATACTCTAAATGCGAGTTTCCTTTCTGATGCAGTAACTTAAATACTACATTTTAGGTATAACTCTGTACTTCGTCTTGTTTTAAAGTAATCCTGAGACACATTCTGTTTTACTCGAGAAGGAGCAGTCATAGAAATAGAATGATACAGAAGAGAAAGAAACTTTATGGAAGCCGAAGAAAAAAAGTTTCAGCAAATAAATGAGGCATACCAATGTCAAATGTATCTGTGAAGTTCATCACAATAAAGACTAACGTGTCAAAAACTTTCTAATGTTACTCACTGCTAGTAATGTTAACGAGAGATGAATACACTTGTGTTGGGTTGTCAGTTGAAAGATGGAGTCCAGCTGGAACCATCTCAAGAAGTCTGATTTCATGGTGGAATGAGAGGTGAGGCTGTATCTGGAGGGTGAGGTAAGCTCCAGAGATTTTTTGAAAGGATGAGAAAAATTTAACATGTTTTTATGATGATAAGAACAACTGTTGGAAAAAGAAGTAAAAATGTTGGTTTCCAAATTGGATTATTTGATGATATTTATCTAAATGGCAAAATATATTTTTTTAAATAAAAGCATTTCATACTTCTGTAATAAACTGCTGAACCCTCCAACAGGCTGTGAGAAATATTTGCCACTTTCAATTCATTAAATAATGTATTGAGAGTGGACCTAAAGCTAAAATTTTTACCTTGGGTGGAAGCATAGGGTTTTTTTGCTTTTGTTTTGTTGTGTTGTGTTGTTTTGTTTTTTGGCAATTGTGAAAACTTCTTGAAAAATCCAAGGAAGGTTTTTGTTTGTTTGTTTGTTTTGTTTGTTTGTTTTTTGAGACACAGTCTCACTCTGTTGCCCAGGCTGGAGTGCAGTGGCACCATCTCGGCTCACTGCAAGCTCAGCCTCCCGGGTTCACGCCGTTCTCCTGCCTCAGCCTCCCAAGTAGCTGGGACTACAGGCACCCGCCACCACGCCTGGCTAATTTTTTGTATTTTTAGTAGAGACAGGGTTTCACCGTGTTAGCCAGGATGGTCTCAATCTCCTGACCTCGTGATCCACCCGCCTCGGCCTCCCAAAGTGCTGGGATTACAGGCATGAGCCACCGCGCCCGGCCAGTTTCTTTACTTTGACTGAAAAAGTCCTTGTTATGAGCAGACAACAGGAGAAGCAGCAACATTTGAACAGTGATCCTGCATGCATTCAGAACACTGTGGAGGTAGTTCTGGAGAAAGGACGGCTGGAAAACTTATTTTCAATTATTCTCTCTTAAAATCCTAACCTTCCTGTAAGCAATGCTATATGGAAGGGGAGAGGGGAAAGGCCAACCATAGGAAAAAATGCTACTTGCCATCAAACTTGAAGCATGTGAGCTGTGTGGTTTCTCTATGAGCCATTCTGAGATCTTACCAGTTTTATCTGTTTGCCCTAAGGGCAGTAAGTATTTCCTTATGGCAGGGACCCCAAAAGAAAAGAGTAAAGTTTTCCTGAACACAAATTTATTGCTGTACCTGCTAATCACTATAATCTTCCTTACACTTCCCTTAAGGAAATACCAGGAACTGTTCTGTTCCAAGATTACCGGAACAAACAAGAGTCTGAAATATTATCTTACTTATGGATCAAGAACAAAACTTTCAACTAATCTAGTGTCCAAAAGATACAGATAAAACAAAGGTGCACAAGATTTGCAAAAACAAAGCAGGAAAATGCAAACTAGGCACAACATGTGATTATGATACTCATATCATGATTGGATTTAATGAAATTTGAAAAAAAAGCATTTCAAAATTAAAAATAAATCTATTGATAAAGATGAAAGCAGAAATCAGTAATTTGGAAAGCATAAACGTGGTATAGTGCTGCATACATCTCAGATGTTCTATCATGATTGGGAAAATATCAAATGATAAAAAATAAACAAGGAAAAAATAGTAGAATATTTTAAAGTTCACAAAGTAGGAGACAGGCCACTGAGCTTGACACAGCTTATATACCCCTGTGGCAGCACAGTGGCTATGTGTCCACACTGAGTACCTGAGAAATAGCCCTGTAACAACCTCTCCCTCCACAGACACATCCATGGCCTGCTCAGTGGCCCTATACTCCCAATAAGAGCTTGAGAAACAGACTCACAAGCTCCCCTGCTGGGCTTGACACCATGCTGGCCCAGCTGCTGAGAGCCCATTTCCCAAACCTGAGAAACAGCCCATGGGCCACCCCTGGTGGGCATACCCAAGCCAGCCAAGCAGCTATGTGGTCATGTCCCAGGTCTGAGAAACAGCCCCACAGACTGCCTCTGGTGGTCACACCTGAAGGACAACCAAGAAGCTCCATGCCTGCACCCTAGGCCTACAGAACATCTTCTTGGGCCACCCCTTATAGAAATGCTCAAAGCCTAGCCACGCAGCCATGCAGCTGCGTCAAGTGCCTGAGAAACAGCCCTCTTTCCTCTTTCATCCGCTTCCTCTCGTAGGCCATCCAAGCAGCCTTACACCCACATCTTGGAAAAAGCCCAGTAGACTGACCCTGGCAGACATGTCTTCAGACCAGCTGTACTTCCATGTCCTGAGACCAAGAAACAGCTTCACAGGCCACCTGTAGCCTGTAGTCACACACACTGACTAAACAAACATGTGCCCATGCTTCCAGCCAGGATAAGAGCACCCTGGCCCCAATGCCATTGAGTCATACCTTAAATGAATTACCTACCACGTGGATGCACACACCCCTGACCTGAGAATTAGCACTGGAACCACAGCACTGGCAAAGCCATGCCACTGTAGCAGCACACTCTCTCAACTAGGGTGCTGAGAAAGTCTCAAGTGCCACAAGTGTGGATTATAGGTGAAGAAACTCTATGGAAACAATACTGCTACATACACCTACAACAAAAACCAACAAACGCAAATGAACTAATACCTAAAGACCCATTCATAAAAATAAGTTTTTGCTTATGAAATCTACTCCATAAAATTGGAAGAGGCAACTTTTCCATCAGATGCATAAAATAATAGCAGAAAACTTCTTGCATCTTGGGAGAGAGAGAGAAATCCAGGTCCAGGAAGCTGTAAGAACCCTAAATATATTCAACCTAAACAGATTCTCTCCAAGGCACATTTTAATTGCATTGCTAAAAGTCAAAGACAAAGAAAGATTTTTAAAAGCAGCAAGAGAAAAATGTCAAGTCATATATAAGGTAACCCCCATTTGACTAACAGAGAATTTCTCAGCAGAAACCTTACAGGCCATGTTCTCATCAATGAGAACATGCCTTACATGGCATAATATATTCAAATTACTAAAAGAGAAAACTGTCAGCCAAGAACATTACACTCAGCAGAGCTATCCTTCAGAAATCAAGGAGAAATAAAATCTTTCAGAGAGAACAAAAATTAAGGGAGGAAGGTGGCAGAACAAGATGGTGGAGTAGAAGGCTCCAATGATCACCCCTGTCCCCAGCAAGGTCACCAATTTAACAAGTATCTGCAGAGAAAGAGCACCTTCATAAGAACCAAAAAATCAGGTGAGCACTCACAGTAACTGATTTTAACTTTATATCACTGAAAGAGGCGCTGAAGGGGTAGGAAAACACTTGTATCACTGATGCTACCCCTCCTTCATCTCCCGGTTGCAGGTATGGGACACAGAGCATTTCTGTGCACAGGGTGAGAGAAAGCACAGCAATTATGAGTTAAAAAGTGGCGGGAATGAAGTTAAAGTATAGAGTCTTTATTAGTTTTCTTTCTCTTGCTTGTTTATGGAAGCAGTGTTAAGTTGTTGTCAGTTTAAATAATGGGTTATAAGATAGTATTTGTGAAGTGTGAGTCTTCCAACTGTGTTCCTCTTAGTCAAGATTGTATGGCTATCTGGGATCCCTTGAAATTCCAGATGAACGTTAGAACCCATTTTTCCATTTCTACAAGAAAGCCATAAAATTTTTGATAAGAATTGCATTGATTTGGGCCGGGCACGGTGGCTGTAATCCCAGCACTTTGGGAAGCTGAGACGGGTGGATTGCCTGAGCTCAGAAGTTTGAGACCAGCTTGGGCAACACGGTGAAACCCTGTTTGAAGTAAAATACAAAAACTTAGCTGGGTATGGCAGCGTGCGCCTGTAATCCCAGCTATTCAGGAGGCTGAGACAGGAGAATCGCTTGAACCTGGGAGGCAGAGGTTGCAGTGAGCTGAGATCGTGCCACTGCACTCCAGCCTGGGCGACAGAGCAAGACTCCATCTCAAAAAAAAAAAAAAAAAAAAAGAGAGAGAGAGAATTGCAGTGATTTCATTATCACTTTGGGTAGTGTGCCATCTTAACAATATTAAGTCCTCCATTTCACAAATAAAGGATCTACATCCATTTATTTAGGTTTTTACTTTCTTGGGGAAATGTTTGGTAGCCTTTAGTGTATAAGACTTACATGTCATGGGTAATTTATATTTCTAAGCATTTTGTTTATTATGACATTCTAAATAGAATTGTTTACTGAATTTTAATTTTGAATTTTTCATCTTCAACGTATAGAAATACAACCAATTGTTATCTTTTAATCATGTATTCAGCAACATTGGTGATTTCATTTATTAGGTCCCATGGTTTCTTAGTTGATGCTTTGGAATTTTTTGCATATGTATTGTCTGCTAATGAAGGTAGTTTTCCCTGTTCCTTTATTTTTTTAATTTTATTTTTCTATAAGTTATTGGGGTATGGTGGTATTGGTTACATGAGTAAGTTCTTTAGTGGAGATTTGTGAGAAACTGGTGCACCCATCACCTGAGCAGTGTATACACTGCACCATATTTGTGGTCTTTTATCTTTTATCCCCCGCCCCCCTCCCACTCTTCCCCCCAAGTCCCCAAAGTCCACTGTATCATTCTTATTCCTTTGCATCCTCATAGGTTAGCTCCCACATATCAATGAGAACATATGATGTTTAATTTTCCATTCCTGAGTTACTTCACTTGGAATAATCATCTCTAATCTCATCCAGGTCATTGCAAATGCTGTTAATTCATTCCTTTTTATGGCTGAGTAGTATTCCATCATATATACATATATGGACAACACGGTGAGAGAGAGATGTATATACATATATATAAAACAGGTTCTCTCCAAGGCACATTTTAATAGCATTGCTGAAGGTCAAAGACAAAGAAAGATTATATATATATAAAACACTGATATATATATATATAAAACTCTGATTATATATATATATATATATATATATATATATATAATCAGAGTTTCTTTATCTACTCATTGATTGATAGGCATTTGGATTGGTTCCAGGATTTTGCTATTGTGAATTGTGCTGCTATTAACATGCATGTGCAAGTATCTTTTTTGAATAATGACTTCTTTTCCTCCGGCTAGTTACCCAGTAGTGGGATTGCTGGATCAAATGGTAGTTCTACTTTTAGTTCTTTAAGGAATCTCCACACTGTCTTCCATAGCAGCTGTACTAGTTTACATTCCCACCAGCAGTGTAGAAGTGTTCCCTGATCGCCGCATCTGCACCAACATCTACGGTTTTTCGATTCTTTGATTATGGCCATTCTTATAGAAGTAAGGTGGTATTGCATTGTGGTTTTGATTTGCATTTCCCTGATCATTAGTGATGTTGAGCATTTTTTCATATGTTTGTTGGCCATTTGTATATCTTCTTTTTTCTTTTTTTTTTTTTTTGAGACAGAGTCTCACTCTTTCACCCAGGCTGGAGTGCAGTGCGATCTCGGCTTACTGCAAGCTCCGCCTCCCGGTTCACGCCGTTCTCCTGCCTCAGCCCCCACCTGCCCCCGAGCAGCTGGGACTACAGCCTCCCACCACCGCGCCCAGCTAATTTTTTGTATTTTTAGTAGAGACGGGGTTTCACCGTGTTAGGATGGTCTCGATCTCCTGACCTCGTGATCTGCCCGCCTCGGCCTCCCAAAGTGCTGGGATTATAGGCGTGAGCCACCGCACCCGGCCTGTATATCTTCTTTTAAGGATTGTCTGTTCAGGTCCTTAGCCCACTTTTTGATGGGATTGATCATTTTTTCTTACTGATTTGTTTGAGTTCGTTGTAAATTCTGGATATTAGTCCTTTGTCAGATGTATAAAATGTGAAGATTTTCTCCCACTCTGTGGGTTGTCCATTTACTCTACTGACTGTTCCTTTTGCCATGCAAAAGCCCTTTAGTTTAATTAGGTCCCAGCTATTTATCTTTGTTTTAATTGTAATTGCTTTTTACCTTTTGGTCATGAAATCCTTGCCTAAGCCAATGTCTAGAAGGATTTTTCCAATGTTATCTTCTAGAATTGTTATAGTTTCAGGTATTAGGTTTAAGTCTTTAATCTATCTTGAGCTGATTTTTGTATAAAGTGTGAGATGAGGATCCAGTTTCATTCTCCTACATATGGCTAGCCAATTATCCCAGCACCATTTGTTGAAAAGGGAATCCTTTTCCCCACTTTATGTTTTTGTTTGCTTTGCCAAAGATCAGTTGGCTATAAGTATTTGGGTTTATTTCTGGGTTCTCTATTCTGTTCCATTGGTCTATGTGCCTATTTTTATACCAGTGCCACGCTATTTTGGTGACTATGGCCTTATAGTATAGTTTGAAATCAGGTAGTGTGATGCCTCCAGATTTGTTCTTTTTGCTTAGTCTTGCTTTGACTATGTGGGCTCTTTTTTGGTTCCATATGAATTTTAGAATTGCTTTTCCTAAATCTGTGAAGAATGATGGTGGTATTTTGATGGAGATTGCCTTGAATTTGTAGATTGCTTTTGGCAGTACGGTCATTTTCACAATATTGATTCTACTCATCCATGAGCATGGGATGCGTTTTGCATTTGTTTGTGTTGTCTATGATTTTTTTTAAGCAGTGCTTCATAGTTTTCCTTGTAGAGGTCTTTCAACTCCTTTGTTAGGAGTATTCCTAAGTATTTTATTTTATTTTATTTTTGCAGCTATTGTAAAAGGCGTCGAGTTCTTGATTTGATTTGCTGCTTGGTCACTGTTGGTGTACAGAAGAGCTACTAATTTGAGTACATTAATCTTGTATCTGGAAACTTTGCTGAATTCCTTTATCAGTTCTAGGAGCTTTCAGGAGGAGTTCTTAGGGTTTTGAAGGTAAAAAGTCATATCATCAGCAAACAGGAATGGTTTAACTTCCTCTTTACCAGTTTGGATGCCATTTATCTCTTTCTCTTGTTGGATTGCACTGGCTAAGACTTCCAGTACTATGTTAAAGAGGAGTGGTAAGAGTGGGCATCTTTGTCTTGTTCCCATTCTCAGGGGGAATGCCTTCAACTTTTCCGCATTCAGTATTATGTTGGCTGTGGGTTTGTCATAGATGGCTTTTATTACATTAATGTATGTCCCTTGTATGCCGATTTTTCTCAGGGTTTTGATCATAAAGCGATGCTGGATTTTGTCAAATGCTTTTTCTGCATCTGTTGAGATCATCATGTGATTTTTGTTTTTAATCCGTTTATGTGGTGAATCACATTTATTGACTTGCTTATGTTAAACCATCCCTGCATCCCTGGTATGAAACTCACTTGATCATGGTGGATTATCTTTTTGATATGTTGTTGGATTCGGTTAGCTAGTATTTTGCTAAGGGTTTTAGCATCTATGTTCATCAAGGATATTGGTCTGTAGTTTTCTTTTTTGGTTGTGTCCTTTCCTGGTTTTGGTATTAGGCTGATGCTGGCTTCATAGAATGAATTAGGGTGGGTTCCTTCTTTCTCTATCTTGTGGAATAGTGTCAAAAGGATTGGTACCAATTCTTCTTTGAATGTCTGGTAGAATTCTGCTGTGAATCTGCCTGGTCCTGGACTTTTTTTGTTGGTAATTTTTAAATTACCATTTTAATCTGGCTGCTTGTTATTGGTCTGTTCAAGGTATCTAACTCTTCCTGATTTAAGCTAGGAGGGTTGTATTTTTTCCAGGAATTTATCCATCTCTTCTAGGTTTTCTAGTTTATGTGCATAAAGGTGTTCATAATAGCCTTGAATGATCTTCTGTATTTCAGTGGTGTCAGTTGTAATATCTCCTGTTTCATTTCTCAGTGAGGTTATTTGGATTTTCTCTTCTTTTCTTGGTTAATCTTGCTAATGATCTATCAATCTTATTTATCTTTTCAAAGAACCAGCTTTTTGTTTCATTTATCTTTGTTACTGTTTTTTTGTTTGTTTCAATTTTGTTTAGTTCTGCTCTGATCTTGGTTATTTCCTTTCTTCTGCTGGGTTTAGGTTTGACTTGTTCTTGTCTCTCCAGTTTCTTGAGGCATGACCTTAGATTGTCTGTTTGTGCTCTTTCAGACTTTTTGATGTAGGCATTTAGGGCTATGAACTTTCCTCCTAGCACCGCCTTTGCTGTATCCCAGAGGTTTTGATAGGTTCTATCGTTATTGTCATTCAGGTCAAATAATTTTTAAATTTCCATCTTAATTTTGTTTTTGACCCATCCCTGTTTTTTGTTTGTTTGTTTGTTTGTTGTTTGTTTTTTTAATTTAGATGCCTTTCATTTCTTTTTCTTGCTTGCTTTCTGTGGCTAGAACTCCAAGTACAATGTGAATAGAAATGGCAATAGCTGCATCCCTGTATTGTTTCTGATCTTAAGGAAAAGCTTTCAGCTTTTCAGCATTGAGTATAATATTGGTTGTGGGTTTTACTTTTTAGATAAATACCCTGTGTCATATTTTAAAAGATTATTGTACTCAGTCTTTTTTTTAGGTTAAAAGAGACATCAGAAGCAATTGAGGGACTAGGAAGTGAGTCCTTTGGGGATAAGGAGGCATTGCACTGGATACTTTTTTAAAATGTTTTTTTGCAGTGTCATCTGTCTCATTAACAGTGTTTTTTTTCTTAAAAGTCTCTGCTTGAATATTTAAACTGACATGATTTCTTATTTTCTTATAAATGCATTGTACCAATAAACCCATAATATATTTTCACTATGTCATCTATAGGCACTTTTTCTGCAGGGTCAACAATGTCATTTTTATTGTTTTGAGCCTGCATTCTAAGTGTGACCCATCACATGCAGTCGGGATGGTATTTCCTACTTGTGACTCCACGTTGACCCTCAAAAATTTTAGGATTTTGGGGTATTTTGGATTCTGAATTTTTTGGATTAGGGATTTTCAACCTGTACTCACAAATATTGCCAAAATCAGCCTTTCTCAATCAAGTAAATCCCATTTACTATAGCTAAAAAAAAAAAAAAATACATAGAAAAATATTCTCCCTGGCAGTGAAAGATTTCTGTAAGGAAAACTACAAAACACTCATGAATGAAACTATAGATGACCCAATGAAATGGAAAAGCATCCTATGCTCAAGGATTGGAAGAATTAATATTGTTAAAATGCCAATACTGCCCCAAGCAATCTCCAGATCCATTGCAACATCTATCAAATGTCATTCCTCACAGAATCAGAAGAAAACAATCCTAAAATGTGTATGGAACCAAAAAAGAGTCTAAATTGTCAAAGCAATCCTGAGCAAAAACAACAAAGCTGGAGACATCACCTTACCTGACCTCAAATTATACTATGAGGGTATAGTAACCAAAATAGCATGGTCCTGGTATACAAAGAGACACATAGATCAGTAGAACAGAATAGAGAATCCAGAAATAAAGTCATATATCTACAGCCAACTGATCTTTGACAAAGTCAATAAAAACGTACACTTGGGGAAGGACATCCTTTTCATTAAATGGTGCTAGGAAAACTAAATTGCCATATGTAGAAGAATGAAACCAGATTCCTGTCTCTATCCATATACAAACGTCAACTCAAGATGGATTACAGATGTAAATGTAAGACCTGAAACTATAAAAATCCTAGAAGAAAACTTAGGTAAAAGCTTCTCGACATTGGTCTAGGCTAAGAGTTCACACCTCATAAGCACAAGAAACAAAACCAAAAACAGATAAATGGGACTTAAACTAAAAATCTTCTTTACAGCAAAAGAAACAATCAATAAGTAAACAGACAACCTGAAGGGCAGGAGAAAATATTTGCAAACTCTACCTCCAACAGGGGACTGATATCAGAATTTATAGTGTATGCAAAAAACTCACCACCAACAAAAATCAAATATTTCCTTAAAAACTGCGCAAAGGACATGAATATACATTTTTCAAAAGAAGACATACAAGTGACCAACAAGCATGTGAAAAAATGCTCAACATCGCTAATCATCAGAAAAATGCAAATTAAAACTGCAAGAAGATATCATCTTACACTAGTCAGAATGGCTATTATTAAAAAGTAAAAAAAAACAAGATATTGTGAGGATGCAGAGAAGAAAGAATGCTTATACATTGTTGGTGGGAATGTACATTAGTATAAGCTCAATGGAAAACAATTTGGTGGTTTCTTGAAGAACTAAAAATAGTACTACCATTTGATTCAGCAGTCTCAATACTGGGTATTTACCCAAAGTAAAAGAAATTATTGTATCAAATAGATACCTGCACTTGTATGTTTATTGCAGCAGTATTCACAATAGCAAAGAGATGGAATTAACCTAAGTGTCCATCAGTGGAAGACTGGATAAAGAAAATATTTATATATATATATATAAGGATATATATATAAGGATATATATAAGGATATATATATATGGATATATATATAAGGATATATATATATGGATATACATATAAGGATATATATATATGGATATACATATAAGGATATATATATATGGATATACATATAAGGATATATATATATGGATATACATATAAGGATATATATATGGATATACATATAAGGATATATATATATGGATATACATATAAGGATATATATATATGGATATACATATAAGGATATATATATGGATATACATATAAGGATATATATATATGGATATATATATAAGGATATATATATGGATATATATATAAGGATATATACGTGGATATATATAAAAGGATATATACATGGATATATATATGAGGATATATATACATGGATATATATATGAGGATATATATATATGGATCTATATGTGGGGATATATATATATGGATCTATATGTGGGGATATATATATATGGATCTATATGTGAGGATATATATATATATGGATCTATATGTGAGGATATATATATATGGATCTATATGTGAGGATATATATATGGATCTATATGTGAGGGTATATATATATGGATCTATATGTGAGGATATATATATGGATCTATATGTGAGGGTATATATATATGGATCTATATGTGAGGGTATATATATATGGATCTATATGTGAGGGTATATATATATGGATCTATATGTGAGGGTATATATATATGGATCTATATGTGAGGGTATATATATATGGATCTATATGTGAGGGTATATATATATGGATCTATATGTGAGGGTATATATATATGGATCTATATGTGAGGGTATATATATATGGATCTATATGTGAGGGTATATATATATGGATCTATATATGAGGGTATATATATATGGATCTATATGTGAGGGTATATATATATGGATCTATATGTGAGGGTATATATATATGGATCTATATATGAGGGTATATGTATATGGATCTATATATGAGGGTATATGTATATGGATCTATATATGAGGGTATATGTATATGGATCTATATATGAGGGTATATGTATATGGATCTATATATGAGGGTATATATATATGGATCTATATATGAGGGTATATGTATATGGATCTATATATGAGGGTATATATATATGGATCTATATATGAGGGTATATATATATGGATCTATATATGAGGGTATATATATATGGATCTATATATGAGGGTATATATATATGGATCTATATATGAGGGTATATATATGGATCTATATATGAGGGTATATATATATGGATCTATATATGAGGATGTACACATATGGATCTATATATAAGGATGTATATATATGGATCTATATATAAGGATGTATATATAAGGATCTATGTATAAGGATGTATATATAAGGATCTATATATATGGATATATATATAAGGATCTATATATGGATCTATATATAAGGATCTATATATAAGGATCTATATATACGGATCTATATATAAGGATCTATATATACGGATCTATATATACGGATCTATATATATGGATCTATATATGTAGATCTATATATGGATCTATATATGTGGATCTATATATGGATCTATATATATATGGATATATACGGATCTATATACGGATATAGATATACGGGGATATGTATACGGATATAGATATATGGGGATATGTATACGGATGTAGATATACGGGGATATGTATACGGATCTATATATACGGGGATTGTATACGGATATATATATAAGGGGATATGTATACGGATATATATATATACGGATACGTGTATATGGATGTGTATATACGGATATGTGTATACGGATGTGTATATACGGATATGTATATATTTATGTGTATATATGGATATATATGGAATATATATGTGGAATATATATGGAATACATATATGTGGAATATATATATGGAATACATACATGTGGAATATATATATGGAATACATACATGTGGAATATATATATGGAATACATACATGTGGAATATATATATGGAATACATATATGTGGAATAGATATATGGAATACATATATGTGGAATAGATATATGGAATATATATGTGGAATATATATGTGGAATATATATATGTGGAATATATATATGGAATATATATATATGGAATACTATTCAGCCCTAAGTAAGAATGAAGTCATGTCTTTTACAGCAACATGGATGGAACTGGAGGCCACTATCTTAAGTAAACCCCTCAGAAACAGAAAGTCAAATACCACATATTCTCACTTATAAGTGAGAGCTAAGTAATATGGATACAGAGTGTGGACTAATAGACACTGGAGACTCAATCATGGGAGGGTGGGAGGAAGGAGAGGAATGAGAAATTACTTACTGGGTTCATTGTACATTATTTGGATGGTGGTTAAACTAAAAGCCCATACTTCACCACTATGCAATGTATCAGTGCCACAAAACTGCACTTGTACCCCTTAAATTTATACAAGTTTAAAAGGAATTCAACCCAAGGCTTACAACAATTCAAGGAGTGTTTTATTAAGAATAACAAGTGAAGCTCACAAAAAGAGACAGCTTTGTGACAGTATAACTTGTTCTTTTCCCATCTTTTTGCCCAGCTGTGTGGTATCCTGGAAAGCTGGTAGTCTTGCACTGCAATTGTTGTGAAAACCAGCAGCTTAGCAGTCACTGAAGGACAGAAGGATTTCGTCTTTCTGCCTTCAAAATCTTCATCCCTAGAAAATTATCACAAATTTATTTGTGTGCCAACTCTTAAAAAGCTTTTCTTCTTAAAGCATATATTTATCTCATCTAACTCAGAGTGTGGTCTGTGTGGACAGTGCTATCCCCGAGGCAATTATTTTATGTGTATAAATTTAATTGGTACAAGTACAGTTTTGTTACATTGATATATTATGTAGTGGTGAAGTCTGGGGTTTTAGTGAAACCATCACTTAAATAATGTACATTGTACTTATTAAGTAATTCTTCATCCTTCTGTCATCCACCCTCTCACCCTTCCAAGTCACCAGTATCTATTACAGCACACTCTATGTCCATGTATAGACATTATTTAGTTACCACTTATAAGTGAGAACACGCAGTTTTTGACTTTCTGTTTCTGAGTTCTTTCACTGAAAATAATGGCTTCCAGTTATATCCATGTTGCTGTAAAGGACATGATTTCATTCGGGGGAAATTTTTTGACCTCACAGCTACTTCAGACAGCAAGACCAATTAGAGCTAAAAAGAGCATGACCAAAAAACAAAAAATGAAAAAAATGAGGTGTCCAGGGTATCTTGAAACTCTTTGTGTCACTTTTGGGAATTTTAAAGTCTATACCCATGTGTAGCATTGTATGTTTGCCCCAGTGCTGTGAATATGCTCAGGAAAGGCCTAAGAATGCCCTAATAGTTACCTCTGGCTGAATTCCAGGCTCTGTGTGAGTAGGAAGTGAAGTCCAATGTAGAGTTCTAAACTGCTTGCTGCAACAATGAATATATACCTCAACATATACACACACAGCCCCTTGGAAAAGTCCAAGTGAATTACATAATTTAAGACCATTGCTGTCCACTCATTACCTGACTAGAAAGCTAACAAAACAGAGACTTTAGTGGCTGCACATGACACATAACATAGACTTCACAAAATTAGTCCAAGAAGGTTACCAAGCGAGTAATCAGCAATGAAAACCACACAAACAAATGGTGAAGAGATAATCTGTTTCCAAAGCTGCAAATTATACTATGTAAAAAATCCAGTTTTATTTAAAAAATTATGAGACATGCAAAGCAACAGGAAATATTGCCCATACACAGAAAAGAGGGGAAATAATAAATAGAAATGTTCCTTTAAGGCCGGGCTTGGTGGCTCCAGCACTTTGGGAGGCCGAGGCAGGCGGATCATGAAGTCAGGAGATTGAGACCATCCTGGCTAACATGGTGAACCGTGTCTCTACTAAAAATACAAACAATTAGCCAGCGTGGTGGCGGGCACCTGTAGTCCCAGCTAGCTGGGAGGCTGAGGCAGGAAAATGGCATGAACCCGGTAGGCAGAGCTTGCAGTGAGCCGAGATGGTGCCACTGCACTCCAGCCTGGGCAACAGTGCAAGACTCCATCTCAAAAAAAAAAAAAAAAAAAAAAAAAGAAAGAAATGTTCCTTTAGGAGTCCCAGACAATAGCCTAGTGGACAAAGACATCAGCTAGTATACTCCAAGAACTAAAGGAAATCATGGAGAAAATGACTAAAGAAAAGTATGAAAATCATGTCTCACAATATTGAAATAATTCAAGATAAGTGATGAAGTTGTGAAGTACAATCGCTGAAATAGAAATTCACCAGAGGGGCTCACCAGCAGGTAGGAATGAACAGAAGAAAAACCCAACATAATTATAGGTCAATCGAGATTATACACTCTGAGAAACAGTAAAAAAAAAAAAAAAAAAAGAATGAAAAAAATGAATAGAGCTTCAAAGACCTATGGAGCATAATCTAGTGTAAAAACATATGCATAATGGGAATTTCAGAAGAGAGAATGAGGCAGAGGATATTTGAAGATATAATGGCTAAAAACATTTTGATTTTGCCTAACAATATTAATCTCCACATCTAAGAAGCTCAATGAATACCAAGTAAGAAAAAAATCTAAGAGATCCACACCTAGACAATTTATAATCAAAATATCAATGACAAAGATGACTAATCAATAAACTTAGCAGATTATTTCTCATGAAAACCATTCAAGCCAGAAGATAGTGAGAGAACATATTAAAAGTGGTGAAAGAAATATTTGTCCAGCAAGAATTCTATATCATGACAAATCTATCTTTAAAGTCAGGGAAAAATTAAAATACTCCCAGATATAGAAATACTTCAAGTTCGTCACCATTAGACTTGCCATACATGAAATACTTATTGACATGATGGTATATATAGAAAACTCTTAAGAATACATACCACCCCAAAATATTATTAGAGCTAATAAATGAATTCAGGAAGGTGGAAGACAAAATATCAATGTGTTATGCATATGAAATTGCATATGCATTATGAAAAAACCCATTTACAATGGCCTCAGTAGAATGAAATACATAGTAGTTCACTGAAGCAAAAAAAATGGCAACACCTGTACACTGAAAAACAAAAAATCATTGTTCAAAGACATTAAAAAAAAGACAGAGCCATTCCATGTTTGTGAATTGAAGACTTGATATTACTAGGCTGCCTGTTTTCCATATTTGATCTATAAATTCAATAGAATTCTTATAAAATTCCAGATGACTTTTTGTGGAAATTGACATGTTAATCCTAAAATTCATGTGTAAATACAAGACACCCAGAATAGCCACCACAATCTTGAAAAAGGGTGAAAATTTGGAGGACTCACACCTCCCTATTTCAACACCTACTACAAATCTACAGTATCAGGGCAGTGTGGTAGTAGCATAAGGATAGACACATACATCTAAGGAATAGAACTGAGAGTCCAAAAATAAACCATTACATTGTAAGCTCACTTATCTTCAACAAGGGTAGTAAAACCATTCAGTGGGGAAAGTCTCACCTTTTCAGCATCTCATCCTAGGAAAACTGGATATCCACGTGCAAAAGAACACAGTTGGAACCTTATATAACACCACATAAAAAAATGGACTCAAAATTTAAGAAGACATACATATATCAGCTAAAATTATAAAACACTTTGAAACAAAATGTAGGCATATATCTTTGTGATCTGGTAATCAACAACAGTTTCTTAGATATGCCACTAAACACACAAGTAAGAAAAAAAGTAGATACAATGATAGATGAAAGTTAAAAGCTTGTGAGTCAGAAGACACTAACATGAAAATGAAAGGACAGCCCACAAAATGGGAGAACACATTTGCAAATTCTATATCTGATAAGGGCCTAGTATTCAAAACATAAAAAGAATTACTAATGGCAACAATAAAAAGATAAAATTTATGAATAAAAATCGGGTGATGGACATTAAGAGACATTTTTCCAAAAGAAAACAAATGGCCAATAAGAAATGAAATGATGGCTGGGTGCGGCGGCTCACACCTGTAATCCCAGCACTTTGGGAGGCCAAGGCGGGTGGATCACTTGAGGTCAGGCATTCAAGACCAGCCTGGCCAACATGGTGAAATCCCATCTCTACAAAAATACAAAAAAATTAGCCGGGCATGATGGTGGGTGCCAGTAATCTCAGCTACTCTGGAGGCTGAGGCAGGAGAATCGCTTGAACCCGGGAGGCGGAGGTTGCAGTGAGCCAAGATTGTGCTATTGCACTCCAGCCAGAATGACAGAGCAAGACTCCGTCTCAAAAAAAAGAAAAGAAATGAAATGATGTGTGATATCTTTAGTCCTCAGGAAAAATACAAATCAAAACCACAACATGATACCACTTCACACCTTTTACAATAACTATAATCTTAAAAAACACACAATAGCAAGTGTTGATGAGGATGTGGAGAAACAGCAACATTCATACATTGCTGGTGGGACTATAAAATGGTAGAGTCATTGTAAAAACAGTGTGTCAGTTTCTTCAAGAGTTAAACAGTGTTGCCTTGTGACCCGAAAAATTCCACTTCCATGATTATACCAAAGAGAACTGAAAATGTATTCACACAAAAATTTGCACATGAATGTCCATAGCAGCATTACTAATAATTAGTAAAAACAAGAGCATCTTGGAAGAAAGGAACCTTGATCTGTACCTTGCATGGAATGCACATATTAATCAATTTGAACCATAAACCTTAATATAGATGCTAAACTTATGCTGCTTCTAGGGAAAGATACCACAAACAGAACATTTTTGCATCCTTGGAGAAGGCAAAAGTTCTTAGACACAATAATATTCAATTTAAAAGGGAAAATAGATATATTTGATTCTGTCACACTTTAAAACTTCTCTTCTGAATACACCATCATTACGAAAATGAAAAAAAACAAAAACAAAAACAAAAACCCAAGCCACACACTGGGAGAAAATTTTACTCCTGGGTATTTACCATGGATAATTAAAAATATATGTTATTGTGCCTTGTGCAGGGATTTATGTGATATCTTAATTCACAATCTCTCAATTGGGAACACCAAATGTTCATCTATCAGCAGATAAATGGAAGAACAAATATGGAGACTCAAACAATGTAATATTATTCAACAATAAAAGGAATGAACTACTGATACATACAAAAACAATGAATCTCAAACATTGAATAACAGTCAGACACAAAAGGTAATGTTATTATATGATTTCATTATGTAGCAAGTTATTAGTTTCTATGTCAGTATAACATTTGCCCCTGAACGGCTTGAAGTGAATTTGAAAGGGGCATAAGGCAAGATTAATGTTCTATATGCTCATCTAGGTGTTGTGCAACCACATGTATGTGTTTGTCAATCTCATTCAAACAGATATATAAGATCTGTGCATTTCTTTGTATGAATTTTACCTCTATTTCAAAGAACAGATAATAAAAGATTGTTTTATTATTATTATTTCCAAATTTGTTGTCATTCTGGCACTCTTCCCTGAGCACTTGGGCTGTGATCATCTCACTCAATACATCTAAGCGTCTTTATGAGATGGTTATTATATCCCCTCATTAAGAGGCAGGAGGTCAGTATCAGAGATCCTGTGGCCCAAGACTATGCAAGTGGTGGGAACCAAAGTTCATGCTAATTGTACCACAGCACACAGCATTTATGACTCTGGCTCTTTTGCTTGTTTGCATGTCAATTTATGTTTCCTTCTCCCATGCAATCAGCAACATGTCAGGGAAACTGTTTAATGTATTTCTGTCCATACATAAAGGAGAGAATCTGTTCAGCAGACTGTAGCAGGTAATTCTAGCTTCTCCGATGCTAAGGCCCCTAAGCCCATCATAACCTCTCCTTTCCAACTGCTGGGCTGGGAAAATAAAGCAAGTGGCTGAGCACAAGGTCTCTGTTCTCTTGGGAAGGTAGCAGTGAAGAGAGACAGAGTTCTCATGTCACTATGACAAAGTCTCTAATCACACACCTACAGGCAACATGAAGACATTAAGACCTGATGGAGATTTCTTTTCTTTCTTTCTTTTTCTTTCTTTCTTTCTTTCTTTCTTTCTTTCTTTCTTTCTTTCTTTCTTTCTTTCTTTCTTTCTTTCTTTCTTTCTTTCTTTCTTTCTTTCTTTCTTTTTCTTTCTTTCTTTCTTTCTTTCTTTCCTTTCTTTCCTTCCCTCCTTCCTTCCTTCCTTCTTTCTTTGCTTCTTTCTTTCTTTCTTCCTTCCTTCCCTCCCTCCCTCCCTTCTTTCTTTTTCTTTCTTTCTTTTTTCCTTCCTTCCTTCCTTCCCTCCCTCCCTTCTTTTTTTCTTTCTTTCTTTTCTTCTCTCTCCTTCCTTCGTTTCTTCCTTCCTTCCCTCCCTCCCTTCCTCACTTTCTTTCTTCCTTCCTTTCTTTCTTTCTTTGCTTGCTTCTTTCTTTCTTCTTTCTTTCTTTCTTTTTCTTTCTTTCTTCTTTCTCCTTCCTTCCTTCTCTCCTTTGTTCCTTCCTTCCCTCCCTCCCTTCCTCCCTTTCTTTCTTTCTTTTTCTTTCTTTGCTTGCTTCTTTCTTTGCTTGCTTCTTTCTTTCCTTCTTTCTTTCTTTCTTTTCTTCTTTCTTTCTTTCTTTCTTCTCTCTCCCCTTCCTTCCCTCCCTCCCTTCCTCCCTTCCCTCCCACCCTCTCTCCCTCTCTCCCTTTCTCTCTTTCTCCCTTTCTCCCTTCCTTCCTTCCTTTCTCCCTTCCTTCCTTCCTTTCTTTCTTTTTCTTTCTTTCCTTCTGTCTTTCTTTTTCTTTCTTTCTTCTTTCTATTTTTTCCATCAGGAAACAGTACTTTTATTGTACCTATGAGAAAAGAAAACAACAATAAATGCTTTGCCAGAGTCATACAGCCAAAGAAGTAGAACTAAAAGGAGAATTTATGGTAAGCAATTGCTAATTCTCTACAATTTCTTCTTCACCAAGCTATTGTAGCACAGGGGCCATTCAGCTGTGTATGCGTGGCTGCATATGTGTGAGAAGTGGAGATGGGTACCTGTGGGCCCACAGCACAACCACATACATATTTATCGGCTGATCTATACTAATCCTTAGCAATGACATACTTGGTAGATTTTATGACTTCATAATACACATATAACCGGCTGCCTGGCTGTGGTGATGGACAAACATAGCTACACCTACTCTTTTGGCTCTTTTGATGAAGCTGACCCACTGACGTTCAAGCTGTTGGCTAGCTTAGGGAATGATTTGCTTCTCCTGGAAAACTTCATGACTCTTAATAAACTTATGGCTCCTTGGTTGTTGGTATGTGGGGCCGAGGCTAACCCAACTCTGCGCCTATATGATCCATGGTTTTGAGGGTGGACAACAGTGCCAATCTCTACTCCGAGTAGGCCTGTGTCGTTCTGAAGCATTCATGTCCATCCGACCTATTCTGGCCCTACCAAATTTACTGCAGCATTAGACACCATCTTTGAGGTCTTATTGACCTCCTTTCTTTCTTTTTCCTTCCTTCCTTCCTTCCTTCCTTCCCTCCCGCTTTCCTTCCCTTCCCTTCCCTTCCCTTCCCTTCCCTTCCCTTCCCTTCCCTTCCCTTCCCTTCCCTTCTCTTCCCTTCCTTTCCCTTCCCTTCCCTTCCCTTCCCTTTCCTTTCCTTTCTGTCTCTCTCTCTCTTCTTTCTTTCTTTTTCTTTCTTTCTTTCTTTCTTCTTTCTTTCTTTCTTCTCTTTCTCTCTCTCTTTCTTTCTTTCTTCTTTCTTTCTTTTGAATATCTACAATATTGAGTCAGTATGTACTATGAAGATTGCTGTGTCAAACTTTTCAATGTTGCAGATGTGGGACTTAAGCTTGCAAGGAAGAACATATTTAGGTAAAGATATACAGGTTATTATGAAAGAATTGGAACTAGAATCCAAATCTCTTATTCTTAGGCTTGTGATTTTCTCACTCCCCTGTGTTGGCCTCTTCTTCTGAAGGTTTAGCTTTCTCTGGAAACTTTTTTAAAATAGAGGGGGGAAAGGCAGTATAGGCAGCAGAATTTCCATTATGAAGACACCACCTGCCTCAAGATTCCTTTGACTGGTCCTCTGGTCTTTCCATCCACAGGTGACATTTTAACCCATTTGCTGTTACTGAAGTTGTGCAGATTTAACATATCACCTTTGGTGTAATTGCATCTCAATGGATACTGTAGGAGTAAGACATTCTTAAGCTCATTGAAGGGATGCGCTACTGTGGAATTGATCACCAGCAGATCAGGGACTTTCCCAGGGCCTGTTGCAATACATTTTCTCTTGTCTTTCTGGGATATTTTTAGTTCCTGGGGTCTTATTAGTACCAGGGTCATGAAAGCCTTTAGTGTTGGCCTCAGGTGGTAGACATGTGACTGGTAGACTAACAGCACCCTATTTTTAGTGTTTGTTTCTATCAATACATCTTGAAATGTGGCTTTGATTACTATTCTCCCTAGTGCTTCAAAAATATCCCTTTATTTTCTTTCAAAACCACTTATATTAGAAATGCCCTCAACCCCTTGAGCCACTAGGAATCCAGAGAAAACAGGAGTCAAAAGCAGATGAAGCAGAAAATGATCTCTTTATTGGAAGTTTGAAGGGGCTTCAGGTTAAGAAAGCCTAATTCAGGAAAGCATGGGCAGGTGGTATCATCCATGGACCAAGGATCTGAAACTACATGGGAGTCTGCATCTCAGAAACATCACAGAATTCACTGAGGTCAAGTGACACCTAGAGAGAAAGAAGAGAATCAGTGATGTGGGTATAGTAAAAAGTGAAGGGTGAGGATGGTAGCTGGGCCTCCTGTCCCCTTCAGCTCCAACTGTACCAGCCCTCTACTACTAGGATACCAGGCCACTAGCTGCCAGCTGGGGCCACTGTTTCTACTGCTTGCCCTCTCTTCAAGTGCAGTGTTACTTATTGCAAAGAGGCAGGGAAGCACCATTACCCCTCTCAGGGCTTCAGTTTTCTTCTCCTGATGTTGTAAACATCCAACTGGCCCATGAGATCCCTCACCATCTCTTGTGTCTCCCTTTCCATCTTCTCTTTCACAACATGAACAGGGATCTTTCTACATATCTCTTTCCTGTATTTTGAGAGGGAGGACTGATAGTCTTTGGGCTTGTGGTCTCTGAAGGAGCATAGATGAACCCTAACAGGGATGCAAGAACATTCACTTGTGTGCAGAAAGAAAACATTAACTGCTGTAATCGTTTATACTATATAGGAAAGAAATTGAGGTTTACTAACCTAAAGTATAAGAAGTGACAAGAGTATACCATAAACTTATAAATACGCATATGTAGTCAGTACATGTTCAAAAAAACCTTTAGCAGGTAGGCATATACAAAAAAATATTATTGAAGAATATTCAATTAAGGATAGGAATTCCAGGACCTCATGATAGGCCAAACATCCTTCTGTGCCACTACCAGACCCTCTCCTCACCAGAGAATGGAGAGGCTCATCTTCCTACCACTTGTTATACAGCACTTCTATTGGTGCAAACAATGGTTATCAATCCCACAAAAGTCCTGGAGAGTCCCCAACAATTCTAAACATTGGGAGAGGTATCTCCCCTATTTGCTAAAAAAAATTACCTTGATATTGGTTCATCCTTTCACATGGTTACTGAATGGTAGGTTTATGTAGATAATGGGTTTCGGTCATTGTTAAGACGTTGTGCCGAATGATGATCACTGTCATCTTCCTGCTCTATAATTACAATATCCAATCCCCCATGAGATCCATGTTGGTGTCTGCTTTTTTGTTTATGACTGAGTAGGTCTTGTTCTCTATTTGTATATTGGCCAGACTCTCCTTTTGCATTTTCAGCATGCCATGGCTCTTGCTTAGGATTTGGTGCCTGGATTTGAGACTTGCCTGCTACTAGCTTTTCAGTTTGCCTGTAAATACTGCTTTGGGATACATCTTTCTGCACACCATTTTCTCCATAGTGAAGTTGTCTTTCTTCTGTACTTGAAGATTGGTATGATATTTTATTTGCCCTTTGGCTATGCTCTTGCTCTTGAATGGGAAATGTTATCTGTTTTTGAGACTTGCCATGTGCTTTCTCTTCAGTTTGGCTATAAATACTGCTTTGGGATACATCTTTCCGCCCACCATTTTCTCCATAGTGAAGTCGTCTTTCTTCTGTACTTGAAGATTGGTATGATATTTTATTTGCCCTTTGGCTAGGCTCTTGCTCTTGACTTGGAATTGTTACCTGTTTTTGAGACTTGCCATGTGCTTTCTCTTCAGTTTGGCTATAAATACTCCTTTGGGATACACCTTTCTGCACACCATTTTCTCCATAGTGGAGTCGTCTTTCTTCTGTACTTGAAGATTGGTATGATATTTTATTTGCCTTTTGGCTAGGCTCTTGCTCTTGACTGGGAATTGTTACCTGTTTTTGAGACTTGCCATGTGCTTTCTCTTCAGTTTGGCTATAAATACTCCTTTGGGATACACCTTTCTGCACACCATTTTCTCCATAGTGGAGTCGTCTTTCTTCTGTACTTGAAGATTGGTATGATATTTTATTTGCCTTTTGGCTAGGCTCTTGCTCTTGACTTGGAATTGTTACCTGTTTTTGAGACTTGCCATGTGCTTTCTCTTCAGTTTGGCTATAAATACTCCTTTGGGATACACCTTTCTGCACACCATTTTCTCCATAGTGGAGTCGTCTTTCTTCCGTACTTGAAGACTGGTATGATATTTTATTTGCCTTTTGGCTATGCTCTTGCTCTTGACTGGGAATTGTTATCTGTTTTTGAGACTTGCCATGTGCTTTCTCTTCAGTTTGGCTATAAATACTGCTTTGGGATACATCTTTCTGCACACGATTTTCTCCATAGTGGAGTCGTCTTTCCTCTGTACTTGAAGATTGGTATGATATTTTATTTGCCTTTTGGCTATGCTCTTGCTCTTGACTGGGAATTGTTACCTGTTTTTGAGACTTGTCATGTGCTTTCTCTTCAGTTTGGCTATAAATACTGCTTTGGGATACATCTTTCTGCACACCATTTCCTCCATAGTGGAGTCGTCTTTCCTCTGTACTTGAAGATTGGTATGATATTTCATTTGCCTTTTGGCTATGCTCTTGCTCTTGACTGGGAATTGTTATCTGTTTTTGAGACTTGCCATGTGCTTTCTCTTCAGTTTGGCTATAAATACTGCTTTGGGATACATCTTTCTGCACACCATTTCCTCCATAGTGGAGTCGTCTTTCCTCTGTACTTGAAGATTGGTATGATATTTCATTTGCCTTTTGGCTATGCTCTTGCTCTTGACTGGGAATTGTTATCTGTTTTTGAGACTTGCCATGTGCTTTCTCTTCAGTTTGGCTATAAATACTGCTTTGGGATACATCTTTCTGCACACCATTTTCTCCATAGTGGAGTTGTCTTTCTTTTGTACTTGAAGACTGGTATGATATTTTATTTGCCTTTCGGCGATGCTCTTGATCTTGATTGAGATTTTTTGTCTGGTGTTGATTCTTGTTATATACTAGGAGCTCATCTTGCGTAGAAAAAATGTCTTTGGACCCATGTTGGAGGTTGCCTTGGTGTGCAGGACAGAGTGAGGTTTGTACTTTGCTTGAATGTTCCTCTCTCACTTCAACCACATTTTGGTAATGCCCTTTGTTTTGATGAGAATTTTTAGTCTCACGTTGTTGTTTGTTAGCTACTAGCTCTTCAGTTTGGAGAACATAACTGCGTTGGGATCCACCTTGTGTTCTACCTTTTTGTGCACCAGAGACGGAAGTTTGTTCTTTACTTAGTCCATGAACCCATAGCCTTTCTTCTGTGTTTGAATATTGACTGGATATTCCCTTTCCAGATGGGCTATTCCCCTGATCTTGAGAAGGATTTTGTGCCCCACGATGAGCTTTGCCTCCTTTATGGTGTATAACTACCCTTTGAAAATGACCTTTTGATTTAGCATGGTCTCTGCCTTCTTGTTTATTATAGAGCAGTTGTTGACTTCCACCTAGATGTCGTTCTGATTTTGTCGTCTTATGTAAGGCATTCAAATCATATTGCTGACTTTTTCGGGTCCGGTCATGATCATTGGCATCTACATGATATGTGTATTGACTAGAAAAACTGCCTTTGGATTCAGTTTGTTGCTTGCCTTTTTGTCCAGAATAGTGCTGGCCCTTTTGTCCATGTGGAAATTGGGAAGATTCACTTGGTAATCGGCCTTTTGATCCACCTGGTAATTGATAATAAGAATGTATGCATTCATTATCGCCAAAGCTCCCTTAAAACTATTACCCCCCACTGTTCCCCCAACAAATTATTGATATTTCTAGAAAAGCTGAAGCTTTGGGTGGAGAAAAAAAATTCTCTTCAACAAGAAGAATCTGTGCCTAAACAGGTTACTGTTTGCACCCCAAATAATCTTAGATTATTAGCTGTTGGAGCAGCTTTCCCCAAGGCTTACCCTCTCCACTCACCTTTTTGTCCCATCACAGCTGCTTGCCTCGCCAAGATGAGGAGCAGGGAAAGTACGAAGATGATGTCGGGCTTCATCTTGCTTGAAAAACCTTGTCTGAGAACTGAGCGGACCTTGTCATTTATATCTTCCTTGAGTGAGTGTGCCATGGGTGGAGCTTAAATTACAAAAGGCACTGCCTTTTCTTAGCTTATCAGTAAATGTCAACTTCCTCACCCCTGCTGAGTGTGGGACAAAGTCAATGTCCCCAGCAACATAATGTCAAAGGCATTTTCTTTCTTCTGGAAGCCCCAGCAAATTTTTATCAGTCCTTGTAGATCATCATGCCGCTCACTTTCATTTTACGGAATTATAGACAAAAGTAGGAAAGAGACTAGCTTCAGGCTACAAAAGCAATTGGTTTCTAGAATGCCTTTATATTCTAAATGTGAGTTTCCCTTCATGATGTAATAATTTAAATACTCTATTTTAGACAGAACTCCATACTTCCTTTTGTTTTAAAAATGATCTTGAGACATGTTCTATTTTACCTAAGAATGAGCAATCATAGAAGTCCAATGACATAGAAGATAATGAAACATTATGGAATCCAAAGAAAGAAATTTTACACAAGTAAATGGGGCACACCAATGTCAAATATGTCTGTCAAGTTCAACACGATAAAGACTGACATGTATGCACAGTTTTTCTTAGTTGTTGCTAGCAACTTTAATGAGAGATGAATACAATTGTGTTGGGTTGTCAGTTGAAGGATGGAGACAGGCTGCAACCTTCTCAGGAAGTCTGAATTCATGGTGGAGTGAGAGCTGAGGCTGTATCTGGAAGGTGAGGTAAGTTCCAGATGTGTTTTCAAAGGATGGGAGAATTTTAATATGCTTTCATGGTGATAGGAACAGCTGTTGGAAAAAAAGTAAAAATGCTGGTTTCTAGATTGGGTTCTTCTCATGAAATCTACCTAAACAGCAGAATTTTCTTTCTAATTAAAAGAAGTTTCTACTTCAGTAGTAAACAGCTGAATCCCCAAACAGGCTGTGAGAAATATTTGCCACCATCAATGAATTGAATAATGTATTGTGAGTGGACATGAAGCTAAAATTCCCACCTTTGGTAGAAGCATAGATTTTTTCCAATTGTGATGATATCCTGAAAAGTCTAAAGAAACTTTCTTTACTTTGAGTCATAAAGACTTTGTTATGAGCAGACCACAGGAGAAGAAGAAAGCATCCCAACAGTGTCCCTGTCTACATTCAGAACACCTTGGAGGGTAGTGCTGGGGAAAGGATAGCTTGAAAACTTATTTTCAATTATTCTGTCTTAGAATCTTAACCTTCCTGTAGGCAATGCTCTATGGAAGGGGAAAAGAGAAAGGCCAACCACAAAAAAAAGTGCTATGCTATCAAACATAAATCATGTGAGCTGCATGGTTTCTCTATGAGCCACTCTGAGATCTTACCAAATTTATCTGTTTGCCTCAAAGGCAGTAAGTAGTTCCTTATTGCAGAAACCCCAACAGAGTAGGGTGATATTGTTCTGAACTAAAATTGATTACTGTGTCTGCTAACCACTGTAATCTTCCTCACACTTCCCTGAAGAAAATACCAGAAACTGTTCTGTTCCAAACTTACTGATATAAAATAGAGTCTGAAATATTAATCTTACTTATGGATCAAGAACAAAACTTTCATCTCATCTAGTGTCCAAAAGATGCAGATAAAACAAAGGGGCACAATATTTGCAAAAACAAACCAGGAAAATGCAATCCAAGCACAACATGTGATTACTATACTCATGTTAGAATTGAATTCAATGAAATGTGGAAAAAACCATTTCCAAATGATAAAGGAATGTATTGATAAAGTTGAAATCAGAAATCAGTGATTTGGAAAGCATAAAAATGGTATGGTGATGCATACATCTTAGATATGGAATTATGATGGGGGAAAAGATTAAGTGATCAAATGATTTGTCCTGTTGGACAAATAAAAAAATGCAAAAATATTAAAGTGCACTAAATTGGCATAAAAATCTGAAAGTTTTATACTCATAGGAAAAGAAGAAAACAGGAGGACTTAAATGTATTTTGCTCAATTCTATGGGAAATCACTTTACAACTTAGAAAAGATTCAAATATAGTTATTTTTGGGGAATGGGCAGAAAAACCTGGTAGAGTAGGACTCCCCAGAGATTATACCCTCCAAAACGTCAAATTTAATAATTATCCACATATGATAATACTTTCTCAAAGGCTAAACAGGCCAGATGAGATATTACAGAACCTGATTATAGCATAATAATTAAAAATACACATTGAAGAAGGTATGAAAGACAATTTTGTTTCCTGTATCACCCCTAACCCAATCACAGGCAGCACAGTGCAGAGAGAGCTACTTTCTTTTGGGGGAAGGGAATGAAGTAAGTCTTGGACGTTTTCATAGAACCAAATACTAGTCTATAATAGTAAAATTCAGCACTGGGAGGACACCCATGGTGACCCTGGGTGAATACCTGTGGCCTAAGCAGCAAGACCTGCCCCAGCAGCAGAGAGGAACACATAGTTCCTGTGAGATAGACTTGCGTTCTTACCTGTACCACTGGCAGCCAACTACAGCAGCCTTGGATTATGAATAACCGACATACGTAGGCAGGTATCAGTGAGGAGGAGTTGGGAATGCAGTCCATCATTGTGCCAGCCTCTGCAGCCATGGGTTACAGCCTGGTGCAGAACTGGCCATGGTGGTCCTGGGTTTATGACATCTCCTTGTGCTGCAATGACTGAAACAGTCACAGGCTTGCAAACCCAGAACAGATGATCTGCCTAGAATTTCCGGACAGAGTTGAGGGACATTCTCAGACAAAGCCAAACTGGAGTAAATACCTACCTTAAATTCAATATCTGCATTCAAGTACCTACCTGCAATTCAATAAGTACCTACTTCTTCAATGTGCAGACATCAATGCACAATCACAAGGATCAAGAACAATCGGGGAAAACTGATGACACCAAATTAACAAAATAAGGTACCAAATGAACAAAATAAGATACCATTGATTGGCCCCAAAGTCATGGAGATGTATGACCTGCCTGAAAAAGAATTTAAAATGGCTGTTCTAAGGAAGCTCAAAGAACTTTAATAAAATACAGATAAATAATTAAATGAAATGATGAAAACAATAAGTGACCAGAAAGAGAGATGTAACAAAGGGTAAAAATGATAACAAAATATCTAATGTTAATATAGGAGCTGAAGAATGCAATGAATAACATGAAAAGTGTGAAAAGTGCAATAGAGTGCATTAACACCAGAAATGATCAAGCAGAAGGAATAATCTGTGAGCTTGAATACAGGTTATTTGACAATATATACTCAGAAAAGGAAAAAAGAAAAAAGAATAGAATGAAGGAAACTTATGAGATGTATGGAATAGCATTAAGTGAGCAAAGGGACAATTTACTGGCATTCAAGAGAAGTTAGAGAAAGATAAATGGAAAAGTAAAGAAAGCTTATTAAATAAGTAATAACAGAAAACTTTCCAAATCTGAGGAGTTCATATATGTATATATATGTATATATGTATATATATGTATATATGTATATATATGTATATATGTATATATGTATATATGTATATATGTATATATGTGTATATATATATACACATACACACATACATATATACATATATACACCCATATATATACATGTACATATATACATATATTATATATATATGTATGTGTGTATATATATAGGTAGTCAAAGTGCAGGATGGTCAACAGTCACCAATCACATTCAATTCAAAAAAGACTAGACATATAATCATCAAACTGTGAAAGATCAAAGACAAACGATCCTGAAGCAGCAAAAGAAAAGAAGCAAATAAAATGCGAAACAGTTCCAATACCCTTCACATCAGACCTTTTTTTTCTTTTTCAACTGTTATTTTACATTCAGGGGCCAAGTGTGCAAGTTAGTTACCTGGGTATATTGCATGATGCTGAAGCTTGGGGTATGAATTTTCCTGTCATTCTGATACTGAGTGTAATACCCAACATTTAGTTTTTCAACCCTTGTCCCTTTCCCTCCCTCCTTCTCTCCTCTAGTAGTCTTCAGTGTGTATTATTTCCATCTTTATGTTCATGAGTATCTGACATTTAGCTCCCCTCTATAACTGAGAACATGTGATATATAGTTTTCTCTTCCTGCATTAATCTACTTAGGATAATGGCCTCCCACTGCATCCATGTTGCTACAAACACATGATTTTATTTATTTTTTATGACTGTGTAGTATTCCATGGTGTATATAACCATATTTTGTTTACCCAATCCACCACTGATGGGCGCCTAAGTCGATTCCACGTTTTTGCTAGTATGAATGGTGCTGCAATCAAATCATATTTCTCAAAGGGAACATTAAAGATGAGAGGAGAGTGGAATAATATTATCAAAATAATAATAAAAAAGAAAACCATCCAAGCATACTATACTCAGCAAAGCTGTTCTTCAGAAATGACAGAGAAATGAAAACTTTCCCAGACATGCAAAGGTGAGGAAGCATGTCACCATCAGACCTATTTTACAAGAAATGCTAAAGGAGTTATTCAAGGTGAAAGAAAAGGATGCTAATGAGTAATACAAAATAATCTAAAAGTGTAGAACTCACTAATAAAAGTAATTACACAGTCAAAATTCAGAATACTGTGATAGTATAATGGTGATGTATAAATCACTTCTATCTTTAGTATGAAGGCTAAAAGATAAAACTGTTGAAATTAATAATAACTAAAATAAATTGTTAATGTATATGGCATATAAAAGCTGTTAATTGTGACAAGAAAATATCAAAATGTGGGGAGGGAAGTGGTGGTAAGGTGTAGTTTTATGTTTTGTAATCAAACAAATTATTTTCAGGTTAAAATCACTTGTGATAGCTACAGGATATTTTTTAAAGGCCTCATGTTAGCCACAAAGACAATATTTTTAATAGATGCCCTAAAAATAAAAAATAAGTATCAAAATATACTACTAGAGAAACTAACTTAATCATAGTGGAAGGCAATAAGAGAGAAAGAGAAAAAGAAAGAAAGAAAGAAAGAATCACCAAAGCAACTAGAAAACAATGAAAAAGTGGCAGTAGTAAGTCCTACCTATGAATAATTATCTTGAAGGTAAATAAATTCACTAATCAAATGCCTAGAGTGGATGAATGGGAAAAAAATAAGATCCATCAATAGGCTTCCTAAAAGAGGCAACCATACTGGTAATTACACGCATAGACTGAACGATAATGGATGGAAAAAACATTCCACACAAGTGGAAACCAAAACAGAGCAGGAGTAACAATACTTATACCAGATCAAATAGACTTTAAGTCAAAAATGTAAAAAGACATAAAGAAGATCATTATATAATGCTAAAGAGGTCAATTCAGCAAGATAATACAGAAATTGTAAGTTACATATGCACCCCAAATCCAAGCACCTAAAGATATAAAGCAAATATTCTGAAGAGAGATCAACTGCATACAATAATAGTAGGTGTTTTAGGCCATTTAGCCTAAATGGCCTAAATAAAACAATACATGAGACTAGATAATGTATACAGAAAAGAGGTTTGTTTGGCTCAAAGTTCTGCAGGCTAAGATGCCTGGTGCCAGCATCTGCTCAGTTTCTGGTGATGCCGCAGAAAGTATTTAATCGTGATAGAAGGGAATGGGAGCCAGTGTATCACATAGCGAGAGAGGGAGCAAGAAAGATGCCAGGGTCTTTTAAACAAGCAGTCCTCATGTGAACTAAGAGAGTGAGAACTCACTCATTACTGCAGGGATAGCACCAGGCCATTCATGAGGGATCTAGCCCTATAACCCAAACACCTCACACTAGGCTGCACTTCCAACACTGATGGTCACATTTTAACATGAGATTTGGAGGGGACAGATATCCAAACTATATCAGTAGAGGATTTCAAAACCCTGTAATAGCAATGGACAGATCACCCAGACAGAAAATCTACAAAGACATATGAGATATAAGCTGCACTCTAGACTAAATAGACTTTAAGGGCATGTACAGAAAAGTTTATTAAACAACTCCAGAACACATGTTCTTCTCAACTTCACATGAAATATTCTCCAAGATAGATTATTACATGTTAGGCCACAAAACAAGTCTTAACATATTTATGAAGACTGAAACCATATCAAGTATCTTTTCTGACCACATTACTATCAAACTAGAAATTAATAAAAGAAGGAACTTCGGAAAATACACAAATACATGGAAATTAAACTACATGCTCCTGAACAACCAACTGGTCAAAGAAGAAATTAAAAAAGAAATAAAAATTTCTTCGAGACAAGCTAAAGTAGAAACACAATGTATCAAAGGCAATGAGATATAGTAAAAATAGTTCTAAGACAGAAAGTTACAGCAATAAATGCCTACACAAAAAAAGAAAAAAAATCTCAAATAAACAACCTAATGTGGCACCACAAGTAATAAGAAAAACAAAAGAGAAAACCAATCGTAATAATACTAGAAGGAAAGAAATCATATGGATATAGTACAAATAATAAAAATGTAGACTAGAAACAATACAAAAAATCAATAAAACAAAGAGTTGGTTTTTGGAAATGACAAACAAAATCGCCAAACATTTAGCTAGACTAAGTAAAACAAAAAAAAGAAGACTCAATTAAATAAAACCAGAGATGAAAAAGGAGACATTACAACTGATACCACAGAAATGCAAAGATCGTTAGAGACTCATGAACAACTATATACTAACAATTAGATAATCTAGAAGAAACTGATAAATTCCTAGACCCGTATAAGCTGTCAAGATTTAACTATGAAGAAATAGAAAATCTGGCAGTCAGCAAGATGGCTAACTAGAAACCCATGGTACTCATCCCCACCAGAAGAAAGGGTCAAGGTAACAAACAGCTAAGATTTGGTTGGAGTGTCAAATCACCACTGAGAAAGAACTCCACAGTCTGCCTTGGTGGACATGCCCCAAGGCCTAACAAGAAGCCCCATGCTTGGACCCTGGGCCAACAAAACCACTTCTTGTGCCACCCCTCACAGAAATGCCCAAAGACTAGCCAAGCAGCCATGCAGCTGTGTCAAAGGGCAAAGAGGCAGCCCTGTTCCCTCCCCCAGCAGACATGCCACTAGGCTACCCAAGCAGCCTTGTACCCATGTCTTGGGCCTGAGAAACAGCCCAGTGGGCTGCTCCTGACAGACATGACCTCAGGCTATCTGAGCAGCTGTGCATCCATGCCCTGAGACTGAGAAACAGCTACACATGCCACTCCTGGCAGGCATGCCCCAGGCTGGCCCAGCAAACATATACCCATGTTCTCTGTTGATATCATGGCACCCTGGTTCCAATGCCAGTGAGCCAGACCACAACTGGCTGATCCACCAAGTGCATGCACACAACCCTGACCTGAGAAATAACCCTGCAAGCTCACCCCTAAAAAAGTCATGCCACTATAGCAGCAAACTTTTTTAGAGTAGGGCACTGAGAATTCTCAAATGCTTCTCTGGATCTAGCTGCCCAGTGAAGTTGCCACACTCCAGGCCAGTACTGGGGAATGTCTGTAAGAGATCTGGTGATGTGGCCTGTCCTCAAGTCTCCCAGCAGTGGGTAGCCGCACCAGTCATGGGGGTAGCAGGGGAGTGATGCAGACTCTGTGAGATTCCTTGGTTATTGATAGCCTTAGTGTGTTGGTTTTCTTGAACACTGGTTATAGTAGTACTGAACTGGTCACTTGGACAGAATCAGGACCTCCTGGTTAGTCAGAGGGGTACAGGCAGTGGTGATAGCTGAGATTGCTCCGCCATTTTCTCCTTCCTAGGTGCAGTGTTATTCTACCGAGAGATGCTGTAATGGACTGTGTTGGCTGGCCTCCAGCCCAGAGGTGGTGCTTGCAAAAGAGCACCAGCTGTGGTAGTAGCAGTGGGATTTTTGCTTGCTTTAGGTTGCCCTCTGGTTTCTCAGGCAATAGGTGGGGCCATAGAGCTTCCAAGAGTTTCTGTTTTTTGTGTTAAGCTACCAGGGCAGGTGGCAGAACAAAGTCAGGTGGGGGCTGGGTCAGGCAGGTTTGCACTCTGAGTCTTCACATTCAGGGAAAGCCGCAGCCCCTGTGGGTGCTGGAGGACAGGAACAGTTCTCAGGCCACTGGGTTGATGTTCCAGAGGGGACTGTTGCAGAATGGCTGTAATTTCAAAGTCAAAAAACAACAGATGCTGTAGGCTGTGGAGAAAAGGGAATGCTTATATCTTCTTTCCCCTTTGGTTGGTTGGTATGTAAATTAATTCAGCCCCACTGTGGAGAGCAGTTTGGAGATTTCTCAAAGAACTTAAAACAGAGCCACCATTTGACCCAGCAATTCCACTACTGGGTATATCCCAAAAGGAAAATAAATCACTCTACAAAAAGGACACCTGCACTCATGTTCATTGCTTTGCTATGCACAATAGCAAAGATATGGAATCAACCTAGGTGCCCATAAATGGTGGATTAGATAAAGAAAATATGACATGTATATACTGTAGAATACTACACAGCCATAAAAAGAATGAAATCCTATCCTTTGCAGGAACATGGATGCAGCTGGAGGTCATTATCCTAAGCAAATTAATGCAGGAACAGAAAACCAAATACCACATGTTATAACTTATAAGTGGGAGCTAAACATTGAACACACACTGACACAAACATGGGAACAACAGACACTGCAGACTACTAGGAGGAGAGAGGGAAGTGGGCGTGGGTTGAGAAACTATCTATTGGTTACTACGCTCACTACCTGGGTGATGGGATCTATACCCCAAACCTTAGCATCACACAATATGCCCATGTAACAAACCTGAACATGTACCCCCGTATCTAAAATAAAATTTGAAAAAAATTTAAAACTATATAAAAATGTTTAAATTGTGAGGCAAAACCAGCCATAGATAAAGAAAAAGTAATGAACAGAAAATGGAAAACATTAATAAACATATATCAGATAAAGGGTGAATTTCATAGCATATTGAAAAAATTTCTTCACGGTAATAAAGAAGAGCACATCATCTAATAAACAGTGTAAGATATGAGCTCCACCAGGTATTTAGAGAAATTATAATACAAACAGTTAATGCATGCATGAAAACAATTATAGCTTCATTCATAGTTCAAGAACTGCAAGTTAAATAAAGTATAATTTGTCTTTTCACTTATGAGGCTGATTACCCAGTAATGATTCTGGGCAAGTTCCTTCTATCTCTGGCCTCAGTTCTAGACATTGTAAGACGAGAAAATGGGACTAAGTAGTCTCTTGAAGTCCTTGCTGTGGCGAGGACTAGCAGATTAAGCAAAGCCCTCCGCCTGGTGAAGAGGGAATTTGCAAGAGCACAACACAAAGCACATGAGGTTGGGATCACTGTGCATGGGGACACCAAAGGGATGCAGAAAACCTCATGATAATGGTTGATTTGATATTCTGTAATGAGTGTTTATTCATCTTCATTACGTTTTATAATGGTTTCACAAATGGAAGTTTCTTTAATCTTCGTGGTCCTCTCATATCTATGGTTTATTTGTTTGTTGGTTGGTTTGTCAAACAAATAGTTTGTATTTGATTACAAATTATCTCCCAATCCTATGGGGTTTATTCATTTATTTATTCATCCGAGTATGTGAAATTTTCACGTGGCTCCCCAGTCAGATCTGTGCATAAAGGTATATTCAGAGAAGAATCAGATATCCATCTCCATTCTCTCTTTCCTTTCTACCAATTCCTGACCACACAGGTGACCACTCTCATTGGTCTCTGGGTTTTTCCTTTCTTTTTTCTTTTTTTCCTGCAATGAGTAGGTAAACGGATATTTTCTTATTTTGCATGCATTGTTACAAGACACTTTAAATTTATCATTCCACAATGTATTTATAATTAACATACATCAGTTCATGGACATCTTCCATGTTCCTTTGAATAGCTACATAGTACTTCATTTTATAGTTGTACTATCATTTATACAACCCCTCTTTTCTGTGTGGATATTTTGGTTGTTTCCAACATTTTGCAGTCATAAATAATGCTGAAATTAATATGTTTACTGTAATTCCACACTTTGACTTATATTGTTCTGTTGGTCTGGAATTTCTATTATAACTCTACCCCTCTCACCCAGCGTCAGGCCAAACTGATGGAACAATTATTTTTTTTTTCGAGCTATGAGATATTATTATTATTATTATACTTTAAGTTTTAGGGTACATGTGCACAATGTACAGGTTAGTTACATATGTATACATGTGCCATGCTGGTGTGCTGCACCCATTAACTCATCATTTAGCATTAGGTATATCTCCTAATGCTATCCCTCCCCCATCCCCCCACCCCACAACAGTCCTCAGAGTGTGATGTTCCCCTTCCTGTGTCCATGTGTTCTCATTGGAACAATGAATTTATGAACAAGACCCTTGCATCTTCCTGTCTTAGTCTACATCCCATGGAAAGAAAAATGACTTGAAATCAGGACTGATTTTTTTCATTTTCAGCTTTACTCCTCAATCCTAAGCAATATTCCCCTTTGTTAGATGACGGCAGCTTTCTATACGCCAGCAGGTATTTCGACTCCAAATTCAATGGAAGATTATGACTCAGGACATTTATTACAAGCTGGAAAGAATTTAGGGCCTGGCTTGGCCTGACTCCTGGACACTCTGTGATCCTAGGGACAGACACACTAGAACTGGCTGGCTAGAACTGAGTCTGCAAGGCCCTGGAGAGTGGCTCCAGTGTACCTGAGGTCATCTGTGACGTTCACTGCTCTATCCCTGGGGTGCATCTGGAGCCTGGAGAGATGCTATCTGGGCTCCTTGGTTCAGTAAAGCTCTGTGTTGCCAGAGGACTCCAGGTATTTGTTGGAGGGTGGTATCAGTTGAGTTGTGCCTAAAATAATACTTTCTGGCTTCTCTACTCACAAATCTCACAGAATACTGCAGCTGCTTTCTCTGGGTAATTTAAAACACTTTTTGTGGTCCCAGAACCCTTCATCTTTCTTTCCCTTCTTCATCTGTCCTCAACAAAGAATCCATAGTTGCCTGAATGAGGCATACGTGTTTGTATAATCAAGGAATATCATAGTCATGAATGCACAGAGGGCCCACTAAACTCAAAGCCCTTCGTATTTTTTTTTGTTTATTATTTTATTTTTTTTTCTAGCAGGTATTCTGAGCATCAGAAGCAGACAGTGATTGTCCAAGATCCTACAGAAAGTTGGTAGCACAGATGGGGCTACATAGAATATAATCTGCAAGAAGAAAATACAAAGTGTTCCTTGCTCCAGGACTTGATGTAATGAGTGTGGGTGTTGTAGACATTTCTTGGCTTCTAAGCATAAGAATGTCATTCCTATTTTGGGGGAATTAACCACATGAGCCCTGAAATCCAGAGGCTCTGCCACTTTTTATAACAGAATAGGAAAGTCTGGACACTTGTTTTCCCTGCCTCCACTGAGAGACAACCTTATGTGAGTACATGCCGTGTTCAGATCATCAGATGCACAAACTCTGGACTGCGCTTGGTAGCTAGTGATAGTAGGAGGTGAAGATTCATTTCTGGGGCAGTTACAGCAATGGCAGCTGTATTTGACTTCTCAGAAGAGAAGTGGAAATAATGGCCCATGCATTGAAGAGCATCTGGCTTTGGCATATTGGCTGAGAGACATGTAACCTCCATCTACTCTGAGGTAGCACCAATGAGCTCCACAAAGGGCAATATCTGACTAATTTTGACTGTGATTCTGCATTCAATGACTTCTTTGTTTTTGCCTTCTCTTTTAACTTGAATTTCTAGGTTTCCTAGTGGTTTTGTGAACCAGTCAGATACTTGTATTTTCACAGAGCCAAATAGACTTCTTTGAAATTAAGAAGAAAATAATTGGGCAAGTCTTGCTAGGGAATGGTGTGAAGAGTTCCTTGGATTACTCCAAACCAACAACCACAGCTGGTGAAAGTTATTTTTATTTTATTTCTTTTAGATTTTATTTTTATTGTACATATTTAAGGTATACAACATGATGTTTTGATACACATATACATAGTTAAATGATTACTGCCGTCAAGCCAACTGCCATATCCATTGTGTGATGTAGTTACCTTTCTGTTATTGTGAGAGAAGCACATAAATACTTGATGATAGTTTCCAGTAGATGATACTAAGAGTTGAGTGACCTGGTGGCTTCTCCTCTGGAATAGCAGTGTAAGGAGATCCATGGAAATACCCTCAAACCAAACAATCATACTTGATAAAAGTGATTTTTTAAAGCAGCCACTTGAAGTCTCTGGGAATTGTCTTAAGTGCATACATTTATTTTTAAAACTCTACTAAACCTTGAAAGAACACAGAGTGTCTACAGCATTTGAGTCATAACCCACTCTATACTTTCTATATCCTAGCTCAATATGAGGGAAGCTTCACTCAGGGCACATCTAGCCAAGAAATGGGAGAGTCTCTTTCCTCTCACTTCCCTTTAAAGGGTTATGATATCTCACCAGAGGCAAAAGGTTGCCAGCATCTCTCAAACCCATTCCAAGGTTGTATTGCAGAGATTCCAGGTGAGTGTGATGAAGTGGTACAGAGCTCCATTCTTCCATCCAACACTACTTGTAGTGGAGAGGTTCTACCCCAGGCATCGTAGGTCAAGAACGCTGAGACCCCCATAGCCCTCGGCACAGCTCATTTGCCAGGGAGAGTTTTCATGCCAGTGAATGCCTGCCAACAACATCAGAGGATGTTCTGGCTCATGGTCAGAACCCAGTTGGTAAAACAGGGCTGTCACTCTGAGAAAAGTGAACCACTCTTTCCAAAACAGCTCCTTAGAAGGAACTCAGTGATTTTCCAAAAGTGAGAGGCAGGCTATAAGAATAGAGAGCTCCAAAGTCCTCCCTAAGGAACTGACAGTATTAGGAACAGAGTATAAGGAATATCCAGCCTAACTGCGCTCTTAAAAACTATGGAGGCTGGGCGTGGTGGCTCACGCCTGTAATCCCAGCACTTTGGGAGGCCAAGGCGGGCGGATCACGAGGTCAAGAGATCAAGACCATCCTGGCTAACATGGTGAAACCCTGTCACTACTAAAAATACAAAAATTACCTGGGCATGGTGGCACGCAACTGTAGTCCCAGCTACTCAGAAGGCTGACGCAGAAGAATCACTTGAACCCAGCAGGCAGATGTTGCAGTGAGCCAAGATCATGCCACTGCACTCCAGCCTGGCGACAGAGCGAGATTCTGTCTAAAAAAAAAAAAAAAGAAAAAAAAGAAAGAAAAAATTGAGATTTTAGTGGGGTTTTAGTGGTAAACAATTAAGAGTAAGTTGGAAGCCCATGAGATAAAAATCTAATGATTAATGAAATTGAACATGCCAACTGATAAAGTAAGCGTTTGAGGTTTTCCAGGAAAATATTGATGATAAATTGTCATGGGAGAGTTACCCATGATACATTTTAATTCCACCAAAATTATCACAAAAATATGTCAACATAATTAGAACATACAGTAATGGTGAGAAAATGCACACATCTCAATGGAATAAAAGATAAACTCAATGCCTTTGAGAATTTTACAACTGATAAGGGCAGAATTCCACATCACTTAAGAAATGTTAGTAATTCAGAGAATGATGTTTAGACTGATTACTGGCAATTCAAGGAGTAAATACTGGATTTCCACTCCACTCATTATCTCAAAGTACATTTTAGGTGGTCGAGGATTTAAACATAAAGATCAAACTATAAAAGTATTCAAAGTAAACATGAGACAAGTTTTGTAGAATATTTACACGTGAGTGATTTTCTGAAGTAAATTAATATCATTAACTACAAGCGAATAAAAAGTTTTACAGTGAAAATCAGGCACACAGTAAAAAAACAGAAATTTTTAAAATGTACAAACACATATGGTGGGAATAGAGATATTCTATAATATATTGAAAGAATTTTTAAAACACAATAAGGAAAATAGATCTTTTCATAGAAAAATAAACATAGACCATGAACATATGGTTTATTAAAAAGTAATGCAAGTAGCTAGTACATAGTTGAAAATAAATAAAACTACCCCCATAATTAAATAAAACCACACCAAGTTAAAACAAACACACGAGTCTTTTGTTGTCATTCCTATGAGATGGTCTTCCAAATTTGGGGCAAATTTCATTTGCCAGCAGTCTGTGTCTCAATTATTGTAAAAGGAGTAGCTCGGTCTCTTAGGACTCTTCCTGCTGTGAGAAAGATTCTAAGAATCTTACTAAAGTTTCTTCCAAGTGAGCTGTGAATGTGCAGTAGAATAGCAGAAAGCTCGTGCAGTGGGCACACCACAAGTGAGAACACCAAGGTGATGCGGAAGACCTGGATGGTGGCAGAATTAGCATATTGTGGACGGTTACTTTATAGTTGAGTTGCTGACTTCTTTGGGGTCTCCTCAAATCTATATTTTTCTTTGATTCCACACTTTGGCTTGGATCATTCTATTTTCCTGGAATTCCTATTGTCACTGTGCTTTTTGGCAAATTAGCCCCTCAACTAGTCTTTTTTGAAAGGCTAATGAATCCTCCTGCTTTTTCAACATTCTACCAAAGGGAATGACATCATATTAGAACAGATAGTTCCCAGCCCCAGCTCTGCCCCTGATTTCTAGATTAAACTTTGATGGATCCCTGGATTCCAGTTTTCCCATCCACAAGATGGGGGGTTTTGTCTGGATATTTCAAAGGGACTTTCCAACTTCAAATTCAAGAAAAGTTGGAATCTGTTACAAGCTGAGAAGCACCTGGTACTTGTGCATGATGCTTATCACTCTGGGCTCCAAAAGACAGACACACATGGCTGGCTAGAACAGAGTGTCCCCATCCCAGGAGGTACTGGACAAGGAAGGCCTAAGAAGGTTGTTCAAAAATTATCATTAGTGATCCCCTCTTTCAACCCCCATGGAGCACACAGAACCTGCAAATATGTTATCAGTGTTTCCAGTCTCAGCAAAAACTGTTTTGTTAGAGAACATTATGCCTCTAGGAGGAACATGGTAGCAGTGGAGCTGTCCCAGAATAACCATATCTTTTCTGACTGCAATGCAAATTCTGAGCAGTGATTTACCATTTTAGAGTCTTTGTGTAATTTCAGTAATATCATGCAGCCCCTGAACTTCTCATCTTTCTCATAATTCTTGATCTCCCCTCATGATTACAGAATTGTAAATGCCTCTTCAAGGAAGTAAGTGGATTAGAGAATCCAGGCAAGAGGCGGTGAAGTCCGTACTATTGCCAATCTCCATTTCCTTTTTACAGTTGATTAAAACTGTAGGTCATAAGCTGGGGCTAGAACACAGAGTGAAGGAAAGGAGGGGCATAGTAGGTGCTCCAGTGCTCACAGTGGGATGAGAATGGTCGTGTGGGCAACTTTCCTGTCTTAGCCTCTAAGCCTACAAACACCATTCCCAGCAGAAGCTGCAAAGTCCACATGCCTGTTTCTCTGACTTCTTGGCAGCCTCCACATGTGCATATGCACCGGTTCACACAGTCAGAGGTACACACTGCAATGGACTGAGAACTGGTGATAGAAAAAAGCAGACATGGAGGTTGTAGGAAGTGAGAGTTTACTCCGGCAGCAGTGGCATAAATGGCTACAGCATCTATTTCCAGGGAGGAGAGTGGAAGTGGTGTCCAATTTGGCAATGTTGGTGGCCAGACATGGTGTTGCCATGCATGGAGGCAGCAGTGGTGTGCTCTGTTGTGATTGGAGAGAAAAAGACTGTGGTACCAGTATTGTTGAGGAATGAGGGTGCCCATAAAAACACTAAACAGTAGGCTGGGAGAATAAGGTATCATCTAGTGCGGAGAAGCTGAAGATGCAGCCTGTGATTAAAATATAGGCAGAAAAATGGTTCAGGCCCGTTAAAGGTGACCTTGTGAAATAAATTACTGCCATTGAAGAAACTGATTAAAAAAAAGAAATCTGGCCTTCTGCCCAATAAGAAAAGGCACATTCTTAGGAATATTTCCATGGTGATTAGGGAGTGTCCCTTCTATTTCCAGAGGCGAACATTTGTGCTGTTCACTTTATACCTGCCAACGTGTAAGTTTCAAGGGGAGTTTGGAACCCTAGGAAGATCCACAGTATGGGAGATGTGTCCATGCTTTGGACTGTCTACTATGTGGAACTCCCTTGTTATGTTGTGGGATCTCCCTATTTAAGGCCATCTTTGAGACTTGCTGAGTGACAGAGCTGGGTTCCTACTGCAAAAGCAGAACAAAACAGGGGGCACTTTCCTTCATCCCTGAGGCCTAGGGCTGCACTAACATGCTCAGCAAATGTAATGCTCCCATATGTAACCTTGGATCTCCATTGAGTGACTCAAAGAAGCAAGGATGAAGGGGCATTCTTTCCCAGAACAAAGTAGTTTTGTTGTCCACAGCAATACCCAATTCCAGAGTCATGGGTGGCAGTGATGAGTGTCCAGGACTGCAGCAGCTGTGTACACATCACACAATTGTTGAGAAGTGGTTCTGGCTGTTGTTACTCTACCTAGACACTCATATCTTACAATGGTCCTGATCCTGAATCTTCAGGCTTCTCAGAAATCTGTGAGCTGTGTTTTGCAAGTTGGGTTATCCAGCAAGCTCAGGGTTCTCAGGGGCTGAGACAGAGTTAAGGATGCAAGTTGCCTTGTGAGGTCACACCTGTGAAAGTAAAGGTGAGAAAGCAGGATTAGGCAAAGGATGCCATTGCCAAGCTGTCCTGACAACATCTCTGTCAGCCCAACAGGAAGCTCTGGAGCAAGAGCAAGAATTTTTTGTAAGAGAAGTTCAACACTGGGCATGAAGGGTAGAATCTCATACTACAGCCTTACTTTGCCTTTGGCTGGAGGGCCCTGGTTCTGTGTGATCTCAGCTCAAACACTGAGGTTGTGCCTGAGGTCAAGCAGTGGCTGGCAGCAATTAGCTAACCACACTCCACACAGCTGGGCAACAAGGTGCTCCTTGAAGGGGGATCCAAGCAGTACCTCTGTCAGCCACAGTGCACCCCTGGCACTGCTGGGATCCGGGCTCCACACACTTTGGGAAGCTTCTCCCAGGCTCTGGTGGGCTCTCCCTCTGAGATAAGCCATAAGAAGGTGGAAGGGAAGGGGGTACACAACAGCTGTGGCCTCTGCAGTTGTTGTGTGGGTGGCAATTAGTTCTCATCATCACCCTCCTGTATTCTCATTTTAAAGTCTCCCACCTTCAGCTACGATCACTGCTGATGTCAGTGGCTTACCTGGTGGTAGGACTCACATTCTCATTCCTGTGCGTAACTATGCCCCACTCAGGACAGGGTATCCTGCTAAAAATTTAGAATAAATCTCTTCTTTTGACTAAGCAGACATGCTACTTAGAGAGTCTGCCCTTTAATTATCATGATGTTTGTTTGGAGCCCTGCTTAGTAAAGCTTAAACATTATTCACCATGATCCTTGAAATTCACAGCCCCTGCTGTATGTTAGGGAAGATACAGAATAGGAGCCCTTACCCAATGCCTAGACAGATGACAACCAGTGGCCTTGTCCCTTGCCCAGCCTCCTCATCCTCAGGACCCTGGGGGTCAGGACAGCAGCCAGGAGGTGAGAAAGGAAACTGGTCTACAAAGGAGTCTCAGAGCTTTCTTTTTTCCCTCTTTCAGTGGTGATTCCCTCCATTATACCTGATTTTATTTAGCTGTGCTTCACTCCTTTCCATCTTGACTATAGTAGCAAATGATTCGCCTATTTTGTAATTTTTTCAAAAACAATATTTAAATCTATTAATTAGAGCTACTGTTTGTCTCTTCTTGACCTCAAAAATTTGCTCTTATCTTTATTATTGCTTTTTTTTGGCCTTATTCTCTCTTTTTCTTTTTTTGTTGAAAATTTGATTTATTTACACTTACTATTTCATTTTTGTTGATACAAGTATTTAAGGCCTGGGTGTGTCCTCTGTATCATTGTTTACTTTTTTGTCCACTTGGTTTGTCTTGTACCAATATAGTGTGTTCAGTTATCCTACTGTTACTGTGTTTTTATCTATATCTCCTTGGTGTATCCCATATTTTCTTCTTTATAAAGTGTTTTCTGTGCTATATAGTGCTTACATACTTATAACTAATATCTTTACTGAGAATTGTGGCTTTTAATGTTCAAAAGTGTCCTTCTTACTGTTTCAGCAACAAAACAAGTTATAACCAATGTATGTAATAAATATCTATGAATCCACGCTGATATAAAAAAACAATTGAGTAAGTAAATAAATGAGGGATAATAAACAATTATCTGACATCAGATATTTATAGATTATATTCTATCTATAATTGTTATAGAATAATAATTATAATTATCTATCATTCTTATAGAATAATTCCAAACAATTTATTTAGATACTTCCCCTTTAAGGAATATCTTACATATGCTTGTGCAGTGACTTCCTTTCAAAGAGTACAGTATGGAAGGATAGGGGGAAAAGTTGACTTTTCAATATAGAAACTTGACAAACACTGCCTCAGCCTGGCCATCTAGGTCAACATCATCAATAGTAAATCATGTTGAAGTCAGTACCCTGGATATTACATGATAAGAAGGGCACTTTACCTCTGATGTTTTCCTCCAAAAAACCACAACCCCAGTATGAGAAAAACATCAGACAAATCTCAGTTGAGGGACATTCTGTAAAATACTTAAGCAGTACTCCTCAAAACTGTCAAGGTCTTCAAAAACAAGGAAAATGTGTGCAACTGTCACAACCAAGAGGAGCCTAAGAAGACATGACCACTAATTATAATCCAAATTGTCCTGGATGGGCTCCTGAAACAAAAAGAACCCTGGTAACAGCAAAGGCAATATGAACAAAGTCTGGACTTTAGTTAATAATGTGTCAATTCTGGTTCATTCCTTGTGACAAATGCACCCTAGTAAAGTGTTAACAGAAGCAAGGACTGCACACCAGCACACAGAAAGTCTCGCAAATGCTCTGAGCCTCCAGGACTCTTTCTCTGTATTTTCACATGTGGACATCCTCCTTCTGGGAATGAGTTTATTTCAATCATAGGCTCTCCTATTCTTTACACACATATTTCTGGACCCCACTGTTTCCTTTGAAAAGGGCAGAGGCAAAAGTTCAAGAGAGCTCTGCATTGAAAATCAGATGTTCTTTCTGAATAATTTGAAGTTTTTACTGTTCTCTGACTTCAGATTTTGTTGAAGAAGTGATGTTTCTGAGGTTTTCTCATTCTTCTGTGTAATGATATGGCTTTGTAAGAATACCCTGGGAGATTTACATTCGTAAGGACACCATAACTCTAGCTACCCTCAAAGTCTGGCGAATTTTTATTTTTCTGGTAAAATACTCAACTGGAGAATATTTTTGTAAGAATACTTAAAAATTTTGACTTCATAGAAATTGAAAAACTTTGTAAGGTTAAAATATATATTCTAGCTAAAACAATGGTTAACAACCAACCAGAAAAAAATTTTTAAATGTATGAGAGCAAGGGGTGGGTTTTCTTTGTATAAGAATCACTCTTACAAATCAGTTGTATTATGGACACCTAGTAGAGAAAAGAGCAAAGGGTATGAAAAGACAGTAAACAGGGAAAAATAATGTTAACACATGAATCAATATGAAAAGTGTACCACCTTGTTTATCATTAAACACAAATTAAAAATTATCATATTATCATTTCATTTCCTTTATCACAAATTTAGGCAAATTATTTCCCATCTCTAGACATGCTCAGCAGACACAATGCTCCCACCTGGAATTTTAGATCTCCCTGGAGTGACTTGAAGCAGCAACTGTGCTCAGATACCCCTCTCCAGCATAAGGCAATGTTCTGGTCAGCAACGAACAGCATATGTGATGGTGCTCTCATAAAATTATAATGGAGCTGAAAAATTCCTATCACTTAGTAATGTCATAGCTGTGGTAATGTCGCAGTACAATGCACTACTCACATGTTTGAGGTGATGCTGGAGTAAACAAGCGTACTCCACTGCCAGTCATATAAACGTACAGCATGCAATCATGCACAGTACATAATACTTAATAATGATAGTAAATGACTATGTTACTATAATTAGTATACTATACTTTTTATCATTATTTTAGAGTGTCCATCCTCTACTTATTACAAAATAATTCAAAACAGTCCCAGGCAGTTTCTTCAGTCTATAATCCAGAAGAAGGCATTGTTATAACCAGAGGTGACAACTGTATGTGTGTTATTGCTCCCGAAGACCTTCCATCATGGCAAGATGGAAGGAAGACAGTGATATTGATGATCCTGACCCCTGACCCTGTGCAGGCCTAGGCTATTATGTGTTTGTATATTAGTTTTTGTTGTTTTTGTTTTTGTTTTTGAGACGGAGTCTCCCTCTGTCGCCCAGGCTGGAGTGCAGTGGCGCGATCTCGGCTCACTGCAAGCTCCGCCTCCCAGGCTCACGCCATTCCCCTGCCTCAGCCTCCCGAATAGCTGGGACTACAGGCGCCTGCCACCACGTCCGGCTAACTTTTTCTGTTTTTAGTAGAGACGGGGTTTCACCATGTTAGCCAGGATGATCTCAATCTCCTGACCTCGTGATCCGCCTGCCTTGGCCATCCAAAGTGCGGAGATTACAGGCGTGAGCCACCGCGTCTGGCCAACAAAAAGTTTTAAAAGGAAAAAAAATAATTTAAATGGAAAAAAGCCTATAGAATAAGGATATTTTTAAAAATAGTTTTGGGTAGCTGTACAATGTGTTTGTGTTTTAAGCTAAGTTTTACTACCAAAGAGTGAAAAAATTAAAAATAAAAAAGTGTATAAAGATTTTACAGTAAGTTAAGATTAATCTATTATTGCAGAAAGAAAACTTTTAAGTAAATTTAGTGTAGTCTAAGCATATAATGTTTATGTTTACAGTACTGGACAGCAATATCCTAGCTCTTGACATTCACTTACCATTCACTTAATGATTCACAAGACCAATCAACTTGCAGACCTTCAAGCTCCATTCACGATAAGTCCTCTATACAGGTATGCTATTTTTAAATATTTTATACCATATTTTTACTGTACCTTTTCTACATTTAGATATGTTTAGATACACAAGTACTTACCATTGAGTTGCAATTGACTACACCATTCAGTACAATAACATACTGTACAGGTTTGTAGCTTAGGAACAATAGGCTATACCATATTGCCTAGCTGTGTAGTAAGCTATACCATCTAGGTTCCTGTAAGTCCACTCTATGATGCTCTTGCAAGGTGCAAGATACAAGAACATCATAGAGTGGACCACCAAGACTCCAGTTATCCTAAAAGTCTGGTGAGGGTTTTGGTTTTTTCTTTGTTTTTTTTTTTTGTAAAATAGTGATTTGAGGAATTCCTAAGAATGATAAAAATTTGACTTCATAAAAATTGATAATATTTGGAAGGGAAAATATGATATAAACAAAGGAAAAGAATGCTATCCTGCATTGCATAACTAAGCCACAAAATCACCTAACAACCCATTTCTGAGACCATATCACTTGTCACTAAGTGACCCGTGACTGTAGTTAACAACTCACCAGAAAAATATTTGTTAATGTATTAAAGAAAATAGTGAATCTTATTTAAATAATAAGCACTCCTACAAATAGATTGAAATAATCTGGACAATCCAATAAGAAAGGAAGCAAAGGGTATTAAAAAGCAGTCACTGGGGAAAGGTTAACATCTGAATCAATATGAAAGCTATACCATCTCACTGAAAACTAAACACAAGTTCAGAATTCATCATGTTTCCTTTGCATTTTTTTTTTCTTTTTGAGATGGAGTCTTGCTCTGTCGCCCAGGCTGGAATGCAGTGGCGCGATCTCAGCTCACTGCAACCTCCGCCTCCCTGGTTCAAGCAATTCTCCTGCCTCAACCTCTTGAGTAGTTGGTATTACAGGTGCCTGCCACCATGCCTGGCTAATTTTTATATTTTTAGTAGAGACAGGGTTTCACCATGTTGGCCAGGATGGTCTCAAACTCCCGACCTCAAGTAATCCACCCACCTTGGCCTCCCAAAGTGCTGGGATTACAGGCATGAGCCACCACGCCTGGCCTTCCATGGCTTTTTTTTTTTTTTTTTTGGTATCACAATGGGTTTGCTAAAAACTAGGCAAATTCTTTCCTATCTCTGGAATTCAGTTCTAACAAACGTAAAAATGAACAAGGTAGAAAGATTGTCTCTAAAACTCCTACAGCCCTTTCCACAATGAAAGAGGCTAAAAGATACTATAAAGCTATTTTATTGAAACGTGTGAGATAAGAATAAAAAATACAGAAAGTTAAGATAATTAAAATGAGAGAATAAGGGGGTGCTGAAAATTCCACTGAGAATAGCTGACTTGTCACAGAGTTGTAGAAAATCATCTCAGCCAGATTGCTTCCATCTGCAGTGTCTTCTCTTTGTTTTTGCTTTCACACATTACCTTATGCTGTTCCATCACTCTAGGCTGTCAGGCTCAATCCAATGTACCACCTTTCATGGCCCAGATCAAGTGGATCCATCAAAGTGATCTTATTAGGAAGTTAGCGCTACATCTTAGTTCTAGGCCCAGCAAGGCTACGGAGCACTCTGTGATTGAAAGACCTTCATTCTCCTCTCTGGGACTCAGTTTTCTCCTCCTTAATGTGAGAAGGTGGTTCGTGATAATGTCAAGGGGTAATTCCTGTTGTAAATTGGATGGAAGGCTGTGTAATCAGGGGACATGCTAAGAGCTGATAAACACTGGGTGCCTGTTTTTACCTCCTAGGGTTGACACCTGCTTACCCTTGAGATGGCTGACCCACATGACTGGTTGGAGGAGACTCTCTCTGTCTCAGTTCTAGACAGGGCATGAGAAGTGGCTTGAGTTTTCCTGAAGCTGACCAGTGGCTGCTCTATCGTTCCATCTTGGGAATGACCGTAAAGCCTCAGGGACGAGCAGAGGGCTGCTGGCCTCAGACAAGAAGCCAGAGCCCTGCTGGGTTTTGGATTAGTGGATCCAGATGGTGGAAACAAAGGGAGGAGAGCAGAGAATATATGTCTCCTCTTGTAATTGAAAACTTGATGTCTGCTATGCTCATGAAGCCACTGTGAGTCACTCAAATGGCATTTTAGAGGACTTAAATGTGCCAGGTGGACCCCAAATCCAGTCATTTTTCCCCTTCTTCTGACTTCCTCCCAAAAGTTACCCACATGGTCAAATTTCTCCTTAGAAAGCTCTCAGTCAGGGGTGTCCAATCTTTTTTTTTTTTTTTTTGAGCTGGAGTCTTGCTCTGTCGCCCAGGCAGGAGTGCAGTGGTGGATTCTTGGCTCACTGCAAACTCTGCCTCCCGTGTTCATGCCATTCTCCTGCCTCAGCCTCCCAAGTAGCTGGGACTACAGGTGCCTGCCACCACGCCCGGCTAATTTTTTGTATTTTTAGTAGAGAGAGGGTTTCACCGTGTTAGCCAGGGTGGTCTCGATATCCTGACCTCATGATCGGCCCGCCTCGGCCTCCCAAAGTGCTGGGATTACAGGCGTGAGCCACTGCACCTGGCCTGGGATGTCCAATCTTTTGGCCTCCCTGGCCCACATTGGAAGAATTATCTTTGTCCACACATAAAATACACTAACACTAACGATAGCTGATGAGCTAAAAAAAATCACAAAGTAACTCATTTACGAATTTGTGTTGGGCCATATTCAAAGCCATCCTGGGCCACATGCAGCCTGCAGGCCACAGGTTGGACAAGCTTGCTCTAGGTAGTTTGGAGGCTCTGTTAGAGGGGCTCAAAAACTCCACATGCTTAGGCCTTCTCTTTTCCAGATGGTGTTACTGAGGTTAGTGAGAACAGGGAACTCATCCAGGTCTGGTAGGAGTAAGACTTAGGTCTGGGAGGTGGCACAGTACTACCTGTTCCTGAATTCCAGAAGGGAATTGGAGGACAGAGGGTACCTGGAAGGGACTTGAAGCTGGGTAAGTTAACGTGGGTAGAAAGACTCCCTTCTCTGCCCAGTTACACAGCCTCCTAGGTGGGCAGGACCAAGCTTAGATGTGGCAAAAAAAAAAAAAAAAAGATTCTTGGTCCAAAGTCGCATCTCCCAAATTGGGCCCTCATCATGCTGTGAATTCCTTATTTCTATTAATTAATAATTTCCTCTGAAATTCTAAACAATTGGAAAACAATGAAAGACTCCAAGTATTAGGAGACAAATACTGAGTTTCTATAATTCAATTGGAATTATAGAAATTACATTTGAAACAATTTGATCAAGTCAGCTATTTTCAGACAATTGTACAACGAACCCATGTCTGGGAATCAGAGAACCAGTTCTTTTCTGGGTTTGACTTACTGAGTGAAATTAGGAAATGCATTTCTCCCTTCAAGAGGTCTGTGCAATCGTGATAAAGTAAGGAGGGAAATGACATCTCCCCACAGTCATTTTGTTGTCCCTTATGCCATTCAAGATTTGTTAATCAGGTGTCAATATCTCTAGGGAGGCCAGGCAGGGGCAGCAAAGTGAAACATGTTGGGGCCTCATACCTCTCTTTGAGGTCTTGGGTCTCCAAGTCCTTGTCTGGTTCCAGCACTCCTTGGACAAGCTGTCTTCCCTAGTAACAGCATCTCTCATTGCTTGAGAAGTTGGAAGAACTGGTACCCCATATCTGCCTTTGAAATCTGGTTTGTGTCTAGAGGACACACCCAATGCATGGATCACATCCAGAATTATTGCAGAGGGAAGCAATGAAATGGAAGCAAGAAAAATATCTTCTTTTCAACTCACCCAAAACATTACTCACGCTTTCTTTTTTCTTGATCTCCTTCAAGTGCATTAATAATTTTTCTCCAACTTCTTTCAGAGAGTAGTTTCCAGGATAATTTTTTGGGGTAGTTGAAGACAATAGAAGGCAGAAGAGGAAGAATAAGTAACTTCCACAATCTCCTCCCCAAGAGGTATAAAATAACACCACCACCAAGAAATTTCTAAACAAAACCACATCCTCAACATAACTTGAAAACAAAGAATGCCAAAAATACAAAATACCTGTCAGTGAAAAGGGAGCAAACAACAAATCCCAGGGCTGGGACTCACACTCTCCTGCTGTTTCCAGCTCCACTGTAAAACTTAAAGCTTTGCGAAATCGACCAAAAACACTGCTGAGGAAGGAATGACATAACCAAGATGGTGAAATAGAAGGCACCTGCCCATGTCCCACCAGAATGACAAGAATTCTACACTCATCTACAGTCCAAAGTCTGTCTGTGGGAGCCTCTGGAGCTGGATTTAGGGGGGAGTTTGTGAAACTCTGGTGGAGCCCAAGACCTTGGAGGGTCATATTGAGAGTGCGGACCAACACCCACGTGGCTGATCCGCTGAGCTGTCTCCAGAGTTCAATCCCAGAAATGGCCCGTTCAGGGGTTTGGTTACATTTGGCCTTGAGCCTGCAATCAAACCCATCTGCTGTGGGGTCCAGAATGAATCACACACACTAGGGCTTTGGCAGAAAGGCCCTTCTGCTCGCTGACTGGGCAGTGAACCTGAAAGTTGCCTTGTGATTCAGCTCCAGCCCCCATCAGCTGAGGTCCCAGCTCAGAGCTGCTCACACAACAACCCAGAGGGAGACTCACATGTATCTCATAGCCTAAGATCCTAAGCCTGCCTGACAGGCTTGCCAACCTCTGTTGCACAGCAGGTCGAGATGGGATCCAGTCTCAGCTCTGACACTTCCTGCTGTAATTGAACTATCCTTTCGGTGCTGAGACTTGCAGGGAGATATGTACTTGTCTTGGCCAACAAGATGGACTCTCCAGCCTCTATCCCACAGCAGATCCCAAGGGGGGGCCATTCGCAGCTTCAGCTCCTTCTGCTGGAATCAGGAAACTATTACGTCTCCACAGGAACTTGCTGGAAGATGTGCACTCCTTCTAAGCCAATGAGACCGGGCTCTCCAGCCACTGCCCCACAGCAGATCCTGAAGGGCCCAGTATCAGCTCCACCCTCTCCTACTGCATTCAGAGGACTATTCCAAATGGCAGGGTCTTCCTGGCAGATGTGTCCCTGACTGACTGAACATGAAAGGAATTGCAGTCTCTGTTCCACAGCAAATCCTGGATGGAAGAAACCACTGGTCTTTGTGAGATCTTGAGTTGCTCAGCTACCTTGCTAGGCATGGACTGTCATCCTGGCCTGCTTCCTGAGGGAAAAGAAAGTGTCTTTTTGGAAACTTTCAATTATTCTCTCTCAGGGGCTTAATCTTTGCCTGAATTCAGACAAGAGTTAGTTCTTTTGTTTTTGTAAATAGTGAACCTACCGTCTGAATCTTGTTTCTTAAAAAATCCAAGTTTTCTTCATTGTTTTGGAACTTGACATTGATCTTTACCTGAATTAGATATAATGAGGCCTGATTCTGGGTTTTCTTTTGTTTTCTATTGATTTCTCAACCTGACTATTCTTCTAACAAAAACAACATACTGATTATTGTTACTTTGCAAAACTTTTTTTTAAGTCTAGGAGGTTCTGGTGCCCTAGGGTTAATCTTCATTGGTAAACATCTATGCCTATTCACAAGAATTTATGCTTCCCCATAAACTTAAGTATGGTTTCAAGTTCCCTTAACCTCCATAACCACACCATATTAAAAATGGATTTTGGGTATAATACACCTCAGGGATAAATTAAATAAATATTAAATATTGAGTAAACAGTGACATCTTCACCACATAGTCTTCATGTATTGTGATATGTGCATGTTCATGTATTGTGAGTATGTGTATATTCAAGCGTTTTTATATGTCTCTGAAAAGTTATATAGATTTCTTTTCTAAAGCTCTGCCTCTCTCTTAAGTTTATTTATAGCAATGATGTGATTTTGTTGATATTAATAATAGAAAATGCAGCATGTCTAACTGATTGTTGCTAGCGTATAATAAAAATATCATTTACTATCACTTACTAACCTTGTGGCTTTTAATGGTTACTTAATCTCTCTTAGCTTCAATCTTTTTACAAAATTAGAAAATAAAATATGTATAATGGCCAACTGAAAGGGACTTATGAAAAATAAGTGACAATACATGTAATCTACTAGGTATAGGAAATAGAGTAAATATTAAAAAACAGAAACCATTGTTTCCTCCAATGATGTATTTTGTATTTGTCAAGCCAGAAGTTTGGGTACTGCTGTCACCTGTACTCCAAGACACCCTAGTGTCAAAGCCCTACCGTTGTTTGGACTAGCCCCTGAACAATAGGGAAAAATCATGGCTCAGATGCTCATGAATGGGGCAAAGTGGTGCAGGGATCCACATTGTCTCACCCCAAGCCTCTGCTCCCCATGTCATCTCAGAGCAAGAACCCAATACACGAAGAGCTGTTTCAGATCCCCAAATGGCAGGATTAGACCTTCCTTTGCAGAATAATTATACCTTACCCCCTCAACTGAAATAGACCTCTGAGGCCTGGAAGGGGGACATACATTTGCCAGAGGTCACCCAATACGTGGGGAGGCAAAGCCAGTGCTCAGATCACCTGACTCTCAAGCCTGTGCTCATTCCCCTTCACCCAGGCTGCTCCCCGCCTGGGGGCTGTGGCCTTCTCGGAGAGTTTCCTTGTGCAATGGCAGTGGGACGAGTGGGTCAACAGCAGAGCCATGAGGTTGCTCATATTCCTGCCCCTTTCTCCACTACTCAAGTCTGCCCTGCCCGCAACATGTATGTCTCCAGAGAATGCTATTCACCCAAGCCTCTAACACCATAGTATGACGGACTTAGTGTATCTTGCCTCCTCATTCTCATCTTAAAACAGAAATCTGGAAGAGAATATTGCTTAACCTAAAGGAATGCTACATCATGGAGGAATCTCAGGCATAAACCAGTGAAATTCTAAAGAGCAGGAATTTCGCAGCATCTGTAACATCATCCTTTCTATGTCGTGTTGAAAAGATATAGATTCCTGGGAAACATTAATGAGAAGGAAGCGGGGAGCTGTAGGTTCAGCCATAAGGGTTGGCTGGTCACACTGGCAAGGCCGACAGTAGCCAGGTCAGGACTGATGGTGGATTGGAAAAAAAAGACCTGCTTATGGTTTATGTAACGTTTATTTATTTTTTGTGTTTTTCCTGGTCCTTGGCCAAAGGCAAGATTTCCAGATTTCCATTTCCTGGTGAAAAGGATATGGCAGCACTGGGGCTGATTATTGGATTTGTAATATGAAGCCCTAGCAAGGGCCTCCTGTTTCCTCCCCCCGCCCTGCTCTCTTTCACCATGGGACCCTTTCCCCTCTTCACTGGAGAGAAGAAGTCCCAATTCTACATCCATTTCCCCAAAGTATCCAGGAGCCCAGAAGTCATAGGAACCAGAAACAAGTGGAGCAGAAGGAACTCTTTATTGGAAAGTAGATGAGAGAGGCAGCTCCAGGCTTGGGCATCCTGAATGGGAGGAAGAATGGACAGTGTGGGAAGGGGAAGGGCAGCAGGGACCTAGGACCAGATGGGGCCTGTAGCTCTGGGGACAGCACAGGTGCAGCAAGGACAGGCTCCATCTGTGGAAGAGAAGAGAATCAGAGGTGAGAGTCAGCACATCAAAGCACTCAGAGGCAGTGAAGAAGACAGATCATCCTTCTAGGCACTCTGGTTATAGTCTCTCAGACCCCTCAGTCTCCCAGTCTTTCTGTCACCTCCCACAACCTCCCTCCCACCAACCTGGGATGGTTCCCCACTGCTCAGCCTTCTTTTGTGTCTTCAGGGGTCTCCTCTTCCTCCAGCTAGTGCTCACCTCACTGTGGAACGAAACAGGCCATCCCACAAGAGCCTTCACAGCACTTCTTGATTCCTGGGCAGTCAGTATCTTTCAAGCAGCGGTTAGGGGGATTCAACATGGCACACCGGATCAAGATATTGGGGCAGGAGCCAGGCTTAGTGGAGACTGGACCTTTGACTGGCCCTTGCCCTTTGACTCTATCTTGACCTTTAACTGAAACTTGTCCTTTAACGGGGTCTTGTCCATTGAATGGAACACGGCCTTTGACAGTGTCTTGACCTTTAACAGGAACTGTTAAAAGAAGAAACGAGCCCACGTTTATACCCAGTAAGCCCCTGCTTCAGCTGCCATGTCTTTCCTCTGGGTCTGGGTCCATTCACTGTTTACTGCAGCATCTTCAAACCATGACCTGAGTAGGGAAGGTACACCTGGGGGAGCTACACTCTTGGAAGGCTTTTCCTTTTTTGGGGGGGTCTACAGGACCAGAGTTCCCTTGAGTATTTGTTTCTTCCCCCTTCCTCCACTCCAAGTCTCTCAGGAGCAGTGGTCAGATTGGGGTGACACCCAGCAGTGAAGAGGACACATTGTCATTTCTTAGGAAGCGCATTGGAGTAGGAAAGAATCCTGAGCCACATACTAGGAGACTTGAGCCCCATCCTGGATCTGGGAATTACCTTGGCAACTGCTCACTCATTTCTACATTTTGGTTTCCTCCTTATAAAATGGGGGTCCTCAAACAACATGATTCCTGAAGCCTTGTTGTTTCTTAACCTCCTTTTAGAGTACTGATTACTCTGGTGCTTTTATGGGGCAGAAAAACAGGGGACTGTGTCCACACCCAAGGCTTAAAATCCTGGAGTTCATTATTTCATTGCACATTCTGCACAGGTATTGACATCTGAGGCCAAGGCCACATACCAACATTACTTCCACAAACAGTCCTGATATCTCAGTCACTGAGGTGGGAAGCATGTGGAGTCCACCAGCCAAAGTCCTATTTTTTCTGAATGTGATGGCAAAGAACAGAAAGCTGAAATCTGGGCTCCAGTGCTGCCTACTGCTTCAGAAGTGCTCCCTGTCCTGGCCCAGGGTGTCCCAGAGGGTCTCCCCTTAGTCCAACCCAGCCCAGCAGGTCACCTGTTCACTCACCTCCCGTGACAGCTGCCTCTACAACCAGCGTCCCAGCGATGAGGAACACCACCACGATCAAGAAGCTGCTGGCCCTCATGGTGTCAGGAAGGTGTTTGGCTAAGAGCTAAGGCTATACCAATCTTTATGCAGTCCAGCTTGGCCTGGCTCCAGGGGCGGGTCTGTGGTATTTACAAGGGACATTTCCTTAGCTGTATTGTGAAATATCCACCCCATTCTGGGAGGGACCTGGGGGCTTTCCCCAAGGATTATTCACAGGGAGAACTAATGGACATTACATGACATCATCTCTGATTGTCCCAAGAGTTTTCCTACTTTCTCACAGAGTAGAAGTGCTGGCTCACTTATTAGGTAACACTACAATGAAATTCTTCATGTTTTGAAATACAGTGAGGCCCAAGAAGAGAAAGGAATCACCAAAGGTTATTCAGCAAGTCACTGGTAGATCCAGTCTTGATTACAAAACCAAGATGTTTCCCCATTATGCTCTGGTGCTACAAACCCCACCCAGATCTACTTTATCATTTTACCACTCCCAGCATCAAACTGGACGTTTCCTTCCTTCTTCCCTGGTCCTACAAAAAACTCTGTAAGACCAATTTTCCTTGAATACATAATGACTAATTATTGCACTTTGCTGTTTCAGAGACGGCCTTTCAGATGCATCAAGAAAGTAATTGGAAGGTGGAATTCTAGGTCTGAAGAGGGATGACGCCCTTGAAATCACAGTGGTAGGGAGAAAATAATCAGAAAAGAGTAGAAAACACGTATCATGTATACATTGCACATCTACAGTGTGTGTGTCCAGCATGCCTCCCCACTTGTTTGAACAGCACCCTGTTTCTTGTGAAGAATTGTTGTCTCTTTGAACCATCAACTTGTGAGTCTAATGGGGACTGCTAATCATGAAAGCCTGACCCCTGACCACAGGTAGGGGTGTGTGTGTGTGTGTGTGTGTGTGTGTGTGAGTTGTGTGTGAGACTTGGTCTGGTCTATTAAAATATTTTATTTGGATGGGTAATGAAAGGGGAAAAAGGGGGTTCCTTCTTCTGGAAAAGGTGATATATATGAACCAGGGAATTCCAGAAGTGGTTATCTAAGTCAGGGGGTGGAGATCAATTGTCTGAGAAAAACGACCCTAATACACTGAGACAAGGAGAGAAGTGATGGTGAGAGAAGATTCAGATGACACAGCCAGCCTTCCTTCCTTTACCTTGAGAGCAGTTCTTCACACACCCTTCTCATGGTTGGGTTATGAGGCAATAAATTAGCCCTCTGCTTCAGCTAGTCTGACTTACTATTCTGTCATTGTTACCAAAAGTTCTGAGTAATAGAAATGAATATCCTGAAGTTGGGTATTGTGAGGGACAGAATCTGAGTTAAGAAAGTCACTGAGTTGAGGTGGAGTTAAGGCAGGGAAGGTAACAAACTAATTATTGGACAGTAATCCAGCTGGTGAAATCCCCACCCCTTGTCTCTTTAGATTCTGACCACATGCCCACCAAGCCTGAAACTGAGGGAGACATAAACGAATGTCAGACTGTTGAAGTCTTGTGGCTACCTTACACAAAATCTCACTGTACAATAAGCCATACAAACAAATAAAAAGCTCACAGAAAATACCTATATTCTTTAAAGAATAGCATTAAAATGAGCTGCCAGGTAAAGGAGGAGAATATTTGCTGTATCTATGCTCCATGCCTCTCTTCAGTTGCTTCACTCTCCTTCCTCCCCAGAGATAACTGCTTCCTAAGATTTTATGGTAATTAGCCCTTGCTTTCCTTTATAGTTATGCCACTTCTGTCTATATTCTGAAATATATATTCAGTTTAGTATACTTTTCAATTTGTATGTAAATGAAATCTAAGGTATATTGTTCATATGTCCTGCTCATGTTGCTCAACATTATATTTTTAAGAGTCATCCATTTTGAAGCCTATACCTGTGGTTCATCATTTTCACTGCTGTACAGTATTCTATTATATGAAAAATACCAAAAATGTTATATATTCATTCTACTGTCAATATACATTGGATATTTCTAGGTTTTAGCTATTACAGTGTTGCTATGAATATTCTTGTATGTATCTTTTGCAGAACATAGGTATGCATTTATTTTGGGTATATAGTTAGGAATGGAATTGCTGGATCACAGAGTATAGATACATCCAGCTGTCATAAATACTGCAATCAATTTTCCAACATCATTGTACCAATTCACACTGCTATCAGCAATGTGTGAGCATTCCATTTGCTCCATAACCTTACCAGTGCTTGATATGATTTGCCTTTTCATTAGCCATTCAGGTGGACATCTTGTGGGATTTCCTATGATTTGAATTTACATTTTCTTAATAACTGGTGAAGCTGACCTGTTTTTAATATTCCTTTTTTTTTTTTTGAGATGGAATTTCGCTCTTGTCACCCAGGCTGGAGTTCAATGGCACAATCTCAGCTCACTGCAACCTCCACTTCCCAGGTTCAAGTGATTCTCTTGCCTCAGCCTCCCAAGTAGCTGGGATTACAGGCACATGCCACCATGCCCAGCTAATTTTTATATTTTGCAGTTTCACCATGTTGGTCAGGCTTGTCTTGAACTCCTGACCTCAGATGATCCACCTGCCTTGGCCTCCGAAAGTGCTAGGATTACAGACATGAGCCACTGCGCCCGGCCCATTTTTAATATTTCTATTATCCATTTGGCTATCCTCTTTTGTGAAGTGCCAATTCAAGTATCTTACCATTTATTTATTTATTTATTTATTTTCAACTTTTATTTTGGATTTGAATGGGTTGTTTATCTTTTCTTATTGATTTGTAGTAGAAAATAAACTTTTATGCATTACTAATGAGAGTCTATATTGGTGAAACTTATTGGAAAACAGTTTGACACCAGCTAGCAGAATTGAATGTGTACACAATCTATAATTCAGCAATAGCACTCCTAAATATTTAATTAAGGAAAATATTTCCACATGTTTACCAAGAAACATGCACAATAATGTTCATAAAAGTACTGTTTTTAACAACAACATACTGGAAACAGTCCATATTACCAATACTAAAATACTGGATAAATATGTCATGACATATTAATGCAAGGAAGTATTATACAATTGTGAAAATAACTGAATTACAGCCATTCACAATATGACTATAATTAAAATAATGTTGAATAAACAACACAAGTCCACAGTGACAATATTTAGAATTACACACTTGTCTTAAACTCAAAATGAAGGAAAACTGGGAAATATATTGCCTAGGCATATTTACATATGAAGCAAAGCTCAAAAAGGGATACATAAAAAATGAGAAAACTATAAAAATGACATACAAGATAGTGGCTAACTCTGGAAATGAGAGAAGAAAACATTCTGGATGGGTGAGAAGGACACGGGTTGATTTAAGTTGTTGATTATTAGTAATGTTCTAGTTCTTGGATTGCTTGGAGAGAGAGAGAGAGAGAGAAAGCTGCAGAGCAAATCATTTATAGACTACTTTAGCTTTCAATAAACCCACATTGCTACCCTCACAAGTTGTTTCCAATATTTTGCCATTACAAACTATACCACATGTGGCCTTTCTTAGCTTTCTTTCTTGTGAACCAGATGCCCAGAAGTATATTTGCTTATACAAAGGTGAAATGCATTTGAAATTTTGATAATATTGCCATATTTCCCTTGATAGGGGTTGTACCATATTGTAATCCCACCAGTAGTGGATAAAATTGCCTGCTGTTTCCATCAAGCCTCATGAACAGACTGTGTGTCTAATTTTGGGGTTTTATTTTTAACTTTTATTTTAGTTTCAGGGGTACATGTGCATGTTTGTTGTATATGTCATGTCATGGGGGGGGAGGTTCGTGTGCAGAAGTATTTCATCATCAGGTAATCAGCATAGTACCCGATTAGTTTTTTGATCCTCACCTTCCTCCCATTCTCTACCTTCAAATAGGCCCTAGTGTCCATTGTTCCCTTCTTTCTGGCCATATGTACTCAATGTTCAGTTTTCATTTATACGTGAGAAAATGCGGTATTTGCTTTTCTGTTCTTGTGTTAGTTTGCTTAGGATAATGGCCTCCAGCTCCATTCATGTTGCTGCAAAGGAGATGATCTTGTTCTTTTTTATGACTGCATAGTATTCTATGGTGTTTATGTACTACATTTTCTTTATCCAGGCTATCATTGATGAGCAATTAGGTTGATTCTATGTCTTTGATATTGCGAATAGTGCTGTGATGCACATACTGCATGGATGTGTCTTTATGATAGAATGATTTATATTCCTTTGGGTGTATAACCATTAATGGAATATCTTGGGTTGAATGGTAATTCTATTTTAAGTTCTTTGAGAAATTGCCATACTGCTTTCCATGGTGGCTGAACTAATTTACATTCCCACCAGCAGTGTGTAAATGTTCCCTTTTCTCTACAACCTTGACAGCATATGTTATGTTATAATGACTGGTGTGAGATGCTATCTCAATTGTTGTTTGGATTTTCATTTCTCTAATGATCAGTGATGTTGAGGATTTTTTCATTTGTTTGTTGGCCACATGTATGTTTTCTTTTGAGAAGTTTCTGTTCATGTCCTTTGCCCACTTTTTAATGGGGTTGTCTGTTTTTTGCTTGTTAACTGGTTTAAGTTCCTTACAGATTCTGGATATTAGACCTTTGTTGGACATATAGCTTACAAATATTTTCTTCTATTCTGTAGGTTGTTGGTTTACTGTGCTGATAGTTTCTTTTGCTGTGCAGAAGCTTTTTAGTTTATCTAGGTCCTTTTTTTCAAGTTTTGTTTTTGTTGCTATTGCTTTTGGCATCTTCATCATGAAATATTTACCAGGTTCTACGTCCAGAATGATATTTCCTAGGTTGCCTTGCAGGATTTTATAGTTTCATGTTTCACATTTAAGTCTTTAATACATCTTGAGTTGATTTTTGTATATGGTTTAAGGAAGGGGTACAATTGCAGTCTTCTGCATATGGCTAGCCAGTTATTCCAGAATCATTTATTGAATAGGAAGTCCCTTCCCCCATTGTTTCTTTTTGTGTTGATTTTGTTGAGGATTAGATAGTTGTAGGTTTGCAGCATTATTTCTGGGCTTTCTAATGTTCCATTGTTCTAAGTATCTGTTTTTGTACCAGTACCATGCAGTTTTGGTTACTGTAGCCTTGAAGTACAGTTTGCAGTCAAGTAATGTGTCGCCTCCCGCTTTGTTCTTTTTGCTTAGGATTGACTCAGCTATTCAGGCTCTTTTTTGGTTCCATACAAATTTTAAAATAGTTTTTTCTACTTTTGTGAAGAATGTCATTGGTAGTTTCATAGGAATAGAATTGAATCTGTAAATTGTTTTGGGTAGTATGGCCATTTTAACAATATTGATTCTTCCTAACCATGAGCCATAGGAATGTTTTTCCATTTATTTGTGTCATCTCTTATTTCTTTGAGCAGTGGTTTGTAATTCTTGTTGTAGAGATGTTTCACCTCCTGGGTTAGCTATATTCCTAGGAATTTTTTTTCTTATTTGGCTATTGTTAATGAGATTGCATTTCTGATTTATCTCAGCTTAGATTTGTTGATGTATAGGAATGCTGCTGACTTTTGTGCATTAATTTTGTATCCTGAAACTTTTCTGAAGTGGTTTATCAGATCAAGGAGCTTTTAGACAGAAACTATGGGGTTTTCAAGGTATAGAATCATATTGCCTGCAAACAGGGATAGTTTAACTTCCTCTCTTCCTATTTGGAAACTTCTTATTTCTTTCTCTTTCCTGATTCCTCTAGCTAGGACTTCCAGTGCTATGTTGAATAAGAGAGGTGAGAGAGGGAATCCTTGTCTTGTTCTGTTATTCAAGGGAAATGCTTCCAGCTTTTGCCCATTTACTATTATCTTGGCTGTAGGATTTTCAGAAATGACTCATTATTTTCAAGTATGTTCCTTCAATGACTAGTTTGTTGAGGGTTTTTAACATGAAGGAACATTGAATATTATCAAAACTTTTTCTGCATCTGTTGTGATAACCACACTTTTGTTTTTGGTTCTGTGTATGTAGTGAATCACAATTATTAATTCACAAGTGTTGAACCAACCTTGCATCCCAAAGTTAAAGCCTACTTGATCATGGTGGATTTGCTTCTTGATGTGTTGTTGGATTTGATTTGCTAGTAATTTGTTAAGGAGTTTTGCATCAGTGTTTGCCAAGGACAATGGCCTGAAGTTTTCTTTGTTGTTGTGTCTCTGCCAGGTTTTGGTATCAGGATGATGCCTAATAGAATGAGTTGGGGAGGAGTCCCTCCTCTCCATTTTTTTGGAATAGTTCCAGTAGGAGAAATATGAGCTTTTCTTTATACATGTTATACAATTTGCCTGTGAATTGTTTGGTCCTGAGCTTTTTCTTGTTGGTAGGCTTTTTTTTTTTGGAAGTTAATAGCCTTTTAATTTTTATATATATATATTTTTATTATACTTTAAGTTCTAGGGTACATGTGCACAACGTGCAGGTTTGTTACATACGTATACATGTGCCATGTTGGTGTGCTGCACCCATTAACCCGTCATTTACATTAGGTCTATCTCCTAATGCTATCCCTCCCCCTCCCCACAACAGGCCCTGGTGTGTGATGTTTCCCTTCCTGTGTCCAAGTGTTCTCATTGTTCAATTCCCACCTGTGAGTGAGAACATGCGGTGTTTGGTTTTTTGTCCTTGTGATAGTTTGCTGAGAATGATGGTTTCCAGCTTCATCCATGTCCCTACAAAGGACACGAACTCATCCTTTTTTATGGCTGCATAGTATTCTATGATGTATATGTGCCACATTTTCTTAATCCAGTATATCATTGATGGACATTTGGGTTGGTTCCAAGTCTTTGCTATCGTGAATAGTGCTGCAATAAACATACGTGTGCATGTGTCTTTATAGCCGCATGATTTATAATCCTTTGGGTATATACCCAGGATTGGGATGGCTGGGTCAAATAGTATTTCTAGTTCTAGATCCTTGAGGAATCACCACACTGACTTCCATAATGGTTGAACTAGTTTACAGTCCCACCAACAGTGTAAAAGTGTTCCTATTTCTCCACATCATCTCCAGTACCTGTTGTTTCCTGACTTTTTAATGATTGCCATTCTAACTGGTGTGAGATGGTATCTCATTGTGGTTTTGATTTGCATCTCTCTGAGGGCCAGTGATGATGAGCATTTTTTCATGTGTCTGTTGGCTGCATAAATGTCTTCTTTTGAGACATGTCTGTTCATATCCTTTGCCCACTTTTTGATGGGGTTGTTTGTTTTTTTCTTGTAAATTTGAGTTCTTTGTAGATTCTGGATATTAGCCCTTTGTCAGATGAGTAGATTGCAAAAATTTTCTCCCATTCTGTAGGTTGCCTGTTCACTCTAATGGTAGTTTCTCTTGCTGTGCAGCAGCTCTTTAGTTTAATTAGATCCCATTTGTCAATTTTGGCTTTTGTTGCCATGTTTTTGGGATTCAATTTCTTTCTGATTGAATCTTGAGGTTGTACAATTCTAGAATATTATCCATTTCCTTTAGGTTTTCTAATTTGTCTGCAGAGTGTTCCAAGTAGTCTCCGAGAGTTGTTTGTATTTCTGTGGGGTTAATGATAACATCCCCTTTGTGATTTCTGGTTGTGTTTACTTGGATCTTCTCTCTTTTTTCTTTATCCCCCTAGCTAACGATATATCAATCTTCTTTATTCTTTTAAGGAAAGAGCTCCTGGATTCATTGATTTTTTGCATTTTTTTTGTGTCTCAATTTCCTTCAGTTCAGCTCTAATTTTGGTTACTTCTTGTCTTCTGCTAGATTTGGTGTTGGTTTACTCTGGTTTCTCTAGTTCCTCTAGTTGTAATCTTAAGTTGTTAATTTGAGATCTTTCCAACTTTTTAATGTGAGCATTTAGTGTTATAAACTTTTCTCTTAACACTGCTTTGGCTATGTCCCACAGATTCTGGTATGCTGTATTTTTTTTTTTCATTAGTTTCAAAGAATTTCTTGATTTCTGCCTTAATTTCATCATTTACTGAGATGTCATTAAGAAGCTGGTTGTTTAATTTCCATGTAATTGCATGGTTTTGAGCAATTTTCTTTGCATTGATTTCTATTTTTATTGTGCTGTGGTCCAAAAGTGTGGTTGGTATGAATGTGGTGTTTTTGAATTTGCTGAGGATTGTTTTATGTCAAATTATGTGGTCACTTTTAAAGTATGTGGCATGTGCAAATGAGAAAAGTGTATATTATGTTGGTTTTGGGTGGAGAGTTCTGTAGATATCTGTTAGGTCCATTTGGTTCAGTGTTGAGTTCAGGTCCCAAATATCTTTGTTATTTTCTGCCTCAAAGATCTGTCTAATTCTGTCAGTGGGGTGTTAAAGTCTCCCACCATTATTGTGTAGTTATCTAAGTTTCTTCATAGGTCTTTAGGAGCTTGACTTAGGAATCTGGGTGCTCCTGTGCTAGATGCATATATATTTAGGATAGCTAGGTCTTCATGCTGAATTAAGCCTTTCACCATTCTCTAATGCCCTTCTTTGTGTGTGTGTGTGTTTTTAATCTCTATTGGTTTAAAGTCTGTTTTGCCTGAAATTAGAATAGAAACACCTGGCTTTTTCTGTGTTATGTCTGTTTGGTAGATTTTTCTGCATCCCTTTACTTTGAGCTTATAGGTGTCATTGCATGTGAGATGGACTCTTGAAGACAGCATACAGTTGGGTCTTGATTCTCTATCCAACTTACCACTCTGTGCCTTTTAATTGAGACATTTAGCCTTTTTACATTCAAGGTTAATACAGATAGGTGTGGTTTTGATCCTGTCATTGTACTGTTACCTGGTTAATACAAAATTTGATTGTGTGGTTGCTTTACAGTGTCAATAGTTTATGTACTTAAGTGTGTTTTTTTTAGTGGCTGGTAATGGTCTTTCTTTTCCATATTTAGCACTCCCTTTAGGGCCTTTTGTAAGGCAGGTCTGGTAGTAATGAATTCTCTTTGCATTTCCTTCCTTGAAAAAGATTGTATTTCTCCTTGACTTATGAAGCTTAGTTTGGCTGGATATTAAATTCTCAGTTGGAATTTCTTTTCTTTAAAAATGCTGAATATAGGCCCCCAATTTCTCCTGGCTTGTAGGGTTTCTGCTGACAGGTTTATCATTAGCCTGATGGGCTTCCCTTTGTAGGTGACCTGCCTCTTCTTTCTAGCTGCCCTTAACATTTTTTGTTTTATTTTGACCTTGGAGAATCTGATGATTATGCATCTTGGGGTTGGTCCTCTAGTATGATATTTTGCAGGGGTTCTCTGCATGTCCTGAATTTGAATCTTGGCCTCTCTAGTGAGGTTGGGGAAATTTTCGTGGGTAATATTCTCAAATATGTTTTCCAAGTTCCTCACTTTCTCTCCCTCCTTTCGGGAACACCAGTGAGTCACAGATTTGGTCTCTTTACATATTCCCATATTTCTTGGAGGTTTTCCTCATTCTTCATAATCGTTTTTGCTTTATTTTTGTCTGACTGAGTTATTTTGAAGAACCAAAATAGCTTTGAGGTCTTAAGCTCTGAGATTCTTTCCTCATCTTGGTCGATTCTGCTGTTAATACTTGCAATTTTATTCTGAAAACCTTGAAGTCAGATTTTCGGTTCTATCAGATCAGTTTTGTTCTTTCTTGAAATGGACATTTTATCTTTATTCCCTGTATCATTTTATTGCATTCCTAAGATTTCATGGAATGGGTTTTTACTTTCTCCTGAATCTCAATCATCTCTACTCCTATCCATATTCTGAATTCTATTTCTGCCATTTCAGCCATTTAAGCCTGGTTAAGAACCATTTCTGGAAAACTAATGTGGTCATTTGGAGGTAAAAACACACTGCCACCTTTAGTGTTGCCAGAGTTCTTGCGTTGGTTCTTTCTCATCTTTGCAGGCAAAGTTCCTTCAACATTTGAAGTTGCTGTCCTTTGGATGAGTTGTTTTTTGTTTTGTTTGCTTTTATCTTCTTTGATGCCCTTGGGTGGTTGATTTTGCTATAAGTTGAGTTCAGTCAACTGGGTTCATTTCTGGAATGATTTTAAGGCCCAAGTCTCAGTTCAGGACCCCTGGACTGCATGCTCTAACTCTGGAGTGGGGACGGTAACAGGCCCCTGGCTTTATTCTTGGGCCCCTCAAAGTTAGAAACCTGCTGCTCTGGATTGCTGAGGTGTTCCCAGTCCTCTGGCCATAATATTCCAATGTGTGGTGCTGGCCAAAGCACTTCATTGAGCGGTGGCAGTGGGTTTCATGATCACTCACACATTAGTATAACCTTCTATATGTTTTTATTGTCACATCATGTACCCATTAATGAGCTTTATAATAATATTCTCATGCATTTGCCTTTAAATCTTATAGAAAAGTGGGAAGTTACAAGTAATTCAATAATGTTGGCTTCTATATTTACCTGTGTAGTTACTTTTACCAGTGTTCTTTCTTTCTTTGTATGACTTTGAATAGTGTCTAGTTTCTTTTCATTTCAGCCTGAAGAACTTCCTTTAGCATTTCTTATAGAGTAAGTCTCCTAACTGCAAACTCTCACTTTTTTATACTAGGAATGTCTTCATTTCTCCTTCATTTTTGAAAGATAATTATGCTACATACAGAATTCTTGGCTGATAGGTTTTTGTTTTCAACACTTTGAAAATGTTTTCTCATTGCCTTCTGACAAACATGGCTTCTGGTAAGAAATCTGAAGCTAATATCTTAAGAATCTATTGTATGTAGTGAGTTACTTCTCTCTTGCTGCTTTATAGCTTCTCCCTTTGTCTTTGAGTTTCAACAATTGGATATAATATGCATAAATGTAGGTTTCTTTAAGTTTATCCTGCTTGGAGTTCTTTGAGATTCGTGGAAATATAGAGTCACATATATCATCAAGAATGTGACTATTGCCATTATTACTTCAAATATTTTTTCTTCCCCTTTATTTTTTTCTTGTTCTGGGACTTCCACTATGCCTATGTAGGTAAGCTTGATGATGTCTCACAGTATTCTCGGCATATTCTTTTTTCTTCCTTTTTCCTTTGTTCTACAGATGGGATCATTTCAAAAGACATATCTTGAAGTTTACTGATACTTTCTCTTGCCTTCCCAAGTATTTTGAATCTCATTAGTACATTTTTTCTTTCTCTTGTGCTTAGAATTTCACAATGATTAGCCATTAAGCTTTTAAAACAAACTTCCTTACAAAGTTTTTCTCAAGACCAGGGAAGAAGGAAAGAAAAGCCCGGTTTGATACTGGGAGGAGTAAAATGATAGGGTAGATCTGGGTGGGGTTTGTAGGATGAAGGCATAATAGGGAAACACCCTGGCTTTATAATCAAGACTGGATTTCCCAGTGAGTAGCTGAATGACCTTGGGTAACTCTCTTCAATTCTTGGGTCTCAGAGTGTTTCAAAATATTAAGAATGTGATTGCAATGTTGCCTGAGAAGTGAGCCAGCACTTCTTCTCTGCAAGAAAGTAGAAAAGCTCTTGGGACAATCAGTGGTGATGTGATGTGATGAAATGTCTGTCACTTATCCGCATGAATAATTTTTGGGTAAAGATTCCAGGGCCCTCCATAAAGGGGTGGATATTTCCTGATAGAGCTAAGGCTATGTCTTCTTCCTTGTAAATACCAGACCCACCCCTGGAGCCAGGCCACCCTGGGACTGCATAAAGACAGATTTGGTCTCAGCTCTTTGTCAAGCACCTTACTGACAATATGAAAGCCAGCAGCTTCTTGGTCCCAATGGTGGTCCTCATCCCTAGGACACTGGCAGTAGAGGCAGCTGTAATGGGAGATGAGTGAGCAGGTGACCCGATGGGACTGGGTTGGACAAACAATAGCCTCTCTGGAGTCTCCTGGGTCAAGACAGGTGGCACTTCTGGAGCAAGAGGCAGCACTGGAGCCCACACCTTAGCTTTCTGGCCTTTGCCATCATATCCAGAAAAACATATGAGATCTACTGGTCAGTGTCCTGTTTTCAGAGGAACATTAAAAATGCTTGAATAAACATGTATCATGCTCCTAAATAGTAAGAGTTTACACAGTCAAGATGCCAATAATTACACAGAAATTAAACAACTTGCTCCTGAATGAAAAAAGCTATAGTTTTATAGTTTCAGGTCTTACATTTAGGTTTGTAATACATTTAAAATTGATGCTTTTATAAGGGGTGAGATAAGAGTCCATTTTCACTCTTCTGTGTGTAGATATTCCATTTTCCCAACATTAAGTGAGAAATTTAAAAATTCTTTGAAATTGATGAAAATAGACAAAAACAATATTATTAAAATAATTTGGGATGCAGCTAAAGCAGTGTTAAGAGGAAAGTTTATAGCACTGAAGACCTACACCAAAAAGTTGGAAAGATCTCAAATTAACAATATAACATCACACTGAGAGAAACTTGGAAAACAAGAGCAAACCAAACCCAAAGCTAGTAGAAGAAAAGAAATAACTAAAATAAGTAGATCTGAATAAAATTAGGATGTAAAAAGTCATACAAAAGCCAACAAAACCAAAAGTTGGTTCTTTGAAAGAATAAACTAGATTGATAGACCATTAGCTAGATTACAAAGACAAAAAGAGAGAATATCCAAATAAACACAATCAGAAATGACAAAGATGATACTAAAACTGATCCCACGAGAATAGAAAATATCCTCAAAGACTGTTATAAACATATGCATATAAATTAGAGAATCTAGAGAAAATGGATAAATTTCTGGAAACAAATGATCTCCCAAGATTGAATAAGGAAGAAAGTAAAAACTTAAATAGACCAATGACTAGTTCTGAAATTGAATAAATAAATAAAAAAAAAAACCCTACCTACCAATGAAAGCCCTAGACCAGATGGATTCACAGCCAAATTCTAACAAAAATACAAAGAAGAGGTCCTACCAATCCTAGTGAAACTATTCCAAAAAAATCAAGGACAACTCTTCCGTAACTCTTTCTATGAAGCCAGCATCATTCTGATCCCAAAATCTGGCAGAGACACGTAGAAAAAGAAAACTTCCAGCCAGTATTCCTGATGAACATATACCCCAAAATCCTCAATATAATTACTAGCAAACTGCATCCACCAGCACATCAAAAAGTTAAGTCTTGACTTAGAGCAGTGGCTCATACCTGTAATTTCAACCCTTTGGTAGGCCGAGGCAGTGGTCATTGGCCGAGTTGGAGGATGGGGTCTCACGGTTAGAGAGCAGCCTGGGCAACATATCAAGACCCTCTGTCTACTAAATTTTTTTTTTTACTTAGCTAGACATTATCCCAGCTACTAGGGAGGCTGAGGCAGGAGAATCCCTCAGGCCCAGGGGTCAAGACTGCAGTGAGCTGTGAGCATGCCGCTTCACTCCAGCATAGGCAATGGAGTGACAGAATGAGAGCTTTTCTCTAAAAACAAACTCTTTGTGTATCTTTGTCTTCATTGTCTGTGCTTTTGGCATCATATTCAATACATCTCCATTCAGATCAATGTCATGGAGTTTTTCTTTTGCAGTATTTGTCCCTTCTCATAGTTTTATAGTTTCAGGTCTTACATTTAGGTTTGTAATACATTTAAAATTGATGCTTGTGTAAGGGGTAAGATAAGAGTCCATTTTCACTCTTCTGTATGTAGATATTCCATTTTCTCAACACCATTTATTGAAGAGACTCCCGTTTCTTCATTGTGTGTTCTTGGTACCTTTGTCAGAAATCAATTGACTGTAGATATGTGGGGTTATTCCTCATGCTATTTCATTAGCCAAAATGTCTGTTTTTAATGCCAATACTATGATGTTTTGATTACTATAGCTGTGCAATATATTTTGAAATCTGGCAGTGTGATGCCTCCTGCTTCGTTCTTCTTGTTCAAGATTCTTTTGGTTATTGGGGGGCTCCTTTAGTTCCATTCACACTTTAAGATCATATTTTCAATTTTGGTAAAGAATGACATGAATTTTGATAGGGATAGCATTAAATCTGTAGATCACTTTAAGTATGAGCATTTTAACACTATTAATTATTTTGATTAATGAATATGGCATATGTTTCCATATACTTGTGTTATCTTCAGTTTTTTTAATCAATATTTTCTAGTTTGCAATATATAGATATTTTATTTTTTGTTAAATTTACTCCTTAGTATTTATGCTTTTATAAATGGGATTGTTTTTTAAATTTCTTTTTCAGACAGTTTTAAACATTGAACTGTGTTTAGACACACCACTGAATTTTGTAAGCTGATTTTGTATCCTGCAACATTACTGGATTTATTTATCAGTTCCAACTGAGTTTTGTAGTATTTTTGGATTTTTTATATATAAGATAATGACATCAGCAAACAGAGACTATTTCACTTCATCCTTTCCTATTTGGATGCCTTTTATTTTTTCTGGTCCCTAATTTCTCTGACTAGGACTTCCAATACTATGTTGACAAGTGGTGGGAGAGTGCATTCTTGTCTTGTTCCTGATCTTAGTGGAAAAGCCTTTCACCATCTTGATTTTAGCTCTGGCTTGTCATGTATGGCCTTTATTGCATTGAGGAACATTTCTTCTATACCTCATTTCTTGCAAGTTTTTATAATAAAAAGATGTTACCTTCAGTCTATGAGTCTCCCCTAAGGTAAAATAAGTCTTTTGTAGGCAACATAGAATTGAGTCTTTTTTTCATCTATTCATACACTTTATGACTTTTAATTGGATAATTTTATTCATTTACACTTAAAGCAATTATTGATAGATAAAGGGTTACTATTGCCATTTTGTTCATTGTCTTCTGGTTCAATTGTAGATCTTTCATTCCTTTCTTCCTCTTTTGTTTTCTTCCTTTGTGGTTTGATGACTTTCTCTAGTGGTATTCTTTGGATCTTTTCTTTTTTATTTATTTTACAGCTATTATAAGGTGGGGCTTGGGGTTGCCCTGATGTTTGCATAAAACATGCTTATTACAGCCTATTTTAAATTGATAACTTTATTTTGATAACATATACAACCTCTAGTTTTTGCTCCCTCTCTCCCCGTGTTTATATTTTGAAGTCACAATTTATATCTTTTTATAATTTGTATCTGTCAACAAATTATAGTACCTCTATTTGTTTTTAATATGTTTTCTTTTTAATCTTTGTACTGGAGGTATAAATGATTTGCCCACCACCATTACAGTATTAAAGTGTTTACAATTTGACAGTGTGCTTACTTTTACTGATGAGTTTTATATTTTCATTTTATTTCATGAATCTTATCAGCCTCCTTTATGTTCAGCTTGAAAACTCTCTTTAACATGTTTTGTAAGATAGGTCTTCTGGGTACTGTATTCTTGGTTGGCAATTTTGTCTTTTAGGACCTTGAATAAGTTATTCTGCTTCTTTTTGGCCTGCAAGTTTTCTGCTGAGAAATCTGCTGTTAGTCTATAAGGGTTCCCTTATACATGATGATTTGTATCTCTTTTGCTGCTTTAAACATTCCATTTTTGTCTTAAACTTTTGACAATATGATTATAATGCTTCCTGGTTTGAGTCTCCTTGGATTCATCTTAATTGGTGTCATTTAGGCTTACTACTAGGATCAGGCTTTTTTTTTTCCTTTGGCTTATGAAGTTTTTGCCATCATTTCTTCAGATATGTTTTCTGTTCCCTTTTCTCCTTCCTCTACTTCTGACATGCCAATAATGCATAGGTTTTTCCTCTTGGTAGTGTCCTGGAAGTCACTTAGGCTACCTTTACCCTTTTTCACTCTTGTTTTTGTTTTCCTGTTTTTTGTTTTTTTCTCCTTAGACTGGATGATTTCCAGTGGCCTGTATTCTAATTCACTGGTTTTTCCTTCTCCTTGATTTAGTCTGCTATTGAACCTCTCTATTGAATATTTCAGTTCAGTTATAGTATTCTTCAGATCCACGATTTCTGTTTTGTTACTTTTTTATACTATCTCTTTGTTGAAATTCTGAGTTTCTTCTTGCATTCCTCTTCTGACCTCACTGAGCATCTTTATAATCATTATTTTTAATTCTCTTTTGGGTAAATAATATATCCCCATTTCATTTGGGCTGGCTTCCTGTTTGGTTTATTTATTTGTTTTGTTTTGTTCTTATATATTCCCTTGTTTCTTTGGCTTTCTTGACTCTTTGTGTTGATTTCTGCATATTAGATAAGACAACTATAACTTCCAGTCCTGTCAAACTGTGATTTTGTAGGAAAAGAATTCCACCAATTCACCTGGTCAGAGATTTTAAGATGCTTCTCAAATATTTGTGTTTGTTCAGACTGCTGGCTCTGTTTTTGATGTCTCCATAGAGCTTAGGATGTGCCTCCTCCTATCTGTACCCAGAGACTGGTAAGGTAGAAGCCTGACTCTCTAGATGTAACTGAAAGGACTGGGATGCTGAATGTGTGTTCCAGTTTCATCTATCCTCACGTTGAAGCTGAGCATGGGCATTTCGGTCCAAAACTCTTTGCAGTAAGCCAGGGAGATAGTCTGTGGCAAATGCTGTGCTCATGTTCAAGCTGTACCCTCTGATCGTGGGAAATGCCGTGCTCACACTGATGCTGCACCCTCTGATCATAACACCCTCTGCTATAGACAGATAGCTTCTGGAACGAACTTGTTGTAAAACCACTTCTTTGTTTCCTGTAGTCTAGGGCAGCTCAGGAATACAAAGCCCCATTGACTCTCACAGCTAGGTTGTTAAAGAAATTGTCCATTTGGTGAGAGCTATAAAACTTGCAGTACTTGGTCCATAGCCAAACTCCTTCCAGGAAGAATGAGTAAGCCTAGATTTATCATTGGGCAAGCTGGATGGAAGGCTCAAGAAGTGCCAAACCCTTGCTCTGGCTGTCAGAGGGCTCTTGTTTGTTTACCCCATTAACTCCCAAATGCAAGTTCATTAATAGCTAGGCCATCACTTAGCCACTGGAAGAGTGTGCTGTAAGCCCTTTCTGGAGAGAAAATAAGAGCTGCACATTCTTGCTCCTTTTCTGTACTTCTTCAAGGGGGAGTAGCCCCTGGAATTTGTTGCACTCCCATTTAAAACCAACTTTTTTGTTCCATGATCTAGAAAGACTAGAATATGCTTGTCCCCCTGTTCACAGAGCTAAGAAGTTTAAGAAAGAGTCCTTCAGGAGGTAGCTGTCTGATTTGGGGCAACTGATACATGGCATAAACATCTTCTGGGGAAAAACGGGACAGAGTTTTTCTATACCTCTTCTCCTTACTTTTCCTGGGTGATGTAACCCCTGGATGTGCTCACATGCCCATATAAAACTGTCACTTTTTTAAACTGTGGTTTGAAGAGACATACATTCCAGTTTCCTCTACTCCCAGAACTAGGAGGGTTAGTATATAGTCCCTCAGGTGGAAATTGTAAAAGTTGGGGCACTTGATGTGTGAGCAAATTCCTTCCAGGTGGAATTAATAGACTTAATTATCACTGGAGTGAGCTGGAGAAAAAAGCTTGAAAAGTGGCTATCTACTTCTCAGGTTAACACTTGTCTGCCTCTTTAACTTCCCAATGCAAGTTAGTTAGAAGCCAGGCCACTAAGTAGCCACTGGAAGAGTGTGTCATAAACCCCTTCCAAGGAAAAAAGAAAAACAAGCTGCATTTTTATTGTTGTTACTGTTGTTTGCCTTTTTTCTTCCTTTCTTTCTTTCTTTCTTGTTTTTTTGATCAATTCTGCCTTTGACATTCTTAATTGTATCTTTTTCATTTTATTCATTGCATTTTTCAGGTCCAGTATTCTGTTTGATCTTCAAAAGTTATATTCAATCTCTCTGTTAACATTTTCTGATACATTTCTGAATTGATTTTGTATTAGTCTGTTCTCACACTGCTATAAAGGACTGCAAATTACTGGGGAATTTATAAAGAAAGTGATTTAATTGACTCACCATTTTGCATGACTTGGGAGGCCTCAGGAAACTTACAATCATTGTGGAAGGGGAAGTAAACACATCCTTCCCCTTCCTGTGGAAGGGGAAGTGCCAAACAAAAGGATGGCACTTTTGTTGGCAGGAAGGAGAAGTGCCAAACAAAAGGGGGAAAAGTCCCTTATAAAACCATCAGATCTCATGAGAACTCACTCACTATCATGAGACCAGCCTGGAAGTAACCACCCCTGTGATCCAATTACCTCCCACTGGGTCCCTTCCATGACACGTGGAGATTATGAGAACTACAATTCAAGATGAGATTTGGGTGGGGACACAGCCAAACCATATCATTCTGCCCCGGCCCCTCCCAAATCTCACATCCTCACATTTCAAAACACAATTATGCCATTCCAATAGTCCCCCAACATCTTGATTTATTCTGGCATTAACCCAAAAGTCCAAGTCTGAAGTTTCATCTGAGACAAATTAAGTCCCTTCCACCTATCAGCCTGTAAAATCAAAAGCAACTTAGTTACTTCCTAGATACAATGGAGGTACAGGTATTGGGTAAATACACCCATTGGAAATGGGATGAGTTGGACAACACAAAGGGGCTACAGGCTCCATGCAAGTCCAAGATCCAATGAGGCAGTAATTAAATCTTAAAGTTCCAAAATAATCTCTTTTGACTCCATGTCTCACATCCAGGTCATGCTGATGCAAGAGGTGAGCTCCACAGCCTTGGGCAGCTCTGCCCCTGTGGCTTTGCAGGGTACAGCCCCCCTTCAGGCTGCTTTCATGGGCTGGCATTGAGTGTCTGTGGCTTTTCCAGGTGCACAGTGCAAGCTGTCAGTGGATCTACCATTCTGGGGTCTGCAGGATGATGGCCCTCTTCTCACAGCTCCATTAGGCAGTGACCCAGTGGGGACTCTTTGTGGGGACTCTGATCCCACATTTCCCTTCCACACTGCCCTAGCAGAGGTTCTCCACGATGGCCCTGCTCCTGAAGCAAACTTCTGCCTGGACATCCAGACATTTCCATACATGCTGTGAAATCTAGGCAAGGGTTCCCAAATCTCAGTTCTTGAGTTCTGTGCACCCACAGGCTCAACACCACAAGGAAGCTCCCCAGGCTTGGAGCTTGCACCCTCTGAAGCCATGTCCTGAGCTGTATCTTGGCCCCTTTTAGCCATGGCCAGGATGCAGGGCATCAAGTTCCAAGACTGCACAAAGCAGCAAGCCCTGGGCCCAGCCTATAAAACCGCTTTTTCCTCCTAGGCTTCCAGGCCTGTGATGGGAGGGGCTGCTGTGAAATCCTCTGACATGCCCTGGAGACATTTCCCCCAGTGTCTTGGCAATTAACATTTGGCTCCTCATTACTTACACAAATTTCTGCAGTAGCTTCAATTTCTCCACCGAAAATGGTTTTTTCTTTCCTAGCACATCGTCAGGCTGAAAATTTTCTGAACTTTTATTCTCTGCTTCCCTTTTAAATATAAGTTCCAATTCCAAGCCATATCTTTGTTAATACATAAAACTGAATGCTTTTAACAACACCCAAGTCACATCTTGAATGCTTTGTGGTTAGAAATTTCTTCTGCCAGATACCCTAAATCATCCCTCTCAAGTTCAAAGTTCGCACAGATCTCTAGGTCAGGGGCAAAATGCCAACAGTCTCTTTGCTAAAACATAGCAAGAGTCACCTTTCTTCCAGTTTCCAACAAGTTCTTCATCTCCGCCTGAGACCACCTCAGCCTGGACTTCATTGTCCATATCACTGTCAGCATTTTGGTCAAAGCCATTCAACAAGTCTCTAGGAAGTTCCAAACTTTCCCACATCTTCCTTTCTTCTTCTGAGCCCTCCAAACTGTTCCAATCTCTGCCTGTTACCCCATTCCAAGGTCACTTCCACATTTTGGGGTATCTTTACAGCAGCATCTGACTACTTGGTACAAATGTACTGTATTAGGCCATTCTAATGCTGCTATAAGGGACTGCCTGAGACTGGGTAACTTATAAAGGAAAGAGATTTAAATGACTCACAGTTCCACATGGCTGGGGAGGCCTCAGGAAACTTACAATCATGGTGGAAGGGGAAGCAAACATGTCCTAATTCACATGATGGCAGGAAGGAGAAGTGCTGAGCAAAAGCAGGGAAAGCCCCTTATAAAACCATCAGATCTCATGAGAACTCACTCACTATCATGAGAACAGCATGGAGGTAACTGTCCCCATGATTCAATTACCTCCCAGTGGATCACTTCCACTACACATGGGGATTATGGGAACAACCATTCAAGATGAGATTTCAGTGGGGACACAGCCAAAGCATATCAGATTCTCTGGGGTTTTTTTTTTTTTTTTTTTTTGAAGTTTGTGGAGCTTCCTTAAAACAGCTATTTTGAATTCTTTGTTTGAGAAATCACACATCTCCATCACTTAAGGGTCAGTCTTTGGCATCTTATTTTGTCATATTTGGTCAGGTTATATTTCCCTGAATGGTCTTGATGCTTGTGGATGTGCAACAATGTCTACACATTTAAGGATTAGATATTCATTTTAATCTTCACAGTCTGGCTTTGTTTGTTCTTATTCTTATTCAGAGGGCCTTCCAGAGATTCCAAACAGACTGATTAATGAGTTTCCTGTATCTGTGACCGTTGCAATTGTCTCAACACTAGAGGACACTCTAAGCCCAGGCTTGCTATAAGTCTTGCAAGACTCTGAAGATAATGCAGATTTCTAGTTTACATGGACCTGAAGAAGACCCAAGGAGGGTACTGGGGACAAGTGGGAATGCTGGTGAGAAATCATAGTCCAAAAATGTTGCTATGTCTCAGATGGATGAAATTTTTTGCAGGTATATACACAGGCAAATGGGTTCCCAACTGCAGTGAGAGTGGCTAGAGTTGAGACTGGGCCCACTTGGGATCTAATGTGGCAAGAAGTCCATTCATGGGACAGAGACTGGCATGCCTATCATGTTTTCTCAGGCAGAAGCACATTTTCAGGGAGGACCCTGAACAAGTGGCATAGTTCCCCAATTGCAGCAGGGTTGGCTGGAACTGGAACTGGGCCCTCTCATGATCTGCTGTGGGGGGGAGAATGGAGTGTCCATCTCATTGGCTCAGATAGGTACACATCTTTCAGAAGATTTTAGCACATGTGGTAGTTCCTCAATTGCAGTCAGAAGGGAAGCTGAGACTGGGCCCCCTCACAATATGCTGTGGGGCAGAGGCTGAAAAGCCTGGTCTCATTGGTTTACAGGTAAGCACATCTCCCAGCAAGTTCCTGCACAGAAAAGAGAGTTTTCCAATTTCAGCAGGAAGGACAAAAGCTGCAACTGGAACCCCCTCAGGATCTGCTGTGGGATAGAATCTGAAAAGCCAATCTTTTGGGTACAGGCCAGTACATGTCTTCCAGCAGATCTCAGCACTGTCAGGATACTTCCCCAACTATGGCAAGATGGGCTGGAGCTGAGAGTGGATCCCATCTAGACCTGCTGTGGGACAAAGGATGGCATGCCTATCTGGGAGGCTCAGACTGCTGGCCTGTGAGATATGGATGGGTCTCCCTGTGAGTTGTGTAAGCAGCCCTAAGCTGGGACTTTAGTTGATGGGGGCTGGACAAAGCCACAGGGCAACTTTCAGGTTCACTATCCAGACAATGTCAGTGTGCAGAGCAGCCTTTCTGCCAAATGTGTGTAATTCCTTCCGGACCCCTTGGCAGATGGTTTTGGTTGCAGGCTAAAGTCAACATGGTACAGTAGCCAAACCCTGGGAGGACTGGGCCATTTCCAGGATTGAACTCGGGAGCAAGCTCAGCAGATCAGCCACCTGGGTGTCTGTCTATACTCTCAAAATAATCCTCTAAGGGCTTGAGCTCCACTGGCATTTCACAAATTCCCCCCTGGATCCAGAGGCTCCCTCAGAGAGACTTTAAACTGTGAATGGGTGTAGAATTCTTATGGTTGTGGTGGGACACGACTGGGTGACCTTCTATTTCACCATCTCGGTGATGTCACTCCTTCCTCAGCAGTGGTGTGTGTGTGTGTGTGTGTTTTGGTCAATTTTGCAAAGCTTTAAGCTTTATAGTGGGGCTGGAAAGGGCGGGTAAGTGTGAGTCTCCAGCACTGGGATTTGTTGTTTGTTCCCTTTTCACTGACAGGTATTTTGTATTTTTGGCATGCTTTGTTTTCAAGTTATGTTGAGGGTGAGGTTTGCTTAGGAATTTCTTAATGATAGAGTTATTTTATACCACTTGAGAAGGAGATTGTGGAAGTTACTCATTCCTTCTCTTCTGCCTTCTATTGTCTTCAACTACGCCAAAGATCCCCTGGAAACTGCTCACTGAAAGAACTTGGAGAAAAATTATTAATGCACTTGATGGAGATCAACTCAGAAAAAAGAAACTGTGAGTAATGTCTTGGGCGAGTTGAAAAGATGCTAATTCCCTTGCTGCCATTTCATTGCTTCCCTCTGCAATAATTCTGAATGTGATCCATGCATTGGATGTGTCCTCCAGACACAAATCAGGTTTCAAAGGCACATATGGGGTACCAGTTCTCCCAACTTCCCAAGCAATGAGAGGTGCTGTTACTAGGGAAGACAGCCTTGTCCAAGGAGTGCTGGAAGCAGACAAGGGCTTGGAGACCCAGGACTTCAAAGAGAGGTACAAGGCCCCAACACATTTCACTTTGCTGCCCCTGCATGGCCTCCCTAGAGATACTGGCACTTGATTAACAAAACAATTCTTGAAGGGCATAAGGAACAAATAAAAGCACTGTAGAGAGATGTATTTTCCCTCTTTGCTTTATCATGATTGCACATACACCCTAAGAAAGCAATGCCTTTCCTAATTTCACTCAGTAAGTCAAGCCCAGAATACAACTGGCTCCCTGATTCCCAGACATGGGTTCATTGTACCATTGTATGAAAAGAGCTGACTTAATCAAATTGTTTCAAATGTCATTTCTATGACTCCAACTGATGTCTGAAGATGTCTCCTGATATTTGGAGCTTGTCATTATTTCCAATTAATTTGAATTTCAAAGGAAATTATTAATTGAAAGGAAAAAAGAATTCACAGCATGATCAGGGTCTATTTTGGAGAGATACAATTTTGGAACACACGTCCTTTGGTTTTAGGCCTATCAAGACGTGGTCCTGCCCACCTAGAAGACTGTGTAATTGGGTAGAGAAGAGAGTCTGTTTACCCACATTCACTTACCCAGCTTCATCCTCCTTCTAGGCACCATTTCTTCTCTGAATCCTTTCTGGAATTCAGGAACTGACAGTACTGTGCCATCTTCCAGACCTAAGTCCTACTCCTAACAGACATCAACAAATTCCTTGTTCTCACTAATCCCAGTAGCACCATCTGGAAAAGTGAAGTGCTGGGCATGTGGAGGTTTCTGAGCCCCTCTAACAGAGCCTCCAAACTACCTAGAGGTTTCTGAGAGCACATCTGAATATGTGGGTAGGAAGTTAGAAGAAGGGGGAAAATGACTGGATTTGGGGTCTGCCTTGCACATTTAGGTTGCCTAAAACACCATTCAAGCCACTAACAGTGGCTTCATGAGTACAGCAAATGTCAAGTTTTCAGTTACAGGAGGAGATACATATTCTCTGTCCTACTCCTCTTGCTCCCACCACCTAGATCCAACAATGCAACATCCACCAGGACCCTGATTTCCTTCTGAGCCTGGGAGCCCATGCTAATCCTTGAGGTTCCATGATCATCCTTGAGGAGGAATAATAGAGCGGCTACTGGACAGCTTAAGGAAAACTCAAGCCACTTCTTATGCCTTGTCTGGAACTGGGACAGAGAGACTCTCTTTCATCCAGTCATATGAGCCAACCCTCTCAGGGTAAGCAGGTGCCAGCACTAGGAGGTAAAAACAGGAACCCACTGTTTATCACTTCTTAGTATGTCCCTTGATCACACAGCCTTCCATCCAATTTAGAACAGGAAGTAACCCTCAGTGTTTGAGCTCAGATCACATAGAACCAGGGGCCCCAGCTAAAGGTAGAATGAGGCTGTGGTACACAGGTCTACCTTTTCTGCTCAATGTTGGACTCCTCTAATGGAAAATTCTTGCTCCAGAGCTCCCTGATGGGTTGCCAGAGATGTTGTCAGGTCAGGTTGGCAATGGCATCCTCTGCCAGTCCTTCTTCCTTTCCTTTACTGTAACAGGTGTGACCCCATAGGGCAACTTGCCCTCTTAGCTCTGTCTCAGCTCCTGCTTTCTGGATAACCCAATCTGTAAACGTGGCTTACAGAATTTTGAGAAGACGGAAGATTCAGACTCAGAGGTAATGTAAGAAGTAAGAGTATCCAGGCAGCATGATCACAGCCAGAACCACCCCTCAACAATTGTGTGACATGGACCCTACTGCTGCAGTCCTGGACACTCATCACTGCCACCCATGACCCTGAAATCAGTTGTCACTGTGAACAACCAAACTACCTTGTGCTAAGAAAGAATGCCCCTTTATCGTTGCTGCTTTTAGTCTTTTAGTTCTCGATGCTCCAGGTAGAAGCATCATTTGCTGAGTATAGCACAGCCCTAGGTCTAATGGGCAAAGAAAAGTGACCCTCTGGTCTGTTTCATTCCTGCAACAAGAGGCCAGTTCTGTCACTCACCAAGTCTCAAATATGGTGCAAAAAGGGAGGTGCCACAATATAACAAAGGACTGCCACACTGTGAGCAGTCAAAAGCATACAAATTTCTCTTTCACTGTGGATTTTCATAGGGTTCCAAACCCCCCATCAAACTCCAGGCACTCCTTACATTAGCAGGTGCAACAGAAACAGCAAAAATGTTGCCACCTCTGGAAGTAGAAGGCTACACTCTACAATCACCTTGAAAACATCCCTAAAATGTGTTTTCTCTTATTGAGCTAGACAGCGAGATACCCCTTTATGAGTTTCTCCACCAGCAATAATTTATTTCACAAGACCACCTTTAATCAGCCTGACCTGTTTTTCTATCCATAGTTTAATCACAGGCTGCATCCTCAGCTTCTCCACAATAGATAATACTTTGTCCTCCCAGCCTAGTGCTTAGTGATTTTATGGGCACACATTCCTCAACAATACCAGTCCCACAGCCTTTTTCTCTCCAATCACAACAGAGCGCACCACTGCTGCCTCCAGGCATGGTGACACCGCATCTGCCCACCAACATTGCCAAATTGGACACCTCTTCCACTTGTCTTCCTGGAAGTAGATACCCAGCCACTGATGCCACTGCTACCAGAGTAAACACTTCCTGCCATCTCCATGTCTGCTTCTTTCTCTATCCCAGTCCTCAGTCCATCACAGAGCGTGTTCCTCTGACTGTATGAACCAGTGCACATGTGGAGGCTTCCAAGAAGGCAGGGAAGTAGGCATGTGGACTTTGCAACTTCTGGGAATGGTGCTCGTATGCTTAGAAACCAAGACATGAAGTTGTCCACATGACCGTTCTCATCTCATTGTGAGCACCAGAGCAGCTACTGTTCCCTGCTCTCCTCCACTCTGTGTTCTAGCCCCAGCTTGTGGCCTACATTTTACCCAACTGTAAAAGCGAAGTGGAGATTGGAGACATTAGACTCCCTAGGGCTTTTTGGCTGGATTCTCTAAACTACCTACTGCCTTGTAGTATCTCTGAGTGTAATGGTGAGGTGAGATCAAAAACGATGGGAAAGATGAGAAGTTTGGGGCTGCATGATAATACTGAAGTTACCCAGAGGTGCTAGTATGGTAATTCACTACTAGGAATTTGCATTGCAGACAGAAAACACATGGTTATTCAGGGACAGCCTCCTGCAACCATGCTCCTCCTAGAAACAGTTTTGCTAGCAAAGGAGTTTTTGCTGAGACTAAAAACTCTGTTATCTTATTTGCAGGCTCTGTGTGCTCCACAGGGGTTGAGTAGAGAGAATCACTAATGACAATTTTGGGACAGTCTTCTTAGGATCTCCTTGTCCAGTACATGCTGGGATGGAGAGACTCGGTTCTAGCCAGCCATGTGTGTTTGTCTCCTGGAGTCCATAATCACAAGGATCATGCACAAGCATCATGTGCTTCTTGGCTTATAATAGATCCCTGAGCCACAACCTTCTGTTGAATTTGAAGGTGGAAGTCCTCTTTGAAATAATCTAGATAAACACCCTCATCATGAAGATGGGAAAACTGGAGTCCAGGAGAGCCATCAAGCTTACTCTAGAAGTCAGGAGCAGAGTTGGGGCTGGGAACTACCTGTCTTAATATGTCATTTCTCTTTGCTAGGATGTTGACCAAGGAAGGAAGATTTGGTAGCCTTTCAAGAAAGACTTGTGATGAACTCATTTTGCCAAGACAGAAAGCAAAGTAATAGCAGGAATCAGAGTAATGGGATGACTGAGACAAGGTGTGCAATCAGAGAAAAACATAGATTTGGGGACACCATGAAGATGAAAGGAACGTGATTATAAAGTGACATGCTGGCTGGGTGCGGTGGCTCATGCCTGTAATCCCAGCACTTTGGGGGACCGAGGCAGGTGGATCACCTGAGGTCAGGAGTTTGAGACCAGCCTAACCAATATGGTGAAACCCTGTCTCTACTAAAAATACAAAAATTAGCCGGACATGGTGGTATGTGCATGTAGTCCGAGCTACTTGGGATGCTGAGACAGGAGAATTGCTTGAACCCGGGAGGTGGAGGTTGCAGTGAGCTGAGATCATGCCACTGCACTCCAGCCTGAGCAACAGAGTGAGACTCTGTCTCAAAAAAGGTAAAAATAAAAATAAAAAATAAAGTGACATGCCACAAAATGTCAAGTCTGCCAGCATCAACGTCTTCTGCATCACCTTGGCATCCTCACTTACAGTGATTCCACTGCACAAATTTTCTGCTCCTCTATTGCAAATTCACTCTTCACCTGGCAGAGACCTTAGCTTAGATCCCTGAAATCTTTCTCATAGTAAGAAAGGTCTTAAGAGATCAAGTTATTCATTTCACAATAACTGAGACACAGACTACTGGCAAATGAAATTTGCCCAAAATCAGTAGTAACAAGACCATCCCATAGGAACAAAAAAATGACTTGTGTGTTTGTTTTAAATAGCATTTATTTAATTTTGGTTGAAGTTGTATTTATTTTCATACATCTATTAACTACTTACATTACTTTTTCCATAAATCATATATACGTGGTTCATGCTCATTTTTCTATTGGATCTTCTGTTATCTTTTATGTTATAAAAGTTCTTTCAATATAATATAGAATATATTTATTCCCGTCACATGATTGTACTCATATTTTTGAATTTCTAATTGCTTATATTACAATATGTTAGATTTTTCCCAACAAAAATTTTTTTATTTGCATATGGTTAACAATATCAATTTGCTCCAGAAAGTCATTCCCATATCAACATTCTACAAAACTCTACTCATATGTTCTTTAAATACTTTTATAGTTCAATCTTTATATTTAAATTCTTGACCATCTGAAACATACTTTGAGATAATGTGTAAGATACAAATCCAGTATTTCCCATGAATTGCTGGTAATCTGTCTTAATATCATTTACTGACTTATCTAACATTTCTTGGGTAATGTAGGATTCTGCCTTTATTGTTTGCTAGATTTTCGAAGGCATCAAGTTTCTTTTTTTTCCATTGATATGTGTGTGTATTTCCTTCATTAATACCATATGTTCTAATTACGTTGACATGTTATTATGACAAAATTGGTAGCATTAAAATATGTCATGGATAACTCCCTTTTTCATGACAATTTACCCTCAATATATTTCTGGAAATTCTCAAATGCTACTTTATCAGGTGATATGTTCAGTTTCCTTAATCATTAGATTTTCTGCCATGGAGCTGCCAACCTCCTCTTCATGGTTTACCACTAAAATTCCCATTGTTTTCAAGAGCACCATTAATCTAGACATTCCTCACACTCTGTTCCAAGATAATAGTCAGTTTCTTTGGGAGGACTTTGGAGCCCTCTGTTCTTATAGCTTAGGTTTCACCATTGAAAATCAGTGAGCTTTTTCTGTGGAGCTTTTTTGGAAATAGTGGCCCACTTCTCTAAGGGTGGCAGCCTTGTTTTACCAACATGGTTCTGGGCACAAGCAGTAGCCTCTGATGTTGTTGGCATGCATTCCCTAACTTGAAAACTCTACCCTACTAATTAGCTGTGCCAGGGGGTATGGGGTCACAATATTCTTTACCTCCAATCCCTGGGGTACACCCTCCACAATTCAAGTGGTGTTGGGTGGAAGAATGGAGCCTCGTACCTCTTGGTCACACACACCTGCAATACAACCTCTACAATATCACCTGGGAGGGAGGTTAAGAGATGCTTGCAGCCTTTTCTTCTTAGAGAGACATCATAATCCTTGACAGGGAGGTGGCAGAAAAGGGATTTTCCCTGTTCTTGGCTATAGATGCCCCAAGTGCAGCTTCCCTCATGCTGAGCTGGGAGGTAGAAAGTACATAATGGGTTATGGCTCAAATGGCATGGACACTCTGTGTTCTTTCAAGGTTTAGTAGAGTTTTAAAAATAAATGTATGCATGTAGGACAATTCCCAGATGGTTGTTTGGTTAAAGAGTATCTCCACAGAGCTCCTCACACTACTATTGCAGAGCAGAAGTCACTGGGTTACTGGATTATTAGTATTGTCTACTGGAAATTCAGTAAGAGAGTAGATTTTATGTGGTCTTCCCAAAACAAGAAAACTATGTGGGATGATGAATATGTTAATTGGCTTAACTATAGTAATTAACTATGTATATGTATATCAAAACATCATGCTGTATACCTTAAATGTGTACAATAAAAATAAAATCTTAAAAAATTTTTTAAATAACTTTCACCAGCTGTGATTGTTGGTTTAGAGTAATTCATGGAGCTCTCCACACATCTATTCCCTAACAAGAGTCACCCAGTCATTCACTTCTTAATTACAAAGAAGTCAGTCTTGGCTCAGTTAAAATTAAATGGATCACAAAACCATTAGAGAACCTATAAACCCAAGTTATAAGAAAAGGAAAAAGCAAGCAAGGCTATGAATGCAGAATCACAGTCAAAATCAGCCAGATACTGGCCTTAGTGGAGCTCACTGGTGATGCCTGAAAGCAGTGGAGGTTACATGTCTCACAGCCCATGTCTCTACCATCATTTCCATTTCTCTTCTGAAAAGTCAAATACAGCTGCCATTGCTATAAATGTCCTAGGAATAAATGTTCACATCCTATTATCACTAGCTCCCAAGTCCAGTTTAGAGTTTGTGCATCATATGACATTAACCCGGCATGTGCTCATATGAGGTTGTCTCTCAGTGAAGGCAGAGAAAACAAGCATCCAGATTTTCCCGCTCTGTTATAAAAAGTGGCACAGCCTCTGGCTTCCAGGGCTTATATGGTGGTTAATTTCCCCAAAATAGGAATGAAATTATTACACTTAGAAGCCAAGAATGAAACTTGTTTACAATAGCCACCTTCATTGCATCTTCGTCCCAGGGAAAGAAAAACTTTGTGTTTTCCTTCCACAGATTTTGTGGTAGCCCCATCTGTGCTACCAACCTGATATAGGATTTTAGACAGTCTCTGTCCATTTCTGAAGCTGAAATTACCTTCTGGGAAAAAAAAAACTAACAGAAAAATAAGGGATTTGAGATTCTTGGGACCCTCTGAGTAATCCTGACTATGTTACTTCTTGATTGTATGGAGACTGATGGCTCCATTCAGGCAACCTTGGCTTCTTTGTTGGGGAGAAATGAAAAAAAGGAAACAAAGATAAAGGTTTCCATTTTTTTAAAAAAATGGTAGAAATTACCCAGAAATGCAGCTGCGATGTTCAGTGTGACTTGTAAGTAGAGAAGTCAGAAAATGTGGTTTTAGGCACAACTCAACTGACACCACCCTCCTCCGCTGGAGACCTAGAGACCTCAGCACTACAAAGTTTTTCTGTGATAAGGAGCCCAGATAGCATCTCTTCAGGCTCTGGGTACATTTCAGGGGTAGAACAGTGAGCATCACTGATGACCTCAGGCACACTGGAGCCACTTGCAGACTCTGTTCTAGCCAGCCATGTGTGTCTTACCCCAGGATTGCAGAGTGCCTAGAGGCCAGGATAGGCTCCAGGTTCTTTCCAGCTTGTAACAGATGCCCTGAGCCACAACCTCCCATTGAATTTAGAATGAAATCCCTGCTGACATATCCTAGAAAACTGCCCTCCTCATGCACATGGGAAAATTATTTTGGAGTCCAGAACAGAGCTTGGAATTGAAAAGATCTGTGATGATTTCAAATCATTTTTCTTTTCACAGGTTGTTGACCAAGACAGGAGGATACAGATGTCTTCACAAAAGATATTCATCGATCAGCTTAGGTTGTCCCTGGTTGAAAGAGTTACAGTAGGAATGCCAGACCAATAAGACAATCCAAGCCCCAATGGGGAAAATTAAAGTAAATGTATTAATTGCAGCATTGTTTGTAACTGCAAAGTATTGAAAACAGCCCACATGCCTATACAGTGGAGAGTTGTTGAGTAAATGATGTTAATAGTACATCTATACAACAAAGTATTATGCAGCTGTTCAGAGGAATGGTGAAGATGGCTATAAACTGAGGTATGATTTCCAGATACATTATGAAGTGAAAGTGTCTTTAATAAACAAAGCAAAAGAAGAATATATTGAGTTATCTACTCAATGCAGAAAAAAAGAAACACACAAAGGAAAAAACCAAGAGACCATGAGAGTGATCACCTACAGGGTGTTGGCAGGAATGGTGTAGAAAGCAGAGAGAGAATGGAGATGGATACCTGATTCTTCTCTGAATATACCTTTACGCATAGACCTGACTCTGGAACCACGTTGGAAGTTTCACATACCCAAACAAATAATTAAGTGAATACATTCCATGGATCAGGGGGAAAATTTATAATTGAGCACAAACTGTTTATATGTTTTAAAAAATGAAAACAAACAGAAGGTTGGAGACAGAGAAAGGCGGCCAAATAGAAGCCTCCATGGATCATCCCCCCATAGGAACACCAAATATAACAACTACTTACACAAAAAGAATACCTTCATAAAAAGCAGAAAATCAGGTGAGTAATCTCAATACCTGGATGTAACTTCATATCGCTGAAAGAGACACTGAAGAGGGCATGAAAGAGTCTTGAATTGCTAACGCCACCCCCCTCCCCATCCCCCGGCAGAGGCTGCATGGCAGAGAGAGAAAATACGTGCACTGGGAGAGGGAGAGCTCAGTGATTGTGGGACTCTGCATTGGAACTCAGTGCTGTCAACACCAGAAATAACTCAGCCGATGCCCACGGAGGGCGCATTTAGATGACCCTTAGCCAGAGGACAATCACCCATTCCAGCAGTTGGAACTTGAGTTTTGGCAAGCCTCGCCACTGCAGGCTAAAGTGCTATGGGCTACTAAATACACTTGAAAGGCCGTCTAGGCCACAAGGACTACAACTCCTGGACAAATCCTAGTGCTGTGCTGGGCTCAGAGGCCAGTGGACATGGGGTCCATGCGACCTAGTGAGACACCAGCCTGGGCAGCTGAAGGAGTGCTTTCATCACCCTCCCTCAACCCCAGGCAGTGCAGCACACAGCTCTGAAAGAGACCCCTTTCTCCTGCTTGACAAGAGGAGAGGGACGAGAACCAAGGAGTTAAGAGGACTTTGTCTTGCAACTTGGATGCCAGCTCAGCCACAGTAGTATAGGGCACCAGGCAGAATTGTGAGGCCCCTGTGGCAGGCCCTAGCACCTGTATGATATACAAAATCAATGTACAAAATTAAGTAACATTTCTGTATGCCAACAATGTCCAACCTGAGTGCCAAACTAAGAATGCAATCCCATTCACAATTGCCACAAAAATAAAATAAAATACCTAGGAATACAACCAGAAAGGTAAAACATCTCTACTACAGTTATGACGAAACACTGCTGAACAAAATCAGAGTTTACACAAACAGATGGAAAAACATTTCATACTCATGGATAGAAAGAATAAATATTGTTAAAATGGCCATAATGCCCAAAGCAATTTACAGATTCAATGCTATTTCTATGAAACTACTGTGATGGTTAATACATAGTGTCAACTTGATTGGATTGAAGGATGCAAAGTATTGATCCTGGGTGTGTCTTTGAGGGTGTTGCCAAAGGAGATTAACATTTGATTAACATTTGAGTCAGTGGGCTAGGAAAGGCAGACCCACCCTTAATCTGGGTGGGCACCAACTAATCAGCTGCCTGTGTGGCTGTAATATAAAGCAGGCAGCAAAATGTGAAAAGATTAGACTGGCCTAGCCTCCCAGCCTACATCTTTCTCCCATGCTGGATGCTTCCTGCCTTCGAACACCGGACTCCAAGTTCTTTAGTTTTGAGACTTGGACTGGCTCTCCTTGCTCCTTAGCTCGCAGATGGCCTATTGTGGGACCTTGCAATCATGTGAGTTGCTTCATATATATATATATATCTCCTATCAGTTATGTCCCTCTAGAGAACCCTGACTAACACAGATTTTGGTACCAAGAGTGGTTCTAAAGGAACAGAATATTAAAAATGGAGTTCTTTCATTTGTTTGGGGTTTCTGGAGTTTGCTGCTTAATATGATTAGACCAAAAAATTCTAAGGACTCTAGTTCTAATAGTAGTATGGAGAATACTGATAGTCCTGGGCATTAACTGTTTAGAGAGTTATGCAAAATAAGCACATTTGACACTCCTGATTCACTGCTTGTGAGAGGCAAGGAGTTTAGTGACTCTGTACATAATACCTTTGACCATATGTGGAGAACCAAGGAACATAATGAAGCTGGTTTGTTGCTCCTAAGTTCAGCGGACGAAGTGATGAAAAAAAATGATGAACTCAGGGATTCTATCTCCCAGCTTCAGAAGCAGATACTGAGTCTCAAATCTGCTAAGATTGCCCTGACTGAGAGTCTTATCTCCTTTAGAGAAAGAGCTGAAATTGTGGAAAAACAGACACAAGCTCTTATCATGTGAGTGGCTGACCTGCAACAAAAGGTGCATGCACAGCCTCGCCAGGTATCATTGATTGGAAAAGAATGGGACCCTGCAACTTGGAATGGGGACATGTAGGAGGACCCTGATGAAGCTGAGGACACTGAGTTTGTAAATTCTGATGAAACTTTTTTGCCAGACGAAACAGCTTCCTCATCCCCAGTAGTGGCAACATCACCTCCCTGACCCGTGCTGCCATCAGCCTTTCTACCTTTGTCTGGGAAGATGAACCCTGTGCTGCCTGAGGCAACAGTGATGGCCTCCCCTGAGGCAGTTGCCAGGCAAGATAATGTTGATTCTCCTCAGGAGCCACCCCCAACACCCCGGTTTGCTTCTAGAACTATAAGTAGACTAAAGTCCCAGCAGGCCCCTAGAGGTGAGGTTGAGAGTGTGACCCATGAGGAGATGCACTACACTCGAAAAGAATTGCTTGAGTTTTCTCATTTATATAAGCAGAAATCTGGAGAACAGGCATGGACATGGATATTAGTGGTGTGGGATAATGGTGGAAGGAACGTAGAGTTGGATCAGGCTGAATTTCTTATTTAGGCCCACTAAGTAGGGACTCTGCATTTAATGTTGCAGCTCAGGGAGTTTTAAAAGGTTCTAATAGTTTATTTGCTTGTTTAGCTGAAATATGGATTAAAAGATGGCCCACTGTGAGTGAGCTGGAAATGCCTGATCTCCCTTGGCTTAATGTAGAGGAAGGGATCCAAAGGCTTAGGGAGATTGGGATGCTGGAGTGAATTAGTCACTTTAAACCTACTCATCCCAGCTAGGAGGGTCCAAAAGATAGACCCTTGACCAATGCCTTGTGAAATCGATTTGTGAGGTCAGCACCCGCATCTTTGAAGAGCCCTGTAATTGCTCTTTTCTGTATGTCAGATCTAACCGTGGGAACAACAGTCACTTAACTACAAAATATAAATACAATGGGAATAACTGAAGCCTGAGGTGGCAGGAGCCAAGTGGCAGCATTCAACTGTCAAAAGCAAGGTGGGTGTAGCTACCATAATGGAAAGCATAGGCAAAGCAGCAATCAGTCTGACTCATGTAGAGCTCTGGCACTGGCTAATTAATCGTAGTGTTCCTAAAAAGTGAAATTGATAGGAGGCCTACTGCTTCCTATTTAATTTATACAAACATAAAACCTCTAGGTCGAATGGACAAAAGACTAATTTGAATTATAAAAGCAGAGAATCATGGCCCCTCAATAAATTTCCAGACTTGAACCAGTTTACAGACCCAGAACCCCTTGAATGAAGGGGAGGCCAGGTCCCCTTGAGGAAAGACCCCACTACCCTACGGCCAATTTATGCAGTGAATCTTTCTCTCATCCTTTCCCAAGGAGACCTCTGGCTTTTTACTGGGGGAACTGTGCACTGGGGAAGGGGAAATGATCAGACATTTCAGGGACTACTGGACACTGGCCCTGAGCTGACGTTGATTCCAGGGGACCCAAAACATCATTGTTGTCCTCCAGGACCAAAAGTAAGGGCTTATGGAGATCAGGTAATTAATGGAGTTTTAGCTCAGGCCCAACTTATAGTGGGTCCCGTGGGCCCCTGGACTCATCCTGTGGTCATTTCCCCAGTGCCAGAATGCATAATTGGCATAGCCATACTTAACAGCTGGCAGAACCCCTACATTGGCTTCCTGACTGGTAGGGTGAGGGCTATTATGGTGGGAAAGGCCAGTGGAAGCCATTAGAGCTACCTCTACCTAGGAAAATGGTAAATTAAAAACAATATCACATCCCTGGAGGGATTACAGAGATTAGCGCCACTTTCAAGGACTTGAAAGACGCAAGAGTGGTGATTCCCTCTACCTCCCCAATCAACTCTCCCATTTGGCCTGTGCAGAAGACAGATGGATCTTAAAGACTGACAGTGGATTATCATAAGCTTAACCAAGTGGTGACTCCAATTGCAGCTGCTGTACCAGATGTGGTTTCATTGCTTGAGCAAATTAACACATCTCCTGGTACCTGGTGTACAGCCATTGACTTGGCAAATGCCTTTTCCTCCATTCCTGTCCATAAGGCCCACCAGAAGCAATTTGCCTTCAGCTGGCAAGGCCAGCAATATACCTTTACTGTCCTACCTCAAGGATATATCAACTCTCCGGCTTTGTGTCATAAAACAGCAAAAAGACACACAGCTAGGAGGTAACCACAAGACTGCACTAGAAAGAGAGGAAAGAATGATGATGTTGATGATAGATAGACAGATGATAGGTAGGTAGATAGATAGATAGATAGGTAGATAGATAGAACACCTGCTTCAGAGAGCTTTTTCCTCAGTATTTCTCTACCTTCCACATCAGGTACCAATTTTCCTGTGTGCACTCATAACCCATTTCTCACCATTATGGATAGCTATGTTCTCAGCCACCAAGTGAGTAGGTACATCACACACTTTTACAGGAGTGCAGAGAGGCAGAACGGTTATTTAGCCTAGGGGTCACATTCCAAAATGACCTAGTTAGACTTTTAACTTTATCAACAAATAAAGTTTTTGCAGAGTCATGGCGACATAAAGACAGGAGTTAAAGGAGCAAACACTAATAACGCAACTGAAACTTATTTCTCTGTAGTTCATAATGCATTTATATTTTCTATGAATCTAGAAGTTATCTTGCTAATAGCACAATATCTTGCTTTGTCTTTGTGTGTGTTTCAATGTCGATGTGGTACCCCAAATGCACCCATATGTGAACACCGCTGGGAGGGGTGGGTTTCAATTGTTCTGGATACACACTGGGAAGAGGGGAGTTGGTCAGACCTGGTGCAAGCCTGGGGAAAGACAGTGCCCTCCTATTGCCTCAAAATCCGTTGGATAAAGTCAGAATGAGGAAGAGCCAGGGCAGCCCTGCAACACCCTGAAGAGAGGCAGTCCACGAGGGCTCTCATAAATGATACTGCACAAATTGTTTCACTTTGTCTCTTCCTGGAGGTGAAAGGAAACAGCTGATGGTTCCGGGTCAAGTTGAGGCACCTCTGACCTCCAGCCCCCAGAGCCACAGCGCCGCCTGCTGGTGGAGCTCCGCCAGAACTGACATAGACTCGTCCAGCCTCCAGGTGCACCCACGCCCTTTTCTTGCACCATGAAGCTGAGCAGCCTGTCTCTACTCTCTGTGACTGTCCTCCTTGGTCTCCGCATGGTTCAGCCTGGAATCCTGAAGAGTGTGAGTAAGGCGTGACAATCCTGGGTGTGGTTGGGGTTAGGGAACATTTCCTCTGAGGAATCCGTGGAACGAGCTGGCCCTGATGCCTGGAAGTGACTTATGGTTGCCCTCGACTCACCCTGTGGCATCTTTCTCCAGCTGCACCGAAACCTGGATATTGCCCAGAGTTTACTCTATCCTGCCCTTTCACCCTCTTACCTGTGTGCTGGCACGATAAAGCCTGCATGGGGGTCGAGAAGTATTGCTTCTTCAACTGTCAACATCAGTGTACAGAGCCCTGGTGGACTTTGGATTGAGGTAAGGAGCCCCAGATCTGCCCTTCTCGGCTGCCCCTGAAACCTTCCTGCAGAAGCATTCATCTTAGAAGGAGTTGAGAACTGCCCATGCCCCTGGAAATCATTGAGATCAGAGCTTTCAAATTGGGTTGGCCCACAGATCTGCCTCTGAACAGTGAAGGGGGTGGCTCAATAGACCTCCTTGCTCAGAATATGCACTGTCCATTTCACATAAGGGGCATCACCCTTCTCCTCTGTATGAAGGGGACATTTGGACAAGATAATCTCTAAGTTGCTCAAGGGTTATTGAATTTTTATTGTTATTATTTTAGTTTTTCACGATACCTTTCACACCACCTTTCTCTTCATATTTAAATTGTAAGGTCAGGGATTATAAATTCATTATTCCTTAGGATGGCTTGCCTAGAGTCCCTGATCCCCAGTCCCTGATTCTGGGGCAGCATATCTCAGTTTTCTGTGAAGGAGAGTACTTAGCAGGATTTCTGCCACAGTGCCCCGAGACACAAAATCATGTCTCCTGCAATGCCATGTCCCCTGGCATTGACAAAGTACCAGCCAGGCTGAACCTTCCCTGAACCTTTGCACCTTCCTACATCCCTGATTCTCTCTTCTCTCTCGAGGTGGAACCTCCTTAGCCAAGCCTGAGGAGACGCCGGTGCTACAGGCTCAGATTTGGATAACTGGTCTCCAATTTGTCCATGATCTTCCCAGGCCCAAGATGTCATTTTAGAGTTAAATGCTTGTTAATATGACAAGAAGACAAAGAGATAAAGCATTGTATATTTAAAACCACAGAAAAATCTGTAAGACTGCTGGATCTTCTCTCTCTCTGTCTCTGTCTCTCTCTCCATCCTTTATGGCTTTTCCCTTAGGATCTGAAAAAAGGATATGATTACTATTTCACATTTAGTTAAGGATGACAAAGGTAGTAGAAGTCTGGACAAGTCTTCCAAAATTTTATTTGTAACTATTATAAACAAATTTTGAAAAGCCAATTATTCCCTAGCATGCTTTAAGTTGACATCTAACATTTTTATCATAATTGCATAATAGTTACAAAGAATAAACTTTTAAGAATATGATGAATATTGTCATTTCATTTAAAAAGTATACCTTAATCTTTTTAATGTTTCTAATGGAATTTAATCATCTTGACTTGGTAGTAATAACTATTAAGGAAAAAAAAAGCATGTTCTTTTTTCCCATCTTCTTCCTCTTCTTCTCCCTTTTTTCATCATTTCCTGAACTATTCAAACCAAAACTATAGGTGAGTAGGTTTGTTTAGGACTCACTCTGAAAAGCAGATGCCTAGACAGGATTAGATAATCAAGAGTGTGTGTCAGGGAAAATGCCTGTGAGGGGCAAATGGAGGTAGCCAAAGTGGCAAGGAGAGCATGAGACCATGATGCAGGGCTGCCTGCTCTGAGGGAGGAGAGAAGGAAGGAGGAACAGTCTCAGAATGAATTACAACATTGGTAAAGTGCCAGTCAGGCTGAAAGACAAGGCTTCAACTGAAGTCACCTATCAGAAGAGACCCGGGTCTCAGAATGAGCCTGCCTTAGTGTTCGGGCCTCACTCAGTCATTGGCTGGGAGTAACCTGAGGGAAGCATCCATGACTTCTGCACAGACATAGTGGCAGATGCAGAGGACAGTAGCTGGGGGCATCCATCAATTGCACACCCTGAAGCAGCAGGAGATCTAAGCAGTGCATTTCCATGCTCACCACTGTCCTCTACCTTGTGCTGCACAGTTACTTCTCCAGGTATGGTGATGAAGGCTAGTTATCCCAGCTACTTGGAAGGCTGAGGTGGGAAGATGGCTTGAGCCTGGAAGGCAGAGGTTGCAGTAAGGGGAGACCACACCTCTGCATTCCAGCCTGGGCGACAGAGCTAGACCCTGTCTCAAAAAAAAAAAAAAAAAAAGAAAGAAAGAAAGAAAGAAAGAAAAAGAAAAAGAAAAAAGAAAGAAAGAAAGAAAAAGAAAAAGAAAAAAGAAAGCTGGTTAATGTCAACTTGTTGAGTTTTTCATCTTGGCTGTCAGGGTCTAATCCATCATAGATGCTTCCCAGCAGGTGTTAATATGTAATACACAGTAAATGTCCGCTCACATGTTGGTCCTCTTTCCCTACCACAGACATCCTTGCTACTGATTTTCTAGTCCTTTGCCTTCCAAGCTCCTTTTTAAAAAATTGGGTTTTAATATTATTTAGGTATTTAATATTATTTAGGTATGACAAGGCCAACATATCAGGAGATGACTGCCTTTTAAAAGAGAGTTTGTTATACTCACATATCTCAAAGGAGAGCCACACCTTGCCATGGGAAGGGTAGAGCAGGGGGCACATAGGAAGCCCCTTTTTCAGTCAAGAGATAGAAGGAGTGAGGGAGAAATGTGGGCAAACCTTTTCTGTGGTTCCCGCAAGAAGGAGCAGGTGAGGCGGTAAGTGTCTCAAGATTGGCCAGTTTGAATAATTTCAGTGGTCTCTGAGGCAAAGGTACTGTCCCTAGCTGTCTCTGAGCCAGTGTCATAATGTTCCCTATGGCCCCAAACCCTAGTAGACCCAGGGTCCAGCTTATCTCAGTAGACCGCAGCACTAGACTGGCCCCCAGAGACTCAGGCTCCAGGCTAGCCCCTATGGCTAGGACCGAGGACAACCCTTGTGAACCTAGCCTCCAGGCCAGCACCCGCACACCCAGCCCCCAAGGTCAGCCCCAGTAAACTCAGGCTCCAGGCAGGTCCCCACAGACCAGGGCTCTAAGCCAGCACACATGTCTCTAGGAAACTGGCCATCATCTGCAATGCCAGGATCCAGACAATCCCCCACAGACCCAGACACTACAACTGCCACAACATGAGGCCAAACCCAGACTCTAGACCAGGCTCTGTGTTCTCAGAGTCCAGAAGACAAAGGGTCCACGATTGCTCTAGCAGACCCAGGATCCAGGCCCATCCCAGTAGACCCAAATACCAGACCACTTCCCCATGCACTGAGGATCCAGTACCATCCCTGAAGACCCAGGCTCAAGGTCAGACACCATGGACCCAGGACCCAGGCCCGACCCCTTGGACTAAGGCTACAGGCCTGCTCCAGTGGACCCACGTTTCAGGCTCATCTCAGTACTTGGCCAGCCCCTTCAGACTCAGGCTCAAGGGCCACCCCAACAGCAAGCTAGCCCCCATGGACCCAGGCTTCAGGCTAGCTCCTATGAATACAGATTCCAGGCCCAACCCCACCCAGGTAACACATCCACCCACCTGCTGACCCAGGCACCAGGCTAGGCTGCCCAACCACTCAAGCCTGCCCAAAGACCACACTCAATGGTCTCCCCAGAATCTCTGGACAGACTGACTGGGGAAGGGCTCTCCCAGACAAAGTCAGTCTGAAAAGCCTGGAATAAGTCCCTATTTCTTCAGATGCACAGATAGTAACATAAGGGAACAAGAAACATGAAAAATTAAAGAGATATAATGCCACCAAAAGAACACAATAATTTCCTAATAACTGACCTCAAAGAAGTGGAGAAATACAATATTGTCTGACAAGGGATTCAAACTAATTATTCTTAGGAAGCTTGATGAACTTCAAAAAATAATACTAGTACAGAGAAATAATTCATGAGATCAGAAAAAGAGTAAATGAGAAATTTAATAGAGAGAGTAAAGCCATTTTTTAAAAGATGAAACAGACATTCTGCAGCTGAAAAATGCAATGAATGAAATTAAAAATTCAATAAAGAGCATCAACAGCAGAATTGATCAAGCAGAAGAAAGAACCTGTAAACTCAAAGAAAAGTTATTTTAGAATATACACTCAAATGAGAAAAAAGAAAAAAAGTGAAGAGTAGTGAAGAAAGATTATGAAATGTCTAGGACAGCATCAAAAGAGCAAATATTCGAGTTATGGGATTTTAAGAAGAAGAGACATAAAGAGGTAGAAAGCTTATTTAAATAAATAATAGCAGAAAACTTTCCAAATCTGGGAAAGGACATAAATATACAGGTATAGGAAGGTCAAAGGCTTTCAATAAAATTTGAACCAAACAACACTACACCAAGATAGATTACAATCAGTCTGTCAAAAATCAAAAGCAGAGAGAGGATCCTAAAAGCAGCAAGCAAAAGCACTTCACATAAGGGAATTCCAATAAGGCTAACAGTGAACTTTGCAACAGAAACTTTAAAGACCAGGAAAGTGGAATGATATATTTACAGTGCTGAAGGAAAAAAGGTAACTGTCCTTCAGGAATGAAAGAGAAACTAAAATTGTCCAGACAAACAAAAGCTGGAGGACTTTATTGTCAAGAGACTAATATTACAAAAAATGCTAAAGGAAATTCATCAAGCAGAAAGAAAAAGATTTTAATAAGTAAGATGAAAACATACGAAGGTATAAAACTCACTAATAAAAGTAAGTACATAGTCAAATTCAGAATACTCTAATACTATAATGGTGGTGTGTAAATCAAATATTTTTAGTATGAAGGCTAAAACACAAAACTATTAAAAATAATAAAAGCTACAATAACTTGTCAAAGAGCACACAATATAAAAAGATGTAAGTTGTAACATTAAAAATTTTTAATGTGGGAGCCAGGGACAGTAGCTCATGCCTATAATCCCAGCTACTCAGGAGACTGAAGCAGGAAAGTCACTTGAGCCCAGGACTTTGAGACCAGCCTGGGCAATGTAGCAAGACCCCATCTTTTAAAAAGCGGGGACAGGGTGGAATCAAAGTGTAGAGTTTTAACATGATCAAAGTTAAGTTATCAGCTTGAAGAAGACACGGTAAATACAAATATTATTTTATGTTTATGGATTAAAGAATTTATATTGTTAAAATGCCCATACTACTCAAAGCAATCTACAGATTCAATGAAATGCCTATCAAAATTCCAAGGATATTTTCATAGAACTAGAAATAAAAGGCCCTAAAATGTACAGGGAACCACAAAAGACCTTTCGTTAAAGACTGCTTTAACAAAGCAATCTTGCGCAAAAGTGACAAATTTTTTTGTCAGGAGGCATCACACTACCTGATTTCAAAATACACTACAAAGCCATAGTAATCAAAATAGGATGGTACTGGCATAAAAATAGACACATAGGCCAATAGAACAAAATAGACAACCCAGAAATAAATCCATGTGTTTACAGTCGACTGAGTTTTGACAAAGATGCCAAAAATACACAATGGGGAAGAGACAGTCTCTTCAGTAATAATGTTGGCAAAGCTGGATATCCATATGCAGAAGACTAAAATTGGACCCTTATCACACACCACATGTAAAAATCAACAAAGTGGGTTAAAGACTTAAAGACTTGAAACCATAAAGCTACTAGAAAAAAATATAGTGGGAAAGGTCCGCAGCATTGGTCTGGGCAATTATATTTTGGATATGGCCCCAAAAATGTAGGCAGTAAAAGCAAAAATAGACAAATGGAATTACATCAAACTAACAAGCTTCTGCACAAAAAAAGAAACAACAGATTGAAGAGAGAACTTATGAAGTGGGAGAAAATATTTGCAAACCATGCATCTAATAAGGGATTAATATCTAAAATATATAAGAAACTCAGACAACTCAATAGAAAAAATATAACCCAATTAAGGAGTGAACAAAGAATCTGAATAGATATTTTCAATAGAATACATACAAATAACCCATAAGTATATTTGAAAACGATCAACATCACTGATCATCAGAGAATGCAAACAAACCACAATGATATTGTTTGATACCTGTTAGAATGGCTACTATATAAAAGACAAAAGACAAATGCTGGCAAGGATGTGGAGAAAAGGGGAGCCTTTGCACACTATTGGTGGGAATGTAAATTTGTACAGTCATTATGGAAAATAGTATGGAAGTTCTTCAAATAATTAAAAATAGAACTAAAATATAATCCAGCAATCCCACTACTAGTTACATATCCAAAGGAATTAAAATCAGTATTTTTAAGAGATATCTGCACTTCCATGTTCATTGCAGTATTTTTCACCATAGCTAAAATATGGAATCAACCTAAGTGTGCAAAAATGGATGAATAGATCAAGAAAATGTATATATACACAATGAAATACTATTTAGCCTTAAAAAAGAACAAAACTTTGTCATTTGTTACAAATGGATAAAGCTGGATGGTGTTATGTTAAATGAAATAAGCCAGGCACAGAAAGACACATTCTGCATGATCTCACTTATATGTGGAATCTAAAAAGTTGAACTCATAAAAGAGGAGAATAGATTGTGATTAGCAGGGGCTGGGGGGAAGGGGAGTGTGGGGAGATGTTGGTTAAAGAATACAAAATTTCAGTTAGGAAGAATAAATTCAAGATATCAATTGTACAGCATGATGAATATGGTTAATAACAATATTGTGTACTTTTGAAAACTGCTAAGATAGTAGATTTTAAGTATTCTCATTATGATGGTAAAACTTGAGTTGGGGCTATTAGATGACGCGAATGTATCAGTGTTAATTTCCTGATGTTCATGGTTGTATTGTGGTCACAACAGAGGATATCTTTGAGGGAAACACACATTAAGGTATCAGGAGTGATGGAAAATAATTTTGACAATTTTCTCTCAACTAAAGAAAATCACAGATACATACGTCATTACAAACTGTGGCAAATTTGAGTACAAATATAAATAAACTATTCATAAAACTATCTGCTCTGAGAAAAATTAAAAGGGAGGGTGAAAAAGACTTCTTTGATGTAGCACCGTGGAAGCTGAGACTTGAAGAACGTGAAAAACTTAGCCAAGTTGTGGTCAAAGAGCAAGAGGTGAAGAAGAAGACATGTTCTAGCAAAGGGACCTGTATTTACAGAAGCCTTGAGATGGAATAGAATATGATAAAGTCAAAGAGCAAACACTCAAGAACTAATATGTGTTTTATGTGATCATTCTGGAGAACGTGTGGTTTGTCAGAGGGAAGACGAGTTATCAAGCTATTTCTGTGATCTAGATAAGAAATACTGCAATAGCTTGGATTAGGACAGAGAGTCCCAACCTTGGCACTATTGACATTGGGGATGGACAATTTTTTTGTTGTGGGAGGCTGTCTGGTACCTTCTGGGATGTTTACCAACATCCTTGATCACTCCCATGTTTACTGCAGTATTATTCACAATGGCCAGGAGGTGGAAACAAACTAAAAGTTTATTGACAGATGAATGGGGTAAAGAAAATGTGGTATTTACATATCATGGAATTTAAACAGCCAAAAAGGAGGGAAATCTTTTCATTATGCTACAACGTGGATGAACCTTGAAGACACTATGCTAAGCAAAATAAGCCAATCACAGAAGGACAAATATTTCACAGTTCCACTTTTATAATCTTAAGTGAGTTGTCTAAAGTAGTCAAACTTATTTAAGCAAAAAGTATGATGGTGGTTTCGAAGGGTTTCAGGAAGGGGGAAATGGGGAGTTGCTATTCAATGGGTAAAGTTTCAGTTATGCAAGATGAAAAAGTTCTAGAGATCTGCTGTACAACATAGTGCCTAGAGTTAATATGGTACTATACACTTAAAAAGGTGTTACGAGGGTAGATCTCATGCTAAGTGTTCTTACCACAATAAAATAATTTTTTAATCCAAATTTAAATTTTCAGAAATTTAAGAATATTACATAATACATAATTTAGCACACAAATGTAAGAATATTAATAATATATAAGAATGTTATTTAGAAACATGGAGGTAAATATTAGAAACAGCTAGAAGAGCTAAAAGTGGTTACCTCTGGTATCACGACCTCTGGGTATCAGGAATCAAGGTAAATAGGAGCAATGTAGGAGATTCCCATTGTAAACCTGGTTTTACACTTTACATTTTATACTGTGTACATATATTATTGTGATAATACTTTAAATAGAATTTCATATCTTTAAAACTAGGGAAAAAGTAGCTAAAGAATAGGCATAACTTCTTCCTGGTTGATCTTCCTAAGGAAGCGTTTGCTCCTTTGTCTGGCTCAGTGGAAGGTGGAGAAGGGGTTCGGATGATCGTTTCCTGATTTTTAGGCATTAAATATTTTGGGATCCCACAATTTCTAACAAGGCCATTAATTCAGCTTATACTTTCAGTCAGGCACACTGTCAGGGCAAAGATTACTGTGATGTCATCTCCCATTAACAGAAAGTGACCCACACACAGACACAGACACAGACACACACACACACACAAGTCTCTCCTGTTGAAGCAAGTGCTTTAACAAGCAGAATATGTTCATACATGGTAGATAAATAAGGAATTAAATCACTAACATGTAAAATTGGGTTAATACAGCTTTTCATAAGGTGATTGTGCCTTGTCCTGTCATATAATACCAATCAAATGCAAAAATATTGAGCATGGTATCTCTGTAGTGACACAAAATACACACACTTCATCTCCTCCCTCTTGTCTCAGTTTTCCTATAAGCATTGCTCTACCGAGTGTGTAATATGCTGTTGTCCTGAGTTCTATCCTCTTCTTGATAGAAGTATTTAATATGTGATCAATGTCCTGGAAACAAGAATCTGAAACATGATTTTAAAAGAAATGCCTCAAGGCCAGGCATGGTGGCTCACGCCTGTATTCCCAGCACTTTGAGAGGCTGATGGGGGCGGCTCACTTGAGATCAGGAGTTTAAGAGCAGCCTGGCCAAGACAGTGAAACCCCATCTCTACTAAAAGTACAAAAATTAGCCAGCTTATAGGCCCAGCTACTTGGGAGCCTGAGGCAGAATCTCTTGAACCTAGGAAGTGGAGGTTGCAGTGAGCGGAGATTGCACCACTGCACTCCAGCCTGGGCGACAAAGGGAGACTCCGTCTAAAAAAATAAATGAATAAAAATGTAAAAATAAATAAATAAAAGAAATGCCTTAAATAATGAGAAGTTTGAAATAATAAAATATTTTTAAATAAATGAGAGCGTATGCTATTCGCCACAGCAATAAGCTAAATGTTGCACTCCATCAGAGATGAGACCGCTAGTGAGCCTAACACATCAGTTACTGTCAGCTTCAAGTGAGATTGATAAACAATTGTAGTGGATTAAAGGTCAAGTTTTTTTGTTTGTTTGTTTGTTTTTATGTTTTTTTGAGACAAAGTCTTGCTCTGTTGTCCAGGCTGGAGTGCAGTGGCGTGATCTCAGCTCGCTGCAACCTCTGCCTCCTGGATTCAAGTGATTCTCATGCTTCAGCCTCCCGAGTAGCTGGGATTACAGGCATGTACTACCACACCCAGCTAATTTTTGTATTTTCAGTGGAGACAGTGTTTCACCACGTTGGCCGGCTTGTCTTGAACTCCTGACCTCAAGTGATCCGCCCGGCTTGGCCTCCCAAAGTGCTGGAACTACAGGTGTAAGCCACCACGCCCAGCCAAAGATCAAGATTTTAATGTCAAGAGCATCAGGATAGAACTTTGCAGTTATCCAGTTTCATTTAGAGATATACAGCTTCCTTACAAAAGAGAGGAACTGGCAAATCAACAAAGCGGATTGCTATTTTAAGCCAGTACAGAAGTAAAAGATTGAAGACAATGACCCTCCAGTATAACAACCATTTAGTCCCAAGAATGATGATGTCCTTCATTCCACCTTTTGTGCATAACTCAAAAGCAACAGTATTTCACCATACCCACTTACCAAGCAAACTCCCCATCTTTTGTCAAAGTAAAGTGCTATATTTACTACAGAATTTTTTAATTAGGAATTGAAGATAAACATTTAACACTGTGGTCATGTTTTTATTGGGTGTGGCTTCTGTTTGTTTGATGTGTTACTTATGAGACTGCACAAGTTTGAATGTTCTACTTCAACTCTATTTTTTCCAGAAGACCTATTATTTGTAGTGAGCAAAACTCTGTAACTTAACGATTTTCAGGAATATATATTCCATGTTTACGAGAAATATATCTTCCCTTTTATTCCCTATCTGTTTTAGGCTCAGCCATTTTTGGTTCAAGGCTTTCCACTTTCTTGAAGCACATAAATAAATGATGCCCAAAAAAGACAATGAATGTGAAATCTGGTTAATGTAATTCACAAAATAACAGATTGAAGAAACAATCCATATATTTATCTCAATTGATGAAGAAAAGGTATTTGATAAAAATTCAACATCCTTTCATGAGAAAAACTCTTAGCTAACTAGAATTAAAACGGAACTTTATTAACCTGATTCAGCAGAACATGGGATGAATTCCACAAGGTCACATGGCATGGGCTAAGGAATGCCTTTATTGGGTGAAACCAGTGAGCCAAGGATCAGCACTCCTAAGCATGGGATACTCCCAGCAGACACTCCCATCATTACTCACTTCAGCCTACATTGAGGTGTTCTGAGGCCATGCACAGCTATTAGTCAGTGAGGCAGGACAGCAGCGTTTCTCAACATCAATACTATTGGCACTTGGAGACAGATCAGTGTTGTGAAAAGCTGTCTTGTGCATTGTTAGATAGTTAGCAGCAACCTCAGCCTCTAGACACTGGATGTCAGAAGCACATCTGTCCCAGTTGTGACAATCAAATATGTCTCCAGACATTGCCAAAGTCCCCTGGGGACAAAATAACCACCTTTTGAGAAGGTAGTTTACTACTGCAAAACAGGAACATTGTCCCCTGCAGTTTTATCTCTTATAATAAGAATATGAGAAGTTCCTTATGGGGCTTGCTTCCTAGACAGTCTAGGTTTCTAGGAAACCTAAATGTAAGCCTAAATGTATTTTTATATATACATATATAAACATATTTTTGCTATATATATATGTATATATGTAAACATATTTTTGCTATTGAGTTGCAGTTCTTTATATATTTTGAAAATTAACCCCTTATCTGATATGTAGTTTGCAAATATTTTTCCCATCTCACAGGTTGCCTTTATTACTAAGTATTTTACATGTTATTGCTTTTAATGTATTACATTTTTCTAACCAATATTTCTAGTGTATAGAAATGCAGTTGACTTTTATATATCGATTTTTGTGTCAGCTAATCTTGAATAATTGTCTAACTCATGATGTATCTGTAGTTTCTTTTGTGTTTTTATTAGACTATTGTATCATTTGCAAAAAATGGCTTTTCTCTTCTTCCATTCTAATACATATTTCTTTTCTTTTTCATTATATATGTGTGTGTACATATGCATATATATATATATATATACACATAAATATAAAGACCCGATTAACAGTGAATAAGACTTAAACAGACATTTCTCCAAAGAAGATATACAAATGGCCAACAGGTATGTGAAAAGATGCTCAACATGTCTAATCATCAGGAAAATGCAAATCAAAACCATAAGATCACCTCATACCTGTTAGGATGGCTTTTATTTTAAAAGGAAAACAAGTACCAGTGAGAATGTGGAGAAATTGAAACCCTTGTGCACTGTCAGTGAGAATTTAAAGGAGTATAGCCACTATGGAACACAGTATGGAAGTTCTTCAAAAAACTAAAAATAGAACTACCACACGATCCAGCAATCCCACTTCTGGGTATTCATCCAAAAGAATTTAAATCAGGATCCCAAAGAGATATTTGCACCTGCAAGTTCATTGCTGCAATATTCACAATAGCTAAGAAATGGAAACCTAAATGTGCATTGATCCATTGACAGATAAATGGGGGAAGGAAAAAAGATTATATACATGTATATATATATGCATACCATGGAATATTATTCAGCCATAAAAAAGAAGAAAATTCTATCTCATGCTACAGCATGGGTGAACCTCAAGGACATTATGCTAAGCAAAATAAGCTAGTCACAAAAGGACAAATATTGCATAATTCCACTTTTATGAGGTGTCTAAAGTAGTCACATATAGAAGCAGAAAACAGAATGGTGGTTCCAAGGGTCTGGGGGAGGGAAAATGGGGAGTTGCTATTCAGTGGGTTTCAGTCACACAAGATGAAAAAGTTCTAGAGACCTAATGTATGACACTGTGCCCACAATTAACAATAGTGTAGTATGCACTTAAAAATATATTAAGAGGTCATGTCTTATAGTATATATTTCTTACTACAATTTAAAAAAAAAACAGTGTTGAGCAAAGCATGAAAAATACAAAAGAATACTTAGGCCATAATTATGCTTACATAAAATTAAACAACATGTATCACTAAGCAAGCCATAGCAAGAGAGCAAAACTTTAAAGGAAAACATGAGGATGATTAACAGAAAGTTCAAGATAGTGGTTACCTCTGAAGTAGGGATGGTAATGTCCTATTCTAAATTGATAGGTTCATAGGTGTTTATTATTCTTTTTCAAAAGGTATAGAATGTTGATTACATTCTTTCATAAGTAGGATTTATTTTACAATACTTTTTTTAAAGAAGTATCATCAACAGTCAATTACAAATGACATTTTGGGGAGAACTGGAGAAACAAATATGAACTGGCTATGAGATGACATGCAGAAACTATTAATTATCTTAGATATGATAATGGCTTTGTGATTATATTGAAGAATATCCTTATTCTTAGAATTTGCATGCTGATGTATTTAGGAAATAGGAACATAATGTTTTCAATTTCATTTCAAATATTTCAACAAATGTAGCTATAGGTATTCTAAAATATCCCAAAATATTAATAATTGTTAAATCCAGTTGTAGGTATACAAGTATCATTGTTCTGTTATTTCAATTTTTCTGTATGTTTAAAAAGTTCATAATAAAAAGCTGGAGGAGAAAATAGCCAATACATTCCAACATTATAGTATTTGTTTATTAACTTTCCAGACTCCATCCCTGGTATCCAAATTATCTGAGTCCAAGGATATGACTGGTGAGATTGTAACCAAAGATTCACCATCTAATAAGGAGTTGGCTCACTTCCAGGAATGGAGGTAGCCAACTGCCTCCACTTAACCCCAACTCAGTCCCTTCCACACTTTAGGGTGTGGAACACCCCAAATCCAAATCTTTGCATTACTCAGGGGTCCTGTTAGTAAATGACAGAAAACCAATTCAGACCAGCTTAGGCAGAAGGGTGAATGTATTGGGTGGTAACCTCACCCTGAGTATGAGTGGGGCTGATCTCAGGAAAAAGGTTAGTGAAGGACTAGATATCCTCTAAATTACTCCCTGTCCATCTCTCATCCCTTCTTATCAGCATCTTAGATTTATCTTCTCAGAATTTCTCTCTCACTAGGGCCAGGACCAAATTTCTGGAGTTTCTGGGCTTATATCTGCAACTTTTCCAACAGGAAGGATTTTCCTCTCTTCAGTACCCATTCAAAGAAAGGACTCCAAAAGCCTGGTCTCAGACACACACACACACACACACACACACACACACACACACCCATGTCTTCTTCCAAATCCAGGAATTTGGGGGATGCAGGGGCAGAGGAGGGAAAACAAATCCTATGAAGACGATACAGTATAATTATTGTGCTCATTGTATGAATGAGGAAACGGAGGCTTAGAAAGGTGAAGCTGCTTTCAAAGTCACACAGCTGGTGACAGGTCCAAAATCTGCTTTCCTCCAGGCCACATGAGATTGGCGGGGGGCAGGAGCACACGGTGCTGGAGCGCAAGGCTGAGAGTGAATGTTCAGGACAGACATTTTAGGCACTGCCATTCAGATTCTTCCTTGGGTTGAAGTGAGAACTGAGAACAAGTCCAGGGTAGCACAGGAAGGAGGGAAGATTTTGGTCCCAGGTGAATCAGGCATGAAGAGGGACTGATAGAGAACATGGTGGAGTTGAGGAAGTCTGGCCCTGCCACTGCCTCGTGTGTGAACTTGAGTAATTTCATGCCCTTTCTGTGCTTCTTTTCCTCCTTCCATAAGACAGTTTGGCCCTGGTGGTGCCTAATGGTCAATCAGGTGTCCATTTCTTCTCCTCGTGTGAAGAACGAGAGTTGCTCTTGGATTTCTTCTTCTATTCCAGTGCGGAGCCTTAGGGAAAGCCCCAAGTCCCTCCTCAAAAGGGGCCATTTCCAAATAGAGCTGGGAAGTGCAGCCTCCCTTGCCATTTTGAGCCTTCAGCTCCACCCACTGGCACGCCCAGCAGGGACACTATAAAGTCAGGCTCAGCCCAGCTCCCAGCCAAGCACCTGCCTGGCAACATGGGGTCCAGTAGCTTCTTGGTCCTCATGGTGTCTCTCGCTCTTGTGACCCTGGTGGCTGTGGAGGGAGTTAAAAAGGGTGAGCAGACATGGTGGAGCAGGGTGGGGCTGGGCTGGGGAGAGGTCCTGAGGGGCCCTCTGGGGCTGGAGTTCTCATCTCACCTTGTGGCTTCCTCCACTAGGTATAGAGAAAGCAGGGGTTTGCCCCGCTGACAACGTACGCTGCTTCAAGTCCGATCCTCCCCAGTGTCACACAGACCAGGACTGTCTGGGGGAAAGGAAGTGTTGTTACCTGCACTGTGGCTTCAAGTGCGTGATTCCTGTGAAGGAACTGGAAGAAGGTAAGGAGACCTGCCTCCCAGGGCTGGGGCTGTCCCTTCCCCTGCCTCTATCTGACCCATGAAAGTTCGGAGGAATTAGTCCCTTTAGCTGGTGTGGGGAGGGATGGCTAAAGCTGGCAGGGCCCTCAGAGACCAGCTAGTATGAACATCTCCATTGTCCAAAGGAGGAAACAAGGATGAAGACGCGTCAAGGCCATGCCCAGAGCCAGGATGGGAGGCCAAATCTCCAGGCTACTCCTCTACCGGGTGTCCTCAGAAATGATGCTGGGTCCTTTCCACCTCTGGGGGGTCACTCTCAGTTGGCACCTGCCCCTGAGGGTCCTGAGACTTGGAATATGGAAGAAGCAATACCCAACCCCACCAAAGAAAACTCAAGCTTGAAGTCCTTTTCCCCAAAAAGAGGGAAGAGTCACAAAAAGTCCAGACCCCAGGGACTGTACTTTCCCTCTCTACCTGGTGCTCCTCCCTAATGCTCATGAATGGACCCCTCATGAATGAAATCAGTGCCCTTATAAGAGACCCCAAAGAGCTGCCTTGCCCTTCTGCAATGTGTGCTCACAGCTAGAAGGTGCTGTCAGAGATGAGAAACTGGCCCTCATCAGATGCTGAATCTGCTGGTGCCTTGATCTTGGACTTCCCAGCCTCTAGAACTGTAAGAAATAAATATTTGCTGTTTATAATCCACCCAGTCTATGGTAATTTGTTATAGCAGCCCAAACCAGCTAAGACAACCTAATAGTAAAAAAAAAAAAAAATCCTATTCAACATTATCAAAGTGAATAAAATATAAAATACCTACAAATAAACAAATCTAGAGATGTACAGAAATTTTCTGAAAAAAAACCCTAAAACTTTATTAAATGACATTTTAAAATATCTGGATAAGTAGACTAAACTTTTCTACAGAATAAATAAATAAATAAATGTTTTTTAAAAGATATGCTCTTCCTCAAGCAGGAAGCCTCCACAAAATGTTCATCTTGGTTAGCATAATTTATACCTGAAATATAATTAAAATTAAAACCCATTGGGTTTTGCAAACCCTAATGAAATAATTGATTCCAGCAATGATCATCCATGGCTTCTGAATATTTACAGGGCGCCATTTCATCACCCCGTGGTATATTTACAGTTTGTAAGAGGGGAAACACAAGTTTACAATGTGAGGATTCAGGTACACACCTAAAACACATTAATCTGTCTCCACAATGCTAAAAATGGGTAAAGCAGACCTCCGTTCCCCCTCAGGTGATGCAACACAAAACACACAGCATCATTCAAGAAGGGCTCCTGCCAAGACAGTTGAGTATGAACCTCACCAAGCTTCTACAGCTAGCATTCATCTATGGAAAACGTCAAGGACAAAGAAGTTGAAAGACATCACAGGAAAGCAACATGGGACATTCTAAAGAACAATTTGTTTTGTTCAACAAATCAATTGCATGAAGAAGAAGAAGGAGGGAGGAAAGGAGAATAAAAAAGAGTTGGAGAGATTGTTCTAGATTAAAAGAAACTTCAGATACATTACAGACAATGCAATATGTGCACCAACAACCATACAGTCACTTTTGAGACAATAAGAAAAACAAGATGCAAATAGAATATTAGATGATGTTAAGAAACTGCAGTTAATTTTCTTACGTGTGACAGTAGTATTGTGATTATGTGAGAAAGTGTCCTTAGTTTTTAGAGATGCACACTGAAGTATTTAAAGGTAAAGTATAAGATGGGTTGGATTTACTTTAAAATACTTCAGCCAAAAAAGGGGTGGGGATATGCATGAAGGAATTCTTGTAAAATGGTTCATTGTTGAATCTGGATGATGGGTATGTAGGCTCCATAAAAGTATTTGCTGTTCTTTTGTGCATTTCTGAAAACTTTTTATGATAAAAACAATGATTTGTTTTTGCAACTTAACAAAATGATCATTAGGTTCACATGGAACAATAAAATACTTGTAACCTGGAAAATTGAAAATGTAGACTAATGAAGGGTAATGGATACCACTAGTCACTAAAACATATTATGGAGCTACAACAATTACAGCCACAATACAAGCATACCTTGTTTTATTGTGCTTTGCAGTCATTGCATTTTTTACAAATTGAAGGTTTGTGGCAACCCTGCACCAAGCAAGTACATTGGCCGCATGTGTCCAACAGCATGGGCTCACTATGTGTCTTCGTGTCACATTTTGGTAATAGTCACAGTATTACAATTTTTTTCATTATTATTACATCTGTTATGTTGGTCTGTGATCAGTGATCTTTGATGATGCTATTCTAATTGTCTCAGGGTGCCATAAACTGTGCCCACATAAGACAGTGAATTTGATCGATAAATGTTGCATATGTTCTGATTTCTCCCCCAACTGGCCATTCTCTGTTTCTCTCCCTTGGAACACGACAATGCTGAAATGAGGCCAATTAATCATCTTACAGTGGCCTTTAAGTGTTCCAGTGAAAGGAAGAGTCATGTCTCTCATTTTAAATCAAAAAAAGCTAGAAATGATTAACCTTAGTGAGGAAGGCATGTTTGAAAACCAAGAAAGGTCCAAAGCTAGGCCTCTTTTACCAGTTAGCCAAGTTGTGAATGCAAAGGAAAAGTTATTGAAGGCAATTAAAACAGCTACTCCAGTGAACACACAAATGGTGAGTGAAACAGACTTATTGTTAACATGGAGAAAATGTTAGTGGTTTGGATAAAAAAATCAAAACAGCCACAGCATCCCCTTAGCCAAAGCCTAATCCAGAGCAAGGCCCTAACTTTTTTCAACTCTATGAAAGCTGAGAGGTAAGGAAGCTGCGTAAGAAAAGTTTGAAGTTAGCAGAGGTTGGTTCACAAGATTTAAGGAAAGAAGATATCTCCATAACACAAAAGTGTAAAGTAAAGCAGCAAGTGCCGATGGAGAAGCTGCAGCAAGTTCTCCAGAAGATCTATGCAAGATAATTGATGAAGGTGGCTATGCTACACAACAGATTTTCAATGTAGATGAAACAGTCTTATCAGAAGAAGAGGCCATTTAGGACTTTCATAGCTAGAGAGAAGTCAATGCTTGGCTTCAAAGCTTCAAAGGACAGGCTGACTCTCTTATTAGGGACTAGTGTAGTTGGTGACTTTAAGTTAAAGCCAATGCTCATTCACTATTCCAAAAATCCTAGAGTCTTTAGGAATTGTGCTAAATCTATTCTGCCTGTGCTCTATAAGTGGAACAACACAGCCTGGATGACAGCACATCCATTTACGGCATAGTTTACTGAATATTTTAAGCCCACCATTAAGACCTACCGCTCACAAAAAAACAATTTCTACTTTCCTTTTGTAGTATTTCTACTCATTGACAATGCATTTAATAGCCCAAGCGCTCTGATAGAGATGTACAAGACGATTAATATTTTCATCCCCGCTAACACAACATCTATTCTGCAGATCAAGGAGTAGTTTTAACTTTCAAGTTTTATTATTTAAGAAATACATCTCATAAGGCTATAGCTGCCACAGATAGTGATTCTTCTGATGGATCTGGGCAAAGTAAACTGAAAACCTTCTGGAAAGGGCTCACAGTCTAACTGCTATTAAGAACATTCATGATTCATGGGAGTAGGTCAAAATAACATGAATAGGAGTATGGAATAAGTTGATTTCAACCCTCATGAACGACTTTGAGGGGTTCAAGACTTTAGTTGAGGAAGTCATCGCTGCAGATGTGGTGGAAATAGCAAAAGAACTAGAATTAGAAGTGGAGCCTGAAGATGTGACTGAATTGCTACAATCTTATGATAAAACTTGAATGGATGAGGTGTTGCCTCTTATGGATGGGCAAAGAAAGTAGTTTTGAGAGATAGAATCTACTCCTAGTAAAGATGCTGTGAACATTGCTGAAATGACAAAACCAAGAATTTAAAATATTACGTAAACTTCGTCGATAACACAGCAGGGTTTGAGAGAATTGATTCCAACTGCTTGTTGTTGTTGTTGTTTTCAGAGACAGGGTCTTGCTCTGTTGCCCAGACTGGAGTGCAGTGGCATGATCATAGCTTACTGTAACCTTGAACTCCTGGTCTGAAACAATCCTCTTACCTCTGCCTTCCGAGGGGGTAGGACTATAGGTATGCACCACCATCCAGCTAATTTTTTAATTTTTTGTAAAGGTAGAGCCTCACTATGTTGCCCAGGCTGGTCTCAAACTCTTGGGCTCAAGTGATACTCCTGCCTTGGCTTCCCAAAGCTCTGGGATTATAGGCATGAGCCACCACACCATGCCATGACTCTGATTTTGAAAGAGGATGTACAGTGTATAAAATATTATCAAACAGCATTGCATGCTACAGAGAAATCTTTCACAATATACCTTTGTATCACACCTGCACATGTACCCCCTAATTCTAAAATGAAAGTTGAAAAAAAGGAAGAGTCCACGGATGCAGCAAACTTCATAGTTGTCTTATTTTTTTAAATTGCCACAGTCAACCTATCCTTCAGAAACCACTACCCTGATCATTCAGCAGCCTCAGCATCAAGGTAAGACCCTCCACCAGCAGAAAGATGATGACTCACTGAAGGCTTACATGACTATTAGCATATTTTAGCAATAAAGTATTTTTAAATTAAGTTATATACTTATTTTAGACAAATGCTATTGTTCACTTAATAGACTACACTATAGTGCAAACATAACTTTTAAATACACTGGGAAACCAAAAAATCCACATGGCTCACTTTAATCCTGGCATTTTGGGAGGCCAAGGTAGAAGAATCACTTGAGTCCAGGAGTTAGAGACCAGCCTGGTCAACATAGGAAGACCCCTGCCTCTACAAAAAATAAAAACTAGCCAGATATTATTGCAATATTCTCTTTATTTAAGTGGTCAGGAAATGAACCCACAATACATGCTCGCCTGTGCTGGCATAAGAATAAACAGTCAAAAGAAAAGAACGGGCAAGGCAGGATGGCTCACACCTGTAATCCCAGCACTTTGGGAGGCTGAGTTGGGCAGATCACAAAGTCAGGAGATCGAGAGGAGTTTGACCAACATGGTGAAACCCTGACTCTACTAAAAATACAAAAATTAGCTGGGTGTAGTGGCATGCACCTATAATCCCAGCTACTCAGGAGGCTGAGGCAGGAGCATTGCTTGAACCCGAGCGGTGGAGGTTGCAGTGAGCCGAGATGGTGCCACTGCACTCCAGCCTGGGCAACAGAGAGAGACTCCGTCTCAAAAAAAAAGAAAGAAAAAAAATGAAAACCCATAAACAGCCCCTGTTACATACAAGACAAGTTATTGATAAAATTTTAATTCTTAATCAATGGCAAAAGTTTAAATTATTCACTAAATGATCATAGGACAATTGCTTAACTACTTACAAAAAAAGATATTTCCTATTTCACGGTCTGTACCAAGATAAACTTCAGCTAGATTAAAGAATTAGCATGTCTTTCAAAAATCACTTTTACACTGTTGGTGGGACTGTAAACTAGTTCAACCCTTGTGGAAGTCAGTGTGGCGATTCCTCAGGGATCTAGAACTAGAAATTCCATTCGACCCAGCCATCCCATTACTGGGTATATACCCAAAGGACTATAAATCATGCTGCTATAAAGACACATGCACACGTATGTTTATTGCGGCATTATTCACAATAGCAAAGACTTGGAACCACCCCAAATGTCCAACAATGATAGACTGGATTAAGAAAATGTGGCACATATACATCATGGAATACTATGCAGCCATAAAAATGATGAGTTCATGTCCTTTGTAGGGACATGGATGAAATTGGAAATCATCATTCTCAGTAAACTATTGCAAGAACAAAAAACCAAACACCGCATATTCTCTCTCATAGGTGGGAATTGAACAATGAGAACACATGGACACAGGAAGGGGAACATCACACTTCGGGGACTGTTGCGGGGTGGGGGGAAGGGGGAGGGATAGCATTGGGAGATATACCTAATGCTAGATGACGAGTTGGTGGGTGCAGCGCACCAGCATGGCACATGTATACATATGTAACTTACCTGCACATTGCGCACATGTACCATAAAACCTAAGGTATAATAATAATAATAATAATAAAGAAAAAACATCTGAAATAGTCAAAACCTTTCCCAACTTTTGGATGTATTTTCTTTTCAATATTTTATATGCAAACATAGGCATTTTTAACAAAACTGTAAATATGTGAACATACACAAATGTAAAAAATAAAAATAAAAATAAATCACAAAATAATAACAAGTAAATATAGTGAATATTTATCTGGCATCAGAGTCAAAAAGCCCTTTTAGCATAAAAACAAAAGGAGAAAATATGAATGAAAAGATTGAATTGATTACCCCAAAATTTAATCCTTTGGTACTAAGCAAAAACGAGGAAAGAAATATTTGTAATATAGCATTAAAGCAATTACCAAGCTTATCTCATTCAGTTCTCAGAACCATCCTATAAAACATATATGATTATCTCTATCTCTACTGGTATACAAAAATAAACAGGGGTTTTACAAAATTAATGTCACACAGATAGAGCCTATGGCACCAAGATTCAAAACTAGGTCTGCCTAACTCCAATATACATCTGTTCACTACTGCCCCTTGTGTATGACAGGTTAATAGATTCTTAATATATAAACAGCTCTTATAACTCAAAAATAAAAGGACCCCCAAAATACAAAATACAAATGAGCAAAATACAAAAATACAAAAATGAGCAAAATACAAAAACAGGCAATTCACAGAAAAAGGATACAGTCAGTATGCGAATATGAAGAAATGCTCACCATCATGGGTATTAAGAGGAAGAGGAAGACAAATTAAAATGAAATATTGTTTTCCATTAGCAAAGATTTTATTTACTTATTTTTAAATATCCTGTATGTAGTAAGAATATCCACTAAGGATCTTTGGCTGTGAGCAAAAGCATCTGAGCTTTGGACTGTTCTGTTTAGAGAACTGGCTTCTCTGTTCAAGACTCTAATGAAGGTGTGGGCAAGTTAGGGGTGGAGAAGAGTGCAGTGGGTGTAACCTGGATCGAGTGCCCTCAGCTTTGATAGGAGTAGTACCTGCTGATCGGCAACCAACCAGAATGACAGGAGTCAGGAGGCAATGGTTCCATCAAAGGAAGAGATGCTGGGCAGACAAAACAATAGAGGTCTATTGCAGGGCAGGTGGAGGCTCTTGTACACTCACTTACTTCCTTTCTGAAATTTAATTTGACCAGATATATCCAACGCCTGGAAACATGACCATGCCTTTTGACCTAGCATTTCTAACTTTGACAAATTTACTTTAAGAAAACAGTCAGAGATGTGACTCCAAAATGTACACAAAAATATGGTTATCACAGCTTTATTTATGAAAGTGGAAAATTGGAAACCTCCATGTTTCATAATAGGATACTGATTATGTATATTTTGGCATATCTTTTTTCCCTGAAAACTTTACTGAAGTGATGTTTTGACATATAGATCTAACAAAACAGCATGTAGCCATCAGAAAACATGATGTTTAGAGAACATTTCACAGCACAGGAAAATGTCTACAAAATAATTTTAATTTAAAAAGCATTGGATGGTGGCTCATGCCTGTAATCCCAACACTTTGGGAGGCCGAGGCGGGTGGATCACCTGAGTTCAGGAGTTTAAGACCAGCCTGACCAACATGGTGAAACCCCGTCTCTACTAAAAATACAAAAAATTAGCCAGGCGTGGTGGCGGGCGCCTGTTGTCCCAGCTACTCGGGAGGCTGAGGCAGAGAATTGTTAGAACCCGGGAGACGGAGGTTGCAATGAGTAGAGATCGCCCCATTGCACTCCAGCCTGGATGACAGAGCAAGACTCCATCTCAAAAAAAAAAAAAAAAAAAAAAAAAGCATTTCATGGCTGGGCACAGTGGCTCACCCCTGTAATCCCAGCACTTTGGGAGGCCAAGGTGGGAGAATCACTTGAGTCCAAGAGTTAGAGACCAGCCTAGGCAACATAGGAAGACCCCCCATCTCTACAAAAAATAAAAATTAGCCAAATATGGGGGTGCACGCCTATAGTCCCAGGTACTCAGGAGGCTGAGGCAGGAGGGCTACTTGGGTCCATGAGGTCAAGGGTTCAGTGAGCCATGATGGCACTGTGCACTCCAGCCTGGGTGACATAGCGACATCCTGTCAAAGAGAGAGAGAGAAAGAGAAAGAGAAAGAGAGAGGAAAGAAGAAGGAGAAGGAGAGAAAGAAAGAACGAGAAAGAGAGAAAGGAAGGAAAGAAAAGAAAGAAAAGAAAGAGAAAAGAAAGGAGGAAAGAAAGAAAAGAAAGGAGGAAAGAAAGAAAGAAGAAAGAAATAAAGAAAAAAGGAAAGAAAGAAGAAAGAAAGAAAAAAAGAAAGAAAAGAAAGAAAGAAAGAAGAGGGGGGGAGGGAGGGAGGAAGGAAGGGCTCATATATTTGTCCTCCAAAATAAAGCTTCCAAGGAGGTGCCAGCATTCCAAAAGTAACATCAGATCATAGAAGACAGAGCCTCTCCTATCTTTATAGCTTAGAAGACAGCACGAGAGATTCACATTAAACCCAAGGAAGAACTTCCTGCTGCCAGGGCTGTCCTGGATTGGAATGGGTAAGTGAGACAAGCCCTGTAATATCACCCTCCTTTCTCAAGATCAGATGAGGTATTGACCTGCTTTTAAAACCCAGGAACTGAATGAGGGTGATGGGGAGGCCACAGTGGGAAGTCCCAGCTTAGTCAGGAATTAGCTGCGTGTCCTTGGGCCAGTCCTCTCTCATCTCTATCTCACAGTTTCCTCGTCTTTCAAATGGGAAGGCTGAGAGAATGTACTTCGATGGAGTTTCTGTTTAGGATGTCCCTTAGGATGCCAAGTCTCAGCTCCCTCTCTTCTACCAAATGCAGGAGCCAACATCAGAGATACGAAATCTAAGGTGGGGGTCCCTGGATGAGATGACATTTTTTTGCTCAGGATCCCTTAGGGCCAGAGAAGAGGTTCCAGTGGCCATGCATCTGCTGGGACCAGCAAACTTAGCCAAGCCAAAAGCCATGCTCCCCCACCCTCGACAGCCAAGCCAGCCCCAGGAAGAGGGCAGTTCTTCCAGAAGCCACTGGTGATCTCACCAAAGGCGGGGTGGTCTTTCTCCCATCCACAGGACCCAAGAGGAGAGGCCAGGGCTGGCCTCACTCATTATGCCAACCTGGGCCAGCCTTCTTTGGCTGCAAGCTCTGGCCTAACCCTAATGCCTTCTTCCTTCCTAGGCATCCAGAACTCTGCAAATCCCCACTCCTTTGCTATTCAAAGCTGACCTCTACCCACTGCCTAGACATCGCTGGGGCTTCAACATCTTTGAGAGCCAGGAAAGCAAGCATCTGACTCAACAACCTTCACCCTGTATAGAGATGAAAAAACTGAGGCCCAGAGAGACAAGACTTGCCCAAGATCACAGCCCAAGTCACCAATACAGGCAAGACTGGATCTGAGTCCCCCACATGCAGGATGTGCCGCCACCCTGTCTTCAGCTATTGTGACAGCATCCCTTGCACTGAGGCCTCGGGCCCTCAGGGGGTGGGGCCAAGATGAAGCAGGCACGGTGTCACTCCACGCCCCCTCTCTTTCCTCTCCTAAGTTTCTCTGGCTTCCCTGAGGCTGCAGGTATTAATCTGGGGGGCCCTGGGCCCTGAGCCAGCAGCAGAAATATGAGGATCCAGAGCCTCCTCCTCCTGGGGGCCCTCCTGGCTGTGGGGAGTCAGCTGCCTGCTGTCTTTGGCAGGAAGAAGGGAGGTGAGTGCGGGAAATCCCTCTGCTGTGGGGACCAGATTGTCTCTACTTCTCTAGGGAGAGCAAGGTTTGGGGGAAGGCAGGTAATGCCCTGTGGGGCATGTGTGTGTGTGTGTGTGTGTGTGCGTGCGCGTATGTGTGGATGCCTGATTCTTAGTGCTTTCAGAAGCCTGTGTTTTTATTTGTGTACATTTGTGCCTGTCCACCTGCCTGTGTTGGTATCGGTAAGTGTCTTTTCTGCCAGTGTCTCATTGCTTGTCTGTGCCTGTCTATATGTCAGGGGGTGGCGGGGCGCGGAATGCATGTGCCTGTCTCTGTGTAGACGTGTGTCTTTGCGCCTGCTTGTCTGTGCAAAGGTCTGTCTGCACTCGTACACTTAGGAATGGCTGCATGCATGTGTCTGAGCTTGGTGCCTGTCCGTGTGTGTCTCTGTGCCTCCAGGTATGGGGAGGGACCCTGTCTGCGCCTGCTGGGCTGTGGTGTGACTGGGTCAGTGGGTCCACCACCTCATCTGTGGAAAGGACTTGGGAATTGAGGAGAGGGTATCGCTTCTGGGATCTGGGCTTTGTAGGGAGGAAGCTCTGTCTCTAACTCTCATCGCCCCCAACCTCTTGTCCCCATTCCCACCCCTGACAAGGCTGGGGCTGGCCTGCTGACAGGCGAGGGAGGGCTGCTGAGTGGCTAGACAGGTGACTCCTGATCTGGGTGAGGCCTCCACCTCTGTCCTCTTCGGGGGCTGGAACACTCCAACCTACATTCACCTGTGCAACCCTGGCCCTGCCTTAAAGAAAGGGGACACGGGACAGGCTGAGGAAGGAAGTACATTGGTGAGCTCCAAGGCTGGACCCTGTGTTGGCTGTGATTCATGCACCATCACCACATAACTCCTCCATGCGATGCTGTGAGGACATGACTATTTTTAATCCCCATTTTGCAAATGAGGAAAATTGAGGCATAGCGGGGAACCACTTAACAAGGTCAAAGACTGACTCTGAGTTAGTGCCAAATGTGGTATTTGAATGCAAGTATTTGAAATCAGAAAGATTCACCTTACCAACTATTACAGCAAAAACCCAGGACTGTACAGGAGAATGCACCCCCAACGTAGGAAGGAGTTGAGAGACCAAAGAATGACTTAGACAAGACCAGATTGGCAAGTGCATGAGTTTATTAGGACTTCCAGGCAGGGCACTCCTGGAAGGCAACAGGACAGGTCTGGAGACTTACTCCTTGTAAAATGGGGTCCCATGCCTCTCTCTCAGGAGTAAATGGTGTCTGGAGGAATAAGGGCCTGGCACACAGTAAGCATAAGTGGGTGATCTGGGGAAGTCACTGTGTTCCCAAGGAGCACACCCCGATATTCAGCCCAGCTGCTCAGAGGCAAAGAGCTGGCACAGCAGAAACCGAGCCTGCACAGGGCCACTCTGCATGGGCAGGTGTGACACACTTGTCTCTCTCCCAGTTCACCACACCTTGTCCCCCACTGGTTTCTCTCCCGTGAGACATTGCCGAGCTGTTGGTAGAATTTCAGACAATGGAGGAAGGTGACAAAGCCAAGGGAAGGGAAGTCTCAGTTTGTTGCCTGTGGAAGCCCAGCCGCCTCTGTTTATAAGAGCTCCCCATTCCGCCCCTTCTCACTCAAACGTCTGGGTGTCTCTGATACAAAGAGCCTGGCATAGTCCCTGATAAACAGCAAGTGCCTAATTAAATGCTGTCAGTGGTTATGTGGTATTGGGAAGATATATGTGTCTGTGTAGCTCTGCGCATATGATTCTGTATATATGACTGTGTATGCGTATGTATGTCTGTCTGTTCACACACATATGCTATATATTTATATACATAACTGTGTGTGTCTGAGTGTCTATTTGTGTGTATGTATCTATGTGGGTAGGCATGTGTATATGACAGTGATTATGTTCCAGCTCATATGTACATACATGACTGCCTATTTATATGTGTTTATAAATATATTGCATATATATAACTATCTGATGTATGTCCATATATATGTGTGTGTATTAAGTTGAACCATGTAAAATTGCTACTTTTGTAGATAAAACAGTTGACTATCTGCAGTTTCCTATTGTTAAGCCTGTAGCTAATTGTGTGTCTAGATCTAAGTGTGCTTGTGTATTTGACTATGTATGTGTATTGTCTGTGTGTACAAGTGTATATATTTAACCATGTTTGGATACGATTCTTTTGCTCTCTAAGTCTACACACCCATGGCGCATGCATCCAGATGACCATCTGTGTGTGTGACTGTCTCGATGTACACATCTGTGAGTGGAGAACCTGGTTTGGAGGGACATTAGGAAAGGCAGGCAAACAGAGTGAGTGTGACCACCCAGAGCCTCTCACGCCGGCTCTGCACACGCCAGGCTTTTATCCCCACCTCCACATTGCAGCTATCGCAGTTCTTCCACTGGAAATGCCAGCTGTCATGCCCTAGCCCTATCTGTCCATTCCCCAAGGCCAGCTCCAGGCCCCTCGCCACAGAAGCTCTCCCTGCCTGACCCACCCGGCTCCACCGGCTTTGAGTGCAGGCAGCTCCATTTGGCTCACCCTTTGAGGCCTGCGCACCTTTGACTTGGACTTGTGAATTCAGGGCTAAACCTTGGACCTCAGACAGTTTCCCAGGAGCCCTCCCACCACCCCCACCACCCCAAACCCACACTATTCCCCCCTCCCCACGCCAAGCCTCTCTTTCTCCAGCAGGGGGCAGCAATTCAATTTAAACCAACCCGATCTGACTGCCGAAGTTGACTTAGCGCACGTAGGATGTGAGCAAGGTGCCTATTTATGTGTACAGCCAGCACCCAGGTAGGGGGCTGAGGGGGGGGGGGGCGGACACAGAGGTAAAGTCACAGCACCAGATCCAGCTGCCCCTCGGAACTCTTGAACATTTTCTCCGATGCTAGACTGAACTGAAGGCCTGGGACCTGCTCCACCCCTACAGCTCAAAGACAGCTCAGGGTGGAGACTCACAGAGGTCAGAGGGAGCCGGGCCCTGGGAGTCCTAAGCCCAGCCCATGTGGGTCTGGACAAGTCACTGCCCCTTTCAGGCCTTGATTTCCTCCTCTACATGGAGGAAGATACTGATTTCCAGCTTTGTGCATGAAATCTGAACATGGCCCAAAATCCCAGCAAGAAGAATGTTAGGTAAGCTCTGGGACAGAACACTCTGTAGCCATTCAGAGGAACACCTCGGAGACAGAGTTAATGCCCAATCCTCGAAACCATGCCATTTGCAACAGTGATGAACACAACAGTGCAGACGTGGCCAGCTGTGGTTGTGACAGTGCACCAGGCTGGCCACTGCTGATGCACGTGCAATGCTGGGCCTCACTTCAAAACCCTTTCTTTCCAAGTCACTGAGCCCCTACTGCTGTGTGTCAAGTGCTGTGATATGGACCAATGGTGAGCAAAGCTAGCAGGGTGTCTACTCTCATAACCTCCAGCCAAGTGAGAGACACAGACAAACAGATGCAGCGTCACAAACGCTGGAGGAAAGAAATGAGTGTGTGTGGGGGGTGGGGGGGCGCTGACCTAGTTAATGTGGGGTCAGAGAAGTAGGGTCTTCTGAGGATGTGATGTTTCTGCTGAGTCCTAATGAGCTGACCAGGCAAATGGAGTATAGAAGAAGTGCACTAGGCAAAGGATGCAGCCAGAGCAAGAGCCCTGCAAAGAGAGCTGGCTTGGAGCAGATCAGGAGGCACTGAGTGGAAGGGCAGTAGAGGATGGGGCTAGAGAGATGGGCAGGGCCCAGAACAGGCATGGCCTTATTGGCCACAGTGGAGATGTTGGGCTTCATTTTCCCCTGTCATTTGTGCCATCTGAGTCTCAAACTAGCCCAGCTTCCCATTTCACAGCCAGAAAACTGAGGCTTGGAGTCATTATAAACAAACAAACAAACAAAAAACAACAACTAGCCAAAAGACAGGCAAGAAGCAAGGGATGGAGAATTCAGATCTTGTCATTCCCAGCTCAGCGCTTATTACATAACCGTGAGCTTCCTCCAGCTGCAATATTGGGAGATTCTCTTACAGAGAAATCGGGGGGCTGCCCGCCAGATGATGGGCCCTGCCTCCTATCGGTGCCTGACCAGTGCGTGGAAGACAGCCAGTGTCCCTTGACCAGGAAGTGCTGCTACAGAGCTTGCTTCCGCCAGTGCGTCCCCAGGGTCTCTGGTAAATGCCCCCCTCCACCTTGCTGACCACCCAAGCCCCAAGCTCCAGGGCCGGTGGGCACGGACAGAGCTCATCCAGTTCCCTGTGTTGCAGTGAAGCTGGGCAGCTGCCCAGAGGACCAACTGCGCTGCCTCAGCCCCATGAACCACCTTTGTCACAAGGACTCAGACTGCTCGGGCAAAAAGCGATGCTGCCACAGCGCCTGCGGCCGGGATTGCCGAGATCCTGCCAGAGGTATGGTTCCTGGGTGCCCAGGGCAGGTGCCTTCCCTCTCTGAGCTCCAGCTCTAATATTTTCTTCATTGCTACAAGCTTGACAGGATGCCTCCCCAGAAGTCAGGGCCTCCCATGGCCAGGATTAGGGAATTGGATAGGGGTTGGGGGAGTCCTGCTAGGATGACAGAAGACCCGGGAGTCCTTGGTTCTCTTCTTGAGCTTGCTGTGGCACCTGGACGACAGCCCTAAACTGCTCCGGGCTTCAGTTTGCCCTTTTGAAGGGGGCGGAGGAATCCTGCCTTGGTGGCAACCAGAGCTGAGCTGGTGGGGCATGGATGGGAGACCAAGGCCAGAAACCAGAGCCCTATTATGGGAAGGAATTAACCTTTTCTTTCTCCCTCCTCAGGCTAGTTCTGTTTTAGGATCCGTGGCTCTGCACCTAAGCTGGGGACCAACGGAAAGAGTTTACGATGGGAGGCCTGGGGCCCTGCCCCCTGGACAGCACTATCTCTACCAGCGGTGGTTCCAGCCTTCTGATAAACACTGGCCTGCTGACACTTCCCTGCAACCCATCCACCCCTGGTTTCTCCTCCTGGGAGTCAAAGTCCATAGCCTGAGCTCAGAGGAAGGCCTCTGTATCACCCCAGTACCCTGCACCACTGCCATACGAGCTTCCCACCCTTCCTAACACGTTCACACCAGTCCGTACATGCTGCTTCCTCCACCAAAAATGCCCAATTCAGGCAGACCCTGACCTCTCCCTCAGGCAGCCCAACCATCCAGAATGAATATTCCAGCAGAGTTTTCCAAACATCGGTCATTCACCTCTTTCATGATTTTCACCATACCTACAAAATAGCACCGTGATAGGTTGCACGCTGCCTGTACCACCATTTACTTAATGTTTTCTTTAAATGACTCACTTTTGTATATAAACAAATTCATTTCAAAAGAAAATTGATATCACTACTATAAATGAGATAAATGAGATCAATTGCCACAAATGGAATTATGAAAACAAATGCCATGGAAACAGCTCAGTTCCATTAAAGTAAATCATGTCAGATTAAATGATATTAAATAGTGTTATTAAACTCTACCTAGCTACACCCACCTGCCAAGACTGAGCCTGAAGCCTGTACTCAGTCTATGTTTTTTGTTTTTTTGTTTTTTGAGACAGAGTCTCGTCCTGTTGCCCAGGCTGGAGTGCAGTGGCACGATCTTGGTTCACTGCAACCTCCGTCTCCCAGGTTCAAGTGATTCTTCTGCCTCAGCCTCCCGAGTAGTTGAGACTACAGATGCCCACCTTCATGCCTGGCTAATTTTTGTATTTTTAGTAGAGACAGGTTTTCACCATGTTGGCCAGGCTGGTCTCAAGCTCCTGGCCTCAAGTGATCCACCTGCCTCAGCCTCCCAAAGTGCTGGGATTACATATGTGAGCCACCGCGCACGGCCAGTCTGTTTTAATCAATGAAGATTTAAAGGGTTAAAGATGCAAACATTGGCCGGGCACGGTGGCTCATGCCTGTAATCCCAGCACTTTGGGAGGCCGAGGCAGGCAGATCATGAGGTCAGGAGATGGAGACCATCCTGGCTAACACGGTGAAACCCCGTCTCTACTAAAAATACAAAAAATTAACCGGGTGTGATGGCGGGTGCCTGTAGTCCCAGCTACTCCGGAGGCTGAGGCAGGAGAATGTTGTGAACCCAGGGGGTGGAGCTTGCAGTGAGCCGAGATCGCACCATTGCACCCCAGCCTGGGTGACACAGTGAGACTCCGTCTCAAAAAAAAAAAAAAAGAGAGAAAAAAAAAAAAGATGCAAATGTCTAAGCTGAGACTTTCTCCCTGAGGTAATCAGAAGGCTTGAGAAGGGAATGACTTTCTCCCTCCAGGAGTCCATGTTGCATGACACTGCATCCAGGTACATACTAAGATCACTTCAAATTGCCCAAAATTTGGGGAAATGTTGCGCAAGTCGTCGGGATGTCATTATTGTGGTGGGTCTCTCTCCACCTCACTCACCTCAGTTTCTCCTGGGTCCAGTATGCAGTCAGGGTTTAATGAGTGTTTCTTGCGGGGAGAAGGGGTCAATGAGGGAATGACAGTCATCCCAAGGGGCATCCCTGGACCCAGACAGCTGGATTCCTGACTCTCCCACTTTCCTCCCAGGAAGGAGATGGCAAATTCCCTGCTCTATCTGCTGGGCCTCTTGTGTCCAGCACAAGACTGAGGGACTGGGCGGTCCACTGTGGAGGTAAACTTAGGAATCCTTGGTCTTCTTTCCCTGTTCTCTTGACCTTGCAGTATGATGACAGGTGCATCCTTCTGCACTCTGGGCTTCTGTTTGCCCCATTGGAAGATGGAAGGGATTCTACTTCCTCACCCTCCTTGTCCTTCCCATGGGATTCAAATGCTTGAACGGTTGACTCAAAAGTACCAAATGCTAACTACATGGATATAGACTGAGGTCTTGGAGAGGGGAAGGAGAACTATCTGGGAGTCACTGACTCCGAGCAACCTTGGATATTTCTGTTTCTCTTTCTGGGCCTCAGTTTCCCCATCTACATATAGCTTCAGACAGTTAACACAGATAATATTGTAGATTGGATTATTTGCCTACAATTGTCCCTTTCCCCTCCCCACCCCATGCTTACAGTGGCTTCCCTCAGGGAGAGTGTACATCCTGCCCCAGTGACTTGGGCTTGGCGAGGAGACCTGTTTTAGCTAATGGGATGTGGGTGGCAGTGACAGTGTAGCCTGTTTATTTTTGAGACAGAGTTTCGCTCTTGTTGTCTAGGCTAGAGTGCAATGGCACGATCTTGGCTCACTGCAACCTCCACCTCCCGAGTTCAAGTGTTCCTCCTGCCTCAGCCTCCCAAGTACCTGGGATTACAGGCACCTGCTACCACACCCGGCTAATTTTTATATTTTTAGTAGAGATGGGGCTTCACCATGTTGGCCAGGCTGGTCTTGAACTCCTGACCTCCGGCAATCTGCCCGCCTCAGCCTCCCAAAGTGCTGGGATTACAGGTGTCAGCCACCACACCTGACCTCCACCCTTCTTGGAGCTTCTGCCCTCTGCCATGAGAAGAGCTTGCCCAGAGCCACTTGTCTTGCTGGAGAGACTCACCTGGGGCAAGCCTGAAGCTGAGCCAGACCAGCCAAGCCTCAAACTTGCCAAAGAGAAATAAACATTTGTGGTAAGAAGACACAGAGATTCAGGGGTTGTTTGTCACAGATTTATCACAGTAAGAGCTTGACTAATTCAGATTCTGGTTATGAGTCTGTAATGAATGTCTACTGTAGATCTCCCACTTTTAAACATCATTTCATTCATCCAACCCATAACCCTGAGAAAGGCTATTCCCATTTGCAGTGAAGAAATAGTGGCTATGAGATAAGTGACTTGCCCAAGACCCCCAGCTGAGAAATGATGTAGCCAGGATTAAACCATACCTTACTCCTCCCTTGAGAGTAATAAAGGCAGCAACAGCTAACAATTACAGATCATGTGCCACGGACCAGGTATCATTTTAATCACTTTACATGTATAATCTTGTATAATCTCATTAAATCCTTGTATCCTTATCGGGTAGGCTTCATTAATTTTCCCCATTTCACACATGAGGAAACTGAAGCACAAAGAGGTTAATTTGGCCAAAGTTGTCCAACTTGTAAGTACTAGAGCTGGGATTCAACCTCGAGCAGTCTAACCATAAACTTTACATCCCTATTGATTACACTAATTAATTACAATCAGTCTTTGAAGATTCCTCCCACTTAAGATTCCTCCCATCTGAAGATTCAGTGTCCACATCTGAAAAACGAAGATCACAAAGACCCAAGAACGTTAAGTGACCAGACTTAATTCTAGACAACTGGAACCCAAGCCTGTTGATACACAGCTTATTGCCCTAGGTTTCTTTCCTCAAAGGCATCAGGAGGAAAATTAGGGGGTCACAGCAGGAAGCTCCCAGTTAAGCCAGTTAAGACTTGGCTGCCAAGAGCCCTGTGACTATCCTGGAGCTCTGAGTTCTGAGCTAGGTCCTTGGAATGGCAGGAGGTGACAGGTCACAGACCATGGCTTCTCTGGCTATAGGTAGCAGCATCTACACAGCCCATTCTAGATTCCCTGCTCAGCTTCCTGGCTAGTTCATTCCCTGTTCCAGCAGTTCTGTGAGTTGGTCTATGCAGTGCCAGCTCCAAGTTCAGCTCCAACCCAGTCAGCTCTATCTCTACTGCCTGTCTCCGCTGCCTTTCTGGAAAGTCTCCTAGGAGGCTGGTTCCTTTTGCAGACTCTAACCTTGCTTTCCTCCCTCACTCATTCAATAAATGTTTGCTGAGCACTTAATATAGGCTCTAGGCTGTGCTTCGCAGAACTCATGCACTAGTGGATGAGACAAAGCCCTAGCTAGATAGTTGCATGACATATACCAGACTGGAGAGGCCTGGGAGGCTACGGGAGGCCAGGAGAGACCTAACTCAGCCTAGAAACCAGGCAAGTCTTCCTGAAGATGATATCCAGGTCAAGACCTTGAGTTTTAGCAGGAGCTAGCCAAGTAGAACACTTCTAATTATCCATTCTCCCCTTCTTCCTTACCAATAGCAGCGTCCCTGGTTAGAAATATTTGCCCTGCCCCACCCCCAGGCTCTTGGAGTGCCGGTGACATTCCATATTTTGACCTGGGTGGTAGTTACAATGGATACATACATTTATTTTTTTAAAAAATCATTCAGCTGTAACTTAATATTTGTGCACTTTACTATGGGAACAGTATATTTCAATTTTAAAGGTAAATTAAAAATTTAAAAATATGTTTCCTCTCCAGGCTCCCTTGCACCAAACAATGATCATGTGACCCAAGACTGGCCAATCAGAAGTAAGGAAAATCTACTAGGCGGGGCTACATGGCAAGCTATAGTTTTCCTAACTAAGGAGGTGGACTTGGCCTTTTGTTTGTCATCCATTTACCCTGTGTCCTTCCTGGAACATGGCTGCTGACACTAGAACAGCCATCTGGTGTCCTTGAGGATTGTCTTAGTTGGGTTCCCCCAGAATAAATCTTGAGATGAAGAATCATATGACGGTGATGCTTTGGAAATGTTTCCAGGAAAAATGGCTATAGGAGTACAGAAGTTCACCAGGAAGAGAAGAAGCCAGTGATGATGTGAAATCCAGTGAAGTCCCACAGAGCAGTTCTAGAAACAAGCATAGATGGAGCACACACATTCTCAGGTACTTCAGGTTCTCGCTGTGTGGAGCCATAGCAGGCTCTGGCAGCCTCAGGAAAGCCCCAGATATTAGCTGTCAGGAGGAAAAACATACCAGGAGCCTGTGTGCACAAAAGCAGTAAAGGATCCCAGAGAAGCTGTGGGCACGAATGAGTCACATAAGAATGGTGGAGGAGGAAGTGACAAGGAGCCTGGGTCTTCAGGGCTATTCATGAGCAGCTGTACCTACACTGGCCTGCCAAAAAAAAAAGTCAACTCTTCTCTAGTGAAGTCACTGTAATTCTGTTTTTGTTCCTGCAGCTAAATTAAATTCTAACTGATCTGCAGGGTAAAGAAAGGGCAGTAGGAGTTGTTCATGGAGAGGGAACAGCATGCGCTGGTCCTCATCTCAATCCTGAAAGGTAGGTGCTGTTCCCATTTTGCAGATGAGGAAGATAAGGATCCAAGAGAATCCTTGGCCCAAGGTCACACAGCCAGAATCTTGGGCCAAGAGAATCCTTGGCCCAAGAGAATGCTTGGCCCAAGGTCACACAGCAGTTTAGTGGCAAAGGCAGGATTCGAACCCAGCGTATTCATTATCTATTGCTGTGTAACAAGGTTTCACAAATGCAGCAGCTTAAAGCAACACACATGTATTATCTCACAGTTTCTGTGGGTCAAGATCCCGGGCACAGTTTAACTGGGTCTTCTGCTTCAGTTTCTCTGCTTCACGAGACTGCACTCGAGGGGTCGGCCATGGTGGGAGTCTCATCTGAGCTTCAATTAGAGAAGGATCTACTTTCAAATTCAACAACAGGGTTGTTGGCAGAATGTCAGTTCCTTGAGGACTAATGGACTGAATACCACAGCTCCTGGCTGGTTGTTGGCTGGAAGTCACCCTCATTTTCTTACCTTTCCCGCCTGGCAACTTGCTTCATCAAAGCCAGCTGGAAGTCACAACCTTAAGTAACCTAATCAGAGAAGTGACATCCCATCACTTTTGCTATATTCTGTTCATTAGAAGCAGCTCAGTAAGGCCTGTCCACACACAAGGGGAGGGGATTGCACAAGGGCATGAACACCAGGAGGCCGACATCACTGGCAGACATCTTAGAAGATGCCCGTCACATCCAGGTCTACTTAATTCCAAAATTTTCTGTATTTTCTGCAAAATCAAGCTTACTCTGAAGGTAAAACCCCACGGATTCCAATGACTAAACCTGGTCAGGGACTAAGGGAGAATTTGGGGGACAGGCCATCCATGGTACATGAAGGACAGGGATGCCCCGTCCTTCCCACCCGTAAGGCCCACCTTCCCACACTTGTGGCTCACAAATTCCACCAAAACTTCATTTACGTCTCACTATGGTTTCATCTGGGGATGAAACCAGATCCTGGTTTCATTCTCTTCTGCCCTTGGGAAATAGGTCTGTCTTTTCTCTCAATTTTGGAAACAGTCTCTGCAGCTCCAGGGAAAACTCCTGAGTCCTGAGGGGTAGCGAAGGCTGCAGTCAAACTCTTAGGCCAGGAAACAGAAGACCTGCTTCTCGGCAAATGTGCCTCAGTTTCCCTGTTGGTCAAATGAGGGAATTGGGCAAGATGCTCACTAAGCAGCTTCCTGCTCTCACTTCTTCTTTCGAGGGAAAAACTAAAGTGGCACAGCCTAGGGCTGTGCTGTCTAATATGGCAGCCATGAGCCATGTGTGGCTACTGAGCACATAAAATGTGACTAGTCCAAACTGAGATTTGCTATAGATAAATCTCAAAAAATCTCTCTCAAAAAATAAAAAATAAAATAAATTAGTACACTAGATTTATATATGGGAGGCAGAATTCAGATGACCCCCTCCTCAATGATCCTCATCCCTGTATAATCGCCTCCTCTTTAAGTGTAGGTGGAACCCATGAATGTATATTATATGGCAGAAGGGAGATTGCCCTGGGTGGGCCTGGACTAATCAGGTGAGAGTTTTAAAGTCAGAGATTTTTCTCTGGCTGGTTACAGGAGAGGAATTCAGCACTCTGATGTGCCTGAAAGAAAGCAAGCATTCATGCTATGAACTGCCTAAGGGCAGGAACTGTAGTCAGCTTCTAGAATCTGAGATTGATCCCCAGGGGACAGCTAACAGGAAAAGAGAGACCTCAGTCCTATAAGCACAAGGAAATGAATTCTGCCAACAATCTGTGAGCTTGGAAGAAAACTCTGAAGCTCACATGAGAACCTCAACCCTGGCTGACACCTTGGCTTCAACCTGGTGAGACCCTGAGGGTCCAGCCATGCCATGCCCAGACTTCTGACCTACAGAAACCATGAGATCATAAATTTGTATTGTTTTAAGCTACTAAATTGTGGTAATTTGTTATGTAGCAATAAGAAAAATTAGTACACTGGATTTTAGAGACTTAGTACAAAAAAAAAGAAAATGTAAAATATCTCAATAATTACTGATTCCAATGTTGAAATTATAATATTTTAGATTTAATAAAAGATATCACTAAAAATACAGTTGATCCTGAAACAACACAGGTTTGAACTGCTAGTGTCCACTTATATGCAGATTTTTTTCCAATAAATACATTGGAAAATTTTTGGAGATTTGTGACAATTTGAAAAAACTTACAGATGAACCATGTCGACTAGAAATATCAAAAGCCTTAAGAATAAGTTAGATATGTTGTGAATGCCTAAGATATATGTAGATACTATTTATGTGTTAATCAACTGTCTATATTATTGGTAAGGTTTCTGGCGAACAGTAGGTTATTACTAGTTAAGTTTCAGGGGAGTCAAAAGTTATATTCTAATTTTCTAGGCATGGAGGAGTGGTTTCCCTAACCCCCACTGTTCGAGGAGTAACTGTAATTTCGCCTGTTTTTTACTTCTTTAAAATGTTGCAATCAGAAATGTAAAAGGATATATGTGGGCTGGACGCGGTGGCTCATGCCTGTAATCTCAGCATTTTGGGAGGCCAAGGCAGGTAGATCATTTGAGGCCAGAAGTTCAAGACCAGCCTGGCCAACATGGTGAAACCCCTTCTCTACTAAAAATACAAAAATTAGCTGGGCATGGTGGTGCACGCCTGTAATCCCAGCTACTCGGGAGGCTGAGGCAGGAGAATCGCTTGAACCCAGGAGGCGGAGGGTGCAGTGAGCCAAGATTGTGCCACTGCACTCCAGCCTGGCAACAGAGTGAGTGAGACTCTATCTCAAAAAATAAAAAATAAAATAAAATAATATAATATATGTGGCTCACATTATAGGTGTTGGACTGTGCTGGCCTAGAGGACTCAGAAGTCAGCCATGGGACCTCCGGCAAGTCACCACACCTCTCAAAGCAGTTGTTATGTGTGAGATAGGAATAATAGTAGCACTTACCCCACAGATAAATTTGCAGTTTGAGTGAGATTGAGGTCTATGCTTGACCCAAGGTAAGTACTCAATAAATGTTGGTAATTATCATTATTATTAATAACAATATGTGCAAAGGCTCATACCCAGGCCCTAGTCTCCAGTGGCCTCTCCCCAACCAGGCACACAGCAGCCACACAACAGGTACATGTGTGGGGATTTCATAACCTCTACAAAGCTCTTTGGCACATGTTCTTTGCCCTCACAACCCACTTGGCAGGTGGGAATCAGGAACCCGTGGGCAGGTAAGGACACTGTGCCTCAGGGGTAAAATGATCGTTTCAAGCTTCACAACTCACCTAGGAAGAACCTGGGGCTCCAAGGGAGATGAGGCCACCTTCTACAGCTCCCTAACTCAGATGCCCACGGTCTGAGAAAATGACTGGAGCTCACCCCTAAAATGGGGGACACAAGATCCTGGCCCTGTCAAGTGTGTGTGCCAGGAATAACTGAGATCAATAACTTGCAGCAGCTGAAGTACCCTGGCACATACTAAACACTCAATTAAGAAAATCATGATTACTGTTGTTCCTTTGCCAGAGAAGCTTCTGCTGAAATCCCTCTCTAGGGGGAATCCTCACGCCCTAAATGACCCCTCCTTCCCGGCCCCGTAACTCCGGAGGATGCCCCTGCAGGTAGGCCCAGTCTCCAGACACCACCACCCCCCAACCGAGTCAGGAATAGAAACCGCCGCCTCCGGCCGCCAGCGGCCTCACTCCCTCCTCCGGCAGCGATCGATGCGGCCTTCAACCGCGGGGGACTAGGCAAGGAAAGAAGGAAGGAGAGGGCAGCGGGGCCGCCTGCAGCAGGAGGCTCGGCGGGGCCGGCGGGGCAGAGGCGAGACCGAGTATAGCCAGCGGCTCCCAGCCTCGGTGCCTTTGGGACAGACACGCGAGGCGCCCGGGAGGTGCCACCACAGGTAAGGGGCCTCCTTTGGGGAGGGACGTGGCTCCGGGACGGTCCCGGGCAGCCAGAGTGGGAGGCGGGGCTGCCTGGGGCTCCTGGTGCTCTTATCTCCTCTAAGAGACTCCCCCAGCCCCCGCCAAGGAGGAAGCAGTGTGGGGTGGCCGCGCTTTGGAGACCCTGGCTGGTACAGTTTGCTCATCTGTCAAATGGGATTAGAAAACCTCCCTGGCAGGGTTGGTGTAGGGATTAAACCGAGTGAGGTGTGCATGGAGCCCAGAGAAGTGACTAGCAGATAGGAGGTGCTCAAAATAAGTGTGTGGAGAGAGAATGAAGTAAAAAAACCTGGTCTCCAACCTTAGCTGTGCCATGGACTAGCTGGATGATTTTGAACAAGTCACTTGATCTTTCTTACTGATATTCAGGTTCTTGTCAGAAAATGTTTGTTGAATTAATTATCCCGTTTCATAGAGCAGGAAAGTGAGTTTCTGATGGATGAAGGGATTTGCCCAATATTATGCTTCTAATGGGTGATGGAACTGGATTAGAAATTTCATTTTTTGATGCCAAATGCAGGTGGAGATCCAAGTGGAGGTGGGAGTGGAGCTACATCACACATGTTTATTGTGCATTGATTATGTGCCAGGGACCATGCTGCACATAAACATCTTGCATCGTTTAATTCTCTGAGCCTCTCCTGGAAAGTATGATGCTGCCCGGTTCCACAGACAGGGAAACAAGCCCAGAGAGGGCAACGAATGCACTCAAGGTCAGCAGCTAGTAAGTGGCAGACTCAGGTCTGATCACACAGAAGTACACAGGATTAACATTTATCGAGCATCTACTGTTTTCCCAGGGCTTTGAACATATACTGCAATAATGATTCATCCTAAGCAACATTATCCCCATTCTAGAGGTAAAAGAGCTAAAGCCCAGAGTGGGAAGGAGACTGGCCTGAGGTCACACAAGTGATAGAGCTAAGGGTGGAACCCCAAATCCATTTAATGCCAAGCCCAGGTGCTTTACACACACTTAATCCCTAGTCTAGGCATTACTGAACCCACAGTGCAAATGCGATTGCCAGTGGTGAGGAGGTGTCACTAGCCCCCAATTCCAGCAGAGTCAGGAGTCAGTGGGTAATGGAAGAACCTAAATCCTTCCTGAGTATCCACTAAGGCTGAGCACTTTCTATAATCTACCTTAATCCTCCAGCCATCCCTGGAGGTAGGTGCTATTGTCTATGTTGTGCAGGAAATTGAGACCTGGAGGACAAATAGCTTCCTCAAGGCCCCAGGTGCATCAGGGGTGGAGATAAACCCAGGTTTGCCTGACTCCAGAAGATAGTGACACCAGTGAATAATTTATTAAATTCCTTCTGTGAGCCAAGCCCAAGAAAGACATTAGGTCATTTAATCTTCATAACCACACTTTGAGGTGAATATTTTTATCTCCATTTCACAGAGGCTCAGAGAGGTGATGTTACTTGCCTAAGGTGACACAAGAGAGCCAAGGTTCAAGGTCAGGTCTGGCTGACTCTACAGATGCTTTACATAATCTAAAGCAGGAGCTCTCAAACTTGACTATGTATCCGAATCACTTTCCAATCTTGTTAGAACACAAACTGCTAGACCCCACCCTTAGAGTTCCCAATTCAGTAAATCGATGGCAGGCTGAGAATTTGCATCTTTGACAAATTCCCAGGTGATGCTGATGCTGCTGGTCCGGGGAACACACTATGAGAACCTCCGGCCTAAAGTGGTGCTCCCAACACCCCTAGTAGGTAAGTGTTACTATCCTCATTTTGCAGAAGAAACAGGTTCAGAGGGCTGGCGGGCCCAAGATCCCACAGTAGACCTTTGGTGTAAATAAATCCAAGTTTGTCCTGGAAAAGGAGACATCCTATGTGAGCACCCACTAGGTGCCAGGACATCCTGCGATTCCATCGCTTTCATATCCTTCCAGGTAGATCTCAGCATTTACTTTCCAAAGGAGAAAAATGAAATGGGGGTGGGGTGGGTCAGTGATTTGGCCAAAGTCAAATGATGGGGATGAAGGATAGTCAAAGCCAGGCCTGACTCTGAGTCCAGAGGGCACCTGACATCTACTGAGCGCCTCCTGCATACCAGATGCTTCACACAGAGCCTCCAACACCCCTTGGCTGGTTGGATGGAGGACGGGATTTTAACCTGGTCTTCCAGGAAGGGAAGCCCGGGAACTCCTCAGCGCGCCCTTCTGGTGTCCGCAGGGAGGAGCACTGAAACCTTTGTGAGCGAGTTCCCGGGCCCCGACACCGGGATCCGCTGGCGGCGAAGCGACGAAGCGCTGCGCGTGAACGTGGGTGGCGTGCGGCGGCAGCTGAGCGCGCGCGCCCTGGCGCGCTTCCCGGGCACGCGGTTGGGCCGCCTGCAGGCTGCGGCGTCGGAGGAGCAGGCGCGGCGCCTGTGCGACGACTACGACGAGGCGGCGCGCGAATTCTACTTCGACCGGCACCCGGGCTTCTTCCTGGGCCTGCTGCACTTCTACCGCACTGGCCACCTGCACGTGCTCGACGAGCTGTGCGTCTTCGCCTTTGGCCAGGAGGCCGACTACTGGGGCCTGGGCGAGAACGCGCTTGCCGCGTGCTGCCGCGCGCGCTACCTGGAGAGGCGTTTGACCCAGCCGCACGCCTGGGACGAGGACAGCGACACGCCGAGCAGCGTGGACCCGTGCCCCGACGAGATCTCCGACGTGCAGCGAGAGCTGGCGCGCTATGGCGCGGCGCGCTGTGGCCGCCTGCGCCGCCGCCTTTGGCTGACCATGGAGAACCCGGGCTACTCGCTGCCGAGCAAGCTCTTCAGCTGCGTCTCCATCAGCGTGGTGCTCGCCTCCATCGCCGCCATGTGCATCCACAGCCTGCCCGAGTACCAGGCCCGCGAGGCGGCGGCCGCCGTGGCTGCGGTGGCCGCGGGCCGCAGCCCGGAAGGCGTGCGCGACGACCCGGTGCTGCGACGCCTCGAGTACTTCTGCATCGCCTGGTTCAGCTTCGAGGTGTCGTCGCGCCTCCTGCTGGCGCCCAGTACGCGCAACTTCTTCTGCCACCCGCTCAACCTCATCGACATTGTGTCTGTGCTGCCCTTCTATCTCACGCTGCTGGCTGGTGTGGCACTGGGCGATCAGGGCGGCAAGGAGTTCGGCCACCTGGGCAAGGTGGTGCAGGTGTTCCGCCTCATGCGCATCTTCCGCGTACTCAAGTTGGCGCGCCATTCCACCGGGCTGCGTTCGCTGGGAGCCACGCTCAAGGTACGGCCTCTGAGGCCAGGTTGGAGCGGGGGTGGGCGGGTGTAGCCATCCGGCAGGTTAGCAGGTTAACTTACAAGTCTGCCGAGTCCAGGCTTACGTTGAACTGAGACGCCATCCTTTGTGCCAGGCACAGGGCTGGACACCAGGTGTATGTTTCACATGCAGTGTGACTATCCCAACAGCCCTGTGAAGAAGGGCTTACCGTTATCTCTTTTTCCTGGGGAGAAAACTGGGGCATAGCTTTGCTTGTCTTTTTCAAAACAAAGAAAAAAGACAAAGATCACTTTTGATATGTCTATCAAACCTCAAATTGTATATATCACAAAGATGCGCAAAGCAGGATGCTAAATGGCTTTCTGCTAGAGCCTTTCTTCTGGCACTATCAGGGGGCTCTGATAATCATAGGTCACTCTTAATAGGTAAAGTCTAGGAATAGCCCCAGGAGCTAACACTTACTGAGCACTAAATCTCTGCCAATTTCACATCCATTATCAATTTAGTCCTTAGGAGAACTTCCTCAGGAAGATGCTATTATTTATTCTCTTCCCGTAGATGAAGAAGTTGAGGTTGGAGGGTTGGCTCTTTAAAGCCTGGTTGCAGTTTACTGAGCATCCTCCTGGTGCCAGGTGCTGCATTGTGGGTGAATCACTGCCCTGGCAAGCTTGCACTCAAGGGGGTGAAATTAGCCTGGTTTGAAGAGGGAGGCAAGGCGAACGGCGTGTGCCGAGGCCTGGAGAGAGAACAGGATGAATGCTGGGAGGAAGACATGGACGGAAGGAGATTCCCAGAGATGAGATTGAAGAGGCAAGCGGGGCAGGGCACCGAAGGGTCATGAAGTCTTGGCACATGATTTTGGACTTGGTCCCGAGCGTATAGGAGAGCTCGTGAGAGGTTTAAACAGAGGTAAGTGTTATGGTCACTGCTTTGCAGAGGTGGAAACTGAGGCTCCAAGAGGTGACAGGGCTTGTTGGAGGTTCCTCAATAAGCAGTAGAGCCCAGAGAAGAACCCACCTGTGCCTGGCTCCAGCACCTTATGTTCTTTCTCCTAAAGTACCATGCGGCCCTGCTGATAATCCCCAGACAATGCTAAAAGAAAGATCCCTTCCACCCGTGCTTAGTAAAGCCTCTTATATGCCCTCAGGATACTGGGTGCTGGCAGATGACCTAGGCAGAATCCTAGGGCACTGGGCAGGTATAACGAATTACATTTGCCAGACCCCCTGAGCTCAGCATCTCCCCAGGGAAGATCCCTGTGCCCCAGAACGCTGCCCTGTCCCCTCTATGCAGAGAGCCAGGGCCTGACACTGCTAGTTTTGTCTTCAGTAGGGGAGAAGAGTGTTACTAATCAGGGCTGCCAGGGTCTAAGATGCAGGTGTAATATACTCCAGATGAGAGCCTTGCTACTCAAAGTGATGCCCCTGACCACCAGCAGCTGTCTCATCACTTGGAAGCTTCCTAGACATGTAGATTCTCTGGCTCTACCCAAGACTATGCGATTGCGTTCTGCCAAGACCCCTGCATGATTCCTGCACGCATTAAAGTTGGAGAGACTCTGCTCTAGACTAGGGGTTCTCAGCCTTGCATTACTGACATTTGGGACCAGGTAATTCTTTGATGTGGGAGCTGCCCTGTACATTTTAGGATGTTTAGCAGCATCCGTGGCCTTTACCCACTAGAGGACAGTAGCACACCTGTCCCAGTTGCAACAACCAAAAATGTCTCTAGATATTCCCAAATGGCCCTTGCGGGGTGGAGGGGGGGAGGTGGTGGGCAAAACCACCCTGTTTGAGAATCACTGCCCTAGAGCTTGGCCTCAGGGACAAAGCAAACATACACAGCCATAGGAAAGTGAATTCTGTGGGTGGTCCAGGGGACTTATGTCCTCTCAGCTTCCTGGAGGAGCAAAAAATATTTTTATACTTTTCAGACCAGTCAAAAGTACATGAAACCAACTCTTTGCATTGTGGAATATAAACTGTGGTTCTCTTGGTTGTGCAACAGTGTAAAAATCACAAGCTCTTCATTCCCTGGCTGTGGTGCCACCAGTAACCCCGGAGTTAGAAAAAACAGCTGTAGCCTAGCAGACACCTTGGACAATAGAACTTAGGCCTATGCTCAAAACCAGGGAGTTTTGCTGCCAACTGTAGTTGAAAGATCTTAGTTTAAGGGACCTGGGCCTTAGCACCAGCTCTATCTTGCTGACTTTGGACCTGTCCTTTATACTCTCTGGGCCTCAGTTTCCCCATATGCCTAATACCAGGACTGTAAGCCCATCCACTCTGACTTGGCTTTCTACATTCTCTTTCAGCACAGCTACCGTGAGGTGGGCATCTTGCTGCTGTACCTGGCCGTGGGTGTGTCAGTGTTCTCTGGTGTGGCCTACACAGCTGAAAAGGAGGAGGACGTGGGCTTTAACACCATCCCAGCCTGCTGGTGGTGGGGCACAGTGAGCATGACCACCGTGGGCTATGGGGATGTGGTGCCAGTGACGGTGGCTGGCAAGCTGGCAGCCTCAGGCTGCATCCTAGGGGGCATCCTGGTGGTAGCACTCCCCATCACCATCATCTTCAACAAGTTCTCCCACTTTTACCGGCGCCAGAAGGCTCTGGAGGCAGCCGTGCGCAACAGCAACCACCGGGAGTTTGAAGACTTGCTGAGCAGCGTTGATGGGGTGTCGGAGGCATCTCTGGAGACATCCCGAGAAACCTCTCAGGAGGGACGGTCTGCAGATCTAGAGAGCCAGGCCCCCAGTGAGCCTCCACACCCTCAGATGTATTAAAACCAGGGATCCGTGACCCCCTGCCATGCCCCTACAGTCAGCTGAGACAGTAGAGATTCCTCTCCTGCTAAAGTTCTTCATGGTAGTGAGCCTCCCAGGATCACTCATGCTGTCCTGAGAAATGAGATCCAAAAGCTGCATTCCTTCCTCCAAAGGCCCAGGGCAGGACAGTGCTACCCTAGCTTCTGTGAGATTCTGCAAGCAACTCAGAAAGCTTTATAAACCTGCCTCCAAGCCATTCATGAAGCAGGCATGAGCCAGAGGGAGGAAGTTGAAAGGATGCTAATGATTCCTGAGCACCTCCTGTACATGAGCCAGGTCATGTTTGGCCTTGTGTTGGAGAAAGATAATTATCTCCACTTCACAGATGAGGAAACCGAGGCTAAGAGATGAGCAATGTCTCTCCCAGATGTCACAATTAGAAGTGGCAGAGTCAGGTGTGGAATCTGGGCTTGTTGGTGGGCCTGGAGCAATGCTCTATCAACTCCATCTTTCTTCTGCCCTCATGAAGTTTGCATGCGTTTTTTGGTGATTCATGGATCCCCAGAGTTGATCCACAAGATAAGAAATCCCTTTCAGAGCCAGGGAAGGATCCAGACAGGAGATTTGGATATAGGAGCTCTGGATCTCAGCTGTGGTTCCTTTCTAGGAGCATCCAACAGGAGTCAGCAATCAAAGATGAGTCCTGGAGGGAAGGAGGATGAGTTCTGGGAGGAAGTACCATAGCATTGTACTTGCCTCTTTAGCTGGTATGCAAGATTTGCTAAGCAATAATCTTCCGATATTCCTCCCAGGGCTGATGTGAGAGAAAGAAAATCTGAAGGGCCCCTGGCCTGAGATCTAGACAACCTAGCTGCGCCAAGACCTGCCGTGTAAAGTGGTCCAATCCCTGCCTCCAAGTCCAGATTCCAGCCCCTCTGTCAAATGGTCAGAATCTGTGACCCAGAGGGCAATGAAAGCCAAGGAGAGCAGAGGGGTCTCTAATTTAAAGCCAGCTTAGCTCTGAAATGGTGGCAGAGGGCTGACATATATGAATACTGGCTTCCCAGACCCTCCCCCAACAGTCTGACCTTGGCAGTTCCTTTCTGCCCGTCACACAGACGTCCAGCCCTACCTTGTCCAGCCGTACCTAGAGTACCCATCCAGGCCCATGTGTGAGAGTCCTCTCCCTTCTGGCCAGCTCCAGCCCCCTCATCCTTGCTGGGGGCATATCTCTCATACCCGCCTGCTGAATCTTCTCTTCACTTGCTGAGAAAGTCAGAGGAGGGGATCCACTAGCCCTTTCCACATACTGAGGCTACAGCACCCAGCACTGTGCTGTTGTTGTCTGACTGTGGCTATCTCTGTCCCATCACCCTGAGCCTCAAGATGGAAGACATTGTCTGCTTGAACTCTGGGCTTGGTGCAGAGTAGGTGTGTGGTAAATGTTGAATAGATCAACCAATTCCTACAGCCCACTGGGTGCCAAGCTCAGAGGGGAAAAAAAGATAGCCAGAGAGAGACCTGGCCCTCAAAAAGATGTGAACAAGACTGAAAAGGAGGTCCGTTGAGCTCCGCCTGCCCTGTCCCTGCTTGGTTCTTGAAGTTTTTACAATATATTCCTTGTAGGTTCTTCACTCACTCACTCAATAAATACCCATTGGAAGAGTCTTAAACTGGGGCTTCATGTGTGGCCTGCAGTCATGTTTTGGCTTAGTCCAACAGTATTTTTATTATATTTTAAGAATCTGAATGCCTTTGCGTGAGGCTTGCACTCTCAGGTTCCCCATAGCGTCTCCCCCGCTGCCACCCACAAACAGACACACATGCTGTTGTGTTATGCCCAGCCACTCTTATTTACTGGCTTCTGACTTGTGGACTGCTTACTAGTCTCAAGAGATACAGTGGTGGAAAAATATATCCCTATACTCATGAAGCTTACCGACTAGTAGGGAAGATAGACTCTATCGCAATAATCACATAAATAGATCATAGTGAGCTCTACTAAGTACAGGTGTGTATAACGTATCAGGGACCATGGCCTGAGAAAGTGAGAAGGCTTTCCTGAGCAAGTGATAATCTAACCTGCCATCCAAATGAGAAATTGCTAATTAAGCAAATGAGGTTCCAGTGGGGAGTACTCCAAGCAGAGAGCATGGCATGTGTGAAGGTGTGTGTCATACACAGGGCCTAGTACATAGTGGGCCCCCTACATACGCATGGATTCTGGGTCTCCAGATTGGAAAAGAGGATGGAGCTAGGCAGGAAAGGGCCTCCCTTGAATTCACCACACACATACCAGCCCTTCTGCACACTCTGCTCCTTACATCTAGGCCCAGCTGAACCCAGGTTAGGGACAGATCAGAAGGGCTGCATGTACCACCCTTATGGTCTTGCAGAACACAGCAAGAAACCCGATGGCGTCCATATTTTCTGACCCTACAAACAGGTCCCTAATACTGGTGTGGAGAAAGCGCAAGAGAGAATCATCTGGCCTGAGCCCACCATGAGGCTGTTTGTGGTCCTGGCAGAAAAGCAACAACTCGCTCCCCTTCCCATGTATCAATGAGAACCATTATGCAAATAAAGAGCTGGGCCGCAGGACGTGTTTCTGCTTGTATGGAGATGGCTCCCTGACATGCTGTCTGAGTGATTGGAGAGGGTGGGCAATATGTGGAGTGACTTGGAAGCCACATTCTCAGGCTCCAGTCCTGGATTTGGCACAGACTTTGTCTGTGGTTGTGCCAGCCAGAACAGGTTGCAAGTGACAGGAATTCAGTTGGAACAAACTTGGTCAAAAAGGGTAATTTATAAAATAATTAAAGTGATGAATGACTGTTAACAATTAGAGTTTGGGGGTATAAGCAACAGAAACTGACATTAAGCAAAAAATGAATTTATTGGAAGATATATTAGTTTCCAGCAGCTGCTGTAACAAATTCAGACAAACTTGATGGCTTAAAACAGTAGAAATGTATTCTCTGACAGTTCTGGAGGCCAGAAATCCAAAATCAAGATGTCAGCAGGGCCACCCTCCCCTCTGGAGGCTCTAGGGGGAAACCCTCTCCTTTTCTCTTCTAGTTTGTGGTGGCTGCCACCATTCTTGGCTTTCCTTGGCTGTGGCTGCATCACTCAAGTCTCTGCCTCTGATCTCACTTCACTGTCTGTGTATGTCAAATCTTCCAATGCCTCTGTCTTATAAGGACACTTTTGATGACATTTAGGCCCACCAGGATAATCCAAGATGACCTCATCTCAAGATCCTTAACTTAACCACATTTGCAAAAAGACCCTTTCCCAAATAAGGTAACAGTTACAGGTTCCAGATATTAAAATATGGACATATGTTTTGGGGCCACCATCTGGCGCACTACAGAAGGGTATCTGTGAAATTCACCCGACCAAAGGAAGAGCTGACTGACGAGGCCTCAGGAAATACAAGAATGAGGAGAGCTCTAGGGACCTCAGTAGCAAGACTCATGAACCTTCTGTTTAAGACACTGCCACCCACATGATCTGCCTCCAGTCACCTTCCTTCCCTGTATCATCCTGCTCACAGTTCCAATCCCAGGAGACAGTCTGATTTCACTTGAGTCATATGCCTCTCTCTTGGGAGGGATGGAGGGCAAGGTACCGTATTCGTATTTGTGGCAGTTGGAGGAAAGTTACTTACCCAAAGAAAAGACCATCTATTGTCACCAAAATAAAGGCAAAAGGTATTAATAGGCAAAAATAGCATACCATACACTCCCATCCTTTTCCCATACACACAGATTTATGCATGTTTCTAACATAAGGAAACTCTTATATATAACCAAAATATACCGATCGCCCTAAAGGAAAGACACCCTATGGGGCATATCCTGTTCATGAATCCAGCTATAAGTTCATTCTTCCACTGGTACCACTTATTCTGTCTCAATATCCTGTAATATAAGGAATAAATGGTAAATGTAACTGCCACCAGCATACCTGTATGATACTAGAGGAAAGGAAAAGAAAAACACAGCAAGGAGGAAAAGAAGCCATTGCTACTTCTTCATTTCTGTAATGGTCATAAGGCTGCTGCTGGCATTTATAACATGCCTTCTCTGTGAGCCATGTCATGCCCCCTGCCTTTGGCCAGCACTTTAGTTGGTTGGGATTCTTTGTTTGATGGGGTAACCTAAACCTTTATTCCTAGCGAATCTGAGCACTTGTTAGTCCTGCTGGCATGTGAAGATTCCCCAAGGAATTCCATGGAGTTACTTGCATTCCTTTCTGCCTACTTTGTGTAGCAGTAACCATATTTCCCCTTGACAGGGTGGTTGATTACCCTAATCAAGACTGTAGCTCCCTTCATACACACATAGGGAAAAGAAAAGCTCAGAAACTCCAGGTGACAGGCTGAGTCTCCAATTCAGGGTATTCTTCCTTGAGTACCAAAGAAGTATTCTTCCCTTGGGTACCAAAATCTCTTAAGTCAGCAGAGCTCAGAGTCATAGGGATAGGAAGCAATAGATTTGCAAGTGGGTCATTGGGTTTAATCAGAAAACATGCAACTTGATTGAAAGCAAACTTCTCATTAGGGTCTACGTGAGCCAAATCCCATGTACCCATGGATACACTTGATGATGGAGTCCTTACTAGGCATGCTTGACTTTCTATCTTGATGGATGATATCGTAGTTGGTCACGTTGGGTCATAAGATTACCTGATATCCCATAGTTAGGCCTTCATTCACCATCAAAGCCCAGTAGCAAGCCAGGATCTGATAGCAGTAGAACCAACAAAATCCAAATTAACACTGTACTTCTTCTGTGGTGATAGAAGTACTACACATATGTCCAGGTTACTGGATACTCTAAGAAAATTCACTGAGATGCACTGGATTTATCTCCCACCTTGTAAAAGGTGTGTCTTACCTACAGAGCTGAAGTGTCTGCTCCTTTGTGCTCTCCAGGCCCTGTTAATGTGATTTAGTCAAAATTAGTTTGCTGTCTTTTAGAATAGGGATATTCGGGAAATCAAGGCCTTCCTGGTACAGAGCTGGAGAACAGAGGTATGCCTGAGTTAGAACAGTAAATGAAAACTCTTATCCCTTCTAGGCAATAGCAAAATGCTTCCAGTGGTTTCTGTTCCTCAGAGTAGAGAGTGAAACTAGTAGATGCATGACTCCAGGGACTGTAATGATGAGCATATATCTAACACAACAGTTAAAAATGGAATTATCATCTGACTAAAGTAATCCACTGTCATTTTCCAAGACCCATCTAATTTTGCACCTACCAGAGGAAATTAATGGTGTTTTTATTGGAGTCATCAGCCTGCAAGGTCTTTGGTAGAAACACTAATCGCTGCAGCCTCCCCTAAAGATATGTTACTACCGTTGACTTTTCTATTCTGAAAGAGTTGTTCAGTTGGATTCTATTGGCCTTTTATATCACAATGGCCCTCACTTCATGGGTCAGAGAGCCAATATGGGGATCTTTTCCAACTATCTCTCCGAAACTGCTGATATAGAATAGTTTTGGAATTCCATTAGGCCTCCAGTGGCATGGACAAAAGCCAAAACACTATTTTTCACATGATAGATGGACCTACAGTGGTACTCTTGAACCCAAGAAACTGGTATTAGCTCGAAGTCTTCATCAAGGTTCCCTGAATGGTGTATTTCCCTTTCCCCAGTATCCATTTACCTTGGGAAATGGCCACAGATCCTTTTGGAGAAGGCAAGAGAAATATTCACATTACACTCATGTAGTATAGCAGAGTCCTTCCTCAAAGGCGAGTAGCATATCCTTCAATCAAAGGGCTTTAGATCAATAAACGCAAGCCCAGTGTTAGGTGATGATCTGTAACTACCACAGTGGCTCAAGTCGTGACTTTTTTTTTTTTTTTGCCAGAACTAGAGGGTGTTTTTGATTTTCGTTTTGCTTTGTTTTGTTTCTTATGTTTTGCTGGTTAAACAAATCAAGTAAGACTTTAGTGGGTTGTCTTTAACTTTTTAGGGCCCTACACTGTGGCAGTCTGCCACGGTTACTACTTGAGACCATGACTACTACAGTTACTACTGTTACTACTTGAGACCATCATTACGACAGCTTACTACTGTTACTGCCTGAGACTGTCATTACAAGACTGAATGAAGGGACGAATGTAGAAATGAAAACTTAAGACAAAAGAAACTATTTTAAAGGAAGGGGCCAGGGGAAGAAGAAGAGAGCTCCCTGCTTCTAGTGAGCAAAGGGAGCCCCCGAGCTTCCACAGTCCTTCCTATTTATTGGGTAACAAGAGCAGGGAGGAGGAAGTAACGATTGGTCAGCTGCTTAATTGATCACAGGTTCATATTGTTACTAACAGGCTTCAGATGTACCTAATCACAAGAAACACTGTGCTTGGGACGTGACTGCCCTCAGCATTCCTGCCGGGTGGCAGATGCAGTTTGTCAGTTTGTCAACATTCTGCATTTATGAGAAACAGTTTGCTGCTTACTCATGTAGCCTCCAGTAGTATACGGAGTTGATCACGACCCTCATCATTTCGGCCTGTAACACTACACCATGAGTTCTTGCCTCATACAGAGCCTACTGAATATTCCAGTGATCACTTCCACTTCATTTCTGAGGATGAAGTGCCAATGCCTGGCCTCCCACATCTCTGCATTCTTCTTCTCCTCTGAATCAGGCAACCTATTTCAAATTGCAGCCCCTCTACCCAGCATTCTTGACTTTCCTCAAAGCAAGGGTAAAGTGTGAGGGCTACAGTTAGAGGTATTTGTGGGAAGGAGGCACAAAATAGATCCAATCCAGCCTCCTGTCTTCAGAAATCTTTGAATCTCTTCCTCTACATGATGCCAAAGGATTTGGGGCCCTTCAGTTCCATTTCACGTGGGCCAGCATTTGTTTTAAGTTTGCATTAGCCAACTCATCACATTGTTAGAGCTTTGCCAGCTCCTGGAGCTACCGCAGAGAATGCCAAATAATCCCTGGCAAGTGAATCCATATCAAGAAGATCAGCCTGAGCCAAAATTACATTCCCCCTTCCTTGATAAAGCACCACAAAAATCCATTTCCACAGATACTTCCCCAAATTTTTGATGGTGTCAGTTAACAAGTTTCTTCAATTCTGTATGGGTCCAGGATTTTTACCTACCGTGTCTACTTGTCATGCTCTACGCCAAACTGATCCCCACCTTCCAGCTAAGTAGCCTTGAGGGATGGGGCAAGCAGGAAATTGTGAGCTTTCTCCTGTAAGAAAAGGTATGAATTGTTTGCACCCGGTGTTTAGAGAGCTTTCAGTTTTCTTCCACATCCTGTCATATGATCATTCCACTTGTCATAATCCCACTGCCTATTAATGCCTAACTTCACAAAGTGCAGCAGGGCTGTGAATTCAGCAGCCTGCATCATCAATTGACAACTTTGGTTATTTGGAGAACTCGGCCCTACTGCAAATCATAAGAGAGTCTTTTACTGTAGTCATAGAAATGCTGTCCATTCATTGTTTTTTTTTTTAAAAAAAAGGCATTGGGGCTTCCATTGTTGATTCTCCCTTTATATTAATCTATGCAGTTAGAAACAAAATGCTCTAGCTCACAGCCTGAACATCCCTCACTTCCTTAAAATTAACTGTGACACGTGTTATCCCTTCTCTGAGAGCCTCCTCAGTGGTCAGATGCTGTGAAGTAATGTAAGACATAGGTCTTTACCATGGCAGACCATTGCTGGCTTCCCAGACTAGAGCATGAGCAATAACCTCATTGTATTTTGCCCCATCACAGTCCAATAATTTTGAATATCCCACATTTCCTAGAGGATATGGTGTCTACAAATCAACTCTAGTTCCAATTTCTGTATCAGTTGGGAATTTTTGGTTGCAAACAACAGAATCCAACTCTGGAAAACTTAAGCCAAAAAAGGACTGTATTGGAAAGGTACTGGATAGGATCAAAGTCAAATTAAACAACGAGGCTTTGAGAAAGCCAGCAATTTGAGCAACATAGGGATTGAGGTAGGTAAAACTCATAAATCACCTCTTTGGGGCACTGCAATTAAAATAGTTTAGTGACAACTGCCTCCATTGTATAAATCACTCTGCTCAAGCTAAAAAGTTCCCTGAAGATTGAGTCTAACTAGACTGGTTTGGGTCATATGCTCATCACATGATTTCGGGGCGAGATGGGAGGAACTATCACAGACAGTCCCACCAGGACATAGATGGCAGAGGGGTAGCTCCCTGAAGGAAAATGGGGGTCCTTTCATTAAAATGAGGGGAAAGGATCCAGGGGAGACAAAACCAACATATATCTTTTACAATACCACTGAGTGAGAATGGCAGCCAGGCAGCTTGGTTTCAGCAACAACGAAATCAAGAATGAGAGAGAGACAGAGAAACAGACAGAGGGAGAGATTGGTTTCTGCATCACGTGGTAGATAACAGGGTTACCAACATCTCCCAGTTTGGTATCTTGTAGCACCTCCACCAGAGAACTTCCCATTTCCAGTTTGAAAAATCTGATTGGCCCAGAGATTGGTCACCTTGGGTGAGGTGACTGGATCACTCAACTGTGGTGAAGGGGTTGGATCATGTGAACCTGTGGCTGGGGTAGGAGTCAAGCAGTTCCCAGAAGAGGGAGTACAGGACAGATCTCATAGTAATCCCTTGCAGTCTTGCTCTCTTGGTCTTCAGTTTCAACTTCTGTAAAATGGAGGGATAATGTCCAGAGATGTTAGGGAGCAACTGGGGGCACGTGGGACAGCTCAGCACATCTGGGCTCTGAGATGTGATGTGCTTGTTGTTAATGATAAACGAACTGATAGTTTCCCCCGCTTTGCAGTGACCTCAAGGTGGCGACTTCCCTTGTGAGTGAGACATAATATTCCTTAGGGATTATCAGATTGAAGATCTGCCCCCTCTCCAGCCCCATTTTACAGATCAGAAAAGAGAGACCCAGAAGTCCAAGGTCACACAAGAAGCAAATCCCATTCCTCAGTCCCTTTGAGTGAGAAGAGCTGTTCAGCTCAAATAAGGGCGAAGCAGGGTGTTTACACTGGGACATCAGAGTGGAAGACTCCAGTTGACTTATACAGTACTTTTTGAAGCCCCCAAGAGTGAAGATAGCCTAGCAAATAATAGTCATCCTCCACATATCCTTGTCACTGTAATTTGCAAAGTGGTTTCGCATACATTATCTCATATACTTCTCACAACAACCCCACAAGACAACAGCAACAACAATAAAATGTAGTATCACCACTGAACAGATGAAAAAACCAAGATCCATGGTCAGACAGTTAAAAAGTAGCAGATCAGGGATTCAAACTCAGGCTTTTTAATACCAGATTGTACTCACTCAGCACCACTTCCCACTATTATCACTTTGTCTGGTAAACTTAACTCCCCAGGCACCACTGAAGGAAGTGGCTTTGAAGTGTGCATCCTATGAGTTTCTTCTATCTGAAGGCTCTGGAAACAGCCCTGAGGTGCTGGCTGGGATGGTCCTCAATACCAGACCTCATACTTCAGGCCAGTCCGGCCCTGCCGGTGTGGAAAGAATTCTCCAGGAAGTTAGTAAGTTGAGAAGATAATCTTATAAGACAGGAGTCTTTGAGAAGGAATGGGAGGGGGTGGCACCGGGAGTGTCTTTCAGAATCCTGTCTGCTAGAAAGGAAGAGAAGGACAAGGGCAGTTGTAGACTGGTATTTAACCTTGTTCAGAAGGGCAGAGTTCAGAACCCTCAAGAAATTCATTCGTTCAAGAGGAAGAATTGCACACAACTTGGTTTTTGAAGTCACATCTAGGTTCAAATATTGGCCCTGCCACTCATTAGTTGTGTGACCTTAGATTGGACCTGTTGACCTCTGAGGGGTATTATATCAGGACCAACCCCCAACTGGTATCCAACCCCCACCCCACCTCCCCGCCATCTTTTCCTACGTACCTAGATCAATAAGGAATCTTTCAGGTACAAGTGAAAGAGACCCAACAAACTGACTTAAGTACAGGTGGATCCAGAGGTTCCACTGAAGTCATCATGTCATTTTTCCCTGCTTCTCTCTCTGCTCCATGTTTCTGTGTTGGCTTCAGACGGTGAGTTATTTAAAATATTTGAATAAAATGGGAGAATATGAGGGATGCCATGCAGTGCAGAGGAAAGAATGTGGTTAAGTCCAGAAAGTTGGGCTTGAATCTGCTTCTTACGAGGTGTGTGATCTTGGTTGGGTTTCTTTGTCTCTCTGAGCCTGTTTCTTCACTTATCTTGGTTTAATAACACCCACACCTCAGAGTGTTACAGTCAAGTTCAAGTAAGATAATATATATGAAAATGCCTGGCACAAGGTTAAATATTAAAGAAGCCCAAAAAATGCAAAGCAAGGAAATAGAGCTCAGCAGCTTCTACCAGGGCTCTTGTTTTCCTCTGGAGGGCAAAGCAACTCCAAGCAGAGGGCACTGGGAAAGGAAGGGGTTTGCTTTATCTAGAGAACACAAACTGGACTCACACTTGAGGCCATAGTTGGGGTCCCGGAGTGAACACTGGAGTCAAGAAGCCTAAGTTTAAATCCAGACTTGACACTGCCAAGTCTTGGGCCTCTGTTGGATCATTCATCAGAACAAGATGCTGGCTGGGATAAATGCTCATGGGCTAAGAGTAACCACCCCTTACATCTGCAGAGGCCTAGGTAGTTTCCAAGGGGCCTTCCCATCCATGGTCTTGGAAGCTTCTAAAACAGCCCAGTGGAGTAGAAGGCAAAAAGGCTTGTCTATTCAAGTATAAAATACATATGGGGAAAAAAAGCACAGATCCTAAGAGTTCACATTGATAAATTTTCTCATCATGAACACACTTGTGTAACAAGCACTCAAATAAAGAATTAGAACCTGAGTAGCACTGTAGTCCCTCCTTATACTCACATCCAGTCACTACCCCACAACCAACAAAGGCAAACGTTGCCTTGACTTTTAACATCATAGAGTAGGTTTCCTTGGTTCTGAACTGTATATAAAAAGAATTGCACAGTATGTACTACTTTGTGTCTGGCTTTTTTATTGTGGCAAAAGACATATAGAATTTACCATTTCAACCATTTTTAAATGTAAAGTTCTGTGGCATTAAGTACAGTCACATTGTTGTGTAAGAACATCCGTCTCCAGAGCTTTTTCATCTTCCTCAACTGAAACTCTGTGCCCATTAAACACTAACTCCCCATCCCTCTCTCCCTCCCTCTGCCAACCACCATTCTACTTTATCTCTATGAAGAGACCTTGCTACTCTAGGTACCTTATGTAAGTGCAATCATGTATTTGTCCTTTTGTGACTGGTTTATTTCACTTAGCATAATGTCCTCAAGGTTCATCCATGTTGCAGCATGTGTCAGAATTTCCTCCTCCTGAAGGCTGAATAATATTCCATTGTATGTGTAGGCCCTATTTTGTTTATTCATTCATCCATCGATGGATGTGTCTAGCTTCATTTAAATGTTTGAGAGATACAGCCATATTGTTGCATGTAGTGAGAGACTGAACGTACAAATGGACAATCCCAGAATATATATATAAATAGAACTTTGACCCACAACCTGCAGTAACCTGCCCAGGAAACCAACCCCATATCTACAATAAATAGCCCAGGTTGCCAGCCTGCTATAAGTCAGACTTGCAGGAAGCCCCAGATTGCTATCTCCAGTGGCAATCCAGGAAGCTAAACAATAACTTCTGTAACAATCAGGCCAAAATGGTCAGGACTTGATTAATAACTGACAGCTTCCCCAATTTTTGTCCCCACTTCCAACTTAGGATCAAACAGAGAAACCAAATATGCACCCTAAATCAATCACATAGGATGTACTGCTTCAAGTTAGCCCACCTACAGCTTTCCTATGCCAACAGCTTCCAACAGGGCATCCCTGAAGCCTTCCTTTTTTTTCTACTATAGAGCTTTCCCATTCCTTTGCCTGCCTTTGAGTCTCTGACAAAATGCAAGTAACAGTGGCTGACTTCTTTGCTGTAGCAAGCTCACAATACCCTTTTGCTTATTTCCACAATAGCTACAGGTAGCTCATTCTCATTGTTGTATAGTATTCCACTATGCAAATCTATGTAATTTATTTATGCTGCCACTGGGCATCCAGATGGTTTCTGGTTTGGCAAAATTATAAATAATGCCATTATGAATATTCTAGTACATGTCTTGTGGTAAAAAAGCATACACATTTCTGTTGAGAAAATACCTAGGGAAGGAATGCTAGGTCATGGGTATATTCACCAGTACTCGAGTTCCAGTTGCTCCACATCGTCACCAATACCTAGCATTTCTATTTCTTCTATTTTAGTTATTATGGTGGGTACATGGTAGTAATGCATTAAGGTTTTAATCTGTACAGTTATCCCTTGGTATCTGTCGTGAATTGGTTCCAGGAACTCTGATGGATACCAAAATCTGCATGCAGATGCTCAAGTCCTTGATATGAAATGTCCTAGTATTTGCATATAACCTATGCACATCCTCCTGCATAAATCATTTCTAGATTACTTATACCTAATACAATGCTATGCAAAATGCCTAATGTAAATGCTATGCAAATTACTGTTATACTGTATTGTTTAAGGAAGAAAGACAGACACAATTTTTTTTTCTTTTCTTTTTTGAGATGGAGTCTCGCTCTGTCACCCAGGCTGGAGTGCAGTGGCACAATCTCGGCTCACTGCAACCTCCGCCTCCTGGGTTCAAGCGATTCTCCTGCCTCAGCCTCCCGAGTAGCTGGGATTACAGGCGCGCCACCATGCCCGGCTAATTTTTGTATTTTTAGTAGAGACAGGGTCTCACCATGTTGGCCAAGCTGGCCTTGAACTCCTGACCTCAAATGAGTTATTGGCCTCCCAAAGTGCTGGGATTATAAAGGTGTGAGCCACTGTGCTGGGCCATATTTTTTTTCTAATATTTTTGATTCATGGTTGGTTGATGTAGAACCTATGGATACGGAGGGCTGACTGTATTTTCCTGATGACTAAAGTTGAGCACTATTTCATGAAGGCATAGTTTCAAAATGCACAAATCTATCATGCCAGTTCCTTGCTTAAAACCCTTTGATGGCTCTCCATCTCATCAGGAATAACACCCAAACCCCTTCCCATGGACCACAAGGCCCTGAACATTCTTGCCTTCACCCACCTTGTACATACTGTTCCAGCCATGGAAGAATCCTTCCATTCTTCCAACAAGCCAAACTTTTGTTCTTATCTCAGGGTCTTTGTTCTTGCTGTTCTCTCAGCCTGGCTGGTTCCTTCTTGTCATGCAGGTCTCATTATAAACATCGTTTCTCCAGAAGCATCGTTTATCAGTCTATATAAAGCCATCTCTCCCTACACATACACACATGTGCACACACACATGCACACGTTACTCTCAATCCCATTACCCTGTTCTTTTCTTTTTGCTGTACTTCATCATTCTCTGAAATTACCACGTGTTTACATGTTACATAGACTTTCTGTGAAAACAACAGCTACAGATCTAAACCAATCTTGAATGAGTGACTCAAAAATCACAAGCATCGCTGCCATTGATGATGTGGTTTTCTGAAATGGAGAACAACTCTTAGTAAAGGTCCAAACAAAAACAAACTACAAGTGTCTCTCCATTCTTCATAGTTCATTCTTAAAAAAAACAAAACAGTAAAACCATATAAAAAGTACTTTGTGTTTACATGTAAATGAACTTTGGTTTGGTATCACGTTTATAAACAAAATTTTCACCAAAATTAATAACCAGTGAACATCTGAATGTTGTGTTGGACACTGGACAGATGTTTGTTATGCAGGACTGTCCCAGAATGCACTGCAGAACATCTAGCAAACCTGCCCCTGCCCATTAAATGCTGGTAAGGCTCCTCAATCACGATTACCACAAAAACACTCTCATACATTTCCAAAACACCCCCTGGTGGGCACTACTGCACACTGTAAAAGTCCGTATGTCTATAGAAAGGGTACACTATCATATACCTAAGAGTGTGTGTGAGAAAACAAATGAAGTCATCTAAACGGCTCTGCAATGTGCCTGGCAGATAATAAGTGCTTAATAAATATAAACTTACTTCATCCCTCCTTCTTTCCTTCATCTGGCCACAGGTTCTCAGTGTGATCAATAAGGAACATCTGTCATCAACCTTGGCCACAGGAAGGAAGGTACACTAAATATTTCAAGGAGTGAGGTGAGTAAGTTAGGGAACAATAAACACACTTATCACCCCACTCCAAGAAAGGCCCACAGAATAACATGACAGTTATACACACAGACTGTGGAACTATTCGATTAAATACTGTAGAGCAATTTCACTCAAGAGAACTACACTTACTTTTCAATATAACTCTATTCCCTCTCTGCTGTGGGGTCAACTTTTAAGGCTGAAAAAAAAACCTAGGGTCAGGCTGGAGAACTATTCCTGGATAAGAATGGGCCACACCAGGGCAGGAACGTGCTGCTCCACTTCTGAATGCTGGGCCACGTCTGGCCTGGCTTCATGCAGCAGCAGATGAGGATGAAGGATTCCAAGGTGATCATCTCACACTAGAGGCTTTATACAGGCGGGCTCTTCTGTCCAGGATGTCTTCTCTCCCTCACTTCCTACTCTTTATTAATCTAGCCATCTCTTCTTCATTTTTAAAGTTTCAAGGTATATTATCTCCTCTAGAAGAGTTTCCTTGGACATCCCAGGAGAACCGTCACTCCCTCTTCTGTGTATCCACAGGCCCTGTACCTTCTTCTACCATGGTATGTTCAATGTTGTGTGTTTTTGTGCTTGGCTAACTCCCCAAATGCCCTGCAAAAACTGTGCCTGGTTCATCTTTATTATATTCCTGATAACTAGCTCAGTACCCTGGCACACAATAGAAGCCCAACAAAAGTTTACCAACCTCTCCCCAGCTTTGAATCTTAGAATAAACACACCACAGAGTCAATGTCACAAAGATTGTTCACAACACCATTATCCAGGCTATATATGGAGGTTCTCATTAATAAGGGTTTGTGGTCCAAAGGACAGTTTATTTAAAACAAACGTGGTGAGGTATAGGAAGAAGAAAAGAAGAACAACAATTCTAACATAAAAACACAGGAAGCATCTCAAACTTGAAAAAAAAAAAAAGAAAAGGAGTGGGGGCAATGGAGGAAGCTATGTCTTATACAAACTGCTGACCTCAATTGATCACTTACATCCAAACCTTACAAAATAGCATTTCAAGTCAGCACTTAAGCCAGTGTTATTAGATTTTCTTACAAAAAGTTAAAGCTACAAACTTCACATTTTTAAACTGTACATAGCAACAGCATTTAAGCTTTTTTTTTCCAAGTTGGTCCAAGTGCAAGCTGGTAAAAGAGATTTTTTTTCCAAACACAAACAAGAACATGTATTCCAAAGACAATGAATATAATACTGATAAAAACACAAACATAGTGCTTAAGAAAAGATGGGGTGAGGTGGAGATGTAGATTGGGCAGGAACAATTTTCTAGTAAATAAGGAGCTGCAATCTTTAGAGGCAACATGGTATGCTAGAAAGGACACTGGAATAAGAATCAGAAGACCTGGATCTGAATCCTGGCTCTGCCATATTCTAGCCACATGACCTTGAGCAATAGACTTTACCTCTCTGAGCCTCAATTTTCACATCTGTAAAATGAGGATAATAATACCTATATCTCCCAGCACTATTAAGTTTCTACAGATATAGGGCTATTCAGATTATCTACTTCTTCTTCTTTTTTTTTGTTTGAGACAGGGTCTCATTCTGTCACCCAGGCTAGAGAGCAGTGGTGAGACCATGGCTCACTGCAGCCTTGACCTCCCTGGGCTCAGGTGATCCTCCCACTTCAGCCTCCTGACCAGCTGGGATTACAGGTGTGCACCACCATGCCCGACTAATTTTTTTTTTTGGTGTTTTGTAGAGATGGGATTTTGCCATGTTGCTCAGGCTGGTATCTATTTCTTCTTGAATGAATTTTGGTACTTTTTATTTTTCAAGGAATTTGTTTATGATGTTGAAGTTGTTAAATTTATTAGCATAAAATTATTCATAATATTCTATTGGCTTTTTAATACCCATAGGATGTATCACGATGTCACTTCTCTCATTCCTGATATTGAAAAGACTTACTGAGTTTTAAATGGTATAAATTTCTGGCATCTGGCAGGTGCTAAATAAATGTTTCCTGGATTGAAATCTACAGTCTCAAGGAGTCAAGGTTACAATTCTTAAGTTGCTTCAGATGACTGGTTCTGTCTATTTATCAATACGTCTATCGATCCACTCATCCACTCATCCATGCATCCTCCCACCCTTCCTCTTCCCCGTCAAACATTCATCCATCCAATTGGTGGCTTGGGGAAAGGGACAAAAAAGGAAAAAAAAAAAAAAAAAAAAAAAAAGGAATGTGCCTCAGAATTACAGATGGAGCAATTAAAATAGTCTTAAAGAATTCTGAGATTTTTGGCCAGGCAAGGTGGCTCACGCCTGTAATCCCAGCACTTTGGGAGGCCGAGGCAGGTGGATCACAAGGTCAGGAGTTCAAGACCCGCCTGGCTAATATGGTGAAACCCTGTCTCTACTAAAAATACAAAAATTAGCCAGGCGTGGTGGCGCAGCGCCTGTAGTGCCAGCTACCTGGGAGGCTGAGGCAGGAGAATTGCTTGAACCTGGGAGGCGGAGGTTGCAGTGAGCCGAGATGGCGCCACTGTACTCCAGCCTGGGCGACAGAGTGAGACTCCGTCTCAAAAAAAAAAAACAAACAAAAAAAGAATTCTGAGATTTTTTTTTTAAAGACAGAATCAGGTCATTGTTTCTTGAAGGCAGAGAACAAGCGAGGACCTCAAATTTCTCTGGAAGCTTGAGTTGCAAATGCTCAAGTAATGACGGAAGCCCAAGGCTCATTGAAAGCAAGCTGATATATCTTAAATTTAGTATTCAACAACAACAACAAAAACTAGGACTCGCTCCTTTGCCTTTCTGTCACTAGAAAACAAATATACCTTGTCAGGAAATTTCTCTGATCCAAAACAAATTGACTTCTGGCCAAAAGGCTCCATCATGCTAGACTGGTAAGCAATAGACTTTATTGGACCAGCAAGCTGGGTGCACACATGCCTGAAACAAAACAAACTCCAGATCAAAGTTCATGACCCAAGAATAGTTATGGGAGAAAATGGGAGAAAACTGAACTTTCTTTTATTTGGATCTAGCTTAGGAAGGGAGAAAATGGGCTTTCTCCTCCTCTCTGGCCAAGTGCAAAGTTCTTTGTTTAAAAAAGAAAGAGAGGCCAGGAGCGGTGGCTCATGCCTGTAATCCCAGCAGTGTGGGAGGCCGAGGCGGGTGGATCACCTGAGGTCAGGAGTTCAAGACCAGCCTGACTGACATGGTGAAACCCCGTCTCTACTACAAATACAAAAAAATAATCCAGGCATGGTGGCACATGCTGTAATCCCAGCAGGAGAATCGCTTGAACCCGGGAGGCGGAGGTTGCAGTGAGCCATGATTGTGCCATTGTACTCCAGCCTGGGCGACAAGAGCGAAAATCCGTCTCAAAAAAGAAAAAGAAAAAAGAAAGAGAGAGAGAGACAGAACTATTAATTCGTACAGCAAATGGTGCAGGGGTGTGCATCCTGGATGCTTTGGTTTTTAACACTTACTTGGCTATCAGACTTAACTACTAATTCAGCTGTCTTTCCAACCTAAAAACGCTAGTTAGAGTTATTTAGTCTATGCAAGAAAAGGTGGTCACTTCATTTTAAACAGGCTTGTGACTTTCCTGTTTTGTGTAAATACTGACCCCCTATAGTGATGCTATGAATCCTGATTCTATCATTTACTAGCTGCATGACCTTGGGAAGGAATCTTTCTCTCTGAACTTATTTCTTCAACTACAAAATGGAGATAAAGTAGTTAAGTCACAGGGTTATTGTGAAGTTTCGAGCCTACCCAGCTCAGTGCCTGATATATAATAGGTGCTCAACAAATGGTAGCTGTCATTTATTATTCCAGCAAGCTCCTCAAATTGTCCTGTGTTTTCCATATCTGCCACATAGTTATTTCAGTGGCCAAGCCCTGAAGACTAACAGCTGCCTCTTGCGTTTTTTAAAAACTTGCTTTAATTGCAAATAACAGAATCTGGCCACAGAAGAGGCACATTCCCTGCCTTTCCATTGATTCCCAGGTTTCAGGAGCAAAAGCAATTATGGAATCAAATTACAGTATCCTGAGGTACAACCCAGTCATGGCTCCCCATCTGAGGGAAAGAGGTAAAGTTGCAGGAAGATGGCTCTATGCTGTCTTTTGCAAAGCCCTCTGATCTGCTTCAGGCCCGAAACCTGCCTCCATGGGTGCCTGTCTCCTATATCTGGCAGATGTTGCGGAGCTCAAGGACTCGCTGAAACTGAATGATCTGGCTCGTCCAGGGAATCTCTTTACAGCCAGGTCATCTACTGAAGAGCCAAGGCAAGAGCAAGTTTCTGTTAGCAAGGTTCCCTGGAACAATTAACCAAGACTGACACAGGTCTCTTCCCCCAAAGAAGGGGCTGCATGGTTCGGTGGCCTGGGAGTGAGGACCCTGAATTCTAGTCCCAGCTCTTACGCTAACTTGCTTTGTGATTTTGGCCATTCCCCTCTCTACACCTCAGTTTTCGGATCATCCGTACAAGCGGGTCAGACCAGATGATCTCTATAGTCCCTTCCAGCTCTGACATTCTGTGTGTTCAGATTGAGCCTCCTGGAGAACAAATCTTAGTCTAATATTCATTTATCCTTTCCAGGCTGCTTAGCAGTAAAAGAGAAAAGAAAACAGTCACATATTTGAATGTGGGTCACAAAAGCAATCCCCTCTACCCCTGTGTGTAAGGAATGTGGAGCAAAATGCCATGTGTATGATTTTTACATGAACAATGAGAGCTTCGAAAATGCTTTTCCTTTGTGGACTGAACACAGCCCCGTGTTTGCTAAGAGTTCCTGGTAGACCTATCCCCTCAGTGGATCATGTCTCCTCTTAAGGCACTGGGCAGTATCTGTGCTGTGACTCTAGGCAGTTGAGAGAGTGGAGATGGATGAAAGGCATTGAAAGAGCAAAGGCCAATTTGCAAAGAGGGTGCCAGGCTTCTCCTGGGACTCAAAGAGTAAACATAAACTCTCAAAGCTTTCCCTTGGACATCACCAATAGCTCCAGAAGCCAGTGATGACCACACAAGGCTGAAACCATGGTTAAAGAACTGTCCCAAACCTAATTTTTAAATGCAGCCCTGCAAAGGGGGAGGTTGGCTCCTGGGATTCAGTGACCCCCTAACAGCCTCCCGGTGTCCTCTGCCCTCATGTTCCACAGTACCATAATCTTACAGAAAAGAGGCAAACCGTTTAAAACTGTACCTGTACAGAGATGCCACCACACTGCGTGGGGAATCTATTTATAATTTATATATATATATATGCATATTTATATATTTTTTAAAAGTCTTCCAGAAAGAACAATTGAAAGTTATTGGGAGAAGAAAAACAGACAATGTAAAACTTTCCCAGCTATCACTCAACTAGGAGTCTCTGTTCCTGGGGTTTAAAACTCTGAGTTAAAAGCGCCAATATAAATCCTTTGAAATAATATACCTGACCAATGTACATACACACATCAAGATGGCACGCTGACTGTCAAGAGAGCCCTTCCCACTGGCGCACATTCCTGAGTTCACAAAGGTGCTGTGGAGAGACGACAGAGCAGAAGTGCTGGCTAACAAACGTGAGGCAAGCCATCCAGAATTCACCCAAAGCCTGGGTGGAGCTGGGGCCCTCACAGCCTGGCCTTGCTCAGAAGTTTTGTTGCCGTCTCTTCTTAGCCTCAATGGCATCCAGGATGGGCTGCCGCTTGGACTGGTACTTCTGCCGGATCTCTTCAATCTCCTGCTCCATCATGGGGTCCAGGGCCAAGAGCCTCTTCTGAAGGTCCTCCACTGTCCAACTCTTAAGCTAGAAGAGAAGTGGAAAGTATAGTCACGACAAAGCTTAAGTCAGTGGCAGAACAGTGGAGAAGCCCAGCCTTCCCAGGCACCCAGAGGGAAGGGAGACAGGAGGAAGACACTGTGGTCAGATCACAGGTTGGGTGGTGGTGGTTGGAAAGTGACAATTCATTCCAAAGAATGGCATACCTTGAAGCTTGTCTGAGATAATTTATCCCTGGAAGAGATCTAAGTGCTAACCGCTTTGATTTAATGTGCCTTGACCAAGAACTTAGTGAATAATACTCTTACCTCCCCTATCTTTTAAATTAATTAAATATAGATTCATTGTTAGGGCATTAAAATAACAGTAACTTGCTGTATGTGAAATAATGGTTGCCTCCCCATTCTTGTTCTGTCCACAAGATAAGCATCTATCTGGACAGCATCTTTCCCACTTTCAGGATACGACACCATGGAGGATAGATGCTGATGAGGCGCAGATGCCATCCCCTAACCCTGCCTTCCCACACCCCCAATGTCTTAGCACTGCCCTATTATCATCACCAGCATTTACTTGAGGCTACTATATACCAGGTAACACTCTAAGCCCCTTGGGAATACAGACACAACCCTTGGCAGGGGTTGGGGTAAGGGTGGGTAGTTAGAAAAACCTCAAATTTCTATCATCCAGAGAAAAACAATGAGTTGATATATAAATTAATAATAATGGCTGGCATTCAGTGTTTTCTATGCACCAGACACTGAGTGCTTTACATGTATGGATTCCTTTAATCCTCACAGCAACCCATGCTACAAGGACATTATTATCCCTATGTTACAGATGAACAGCCCAAGGAGGAGGGTAGCTAAGTAACCTGCCCGATGTCTCCCAACTAGTAAGTGGCAGAGTCAAGACTCAAACCCAGGCAGCGTGGCTCTAGAGTCTATGCTCTTAACCAGTGTTGCAGAACAGCAGACTAGCAAAGCACAGGTTTTAGAACTAACTCAACCTTTGTTTAAAATGTGGTTCTGCCTGTTGCAGATGCCATGAGACTCTGTCAAGTTACCAATCTCTCCAGGCCTTCCCCATCTACAGAAGTCAGACAGCAGTGCCTCATCACATGTATTATAAGAATTAAATGAGATCACGGCTGTAAAGTTCTCAGCACAGTACCTGCTGCACTGTGTGTGTAAAGATGGCGATGGGTGTTATAAGCCTCTCTTCATAAAAGCCCAGGAGTGTACCAGTGTTCAACCTGTGTCTGCAGCTGTGGGGCAAGGGGCTCTGCTGCCATATGTGTGGAGTGTTCAATGATTCCAAGCCTGGCCAATCTTGGCTGTCAGGGGTGGGAATGAATGCTGACATTATCCACAGTGGGTGGTGATACTTCATTCTGTGTGCTCACAACCAGTTTAATAGGTACAGTGTTTCAAGAACTCAGAGTCTTACAAGAGGTCTGTTGTGCCCACATTTAGAAAATCATGATCCTTGGCCCCTTCCTGAGGTCTCCACAGGAAAGTAGTATAGGAGCTGGGTGAAGGGCCCTCTGTCTGTCTACCCTTCCTTGAGTGGGTGGGGTGAGAGCAAGTGTGAAGTGCTACAGTGGCCTCCCTAGAAATGGCCTGTCACCACAGGAATTTTCCTTGGCCTGCTTCAGGGAGGGTGTCTGAGAAGTGAGAAAACCCTAATAGTTCAAGACGAAAGGTTCTTTGTAATGTGAGAATGGAAGACTTGAGAGTGTGGGTAAATGCTGGAAAGTCGGGCTGAAAAAAAAAAAATGCATCTTTCCAGCCTGTGGTTTTATACTACCTTAGAGGTTGGTGTTCTTGGCCCAAGGACACCCCTAATAGCAATGCTTGCCTAGTCTTTGGCATTTTCAATTCCTTCTGCAAAGAGAGAATTCCCCAAGCCTACTACTGAATGTAACTGGTAGTTAAGAATGTAATCTTTGGGATCACAGGTCCTAAATCTGTACTGGCTATGTAACCTTAAACAGTAATTTCACCTCTTGAGCCTCGGTTTCCTCCTTTGGAAAACAGACAATACTATTTCGTTCCTCCACCCTGGGGCGGTACTAAGACTTACATGAGATAATGGTCTGACAGTCTTAGCTCAGAACTTCATATCGTATGTGATGGGCAGATAGTAAATATTCCATAAATGGAAGTTATCACTGTTGTTATTGTTGCTATTCTTATTCTTATTGTACATATGATTGGTAAGTCTCTAATTAATCTTCCATAAATAAGCTGTTTCTGTAACCTCTAATTCAAGCTAGAATCAAACATGTGAAAAAGAAAATATTCTACTCTATTTTGTGCTAATGCCTAAGGGCTGGTACATAATACCTGTTAACTTATGTACAGTTTAACAAAATATTTTTCACCCATCCATTTACAAATACTCATTGAACACCTACTATGGGTCAGGTGCTATTCGAGGCACATAGGCTACTTTAGTGAAAACAAACAAACAAACAAACAAAAATCAGTGCCCTTGTGAAGCTTACATTTTAATGAAGCAAGGAAAATAGCAATAAACACAGTAAATTAGTAAATTATTTTTATATTAGAAGGTGCTCTGGAAAAAAGAAAATAAAAAATAGTGTGAAAGAAGGGGAGCCGGGAATTAGGAGGGTAGACTTGCTTTTCATCTAGCCACTAGGATGAAGAATAAATTGCAAAATGAAGAAATATAAGTTAGTGGAGCTGCACTGACTTTGCAACTTATTCTGCAACTTTGGGCAAGCCCCTTCTCCTCCTTGGACCTTAATTTCCCCATTTGTAAGACAGGGCTGACTAGATGATCTCAGAAGTCTTTCCAGACTCAATGTTTCTCAGTGTATGACCTATGGATCACCTGTATCAGAATCACTTGCTAAAAATACAGATTCCTGAGCCCCAATCCAAAGCTACTTAGTAAGACTCCCTGGGAGGTGAGGCACAGGATTTTGCATTTTGAAGAAGCTATTCACGCTGGGCATGGTGGCTGATGCCTGAATCCCAGCACTCTGGGAGACCAAGGTGGGAGGATTGCTTGAGCCCAGGAACTCCAGACCAGCCTGGGCAAATAGTGAGATCCCATCTCTATGGGGGAAAAAAAAATTAGCCAGGTGTGGTGGTGCACACCTATAGTCCCAGCTACTTAGGAGGCTGAGATGGGAGGATCGCTTGAGCCCACTCCAAGGCTGCAGTCAGCTGTGACTGAGCCACTGCACTCCAGCCTGGGCAACAGAGCGAGACCTTGTCTCAAAAATACATAAATAATAATAAAAATAAACTAAAGAAGCATACAGATATTTCTTATAAATCCTCAAGTTTGATAAACATGATTCTGTATCTTCCTTATTTTTCTGTTAGTAAAATTGTCACAAAGTATTGCTGCCTGTCTCTAGCCTAAAACTTCTCCTGGGTTTCCAATTTCTAGGCAGTTTTGTTGCCCTTGATTCTAATCTGGGGGCAACAAGCACCCTTGCCTTATCTCAGCCACCTTCAGACTAATTTATGGCTGTCCTAAGAACTTTGGGGCTTAAGTTACATCTGACCTATTACAACACAGCCAGCCAGGCACTGCTGATGACTCAGTCATATCATCCAGATATGGATTTTTCCGAAAAACAAGCTCAGACAATAGTTTCATGGCGCCAAGTGTAGCATTTCACCTTCCTGGTCCTTGGTGGCATAAATACATTTCAAATGAACATCTTGCAGTAAAATAACTGTGGTTCTACAGTCTTGCTACAGCCAGAATCTTGAAGCAGCAAATTCTCAATCCAGCCATGTAAGTAGCTTGAGCTGTTTTCATGAGGTATGGGAAATATCACCATTCAGTACCTCATATATCCCATAGGATGTGAATATCCTCTCTATTCTGTGATACCCATACTCCATACTAGCACATCCAGATCAGCTCCCACTGGATATTTCAGTCCCTGATTATCTCGTGAAAATCTGTGATATGGTTTGCCTGTGTCCCCACCCAAATCTCATCTTGAATTGTAGCTCCCACAATTCCAACATGTTATGGGAGGGATCCAGTGGGAGGTAATTAAATCTTGGTAATTAAATAGCATGGTCAGGTCTTTCCCATGCTATTCTAATGATAGTAAGTCTGATGAGATCTGATAGTTTTTTTTTTTTTGAGACGGAGTCTGGCTCTGTCCCCCAGGCGAGTGCAGTGGCAAGATCACAGCTCACTGCAACCTCTGCCTCCTGGGTTCAAGCGATTCTCCTGCCTCAGCCTCCCAAGTAGCTGGGATTACAGGCGCCTGCCACCTACGCCCGGCTAATTTTTGTATTTTTAGTAGAGACAGGGTTTCGCCATGTTGGCCAGCTGGTCTCAAACTCCTGACCTCAGGTGATCCGCCCGCCTCGGCCTCCCAAAGTGCCGGGATTACAGGCGTGAGCCACCGCGCTAATAGAATCTGCAGCTTAACACATCCAAAGCAAAACTCTTGAGCCACATCCCTTCCTCATCCTCAAATCTTGTCTCCTTACTCCCCAGTCTTCCCCATCTCAGGAATGGTATCATCATCCTTCCATTTGCTCAAAATCATCCCTGATCCTTCCTTTTCCCTCACCCCCGCCTCCTGCCAACACCCAATCCTTTAGCAGTCCTATCAATTTTGTCCCTGAAATATTGGTATAACTCAAACCCAACCACTTTTTTCCATCTCCATCTACCTTGGTCCAGGCTATCATCATCTCACAGTAACAAACATAATTAAAAATACAGAAATGAATCCAATCACATCACCCTTAGGTTTCTTTCCTATTGCACTGAGAATAAAATCCAACTCATCAGTGGCTACATGGGCCTCATATGGCTGGCCCCTGCCTCCCCTCCAACTTCATAATCTATTACTCTCTCTTTTGCTCAGGAACCTACAGCTACCCTTTATTTCAGATCCTCAAACAGGCCCTACTTTTTCCAGCCTCAGTGGCCTACAGAGTTAATGAATCTTCTGCCTGCATGGTTCATGCCCTGTTCTTCCTTATCCTACAGGTTTTAGTTTAGATGTCAACTCCTCAGAGGATGCAGGCAAGCCTTTTCTGACCATCTTATCTAGAAAAGCTGCCTCCTCTCCATTATCCTCTATCTCAGCCTCTTGTTTTCTTCAAAACAATCATGTACCTTGTAATTATTTTTATTTATTTTCTTTTACTTGTCTCTCTTACTAGGATATAAGTTCTGTAAGGGATTGACCTTGTCTTGTTTACTATGCTAAACATAATACTGGTTGAAGAAATGAATAAATTATCCTTCATTTCTAGTCAACTAAGAACAAAAGCCACTGAAACCAATGAAGCAAGCTTACATGGGGCATCATCATATGCAACAAGGTCCTGGATGGGTGCTGAGAAGAGTCAGTGTAGAATAAGAAGTGAGTTCTGCCCTCAAGGAGCTTTTAAACTTAAAAGTAATTCCTCTCAACATTCTTTTGAAATCAAAGGAAATCTCTGTTCACTTAATGAAAATGTCTGTGTTTTGTACTGTCTGATAAGAAGCAAGGCTCCAGTCCCGGCTCAGTTATCTCTAAAGGCATGTCCATTTAAACTGTTTATTCAAACAAAAAAGACCTTCTATTATAAGAAATACACTTCAGAAAGAATGAGATCATCAAAAGAATAAGAGACACGATCCTGCTGGACAAGACAAAATAAAGGCCAACCCTAGAGCCACAGACTTGCTACTGAAGGTGGGTTTTGCTGAAGAGATCAGACCAAGTATAAAGATTTCTGAGTCTCTTTCTGGGAGAGATCACAGTGGAAGGAGAAACTAAAATAAGCCTCTTAATCATGGTTATTTAGAATTTCCTTGCCATAGTAAGGCTAAGCAACACATCAGTCTTGGGTAAAGGAAGAGGATGGGCTCCGAGCCTGACAGTACTAATGTCTTATGGGAACTCACTCACTCACTATTGTCTAACACCTAAACTTCCCTCACCATCGCCTTTACCCAGTGTGATGAAGTCTGATGTCTGCCAAAGGATGTCTGAATAAGTAAAAGCAACAACATTTGTGCAGATGAGATTTCTCTTAAAAGACGTGATCTTTGGAAATGTGTTGTATCTTAAAGTAGACATATTTTTAGTTTAAAGTTCAGCCTCACTCTGTTAGGGGGATACAAATGCTGTCTTACTGTTGGATTCTACACATAGATATGGAAGAAGCATGTTAATTACTTCACCATTTGCATCTGTTAAGTGCTGAACTCAGCATTTTATCTGCACTATTTTATTTCATCCATCTGTAAGGTAGGTATCACCATTATTCTCCTTTTAGAGATGAGGTCACTGAGGATAAGAGTGGTAAAATAATTTAAGTGATACAACAAGGAATTAGAAGAGACAACAAGCAATTGGAAGAAACATGAAGGGTTTCTGGAAATGGGAGTGTGTTTGTGAAAAATGTGGAAGACTGGAAGAATTATGAATTTAGCTGACATCAGATACATCAGATGGCCCTCACATTCAGAAATGCCACTAGTGGTAACGGGTGACTTTAGGCAAGTTACTTGTCCTCTTTGAGATTCCATTTTCTCATCTATAAAATGGGTATGCTGTCTATTTTGCTGCTTTTGTTCACATAAAAATACCAAGTGCCTACTACACACATGGTGCTGCTGCTGAGGTGCAGTGACTCCAGGGTGCTGAATATGATTCAAATCAAATCAACCAATTTTATTGGCAGCTACACTAGGCCAGGAACACTGCTGGGCAACATGAATATAAAGGGCAATACACCTGTCAGAGAAGCAGCTCAGGGGCAAGAGCACTGGTGTTAAGTCAGATGGACCGGGTTCCATACTAGTTCTGCCCTTGGTAGTTGGATGCCTTTGCATAAATCATCTAATATGTGCGTCAATTTTCTCATTTTTCAATGGAGGACGTTATTCGTTCTACAACGGCAGTTGTGAGGTTTGGAGGTATTGGTAAGGTATATAACATAATGTCATGCATCCACCAGAAAGAAAGTGGGTAAGTGAGGGCTACCACCTTATATCCTTTTTTGGGAAATGGAGGAAGTATGTAATGTAAATAATAGCTGCTGTTGCTCTAAGATGAGCTCACAACATGGTACAGGACACATACCACATACACAGAGGCACCTCTATTGAACTCTATGTGAGAAACCCTAAATCATACCCACCTGGTTTATTTCCTCTGGGCCAGGCCACGGCAAAGTCCTGATTCCCAGCATCAGTATGAATAATGAAGGCTGATGGGAACTGATTTCTTCGTAAATCACCTTAGCAACTCCGAAATTCTGAATCATACCATTTTTCAAAGTCGGCTGCATAATTGGCCCAGAGACCCACTGGGAAGCTCCAGCTGATACTTCATCACAGAGATAATTCAAAGGAATTACACTGACAATTAGCCCATCTTGAATCAGCAGAGTCAAGCTACACTAAACACATGAGAATGTATAGTACAGCTTCCTCTTCCCTTGTCAACCAGTCCCATAGGGAACACAAATGGGTCTGGCCCATATCCAAAGTACAGGGTTTAGGCCTATTTCAAAGTTCTGCTCCTCTGCCACTACAAACTCTCACCTCAAAAGTCTATTGTCCCTAAAAACCATCAAAGAGAGACCTGCCAGAGCTTTTAAGGACAAGTTTCAATTCCATATGTATCATATATGAACATTCACAATTCTTCCTCCAGTGTCACAAACAGGATTTCTCAAACACATCATCCCTTCTGGATGGGAGAGTCAGACTGATCCCGTCTCAGGTGATGTTTTATTGTGACCAAGGATGAGGAAACAACACACCTTTGGAATTTAGCAAGATGACAGGGAAGCTCGATAGAAGCTAAAAAGTTGAATGAAGCCGCCATCATACCATCCCATACCTCAACACTGGCCACTAGAAAGTCTGGAAAAGTGCAACAAAAAAAATGTACAAAGGCAGTCAAAAGGCATCTAGAGCACTAATTTAGTACCGAGGATACTTACTCTTTCTTGATGTGAATATGTTACAATTTAGGAATGGATTCTAGTTTAGGTAGAGGTGACTCTAATAAGATGAGATTCTCAGGTAATGCAGTAATCTCTCATCAGATGACAGAAAGCCAAGCAGAAAAATCAAAGAAGATGACAATCAAATCATAACTTGTGTGGATTAAGTAAGTACCACACCATTAGTTTCAAAAGACCTTGCTCCTTAAATAAGCCTTGTGGGAATTTTAATAAGAGACTTTCTCTGACTCAAATTATGGTCATGCCAAATTATTTTTCCATCAGTCCCCTATAAAGGCTTCCTAATTCTTCTCCAATAAGGAGGGAAAGCAGCAAAATCATGATGAGTTAACAATTGCCTCAATCCCATTTTAGGTTTATAATTAATCAACACTTGTAGTTCTCATTATCAAAATTCCAAACAAAGAAAACTTGACCACATATATAAAAAATATTTACCAAGAAGACTGGAATGAAATGCAGATCATAAGCCTGGGTGAATCAAAGAAATCTGGCTTCAAGTAGGCATGGTGATGTAATGACAAGACCTCTGACATGGATCTCTTAGAAGACTGGATTCAAATAACCCAAAGACTTTGTCCATAGAGCCTAGAGAGGAGACTCAGTACATCATGTGTGTACACATGTGTATATATAAAGAATATGATTTAATAAATGGCAAACACAAAAAACAAGTTTTCTTCTTTAAATAACATTTTCTAAAATATGAAGTACTTGCATACTGTTAGTTTTTTGTGATTACAGTAGTCCCCCTATCCACAGGGGATACATTCCAGTGGATGTCCAAAACCACAGATGTATATATTTTGGTACTATCTAGCTAGATATCTATATGTGTGTGTGTGTGTGTAGATATATGATGTGTATATATATATATGTATATAATGTGTGTATATATGTATGTATATAATGTGTATATATATATATACATACACAATTTTTTTCCTATACATATATACCTATGATAAAGTTTAATTTTTAAATTAGGCACGATAAGAGATAAACAAGGAAGCATTTTACAGCTTCTCTCTGGCAAATCCAAATTGCCAGCATCACAACTCTTATGCTTTGGGGCCATTTTAAGTAAAATAAGGGTTACTCATATAAACTAGAGGAACTAGAGAAAGAAGAGCAAACCAACCCCAAAGTTAACAAAAATAAATAACCAAAATCAAAGCTGAACTGAAGGAAACTAAGATGTGAAAAAACATGCAAAAGACCAATGAATCCAGGAGTTGGCTTTCTGAAAAAATAAATAAATAAATAAATAAATAAAAAGATAGATGGACCACTAGCTAGACTAATCAAAAAAAGAGGGAAGATCCAAATAAACAAAATCAGAAATGACAAAGAGGACATTACCACTGACCTCACAGAAATACAAAAAACTCCCAGAACCTATTATGAACACCTCTATACACACAAGCTACAAAATGTAGAACCAGGACCAGATGGATTCACAGCTGAATTCTCCTCAGATGTATAAGGAAGAGTTGGTACCAATTCTACTGAAACTATTCCAAAAAATTGAGGAGGAGGGACTCCTCCCTAACCTATTCTATGAGGCATCCATCTATGTCTATCATCCAGACACCAAAACCTGACAGAGATACAACCACCACCACCAAAAAACAAAAACAAAAACAGAAAAACTTCAGGTCATTTTTCTCGAGGAACATAGATGTGAAAATCCTCAACAAAATACTAGCAAATCGAATCCAGCGGCACATAAAAAGGTTAATCCACCACTATCAAGTAGTCTTTATCCCTGAGATGCAAGATTGGTTCAACATACACAAATCAATAAATGTGATTCATCACATAAACAGAACTAAAAACAAAAACCACATGATTACCTCAGATGCAGAAAAGGCTTTTGATGCAATTCAACATCCCTTCATGTTAAAAAAAAAAAACCTCAACAAACTAGTAACTGAAGAAACATACTTCAAAATAGTAAGACCCATTTACTAAAAACCCACAGCAAACATCATACTAAATGGGCAAAAGTTGGAAGCATTCCCTCTGAAAACCAGAACAAGTCAAGGATGCCCTTTCTCACCACTCCTATTCAACAGTACTGGAAGTCCTCCCAGAGCAATGAGACAAGAGAAAGAAATAAAAGACATCCAAACAGGAAGAAGGGAAGTCAAACTATCTGTCTGCAGACAATATAATTCTATACATAGAAAACCCTATAGACTCTGCCCAAAAGCTCCTTGATCTGATAAACCACTTCAGCAAAGTTTCAGTATATAAAGTTAATGTACAAAAATATAATAAGTAGCACTGTTATACACCAACGTCCAAACTGAGAACCAAATCAATAACACAGTCCCATTCACAATAGCCACAAAAAAATAAAATACCAGGGAAATGAAAGATATGTGAATAGAATACAGCTAACCAGGGAAGTGAAAGATCTCTACTTAAAGAATTATAAAACAGTGCTCAAAGAAATCAAAGATGACACCAACAAATGAAAAAACATTCCATGTTCATAGATGGGAAGAATCATTGTTAACATGGCTATACTGCCCAAAGCAATTTACAGATTCAATGCTATTCCTATCAAATTACTGACATTCTTCACAGAATTAGAAAAAACAGTTTAAAAATTCATACAGAATTTTTAAAAAGCCCAAAAAACCAAGGCAAAACTAAGCAAAACAAACAAAGCTGCAGGTTTGAAGTTGGTTTAACCAAATTCAAACTAGACTACAAAGCTACAGTAACCAAATCAGCATGGCACTGGTACAAAAACAGACATACAGATCAGTGGGACAGAATAGAGAGCCTAGAAATAAGGCTGCATACCTACAACCACAACCAACTGATCGTCGACAAAGCTGACAAAAACAAGCAATGGGAAAAGGAATCCCTATTCAATAAATGGTTCTGGGATAACTGGCTAGCCATATGCAGAAGATTAAAACTGGACCCCCCACTTGGCCGGGTGTGGTGGCTCACGCCTGTAATCCCAGCACTTTGAGAGGCCGAGGTGGGCGGATCACGAGGTCAAGAGATCGAGACCATCCTGGCTAACACAGTGAAACCCCGTCTCTACTAAAAAATACAAAAAATTAGCCGGGCATAGTGGCGGGCGCCTGTATTCCCAGCTACTCGGGAGGCTGAGGCAGGAGAATGGCATGAACCCAGGAGGTGGAGCTTGCAGTGAGCCGAGATCACACCACTGCACTCCAGCCTGGGTGACAGAGCCAGACTCTGTCTCAAAAAAAAAAAAAAAAAAAAAAAATACTGGACTCCCCCCCACTTCCTTATACCATACACAAAAATCAAGTCGAGATAAACTAAAGACTTAAAAGTAAAATCTAAAACTGTAAAAACTATGGAAGATAATCTAGGAAATACCACTCTGGACATAGGACCTGGGAAAGATTTCATGATGAAGACACCAAAAGCAACTGCAACAAAAACAAAAATCAACAAATGAGACCAAATTAAACTAAAGAGCTTCTGCACAGCAAGAGAAACTATCAAGGGAGTAAACAGACAACTTACAGAATGGGAGGAAATATCTGCAAACTATGCATCCAACAAAGATCTAATATCCAGAATCTACAAGGAACTTAAACAAATTTATAAGCAAAAAACAAACTTTCCTGTTAAAAAGTGGGCAGAGGACATGAACAGACACTTTTCAAAAGAAGACGTACATGTGGCCAACAAGCATATTCAAAAGTGCTCAACATCATTAATCATTAGAGAAATGCAAATGAAAACCACAATGAGGCCAGGTGCAGTGGCTCACACCTGTAATCACACTTTGGGAGGCTGAGGTGGGCAGATCACTTGAGCCTAGTAGTTTGAGACCAGCCTGGGAAACATGGTGAAACCCCATCTCTATAAAAAAAATACAAAAACAATTAGCCAGGTGTAGTGGCACATTCCCGTAGTCCCAGCTACTCAGGAGGCTGAGGTGGGTGGATCAATTGAGCTCAGGAGGTCAAGGCTGCAGTGAGCCATGATCACACCACTGCACTCCAGCCTGAGTGACACAGGCAAGACCCTGTGTCCAAAAAAAAAAAAAAACAGGCCAGGTGCGGTGGCTCACGCCTGTAATCCCAGCACTTTGGGAGGCCGAGGCGGGCGGATCACGAGGTCAGGAGATCGAGACCGTCCTGGCTAACATGGTGAAACCCCGTCTCTACTAAAAACACAAAAAAAAAAAAAAAAAATTAGCCGGGCATGGTGGTGGGTGCCTGTAGTCCCAGCTACTCGTGAGTCTGAGGCCGGGGAATGGCGTGAACCCAGGAGGCGGAGCTTGCAGTGAGCCGAGATCGCGCCACTGCACTCCAGCCTGGGCGACAAAGCGAGACTCAGTCTCAAAAAAAAAAAAAAAACCCACAGTAAGATTATCATCTCACATCAGTCAGAATTTTTTGCTATTACTAAAAAGTCAAAAAATAACAGATGCTGGTGAGGTTGTGGAGAAAAGAGAATGCTTACACACTGCTGGTGGGAATGTAAATTAGTTCAGCTATTGCAGAAAGTAGTGTGGTGATTCCTCAAAGAACTTAAAACAGAATTACCATTGGGCTCAGCAATTCCATTGCTGGGTATATGCCTAAAGGAATATAAATCATGAAGACATATGCACAATTAGGTTCATCACAGCACTATTCACAATAGCAAAGCCATGGAATTAACCTAAATGCTCATCAATGGTAGACTGGATAAAGAAAATATGGTCCATATACACCATGGAATGCTGTGTAGCCATAAAAAAGAACAAGATCATGTCCTCTGCAGCAACAGGGATGGAGTTGGAGGCCATTATCTTAAGCAAACTAACACAGGAACAGAAAAACAAATACTGAGGCCAGGCATGGTGGCTCACACCTGTAATCCCAGCACTTTGGGAAGCCAAGGTGGGAGGATCATTTGAGGTCAGGAATTTGAGACCAGGGTGGCCAACATGGTGAAACCCTGTTTCTACTAAAAATATAAAAATTAGCTGGGTGTGGTGGCACATGCCTGTAATCCCAGCTACTTAGGAGGCTGACGCAGGAGAATTGCTTGAACTCAAGAGACGGGGGTTGCAGTGAGCTGAGATCACACCACTGCACTCCAGCGTGGGCGACAGACAGAGCAAGACTCCATCTCAAAAAAAAAAAAAAAAAAAAGAAGAAGAAAAAAGAAAAACAAATACTGCATGTTCTCACTTATCTAAACAACAAAAACATGAGTACATACAGGGGAACAATAGACACTGAGGATTACTGGAGGGTGGAGAGTGGGAGAAAGGAAAAGATCAACAAATCACCTATTGGGTACTATGCTAATTACTTGGTGATGAAATAATCTGTACATCAAACCTCAGAGACATGCAGTTTACCTATGTAAAAAACTGCACATGTACCCCTGAACCTAAAAGTAAAAAAAATAAATAAATTTCCATACTAAAATAAAACAAAAGGGTTACTTAAACACAAGCACTGTAATACCAATACCACAACCGTCTTTATGATAACCAAGATGCCTACTAAGTGACTAATGGGTGCAACAGAGTGGATATGCTGAACAGAGCGATGATTCATGTCCCAGGCAGGATGGAGCAGGATGGCACAAGGTTTCATCACACCACTCAGGATGACGCATAATTTAAAACTCATGAATTGTTTATTTCTGGAATTTTCTATTTAATATTCAGTGGTTGTGGGTAACTGAAGCCATGGAAAGCAAAACCATAGTTAAGGTTTGGGAGCTACCGTAATTAAAAAACATTCTTAAATTTACAGGACAAAATTCTTAAAGTAGTATTTTGCATGCTTAGAATTTATTCCAACTCTATTCTGGCATGAGCTTTTACAACTTGCTCTGGAATTCACAAGGCACCTGCTTTGTTTTGTTTTGTTTTTGTTCTATGAGTTTTATAACAGCCTTCGACCAAAGGTAATATAGTTTTGACCAAACACAGATTTTTTTTCCCTGTCATTTTACCTTGACTCTCTACAGCAAGAACCCATCAGAAACTTTTCTATCCCCCAAGGTTTACTTGCTGATATCTAGCATTACATCTTTTTTAAAATGTAGCCAGTACCCACTCTGTGTCAGAACCCATGTAAGGATAGAGGAGTATGGGTAAGAGTGGGTATGGGACAAAAAAAGTATATGGCATGCTCCCTTCACACTAGTTGTGGAGAGAAAAGAGGTAGGGAAGTCACGAAAACAAGCTACAGTCTGGGGTATTAATGAGGGCTAATGATCACTAACATTAATTAGAGATACTTTTAATTGAGTTCTATGTGCTGGACATTGTGCTCAGCACCTTACATGCATTATCTCAAGTAATCCTCACAACAGTCCAAGAAATAAGTACTCTTACCCCTCATCTTACAGACGCAGACACTGGAGGCTTGGAGAGATATAGGCATTTGCCTCTGGTCCCAGAGGTTGTAAGTGGTTGAATTAGGATAGGAACCTTAGCGTGTCTGACTGTAAAGCCTGGCCAATTGTGTGTCAGGGCAACATGTGCTATAGGAATTGACAGATGGAAGAATCCCTGTGGTCAGAGTCTATGGGAAAAAAAACTTTATCTCGTCACACATTTATAGTGCAGAGAAGAGGGGGTCATTCTAAATCAGGGAAAGGTCTGAATTTTAACTTTTAAAAATGAAATGCAAGTTTGGTTATATCAAGTAACACATTTGAGATACAGAGAACTAATAAAATTACGTTAAATAAACGAAAAGACTTATGAGCTCATTAGTCAGAAATACTAACAACAACTCCCAATTCCTTCAGGTGCCATGCTTTTTTACACCTCCAAGCTTCTGCTGGATCTAATTCTGTCTTCTGCTTAGGGGGCTGCCCATTCAACCTTCCAGCTCAGCACAAACTCCAATTCCTCTCTCAATCCTGTATCTTTTTCTTTTACTAAAGTAGGACCTATTTGAGAGTAAAGACTATATCTAATATATTTTCACAGAGCAGGCCAGCAAAAAATAATTCTTAATAAATATTTAATAAAGAAATAGATCCTTAATCTTTAAGCCTTTATCTGAAAATGATACTGACTTTTTACTGGGTTCTCTCAAGCACCAGTAAGACACTAGGCTTTTCAGCATTGAAAATATGTAATCAATACATAAGCCTAAGAGGATAATTTAAGCTCATTAAATAAAGTTGTATCAATTACTCAAAATTGACCCATGCATACCAAAATCAAAATAAGCAACTAATTCAGTATCCTAATTGCAATAAAATTACAAGGAAAAAAATGAAAAAAATTCTGTAGTCCTGGTTGCTTATGATTGCTCTTTAAGAAAAATTCTATTTTAAGAGTATATTATATTCCCCCTTATCTGTAGTTTCAGTTACCCACAGTCAACCAAAGTCTGAAAATATTAAATGGAAACTTCCAGAAATAATCAATTCCTAAGTTTTAACTGTGTGCCATTCTGAGACGCATGATGAAATCCTGCGCTGTCCTGCTCTATCCCGCTTGCGATGTGAATCATCCCTTTGTCCAGCATAACCATGCTATACACACTATCCACCCCTCAGTCACTCAGTAGTCACCCTGGTTATCAAATGGACTGTTGCAGAATTGGTATCACAGTATTTGTGTTCAGGGAACCCCTATTTCACTTAATAATAGACCCAAAATGCAAGAGTAGTGATGCTGGCAATTCACATATGCCGAAGAGAAACCATGATGTGCTTCCTTTAAGTGAAAAGATGAACATTGTTGGCTAACAACAAAAAATCATACACTAAGGCTGCTAAGATTACAGTAAGAATGAATCTTCTACCCATGATACTGTGAAGAAGGAAAAAGAAATACATGCTAGTTTTGCTGTCATACCTCAAGGAGCAAAAGTTTCAACCACAGTTGTGTGATAAGCACTTGGTTAAGACAGAAAAGGGATTAAATTTGTGGGTGAAAGACACAAACAGAAACATTCTGACTGACGGCAATGGGGTTCAGCACTATCTACGGTTTCAGGTGTCCAGTGGAGGTCTTGGAACATATTCCCCCATTGACAAGGGGGACACTGTAGTTTTAAATTGGTGTATAAATTTCACACTTAAGGAAGACAGTCTGTGAGAGAAACACTTTCAGGAAGTTAGTAAACACCCATTACACCTCCTAGAATAATTGTAAATGTCTATAGAAGTAGAGTACAAGAATGCGAGGCTCTTGATGTTTGAAAGCACTAAAGGGAGGCATCAAAAGTAACCTCATTCTTGTAGGAATATTAATCTTTCAGAAGGTATGAAAACCTAAAACACCAACTGCACCGAGCTACTGTTTTAATGCAGCTTAATAATTCAGGAAAAGAGCTAGCTAATCACATAAGAAACCCTGCAAGCTATGCCTCTGTATGCTTTCTTGGGCTGGAAATTTCCAAGATAGCAAAAAGGCCAAGCTGCTGCTCTCTCTTCCTGCCAAATAAAAAAAGCCCAAAGAATCCCAAGCAAAATTTGAAAGCTAAAATGCAAATTGATCTCACTTTATTTAATAGATGTAGTCTTAAAAGGCATCTTCAGACTAAATAGGATCCAATTTTAAACACATGAAAGAAAAAAGAATGCTTACAGAAAACTTGTCAAGAATACAAATAGAAATTCCCTAAGTAAGCTACTTTGCAGGTCGAAGTTTTAAAATTGGGGATTTCTTAGCGTGGAAAAGATTGCAAGTACATAGCACTCAGTTTCTGGAAAGTATACAACACTCTGTAAGCCTTACTGCTGGGTACTCCCATGTAATGAAGGGTGACAGATTCACAACCTAAATACCCAAAAAAGAAATATCCTCTCAAGCAATCCTTTGAAAGAAAAAAAAAAATCTGCAACAAAAGCAGACAAGAAGTCCGCAAAGCATGTCAGAATCTTTTTATAATGGCCATAAAGTCTTAGGACTTGAACTCTCTACAGTGTCAAAAACATAAACTAGGTCTAGATAGGGGTAAGGGTGTGTGTGTGTGCGCGTGTGTGTGTGTGTGTGTGTGTGTGCGTGTGACCTTCAAACTGCTAAATATGTTTTTATCATTTGTTCATTTTTCTGGTTGAAGACTCTAAAAAAGATAGGTTTAATCCTTATTCTGTAAAAGGATTAGTATGTATATAGCCTAAATATTTTAGCATAGTCCTTTATTCTTTTCGGCAACTGTTTAATTGGTATAATCAAATGTGAATTAATTTATGCCATGGTAATACTTCTCAAATGTGTATAAATTCCTAAACCAGAAAAAAAATTTTGTAAAGACCATGTGTCCTAGTTTTTCATTTTGAAAGGTTTAAACACCATATTCCTAGCAGTAAGCTCGTCTAGGCTCAGAGATAAAAACACTTAGCTTCTCTGGTATAAAACCGTTCTTTAAAATGTGCTTCCTAAATGTTTTCTATAATGAGCAAACATCTTGAAGAAATAAAGTGCTTCCAATCTGGGGTCTGACTTACAACTTGGAATCTATGATTTCAATGATTGAGAGAGGAGAGAATAGTGACAATATCATGATTAGTATATAACACAGGTCCCATGGGAAGGTATAGTTCTATTTGTCTATAAACATATCTTTGTTACTTAAAACTACGTAAGTTCTAATTTTCATAAACTCTTTTCCCCTCATGAAGGGTCTGATTGTTAATAGCACAAGCATATAGTTATTACTGCTCTTGACTTGATAGCACTTCTTTTTAAAAGAATAGGGACAGTGTGTTACCTCTAAGATCCAAGTGCACCCTTCTAGATGCACTCTGTGATAAGCATTTCTCTGAAGAACGTGTGCTGTGAAGTTTTCTCAGTAGAGCACTGGGAGGAAGAGGCTGTCCTAAGTGTCCAGCATGGAAGTTGGCAATGTGGGTGTAAGGACCATCGACACTGTGGCCCAGCTACAGCCCAGAACGTGGTCTTTCTGTGACCTTGCAGGCTCAGCCTACCCTAACGTTTTGGGAGCTCAGCTGACATGGACACCAAAGCCTCCACATGGCTCTTGTGTTCTGAAGGCCTCCTGGCCCAGCCAGGGCCCACACCCCGCTACCCACTGGATAGCCTGCTCTCTGCCCCTTGGATATACGCCCTCAGCCTTAGGGAACCCTACAGAGTTTCTTCATATCTGATAGTTACTCTTTTATCATAGGTAATACTTATTACATTAAACTTCCCCTCTTTAACTTACTGTGTGGTTTCTATCTCCTCTCTGAACCCAGACTGCTACAGGGAGGAAGGGTGCAAGTGAATACCCATGAGCTCATGTTTGCCCACTAATGGAAGAACTTTCAAAATGATAAAACCTAAATAAATATTTGTATTTGAAAAATGCCAAGACACTTTCCAATCCAGAAGAGTCTGGATGATATTTACAGTCCAAATGCAGAATTAAAATACTCTCATTTTCTCCCACTGAAAATAAAGTAGTAGTGAACAGATAAATTCTGGTAATATCCATACAATGGAAACTACTCAGCAATAAAAAGGAACAAACTCCAGACATATGCAACAAATGAACAAATCTCAAAACAGTATGCTAAGTGAATGACGCCAAACACAAAAGGCTATATACTGCACAATTCCATTCATCTGACATCCTAGAAAAGACAAAACTTTAGGGACAAAAAACAGGGCATAAGGGAACTTGATGGGATATTAGAAATGTTCTATAGCTTGATTATGGTGGTATTTATACAACTGTATATTTCTATTAAAACTCATCCAACTGTACACTTAAAAGGAGCATGTTTTATAGCATATAAATTAAACCTCAACAAATCTGACTTTACAAAAATATTACATATCAAAAATTGTGGCAGGTAGTTGAAATAATATTTAAAGGAAATTTTACAGCCTTAAACGTATGTTAGAAAAGAAAGATAATTAGGCCGGGCGCGGTGGCTCACGCCTGTAATCCCAACACTTTAGGAAGCCGAGGCAGGCAGATCATGAGGTCAGGAGTTCCAGACCAGCCTGGCTAACATGATGAAACCCTGTCTCTCCTAAAAATACAAAAATTAGCCAGGCATGGTGGTGCGCATCTCTAGTCCCAGCTACTCGGGAGGCTGAGACAGGAGAATCGCTTGAACCTGGGAGGCAGAGGTTGCAGTGAGCCAAGATCAAGCCACTGCACTCCAGCCTGGGCAACAGTGCAAGACTCCGTCTCAGGGAAAAGGAAAAGAAAAAAAAAAGAAAGAATGAAAGAAAAAGAAAGATAATTAAAAATTAGTAAGCTAAATTGTCCAAGTGAAGAAAAGAAAAATAAACCCATAGAAAGCAGAAAGAAGAAAATGATGTAAGAACATAAATTAATGAATTCAAAAGTTAATGTGCAGTAGCAAGGATCAACAAAACCAAAAGCTGGTTTGGGCTTAAAAAAAATTACACTTTGGTAAGATTGTTCCCCACCGCCCCCCCCAAAAAAAGAAGAAACAAATAACAGGAATGAAAAGCAAGCTATAAATACAGATACTGCAAATTTTAAAATCTGAAAGTTGATGCCAATAAATTTTTAAATGTGCATGAAATTAAGATGTCCTGGGAAGTGGCAGAGACCTACATCTGGAATGAAACCAAACAAAACTGCCCACTAAGAAATCTAGACCACAAGGACAAAGTAGAATGAGTAGATTGTTAAAAACACATACTCAAATGACAGAGCCACAGAGGATGAAACCATCTCTGAAAATAGAGACAACCATGATATTTCTGAATATACGTGTTTTCCCTAAAGGCAGGAAAATAAGAAAAAAAAAAGTTAACGCCCAACCTCCAGTTCTGACAACACGGCAGAGTACCGAGATCACTCCTGAAACCTCCCCATGTAAGACAAGCAGGGATATCCAGGGGCCAGAGTAATTGTGTACATGCCCATCCTCACCCCTTCTTTTGATGCTTATATTGCTATTCTTGGTAAATCAGGTGAAAATGAATACCAAGGGTAGTCCTATGGAGAGAAGAAATCACAAGGACAGGTGGGACAGAAGGTTAAGCTCTGCCTGTATTGCCTTGATGAGAGGGCAGGATTCAGGGACCCTGTACAGTGATTACAGGAATAGTAACAATAGCAATAATAAAAGCCAGAATTTTTTAAGCATTAACTATTCATTATTAGCAGCCATACATTAAGTATTTTATATGTATTAATCTCATTTGCTCTTCATTAAATCTTACAGCTATAATTATTAACCCAGTGCTACAGATGGGGAATTTGAGGTTTGAAGAATTATATAATCCATTGAGGTTAACACAGCCCACAAGTGGTTGAAATCAAAATTGAATCAGGTTCCGTCTGACTCTGGGGTCTGTATTTTTCCTTTTTTTTTTTTTTTTAAAAAAAAAGATAGGGTCTCCCTCTGTTGCCCAGGCTAGAGTGCAGTGGTGCAATCACAGCTTATCACAGCCTCAAACTCCTGGGCTCAAGTGATCCTCCTGCCTCAGCTTCTTGAGTAGCTAGGACTACAGGTGGGCACCACCATGCCTGGCTAATTTTTTAATTTTTTGTAGAGACAAGGTCTAGCTATGTTGCTCAGGCTGGTCTCGAACTCCTGGGCTCGAGGGATCCTCCCGCTTTGGCCTCTCAAAGTGCTAGGATTACAGGTATGAGCCCCGCACCTGGCCAGGAGTCTGCACTTTTAATGAAATGTCACCCAACATCTACTACTATTGGCTAAGTGCTTTCACACTCATTTTCTCAGCTAAACAGAGAGAGAGAATGAAGCACAGACAGCAGTAAAGCCTATATGCTGGGCAGCATTAGCATACAGAGAACCCATGATTTAGTTACTTGCCTTGGTAACAATGAACTGGCAAATTTTCCTCAACCCAAGCTACCATAGTACTAAGTAGTTAGGGGAAAGAGATGGTGGCTTTCTCTATCTGCAAAACGGAAAATCCAGATAATCCCAACCAACTTTTGCTAAAGTTCCCGTGGAAGTAATCAAAATTTCATGGATAGAAGTTCCCTGGGGACAAATTTTGGCTGAAAAAAAAAAAAAACCCAAAAACTACTATATTTACACACAGCTTTGAGCAATGATTTGAACTACTTCCAACTTGTGGAATTCCCTCTTCTCAGAAATGACTGCAGGTAGTCAAGCAAATGTGAGATGATGCCTCTTGTTGGAAATATAGCAAGAGCTGGAAAATATGTCCTTTAAGACCCTTTTCAATCCTGAAAGTTTGTCATTCTCTGATACAGTGCTGGAACAGATGATTGAGAGAGACAATGGCTTCTAGGAATTCAAGACATGCCCATCTGTCACCTGTGCTTACAGTGAAGCCACACAGAAGTAACCATGGAACAGCCCTTCCTAGGGCCTAAGGTGCTATGATACTTACTGCAGTTCTTAGGCTCCATTTCTGAGCCAGTCTGGACTCAGCTCTTTTTCTCACCATGTAGTTGAGATTAAAATCATCCCGTAGTTTAATATCAGAGAATAAATGGCCACAAGAATGAACGCTAAAGAAGAAGCCTGCCAAGCAGCCATGGATCAAGCAGTCTCCGAACCAAACAAAGGAAATGAAAAACGGTCTCAGGCTCACACAGGCTGATACTGTTTTAAGCAACCTCTTGAGGTCAAAAACCACAGACATTTAAGTCCTGCTCTCAAAGCCATTTCAATAACTGAGTTAAAAACCAAGCTCAAATCAGCTAGCATGATCCACCAGTAGAATCAAGCTACTGTGGTAGCCTGGACAAAGATGACATTCATTTACCATGTGGTTTCTCAGAAAGCGTATCTACACAGCAGGTTTCCCTGGCAATTTTGGATACATATGTCTTTTCCAGACTGCTGTTCTTGGCTAGTTTTCTGAAAGAAAAGAGCACAAAATCTCATTATATTCCAAAGCACAAATAAATTCAGTCTCAACATACTTTAAACCAAGCTTTACAGGAAAAATAAGAAGTTGAAACAAAAATAGTGTACCCCGTCAAGAGCAATTTAGGATAGTCTTCTCACCAGAAACTGCTCGGCAGGACTACTTCAGTAAAAGGCCATTAACAGGCAGTGGTGCTGACCTTGGCTGGCTACTGGGCATTCACATGGCACTGCCGGGTCAGAAACCTAAACACCAATCATAGTCTCCATTCATCTTTCTTCTAGCACAGAAGAAAAGAAACTCATCAGAAAAAGCTTAAAAAGCAGAGCATGGAGATTGTCCAGAAAGGTGGTGGCAAGAGTCTGAGAGCGCAGGTGCTGATGGTTAAAACCCCAGCTTAATTCACACACTCAACAGGCAAAAAAATGCAACAACAAAAACAATCCCAAAGACTCAATCCCCAAACCTCCCGTTGACAAGAAAAAAGCCTGGCTTAATATATTAGAATGGCCTGAAAACAACCCAACTCCAACCAAAAAAGCCCCAAATGTTAAATGCCACGTAAAAAGAGGATGATTAAATCAATCAAAAGAATATAATGTGATAGGCTACTATGTGACCCTTAAAAATGATTTCACAAGTATTTTTAATGATATGAGAAAATGTTTAAGATATGTTAAGTGAAAAAAATCAAGATTTATTATGCATGCAGAATGATCTCAGCTGTGTAAAATAATATCTAAGTATTAAAAAACTGGAAGGAAATGTTAAAATGTAATTATTATTGATGGGGGGGTGGAAGAGTTGTAAGACATTTTCTTCTTTAAGCTTTTCTTCAGTCTCTAAACTTTCTATAATGAGTGTGTTTTTACAACTAGAAGCTTAAAAAAATAGCATTGTAACATTATAGAAGAGCAAACCAACACCAAAAAAGAAGAAAATAATAACATCTATTAAGTACTTATTGCAGGCCAGCAATAAGGACCATTGTCCTAAGGTGGTTTACATGCATTACAGGTTTAGTATCCCTTATCCAAGATGCCTGGGACCAGAAGTGTTTTGGATTTTGGATTTTCGGATTTGGGATTACGCAACCTGTATCTCATTTGATACTCACAACAGCCCTATGAAAGAGGTATGACTTTACCATGTTTGACAGATAAGACAAGGGTTAGACAGGTGACATAATAGGTGGAGAAGATAGGCTATGAGCCCTAACAGAATAACTCCAGTGGTTTTAACCACTATATGCCTCTCAACCACAATGGCATAATCTGTCTCCCTGCCTGCAAGCCTGACCTAAACATAAGCCTCAATGACAAAATCTACTTTAAAAGGCACTATAATAATTTAGGATAGTGTGACTGCCAAGGTACTAAGATATTCAGATAAATATTCAAAAGAGGAACTAAAACACCTCTAATGAAGCTATAAAAAGAATCTATGTGATAGAGCAATGCATCACTGCAGCTGAAAACATACCAGCACAACAAATCAACCCACAGCTAAATCCTACTATACAAGAGAAGCTAGTAATAACTGTCAAAGAAAGACCCCTGGTAACCACTTATTTAACTACCATGAAAAAAGGAACGCACTAAAAGATACAATAACAATGAGCTAGACAGAAAGGATTTGAATTTGTCTCCCAAAAAACCCCCCAGCAACAAGAGGCCTGGACCATCAGAGGCTAGAGAAAAGAAAGAAACTAAAGAGAAAAATAAAAAGCATTGTACTTGATGCCAAATTATATAAAATACAGCCAGCACAGGAGGACCCCCTTTTCTTTCAGTGTGGCACTAAAGGCCTTTTGGTTAGAAACAATCAATTTTGCTTGGCAAAAAAAGATCAAGACATAGAAGTACTTTGGATCAAATTCTGTAGAATCAGCCTATTCGAGACGCATTAAGGTATTAATGCCAAAACCAATATGGTGTTCTGTTCACAGTTTCTTTCTAGAGGTTTTAAAAGCCGAAAAACATTAAAACTCAGAGTTTGAAGTGGAAACTTTCTATCTGTAAAAACAAGCCACTTTTAGGTACTATAAGCTATTAAGATTTGGTAATTCTAAATGAATTATGTATTTTTTTAAATCCTTGGTTGTTAAGAAAAATATAAAGCTCGATTGCTACCTTACTCTTAACACCAAGACAAATACATGATAGATTAAATACTGAGAAAGAAAAAATAATAAAACATTCTAAAACAAAGTAAGGGTTAATATTTTTGTAATCTTAGAATGTGAAAAACTTTTCCAAACATGACAGAAAATTCCAGAAACCACAAGAAAAAGCTAATAAATCAAAATATATAAAAATTTAAATGTCTGAAGTTAGATACCATATACAAAGCTTTAAAAGATATTCTAGGAGAATATCTTTACCACATATGTTAAAAGGTTCATAACCTGACTTGATAGCTGAAGAAGTCTTTAAAATCAATAAAGAAAATAAGAATTACATGGAAAATTCAGTAAATAACATAAAGTGACAATTCACATACCAAAAACGATAGGGAAATTTAACAATATGTATCAAAATTTCAAATTTATGAACAGTTTGACCCAATAATTCTACTGCAGGAATTAATTCTAAGGGCATACCATGCAAAGATGTTATTAAAGCAATATTTATTAATATTAAAAAGCTGAAGGCTACCTAAATGACCATCAACTGGAGACTGGTTAAATCAGAGATCACAAACACAAATGTTTTGAGAGGCTGGCAAAGACAACAGAAATAAATTCAACAGTCTGGTCATAAAACAAAAACAGCAAGTGGTGGGATCACTGAAGAGCTGGAGAACTCAGACCCATTTCAGTAGTTCAAAGTATAAAAATTACATGTGCCACAGGCCAAACTGGCTCCCCCTTCCCCAGTCCCCACACACCCCCAGAGTGAGATGTGTAATCTATAGCCATGGGACGAGCACTGCTGACTGTTCTCTCTGCAGCCAGCCTAGGAAGATCCCCTTACTCTGAATGCTCATCTGTTCTATCACATTTGAGTAGATACAAAAGAGCTCATTGATGTGGCCAAACGGATTCTCAGGATTAACAAAACCTTAAAGGTCATCTAGTCTAACTTGAAGCTTTCCTTGAGGCTGGAGTCATTCAACGTTTAGGCCCAGGTGAACAGTGTAGAAAGGGGAGGGGAAGGAAGTGGAAAGTGATGGAGTACAAAGCCAGAAGTCAGGGAATGAGGACTACACTTGGCTTTCCTGTGGGATTTTCATTTTCCACAACAACAAAATTGAGATGGGAGGAGAAGTGGTGAGAATTCTTAAAAAGCTGAAATCCTGTGCATCACATATTTTCTATATCACTGTATGTAAAACTCTATTAACCGAATACCAGGAACTCAAGCATTATTCTAATATGAAGTGCTGAATTCATAGTACCATTGTTAAACATCCGTTTAGCAATGAACTCTGGGCAGCTGTTACCCTCACTGACCAAGCTGGCATAGAGAAGAGTTCCACAGATAATGTGACAGATTGTATATGGTATTTTTACTGCAAGATCTCAATTCATCCCAGGAACTGTTTTAAAAGAATAGTTGTAGTTTATAATTGCAGTCTCAGCAGCACTTCCAAAAGTGGAAAACCTCCACTTGAAATTGGAATGGAACATTTCTTCCCAATGTGTGAAAATAACTTTATGCTTGGTCCTGCATATCTAGGAATAAGAGCACTTGGGAGGGGGTAGAAAATTTCCTGACTTTACCTCATTTTTAATAGCACTACATTAAGATTTATTAAACTAGATGCATCCATATCTAAAGAACAGTTTTTGCTGTGTATTTTCTCCTAAGTAAAGGGCAAATTGAAGTGACTAGTGGGTCTATAAAGTAGATTCAAGTTTGCTCTCCCTCCAGCTGCTGGCCACCCTCTGATCCAATGCTCTGCAATGTGAACTCTGCTAGATGAAAGGGTACACTCGGCAGCTGATGGATCCCATACAGCTCTCGCTGTCTCTCTCTGTCTCTTTCATACATACGCACATACATTTACTTGAGCTGTTTTACATTAACAAATGCACCATCAGGATAAAACTGTTTTGAAAAAAAACACATCAATGTGGGAACTGTCCAGGACTTATAGCCTCCAGGCAGGCACAGAAGGGAAGAAATCAGAGAAAACACAAAAGGTCTATTAGTGTTTTAGTGAGTATCCTTGATATTTAAACCCTAGGAACAAGAAAGTCATAACAGAATTAATCTCACCCTAGGAACAAGAAAGTCATAACAGAATTAAGCTCATCTTAGGTATAAAATAAATATCACGGCTGGGCACGGTGGCTCACGCCTGTAATTCCAGCACTTTGGGAGGCCGAGGCGGATGCATCACCTGAGGTCAGGAGTTCGAGGCCAGCCTGGCCAACATGGCGAAACCCCATCTCTACTAAAAATACAAAAATTAGCCGGGCATGGTGGCGAGAGGCTGAGGCAGGAGAATCACTTGAATGCAGGAGGCAGAGGTTGCAGTGAGCCAAGACCACGCCACTGCACTCCAGCCTGGGCAACAGAGCAAGACTCCATCTCAAAAAAAAAAAATCACAAAGCAAACAATGTGTGAACTAGCAGGGCCTGCAACAAAAGTGTGAAATAAGTGTCGGTCTTCCTCTTACCTTCCTTTTTTGGGGCAGCCTACCTCAGTATCTCTCCCTTTTCTGGTAGTTCATCCATGTCTCCCACCCTAAGTGTTATACATGTAAATAAAATTTACTGAATGCCTACTCTATGTCAAATACTCTGCTAAGCACTTTAAAAGCATTTTTAAATTAATCTTTTCAATAACTCAGAAGTAAATATGATTAGTATATTCATTCTAGGTTGGGTGACCAGCCTAGAGTTACTGGTCCCATAAATAATGAAACCAGCAATGGATCCAAGTCTATCCGCTCTTGGTTGGTATATTAGACTGCCTTCTATGCTCATGTTGGCATCCTGGGTGTCCTAAGCATTTCTCTGCTTTTAAAAGAACAGGAAAAGAACCTTATATATACTGAGCATCTTTTACACACTTTACACAAGCTCTTTATTTTAGGCTCATATGATCCCTATGAGAGAGATGCATTAGCTGCATTTTTTAAATTGGCAAACAAAGATCAAGAGAGTTTGAGGGCTCTTGAAGGCTTAATCTTACCTCTAGCAAAGAAACAGGGTCCCAGAAAGGTTAGGTGGCTTACTTAAGGACACAAAGCTAGTTACAGTCAGAGCTGAGACCTGATTCCCAATCCACTGCTCTCCTTCACTATAAATAAGCCATCACTCTAAAAGGAACCCACATATTAATAACAGAGTAGGAATGCCAGGCACTTTGCTAAATGCTTTATGCTTTATCCAGTTCGATCAAGGGAATTCCCAACACTGTATTTCCAATCAATGTTTTTTACTACAGTTTTACCAAAGAAGCAGGGAAGAAATCTAAATTCCACATCTATGAAATTATAGTCCAATTAACATATTCCTATACACATAGATGAATGGATATTACAAAAAGAAAATCTGAAGAAATTTAAAAAGTTTTCCAAAGAGTACACAATGGGCTCAAATAACATAATCAAATAACACATTCTGAGCACCGGCATGCTATGGCAATTTGCTAAGGGCTGCACACGTTAGAGAAAGAAAAGATGCAGCATCTGAATTAGATGAATGTTCACCATCGGCACATATATAACCATTCTCACGCAAACAAACGTGTGTTATTCTGAGAAAAATAATGGTCTATCATTTATTAATCATGCACCAAGGGTGGGACAGGTCACCTAGCATCTTTTGTCACCTAGTGCCTCAAAGCCTCTCTGTCAAATGAGTGGGAATAAGATCTATAAGATCTACCATGTGAGGATATTATGAAAAGAAGGTGGGATAAAACACTTACAGGGACCTAACACACAATGAGCATTAAATAACTGCTATTTTCATCAGTTCCTTGTCAAATTCCACAATGTAGTTAGTCTTAAGAGACCAAGTGTCTCTGCCAATAAAATTTAAAATTAGACAAGATAATGAGCAACCAATATGAAGATTACTAAAAATATTCATTATCTAAGACTGGAGTAAGAAAAGCAAATTAGGCCGGGCGTGGTGGCTCATGCCTGTAATCCCAGCACTTTGGGAGGCCGAGGCGGGCAGATCACGAGGTCAGGAGTTCAAGACCAGCCTGGCCAACACGGTGAAACCCTGTCTCTACTAAAAATACAAAAATTAGCCGGATGTGGTGGTGGGTGCCTGTAATCCCAGCTACTCGGGAGGCTGAGGCAGGAGAATTGCTTGAACCCAGGAGGCGGAGGTTGCAGTGAGTCGAGATCATGCCACTGCACTCCAGCCTGGGTGACAGAGCAAGGCTTCGTCTCGGGAAAAAAAAAAAAAAAAAGAAAAGAAAATTAGCAGAAAAGTCCATACTGATTAGACAACAGATAACACAGTAGAAGAGAAGAAAAGTTCAGGAACAAGTGCCTGAATGAGACTGACAAGCACACTGTGACAGAGATATAACCAGAAAATATATCAAATATTTCCTGTATCCATTAAGATTCCTCCACAATAGATACCTTTGTTTTCAGAGGTTATATTTGCTTTTTTTTTTTTTTTTTCCTTTTAGTTTTGAGATAGGGTCTCATTCTGTTACCCAGGCTACAGTGCAGTGCCACAATCATGGCTTGCTGCAGCCTCGACTTCCTGGGCTCAAACGATCCTTCTGCCTCAGCCTCCTGAGTAGCTGGGACTACAGGTACGCACCACCACACTTAGCCAATTTTTTTTTTTTTTTTTTTTGTAGATACAGGGTATTGCTATGTAGCCCAAGCTGGTCATGAACTCCTGACCTCAAGCAATCCTCCTGCCTTGGCCTCCCAAAGGGCTGGGATTGCACCCAGCGAAAACCAAAAATGTTCTTAAAATAATAATGCCTTTTTAGTTAGAATGACATTTTCTGGCTAGGTGCAGTGGCTCACACCTATAATCCCAGCACTTTGGGAGGCCGAGGCAGGCGGATCACCTGAGGTCAGGAGTTCGTGACCGGCCTGGCCAACATGGTGAAACCCCATCTCTACTAAAAATACAAAAATTAGCCAGGCATGGTGGCATGCACCTGTAATCTCAGCTACTCATGAGGGAGGCTGAGGCAGGAGAATCATTTGAACCTGGTAGGTGGAGGTTGCAGTGAGCCGAGATTGGGCCACTACACTCCAGCCTGGGCGACAGAGCGAGACTCCTTCACAAACAAACAAACAAACAAACAAAAAGACATTTTCTGACAACAGCAAAATTACTGTACAACCCATAATTAGAAAGTAAATAAGAAATAACAGCAAAAGAAAGTACAAATTAAATTGCTCCAATAAGAATTGTTTGCATAAACAATTAATGAAATACAAAGCTTGTCAATCTGCATTGTGTTCTCAATAAGCATGAAAAAAACACTGTGAGTTAATAATAAATAGTCCTCTAATGTCACGAAATTCCCAGGAAGATGCAATAAACCTGAAATCATTCTTCCTGGTTACTATAGTCCCTATCACATGTTATTTGAAAGATTCTTTTTCCTGGTTTATAATATTGGGTATTTAATATGTAAGCATAGTTTTTGTTTTTGTTTTCATGTGAGAAAACACACATACTTACGAATTAATGCAGACAGGAAGCCACTTAGGGGTTTGGGTTCCAGACCTGATTCTGGCACTAAGTAGGAAAGATGCCTTTGTAAAATGTCTCTGGGCTCCAGTTCCTCAAACGATAAGAGGATAAGAACCCCACCCTGCTACCTCACAGAAATACTGGAAGCATTGCCAAACAAAAGAAGAAACTATGAATGCATCTTTAACTATATTAAATGCTACCTAGATCTAAAGTGATAATGTTACTATCATCAGCAAACAGAGTCATACCAGAAATCCAGGCTTAACTGCTTCTTTGTCTTCCTCACTTCTGAATTATTTGTCATCATTCAAAGAGCTAATTTTTTTATAATAGTAAAATAAAACGTGAAATAAAAATAAGTGATAATACTTAATACACAATGAACTAAAAATAAACATCAACGGCCTTATAATTCTTGGCTAATAAAATTCTATCAAAGTTTTGAAAGTAAACTTAGTTCAAATAACCCAATGTATATTTCATTTGATCCTTTCTCCAACTCTGTGGGAAAAGCAGGATAGGTACTACTATGTTTAATTTTTACAGACCACAAACTAAAATTCAAAGAGGAGGGTGACTCACCCAAGGTCCCAGCTAAAGCCTGGGCCATTCACCCTTCTTCTGATGTAATGTAATATTCATTCTACTGGTCTGTGTTACAAGTTTTCCCTATTTTCAAAGAAACTCACTTCACACAATGTCAAATTTCTAAAGTGATTCAGTAACTTTTTTCTTTTTTCTTTTTTTTGAGACACGATCTTGCTCTGTTGCCCAGACTGGAGTGCAGTGGCACAATCATGGCTCACTGAAAACCATATACTCCCGGGTTCAAGTAAGCCTCCCACCTCAACCACCTGAGTAGCTGGGACCACAGGCACATGCCACCCTGCTTGGCTAACTTTTTAAAATGTGCTTTTATTTTTTGTAGAGATGGGGTCTCACTATGTTGCCCAGACTGGCCTTGAACTCCTGGGCTCAAGCAATCCTGCGACTTCAACCTCCTAAAAAGCTGGGATTATAGGCATGAGCCACTGGTTCGGTAATTTTATCATTCACCCAGCCTGGTTCAATAATTTTATCATTCATTTTACATAGCCAGCAAGCTCTGCCTTAAGCAAATGCCACACAGGCGATTGTGCACTCAAGAAGTGAAAGGGCGGCATCTATTGGTAGAAGTATGTTACTGTAAGGGAAGTAGTTTCAGAGCTTCAAGATTTGAAAATTTCTGTTAACCTCAACAGTTCATGATTTGAGAGGTGGGTAGAAAGAAACACTGTGTTATTGTATAGAGATGTAAGGAAAAGAAAGGAAGAAAGCATTACGAAGTTCTAAAACTGATACCTATGATCACTTTGGTAATCAATTTCCAAGCAGTAATAGTTTTAATTCCTTTGTTTTAAAGTAGTTTTAGATCAGTCCCTCTGGGAGCAAGTATTCTTTGGGAATGTATCTCTGGTTTTATGACAGAAGGCAATGGCAGATCACTGGGGGAAAAGTTTAGGTAATGAAATTTACTCCATGGACAATGTTTCAAGAAAGGAGGGGAAAGTGGAAGGAGGGAGGAGAAGCTGACATTTATGAAGTGACTACAGGTGAAGTATCCCTTAACCAAAATGTTTGGGACCAGAAGTGTTTTAAACTTTGGATTTTGGAGGATTTTGAAATATTTGCATTATACTTACCTGTTGACCATCTCTAATCCAAAAATATGAAATTTGAAATGCTCCAATGAGCACTTTCTTTGACTGTTCAAAAGTTTCAAATTTTAGAGCATTTCAGGATTCCAGATTTGGAATACTCAATCTGTATTATATTGCAGGCACTTGATATGCATTACTCTATTTAACTCTCATATAGGTTCAAAATGTATCCTATGGGTTCTAGTATTACTTCATTTTACAGAAGAGGACAATGATGCTCAGAGAGGAGAGGTAAGTGGCCCACAGCTACTCAGCAAATGGTGAAGTCAGGACTTGAACCCTGAAAGCCTGATTGCAATGATCTTAACTACCAAACCTACTGCTTCTTCACTAAAAGAACAGTCACTTTGGTACACTTGGTACACTTTGGTACACAACTGCAACTTTATCAAGCCTTCTAAACAAATGTAAAATCTTTGCTATTGTGAATAGTGCTGTAATGAACAACCTAAATGCTCATCAATGATAGACTGGATAAAGAACATGCGGTATATGAACACCATGGAATACTATGCAGCCATAAAAAGAAATGAGATCATGTCCTTTGCAGGGATATGGATGGAGCTGGAGGCGATTATCCTTAGCAAACTAACATGGAACAGAAAACCAAACGCTGCATGTTCTCACTTACAAGTGGGAGCTGAATGATAAGAACACATGGACACATGGTGGGGAACAACACACACTGGGGCCTGTCAGAGGGTGGGGGCTTGGGAGGAGGGAGAGCATCAGGAAGAATAGCTAATGGATGCTGGGCTTAATACCTAAGTGATGGCATGATCTGTGTCATAAACCACCATGGCACACATTTACCTCTGTAACAAACCTGCGCATCCTGCACATGTGCCCCTGAACTTAAAAGCTGGACATTTTTTAAAAAGAAAAAGTAAAATCTAACATTTTCAGTCAAAAAATCTGGATGTATAGAACACCCAATATCCTGAGTTGTGTTTTTTTCTCAGTAGCAGTACAATAAATTACCATCAATCAGACTTCTCCTCCCTACACTGTCCATTAGAAATCTCAGTAATATCAGCATCAAACTCCAACAGAGAAATGAAGAAAGGAAATGAAACATGATTTCCATTCCAGCATTACTGGTGCTTGGAGTAGGTGTGTTATCAAAGACAAAAGATGCTAATTGCGTTGTATTTCATTTGAGTAGTGGAGGATCCAGATTTGTATTAGGTAAAAGTGGTCCTGTTGAGAGAGGGAAATGACACCAGGAACACACCTTAGATAATGAGAAAAGTTCTGCATCATGTTTTTTCTTTCAGAGGCACTGGGCTACATAAGCAAATATCACTTTCAAGAGCTCTAATAGAGACCCTTTCTTTGGATGGAGTGGGAAAACTTGCATAAATCTCCTTTGTCTTCTCAACATTTCATGTCCCAGGAATAAGGATTACTGAATTGTCAAGAGTTCGTGTGAGAAAAAAACAGGAGGTAAAGCTGAAAAGAAAGACTGAAGAAAATATCTTTAACAGCTCAAAAGAAGAAGAGTGAAAAATATGTGTCTAAGTGAATGAGATCATAATTCAAAGGTGTGGCTATAGATCCAGGAATAAGAAAAATACATTCATCTCAGCTGAAAAAAAAACTGTGCTTTCTAGAGTAATAGCTAATTTACATTTTAAATTTCAGCCATTGAAACCTTCTTGATGAATAATAAACAACACTGAAGTTACAGTTGTCTTTCTTCTTCTTTTCTGACTTCAAATTATAGAAAAATTAAAGTAACTGAACCAAATCTGGCTTTGGTTGTAATGAGATTCAAACTTTAAAAATTTCAGGTTCTGACTACAGCAATTAGGAATTCCAGGCCTCCAGGTTGTTAACACCTGGCAACATTTTAATACCTGGGGCAGGCTAAAAAACAATGTTTGCCAGGAGATTGATTACTCACTCTTCCTGTGACACGTGATGTTATGACTAGAGTCTTAGGGGCTGCTTTATACAAACAGCACTAAAATGTGGCAGAGGGAGACCTCTGAATAAATCCACCCCTTGCTGTTTTAAAAAAAAAAAAAAAGCTAAACACGCTTAAAACATGTAACTTGCTTCTCAAAACTGACAAAGCATGAACCTAAAAAACCAAAACAATCATAAAAAATTGCATTCCCTATTTATGAATAGGTTTATGAAGCAATCAACTTAAAAACTGTTGCAAACAACCTAAATGTGTATCAACAGAGGACTGGCTGAATAAACTACAATACACCCTCACAATAGAATACTAAGCATAGGAAAAAAGAATGAGGACTGTCTCTATGTACGGCTATGGAGTAATTTCTAGGATATATAATTAACAAAAAACAGAGAAAAGTATGGATAGGACACTACTGTTATCTCAGAATGGTAGTACAAACACACACGTATTTGTCTGTGCACGCATGTGTCTTGTGTATATCTCCCAAACATAAAAAAAGGAGGAAACAGAGGAGATAGGAATAGAAACTAAATCTGAACAACTTTGTTTTGTAGACTTGCCCCTTGGAACCATATAGTTTATATAATTATAAAGCAAAACAATAAAAAGCAATACCTCAAACAAAAAACAAAATGAAACAAAAAAACCTATCAGCCAATTGAGTTTGTGGCATAACCACACAGAAATTATTCCCAGTAGCTTTAACACATAATAATTTGATTGTACATCTATATGGGATGTCCCTAAGGACAACAAGCTGCAACACAAATCTTTAACTGTTTTCAGTATTGTTGTCAGAAGTACTGGTATTATTATTCTGAGGCTGACATTTATTGTGAATTGAAAAACAAATGAGTAATTATATTAGAATTGCTGGGAAGATATTTGGCATGGGGGAAAGGATTACAGATGTGGGATGAAAGTGGTTAAGAAAAAAACTAGTAGTATTCAATCTACACTGGAAATAGCATAAGAATGCATGAGTTTGTAATAAACACATTTCCTGGATTCATACATTGAAAAGGCTTAGAAAAAAATGACCTAACTGCAATGAGCACAACTTGCACCCAGACTGTGGTCTCTAATTACCATTTCCCATTTGAAAAACCTGAGTTCCTTTAAAAAAAAAATGTCTGTTTCCAGGTTTGGAGCAAGACATGGACAAGATGAGCCTGGAACATCTCACATCTCATCATACTAGAAAGCAAGGATGCTCTCACAAACTACCAGGGAGTATATAAAGCATTTAATAAAACATTTAAAAGTAACTACTGGGGTTATAACAAGATGGAACCATTTGAACATAAGAAATAGTTGAAAGGATTGAAACAGATCAAATATTTTTAAATCCAAGAATTTATGATACAAAAAAAAATCACTGGTTATATCTTTGGAGAATGCTAGGGAACCAATACATTATTTTGAAAATTATAATAAAAATTAAAAAATCAAGTGCATAGTCTGTCTTTTCTATATACATTGTACCTGAGATTATCTAAATAATGAAATGCTTCTTTACTTCAATTGGTAAATGGAGAAGAAATGATCAAATGTCACCACTTTGTAATCTCTAATGAAATGGCATCCAGACAATGACCTTCATTGGTTTCTAACAACAGAAAAAGAGAGATGACCATATATCCAGATATTATGAACCTTCTGATGAAAGTATACATACCACCTATGAAATACCCTTGCCAAAAAAAAAAATTGAACCTGATTCTGATCAAGTTTCTAGATCAGCAATTCTCAAAGTCTGGCCTGCAGACCCCTGGAAGATCCCTGACACACTCTTAGGGGACTCTGTAAGACCAAACTATTTTCATATTAATCTTAAGACACTTTTTGACTTTTCTACTGTGTTGACATCTGTACTGATTACACAAAAGCAGTGGGGGCTAAAACTGTTAGCCTCAGTATAAATCAAAAAGTGGCACCAAATAGTGTCAGCAGTTATTGCATTCTTTACAGTCACTGGCTACAGTTTTTTAAAAACCCTTAAGAATGTCCTTGATGAAGTAGTAAAAAAATTCATGTCTTTTTAATAGTATCTATGATGAAATGGGAAGTCCGCATATAGCACTTCTGTTGTAACTGAAATATAATGGTCATTTTGAAGCAAAGCACTTGTGCAATTGAGCTGCAAGCTCAACCAGCTGCTTTTTCCACAGAGCACCATTTTACATGAAAAATGACAAATTGTGAGTATTCGGACTTGGGTATCTGGCAGACATTTTCTCAGAAATGAAAAAAGTGAGTCTGTCACTCAAAGGAAAACAACTAAGAGTGTTGTAGCTGATGATAAAATTCAAACCTTCAAATGAAAATTAGTATTCTGGAAAACTTGAATCTACCACTGTGAGCTTGACAACTTCTCTACACTTAGCTACTCTGCTGATGAGACTGGTCATAACTTCAGGGAATGTGGTTTTTTTTTTTATATTGTTTAATGAAATGTTTCAACATTTAGAAGATCCATGTAACTGAATGAACCAACATCTTCCAAATGCCCAATGCGTGATGTTACAAAATCACGTGTGAGTAAAAGTTCCACTCAAAATTTTAAAACATCAATGAATTTTAATATACGGAGTAAGAAAATTTCATGAATTTAGTTTTATATTCTACATTGCAACTAACCTATAAGAAACCACTACTTGTTGAGTTTTGGTATAGGGTCAAAGAAGACTATCCACAGTTATCTTAAACAGCTATTCCAATAGTTCTGTCTTTTTCAACTACACCTCTTTTTGCTAGGCCAGACTTTCTTCCTATACTTCAAACAAAACAATGTATTACAACAGACTGAATGCAAAACAGACAGGATCATCTATCTGTCCAAGCCAAAAAATTTGAAAAATGTAAACAATGTTATTTTTCTTACTCATTTGTTTTTGTTTTGGGAAAATGGTCATTTTTCATTGAAAAAAACTACATTAATGTATAATTAGCTTTTTTTTAAGTAAATAAATTCTTTAAAAATTTTTGAGTTTTAATTCTAATTCAGTAAATATTAGCGTAAACGAAAGCCCTCTGGGGTCCTCAATAATGTTTATAAGTATGAAGCGGTCCTGAGGACCTCTGTTCTAGACAAAACTACCAATTTATAAGAAACTCAGGGAACATATTAAATAAGACCACTTAGATGCAATCAGCAATATCCCGAATGAGGGAAACTATATGGGATAACAACTGGGTTTCTCCAACAGTATCTCAAAGTACATGAGCAGGGGTAGCAGAAACGAAGGGCTTTAAGTTAAAAGTGGCTTAAGAGACATATCAACCAACTTCCTATAAATCGCATTTGGATCCTAATTCAAACAAGCTAAAAAATGTATATAAATCCAGGAGACTAAGCAGTAACAAGGCATTTTTTGGCATTAAGGAAATTTATTACTCCTAATTTGTAAAAGTATGATAAAGGTATTATATTTTTTAAAAGGTCATTAATATTTTATAAATACATATGAAATATTTAGAAATGAGATATGCCTGGGATTTGCTTCAAAACAAGCAGTGTGGGTGAATAGTGAAGGTGAAGGATTAAATAAAACAAGAATAGTTGACTTGATGATTGTTGTAACTGAGTAATGGGACGTTAAATTTTACCTTACCATTAAAGGCTGGTAAATTTAAGAATATGCACTTTTAGACTCACTTTGAAATAAATGAACAATAATTTCACAAAATGTTTTGGGAGAGTTATTTTTGTCTCTATGAAATGACAGATAAAGTTTCAAATTGTAGATAACTGAGTTCCCAGGAAACATCAAGATGCATTCTTGACAGTATTGACTTAAGCGTAGGCAAATAAAGCATCTCTTCTACCATATCAATCATGATTTCTAATTATAAATAAGGTAGTAATAATTCTTGCCTCCCAGCAAGTGTCTGATTTCTAACATGTGCAGCCAAAAGCAAAAAGTACAACCTAATAATAAATGAGTAACTGACTATGTTCTGACAATTCAGTAAAGCTTCTTTGTAAAAACCCAAAGAAATCTCAACTTACAATCAGATTTGGAGCCCTGATCTAGGAGAGAATGGTTAAGATAAAGTTTCGTGGAATCATAGGTTGTTATCGGCCTCCTGGGAAAAACTCAGGGCTAAAATTTATCCTTCCCTACCACAAAAAGCCATCTGAATGGCTTATAACTATCCAGGGAATCCAAACAATCAATTTTGTTCAGGTTTTGTTACTTTTATCAAATTAATTTTGAATTAACAGTTCGGTGGTTTTATATCCTGATGGACCCATTATCACACAACTTCAGATGGATATTAGCTCTCTGTGCTGCATTAGGACTCTATTTTTAATTTCTCTGATATACCAAGGAAAAAATCTAAAAGAGTACTAAATATTTCCAGCAAAAAAGGGTACATTGGGCATTAATTTACTTCACCTGAAGTTCTCTCCTTCGCTCCCTTCCTCCCCTTTTACACACATCCACACTGCTAATGCTCCAGCTCAATTACTCAGTACTTCCTGGACCCATGCCACACTCCTTAGTATCACCACAGACACACTTCATCTTTCAAAACACACTTCCAATGACACTTATTGGTGCCTTCCCTGGGGTTCTTGCTTTCTCTTTTGGGCTCCTACAGCCCCTTCTTTATGTACTTTATGGATAGAACTTACCAGAATAGCCTAGAAAAATGCCACGCATTACAGATAGTTAAGAGGATGGGCTCTGGAGCCAAACTGCTTTGGTTAAAATCCTCATTGTGCCACTAACTGTCTGTATTACTGTAGTCAACCACCTCCCTTTTAGTCTCAGGGTTTTCTTTTAATTGACAAATACAGATTGTACATATTTATTGTATACAACATGATGTTTTGAAATACAGCAGTCTCTCCCTTATCCACAGGGGATACATTCTGAAAACCCTAGTGGATGCCTGAAACTGTGGATGGTAATGAACCCTATATATTCAGCTTTTTCCCATGCGTAAATACCTATAATGAAGTTTAATTTATAAAGTTGTTACAGCTAAGAATTTATCAATAACTAATAATAAAATAGAACAATTACAACAACAATTCACGGATGGAAGATTCACATTTGTTCACAATTTCATGGATGGATGATTCGTTCTTACCATAGATCTTAGCAACCTCAGCATATGGTTTTTCCCCCCTTATTTTTGGTCAAGAACTTTCACCTTTTCTCTTAAAAGAAGCACTTTACATCTTCTCTTTGGCAAGCTGGAATTGCCAGCATCGCTACTCTTGCACTCTGGGGACATTATTAAGCAAAATAAGGGTTCCCTGAACACAAGCACTGTTATACCCCAAAAGGTGATCTGATAACCAAATTGGCTCCTAAGTGACTAGGAGTGGGTACCGTGTACTGCACAGATATGCTGGACAAAGGGATGAATCATGTCCCAGGCGGGATGATGCTCAATGGAACAAGATTTCATCGTGTTACTCAGAATGGCATGCTACTTAAAACTTAGAAACTGTTTATTTCTAGAAGTTTCCATTTAATATTTTCAGACTGCAGTGGGTAACTGAAACCTCATAAAATGAACCTCATAAGGATATACTGTATGTACATACATTGTGAAATGGCTCAATCGAGCTAATTTACATGTGCGCTACCTCACATACTTACAATTTCTTTGTGGTGAGAACACTTAAAATCTACTCTCAGTGATTTTCAAAATACAATACATTGTTTATTAACTAGTTACCATGTTGTACAATAGATCTCTTGAACTTATTCTTCCTATTAAGCCTCAGTTTTTTTACCCCTAAAGTGGCAATCACAACATTCCTACCTCATGGGATGGTTCTGAGAGTGAGGTAACATATGTAATGCCTGGCACATAGTAAATTTTCAATAAATGTAAGCTATCATTAGTATAATGTATCAAAATCATTTGATTATTTTCTGCTACATCATAAACTCTCTAAGTGTAGTGACTATATTTGAGTTTAATTCAACTAGTAGTTGAATAAAATAATGAATGAATTCAGAGACTATGTCTGAGTTTAATTTGAAATGGTGTGCTAACTCTAAGCTGGGCAATTGCTAGGCGTTAGGAATACAAAGACGGGAAGATAAAGTGAAGGCTGTAAAAGATCTCACAGTCTTATCTATTCACACATAGTACACACAGAGAACCTCAATAAATATAGATTGAATTAATATGTGAGGGCCAGTTACTACCAACTCTTTTTATAGAAGAAGTCATAAGAAATCTGAAAGCAACTTCATTTGAATAAATAGGAAATTTACTCTAAAACCTAAGGATACTGAAAGCTAATAATCAACAATACTTGCAAAGCTGATAACTGACTGAAAAGTACTGTGGTTCTCTTAATCTGTATATATATAACCTGGTTAACTTTATTTAGACTAAAACCAGTAAAAATCTCAATAGAAAGTTTAAAAATGTATCTTGCTCTATTTATTTCTTTTAAGCTAAGCAAGTAATATATTAATATAGTAATATATTCTCTCTCTGTGTAAAGACAGCTAAAACTAAAGTTCTGTCCACAGGTAATGACTTTCAAGTTATTTTTAGATCCTGTCTTTTGTTATCTATGCAGCTGTATGTGTGCATATACATAGAAATGGTAGCATGATCTGTGTTTTATTAAATTTACACAAATTTTACAGTTTGCATTATTTTGTGTTTTATCATTATATAATACACTCATATATAATGCAAACTATGCATCCAACAAAGGTGTATATATTTTTAAAAATTTATCTATATTATGTACACACACACACATATACATACATAGGTATGTTTCTCAGTCCTACTCTGTAACATTAATCTTTTGTTGTTGTTGTTGTTGTTGTTTTAAGACATGGGGTCTCACTCTGTCACTCAGGGTAGTATACAGTCGTGCAATCCTAACTCACTGCAGCCTCGAACTCCTGGGCTCAAGAGATCCTCCCACCTCAGCCTCTCAAGTAGCTGAGATTATAGGCATGTACCACCAAGCCGAGCTAATTATTTTTTCTTTTTTTTTTTTTTTTTTTGTAGAGATGGGGATCTCACTATGATACTTAAGCTGATCTCAAATTCCTGGGTTCAAGTGATCCTCCCGCCTTAGCCTCCCAAACTGCTGGGATTACAGGGTGAACCACCACACCTGGCCTATGTTCTATTCTTATGCCAATATCACAGTGCTTTCATTATTGTGGTTTTGTGGTATGTTTTGGTCTCTGAAAGAATAAGATCAACCTTGTTCTTCTTGTTCAAAAGTATCTTGCATATTTTTATGCATTTACATTTCCACATGGGAAGTAAATATGGCATAACGTTTAAACATCTATTTATCTAAGTTTTCAAATTTAATAATATAAAATTATAAATAATAATCTCTGATCACACTGCCATATTCTGTTTCTAGTAACTGTCTCTCGCCTTTCCCCTACTGCAGTTTATTGGTACACTCTTCCTTTTTAACTTGATCAAATCTACCAAATATCAGGTCCTTTCAAATATCCTGCTGTTGGTTTTTACCAATCAACTTTTTGGTTTGTTTTCTATTTTCATTAAATTCTGCTGTTATCTTTATCCTATTTTTAACTTATTTATAATCTTTCTTGTATTCTAAAAACAAAATTCATTTAAGGCTATAAATCTTCTAAGTGCCATTGTTTACTGCCTCCCACAGGTTCTGAATTACAGGGATTTGAATTTGGTATAATTCTTATTATTCATTTCTAAATTGTTTATAATTTATATTTTATTTTATCTTTAAAGTAAGATTTAGGAATATATTTTTATATCTCCAGGTGGGATAAAGTGGCTTTGACTACTTTATTAATGTTAATTTCTAATTTCATTGCATTATAGTCAGGTAATGTGGCCTGATTTCTTTTTTAACCCTTTCAAACATTGGCTGGGCATGGTGGCTCACACCTGTAATCCCAGCACTTTGAAAGGCCGAGGCGGGTAGATCACCCAAAGTCAGGAGATCGAGACCAGCCTGGCCAACATGGTGAAACCCCATCTCTACTAAAAATACAAAAATTAGCCAGGCGTAGCAGCAGGTGCCTGTAATCTCAGCTATTCGGAAGGCTGAGGCAGGAGAATCACTTGAACCCAGGAGGCAGAGGTTGCAGTGAGTTGAGATCACGCCACTGCATTACTCCAGCCTGGACAACAGAGCAAGACTCTGTCTCAAAACAAAAAACAAAAAAACATAGTAACTCAAAGTTGACAAACACAAGCAATGCGGAAAGGACTCCTTATTCAATAAATGATCCTGAGATAACTGGCTAGCCATAGGCAAAAGACTGAAACTGGACCCCCCTCCTTAAACCGTATACAAAAATCAACTCAAGATGAATTGAAGACTTAAATGTAAAACCTAAAACTATAAAAACCCTAGAAGATAACCTAGAAAACACCATTCTGGATATAGGACCTGGCGAAGATTTCATGATGAAGACAACAAAAGCAATTGTAACAGAAATTAAAATTGGCAAATAGGTTCTAATTAAACTAAAGAGCTTCTGAACAGCACAATAAACTTTCAACAGAGTGAACAGACAACCAACAAAATAGGAGACAATTTCTGCAAACTATGCATCCAAGAAAGATCTAATATTCAGAATCTGTAAGGAACTTAAACAAATTAACAAGTAAAAAGCAAACAACCTCATTAAAAACGGGGCAAAGGACATGAACAGACACTTCTCAAAAGAAGACATACACATGGTCAATAAGCATGTGAAAAAAATACTCAACATCACTAACCATTAGAAAAATGCAAATCAAAACCACAATGAGATACTATCTCATACCAGTCAGAATGGCTATTATTAGAAAATCAAAAAATAACAGATGCTGGCAAGGTTGCAGAGAAATGGGATTACTTATACACTGCTGATGGGAATGTAAATTAGTTCAATCATGGTGGAAAGCAGTGTGTCAATTTCTCAAAGAACTTAAAAGAGAATTACCATTCAACCTAGCAGTCCCATTATTGAGTATATACCCAAAGGCACAGAAATTGTTCTACCATAAAGACACATGCATGTGTTGTGTTCACTGCAGCACTATTCGCAATAGCAAAAACATGAAATTAACCTAAATGCCCATCAATGACAGACTGGATAAAGAAAATGTGGTACATGTTGACATGGTATACTACACAGCCACAGAAATGAGCAAGATCACGTCCTTTGCAGCAACATGGATGAGCTGGAGGCCATTATCCCAAGCAAACTAACACAAGGACAAAAACGAAATACAGCACGTTCTCACTTGTAAGTAGGAGCTCAACACTTGTAAGTAGGAGCTCAACACTGAGTACACATGGACACAAAGAACAGAACAACAGAAATCAGGGCTTCCTTGAGGGCAGAGGGTGGGAGCAGGGTGAGGATCGAAAAACTACCTATGGGGTACTATGCTTATTACATGGGTGATGAAATAATCTGTACACCAAACCCCCATGACACACAATTCACCTGTGTAACAAACCTGCACATGTGCCCCTGAACCTGAAATAAAGGTAAAAAAAGAATAAAACATAGTTGTTTTATGAATATTCCATGTTTTTAAAGTTTCATATATATTAGAAATTTTGTCCATTTTCTGTTTTATCAATGTTGTTAATTGTGTTAGTTTTTCGTCTAACTGAAATGTCAATTTTGGGGAGAAGAATATTTAAGTCTTCTTGATTAACTTGTTGAAACTATAATTGCAGTATTCTCATTGCTCCTTGTATTTCTATCAGTTTGGGATAAATATGTATGTTTTATATAGGTGCATGACTTACATCTTCTAGATAAAGTATACCTTTTAACAGTATAAAACAGATCCTTCCCAGGTAACATTCTTTTGTCTTAAATTCTATTTCATCTGATTTTTTTTTTTTTTTTTTTTTGAGATGAAGTCTCGCTCTGTCACCCAGGCTGGAGTGCAGTGGCACGATCTCGGCTCACTGCAACCTCCGCCTCCTGGGTTCAAGCAATTCTTCTGCCTCAGCATCCTGAGTAGCTGGGACTACAGGTGCATCTGCCACCACGTCCAACTAATTTTTTGTACTTTTAGTAGAGATGGGGTTTCACCATGTTGACCAGGCTGGTCTCAAACTCCTGACCTCACGTGGTCCACCTGCCTTGGCCTCCCAAAGTGCTGGGATTACAGGCATGAGACACCATGCTAGGCCTCATTTGACATCAATATTGTTTCACCTACTTTCTTTTAGTGAGTATTTGCCTACTGTATCTTTTTCCATTCCTCTGTTTTAAACTTTTCGGTTGTATTTTCTTTTCGTTGCATCTCTTATAAACAGCATTTAGCCAGAATTTGACTGTTATTTTTATCCAGACTCTTTCTCTTCTAATAGGAGATTTTAGTGCAGTCACATTTACTGTGATTACTGATGCATTTACATTTAAACTGCTATCCCACGTGTCACTCGGCTCCAGCCACAATGGACTCCTTTCCTTCCTTACACACAATCTATGTCTTGTCTCACAGTCTCTGTACTTGTTTCCCCTATCTTCCTGTGACTTGCTTCCCCTCTTCACTGATGTCTCAGCTCAATGTCCTGTCTCTCCACAGGCCTTTTCTCACAATATCTCTTAACTGTGCTTTAAAAAAAAAAAAATTCGCTATAATTACCTGAACTGATACCTACTAGGGTACTGGCTTAATGTCTATTTCCTTCACTGTAAACTCCATGAGAAAATGGGCCTGGTCTGTTTTGTTCACCACTGTTGGCACTCGGGCCATTTTTTTTTATTTTTGTAATACAGATGGGGTCTCACTATGTGCCAGGCTGGTCTCGAACTCCACCTCGAACTTCCACCTTGGCCTCCCAAAGTGCTGGGATTACAGGTATGAGCCATTGCACCCAGCCCGGGTCATCTTAAACTAAAATATTACAGTGTGTTTTTGGAAGATTCATGAGCCAAAATGGATTTAAGTTTACAGCTGTTTGTGGCTTTATGAATGGCAAAATGGGAAGGTCTGAATTCTCATAAAATCTTACATTTTTTTCCAACAATGTGATCTGCTAATAGGATATGAAATATCAATTTTAGAGACTATTGCATTTTTAAGCACCTTTTATATTTTAATCACTATGTATCTTAAACATTATTAGAAATTTTTGGGGGGGTTTCTCAACTTGGCAAACAGGCAATTCACTTTTAGAAATGGGACAAATATTCAGTTTCAGATGAAAATATGAAGTTTTTGTCAGTATAAAATTCAGCTACTCCTGATTAAATTACTTCCTATTTGCCATTTTGGGCAAAAAGGTCATTGGAAAGCAGCAATTCTCTTCATAGGAGGAAACAGAATTATCTTTTTTCATAATTAAATACTATCTGCCTAGAAATCAGAAAGTCTGTAAGAGATTGTGAGGGAGGCTGGGCCCGGTGGCTCACGCCTGTAATCCCAGCACTTTGGGAGGCCGAAGCAAGTGGATCACAAGGTCAGGTGTTCAAGATCAGCCTGGCCAAGATGGTGAAACCCTGTCTCTACTAAAAATACAAAAATCAGCTGGGTGTGGTGGCAGGCACCTGTAATCCCAGCTACTCAGGAGGCTGAAGCAGAGAAGTGCTTGAACCCGGGAGGCAGAGGTTGCAGTGAGCTGAGATCATGTCGCCACTGCACTCCAGCCTGGGTAACAGAGCAAGACCCCATCTCAAAAAAAAAAAAAGCAATTGTGAGAGAAACATGTTAGCAAGTCTAACACATATCCTTTCTTAAGCTTTCAGGAGATTATTCAGAACTTTCTTCACTCAAAGGACTAGCTCTTTATTTGCCAGATGTCACTTACAAACATACATTTTCCATATTTTATGTGCTTCTTTGGTACCTCCGGTAAGAGTATAAGAGACCCAAAGGGGGAATAATAAGGAAATTTAAAAATCATACAATGTTAACAAAATAGAAACACATCCTTATCTCTGAATTTCTATAGTACCTAATAGAAAAGAAAACAAGAAATGTATATAAAGATATACTACTCTAAAAACCTTTTAGAACAATTTTAGTGGGTTAGAGTCACCCAGGAGGACAGGTTAAAACACCAATGGGTGCTGTCCCCAGATATTCCTATTCAGTCCGCCTGGGGTAAGGCCTGAATAACTGCCTTTCTAACAGTCTCTAGGTGATGCTAACACTGCTGCTCTGGGACCACTTTGAGAACCACTGTTCTAGACTATTATTTCAAATGCTTGCTTTAGGATCAAGGTAAAAGCTATGTAACAAGAATATCAACTATAAAGACAGTTTTCATTTGACCTTTGTTGGGAGAGCAGCTCATGTATCTCTCATATCTATTTTCTTTTATTGCTTAGTTTGAAATTTTTTTGTAAGAGATTTTCATTAAGTAAATTATCTTAACATTCTGAAGGTACAAATAGAGTAGAATGTCATATATCAGAATAGGCTGGCTCAAGCATATATAAATCCAAACAATTTAATGCAAGAGTCCCAATATCAAATGCCTCTAAGTGTCAGACAGGTCAGACAGTTAATACAAATGAGTGAAGTAGGTCAAATAGTGTGAAGAATTAGAGAGGTCATACATAAAGAAGGCAGCTGCCAATCAGCTCCAGACAACCATTAACCAATAATGTAGGTCTACTGTAGCCAGATCTTTCACATTTTCAAAATAAGCTGGAGATCCAACATTTTGTGTAAAATCTCCTAAGTTTTTAACATAAGCAACTAATTTTAAAAAATTAAAAATTTAAACACCGTATAGGACACACAGAAAGGTCTGTGAGCTGGCTGCTGCCAGTTTATGACCTCAGATTTAGAAGAAAGTCTCAGGAGTAATACAAGTCATGCAATGTGCTAACCTGGTCACTGTGCACCACGGGCCCACTCCCCCTAGAAGTCATCTACTTCTAAAATAAAAAATTACTCTCTCTAAAGACCTCCTAAAACTCCTCTGTATAAGTAGCTTGCCCACCAAAACAAGTTTCCTGCCAATGATCTTAGTATGAGAAAACTGTGGCAAAGAGAAATAAATTCTTTACACATTGAAACTACTGATCCAAGAATAATGATTAGAATTAAAGTTGGGAAAAGGCCTGAACAGACATTTCTCAAAAGACATACAAATGGGCAACAGGCATATGAAAAAATGCTCAATATCACTAATCATTAGGAAAATGCAAATTGAAACCACAAAGAGCCGGTACAGTGGCTCATATCTGTAAACCTAGCATTCTGGGAGGCCCGGGCAGGAGGATTATTTGAGGCCAGGTGTTCCAGATGAGCTGGGGCAACATTTCCAGACCTCATCTTCAGAAAAAATTAAAAATTAGCCAGGCGTGTTGGTCCATACCTGTAGTCCTAGGTACTCAGAAGGCTGAGGTGGGAAGATTATTACAGGCCAGGAGTTTGAAGCTGTAGTGAGCTATGATCGGACCACTGCATCCAGCCTGGGAGAATAAGCAAGACCCTGTCTCTTAAACAAAAAAAAAAAAGAGAGAGAGAAAGATATCATCTCACCCTAGTTAGAATGGCTATTATCAATAAGACAGGAAATAACTAATGCTGGTGAAGATGTGGAGAAAGGGGAATGTTCATACGCCATTGGTAGGAATGTAAAGTAATAAAACGATTATAAAAAACAGTATAGAGGTTCCTTAAAAAATTAAAATAGGTCTACTATATGATCCAGCAATCCCACTGCTGGGCATATATCCAAAAGAAAGGAAATCAATATATCAACAAGATATCTAAACTCTCCTATTTATTGCAACACTATTCACAATAGCCAAGATATGGAATCAACCTAAGTGTCCATCAATGGATAAATGAATAAAGAAGATGTGGTATACACACAATGGAATATTATCCGCCAGAAAAGAGAAAGAAATGTTGTCGCTTCTTTTATTGCAACATGGATATTACTGGAGGTCATTATGTTATCTACAATAAGACAGAGACAGAAAGACAAATATCACATGTTCTCACTCATGTGGGAGCTAAAAAAATGGATCCTATGGAGACAGACTGTAGAATGACGGTTAGCAGTGGCTGGGAAAGAGGTGAAAAAGGGATGAAGAGAAGTTGGTTAAGGGGTACAAAAATATAGTCAGAGAGAAGGAATAAGTTCTAATATTCAATAGTATGGTAGGAAAATTATAGTTAATAATTTATTGTATACTTCAAAATGGCTGAAGATTTATAATGTTCCCAACACAAAGAAAAAGTTTGAGGTAATAGATATTCCAATTACTCTGATTTGATCACTACACATTATGAACAGGTACTAAAATATTACATGTATCCTAAAAATATCATAAACAATAATTTTTAAAATTAAAAAGGATTAAAGTGACTGGGTTTTCAAAATCGCTAACTTCTTTTTTTTTTTTTTTTTTTTTTTTTTTTGAGACGGAGTTTCACTCTTGTTGCCCAGGCTGGAGTGCAATGGCATGATCTCGGCTCACCACAACCTCCACCTCCTGGGTTCAAGCGATTCTCCTGCCTCAGCCTCCCGAGTAGCTGGGATTACAGGCATGCACCACCACACCTGGCTGATTTTTTTGTATTATTAGTAGAGACGGGGTTTCTCTGTGTTGGTCAGGCTAGCCTCGAACTCCTGACCTAAGGTGATCAACCCGCCTCGGCCTCCCAAAGTGCTGGGATTACAGGCGTGAGCCACCGCGCCTGGCCAAAATCGCTAACTTCTAAAACATTTAAAAACAAGGAAACTAGGCTTAGAAGTACTACAGATTTGAGGATTCTCAAGCATTCTATCACAATAATGATGTGATTTGGTACCCAGTAGTTAAACATCTTTGCCTGAAGACTGGCTAAACTGAGAAATCAGTCCTTATACACATGTTGAAGACAACTATACAGGCAACATAGAATAGACGCACAATAATTCAAATTTCTTAAGTCTACTCTGATTAGCAGTGGCAGCCTGGTGTGCTGTGTTAAGAAGGATTCTGAAGCTGAACCCTGATTCAGTGGAACAGATGAGTGCCAAAGGCCTAGAAGAGGAGAATAGTAGCAGATGTGCCCCATAATTTGCCACCTTTGAACAGTAAATAAAAACACTGCACCTGTGTTCAGAAACGCTACAGTTCTCCTATAATGTATTAATATAGCAACTAGAATAATACCTTTTAAATATAAATAAGGTCAAGTCATCTCTTCCAATGGTCTTTCATTCCACTCAAGAGTAAAAGCTAAAGTCCTTTATTACACAAAAAGCCCTGCATTATCTCGCTCTCCATTATATCTCTGATATCATTTCCTGCTGCACATCTTATTGATGCCATTCCAAAACATACTGTTTCTTCGTTGTTCTGTAAACACACCAGCCAAGTCCCTGCCTCAGGATCTTTGCATCTGCTATTCCCACTGCCTAAAAATCTCTCCTCTGGATATTCACATAGTTCACATCCTCATCTTCTTACTAATGAGAACTTCCTTGACTACTCTATTTTTAAAAAACTACACACACACACACACACACACACACTCTTTTTGTCTCCTAACCTCCCTTTTGCTTTATATTTTTTACAATACTTGCTACCATTTAACACACTAAATACTTATTTTCCTTCACCTAGAATGAAACCTCCATGAGGGATGGGTTTTTGGCTGTTCTGTTAATGACCCCATCCCTAGAATAGTGTCAAACACATGACATTCAAAAAAAAAAAAAAAAAAACACTGGATAAGTAAGCAAATGAACAAACAGGTAATAAAACAAATGAACCTGGGTTCTATCATGGGTTCAGTGACTCATCAGTTAATTTACCTCAGACGAGTTATTCTGGTCCTTAAAGGATCTCTACCATTAGTTGTATAAACTATGATATTCCTGCCATTTTATAAAAGTAGAAATTAAGTTATGGAAGAATGGCATCATTTCCCCAGGCCAGTCAGTAGTATAGTGGAAAGCCAGAACTAGACAGGCCTACCAGAGTTCAAGCCCAATGCCCAATCTAAGCTTTTTTATAAACAACAGAATTATGACAGATGGAGGATCAAACTTCAGAATTTTAGAATGTAAAAATAAAAAGCTCCTGAAGAGAAAAATCTTTTCTAGTAATAGTCAAGAAGAAAATGCAGACTCCTTAGCTTACTTTTTCCCAAAATTTTTATTGCTCCACTCCTTAAATGCCTATGAACATTAATAAGTGTCTATGGTTGAGGGAAAATGTTCCACAGTAGAGAAAGGAAAACACATCCAGTTTTTCATATGAAACTGGAAAAATTATACATTCATCCTCTGAAAATATTGAGAATAATCCTTTCAGCAGGGTTAAAATTAGGAGAATAGTTAGCAAAACAACAAGGACACCACAAAACAGTGTCAATTGCCCTCCAATCTAATTCTTAAATATAAAATCAAAACCCCAAATAAACTATTAAAGACAGTTGCAATTTCATTTGATGATTGAATACTTCTCTCACCATGAACAATTTCAAATTGGACAAAAACAAAAAGTGAATATAGATTTTGAAAGTGAAAAAGATGCCACTAATCAGGGACCAGAGAACTGCTCAAACATCAATCAAAATACTGTCCTTCAGCTCAGTAGACACTGTCAGGGATGGTTTAGGAGACTCAAAATGCACAAGAAAATGCTTGGGCACTAATGTGTGACATTTCAAATAACTTCCCATGAAGACATAACCATTTATTTCCAACACTACTTACAAACTCGTAGTCTCCATCCTGTGGTATTTTCCAATCTGAAGAATTTTTCAGTGGAGCAGGTACACTCTTGCCAAAGCTGTTGATCTGGTTTTCCTTTTCTTTTTGTTCAAAATATTCAAGAAAAGATGGTTTTGCAGGTTGCATGGTCTCATCCCTTCCTGAAAACCAATAAAAATGAAAAATGAAAAGAAACACTCTAAATTTTAGATAAGTTTAATAAATAGACATATCTCCAGATGGGCTACAATCTCTGGATCAGTGGATATTTCTGTTAGATAAAGGACTCTTCAAGAATCTAGTGAAACTACAAAAAATGCACAAATGCTTGCCCAAAAAATTCTCATGGAATTCCAGAGGAGTTAAGATTTCCCCTAAAATACATTCAGAAATTTCCCTGGGGTCCCTTTTTCTAAATGGAAAGATTTGGGTGATGCAATGATTCTGATAATCTGCAAATAATACATTTGGAGTCTCCTATAGCAAATAGCTCCTGTAATATTTAGAATGAAACAGAAGCAAGCAAAAATATTTAGCATCTATCATATACAATATTCTCTACAGGCATTTAAGTAGGAAGAGGGGATGATACAGTAGGGTGACTTTCTTTGATAATCTCATCATCTAACTGGAATAATGAGAAAAATATACATGAAAAAGAAAACATAAATAAATCACAATTCATCCACTCTATGAAATATTATGTAACTTTAAAAATACTATCTACATATGGCTTCCAATAAACTTACAAAAAAATAGGATACAGTATTATATATACAGTATGATTTTGACTCTATAAAATCATACATATAGGAGAAAAAAAAAAAACTAGGGGAAAATACCCAAAATGTTAACAGGGTTTATCTCTGGTAGTAGGACTATTGGTGATTTTATTTACTTCTCATGAACATTTTTTAAAGAAGTTAGTATTGGGTCAGGCGCGGTGGCTCACGCCTGTAATCCTAGCACTTTGGGAGGCCGAGGTGGGCAGATCACGAGGCCAGGAGATCGAGACCATCCTGGCTAATACGATGAAACCCCGTCTCTACTAAAAATACAAAAAATTAGCCCGGCATGGTGGCGGGCGCCTGTAGTCCCAACTACTTGGGAGGCTGAGGCGTGAACGCAGGAGGCAGAGCTTGCAGTGAGCTGAGATTGCGCCACTGCACTCCAGCCTGGGTGACAGAGCGAGACTCTGTCTAAAAAAAAAAAAAAAAAAAAAAGAAGTTAGTATTGAACAGGTATTAAATAAATAGAATTGATTAAAAGAATTATATGTGCCCAGTTCTTGCATGCTGTGTGGTCAGGGAAGACTGGTAAAAGGGGACTTAGATGATGCCTCAAACCATCCTGGAGAAAAGCATCAGCAGTTACATAGCAGCAGTAACCGTTAAGACAGCAGAATACAGCAGCTATTGGTTATTAGTAACAAGAGCAGAAAGAATAATTTTACCTGGCATGATTTAAAAATCAAGCTAGCTGAATGTACCTGTTTCAAAGGTTGAAGTATCTTTGTGCCTGTGATTAGTATTCTAATATAGGGAAATATAGGAAGTACTTTTCATTGCTTTCCATGAACATAGGGGTTTATACGGCCCTTTCCCATAGTAATCAGGAAAAACAACCAGAAGGTTCAGCACCTTAAGAAGTAGATGAGAAGGTATCTAGAAGATAAAGAACAGCAAGTGTTTCTCTCCAGGCACCCTTGGTCTATGCAATCTTACTTATTTCATGACACTTCCTAGTCCTTCAGGCCAGCCGCTCTACCTCTCAGAACGTTTGTCATTTTTCTCACTATCACCATTGCTAAGATCAACAGCAGCCAATCCTATATCTGCCCATATCCACACACTGCCAATGGTTTCCTACTACACTGTTTTCTCCTCACTAATTAAGAATTAAATACATTATTTGCTAGGACCAATCAGCAAGTATATGGTGTTTTGTTTTGTGTGCTCTAGGTATGATGTTAGAGCCATGATTATGCAACTGCACTCCAGCCTGGGAGACAGAGTGAGACACGGTCTCAAGAAATAAAAAGGAAAAATCACTCTTTGACCACTTTATTGTGGTAACAAAAAAGAGCAACTCCTTTGTAGGAAATACAAACAAAAGAGGGTATCTTCTTTCTCAGGAAATACACACTTAAAATTTGAGAGTACGCTGCATATATCACGCACCAACCTCTCTCATCTCATTATTTCTGTCATTCATGTCTGTTTATCCATCCATCCATTCATCTTTATATATGCACAGATAAATGACTAAATTGAGTTCATCAATAAAAATGGTGACTTCTGGACAGAAATAAGAGGTAATTTAAAACTTTTTCTCCAATGGAATTTACAAAAACCATAAGGGCGTCATTCTTTTGTAAAATTTATTATATCCAACAACAAAACAATATATTTCTATGGTTCTTCATTAATTACTTTCAGTTGCAATACAGGTGGACTTAAGAAATTGAATCTTTAAACCAAGGATGATGAAACACTAAAGATAACATTTCTGTGGTCTAATTCTAAACCATGTCATAAAAATCAAAGAAATGTCTGTTAAGTGAGAATATAATTATTTGTCTAATTTCTGTCACTGTTCAGATGAAAAAGTGAGAACATCTGCTTGCCTCATATTTGAGTTCTTCTTTCTTATCAACCCACTTAAAAATTTCTAATTTTTGGAGTTAAAACACCAACTGTTCTTTGTCTCTTTCAACAATGAAAATCCACAAATAAGAAAGTCTATCTAAAATGTATTTGCTTTTACCTTCTGATATCAATACCGGGGACCTGATTATACCTGACATTTATTAGAATTCAAAGTTCCAAAAACTAAAGTGAAATAAAAAGAGAAGTTTTTTTATCTAACCACATATTCAGATATAAGCTGCAAGTAAAATGCACATATGTATTAGAAATTTAATTATAGCAAAATGATTAGTTAAAATGTTACATTTATCAGATTGCCAAAAAGCTAAACTTGATTTTAGAGACAGAAGCATGGAAAAATTCCTCTCCTCAAATTTTATGTTATGTATATTTTACCATAATTTAAAAAAATGGAAAGTAAATCCCTATCCTGCAGTGGAAAGATTTAGATTCTGGTTCTGACTATATGATCTTGGTAAAACCACAGCTTCCCAATCTGCAAAAAGAAGACACAGGGCCGGATTATATCTAATGTTCCCTGCAGCTTTGAAAAATTCCGTGATTTTATGACTTGGCAGTAGCATATGAAAACATATTTATGCTCAGTTATTAATAACTATTCAAAAGAAGAAGTTCTTATCTCTAGTAGGATTATGATACTGGATGCCTCTAATCTAAAACATGCTACAACTAGATGTGTACGGGCATAAAGCAAAGACCAAAGTGAAAAATAGTTAAGACTCAAGAAATATTTTAGTGACAAGAGTATCTCTGATTCTTTGGATTTTTTGTTGTTGGTGGTTTAACAGATGGAAGAGGTGACTCAAACTGTAATAAAGATATCGTCTAGAGATGCAGATGAAATATTTTATGGAACTAAAGTGAAAAATTGAATGAACTGACTGATAAGGGAAGCTACCTTAACCGGCAAGAAACAGCAGACACTCAAAAATAATTAGCTGATCCTTGCATTTAGTGATTCCAGAAATTAAATGCCTCTACCATAATGGTTCTTTCTTTATGTGTGAGAGTGCTTTACTGACATGTTAAGTTTATATGAAGAAGACAGCATTCCTATTGTGAATAACACTGTCATTACATTGCAGCACCTGTTCTAAGTCTGATTTTATAGACTGATAATAATTCTCAGTAAACAGATTTGCATTCCTATCACAATTAGTATCTAAGATAAATTGTTTTTAAAAATGGTCACAACAATTTCCTCTTGGTATCTTCATCCTTACCTTACTCCCTCTTACAATGGCTCTGGGCCTGGCTATCTAACCTGCTTTGGTCATTGAGACAATAGCAAATGTACAGCAAGAAGAGACTTAAAAATTCTTGTGTAGGCTGGGCATGGTGGCTCATGCTTGTATTCCCACCACTTTGGAGGCCAAGGTGGGAGGACTGCTTGAGCCCAGGAGTTCGAGACCAGCCTGGGCAACATAGCAAGACCTGGTCTCTACAAATAACAATTTTTTTAAAAAATTAGCTGGGTGTGGTGGCACGCACCTGTGGTCTCAAATATTTGGGAGGCTGAGGCAGGAGTATCACCTGAGCTCAGGAGGTCAAGGCTGCAGTGAGCTATGATCGCACAACTGCACTCCAGCCTGGGTAACAGAACAAGACCCTGTTTCAAAAAAAAAAAAAAAAAAAAAAAAGTCTTGTATATTTTACTATAATATAAATAAACCTGATTGAGCCTGCTGGATGGTGAAATACTATATGGAGAGGCCCAAGTCAACAAATGTCTCAACAAATAAATCAGCCATCCCCAGCAGTTATTGCACCAGCTGACCACAGAGCACAGCTAACCAGCTCAGACCAGAATTGCCTGCCTACATGAGTCCAACCTAACTGCCCACTTACGGAATCATGAATCAAGTTAAATAAAATGGCTATTTTAAACCACTAAATTTTAGGGTGGTTTATAATGCAGCAAAAGCTAACTGATACAGTTTCAGTATCTCTATCTCACATAAACATAAACATACACACACACACGCATAAACATACACCCCTAAATCTCGAAAAAGAGTTCTATTCTTTGGAAACTTAGGTTCAAATTCAACTAACATTCACTAAATACCTTCTACATTTCAGGCTTTCTACTAGGTGCTTTCACATAATGGTCTCATCCAAACTGCACATCCAAACTGCATGACCACCATATAAAGTAGAGGGGGAAAAGCCTTACACTTAATAGGCATCTATCAAGTGCCAGAAAATGTACTATATCACTTAATCTTCAAAGAGTCTTTTGAGATATGTGTCATTATGCCCCTTTTACAAGTGAGAAATTTGCAGATTTCTAAGCTAGTAACCAACAAGGATGGGACTTGAATGCCAAATGTCAGGTTTTAAGTTTAGTGAGCTACATCTCATATTGTACAGTCTCTGAAATCAAAATAAAGATTCTTGACATGTTAGGACTGCCATTAAACTAAGTGCGGAAAGAGCGGGGAAATGTAATTTTCCCAGTAACCTTATCTTTGAACTTTTCTTTCAGCACCCGTTAGCTAGATAGATGATCAAGTGTGCTGGACAGCAGCCTGTCAGGTTGAAAAGCATAAGAGAATCATTCCAAGCTGATTAAAGGCCATGCTGTCCCCCAGGGCTTCAGCTAGCTGGTGGGTTTTTTGTTTTAACTTGAGCTAGTGTATTTTTTCAGATATATCCCAAGAAATAAAGATGTTCAGCTGAATGATAATACAAGAAACCTAAAGCCGTAGAAAGAATGGACTGAAGAGAGAAATCAAGCCTTGAAAATACCACATCTTGCTCTGATTCTTTTATCTGATGCCGGAAATGCATGAATTCCTATACTAAGACTGGCCTATTTTTCTTTGTAAGCAGCATTTGTCAAGCTAAATGAACAATCTGTCTAAGCCTACAGACAAAGCAATGAATTCATAAGCAACTGTATCTTTCATTTATTTTTCTTTGAAAAATGCTACGTAAAAGCAGAAGGAAGCAACAACCCAAATGTCTATCAGCTGATGAACAGATAAACAAAATGCAGTGTATTCATACAGCGGAATATTATTCAGCAACAAAAAGAAATAGTGATACATGCTATAACATGGATAAACCTCAAAAACATTATGCAAAATGAAAGACACCATTCTCAAAAGGCCACATGTTATATGATTCCATTTACACAAAATGTCCAAAATAGGCAAATCTATAGAGACAGAAAGTAGATTAATGGTTGCCTGGGGGTGAGAGGCGAATGAGAAGTGACTGCTAACAGGATTAGAGTTTTTTGAGGGGATGATAAAAATGTCTTGAATTCAATAGTGCTTAAAGTTGCAACACCTTGTTAATATCCTAAAAAAACACTGAATTCCACGCTTTAAAATGGCAAATTTTATGACATATAAATTATATCTCAATTTAAAAACAGTGGCCAGGCATGGCGGCTCATGCCTGTAATCCCAGCACTTCAGGTGGCCAAGGCAGGAGGATGGCTTGAGGCCACGAGTTCGAGACTAGACTGAGCAACATAGTGAGACCCTGTCTCTACAAAAAAATTTTTTTTTAAATTAGCCGGGCATAGTGGTGCACACCTGTAGTCCCAACTACTCAGGAGGCTAAGGCAGAAGGATCACTTTAGCCCAGCTCAAGACTGCAGTAAGCTATGATCATGCCACTGCACTTCAGCCTGGGCAACAGACCAAGATCCTGTCTCCAAATTACAAAAAAAAAAAAAAAAAAAAAAGTGAAACTTTAAAAATTAGATAGAATTTTAAAAATTAGATTGTGGTGATGGTTGCACAACTCTGTGAATAAACTAAAAACCATTAAACTGTACACTTTAAATGAATAAATTGTATGGTGTGTAAATTATATGTCAGTAACTCAATTTTTTTTAAGCAGCAAGACACCTTTCCTTTACTATTTGCTCTTATTTCTGGATTCATATGAACTACAACATAATGCCTGGGTAGTCATAACTGGGAAGGACCTTGACCAAAGACTGAAGCCCACTGTTCCATTGGAATGACCATCTACTAGACCTTAAACTTCATGACCTTCAATTTCACACCTTCATTTTCCAGACTGTCACTAAGTAAACCACAATGGTCAACCTACTATTTCCTTAATTCCTACAATGACTCTTTTCTACTTAAATCGTAATTAATTCTGTGCAAACCAGAGAACTGGGCAGAGTCTGCCTTTTTTTCTCTGTTTCATGCATGAATGTTTGCAGGAAAAAAAAAAAAAAACAACTCTGGTAATCCTGCTAATGTTTTCCTCTGGCTTGGAATAATATGCCTTACTGTGCAATTCTTATCACAGGGTTTGTTCTTTTCTAACATTTGTTATGAGTGTGTGGTTTTGGGTTTTGTTTTTGTTACCAGGCACCTAAGTGCTTTACATGTATCAGCTCATTTAATTACACTGGTTACTATCCAAGTAGCTGTGTACGGCCATAAATATTCCTTTGAATGTCCTTTGAAACCACTAAGAATTGCTGGAATCATAAGTTATAAGGTTCCCTGGAGCCCAGAATAACTCTTCCAGTTAAGCAGTTTCAGTAATTGCCTCTATATGAATGGACTTAATTTCTGGGCAATGGTGCTCTAGCTGTTTTAATTCTGGTGAACTGAAATATATCAATTCAAAGAATCTAAATCCAAAATTCAAAGGGTTACTAACTAGAGCAATAGTGGCAGCACATCTAAAAAGATAAAAAATGTTCACAGGTGAGAATGGTCCACATCTTGGTTCTTGCAATAATTTCCTAATTGGTCTCACCTTTTACAGTCTTTTGACACTCCATTTTATCACTTTCCTAGTCAAAGTGTCTTCAGATACCCTATTAACAGGAGAATCAGGTTCAAACTCCTTACTTTCGAATTCAAAGTCTTCCAAAATCCAGTCAACACCCACATCTGCTTCAGCCAATCTGAATAATGAAAACACACTTCTACCTTTCTGACTTTGCACCTGCCTGTAACATCCTTCCCCAGCCTTCCTGCATATATGAGTCATTGCCTTCCTTTTCACAAATCCTTTAACGCTTTCCTGTACCACTTACCTAGCATTTGTCTTAGTTATCATTACCTTCATATGTAGAGGTCCTTTCTCCTACGTTGCATCATTATCAAATACTATTATTTGAAGCGCCTAGAGTAATGCTCTATACACATAAGGAATCAGAACAATTAGAACAGTACACATGCCATAAGTATTAGATAATGATAGTGACAAATGTCATCTTCCCCTTTTAATATATAAGTTACTGAAAGCAGTGAATGCCTCATTTGGTTTTCATACTCTACATGTTAATGACACATAGTGACTATCTAATAAATGCTTCTTGGTTGGTATTAAATATTCATTATAAACAAATACTGATTCCAAATTGATATTTCTAGAGCACAAACATTTGAAAAGAATCATCTGCTTTTTCTTTATAGATCCACTTAAATTGATATTTAAAAATGTATCTCCATTTTCTTGCTGAACAAAAGAAGGTCAGAACAGCAAGCTTAGAACAAAAGAGAAATAATATATTCCACTAACTGATGAAGAAAGATTTATCTGCCTCTTAGGCTTAAGGACCAAAGTATATCTTTTGTGATTCACTTTCCTATGTTCTTCATTACCATTATGCTACTGCCCTCTCTTGAAAAATGTATTTCCCCCATGGCTGTTCTTGGCACTCCTTTTACCAATATAACTATACTGGAGCAGCTATCTTTCAAAATATATAGGCCTTGAGCCCTTCACCCAAGTTACACTGAGATCTGGTACTTTCATATCCTAAAATGTGGTCTGGCAGCGTGTTCTGAATGAATTTTCAGGCACCAGGAGTCTGTGCTTTTTGGCTCATTCCAAAAGAATCAAGAATGCTAATGGTTTCCAAAGATAAAAGGGGGCCCAGCATCTGGATACAATAAGAAAAACTGCACAAACAATTAGGATTTAGTCTGCACTCTGGCAGGACAATCTTGAATTATTTTTGAAACTGTGAGAAAAACCTAAGTACCAAGATGTCTGCTCTTCTATTGTAAATCTCACCCATGAGGGAGCTACTGATAAAATGCACAGTGAACCACAGGGGTTATCTTTCGGGGGTGGAAAAAAATCCAGTCGGTAATAAATTCCACTGTATTAAGATAAGAGGCTGAAACTTTACAAAAGAAGGCCCATGTGTATCTAAAGTCTGGCCCTCTTAAAAATCTGTCATCTTGTATTCTGAGCTATTTAACAGATTCTCAAAACATGTATCATCTTATTGCCAAGGAATTTAAAACACAGACACACACAGACACACACCACACAGAGCCTCCCTCTCTCTTCTCGGCACAATGGTAAAATGTTACTGAAACTAACAAGTGACCATCCCTTAGCTCAACCATGTTCATGCCAGCACTCAGGCATTCTTGGGGTGGCACTTACAAAACACCATTAATACCAAGAGTAAAAACTAAAAGTTAATAAAAAGTTAGTATCAAGAGAAATGGAATTAGGAAGAAGAAAAGTAGCACTGTTGAAGAAATGTTTAGGTCCAATGAAAAAAACACTCTCATACATTAAAAGACTTATTATAATACCTTCCATTTTTGAGCATTTACACATTAAATATTTTACACATACAATCTCATATCATCTTGACAAAACTACAAAATAGGAACTTTGGTGCCCCATTTTTTCAGACCAGGAAACTGAGGTTCAAAAAAGAAAGAACTTGACCAAGATGACGTAGTCTGTAAGACCCTGAGCGAAGTTTCAAGCCAAAGACTCTGAAGCTAAAAATCAATGTTCACTCCACTACTCCTTTGTCCTTCTCTTGCCCTTACTCAGAGATAGGGTCCCAACAAAATCAAATGTTTTCAGCTTTAGTTTTGGGGTGCATAACTGCACTAACGCTGTCTGAAACTCTCATATGATGCTGACTGTGAGTGGCAAGCATACACCAACACAATACTCTGATGATAGATGTTTAAATCCTGAAGGGATCAGAAATTGAACGGTAAGGCTACTGTGGTAAAAGAAGTGTTAAAATACTTGCAGTACTTTATGTCCTAATTACTGTACTTGCAAATGCCATAATCTGAGTCAGAGAGAATAAGACAGATAACACACAAGGGAGACAATGTTCTAACAACCCCTTTCAAACTGCAGATGGAAAGAAAATAGGCTCTGAGTCAAGAATTCCTATCTTATGCAGCTCTGAAATCAGTATCTGATGGACGGTGTGGAAGTAAAATCATTTTGACAACAGCATAGCCTTTCACCTGATTTCAACATGAGGAAACTCACAGCAACAATAGGTGCCTTCGTGAAACTTAGGACTTTCTGAGGAACTATAAACACATAATGTTTTTACCACAAAATACTATCTCAGTAATTTAACTAAAACATGTCTCTTAGTTGCCCTAACTTAATTACGTCATTATGCTCTAAAATTCTATTTCAAAGAGATTAATGTGGCTGTTGCTCTGGGAGAAAAATTAGAATCTTATGCACTAAGTACAAGTTTTAAAGAGGAATCATCATCTCACTCCCTTCAACTCACTGAATCTAATTTGAAGGCTTGGTCAGGGGAAACATTCTTTCAATTAGTAGTCCAAATTCTGCCTCCCATTGACCTATTAAGCCTGGAGATGAGGAGGGGTGACCAGGGCTATGCATCTCTTGGGAACGTGGTAAGGACAAGAAAACCATGACATTATCGCCAATAAATCCTGAGAGGAAGAACCGTCGCATGTCAAATCTTTAGTGGATGAGTACATGTTATTACAAGTGGCCATCCTTCGGCTTGTCATTTCCTCATGAGGGGCAAAAGCATTTAACTGCTAAACTACAAATCTGTGCAAATTAAGCTACTTCAGTTGCTCCAAAGTGTTTTTGTTATCTCTGCCTCTAAAAAAAAAATTTTTTTTGCTTTCAAACGTATAATTTACTTTTTAAATATTTAATAATGTTGTGAAAGCTTGGATTCTTTCTACGTCAAGTATAAAATTAATCCTTTCCATTTTACTTTATTTTATTTTATTTTGAGACAGAGTCTTGCTCTGCCACCCAGGCTGGTGTATAGTGGTACGATCTTGGCCCACTGCAATCTCCGCCTACCGGGTTCAAGAAATTCTCCTGCCTCAGCTTCCTTAGTAGCTGGGATTACAGGCACGCCCCACTACGCCCAACTGATTTTTTGTATTTTTAGTAGAGATGGGGTTTCGCCATGCTGGTCAGGCTGGTCTCGAGCTCCTGACCTCAAGTGATCCACCCACCTCGGTCTCCCAAAGTGCTGAGATTACAGGCATGAGCCACCACATCCTGGACCGTTTTCATTTTAGCTCTAAATATTAACACCGTATTTCATAATGATCAAATAAAACAGAAGAAATTCCTCTCCTTTAAAAAAATGGTTGCTTGAAAACGGATAATGGTGAAACTATTTTTCTGCATATTAAGATAAAAGAAAGAGAAAATACATAATTTAATATAAAACAGAGAAAATATGTAAAAAATTCCATCATTTTCACGTACTACCAATTGTATTCAGTGCCACCAATATATTACTTTGGATGACATATGTGAGTAATACCAAAATTAACAAAACCCACAACCACACAGTGACAATCTTAACAATTTAACAATTTTAACAAATCTCCTTCAGAAGCTTAGAAGATCAAGTATCAAAAATTGGTAAAGAATAGACAAATGAAAGACAATTAGCAACTGATTGCTAATTACATAGATTCCTGCACCAAACAATTAGAAAATACATTATTTTTAAGACACACAAAGCACATTTAATGAAAATTAATAACGTTAGGCCACAATGTCTCAAAAAATAACAAAGAATTGATATAACACAGGCCACACTCTTCAACTGCAATTCTATAAATTAAAAATTTTAAATAAGCAGTTTTTAAAAATCATACATTTGCTATTAAAAAACACTTCTGAATAACTCATGGGTTAAAAAATAAATGTGTACAGCACAAGCACTACGCACTGGAAAAAAATATTTACAATATACCACACATGAAAATGTATGGAATACAGCTAAAACAGAACTAAGAGAAAAAGTTACAATGTTGATTAAATGTATTAGTAAGCAAGAAAATTAAAACGCTAACTAAAAAAGACAAAAACAACATCAATTAAAGAATTTTTTTTAATAAAATCTCTTAAACTAAAAATAGATCAAAACTTATTTAGCCTGTTAAGGGGTATTGACCAAATTCTGCTGCAAAATCAGACTCGATGGTAAAAAATCCCAAGAATTTTCTTTAAAGTGAGCAACAAGACAAGAATGTCCACTACCAGCTCTACTATGCAACACTGTATTGGAGGTCTTAATAAGAAAAAAAAACCTTGGCCAGGCTTGGTGGTTCACACCTGTAATCCCACTACTTTGGGAGGTTGAGGAAGGAGGATTACCTGCACCCAGAGTTCCAGACCAGCCTGGGCAACACAGGGAGATCCCATCTCTACAAAAAAAAAAAAAAAATCACAGGTGTGGTGGCACATGCCTGTGGTCCCAGCTACTCAGGTGGCTGAGGTAGGAGGATTGCTTGGCCCCAGGAATTCAAGGCTGCAGTGAGCTAGGATCGTGCCACTGCATTCCAGAGTGAGACAGTGCCTCAAAAAAAAAAAAAAAGAAGAAGAAAATTATATGTAAAGATCAAAAGGAAAAACTATAATCATAATTCATAGACAATAAGACTGTCTCCATTTTTTTAAAAAGGCAATCTCCAGAAACCCTGTTACAATGAATAAAACAGTCCATAAATATCTACAGTAGTTGTCTATAGAAGAAAAATGTTAGAAACAAAAGTTTTTTAAACTATGCCATTTGTAGCAACAAATAAGTATCTAAAAATAGATTTAACAAAAAGCTCTAAAACATCTTTGTGGGTACAATTATAAAATTATCTAAGAATATAAAAGATAGACCAAACAGATTGAAAGATAAATAAACCATGTTCATGCATAGAAAGAATTAACGTAGAGATGGCAATTCTGCCTAATTAATGTGTATCCAATGCAATTAAGTCAAAATTCCAGTAGTATTTTATAAAATTTGATACACTGATCCTAAAATTTATATGGGAGAGGCCGGGTGCAGTGGCTCATGCCTGTAATCCCAGCACTTTGGGAGGCCGAGGTAGACGGATCACGAGGTCAGGAGATCGAGACTATCCTGGCCAACACGGTGAAACCCTATCTCTACTAAAATACAAAACATTAGCCGGGAGTGGTGGTGCGCGCCTGTAGTCCCAGCTACTTGGGAAGCTGAGACAGGGGAATTGCTTGAACCCAGGGGGCAGAGGTTGCAGTGAGCTGAGATCGTGCCACTGCACTCTAGCCTGGTGACAGAGCAAGACTCCATCTCAAAAAAAAAAAAAAAAATTATGTCGGAGAATAGTGATATAAATTTCAAGAAGTAATCTGTGATGAAAAGAAAAATAAGGGGATGGGAAATCTATTGTAGACAAATGGTCAAAGAAGGACTGAGAAGGTGACAGGATCAAAGACCTGGATAGAGGGAGGAAGCAAGTCTTTCAGATGGAAAAATAAAACAGATTACTAGAGCCCATATTGTAAACAAAAACAAATTCCTGATCTATATCAGGAATATATATACTTTTACTGTAATTTACTGTAACGTAAGCCTTAGTCCTGGCTCCCAACAACTTGACTTAAAAAATATATATATATATGTATGTTCTACACAAGAACTTTCAAGTCAGTCCTACACAAGAAATATTAGGTTTTTTAAAAAATTTATTCAGTTATTCAAGTAAGGCCATTTTAGCTGATTACAGTTTAAAAACCATATGCATGGTACCACGCTACAGAAAAAGAACACCAATTGTGTCAAGTCCACTGAGAAATCTGGGAAGGGAGAGAAAAAGTGACCATTTTGAGATGTTTTGGCTGACTTATTTGAACTTTGCCAAGTATGAGGTATCCAGTCTCCCAACTAAATAAAATAAAGACATTGTCCTAGTGTCACTGTGGTTACTTAAAATACACTTAAGAATGAATAAATAGTGGTCTTGTTCTAGCATGAAGCCTACCTTTATATAAAGGGGATTTGTGAACTCAAATGGGAACACAATTATAACCCATTAACTTAATACAGAGCTCCCTCTGCTGGCCCAGAGAATGCACAATGATCCTAACACTGACAGACCCTCTCATGTCACCTCAATAATGTATCCTGCTGTTTGGGGAGGTAAACAAGGTTATTCTAGAGCCCTTATTCAAAAACAAAAACAACAACAAAAACAAGAACATATCTAGACAAATAGAAGAAACCTTCCAAAATCCCCAATCTAATATTTTATCCAGACAGAGGTTTTCAAAGTAACATGGACCATGGTTTGCCTCTTTCGTTCTCACATGTATGCTTGAGGCCACTTAAAAGCAATCAAATCCCACCTTAATCCCTTCCCTCCAACTGCAAGATGACTCCTTCCTATAGATTCAGATATATACATCCAAAACAAATTCCCTCAGAGGTAACAATATCATTAGTTTATCAGAGGCATGCCCCCTTTGAAAACCATCTGTCCTTTCCTTCTGGAAATCCTGAGGACATATGTAGAGTAACTGGTTATCAAAACAACCAGCAAGGAGAAGTACATTACTACAAGCTGAGACTTACCAACATATGATCTGTAACATAAGCCTTAGTCCCAGCTCCCAACACTTGATAAAAGGGCTCTGCTAGAAGTAGTATAATCTAATGATTCAGAACATAACCTCTGAAATCAAACATATCTGGGTTCAAATCTTGGCTTTTCTATTACTCATTATACAATCACAAGCATGTTACTTAATCTCTGCAATTGGGTTTCAACTGCTATTAAACAGGGAGTGGTTCCATTTACCACACAGCAAGGTTGTAATGATCAAAATATGTGAAATGCTTAAAGGATAAATCATAGTGTGTGGTATATATTAAGTGCCTAATCACTAATAATTATTATTAGCAGTTATAACATCTATCCTATTGAGTATAACACATAAGTTACATATAATAAATAATTGGGAGGCTGGGCGTGGTGGCTCACGCCTGTAATCCCAGCACTTTGGGAGGCAGAGGCAGGCGGATCACGAGGTCAGGATTTCGAGACCAGCCTGCCCAATATGGTGAAACCCCATCTCTACTAAAAACATAAAAATTAGCCGGGTGTGGTGGCATGCACCTGTAATCCCAACCTCAGGAGGCTGAGGCAGCAGAATCGCTTGAACCCGGGAGGCACAGGTTGCACTAAGCTGAGATCGCACCACTGCACTCCAGCCTGGGCAACAGAGCAAGACTCCATCTCAGAAAAAAATAAATAAACAAATAAATAATTGGGAAGTCCTAGCCAGCGCAACCAGGCAAAAGAAAGAAATAAAATGCACTCAAATAGGAAAAGAAGTCAAACTATCTCTCTTTACTGACAATATGATTCTATACCTAGAAAATCCTAAAGACTCTGTCAAAAGGCTACTAGAATTGATAAGCACCTTTAGTAAAGTTTCAGGATAAAAAAATGTACAAAAATCAGTAGCATTTCTCTACACAAACAATGGCCAGGCTGAGAGTGAAATCAAGAACGCAATCCTACTTACAACAGCCACAAAGAAAATGAAATACCTAAGAATACAGGTAACCAAGGAAGCGAAGGATCTCTACGAGAACTACAAAACACTGCTGAAAGAAATCAGAGACAACACAAATAAATGGAAAAACGTTGTATGCTCATGGATAGGAAGAATCAATATAATTAAAATGTGTATACTGTCTGAAGCAATTTACAGATTCCGTACTATTCCTTAAAATTGCCAATGACATTCTTCACGGAACTAGAAAAAACTATTCTAAAATTTATATGGAACCAAAAAGAGCCCAAATAGCCAAAGCAATCCTAAGCAAAAAGAACAAAGCCAGAGGCAGTGCACTACCCGACTTCAAACTATAAGACTATAGTAACCAGAATGCTGTTCTGGTACTGGTACAACAACAGACACACAGACCAATGGAACAGAATAGGAAACTCAGAAATAAAGCTGCACACCTACAACCATCTGATATTCGACAAGGCCAACAAAAACAAGCAATGGGTAAAGGACATCCTGTTTAATAAATGGTACTGGGATAACTGACTAGCCATATTAAGAAGATTGAAAGTGGATCCTTACCTTTCACCATATATAAAAATTAAGTGAAGATGGATTAAAGATTTAAATGTAAGACCTCAAGCTATAAAAATCCAAAAAGAAAACCTAGGCGATACCCTTCACAACATTGGCCTTGGCAAAAAGTTTTTGGCCAAGTCCTCAAAAGCAATTGCAACAAAAGCAAAAATTGAGAAGTGGGACCTAAACTAAAGAGCTTCTGCACAACAGCAAAAGAAACTGTCAACCGTGTAAACAACCTACAGAAAGGGAGAAAATATTCACAAACTATACATTCAACAAAGGTCTAATATCCAGAATCTATAAAAAAAAAAAAAAAAAAACTTACACAAATCAACAAGCAAAAAACAATTCCACTAAAAAATGGGCAAAGGACATAAACAGACACTTCTCAAAAGAAGACATACAAGCGGCCAACAAATATATGAAAAAATGTTCAGCATCACTAATCATCAGAGAAATCCAAATCCAAACCACAATGAGATAGATATCTTATACCAGTAAGAATGGCTATTACTAAAAAAAAGGTCAGAAAACAACAGATGCTTGTGAGGCTATGGAGAAATGGGAATGGTTATATACTGTTGGTAGGAATGTAAGTTAGTTCAGCCACTGTGAAAAGCAGTTTGCTAATTTCTCAAAGAACTTAAAACAGCAATCCCATTTGACCCAGCGATCCCATTACTGGCTATATACCCAAAAGAAAATAAATCATTCTACCAAAAATTCACATGCACTCATACGATGAGCTTACTATCACACTATTCACAATAGCAAAGATATGGAATCAACCTAGGTGCCCATCAATAGTGGACTGGATAAAGAAAATATGATACATATATGCCATGGAATACTACACAACCATCCACGTAAGCAGCCATAAAAAAAGAATGCAATTAGGCCAGGCGCAGTGGCTAACGCCTGTAATCCCAGCAATTTGGGAGGCCATGGCGGGTGGATCCTTTGAGGTCAGGAGTTTGAGACCAGCCTGGACGACATGGTGAAACCCTGTCTCTACTAAAAATACAAAAATTAGCCAGGTGTGGTGGTACACGCCTGTAATCCCAGCTACTCAGGAGGCTGAGACAGGAGAATTGCTTGAACCTGGGAGGCAGAGGTTGCAGTGAGCCGAGGTCGCGCCAACGCACTCTAGCCTGGGCGACAGCGCAAGACTCTGTTAAAGAAATGCAATTATGTCCTTTGCAGCAACATGGATGGAGCTGGAGGCCATAATTCCAAGCGAACTAACACAAAAACAGAAAACCAAATACCACATGTGTTCACTTAGTGGGAGCTAAACACTGAGCACACATGGATATAAACATGACAATAACAGACACTGCAGACTACTAGAGGTGAGAGGGAGAAAGGGGACCATGGGTCGAAAAACTAGCTACTGGGTGCTATACTCATTACCTGGGTATAATATATTTATGCATCAAGCCTGCACATGTACCCTCGTATGTAAAATAAAAGTTGAAATTTTTAAAATAAATAAATGAATAAATAATTGTTTCGAACAAACAAAAGCCATCCCTGGATTCTCAGTGAAAGACAGCACCAGAATCACCATAACTATGATGAGTTTTCTATTATGGATCTAACGCCTATGAATATAATAGGCAACCAAAACAAATCAGAAGCTCTGTGGAATGAAGACAGCATAGACTCTGAAGTGCTTTCTTTTTTTTGTTTGTTTGTCTGAGACGGAGTCTCGCTCTGTCACCCAGGCTGGAGTGCAGTGGCGCGATTTCAGCTCACTGCAACCTCCACCTCCTGGGTTCAAGCTATTCTCCTGCCTCAGCCTTCCGAGTAGCTGGGACTACAGGCGCCCACCACCGTGCCCGGCTAATTTTTGTATTTTTAGTAGAGATGGGGTTTCACCATATTGGCCAGGCTGGTCTCGATCTTCTGACCTTGTGATCCACCCGCCATGGCCTCCCAAAGTGCTGGGATTACAGGCGTGAACTACTGTGCCCGGTCAACTCTGAAGTGCTTTCAATTTCCAGCTCCACCACTTACTAGCCATGTGACCATGAACAAGTAACAATCTCTGAACCTGTTCCTTTATAGAGAAAGTGGAGAAACATCATCTCTGTAGACAGTTAAGATAGCGGAATGAGCTGAAGTGCTAAGGTCTCCCCTCCTGTTATAAACACACAGAAACTCAAGACTTAAAAAACAAACAAACAAACAAAAAACAACCCATAGTGCTCAGAACCAGAAAACGAAAACTTCCAGATGCCAAAAGCAGGAAAGAAACCCACAGCACTGAGCCGAGTGGCCTACTGGGAAAACCAAATCACAAGGACTTTAGCTTTAAAGCTGATGTGCAAATAGCAATCAGGATAAGGCAGAAGGCAAGACATACCTGTAAAGGGGGAAGCCAGAACTCAATTCCCAGCATAAAGATAGGAGCCAGGACAATACTGCCCAGAAGCTTAAGAAGATGACTTAGAAATGGCTTCTGCTTAGGTAGGTAAGAGGTGGAAAAAATCAACTTCTAGAAATACAATTCCCTTGGCTGTACCACAAGTACAATGTGAAACTGAGAAATAATCTAAAGACTGCTCTAGAAAGAAATATCCCATAGGGCCCTAGGGATGCCTGTACAACCCAAGGAATACAAATGACCTCCAAGCAAGATAATTCTCACCAAACACAAGCTCGAAAACAAAATTTACAAAGTGTAAGAAGAAATGTAACAATATGAGAGACAACAAACACAATAAACAGAAAAATCAGACCCAAAAAACACAAAATAATAGCATGATCTGAAAGTTTTTTTTTAAAGGGAAATTGAAACGTTCAAAGAGATAAACAGAAAAAATCTGTAAGACAAGCCCGGAGCAGTGGTATGCACCTGTAGTCCCAGCTGCTTGGGAGACTGAGGTAGGAGGATGACGAGCCCAGGAGTTTAAGACCTGCCTGGGCAACATAGCAAGACCACATTTCTGGGAATAAATAAATAAATAAATACATCTGAAACAAAATGAAACAAAAATAAAATAAAAAAAGAGAAAAGGAAATCCTAGAAAAAATAATAATAATAGAGAAACCAAAGAGAATTTTCCAAAACTGAATAAAGTCCTGGGTCCTTAGATTGAAAAGTACAGAGCCAGAAGAAGCAGAATTAGAAGGGGAAAAAAATCCAACATAGAGACAATAAGTTAAAACAGAAAATATTCAGGAAAATGAAAAAAAGAGAAAAAAGTAAATCATCTACAAAAGAACAATATTGACAACAGAATTTCCATCACCATCAACAGATATCAGAAAATATCAAAATGATCTCTTCAAAGTACAAAGAGAAAATAAGAGTCAACTTAGAAATCCATGCCTCAGTAAACTATATTCAAAAAAGAGGAAAAAAATTAAGACTTTCATTAACCATACAAATTATAAAAGTTTGCTACCCATTATACCCTACTGAAAGGAGAAGAAAAATGAGCCCATAAGATAAAGTATAAGCTTAAAGAAGCAAAGGTAAGCAAACATATTAGTAGCTCACTATGTTCATAAATTGTATTGACTCTAAATAATGATTATAGTAGCTAACGTTTGTTTTTTGTTTTTTTTTTTGAGACGGAGTCTTGCTCTGTCACCCAGGCTGGAGTGCAGTGGTGCGATCTCGGTTCACTGCAACCTCTGCCTCCCAGGTTCACGCCATTCTCCTGCCTCAGCCTCCCGAGTAGCTGGGGCTACAGGTGCCCGCCCCCATGCCCGGCTAATTTTTTGTATTTTGTTTAGTGGAGATGGGGTTTCACCGTGTTAGCCAGGATGGTCTCGATCTCCTGACCTCGTGATCCGCCTGCCTCGGCCTCCCAAAGTGCTGGGATTACAGGCGTGAGCCACAGCGCCCAGCTGCTAATGTTTTCTAAAAACCTGGTGAACCAAAGCAATAGACAACAATAACAAAATATGAGAGAGGCAGTTTGAAAAAAAGGCAAAGTGTCTTAAATCCTTTTTCTTATTTAGGAAGAGGAGAGAGATACCGATTAACTTTGAAATTTATTAGGAAAGTAGAAATTTAAGTAAGCATACACTTATGCAAACACTTTGCCAGTTGGTAGAAGAGAGCTGGGAGAGGGGATCAAGGTAAGGGAAAGGAAGTGATGGTGGTGAGGACTCAATCAATCCAACAGAAGGAAAGAAAGGAGGCTGGGCGCGGTGGCTCACGCCTGTAATCCCAGCACTTTGGGAGGCCAAGGCGGGCAGATCACGAGGTCAAGAGTTCGAGACTAGCCTGACCAACATAGTGAAACCCCATCTCTACTAGAAATACAAAAAAAATTAGCCGGATGTAGTGGCGTGCACCTGTAATCCCAGCTACTTGGGAGGCTGGGGCAGGAGAATCGCTTGAACCCGGGAGGCGGAGGTTGCAGTGAGCCAAGATCGCACCACTGCATTCCAGCCTGGGCGACCGGGCAAGACTCCGTCTCAAAAAAAAAAAGAAAAAAACAGAAAGGAGAAAAAAAGGATTTCATGACAAAAATATCAAAAGCAATTGCAACAAAAGCAAAAATTGACAAATGGAATCTAATTAAACTAAAGAGTCTCTACACAGCAAAAGAAACTATCATCAGAGTGAACAGACAACCTACATAATGGGAGAAAACTTTTGCAATCTACCCATCTGACAAAGGTCTAATATCCAGAATCTACAAGGAACTTAAACAAATTTACAAGAAAAAAAAAACCCATGAAAAATTGGGCAAAGGACATGAACAGGCATTTCTTAAAAGATTAATTTTTTTTTATTTTTATTTTTAAGGCTAGTCAAGTGAAACAGTGGGAGTGGAGAAAAACAAAGAAAAAATTGGTTGTGGCCGGGTGCAGTGGCTCATGACTTTTAATCCCAGCACTTGGGGAGGCCAAGATGGGGGAATCACTTGAGGTCAAGAGTTCAAGACCAGCCTGGCCAACATGGTGAAACCCCATCTCTACTAAAAATACAAAAATTAGCCAGGCATGGTGGCACACGCCTGTAATCCCAGCTACACAGGAAGCTGAGGCAGGAGAATCACTTGAACTCAGGAGGCAGAGGTTGCAGTGAGCCAAGATCACACCACTGCACTCCAGCCTGGGCGAAAGAGGAAGACTCCGTCTCAAAAAAAAAAAAGAAAAAAGAAAAAACTGGTTGTGATCAATTAGTTGTAAACCACTGCACTCGGACTAACCAACAGTTATCATTTTTTTAATGACATTTTTAGAGGCCGGGAACAGTGACTCAACCTGTAATCCCAACACTTTGGGAGGCTGAGGTGGGCAGATCATGTGAGGTCAGGAGTTTGAGACCAGCCTGGCCAACATGGTGAAACCCCATCTCTACTAAAAATACAAAAAAATTAGCCAGGTGTGGCAGCACATGCCTGTAGTTGCAGCTACTCGGGAGGCTGAGACAGGAGAATCACTTGAACCCAGGAGGTGGACGTTGCTGTGAGCCAAGATCGCACCACTGCACTCCAAGCCTGGGCTACAGAGTGAGATTCCGTCTCCAAAAAAAAAAAAATTTTAGAGACGTTTTAGGTTCACAGCAAAACTGAGAGGAAGGTAAGGAGAGTTCCCATATCCCATATACTCCCTGCCACACATGCATAGCCTCCCTTAACATTTATAATTTTAATTTCCAAGGACAAACATTTCATAGAGGTTCAAATAAGGAACTAAATGAAAGTCTATCTATTTTCACAAATTTTAACCTCTAGAAATTTCAGTTCTGTAAGTCATGAATTACACAATTTTTATAAATGTGTTGACTATTAGAGGAATAAGGGACAATGAAAATAAACAAGGTTAGTAATTATTTAATTTTACTGATTAGGGCACTGAGACCCATAGGAGGAAAGTGAATTATCTAACACCACATAGATCAGTATCTGCGCCCAGGCTTGTACCTGGTCCAATATTAAATATTAAATCAGGCCAGGAGAGGTGGCTCACACCTCTAATTCCAGCACTTTGGAAGGCCAAGGCAGGATGATCACTTAAGACCAGGAGTCCAAAACCAGCCTGGGCATCACAGCAAGACCCTGTCTCTACAAAAAATTTAAAAATTAGCTGGGCACACCTATACATACTCCCAGCTACTTGGGAGACTGAGGTGGGAGGATAGCTTGAGCCCAGGAAATCAAGGTTACAGTGAGCCGATCATACCTACTGTACGCTAACCTGGGCAAGAACAATACTCTATCTGTTAAAAATAAATAAATAAATAAATACTTAAAATCAATTATAAAGAAATGGTATGATGACTGAGATTTACTTTGAATTAATTCATTTTACTAGTTTCTAGAGTTATTATCAGAAAAAAAAAAATCTTGCCCAAAATACCACTGATGTCATAGCATGTCCTATAAATCAGGACTTTGAAGCCTGCATTACCCTAAGAATCTTTTTTTCCCCTTACTCCTCTCACTGCTTTTTATGGCCTTAAAAATGAATACTTTTACAAAGTGTTTACTATTTGCTTTTTGGTGAGGTGGGGCTGAAATAAGATGGGCAGTGAGTTGATCATTGCTGAAGCTGAGTGATATAGGTCTATAGGGGTCATTATATTATTCTGTGTAATTGTATGTATGTTTTAATTTTCCATAATGATAAATTTAAGTAACTCCTAAAACAATAAGGAATTTTTAAAAATCTCAAAATAAGTGGCAAATCTGTCAAATCTGTAATCCAAAAGGGAGAATTACAAAACCTGCAACAGACTGCCTGTGAACAAATTGTATTTAATGTTACTCAGACTGTGACTGCTTAGGTTTTTAAACAGTTCTCTTCATGAGTATAATAAAAGATGCATGTTTCTCGTTAGAAATGCTAAAACTATCCAAGTTCAGAAACTGAAAAGAATAAACAACTCATTGAATTAGCATTTGAATTATGAAAATCACATTTGGGAAAAAATTAATTCTTTAAATAAAAATGGGCACAATTTCCCTAACACGTGCATGTACAACACATGCTAACAGGTTGGCCTAGTTGTATTACACAGTGATTATAATCATCTACATAATTAAACCCCTTAAGACAAGTAGACGATTTAGTACTCAGAGTCAATGAAAAGAACTAGAGGTCAGTAGCTCATTACTGCAAAATGAACATCACTAATAAATCATACTGGCTACTTTTAAAACAGGAGGGGAGGAGAAGGGCAATCTAGTACATGGCATTTAGTTGATAATTTGTATATCATCAAACATGGGATTTCTAGAGTGCCTTAATCTTGAGTTTAGGGGATGAAACACAAAGCACCACGAGCACTGAATGACACAAGAATTTCACTTTAAGATAGGAGCTGAACACAAGATGTTAGGCCTAGTCACAGGCAAAAAAGGATCAGCCAGATATGGAGAGAAGCAGAGAAGAGTTTAAACTAGAAGAAACTGGATAGAACTTTTCAACTTGTACAGTCATCTTTCATTGACTGACAGTGTTGGTAAACTTGGGTTAGACCCAAACTGTCATGAAAATAAACTGAAGATGTAGGTACAGTAAATAACTCAGAATGTCGTTACACCTTGACAGGAATTATGCATAAAACAATGCATGGGCTTGCCTCCAAAGATCAAGGTAAGGAAGGAAAATAATGACAACATTCAATGAGAAAATGGCTGTTCTGGTTCAAAAGCAAAATTCTTTCTCACTGTTGATGCTTTCTTGACTTTGACTCCACAGGCCAGCTTTCCCCCTCCCCAAACCTCCTGCCCCCATCGCAAACCTCCAAGTTTTCTACTCCTTTGGTTGTGACAAAAGAAAGAACTCAAAGCTAAGCCTGCATGAACCATGAGAATCTGTCTTCTCTGAAATATGTATGCTTGGTCTAAGAAGTCAGTGAATTTACTCAGAGCCTTACTTTTCATAGTTCCTTCCTCTTCCTCATCCTCTGCATTGATCACCATGGTGCCCAGCTGTGATGGCAACGTGTCATCATGCTCAATCATAGTATTGGCTCCATCAGTCATGGTGCTGGCTACTCGGACAGTGCCCATCTCTTCACCCACTGCTCGAACCATCGTGCCAGAATCCATTTCATCCTCTTCCTGTAAAAGGATACAATCTCAAATTGGGGCTAATTTGACAAAAGTCTTTGAGTTTTCTGAATAACTACTACTTATCTTAGTGAAAATATTTCAAGATTTAACGTTTATTCAGGTCCTAAACTCACCTTCCAGAAATGAAAGCGCTGTTATTTAAGCAAAGAAGACAAATTTATCCACGTGATAATAAGCAGTGTATCTAACCCTAAAAGAATTCTTCCTCCACTCTGCTTAATAGAGTTTTGCGACATAGATCTAAGAAACTCATGTGAACATCTTTGGAATCTCAGGGTTGTGAGGAAGTCTATAAATGTAAAAGCTACATGTTAAGTATGGATCCCAGATTCCCCAAAAGGATATGAAAAGCCAAGTCCCACACCTGAGCATTCTTTCTCTAAAATAAAAAGTTAAATTGAGTAAAAGATAGGGGGGCAAAGAGTAAAATTTAAAAGTGTTTTAGGAAGCACTGGGAGAAGAATAAGCACAGATACAACAACCCTCTAGCATGCGTTGGTCCAGGTTAGGACATAGTTATGCTGGAAGCATCTCCAGCTCCAAGTTGATCCAATACCTCCTACTCATCTTACCTGGTTTGACAATCATAAAATAACAAGCATCAGTGTCTGAGGCCCACAGCAATGGCTGCCACTCACTGAGTTTTCTTCATCGTCCTGGTCCACTTCCCGCTGCTGGGATTCCTGGCGTTTCAGTTTCACATCCATGGCTTCATTAATTAAGTCTCGCAGTATTGACACTCCTTTGGCACTCTTGACAAATGGGTGCTTAAAGAACAAAGTAGAAAATACTGGAGACAGTTTATATGGTGACAGTGCCAAGACAGTACCTGGAACACAGTAGGTACTGGATAACATGTGTTGAATCAATCAGTGAATCTGATCTTTGTCTTTGTGCTTTGGACAACAGCTAAATCACACTCCCTTTATAACTCTGAGCAGAGCAAATTCAGTCTTTGCCTATCTTTTTCAGCCTGGCTGAAATGCCTATGCCATTTCTCTCTGTCAAATCTAGCAATTCTCAACAGGGAGTATCATCTCCTGGAGGAAGTTGTGTAAACATGTTGGGAACATGTTATAGCTGTCACAATGTTTGGTGAGCACCAATGGCATGGGACACTAGCAATTTTGCAAAGTACAGAACTGTCCTGTACGACCATGAACTGTGGCAGATTCTGCACATTTTTCAAATGTCTCAGGGTGTGTAAACACTTTAGTAGATAATACTAAAACAATGTTTTCAAGAGATATGCAAAAAGGCCAGTGATTTGGGAGGTGATTTTAGAGAGGGGAGCTTAATGGAATAAAGAAATTCTTTAGAAATCACTGAAAAATCTACTCATCTGACTTGTTTTTTCTATGGTAGCAATTCCAACTACACATTTAGGTAAAAAGGATTTTAGTGCAAAAATGCAGTTGCTGCAAACATACTAAAACTGATCATATATATGTAACAGATTTTAACCCAAATATTATTCAATCACCAAAGATACTTGAAACAAAGGAGTATTGCTGCATTTCATTAATAAAAATTGCTTTATAAGTTTTTAATACTAATACCATCATATGTTTTTATTGTTTGTATTTGTAGCACGTGGTAAGAAATCTATGCTGTGAAAGTTACATATGGAAATTCTTTTTGGGGAATTGCCTGTTGTCTTCCAAACTTACTCCAATATTGTCCCCATTGTTTCTTGGCAATCCATTCTCTGTTCTCCATCACCCATCAAAGGATACAAGTTCCAAGTAAGAACTCCAGAGATGGAGAGTATACCTCAAAATGTGGTCAGATGGCAACACAGGAGATACATTTCCACAACATTTTGTCACTACCCCATCCAGGTAGAAAAAGAATTTGGCAATCCACTCAGAAATAAGACCCAGCTCATTTGCAATAATATCATATTGCCTTGTTCTTTCCACCTAGAAAATCTATAAGATCATATCCCACCTTCTGTAATAAGAGACAAATAAATCTGGCCTGTTATTATTTAACATCAGTTTCATGCTAGTGTCCACTCATTCTTTTTACTGTATTTCTTAAATGGCGTAGTTTCTGATTTTCTTTTCTTTTTTTTTTTTCTTTGTTTTTTTTGAGATGGAGTCTTGCTCTGTTGCCCAGGCTGGAGTGCAGTGGCACAATCTCAGCTCACTGTAACCTCTGCCTCCCAGGTTCAAGTGCTTCTCCTGTCTCAGCCTCCTGCTGGGATTACAGGCATGCACCACCACGCCCAGCTAATTTTTGTATTGTTTTAGTAGAGATGGGGATTCACCATGTTGGCCAGGCTGGTCTCGAACTCCTGACCTCAAGTGATCCGCCTGCCTCAGCCTCCCAAAGTGCTGGGATTACAGGCATGAGCCACTGCGCCTGGCTAGTTTCTGATTTTCTTACAGCTCTTAAATCTAAACTCATTCATGATGCCAGGCACAGGTATCTATTTCATTATGTCTGCAAACTGGGTCAGGCTGAAGTATCTGCACGTTGAAAGCCATATTATTTCATTATAAATTATCTTTATTTTTCTCCATCACATCATAGACAATATTGATTCTTTTTAAATTATGGGCATAAAAAGGTTTTATTATATGTGAGTTTCATACCAGAAAAGTAATGAGAGTTTTTAAATATATACATTGGTTATAAAAAGGGGGCACTGGGTCTGAAATGGCTGTAAATGGTTGCCTAGCCCAATTCTAATAGCTGATATTTATCACATTCATACCATACTGTCTTCAATACATGTGAACATTGTTCAAAGTAACACACATTATATCATTTAATCATCACAACACATGAGGCAGGTACTGTATCCATTTCATAGATCACAAAACTGAAAGAACAGAGAGGTTAAGTTACTTGCCCAAGATCACAAAGCTAGTAAATTGGGAGCCTGGATTCAAACCTGGGCAATCTGATCAGGATCCAAGCTCCTTACCACTAAGCATACTGCCTGCCACATGCCACCTGTCCTTCAAGGACCAGGCCTAGAAGCTACATCCTCCAGGAAAACACTTTTTGCATCTCCAGTCCAAAGAGGCCTTCTCCCACCCTGAACTACAACAGTACCTACCACTGATCTTAATTCTTTGTCAGACTCAGGTAGACTTGATGGTACCCCTGCTTTGGAATAAAAAAGACTCAAGTTCTAATACTGACTGTGCTATTTACCAGCTGAGTGACCCGAAATGAGTAAACCTCCCTAAGCTTCCATTTTTTCATCTATAAAACTGAAATAATACCCACCCTTCACAGGGTCTATGTGATGATTAAATGGCACATGTGCAAAGTATGTGGCTCACAGCAGGTACTCACTAAATGTCAGTTCCCTTTCTCTAATCCCATACTGCCCTGTATTTTTTTGCATTATTGTCTTGTTCGATGATTTAACATTCTTTTCTACTCAAATAGATTCAAACCTCCCTAGAGGTGGAGAATGTCTTAAACTTCTTTTACTTTGTTTTTTGAGATAGCGTCTCACTCTGTTGCTCAGGCTGGAATGCAGCAGCGCAATCATGCCTCACTGCGGCCTCAACCTCCTGGGATCAAGAGATCCTCCCACCTCCCACCTCAGCCTTCCAGGTAGCTGGAACTACAGGCACGCGCCACCACACCTGGCTAATTTTTTGCATTCTTTTTGTAGCGACATGGTTTCACCATGCTGGCTGGCCTCAAACTCCTGGGCTCAAGCAATATACCTGCCTCAGCCTCCCGAAGTGCTAAGATTACAGGCGTGAGCCACTGCACCCAGCCTGCCTTATACTTCTTTACTATCTCCACGTAGGTGACCTCATGGCATCTTTTGATCAGCATGTAAATAAAATGGAGCGAGATGGCATCACAGGGTGATTCATACCTGCAGGAGCTGAGTGGCTGTGGCTCTCTGCTCAGGGCTCTTTACAAGACACTGTTTCACAAAATCTGTAAAGTTATCTGACCATAGCTCTGGTTTTCGGAATGTGGGAGGAGGATTTGTAGGAATCATGAAGATTGCCTGGTGAGAACAAACAAACAAACAAAAAGATCTGGTAAAATAAAAGTAATGCTCCAATAAAAAATACATCTGGAATTACATTTGAAGCTTAGTAAATGATTTTTCACTTATCCACTGAGAAGCTCACCCAAATTCCAACAAAAGTCTAAGCATCTGATGGTTAAAGGGCCTGATATATCTCCCTCTCTCCTTTTCCCTCTCTCATATATGGGTCTTGTTCCCTAAACCTCACAACATCAATCAAGCTTTTTTATTATTATTATTTTGGTAACCACAGTACATTGCCTTTCAAAGTAGAAAGGCGAGACCTAAGAGTACCTACATCCTAAAGATAACCTTGGCCCCACAGTTAAGTTTCCCTGCCTCTTAAAACTTATTACCACCCCCAAATGGTCAGCAGCAACTACACAATAAGGTCATCAACCAGAAGTCCCAAAAATCACAATGGGGTCATTAACTTCCAAACTAAGCTAAATCAACGTATGTGTGAGGGGGAAAAATTAAAAATTGGCCCACTATGTTGCAGTTACATTCTACTATGTCCAAAAATAAGACTATTATTTATTAAATTTCCAATTTTTAAAAAGCCATGTTTTTTGAAAAGTAAAACACTATACAAATAAGCAGCTTAAATTATATTCTTTAAATCTATAATTGTAACTAGTAAATCTCCTCACTCCTTCTCCCAAAAAAGAGGGAGGACTTACCTTGGGAACATGAATTTTTATAAGTCTTTTAATAGGAGAATTAATTAATCAGAGAAAAGGAAGAGCTGGGGTAAGGAAGGATGGAGAGGACCACAGAGCCCCTGAGGAAGGCAGGGTTGGCGGGGGGGTGTATTACAACAGTGCTGTGATGAAGGGTTCTGGGACAGTTAAGCCTGGGAACTGCTTAGGGTGTGAGCACTGGAAGAGCTTCACTGGAGATGCATTCTATGGGCCCTTAACATTCTAAAAGGAGATAGAGGCTGGAGAGTACACAGCCTCCAGATGAAGAGGATGTGGGGATCTACAAACCAAAACTTACAAATTCAAACACCTATAGGGGCCAGGCAGAAGAAAGACAAAAAATGAACAAGGCTGGGTTTCAGTGACATGAGTTCAAAAATACAGTTTGCTTTCTTCTTAACACTATTATAAGAAAAACATTAGAGAAATACTGTAATAAGTGGCAGCTAATACTTGGTGACACAACAGGGAATCATGGAGACTGATAAAGTAGAAAGTTCATACTCTGTATAAAGGAGACAACCACTACTCAGCTCTAGTGAATGTTGACATGTTTAAATGTGGTTGTCTAAACTATTCAAAGTGAGTATGTGAGAGAGACAGAGAGTAGCACAAATCAAACTAAACATTTCTATGGCCTATGTCCTGCCAGAGGGCTATCAATACACAACCTCTGGAATGGAGAGGTGTGGAACACACTTAAATTAATTAATGACTACAACTAGAGTCAGTAGAGGTGTATCATCTGTAGTGACACTTACGAATTACACATAATTCATTTATTCTTTGCAACCTAATCAAGTAAGCCATTGAACAAACTTTTTTTTTTTTTTTTTTTTTTGAGACGGAGTCTCACTCTCTCTCCTAGGCTAGAGTACAGTGTCACGATCTCGGCTCACTGCAACCTCTGCCTCTGGAGTTCAAGCAATTCTCATGCCTCAGCCTCCCAAGCAGCTGGGATCACAGGCACGCGCCACCATGCCCAGCTAATTTTTGTATTTTTAGTAGAGATAGGGTTTCGCCATGTTGGCCAGGCCGGTCTCAAACTCCTGACCTCTGGTGATCCATCCACCTCAGCCTCCCAAAGTGCTGGGATTACAGGTGTGAGTCACAACACCCGGCTTGAACTTAACTTTTTAATGATGATCAGTAACTAACTACCCCACTGGCTTTCTGTCCACTTCCTTACCCTCATTGGATGGATATCGGCATAAGGGGGCTTTCCTTCAGCCATTTCTATGGCAGTTATTCCCAGGGACCAGATATCTGCTACACAGTTGTATCCAATTTCCTGAATCACTTCTGGAGCCATCCAAAATGGTGTTCCTATCACTGTATTCCGCTTGGCCATGGTATCCTAAAATAGAAAGGGAGAGAGACTGACACTAAGCTTACAACTACTGAGATGTCTACAGAGGAAGTCTATAGAAAAAAAAAGAAGAAAAAAAAAACTACTGAAAAAAAGAGGCTTTTCCAACAATAAAAAAATGCCTTGTACTTGAAATACATATAAAAACCATACTCTGAGCATGATCAAGCAGGCACAGAAGAAATTCAAATGACAAAGAAACACAAAAAGATTCTCAATCATTTATTAAAACACAAACTAAGATTGACAAAAAATTTTAAATTAATAATTAATGCTGATAATAGCATAGAAAATCAGGCACTGAAATAAAATGCTACTGTAGTATAAATTGGTACATTTTAATACATAAGTTGGCAATATTTATTCAACTTTTAAATATTCATATCCTTTGATCCAAATCTTTTCTTGAAATCTATCTTATGTTTAAGTGTCTTAAACTATATGCACAAAGATTGTAGAAATGTCTGTAATGGGGGAGATGAAGAGGAAAAGGAAACAACTCAAATAATCATCAAAAGATAGTAAGTTAAATATAATAAATAACCATATACTGAAACACCACATTAAAAAGAAAAAAAATGAAGATATACACCTTTTCCTAGCATGAAAAAAATGCACAACATATATTACAAAGCAAAAAAAAGTTGTACAAGTAAATATAATATAGCTCTGTTTTTGTAAAAGGAAAATACATATAATAATAATCATAACAATAATAAAACAATAACCAATAATAAGAAATGTTGTTATATCATAGCACAAAAAAATCTGGAGTAATACACACCAAACTATTAATTATATCTAGTAGGCAGAACCACTAAAGATTTTTACTGTCTATCCTGTATACATCTGTAACATTCTGAAGGTTTATATGAGCATACATGTGCAATAAAAAAATTTAAAACTTGATATATAAAAAATAATATACAAAATATCTTAGTTTGTGACCTAAAGAAGACTATGTGGATAGAGTACACATTACGGCAAATAACCACTTGCATACTTTCTCAAGATGGCATGGCACTACTAAAAGAGAACCTCCTTACAGTTCCTATGCTTTAGCAAAAGGATTTTTTTTTTTTTTTTGAGAAAGAGTTTTGATCTTCTGCCCAGGCTGGAAGAGGCACAATCTCGGCTCACTGCAACCTCTGCCCCCAGGGTTCAAGCGACTCTCCTGACTCAGCCTCCCAAGTAGCTGTGATTACAGGCGCCCACCACCATGCCCGACTAATTTTTGTATTTTTAGTAGAGACAAGGTCTTGCCACATTGGCCAGGCTGGTCTCGAACTCCTGACCTCAGGTGATCCACCTGCCTCGATCTCCCAAAGTGCTGGGATTACAGGCATAAGCCACAATGCCCAACAAATGAAGAATTTTTAAACAGAACTAAATACGAAAAAGGACTTCCGATCATCATCACTGATATTCCTTCTGAAATGCCTGTGATTTAGGTTATGCCAGTCAGAAGCAAATGACAGGTCATTTAAATCAATCTCATTGACAGTCCTACGTAAAAAACTAACACAGGAACTAACTTGCTGCTTAGTCATTTCCTTAGCTCTGAAACTTCAAATTTGCAAGGGTGTTTTCAAATGGTGCTAGTCAAAATTGTTTTCACTGGATTCTTTCAATTAGAAATGGTTACTTGGATAGCCAGAAAGTTTTTGAAAATTAATAAGAGCAATGAGTGTACACTAACCCCACTTAGATTTGTATTATAAAGTTATATTAGTACAATAGCATAGCAATAAAAAATATAAAGTCCAGAAGTTGACTATGGCATATGTGTATATGTATGTGTGTGTGTGTACATATATATCATGTATATATATAATAACCTGTTATATATACCACATATATATGATTTATGATTAAAATGTCATTTAAAATCAGCAAGCAAAGAATAGATTATGAAAAAAAAAAGCACTGGGAATCTAGTTAGTCATTTGTAGAACTCTACACTTAAATGCCTACCTTATACTTTCACCAAAATAAGTTCAAATAAGTTGAAATTTTAAACATAAAAAACAAAGCCCAAAGAATACTTTTAAAAAGTACATTAGACAGCCAGGCACGGTGGCTCATGCCTATAATCCCAGCACTTTGGGAGGCAGAGGTGGGCAGATTGCCTGAGCTCAGGAGTTCGAAACCAGCCTGGGAAACATAGCGAAATCCCATCTCTACTAAAAGTACAAAAAATCAGCCGGGTGTGGTAGTAGGCACCTGTAATCCCAGCTACTCGGGAGGCTGAAGCACGAGAATCACTTGAACCCGGGAGGCGAAGGTTACAGTGAGCCAAGACTGTGCTACTGTCCTCTAGCCTGGGTGACAGAGCGAGACTGTCTCAAAAAAAAAAAAAAAAAAAAGTACATTAGCCCAGGCATAGTGGCACACGCCTGTAGTCCAAGCTACTTGGGAGGCTAAGGTGGGAGGATCACTTGAGCCCAGAAGTTCAAGATTACAGTGAGCTATGATCATGCCACTGCACTCCAGCCTGAGCAACAGAGCAGGTGTGCTGGCTTATACCTCTAATCCCAATACTTTGGGAGGCAGAGGCAGGAGTTCCAGACCAGCCTGGGTAAAATAGTGAGAGCCTATCTCTACAAAAAATGTTAAAACTTTAACTAGGCGAAGTGGAACACACCTGTAGTCCTAGCTACTTGGGAGCCTGAAGCAAAAGGATTGCTTGAGCCCAGGAGTTTGAGACCACAATGAGCCATGATCATGCCACTGTACTCCAGCCTGGGTGCCAGGGCAAGACCTTGTCTCAAATAAAATAAAATAATAAAAAATAAAGAAACACAGATTAACCATTCTATAATGTTAAGGAGAAAAGGGTTTTTTAAGCATGACATTAAAGGCAGAAACCATAAGATAAAAGGTAGATGGATTTCTCTATATAAAATTTGGAAACTTATGTAGTATTTTTTTAAAAAGCCATAATCAAAATTAAAAGACAACTAGTAAACTAGAAGATATTTCAGCATATACAAAAAAGGAGTAACAATTTTAACATAAATTTTTTTAGTTTATCTTTTTTAACAGATTTATTTAAAAGATGGAACACTCAGCCAGGCACAATGGCTCAAACCTGTAATCCCAGCACTTTGGCACGCCAAGCGGGGCAGATTGCTTGAGCTCAGGAGTTTGAGACCAGCCTGGGCAACATGGTGAAACTATGTCTCTACAAAAACTACTAAAAATTAGCTGGGGGTGGTGGTGTGCGTCTGTAGTCCCAGCTACCCAGGAGGCCAAGGTGGGGGGATCACCTGAGCCTGGTGGTTGAGGCTGCAGTGAGCCATGATTGTGCCACTACATTCCAGGCTGGGTGACAGAGCAAGACCCTGTCTCCCAAAAAAAAAAAAAGGTACAACATTCAATTAGGAAAACTGACACACACAAAAATGAACATTTACAAACGAATTGTTATAAATGGCCAATAATCAAATGCAAAAATATGTGAACTGCTTTGAGAAATAGCAGGGAAGATACAAGTTACTGCCCATTCAGCATTAGCAAATATGAGGGGAAAAGAGCACATTTATATACTGAAGTTGGAAACTGAAATTGTTCACTTCTAGAAGAAATTCAGCACTATGCATCAAAAGTGCTTTGCCAATATACATTCACATATTTTCTGACCCAGATTCCAATGTAAATAAATTATCCTAAGGATTTACTCAAGGAAATGCTGAAAAATTTAGTTGCAAGAATGTTAATCACAGAGTTTATGTTTACAGTGGTGGGAAAACTCTAAGCAACCTTAATGGGCACCCAACATCCAACTGTAGGGAAAGAGTTAAATAAATCATGTTATATCCATACAATGAAATACCCATGTTGCCACCAGAAATAATATTACAGAGTCTTGAGCAAAGATGACAGTTTGAGCAAATACATTTTACTTTCACTATCTCTCAAAACTCACTCAAAAAGATAATAAAAGGATTGTTTTTTAAGAATAAATCTACAAGAATAAAAAAACAAAGGGGAAAACAACCACAGCCACAAAATTTTAAAAGCTGGAGAGCAGATGGCCCAATAGTAACTAACTGAACAGACTATAAGATGGAATCCTCAGTCAGTCACCAGGAAAACTAGGAAACAACCTGATTTTAACACCAACCCTTCCAAAAGGCTTAGAAATTGGTGGCATCAGGTAGAGAAAAGAGGGGCGAAAATGGACATCCAAATAGGAAGCCTGGGTTGAAAGAGTTAAGAAGCAGCTAAGCACCCTAAACCCTCCTCTCCCATCAAGCAACTAGTAGGCTTCCCTCGCCCCACCCTGGCATTAGACTGGAGGTGTACTCTCTGGGGAGTGAAATCAAGGATCTCTAGACTATAGAGAGTGTGGGTGGTGCTGTGAATCAGGAACATTAAATGAGCATTAACATGCTAACAATCCCCACTGCTACCACCGCCACCACTTCTCAGAAGGCTGCCAACAAGGCCTACAGCCTCTAGACAAGAGACTGGAGAGGGGCCTAAACTTAGTAGTACTGGAGGTTTCACAACCAAACAGCCGAGTCAGATCATCTTATACTACAGTTTCAGTTTATTTTAGTGAAGGAAAAAAAATCTCATTTTTTTTTTTAACAAAACAACATACATGGTCACAGTTAATTAAAAAAAAAAACCAAAAAAAACAAGTCCAGCAAGGCGCCAGGACACAAGATAATATAAAAAATCAATTGTATGTTACACTAGCAATGAACAATCTGAAAATAAGGCAAATCCATTTAAAATAGCATCAAAAAGTACAAACTACTTAGGAATGAATTTAACCAAATACATGCAAAACTTGTACACTGCAAATTATAAAACATTGCTAAAAGAATTAAAGAAAATCTAAATAAGTGGAAAGACAGCTTATGTTCATAGATCGGAAGACAATATTGCCAAAATGGCAGTATTTTCAAGCTGATTTAAGATTCAAAATAATGTCTACCAAAATCCCAATGGCCTTTTCTGCAGAAATTGACAAGCTGATTCTAAAATTTATGTGGAAATACAAGGGACCCAGAATAGCCAAAACAATCTTGAAATAGAAAGACAAAGTTGGAACACTCACACTTAACCAATTTCAAAACTTCCTTCAAACTTACAGTAATCAAGACAGCATAGAACTGGTGCAAGGACAGACATGTAGGTCAATGGAATAGAATTGAAGGCATAGAAATAAACTCACACATTTCAACTGTATGAACCGAAGGCACAGAAATAAATTCATACATTTCAAGAAAAAACAGTCTTTTCAACAAATGTTGGAACAACTACATATCAACATGTAAAAGAATGAAATTGGATGCCTATCTCACACCATGAAAACTAACTCAAAACAGATTACAGGTCTAAATATAAGAGCTAGAACTATTAAACACTTCAAAGAAATCATAGGAGTAAATCTCTATGACCCTGCCTTAGCTAATGATTTCTTAGATGTGACACCAGAAGCACAAGCAAGAAAAGAAAAAAGAAACTAGACACGACCAAAATTTAAAAATTTTGTATATCAAAGGACACCTTCAAGACAACCCACAGAATGAGAGAAAATATTTGCAAATCATGTACATAAGAGACTTATATCTAAAATATATAAAGAACTCTTACAATTCAACAATAACAAGGTAAATAACCCAATTAAAAATGTGCAAAAGATTTAAAAAGACATTTTCCCAAAGACACACAAATGTCCAGTAAGCAGAAAAAATGACAGTCAACATCACTAGTCATTAGTAAAATGCAAATCAAGACCACAAACAGATACTACCTCATACTCACTAGGATGGTTATAATCAAAAACACAAAAAAGAAAATGTTGGCGAGGATGCAGAGAAGTTGGAATTCTCATACATCAGCAGGGAACACAAAATGGTGAGCCACTTTGGAAAACAGTTTGGCAGTTCCTTAAAAAATTAAACACAGAGTTACCATGCGACCCAACAACTCTGTGTATCATATGAAAACAAAAGTTCACCTGTACACAAATTTCACAGTAGCATTATTCCTAACAGCCAAAAAGCAGAAATTATCTAAATATTCAACCAATGAATAAGTAAACAAAATGTGTTACAGTCACGATGGAATATTACTGAGCAATAAAAAGGAATGAAGAATTGATGCGTGTTACAAACGGATGAACTCGAAAACATTATGTTAAACAAAAGAAGCCAGAAACAAAAGGGCACATTGTGTATGATTCTATTTATATGAAATATTCAGAATAGGCGAATCTATAGTGACAGAAAGTAGATTAGTGGTTGTCAAGGGCTGGGAGGAGAATGGGGACTAACAGCTAAAGGGTACAGTTTATTTTGAGGATGATGAAAATGTTCTGGAATTAGACATTGGTAATAGTTGCACAATTTTGTGAATATATTAAACACTGAATTGTACACATTAAAAGGGGAGAAAAATTCTGCCAAGGCAGGCATTACAGCAATAAGAACACTGTAAGTCATTATTGGGTGATCAATCAATTACTAAAATTATTACTAAATGGAATGGATACTCATATATATATATATATATATATATATACACACACACATACATACATACACATTTTTTTTTTTTGAGATGGAGTCTCACTCTGTTGCCCAGGCTGGAGTGCAGAGTGCAATGGCGCAATCTCCCAGGTTCAGCCTCCCAAGTAGCTGAGATTACAGGCGTGAGCTACCAGGTCCGGTTAATATTTGTATTTTTAGTGAAGACGGGGTTTCACCATGTTGGCCAGGCTGGTCTCGAACTCCTAACCTCAAATCATCCTCCCACCTTAGCCTCCCAAAGTGCTGGGATTACAGGCATGAGCCACTGCACCCGGCCAATATTATATTATTTTATAGACCATCAGAGGGTGTGTTTTTTCAGTTTGGTTTCCTGACTAAGACTGTGGTTTAAGTAATATCGTCTGGTACTGTTTACTTGTGTGTTAACAACGAAACCTTTTGGAGAGCCCACAAATCATAATACTGAATAAGGTTCTGATTTATTTTAAACATCAAAGCAATTTCTGTGCTGTTACAATACCTGAGGCTCCCTAACATGTCCCAGGCAGACTTATAATAAAAAAAAATAAATAAATAAAAACTGTACATAACACCAGTTCTAAACACACACTATACATATTCATTCTACAACCCAAGAAAACCACTTGATATGTAATATTTTTGCAAATTTTAGAGTATACCTGCCTAGAACTGTTTCTATTTTTCTATATATACTTTCATATATACTTATGTATTTTATAGAATCAAATAATTCTAGACTTCCTATTTTGAAAACACGTTTTTTTTTTTTTCTTTTTTCACTTCCATGCACTAGTTAGGCAGGAGAAGAATCAAGAGACTGTATCCTGGACTCAAACGAAGAGAGTGTTTTCAGTACAGTAACTGCCAAGTACTACCTGGAAGTTGAATGAGATGATGTTATGTCTTAGTCAAGGAAGGTAGTTTGGACTTAATTTTTCTTCCTTTTATAAATATGTTGATGTAGTGCACTAGAGTAATCTATCATTTCTTGTTTTACTTTTCATCTTTATAAAAGTTAAACAAAGTTAAGCTATGTGACCTGAACCCCAGGAAAAGATCTAAAATAACCCACTGACCAGCTCTTTCGTAACCTATTGGCAGATTCTGTGATTTTTTTACTAATACAGTTAAGTCAAGTATTATATTTTAAAAATAGGTAAATAAAAGGAACTGCTTCTCAGGACAGAACTGAAAATTATCAATACAAGTAATATTTTTACTTACTGTAAGTTGACCTGCTACCCCAAAATCTGCAAGTTTTGCATGTCCTTCTGTATTTAGCAAAATATTTCCTGCTTTGATATCTCGGTGTATTTTTCTCATAAAATGAAGGTATTCAAGTCCCTTAAGAGTTGATTGTAATATTGTAGCTATTTCATCTTCTGTTAACTGAAAAAAGAATAAGAAGTTCAAATTTTATCAGTTTACATCAGCACATTAGACAAAGGAGAAAAAATCAGATCCAAACACCTTTCTTTAATATAAACAGATCTTATTCAACCTGTGAACAGCATTTGACTGCTTATACCATAGATACACTGACCACTCCCAAGGCTATATTTCCATACCAGATCTCCCCTCAATCAGATTTATGTATCTCCAACTAGAATACCTAGCCAGCATCATAAGCATAACATGTCAAAATCAAACTCCATGTCTATCACCTTACCCCTCTCCCTCTGATCCATCCAACCTACTCTGCTTCTCCCACAGTCCTCCGTCTCTCAGTAAAAAGAAACTTTATTCTTTCAGTTGCTCTGGTCAAAAACCTTGAAGTCATCCTTGACTTTTCTCTATCTTCAAAATACTGTATATCCAAATACACCCTCTGTAATCACCATGGTCCAAGTCACCATCGTGTCCTGCTCGCACTATTCTCATAATCTCCTGACTGGCTTCTTTGCTTCTGCTCTTGACACTCTACAATGTATTTTCCACACAGAAGCTATAATTAAAATGTAAGCCAGAGTCAAAACCTACCAATGTCTTCCTAACTCACTTAAAATAAAAGTCAGTCCTTACCAAGGCTTTACATGATCTGGCTCCCAGCTACCTCTTTAACTTCATCTTCTACCACTTTCTACCTTGCTCAATCTGTTTCAGCAAGGGCTTGCTTCCTTGCTGTTCCTCAAACACTCTAAGCACACTCCCCTTTCTGGGACTTTTCAACTGCCTATTCTCTTCATCCTGATGTCTATCCAGTTTGCTTCCTCAGTTTGTAATCTGCCCAAATATCACCTCCTCAGAAAATGGAGAGGGCTTTCTTACTCCATTTCTAGCTCATACTCTATTCCCTTAAATTACCTTGTCACTGCAGTATACTACCATCTGACATATTACCCATTATTTATCTATGTATGTGATATCATCCCTGTTAGAAACACAAGCTCCTAAAAATGTCTGATTTGTTTACTTTTGTTTCCCTAATACCAATAAAGCCACCTGGCACACAGTAGGCACTGAAAAAAATATCTGTTGAACGATGATAAATAAATGAAAGTGAGAATGCTAGAAACTAGTGTAGAATATCTGATCTGTCCAATATAGACTTTCTGCAGACCCAACACCAGTCCTAAACAAACTCAATCTATCAACAAACTGTTACACAGTTCCCCTTCTGACAAACAACTCAGATGTGAAATGGAGTGTGCTCTGGTGCAAAAACTGTAGGATTTGGGACTAGGAAGATGTAGCTTTTACTCTTGGCTCTACTTTCATGTGACTTAAGCAAGTTACTGACCTTCTCTTAGCCTGTTTCCCAATCTATAAAATAGGAATACAACTTTTCTTTAAGAGTGTCATGAAAATCAATTAATATAAGATGTCATAATTTAACACCTTTGATATTATCAATCAATATTTAATATGCACCAGGTACTATGCTAATAATATGAAAAAAAGTCAAGCACAGTGGCACATGCCTGTAATCTCAGCACTTTGGGAGGCCAAGGCGGACAGATGACTTGAGGCCAGGAGTTCAAGACCAGCCTGGCCAACATGGCAAAACCCTGTCTCTACTAAAAATACAAAAATTAGCGGGGCGTGGTGGCAGGCGCCTGTAATCCAGCTACTCAGGAGGCTGAAGCAGGAGAATCACTTGAACCTGGGAGGCGGAGGTTGCAGTGAGCTGAGATCGTGTGCACTCCAGCCTGAGTGACACAGCCAGACTGTCTCAAAAATAAATAAATAAATAAATAAATAAATAAATAAATAAAGGCTAACCATTACTAAGTGTTTAATCTATGCTAAGCACTATGTTTGTAATCTCATTTCATCCTTATAACAACTAAATGAGGTAGAGGAACTATTATTATCATCATCATTTTATATATAATGAAGCTGAGGCACAGACAAGTTAAGTCATTTATGCCAAAGGTCAGAGAGAAATGATAAAGCTTTCACTAAAGTCCAGGCAAACACTATTGGCAAGGTAGTAGGCTAGAGTCTGGGGTACCTTCTACAGTGGAAGAGAACAAAGCTCATGACTTGACTTGCCACCTCTTTATGCTAGCCAGTTAAGTTAATCAGTTGAAGTAGCACTGCCTAATAGAAATATAATGGGAACCACAAATATAATTTTTAATTTTCTAGTAGCCACATTGAAAAAGGAAACAAGCAGACACAGTGGCTGGTGCTGTAATCCCAGCTACTCAGGAGGCTGAGGCAGGAGGATCACTTGAGCCCAGCAGTTCCAACATACAGTGACCTATGATCACACCACTGCACTCTAGCCTGGGCAACAAAGCAAGACTCTATCTTTAAAAAAAAAAAAAAAAAAAAAAAGAAAGAAAGAATTAATTTTGATAATCTGCTTTACTTAACCATATTTATCCAAAATATTATCACTCCACCATGTCATCAATATGAAAAAATCAAAGATTTTTGTTTACAATTTTTTTGGCAATAATTCTTCAAACTCTGGTGTATAATTTATATTTACAGCATATCTCAGTTCAGACTAGCCACATTTTAAGTCCTTAATAACCACATGTGGCTAGTGGATATCATGGTGGACAGGGCAGAGTTATAACATTTGGCAAAATAACGCGTAGTAATTAAAAATCAGCACTTAGGCCGGGAACGGTGGCTCACGCCTGTAATCCTAGCACTTTGGGAGGCCGAGGCAGGCAGATCACGAGGTCAGGAAATCGAGACCATCCTGGCTAACATGGTGAAAACCCGTCTCTACTAAAAATACAAAAAAAATTAGCCAGGCGTGGTGGCAGGCGCCTGTACTAGGGACTACAGCTACTAGGGAGGCTGAGGCAGGAGAATGGCATGAACCTGGGAGGCGGAGCTTGCATTGAGCCGAGATCATACCACTGCACTCCAGCCTGGGCAACAGAGTGAGGAGACTCTGTCTCAAAAAAAAAAAAAAAAAAAAACCAGCACTTAGTAATTAAGTTAAAATTTTACATAAATATAATAACCTACTATTACAATGGCAAAAAAAAAAAACCAAAATTGCCATCAAAATTAATTTTGGACCAGTTTAAAATACCTGAAATAAATTGACTTAATGCTGCATATAAGAAGCCCTGAAATCCGATGTTTAATTCAATAAATTATTCCAGTTTTGGAACTTCTTTACATATATCTTATGTTGGGATATTATTCCTAAAGAACTTGCTATTTGATTAAGCAAACACACTAATTCTGAATAATGTAAATTAAGAAGATAGTATATGAATAATACAAAAGTTATAACTCAGGTTTAAAACACCCTCACCTTATAATTTGTGTAGCACCTCACAATTTACAAAGTACTTTTACATATTTAAATTAATTTTCCCAACTTTGCAAATATGTAATACAGATATTATTATTCTTATTTTTCTTATTAAGACAAAAAAACTACAGGCTAAGATTTTCCCTGCTTCTCCTCTTATCCACCCACAATCTACCCAGAAGTCAGAGTTATCTTTTTTATTTTTTGAAAGAGTCTTGCTCTGCTGCCCAGGCTGCAGTGCAGTGGTGCAATCACAGCTCACAGCAGCCTTAACCTCCTGGGCTCAAGCAATCCTCCCACTTCAACCCCCATCACACCCCAAAAGTTAGCTGGGACTACAGGCGCATGACACCACACTTGACTAATTTTGTTTTTCTTTTTTCTTTTGTAGAGACGAGGTCTCACTATGTTGCCCAGGCTGACCTTGAACAATCCTCCACCTCAGCCTCCCCAAGTGCTGGGATTACAGGCATGAGGTACCACACCCAGTCCCAGAGTTATCTTTCTAAAACATACATCAGATGGCTCGCTCACTTGCTTAGAATCCAGCAATGGTTTCCTATCGTACCTGGGATAAAATTCAAACTCATTCCCATGACCTACAATATCCAATACAATCTAGCCCTGCCCACCTGTCAAACCTCATCTCCTACAGCTTCTCCTTTGCCTATTCCCTTCTAGTCATGGTAGCCCTTCTAACACTCAGACATGCCAAACTCATTCCAGCCTCAAGGTCTTTGCATTGGTTACTGCCCACCTACAATGTTCCTTCAGGACTCTTACCTCCTTTTTGTCATTTGAGTCTTCCTGTAAACATCACCACTTCTGAGTGACCTTCCTCAACTATCTACTCTAAAATAGCCCACCAGTCTCCACAACTTTAACATCACTTCATCCTCATTCATTTTCCTCATAGTATATATCATTATTATATCTTTTCCGTTAATAGTTACCATTAACTTGCTTTTGTTGCCCTATTCCAAAGTACACTACCATGACAGCAGAGTTGTCATCTGTTTTATTTACTATTAGATCCTTCAGGCCTAAAACAGTGTTCAAGAAATATTTACTGAATGAATACATAAAGAGATTAAGTAACTAAACCAGAACTAGAACCCATGACTCCTAGGTCTTATACTGGCAACCACAGTATCAGCAAATAATCTTTCATAAGGGGATTATTCTCTGATTAACAGGAAATAGAGGAAGTTAATCTGTGAACATGCTAGGTAGAAGCAGAAACCCAAATCCAAATCCAAATTTAAACATTTAAAATTCATTCTATAACCAAGATTTAACAGTCATTTTTTTTCCCAGTAAGAAATAACCAAAGCATGCTAAAAAATCACTGGACTAAATTGGTGTCAAAACTGCCACATTGCCAGGCATGGGGGGGTCACACCTGTATTCCCAGCACTTTGGGAGGCCGAGGTGGGAAAATTGCTTGAGGCCAGGAGTTCGAAACCAGCCTGGGCAACATAGTGAGATCCCATCTCCACAAAAAAAAAAATTAAAAAACAAAACAAAACATTAGCTGGGCATGGTGGTACACGCCTGTAGTCCCAGCTACTCAGTAGCCTGAAGTGAGAGGATCACTGGAGCCCAGGAGGTAGAGCTATGACTGTAGTGAGCTATGACTGTGCCATTACACTCCAGCCTGGGTGACAGGGGACTCTCGTCTCTTAAAAAAAAGAAAAAAAAAAAAAAAAGCTGTCACACTTAGGAGACATAAAAGAATAAAGACGGAAAATAACCATGGAAAAGGGGAAATCTGACAGTCGTCTCTCTAGTAGGAGAATGCCCTGAAAAAGAGGCAGAGAAAAGAAGATGGCATAAGAAACTAGCACAGTTGCATTGTTCTAGAAGGTAAACCTACCGTTTTATTTCGTAATCGAATGATATCAGATACAGAACCAGCCCCACAGTACTCCATAACGATCCATAAGTCTGTGTTCTTAAAATAACTGCCATAATATTTGACTACATGAGGGCTAGAGAGAGAGAGACAACACAAATTAATAAAATGGCCTTCAAACATCTCTTAATTCATGCTATTAAGTATAACAAATTAATTCCTCATCTGGAAAGATCAATTATTCATAGTTAAGGACAAAATGGGCAACCTCCTGATAAGAATGCAAAATGGTATAGCTTTTCTGGAGGGTAATAAATCACAAAAGTATAAAAAACTTGGTGGGTCCTTTAACCAGCATTTCTATGTCTACGATTTATCCTCAAAAAAGAATTATAAATGTTCAAAAAGTAACAGTTACCATCATAGCACTATTGACAAAAGCGGAAATTTAGATATCATCTAAATGTCCATCCAACATTAGGTAGTTTATTTAAGAAATAATGATACAGGGCCAGGTGCGGTGGCTCATGCCTGTAATCCCAACACTTTGGGAGGCCGATGCGGGCGGATTGCCTGAGCTCAGGCATTCGCGACCAGCCTGGACAAGATGGTGAAACCCTGTCTCTACTAAAATACAAAAAATTAGCCAGGCGTGGCAGTGTGCACCTGTAGTCCCTGCTACTCGGGAGGCTGAGGCAGGAAAATCGTTTGAACCCAGGAGGTGGAGGTTGCAGTGAGCCAAGATCGTGCCACTGCACTCCAGCCTGGGCGACAGAGCAAGACTCCATCTCAAAAAAAAACCAAGAATGCTATAGCCGTATAATAAAATATCATGAATCCATGAAAAATGTTACAGAGGAGTATGTGATAACATGAGAAGATATTGTGTTTACAAAAACAAACAAACACACAAAAAAGCAGGCTACAAAACAGTAATTATTGTAAAACTCCAAAGTGATTTGGAAGAATATGTGTATAAGCAGTATTTAAGAATGATGATTTCAGCCGGGCGCAGTGGCTCACATCTGTAATCCCAGCACTTTGGGAGGCCAAGGAGAGCGGATCCCGAGGTCAGGAGATCGACACCATCCTGGCTAACATGGTGAAACCCTGTCTCTACTAAAAATACAAAAAATTAGCCTGGCGTGGTGGTGGGCGCCTGTAGTCCCAACTACTCAGGAGGCTGAGGCAGGAGAATGGCATGAACCCAGGAGCCGGAGCTTGCAGTGAGCTGAGATCACGCCACTGCACTCCAGCCTGGGCAACAGGGCGAGGAGACTCCGTTTCAAAAAAAAAAAAAATGATGATTTCTCCAAAGGGAAAAGTGATTTTCTTTTCTTTCATTTGAATTTTTCTAAGAAGTCATATGTACTTTGTAATAAAAACATACACACACTAAAATCTATTATAAAGAAAAAATGCTCAGGATCAAACCTGGAATTTTAGGTCTCAAGCTGGAAGAGAGACACCAAACAAGAAATTTCAGAGAAAAATCAAATATCCTATTAAAATAAAATAATGTGCCCTCTGAGAATTGCCAGCTTTAACTGGCTAGATTGTTATCATGGCCAAATAAAGTTTCATAACAACTGATGCTAAAATCAAATTGGCTTCATTAACTCAGAACTCTTAGAATTTCCTCTTCAAACCTTGGGAAACATGCCAGTGACAAGGACAGCAAAACACACACACACATTAAATATTAATGAAAAAAGTGTCTAAGGTAAATATCAACACATTTACTCTCCCTGTAATACAGTACTGACAGGAGTTAAATACTGTAGGCCATTACTATCAAGTATTTACTACCAGAATATGTTCTCTATAGACTTGCATTGTTGGCTAGATTCTCCTCTACATATATATATATATATATATATATATATATATATATATATATATATACTTAGCCTGTCCAGTTAGTCTATAAACTCCCAGAGCACAAGGACTCTGCTCTGTATTTCACTGTATTCCTTACAGTGCTTAGCACAGAGGAGACTCTTGAAAATATCTCTTCTTTAATTAAAGACATTTCCATACTCTGTTTGGAACACAGCTCCTGCACAGTCTATCGAAAGTGACAAAGTCCCAATTTGCCAAATGGAAAGAACTTCCAACATGTATCTGAAAAAGGAGCAAATGGAAAACTGCCACCTTCATCTGGTCAATCCAATCAAGAAAAATAGGGATTTTATCTAGTAGATAGTAATCACAAAAATAGAAGGGAAAAAAAAGGGAGGGAGAGAAAAAAGAAAGGACTATATTCCCAAGTCTGTGAGACTGAAAGGCTTCTGGACTAATTTTTTGGTAGGTAGCCCCACCTAAACCCTAATGTAGAAGTTTTGCAAACAGCAGGTACTAAGTTGATCTGTTGACCAAAAAGCCTTCAGAAGAATGAATGCAGCTTCAACTGAGAGAATTTCTCACCCATCTTCAACTCCCTAGAGCTGGCATTGCCCCTAACTTTGTGTTTGTCTCTAATCTAAATAGTGCTGGGGAAGCCTGCTCTATCAGTGACCAACCCATGTTGTCATGGAATTTCAGAGCAAACCACGTGGTTTTCTGTGGTTGTCTTTTGGTCTGACTTCCTGCTTACAACATTTGACAAATCTTAGTTCCTCAAAAATAAATACTTAAGTACTCTCAGCTAGGATAATTTTTTTTAATGTGAAGGAACAAACAGTAGTATATACATAACTACTCTTTTTTTATAGATTTACCTGATATTCTAAGGTTTCTAGAACTAAAAAACATTTGAATTATCTGTTCTTAGCTATCTCTGTAGAAATGTTTTCTCAATAGGAAGTAAAAAAGATCATTATCACAAAAAAAAAAAAAAAGCAAGCACCACCTTCTGCCTCTTCTTCCTAGTTTCTAAAAGGGCTCACTGAAGAAAAGAAAGCAGCCAGGCATGGTGGCTCACTCCTGTAATCCCAGTACTTTGGGATTTGGCTGAGGCAGGCAGATCATTTACAGTCAGGAATTTTGAGACCAGCCTGACCAATATGGTGAAACTCCATCTCTGCTAAAAATACAAAAATATTAGCTGGGCGTAGTGGCACTTGCTGTAGTCCCAGCTACTCGGGAGGCTGAGGCACAAGAATCGCTTGAACCTGGGAGGTGGAGGTTGCAATGAGCTGAGATTGCACCACTGCACCCCAGCCTGGGTGACAGAGCGAGACTTTGTCTCAGAAAAAAAAGAAAAATTGAGAAAAACAAAAAAAAACAAAAAAACACCATGCATAAAAATTATGGAGGTTTAGCTACAAAAACAACCATTATCATCATATTTTTTTCTGAAAAGAAAATGCACAGTGATTCCATCGAATTCTCCCTTCTGCAAAATATCTAAGTAAATGTGTCTCTAGGTATCAAACTCTACACAATCATAGCTAATTCAAAACCACATTCTCCCCAAAGGAAGTCCACATGCCTTTACCTGTCACATTGCTGCATTATAGAGATTTCTTTGATTATCTCCTGGAGGTCTGATTCCACAGGAACTTGCTTAATAGCAACAATCTGACCGGTCTCTTTATGAATAGCTTTGTATACACTGCCATAGGACCTATAAATTTGGGAGAAGAAGAACATTTATAAAGTCAAAGCAAGCCAAGATATAAGAAGTGGTAAAACACAAGCAACTGATAGTTCCAACATATATCCCTAAGTGCCTAATACATATACACTTGCAAAACTAAGATAGCTAAAATACTTTTGGGGAAAAAACTGTCAAGAGAACTACAACAAAATGGCATCTTGAAAGCTTCACATTCAAAACTGTAATGAATGTATTATTATGAGATGGTAATATAGTAGCTGCTATGCACTGCATGCCTGCTATCTGCTACAGACTGTACACCATCTCAATTCATTCCTACAAAAAATGAAGATGAGATAATTATCCCTATTTTACAGGTAAATGTAAAAAGGTTCAAAGGGGTTTATGATTTGCCCAAGGTCACATAAGTTATCAGTCCAGGATTTGAAACCAGTTGTGTTATCAGTCCAGGATTTGAACCCAGGTGTGTCTGAAAACAAAGCTTACGTTGTCTCCACATCTAAACTGGGGTACAATATGGAAGTGGTAGTCTTTGTTTTATTGCATTCACTCTAGTACCACAAGATCTTTCTGTCCTTGCTCCTCTTACTTACAATAAATACTTAAAATATTATGGAAACTAATTAAAATCTAAGCCTGTTTAATATTAGTATCAGGTAAACACAGCACACACACTCTTTGCTTCCTACTCCATCTTCCCTCAACAGCTTAATATCAAAATAAAGTTTATGTATCTAGTCAATTTGGAGGCTACAAGTCCACTAGATTTTGAAAGTAAAGAAGCTGGATTTGAGTCCTACCAACACTACATTTAGCTATCATTTACACCTTATTAACCTTGTTGTACCTGAATTTTCTCATCTGTAAAATGACAATAATACAAACTACCTTACAAGACGTGATGGTATCTCATTTGTGATGGTCAAATGAAATACCATCATCACTTTATACAGATAACATTTTCATTGGAATCCTGGGCAGCTGTCAGTGAAATAATACTGAGTAAACTTTCTTTCATATTTCCCAACACACCTGTATCTTCACACTGTCTTGGTGAAAAAAAAAATCAAAATAACAGTGCCACCTACTATGTCAAAGTAGAATACTCTAACTGCCAAATAGATGCTCATGAACTGTTTCAATGTGAAAGTAACATAAAACTTTTTAAGTCTATGCAGAGCACATAAAAAAATTTCCATTCCATTAGAAGCTGTCATACTTGCAAAACTAGCATAATGATCCTTAAATATTACACCAAATACTTTTTGCCAGAGACAGCCAACTGCTGAGCATGTGTCCCTTCTTCCTTGCTAAAATAACCTCTTAATTTGTTACAGTGGTGATGTGCTTGGTCCCAGGAGATATACCATGGTAGTCCAAGCCACTCACAGAATTCCTATTCCCTTCTGCCAGTGACTGAACTAGTGGCAAACATGTCACCCAGTTCTGGCCACTGAAATTTGAAGATAATTCTGCTGAAAGGTTTCTGGGAAAGACTTTCTTCCCTGGTAGGAGACAAGCACACAAGAAGGCCCATTTCCACCTGCCACTTCCCTTCTTACTTTGGTTACTGCCATGTGAGGGATGATGCTTGAAACTAATGCAGCCATTTGAGACTACGAGAATTACCCAGATGTCAAACCATTGTCAAGCCAATTAACCGCTTCTTGAATCTCACACCCCCAGATGTATTATTTAGTTCTTAATGTCTTTATTGGTTAGCCACTGTTTGTTGGGTATTGTTACTTCCATCCGAAGGCATTCTTGATAAATTAGCTCCTGTGTGTCTGAAACTGTCTTTATTTCACCTCCACTCTAGAATGATAGTTTGGTTGGATACCGGATTGACAACAGCTTTCCCTCAGCACTGTTGTTGCAGTGCTCCAACATCGATTGTGGTTGAGAAGTCAGCTTTCATCAGATTATCATTTTCCATGGGTAATCTCCCCATAGTTTTTAAGGTTTCCTTTGTCCTTAACAGTCTACTATTCTACTGTAATATAACTAGGAGTTGATCTGGCACTTCATAAACTTCTTCAATCTGAGAGCTCTTGTCTTTCCTCAAGACTGAAAAACTCTCAGGATTATGATGTGATTATTTCCTCTATCACTTCTAGGATCTTCTTCTAGAATTCCTACCGAAACTGTATTAGACCTCCTCAATCTATGTTGTCTTCCTGGTTTCCAACACTGTATTTCTGCATGTTGTGATCAGTCTCATTTCTATCTTTCAATTCACAAATTCTCACTTTCAGTTTGTCTAGTTTACTGTTTATCCAATTTATTGGGCTTTTAAAACTTCAATTGTTGTAGTTTTCATTGTCAAGATTCCCAACTTTTTATCTGCCTTTGGGCAAATGTGTTAATAATCATGTTAGTAATCTGATGTTCTTTTAAAAATGTTATTTCCTCCTTGATCTTTTTAAAATTGTGATCATATTAAATTCTTTTTGAGATTGCTCCATTATTTCTTTTTCCTTCAGTGTGAATTCTCCCATTCTGCTGATTATCTCATGGCAGTAGATTTCCCTGCATGGATTTCATTTTCTCTTGAATGATTTTCCTCTATACCACACTCACTGTCAAATGATTTCATGGTTTTCTCAGTACAGTCGTCTGGGATATACAACTTAAACCAGGTCTTATATTCAGAGTTTGGGGTTTTTGCCCTTCAAGATACCATACAATCCAAGCCCAGTTCCTATTATCGAACCAGTATATCCATTTTTTCCCTAGGCCACAGGCAAATGACACTTTCTGGTTGTGGTCAGGCAAATTTATTTCAGCTTTAGTTCACAGATGGAGAGCCGAGTTCCAGCCCCCAACTTCATGCAGGAAGCTCAAATGCAATCTCATGACAAGGATAAGGCATGCTTTAGTCTCCGCTGATTATTTAGATTTCTTTCCTATCCCTTGTCCATAGCTGTCTATATATCCTTATATTTAAAATAATTTTCACCCATTATTCTTATATATTAGAAAGTTCTCCGCATACACTCACACTCAGCAATCTTGACCAGAACACTCTTCATACCTCCCTATGCATCCTGATAGCAAGGAAAACTCCGATAGCTCATATGAAATTAAGATTCTTGATTCCATATACTGCATTTACAGTAATCTGAAGGCGGGGATTGGGGGGGGGTTAGAAGATTTCAGCAATCATACTCACAAGCAAGTCCCTTAAAACTTGATTCCCTACAACAAAATGAGATGATTCAATGAATTACAACTGACAGCAGAGAATGGAGAAGTAGGTGTTTTACATAAGCCATGCAAGGCAAGGATCTATGTAGAAAAATGGAAATACTACAGTATCTGAAGCCAAATTAACCAGATACAAATCTTAACAATAGCACTCATTTTTTATGAAACCATGGGCAAGATGCTTTTGTTATCATTCTATGATAAAAGTTTAAATGAGTCAATGTGTACAACTTTAAGTAGAAGAAAAAAGGTGCTAGGCTCCACTTGAAAACACTTCCCAAGTGCTCTCCACTCATCCTGGTCTGGAGCTTTGGCTCTAATCTGCCACAGATCCATATGATCCTCATAACACAGAATGATCGCAGCCTCCAGAATCCAATGGTTTTTTTAGCCAGAGCTCATTTCACAAGATACAAGTCAGTGAGAGTTCACAAATCATTCATCCTCCGGAACAATTTAAGAATAGCATTGGCCAGGCGTGGTGGCTCACATCTGTAATTCCAGCACTTTGGGAGGCTGAGGCAGGCAGATCACAACATCAGGAGATCAAGACCATCCTGGCCAACATGGTGAAACCCCATCTCTACTAAAATACAAAAAATAAGCCGGGCATGGTGGTGCATGCCTATAGTCCCAGCTACTCAGAAGGCTGAAGCAGGGGAATCGCTTGAACCTGGGAGGCGGAGGTTGCAGTGAGCTGAGATTGTGACATTGCACTCCAGCCTGGTGACAGAGCAAGACTTAATCTCAAAAAAAAGAATAGCATTGTGTCACATGTTTGGAAAAGAAGTGCAGTGAAGGTCTTCCTTCAAAATATTCCTAGTTAAATGAGGCTTGCTTAGGTTCATTCAGTCAGAATAACAGAAATCCAAGAAATACCAGAAATCTGGTATTATTTAGAAGAACAATGAGGTGATAGTATGGGAAGAAAGATCTGAAGCTTTGTTTTCTCCCTGGTGATATCTTCATAGGGAAATTTCCACATTCCTTGCAGAAGACATCCATAGATCTAAAACGCAATTTGTCCAGGTGCAGTGGCTCACATCTCTAATCCTAGCACTTTGGGAGGCTGAGGCAGGAGGATCACTTAAAGCCAAGAGTTCGAGACCAGCCTGGGCAACACAGTGAGACCTCGTCTCTACAAAAATAAATAAATAAACAAATAAATAAAATACAATTTAAAAAATCATAATTCACTTATTTTTTGTCTACATTATATTCCTGATATATTCTCTGTCTATAGTCTTCCTTTGACATTCCACAAACTCAATCAGCTCAAACAGAGCTACCTATAAGAACACCTAAAAATACTTTAAGACTTGACATGATGAGGTCTTGAAAATGCTTCAGTTGATACATTTAAAATAGAATAGCAATAGTTGCCACTTACTAAACATTTATTATTGTGATAAGCACTATACTTTACCCCAATTACCTCAGGTAATAACATAACTCTATGAATTGATATATTATTATCCCAACTTTACAGATGAGGATTGTGAGCCTCCAAAATAGTAAGCAATTTGCTTAAGCCCAGTTGTCTATTATGACCAATAAACAGTAGAGCAAGGATTTTAACCCAGGTCTGCCTCAAGTTATAGTAGTAAGAGCAAACTGTATTAGAAATGAGAGAAATAAGTTACATAGTCAATTATGCCTATCAGTCTTGACCTTATTCTAAGTATAACTTATGAGCATTGTTAGATTAAAGGACATGGCCTTGCTACCTTAGGGAAAATTGCAAGAATGGCAGGCTGAAGCTGAAAATGGCAGGCAACAGATGTAGAGGGACTGTCATTTCCCCATACCTTTAATGATGCCAGTCAACTGGCAGTCTTCAGATTCATCTTGGACTTGTCTTTTCACAGCACAGCTGGTGTGTCATTTTTACTTCCCTTCTCTGCTTGATTTCTTGCTGGATTCCAAAGGGTATTTTTCCAACTTACAAAAAGACGATGACTAATGTTTTTTACAAGGAGGTAAATCATAAAAAAACCATTTCATGTAATCCAGGATTGGGTTTAACATTGTAAATCTGTCTCCTAACATAAAAAATACTAAACCCAAAAAATAATCTAATGACATAAAGGAAATAATTTTAAAGAGCATATAGTCATCAGTCAGTAGTTGTTTTTACAAGTTAGTATGTCAGGTCTTCCCTTGAACCAGAAATACTCCCAAGGGATTAAAAATACAGACACACACAGACACACAGACACACAGACACACACACACACATGTGTGCGCACCCGTGCACACATAGCCTGTCTCTGAAAGACACACAAGCCACTACCCTCGGTGATTCTGGGTGGCTAAGAGACAGAGAGAGGTAGGAGGCAGTTTTTTTTTTTTTAATTGTATGCGTCTTAATATTTTTTTAAATTTTGAATCATATGATTGTATCACCTATTCAAAAATTAACAAGAAAAACTTAAGAAATGGTGTTATTAACATTTTAATTTCCTGGTCATTACAGAAGAAGGAATAAATACACAGGATTGAATTAAAATGATATTTAAAAGTATAAAAATTATGTAATTGTATCATGAAAGTCAATGATGGTCACTGCACATTACTAATATCATTTAATCAGTATTTTATAAACGCATTAACAAATCTGTGTTTCAGGAAATCCACTGGCTCCCAACCCAGGATTGTGGATCTCCTAAGTAGCTGCGAAGCTGGTGATAGTGCTCGATTTATTTACTATATTTCACAAAGGTGCAAATATTAAAATAGTAAATTACATTGATTTTCATTGAAACAGTTATTGCATACCAATCAGAAATTATGAACAGCAAATTAAAAAATTTCTTATAGAATTATAATCTAATTAGTGCTATCTGTTAAGTAGATAAAATCAAACAGATTCTACAAAAGAGAAAACAATAGATATTCTTCGTGTTAAAAAGACCGGGAATCACTAAATCTGTCTATAATAGTGATTGGAGTAAAGCGAAGAAGGACATCACAAGCTGTAAATTTACCTTCCACCCCACCTAGAGCAATGCTGAAAGGTTCATATCCTTCTGCTTCTTCTGGGGCAGGAAAAAGACTGGGACCCAATGGTCTACCCATAGTTTCTTTACACTCACCCTTCTCCAAGTTTCTCTAAGACATCAAATACTTCTTCTGGTTGTTTGGTTAAACTATCTTCATCCAACTTTTTCAGCTGCCTATGAAAAAGGAAATATAAACACAAAATACATTTTATTTGCTAGCAACTAAAACATAAAATATATCATTTATTTTATAATTAGCATCTCAGGAACTTCTCTATACAGTCTTCACTAGTTAAGACTGTTTTAAGAAACAGGGTTTCTTGGGAGGCCAAGGCAGGCGGATCACGAGATCAGGAGATCAAGACCATCCTGGCTAACATGGTGAAACCCCATCTCTACTAAAAATACAAAAAAATTAGCTGGGCGTGGTGACACATGCCTATAATCCCAGCTACTCAGGACGCTGAAGCATAAGAATGCCGTGAACCCAGGAGGCTGAGTTTGCAGTGAGCCAAAATTGCGCCACTACACTCAAGCTTGGGTGACAGAGAGAGACTGTCTCAAAAAAAAAAAAAGTCATGTGGCTGAAATGCCGTAGATTCAAGCATTCGATGTATCCTTCAAAATCTATTTAAATCTTGAGATTTCATGAATTAAAATGATGTAATTATCTCTTCAGAAAAGGTGTTTAATGTAAGGTAACTATGAATTGAAACATAACTATGAATTGGACTGCAGACTAAGGAAGACACAGGAAACCTTTGCTCTTCCATTAGCAAGTCTTTTGTAAATTTGTCAAAACACATAAATTCTATAGGTATCACAGAAACAGAAAGTGGAAAGTGTACGTTTAGACATGATCAAAAGTGAAAAATCACTAGGCAGCTGAGAGTTTCAGATATTCTCACAAAGACCTTCCTATGAGTAGATACATACCTTTGACTAGTCCCAAAAATCAAAGGTACTTGGCTGCTCACAATTTCCAGATAATTCGGATTTCTGACTATGCTAGACAATCATAACAAACATGGGAGGTTGTAAATTAACATGTTTTTAAAACTGAGATCTCTGAAAATTACTAATGAGCTTAAAGAAGGAACTTGCCAAGGAATATGTGTGTGTGTGTGTGTGTGTGTGTGTGTATGTGTGTGTAGTCTACACAATGGCTTCCTGAAACTACAAAGAACAACAAAGAATAGAGAGCTGAGGAAATGCGGATATATGGAAGTAGTCACACTGGAGACTTCTTTGTAGAAAAAAAAAAAGGTTTAGACTAGCTGGATAATATCAATTATTACAAGAAAAGACTTAAATACACACACATACACAAACACACACACACACACACACACACACACACACAAATGTGTATCTTCCCAAATAAAACGGATTAAAATCAGAAGATAAAAAATAAAACAAACCAACAAAAACCCTGACCACATCAAGTGTATCTACCAATAAACACTGATCTCAAAAGGACAATCTTACAGAAGTTTATGAATATCAAGGACTATATACTAGAGAAATGGAGAACTGCTCCAAGTCAAACTGCCTTAACTTGATATCAACAGAACAAAATGATCACAGTGACCTTTGAAAATCAAAAGGTCCTAAAAATTAAATACCAATGACATCATAAAAACTCCTACCTTCAAAATGAAAAGGGATGAAGTGAAACTCCTCTTAAACTTCAGAACTGAAACTTCTATAAACTCAGAAGTCAGAACAAACATCTCATATGCGAGGGGTTTTTTTGGTAAAGTCCTGAATTGTAATTGTATAAACATTGGACAATACCTCATTTCTCAAGTATAATCAAAGTTGTATAAACAGCTTATACAAAGGAAGATCAAGTATGTTTCTTTGAAGTGTTGACTCTCTGTGGTTTACAAAATGCAAAAGTCACTATTTCAACTACTTCAGGGACCACAGCATAACAAAGGAAATTGCCAGTGCCTTGAGAGAGACAGCTGCAAACCTCTGATAATACTTTGACAGACAAACTTTATATGACGGCTCGGATACTTCTTTGAAACAATCTAAGTGCTTTTTTGTTTGTTTTTGATCTGGGGCTATTAAAAACAACTTGACTTAAGGCGCTATTACATCTCTGGTGCCTGATAACCAAGAGGTGGTCAAAATATATTTGCGAAATGGATTCACAAATGTAATGACGAGAACCACGAATTTCATCAGCAATCTTTGAATTATCACAATAAAACAGAATTTCACCTAAAAAGTATTACTGAATTATCAACATTTCTATAAAAATATTTTGATAAGTGACTCATAATAATATTTTATACCATGACTCTTCACAGAAAAAAACACTATTACCAAAACAGCCTGACTCTGATAATGCAGTTCTCTTATCTGGGACTTCCCCAGGTTCCAGACAGTTTCAGCACTTGCTCATAAATGAACAAGCCTGGTCAACAGAGCATCCATGGACCAAATACTGGTGGATGCTCCTCTCCTAAGTCAGATGGCCATGTGGATGGCCAGCATCCCAGGAATGCACTCTACACCTTCCACTAAACCATTAATCTAATGGCAACTCATTTTTTAAAATTATTAACTCCTATACGAGACACCAGTCTGTCATCATTCACTTAATCACACACACACAAATGTCAAACTCATGAACACAAAGGGCATTTCCTGCACTGGGGTTATTGGAAACACATGCCATCTGAATTTCTGAAAAGACACCTGTATCTTTCCAAACACAAGTAATGCTGTCTACGAAGTAGTCACTTACAGGTTTGGCTAATTCTCAAAGCTTTCTCCCATTTCAGAACTCCCATAAAGTTCATTTTATGTGTAACTATTTCTTTTTCCACACAGAATTTGATATGGATTACAACAACTACACATGACAAACGGACAAAATCTTACATGATAAAACTGTGTCCCCAGCTTACCCCAATTCATATGTTGAAGTCCTAATACCCACCACCTAAGAATGTGACTGTATTTGGAGACAAGGCCTTTAAAGAGGTAATTAAGATAAAATGAGGTCATATGGGCATGCCCTAATCCAGTATGACTGGTGTCCTTATAAGAGGAGATCAGGACACAGACAGGTACAGAGGGAAGAACATGGAGACACAGGGAGATGGCCATCTACGAGCCAAGCAAAGGAGTCAAAAGAAACAATTCTGACAATGCCTTGATTTCAGATCTCTAGCCTTCAGAACGATGAGAGAATAAATTTATGTTGCTTAAACCACCCACTCCATGACACTTTGTCATGTCCTAATAAACTGATACAAGTGATAATAAAATTGATCTGCTTCAAATTAGGCAATCTACTAGTTACAATGAGCAGGGAATCACCAGCCACTTAAGAACCCAGTCCTGCAATGCTCTTCTCTTGTGCTTTTAATACATTTTTTAAAACCCAAAAGGTACAGGAATGAGCATGCCAAGAAACTTTAGTCCTTTGCCCAAGATTATGTAACACAAGGCAAAGGGGGAAACAAAACTCAGATTCCTAATCCTCTTTTCAATTAAACCAAGGCCTCAGAGAAAGAAACCAAGAAGAAAGAACGAACATAGTTCAGAAAGAAACGTAACTAGTGTGCATTCATAATTGGATCACTATGGTACTATAGCAAATATCTGCTAACATACACAGAGATCTGTGAAACAGGGGTACTTTTAGAGAGGCATCAGAGTGAGGCAGTTAAGAGCATGGCCGGGCGCAGTGGCTCACGCCTGTAATCCCAGCACTTTGGGAGGCCGAGGTGGGCGGATCACGAGGTCAGGAGATAGAGACCATCCTGGCTAACACGGTGAAACCCCGTCTCTTCTAAAACTACAAAAAGTTAGCCAGGTGTGGTGGCACGCACCTGTGGTCCCAGTCATGCGGGAGGCTGAGGCAGGAGAATCGCTTGAACCTAGAAGGCGGAGGTAGCAGTGAGCCGAGATTGCGCCACTGCACTTCAGACTGGGCGACAGAGTGAGACTCCGTCTCAAAAAAAAAAAAAAAAAAAAGAGCATGGACTTTGGACCAGACCCCATGGATATTAAAATCCTAGCTCTGTCTCTTACTTGCTATGACTTCTCCCAGCAAATCACTACCCTGTCTGTATCTCAGTTTTATCATCTGTAAAACAGACATATAGGGATATCTACCACACAGGATTGTTGTGAGGTTCAAATGAGTCAATAAACTGAACCATATGAAGTTACTGTTTTTATGGTTCAAAGATGGTCAAATATCAGCAATTTTACATATGCTTCAGCAGGAGACATGGAAAGCACTTAGAACAGTGCCTGGCACCCGGTAAGTGCAATATGAGTGTAATAATCATTACTATTACAGTCTCAGCACACTACGCTAGGGTGAATCCAAAGCCCATCCCAACCACCTATTTGCCTTCTGCAATGTTTGTGCACCTCAAACACCCCCAAGCTCAAACAACCCCTAAGAGTGCTGCCCAGGCAGTCAATCCCTTCTCTTCACCTCTCGGTTGCCCTGCACTTCCACACCCTGAACACTTCCTTCTTTAGAGCTCATTCTGCTGCAGGAAGTCAGACGTCTCTGTGAAATACAAGTAACCACACTGAACCTCAGAGAAGCATGACTCCTTCGGTCTCTAGTCCCTACTTTTCTCCAGATGTGGCAGAGTGGCAAAAGACCCAGGATGTCCACAAGGGAAATCCAGGAGTTGAGATTTTCTAGGATCAGCCACCATCCTGATATTGACCTAAAGCAATTCCATGTACCACTAGGATCTGGTGCTGATATTCACAAAACAACTGAGGCCTGAAAAGGGCACAGTCTGGCAGGGTTCAGTGACCCGGAGTAAAGAAGGAAACACGTTTCCCAACTACTCTGGACCTCAGTCTCCCCATCTCGAAAATATCCTCTTATTTCCTTACCTACCTCCCAATGTCAGGTTCTGAAGAGCTGAGGAGGATGTGAAGACCATTAGGAAGACACTCTGAACATCAGTAATAAAAGATGCCATCCTACAGTGGGGACACCACCAACAGCATCCTCTGAAATGCTACTCTCCACCATCCCCTCCCTTACAGACCCTCAACCTTTCCTCGCATGCTTTCAGCCTTAGGCGCAAAGCTTTTCCCCCCCACAGATCCCCACACCGCACCCCTCAAGTGGGACTTCAGACCCTTAGAAAGTCCACCCGGCCTTCCTGTTGGCCAGTTCTCGATCCACCCCCTTAAAGAGATCCCTCACAGATTCTCACCCTGCTTCAGCATTCGCCCCCACCTCCGTGAGTCCCTGCTTGGATAGCGTGCCCCCGAGTGGCCCGGCCTCAGCAGGTACTCTCCCTAACTTGTCCCCACGTTCCTCAGCAGAGTCGCACTACAGTGAGTGCTCCCTCTAACCGGTCCCAAGTCTAACCTCCTTACCATATGCTCCCCTCAGCCGGACCCTCACCCACCAGAAGTCCCCCCCTTCACTCAGCAGGTGCCCCATCTGCTGGGTCGCTTCGCTCCGGGGACTCCCACACAGGTGTCTCCCCTCAACCAGTTCCCGCCTTTTCTTCCTCTGACCCCATGCCCGTCCTCTTAGCCAGTGGCCCCTCACCGGCGCGGCGGGTTCCTCAGCTGTACCGTCTCCATGGCGCTGCCGGCAGCCGCCCAGACCCGCTCACTGCTCCATCCTCCCGCGGACCTCCTAAGCCCGCCCCGCAGACCCTCCCACACTTCCGCTTTCCGCCCCTACCGGAAGCCGAGCGCGGCGCGGGAGCGGGGCGGAGCCACGGTCCTGATCACGTGGTTCGGGCGTGAGTCTTGTGGCGCGGTGGGGAGCGGACCCGGAACCGCCAAGTGGTGAAGGCGCCTCCAGGTGGTGCCCGCTGGTCTGTAGGGTGTCAGCGGCGCTGTCTTCCTGCGATACCGGAGCGCACAAAATACTTGGTCCCCAGACCGAGAACGCACCTCTACCTGGGTCCTGGGCCCCATTTCACAGACTGAGATGCGTGAAGCGCCTCCTTTAGAAGAGCTGACGATTCTTAACAAACCAAGTTTTGCATGATTTTGGTGAGGCGGCGCTACCCCAGGAACGCCTGGAGGTATTTGTGGTTTTCTGCCGCTTAGCTGGTTGAACTCTGGTCCCACCGGGCCCCCTGCACATTTTCTCCTAGGATGTTACAGAGCATCAACGCGCAAATTGCCCCACTGTCTTTCTTAAAGGCCTCCCCCTTAAGTCAGTTTGCAGACATAAAAATAAGCAACATTAATTAAGCATTTGCCGTGTACTTGTCTTCATATATTATCTCGTTTAATCCCCTATGTCAAGCCGATAAGATCATCCCTGTTTTTATTTATTTAATGGTTTAACACAGTCCCTACACGTTTTCAGTGCTTTACCTCATTTAATACTCCTAACAACCTAGACGGTATTATTATTATTCCTACTTCATAAGGCCAGAGAGGTGAAGTATCTAGCCCAAGGTCACATAGCTTAGAGTATAGGTTTGGTGATTTAAATCCAGGTTGGTCTGATTTCAGGGCCTGCACCACGAAACTGGACAGCCATGGATGTGTAACCTCTTTTTGGGCCTGAGAGACAGACCTTTCTCTCCACTCAGAGCTCCGGCTTCAGCTATTGTGCTTCAGAATGCCACTACCATCAGTGAGTATTAGGAAAATGGCAGATTCTACCCAATTGACCCATGGGGAAAGTTATGGGAGAAAACTTAACCAGAGCAACCTCTCACTGTTTTTAATTGCCTTGCTTTTCCCAAGGATATGCCATCTACAGAACTTAACACCTGAGCACCCACCCTTCAGGGCCACCCATGGGCCCAAAACGGGATAAAGGAGCCATTCCCTGACATAGGAGGAAAACATTCGCTGAGAAGCCACTGTGTGCCAGACACAATCTTGGACTTTCACTTAATCCTCAAAACAGCCCTAGGAAGAAGTACCTACCGTTAACAGATAAGAAAGCTGAGACCCACGGTTTACATAGCTAAGGAGAGCAAAGGTTTTAACCCAGGACTATCCTGACTCCACAGCATCAAAGTTGTTGTTTTGTTTTTGGTGTTTTGTAGAAATAGGATCTCCCTATTATTACCCAGGCTGGTCTCAAACTCCTGGGCTCCAGCAGTGTTCCCACCTCAGCCTCTCAAAGTGCTGGGATTACAGGCAAGAGCCACCACACCTGGCTGATGAATAGGAATTGGGTACACATTTTTGAAAATTAAATACCAAATTACCATTACACAATGCCGAACATCCCTCCTTTGTCCCGTTCCCAGGATTTTTTCCAGAAGATGGACTCACATTATGATGGCCCCTTTTTTCCACAGAATGTTCCCAATGAAAATTTCTGAAATGATGGGAATGTTCTAAATATGTGCTGTCCGAAATAGTAACCATTAGCCACATATGGCTATTGAGCACTTTAAATGTGGCTAGCATAACTGAAAGGCCAACTTTTTATTTAAATTTAAATTTAGATAGCAAACCGTGGCTAATCATAATAATAGCTTAAGAGAGAAATGGTGAGCAGGGTTACTGGGAGAGGTATTTTCCTATAAGCTCTGGATATACAGTTGACCCATGAACAACAAGGGTTTGAACTGCATGGGTCCACTAATACAACCCTTGTTTTGTTTTGTTTTGTTTTCAATAAATACAGTCAGCCTTCCCTATCAGAGGGTTCCACATCCACGATGAAACATGGTTGGAAAATACGGTATGGGATGTGAAACCTGCGTATAGGGTGGGCTGACTTTTCATTTCCATAGGTTCTGCAGGGTCAACTATAGTACATGAGTATACTCACATTTTAGTATCCTAATAGATCCTGGAACCAATACCTGGCGGAAAATGGGGAACAATTGCATAACAGTATTCAAGGGACTGGGTATGATGGCTTGCACCTGTAATCCCAGCACTTTTGGAGGCCAAGGCAGAACAGGAGTTCAAGACCAGCCTGGGAAATATGGTGAAACCCCTTTTCTACAAAAAACTTAGCCAAGCATGGCATATTTGTGTAATGCCATTTGCATGACCCACATGGTCACCCTGGACCCCGTGGATCAGGCCCTGCCTGGTGCCACCACCACCACTTCTGTGCCAGGCCCCCAGCGTGATGCAAGTTGCATGATGCTCTTTGCCGTAGTGCCTTTTAATGGCATAGCTTTGGCAGGTTTGGAGATGTTCAGAATAGGCAAATCTATAGAGCCTGTGGTGGATTTGTGGTTGTCTAAGGCCCTGGTGGAAGGGAGCATAGGTGAATTGGAGGGGACGATTAAAAGGTGTGAGATTTCATTTTGGGGTGATGAAAATGTTCTAAAATTGGTTGTGGTAATGGTTATACAACTCTGAATATACTAAAAGGCATTGAATTGTACACTTTCAATATGTGAGTTATATCTCAATAAAGTTATTTTACAAAAAAAGACACCTCTTCCCAGAAGACTTCTCTGTTCCCTTGTCCCTCTCCTGACCCTCTCATCTGTCCCTCCTTCAAATTATTTCAGTACTGTTTTTATCAGTCCTGGCATTTATAGGAAGCACTGCAGGAAGGGATTTCCAGGTATTGACTGCTGTGTAAGAAACCACCCCAAAGTTTATAGGCATAGAACAACAGTCTTCTTTTCTTCTCAGAAATCTACAATTTGAGCATGGCTCAGCAGGAAGGCTCATCTCTGCTTATGGTGTCAATCAGGATCAATCAGCCCTGTCCAAAAGGCATTTCACACAGCTGACAGGTTGATGCTAGCTGTTGGCTGGAAGCTCACTTGGGTCTGAAGGCTAGGGGCGTCTCCACTTTTCTTGAGCTTCCTCACAAAATAAAGCCTGGGTTCTAAAGCATGTTCCCGAGGGAGAGCCAAGTGGGACGCTGCAGTGCCTTTTAGTGGAAGATACTTAATGTCATTAACCACTGTGGAGGGGGGCCACAAAGGCCCACCCAGTTTCAAGGAGAAGACGTAGACTCCACCTCCTCATACGGCAGTGGCAAGGGTCTGGAAGAGCTTGGGGAACCAGAAATATTATTGGGGCCATTTTTGGAAAATAAAATTTGCCACAGCTACACTTATCCAATAAACCACTCAGGAAATATTCAGCTGCAAGCAAGTGAAAACATCTAAATGTTGGCTTAAAGCACCATGGCATTTACTGTTTGTTTGTTTGTTTGTTTTGAGACAGAGTCTCGCTGTATTGCCCAGGATAGAGTGCAGCAGCCAATGATCTGGGCTCACTGGATTCAAGCAATTCTCCTGCCTCAGCCTCCTGAGTAGCTGGGATTACAGGCACGTGCCACCACACCCAGCTACTGTTTGTATTTTTAGTAGCGATGGGGTTTCACCATGTTGACCAGGTTGGTCTCGAACTCCTGACTTCAAGTGATCCACCTGCCTCGGCCTCCCAAAGAGCTGGGATTACAGGTGTGAGCCACCACACCTTGCCTTTATTGTTTATTAATAAGCCAATAAGTCAGCAGTTGATTCAATGACTCAGCAATATCTATTTCATTTTTCCCCTCCCATCCTACTCAGCATGTTGGCTTTTCATACTTGTGTTTATTGCCTCACAGTTGCAAAATGGCTGCCACACCTCCAGGTATCATATCCTTAACCCTGCGCTACCCAAAGCAGAAAAAGAACAAGAATGGCTACTTGACCCAGTACCTCTCTGTTATGGGGAGGGAAACCTTTCCCATAAACACCCAGCAGACTCTCTTTTTTTTTTTTTTTTTTTGAGATGGAGTGTTGCTCTGTCGCCAAGGCTGGAGTGCAGCAGTGCAATCTCAGCTCACTGCAACCTCCGCCTCCCGGGTTCAAGCTATTCTCCTGCCTCAGCCTCCTGAGTAGCTGGGACTACAGGTGCGTGCCACCACCCCAGCTAATTTTTGTATTATTAGTAGAGACGGGGTTTCACTGTGTTAGCCAGGATGGTCTCGATCTCCTGCCTCGTGATCCACCTGCCTCGGCCTCCCAAAATGCTGGGACTACGGATGTGAGCCACCGTGCCCAGCCTCAGACTCCCTTTTATCTCATTGTCCAGATCAGCATCACATGTGCATCCCTTGATGAATCACTGGCAAGAGAAAATGACATTTTTCTAATTGGCTTAGAGCAATCCTGATTCACTTCCCCAGCCTGGGAGAGTCTCAGGCAAAATTCAGGCTCCTGGAAGCAAAGATGGAAGTCACTGAGTAGCCAGCCAGCAGCATGGGCCTCATCTGGTTTTCCCACCACAGTCAGTGTTCATCCTTGGTGGGGGCAGGGGGGCAAGGGGAAGCATTTCAGATGGAACAGCCATCCAGCCCTCAGAAGGCTTATAGTCTGGTGGAGTTAAGTGTATGCAGATCATTATAACCGAATTCCTGAAGGTAGAGACTAGATCTTTATCAATCAATGACTTTTATTGGATGCCAGACCCTATTAGGGTCTTGGATAACAAAGATAAAAGGGACTCACTTCCGGCCATTAAAGACCTCGCAGTGTTTAAGGAAAATACAAACTGGCAATCATAGGGTGACTAATGCAAAGTTAGGGATAAAGCTAGAGACCAATAGGGAGCAAAGGGAGCATAGTGGGGGGTGGGGAGGGGGCTGGAATCAGGAAAGGCTTTCAGAGAAGATGATGTTTAAATGGAATGTTATAAGTTAATTCAGGATTAGGCAGGAGAAAAAGTATTTAGAAAAAAAAAAATCCAGGAGAAGGAGATAACGAGGAAAGGCTAGGAAGCAAGAACTTAGTGTGTGTAGATAGCAATGCGTGGGACATAGAGTCATCAGATGAGGCTGGAGATAAATTGAAGTCACGCTCCGTGAAAGATCTTCATCCATTCTGAAAGCTGATCATACGAATTGGGTCATTCTTGTCATATTCAACTAAGACAGAATTGAAAAGCCAGGGCAACAAATACTCAGGGCATATAACATGGCTCCAAAAAAGTAATTTTTTGCAAGCCTGGCTGCTAAAACCGCCTGCTGTAACCTAAAACCAGTTTTATCGAATAGCTACTGAAACAGCCTGCTACAATTCTGAGTTTTATCCACCACTATCACTTACCAATCAAAGCTTGCCAGCCCCCCAAGAAGCTGATAAACTCCCACTTTACTTGTGCCAGTAAACTTCCTTGAAGAGCAATATGTAACATTTCTGTTTTATAAAATCTCCAAACCTTCTCTTTGTTCTTCTGACATACCAAAGACAACCTGGTCTGTGTGTAAGCCCTGAATTGCAATTCTTGATTCCCAAATAAAATATTTAAACTTTAGAGATTCATCTCTATATGTTGACTTTGACACCATCAATCCACCTGTGCATTAATTTATTAAATAAATATCTATAGAGCACTAGGTACCCGGTACTTTAGCCTTGGAACCTTTGCACTTACCATCCCTCTGGCTGTAACAGCATTCCCTAAATCTTGTCTGGTCTCAGCTCAATTATTATCCCCTGAGAAAGGCCTTCCTTCATCCCCTTATTTAAAGTAGCCCACACGTGGTCACTTTCCATTGCATTATCCTGTTTTGTTATCCTTACAGCACTAATCACATGAAATTAGAGTCTTCGTTTGCTTATCAGTTAATTGCCTGTAGGGACCCCACTGGGACATAATCTCCCTGATAGCGGGGCCAGCCTCCTTCCCTGCGTCATCCACGGCGTTCTAGCAACGCAGGGAGCCCAGAGCATGCAGCCGCCCCACGTGCAAGGGAGCCTAAATTCCAAACAGAGCACGCGCAGAGGGCGGGACGCTCCGGGCCTCCAGGTCTCGCAGGCCCCGCCCCCGGCCCGCCCCCTCGCCGAGGGTTCGCTGTGGGGCGGAGATATTCGCCGCCAGCGCTTGCTTCCGGACGGTGTTCCGCACCACACGGGGGAGGACAGAAGGCGCCCCCAACTCGCTGGCCTGGCCACGGGATGGCCCCCAAATTCCCAGACTGTGTGGAGGAGCTCCGCGCCGCCGGCAATGAGAGTTTCCGCAACGGCCAGTACGCCGAGGCCTCCGCGCTCTACGGTCGCGCGCTGCGGGTGCTGCAGGCGCAAGGTACGACCCCGGCCCCCATCTCACCTCCGGGCCTGCTCCTCCAACCCCCGCAACCACCGCCCGAGCCTCGCGCAGCGGCCAGCAGTCCTGCCCGGCCCTCCCACCCTTCCAGCCCCTTCTGACTCCGGCATCCTACCAGAAACTTCCTCGGCCCTTTCTTTCCACCTGCTTGTTAACTGCCCTGTTGGCCCCCATCCTAAGTTATTTAGGCCTCATTCTGAGCCCTGGGAAGAAAGCTAAACCCTCCTCCCCCGCAGCAATTCATTTTTCAGTTAGTATTTGTTGAGTAGCTGTTATATACCGCCTGTGTAACAAGACACAAAAAGTCGCTTCTCTCAAGGACAGCGCATTCTTGTGGGGGCGGTGGGGAGGGCGTGAGTCTTAAGCGAGTCAGTAAGTAAACGAGACCTGTGGGAAAATCAGGGTTAGGAAGAAGACAAATAGGGTGATGTGATAGAGTTGACTGGAGTGGGAGATCAAGGGCAACATCTCTAAAGAGGTGATATTTGAGGTGATGTCTAAATGATGAGAAGCCAAGCGCACAAGGTTTTCGGTCCTGAAGGGAACTGCAATGAGAAAGGCCCCCCAGACAATATAGACATGGTGTGTTTCAGGGGTCAAAGCATAGTGAGCCAGGGCAGGGAATAGGAAGACATGAGGTCAGTTAGGAAGGCAGACCCTTATTTATTGTGGAGGTGTTTTAAACCGTGCTAAGGAGTTTGGATTTCATGCCAAACTGGAAGCTTGGCATGAAAGCTACTGGATGGGAAGCTACTGGAGAGTTTGAAACAGGAGAATAGCATATTCTTACCAGTTCTCCCAGCGTCCAGCTTTCGTCAGCATACCGCAGACCTTTGCCCAAAGCCCCTTCTCCGGAGTGACTTAATCAGAAACCCTCATTGGTTAAAGCCTTGACTTTTGAAAGAAGCCTTGGATCCTGGTTTCTGTGAGTCACCGTTCAGTACCTATTTCCCTTTGCCGCCTTCCTTTTTTTCCTTTTCTTGGCTAGCATCTGTTGAGTGCTTTACCGTGTGCTAGACATTTTAGACACGATCTCCTTTGATCTTTATTATGGACCTGTGGATAAAATGCTTAGAAAGGAGGAGTCCAAGAGAGTTAAATTGGCTCCCTTGGGGTTACACAGTGAAGACATGGAAGAGCCACGATTTGAATATGGATCTGTTTGATTTTGATGCTAAGTCCAAATTTTTAATCATTTTGCTAGACCTCTCCTCACATCCTCTCCAGATTTCATTCTTTTTTTTTTTTTTTTGTCTGCACTTTTTGCAGTTTCAAGCCAGTCCTTTGCCCCCTTCTTTTTTCTAGAAAACTCTCCTTTAGGCCCACTTCCTCATGTCAGCCTTGATGAAGTTGCTGAGGAAGCTGAGGTATTGATGTTGCTGCCATTTTCATTCATCTCACCCCAGCTGGTCTGGAAACGCTTGTACGTTTGTATGGGTTAATTCTGGGTCCATAGAAAAGCTAGCCTGGTATCTAGATTTAGCAAGGACCAGAGTTTGGTTCTGCTGCTGCTACAGATTTCCTAGGTAATTTTGGGCAAGTCTCTTGATTTCTCTGATCAGTCTTCTTGATCACGAAGAGAGCTCAGGGAACAGGCTAACACAATGAACCCTTCCAGCAAGTCTATGAAGTGGTATCCTCATGTGGTAGGTGGGCACGCATGATCAGAGGGATGGAGTGACTTGTCAGGATTGCAGGGTTGATGCCCTTTCCACCGCACCACTGCTGTTTCTGAGCAACCGTACTCTGGTGACTCAAGATGGATTACAGGTTTTGGGTACTTATACTTAGCTCCTTAAGGGCAAGGATGTATTTTACTAGTCTTTGTACTTTCCGTCTCTGGGCCTGGCAAAACAAGAGGGGAAAACGCTTGTTATTGTTGGTATTGAATGAAAGATATCAAATATTAACATGGCAACAGGATACTTAGTGGAAAAAGTAAGTTGCAGAAGGATAGGCAATATGATGCCTCTTAGGAAATGCTTTAATAGACATAAAATGGTATCTTACCTGTTAACACACACACACACACACACACACACATATATAAATGTAGAACATGCTTGAAAATGTTACATACCAACTTCAGGATTGTACTGGCCTCTGTGAGTCTGGGGAGGGAGCACAGGGATAAGGATAGGGATGGCTGGAGTTTTAGCTTATCAAAAAAATTTTTAAGGGCTGGGTGCCATGGCTTATGCCTATAATCCCAACACTTTGGGAGGCCAAAGCAGAAGGATCACTTGAGACTAGGCATTCAAGACCAACCTGGGCAACACAGCGGGACTCTGCCTCTACAAAAACTTTAAAAATTAACTGGGCATGGTGATACACACCTGTAGTCCTATCTGCTTGGTAGGCTGAGCTGGGAAGATCACTTGAGCCCAAGAGTTCGAGGCTGCAGTGAGCTATGATTGTGCCACTACACTCCAGCCTGGGCAACAGAGGGAGACCCTGTCTCTCAAAATTAAAAAAGTTGGGAACTAATATAACGTGCTAAATCTAGGGGTGGATTCTGAGATAATGGTTTTCTGTATGTTTCAAAATTTTCAAAAAGAGACCCTGTTTTCAATTCTTTTTAAAATTATGGCCCACACTAGTGGGTATGAAGTGGTTGAAAATTATCTTTAAAAATAAAAATCATTGTTGGTTGGCCACGGTAGCTCACGTCTGTAATCCCAGTACTTTGGGAGGCCGAGGCAGGCAGATTGCCTGAGGTCAGGAGTTCAAGACCAGCTTGGCCAACATGGTGAAACCCTGTCTCTACCAGGCGTGGTGGCGAGTGCCTGTAATCCCAGCTACTCAGGAGGCTGAGGCAGGAGAGTTGCTTGAACCCAGGAGGTGGAGTTGCAGTGAGCGGAGATCGCTCCACTGCACTCCAGCCTGGGCAACAGAGCAGGACTCTGTCTCAAAAAAAAAATACATAAATAAAGATCATTGTGGCCACAGTGAAGGACTTGAGCCTCTGCGATTCCTGAGGGTAAGGACTGCCTTAGAAAAATGTCTAATAATTCTCCCCATGGGGTAGCTTAAGGCTTTTTCCTGATTAAGTTCTCTGTACTCCCATCACACCCAGCTCAATTATCATTTCCCTGACAAAGTCCTCTCTGGTTTGACCAGGTAAAACTAGTCTCATGTCTTTCATGGGTCTTTTGTGCCCCTACAACTTTTGGTCAATCCATTTATCATGCGTTTATCATCTTGTTCCCTCCCTCCCTTCCTTTCTTTTCTTTTTTTTCTTTCTTTCTTGGATTTAAATGCTTTTTGTAATAAAATACACACCTATCCATCCACCTACCCACCCAAACCCAAGTAGTTACAGCATGGATTTCTTTGAGGCAGAAGCTAGCTATTTCATGTTTATCTTTTGTCTGTTATCAAGTTCAGTGCTGGAATGAGTGAATGAGGAAATACTTGGTTCCCTTTGAATGGCAGAAAGCTCAATGTCCTTGCTGTCACATAAGAATGACAAACACGCCAGCCTAGCAGACCAACAAGCCTGAACAGGTTATGGTTATCTCTACTGCCTTAACACAAAGCCCAAAGAGCTCTGAGTATGAAATGTATCCTAATGCCCTGAGGCATCCATTTCCCAAACTGATCATCTTCCCACTCTACCTGGGTAGGTTCTTCAGACCCAGAAGAAGAAAGTGTTCTCTACTCCAACCGAGCAGCATGTCACTTGAAGGATGGAAACTGCAGAGACTGCATCAAAGATTGCACTTCGTAAGTGGCCAAGGGTAATTTTGGGATGCCTGAGGGTCTCAGAAGAGGAGGCTAGGCTAATCTGGCTTGTTTCTTCTTTGGAAGGATCCCATCAATTACATCTGGGACAGATATTAAGAAAGTGTCACTGAGTTTCACCAGGTCACTGAGAATAGGAGACTCTATTTGGTCCTTACGGCCCCTGACTTGCATCTTTGGAGTCTTGGCTCTGCTGCCGAAAAAGGAGTGGGATGGGCAGTTAGAAGCAGGCCTTAAAGTCTTTGTGCAATTTGAAACCTGGGAATGAGGTGGAGTGGCAGACCAGTAACTGGCTTGCCCAGGTGTTTTTCTGGGATGGGAGTATGTGAGGGGAAGGGAGTGAAGGAAGGAAGGAGGATAGAGGTTAATAGATTGTCTCAGAAGGAGAAAGGAAAAAAATGGTATTCATGAATGACCAGTTTTAGAGGACACTGAACAATGTTTCATACCTCTTTTTCTTCAAGCAGTCTAATATTCTTTTATCATCATTAAACTCTCACATTTACCTGAAATGTGTTCTCAGATCTGATGTCCTCTGACATTGCTTTAGATTCATGCCCTGGTGATAGCCAGGAGAGCAGGAGGGGTGTGAGCATACTCACAGAGCCTGTGCTGAATTAATTTGTGCCATGCCCTGTGCTAGATTTCCCTCTTTGAGTGTTCACAACCAATCTGCGGGGTACGGTTACCATGTGTCCCAGGCCAGAACTTAGTTGCTGAGGGTTGGGGCAGTAAAGTGATTTACTTGGGTCACATAGTTAGCAGCAGAGGTGGAATTCAGACACCACCCCATCTGACTCCAAAGCTTATTTGTTATTCCCACTAGACCACAACTGTAAAAAAACATAGTAGCATGAAAACCATGAGGCTTTTGTTCTTGATTTTGGGGGAACTGAAACTATGAAAATTGATGCATGTGCACACACATTTAACAAAATTCATGTTTCTCCGCCCTCTTTCCCCTCCTCACTTCACTCTAAGTTGAAAAATCCCTGTTCTGAGGTTTGGCGTTTTTAGCCATGTCTCTCAGCTGGAAATTACTTCCTGTATGCTGAGTGCCCCAGATAACCCTGCCTGGAAGAAACTGTAGGGAAACCCTGGTGGCTCAGCAGCCAGCCAGTTGACATTTTTGCCTCCTATTCTAGAGCACTGGCCTTGGTTCCCTTCAGCATTAAGCCCCTGCTGCGACGAGCATCTGCTTATGAGGCTCTGGAGAAGTACCCTATGGCCTATGTTGACTATAAGACTGTGCTGCAGATTGATGATAGTGTGACGTCAGCCCTAGAAGGCATCAACAGGTGAGCTCCATTCCCAGCAGGTGGTCTCCACGGCAACTCCCTGTCCTTGACTGGCTGCGGGCCATTGCCTTGTCTGTCTTGTGAGGGGATCCCTTTGGCTACACTTAGAAAACTCCCGATGGGTATGTAGGGGAAGGTGTGAAAGGAAAATCTGCTTTTGTGTTTAGCAGGTTTTCAGGGAGTCATAATTACTAAGATTGATTGATCGATACTTGCCTACATGTGCCTCACAGTAATATTTATTGTACACTGTTTAAGGTGTTGTGCCCGGTTCAGTGGGGGATACCAAAATGAGAAAGAGATACAGACCCCACTTACCTTCAAAGCGCTAACACTAATTGGAAGAATAAGACACAAGCCCAAGCAGCTATGACAAGCCTAAAAGGATATGGTTTGTGGACATGGTTCAGTATATTGCACTGTGACCCCTCCAGAGGTTCCCCAGGTGCAATTCCTTTCTGGTCTCTGAGCAGTTATTGGCTTTTATCTCATGGATATTGTCATTTGTATAACTGATCATGTTTCCCCTCTGTGTGTGCGGCTAAAAAGCCAAACACTACACTAATAGCAAACCCTTAACAGGACTTCATGGTATGTATTTAGTGCTTTATTTCTGGCTTGACTTGTCTGCCAGCATTCTTTGTTTTCTCTTTGCCTCCTTTTTATCTGATTCCACAAAATCTACCAATTCTGTGACAGACTTCGCTCTAGGACCTGGGCTGATGACTGAGACATACCTCTTCCTGCCCTCATAGAGGTCCCGGTCTCAAGGAGGACACCAGTCAGTAATAGGCAAGCACAATACAACATGATAAGCGCCATGGTAGGAGGCAGCACAGGGGGCTCTGAGGCCAGAAAGGAGCCACCTAGCTAGCTGAGAAGGGAGAGGGGGAGGCCAGAGAGAGCTTTTCAGAGGAGGTGAGCTAAGACTGAGAGATATGGGGTAGGGAGTTAGCCAGAAGACAGAGCAGTGTGTGCAAGGGTGAGCAAGTGTGACAGATCACAGGAATTGTAAGAAGTCGGTTTCACATGGTGCTGCAGGCAGGAGCTCAGCTTGGGACAGATTGGTGAGGCCAAGTCACACAAGACTCGGTGTTCAGGGCTTGGATTTAATCCTGAGCAAGTCAGGCTTTATGAAAAGGTCTTTAGCAGTGGAGCAACATGAGCAGATACGTATTTTAGAGAAAAGCTCTTTGCTGCCATGTTGAGGGATGATGTGAAGGTCAACAGGTTAGAAAGGAGCCATGCAGCAATCCAGGGGAGAGGGTGGAGAGAAAACAATGGGACCAGTCAGGGGACATGTAGGAAGTATATCAACAAGCTTTAGTGGTTGCGGGGTAGTGAGAAGGGAGGAATAGAAGAAGACACTCAGATTGTTGACATTCAGTCGGAGGTGACTGTGGGACATAAGACTAGAGATTCTAAGTAAGACGGTTGGGTATTTACATGGAGCAAAGGAAGAAAATACAGGCCAGACATACGGATTTGAGGGTCATCAGCGTAGAGGTGGATTAGGGCTGTGAGAGAGAAAAAGAACATCACAGCAAGTGTGAAGAGGATGGAGCTTTGAGAAACTCCAGCATTTGAGGGACTTACAGAGGAACAGCAGCTGGAGAGGTGGGAGGAAACAGGGCATTTATGTCCCAAGGGAAGGAGTATTTCAAGAAGGATGGAGACATCATTAGTGTCAGGTGTTCCAAGGAGCTTACATTAAAGGTTTAGCAATGAAGTCACGGGTGGCTCTGATGGAAGCTGGTCAGTGGGATCGGGAGCCAGAGGGCAATGCTTTCAGAAAGTCAGACTTGAAGGGAAGCCGGGGAGTATACCTGTGATGGCAAGGGGTGTCCAGTATGGTTTTATTAGGTGAGGAAAGAGTTAAAGGGATTTAAATGCTAATGGTTGGAGTTAGTAGAGAGGAAGGATGAAGATGTGGGAGAGGGAGGTGCTGCCTGGGTGTGGTCCCTGAAAGAGGCAAGAGGAGATGGGATCCAGAGCTTAAGTGAGTGGATTGGTCCCATTGTCTCTTCTGTTGTGACAGGAGAGAAATAGGAAGGATTGGGCACCCAGGCAGATAGGTTTGTATTTGGGGTATGAGGAAGTTTGCTCTAAAAAAGGGGAAGGGCCAGGGAACAGGTTTGAGGAGAGCAGAGGTTTGAAATAGCTTGGCTGCCAGGAAAACAGCCTAGCCAGAGACATCTTGGAATTTGTAGTGATATAGTCTGTGGTTTTTATTCTTGTAATATAGGAAACATGGTTGTAGGAGCAGAAAAAGTATACAGTTAGCATTATTCACTCATTCAACACATAACTGATTGGGCCTTGGTGGTTGCTAGGTGACATACCAGGTGCTGGAGATCAGTTGACAGAATGAACTTGGTCCCTGGGTGGCATTTTAAGCTGAAATCTAAAGAATAAGTTGGAGTTAGCCGGGCCTGGAAGGTGGCAATCTTTTTCCAAAATGGAAATGGTTGTTCTGGGTAGAGGAAAAAGCATGTGCAAAGTCTTGAACAGAAGGATCAGAAGGGAATGTGGCTCACAGTGAAGGGGGGACAAGAAAGGGTGGGGACCAGATCTCACATGCCACATTAGCCTAGGGAATTGGGAACCCCTGAGGAGTTGTAAGATCTGAGAATGATGTAAGCTTTGTGTTTTTTAAAAAGCCTGAGCATTAAACAAATGTCAGGTGCTTGCATGGTTGTGTACTTGATTCATTGATAAAATATGAAACAAAACGTACAATTCTTTCTTGGAGAAACTATAGTTTTTTTGATCATGGTTTAAGTATCCTTAACAAGCAACAGATCACCACTTTAAAGATAACATAGTTTGACCAAGCTCAAGGAATGTCATGGGGACTGATCTGAGATGGCGTTTATGGGTGGCAGACTCCTGCTCCTGTATTGCACATGTTGGAGGAGCTAAAGAGGTGGTTCCGACCAGGGGGAGGGTGGCAGCTCTGGCTCTTCTGAAAAGGCCTACCTCCCACGGGTGTGTGAAAGGAGAAGTATCTTCTTGACCCAGCTGGAATCCTCCCTGCAATCCTGCCTTCTTTTCCAGAATGACCAGAGCTCTCATGGACTCGCTTGGGCCTGAGTGGCGCCTGAAGCTGCCCTCTATCCCTTTGGTGCCTGTTTCAGCTCAGAAGAGGTGGAATTCCTTGCCTTCGGAGAACCACAAAGAGATGGCTAAAAGCAAATCCAAAGAAACCACAGCTACAAAGAACAGAGGTAAGCTGTGACTCACTGCCCAGAGTCTCGCAATCTCCCGCTATTTCTTTTCTTTAGAGTAGTCCTGCAAAAATTGGCATTGTTTAGCTGAGTTATAAAAATAATCTTAGGAACAAAGTATAAAACAAAATAGAAGTCTTCACCTCTTAGAGATTGTTTTCTCAGCTGTATAGTGAGGGTGATGATAAAGTCTTCCTCACAACCATGGGGACTGAATGACATAAGACACATAAAACTCCCAGCCTGGCACATAGGCATGCAGTGTGAGTTCCCTTCTCTTTCCTCTGGTAGCACTTGGGATGTAGTACTTAGGATGTTTTTGGTTGCAAAAACAGAAAGCTCAACATGGTAAAAATAGTATAGGGAATTTATTGGCTCATAAAACTGAAAAATCCAGAGAGAATTCAGGCAAAGTTTGCTCCAGCAGCTCAGTGTATTAACAGACTAACTCCATTTTTCTGTACTTATCTCAACTTTATTTTCTGTTGTGTGTCAGCTTTGTCTTTGGCAAGCTTCCCTCCTAGTAGCAAAATAGCTATAGCAGTTCCCGGCCTCACATCCATACCCCATGCCTCATGACCCAGAGAAAGAAAGTCTTCCTCTGATAGCTCACTAGGAAAAGATAGGATTTTTTTTCCCCTAAAAACTCTAGCTCACATATTTTCTCAATCGATTCTGGTCTTCATGGTCACAGGCCATTCCCTGAAGTACACACCATAACCGGGGGATGAGATTTTGTGATTAGGTCACCCCTGAGGCACCTGCCCCACCTCCAGAGCTAGAGGGTGATGCTTCCCAGGAGCATGTACACTGTGTGAATCCCTGGAGAAGCATGAAGAAGAGAAAGGAGATCCAAGCTGGGCAGCCAAAAACAGGAGACTCCTCACCTCAACTGTATGAAATGAAGAAGCCATTTGTCAGGCACTAGGAAGCTCTTTTAATGTTCCAGGGGAATGGTCCCAGCCCAGCAAGCTAAGGATTCAGGCTAGAGGTGCAGAAGGGATCAGAGATGGAGCCCTGCCATGTGTAAGTGACCTTTAGGTGTTAGGGGAGGACAAGAGTTACTCACCTTCTACAGGAGAACGCCTCTCTGGTCATGGGTAGCATTCACTCTGGTTTGTGGGAGCCTGGTAAGTGTTCCCCACTCTTCTCTAGGATGAAAATGTGGGGTGCTAATGAACCTGATGGCATCAGTGCACCTACCATTGATTTCATTCTTTCAATCAGTGCACCTACCATTGATTTCATTCTTTCAGGGTCACTGAGCCATGTGTTCCAAGCCATGTGTATGCTAAGCAGTGTGACACAGAGGACAGGTAGTCTTGGCCCTCAGGGACCTCTCCCTCAGTTGAGGGACTGAGACATGTAAACAGTGTCTTAAAACACAAGGAGGAGGAACATGTGCTTTTAGAGTCTTAGTGTTTGAGGATTTCAGGATAGAAACTGACTTAAGTGCGTGAGGGAGTCGGGGAGAGACTCAGAAGGGGTGGCAGTGGAGGTGGAGCCTTGAGCTGGACCTTGAAGAAGGTCATCAGATGGGAAGGAAGGAGAATTCTTGGCAGAGACAGTGGAGAGAGCTGGAGAATGAAAGTGCATGGGGGGAACAGTAGGAGTAAGGATGACTGCAGAGTGGTGTGTTGCAGGGTGCCAGTGAAGCTGAAGCCCTACTTCGAGAGAAACCTGTGTGCACGTGCACAGGGAGACGTACACACAAATGTTCGTAGAAGACTGTAATAGCAAAAACAACTGGAGATAACCCAGATCTCCATAAATGGGAGAATGGACAATTCAGCTTTGGTATGGCAGCAATGAAAATGAAGGAGCTGCAGGTCTGTGCATCAACACAGATGAATCTCAGAAATATAACATTCAGGGGAAAAAGAAAAACCAAGTCATAAAAGAATACACAGACTTATTCTTCTGTATGAAGTTCAAAAACAAAGTAAACAGCAAATGGTCTGTGGGTACTGTTGTATATAGTTATACTGTTTAAAAAGGTGGGGAAGAAGCACAGAACTGGGGATAATAGTTTCGAGGATTGAATTGAGGAAGGTCCCCCAGGACTTCAAAGGTTCTAGTTATGTTCTTTTTCTTAAACCGGGCGATGAATTCATGGTGTAAACCTATCATCTTACCCTGGTCATAAATATTTAGTATTTTATAAAGATAGTTTTAAAAAATTTGAAAAGCAGATGATATGGAGCCGAGGCTTGAATAATTAATTGGGGCCAAGCAGTGAAGGGCCTGAACACCAAGTTGAGCAGCTTGGATTTCACCTTGTTCTCTCTGCTTCCTCTCCTTGAAGGCTGGAGCAGAGCTGCATGTGTTAGATGAGGGAGGATACTCACAGGCTCAGCCCAAACCAGAAATGAGGAATAGCGGGCTCTTCTCCCCTTTCCTCATAGCCCAGAAGCTATACCTTTTCTTTACCAGATGTTTATTTATTAATATTTATTTACTTATTGTCCTGCTTTAAGTTTATAGTGTGTTCTGTACTTTCTTACATACTCTCAGATTTGACCCTGAAAATAGCCATCTGTGGAATTAGTATTGCCCTATTTTATTGGTGAGGAAATTGAGGTCCAAAAGTTAGGTAGGTCACACAAGATCTTCCACCTACCAAGAGGCAGTGCCAAGGCTAGAACCTGAGTTGCTTTTTATCATTTATATATTTTTATGTGCATGCAAAAATGTTTTTATATCAGGAGTCCCCAACTTCTAGACGAAAAACTGTTGAATTGCCCAGAAGTTATTAATTGGGGGAAGCCATTAATCAGGAAGGATGATTTACAACAGGGGAGGAAATCTCTGGGGGAGAGGATTGTAGTCAGTTTGGAAGGGACGATGCTGAAGAGACCTCACTGATCTCAGTTGGGTGCTGCTCCATGGTTTTTTTCCTCTTCTGAATTTGTATCTAGTGCCTTCTGCTGGGGATGTGGAGAAAGCCAAAGTTCTGAAGGAAGAAGGCAATGAGCTTGTAAAGAAGGGAAACCATAAGAAAGCTATTGAGAAGTACAGTGAAAGCCTCTTGTGTAGTAACCTGGAATCTGCCACGTACAGCAACAGGTATCTCCTATACAGCTGCTGGCCTGGGGCATTTCAGGACATTTGTTCCATAGTCTTCTCTTGGACTGCAGTGGGCCCTTCATCCCTAGCATTTAGTCAAGTATGTTATGGCTGAAAACATGCATCCATGTTGTGAGCTAGACATGGCCAGTGGCATTCATTCTCTCAAAAGGGTAGAAACTGAGGGATGCTAAATGGTAGCCTGGGCTTTGTTGGCCCCTGTCCCCAGAATTTTCATAAGCATACAATGTAACTAAAAGCAGTGTGCCTGCTCTGCAAACACAACCCTAACACAAGTCTCTTAGCCTGTCCACCCCACCACGCTGCTCCCTACCCTTCTCCAAGACCCTCCTGTTATAAATTTTGGCACCATTTCTGTCTGAGAGCACTGGCCCAGAAGCCAAAGTGTGAAGTAACCATTGCCTGGCATGAGAGCAGGAAGGACGGGTACATTCTAGCCTGAAAGGTTAGACTTGTGGGCCTGTAGAAAGCCCTGCACCAGGAGCTGCCATCAGTGACCACTGACTGAGAACCTGGGAGCCAGGGTGCGGTCCCTTCACTGTGTAGGAGTGATTGTTCTGCAACAATGCTCGGAGTTATAGGTGGTCTTTCTGTTTTAGTGTTGAGAAAATTGAGGCTCAGAGAAGGAAGGGTTTTGCCTTAAACTCAGCCAGCCAGTAAATGTTGGCACCAGAATTGGAATCTGACTTCAACAAGATCTTCCTGTTACTTTTACTCTCAGAAGCTTGAAACATTCAGCAAGAGACCACATCAAAACCAAATGCTTAGTATAAAACATTTATTATAAAATGTTAGAAATCTGTTTATCCTTCCCTACCAGCAGACACATATCACTCTCTAGTTTAAAAATCTTGGATCTAATATAGACACATTGTTCCTTATTCCAAACTCTTGAGATAAAATGTGTTTTCCAGCCACGGTGGCTCAATGCCTGTAATCCCAACACTTCAGGAGGCTGAGGCTCCGGGAGGATCACTTGAAGTCAGAAGTTTGAGACCAGCCTGGCCAACACGGCAAAACCCCATCTCTACTAAAAATACAAAAAATCAGCTGGGCGCCGTGGCACATGCCTGTGATCCCAGCTACTCAGGAGGCTGAGGCAGGAGAATCACTTGAACCCAGGAGGCAGAGGTTACAGTGAGCCAAGATTGTGCCACTGCACTCCAGCCTGGGTGACAGAGCGAGACTCTGTCACAAAAAAAAAGAAGTGTTTCCCATTTTAGTTAGGTAATATGGTCTGAATTATGTAACACCCCAGCAGCGTCTGGGGCAGCTTGCAGAAGTTAATTATTAGTATTTCTGCCAGTGAAACTTGAAAATTCCATGTTCACATGGGGTGGAATAGAGAAACTAAATAGCTTCATGTCAGTTCAGATCGGGTTTTGCTGCCCAATGAGTTGGAAAGAGAACTTGTAGTTTTAAAGCTTATATTTTAGAATTTTGCACCTGTGGTTTTATGTGGTTTTATTGCTGATTGGACCAGAGGGGCCTCAATCTGCCAGGCTAATTTGAAAAAGAAGCCTGCAGCCTATTTGTTCCATATTTGTGCGGCATCTTCTAACTCCTCTATCTCTGGGCCCTCTTTCACCTTGCTTACCTTATGCTGCTGGACACCTCCATTAACTCATTTTTCTGGATCATTACCACATTTGGAGCTGTGTTTTGTCTTGTTTAGATACTGTTCTTCATGAAGGTGTCTGTGCCACACTGTTTTAATTACTTTTGCTTTATAATATCTTATAGGGCTGGTGTTTTCTTCATTCTTCTTAATCAGAGCATTCCTAGTATTTTCCCATGTTTGTTCTTCTAGCTAAACCTTTGGTTCATTTTGGCAAACTCCAAAAAATGTCTTGTTGGACAGCTTTTGGTTGTGATTGCATTGGATTTATAATTTAATCTAGAGGACTAATGACAAAACTGAATTTTTAGCCATTGTGGCTAACATTTTACCATGTCCTGGAACATCTTGGACATAGTCTAATGCTCCACCTCATGTACGCCCATCTGAATGACACAGTGCCCAGGCTTTGGCTTACTTTGGCTCCCTTTGTGCAGGAGACATCTGAGTGCATAGCACCTACAACTTGCCAGCCCTGAAACAGCTGTCATAAGAATCTCATTTGTACTCACAACAGTTCTTCAGCTTAAGTCATTGTCCTGTGTTACCTAATCAGGCTCAGAAAGATGAATTAATGACCATAAAGTTAAACAACTAGTACATGGTGGCTGAGATTTAAGCCAGATCTTTGTAACTCCAAAGCTTATTTCCCTTTCACTCACTTGTGTTATTTCCCAACCCCTTTGTAATTAAAACCCTTCTGACTGGATATAGAGTCAGTTCATTTACCAGAAGTCAAGGGGGTTTATTTTATTGCCTGAAGTTATGCATTTTGTTCATCTTAAATATAGTCTTTAGAAGTGTCACATGACCCTATTAATCACCACATTTCTATTCTGAAGTCACGATACACTGTGATTCCTCTACTTCCCAGACACTTGGCTATTTCTTTAAATTGCCAAGCCCATTGGGAGGAAACTTTAGTTTCCTTAGAATTCCTCTATGTTCAGGCCAGGCACGGTGGCTCATGCCTATAATCCCAGCACTTTGGGAAGCCGAGGTGGGCAGATTGCTTGAGGTCGGGAGTTTGAGACCAGGCTGGTCAACATGGTGAAACCCCGTCTCTACCAAAAAATACAAAAGTTAGCTGGGCATGGTGGCATGCACCTGTAATCCCAGCTACTCGGGAGGCTGAAGTGGGAGAATCGCTTGAACCCAGGAGGCGGAGGTTGCAGTGAACTGTGATCATGCCACTGCACTCCAGCCTGGGCAACAGAGTGAGACCCTGTCTCCAAAAAAAAAAAAAGGAATTCTTCTGTGTTCAAAGTTTAAAACAGGGGCTACTATTCTACAACTTGGTGGTTTACAACAACCATTTTATTTTGCTTGTAATTTGTGAGTCAGGAATTAGGGAAAGGCAGTTCTCATTTGGGGTCTCTCATGCAGGGTCAGCAAGATGGTAGCTGGGGCTGGAATCCTCTAAAGCCTTCTTCCTCGAATGTCTGGCTGCCGGGCTGCCTGACTCAAATGACTGGGCAATGGAACTGCTAGAGCAAGCTGGCACCTCTTTCCACTTTCTTAGCAGCCTTTTCATGTGTGCTGGCGTGAGCTTCCTGAGAGCGTGGTGGCCTCAGAGTAGTTGGCTTCTTCTCTGTCAGTTCAAGGCTCCAAGAGCGAGTGTTTCCAGAGACCAAGGTAGAAGCTGCAAGGCCTATTATGACCTAACCTTGGAAGTCACATCGTGTCCCTTCCCCTGTCCTCTGTTGGTCAGAGCAGTCACAGAGCCTGCCTGAATTCAAAGAGAGAGAGCAGATACACCTCCTCTCAGTGGGAGGATTGCCAAAGAATTTGTGCCTGTCTTTTAAGTTGTTACAAGGAGAAGGTTTTTCTCCGTTAATTTATGAATTCCATGCAATCACAAAGGACTAGTAGAATTTTCTTCTTTAAATTCATGGTAAGTTTGTTAGAAAAAAATGAGAACAATGACATGAGAGAATCTGGTGTATAATAAAGTCTGGGGCAAAGAGAGATTATTTAATAAGAGGTGTTAGGTTGGCCACGTTAGAGTTAAACTTGAATCCTACCTTCTTATTTTAAAGTAAGTTCTAAGTGGATCACAGGAATGTAAAAAGCGAAAGTTCTAGAAGAACACATGGATTAACTATCTTGCAGTGGGGAAGGTATTCTTATGTGAAGGGAAAAAAATGTTACAGAAGTCGTTAAAGGAAAAGTTAGAGAAGTTTGATTTCAAAAGATTAAAAACCCTTATTAAAGATGTTCAGCTTTACCCACAACTAAGCAACTAAGACAGTGAGATACTGTTTTCTTCCATATTGGCATACATTAAAATTTAAGACCCAAAGTTGGTACAGTTGTAGGAGAATAGGCTCTGTCAATAACTATTCAGCTTTTTTGGAAAGCATTTTGGCAGTAACAATCAGATTTTATTTCTTTTTTTGTTTGTTTTGTTTAAGAGATGGGGTCTCCCTATATTGCCCAGGCTGGTCTCAAACTCCTGAGCTCAAGTGACCTTCCCACCTTGGCCTCCCAAAGTGCTGGGATTATAAGCAGGAGCCACTGCACCTGGCCAATCAGGTTTTAAAATGCATGTATCTACTGGCACAAGACAGGGATGCCCTCTCTCACCACTTCTATTCAACATAGTGTTGGAAGTTCTGGCCAGGGCAATTAGGCAAGAGAAGGAAATCAAGGGTATTCAATTAGGAAAAGAGGAAGTCAAATTGTCCCTGTTTGCAGATGACATGATAGTATATCTAGAAAACCCCATTGTCTCAGCCCAAAATCTCCTTAAGCTGATAAGCAACTTCAGCAAAGTCTCAGGATACAAAATCAATGTACAGAAATCACAAGCATTCTTATACATCAATAACAGACAAACAGAGAGCCAAATCATGAGTGAACTCCCATTCACAATTGCTTCAAAGAGAATAAAATACCTAGGAATCCAACTTACAAGGGATGTGAAGGACCTCTTCAAGGAGAACTACAAACCACTGCTCAAGGAAATAAAAGAGGATACAAACAAATGGAAGAACATTCCATGCTCCTGGGTAGGAAGAATCAATATCATGAAAATGGCCATCCTTCCCAAGGTAATTTACAGATTCAATGCCATCCCCATCAAGTTACCAATGACTTTCTTCACAGAATTGGAAAAAACTACTTTAAAGTTCATATGGAACCAAAAAAGAGCCCGCATCGCCAAGTCAGTCCTAAGCCAAAAGAACAAAGCTGGAGGCATCACGCTACCTGACTTCAAACTATACTACAAGGCTACAGTAACCAAAACAGCATGGTACTGGTACCAAAACAGAGATATAGATCAATGGAACAGAACAGAGCCCTCAGAAATAACGCCACATATCTACAACTATCTGATCTTTGACAAACCTGACAAAAACAAGAAATGGGGAAAGGATTCCCTATTTAATAAATGGTGCTGGGAAAACTGGCTAGCCATATGTAGAAAGCTGAAACTGGATCCCTTCCTTACACCTTATACAAAAATTAATTCAAGATGGATTAAAGACTTACATGTTAGACCTAAAACCATAAAAACCCTAGAAGAAAACCTAGGCAATACCATTCAGGACATAGGCATGGGCAAGGACTTCATGTCTAAAACTCCAAAAGCAATGGCAACAAAAGCCAAAATTGACAAATGGGATCTAATTAAACTCAAGAGCTTCTGCACAGCAAAGGAAACTACCATCAGAGTGAACAGGCAACCTACAAAATGGGAGAAAATTTTTGCAACCTACTCATCTGACAAAGGGCTAATATCCAGAATCTACAATGAACTCCAACAAATTTACAAGAAAAAAACAAACAACCCCATCAAAAAGTGGGCGAAGGACATGAACAGACACTTCTCAAAAGAAGACATTTATGCAGCCAAAAAACACATGAAAAAATGCTCACCATCACTGGCCATCAGAGAAATGCAAATCAAAACCACAATGAGATACCATCTCACACCAGTTAGAATGGCAATCATTAAAAAGTCAGGAAACAACAGGTGCTGGAGAGGATGTGGAGAAATAGGAACACTTTTACACTGCTGGTGGGACTGTAAACTAGTTCAACCCTTGTGGAAGTCAGTGTGGCGATTCCTCAGGGATCTAGAACTAGAAATTCCATTTGACCCAGCCATCCCATTACTGGGTATATACCCAAAGGAGTATAAATCATGCTGCTATAAAGACACATGCACACGTATGTTTATTGCGGCATTATTCACAATAGCAAAGACTTGGAACCAACCCAAATGTCCAACAATGATAGACTGGATTAAGAAAATGTGGCACATATACACCATGGAATACTATGCAGCCATAAAAAATGATGAGTTCAAGTCCTTTGTAGGGACATGGATGAAACTGGAAATCATCATTCTCAGTAAACTATCGCAAGAACAAAAAACCAAACACCGCATATTCTCACTCATAGGTGGGAATTGAACAATGAGAACACATGGACACAGGAAGGGGAACATCAGACTTCGGGGACTCTTGTGGGGTGGGGGGAGGGGGGAGGGATAGCATTGGGAGATATACCTAATGCTAGATGACGAGTTGGTGGGTGCAGCGCACCAGCATGGCACATGTATACATATGTAACTTACCTGCACGTTGCGCACATGTACCATAGAGCCTAAAGTATAATAATAATAATAATAATAATAAAAAAGCATGTATCTTTGGATACAGCAGTCCCTTGCACAAGGATGTTCATCATGGCATCACTTATTTACAAACTGGAAACAATGAAAAATACCCCTCGATAGGAAATTGGTAAAATAAATTATGCTACATCCAACTTAGTGAATACCCTGCACCCGCTGAAAACAGTGAGGTGGAATGGATGAACTTATGTAATGAGCGCCCAGACATCTGACTGTTTTGTTTTTAGTGACTGTCCTTGGAGAGAAGGACTAGATCTGAATGAGGAAGATATATACACACATGCACTTTTTTGAACCCGCAGATGCAGAATATATTGTGTGGATGCACATGACTTTTTTCCAACATTTTATTATGAAAATGTTCAAAATATAGGAAAGTTGAAAGATTTGTACATTGAACACCCATATACCTACCATCTAAATTCTACAATTAGTATTATTACATTGCCTTATCACTATTTAGCCATCTGTTGGTCTATATTATTGTCTTTGATGCACTTCAAAGTAAATTGCAAACATCTTTACATTTCACCCCATGTCAGCATTATATTATTAGAGTTGAGTAGTTGTTGTTTTTTTTTTCCCCCTTAAAGTAGATAATTTTTTAATCTGTCAAGGGAAAGGTTTCAGGAAAACTTTTCTTTGCTTGAAAGAGCTCAGTATAGGAGAGTGCAGTACAGCATGATAGAACTAGATGAGATCAGGATCTGGAGTCTGACGAACGAACCCCCCGCCTATTTGAATCCTGGGTCTGCCCCTCAGTACTGGCGGTACCTGGCCCAAGTTCCTTTACCGTTCTGGGCCAGCACGTTTCATCCATGAAAAGGGCTAGGATTGTTGTGAGGATTTAAGAAGACATAAAGTAGCCAGCACAGAGTAGGTGTTCAGCAAATTGGAGATCACTTCTCAAACTACTGCGTGGCATGTGGGTGGCCCATAAGAAGTGACTGAAACCTCTGAAATGGTCTTTCCCCTTCAGAGCGCTCTGCTATTTGGTCCTGAAGCAGTACACAGAAGCAGTGAAGGACTGCACAGAAGCCCTCAAGCTGGATGGAAAGAACGTGAAGGCGTTCTACAGACGGGCTCAAGCCCACAAAGCACTCAAGGTAAAAAAAAAAAAAAATCCTGGCCAAAAGGTCCCAACATAGCTAGAGATTTATGCCAGTGTCACCATTTACAGGGTGTAGCCAAGCTGAGACAATATCTGCAGCTTTCCTTCTCATCCTGGGCCCAGGATAACTCAGAGCAGGCCTGTGGGCTGGGGTTTGAAAACACTTTGCTGCCTCAGCAGCTATCCCTACCCCAGTCTGGGAAACCTTCCCCAAAACTCCTGTCTTTTCTTCTATTAGGACTATAAATCCAGCTTTGCAGACATCAGCAACCTCCTACAGATCGAGCCTAGGAATGGTCCTGCACAGAAGTTGCGGCAGGAAGTGAAGCAGAACCTACACTAAAAACCTAACAGGGCAGCTGGAACCCCTGCCTGACCTTACCCAGAGAAGCCATGGGCCACCTGCTCAGAGCCCGCTCCTGAAACCCAGCATGCCCCAAGTGAGCTCTGAAGCCCCCTCCTCAGCCCCTTGATGGCCTCCCACCCTGTAAGAGGCTTTGCTTGTTCATATTAAGCTCAGCGTAGTCAAACACAGACGTGGTTGTTGTACCAGAAAGGTCCCCACTAGAGCTAAGCGTGAAGCTGAAGCTCTGTCCCTATTCCCCCTGGCCCAGCTAGCTGATCACACCAACAGATCGTCATCAGCAAAGCATTTGGCTTTGTCCTGCCCAAGTGTGCCGCAGACTGAGTGCTGCCCTTGTAGTTTCCCCAGACCCCACCTCACTGCAGTTCATCTGAACAACCTGAGCTCCTGGGCAGGGGTGGAAGGAGGGGGATAAACCTAAGGCCCTGATCCAAAGCAGCCTGTTGAGCTGGTTCTCCAGTGCTGCAGTCTCTCCAGGTGTACAGCTGCTGTCCCTGCCCTGCCCTGCCCTGTCCTGTCCTGTCCTTGCACAGTCTCCTGTGTCTGAGCCCCAGTGCCTTCTGTTCGGGCCCTCCTTTGGTGGGAAGGCAGAGCCCTGACCCTTGGATGGCTGTCCTTGACTCTGTGCTGCTGCCTTCTGCAGAGAGGCACCTAAGCTATTTAAAGAGCCCAGTGATTGTGGCCGCTCCTCCTAGAGGTGGGAGGGGGCGAGAGGCCTCCTTGGTCAGTGTCCATGCTTTCTGGGCAGGGACTTGGCTTTTTGTTCCAACAGTGGCCTTCTCCGGGCTTCATAGTTCTTTGTAATATGTTGAAGTTAATTTGAACTGATTTTGTTGAACTGTGTGTTTAAGCTGTTGCATTAAAAAGCTTTCTTCTACATCAGTATCTGCTGTGCTTTCATTTATGCCTTTTCAGCTTTGCACCTGGAACTCTGTGGTAATAATAAAAGTTTTTGCTTATTGGGCATTCATTCATTTGTTGAACAAATTTATTGACATGTCTGCATGGGCCAGGCACTGTGAATAGTGCTAGGGAGCTAGCAGTGAATAGACACAGCCCCTGCTCTCAGAGGGCTGGTAGTCCAGTGGGAAGGCAAGAAGTTAATCAGACAACCACACACATGTAAAATTGCAGCTTGCCTGAGTGTTGTGAAGCAGTCGTCAGTGATTTCCCTGCCCAAAAGGGGAAATTTGATGCAGTGGAGGGAAGGGGGTCCCTGAGTAAGTAAAGCTTGAATTGAGTTCCAAAAGGGGAGGTTAACTAGTGAAGAGGGGAGAGAAAGCACCGTGGACAGAACAGCATGTGTAAGGCCCTCACTGGGAGCACGGCCGGTGAGTACAGGGACTTAAAAGGGCTGATGAAATTCACAAAACATGGTATGGGGTGAGGCTGGAGAGTGATCTAGGATCTAGCTAGAATCAAGGGCTGCCTCCCTTTCCTGGGCTGGTTTTCACCTTATGGAAGTAGAGTTTTAGGATTCCACAGAGCAGAGTAGACAAAGTGGTCTGATCATCCCTTGGGTCCCATCACATAGTGCTAAGCAGCACTCGGCGTTAAGCACACCACCTCTGAGCTCTCTTAAGGATGAGTCTGTTGTCTGAGCTGTCACAGACATCCAGGCTGAAGCAGAGTGAGAGTCAGACAAACCCCATCGGCACAGTCAAGGGACAGTTTCAAAGTGGGGCACCGTATCCCTTTTATTGCCTCATAAGCAGGCAGGACTGATGTGAGGCAGGTTTCGTGACATCCAGTCACAACTGATTTACATCATTCTGAGCTCTAGAAGGCAAGCAACTTGATTTGCTAGTGAAGACATAGAGGGTGGGGCCGGCACAACCCGAAGAGACTACTCATTTTGTACTTCAAAAATGTCTGAAGAACACGACATAAGCTTCCTCATCCCCATCACTCATCTTTGAAACTTAACATCATTCAGTCTTTTCCAGAGATGCTTTGAGGAATAAAACTTCTGCTTCCCATAGGTTAATGTTTCTAGGAGAGGGACACACAGCTATCAATGTGACTGTCTTAATGGTCGTGATGGAATTCTACGCCGACTCCCAGAGAAGGTAAAACACCGTTACGTGGGAATGACAGGGCAGAGAGCAGATCATGCAGGGTCTCGTCCTTATTCTAATGATGGGAAGCTACCGCAGGATTTATGCAAGGATGAGGCATTAGAGAGGCATTTTGAAAGAAGCCTTAGGACTGCATGGTGGAGGACAGACCGCCGGAGGGCCAGGGTAGACGCAGTTAACTGGCAGAAGGCAGTGAGTGCAGCGGTTGAGCTTAGCTCAAATTAGTGGATTTATTCCACTAGGTAGTGGTAGTGGATTTGGATCTGGTAGGAGGTCATGTTGGTGGATTTTCTCTGGAAGATGGGAGGAGAGAAAGTGGTGTGGCAGCAGGGCTGGGGAAACCCTCTGATTTTCGCTTTTGCAACAGAATGGTGGGGCCATTTATGGAGACAGAACACTGGAAGAGAGAATCAGAAATAAGGCCGAGCATGGTGGCTTATGCCTGTAAACCCCACTCGAGGCGGGTGGATCAGCTGAGGTCAGGAGTTCGAGATCAGCCTGACCAATATGGTGAAACCTCATCTCTACCAAAAATACAAAAATTAGCTGGGTGTGGTGGGCACCTGTAGTCCCAGCTACTCTGGAGGCTGAGGCAGAAGAATTGCTTGAACCCAGGAGGTGGAGGTTGCAGTGAGCAGAGATCACGTCACTGCACTCCAGCCTGGGTGACAGAGTGAGACTGCGTCTCAGAGAAAAAAAAAAAGAATCAAGGAATGAAAAAGAAAGAGAACTTAGTTAAATCATAAGCTTGATTTTAGACATGAGTATTACCAAGATAACCAGGAGCTGATGGCAGGTAGGCGGTGGAATGTGAGAGAGGTGACTCAGGTGCTCTTAAGAGTTGACTGGGCTGAAGAAAAAAACAGGGAGTCATCCTAGACTGGGTACAAATTGAAGATGTGCTTGTAAATTAGATAGCTCAGGAGAACATGGCATGAGAAAAGGAGAGAGCCCAGGACTGAGATTAAAGAAATGCCAGCAGTCAGGATTTGGGGAGAAGACGATGGAGCTGCACAGGGAACAGATTAAAAGCAGCCAGAGAAGTGGGCAGGGCATGGCGAAGACACGTTGGAGGTCTGTGGAGTGGAGAACAGGAAGAGTGAGGAGCTGAGAGTGGCAGAGCAGCCTTGAGGACTCAGTCAGATTTGTTGCTGGTGAATTTTTAGCAGAACCCAGTCTGCTTGGGTCATAGTAGCCACTTTCATTTGGCCGCTCGGGTACAGGAGAGGGCAAAGACCTGGACTGTACGTCCCTGATGGGAGGTGAGCACTAACTGACACAAAGAAGCTTTTCGAGAGACTTCCCTATTCCCTGCAGGGGAGGACAATCCTGACCTGGGAAGGTACCCTAAAGCGTTCCTACAAGGGTTGATTATGTCACACAACCCCTCAGCCAGCCGAGAAGCAGCTGGGTGTTTGCCCTGCAGGGTGCCCAAGCCAGGGGCTGCATGCACATCAGATGGGGGCCCCTGTAGCTCTGGTCCATTGTGTGATATCCGTGTCATCATCCACTGTACTGTTGATGGGTCAGTTCCTGACACTTCTTCTGCTCTTGTGTATATGCCCTTTGTGTACTTCAGCACTCCTTTAGGGTTTCTGTTTCTTAGACCCTGAGCCCCACCCCAGTCATGTCTACCCTTTGCTCTGTCCCCACCTCCCTCAGACACAAAAGGGCCTCCTGGGAGGCAAGGCAGATTTTGCAGCACTTTTAATACACAAAGCAAAAGGTAATAGGCTGGATGGGTGACCAACCTTCATTCACACACAGAGCCCAAGTATAGATACAGACTAATGGGGAAATAAGTTAGAGTTTGCAGGGCCTTAGGGCTGAGAGCCAGAAACACTGTCCTTTTGGCAGCCATGGAAGCAAGGATTTCCTTTTCTGAGGATAAAAAGGTAAAAATAAGTGTTTTTGAAGTATGGCGGACACCCAGTCTTCAATAAAGAAGGTGGTTACATCCTGGCCAGGTCTTCAGGCAGGCAGAATGGAGCCAGGCAGGGCCCCGGGAAAGCCCAAACTATTCTGCATGAAGCCAGGCAGGGCAGCTGGCAAGAGGGCACCTCCTTCACTCCACCACCCCCCATTCCGATCACAGTTAATCATCTCCTCTGATTCTCACGACTTCCTCCAAACTCCCTGGTGCTTCAGAGAAAGCCAGGGACACAGCACAATTCTCAGTGTTTGTGAAAGTCAGTCCCTGCTTATTTCCTTACAGCTTCTCCCAGGCTCAGCTGCTCCTGTCACCATTCCACCCACCTGGTTTCAGTGCACGTACGCCTTCGGCTGCTCCATAGCCTGGTGTGCCTGCAGCACGGCCACTGCCTCGTCTATCTGTGAGACATGAGTGGTGATGGGGGCTTAGTGCAGCTGTCTTAGCAGGTCACAGAAGAGCCTTGACCTCCCCCTGGCTCAGCATCCTGGATACAGGATCCTCCTCCATCCACAGGGTTTCTGTGGAACCCTCCCATCCACCACTGCTTGCAAGATCCCATGGCCCTGTCTGTCACCTTTGACACAGAGGTACATTGCTGGACAGCTGGAAAAATCTTAACCCTTACACTGAGTCACAACACACTTCCTTGTACCAAAAGACCTACCTACAGAACAACACAGAATTAGTCTATGGAAGGGCTGAAGTAGCAAACCCTTACCTAAGGCCGCTTCCACTCTAAGATTCAACAGGCCTTCAGGTATCAGCAAGAAGAAACACTTTATCTGGCCAAACAGCTGCCCATTGGCTCCACTAGGACAGCCCTTGTCGTTAGCTCTCCTCCCGCCCCCTCAGCCTCCCTGCTGCCCAGGCTCCTGCTTACCTTGGCATGGAGTGATTCTGGAGACTCCAGCATGAGCAACAGCTCCGAGTTGTCAATCTCCAGCAGCATGCCCGTGATCTTGCCGGCCAGCTGGGTGTGGACATCATGGATAAGGGGGTAGAGACGCTCCCCTGTGTGGAACACCCTCTAATGGCTTGTGCACTGCCTAGCTCACACCCCAGCATCCCAGGGCTCATATGGAGTGGAGCACTGAGGACATCTGGGTTCTTCTCCCAGAACTGCTCCTTCTAGGCTATGACATTTAACACTTGATCTTCTAACATCAGGTACTTTTAATGACCGGGCCTGGTATTGGTGGTCAGCCCATCTCAGCAATGTGTCCAGGGCCCAGCCAGGACTGGGTGCCTTAAGTGGGGGCGGAAAGGGTCTTCCCATGAAGAAAGTGAAGATGTTTACAGAGAACTACTAACAAAGCCTTCTACTTCCATTAAGCTCATTTAAAATGTTTCTGGGTGAGGCCAAGCATGGTGGCTCACACCTGTAATCACAGTACTTTGAGAGGCTGAGGTGGGCGGATCACCTGAGATCAGGAGTTTGAGACCAGCCTGGCCAACATGGTAAAACCCCATCTCTACTAAAAATACAAAACTTAGCTGGTCATGGTGGCATGTGCCTGTAAACCCAGCTACTCAGAAGGCTGAGGCAGGAAAATCACTTGAATCCGGGAGGTGGAGGTTGCAGTGAGCCGAAATCGTGCCACTGCACTCCAGCCTGGGCAGCAGAGCAAGACTCCATCTCAGGAAAAAAAAAAAATTTCGGGGTGAGGGGAAGGGGTAATGTGGCAAAACCCTAAGTAAGCTGAGGAAACAATGGGGCAGTGGTAATGGGGGCCTTCAGTGAAGGGTCTGGAGGTCTTGGTGGCCATGCAGTAAAGAACCTGCCAACCAGGAACAAGCTTGTGTTCACTTAGTGGAATTTTTATCAGGACCTGCCATGGACACTAGGGGTGGAGATGAATTGCACAAGGAATCCAGAATCTATGGGAAACATCATGTATTTACCAAACACACAGATTCCCCACCGGCCTGCATTGAGCACTGGAAACTGGTGAACAGCAGCTTCCTCCCGTTCAGGAGAGGTGTGAGGAACTTTAACCCCCACCTACAGGCCATTTCTCGGCAGAAACCCAAGACCGTACCCCTACTCCTCCCTTTGTCCCCTGATCTCCCCACATCTGGAGTGTCTCCCAACCTCAAAGTCATAGGACAGCAGCAGTGGAAGAAACCTCAGGACCATCCAGTCTGACCAGGGTTTTAAGACAAGAGAATAGGTGCCTAGAGAATAGAGCCAGCTTGGCCACGGTCACCCAGTAGGGGGGTCGGTGACAAAGCTGGACTTTGACCTCACGTTGGACCACCACTCAGGGTGTTTCCCAGCAGGCTAGCCAGCTCGCAGCCCTCCTCTTCTTGCTCCAGAGTAGGAGAACCAGCCACTCACCAATCATCTGCTTTTGCTCATGCAGGGGTGCCGCAGCCAGCATGGACGCGGTCAGGGGCTCCTGTCCAGGGATGTGCACAGCCGGCTCCTGGACCTGCATGGTGCCGGGGACACATCCCTCAATCACCATGGACAGGCATGTCCTCAAAACACTTACCCTGGCAAGTGAACAGAAGGCCAGGGAGGCACTGGAGGAGGGGAACAGAGGGCAAGGTCTGGATGATCAGGTCGGGTGGAGAGTCCCCAACGAGGGCAAAGTGGATTAGAAGACGAAGTCATGCTTCTAGCTTAGACGTTTCTTGTAGTGCTATGAACTTATAAAGGTCCCTGATGAACATTGATAAAGGAAAGCCCTGTGTTACCAATAACTTTGTGCCAAATAAAGCACTTTTTATCAAGCAGATTTATGGACACGTCCCCAGCACACCTCTCACCCTTTCACATCTTGGTAATTTTAAAACATTTTTGGCCAGGTGTGGTGGTTCACACCTATAATCCTAGAACTTTGGAAAGCCAAAGTGGGAGGATCGCTTGAGGCCAAGAGTTTAAGATCAGCCTTGGCAACATAATGAGACTCCTGTCTCTACAAAAAATACACAAAATTAGCCAGGCATGGTGTCACATGCCCGTACTTGGAGGCTGAGGTGGGAGGATCACTTGAGTCTAGGAGTTCAAGGCTGCAGTGAGCTGTGATCACACCACCGCACTCTAATCTGGGTGCTGTCAAAAAAAAAAAAAGACCCTGTCCAAAAAAAAAAAAAAGACATTTTTGCTGTTTAAAGACTATTCTCGTTCATTTTGCAAGAAATAGTTCAAAAAAGACACATTGAAATTCTACACAGGATATGATAATGCTGAATTTTAGACCTTTTTTTAGGGGAGGGAGATAAACACACAGTCTTTGATTACAGTAGGTATTTTCTGTTTTGAAGATTAAGTACATCCCTTCAATAATCAGCATATTCTCAGAATACCTTTCCTTGGTGTTCATCACAAATACTAAGGACATCCAAATTAATTTTGGTAATAACCGAGGCAAAACAAATTGTAAATAAAACGTAATGCTGGCCCTCTTTCCCCTTCTCGCAGTAAGGGTGATCTCTCATTGATTGTACACATTAATAAATGAAACTTTACAAGTCAAGAAAAGAAAAAAAGCCAAGGCCCAACACCTTAGCTAAGGTTCTGAGCCAGGCGGCCAGGAGCCCAGGCTAAGAGCAGGCAGCTGGGCTGGCCTTACCCGATAGGTGCTATGTGCTGCTGAGGAACATTTGTACGGCAGGAGAGGCCGGCCTGGTGTACAGCATCCTACCCCACTGGGTCCTGTGGTCTGAGTACCAATGTTGGCTGCAAAACAAAACAAAACAAAACAAAACGAAAAAAGTAGAGTTCAAATAGCTGCTATCCAAAAACAAAACAAAACAAAACCAAAACAGAAAATAACAAGCGTTGACAAGAATGTAAAGAAACTAGAACACTGTGCACTGTTGGTAGGAATGTAAAATGATGTAGCCACTACAGAAAAACAGTATAGGGCTTCCTCAAAAAGTTAAACAGAATCACCATATCATCCAGCAATTTTACCTCTGGGTATACACCCAAAAGAATTGAAAGCAGGGTTTCAAAGAGCTGTTTGTACAAATGTTTTCTTTTTTTTTTTTTTCTGAGACGGAGTCTTGCTCTGTCACCCAGGCTATAGTGCAGTGGTGTGATCTCGGCTCACTGCAACCTCTCCATCCTGGGTTCAATCAGTTCTCTTGTCTCAGCCTGCCAAGTAGCTGGGATTACAAGCACATGCCACTATGTCCGGCTAATTTTTGTATTTTTAGTAGAGACAGGGTTTCACCATGTTGGTCAGGCTGGTTTCGAACTCCTGACCTCATGACCCAGCCGCCTCGGCCTCCCAAAGTGCTGGGATTGGCGTGAGCCACCACGCCCAGCCTGTACAACCATTTTCACAGCAGCATTATTCACAATACCCAAAGGGTAGAAAAGCATCCATTGATAGATGAATGAATAAGTAAAAATGAGGTCTATACATACAATGGAATATTATTTAGCCTTAATAAGGAGATTCTGACACACGCTACAACATAGATACATCTTGAGACATGTAAAGTAAAAAAAACTAGCCACAAAAAGACAAATACTCTATGATTCTACTTATATGAGGTACCAAGAACAGTCAAATTCACAGAGACAAAGTAGAATGGCAGTTGCCAAGGGCTAGGGGGAGGAGGAACAAGAAGTTATGTTTTGATGGGTACAGAATTTCAGCTCTGCAAGATGAACAGAGTTCTGGAGAGTGGATGGTGGTGATAGTGCACAACAGTGTGAATATGCTTCATGCCATTGATCTGTACACTGAAAAATAGTTAAGTGGTAAATTTTGTTATGTGTATTTTACCACAATAAAAAGGAATAAGCAGGGGTGTCAGGGCCTGGCAGCAACCTAAGGCCAGGGACTGAGTATGCCTCGTTCATGCAGAACCTCCAGTGCTGAGCTTGGGGCCCCAGCACACTGTGGATGTAAGAACATTTGCAGAACGAAAGAACAGATGCGCTTGCTGTACAGCCAAAATCTACACCCTTGTTTATAGTCACTGCAATACTTACCAGGCTTTAGGCCCAGTGCTAAGCCCTTTCATGCATGATCTCATTGATCGTCAACAACAAGCCGGGCATGGTGGCTCATGCCTGTAATCCCAGCACTTTGGGAGGCCGAGGCTGGTGGATCACCTAAGGTCAGGAGTTCGAGACCAGCCTGGCCATCATGGTGAAACCCTGTCTCTACTAAAAATACAAAAATTAGCCAAGTATGGTGGCGCATGCCTATAATCCCAGCTACTCAGGAGGCTGAGGCAGGAGAATCGCTTAGAATCCAGGAGGCAGAGGTTGCAGTGAGCCGAGATCACACCATTACACTCCAGCCTGGGCGACAGAGTGAGACTCGATCTCAAAAAAAAAAAAAAAAAAAAAAAAATTAAGGCTGGGCACAGTGGCTCATGCCTATAATCCCAGCACTTTGGGAGGCTGAGGTGGGCGGATCACCTGAGATCGGGAGTTCAAGACCAACCTGACCAACATGGAGAAACCCTGTCTCTACTAAAAACACAAAATTACCCAGGCATGGTAGCACATGCCTACAATCCCAGCTACTTGGGAAGCTGAGTCAGGAGAATCACTTGAACCTGGGAGGCAGAGGTTGCAGTGAGCAGAGATCATGCCATTGCACTCCAGCCTGGGCAACAAGAATGAAACTGCCTCAAAAAGAAAAAAAAAAAAATTTAAATTCTCTACAATAAAATGGGGGTACTATTTTTGTCCCCATTTTAAAGATTAGGTGATCAGATATAGTAGTCAGCAAGGGCCTCAGAGTCAGTTGGTCCCAGGAACTGGAGGCCAAGCTAACTACCACACTACAGTCTCCAAAGTCGGCTTTGCTCACTGAGAGGGCATGTGGCAAGGTCCCCATGGAGTCTGGTCCTGACTCCTAGTGCCAACTTTGCCCCACCCCCATTCCCCTTGGCCCTACCCACACTCACCTACTCTCTGGGTATGAGGCACCGTGTGTGGCACCTGGGTGGAGGCCTGCCTGACACTGCTGATGTGGGCCGGGGGGCGCCGAGGCACAACTGGTGGCCGGACCACTGAGGCACCTGGAGGGTAGGCAGCTTGTGGTGCAGACACCACAGAGAGAGAAAAGTTGGATGGAGCGGTGGGAATAATCAGGGTGGCACACTGTGCCTAGAAGCTTCCAGGGCCGCCAAGAGAATGGGAGGGGAAACTACAACATTCACAACAGAAATAGGAGTCAATTCACTTAGACCCAGAACTCCAGAAAGGGGGAGTATAGGAATCTACAATTTCAAAGCCAGCTCGTGTCTACCTAGAGCCCCAAACTGCATAAGCACCAGGATCATACACCTTAGTCCCTCAAGACAGTTTCAAGTGAGCATGCATTTCACTCTTACAGAGGAGGGCCTTTGGTCAACAATATAGCCAGAGGAATTTCACCTTCTCAGCTTTGCAAGAATTTTCAGAGTCACAAATCGGAGGCATCTTTGGTGATGACTGCTGGTAGCTAGCTGCGTGTCTTTCATTGGCTCACCACTGCACTTGGTACTTTACACACATCTCATTCAGGCCCATGCTCAGAAGAGGAAACTGAGGCTCAGAGAAGTGAAGTCAACCACCTTGTGAAGTGGCAGAGTCAGGTTTCATCCCTGTGTTATGACTGCCTCACGGGGCCCACACCAGTAGGCCAGTCTGAGAGTGGAAGGGGCTGGGTCACTCACAGGAAGGTCTAGGTGGCTGGGACGTCCACCTGGGGGCAGGCTGGGTGGGTGTCACTGGGCCACAGCCATAGTATGCAGCCTGGGCTGGAGGCTGCATGGGAAAAGAAGACCCAGACTGAGGGGCTTGGCGGTAGGGTAGGTGACAAGCTACACCTCCTCAGGGACACCATGGCAGGAACTCCACTGGCTTCTGCAGGGACTGGTGAGTCAAGACCCACAAGGCTGAAATGAAAGCTCCTTCCTCCCATCTCAGGATGTCCATTAGCCCTGAATCCTCCAGGGCAAAGATCTTAGATTTCACTCTTGGCTCCTTGTCAGCTAGCCCAATGACCTGGATAAAAAGGGTGACATCTTACTCCAACTTGTGCCAGCTTAAGCAACTGCTAAAAGGAGAGGAATGTTCTCACCCTGGTGGCCTTTAATGGGTGACATCTTTCTACTTCCTCTAAGTCCCACGAGGTCCTTTCCCAAACCATGCTCCTCAGAACATTAACATCCAGTGGAGATGTTAACAGGCATCCCACAAAAAATGACCATCTAAGCTGGGGAAATGCTGGATAATCTGTGCCTGTTTTGGAGAGTCTCAGTAGATATTAGCATCTTAGGGTAGAAGAGTGTAGACAGTAAAGAAATTTAGGGCCGATCATGGTGGCTCATGCCTGTAATCCCAGCACTTTGGGAGGTCAAGGAGAGCAGATCACTTGAGGTCAGGAGTTCAAGACCACCCTGGCCAACATGGTGAAACCCCGTCTCTGCTAAAAACACAAAAAATTAGCCGAGTGTGGTGGCACGCACCTGTAATCCCAGCTACCTGGGAGGCTGAGGCACAAGAATCGCTTGAACCCAGGAGGCAGAGTTTGCAGCGAGCCGAGATGGTGTCACTGCACTCCATTCTGGGCAACAGAGCAAGACTCTGTCTCCAAAAAAAAAAAAATTTAATTTAATTTTTAAAAAAATGTAGGGCGGGGGACGGTGGCTCACTCCTGTAATGCCAGCACTTTGGGAGGCCAAGGCAGGAAGATTGCTTGAGCCCAGGAGTTTGAGACCAGCCTGGGCAACATGGCGAGACCCCTTCTTTAAAATAAACAAAAAAATTAGCTGGGCATGGTGGCACGCACCTGTAGTCCCACCTACTTAGGAGGCTACAGTGGGAGGATCACTCAAGCCCAGGAATTCAAGGCTGCAGTGAGCCATAATCACGCCATTGCTCTCCAGCCTGGGTGACACGGAGACCCCGCGAAGGAAGGGAGGGAGGGAGAGAGGGAGGGAGGGAGGGAGGGAGGGAGGGAGGGAGGGAGGGAGGGAAGGAAGGAAGGAAGGAAGGAAGGAAGGAAGGAAGGAAGGAAGGAAGGAAAAATGTAGGTTTATTTTGCTTAACGCAACATTTCCCAAACTTGCTGGATCATTGAGAGCCTTTTTCAGCACAATATTCACGAGCTTCTCTCACTGGGAAATGTCATTTGACTAACACTATCTCTCCCTTTTATAGAGAGGGAAACAAAGACTTCCTAATGAGTCCTCAGCAGAAGCAAGTTAGAAACCTCCATTTCCCTAGAACTCTAGTCTTCATGCTCTGCCTGGCTGGGGCAGGGGGGAAGGCTGTGGTGGGAGTTGTGGGCAGGCCGTCACCTGGGGCACGGCAGGCAGGAAGTAGCTGGAGGGCTGCTGAAAGGAGCCCAGGAGGGGGTTGCTCAAGGTCCGCATGGTGGAGAGGCGCTGCATGTACTGGTTGGTCAAAATGGCCTTCCGCTCCTCTTTGCGCTGGGCCAGTGCCACGTAGAGTGGCTTGGTGCCCACGATGCGCCCATTCATCTCTGTCACGGCCTTTGTCGCCTCTTCTGGGGAGGAAAAACACACAAAGCCAAACCCCTTGCTGTGGCCACCCTCTGTCATCACCTAAAAGCAAGACAAGACAAGAGCTGCTGGGGTGGGGAAGGAAGGCTGCTGGGGCTGCGCTGCCTCCCTCCTCCCCACGGGCCAAGCCCAGCACTAGGCAGGCCTGCGAGAAAGCTGTGATGGAGGGATGTAGCGTGCACCCCTGTTTAGTGAGCTGTGTTTGAGGGATGTAGTGTGCACCCCCATTTACTGAGCTGTGATGGAGGGATGTAGCATGTACCCCCGTTTACTGAGCTGTGATGGAGGGATATAGCGTGTACCCCCGTTTACTGAGCTGTGATGGAGGGATGTAGCGTGTACCCCCATTTACTGAGCTGTGATGGAGGGATGTAGCATGCACCCCCATTTACTGAGGAGTGATGGAGGGATGTAGCATGCACCCCATTTACTGAGCTGTTTGAGGGATGCACACCCCATCTATGAGGCCTGCTGCATGCCAGATACTTTACATGTCTTCACACCTCACATGTACAACCTCCCAATGCGGGAGGCATCGAGGCTTCCACTTTACAGCTGGGATAAGAGAGACTTGAAAGAGTGACTTGTCTGGGGTCACTCAGCCAGTGGTTCATGTTAGCCAGGACTCAACCCAACAGTTCTGGTAAGCTTCTATTGCCTCTGCTAAGTACCAAGCCAAGTTCTTCAGGAATTTGGGAAAGAGGTTCTTAGCCTTTTTGTTAAAATAACCTTTTTACTTTGGAGTAACTTTAGATTTACAGAAAAAGTTACAAAAATAGTACAGAGGGTTGCTATATATCTTTTTTTTTTTTTTTTTTTTTTTTTAAAGAGATGGGGTCTCACTCTGTCATCCAGGCTGGAGTACAGTGGTATGATCATAGCTCACTGCAGCCTCAAACTCCTGGGCTCCAGGGGTCCTCCTGCCTCAGCCTCCCAAGTAGTTAGGGCTATAGGTACATGCCACCACACCCAGCTAATTTTTTTTTTTTTTAAGTTTGTAGAGATCGGCAATCACTATGTTGCCCAGGCTGGTCTCAAGAGATTCTCCTGCCTAGGTCTCCCAAGGTGCAGGGATTACAGGCAGGAGCCACCACACCTGGCCCTGGGTTTTCAACCATTTTTAGGGTCAAGACACTGGCCTGGCTCACACATCCCAGAAGGACTAGAGTTATTTTTGAAATCTTCTTTTTTTGAGTCAGGATCTCACTCTGCCACTCAGGCTGGAGTGTGACGGTGCAATCTCAGCTCAACTGCAGCCTCAACCTCCCAGACTCAAGTGATCCTCTCACCTCAGTCTCCCAAGCAGCTGGGACTGCAGGCAAGCACCACCATGCCTAATTTTGTTCATTTTCTATAAAGATGAGGTTTCATCCTGTTGCCCAGGCTGGGCTTGAACTCCTGGAGAGCCCATGCTCTTAATCAGTAATTGTTGAAACTGTACTCTGCTACCCTTCAGTATAGGGGTCTTAACCTTAACCTGACAGTCCATGGATCCCCCTCAGGGAGCTCATGGATACAGTTTAGGGAGTCTGTGAATCTGGATTGGGGAAAAAGTGACATCTTTATTTTCACATTAGCGTTTCCTTCTATTATGAATATGGGCAACAACAAAAAAACCCTGGCAGTATTAGCCATGAATTTGTCATGAAGAAAAAGAAAATATTTTCATATCACATTAATTATTGCTAATCTCGGCCGAACGCAATGGCTTATGCCTGTAATCCCAGCACTTTGGGAGGCCAAGGTGGGCAGATTGCCTGAGGTCAGGAGTTCGAGACCAGCCTGGCCAACATGGTGAAACCCCATCTCTACTAAAAATATACAAAAATCAGCTGGTTATGGTGGTGGGTGCCTGTAATCTCAGCTTCCCAGGAGGTTGAGGCAGAACCCAGGTTCTTGAACCTGAGAGGCAGAGGTTGTAGTGAGCCGAGATCATGCCACTGTACTCCAGTCTGGGTGACAGAGTGGGACTTCGTCTCAAAAAAATAAAAATAAAAATAATAAAAGAAGCACATACTGCTCTTACTTCAGTATTTTGGCCATTATATTTTTTCAATATAATTTTTTTGTACACCTAAGAATCTTATTTTATGCATTTAAAAATATTCTTAGGGCCAGGTTTGGTGGCTCACGCCTATTTTTGGGAAGCTGAGGCGGAAGAATTGCTTGAGCCCAGGGGTTTGAGACCAGCCTGGGCAATACAAAAAATAATTAGCCAGGCATAGTGGTGCTCCTATAGTCTCAGCTACTTGGGAGGCTGAGACAGGGGATCACTTGAGGCCAGGAGTTGGAGGCTGCAGTGAGCTGTGATGGCACCACTGCATTCCAGCCTGGGCGATAAAGCGAGACTCTGTCTCAAAAAAGTTTTTAAAAAATATTCTTAGAAGGGGTCCACAGGCTTCATCAGATAGCCAAAGGGCCGGACGCAGTGGCTCACGCCTGTAATCCAAGCAGTTTGGGAGGCTGAGGCAGGTGGATCACCTGAGGTCAGGAGTTTGAGACCAGCCTGGCCAAAATAGTGAAACCCCGTCTCTACTAAAAATACGAAAAATTAGCTAGGCATAGTGGCAGGTGCCTATAATCCCAGCTACTCAGGAGGCTGAAGCAGGAGAATCACTTGAACCCAGGAGGTGAAGGTTACAGTGAGCTAAGATTGCACCATTGCACTCCAGCCTGGGCAACAAGAGCAAAACTCCATCTCAAAATATATATATATATATAGTTAAGAACTTCTGTCAGTCAGTAGTTAATAATGATAAAATTTAGCAAAGCTAACACTTACGCAGCCTTTACCATGAACTTGATAGTGGTATAAGTATTTATATCCATTAATTCCTTTAATTTTCATAATTATTTGTATATAAAACAAAATATAGGCCAGATGCAGTGGCTCATGCCTATAATCCCAGCACTTTGGGAGGCTGAGGTAGGAGGACTGCTTGAGCCCAGAAGTTCAAGACAAGCCTGGACAACACAGCAAGACTCTCCATTTCTACCAAAAATTTTTTTTAAAAAATCAGCTGGGCACAGTGGCACATGCCTGTGGTTCCAGCTACTTAGGAGGCTCAGGTGGGAGGATCACTTGAGCCCAGGAGGTTGAGGCTGCAGCGTGCCATGATCACATCACAGTCCTCCAGCCTGGGCAACAAAATAAGAACCTGTCTCTAATAAAAAATAATAATAAACCAAAATATATAAAATTGCATAAGATAGGCCAGACGCGGTGGTTCACACCTATAATCTCAGCACTTTGGGAGGCCAAGGCGAGCAGATCACCTGAGGTCAAGAGTTCAAGACCAGCCTGGCTAACATGGTGAAACCTCGTCTTTACTAAAAATACAAACATTAGTAGGGCTTGATGGCGGGCGCCTGTAATCTCAGCTACTCAGAAGGCTGAGGCAGGAGAATTGCTTGAACCTGGGAGGCAGAAGTCGCAGTGAGCCAAGATCGCGCCATTGCACTCCAGCCTGGGCGACAAGAAGGAAACTCTACCTCAAAAAAATAAATAAATAAATAATTGTATAAGATATATATATATATGTAGGCTGGGTGTGGTGGCTCACACTTGTAATCCCAGCACTTTGGGAGGCTGAAGCGGGCAGATCACAAGGTCAGGAGTTTGAGACCAGCCTGGCCAACACAGTGAAACCCCGTCTCTACTAAAAATACAAAATTAGCTGGGCGTGGTGGCAGATGCCTGTAATCCCAGCTACTCAGGAGGCTGAGGCAGAAGAATCGCTTGAACCCGGGAGGTGGAGGTTGTAGTGAGCCAAGATGGCGCCACTGCACTCTAGCCTGGGCGACAGAGCTAGACTCCATCACAAAAAAAAAAAAAGAAAAAAAAATATATATATATATTTATAATCCCCATTTTATACCGTTTGTCCTGTTAAAAAGATGGTCACCCCAGGTGTGCCTTAACTCTAAGCAATCCAAATTTATACATTTCCTTTGTTCTAGGAGTCCTCAAGAAGGTCCATCTCCTGAAGCTGTATGCAAGGTGTATGATGAATAATTACAACAATCACTGTTTCACTACTTATCAAACACAGACACTGTACATGCAGCCTCTTTAGTAGTTCTCAGGATACCTGGAGAGGTGAGCAATGTTGCTCCCACTTTATAAGAGTAAACAAGGTCCGAAAAGCAAAGCCACTTGCCTCAGATTCTACAGCTAGGTAATGGTAGGACTGGGGTTTACATTTAAACCTGATTAACTTTAAAATTCTAGCTTTCAACCATGTTACCACATCAAATGTGTATGCATTTGCTTGGAAAGAAGGACCTATAGCTTTTTATGATGTGTAATCAAATTTACTGATGCCTAATTTACATGTGCCACAGCCTTCTCTCGCATTTTTCAAAAGGATCTTAACCTAAAAGACACCCTTTTTTCCTCCAAACACAAGGCTCCCTGAAGTATGTTTACAATTGGACTCAATAGCCAAAAGAGAACTTCTAGACCACTTCCTCAGAACCCAACATCACATCATTCAGGCGGGTCCCCCCATCCTGTCACTCACACTGATCTCTTTGGAAAATTCCTCATTCCCACTCCAGCTCCCTACCTCCTCACAGCCAAGTCAAACACTGCTGCTACTGCGACTTCTTCCAGGCAGCCTTCCGTTCTGTTCCACTGAGCTCCTGTAGCTCTGCCTCCCATACTGTCCCCCATCTTATAATCCACTTGAGTTAGTGATGGGCTGACTTCCTCATTAGACTACAAGCTACTTGAAAGCAAGGATCACATCTGATTTGCTCCTGTTTGCCACAGAGCCTGGTAAAACAGCAGGTATTTAAGTATAGAATGAATAAACACTGGATCATCTTAAAAACCATCTGGGCGCTTTTTTTTTTTTTTTTGAGACAGAGTCTCGCTGTCGCCCAGGCTAGAGTGCAGTGGCGTGATCTCGGCTCACTGCAAGCTCTGGCTCCTGGGTTCACGCCATTCTTCTGCCTCAGCCTCCGGAATAGCTGGGACTACAGGCGCCTGCCACCATGCCCGGCTAATTTTTTGTATTTTTAGTAGAGATGGAGTTTCACCGTGTTAGCCAGGATGGTCTTGATCTCCTGACCTAGTGATTCGCCTGCCTCGGCCTCCCAAAGTGCTGGGATTACAGGCATGAGCCACATCGCCCAGCCTCTGGGAGCTTTTTAAAAAAAATAAAAAGCCCAGGCCCTATACCCCAGGGATCCACAGTCTATGTCTGACTCAGGTGTGTGTATTTAAGAATTGCCGAGGGGGTTGAAATGAGAAGCCAGGGTCGGAAAGCCATCCAGTGAGCCCAGTGTCCTTATCTATAAGGCAACATCTGCTAAAGCTCATAGAGCTGCTGATGGGCCAGTTGCCACATCTCAGGGGCCTAACAGGGTTGGGCACACAATTGGTGCTCCAGAAATAGGGACGAACAAATGAAGAATGACGAAGTCCAGCCCTCTCACTTTCCAGATGGGAAAACGGAGGCCCAGGAGGGTGATGTCACTGGCAGAGGCCAGACAACAAAAGTCAATGGAAATACTAAGATGTGAATTTCTGGAATCTGGCATACAGTAGGCACTCAATAAATGCCAAGGTTACAGTGAGCCCCAAGTCCAGCTGTGCGACTGGGACTATATTTCTACCGTCTTCCCCTCCAGCCCAGACAAGGCTGCAGATGGGCTACAAGCTCCAACGGGGTCAGCAGAGCCCCAGAAGGGGTAGCCGGCACCAACCCCCTGGAGGCTGCTGGGTGAGAGGACAGAGGGGTGGGGTTGTGGGGGGATGGTGGTGAGAGGATGGAGGGGAACGCTGTCCCCTGGAGGTGCCCCCAGTCCTCACCTTCGCACTGGTAATTACTCCATAGGGAGAGAACTCCTTCCTCAGCTTGTCGTCATCAATGGAGTCATCCAGGTTCTTCACGTACAAGTTCACACCCTGGGAGGGAAGAGAAACTGCTGGATGGCTCCTTCCCCTCCAAGCCCCAACTGCCTTGGGGAGAGCAGGGGGCTGACACAGGCACAAGGGGCATGGGGAGCCCCACCAGCCCAGCCTCCTGCTCCCCGTCTCCCTCAGCACCCAGGTACCCCCATCCCTCAGTGTGCCTATCACATGCAAGCTGTAGCACCTACATCCCGAATTCCCCTGCAGTTCTCACACATCTGCACTGGTCCCAGCCTCACCACAGCTATTCCCCATTTCACAGATGGGGCCCATGAGGATGTCCCAGGTCCCATGGCAGGCTGAGGTACAGAGCATGCCCAAGCCAAGCTCTCCAGATGGTGGACGTCGGGCAGCAGGAAGCAGAGCTCCTTGCAGGCCGGCCCATGACCAGAACCCTAACACAGGCGAGCTGCCCCTCCATCCCCTGCCAGCCCAGGAACCTCGGGCACTTACTCATGTTGGTGTCAGGTGCCACTCTAAGCTTTCTCATACATTTTGATTTTTTTTTAAGACTTTTTTTTTTTTTTTTTTGAGATGGATTTTTGCTCTTGTTGCGTAGGCTGGAGTGCAATGGTGCAATCTTGGCTCAGTGCAACCTCTGCCTCCTGGGTTCAAGTGATTCTCCTGCCTCAGCCTCCCAAGTAGCTGGGATTACAGGCATGTGCAACCAGGCCCAGCTAATTTTGTATTTTTTAGTAGAGATGGGTTTCTCCTTTCTCCATGTTGGTCAGGCCAGTCTTGAACTCCTGACCTCAGGTGATCTGCCCGTCTCGGCCTCCCAAAGTGCTGGGATTACAGGCGCGAGCCACCACGCCAGGCCACATTTTGATTTTTAATCTTCACAACAACCCTGCGTGAAGGAAACTTTTACCCTTGTTTTACAGACAAAACGGAAACACAAAGAGGCTAAATAAGTTGCCCCAGATCATACAGTAGCTAAGTGGCAGAGACAGGACAACCCAGGCAGACTAACTTCAGAGTCTGTGCACCTCACTATTGAGTGACAGCTGCCTCTAGCACCTTGACTTTTCTCCTGCCAGACCTCCCAAACACAAAAGTGTATGAACATACAAGAGAACAGAGACCACACAATTGTACAGCATAGCATCCTGCTCTCGCAGATTACGTGACGTGTATTTTGTTCTGCGGGTCTGAAAGCCCCTGGACACGCTGTATGTACATAACAGGATGCATGTGTTTCTCAGCTGTATGTACATAAGAGGATGTATGTGTTTCTCAGCCTCAGACCTAGTGACATTTTGTGCCAGATAGTTCCTTGCTGTGGCATTGTCCTGAGCACTGTAGGATGTCTGCCAGCATCCCTGGCCTCTACCCCATGGATGACAGTAGCACCCCACCACCCACATGACAATGAAAATTCTAGACATTGCCAAATGTCCCCCAGGAGGCAAAACTGCTCCTCACTGAGAACTACTGAGTATGTGTTCGTGTTTTTGTGTGGATGTATATATTTATATGCCCCTCTCCATGAAGGATCTAGAACTATTGTGAAAAATCTTAGAGGGGGGCCAGGCACGGTGGCTCATGCCTGTAATCCCAGAACTTTGGGAGGCCGAAGCGGGCAGATCATCTGAGGTCAGGAGTTTGAGACCAGCCTGGCCAACATGATGAACTCCATCTCTATTAAAAATACAAAAATGAGGCCAGGCACGGTGGCTCACACCTGTAATCCCAGCACTTTGGGAGGCTGAGGCGGGCAGATCACAAGGTCAGGAGTTCGAGACCAGCCTGGGCAACATGGTGAAACCCCATCTCTACTAAAAATATAAAAATTAGCCAGGCATGGTGGCACGCACCTGTAATCCCAGCTACTTGGGAGGCTGAGACAGGAGACTTTCTGGAACCCAGGAGTCAGAGGTTGCAGTGAACCAAGATCATGCCACTACACTCCAGCCTGGGTGACAAGAGCAATGCTCTGTCTCAAAAAAAAAAAACCTTAGAGGGGTTCACTTCCCAATGAAGTTTTAAATTGCACTGATCTACAATATATTTACAATATTCACTTTTTTTTTTTTTTGGAGACAGAGTCTTGCTCAGTTGCCCAGGCTGGAGTGCAGTGGTGCTATCTCGGCTCACTGCAAGCTCCACCTCCTGGGTTCACGCCATTCTCCTGCCTCAGCCTCCCAAGTAGCTGGGACTACAGGCGCCCACCACCATGCCTGGCTAATTTTTTGTATTTTTGGTAGAGACAGGGTTTCACTGTGTTAGCCAGGATGGTCTCGATCTCCTGACCTGGTGATCCGCTCGTCTCAGCCTCCCAAAGTGTTGGGATTACAGGCGTGAGCCACCATGCCCAGCCTACAATATTCACTTTAATTATTAACTCCATATAATTCAAAGGCTGTCCAACATTCCAACTTTTGGATGTCACAGATTTGGCCTGATTATTCTCAACCAGGAGTAGGATTTCCTCTAGGGGCATCTGGCAATATGTGGGGTACTTTGGTTGTCTGAGACTAGAGGATGCAACTGGGATTGAGTGGGCTGGGTGGGATGCTAACCAGTCCCACGTGAAGGATTATTCTAACCAAAAGGTCCCCAGCACCCCTACTAACCCCTATCATGGTTGGACAGTTGGGTTGTGCGCAGTTTCTCACTGTTATACATCAGGCAGCGGGGGCCATCCCATGCTCATTCGATTCCCGTCTTGAGCCAAGTGCCCAGAAGTAGGTTAACTAGAGCAAACAGTCACCACTCAGGGCCCCTGACACACAGCTGCTCTCACACAGAAGTGGCTGCCACCAGGAAGCCTGACCTCACCTGGTAACGCCTCAGCCGGTCCTGCTTCATCTGCTCAAACCTGCGCTTCAGTTCATTCTGCCGCTCCACGCGCTTTTGGGCCCGGCCTGCGTACAGCAGCCGCCCGCTCACCTCCTTCCCGTTCATATGGACCACAGCCTGGGGAGAGGAGGAGGGAACATGCTTGGTAATCACTCAGATGTGGCCCTGGCCCAGGCTCATCTTCTGGATCTAGAGGGGCCACTTGCAAACAAAGCTGGCCACACTAGCTGAGAATAATCAGTACCAGGACAAAGGCCATTTAAGTATACCCACTTTGGCTCACACCTGTAATCCCAGCACTTTGGGAGGCCGAGGGGGACACATCATCTGAGGTCAGGAGTTCGAGACCAGCCTGACCAACATGGAGAAACCCCGTCTCTACTAAAAATACAAAAATTAGCCAGGCATGGTGGCAGGTGCCTGTAATCCCAGCTACTTAGGAGGCTGAGGTGGGAGAATCCCTTGAAACTGGGAGGTGGAGGTTGCAGTGAGCTGAGATCATGCCACTGCACTACAGCCTGGGTGACAGAGTGAGACTCCATCTTAATAAAATAAAAATAAAATTGAGATTTGCAAAGTTTCCCATATTTAAAATGTAAATATGGCCGGGCACGGTGGCTCACGCCTGTAATCCTAGCACTTTGGGAGGCCAAGGCGGGTGGATCACTTGAGGTCAGGAGTTCGATACCAGCCTGGCCAACATGGTGAAACCCCTTCTCTACTAAAAACACAAAAATTAGCCGGGCATGGTAGCGGGCGCCTGTAGTCCCAGCTACTCGGGAGGCTGAGGCAGGTGAATCACTTGAACCCAGGAGTCAGAGGTTGCAATGAGCCGAGATCACGTCACTGCCTTCCATCCTGGGTGACAGAGTGAGACTCCATCTCAAAAATAAATAGATAAAAATAAAATAAAATGTAAATATTTATATATTCCCATATTTTAAATGTGTATTACTAAGTGAAAGAAGCCAGTCTAGGTGACATAGTCTCTGTCCCAGAAAAGGCAAAAGTATGGAGCCAGTAAAAAGATCATTGGTTGCCAGGGGTTAAGGGGCATAGAGGAATGAACAGATGGAGCCCAGGGGATGTTTAGGGCACTGAAAGTAGCCTGCATGATACCATAATAGTGGATACATGTCATTATGCATTTGTCCAAACCCCTAGACTCTACACCAAAAGTAAATCCTAATGTAAACTTGGGACTGTGTGTATTAATGATGTGTCAAAGTAAGTGAATCACCTGTAACAGATGTAACCCTTGGGAGCAGGACATTGACAATGGCAGAGGCTGTTCTTGTGTCGAGGAATGGGGTATACAGAAAACCTCCATACCTTCCACTAAACATTGCTCTGAACCTAAAACTACACCAAAAAAAGAACTTAAAAAAAAGAACTTAAAAAAATTTAGGTTCTAACTGCAACTACACATGGATAATTTGAACAAAGTAGCAAGCATAATTCTCTCATAATGGCATGACAGCATCATCAACATCCTTACTTTGAGTTGGATTTCACGGCACAAAATAATCCTCTTTGCTAACTGTGAGAGGCTTTTTGTGTGTGAAAATGGCATCTCGCTGTTTTGCCCCGCTGGTCTCGAACTCCTGAACTCAAGCAGTCTTCCCACCCAGCCTCCACAAGTGCTGGGATTACAAGCATGAGCCATCACATCTGGAGAGTTTTTAAAAAATTAGAGACAGGGTCTTGCTATGTTGCCCAGGCTGGACTCAAACCACTGGGCTCAAGAGGTCCTCCTGCCTCAGCCTCCCATGTAGGCTGAGACTACAGGTGCACACCACCACACCTGGTGGAAATTGATTTAAGTGGTCAGTTCATGAGTAAATATTTTTATATAATAATGACTTTTGCATCCCTACCTAAATATTCAGTTCTGCAGCCATCAGGGCTTAGAAGTGACCAAAGAATGAAGCCCTTGGCCTTTGACCACAGGAAGGTAGGGCTCTGTCTGCACACAGGACTCTCCCACCCTTTTGGCTTAGGCCGGGGGGGGATTTTCTTCCTCTCCACAGGCAGCTGGGACCCTCTTCTTAGTCCCAGCTTGGTCTGCCTGCTGCGGAACAGAGCCATGGGGAGGCTCCTACCTTCTGGGCTTCCTCATGCTTCTCAAAGTTGACAAAGCCAAAGCACCGCGAGTGGCCGCTGTTGTCCCTCATCACCTTCACACTCAGCATTTTCCCTGCAAAGGACCAACCTGGCTTAAAGGGAAGTCTGGGAAGTCCTCAGGAAACCCCAGGAGAGCCCCTCCTCCCTACCAGACTTTGGAAGGGAAGAGGAAAAACAGCGATACCCCCGCTCCCTTGGGGACACACCCACCAAACTGGGAGAAGAGGTCCTGCAGGCCTTGCTCGTCCACATCCACCGGGAGGTTCTTCACGTAGATGTTGGTGAACTCCAGGGCCCGCGCCCCCAGCTCCGCCTCCCGCTCCCGTCGAGACTTGAAGTGGCCCACAAAGCTGTAGACACACCACACTGGCTGATGGCTGTGGACAGCTACCAGCCATCAGCCACTCCCAGGCCAACTCCCGCTCAACTGCTGCCCTTCTCCAGGCTTACATATCCCTCATCAGGAAACTGGGCAGGACAATACTCCTTAGTATTGTTGGCTACCTCCAACAGCCAAGATATTATATTATGTTCCAGAGCTTGTCCCCAGCAGAAGGTTAAGAAGATTTCATTCTTGCGACAAATGCACACATAACTACTATTATATACCAGGCAGCTGAGAGCACAGAAGAATGAGCCTGGGAGTCAGACAGACAAGGGCTTGAATCCTCGCTCTGCAGGTGCCTAGCTGTGTGACCCTGGGCAAGCTACTTAACCTCTCTGAGCCTCAGAGTTCATTGTTGTAAAATTGGGACTCAAATTCTCATCATGGGGCTTTGCTTATTAACATGTATTGGGTGCACTGGGGAAGCAGGGGTAAGTGAATTAGACGCAGTCAATGCTAGTGTTGCTATGGGGGGCATTGACTAAAATCACTTAAATACAAGATTAATTTTATTTTTATTTATTATGTTTTTGACACTCAGTTTCGCTCTATCGCCCAGGCTGGAGTGCAGTGGTGCGATCTCAGCTCACTGCAAGCTCCGCCTCCTGGGTTCAAGTGATTCTCCTGCCTCACTCAGCCTCCCAAGTAGCTGGGATTACAGGCATGTGCCACCACACATGGCTAATTTTTGTATTTTTGGTAGAGATGGAGTTTCACCGTGTTGGCCAGGCTAGTCTCGAACTCCTGACCTCAGGTGATTCGCCCACCTCTGCCTCCCAAAGTGCTGGGGTTACAGGTGTGAGCCACCACACCCAGTCACAAGATTAATTTTAAAAGTTCATCTCCAAGTTCATGTAAACACATCTAGGAAAGTACCCCAGATTTTAAAAATAAAAATAAATTCTGATGGTATCTATAGCACGTTTAGCACAAACAAAGTTGTACCAGGCATCAAAATTTGAAGAAAACTGAGCGGCAAAGGTGAACTTGAGTAAATTGGAGCTAACGAAGAGCATTCTTCTGAGAACTGGGAAAAGCCCACCAAGATTTGTTTGACAGGTGGACTGGACCCTCCCCTGAGTAACCCTGGACAAAATGACTCTCAGTGCATCCCCCAGCTCAAAGCCACCTTCTCTCCATGGCCCTCACCATGGGGGCTGGCCCCTCAGATGAGCAAAATCAAAATTCTGGGCAGGGAACAGCCAGAGGCAGATTCTCTCTATTATCTGCCTCTCAGTTTTCCCATCTGTGTAGTGGGGATGATATCAAAGTTAACAGTATGATGAGGGCAGGCTAAGCATATTCCTACTTTTCTTTCTGCCAAAATCTCATGAAACACAAAAGGTTTAAAGAAAAAGCCAGACGTGGTAGCTCATGCCTGTAATCCCAGCATTTTAACACTTTAGGAGGCTGAGGCAGGAGGATCACTTGAACCCAAGAGTTCAAGACCAGCCTGGGCAACAAAGTGAGACCCCCATCTCTACAGAAAAAAAAAAAAAATCAAAAAATTAGCCAGGTATGGTGGCATGTGGTCACCTGTGGTCCCAGCTACAAAGGAGGCTGAGACAGAAGGATTACTTGAGCCAAGGAGGTCAAGGCTGCAGTGAGCTGTGTTCGTGCCACTGCACTCCAGCCTGGGCTACATAGCAAGACCCTATCACACACACATACACCCCATACTGAGAAGGCTGGAAAACAGATGAAAACACTGAGTCCATTGATGATACGACCATTAGCCAGTCCCTCTAGAGTTTTAAAATCACCACTTCCTTTACCATACTCTAATGCAGATCATCAGCTCCATCTTTATGTGAGGAAAGAGTCCCTGAGATGTTGAGCAGCTGCTCCGAGGTCACACTTCTAGGAGGGCTGCCTGCCGCTCAAGTGCCTGGTGCCCATTAGCAGCTTGAGGGTAGCATCGATTGCTAGTCGGTGGTGCCATGCTTCTGTCCCTGCAGCCTCTGCCCCTCCCTCGGGCCCAGCCACTCACACTTTGCGGTCATTCAGCAGCATCCCATTCATGGTGTTGATGGCCTGCTGTGCGGCCTCATGGGTCTCAAAATGGACAAAGCCAAAACCCCGGGAGCCATGCTCGTCACACGCCACCTGGGCCGCAGGGAGGAAGGACAGGAAGAGTACTGACAGAGGGTTCAGGTAGAAAGGAATGGCAAAGGTGATCATGACCAGTCTCTGCATGCCTGCTGTGTGCATGGAAAAGGCAATCCTGCATGTTAGGGATGGGATATGGAAGCTCAGAGAGTGCCACCACTCAAGTTAACGGATTAAGGAAGGCTGGCTGCAGTGGCTCATGCCTGTAATCCCAGCACTTTGGGAGGCCGAGGTGGGCATATCACTTGAGGTCAGGAGTTCGAGACCAGCCTGGACAACATGGTGAAACCCTGTCTCTATTAAAAATACAAAAAATTAGCCGGATGTGGTGGCGGGTGCCTGTAATCCCAGCTACTCAGGAGGCTGAGGCAGGGGAATTGCTTGAACCCAGGAGGTGGAGGTTGCAGTGAGCTGATATTGCACCACTGAACTCCATCCTGGGTGATAGAGTGAGGCTCTGTGTCAAAAAAATAAAAACAGAAAAGAAAAAACAGATTTAAGAGGGAGAACGAAATGAACACAGGTTTCATCTATACTGCATACTGGCTTTTAATTTTCTTCCTAAGGCAATGGGCAAAAGGGTTAGATTCAAACCCCCATATCTGCATCCTTGTTTCTATCAACAAACTAGAAACAACCTGGATATTCATCAAGGGGGAGCCTCGATGGTACACCAGTCTACTGTATGTGCACAGTTGAAGAGAATGTGGTAGGCTACATGGCTGACAGTCTTGTTAAGTGAAAAAAAAATCCATTCAGGCTAAAGCAGGCATCTACACATTGGAAATTTTGAAAAAGACACATAAGTTGTTTTCATATTACTTTTGGGGACTAGGGCTGAAAGAAATGGAGCCTTCTTTTTCACTTTCTTCCCTTCCACATTGTTTAAACTTTGCCAATTCATGAATTACTGCAACAACAAACTCATTTCAATTTTTTTTTTTTTTTGAGATGGAGTTTCACTCTTGTTGCCCAGGCTGGAGTGCAATGGCGCAATCTTGGCTCCATGCAACCCCTGCCTCCCCAGTTCAAGCGATTCTCCTGCCTCAGCCTCCCGAGTAGCTGAGAATACAGGTGCATGTCACCATGCCTGGCTAGTTTTTTGTATTTTTAGTAGAGATGGAGTTTCACCATGTTGGTTAGGCTGGTCCTGGACTCCTGACCTCAGGTGATCAACCCACCTTGGCCTCCCAAAGTGCTGGGATTAGGAGCATGAGCCACTGCACCCAGCCTCAATTTTTTTTAAAGATGCACAATATCCTATTCCCATTCTGTAACCCTCCTGACTCAGGCCAGCAGGACAGAACTTGAGAACAGGGAAAGACCTTCTAGTTCACATAGTCCCCACCCTCTTGTTGCACTCGCAGAAAGACCACTAACTCCCACTTCAAGGCGACTGTGACTCCACTCATCCTGGGCTCAGCTCAGCTAGTGGCATTGTCTGCCTGGATGACAAGCACCGCCTCCCAGCCTAGCTTGCACACTACCACTGGGATGCTCTTTCTAAAATGTAATTCTGACCGCATCCCTTCAATCTCTAGTAGCTTCTATCCACAGTACTATATCAGCTTGGCATTTGAGGCTCCCCAATGGGTGCTGCGTAACAGATCTTGCTTCCAAACCCATGCCTTGCGCATACCCCTCCACCTCTCATCCTAAAACAGGGTCCTTCCACTTTCAACTCAAGCCTCAGCTCGGCCATTCAGATTTAACCACATTGACTGGGTCCCCACTGTGGATCAAGAACCTGCGAAGGGCATTACATACTTCCCTTGTTATCTATGCCACGAGAATCCTTCCAGGCATTTCTTAACCTCTGAGCCCCAGAGGGAAAATGAGAATAAATGACTTGTCCAAGGTCAGCCAACAGAAGTAATTCTTTGATTGTTACAGTTATCACTTAGAAGCTTAACAGTGTGCCAGGTACCCTTTTAAGGAGTATACATGTATGCAGAAAACCTAACACACAGAAAGTACGTGATAAATCTGCCATTATTATTGTGAAGAACTTAATACACAGTTAAGAGTCTCTTTCTTCCTTTGATCCTCAAAGACAGGAAACAGCCCCGTCTCTCTGTCACAGATAACCCTTAGTGCATTACTACATCTCCTCAAGTCTACCTGCTCCTCTGAGCCACAGGGATAGCCTCTTATTGACCGGGAATTTGAGAGCCCTCATTGAGAATTTAAGGATTATGCTTGGCACACAGTAGCACTTGATAAAAGTTCTGACATGCCGGGCGCGGTGGCTCACTCCTGTAATCCCAGCACTTCAGGAGGCTGAGGTGGGCGGATCACAAGGTAAGGAGATCGAGACCATCCTGGCTAACATGGTGAAACCCCATCTCTACTGAAAATACAAAAAAATTAGCTGGGAGTGGTGGCGGGCACCTGTAGTCCCAGCTACTCAGGAGGCTGAGGCAGGAGAATGGCGTGAACCTGGGAGGAGGAGGTTGCAGTGAGCCGAGATCGTGCCACTGCACTCCAGCCTGGGTGACAGAGACTCCATCTCAAAAAAAAAAAAAAAAAAAAAAGTTCTGACACATAGGCTACAAAAACTGTCCCCATCCTCCCTAGAATAGCAGACACTCCAAAGGCTACAGAGTAGCCGATGAACCATCCTCATAAAATCTAGAGGCAGAACACCCAGGTTTAAGCACTCTGTTCCGGACATACTGACCTGCTATATGGCCGCTGATCCTCAACATCCTCATATAGAAAGTCAGAGAAATAATCAGAATCCTTCTCAAATGATATACATCCATTGGCTCAACAGATATTTATTGAGCACCTAATATGTGTCACATCTTATTCTAAGTATTAGGATACAATAATGACTAAGAACAAGATCACTGATAGAACTTACATCTAATGTAAGACAATCTTAAAAACAAGATTTAATAACTTAATTGCCTTGATGGCCCCAATTAATGGCCTTCCTATAGCCACACCCTTCATCCTATAATTTCTACTCCGCTCTCACTCTGAATGTGGGCTGGTCTTGTGACTTGCTTTGGTCAATAGAATGTAGTGAAAGTGGCCAGGTGTAGTGGCTCATGGCTGTAATCCCAGCACTTTGGGAGGTCAGGAGTTCGAGACCAGCCTGGCCAACAGGGTGAAACCCACCCTGTCTCCACTAAAAATACAAAAATTATCTGGGCATGGTGGCTCGCACCTGTAATCCCAGCTACTCGGGAGGCTGAGGCAGGAGAATCGTTTGAACTCAGGAGGCTTGAACCCAGGAGGTTGCAGTAAACTGAGATCACGCCACTGTACTCCAGCTTAGGCAACAGAGTGAGACTGCATCTCAATTAAAAAAAAAATGTAGTGGAAGTGATGGTTCCAGTTCTGCATTTAGTTCTCAAGAGGCCCGGTGTGCTTCCACTCTTGTCTTCTGAGCCCCTGCCATTGCCATGAGAATACCATGAGAATAGCCTGGACTAGCCTACTGGAGGACAAAAGGCCATAGGGAGGAAAGCCGAGATGTTCCAGCTGACAGCCAGTCACCCCCTCATACACCCAGCAAGAGCTCCCACTCAGCTTTCAGTGGGCATAGAAGGGAACCCAGCCAAGACCAGAAGAACTGCCCAGCTGAACTTTGCCCATTGCCAACTGTGGCATTATGAGCTAAATAAATGTTGTTGATAGCCACTAAATTTGAAGGTGGTTACACAGCAAGAGCTGACTGATACACAGGTAATGTCTGATCATTCATGGAAGATGAAACTGAAAGAACGGCTATCATTCAGGTGCTTGCTGTACCTGAAACTTGACTGAAAGGACCTTGTAAACTGTAAAGAGAGGTGTTGCTTGTCATCCCTCTACCAGGCAGGTAGTTGACACCGATCCACCCAAAGACGTATACCCTTCATCCTCTACCTTGCAAGAGAGGATGTTCCCAAAGGTGGAGAAGGTATCATATAAAGCCTTGTTGTCAATGGAGTCCTCCAGGTTCTTGATGAAGATGTTGCCCACACCTGACTTGCGAAGTCCTGGGTCTCGCTGGGACCACATGATGCGAATAGGCTGGCCTTTGAGCATCTCAAAGTTCATTGTGTCCAGTGCCCGCTCCGCTGGACAGAAGGAAGAGGAGAGAAATTAGCAAGTTAAGGGAATTTTCTTACCTTGATCACCCACCCCTCGAGGTGCTTAACTGGGAGCCAATAAACAGAAAGTCATTGTCTGGGTCCCAGACAATAAGCCAAGATAAGAGCCCAAATAACCGAGATAAAAGCCCAAAGGCTCAGGAAGGATAAGCTGAGAATTAGTGTGTATGGTGCTCCCCCAACCTTCCAGTTATGATCTCATTCAACTCCCTGCAGCCACATGAGCATGGATTCCTGCCCCCCATTTTACAGGTGGGAAAACTGAGACTAAGAAACATGAAAGGTCTGTGGCAGTGTCAGGTCTATTCTGGCTTCTAAAGTACACTGAGTGGATAAGAATGTCCATATGACAAGGGGTGGCAGCACTTTGAGGAAATTAAAACTCAGAGGTGCTGCAGGGCAGAGCTGAGGTTAGATCTCAAGCAGTCGGGCTCTGGGGAAAGTGGACATTACCTCTCTGAGCCTGTTCCTCACCTGTAAAGGGGGAATGATGATAATATTACCTACTTTTCCACACCTAACAAAGGGAGATACTACCAACTACCAGGTTGTTGGAGGGACTGAAAAACAAAGAAGGTATGCAAGGGGCCTTGTTTGTAACTTTGTGCCTGACACAAAATAATGTCTCAAAACAGCAGCCCATGCCCAGCCTCCCGCCACTGCTGCAGCCTGTGTCCCTCCCAGGTCATACATGTGACCTGTTTCAGGGAGTCTGCTAGTGCAGACAAGGAAGGGGGCTGTGGGGAACAACACAGTGGAGCAAGTTTCAGGAAGCCGGGCTTCTCCACCTAGTCTTACCATAAATACCTGGGGCAAAACCCTTCTCTCTGCAGCACGGTTTCCATCTATGAGGTGGGGCAAAAAGGCCGAGTCCCACTTCGTTCACAGGGCTTGGAGGAAGACGGGAAGAAGCAGGAGGTGGAGCAAAGCAGAACAAAGAGAAAAGTGCCCAGGAATCCAGCTCAGTAAGGGGCGGGGAACAGGCCCCGCGGAACAACCCCTTCCCTAGCAAACCACCCACTTAGGGAACCACCCGGTCCACCCAGGCGACCTGGCGCAAGGGATCCCTCTAGTGGACCCCGAGCATTTTTTGAGTGAGTTTCTGGAGTCTTACGTCAGAATGTTAAAGCCACTATTTTTGTTGTTGTTTGGTTTTTTTTTTTTTTTGAGATGGAGCCTCGCTCTGTCGCCCGGGCTGGAATGCAATGGCGCAGTCTCGGCTCACTGCAACCTCTGCCTCCCGGATTCAAGCGATTCTCGTGCCTCAGCCTCCCCAGCAGTTGGGATTACAGGCGTCCGCCATCATACCCAGCTATTTTTTGTATTTTTAGTAGAGACAGGGTTTCGCTGTGTTGGCCAGGCTGGTCTCGAACTCCTGACCTCAAGTGATCTGCCCACCTCGGCCTCCTAAGGTGCTGGGATTACAGGCGTGAGCCACCGCGCCCGGCCTTATTTATTTATTTATTTTAGGTTATCACTTAAGAGCGTTTACGAGGTAACAAGTGATACAAGAGAGAACTTCATCATAGACACCAGTTCTCCATTCTTTATGCTATCGGAGAATAAGCCTTAGCCCCATTTTGCAGATGAAAAGGTGCAGAGGGTGAAGGCTTGCCCAAGCTCACACCCTAGTGGCAGAACGCCCTTGAAACCCGGTGCTCTTATCTTCATCCTCTCCACTATCAACAGAAGTGCAGGCAAACTCATCGGACAAACTCTAATCAATGCTATCAGCTCTGAGAAAGCGGCCTTGCGGCCTGGAGGCAGCGGTTTTTCAGAGCCTGTGCAGGTAGAGGTGCCCAGTGTGGATCTCACGTCGCGCTGGGAAAGGCCTGAGCCCAAGGCTGGGTTCTCCTGCCTCCCCGCTCACCAGCTGTGTCGCCTTGGGCATCTTCCTCACCAGGTGCTTTGAATCTCTCATCCTCACAAGCACTCTATAAGGCAGCTAGGACCCCCATTTTCCAGACAGGCATCTGAAGCTCAGAATGGTCGAGTAACTTGCCCAGAGTCACACAGCTGCTGGGCTTCTATCCCTGGTCCGCCTGACCCCCACCCCCGCCCCCCGCCCCGCCACAAAGCCTATATCTGTTTTCACTCGACCCTAATCTCTCTCCTCTGTAGAGGAATAGCAGTAAACCACACTAATTACCAATTCCCGTCTCAGGGGCCAGGCCTCTGCCCACGCCCTGTTATCTTTGAGCCTCAGTTTCCCCGGCTGCAAAGTGTAAGATGAAAGCGCAAGCGGCCCAGTTCCGGCTTCTGGCTGTCCGCCTGCTTGTCCGTCGGTCCTTCCCCTCCCGCCCCATCCCCGGGGCTCACCGTCCGCGGGCTGCTGGAAGTTGATGTAGGCATAGCCCAGCGAGCGCCGGGTGGCCACATCGCGGCACACGCGGATGGACAGGATGGGGCCGGCGGGAGAGAACTTCTCATAGAGCATGGCCTCGGTCACGTCGGGGTGCAGATCGCCCACGTAAAGCGAGGCAAGCGGGTAGCCAGAGCCGCTGGCGTTCATGGTGGGCAGGGGGCCGGGGCTGCGGGGCAAGCAGGAGCCGGGTCACCCAGCGGCCCCGCGCTCACCCGGGCGAGAGCTCTCCTTCCTGGGCGCGGGCCCGCCCCTTCCCTTTACCGCCCCCGGGTCCCTGCTCACCAATCGTGGGCGCGCTCGGACGCCCCTCCCCGGGATCCCTCCTGGGCCCACACCCCACCTGCGAGCACTTGGGGGATCTAAAAGCTACAGGTGGGGACACCTCTGACCCCGCCCTAGGAGGCGGAAAAAGCCTTCAACCTGGCCTTGAGCAGGGCTGCGGGGACTTGAATGCTCTCAAAACCCCCAGCTCTTTTGAAAGGGCCGAGGACTGGGACAGAATAGATCATCATCTTTCTGAATCCGTTTCCCTTCTCTGTAAAATGGTAATGACTCCCTCTTGACAAGAATGAAAGGAGACCCAGACCGCGCTTTTTGCGTTTCACACACAAGCGGAATTCCGAACAGGCCACTGTTTCAAAGCTTGTGTAGAGAATTTTACCCTGCTCCACTGAAGACGTCTTCCTCCAGAGAGCCTGATCCAGTCCCACCGTTTCGCACCAAGGATGGAAATGGCTTTGAGACGTGAGAACTGGAGACCACTAAGGCCTTTCTTGGTACTGGCTCATATTACCAAGACCCCTTTTCCTGGGATATTCCCTGTCCCTCTGCTAAGCCATTACACATCCATTACACCAGCGAGGTTCACTGAGTTACTTGTGGCTCAGCCTAAATGCGAACAGTTGGGAACTAATAGCAGAGCAAGACCTAAACAGAGCAAGACTGTCAATCTGAGCTTGCAGCGTCAATCTATCTGTGGTATAGGGACATTAAAAACAACACAAAAACAAAACTACTACTCCACTGAGCACCAATACTTCACTTTTCCTCTGATAGGACTTTCCTGGTCTCACTGATCCAACAGAGCAGGTACGCCCCCACTGACTTTTGGTTGAGTGTGGCTTCAACAGGTGAAACAGCTCCCAAACTAGGGACAGAAGGTGCTCATCTGGCTGTCCAGCCTCAGAGTAGCAAGGAAGCACTAATTCTAATCTTGGGCTAAAAAAGACCCCTCTATCCTGATTTTTTTCTCTTCTTGTGGTAATGTGGATGTTTTCAGAAGGGGCAAATCCTGTGAGGAACCAGCTCTGCAGGCCACCATACAGTGTGAGGACAGGTGAGAAGCCAGCTTGGTGATGACCAAGCCTTACGCAACCATAGGTTACCTGTTTCACTGGCTTGGTTGTATCTCAGGGTTAAAAAATGGGGAAGGGATGGGGGGCTTGAATACAATGCAAAATAACTGTCCATACCAAATCTTAGAAGTCACTAAAGAGGACCTAATACCTGCATGGTTTGTTGTGGAAGGTAGAGAGGTATCAAGTAACGGGTGGAAAGAGGCTGTTTAATTAATGGTAATTTCTTCCCCTGGATAACACCTTGACTTCTGGTCCTAAATAATGAAATAAAACTGTTTGCCTATTTTTAAAGAAAACAGAGTTAAAAATAAGTGTGATCAGAATAGTTAGCTAGGACTGGTAGCAACAGAGATGGTGGTGACACATCAATTCACAGGCAACTAACTGATAAAATTTTTATTTCACTTTTGAATTTTTACACTTTTCCTGATTATTCCATGTAAGGTGAAACTAGAACTGTTTAAAAGACATACACAAATCTAGTACATCAATAACCGGGGATTTTTCTTTTTTTGCTATACTATTTTCACAACCACGGGTGTGCTTGCTAGGCAATATAACCATCACAGAAGCAAACATTAGGCAGAATACTGGTAAGAAAAAACAAAGCAAGAAAAGAGCTACCAGATATACAGACAGGCTTGGTTCCACATTCACTACTGCATTTTCAAGCGCCAAGTATTAACTGCACATTTTTGTTCAGCTAGAAAGGAGGGATTTTTTTTTTGTTTTTTTCTTTTTTTTTTGGTTTGTTTTAAATCAGTGCATAAATTTTTCTTTTCTCATTTCAGCAGATGGACAAACAGATGGACTCTACAGCTAAGAGGAATATTAAAGGTAGAGGGGTGATTCTGTGAGACTGATAGGCCTGACTATTCTCAATTCTCTCCACTGCAGTGTCCACGCAACTTCCCTGAATATAGGGTCTCCTTAAACACATCTGAGCGCTGAGCTGGATGAGTGCACTTGGGAGACCTGGTGACAGGCACAAAAAGCATGATCAGGGCTAGCCTCAATACAGGGAGAAATCATGGATATTTAAAAATACTTTTTTGATTCAGATCCTGGTATGACTGAAGAGCAACACCGTGTTGAGAACTGGAGGAAGACAGGGTTCTTTCTGGTGCCAGAAGCTCTTCTCAACTCTTTAAAGCCAGGCTTGCTCACCAAGGTGCTCAGTAATGTCTCTCACCCCTGCCCATATATAGCATTAAAAAGTGAACAAAAGACAGATAAAGATAGAATTCAAAAAGGAAAAAAAGGAAGCAGAGGGACAGAAACTTAGAAGAGAAAACCAAGGTCAACAGTCAAAAAAGGATGGTGGGAAAGAATGTTTATATTTCAAAATTTAAAAGCCCCGAGCTAGGAAGAACCTGAAAACTGAGTACTCCTCAACTGAAAGGCCATCTCTACAGAACATCATTCCTTTTTTTGTTTTCTGTTTCCTTTTTTGGAGACGAGGTCTCGCTATGTTGCCCAGGCTGGAGTGCAGTTATTCACAGGTGCAACCATAGGGCACTACAGCCTTAAAACTCCTGGGCTCAAGCGATCCTCCTGCCTCAGCCTCCCAAATAGTTGGGACTAGATGCACGCACCACCACGCCTGACTCAGGACATTATTCTTAAAGGTATTATCCAGGAAACAGATAAGGTCATTCATAAAACACACGGCTTTTTTTCTTTAGCTCAGTGTTAACAATGAAAATAGATTCCACTATTGAAGCACAAGCTGCAAATTGGTAACATAGTGAACATATTGCTGAAGGAAAGGGGGTTCAGTCTGGTGTGTTATATGAGCACTTGAACTTTTCAAGGTGTCATAAGCCAGTTATCTGCCACAAAGAATTTCCATTTCAGGATTCGAGTTTCCTCAGAGGAAGATACTGTGGACATTTGTGGTCATGAACTTTTAAGTGGCAACAGCCCAAACAGGTCAAGTGTCTTTAAGTCCCGAACAACGGCAGCATTACTGTGAATTACCATTAAACTCAAATGTCAAATGATGTGTGTCTCACTCCAAGTTCCAGCATCACAATATAATCTCTATAACTTTCTGTACAACTTTACAATGGAATTGTATTTCAATGATTATTTTGATATCTGATTAAACTTTCCAAAAAGTTACACATAATTCAGGTCTATTTTTTCTACCAGTAAGAGTTCTGCTAAATTACAAAACCCCATAATCACAGTGTTCAGTTTTTAAAAAATTAAACACACAGTAATCCTGTCAATGTTAATCAAAATCAAAACTTCGGAACGCCGTGGCATTTATGTGACCAATCTGAGTTTTAGATACAACTACCAGCTGTTTATCCCATGAACCATTTTTCCTAGGCTGAGGCTGTGAAAAATTGAAAGTTGACGTACTTTTTTTTTTTTTTTTTTTTTTTTTTATCGCACAAGGGATATATGTGGAGGGTACAGAGTGACACTGAACAGATCACAAAGCACGAGAAACATTAGTTCTCTCCCTCCCCAGCGTCTCCTTCGTCTCCCTGGTTTTCCGATGTCCACAGCTGCAAGAGAAAGAACGTATAATTAAAGCAAGGCTACTAAAAGTTCCCTAGGTAGGTGGCCCAGTATGTATAATCTTATCTCACTCAACAGTTTAAAATTATTCCTGTGCCACTGCAGACAGGGATGACTGCAAAGGTCAAAACTTCAGCAGTCATTTCTAACAAATTTAACAACTTAAAACTGTAACTACATTTAACAGGGTACAAATCCCCTCTTGAAGATAATAGTGAATTATTAAGTAGGTGAATAGGAAAGAGAGTATAAACCCTGTGGAATTAGTACTTACAGTGAGATTGTCCCTAAGTAACTGCATGATCAGAGTGCTGTCTTTATAAGACTCTTCATTCAGTGTATCCAATTCAGCAATTGCTTCATCAAATGCCTAAAACAAAGAGCCTTTAGCAAAGAATTCACAAGTTCTCTGGAGCTAGTTTAGCCCACTTTTTTTTCTGCTAAGTGAATATAATTTATCTTCTTGTACAGTACTTTGGGGGAACCTAGGCTATTATTACCCTGTCTGTTAGCTGTTTCCAGCAGAAGTATAAGGCATATTTACAAAGCACCAACCAACAATGACAGAAACTCCAAGATAAGAACTTTGCTGTACCTAATAACTAAGCTAACCCTAGCACAGTCATTCTGGGCAAACGCGTGGGATTTTTTAATTACCAAAGACATTTCTAGCAATCTTCTGTTTAAAATTATTTATTTATTTATTTATTTATTTATTTATTTATTTAAACTAAAACTCAAAAGGTCTGGATACAAGGGATAAAGTGAAACTCACATCACTAAATCTGATTTAAGTGATGGAACTCTAAGGCACCTTTCCCGAATAAAATTTTTTTTAAAAAGTTGTGTGCAGGTTGAGGGACTACAAAAAATACGTAGAAAAGGCCAAAGGAAGAATATGGAAGGTAATCCAACACACAACAACAATGTGCTGTATATTTCCTTTATACAACTATAACCTCAAATCTTGGCACGAGAATGACAATGTATAACCAAGGCTCAAAGCTTGGTAAGAAACAACTAACTACATTCACCTGGAACTTTCTACAACCAACCCACAAAAAACAGTAATCAAACAAAGTCAGCAGAAGGTATTGAGAATGAATTAAAAAAGTAACAGATCTGTATTTATCTCATAAAAGATACACTCCCGCCCCCAGAAAATCTTTCAAAAAAAGTCCAAGACAATGAGTATGTTCAGGAATAAAAAGAAGTTAATAACACAAGCACTGTTTTGCTATGGTTAGATATCACAAAGGGTCTTTCTCACCGTTTTTGCCAGGCTACAGGCCTTTTCAGGAGAGTTTAGAATCTCATAGTAAAAGACTGAGAAATTAAGTGCCAGACCAAGTCGAATTGGGTGTGTAGGTTGCATTTCTTTCTTACTAATTTCAAATGCTTCCTGGTAAGCCTGCTGGGAGTTCGACACAGTGGCTGTAACATAAAGATGAAAATATTAAAGGCTCATATCTTTCATAGGTATCACACACTGGACCAACTATCAAATTATTTTCTCAGTCCCAAATTGGGCAGGAGCAATGACCTATCAAATGAGGTGTCAGTGTCTCTGCCATTCAATTATACATTTGTTAGATATTTATTCTAAACCAAGTTGTACATTAAATACTTTGGGGGAAAATAATTATGACAAAGTCTACTAAAGCAGTTAAATACAGCTATAACCTTTAACAATACAGAATGTGAAAAACCATAGGTTCTAGTGCAAAGATCATAGGCTTTAGAGTTGATAGATCCAAACTTTAATTCCCAACTCTTACTCCCTAGGTCTGTGGCTTGGGGCAAGTAGAAACCTCCATAAACCTCAGTTTATCTGAAAAATGGGCAGCCTGCCACCTAACTCGTAGGGCTGTGTGAAGAGTGAGACTCGGAAGTACTTGGCACATAGGCACTTAATAAAGTGTGGTTAAGATTATCACCATCACAGTAATACATGTGATAAAAGCAATGCATCACTAGGGTAGTTTCATACCACCAAGTATAAAAAGTTCACCAATAAAAAGAGAGCTAACAAATAATACTCAAGATAAAGATCTTTTTAAATATACTGCGCACCAGATTTTTAATGCCCTCTATATTTCCCTGTCAGATAAATTTTTATTTGCCCACCCATGACCCCGTTCATCACAATGCTGTGGTCTTTTAAATTCTTAGTACTGTGACGTTGGTGTCTATGGCAAACAGACAAAGCAAAAATCGTTAAAAGTCCCTGTGAAAGAAGACTGGCTGCATTACTGGTCAAATTTCTTTTTACAGATATTACTTACTTTGTTTGTTGTCTCCAGATGCCACTTCAGAAAGATACCTAAAATAATCTCCTTTCATTTTCAAGTAGAACACCTTACTTTCTGGTTGTGTAGCATTGGGAATAAGATATTTGTCCAACAGCTCCTAAAAAATGAACATTGTTAAGAATTTAGAATTATTCACAAGATGCTAAAACTATGTTTGAGATTCAAGATATACACTACTGCTTCTAAATAATTTTTTGGAAGATTAAAAAAACACCAATTTTTCATCCAAGCTACTAAATGTTGTTTAGCCCAGGTCATAACAGCAGATGCCTGTATGCTTCTGTTAAAAATCACTTTGACCATCCATAGGGGATAATTAAAGTATAGCCATACAATGAAATGCTTTGTAGGCCTTTAAAATGATGCAGAGCTACACAGATAATGGAAAGGCTCTCAAAAGAAATCTGGGTGAAAAAAAGCAGATTATAAATACCACAAGAATCCTATTTTAACATTAAGATACATATGTGTACATGCTCACAAATACGTAACGGAAAAGCCTGGAAGGAGTATGTTAATAATGGTTCTCTGGGTGGTAAGATTAGAAGTGATTTTTACTTTCTTATTTATATTCTTCTGACTTGTTCCCCCCACCCTTTTTAAACCCACAAACTGGTATTACTTCTATAATTAAAGGGGAAAAAAACATCTTTCCTTAGGAGGAAAAAGGCGATAATAGAGCAAAACTGCCAAGAACTAAGTTTAAAGTCAATCTGACCTGGGTAGAAATCCCTCTTCTGCCACTTATTATCTGTATCTGTATGACTCTGGACAAATTACCTAATCACTTTGAGCCTCAGTTTCCTCAGCTATACGAAGGGTCATCTTCTAGGGTATAGCCATCTTCTAGGGTAGTTATAATGATAAATAAGTTGACATACATAAAGCGCTTAACACGTTGCCTGGCACGTAGTAAGCACTCAAAGAGTAGCTAATACTATTAATAATAAATTCCTTTAAACATTTATGCTTACAACAAAAGTAGTTCTGAAGGAGTCCAAGCTTCGTATACAGAGCAATATTTTCGAAGAGTTGTTTTAGAATGTGGCATCCTGAAAAACTGGTTAAGAGGCAGTAAGTACCAAGCTCTTCTTCACATTCTTTCAGATGCTCTTAAAAGTTGGTCTACATTTCATGAATTATGGAACTTTCTTGCCTTTGGAATGCATGACATACTTCATCTGAATACCAGATGTACCTAACATTCAGGAATTAGTGCACCATTAACAAACCCCCAAATTACCAACAGGCAACAAATTTAGTCATGACACTCTTACGCCATGAGTCTAATAAAAAGAGAAGCTCAATGCAAAGCTTAGTTATAAGGGGATTTAATCAACCAAAATGAGAAGATGCAGGGGGTGGTAGTCGTTTTAATATTCTTTGTAGACAGTCAGTGTGTAACTCCTAATGGGTTAGGGATAAGGGGTGCTGCCTGATGGCTGACAAGCTTTGTACTGGTTTTCAAAAGAATGGAGTCATAGGCAGTAATTCGGAAAGGCAGCCAGCAGGGAAGGTGGTAGGTCCCCAAGTGTGAATTCCTTTTCCCTTCAAAGCAGCCCTCACTGAGTTCATTTTTACCTGATTTCACCTGGAAGAAAAAGAAAGTTCCCAATGGGCTCAGGATGTGGGGGAAAGACAATATGATGATGATTTGTTTTAGAGTACATACCCCTCCCATTCAATCCCAAGTGGCAGCCAGAGGGAATCAATCATCTGACTAAGGGCTTACGTAAAATACAGGAAGGAGAGGAGAATGCCCAAAACACTTTGAATTTGGCTCTGGAATGCATGCCGAACTTGATGGATGTGCCTAACTTTCAGACCAAAGCAGGACTTTACAGTGTGAAGGCATGACTGGGGAGAGGCTGAAAGGCAGCTCAGCTTTTTCATCTCCCTCCCCTACTGGCGATGACATCACTACTCTGACTAATATACACAATAGCCTATCTGTAGCTGTTATCTATTAAAATCCTGTCTATCTGGCCTCAATTTTAAAAGATGGAGGGAGGCTGAATAAATGTCACTGTTTTTCACAGGTCTTTTTGATAGGAGAGGAAAATATCTCAGAAGTGATGTACAACCTCTGATCAGGCAATAGGTGACACAAATTATATCATATGCTTAAATATTAGTTGTAAATGGCTGGCAGCTTTCCAGTATATTCAGACACCTCTCTCTCATAAGCTGTTTTGAGAGTCTGCATTTATACATTAAATTAATACTATTTAGAAACCACTGTTCAAAACAGAAGCACTGGCCTCTTACCAGAACGTCATTGCAGATGTCCTGCAGTTCTGCCTCTATCTTCTCACGGTACTCTTTGCCCATCTGCTGCTTCTTCTCGTTCCTCTCTGTTTTCTGCTCAATGCTGGAGATGACACGCCAGGAAGAGCGGCGGGCGCCTACCACATTCTTGTAGGCAACAGAGAGCAGATTTCTCTCTTCATTGGAGAGTTCATGCCCCTGTTCTGTGACTGCCTTCATGGCCGCAGCCATATCATCATAGCGCTCAGCCTGCTCAGCGAGTTTGGCTTTCTGTACCAGCTCACTTTTATCCATTGTCATTCCCTAGAACAAGAGCAAGAGAAAAAGAAAGAGCAAATGTCAGGTTTTGGGGCCTAGGAAACATGTGTGTGAATCTTCTTCCAACCCATCTAGAAAGCAGCATACTAAATGTGAAACATCTCATTCCAAATGCCATCAACAATACTGATCATATATCAAACACCTCTAGGGTTAAGTACTTTGCTAAGGCCTTTATATTATTTTGGTCAAGTAATCTTCCCAACAGTCCCAGAGTAGGTATGTTCATAACAACTTCTTTCCCCTTCATATGGGTGAAGAAATGGAGGGTCAGGGAGGCAAGTGATATGCCCAGAGCAACATGCAAATAGATGGTAGAGAGCCAGAACTCCAGCTCACCTCTAACTGGCTCTAGAGCTTTTGTTTTCTTCCATTAGCCTAATTCACCTGCCTGGCACATAGAGACTGCTTAATAACTATTTCTTTAGAAGTTTATGCTTACTAGCCGGGTGCAGTAGCTAACACCTGTAATCCCAGCACTCTGGGAGGCTGAGGCAGGCAAATCACAAGGTTAGAAGTTTGAGACCAGCCTGACCAATACGGTAAAACCCCATCTCTACCAAAAATACAAAAATTAGCCAGGCGTGGTGGCAGGCATCTGTAATCCCAGCTACTTGGGAGGCTGAGGCAGGAGGATCGCTTGAAACCAGAAGGCAGAGGTTGCAGTGGGCCGAGATCACACCACTGGACTCCAGCCTGGGCAACGGAGTGAGACTCCACCTCAAAAAAAAAGTTTATGCTTACTCTATATATGTCCTTGACTTCTCTCAGTAATTGTCTGGTTTGTTTGTTTTAATGACCTTAATCCAACTGTATTTTGTAATACAGGAAGTCCTCTCTTCACTGTCCTGTAAGAAACTCTGGTTTTGACTAAACCTGTTTATTCCATAGTACATGAAAGAGTAAGTATGATGATTGTTTCAACCAATCCTGAAGCAAAAGATATGATTTTAAATGATCTATTTGGGTGCACCCATCAAGCAATAGATACCTGAAAGATGGGAAAGATTATTATCGTATCTTCTGTAATCTGCTAACTTTGTTACTAGGACACACTGCACAGGAAGAACATAAACTAAGGGCAGTCAGACTTGGGCTCTATCTAGCACTAGCTCTGCTACTTAGTTACAAGTGGCATGACCTTGGTTAAATCACTTAACCTGAGAGCTTCAGTTTCTTTACTGGGCAATAAGAACACTACCCAGGGCTGGATGTGGTGACTCACGCCTGGGATCCCAAGAGTTCAAGATTATCCTGGCAAATCAGTCTCTAACATAGTAAGACCTCATCTCTACAAAAGAAGAAAAAATTGGCTGGTGTGGTGGTGTGCACCTGTAGTCCCAGCTACTCAGGAGGCTGAGGTGGGAGGATCCCTTGAGCCCAGAGTTCCAGGATGCAGTGAGCCGTGACTGTGCCATTACACTCCAGCCTGGGCAACCAAGTGAGACCCCTGTCTCTAAAAAAAAAAGAAAGAACACTACCAACTCTTTTAGTGGGCCTGTTATGAGGAACAAAAGACCTGATACATGTGAAGGCACCTTAAAAAGTATAAAGCATTATATAAAAATATCAGGCACTAATTTTGTATATGGTATAGGTTGCAAGAGAAAGGGTTGTATAACAAGATGTACAGCAACATAACTTGAAACCGTAACTGAATTCATCTGAACCATAACTGAGTTCATTTAAAGTTTTTCTGAAATAGACAAAAAACCTAGTGACTTCAGTTTATCAATTTATCAAATCCATATGCCAATCAGTGAATACCTCTTATCAACTCACCACAGTCAATTCCCCACTGCAATAATCACCATTTACTGAGTGCAGTAATTTTAATAAGTAATTTTTGGATAAAATAATTGAAAAGTTATTTACTAAACAAGAAGAGTTAATTTTATGTACTGTTGGTTTAAATATTGATATATCAATCTGTGCCACACAGTATAAAAATACGCTAATATCTTGAGCTATAAAAACATGAAATGCTACTTTAAACAGTAGTAGTGTCAGGTTTTTTTTGTGTGCTTTGTTTGTTTGTTTGTTTGTTTGAGAGAGTCTCACTCTGTCACCCAGGCTGAAGTACAGTGGTGCAATCTCAGTTCACTGCAACCTCCACCTCCAGGGTTCAAGTGATTCTCCTGCCTTAGCCTCCCGGGTAGCTGGGTGTATTACAGGTGCGTGCCACCATGCACAGCTAACTTTTGTATTTTTAGTAGAGATGGGATTTCACCATTTTTGGCCAGGCTGGTCTTGAACTCCTAACCTCAGGTGATCTGCCCGCCTTGGCCTCCCAAAGTGCTGGGACTTACACGTGTGACCCACTGTGCCTAGCCAATGTCAGTGTCTTTTAAAAAAATTCTTTCATTACTACATACATGGTATCACAATTTAAAGCTCTGAAAATGATTATTTGTTTGGAGACAGAGTCTCATTCTGTCACCCAGGCTGGAGTGCAGTGACGCAACCTCAGCTCACTGCAACCTCCGCCTCCTGGGTTCAAGTGATTCTCCTCAGCCACCTGAGTAGCTGGGACTGCAGGCATGCGCCACCACACTCGGCTGATTTTGTATTTTTAGTAGAGGTGGGGTTTCACTATGTCGTTCACTATGTTGAACGCCTGACCTCAGGTGATCTACCTGCCTCGGCCTCCCAAAGTGCTGGGATTACAGATGTGAGCCACCGTGCCTGGCCTCTTTGCTATTTTTAAATTAATCATTTTCTGCTGGGTGCAGTGGCTCACGCCTGTAATCCCAGCACTTTGGGAGGCCGAGGCAGGTGAATCACGAGGTCAGAAGATTGAGACCATCCTGGCTAACACGGTGAAACCCCATCTCTACTAAAAAAACAAAAAATTAGCTGGGCACGGTGGCACGTGCCTATAGTCCCAGCTACTGGGGAGGCTGAGGCAAGAGAATCACTTGAACCCGGAAGATGGAGGTTGCAGTGAGCAGAGATCGTGCCACTGCACTTCAGCCTGGGCAACAGAGCAAGATTCCATCTCAAAAAAAAAAAAAAAAAGAGGAAAAAAAAAACAAGAAAGTATGACCTCCACTCACAAAATGGTTTTGCCTCAAAAGTCATTTCTGTATTTTCAAGAGAGAAATTCTACACACAGGGCCTTATCACCTAAAAATGTTTTAGGGAGCACAACAAGATACACTCAAAATCTAGGTGATTCAGAAAGAATTGATTCTCCAGTTCATAACTATAATTTTTCTTCCTACTGCTTATTATCTAAATCACATGCAGAGCTGTGTCTTATATAAGGCTCACTAATTGTAAGCTTACACTCAGTGAGGCAAGTCTCACTTTGATCCATCTGACATCTTCACTCACAACACTAGAATAAAACTAAGGCAGAGAGTAATCCTCAAGAAACATTCCATTTGTTCCCTTCTATTTCCCAGAACCCCCACAGCAGTTAGAAGAGGCCACATGGTAGTTCTGTCCAATGAAAGATAAGTAGAAATGATGCTACTTCCAGGCTAACACTGTGAATATCCTACGTGTGGCTCCCCAGGCTCTCTTCCCTCACAGCAGCCACTGAGAAGGCCATGTATTCTAGGTGGTACCGTCATGCAACTGTAGAGTTTTTGTCAGCCTGAGTCCCCGGGTGACTGTATAGTGCAAGACTCCTGCAGACCTGCATTGGACACACAGGGTGAAAACAAGAAACTTTTGCTGGGTTAAAACATTGAGATGCTGGAGCTGTTGGTTACCACAAGACAACCTGTTCTACTCTAATACAAGTACATCAAAAATACTCTACCATCTTAAAATTACATATAGTCGGCCCTCCATATCTGCAGGTTCCAGATACACAGATTCAACCAACCGTGGTGGAAAATAAAGAAGGAAAAAAACACAAAATAAACAAGTATCTTCAGATTTTGGTATCCCCAGGTGTCTTGGCACCAACACCCCCCTGGATACCAAAGGATGACCACTGTCTTAATATGTCTAACTTTCTTGACCATAAGGTCTTTGAGATCAGGACAATAAATATCTTCATCATTAAATAACCCTACTTCATGGTTCCTAAAAGTGCCAGGTACACCAGAAAGAAGCCAACTTTCAATGACCCAACAACCTTTAGAAAATTTCCAGTCTGTAGACTAATTCAAAGTTAGAAGTCACTTAGAGGCCCACTTCAAAGTTCATAGAACAGTACCTACGCAACTCTACCCGTGGATGACTCCAAATCATAAAGTACTGGCCAAAAGCCAATTCAGAGCTAAGCCATCCCATGTGGTATCATAATGGAGTAATAAAGGATTGCCATTGCTAAATAATGCCATCAACCTCTTCAGCTCTACTAGGCCCCAAAATTAAGCTACCCCCCTTTTACTTCTCCCCTTCTCAAGGATTAAAAGTTAAATCATACTACTCTAAAGAATCTGGACTATTCAATGGGACCTCCCAAATATGCCTTTCCTATTTCCCAAAATAAAATGTACCCCTTCTGTTTGGGGTCAGCTATTTTAAGCTTCTCTGAAATTACTGCAAGATTTCTTAGAGATTGAGAACCATCATGGCAAGATAAAGACTGAATGCACACCTTTTTAAAATCTGTATCCATTTATCTGTTTTAAATATTTTTAATTATACACATACAGAAAGAACTTACAACAAACAAAATCCATAGCTAAAGGTCCTGATGGCTACTGCTTACACAACTTTTGACTTATATAACATGGATTTTGAAGCAACTAGACCAATTTCAACAGGAAATGGGTTACACAACACCCAGCAGTTTGGAGGAAGGCAGCAAACAAAGGAGAAATGAAATTGTTCCTATTTCTACATCTACAATAAATCTCCCATCCAAAATCTTGCCCTAGTGGCACTGCTTTCAGTCACTCATTATCTACAACCCCCTCCATGCCTTTGCTGTAAGACCCATTTTCCTATAACTCTGATCAAGTCACTTCCTGCTCAAAATTCTTTAAAGTTCCCTGATGCCAAAAGTAGAGTCAGATTTCCTCCCCTATCAGTGAAAGCTTGCCAACCTATCTTCCAGACCCCCACATCATGCCTTCCACATCATATGTGCTTCTGCCAAAATGGTTTTCTTACATACAAAGTATGCTTTTCTATCTTTGCTCACTAAGCCACTCCCTCTACCTGGAATGGCTTTTCCCAAATTTACTCTGCATACAGGATTCTTCACAGCGTGGCTCAGATATCATCCCTTCCATGAAGCCTTTCTTAAGCTGTTTAAGCCATAGCCATAGCTACATGTGGCTATTCACTTAAAATGTGGCTACTGCCACATATTGAAATCATATTTTGTTCATAATGGGTTAAGTAAAAACAAATAGAATCAATTTCACTTTAAAAAAATTTTTAAATGCAGCTACCAGAAAAATTTAAATTACATGTGGCTTACATTCTATTCCTACGGGACAGCATTGCTCTAAGATGAATATATTCTCACAAAGCATTTCGCTGATACCTGTCAATGTCTTATCACGTTTCTTCAGTACTAAAATTACTTACATAGTATCTCCTATTTCCCTTCCTACACCATAAGCTCCTTTGGGCATATCTCCCACAGCATCCTGTACATAATTGGTAGGAACAAATATCTGCTGAGTGAACAAACTGATCCTGAAATGTAAGCATAAAACTGCAGAGTTGGTAGAGTTCTCCCTTTTCTCAAATAATTCAAAGCACCTATTAGCCTCACAAGCATATTAAATCTTCATTACATTTGTACCTAGTTTCTTGGATTTCTGTGCCCTCTGAAATTCAAAGAGTAATTTACTCTTCCAGTCAGGCATGGCGGATCAATCTATAATCCCAGTGCTTTTGGAGGCCAAAGCTGGAGCATCGCTTGAGACCAGGAGTTCAAGACCAGCCTGGGCAACATAGTAAGACCTTGTCTTTACAAAAAATAAAATACTAGCCAGGTGTGGTGGCTCATGCCTGCTGTCCCAGCTACTTGGGAGGCTGAGATGGGAGGATCGCTTGAGGCTAGGAGGCCAGGGATGCAGTGAGCCATGACTGCATCACTGCACTCCAGCCTGGGTGACAGACACCCTGTTTCAAAACAAACAAAAAATTACTCTTCCTAAATTACCTCTAGTCTTGCCTTTGTCCTTACTCAGTAAGGACAACTGGCTACTTACAAAGTAGCCAATGACTCCCTTTTGGCTACTCCATCAAATTTAAGCTCTACCTGGCTTTCAAATTCCTGATAAATTGTCTCCTCTTTACTTGTTTGGCTTTCTCATCCACTGTTCTCCAACATGTACCTTTCTCTCAGGCTGGCCAGCACCGCATGCCCTATAAACACCATGCTCAAACGTGTCTGAAACTGCTTTTGTAGTTCCCTTCATCTAGAGTGCTCTCCCATTTACTGCCTGCCTATCTGAACCCCATCCATTCTAGGGCTACAAACCCTTCCCTGACTGCCCTAGCCCTCACTGATTTACCTTGCCTATGACTCTAAATCTATTGTGGCCTATTACATGGTCCAGGACTTCTTTATGCCATTCTGTGATACAGATGAGTACTGTACCATTTACAGCTTCACGTGTGTGCCCTCAAAGGAAAGCTTCACGTTTGTTTCACATTTAATGCTTATAACTGTGCTAAGCACAAAACTCATATGCAAATGAATATCAAGTTTTTCTACAAATCATTATTGGGAGAGCACAAGGAACACACAGTACCTATATGTAGTATAGTCAGAAGGCAGCAGGACTGTGTGTCACAGCGCATGTGCCACTATACTGCCATGTGAGCATGTTAAATCTCAGCCTTCCAATCCAGAAAATGAAGATGGTATCTACCTCAGGAGAGTTGCTGTGAAGATGAGGGGCAGGGAATTAACGAATACTAAATGCGGAAATCTTCCTTGAAAAATGCATAGTGCAAAATCAAACTGAAGTACTATTATTCTTCTCCACGACTATTACACTGTAGTAGCCCATAAAACCATAAGCTTGAATTTTCTTTTCAAATATACAATTTTGTGAGAAGGAAAAGCAAAAGTCTAGATTAATCTTGTACAGATAGTTAATATGTTAAAATGGACACATATGTTAAATGTAACTGAAGTTTATCCATTAGTTTCTAATTGAATTTTCTAGTGATACGCCATGATGGTTTTTAATCAAGACCTACTGTTGTTCCAAGACTTTGAATGAGGTTCCCTCTAAAAAAAAGTCAGCAAGATACTCTTTATTTGTCTCCTAAAAAGTTTTTGAAAGACTATAGTCTCATCATCAGGCCTGGCACCACTGCAGAAGCATCAAGATAGTGGCGCAGGCAAACTCATTAGAGGCCACAAAGGGCCCAACCCTGCAGTAAGCCAAGAGATTTTCCTTGTGCTGGGCATATTTCAGGAAGAGACTGACATGCTTGAGAACAGGAGCTCTCCAGCACACCTATATGATGATGATGGCTGTCAATCTGTTCTAAGCCACTGGACGCAACAAGTCAGGACTGGGAAGCATTTGCTGATAAACACAGAGATTGCTTAGTGAAAAAATGGAAGCAAATCTAAATATCCAGCAATATGGGAATGGTTTAAAAAATAAGGAGACTGGCCAGGTGCACCGGCTTACGCGTGTAATCCCAGCACTTTGGGAGGCCAAGGCAGGCAGATCACCTGAAGACAGGAGTTCGAGACCAGCCCGGCCAATGTGGCGAAACCCCGTCTCTACTTAAAAATACAAAAAAAATTAGCCGGGGTGGTGTATGACTGTAATCCCAGCTACTCGAGAGGCTGAGGCAGGAGAATCACTTGAACCCAGGAGGTGGAGGTTGCAGTGAGCCGAGATTGCGCCACTACACTCCAGCCTGGGCGACAAGAGCGAAACTCCGTCTCAAAAAAAAAAAAGGGCAGGGGAGGGAAGGAGATAGATGGTATAAGATTACGTGGCCATCAAAAGAAGAGATTTAATGTCATGAAAACATTTATTTAAGAGCAATGGGGGCTGGGAGAAGGAAGCTGCACAATATTTTATTTCTGTAAAATATCCCCTAAAGAACAAACAAACCCGAACAGAAAGGTTACACCAAGTGGTTAACACTGGTTCTGTCTCTGGGTAATAACATTATTATATCCTCATTTTCTTATCTTTTTAAATTTTCTTCAAGTATGTATTAACTTTTTTAAAAATTGGGTTCTATTTCTTTTTTTAAGAAAAAAAGTGTTTTTCTGTTTAAAGAGAAACCACTAGTGCAGATAAACAGCTATGAAAAATAATTCTAAAGGTACTCACAAAATAGGATTTTCTTCAAAGAAACAAAATTCTAAATCAGATAATAAATGCTGAAAATAGAGGATCTAGGAAACAGCCTAGTCCCCCATCTCAATTCCTTCCCCAAGGGACATCTTTCTAGTCAGGGTCAAAAGACTGAGAAGTTATTTCCCAGTGGCTGGAGCAGATATCCTAGGATAAGAATCAAAAAAGAAAGAAAGAAAAGAAAAAGAAGACTACCTATTGCTAATCCATTTTTTTTTTTTTTTTTTAAATAAAGGCAGTGCAAAGACAGAGTTGAAAATGACAGTTGTGGCCTTTAGAAGCACTGGCTTTCAGCTATGTTTTGTTTTCAAGGAAAAGAACATGCTCGATTCTAAAATAATAAGCTTTGAGTTTAATAATTTGTTAGAAATTTCAGATGAGGACTCCATTATTATATGTCAGGAATTACCCAAGCTCTATACATACGAAATATATGGTGGGGTCTGCTTTTAGCAAGCCTTACATACACATCTGAGCTTCTAAAGAGAAAGTAGGTGATTTTTCTACATTTCCACATTACAACTTATCTGAATCTGTTTTCTCAGTGTTAAAAGGAGACATTAATAGCTATTAAATAAGATAATGAACATAAAATGCCCATATAGTGCTGGTTAGAGTAAAGGCTCATAAGCCATTCTTATTTTTTATTCTTAAGCTACCTCACAAAAATATAACACATATAATCCAATGTGTGTTGAAATAACTACAAAATGAAAAACTACCAAATTTCTAAGAACTCTTTGGATTATTCATTGAGAGGAATTTAAAAGAAAGCAGTGTAGTCCTCCCCTTAGAGAGCTTAAACTCTACTGGTAGAAACACAAGACAAGAGCACATGTATATCTATTACACATCAATTAAAAAAAAAAACACAGCACATGTTTAAGGGTTACAATGCCTCTCCTTAGAAAACCAACCAGATAGAATTAGAGGAAACAGGTTTAAAGGTAGCTAGGTCGTGACTTGAAAAGAGATGTTATTAATAAAGTGCATGTATGTTTTTCTAGATGAAATAAAAATCAAAAGCCAAAGCAGATAAAGAAATGAGAACAAGGAAGAAAACTGACAAGAAAATCTGAAAAATCTAGGCTCAAATGTTTCAATGAGGTAAGGAACTGATCACATATTCTGAACAGCATTCACAGATGTACCATTCCAGATAGAGCATCCACAGCACTGTAAAGCAGAAGTTTTAGTTCTAGAGTCTCTCTGCTGAAGAAAAATCAGATGCCAAGCTACTGCAGGAGGGACTGAGAAAGTCAGTGGGACCAGGTGGTTAGTGGGTGTTACCCAGAAAAAGTTAAACACTCTTGGCTCTCAGAGAAAACTACTCACTAAAAAACACCCACTATAAAACTGTCTGTGTGCCATTCTACATATAAAATTTAGAGTCCTGTAATAAATTTAATTCCATTCAAACATTTGCAGGTTCTTTGTTAGGAAACAAAACACAGCATATCTGTAATACAAAGTCATTAGCACCATGTCCAGTGAACACTGAATTTGGAGAGAAACTGCATTTCTATTATTTCAAAATCTCTTCCCTCTTTCACATCAGTTGTTGCATATCATTGCTAATTATGTCCAATTAGCCATGATTAAACTTACTGAGGGTGTTAAGTGACAGGCGCAAGGTTACACATGTGACTTAATGGTAGATATGACAATAAATTGACTTCTTGGCTTTAAGTAATCAATCCAAAAGACACTATGTTAATTCTGATCCATAAAGACAGCCCAATTGGTTGACCTTATGAATAATTTCTACAGTTTGGGGCCCACTGACATAATGAAGCCAATCAGTCTGATTTACCAGTACCGCACACCGAGTCCACAGGCTATGTGACCTCCATGAATTTGTTTTCTCATCCATAATACAGGCAAATCTGGGCTGGGAGTGGTGGCTCACACCTGTAATCCCAGCACTCTGGGAGGCCGAGGAGGGTGATCACTTGAGGTCAGGAGTTCAAGACCAGCCTGGCCAACATGGTGAAACCCCGTCTCTACTAAAAACATTAAAAAAATTAGCCAGGTATAGTGGCAGGCGCCTGTAATCCCAGCTACTTGGGAGGCTGAGGCAGCCTGAAGGCGGAGGCTGCAGTGAGCTGAGATCACGCCACTGCACTCCAGCCTAGGCGACAGAGCAAGACTGTGAAGAAAAAAAAAAAAAGACAGGCAAACCTACTTACTAGGGTTCCTGTAAGGAGTAAACCTGTTTATGATGCAAAACAATAAGCACTCAAATAAATGGCAACCACAGTACATTCCACACAAAACTTAAAAAACAAATGGTCAGCCAGTGTAGGGAAACTTACTATGTACCTCATTTATTTTACACATACTCTGCTTTCTTTAAAGACTTTTAAAAGAAAGGCACATAACAATTTCCCTATGCTTATTTCTAAAATGGCCCTTATCACAGTTTACTGCAATGCAAGTGTCTCTGCTGGCTCCCACAACGGATTGTGAGCTTAAGGTAGGAATCCGGCCAGGCGTGGTGGCTCACGTCTGTAATCCCAGCACTTTGGGAGGCCGAAGCAGGTGGATCACAAGGTCAGGAGTTCAAATCCAGCCTGGCCAAGATGGTGAAACCCTGTCTCTACTAAAAATACAAAAATTAGCTGGGTGCAGTGGCAGGCGCCTGTAATCCCAGCTACTCAGGAGGCTGAGGCAGGAGAATTGCTTGAACCCGGGCTTCAGAGGTTGCAGTGAGCCAAGATCATGCCACTGCACTCCAGCCTGGGCGACAGAGTGAGACTCCATCTCACAAAAAAAAAAAAAAGGTAGGAATCCAGACTTGTATCTTTGGACACCCAATGTGGAGCACAAGGCCTAGCACACTGAGTGACTACTTGATCAACTGATGCATTCTTAAAAAGTGAAAAAGCAATTATTTCCTACGTGGACAGAGGAAGGTAGCACACATCTGACCTATAAAATACAGACTGTTTTTATAGTCTTAGACTACTTTTTGAAAAAAGCCAGCCAGCTCTCATCAGGAGGCAACACTATACATTTTGACTAATATTTTTCAGCTACCAAGCATTGTATTTATAGATTCAAACTGACTTTCAACAAGCCTTTGGATTACTTTCTGTCCATCTCCTCCATTCAGAAGTCCAATCAGTTTGCTATACAAAAAGTTCACTATACAAAAACCCAAACCAGCTAACTCGTTTAGTAAATAACAAAAATATCCATCCATCATTTATGGCCTGCAAAGCACTCAGGGATTCCTAGAAACGCATTTGATCCTAAGTATCCTATGAGGCAGGTGACACTGTCCCCTTTTATAAATGCAAAGAGTTAACTTATTCAGGCTCACACAGCTATATATGGCAAATCTGGGATCTAAACCAACATTAATTTTAAAATTAATGCTCTTTCCTTTATGTAACCCTATCTCCTAAAGATCAATTATGATCTCCAATGCTCACTTAAGGAAAAGAGAGAACTGTCCATTTTTAAAAGAACTATACAAAGTTGTTACAGTGAAATTTTAAAACTGGCCTATTGAGCTAATGTATCTAGCTTTAAAAATACAAACAAAATCAAGGAGTTAAAAACAGCATAAAAACATGCCAAAGACTCACCAAAATGTCAAACAAATTTTAAAGGAAAGCTCTTAGCTGAGGGCAAATAATAATAATAATAGACAGGACTCATATCTACTTTATTGTAGCCTTCAATCTTCTTGTCCTGGTCAAGGCCATTCGGAAATAACTTCCTGTTGATTCTCTTAGGGAAAACAATAAAATAAACTAACCGGTAGGTGAAAAACTTACATAATAAAGAACTGGCCAGAATTAAAAAAAAAAAAAAAAGTCAACTAACTTACAATCTGCTAGGAATGACTTGAGGCCACTGATCATTTACATCTCATTACGAGTATTAGATACATATAACCATACCTCTATTAGAAAATCTTTTAGTAGAGAAAGCAGTAAGATGATTGGCCTTCAAGCACACATATCATGAGACAGAAAGCACTTTTAGTCTGTTTCCTCAAGTATTCCCCTTAGAAAAATTCCCTCAGAATCCAGCTCCAACCGTTAGTTTCTCCATCATGACATACAGATGACTGCTAAGATCATATTCACAGAGATCAAAAGGATTCTAAAGCTTAAAGGTTGCTATTATATAACCATAATTTCTTGCCCCTTAACTAGTGAATTGTCGTCTTTCCCTAGAAAAATGTAGAAACAAGGAACTTAAAAGTATCTTTACAAGGAAATTTTAGTTCATTCTCTAAGGTACCAGCATTTAAAGGAAAACTCAGTTTGTTGACACCAAAAGAGCAGGTAGCACAACAGGATGTTTTAATTTAGAAGTTTCTCTCTATTTACGTAGATATAGTTCCTCATTTCCTCCCTGCCAACAAAATGAGAAAAATCTGAACATCTACTGATGAAGTAGTAAGATAAACAAAAATTAATGGTCACAATCAAATTCTATTAGATGAAGAACCTAAAATTCTATGCCAAAGTAACTGATGACTTTCTCCCTAGTACGAAGCAAGTACTAGAAAAACTGGATTGTTCACAAGCTTGCTTCCTGATGCATGCTAGCAATTATCATCCCTACAGGCCAGAATGGGTATATGCTCCACAATAAATTGTCCTGTATCTATCTTCAAAAATAGCTAATATTCCCATTCAAACGTTTACTTTATTAGGACTGGTGTAAAGAAAAATTAAGGACTAAATGGTGTTCACATAAAACATATACATGTGCTGTCTCTACATGTAGAAATCTATAGTATCATTCCTCAGAACCAGATCACCTGGTTTCATTCCTGGTTCTGGCACTTACCTTGCGCTGCCTCTGAGAGCTCGGGAAAATTCTTCTTCTCAGTGCCTTAGTTTCCTCATCTGTCAAATGGGGCTAACAATCTTACCTTTCATTGGTTGTTATGAAGACTGAACTAATATGGTTAAAGTGCTTAAAAGAAAGCTTAGCACACAGTAAGAACTAGAAGTGGTAACTATTATTACAGACTAATTGTCTGATACCACCTCATCAGTTGGTGAATAAATCATAAATGGATGGATTCTATATAAATATCCTTGAATAGCATATATGCTATGTCTAATCTATACACGTGTATATTCATGCAGATGGTCAAATAACATCTATTGAACCCCAACTATATCCCAGATGCTTATTTTCATTATTGAGCTTGTCACAACAAAAATATATCAAAAGCTGCATTACCATTTGTGCTATATAGAAGAGAAAATGATTCAGAAAGACTGGATTTGCCTATATGCAAAATAAAGTCCTATAATAACATACCATTTTTTGAAAGCAACATGTGTACAAAGCAGGGTTCAGTGTCATCGGATGTTAACTGGAGAGAAAAAGCCATTAATAGTGAACTCTGATTAAAAAACAAACCAAAAGCTTATATTTAACAATTCACAGTTTATAAAAAAGGCTTAATGATAACCCTGGAAATAAGAAAACCAAGAACCAGAGATTAACATGCTGAAGATTCAGAAAGCTAGAAAATATTGCAGGCAAGATTTCAATCAAATTTACCTGACTCCAAGTCCAGTGCTCTTCCTGCTTCTCTATCCACAGCCAAATGGGCAAAATGCACTTTTTGTAGCGGCCCAAATCTCTGGAGACTCTGCCTAGAGAACCAGCATCATGGGAATTTGCTCAGCCTGGTTTTATAGAGGCTGCCTCCCTGATCTAAAGCGCTCCAATTCTAAAATGGCTTCAATATAACAAGCACTGCAAGATGTGAAATGTACAAAAGATTACAGGGTAGGAGTCATACTCCAGGGGCTGGCAATCCATAAATATTTGCTACTGATGAATGAGGATATTCAATTTGAAAAAAACTAGGTGTACAGTCTAGGCCAAATCACCTCAGTTCTCATAAAGACTTCATCTGCAAGACAGGTGAATGGTTTCTTATCTCATTGGACGGACAGGCCAGGAAAATAATTCTGCAGTTGCTACAGGATTATTAGCCTTCCATTTTGAAAGCCACACTTAAATTTCTAACTTAGGTCCAATAAGATTGACAGGTTTTACACTCACATACTGTGTGTTGCCAAGGACAGGGATCCAAGAAAAATGAGGGCTCAAACAAATGAGATATCCCTAAGTAAGAAACAGGGTACACTGGAAGCAGTCAAGAAGAAATTCACTAAGAACAAATACTTATATACATTTCCAACATGAAAATGCAAAAGCTGCAGTGTTCAGGTCTACAAACTGCATCTGTGTCTGGCTTCACATCAACTGACAGAACGAGAAATGCAGACAATTTTCATATTCCTATAAGTGCTTCACCTTTCTCTTTTGGTTCCCAGGGAGGCTGATTTTATGTTCATAGCATCATCTTGCCAAATTCCATCTCCCACACAGGGCAAGCAAAATCAGGACCTGATGCTATCTAGCCTTACCAGAGAGAAATGCAATGAAGGCAACGACAAGAAACATGTATTTTACAGAAAGGTTGGCAAATTGCTTACCAAGGCTGCCACCTCTGAAAACCCCATTATATGGGAGTTCTCCATTTGCGGCAAAGACGCACTCACCTTCCCACCTCTTCTTCCCTCCACTCCCCACCCCCCGACCAGGAAGCCACCGGGCAAATTTCACACCGAAAAACGTGCTAACACACAATATGGGGGAACTTGGGGTAAAGACACAAAAGAATCTGGCATTAAATGACGGTAAATACTGTGGGAAAATACTCCGATTGTCATCCCCTGATATTTTTTCCTGGGGATCCCGCCTGACTCAGTAACCGGCTCCAACAAACACATTTTCTTGATTCAAACCCAATTCCCTTCCTAGGGAATCTTGGGTCCTGCCAGGCTCCATAACCAGTGAAGGATGATGAAATGGTTTTACTGCAAAATGGGAGGGGGTTCCCCCACTGCTGTCTGCCAAGGTTAAACCCCTTACTCATCCAGGAGGAGTCAAACGCGGAGATTGGGGCTAGAAAACTCACCCGCGTTTGATTAAATTTTAATTTCTGGAAACCAGAAAGCACGGAGCAGAGGTGACAGGGCTGAAGGGGACAGTTCTTGCCGACCAAGACGCAGGGAGGGGTCGCGTGGGGACCGAAGCAGATAGTGAGGGAGGGTCCGGGATCCCCGGCTCCGCTGTCCCTTACGGCGCAGTACAGACTTGCACCCCGCCCGGCCGGCAGGACCTCAGGCGGCCCCGGCCTCTCCAAGAGGTAAAGGGCCCGGCCCCGGAAATAGGGAGGGGCCGCTGCGAGGTCTGGCCTCGCCGCCGGCGACCGCGCGGAGCGAAAGAGGCAGCACGCCGCTACCCCCCGGGGCCCACCCGCTGGGCCGCCGTCGTCGCAGCAGCCAGAGAGGGGCTTCGAGTTTGGGCCCCCGGGGGCCCCGGTCGGACCCCGCGCCGCACTCACCGTGGGAGGGCTGCAGGGAACAAAGACCCTTCCGAGCGAAGCTCCGAGCGAGATGACCTCTTCCTTCCCAAGCCCACTCCTCAGGCGGCGGCAGCGGTGCCTGCAGTGGCTGCAGCGGCGGCGGCGGCGGCGGCTACCCCGGCTCCGGAATCGGCGGCGGCGGTGGCGGCAGCTCCACTTCCGCTCCGATCACCACTTCCGCTCCGGTCCTGGCCGCGCCCCGCCCCAAACCGTGTTCTCATTGGGCAAGCGAGGCACGGGGTTGCCGCGGCCCCACGGGAGGGGCGCAGACGGAAGGGAGGAGGAAGAAGGGCGAAGGGCAGGGTTGCAGGGGCCGGGGCAGGGCGGATGGCCGGGGGAGGGACCAAGGAGGAGGTGGGCGGAGAAGAAGGAAATGGGGCGGGGGAGCGGGAAAAGGAGGTGGGCGGAGAGAGGGCGGAGCTGGGGGTGGTCAAGATACGGGCTGTGTGGGAACAAGGAGGAGTAGGAGTGTGGTCTGGATGGGGTTTGCCCTTTCTGCTGAGACTGGAAACGCGCCAGGGCCAGGCCCGGAGACTCGAGGTTTACCAGTTCTCCCTCCACCCCGAAAGTAATCTTCACTGGGTCGGAGGCCGATGTCAGTCCTCTTGGTGTGTGCTTTGGGCATACTGGAGCCAGGGAAGAACAGAAATTGCTCATCCCTCAATGTTCACTTAATCTTTTCAGTCTTTCAGGGTACTTACTTTTTCCTTCTTTGGTAGACTGAAGAGGCCACGTGAAGTGCCAGGAATCCAACGCACAAACGTCTTTTTTAAAAACCTGTGTAGGGCCGAGTGCGGTGGTTCGCGCCTGTAATCTCAGCACTTTGGGAAGCTGAGGTGAGAGGATTGCTTGAGACCAGGAGTTGTAGGCTGCAGTGAACTATGGTCATGCCACTGCACTCCAACCTGGGAGACAGAGTGAGACCCTGTCTCCAAAAAAAACCCACAAAAATCTGTGTACATGATTTCTTCTTTAAGATGCCCCCTCCTTGAGGAAGTTCAGGGAAGGAAACAGGCCTCCATGGCTCCCCTCCCCTCCATGACTGCTCTCACAATTACCAACATTCTACTCCTCTCAGGGTAGTTGATTTTGTTTTGTTTTGTTTTGTTTTCTGTTTTTGAGAGACTGAGTCTCTCTCTGTCACCCAGGCAGTGTCACAATCTTGGCTCACTGCAATCTGCCTCCCAGGTTCAAGCAATTCTCCTGCCTCAGCCTCCTGAGTAGCTGGGATAACAGGTGCATGCCACCACTCCCGGCTAGTTTTTGTATTTTTAGTGGACACGGGGCTTCGCCATATTGGCCAGGCTGGTCTCAAACTCCTGATCTCAGGTGATCCACCCACCTCAGCCTCCCAAAGTGCTGGGATTACAGACATGAGCCACCTCGCCCAGCTTCAAGGTAGTTGATTTTTAAACTGAGTCCTTCAAAATGCCTCTCGCCTTCCCTCTCTCCTGTTCATTTATTCTTTCAACAAATGTTGAACAGGCTTTTTGCTTAGTGCTGGAAACACAGCAACGAACAAGGCAGATGGGGCCCTGCTGTCTTGGAGTTTGCAGTCGGGTAGGAGAAAGAGCCAAGTAAATAGGCCTTTGCCATCTTGCCTTTACCCTTGCTTAGCTAAATGACAGACTTCTAATTCACCGTTTTGCTCTCAGCCTCGCCTGTCAACTGCCAAATGATCTTTTAAAAATACCATTCTAATCGTGTCCTGTTCTTGCTTAAATTATTTAGTGTGCACTCAGACCTAGATGACAATATATAAGTTCCTTGAGTGTGACAATCAGAGTTCTCCAAAAGCTGCCCTTATCCTTTAGCTGCTATTTCTCCCCTATCGTAAATACCCCAATTCAATTGGATGATTCCTTACCCTCCCAATATGCCATCTCCAGTATTTCTAAGCAGTTTGACTTAGTTGCCAACACTTTTTTAAACTGAAAAGTTTCTGTGTGAACAGAAATCTGCCTCTCTGCCTTGTCTGGTAACACTGTGTCCACATTTCTGTGTGGCAACAATTGGCTGAAGCCAAGGAGTGGCTGCCTATTCTAGACTGGGCATGGACTTTCCCAAATGCCAGGGACCCTTCTTGGCCTGAGTCTGCTTTCGTCACTTATGTTATCTGTCATGTAGGCATGTGTGCCAGTGACCCCTGTACTGTGCCACCTTTTAAGTTGAACAAGATTGAGAACGTGTTGTGTAATGTAAACAGCATGGTTTTGGGTCAAAACCATTGGATTTGAATCCTGGAGAGGTTAGTGCAAAAACTTCCCCATGAGGATCATCTTTAGCAGACCCTAGGCCAGTAATCTAGAGACTACTCAGGCTAAGTAACCTTTAATGTCACGTGACTGTGCCTTATGCCATCATCCAGAAAATAGCCTAATGGACCAGAGGGCGAATAATGATTATGTCACAAATGACATCAACAGTGCATTGAGGGAACAGAAGTGCCCTTTGTCGGGCATTCCTAGGTGCCTGTTAAAGGGTTGCATGGATTAGCTTATTTCACCATCTCTGCATTGTAGGCCAAGGGTCAGCAAACCACAGCTGTGAACTGACAGCAATGCAGAGAAATGTTAAAATACAATGTGGTAGATGCAACCATAGAAATAAATATATGTGCAGGGTATTATGGGAGCTTGGGAGAAGAGCACCTAACCCATCTTGGGACTATGATGGAAGAGCAGGAAAGATTTCCTTAAAGAAGTGATACTTGAGCGTTATATATTGCAATGAATCTTTTTTCTAATTATAGACTTAATTTTTAAAAATGTTTTTGTAGAGACAGGGTCTCATTATGTTGCCCAGGCTGGGCTCAAACTCCTGGCCTCAAGTGATCCTCCTGCCATGGCCTCCCAAAGTGCTGGGATTACAGGTGTGAGCCACTGTGCCTGGCCAATAGACTTAATTTTTTAGAACAGTTTTAGGTTTACAGAAAAATTGACCAGATATTAGAGTTCCCACATTCCCTTTCTCTCCTCCACACAATTTCCCCTATTATTAACATCTTGTATTAGAATGGTACATTTGTTGCAATTGATGAGCCAGTATTAATACATCATTATTAACTAAAGTCCATAGTTTACATTGGGGTTCATTCTTTATGTCGTACATAGTACTATAGGTTTTGACACATGTATAATGTCATGTATATAAATAAAAGTTTTACTGTCCTAAAAATCTTTGCTTCAACTCTTCATCCCTCACTCCCTCCCCTCACCCCAACCTTTGGCAACCACAGACCTCTTACACTATAGTTTTACCTTTTCTAGAACGTCATATAGTTGCGTCATACAATATGTTGCTCTTTCTTTCCTTCTTTCTTTCTTTCCTTCCTTCTTTTTTTTTTTTTTTTTTTTTTTTTTTTGGCAGGGTCTCACTCTGTCGCCCAGGCTGGAGTGCAGTAGTGCAATCACAGCTCACTGCAGCCTCAACCTCCTGGGTTCAAGTGATTCTCCCACCTCAGCCTGCCTAGTAGCTGGGACTACAGGCATGTGCCACCACGCCCAGCTAATTTTTGTATTTTTTATAGAGATGGGGTTTTGCCATGTTGCCCAGGCTGGTCTTGAACACCAGGCTCAAGCAATCCTCTTGCCTTGGCCTCCCAAAGTGCTGGGTAATAAAGTGTGAGCCATTGTACCCAGCCCATATGTAGCCTTTTCTGACTGGATTGTTTTATTAAGTAATGTGATTTAAGTTTCCTTCATGTCTTTTTATGATTTGATAGCTTATTTCTTTCGATTGCTTAAAAATATCCCCTTGTATGAATCTACCATAGTGTGTTTATCCATGAACCTATTCTTTTTTTTTCCAGACAGAGTCTCACTCTGTTGCTCAGGCTGGAGTGCAGTGGCATGATCTCGGCTCACTGCAACCTCCGCCTCCCAGGTTCAAGCGAGTCTTGCCTCAGCCTCTCAAGTAGCTGAGATTATAGGTGCGTGCCACCATGCCTAGCTAATTTTTGTATTTTTAATAGAGACGGGGTTTTGCCATGTTGGCCAGGCTGGTCTCGAACTCCTGACCTTAGGCGATCCGCCCATCTCGGCTTCCCAAAGTGCTGGGATTACAGGTGTAAGCCACCACATCTGGCCCATTAACCTATTCTTAAGGATTGACTTGTATCCTCCAGAAAGATATGTGGAGCTTTCACCCTTGGAATCTGTGTATGTGACCTTATTTGGAAAAGGGCTTTTGCAGTATAGTCAATTAAAATGAGGTCATTCGAGTGGGTCCTAATCCAACGTGGCTGGTGCCCTAAAGAAGGAGGAAAATGCCATCTGAAGACAGGACACACATGGGGAACAACACATGACAGTGGAGGCCAAGACTGGAGTGATGAGCTGTGAGCCAGGGAACACTAAGGATTGCTGGGCAGCACCAGAAGCCAGGAAGAGGCATGGCAGGATTCTACCCAGAGTCTCAAAGGGAGCATGACTCTGCTGTCACACTGATTTTAGACTTCTAGTCTCCAGAATTGTGAGAGAATATGTTTTTGTGGTTTTAAGCCACCCAGTTTGTGGCCCTTTGTTATGGCAGGCTTAGGGAACTAATAGACCTACTGAGAGATATCTTGATCCAGCTGTTGACAATTATGAAGAAAACCATGATAAACATGTGTGTGCAGGTTTTTGTGCGGGCATAAGTTTTCAACTTGTTTGAGTAAATACCTAGGGGTATGACTGTTAGATTATATGTTAAGACAATATTTAGCTTTGTTAGAAACTAGTAAACTGGCCAGGTGTGGTGGCGCATGCCTGTAGTCCCAGCTACTCAGGAGGCTGAGGCAGGAGGATCACTTGAGGCCAGGAGTTCTGGGCTGCAGTGCACTATGTTGCCTGGGCGTCTGCACTAAGTTCAGCATCAATATGATGACCTCCCGGGAGCAGGGGACCACCAGATTGCCTAAGAAGGGTAAACTGGCCAAGATTGGAAACAGAGCAGGTCAAAACTCCCATGCTGATCAGTAGTGGGATGGTGCCTGTGAATAGCCACTGTACTCCAGCCTGGGCAACACAGCAAGACCCCATCTCTAAAAAAACATTAAAAATAAAAATAGGCTGCCGGGCACAGTGGCTCACGCCTGTAATCCCAGCACTTTGGGAGGCGGAGGCAGGTGGATCACGAGGTCAAAAGATGGAGAACATCCTGGCCAACATGGTGAAAACCCATCTCTACTAAAAATACAAAAATTTGCTGGGTGTGGTGGCACATGCCTGTAGTCCCAGCTACTTGGGGGGCTGAGGCAAGAGAATTGACTTGAACCCGGGAGGCAGAGGTTGAAGTGAGCTGAGAATGCATCACTGCACTCCAGCCTGGCGACAGAGTGAGACTCCATCTCAGGAAAAAAAAAAAAAGGCCAGGTGCAGTGGCTCATGCCTGTAATCCCAGCACTTCGGGAGGCTGAGATCAGTGAAATCAGGAGTTCAAGATAAGCCTGGCCAACATAGTGAATGAAACCCTGTCTCTACTAAAAAAACAAAGAAACAAACAAACAAAAACCCAAAAAAATACAAAAATTAGCCAGGCTTGGTGGCAGGTGCCTGTAATCCCAGCTATTTGGCAGTCTGAGGCAGGAGAATTGCTTGAACCTGGGAGGCAAAGGTTACAGTGAGCCAAGATCGTGCCACTGCACTCCAGCCTGGGCAACAGAGTGAGACTCTACTCATAAATGAATGAATGAATAAATAAATAAATAAATAAATGAAAAATAAAGAAACTACCAAATTGTTTTCCGAAGGGGCTGTGCTATTTCGTATTTCCACCACCAACAACAGCTCTGGTCGCTCCATATTCATGCCAGCATCTGATATAGTGAGAGTTTTTTGTTGTTTTTGTTTTTGTTTTTCTGAATTTAACCAGTTGAATAGGTGTGTAATGGTATCTCATTGTTCTAGTTTGCAATTCCCTCATGACATACAATGTTGGCCATCTTTTCATGTGCTTATTTGCCACCTGTATATTTTCCTTGGTTAGGTGTATGTTCAGATTTTTTCACTCATTTTAATTGGATTATTTGCTTTTTTATCACTGAATTTTAAGAATTCTTTGTATATTTTGCATACTAGTCCTTTATGTGATATATGCTTTGCAAAGATTTTTTTTTCTTGTCTGTAGCTTGTCTTTTATCCTCTTAACAGTGACTTTGCACTAATTTTAATGAAGTCTGACTTACCAATTTTTCTTTCATGGATCATGTTTTTTATATCTGTTGAGCTAAAGAAAGAAATTCAGGCAAAATTAATATAGAGTTTATTTGGACCAAAGTTGAGGACTGCAGCCAGGGAAGCACTAGGAAGTGCCCCACAGAACAAAAGAGAGGCTCAAGTTTTTAAAGAAAAAGGAACAAATTAGGAGAGAGCATGATGCAGCCAGGCACAGTGGCTCACGCCTGTAATCCCAGCACTTTGGGAGGCCAAGGAGGGCAGATCACCTGAGGTCAGGAGTTCGAGACCAGCCTGGCCAACATGGTGAAACCCCATCTCTACTAAAAATACAAAAATTAGACGGGTGTGGTGGCGTGCACCTATAATCCCAGCTCCTTGGGAGGCTGAGGCAGGAGAATCACTTGAACCCAGGAGGCGGAGGTTGCAGTGAGCCGAGATCGCGCCACTGCACTCCAGCCTGGGCGACAGAGTAAGACTCTGTCTCCAAAAAAAAAAAAAAAAAAAAAGGGAGAGAGGGTGATTACAAAAGTTGTTTTTAATGAATTGTCATTGGTTTACAGAGATAACATTGATCAGTGATTGGCTATATACATTGTTGAACTATAGAGCGTGCATTATGGTGTTCAGCATGGGGTGTTTTAGGTTAATTCATAGCTCTTGGTGGCAATAGTCAGTCTATAATTCATTTAACAGGCATCTTTGAAATGGTTACTTACCTCCAGGTGGGAGGAGACATGAGTGCTGTCACATTTCAATGCCTCTCTGGGCCTGATAAAGGGGCTCACATTCTTCAGATAAAAAGAGTCTTTTCTTTCTCATATCTAAACATTCATTGCCAAACCCAAGGTCACCTAAATTTTCTTCTATGTTATCATTTAGAAGTTTTGTAGTTTTGCCTTTTTGAGTTAAATTTTGTGAAAGTTATAAGTATCTACATTCATTTTTGTGTGTGCAGACGTCCAGTTGTTCCACCACCATTTGTTGAAAAGGCTATCCTTTCTCCATTGCATTGCTTTTGCTTCTTTTTAAAGATCAGTTCACTATTTGTGTGGGTCTATTTCTAAATTCTCTATTCTGTTCCATTGATTTATTTGTCTGTTCTTTTGCCGAGACCACACTGCCTTGATTACTACAGTTTTGTTGTAAGTCTTGAAGTGAGGTGGTGTCAGTCCTCCAACTTTGTTCTTCCTCAGCATTGTGTTGGTTGTTCTGGTTCTTTTGCATTTCTGTATAAATTTTAGAATAAATGTGTCGACATCCACAAAATTACTCATAGGGATTTTTATTGGGATCGTGTTGAACCTATAGATTAAATAGGGAAGAACTGATATATTAACAGTATTGAGTCTTTTATCCATGAACATGGAATATCTATCCATTTATTTAGGTTTTCTTTAGTTTCTTCCACCAGAGTTTGATAGTTTTGCTCACATAGACTTGTACATATTTTGTTAGATTTATACTTATTTTTGTGCTAATGTAAATGGCATTGTGTTTTAAATTTCAAATCCCACAAGTTAATTGCTGGTATGTAGGAAAGCAATTCACTTTGTATAATAACCTTTTATCCTGCAACCTTGCTATTATTTCTTACTAGTTCCAGGAGTTTTTGCCAATTTTTGGGGATTTTTCATATAGATAATCATGTCTGTGAACAAAGACAGTTTTGTTTCTTCCTTCTGAATCTGTATACCTTTTATTTTATTTTCTTATCTTATTATATTAGCTAGGACTTTTGTACAATATTGAATTGGAATGGTGAAAAGGGACGGGCTTGTCTTGTTCTAGATCTTAGGGGAAAGCATCTAATTTCTTACCATTGAGAATGCTGTTCATTGCAGTGTTTTTGTAGATATTCTTTATGAAGTTTAAAAAGTTATCTTTCTATTCCTAGTTTGCTGAGAGTTTTTATGGGTGTTAGATTTTGTCAAATGCTTGTTCTGCATTTGTTGATGTGATCACATGATTTTTTTCCTTGGGTATCTTGTTGTGATAGATTATACTCATTGATTTTGAAATATTAAACTAGCCTTTTTATACCTAGAACAAATCCCACTTCATCATGGTGCACAATTTATTTTATACATTCTTGGATCTGATTTGCCAATAATTTGTTGAGGATTTTTGTATCTGCGTTCATGAGAGAAACTGGTCTCTAATTTTCCTTTCTTGTAATGTCTTTGTGTAGATTTGGTATCAGAGTAATGCTGGTTTCCTGAAGTGAGATAGAAAATATTCACTCTGCTTTTATCTTCAGATAATTGGTATCATTTATTTCTTAAAAATTTTGTATAATTCGCCCAGTGAAACCATCTTGGTCTGGCACTCTCTATTGTGAAAGTTTATTGCATATTGATTCACTTTTTTAAATAGGTCTAGGTCTATTCAGATTATGTTTTTCTCCTCTTGTGAATTTTGGTAATTTGTATCTTTCAAGGAATTGATCCATTTTATCCATGGTGTTAAATTTGTGGCCACAGAATTATTTCTGTTTCTTTTTTATCTTCTTAATGTTCATGAGATCCATAGTGATGGCTTTTTTTTTTTTTTTTTTTTTTTTTTTAGATGGAGTCTCGCTCTGTCACCAGGCTGGAGTGCAGTGGCACAATCTTGGCTCACTGCAACCTTCGCCTCCCAGGTTCAAGCAATTCTCCTGCCTCAGCCTCCCAAGTAGCTGGGACTACAAGCATGCACCACCACACCTGGCTAATTTTTGTATTTTTAGTAGAGACGTGGTTTCACCATGTTGGCCAGGATGGTCTTGATCTCCTGACCTCGTGATCCACCTGCCTTGGCCTCCCAAAGTTCTGGGATTACAGGCATGAGCTACTGCGCCCAGCCTTGGCCTTTCTTTTATTTATATTATTAATTTATATCTCCTTTCCTTATTTCTTCATTAGCCTGGCCAAAGATTTATCAACTTCACTGATCTTTCAAAGAACCAGCTTGTGGTCTTCTCAATTTTTCCTATTATTTTCTTGTTTTTAATTTCACTGATTTCTGTTTGAATTTTTATTCCTTTTCTTCTGCTTGCTTTAGGTTTATACTGCTCTCCTTTCTTGGGTTCCTAAGGTGGAAGTTTAGATGAATGATATTAGGTCTTTCTTCTTTTTTAATACACACATTCATTGCAATACATTTGCGTCTAAGAACTGCTTTCCTTGCATCCCCCAAATTTTGATTTTCATTTAATTCAAAATATTTTTTAACTTCTCTTGAGACTTCTGTGACCCATGTGTTATTTACTAGTGTTTCATTTCCAAAATTTTAGGATTTTCCAGCTTTCTCTTATTTCTAGTTTAATTCTCTGGTGTTATACTTTGTATGATTGCTAGTCTTTTAAATTTGTTAAGACATGTTTTATGGTCCAAAATGTAGTCTATCTTGGTTAATGTTTCATAGGAGCTTGAGAAGAATGTGTATTCTGCTGTTTGGGGATAAAGTAGTCTATAAATGTCAATTAGATCCAGTTGATTGATGGTACTGCACATCTATATTCTCACTAATTTTTTCTGCCTACTAGATTTGTCAATTAGTGATAGAGGTATGTTGAAGTCTTCAACTATAATAATGGATTTGCCTGGCCGGGTGCAGTGGCTCATGCCTGTAATCCCGGCACTTTGGGAGGCCGAGGCCGGCGGATCACAAGGTCAGGAGATCGAGACCATCCTGGCTAACACAGTGAAACCCCATCTCTACCAAAAATACAAAAATTAGCCAGGCGTGGTGGCGGGCACCTGTAGTCCCAGCTACTCTGGAGGCTGAGACAGGAGAATGGCATGAACCTGGGGAGGCGGAGCTTGCAGTGAGCCAAGTTCGCGCCACTGCACTCCAGCCTGGGCGACAGAGCGAGACTCTGTCTCAAAAAAAAAATAATAATAATAATGGATTTTCCTATTTCTCCTTGCACTTCTATATGTTTTGCCTGACATATTTTGATGGTCTGTTGTTGTAAGGCACATACACATTAAGGATTGTTGGGTCTTCATGGAGATCTCACCCTTAATCATTATATAATGCTCATCTTTATCCCTGACATTTCCCTTATTCTGAAGTCCGCTTTGGCTAAAATTAATAGAGCTACGCCCAGCTAATTTTGTATTTTTAGTAGAGATGGGGTTTCACCACGTAGGCCAGGCTGGTCTCAAACTCCTGACTTCAGGTGATCCACACGCCTCAGCCTCCCAAAGTGCTGGGATTACAGGTGTGAGCCACCGCACCCAGCCTGTTGTCTACTTTTTCCATTAGAGACCTTAGCACACTAATCACAGTAATTTTAAATTTCTGATCCAATAATTCCAAAATTTCTGCCACTGGCTTTGTCTCTTCATACTGTGTTTTTTCTTGCTGTTAACGTGTCATGAATTTTGTTGACAGTCAGGCATGATGTATCAGGTAATAGTAACAGAGGTGAATTGGGCTTTAGTGGTTTTTTTGTTTGTCTGTCTAGGAGTTAGACTGTGTTTACTGTTTGCTGTAGCTGTAAGTGTCAGAGACTTCAATTTCCTCAAATGTTCTTGTTTTTGTCTCCCTTGTTGTCTTGCAGTTTCTCTGGAAACTTGGCAATTCCGGTTTGTGTCTTGCAGCTCTTTCAGTTTTAATCCACTGTTTTTACATGGAGCTCTGTTGCTGTGGTGGTGAGGTATTGGTGAGGGGAAAGCTTAATCTAATAATTAAATCTCCATTTTTGGTTTTTTATTTATTTATTTATTTATTTATTTATTTTTTTGAGACAGAGTCTTGCTCTGTTGCCAGGCTGGAGTGCAGTGGCACAATCTCAGCTCACTGCAACTTCCACCTCCCAGGTTCAAGTGATTCTCCTGCCTCAGCCTCCCGACTAGCTGGGACTATAGGCACACACCACCATGTCCAGCTAATTTTTGTATTTTTAGTAGAGACGGCGTTTCACCATGTTGGCCAGGATGGTCTCGATCTCTTGACCTTGTGATCTGCCTGCCTTGTCCTCCCAAAGTGTTGGGATTACAGGCGTGAGCCACCACTCCCGGCTTTTGGTTTTTTTTTTAACGGGCCCGAGTCCCTGGGCTATAACCTCCAAAAGAATTTCTTAGCTTTTTTTTTTTCTCCCTCTACATGAGATGGGAAAGCTAAAGGGGGCTGTAGTTGTCTAATTGCCCTTCCTCTAGGCTAGTAAGATGCTGGTAAAGTAGTATCCATTGAGGGCAGGCCTTTGCTACAGAGAACAGAGCACTCTGGGCTTATTTCCACATGGTTTATTTACCCTACTCCTGTCCGAAATGTGAGGGGATTTTGTTCGGATCTTCACTGTGAGAAACTGGTGGGACTCTGGGAGGCCAAACTCACAAAAATGTACCTCCGCCCCCTAGACTCCCAAGAACGGGCACCTGGGTTTTTTAAACCCTCAAGCTAGTCCACACTCATCCTCCAGCAATTCATAATTACTGTTTAAATGTTCCCACCAGTTATTGTTTCCAGCTGCTTCTGCTCCTGGTAAACTGTGATTCTGTGTATTCTCCTGTGTGTCTGGTTTTCAGGCTGGCAGTGTACCCTATGACCTCAATTTTCTGAGGATCACTTGAGCCCAAGAGTTCGAGGTTGCAGTGGGCTATGGATCATGCCACTGCACTCTAGCCTGGGTGACAGACCAAGACCTCGCCTCAAAAAAAAAAAAAAATCTATTTTAAAAAAGTACTGTATTTCACCGATTCAAAGATATGCATATTCTGATATTTTGACATATCAGGAATCATGTGTTTTACCATCAGTGGCATGTCATGGTTTAATTGGCAGCATCCCTCCTCCCACCCACATCCTTAGAAATACATGAAACTATATATATATATATATATATATATATATATGTATATATAAAACATCTTATAAAATCAAGAACATCTCAGAGCAATGCAATGTAAATTCTTATTTTTGTCTAGGTAACACTATGCATAATTTCAAAAGCCAGATAATTTTGTTTTCATTATGAAAAAGGGCACTCCCCCACACATCATCCTTTCGCTAACCTCTCCCAAGAGGTGGTGATTTCAACTCGTTTAGCTGTTCCTTCTGCTGTGTGTCTCCATATTTCTAAATAACATAAACAGCTGTTTGTTTGTTTATTTCTTAAAAAAAAATGACAATTGGGACTACAGGAGGCTGAGGCAGGAGAACTGCTTGAACCCAGGAGGCAGAGGTTGCTGTGAGCCAAGGTCATGCCATGGCACTCTAGCCTGGGCCACAAGAGCAAAACTCTGTCTCAAAAAAAAAAAAAAGAAAAAAAAACACCACAATTCCTTCTTAAATTCTCAATTTTTGATAAGTTTCTATTGACTTCCTACTGTGGACTAATCGATTTTGCTCTCTAAAATCACTTTACACATATACCACTACAGCATTCTTTCAATTTGTTTATATATTACTTGGAATTTTTTTCCCCTGGAGTTAACAATTGCTTTAAAATTAGATTTTATTCTTACTTAAGACTAAACCTGCACATAGTTGAATAGTTGATAGAGGAAAATAGTTCTTCAAGACCTGCTATATGTGTGTGTTTTAAAAGTCTCTTTTTTTTTTTTTTTCTGACGGAGTTTTGCTCTTGTTGCCCAGGCTGGAGTGCGATGGCGTGATCTTGGCTCACTGCAACCTCTGTCTCCCGGGTTCAAGTGATTCTTCTGCCTCAGCCTCCTGAGTAGCTGGGATTGCAGGCACCCGCCATCATGCCTGGCTAATTTTGTATTTTTAGTAGAGACGGGGTTTCTCCATGTTGGTCAGACTGGTCTCAAACTCCTGACCTCAGGTGATCTGCCCACCTCGGCCTCCCAAAGTGCTGGGATTACAGGTGTGAGCCACCGTGCCCGGCCTTAAAAGTCTTTAATTAATGCCTTTCCCTATATCCTGCTTCTATGAGCAACCACCTTTTGCTACCAAAATTACGCACTTAATTTGTAATTCCCTAATTTTCTTACTTTTAGCAATATCTATTGAGTAATTTTTATGGAATGTAAAGACTCTCTCTTTCTCATACACCCTAGGCAGCATCTTCTCCAAATCCTCCAAATCCCACAGGTAAATGTCACGTTCTGTCCCTCCCTATGCAACCTTTTTTCTTTCTTTTCCTTTTTTTTGTTTTTGTTTGTTTGTTTTTGAGACAGGGTCTCTGTCACCCATGCTGAAGTGCAGTGTGGCAGGATCTCAGCTCATGCAGCCTCAATCTTCTGGCCTCAATCAATCATCCCACCTCAGCGCCCCTGTAACTGGGACTACAAGTGTGCACCACTGTGTCTGGCTAATTTTTGTATTTTTTGTAATGACGGGGTTTCACCATGTTGCCCAGGCTGGTCTTGAACTCCTGGGCTCAAGTGATCCACCTGCCCAGCCTCCCAAAGTGCTGGGATTACAGGCGTGAGCCACTGCTCCAGGCCCCCATGCATCGTTTCAAAATGATTATATCATAGTTTTAGTTAAATTTGTATTCAGTGTTTACAGTTTTGTGACCACAAATACACTATTGTCAGCCTTGCCCAGCTGTATTCCATGATGGCTTTCCCTTTATTATACAACTTTTTGTTTTCCCTAATATTAACAAAGTTTTTGTTTCTTGTTTGTTTGCCATTTTCTATATTCTCGTTGCTAATGATTGCTCTCTATTGCTGCTGTAACAAATTACTACAAATTTATTAGCTTAAACAGAACCCACTTCTTATCTCACAATTCTGTAGGTAAGAAGACTGAGTATAGTGGGTGTCTGCTGGGATCCTCCACTTAGAGTCTCACAAAGCAAAAATTAAGGTGTCAGCTGGGCTGCATTCCTTTCTGGAGGTCATGGAGCTGAATCCACCTTCAAGCTCAGGGAAGTTATTGCTTAGATTTCGTTTCTTTCTTTTCTTTTCTTTTTCTTTTTTTCTTTTTTTTTTTTTTTTTGTGATGGAGTTTTGCTCTGTTGCCTAGGCTGGAGTGCAGTGCAGCGATCTCAGCTTACTGCAACCTCCGCCTCCTGGGCTCAAGTGATTCTCCTGCCTCAGCCTCCTGGGTAGATGGGACTATAGGCATGTGCCACAGCACCCAGCTAATTTTTGTACTTTTAGTAGAGACAGGGTTTTGCCACGTTGCCCAGGCTGGTCTCGAACTCCCGAGGTCAGATAATCTGCCTGCCTTGGCCTCCCAAAGTGCTAGGGTTACAGATGTGAGCCACCGCGCACGGCCCTTCATGATGTTTTAAAATGTGACACCATCCCTCCGATGTCCTGTAAACTGGTAGTTCAATCTAGAGGCCTGATTAGATTTCAGTTCAGTTTTTGGCAATCATATTTTATAGACAGGACTTGTATTTTCTATGGCGTCATCTCAGGAGGCACATAACGTCTAATTGTTCCTCAGTGATCTCTCCCAATCTGAAAATATATTTTCTTCAGTTCTGAAATAGTTTTCATGAATTATTTCTTTGAATATTTTCTTCCTTCCTCTCCCCATTTTCTATATCTTCACTTTCCAGAACTCTAATTTTTCAGGTGTTTGACCTCTTGGAATGGATTTCTAATTTTACGTTTTTTTTTTCTTTTTCTTTCCAATTTTTCATCTTTTTGTCTTTGTGTCTCTTTTCTGAATATTATCTTCCAACCTGTACTAAGTCATGCTTCTGTGCAGGAGATAGGAACAGAAACCACTCTAGGTATCGTAGGCAGAAAGGGATTGACTATAGGGAATTAAGTGGTTACAAATTCATGAGAAGAGCAGGAGTTGCAGAAGTCCAGGAGGCTTTTGTTTCAAAGTCACCATAGATGTGATTGAGAGGCCAGAGGTGCTGCTGCTACTCTTGCTCTGGTCATTGTAACTATCTGACACACATGAAGCTGGGGACTAGGCAATGGATCAGGGAGTCTAGCCACTTTGATTTTGCTCAAAAGTAAAGTTCAAAGATAAAGAGGGCTGTTGTTTGGCTTGAATGGGAAGTTGAAATTGCAAGGCAGTCTATGATATTTCAAGGTCTTTGCTATACATCCAACCAATTTTGGCTTTTCATTTTAATGGGACAAGGGCTGAGATCCTAACTCAGAGAGGTCTATAGGTTTAATCAGAAGTAGAGCTCCTCAGTGGCTCACGCCTGTAATCCCAGCGCTTTGGGAGGCCGAGGTGGGTGGATCATCTGAGGTCAGGAGTTTGAGATCAGCCTGGCCAACATGGTGAAACCCCGTCTCTACTAAAAATACAAAAATTAGCTGGGCATGGTGGCCGGCGCCTGTAATCCCAGCTCCTTGGGAGGCTGAGGCAGGAGAATGGCTTGAACCTGGGAGGCGGAGGTTGCAGTGGGCCGAGATTGTGCCATTGCACTCCAGCCTGGGCGACAGAGCGAGACTCGGTCTAAACAAACAAACAAACAAAAAGATATTTTTTGGCATTTTAATTTTAAGTAGGGAAATACCTGCTGTATTCATTTTTAAATAATGTATATTTATTACATAGTAATGCATGGATATATTTGTGTTGTAAGAAAACTAAAATATTAAAGATTTAAAACTAAAATTCCCTATGATCACCACCTTCCAATGCCATTTCTCCTCCCCAAAAGTAACCACATATCAGTTATATATAGCAACATGTATTATCAGTGATGGTAGGTTAGGTTATGCTGCAATAATAACATCCTCAAAGTCTCAGTGTCTTATAATAATAAAAGTTTATGTCTTTTGCTTGTTTGTTTTTTTGTTGAGACAGGGTCTCACTCTGTCTCCCAGGCTGTAGTGCAATGGCATGATCATGGCTCACCGTAGCCTCGACCTCCTGGGTTCATGTGATCCTCCCATCTCAGCCTCCCAAGTAGCTGGGACTACAGATGTGTGCCACAAGGCCCAGCTAATTTTTTGTGGTTTTTGTGGAGATGGGGTTTTACCATGTTGCTTAGGCTGGTCTCGAACTCCCCAGCTCAAGCAATCCATCTGCCTCAGCCTCCCAGAATGCTGGGATTACAGGCGTGAGCCACTGCGCCCAGCCTAAAAATTTATATCTTAATTGCATGTTTGTGATGGGTTGAATTCAGCTGTATCTCTGGACACAGTTGGACGAAGCAGCTGGAATATGCTGATCTCATGGAAGAAGGAAAAGAGAGAATGGGGGAGCCTCTTAAAGCTTCTGCTTGGATGTCTCACATGTCACTTCCATTCAGATTCCTTGGCCAAAGCAAATCATATGGCTATGCCTGACTTATGTTGGGTGGGGATGTAGAATCCTTCCATAGGGCGAGTCAGTAAAATTCCATCCTTTCACAGTGTATGTAAAACTCTAGAAATAGATATCATTTTTATATAATTTATTAGGGTACTGAATCTTACTTTTTTCATGCAAAAATATGTCTTAGAGGTCTTTCCATGTTCTACAAATAGATCCATCTCTTTTTAATTTAATTTTTTAATTTTTTTAACCCCAGGCCAGAAGGCACCATCTCCTTTTTATTTTATTTTTATTTTTATTTTTGAGATGAAGTCTCACTCTGTCACCCAGGCTGGAGTGTAGTGGCGCGATCTCGGCTCACTGCAACCTCCGACTCCCGGGCTCAAGCGATTCTCCTGCCTCAGCCTCCCAAGTAGCTGGGATTACAGGCGCCCACCACAACGCCTGGCTTTTTTTTTTTTTTTTTGTATTTTTAGTAGAGATGGGGTTTCATCTTGTTGGCCAGGGGCTGGTTTCAAACTCCTGACCTCAAGTGATCCCCCAGTCTCAGACTCCCAAAGGGTTAGGATTACAGGCGTGAGCCACCGTGCCTGGCCAATTCTTCCATTTCTTATTTGACAATGTCAAAGAATGCATCTCCAATCAACAAGTGGAATATTGCATTTTATTTATATGTTAATGGCTTGCAACCCATAAAATAATCCATACATTATATCAACATGAATGACCAAAACGTATTGGTTATTGCAGCTGGATGGCATGCATAGCCTAGGTCACAGGTGGGTGGAAGACAGACAAAACCATTTTTACTCTCTAAATTCCTCCTCCACTACCCCATCACTGATGCTGTCTCCCTCCCAGCCATCTCCCTTATTTGAGGAGCAATGCATGGGGAATAGGTAGTGGGTGCTGCAGTGCATACTGTGGTATGCCACCCTGACCCCCATCCCCAGGATGGGGCATTTATTCCCCCAGCTGCTGGGAGCATTGGCTGCTGGCAGCTCTCAGCTGAGTCCCTATGATTGTTCGATGTGGACATTCCAAGGTCCTGTCCTCTTGCCATCCCAGCTCCATATTCCCCATGGCATTAGCCAACGCCTCTGCTGAGTTTGCACTGCAGTTTGACTTTTCCCTTCCACGGATGTAATCCCGACAGCACTCTGCAATAGACTTCCTGACTGCAAATCTCCATGTTGGTGTCTGATTCCTCAGGACCTGACTCACAACAGCCCACCACAGGCTCTGAAGTCAGACAGAACTGGGTTTCAGTCTTATCCCAAACACCAACTAGATATGTAACCCTAAAGATGATAAGTCCACTATACACCTTGTATGCCTTGGGTTTTTCATATCAACAGAATGTTGATAGTTTCTTGGAAACTGCAACTTTAAGTGAAATGATGTACGATGAAACCATTTTTTCCCTCAATGTCCTCAAGGACATTACTTGAGGAAGTGCTGCACATCATTTTGCTTAAAGTCGCAGTTTCCAAGAACCCATCGAAGAAGTTAAGTGAGGACTTACTGTATACACTTCTTGCAGTTACTGTGAGGATGAAATCACACATGTAAAACACTGAGCACAGTATCTGGCGCATGCTAGGTGCTCAAAACAAGTGCTAGCATGTTAGTAGTACTATTACATTAAACTGATAATCTTGGTAGAATAATTAGGTGATCCAGGACAGAGGAGGTGGGGAGATTTTGCTAAAATTCATTCTCTCTTTTCCCCTCCTTGCCTGCATTTCCAGTGCCCTCATGCCCCGCGGAAACAGAAATAGACCTGTTGTGCTAACTTGTTTCCGGAAGATGGCGCCAGCAGATAACGCTGCAGACCAGTCCCTTTGGTTTTCTTTTCTTTTTTTTGTGTGTGTGTTTTTTTTGTTTGTTTGTTTTTTTGAGATGAAGTCTTGCTCTGTCACCCAGGCTGGAGTGCAATGGCACGATCTCGGCTCACTGCAACCTCTGTCTCCCAGGTTTGAGGGATTCTCCTGCCTCAGCCCCCCAAGTAGCTGGGATTACAGTCATGTGCCACCATGCCTGGCTTATTTTTGTATTTTTAGTAGAGAGGGGGTTTCACCATGTTGGCTAGGCTGGTCTTGAACTCCTGGCCTCAAATGATCCGCCCACCTCGGCCTCCCAAAGTGCTGGGATTACAGGTGTGAGCCACCACGCCTGGCCAGGAACAATTTTCACTATTCACAGATTACATATCAATTTCACATGTGTTATCTCATTTGATTCTCCTTCACCAACCATTTATCAAATGCTGATTATTCCATCATTTACTGTTTTATCCCTTCACCAACAAATGCTTGCTGAGCACTTACTCTAGCCAAAGAGCATCTTTAAATGCCTTCTCAAACGCAATGACTAAGAAACAAAAAAGGAAATAGAATTCTAAGCCCCTGCTGGAGAGCTGGACTTTCCAGAGATGAGTAAGTCCAAGTTCCAGCCACTGATTTCTTTCTGGTTCTGGGTTGATGTCAACTTGTGCTCTGGAAGGAGGCTGCTTTCATAAAGCAGAAGAAGCTTAATTCAAGTGAAACTGAGTCAGAAAGAAAGCAATTCCTCTGCAGGAGCAGCTAGGGTGCATCTCAGAGACTGTCTGCAGTACTTCCCAAGGGCTATTGATCTGAGAGCAGAGCATTCGGTCCTTGGACTGGTGAAAATTGCTGAGCAGGCGAAAGAAGAATAAAACCCGTAAAGGGAATGGAGAAAAGATGTTGAAGGGCTTCCAGGTAGGGAAGGTTAGCTGGACTGCATTCAGGAGCTCCAGACAGAAGTGACTTTGCAGTTCCTTGAGCTTTGCAGGCAGGCCTGCAAGCAAACCTGGAAACCACGAGACCAGGGCCTGGCGATCCATTTCTTTGGTGGGGACAGCATTCTCACACTCACTCCAGAACTGTGACGATCACCTCAGCAGTGCAATTTTAGGGGTGTCAAGAAGGGCTCCTTCTATGGGTGAAATCTCTTTCAGTAGTTACTGTCTAGTGCCCCGAATGCCACCACTGGTGTCCTTTCTTTCTTTTCTTCTCTTTCTTTCTTTTCTTTTTTTTTTTGAGGCAGGGTCACACTCTGTCACCTAGACTGGAGTGCAGTGGCGCGATCTCGGCTCGCTGCAACCTCTGCCTCCTGGGTTCAATCAATTCTCCAGCATCAGCCTCCTGAGTAGCTGGGACCACAGGTGCGTGCCACCATGCCAGGCTAAGTTTTATATATTTTTGTAGAGATGAGACTTCACCATGTTGGCCAGGCTGGTCTCAAACTCCTGACCTCAAATGATCCGCCTGTCTCGGCCTCCCAAAGTGCTGGGATTACAGGCATGAGCCACCGCGCACGGCCCATTAGTGTCCTTTAATATGAATATTGCAGGAGTTAAAAACAGGACCTCTATAAAGAAATGTATAATTATATTGGCTTGGAGAAAAATCTACAAGTGTACACATCAGTTGTTAACAGGAGTTATTGTGAGCCAGAAAGTGTGGAGTAAGTAAGGGAGATTAATGGAGGTCAGAAAAGGAAGAAGAAAAGGATAGATAAGAAAAAAAATCACACTTAAAAAGGGTGCTCTTGATTAAAAGAATGTGTATTATTTGTTATGACTTATGAAAATGGTTACTTCTATTGCCCATACGCATTAAGACAGGCATGAAAGATGCCCACTAAAATGTTAACAGTAGTTATTATATGCTGATGAGGTTTCAAAGAATGTTACTTTCTTCCTTATAACTTTATATATTTAAATATTTTATAGGGAGCATTTAAATCAGGAAAGTGGGAAAAAACAAAATTAAGAACATTATTGCAAGCCAAATGAGAAAAGCAATAAGAAAAATATAACAAAAGTAAAACAAAATTTGAGCCATTCAAATTCTAACTTGTCTATTCCATGGCTGTGTGACTCTAAAGAAATTACTTAACTTCTCTGATCCTCAGTTTCTTCCTCTTTAATTTTTAATTTATTTTATGAGATGGTGTATTAGGGTTCTCTAGAGGGACAGAACTAATAGGATAGATGTATATATATAAGGGAGTTTATTATGGAATATTGACTCACACGAGTTTTGTTGAAAGCATATGGAGTGGATTATAGAATCACAGGGGAACCAAACTCAGAGGGTGAGAAGCCAGGCATGGTGTCTCCATTCACATCAACAGAATTGGCCTGGGGACACTGCTGGCCCTGTGGCTCCAGACAGCCAGTGCTGCCTGTAACCCCACTGGATTGTCATCTCTGGAACTGGATCTTACTCTCTCACCACACCTGCCAGAGAACAGTCTCTATGAGTTTGAAAATCGAAGTCCACGGTAGATGCACCTGATGGGCAACGCCTAAGTCACACACTGATGTCTTCCATGCAAGGAGGACATGGCATTTTCTGCTTCCTCTGCGGAATTGAACTCTGGGTTCCAAGGAGTTGAATGAAGTAGGTAATTCCCTTACACACAGAAAGTGCGTTCAGATGTAAAATTGTGAAATCTCAGTACTCAAGGTTCCCTGTTTGCAAAATGGAAATTATATTAGTACCTTTCTTAAAATATTATTCACAGGATTAAAATAATTAATACTTGTAAAATTCTTAGAATTATGTCAGCCACATAATGGTTTCATGAATACTAGATCTGATTTTTCAGTTATATGAACCTTTTGGCTTAAACCATTTGAGAGTTGGTTGTTACTTTTTTTCTACTTGCAACTTACAGTCCTGACTAATATGAGGACTAATGATACACAGGGTTGTTGTAAAGCTGGAGTGAGGAAATCTATGTAAAATTCTTGGTACATGGTGATATGGCTTGGCTGTGTCCCCACCCAAACCTCATCTTGAATTGTAGTTCCCGTAATTCCCACGTCATGGGACGGATACAGTGAGAGGTAATTGAATCATGGGGGTGGGTTTTTTCCATGCTGTTCTCATGATAGTGAATAAGTCTCATGAGATCTGATGGTTTTATAAAGGGGAGTTCCCTGCACATGCCCTCTTGCCTGCTACCATGTAAGACGTGACTTTGCTGCTCCTCATTTACCTTCTGCCATGATTGTGAGGCCTCCCCAGCCATGTGGAACTGTGAGTCAGTTAAACCTCTTCCCTTTATAAATTATCCAGACTCTGGTATGTCTTTATTAGCAGTGTGAGAACAAACTGATATACATGGGAAACTCTCAGTAAATAATATTAATATCTACTTATTACTGACATTAATACTGTCACTACTAATTAATGGTTTTTATGATCTTCTCTTATGTAACTGCTAACATCAAAGTTTTGTAAGAGGTACCTGAAACGGCAATCTAAGGAGGGGTTTTGAGTATTTAGGGTTTACAGGAGGTACCAGGACATCAAAGAGAAAGAACACTGAGGAAGGAAAATAGGCTTATAGGTGAACTCAGAAAATCGTTGTTGAATTGTTGTGGAATCAGAAGGACCAGAGAGAGACCTTGGAGTGTATACAGGAGGATATCTTTATTGAGTGCACTCAGACCCAGCCGACTTAACATCCAAAGACTGGGCCAAGAACAAAGACAGCACTTGACTTTTATGCACACTTTAAAAAGGGGTGGGCTAGCTTGAAGCAGGCTTACAGCAGTGTGAAAGCAGGGATACAGAGGCAGGACAAAGACAGTTAATCAAATTGTAACAGGTTCATAACTCAGGGTTACACATGACCGTTGCTATGCAACCCAGATGTCCATTATCTAGGTTTGCCTAGTGCCTGGCATGGCTTATTCCATGGCCCTCACTAGGCACCCAGGTGGCCTGCTCAGACGGCTTATGACCTTCACACCACTGCTTAGATAAAACAGAATACTTGAAGTCACCAGTTACAGAAAACAAGAATCTATAAACTCATACCATAAAACAAAGGAAAATTAGTTCTCTCCCTGTGTTGAGGGAGTGCTGGGACAGTCTCCAGAGCACATTCCTTTGTGTGCTGCCTTCTTAGATAGTATCGTCAAGACTTTCCCTGGGTCTGGGCTATGCCCGTTGCTGCCTCTGGGACAAGCCAGCCTAATACAGGAAAGCTTATTTCTCTTTTTAATTTTATTTTTCTTTCTTTCTTTAGTTTCCTGCCTTAGAATGGATGATGAAGAAGACGAAAGAATTTATAAAGAGGCTCTCTTCTTCTGGTAGCAAGAGTTATATTCATTATGAGAGACCTACTCTGAGCTATGCACTGTGCTGGCTGTTAGAGCTACAGAGATGTTATGAAGCACTGTATCTTCTTTCTTTTTTTTTTTTTTTTTTTGATACAGGGTCTGGCTCTATCACCCAGGCTGGATGCAGAGGAGCGATCATGACTCACTGCAACCTCAACCTCCCTTACTCAAGCAATCCTCCTACCTCACCCTCCCAGGTAGCCGGGACCACAGGTGGGTGCCACGCCCAGCTAATTTTTTTGATTTTTTTTTTTTGGTAGAGATGAGGTCTCACTATGTTGCCCAGGATGGTGTCGAACTCCTGGACTCAAGTGATCTTCCACCTCAGTCTTTCTAAGTTCTGGGATTATAGGTGTGAACCACTACACTTAGCCTGTATATGTTTTCAAGAAGTTTTCAGCCTGGTGCAAGGGTTGAAAGCCCAGGTACTTATGGGTTCCAGTCTGGTAACGTAAACAAGGGAAGTGAGCCAGGTGTGAGAAAGGAACATGAGTAAAAGAAATACTTCACTTTCTTATTAATCCACTGTAAGAAGGAAACGTTTTGCAAGAATGACGACAAATGGCTCCTGACATAAGGCTTTAATGTCAGGGAGACAGTAGGGCGTGGAGGGGACTGTGAAGAAATGGAAAAGACATGCTTATCCAAAAGGGACCGCTGCTAGGAGGGCTGGACCCATGTTGCTGGATTTCCAGTTTATTGAAAGAAGCCAAAAATCTGGATTTTAATGTGAAATCTCTTAATTTTTAGCTTCTGGAGATGAACACAAACAGCTCAAAAACACCACGTGGCCCCAAATGGAGCAGGCCAAAAAAAGCAGGATTCTGTCTGAATGCCAGACCTGAGCCTGAGGGTCCAGTATGTGATCTGCAGTCCACTGGGAGGGACAGAGGGGTGTAGGGGCAATCTAGATGCAGCTTGGTAAGTGCAAAGACAGAAAGATGTGGTGTGATGTACACAGAAGAAGAGCTGGAGGGTTTTTGAGGAGGAGGCCTAGAGGAGGACTCAGGTAGGTCTAGAACAGTGCCTGAGTTGGCACTGGGGTCGGGCAGTGTAGTCAGAGGAACAGCATAGGGGAGTGCGGTGGGTCAGGACCCAGTGGGCTGGCAAAGCTCAGATGGGGGTGAGGAATGGCAGCCGAGCTGCGGGTGGCAAAGCTCAGATGGGGGTGAGGAATTGTCAGTCTGTTTATAAACTGTAATTTTCCTAATTGTAATTTCTGCTCCTTTTGATAGAAAACTAGAGGTTGTTTCTGTGCCCCCAAACCAAACACTTCCTGTAATAAAAAGAAGCCCTTTCAGCTATTGAAGTCGGCAACAGCCCTCCCCCTCTCCCTCCTTTCCTCCCCCTCACTCCCCCTCATCTGTATCACATTCTCACTCCCATGATATTCAAGAAAATAAATACTTTTGACCTTTGTCAGAACACCTTGGACTTGCCAGCACAAAAAGAAACAATTTGCACAGGAGGAAATGTTTTCATTCTTCCCAAATCGCTCCCTTTTCGCCATGTCCAAAGCCAAATGTAGTCGATGATTCAGAGGTGGCAGGGGTGGCCAGCAGGGCCCTGGGCTGGGTGTCAGGAGCCAGTTCTAGTCCTGGGCTTGCAGACTGATTCCTTGTGTGGCTGTGGATAAGACTGGGCCCCATGTGCTCGATGGCCGAGAAAGCAGTAGGTTGGATGGTCTCCAAGAATTTGAGGTCTCTGATCTTCTATCGGGACTTGGATCTGGACCTAACATCAGTTTGGGCCTCGTCCCTCTAGCCAGTACATCTAGCCATGTGCCAGCTGCTCTGCCAAACCCTAGCCGTACATAATTTCACTTAATCCTCATACAAGTCCAGGAAGTGGAGAGTGTCACCCCACCTTCCCACCCTATAGAAAAGGAGGCTGAAGTTCAGGGAAGTTAAGCAATGGCAATCTTTTTTTGAGATGGAATCTTGCTCTGTCACCCAGGCTGGAGTGCAATGGCATGATCTTGGCCCACTGCAATCTTCGCCTCCTGGATTCAAGCAATTCTCCTGCGTCAGCCTTCTGAGTAGCCAGGATCACAGGCGCCTGCCACCACACCCAGCTAATTTTTGTATTTTTAATAAAGATGGGTTTCACCATGTTGGTTAGGCTGGTCTGGAACTCCTGACCTCAGGTGATCCACCGGTCTTGGCCTCCCAAAGTGCTGGGATTACAGGCGTGAGCCAATGCGCCTGGCAATTTGCCCAGTGTAAAAGCTCATCTGTATGACCTCAGACTACCCTATTTGAGGTCAGGCGCAGTAGCTCACTCCCGTAATCCCAGCATTTTGGGAGACTGAGGCAGAGGTCAGGAGTTCGAGACCAGCCTGACAAACATGTCAAAATGTCGTCTCTCCTAAAAATACAAAGTTAGCTGGGTGTGGTGGTGCATTCCTGTAAGCCCAGCTCCTCGGGAGGCTGAGGCAGGAGAATCGCTTGAGCCTGGGAGGTGGAGGTTGCAGTGAGCCGAGATCGTGCCGCTGTACTCCAGCCTGGGCAAGAGAGTGAGACTGTCTCAAAAAAAAAAAAAAAAAAAAGACCATATTATTTTCCAACTTCAGTACCACTCCCTGGAGATCACCTCTTTTAATCATTTTGATTTTCTCCCTAAATATAAACAACAGTGCCATGGTCTGAATGTTTGTGTCTCCTTAAAATTCATATGTTGAAATCCTAGCCTCCAAAGTGATGGTATGAGAAGGTGAGGCTTTTGGGAGGTGATAATGGGATCAGTGGCTTTATAAAAGAGGCCTGAGTGGGACTTCTTGATCTTTCACCATGTGAAGATATCGTAAGAAGGTGCTGTCTATGAACCAGAAAGAGACCCTCACCAGACACCGAATCTGCAAGCATCTTGATCTTGGACTTCTCAGCCTCCAGAACTGTGAGAAATAAATTTCTATTGTTTAGAAGCCACCCAGTTTATGATATTTTGTTATAGCAGCCTGTCTTAGTCTATCTGTGTTGCTATAAAAGAATACTCAGGGCTGGGTTTATTTTGGCTTATGGTTCTGCAGGCTGCCTAAGAAGCATGGCACCAGTATCTGTTTCTGGTGAGGTCTTCAGGCTGCTTCCACTCATGGCAGAGGGCAAAGGGGAGCTGGTGTGTGCAGAAATCATATGGAGAGAAATGAACCGAGAGAGGGGGAGGTTCACAGGCTGTTTTTAACAAACCAGGGAACTAATAGAGCAAGAACACACTCATTATCAATCACTAGGACAACACCAAGCCATTCATGAGAGATCCTACCCATAACCCAAACAACTTCCATTAGCACCCCTCCAACACTGGGGATTACATTTCAGCCTGAGATTTGGAGGAGTCGAAGAAACCATGTCCAAACTATAGCACAGCATAAACAGACTAGGATGAATGGCTGGGCAAATGGACCATTCCCTGTAGTCTACTTGCAATCTCTGCTTTCTCCACCTCCAGTTGTTTGACATTTATATGATTATTTGCAGTTCTCTCATTTCTCCTCATAAATTCAATTAATATAACTCCTATTTTCTTATTTCGTCACATGGACAACACCTCTTTACATCCTGCTTTCTGGCCAGGTGCATTGGCTCACGCCTGTAATCCCAGTACTTTGGGAGGCTGAGGCGGGTGGATCACTTGAGGTCAGGGGTTCGAGACCAGCCTGGCCAACATGGTGAAACCCCGTCTCTACTAAAAATACAAAAAATTAGCCAGGTGTGGTGGGGCAGGCCTATAGTCCCAGCTACTTGGGACGCTGAGGCATGAGGATCGCCTGAACCTGGGAGGCAGAAGTTGCAGTGAGCCGAGATCGCACCACTGCACTCCAGCCTAGAGAATGAGATCCTGTCTCAAAACAAACAAACAAACAAACAAATAAATAAAATAAAATAAAATCCTGTTTTCTAAGATGGTTTACTTTTCTCTCCATCTTTCCTCTCTGCTTCCCGTTTCCATTTTTTTGTCAGCCTTACTTTTGTTTATAAATTGTCATTTTTTAATGGGGGTGAGACCTCAAAGGTTTCTCCCTATCCAGTTCTCATTTCCTTTGGATATACTGAGAATTACATTTCTCCACCCTTTTTAGTTGAGTGTAACCATGTGACTAGTTATGGCCAATGGGTTGTGAGAGGAAGTGATCTTTGTTACTTCTGGGCTGGAGCACTTGATGGCTGGTGTGAGCACCACCACCACACACACACACACACACATACACACACACATTTCCTTCTCCCCTGGTGTCATACCTTACAGCATTCCCTATGGTAGAGCCTCTGAGCCATCCCCAGAACAGAGCCCCCTGCCACTGTATTGTCAACATGTAGTATGTGAAAGACATAAATCTTTGTTGTCTTAAGCCTCTGAGAGTTTGGAGTTATTTACTACAATAGCATAATAAATAAAGTTTATGGAACTCAACCAAGCATTATCCAAGTATCTTCTGACTGATATAGTTAACATTATATTCTGTCCTACAACTATAACCAAGACTTTAATGTTTTGTCCTTACTTTAAATAAACAGACTACAAAAACCCAAACTTCCTCTGTCCTGGCAAGTCTGAAAATGCCTTTATTTTGCCCTCACATTTGATTATGTTTGGCTGAGAATAGAATTCTAGCTTAAAAACCTCTTCCAAAACTTTCAAGATAATGCACTATTGATGTCTGGCTTTTGACTTCTGATGACAAATCTGATACTGGTCTGATTCTCTTTCCTTCATAGACGAATATTTTTTAAACATCACTGGAAAACTTTTAGAATCTTTATAATAGATTATGTTTGACAGAATCTCTTTTTCCTCATATTTTCTCTGTCTTTTCCATTTTTGTCTTTTTGTTTATTTTTAAGTATTTATTTTTTAGAGACAAGGTCTCACTTTGTTTCCCAGGCTGGAGTACAGTGGTGCCATCATAGCTCACTGAAGCCTTGAACTCCTGGGTTTAAGCGATCCTCCTGCCTCAGCCTCCCAAGTAGCTGGGATTACAGGTGTGCAGCACCACATCCAGCCAATTTCATTTCTGAATTTTTTTTTTTTTTTTTTTGAGATGGAGTTTCGCTCTTGTTGCCCAGGCTGGAGCAATGGTGTAATCTCGGCTCACTGCAACCTGTGCCTCCTGGGTTCAAGGGATTCTCCTGCCTCAACCACCCAAGTAGCTGGGATTACAGGCATGCACCACCACACCTGGCTAATTTTGTATTTTTAGTAGAGACAGTGTTTCTCCATGTTGGTCAGTCTGGTGTCAAACTCCCTACCTCAGGTGATCTGCCCGTCTCAGCCTCCCAAAGTGCTGGGATTACAGGCATGAGCCACCGGCCTGGCCCATTTCTGTCTTTTTCTTATACACTCAGATAACCACCACTCATGTCCAGAAACACATTATTACCAACAACTGGTTGGCCCCCTGTTCTTCTTCCCAGTCACTACGCATTCCTTCTCCCCAAAGGTTACTCAGTCTTGTTTTAATACTGTCAATTAGTTTCACCTGTTTTTAAAACTTTATATAAATGGAATCATATAGCAAGTCATTTATCCTCTTGAGGCCCCAGTTTCAGCAGCTGTAAATTGGGAGCAAAAATATAGCTGAAAGTTCATGGAAGATTGTAGGTGCTTAGTACATGTTTATTGACTGTGTATAGTTCATAGTACCCTCAAATCACTTTCACATATTTATTTTACTTCTGGCGGATTTGTGGCATAAAAATGGAGAATATAATAACTATCAGAGAACCTATAGTCATAGGATCTGATGTGGGGTGGATTGGGAGATAGAGAAACATTTTCTCCAGACATTGTATTTGACAAGATCAATTCTGCCAACTCACAGGCAACTCCCTAGGAATCTTATGGGGGCGGTGAACGTTGTGGAGCCATCCCCACGGTGAGCCTTACCCAGGAAACACTTGTGCACAGAATGATGGCTGAAGCCCGACTGCCTGGGTTCTAAACATGGCTCTGCCACCTTCTCTCTGTGGGACCTCAGTGCAATTTACTTATTGACTCGAAGTCTCAGTTTTCATGTCTATGATAGGGGGACAATAACGTTACTGAAACAAACTAGGTTGGTTTGCCCCTGCACAACGGAAAGCCAAACTCTGAAGCACTGGGTTTTTGCAGTGAGAAAGGTTTATTGTGAGCCAAGTGACAAGGAGACAGGAGGAAATGCTCAAATCAGTCTCCCTGAGCTGGGAGCTGGATCGGGTTTTATAAGCATAGGGTAAAGAAAAGTGATCTGATTGGATCTTGCAATGAGGTGATGCAGTGAGGCCCAATTTGACTGGATCCTGTCGTGGGGTGATGCCAGAGCACAATCTGATTGGATCCTGCATTCTACCTCAGAGCTGCTTCCTCTTCCTCTTCCCATTCCGCCTCCCCCTCTCCTTCTTCCTCTTCCTCTTCCTCTTTCTCCTCTTCTTCCTCTTCTTCTTCTTCTTCTCCTCCTTCTCCTCCTCCTCCTCCTCCTCCTCCTCCTCTTCCTCCTCCTCCTCCTCCTCTTCCTCCTCCTCCTCCTCCTCTTCCTCCTCCTCCTCCTCCTCTTCCTCCTCCTCCTCCTCCTCCTCCTCCTCCTTCTCCTCCTCCTCCTCCTCCTCCCCTCCCCCCGCCGCCTCTTCCTTCTTCTTCTTCTTCAAAATTTTTTTTGGTAGAGATGAAGTCTTATTCTGTTGCCCAGGCTGGTCAAGAACTCTGAGCTTCTTAATTCAGTCACTGTTCCTTGGTCCCGGGGCTTATGGTCCCCCTGTGGTTGCACGTTTGGTTCATCTGGGCATACTCAGGTTATATGACCTTCAACCTGGAAATCCATGGTAACAGAAAAACAATTCCCAACTTTGTTACATAAAAGTTAAACCACATTCCTCTAGGGCAGCTACAATAATATCTACCTTAGTGTTGTTAAAAGGATTAAGAGATAAGATGCAAATAAAGTGCTTAGAACGTGCTGACACGTAAATATTCAACAAATATTAGCTAATATTCATTCCAAGCTGACAAGGAGGCTGGAAATAAAACATTTCAGCAGGTATTAATGGGAACAGGGAATTTCTCCTAACAGCACATTTATTAATAATAATTGGAAGAGTAAAAATGCTAGATAGATGACTCTTTTTCCTTGGTTTCTTTCACCAACTTTTCTATTTCCAAACAGTCCTTGTTTTTTAATGAAATTATTATGATGATAGTAAATGATCTGTTTTTTTTTCCCTGTCTTTATCTGGCCATGTTGGGTCACCCTCATTCCACTTATTCCTTTCTCCTTCTTTTTTCTTTTCTCCCCACTCCTTCCCATCTCCTCCTTCCATATTTTTTGGGTCAAGTTTCTTCAGGTATAATGTACATGAAGTAAATTCATCCTTTTAAATAAACAGTTTTATGAGTTTTGATTAACATATGCAGTTTTGATAAACACATCTGCTCCACAATGAAGATATAGAACAGCCCCTATCACTCCAAAAGGTTCCCAACTCTTTTTTTCCCAAACACTTTTAAGAATTTCTTTTTATCACTAGTTTTCAATAACTTTGATTATATATGCATTGGCGTACTTTTCTTTATGCTTTTTTCCACTTGGAGTCCTTTCAGGTTCTTGGATCTGTGGATTTATACTTTTCATCAAAATTGGGAAAATTTCAGCCATTATTTCTTAAAATATTTTTGTGGTCCCTTCCCTTTCTCTCTTCTACTTTTTTGGGACCTTTGGATTACATGTATTTTACGCCACTTGATATCATCCCATAGATGACTGATGCTCTTTCATCTTTTCCTCTTTTTTTCTCTGTGCTTCATTTTAGATCTCTTCTATTACTATGCCTTGAAGTTTTTAACCTTTTATTTGGCAGTGTCTAATCTTCTGTTAATCTTATCTAGTGTATCTTTCTTTTCAGGTCTTATATTTTTCATCTCTACAAATTTCATTTTGGTCTCTTATATCTTGCATGTCTTTCCTCACTACGTTGATGGTTTCCTCTACATCATTTTGTATAAGAAGCCTATTTGTAATAGCTGCGTTAACACCCTTGTTGGCTAATTCCATCATTTCCGTGATTTCTGGGTCTATTTGTATTAATTGATAGTAAAAATTTTCACACCTGATAATGTTTTATAGGATGCTAAATGTTTTTTGTGGGGTTTTCTTGAGACAAGTCTCACTCTGTTGTCCAGGCTGGAGTGCATTGGCACAATCTCAGCTCACTGCAACCTCTGCCTCCTGGATTCAAGCGATTCTCCTGCCTCAACCCCCCCAAGTAGCTGGGATTACAGGTGCCCACCACCACGCCCAGGTATTTCTTTTGTATTTTTAGTAGAGAGGAGATTTCACTATGTTGGCCAGGCTGGTCTCAAACTCCTGGTCTCAAGTGATCCACCTGCCTTGGCCTCCCAAAGTGCTGGAATTATAGGCTTGAGCCATCATGCCCGGCCAAGAATGCAAATGTTTGAGTCAGCTCAGGCTGCTATAACAAAATGTGATACTCCATGTAGTTTAAAGAACAGACATTTATTTCTCACCATTTTAGAGCCTGGGAAGTCTACAATCAGGTGCCAGAATGGTTAGGTTCTGGTGAGAGCCTTCTTCCTGTCTTGCGGGTGGCTGCCTTTTTGTTGTATCCTCACATGGTGGTGGGCGGAGGGGTGGGGATGTGGGGTTAAGAGAGAGAGAGAGAGAGAGAGAAAGATCTCATGCTTCTTCTTGTAAGGGCACTAATCCTGTCATGAGGTCTCTGTCCTCATGACTCAATTACGCCCCAAAGACACCATCTCCAATTACCATCACATTGGTTTCAACATATGAATTTGAGGGAGAACAGTTCATTGAATAGCACTGGACATTGTAAATTTTGTAATTGGGTGCTGGATTTTATTGTGTTTCTTTAAGTAGTGTTGAACTTTGTTTTGGGACACTGTTAAGTTACATGGGATCATCTGGGTTCATTTTAGCCTTGCTTTTAAGATTTTCAGAGGCAGGTTCCGAATAGCCTTTGGTCTACGGCTAATTTAGCCTCATGACTGAGATGAGTCTCCTCATGAGGGCTCTGCTTGATGCCCGATATATTAAGAAGTGTCTGCATTTTAACTGTGGGAATCACAAACAATTTCTCACCTTATATGCGCTCTTTAGCCTACTGCTTTCCAGCAGTTTCCCCCCAAGCCTTGGGTACTTTTTCTCACATATGTGTAACTCAGTACACAGCCAAAGACTCAAGAGGGCCCCTTGGAGATCTCTGAAGTTGAGAATCCTGGACTCCTCTTCAACACTCCTCCCTGTAAATTCTAGCCACTTTGGCCATTCTGCTTGAGTTTCCCTTCTATGAGCTGCATTGTGAAAACTGTCTCCACACAGGAAGGGGTGATCTTAAGGCTCATGTCATTTTTTTTTCTCTCAGGAATCATAGTCTTCATTGTCTGTTGTCTAGTATATGGAAAATATTGTTTCATATCATTTTGCCTGTTTTCCTAATTGTTTAAGGGAGGGTCAATCTGGTTTCTATTACTCTATCATTACTGAAAGCAGAAGTCTTTGCCCAACACTTTTGAGAAAAAAATTATACATCTGGAAGATCTGAAAGTCTGAAAAACACTGCTATAGACCTTTTAACTCTCTTCAAAACCATCCCAGAAAAAAAAATCCTTTATAATGTAGGATTTGACCAATCTACATCAAAATTGCACAATTTCCCCTCCTTGAACTTAAAGACCAAGAAAGGTGGGGAAAGGAGAGAGAAAAAGGAGAAAGGAAACATGAAGGTGTTCTCTCCTTGCTGTGTTTGAATGTGTGTGTCTCCCCTGAATTCATAAGTTGGAACCTAAGACCTGATGTGATAGTATGAAGAGGTGGGGACTTTAGGAGGTGATTAAGACATAAGGGATCTACCTTCATGAATGGGCTTAGTGCCCTTATAAAAGAACTAGCTAGGCCCTTTTAGACCTTCCATCTCTTATTTATGTGAGGACACAGTATTCTTCCTTTTTTGCCCCCTTCCACCATGTGAAGATGCAGCAAGAAGATGCTATCATGAGGCCGGACACAGTGGCTCACAGCTGTAATCCGAGCACTTTGGGAGGCAGAAGCGGGCGGATCACTTGAGGCCAGGAGTTCGAGACCAGTCTGGCCAACACAGCAAAGCCCCATCTCTACTAAAAATACAAAAATTAGCTGAGTGTGATGGCATATGCCTGTAATCCTAGCTACTTGGGAGGCTATGTCATGAGAATCACTTGAACCTGGGAGGCGGAGGTTGCAGTGAGCTGAGATCATGCCACTGCATTCCAGCCTGGGCAATAGGGTGAGACTCCATCTCAAACAACAAAGAAGGTGTCATCATGAGAGCAGAGAGCAGCCCTTACCAGACACCAAATTTGCTAGTATCTGTATCTTGATCTTGGACTTCCCAGCCTCCAGAACTGTGAAAAAATAAACTTACCTTCTTTATAAATTACCCGGTTTCAGCTACTTTGCTATAGCAGCACAAATGAACTTGGATACTCCCCAGAACAAGAAATTAATTCTGCCTGACTTAGAGGCAGCGTAATTGTTGACAGCACAGGCACAGGAGCTAACTGCCTGGGTTCAAGTCCCACCTCTGCCATTTACCAGTTTTCCTTGGGCTTGTTACTTGACCACTCTGTGCTTCAACCTCCTCATTTGTAGAATGTGATGATGGCACTATTAGTGCCTGCCTCTTAGGTACTAATATTAGGTACCATCTTAGAGTTGTTATGAGAGTTAAATAAATTAATGTTTTTTGGTTTTTGAGATGGAGTCCCGCACTCTCGCCCAGCCTGGAGTGCAGCGGCATGATCTCGGCTCACTGCAACCTCTGCGTCCTGGGTTCAAGCGATTCTCCTGTTTCAGCCTCCCAAGTAGCTTGGATTACAGGCACACACCACCATGCCCAGCTAATTTTTTTCTATTTTTAGTAGAGACGGGATTTCACCATGTTGGCTAGGCCGGTCTCAAATTCCTGACCTCACGTAATCCACCCTCCTTGGCCTCCCAAAGTGCTGGGATTACAGGTGTGAGCCACCATGCCTGGCCAGTAAATTAATGTTTGTAAAATACTAAGGACAGAGAATGGTACATAGCAAGCACTATGTAAGTGCTTGATTAGAAGTATGCATTTTTTTTTCATTAAAGAAGTAACACATATTTAGTGTAGACATAGAAGTTTACCAGGGTGGAGAAGTGTGGCCTGCTGAGGCTGTCTGTCGTCCAAGATACCTCTTAGGTTGGATTTCCTTAATACAGCGTATTTGCTCAGGCCTAGCTCTCAGTCTTGCAGGTGTGGGAGAAACAAAGCTTGCTGTGGTGGCTGGATCAGATCTATCAAAGGCAACTTCCATCTCTATAGTACCAACCACTGGGAGGCCCCAGCACGACTGTGTATTCAGCAATGCTCTCTGCCCAGTGAAAAATTTACAATTTCTTTATTGGGCAAAAATAACCACACAAAACTGGTCATCTCTGCTTTCTACAACTCAAGTGGCCATGTAAAATTTTCTTTAACAAACATGTTTTATAACAACTAGTTAAACAGTTATGAGTTTTATGGTTTAAAGATTGTATTTACAATCTGTGTAGTCCTACAGCAGTATCTCTCAGAAAGCCATGTGTCTTCTCATTAAATATTGCTGAACATGAGGAAAGAATGAGCAACTGTAACATAATCAGGAAAAATTTATATATATATTATTTCTTACTTTTTAAAAATTATGGTAAAATACTCATAACATAAAACTTACCATCTTAACAATTTTCAAGTGTACAGTTCAGTGGTATTAACTACATTCGTACTATTGTGCCATCACCACCATCCATCCAAAAACCTCTTTTAGTCTTGCAAAACTGAAACTGTACCTATTTAATAATATCTCCCTATTCTTCCCTCCACCCAGCCCCTGGCAACCCCCATTATACTTTCTGTCTCTGTGAATTTGACTAATCTAGGTACCTCATATAAGTGGAATCATAAGGTATTTGTCTTTTTGTGACTGGCTTATTTCACTTAGCATTGCATCTGCAAGGTTCACCTACGTTGTAGCATGGGTCAGAGTTTGCTTCCTTTCTAAGACTGAAGAATGTTCCATTGTACGCATGTATCACACTCTGTTCATTCATTTATTCATCAATGGACACTTGGGTTGCTTCCACTTTTGGCTATTATGAATAATGTTGCTGTGAACGTTGGTGTACACATATCTCTTTGAAACTCTGTTTTCAATTCTTTTGAATATATACCCAGAAGGCAAATGGCTGCATCATATGGTAATTCTGTTTTTTAATTTTTTGAGGAACTGCCATTCTGTTTTCCACAGTGGCCGCATCATTTCACATTCCCAAAAACAGTGCCCAAAGGATCCAATTTCTCTACATCCTACACAACACTTGTTTTTTTTTTTTATTTATTTATTGATAGTAGCCATCCTAAAGAGTGTGAGATGATATATCATTGTGGTTTGATTTGCATTTCCCTCATGATTCCTTTCTTTTTTAAAAAACAATTAAGAAATAGCTTACATACAGTTATAAGATAAAGTGTCATATCTTACCAGCATGGCAGAATGAAATATTACACATGCATATACCTGTGAAACCACCACCAGATTAAAGTGTAGAACATTCCCAGCATCCCAGAAGGCTCCCTCATTCCCCTCCCAGTCAGTAAGCTCTAAGATAACCACTCTTCTGGGGCATGTATAGCTTTCATCTACCCTGTGGCTTTTGCCCCACCAGACCAGTTTCCGACAATGCCCTTGGCATATTGTTCTATTACAGTCATAGCAATGTTAACATTCTACATAACCTTCTCTTCCTTATCTTTCTGAGAGGGCAATTTCAGTGCAGTATTTAAAATTCTCCAGGTACTTATGTCCTCCAAATTATTTCCCCTCTCTTTACAGGTCTTCTTATCAAATTCAATTGTGACTTCACACTTCTGTAACCAAGATTTGTTTGATTCTACACAGGTTTAGCAGCTGATGTCTTCCCTCAGAAGTGGAATTACATTTACCAAGCTCATGAGACTGAGATGGAAAATCGGAATGTCAATGTATTCGTTGATAACATGAAATATAATTGTTAAGCAGACTGACATCTGCTCAGCAAAACCAGCACATTCTTTCCTGAAGGCAGGTCCAAGTGAAAAGTCAAATTACACAGAGGATGGCTTGGTGAGCATTTAATCATTCAGCATGACCTACTAAAAGACAATTACATGTCAGGGACTGTGCTGGACATTAGGTGGAGAATAGTGAATAAGAAAGGGCTCTGTGCTTGTGGATCCTAAAGTGTAGGAAAAAGACAAGTCCTGAAAATATAATCAGACTCGTAGGTTAAAGAAAAAAAAAATTGCATATCTTAGACTCTGCTTCCTCCCTGGATCCACTAAAATAACAGTATGGGGATTTTTTTAAAAAGGCAGTGCATTCAGACAGGGGTCAGCAAACTATGGTCCGCAGGCCAGATCCAGCCTGTTGCCCGTTTATGTACAGGCTAAGAATATTGTCCACATATTGTCTGTGGCTGTTTTCATACTTCAATGACAGGGTGGAGTGGATGCAATGGAGACCATATGACATCCAAAGCCAAGAATGTTTACTATCTGGCTACTGAGAAAATTTGCCAATCCCGGTTCTTGAGCAGCACTGTTCAATGGAACTTTCTGCAATGATGGAAATGTTCTGCACTGTCTGATGCAGTAGCCAATCACTACTTTGTGTGGCTATAGAGCACTTGAAATGTGACTAGTGCAATTGAGAAGCTGAAAGTTTATTTTATTTTTATTTATTTATTTATTTATTTATTTATTTATTTATTTATTTATGTCTGAGACAGAGTCTTGCTCTGTCACCCAGGCTGGAGTGCCAGTGGCGTGATCTTGGCTCACTGCAACCTCTGCCTCCTACACTCAAGCAATTCCCCTGCCTCAGCCTCCCAAGTAGCAGGGATTACAGGCACTCGCCACCACACCCGGCTAATTTTTGTATTTTTAGTAGAGATGGGGTTTCACCATATTGGCCAGGCTGGTCTCAAACTCCTGACCTCAAGTGATCCACCTACCTTGGCCTCCCAAAGTGCTGGGATCACAGGTGTGAGCCACTGTGCCTGGCCTATTTTAATTAAATTTAAATAACCACATGTGACTAGAGGGTACTCTATTGGATAGCAAGCTGCAGACTACAAGACAAAGGGTATCTGGCTTGAGAGACACCAAGCATAGTGAAAGATAGGGGCTTCGGACTGAAAGCAGAAGGATTAAGTGAAAGTTCACATAAGGAAGGTTGAGATGCTCTGCCCAGTTGCTACTCGGCCTTCTTTCCCGGCCTAGACTCCAGAATGCTGTCTCTGAGCAAATAATGCTGATCCTAAACAAATAATGAGACTTCTAGGTTAAAAAAAAAAGGTTAAAAAAAAAAAAGACTATTAGCAGGTATGGTGGTATGTGCCTGTAGTCCCAGCACCTCAGGAGGCAAAGGTGGGAGGATCGCTTGAATCTGGGAGGTCAAGGCTGTGGTGAGCCATGATCACTGTACTCCAGCCTGGATGACTGAGTGAGACCATGTCTCAAAAAAAAAAAAAAAAAAAAAAGGAAAAGAAAAACTGCACTGCCCAGGACTATACTCTCTAAGGGAGGATTATCCTCTCCTAAAAAGAATCTAGAAGAATCTTTTCTGGAGAATTTGACCAGTTCAGAAGGAAAGATGTAAAGATCCTGATACTGGGGGCTCCCTAATGAATAGTCATCAAAGCTCATAGTTAATAAACCCTCCTCACATGCACATAGCTTCCAATAACTTTTAGTCTAAGTCTCATCCTTCAATATAAGCAAACAGTCAAAGATCATCATAGATTTTTATTATTTTTTTACTTAGGCTAATACAATGTAAAGAATAGTAGATTTGAGGAAAGCCTGTAATAAATAAGAAAGAGACCAAACAGATAAATAGACTTAGGCAAAGACATATGGAAACCTATTTTATTAAATTAGGAGATCCATGAAGTTGGATTATGAGAAAAATTGTCTTTATTTTCACAAAGTTCAACTCAAACTTAGCATTTTCTTCAATTATGAACATAAACAAGAGACTGTACTGGTATTAGTGTTCCTGTGACTTCATCAGCAATAGAAATCTGGTATTTTCCCATCACATTGCTGTTGATGAAATTATTTCAAAATATCACTTATGTTCATCACAACTTTGAAATCATGGTCATTATTAGACATGTTCCAAATCTTGTAGAAGCACATATGTTATTCTATGACTGATTTGCTTTTTAAATATTTTGATAAATGTACTTTAACATGAATGATTTCTTTTGTAATCCTATATATATAATTTTATTAATTAAAAAAATATTATGCTGAGAAGGCATCCTTGAGCTCCACCAGACAGCAAAGAAGTTCATGGCACAAGAAGGGTTAAGAGCATCTACAATAATGTTCTCTTTAGAACTAAAAGTGGATGGGGAAATGCAGATAATAATCATCAAGCACTATGTGCCAGATTTTAAAATTCACAATTCTGAGAGGTAGGTATTATTATTATTTTGTTAGTTTTCATTAGAATTTTGGAATGCTTATGTTATCATTTCAATGGGATATTTGGAGAGAGAAGAGATGAACTGATGTGCTTAATCAGTCCTCTCAACCCATAACTCCAGCTTCCTTTTGTGAAAATAGTATGTGTACATCATAAGCAAGTTAGAGAAGTGCAATAAGGACAGCAAAAATCACCCTTAACGCCACTACCGGTTTGGTGAACATCATTCCAGACAGTAATCTATGCATACAGACATAAATTTACACATACACACCTAACTTATATAAAGATAAATGTACACGGGACTTCAAAGAGTTTGGGGCAAAGTGAAATTAAAGATAAAAATAGAAAACATAAACTTTATTTCTCAACATAAGTTCTGTCAAGTTCAAGACACTTTTGTAAGTGATGATACTAGCCATTCAGTCCATCCCTAAAAAACTGAGGCCTGGGGATTTAGCCATGTCAATGCCATCTTTTTTACGTTATTAACTGAAGAAAAATGGGTGTCCTTTAAAGATGTTTTGAGATTAGGAAACAAAAAAGACATCAGAAGGAGCCAAATCAGGACTCTAAGGTGGATGCCTAATGATTTCCCATTGAAACTCTTGAAAAATTGACCTTGTTTGATGAAAGGAATGAACAGGAACATTGTCAAGATGGAGGACTCTCTGGTGAAGCTTTCCTGGGCTTTGTTTTGCTAAAGCTTTGGCTAACTTTCTCAAACCACTCTCATAATAAGCAGATGTTATTATCCTTTGGCTCTCTAGAAAGTCAGCAAGTAAAATGAGCATCCCCCCCAAAAACAGTTGCCATGATCTTTGCTCTTGACCAGCCTGCTTTTGTGTTGACTGAATCACTTCCATCTCTTGGTAGCCATTGCTTTGATTGTGCTTTGTCTTCAGGATTGTACTAGTAAATGTTTCATCCCTGTTACAGTTCTTTGGAGAAATGCTTCAGGATTTTGATCTCATTTGTTTAAAATTTCCATTGAAAGCTCCGCTCTTGTCTGCAGCTGATCTGGGTGCAAGACTTTTGGCACCCATCAAGTGGAAAGTTAACTTTAATTTTTCAGTCAAAAAAGGAGCAAAACAGGCCAGGCATGGTGGCTCATGTCTGTAATTGCAGCACTTTGGGAGGCCAAGGCAGGCGGATCACGAGGTTGGGAGATCAAGACCATCTTGGCTAACACAGTGAAACCCTGTCTCTACTAAAAATACAAAAAAAAAAAAAAAAATTAGCCTGGCATGGTGGCGGGCACCTGTAGTCCCAGCTACTTGGGAGGCTGAGGCAGGAGAATCACGTGAACCCAGATGGAGCTTGGAGTGAGTTTGCAGTGAGCTGAGATTGCGCCACTGCACTCCAGCCTGGGCGACAGAGCAAGATTCTGTTTCAAAAAAAGGAGAAAATAAATGGACAGAAATTGTCCCTGAGGAAGCCCAGACATTGGATTTACTAGCCAAAGACTTTAAATCAGCTATGTTCAATATGCTCAAAGGACTAAAGGAAATCTTGGACAAAAAACTAAAGGAAATCAGGAAAACAATGTGTGGAGCTACATAGACATTCTGGAGCTGAGAAATATAATAATGAAAATGAAAAATCTATTCCCTGGGCCTCACCTAGTCTAATTACATCAAAATCTTTGGAGGTGGTACTCCAACATCAGCATTTTCCAAAGCTCTGTCAAGGTTGAAAACCTCTGTCCCAGGGATTCTGTTTTAGGAGGTCCAGGGCTGTGAATGTCAACCACAGAGGCACATTAGCATCACCTGGAGAGCCTTAAAAAATGCTGATGTTCAGACCCCTCTCCAGACCAATTCAATGAGAATCTTTGAGGGTAGGCACTGGGTATTTAATCAAGCTTCCCTTACAATTTTTTTTTTTTTTTTTTTTTGAGACACGATCTGGCTCTGTCACCCAGACTGGGGTGGTGCAGTGGCATGATCTTGGCTCATTGCAGCCTCTGCCTCCTGGGCTCTAGCCATCTTCCCACCTCAGCCTCCTGAGTAGCTGGGATTACAGGTGTGTACCACCATACCTGGCTAATTTTTTGTATTTTTTTTGTAGAGACGGGGTTTCACCATGTTGCCCAGGCTGGTCTTGAAGGCCTGAGCTCAAGCCATCTTCCTGCCTTGGCCTCCCAAAGTGCTGGGGTTACAGGCACAAGCCACTGTGCCTGGCCTTCCCTTAAAATTTTGATGACCAGCCAAGGCTAGAAACTTGGAGAATCTCTTGCTGCTCCAGTCCTTCATATCTCCAAAAGCCTTTTTCAATTGAAATGCCAAGAGTCCCAATATGTAATGCAGATACATTAATCACGTTTGCTTATTCTCAAGTCCATTGATGAGAATGTTGAGATTGGATTAAATTATTATTGATTTCAGACTAAAAAATTATGGAGTACCTGCTGGGTGCCAGACCCTGGGAATACAGCAGTGTACAAAACATCCACAGCCCCTGCTCTCATGAAGCATTTGTTCTAGCACAAAAAATTTACATAATTATGACAAGCAGTAAGAGAAGAGACAAGAGAATGGAAGATTGGGGCATGAGAGCTGCTATTTTGGATAGGGTGGTCAGGGTATCCCTGAGTAGCTGACATTTGAGAAGAGGTCTGAAGGAAATGAGAGTAGTCCAGTACTGTGGGATACCTAAGGGAAGAACTGTTGATTTTAACAAAAGTATTTGAAATGCTCTTGTGGTTTGTTTTTTGTTTGTTTGTTTTTTGAGATGGAGTCTCGCTCTTTTGACAGGCTGGAGTGCAATAGTGTGATCCTGGCTCACTGCAACCTCTGCTTCCTGGGTTCAGGTGATTCTCCTGCCTCAGCCTCCTGAGTAGCTGGGATTACAGACACCTGCCATCACCCCTGGCTAATTTTGTATTTTTATTAGATACGATGTTTCTCCATGTTGGTCAAGCTGGCCTCAAATTCCCTACCTCAGGTGATCCACCCACCTTGGCCTCCCAAATTGCTGAGATTACAGGCGTGAGCCACTATGCCCTGTTGAAATGCTCTTGGTTTAAGGATGACAGTCTCACTCTCACAGCAGCCAATGTCTTCCTTTCATTGTGGGTACCTCTGTCTCTCTCTCTCTGTTTTTGTTTTTTTTGTTTTTTTGTTTTTTGAGACAAGGTCTTGCTCTGTTACCCAGGCTGGAGTGCAGTGGTGCAATTATAGTTCACTGCAGGCTTGACCTCCCAGGCTCAAGTAATCCTCCCACCCCAGCCTCCTGAGTAGCTGGGACTACAAGCGCACATCACCACGCCTGGCTATTTTTTAAAGTTTTCTGTAGAGACATGGTCTACCTATGTTGCCCAGGCTGGTCTCAAGCTCTAGAGTTCAAGTGATCCTCCCATCTTAGCCTCCCACAGTGCTGGGATTACAGGTGTGAGCCACCGTGCCTGGCTTTGGGTACATCTCTTATCTGAGTCCGACCAACCTGGTTCCTCTGCTTTTCACTACCTGTGTGAACTTTGGGCAAGCCACATCATCCGTAACAGTCTTCATGTCTTCAACTGTAAACTGCGCATAGCAGTCATAACCATACCTACCTCACAGTAGGGTTGCTGAGAAGGGAAAACAAGTTAGGGAAGTGTAGTGCAATGATTAACAATGAGAGTGCTTGGGTCAGCACTCATTCAAAGTGCTGGGGTCAGCCCACATTCGAAGTCTGGCTCCACTGTTTTCTAGCCATATAACCTGTGGCAAATTATTTAGCCTCTCTGGGTCTTTGGCTTGTGTGGTAGGCACAATCATGGCCTCCCAAAAATGCCCATGTCCTAAAACCAAACCTATGAATATGTTAGGTTACATGGCAAAAGGGAATTGAGGCTGCAGATGGAATTAAGACTGCTAATCTGCCGGGCATGGTGTCTCACGCCTGTAATCCCAGTGCTTTGGGAGGTTGAGGCAGGATCAATTGCTTGAGCCCAGGAGTTCCAGACCAGCCTAGGAAATATGGCAAAAGCCCAACTTTACAAAAAAAAAAAAAAAAAATTAGCTGGGCATGGTGGCACCCACTTGTAGTCCCAGCTACTTGGGAGGCTGAGGTGGGAGGCTTGCTTGAGTCCTACAGGCAGACGGAGGTTGCAGTGAGCCAAGATTGTGCCATTGTACCCCACTCTGGGTGACAAAGCCAAACCCTGTCTCAAAAAACAAAAACAAAACCCTCCTAATTGCCTGACTTTAAGGCAGGGAGAGTATTCTGTGTTACTCTCTGGGTGGACCCAGTGTAATCACAAAGGTCTTTAAAAGTGGAAGAGGGAGGCAGGAGAGGAAATTCAGAGAGAAGAAGATGCGACTGCAGAAGAACAGCTGGAGTGATAAGAAAGACTTGATCATTGTTGCTGGGTAGATGAACAAGGTCACTAGCCTAGGAATGCAGGTAGTCCTGGGAAGGAATGCAGCCCAAGGTGCCCGTGTAGACTTGTAACCAGCAGAACTGTAAGATGACACATTTGCATTGTTTAAGCCACTAACTTTGTGGCAATTTGTCGTAGCAGCAATAGGAAACTAACATGGCTTATCAATTGAAAATGGGCAAAATGATACTATTGGTGATAGTTGTTGTGAAACCTCAGTTCTTATCTTCTTAGTTTAAAATAATTTAACCAGCCGGGCACAGTGGCTCACACCTGTAATCCCAGTACTTTGGGCGGCCGAGGCAGGTGGATCACTTGAGGTCAAGTGTTTGAGATCAGCCTGGCCAACACAGTGAAACCCTGTCTCTACTAAAAATACAAAAATAGCTGGGCATGGTGGCCTGAAATTCCAGCTACTTGGGAGGCTGAGGCAGGAGAATTGCTTGAACCCAGGAGGCAGAGGTTGCAGTGAGCCAAGATCGCACCACTGCATTCCAGCCTGGATGACAGAGCGAGACTCCATCTCAAACAATATTAATAATAAAATAAAATAATTTAACCCATTTTCCGTTTGCCCTGAAAATACTTGTGCAGCTGCAGCATTTACCCTGAGATAACTCTCGGGCAGACATCATTCTACAGCATTCTCTTTTTAGTAGTGGTATTTCCATTTACAAAATATAGTGATTCTCGATCACTGAAAATGTCAAATCCTAGAAAACATAGCATTCCTATGCATGATGTTAATTCTGTGTTGAATTTATGGCACCAAAATGGTCTGACAAGGAGGTGACAATGTTTTCAACATTCCACAACGATACTGTTATTGAGGTAGACCACAGAAATGGAAATAAAACTAAGAGGCCATGTGTCATTGTGGAATATAACGAGAATATGGGAGAGGTGGACTCAGTTGATCAGATGCTCTCTTCTTATCCAACTGAGCACAAAAGGCACAAGATTTGGTATAAGAAACTCTTTCGCCACCTTCTAAACATGGCAGTGCTGAACTCCTACATCCTGCTTGAGAAGGACAATCCTGAGGACACGATTAGCCATGTAAATTTCAGACTGACGCTGATTGGAAGAATGCTGGAAAAGCACCCCAAGCCAGGGTGGTAATGTCTTCGAGGTCGTCCGTGCTCTGATGATGTCACACCTCTTCACCTGTCTGGAAGACACTTCCCCAGGAGCATACCACCCACATCAGGGGAACAGAATCCAATTGGTGGCTGCAAAGTTTGCTGCTCACACAACAGGAATGGCAAGAAGATCTGAAGAGAAAGGCGACATTTTTGTGTGGAATGTGATGTTCTGCTTTGTGTTGTTCCAGGCTTTGCAATTCACCAAATGAAAAAAAAAATTAAATACTGATCATCATATACATTTCTGTTACATTAGGATAAGAGACAACTTCTGTTTAGAAATAAATAACTCCGGGCATGGGAGCTCACGCCTGTATTCCCAGCACTTTGGGAGGCTGAGGCTGGTGGATCACTTGAGGCCAGGATTTCGAAACCAGACAGGCCAACATGGTGAAACCCCATCTCTACTAAAAATACAAAATTAGCCAGGTGTGGTGGTGGGCACCTGTAATCCCAGCTACTCGGGAGGCTGAGGCAGGAGAATCACTTGAACCCGGGAGGCAGAGGTTGCAGTGAGCCGAGATCGCACCACCGCATTCCAGCCTGACAGGTGACAGAGCAAGACCTTGCCTCAGAAAAGAAAAAAAAAAAAAAAAAAAAGAAAGAAAAAAGAAATAAATAACTCCAAGAAGAGATTTTATATTTTATTTTCACATTGAAAATCAGTCAGATTTGCTTCAGCCTCAAAGAGCATGATAATGTAAAGTTAAATGAGCGCTGGCAGCCAGCTGCACTTTTTTTTTTTCATAAATGGCAGTGGGTTAAACAAGAGACACACAGCAAAGCAGATGCAGCACAGAGCAATTTATTGCAAAGGAGAAAGAATATTCTGAAAGTTAGGTACAGAGTAGACAGTCCATCCTGACGGGTGATTCCGAGCGGGGAAACTCCCTTTATGGGAGTCTTACCTAAGGGGATAGGAAGAGGTGTTACTAGCAAGCATGTTTTGGATGGTCCTCCGGGTGAACATGTGCAGTAGCACATGCCTGTTCATGCACTGCATGTCTCAGTAGCATCTTAAATCTCCACCTAGGGTTGTGTTTTTTACTATTATAATGAGCAAGGGTCAGTCTGAGGACAGGTAAAATCAAAATGCGCATACTCTTCATAGGAGAAATTCCCTACTGGAGATAGCTTTGCTTGCATGAGCTGGACTAAAATGCAAATGCTGGGGCTTGTTGTGTTGACGATCACAGTCACAGCCATGGTTCCTGTGGCCTGAGGACATGTTACTTCCTTGCCTATCTATCCTTCCTCAGTGTGTACTTCCTAGGTTTGTCCAGAGGGTTATATGAATTCACAGCAATTCCAGGTGCATATAAGTTGTGGTAGCCAAACTAGTGGTCTACCAAAGATGTCCACATCCCAATCTCCAGAACCTGTGAATGTTACCTTACATGGCAAAAGGGATCTAGTAGGTGTGATTAAGGATTTTGAGATGGGGCGTTATCCAGGTGGACTCAATATAATTGAAAATGGAAGAGGGAGGTAGGAGGGTTAGAATCTGAGGAGACATGACAATGAAAGCAGAGGCGAGGGTGTTTGTGTGTGGTGGGGAGAGACTGATTTGAACATGCTACACTGCCAGCTTTGAAGACGAAAGAAGGGGCCACAAGCCAAGGGATGCAGGTGCCTTTAGAACCTGAAAAAAGCAAGGGAATGAGCTCACTAAACACAGCCCTGCTGACACAGTGATCTCAGGAATTCTGACCTCCAGAACTGTAAGAGAATAAATTTGTGTTTTGGGCTGGGTGTGGTGGCTCACTCCTGTAATCCCAGCAGTTTTAGAGGTCGAGGTTGGAGGATGGCTTGAGCTCAGGAGTTCAAAACCAGCCTGGGAAACATGGCCACCCTATCTCTGAAAAAAAATTTTTTTTTATTAGCTGGACATGGTGGTGCATGCCTGTAATTCCAGCTACTCAGGAGGCCAAGGCAGGAGGCTCGCTTGAGCCTGAGAGTTCGAGGCTGCAGTGAGCTATGATCATGCCACTGAATTCTAGCCTGGGCAACAGAGTGAGACCCTGTCTCTGAAAAAAAAAAAAGATGTGTTTTTAAGCCACTAAGTTTGTGGGATTTTGTTATAGCAGCCACAAGAAGCTAACATAATGTTCCATGAATGTTAGCTACTGCCATTAGGTAGACCCTTTAGCGTGATGTCAGGCGCACAGTTGGTGCACTTAGTAAATGATAGTAACAATGAGTAGAATTCACCAGGAGGGGCACACCAGGATGCCTCTACCTTTTCTGCTTGACTTTTGGCATCTTCAGTATCTGAAATTTGAGGTTTGTGTTTTTAAATAAAATTCTAAATCAGTGACTTTGTTCTACCATTCAGGCCTAATTTCACACTTTAATGAATGTTAATCATTTTGTTACAGAGACAGGCAGTGATGATAGGGAACACCCCTCAGGGTGGAAGTCGGATAGCCTGGGCCCGGTGGCAGCTCTGCTTCTATCTGGCTGTGTGACTTAGGTCATCTTGCTTCCCCTCTCTGGGCTTCATTTTCACCATTTAGAAAAGGAGGGAATTAACATCATAATAACTGCCATTTTTTGTATAGCTATGATATGCAACGTATACTTGAAGTTTTTTTTTTTTGAGCCTCACAAAACCTTTGCAAGGTATCACCCCCATTTTAGAGAGGTTAAGTGATTCGCCCAAGGTCAGAGCATTGTTATTCGGCAGAGCTTGGATTTGAAACCAGAGCTCTTTGACTCTTTTTTGGTGAACCCCTTTACCTTTCCCACATTTCTCTGACCTCAATGCCATCTTTAAAGGACAGCTTTGGCCGGGCTCAGTGGCTCACGCCTGTAATTCCAACAATTTGGGATGCTGAAGTGGGCAGATCACCTGAGGTCAGGAGTCCAAGACCAGCCTGGCCAACATAATGAAACCCTGTCTCTACTAAAAATACAAAAATTAGCCAGGCATGGTGACACATGTCTATAATCCCAGCTACTCAGGAGGCTGAGGCATGAGAATCACTTGAACCCAGGAGGCGGAGGTTGCAGTGAGCTGAGATCGTGCCACTGCATTCCAGCCTGGGCGACAGAGCGAGACTCCATCTCTAAATAAATAAAGGATAGATTCATGTGGCTCCTGGTTTTCTCCATAGGTTACCATGAGAACGAGGGCAGGGCTGCAAACAGCCCTAAGACCTTCCTCCAGCCCTCTGCCTTTCCAACGTGGGGACCCTGGAAATGGGTCCAGTTTGTGTGCTCCTGAGAACCTGTGACTAAGCCCCTTGGAGGCTTCCCTCTATCATGACCCATTTCCCATCTTACCTTTTGTGACAGACACTACTAGTTACTTAACCAATGCCTTTACTCCCTTTCTTACTTAGTAACAGAATCCCAGTTTTGTTTGAATGACAATATGCCCAGTTAAAAATACCCTTGCAGCTGGTCCTCTGACCCAGTTCTGACCAATGAGATGTACAGGAAAATCTGGATGAGGCTTCCTTGGAATCTCTTGTCTTCCTCATACAAAGGGGTAGGGAAAACTCATCAGGAACATGCCTTCTCCTCTTTGGTTTTGCTTTTATCCCTACCTGGAATGTAGGTGAGACTTCTGGAAGTGGGGCAGCCATCTTGTGACTATAAGGGTAAGAACCAGCTGCTAAGGATAGCAGATCAGGAAGATAAAAAGAGCTTCAACCCTTAAGGATTTCTCTGAGCCTCTATACCCGCCTGGACTACCTACCACTGGACTTCTTGTTGGGTGAGGGGGAAAAACGGTATCTGGTCAGACTTGTTACATAAAACTCAATGTAATTTTGACTGACAAGTTCCCCAAGACAAGTCTTTTGTCTGTCCTATAGCCCTGATATGTGGTGTTAATAAGCATCTGTGGTGACCCAAAAATAGACTTGGGGATGGAGAGATTGGCTGTGGCTCTGATTCTGAACTTGCTGATCCATCACCTGTTCCATTTGTTCTCTGAACAAGAGTACTGTTAATTACCAGTCCCCTCCGCCAGCCAGAGCACAGGGGGCTGTGTCTGTGTGCTCTCAGAGAAGTTCAAATATAGCTCAGGCTCCTCCACTGCTTTTGCTGAGTGTGCAGCATCTGCAAGTCTGGCAGCCCCAGTGCAGAGTGGGGAAGCTTTTCCTGGAAGGCTAGGGTCTGAACAAGGGGCCAGAAGCCAGGGATGTTGGCAGGCCTGGCTCAAGTAAACAAGATTTCCCTCCTGTGAGGTGGGCATAATACTTTCTAGTTAGTAGATAACCAAACCTGCTTTGGGTCAAATTAAGACCTAGAAGGTGAAGGGACAATGTGTTAGTTTCATTCTTTGGTTACATGCAACAGAAGTGAACTCTGTATAACTGGATAAAAAAAGTTTATTGGAAAAATATGGGATGGCTTACAGAATCATAGGCAAAGCCGAAAAATCAACCTGAGAGCAAAAAGAGTCATACTTCCAGGAGGTCTTGACAGCAGAAACCAGCATTGGAATGACATATTTGGGTTATGAACCCATTCTTCAGTTGAAGGAGGACAGGATGCCTTTACTGGAGTTTTTCTAGATGATCTTGGAGATTGGAAAGAGTGGTTTACCAGAAGTAATGGAGGTTTCTAGTACCCAAAGAATGGTGAGAAGATGTTGGGCAGTACAAATTTTTAAAAAATGTTCACTGAAGATAATATAGAATTGGTCAGGGGCATGGGTTTGGGGATCAGTCTGATCTTACTTAAAATCTTAGCTCTACCCTTTACTGTTTGTCCTTGGTTAAGTCAATTAACCTCAGTTTCCTCACCTGTGTGTGAGGAGAATGAGACATGTTTAAACCCGCTAGAATGTCAGCTGTATTTATGAGCAGGGATTTGTGGGTTCCTTCCTTCCACTCTTATACCCCCAGCACCTAGACGAGTGCATGGCTCATCACTGATATTAATTGAATGGATGAATAAACTTTACATTTGTCCCAAATATTTCTTAGGTAGAAAGCTATTTTGTTGAAAATATAACAAGGTAGGTGCTTGGAGTGAAATGTGAGCATTGCTCCTGCCTCACTGCTTCACTCCGGGGAGGGCGAAGGAGATTCGGGCAGACATTGAGAGAGAGGAACAGATGCACATGCTATAGTCTCTCTACCTGATGCACCCCCAGCAGCACGCCGGCCCACTTACTCACAAGCACGGTCCCTGTGCCCTCATACTCACAAGCTTTAGGTGAAAATAACTAGCTCTCGTTGATGCAGGATGAATCCATCCCAGAAGTCTTCAGGACTTCCTGGCACAATGTTGACGGGTTACACTCTGCTCATAGGTTTAATGTGTTGAGAAGTCTGAAGTCACCACACTCCTACGTTTCACAGTGAACCGTGACATCGTGGCAAGTAGAATAAATTACAGCCCCAGGGAATGCGAGCATTGTTAAAAAAAATACACACAACAGGACTTAACTGGTGGAATGAATGCACATCAATTCTTCAGTCATGTTTTCATCTACCAGTCTTGACAAGATGAAATTCTAAGTCATTTCACTCCCCAGGGCCATTGTAGAAATACAAAGCATAAAAGAAAGAGACAAACCTTGAAGAAATAGGGATGCTGGTACCCATGATCTTTAGCCCCTCCAATAACCAGCATCTCTGCCAAGGAATTTTGGTACCCATAATTGCTAGCCCCTCCAATAATCCTCACACTCACAAGCACCATCGCACGTCACCACCACCACCACCAAGCCCCATGTTGCTGGCAGTGGCGGCAACAACAGTAGCAGCACCAGCTGAAGGTGAACCGCTTCTCCACCTCATCATTTCACCATAAAAATCAGCAGTGACATGGTTACCACTAGATAGCAAATGATACTGGGGCCCCGCTCATGTGCCCACATTTGTTTCAAGTTACAGAAACCAAATTTGAACTAGCTTTAATAAAAAGGGGTTCCTCTTTGCTAAAATCCATCCTTAGGAGGGATTGGGAGCTGGCCTTAGGGCTAACTGGAAAAAGGAATTCAAAACTAAACAGTTTCTCTCTCTCTCCTCTTTTTCCCTCCCCTCTCTCGCCATCTCTTTCTTTGTTTCTCCCTGCATCCTACTGTCTTGTCAAGAGCAGGGGTAGCGGAGGGCTGTTCCAGCTACCCCAAGCCCTTTCCCTCATCTGATTGCAGAGAATAGCTGTCCAAATCATTCAGAGGGTGGTGGGATCTTGACCTGGGGTTTCATGGATCTCTCTGATCCATGAGACAGAGATTGTGAAGAATTTGAAAAATCTTATGGATCAGAATAGTCACAGAATCTCATCTTCTTTCCCCATGATTGGGATTCCTGTACGTGTCTGCAGCCCTTCCTGGGAAGCAGGTGGTGTAAAGTGTGTGTATGTGGGGGGTAGGGGGAAGAGTGTGGCTTTAATGTCATAGAGATCTAGATTCAAACAGTAGCTTTGCTGTGCCTGCCTGGTACATTGCCTGATAGACATTTGATGGTTACTGGCCGAGTGGCTTTAGACAAGTTACTTCACTTCTCTGAGTCTCCATTTCCCCATAAAATGGAGATGACCAGCATACTTAGCAGGCAGAGTTGTGATGATTTAGTCAAGCACTTGGAACATACCTGGTGCTTAGTCAACATTAGTTCCCATGCCCACTTGCTTTTGCAACAGAATCAGCTCTCTGCTGTTATGCCATTTCCAACTTGGCCAGTGGGGTAACCCCCACTCTCACCTAGGGCTATAGGCTAAAGGGAAATGTATCAATATTAAGAAATATTTGTATGAGGCCCTCACTCTTTGCTCTGCTAGCAGTTACATAATCTCAAAGTCATCTCCATTTTTCCCTGCCACCCTGGCTGGCCTCCAGGCAATTAAACATTGATATCGTAGCTATACTTATCTTCTCTTCCCTCTTTCAGCCAAGGCTTGGACATCAATCCTGTCTTTCAAATAAAAAATTTAACCCTCACATTTGTGGAGTTCTTCAGTATATGTAGCACTTCCAAATTCCCTTTTTTGACATACTCATTATAAGGAATTAAAGCAATATAAAAAAGTACAAAGAATAAAGTGAAAAAGTCAAATGATCAAGGTCAACATCACCAGTGAGAAGTCATATAGAGATCACGTGCCCTTTCATGTAATGAATGGGGTGACAAGACATCACTTCTGTGATTTTTCTTCCCCAAAGCCTAAAACCTCAGTCAAATCATGAGAAAACACCAGACAAGCCAAAATTGAGAAACATTCTAAAAGTATATGACCACCACTTTTCAAAAGTGTCAAGGCTATGAAAGGAAAGGAAAAACCAAGAAACTGTCATAGGCCAGAGGAGATGAAGGAGATGTGATATCTAAACACAATGTGGTATTCTGGTTTGGAAAGTGGAACATAAAAAAGACATCAGTGGAAAAATTAGAAAATCTGAATGAAGTATGTATTGTAGTTAACAGCATCATACTATAATAATTACCAAGTTAATGTCTCAATTTTTATACAGGTAGCATGATTGCATAAGATGTTGACATTAGAGGAAGCTGAGTGAGGAGGAAATCAGAACTTTCTGTCCCATCTTTACAACTTTTCTGTAAATCTACAATCATTTCAAAATTAAAAGTTTAAAAACAAAAGTAAAAAGCCAGAAATGAGCATAATTCAAATGGGGTGAACATCACTCCAAACATCTTTCAAAGCATCTATACAGATAGGTAATCAGAAATAATTTCTAAAAATTATTTCATATTATAATACTCTTCTTAAGTTTTGAAGGGTATTTCATTTATTTTACTTGAATTTAATGGAATTTTAGAAACAAATGTAAAGAAAGAATGAACTTTAGGTAACAATTTCTCCACCAAAAGAAATATATGAGCCCCTTAAAGATCCCTCCTGAAAACATTAAGAGGTTGCAGACATTGTTGTTTTTAGCCTTATATATCAATTTTAGATGGTGACTACATGCAATAAAACACTGGCACTGTTATACTCTTTCCATCTCTTCTCCCCAAACTTCCCGTTTCATGTTGCTATTTTTACTATGTCGTTATTTTTACTTTAATGGAGTGAATCAGTTAAAAAGTGCTTTTAGTCCGGGCACGGTGGCTCACGCCTGTAATCCCAGCACTTTGGGAGGCCGAGGTGGGCAGATTACCTGAGGTCAGGAGTTTGAGACCAGCCTGGCTAACATGGTGAAACCCCATTTCTACTAAAAATACAAAAAATTAGCAGGGCCTGGTGGTGCGTACCTGTAATCCCTGCTACTCAGGAGGCTGAGGCAGGAGAATTGCTTGAACCCGGGAGGCATAGGTTGCAGTGAGCTGAGATCGCACCATTGCACTCCAACTTGGACAACAAGAGCGAAACTCCATCTCAAAAAAAAAAAGATTGCTTTTAGCTGTGAATTACAGAAAGCCTGAGTAGCCAGTGTCTTAAATAAACAAGTAGTGAAGAGTTGGGCAGTTGCTGTCACCATTTCAGTGTTTCAAGGATGTCAGGGTTGAAGGGGCTGTGTAATTCTCCTGGGATTTTCCTTTCGATTGCAAAACAACTGCTAAAGCTCCAGCCATCATGTTCTTATTCCACCCAGGAAAAAGGAGAGAATGACTAAATCAGAAAAGGAAAGTTTTCTGTGAATTCCTAGTCTGTATTTCATTGACCATAACTGTGTTATATGCCACCCCTAGCTGCAACAGAAGCTAGGAAATGTGGAATTTTTTTTTTTAACTAGGCACATTTGATGGCCTCAATCAAATTAGTATTTCTTAGTAAGGAAGATGGAAATAACTGATAATTCTCAGTTATTTTTCTTCATTTTATATTTAAGCCTGTTTAGTATTTACCAGCAGTTTTATATACCAAAGATTTTTAAAATATAATTTTTTTAGATCCACTAAAAACATTTAGTGAAATTTTTTTATATCCACTGGATTTTAATTTTTTAGATCCATCTTTATTTTGATCCACGTCTTGGTTGGCAAGATTTTATTGTCAGGAGTAAGCTGAAGCTGGGATCTTGAGAAACACCCACAGTAACCTACCTTGCTCTTCTCTAATATCTCCACTGCCCTGGAAATTAGACTTGAAATGGAAAGAAAGAATCAAGGTGGCCCAAACCTAGCTCCCTTGCCCAGGCAGAAGCTGCCCCTTTAAAAGAGAGAGGAGGCAGAGATAGCTCACTGCTGCCAGAAAAAGGCTTCTGATTGACAGCCAGTGTGCTCCCTGGAGACCTGATGTCATCACCAGTGAGCAACAAGGCATCCAACCGGCAGCCGAACAATGAATTGTTGCTGTGGCCAGGATGGCTCCGTGGCCAGGATGGCTACATGCAGCCTTTGCCCAGCTGAATTTTAAAGTCGGAGGAACTTATCTTAAGGGTGTTGCTTCTAGTTCATCTAAGGCTACTCAGGGATTCTCACTTGCATATCCTCCAAACAGGGCTGGAGCCACTGGACTTCTCTCCACCATTCTCAGTATCCTTGGAACCACGGTGTTGTGCCTGCGAGACTAGACACAGATTGGTGCCCAGCACTGGAGTCCTTGAAAAGCTCTGCCACCTCCAGGGCTCTAGGTCTGGACTACAGCCTGGCCGTCATGTGCATGTTCTCCCCCAGCCCCCAAGAATAAGATAATACAGGCTCATTGGAGGGGTGGGACATGCAGGGGAAGGAAAGCACAGAAGGCTGGGCATGGTGGTACATGCCTGTAATCCTAGCTACTCAGGAGGCTGAGGCGGGAGGATTGCTTGAGCCCAGGAGTTCCAGTCCAGCCTAGGCAACGTAGCAAGCCTCCATCTCTAAAGAAAACCCCCAAAACAAAAAAATGAAAAATAAAAAAAGCCCACACATACACAGAATAGTATAAAGAATAAAATGAAAATTATACTTAGCAACAATCACTGCTAACATTGTTGTTTTTTTGTTTTTTTTTTTTTTTGGCCAGGGCTTTTTCTGTGCATTTATGTATTTTTAAAGTAAGATATAACTTACATAAACTTGTATAAAGCACACAAATTGTAACTGTACCACTGGCTTAATTTTTATGTATGTATACATCCATGCAACCCAGCAGGCTTCCCAGTTGACGACCCCTTTCCCCTCCAACCTTGATCATTACACCCTGGTCTTTCCTATTTTTAAACTTCATAAAAATGGCACATATGCATTTTTAAAATTAAAATGGGACATAACTTATACATCATTTTACCCATTTGATATATCATGAACATTTCCCGGTGTCATTGTTGTTTCAGAACTTATTTTTAATGACTATGTATTTTATCATATGATCCTACATGATTTATTTAATGTTCCCTAATTCTTGCACATTTAGCTTATTTCAGAATTTTTGCCATTTTAAACAGTACTATGTAGAGCATCTTTTTTACACTTAGTGTTCCAGAGGATAGGATAACAAGGTGGTTCAGAGAATGGGTTTTGGAGTTAAAGAGATCAGGATTTGAGCATCCTGTCACTTACTAGCTACTTGAACTTAACCAACTTACACCACCTTCTTGGGACTCAGTTTCCCCATCTAAAAATGGACTTGACAATACTCCTCACATTGCATGTTGCTATAAGGGCTAAATGAGTTCAGTGTAAGTGCTTAGCATACTGTCTGCACAGAGTGAACACCCTGTAAATGTTAAGCTGCTATTATTCATCTTTGTATTCACTTCTAATTATTTCCTTAGGAGAAATTCCTAGAAGTAGAATTGCTGGATCAAAAAGAGTGCTTGTCTTTAGAATTTTTAAATACAGTCTGCCAAATTGCCCTCCAGAAAAGCCGTGCCAACTCACACAACTACCAGCTGTGCTTGAGAATAGCCTTTCACCACTCCCTCAACAATGAGTATCGGAGGGAAGGAGGGAAGGAAGGAAGGAAGGAAGGAAGGAAGTAGGGAAACAGGGAAGGAAAGAAGGAAGGAAATGAGGGAGGGAGGAAGGGAGGAAGGGAGGGAGGAAAGGAGGGAGGGAGGGAAGGAAGGAAGGAAAAGAAAAAAGAAACTTTGCCAATCAGACAAGGAAAAAAAATATCCTTTGTTGTTTTACTTTCTAATGAGGCTGAACACTTCTTTTTTTCATATGGGCTATTTGTTTTTCTTCTTTTGGAAATTTGCCTAGACAGATCTTTTACTGTTTTTTCTGCTGGGACGTGGGCTGGTGTTTCAATAACTGGACCACTACCCAATTCAAGAAGTCTGTTCCACAGTTCCTGTGACAGGGCTCTGACCTTGGTCCCTGCCCCAAGTTGTCACCTTGGTGTCTACCTGATTTTATGGCTCATCTAGGTTTGGGCTTCTGCCAAGACCCCTTGCCAACCTGAGATATGCAGATGCCCAGAGCAACTAAGAAATCAGTGTCACTTTTTCCTTTAAATAAACATTTGCTCAACATTTGTTTAGAAGAGAAGCTGGATCATGCATGAAGGAACAACTGGGAAGGAAGACCTCTTGTGACAATATTTTGCATCACCTATTACAAGCAATTCAGCTCTGGCCCCAAACTTGCATTACTGGCTTAAAGAAACTAGAGTCCTGTAGTAAAGCATAGCTGTCTTCCTAGAAGGCAGTTTAACATCATCTTCCCTTCTCCAACACTCCAAGTGTTTATTTTAAAAGTATACTTAGCCCCTGAGCAACACAGGTTTGAACTGTGTAGGTCTATTTATGTGCAGATGTTTTTCAATAAATATATTGAAATGTTTTTGAAGATTTGTGACAATTTGAAAAAACCCGCAGAAGAAACATACCCTAGAAATATCAAAAAAAGAAAAAGGAAATATGTCATCAAGGTATGAAAATATGCAAATACTTACCTATTGTTATCATTTACTACCATAAAATATACACATCTATTATAAAAAGTTAAAATTCATCAAAACTTACACACGCAAACAGATGGTGCGTGGCGCCATTCACAGTTAAGAGAAATGTGAACAAATGTGAAGATGCAGTATTAACTTATAATTGCATAAAATTAACTATAGTTAAAAAAAATAGCCAAGTGTAGTGACATACGATTGTCATCCTAGCTACTCAGGAGGCAGAGATGGGAGGATCACTAGAGCCCAGGAATTCAAGGCTGCAGTGAACTATGACCGCACCACTGCACTCCAGCCTGTGCAACAGAGCAAGACCCTGTCTCAAAAAAAGCACAAACAAACAAACAAAAAACCGTAGTACATACGGTACTACTGTAATAATTTCATAGCCACCTCCTGTTGCTATTCCTGTGAGCTCAAGGGTTGCAAGTTTCCACTTAAGACTCTGTGTGCTGCTAATCATCTCTGCATGAGCAGTTCATCTCTCCGGTAAATTGCCTGTGGCAGTAAAAAGTGATCTCACAAAGTTCTTAGGTATTTTTCGCTGTGTTTAGTGCAATGCCATAAACCTTGAATGACATCATGGGACCCATAACAAGTGCTACCAGTGATGCAGGAAGTACTCCCAAGAAGTGGAGAAAAATTGTGATATTATAAGAAGGAGTGGAATTGCTTGATATGTATCATAGGCTGAGGTCTGCAGCTGAGGTTGCTTGCCTTTTCAGGCAGACAATTCATCTTGTAAAACAATAACATAAACTTATGGTTTCAATAAGTACAGTATGGTAAATATATTTTGTCTCTCTTACGGTTTTCTTTTTTCTTTTTTTTTTGAGTCAGGGTTTCACTCTGTTGTCTAGACAGGAGTGCAGTGGCGTGATCTCTGCTCACTGCATCCTTGACCTCCCTGGGTTCAAGCAATCCTCCCACCTCAGCCTCCTATGTAGCTGGGACTGCAGGCGCCTGCCACCATGCTCAGCTAATTTTTTGTATTTTTTTATAGAGACAGGGTTTTGTCATGTTGCCCAGGCTGGTTTCAAGCTCCTGGACTCAAGGGATTGGCCTGCCTCAGCCTCCCAAAGTGCTGGGATTGCAGGCATGAGCCTTGGCGCCTGGCTCATTTTCTTTTCTCTAGCTTACTGTAAGAATACAGTATGTGATACATATAACATACAAAATATGTGTTAATTGTTTATGTTCTCAGTAAGGCTTGTGGTCAGCAGTAGGCTATTGGTAGTTAAGTTTAGGGGGAGCTAAGTTATCCTTAGGGTTTTGACTGCACAGGGGTTGGTGCCCCTAACCCTGACAAAGTACAAGAGTCAACTATATCACCTTCAAATACATATAGTCATAGCCTTGAGAATAAGTCAGGTTAATATAATTTTCTCTATGTCATTTTATTTCTAAAGTTCTTTTAGAGTCCCCGACATGCTTTAACACCTTCTATAGGTGCCCATCTGACTAGTGCCTTACTGGTTCTGTTTGGTTTGTGTAGGGTCTGGATTTCTGGGTTCATCTCTTGCTAAAGAGGTGATCCAGGAGGCAGTGTCATGAAGGGAATGGTATTGAAAACTTGGCTGACAGCCAGGCACTGTGGCTCACATCTGTAATTCCAGCACTTTGGAAGGCTTAGGCAGGAGGATCACTTCAGCCCAGGAGTTCAAGACCAGCTACAGTAACACAATGAGACCCTCTTTCTAAAAAAAAAAAAAAAAAAAAAAAATTTAAGTCAATTGTCTAGGAGTGATGGCTCATGCCTATAGTCCCAGCAACTCGGGAGGCTGAGGTGGCAGAATCCTTTGAATCATCCAGGAATTGAAGGCTGCAGTGAGCTATGATCACACGACTGCACTCCAGCTTGGGCAACAGAGCAAGATCCTGACTTCTAAAAAAAATAATAATAATTTGCTTGGCATGGTGGTTCATGCCCCAGCACTTTGGGAGGCTGAGGCAGGCGGATCACTTGAGGTCAGGAGTTCAAGACCAGCCTGGTCAACATGGTGAAACCCCCATCTCTACTAAAAAAACAAACAAACAAACAAAAAACAGACAAACAAAAAATAATAAAACTTGGCTGTTTTGGAAGAAGATACTATTTCCTCCTATTAAATTGGAGACTATTTTTTTAAAGGAGAAAAAAAGAAGGTTAAGAAAATGAATTATCTAGAATTAACCAAACATGTTAGAGAAAACCTATCAAAGGAGATAAAAGAAGACCTGCATAAATGAAGAAATGTCCTGTTTGTAGATGGTAAGAAATAGCAGTGTAATGGTGTCAATTCATGTAATTATTACCTAATATTTGAGGGAGAGGAATTAGAGAAGCAAATTATAAAGTTTGCATGGAAGAATAAAGTTCCATGAATAGCTAAAAGAACTATTTTCAAAAATAAGAGTAGAGATGGGGATCACCCTACCAGATGTGGACTAATGGGACAAAGGAGAAGAATCCAGAAACAGAACTGTATATGTGGATATTTGGTATGTGATAGAATTGACAACAGAAATCAGTAAGGAAAAGATGGATTATTTTAATGGTGTTGGGGAAAATATCTGGTTGTATGGAAAAAATAAAAATAGATCCTATCTCACAGCACGTAAAACAAACTTCAGCTAGTTTAAGAAGCTAAAACGTTTATAGGCAAATCTGTATGACACTGGGTTAGGGAAACATTTCTTAAGTAAGAAACAAAAAGTCCAAACCATAAAGAAATTGGTGGTTTTCTGCTCTATAAATGACAAAACAGGCAAAGCTAACAAATGATTAACAGACTGGGAAAGGTATTTACAGTATATTTTCAATAACAATAAAAGGATTTAAAATCTAAATTATATAAGAAACTCAGCAGTAAATCAGCAAGAAAAAACCTGGCAACCCAATACAAAAAATAGGCAAACTCACTCTCTGAGAAACTCAATTAGTGAATAAACACATAAAGAGAAGCTCAACTTATCAGCATTAAAGAAAGAAAAATTAAAATAACAATGACATGCTGCTTTATACTCATCAGACTGGCAAAAAGAAAAAAATATAAAATTAGGTGTCGGTTAGGGTGTAGGGCAATGATAACCTGTCTTGTAAATTAGTGTATCTACCCTAAAGAGTAATTTTAAAGCATTTAGTGAAACCAAATATATTTTAATCCATCGTTTTTCAAATTGTGGGCCATGACCCATTACTATGTTGTAAAATCAATTTGTGAGTTGTAATTGACATTTTAAAAAGGAAGTTGAATTAAATAGAATAAAACACATCAGAATACATTTCTAGTAATAAAGATAAGGGTTATTTCATGAAACTTTTGTTTTAACTTGTGTATGTGGAGATTGTGATGTAAAATGTGCTTATTATCATAGGTCAGAATAAAAAAAGTTTGAAAAACAATGTTAACCTACCAACCAGCAAACCACTTCTGCATAGAAACCCTAGTAAAGATATAGGGATGAAGATGTTCATTACCTCATTGTTTATAATAGCAAAAGGCTAGCAACAAGTTACATTAGTCTGAAAACAAATTTTAAAAATGAAGATAAAATTTAACAGTAGTTAAAATGAATAGAGTTAATAATTTAACGCAAATCTCAAAAACAGTCTTGATTGAAGTAGAAGAGGCAACAGAATAAAATATACAGTATGATAGCATTTACATGGGGTTTTTAAAATGCCTTTCCAAAGCAATATTACATATTGTTTGTGAACACACATATATGTAAAGAAAGGTTTTAAAGGTGGCTTGTCTAAGTTCACACATTTAATACATCAGAATGGGTGGCTATTAATGGCATGTAATATGGTTTTGATATTTGTCCCCTCCAAATTTCATGTTAAATTGTAGTCCTCAGTGTTGGAAGTGAGGCCTGGTGGGAGGTGTTTGGATCGTGGAAGCTGATCTCTCATGAATGATTTAGCACCATCTCCTTGCTGATGAGTAAGTTCATGCGAGATCTGGTTGTTTAAAAGCATGTGGCACTTCACCCCTCTCTCTCCTGCTCCCACTCTTGTCATGTGATGTGCCTGCTCCCACTTCACCTTCTGCCATAGATTGTAAGCTTCTTGAGGGCCTCCCCAGAAGTTGAGCAGATGCTGGGACCATCCTTGTACAGTCTGCAGAACTGTGAGCCAATTAAACCTCTTTTCTTTATAAATTACCCAGCCTCAGGTATTTCTCTGTTTTTTGTTTGTTTGTTTGTTTTGCTCTTGTTGTCCAGGCTGGAGTGCAATGGCACAATCTCAGCTCACTCTTCGGTTCAAGCAATTCTCCTGCCTCAGCCTTCCACGTAGCTTGGATTAAAGGCACACTCCACAATGCCCAGCTAATTTTTGTATTTTTAGTAGAGACAGGGCTTCCCCATGTTGGTCAGGCTGGTCTCAAACTCCTGACCTCAGGTAATTTACCCACCTCAGCCTCCCAAAGTGCTGGGATTACAGGCATGAGCCACCGTGCTTGGCGGGTATTTCTTTATAGCAACCCAAGAATAGCCTAACACAGAAAATTGGTACTGAGGAGTGGAGCATTGCTATAAAGATACTTGAAATGTGGACACACCTTTGGATAATGTGTGACACACACTGGATAATGTGCAGAGGTTGGAGGAGTTTGGAGGGCTCAAAAAAAGATAGGAAGATGAGGGAATGCCTGGAACTCCTTAGAGACTGGTTAAATGGTTGTGACCAAAATACCGATAGAGATATGGACAGTAAAGTCCAGGCTGACTAGGTCTCAGATGGAAATGAGGAACTTATTGGGAACTGAAGTAAAGGTCACCTTGGTTACACTCTAGCAAAAAACTTGGCTGTATTGTGTTCTGTCCTAGGGATCTGTGGAACTTAAGAGTGATGACTTAGGTTATCTGGTGGAAGAAATTTCTAAGCAGCAAAGCATTCAAGATATGGCCTGACTGCTTCTAACAACCTATGGCTCAGATGTGGGAGCAAATAAATGACTTAAGTTGGAACTTATATTTAAAAGGGAAGCAGAGCGTAAAAGTTTGGAATATTTGCGGCCTAGCCAAGTGGTAAGAAAAGAAAAGGCCATTTTCAGAGAAAGAATCCAAGCAGGCTGTGGAGCAACCACTTGCTAAAGCTATTTGCATGAATAAAAGGGAGCTAGGTCCTGCTAGTCAAAACAAAGGAGAAAAGGCCTTGAAGGCATTTCTGAGATCTGTGAAGCAGCCCCTCTTATGACAGGCCGAGAGGCCTACGAGGAAAGAATGGTTGTGCCCGGCTGCCCTGTGCCACACTGCACCATCCCAGGAGGTTGCTCCTTGCATCCCCACTGCTCCAGTTCTAGCCTCAGTTCAAAGGGCCCCAAGTATAGAACCAGCTGCTGCATTGGAAAGCACAAGCTGCCATAAGCTGTGGTGGCTTCCACATGACATTAAGCCTGTGGGTGCATGAAATCCAAGAGTGAAGGAGGCTTGGCAGCTTTCCCCTAGATTTCAGAGGATATGTGGAGAAGTCAGGGTGCCCAGGCAGAAGAAGCCTGCTGCAGAGTTGGAGCCCCGACAGAGAGCGTTTACCAGGGCACCACCTAGAGGAGCTATGGGAAGGGGGCCAATACCCGCCAGACCCCAAAATGGTAGATTCACCACCAGCTTACACCCTATGCCTGGAAAAGCCACAAGCACTCAACTCCAACCTGTGAGAGCAGCCCCATAGGCTGCAATCCACAAAGCCACAGGAGTGGCTTGCACCAGAATACACCCCTTGACCCAGGATGTGGGACATGGAGTCAAGGATTATGCTGGATATTTAAGATTTAATGCCTGCCCTGCTGGGTTTCAGACTTGCATGGGGTCTATTACCCCTTTCTTCTGGCTGATTTCTCCCTTTAGGGAAAGGGAAATGGAATTCTATCTTGGAAGTAAATAACTTGTTTTACTCATAGGTGGAAGGAGATGAGTCTCAGATAAGACTTAGGACTTTGGACTTGATGTTGGAATGAATTCCGACTTTGTGGGACAGTTGTGAAGAGATTATTGTATTTTGCAATGTGAGAAGGACATGAGATTTGGGGGACCAGGAGCAGAATGATATGGTTTGGATATTGTCCCATCCAAATCCCAGTGTTAGAGGTGGGGCCTTATTGGAGGTGTTTGGATCCTGGAGGCAGATCCCTCATGAATGGCTTAATGCCATTTCTTTGATGATGAGTGAGCTCACATGGCATCTGGTTGTTTAAAAGTTTGTGGCAGCCAGGTACAGTGGCTCATGCTTGTAATGTCAGCACTTTGGGAGGTTGAGACAGGAGAATCACTTGAGCCCAGGAGGTCTGACCAGCCTGGGCAACATAGTGAGACCGCATCTCTACAAAAACTAAAAACAAAATTAGCTAGGCATGGTGGCATGCACCTGTAGTCCCAGCTACTTAGGAGGCTGAGGTGGGAGGATTGCTTGAACCTAGGAAGATGAAACTGCAGTGAGCTGATATTGTACCTCTGCTCTCTAGCCTGGGCAATGGAGCGAGACCCTATCTCAACAAAACAAAACAAAAAATGTGTGGTACCTTCTCCCCTCTCTCTTGCACATGCTATTGCCATGTGAACATGTCCACTCCTGCTTCACCTTCTGCCGTGATTGTAAGTGTCCTGAGGCCTCACCAGAAGCCAGGCAGACATTGGTGCCATGTTTGTGCAGCTTGCAGAACTCTGAGCCAATTAAACATCTTTTCTTTATAGATTACCCAGCCTCCGGTATTCCTTTATAGCAGTTCAAGAGTGGCCTCATGTAGTGAGGAATGGAAGGTGTAAAATTATGGTATTGCTGGGCTGGGTGCAGTGGCTTACGCCTGTAATCCCAGCACTTTAGGAGGCCAAGGCCCAGGGGATCGCCTGAGGTCGGGAGTTCGAGACTAGCCTGACCAACATAGAGAAACCCTATCTCTACTAAAAACACAAAATTAGTCGGGCGTGTGGCACATGCCTGTTATTGCAGCTACTCAGGAGGCTGAGGCAGGAGAATCACTTGAGCCCAGGAGGTGGAGTTTGCAATGAGATCACGCCATTGCACTCCAGCCTGGGCAACAAGAGGAAAACTCCATTTCCAAAAAAAAAAAAAAAAAAAAAAAAGGAAAGAAAGAAAAAAGACATAAATTATGGTATTGCTGATGGCAGACCATGAAATGAAAAACAGAATCACAAAGAAAATTACTAGTTTTAGAGAATGAGGATGGGAAATAATGTCATATGCTCCTGGAGAGTGAATGTCATATGCTCCTGGAAAGTGAAGATTGGTACAACGTCATCAGAGGAAATTTGCCAAAACTTATTAAAAGCCTTCAAACCATGCAACATTTTGACCCAACAGTTGTCCTGCTAGTGAAGTCATGGATGCGTTCAGCAATCTAATTGCAAAAGTATTTCTTTAAACTTTAACATGACAGCAAAAAACTGGTAACAATTTAAATGTCTAACATTAGAAATTAGTTAAATTATGTCAGCTGTTGTTCAGAAACTTAAAACGATGAGATGGAGGTATTTTTATTGCTGTGAGAAGTTGTTTATGATAGAAAGCTAAGTGGAGAAACAAACAAAACACAGGCCATAAAAGCACTTACAGCATAATACCATCAGAAATATTCGTATATCATATACGGTCAAAAAAACACATCAGGTTTAAAAGTGGTTATTTCTGGGTGGTATGATTATGTGATTTTCAATTTTTTTCTTTGTGATTATTTTAATTTTTTCCCTAACTTTTCTAAAATGTGCAAAAATTATTTTTGTAATAAAATTAGTTTATTTTTATTTGCAAATTGGGCATCGGGGCAGCTGTCCAGATGATTTTTCAAATGGATGGAACTAGGCTAAGAAAAGAGAACCAGGCACAAAATCATCAGGGTGAGCAAGAAGGTTGGAAACAGGGAGAGTGAGAAGCAAGGCCTAGAGAACAGATGGCCTTGTAATGGTGACTTATAGGGGCTCTGCAGTTTGGGGCATGGCCAGGAGGGAGCAGTTAAAAGTGGAGAGTCCTGTCCCTGTCCCCAGACCAGAGGCTAGAGCCCTACCTCCTTTAGGTAGCTTGCCCAGTGGCCTGGACTCCAACATCTCCAGGCCTTAATTCCCATCATTCTCCTGTTTGTTGGGCTAGGAGTGAAGATCCCCTCACGTAGGGATACTGAGCTTTGTCTACCAAGGGAAACCTCAGCTACTGTCCACCTCAGCTGGGGGCAGCCAGAATGAAATAGGGGAGGGTTCCTTGAGGGTCAGTTGTAGGAAGCTGAGCAATAGCCTCAAGATATAAGGGTCCATAAATGAGCTGTGCAAATAATCAGGACTCAGTGATATAGTTTGGCTGTGTCCCCACCCAAATCTCATCTTGAATTGTAGCTTCCATAATTCCCATATGTTGTGGGAAGGACCCAGTGGGAGATAATTGAATCATGGGAAGTGGTTTCCCCCATACTGTTCTCACGGTAGTGAATAAGTCTCACAAGAGCTGATGGTTTAATACGGGATTTCCCTTTTCGCTTGGCTCTCATATTCTCTCTTGCCTGCCACCATGTAAGACATGCCTTTCACCTTACGCCACGATTATGAGGCCTCCCCAGCCATATGGAACTGTGAGTCCATTAAACCTCCTTTTCTTTATAAATTACCCAGTCCAGGCTGGGTGCAGTGGCTCATGCCCGTAATGCCAGCACTTTGGGAGGCTTAGGCAGGCAGATTACTTGAGGCCAGGAGTTCAAGTCCAGCCTGGCCAGTATGACGAAACCCTGTCTCTACTAAAAATGCAAAAATTAGCTGGGCGTAGTGGTGCGAACCTGTAATCCCAGCTACAGAGGAGACTGAGGCAGGAGAATAGCTTGAATCTGGGAGGTGGAGGTTGCAGTGAGCCAATATTGTGCCACCACTGCACTCTAGCCTGCGACACAGTGAGGCTCCATCTCAAAAAATATACATATTAATAATAAATAAATTACCCAGTCTCTGGTATGTCGTTATCAGTAGCATGAAAATGGACTAATATACCCAGAGAAGCAATAGTTTGGAAAAGGTGTTTTAATATTAGTAATCCTGAGTATCAAATGGCCATGGACTTAAATGGCTTTAAACACACACACACACGTTTATTATCTCACAGTTTCTGTGGATCAGAACTATGGGCAGGCTTAGCTGGGCACTCTACTTTTGGATCTCTCACCAGGCTGCAATCAATGCATCAGTCAGGGCTTGGGTCTCAATCTGAAGGCTCGATGAGGGAAACATCTGCTTCCAAGCTCACACAGTTGTTGGCAAGAGTTGGTTCCTTAGAGGCCTTTGAACTAAGGGTCTTACTTCCTAGCTGGCTGCTCACCAGAGGTTGCCATTGGTCCCCCGCAGAACAGCTACTTGCTTTATCAAATCATGCAAGCTAGGAAGGCAATAGAGAGTTGCCAAGGTGAGAAGGCAATAAAGAGAGGAGTTAGCAATGTGGAAGTCACCATCTTATGTGGAGTCTAATCATGGAAGTGACATCCCATCAATTTTGCCATATTTTATAGGTAAGAAGCAAGTTTCAGCTCCTACCTACATTCAGGGGGAGGGAATGACCCAGGGACACCAATTCCAGGAGGTAAGGATCACCTTAGAGTCAGCCACCACAAAGGGCAACGTAGAGAAGGGCAAGCTGAAGGCAGATGGTCTTAGACTACAGGCCGGGAGAGGGATTGCTGGTGATAGGAGGAACAGCCATCCTGGTTTTTCCAGGACTGACCCAGTTACAGCAGTAAAAGTACATCCCAGGAAACCCCTCAGTCCCAGGGAAACCAGAACAATTTGGTCATCCTGCCTAGTGGGACGTGAGATGATTTTCTATAGTGTAACACTAAATACCATACCGGAGAAACTCCCAATTTGGTGCTAGTATGTTTTTTGCCCCCTTGGCATATGAAATAGGAGCTGGGTGCTAGTACGCCTTATCACTTCTCTAAGACTGTCAATCAGACTTAAGCCTCCTGCAGGCCACCGCATCTTTCTATAATTTAATAATTGTTTGTGTTGTATTTATTTATTTGGTTACATTCTATTTGTTGCAAGTGATACTGGTCCTTCATTTATAGTAGTGATATAAAATTTTCATTTCAAATGTATCCAAACAAAAAGCAAACTAATTTAAGGAACAGTAACAAAATAATAATATTTATGGCATATGAATATTGCACAAACTGATGGCCGGGCATGGTGGCTTACGCCTATAATCCCAGCACTTTACGAGGCTGAGGCAGGCAGGTTGCTTGAGCCCAGGAGTTGGAGACTAGCCTGGGCAACATGGCAAAACCCCATCTCTGCAAAAAATTAAAAAATTTAGCTGGGCATGGCGGTATGCGCCTGTAGTCCCAGCTACTCACAAGGCTGAGGAGGATCACTTGGGCTCAGGATGTCATGGCTGCAGTGAGCCAAGATCACGCCACTGCACTCCAGCCTGGGCGACAGAGTGAGACCCTGTCTCCAAAAAAGAAAAAAAAAAGAATATTGCACAAATCAAGAAGGACTATATCATTTTTCCACTCCTGTCCATAATTACTCTCTAACTTCATGTATTCCCACCTGCCCTTCAGTCATCTACACTCACTGCCCTGGCCTGCTTTCCAATTCTCTGACATATGAGGGGCACTCCCACACCTCAGGGCCTTTGAACGTGTTGTTCCCTTTGCCTGTAATACTCTTTCTCCAGACATCTGCAGGAATCCTCCCCCATTCAGGTCTTTACTTGAATGTCACCATCTCATGACGCCTTTCTTGGCCATCCTGCACGACATTATAGACACCTCCCAATTTTCCTCTACTTTATATACTTTTCCCAACAGCGCTTACATCTAAAACACTGTAATTTCTACTTGTTCTCTTCTTAACCCATTTATGCCGGAGGTTGCAATTTTTTTTGTGTGTGAAAAATCAGACCTTGGCGATGACCTTGAACAGTAGGATATAAATAACTCCCACAAGCTTAGCATTCCAATAATGGAACACTAGGCATAAATGGATTGTCTGTTTATCCTTACTAGGTAAGGATGCTTCATGAGGGCAGACATTTCTGTCTGTTTGGGTATTTTCTGAGTTCCTGGGCCTAGAACCATGCCTGGCTCAGAGGTGCTCACTAACTATTACTATTGGCCAGGCGCAGTGACTCACACCTGTAATCCCAGCACTGTGGGAGTTTGAGGTGGGTGGATCACATGAGGCCTGGAGTTCAAGACCAGCCTGGCCAACATAGTGAAACCCCATCTCTATTAAAAATACAAAAATTAGCTGGGTGTGATGGCAGGTGCCTGTAATCCCAGCTACTCGTGAGGCTGAGGCAGGAGAATCACTTGAACCTGGGAGGTGGAGGCTGCAGTGAGCCATGATTGTGCCACTGCACTCCAGCCTGAGTGACAGAATGAGACTCTGTCTCAAAAAAAAAAAAAAAAAAAAAATACTATCCAAGGGCTCCATGGTGTGTGTCAGCCTGATTTAGAGACACAAGGCTGGAGAGATGCCACCACTACCTCACCTTTCTGCCCTATGTGTTTCGTCCACGATCCACAGACTGCCCTACATTTCTTCCTAATGCCTGCTACTTTCTTCCCCAAATCAGAATCAAAGATGCCTGCCATGAAAATCTATATGCAGGGGTTGCTTGGAAAAGCTCTGGCTGGGTGTGGGGTTATTTGGTTTCAAGAAACAAAACGAGGAGGGGGTTTTATTGAAGGAATGCAGGAGAATGTCAAAGAGGTCATGGGCCAGAAGATAGTCAGGTGAGCAGGTGGGTCTACTCATTAGGAGGCTTTTGGTGACAAAAAGCATTTAACAGATGTGTGCCTCTATGCCTGGCTAATTAAAAAAAAAATTTGTAGGCCAGGAGCGGTGGCTCATGCCTGTAATCCTGGCACTTTGGGAGGCTGAGGCAGGTGGATAATTCGAGGTCAGGGGTTCAAGACCAGCCTGGCCAACTTGGTGACACCCCATCCTGTCTCTACTAAAAATACAAAAATTAGCTGGGTGTAGTGACTCACACCTATAGTCCCAGCTACTTGGGTGGCTGAAGCAGGAGAATCGCTTGAGCCCAGGAGGCAGATGTTGCAGTGAGCCAAGATAGCACCACTGCACGCCAGCCTGGGCAACACAGCAAGACTCTGTAAAAAAAAAAAAAAAAAAAAAAAAAAAAAAAAAAAAACACCACAAAAAACCCCGCCTCTTTTGTGAAGCTGGGGAATCTGAGGCCTAAGTTGACACTGAAGCCAGCATTAAAGATAGGTACCTGGCACAGCAAGGAGATTGAGCCCACTAACTTGGTATGAAGTTGGGATGGGTCTGTGGGAGTAGAGACAGAGAAACGTGGAGGAATATCCAGCTTTTTCTGCTGGGGACAATTCCATGTGGAGGTGATCACAGTAACATAATTTATGCAGTATCAAAAGCTCTCTTTATGCAAACCTTCCCTGAATCTTAAGGGCTTGTCACAGTACCTGGAGGGAATGTACCCCTCCTGGAAAAGATATTGCAAATGAATCCCAGTTGAATTCCAAGAGGCCCCTGTCCCAAAATCCTTCCCACCCATTAGCCTTTCCTGACCATCCCAGAGGTTTAGTCTTTATTAGTCAATTATAAGACTCATGGGTGATTTGGACGGGGCCACACATTAACCTATGACTCCATATGAATTCATTTAATTAATTAATTTATTTATTTAGAGACAGAGTCTTGCTCTGTCGCCCAGGTTGGAGTGCAGTCTCACAATCTCGGCTCACTGCAACCTCCGCCTCCCAAGTTCAAGTGATTCTCGTGTCTCAGTCACCCACATAGCTGGGATTACAGGCATGTGACACCACGCCTAGACAATTTTTGTATTTTTAGTAGAGACAGGGTTTCACCACGTTGGCCAGGCTGCTCCTGAACTCCTGGCCTCATGTGATCCACCTGCCTCGGCCTCTCAAAGTGCTGGGATTATAGGCGTAAGCCACCGCACCCGCCTGATTCCATATGAATTCAGTAGCAAAGATAAGGTTTTATACTTATTGATTCCTAGGTCAGAGCACATGGCCCTCCCAGGGCAGAAGAGCTGTTGGGTACAGGTTGGGAGATGAGTGGGAAAGGTCCTTAAACTAGGGCTACTTCTGAGGGGCCAGGTCCAAGTAAGACTGTGGATGATGATGATGGCTGCCATTTATTGAGGTGTTACTATGTGCTATGTACAATTTTAATGCTTTATATATTTTATCTCCCAATTACTCTATGAAGTATATTATTTTCTCTGTTTTATAGATGACCAAATTAAAGCTCAGAGAGGTGAAGTGGTTTGCCCAATGGTACACAGTTAATGACTTTCAGAGGTCAGATTTGAACCCATGACTATCTAACTTAAGTTAAATGGGTCAGAGTTGGGAGGGCTTTCAGCAATCATCCTATCCCATCCCTCTTCTGACATGTGGGGAAGCTGAGGCCCAGAGGGAGAGAGTGGCTTCCCCAAGATCGCAGTATAAACCTGTAGCAGAGCAGATTTTAATCTTGCACTAGGTTTCTAGACTCCAGCCATCTCCTTCTTCTGGGCTGGGTGGCATCAAAGGACAGGTTTAGATGTCAGGGTTGCTTGGTCGGCGGGAGGAGGTGTGCAGTAGAAAAAGGTTGTGGTTCCTGGAAAGAAGAATCCACCTTTTCCACCCAGCCAGAGCCTCCCTTGGCTCAGGAGAGAAAGTGACCAGCTTGGGAAATGGCAGGTGGTTATTTTGGGTAGCCTAGCCTACTTTCCCATTCCCAGGAGACTGGCGGCAAAGCGTGCTCCCACCCTGAGGGTGGTCCCAAGGGGGATTCTGAACCTAATCCATGTTACTGAAGTCACAGATAACAGGAAGCTTGTAGGTAACCCTGGCTCAAGTAACACATTTATACTGTAATTATTTACTAACCATGGATACTAACTCCTTTTTTAGGTGAAAAAAATGTACTTAAAATTATCTTATTCCGAACAATACACGCTCATGGTAAAAAAAAAAAATTCATGTGCTAGAGAAGGGCATAAAGCAAAAGACACTGACTACTACCTAGAAGTTATCAGTCTTATGTACCTGAGGAAATCACCATTAATAGCTTCCTGTGTATGGCTCCTGAAATCTGTGTGCCCATTCAAAGATTTATATTTAAATACCTACATACATATGTATTTTGGACACAGATGGGAGTGTACTATACATACTGTTCAGACATCGCTTTCTTATTTCATTATATATCTAGGCTATCAGTGCCAAACCCATCTACCTCGTTCATTTTAATGCGATAGAATTCCCCTATATGGATGTATCATAGTTTATTTGATGAGTACCTGGCTGATTTTCAATCCCTTGCTATTATAAACAATGCTACAAAACATTCTTTATACATTATCTTCCTGCATATGTGCAAATATATATGTAAAATGTACAATAAATTCCTAGAAGTAGAATTGCTCTGTTCAAATGGTGAATTGCTAAGTTAAATGGTTTGTGAATTTAAATATTTTCATAGATACTAACAAATTAATCTCCAAAGTTTTCATCAATTAATATATACTCTCACTAACAATGTGTGACTGTGTCTATTTCTCCACTCCCTTCCCCGTACAGTTTATTTTCAAGCTATTTCTTTGTTGCACTGATGGGTAAATAATGATGGCTTGCATTTGTTTTAATTGACATTCTGTTAATAGTGAGAAATGCTGAATAACTTTTTGCTGTTTATATGTCATTTGTATTTTTTTTCCTGTGAATTGCCTGTTAAGAGCCTTTCTCCATTTCCTACAGGAGTGATGGCCTTTTTTGTACTGTTTTGTAAGTGCTGTTTATATATGAAGGGAATCCAACTTTTTCTGGCCTTTAAAAGAACTTACCAGGCCAGGCATGGTGGCTCATGCCTATAATCCCAGCACCTTGGGAGGCCAAGGCTGTGGAATCACGAGGTCAAGAGATCGAGACCATCCTGGCCAACATGGTGAAACCCTGTCTCTACTAAAACTACAAAAATTAGCTGGCACAGGTGTGGTGGCACGCACCTGTAGTCCCAGCTACTCAGGAGGCTGAGGTAGCAGAATTGCTTGAACCAGGGAGGCGGCGGTTGCAGTGAGCCGAGAGCGCGTCACTGCACTCCAGCCTGGCACTAGAGTGAGATACCATCTAAAAAATAAAAAAAAAACAACAACAACAAAAACCAACCAAACAAAAAAAACTTACTGTAGTTTTAGAATGTTTTGGGATTTGATAGGGCTCCTGATCACTCATTATCCTTCCCCACTTTCCTCAACTGCACATTTTCCTAGCAATTTTCCATGTGAGCTGTATAATTAGCTTGCCTAGTTCCAAAGGTCCTTTTCCAAACTTTTCCATTATTTCTAAAACTTTTTTGCATCCATTATCCCCTTTAGCTTTGAAACCACTGAATGAGGTCTGCGGGCTTATTTTCCAAATGAGGAAACTGAGACTCAAATGGGATGTGGCTTGGCATTGCATAAGGTCACACAGGGGGTTCCTGATGACCAGAATCCACCCCTACTTTGAGGCCCCTGCCTCTTCTTCCATTTTGTGAGCATGCGTGTATGAGCATTTGGGGATGAGTGTGTTTAAGAGTGTGAGAACGTGTGTATGAGTGTGTATGAGTACACGTGTGTGTTGGATGAAGGTGGGCTGAGGAGAGTGGCAGTCCTTGCTACAGGGCTCTTACAGCTTTGTAAATTGGGGCAGCCCAAATCAGGTCTGCAAGAAAGCCCGACTTCATTCTGATCTCTTTCTGTCTCCAACCATCTCCCTCTCTCTCTCCTGTTTCTGCCTCTGACTCTTCCATTCCCTGTCTCTTTGTGTCTCTCTGTTACAGTGTCCCATGTCTCTTTCTTAGTTTCTGTCTCCTTCTACCCTTTCTCTCCTTCTTTCTCTGTCTCTGTCTGTCTCTTGTCCACAGTAGTGGCTTATTGGGGTGGACATCACGCCCCATACCTAGTTCTCTTTTTTCTTTTTCTTTTAAAAATAAGGCCAGACCCCTCACTAAATAGTAAGTGAGAGACAAATGGTGGAGAAGTGAAGAAGTTCTGCTCCACGGCTTCCCGATAGGTGCGTCCCCAGAGGGAGAACAGGGACTAGAAATGACAGGAAGACCTGTCAGTGCCAAGGGGTCTGGCTTTGGTCTGTCAGTGCCAGCGGGTCTGGCTTTGGCCTGAAGTGCCAGGGGGTCTGGCTTTGTCCCAGCTCTGCCTGACCCTCTTGATGACCCAGGACAGGCCTCTGCCATTTTAAGGCTTTGGAATGTCCCCTGACCTGCTACATAACTGCACAGCTCCTTGCAGGTTAGGAAGTGTAGATGCCCCCAGAATCTCTGCAAGAAGGTAGGGCAAGGGTGCTCTACCCACTTTATGGGTTCAGACAGGGCATAGGCTTTGTCCAAGGTCACACAGGAAGGTGATGGCAGAGGCACTTAATGGCCTCTGCTATGGATACGGCCTCACCAGCTTCTAGCTCACGGGTGGCCCTTAGTTAAGTGCTGATGAGAATTTGCTGAATCATAGTGACCACAATGATGTGACAATAATCGTTAATATAGTGAGCACCTACTATGTGTTAGGCAATACGTTAAGTATTTTATATGTGCTATCCCACTTAAATTTCTACCCCATATCCCAAGCCCTATCAGGTAGCTAAATTATCATCTCCATTTTATAGATGAGAAAACTCATGCCTGCGAGAAATAACTACATAGTTACTAAATGCCAGTGAAATCAAAAGGGAGGGAGGGAGGGAGAAAGGGAGGGAGGGAGAGATGGATGGATGGATGGATGAATGGATGGATGGATGGATGGGTAGATGAAAGAATAAATTAATGGTTAGGTAGGTAGTTAGGGGATTTGGAGTTTATAACAGATTTTAATATCTCTATCCCTATTAGCTCTAAGGCATGTGTTAGCCACTTAAAGATTGAGATTAATCCAAGAAAATATGAGTCCCCTCTCAAGCTACCAGTCAACATGGACAAGTTCACACAAAGCAACATTCACACACAGTCAGGGATGCATTCACACTGACCAGAATGCAAAGAGACACATACAAGCACAGGTATTACAGAAACCTTACACCGACACTCGAATACGGCTAACTCAACTCAGTTACACATAGACACCAATATACTTAGAGATAAGGCAAACACACAGAAGGACACACCATCAACAGAAGACACAAACACAGCACAGAACCACATGGAAACGGGAACACATGGCTCATGTGCACACAGAGACAGGCACTGTCTTTCTCTGTCTTTGTGTGTGTGTGTGTTTGTGTCTTTCACCCACATACATACCCACATATCAGTACATGCAAAGACCAGGATACATATCACATTCGAAACTAGACTGGACACATTTAACACGAGGACATGCACCTTGAAAGGATGTATTCAGAAACAAGGTTATTGCCTCAAAGACAATGACACAGATATGCAGAAATGCTTATCTATCAGGGGCATGCACATTAGCAGGGAAGTTTTACACACACACACACACACACACACACATACATACACACACACAGAGCAGGCAGAACACAGACAAGATCAGTCTTTCTCTCTTGGACAAAACTGCAAATAGGACCCCCTCCACCCACTTGAAGCTGCACACACATGTACACAAATGCACTGCAACTCTCTTGGACAAAACTGCAAATAACTAACTACATTCCAGCCACTTGTCACTTCTCTAGATGAAAGCCACTCAGCTGGGTCTTGCAAAATATGTAAAATTTAAGGGGCACTCCCCTGAAGGCTTCAGCTTAGGGAAAGGTGCCTGAAGAGGAGGGCTCCATCTGTATGTGCTGTTTCTCTTGATGCTCAGAGCTTGGCAGTGTCTTTGTTCCTCCTTTTCCTTCCCAACCCTCACCCCATCCAGTCTGTCACCAAGTCCTGCTCAAGTGATCTCTGGAACTTTCAGGCCCAGCCCTTTCCTTAGCCGAGGCCTTGTTACCTGCCATCCATGTCTCAGCCTCCCCCAGCCATGGCCTCCTATCTGGCCTTAGGACCCTTGGTCACTCAGCCTCCTCCACTTCACCTTTCCACCAGGACATCCTTTCTCAGCCATCTTCCTCTGCCAGGAGGCAAAAAAAACAAGCAATGGATTTTTGGTTCAAATCAGGACTTACCTGAAGAGAAGGGGCAAGGCACTCTCTCAATTCACGCAAATCCATCCCTCTCAGAGCAGCCCCAGAGTCATTTTATTTTATTTTTTTGGAGACAGAGTCTTGCTCTATCCCTCAGGCTGGAGTGCAGTGGTGCAATCTCAGCTCACTGCAACTTCCGCCTCCCGGGTTCAAGTGCTTCTCCTGCCTCAGCTCCCCTGAGGAGCTGGGATTACAGGCACCTGCCACCATGCCCAGCTAATTTTTATAATTTTCATAGAGACAGGGTTTCTCCATGTTGGCCAAGCTGGTCTCAAACTCCTGACCTCAGGTGACCCACCCACCTCGGCCTCCCAAAGTGTTGGGATTACAGGCGTGAGTCACTGCGCCTGGCCCCAGAGTTATTTTAAAATGCAAATCTGAGGGCAGTGATTTGGTTTAGTTACTGATATAAATAAGTAAAATGTGTTCTAAGAACAAGTTTGACCAAGAACAGGACCAAGAACAATCCAGGCACATAGGAAGTGCCACTTTGAACATCACATCCTCAGGGAAGCCTTCTTCCATCTCCTCATGCTGGGTCAGATTCTCCACCCACTTGAAGCTGCACACACATGTACACAAATGCACTGCAACGTATATGCATACTGGGCTGGGCACAGGGGCGCACGCCTGTAATCCTACCCGCTTTGGGAGGTCAAGGCGGGAGGATTGCTTGAGGCTAGGAGTTTAAGACCAGCCTGGGCAACATAGCAAGACCCCATCTCACCCTATCTCACTCAAACACACACACACACACACACACACACAGTATATAGATATATATCTTTTATGGCACTTATCACAATTGCAATTAAAATTATTATTATGCGACTATTAGCTAAGGTAGTAATTAAATAATTTAAATAATTATTAGCATAATTATTTGTTTAATGTTACCAAACTATAAACTCCATGAAGGCAGAGACCAGGTCTGTTTTATTCGTCCCTGTATTTGTAGAGCTGGGTACAATAGTGAGCACTTGGAATTTACATTCAATAAATTTATCTATCAAGTACCTATTACATGCAATGCACTCTGTATACGTCCAATCTCCAATCTTCATCACGATTGCGCAAAGAGGTGTTAATTATTCTCTCCTTTTTTTTTTTTTTTTGGAGACAGAGTCTTGCTCTGTCACCCAGGCTAAAATGCAGTGGTGTGCTCTCTGCTCACTGCAACCTCTACCTCCCAGGTTCAAGCAATTCTTGTGCCTCAGCTTCCCAGGTAGCTGGGGTTACAGGCGTGCACCACCACCATGCCCGGGTAATTTTTTTAATTTTTAGTAGAGACAGGGTTTTGCCATGTTGGTCAGGCTGGTCTCGAATTCCTGACCTCAAGTAATCCTCCTGCCTCAGCCTCCCAAAGTATTGGGATTACAGGCGTGAACCACTGCGCCCGGCCTATTACTCCCATTGTTTGATGAGAACCTTGAGGGAACATACCCAAGGTCACATCAATAAAATAAGGACAGGCGTTTAAACCCAAGTCAGGCAATGCTTCTTCCGCTCCACTCCACTGAGCCGCCTGGTTCTTGGCATCCTCCATCTCACTGGGCTGTGAACTCCAACCTGGAAGTTCATCTCTGGTTTCCCATCCCCTCCTTCTCTGGATCCACATCCACCATTTCCCTCATTCATTTTCTTAAGCATCCCTCTCCGCCCCCCAAACTTGTTCTTAGAATGCATTATTCATACCCAGGTGTAAGTGGCTGACCACTTAAATTTCCCATGGGGAAATATTACATATTTACAAAGGGTAAATGATTTAAGTTTACAGGCCCAAACCCTATGGATGGAATTTTAGGCATGAGCTAACCAAGAAAGGAGAAATCACACCAAGAAGTCCAGGCACATAGGAGGTGCTATTTTCAGCTTCAACATCACATCCTCAGGGAAGCCTTCTTCGATCTCCTTATGTTGGGTTAGATTTCCCACCCACTTTTTTTTTTTTTTTTAGATGGAGTTTTTGCTCTGTTGCCCAGGCTGGTGTGCAGTGGTGAGATCTCAGCTCACTGCAACCTCCACCTCCTGGGTTCAAGCAATTCTCCTGCCTCAGCCTCCCAAGTAGCTGGGATTACAGGTGCGCACTACCACGCCCGGCTAATTTTTGTATTTTTAGTAGAGATGAGGTTTTGGCATGTTGGCCAGGCTGGTCTCGAACTCCTGACCTCAAGTGATCCACCCGCCTTGGCCTCGCAAAGTGCTAGGATTACTGGCGTGAGCCACTGCACCCGGCCCTCACCCACCATTTTTGACAAGAGGCCTACTCACTGTGACCTTGAGTAAGTCCATTCCCCTTCGTAAGCCTCGTTTCTTTATCTGTAAGATGGGGAGAGGATGCAAAGGATACCTATCTCCTTCCTATGGCTGGTGTGAGAGTTTATTCATTCAATCAACAACTATTTACTGAACACGAACTTTTTGCCAGGCATCTTTCTGGGCTCTGGGAAGGAGAAAAAGAGACAATAAACAAATAAACAGGAATAAAAATGTGTGTGTTGTGTATGTGTACATATATATGCAAACACATACACATATACATGCATATACACATGTATGTGTGTTTGCACATATATACACACATATACACATGTACATAAATATATGTGTGTTCGTATATATACATGTACCCCCCCCAACATATATATGAAACATGTCAGATGGTGATGAGGGCTACAGAGAAAAATAAAGCAGGGTAGACAGGATCTGGCATTTCAGGGAGGGGTTTTTGCTACTTCATAAAGAGTGGTGAGGGAAGACTTCAGAGGGAAAGTGACATTTCAGCAGAGATCTGTGAGTGAGCTACACAGCCCTTTGCAAGGGAGAGGGCTTCAGGCAGAGGGAAGAGCAGTACAGAGGTTCTGAAGCCGAGTGAGCCACCGGGGTGTCCTGGGTATGAGGACAGAGGGGTGGCAGAGCCAAAGAAATTAGGACCTTGTAGAACATGGACTTTGACTGTGAGATGGGAGGGTTTGGGGCAGAGAAGTGGTCAGTTTCTGGTTACATTTTTTGTATAGAAATGGCAGGAGTTGCTGATGGATTGAATGTGGTGTGTGTGAGACTGGAGTCAAGTATCCAACATTTCTGATCCAAACAAGTGGAAAAATGGAGCTGCCATTGACCAAGATGGGAATGATTATACCAGCACTCTTAACCATGACACCAGGCTGCCTCAAAGTCTAGATCTGGTCCCTGGGAAGGGGCTAGGAATCAGGAGCACCTGCCGAAGGCCAGCACTGTGCTAGGTGTTTTGCACACTGTGATGGGCAGATGTGTCAGAATAACTCCAGTGATCCTTGCCCTTATGTAATACCTTGTGTGATCCTGCCCTTGTGTGAGCATGGGTGGAAACTGTGACCCTGATCAGGAATCGCTACCGTAATTATATTACATTATATGTCAAAGGGACATCATGCGAGTGGACCTGATCTAATCACATGAGACCTTTAAAAGCAGAATCTCTCAGGCCAGTAAGCAGAAGGCAAGGTAGAAAGATTCTACTGAAGGATGAGAAGGGCTTGACATCCTGAGACTGGCCTTGAAGGTGGAAGGGGCCATGTGTAAGGACCAGAAAGCCACTTCTAGGAGCTGAGGTCGACTTCTGGCTGACAGCCAGCAAGGAAACAGGAACCTCAGTCCTGCAACCACAAGGAACTGAATGCTGCCAACAACCTGAATGATCTTGGAAGCGGATTCTTCTCCAGAGCCTGCAGAGAAGAGCCCAGTCTGGCCAATACCTTGTGAGGCCCTAAGCAGAGAACCCAGCTCAGGCTGCCCAGACTTCTGACCTACAGGATTGTAAACCACTAGATTGGTGATTTTAAGGCGCTTCATTTGTTATGCAGCAATAGAAAACAAACACCTGTGTTATCTTACAGGCAGTTCACAACCATCCAAAATGGAAGGCTCCTGTCCCCATTGTACAGATGAGGAACAGGACCCATGGGGTAAAGAGTTTTGCCATAGGCCACCCAGAAAGACAGCACCACAGCTGAGATTCAAACTCTGGGCTGTCTCTTTCTGAGGCCTGAACTGTTTCCATGTCGCCAGATGGCTTCATAAAGAGGTGTGCGAGCAGCTGGGAAGGTTGTTTGACATCTGGGGCCTGATTAGGTGGGCAGGGACCCTCACGTCCCAGGTCACATGCAGGGAATGGAACATGGATTTCCGATTCGCTCGTCTCTGTCCTGGAGCTGCGAGTGTTTGAGCCCGTGTGTGTCTGAGGACTGCGGGTCGCCGAGGGTGATAATGGGAGAGTCTGCGAGTGTGAGCCCGCCAAGTGTGTCTCAGTGTGCCTGAGTCTGAGGGTGTCAGTCAATCTGTCGGGATGCACCCACCCTGGGAGGGATGGAGTCTGTGTGGCTGTGTCTTGGCGTGTGTGTGCTACTCTAGTGTGTCTGAGGGTGAAGGTGTGTGCATCTGGCCGTGTCAGTCAGAGTGTTTGACAGTGCTGAGATGGTCACGGGGGAGGCGACACAGAGTGTGTGCTGGGTCTGGGCTTGTGTGTTCATCTGAGTATGAATGTGTGTATGAATTCTGGGGTGTCTGTGGGTAAGTGCGAATGCATGAGACTGTGTATGCCTACCTGAACTTCGTGGGGTTTTGTGGCATCTGAGAGTCTCCCTGTGAGGGAGGCCGGGCACCAGGGATGTCCTGCCTGCCTCCCTGAGTGTGTTTGCAGGTCTCTGCGTGAGTCTGCGTGTGTCCGTGGACGTGTCTGTCCCCGCATCTGTGAGGGGGTGGGTCTGTGGGTGTATCTGTCCGGGTGTCTGCGGGGCATGTTGCAGAGTGAATGTGTAGGCGTGGGTGCCTGTTTGAGCTTCTCTGTGGGTGCAGGTGTGAAGCCGAGGGTCTCTGTGTGGGAGGCCGAGTGCCGACCCGCCTGGGCGGGACCCTCTGAGCGCATCCCCTCCGAGCGCGCCCGTGTCTCTAGGAGAGGCCTGTCTGGGTGGGGGACCGGACGCCGGCCTCTCCGCAAGTCGGCCGGCTGAGGGAGGGGGCCGCGGCGGGGTCGGGAACAACCCTCGGACCAGGGCCCAGACAACCTTGCCCCGCGCCTGCCTCCCCGCGCGCACCTGCCGGGCCCGGGGCTGCTAGAAGGGGCCGCAGCCCGCGCCCTCCGGGCCCCCACGCCCCGCAGCGGCGCCCCCTCCCCCGGCGGCACGGATTGGCTGCGGCGCCGCTCCAAGCCCGCCCCGCGCGGCCGGCGGGGGGCGCCGCGGGCCGGAGCACGCTGCGCCGCCACCGCCGCCGCCACCGCCGCCACAGCCGCCGCCGCCGCCGCCGGGAGCACAGCGCTCCTCGGGCTCCGCGCGCCGCCAGCTCCTGGCCCGCCCGCCGGCCCCGCCGCGCCCGCCAGCCCCGCAGCGGAGCCTCGGCCCGGCCCCGGGCCGCCGCCACCACGCCGCGCGCCGTACTCCGCGTCAAGAATGGGGCGGCCAAGCTGCCCAAGCCGCCCGCCGCCGCCGCCGCCGCGGCCGAGGCGCCCGGCGCCGGCGCGGGCATGGAGCGCTCGCAGAGCCGCCTCAGTCTGTCCGCCTCCTTCGAGGCGCTCGCCATCTACTTCCCGTGCATGAACTCCTTCGACGACGAGGACGCAGGTAAGCGCGCGGCCCGCCCCCAGACCCCCGGGGTGTCCCGGGATCCAGGTCCGGTAGCCCCCTCCCCGACCCGTGCGCCCTCCTCCCGACCCGTGCGCCCTCCTCCCCACCCCCAACCCCTGGGAAGGCGCCCCCAGGGTCTCCTTCCGCACCCACGGGACCCCAGGGTCTCCAGGACGCGCTATCTTCTGGCCTTCTCCCCCAGGGACCCCGAGATCGTCTGCATTCACCTTTCCCGCAGGTGGGCCCTTGGGTCGCCAGGACCCATCTCCCTCCTCACCTGCGCCTATTGGAGGCCCGTTGCCTCGTCCCTGGATCTGACCTGCCACCCTCCCTGAGTCTCCTGAATGTGCCCACTCTTCAAGCCCCGGGCTTTGGCCGTCCCACCCTTGGGGCTCCGACGCGCCCCCCGCCATTGGAGGTGGCGCGCAGACCTTACCTCTCCATCTTTGTCTTGGCCGCATCCAGAGGATCCCTGCCCAACACCCCTGCCCGGCGCCCGAGGCCTTGAGCGCCTCCAATTATCTCTCCTCTCCTTCCCTCATGGGCTGGGGCTCCAGACTCCTGCTTCTTATACGCCTGGGGCAGACGGAGGGGAACCGGCCAGGTGACGGCCTTTCCTCCCCTCTCTTCCCGGAGAGAGGTGTAGGGCGGCGCCAACTCTACACTTGTCCGCCCGCTGGTGTGTGCCCCTGACCTCAGGTGCTCTTGTCCCTGGAGTCGCCTTTTTTGGTGGGCTGAAGCCGGCCACCATCCAGCGGCTTGAACCTCCTCCTCCCAGGCCTGCGCACAACCTCAGCCAGAGCGAGAGGTGGGGAGCTGTAGGGAAACCTACTCTTTAGGGCCCTGGGACCCGGCAGAAGGAACATGAGAGCTCCGGATTTGGTTCTGGGGTGAGGAAGGGAATCCACCAACAGGTGGGGTAGCTAGAGGGCTTGGGTGAGAGTTCCCCAAAGAATGCCAGATTGAGATTCGGAATCAGGTTCCAGTCTTCATTCTCTACTTGTTAGCTGTGACCTTGGGCAAGTCATGTCACCTCTGAGCCTGGATTTCCTCATCTCTGAAATGGGGATCATCGTATCGATGCAAGGCTCTGTATGGTGTGAGGGTGGAGTTCAGTGTTTTATAAGCTGAAAATCCCAGAGTCTTTGAATTCAATGGGGGAACAAAACAGGAGTGTATGTGCTGGAAGAGTGTATGTGCTTGAGGAGCAAAATGGTTTCATGGGCACTTTCAAGTCTCTGAGGAAAACATGGACTATCTCTCCCGAAGTGCATATATGCACCATCCACAAAATGTAGCCTACCGTTGTAGGAAGTTCCTGGGCCCAGGTTTAGACTTCTTTGGGGACCCTTGTCTGATCAACCTGGCCACCAAGGTTCTATCATGGGATGAAGTGGTGGTCATGTCTTCCTGCCCTTTCTCCAGAAGAATTTGTTGACTGGTGAATGAATGGGGATAGGTGAGGCAGATCCCCAATAGACCTGTCTTTCTATTGACCTGGAGGTGGGGATGGGAGTAAGGGTAAAGATGATTACTGCAGAGACATTTTACCATTTTTATAATCACCATTTTACAGAAAAAAACAACTGAGGCTCAGAGGTTTAACCTCTGCCTTGATGTAGCTGAGGGAGGTTGTATTATTATTCTGGACAAGGCAAGGTGGGAAGAAGTAGGGGGCTCCCCAACACAGTAGAGTGGCCAGCCGGCCACTTGGCTCTCAAGAGCCAGGCTGGGCAGGAGCATGGGTTTGTAGGAGCACCAGAGGCAGGAGCGGTTTGGTTTTTCTTCAAAGTCATGCTCTGTGTCATGGGTCAAACACCTTGGTCATTGCAGGCTGCAGGCAACTTGCTCTGGTTTCACTTAAGTCAGAACAGATAACTTCAAGTAGTATTAATGATATTTTTAAAGGTCCACTCACGTTTGTTTTTTCCAGCAGGCTTCTTGAAATTCTTTAGTGTTTAACTTGGAAGAGACCTAGAAATCATCTTGTCTATCCCCTTTTTGCCCGCAAATGGGTGGGGGGTGTGTGTGTGACTGAAGCCCTGGAATGGGTGTGTGTGTGTGTGTGTATATATATATGTATATATATATGTGTGTATATATGTATATATATGTGTATATATGTATATATGTATATATGTATATATGTGTATATATGTATATATGTACATATGTATATATGTGTATATATGTATATATGTACATATGTATATATGTGTATATATGTATATATGTACATATGTATATATGTGTATATATGTATATATGTACATATGTATATATGTGTATATATGTCGATATGTACATATGTATATATGTGTATATATGTAGATATGTGTATATATGTGTATATATGTGTATATATGTGTGTGTATATATATATGTGTATATATATGTGTGTGTGTATATATATATGCCAAGGTCATCTAGTGAGGCAGCCACAGAGCTGAGACTAAAATCAGGTTTAAGGTTCTCTTTCCATTAAACCAGTAGCCTTCCCTCTGAAAGAGGATTTTTAAGAAATCCAGACCTTACTGTGTAGAAAATGTTTCCCAGGTGAGGAGGCCTGGGGGTGCGGCTGGCGACCAGGAGTTTGGTTTGGGCATCTTGTGCTCACTGTCTGTTCTTGAGAGATGCTTCAAATTTGGGAGGGGGAGGGAGAAAGTCAACTTTCATTTCCGGAAGAATAATGAATGTCTGGTGAAAGTCGGAAGTAGGCAGCGTTGTCCTGGTGCTCTAATTTCTCTTGTTCTCCTTAAAGTCATTAATTTTCTCCTAAAAGAAGCCTTTTTGGATTTATTCTTTTAAAAGAGCACTGCGCTGAACTGATTTCTAAAAGCAGTGGAATGGTCTCTCCCATACTGGATGCAGGCGTGGCTCCCCCTGCCTCTTCTCCCCTCCCTCCGCTGGCCTTCTTAATGCCTGTCTGTCTCTGCCGGCTCCGTCTCAGAAGTGTGTCCCTGACAGGCCTCTGGCTCATCTAGGAGCCTCCCCTTTGTTGCTGCTTCCAACTCATGTTGAAATGCATCTTTTTCCAACTAGATTGAGCCAGAGCCATCTTCAGAGTTTAGTTGCCATCCTTTTGCTAGTTTCCTGAGAAATGGTGTGAGAAGGAGCCTTTTTCTCATTAGCCTTAACTGGGGCAGAGCACATTCCTGATTTGGACTTGGGATCCTTGGCCATTGGGGTGGGTACAGGAAGCCGAGCCTTCCTCTCACCTCTTTCTAGCCCCCGCTGTGGGCCCAGGGTGCTGGGCATTACTGGTTCCTAGAATTCCTCTCAAGGGGCATCTTCCCTCGTGCACTTTGAACTTATTTCTTGAGATGCTCCTTTTGCCCTCTTTCACAAGGATGCTGGGGCTTTAGGGAAACATGTGCTTGGAGGCTTTTTTTGTGTGTGTGTGTGTATTTTGTTGCCCAGCCCTGTTGGCACTGGGTTTGTAATCGGGGAGGAGTTAGACACGTGGCCTCAGTTTCTTATCTGTAAGGAAGAAGAAAAATAATAACATGGACTGCATAGGGTTAACATTTTACAAATGATTACCTTTGTGCGAGACATATTCCCAGGCATTTTAAATATATTAACTCATTCCTCATAGCAAGCCTATCAAACTGCTATCCTGTTAACATCCCCATTTTCAGATGAGAAAACTGAGGCACAGACATATTAATTCCTTCAAGGTCACTCAGCCAGGAGTGAGGGAATGAAGCCTTGAACTTCGGCAATCTGACCCAAGCATCTATGCTTTTAATAAACTATTGTGCAGAAGTCTTAGTACAGTACCTGGCATGAGGTGGGTTCTCACTATATGTTAGCTGTTATCTATCTTATTACTGAGAAAGAGTTGTTTCTGAACATGACCGTAGAAAAGAATCTGTGGGTTTGGGGAGGGGATAAGGCTAATTCTCAAAATGCTTGCTTTATAATTTTAATAGGCTAATCTTATTGCATCGTTATAGTTATTAAGGTAGAGCTGGGCCCTCCTTCTTTGAAGTGGCTTAAACATAGGGATTTGGGAGACTCGCCTGCCAGTCAAGAGGGTGGGGAGGATTTCAGCCACTGGTTCTCTGCTCTTCCTGACCACTTCATTTGCACCAGTCACATCTACAGTCCCAGCCCTGACACTGTGCCTTGGGGCCTAGCTGGGGAGCTGGGGTGTCTCTAGTTTCCAATAGATGCCAAAGGGGGTTGTTACATCAGGGTCTGGAATTGAGCCTGGTGTTCCTGAGCCTAACCAAGTGGTTTCAGCGTCCAGTTCTCCCCCTCCCGCCTGGGAGAAGGGCGGAGAAGCTGGAGCAGCCAGCTCTGATTTGCCCATAGGATGGAAGCTTCGATCCAGCGCAGGGAGGAGGTTGCCATGGCAACACCAGCCAGCTACCGGTCCCTCTTCTAGCGGTTTGGGCCACATCTCTGAGCTGGAAAGCCCTTCCTGGCACCACCCTCTTCCGCTCAGACCAAATCTTTGGGCTGGGGGCGGGGTGGGATAGTGGATGGGATCCAAAAACTAGTACCACAGCGCCCCGCTCCCCATTTTTGGACAGAGGGAAATGTAGGGGGTAGTCTGAGTACTTCTGGGTGATGAGGCGGCGATACCCATATCCTGCCAGACAGATCCTGGCAGGGAGAATCAGAGTTCCGATTTCTTCCCACACCCCCAGGCACCTGGAATGACCTCACTGGAGTTCTCCCCCTCCCACTTTATTCCATTTGGCAGAGTTTTCTTTCCCAGACCAAGTGCTAACTTTTGTCCTTGAAACTTGACCTGAGCTTTTTCTGGGAAACAAAATGTCCTGCTGTCTCACCCCTTCCCTCTAAGATGGTGGGAATGAATCCGTCAGCCCTAGAAGGAAGCTGGCAGGGTGGATGAGGGAGGAGGCCTTAAAATATCCTTCATGATCAGGACCACGTGGAGGCATGAAGTTGCAGCTTTGAAGCCTCAACTCCCACCCTCACCCTCCAGGGCAGGACACTTCCTCTCTGACCACACCCCCCTTCCCGTTTTCTTAATGTTTTCAGAGCTGGGCAGAACTCCTGTAGATTTGGATAAGTGAAGCATGATGGAGAATCGAACCAGTTGTTCCCATAGTTCAAGTAGAGGGGTGGGGTAAGAGTGTGGACGCAAACCACTTTATTTATTTATTTATTTACTTTGAGGCAGGGTCTCCCTCTGTTGCCCAAGGTGGGGTGCAGTGGTGCGATCTCAGCTCGCTGCAATCTCTGCCTCCCAGGCTCAAGTGATCCTCTCACTTCAGCCTCCCAAGTGGCTGGGACTACAGGCATGCACCACCACCCCTGGCTAATTTTCTTTTTTTTTTCTTTTTGTTGAGATGAGGTTTCACTATGTCACCCAGACTGGTCTCAAACTCCTGAACTCAACGATCCTCCCGTCTTGGCCTCCCAAAGTGCTAGGATTACAGGCATGAGCCACCATGCCCAGCCCAAACCACTTTATTTTAATGAAATTATCCTGAAAGAATGATCTTAGAAAATCAGGTGCATGAGGATTCACGCCTTACCCCATTGTACAGATCACTGGTCTGCAGGTCTGCTCTGGTGCAATCAGCGCTCTTTCCTTATCTTCTGTCTGTCTTAGGCACCCCCTTCCCCATCCCCAAGCCCCTAGACTCCTGGCTCCAGCTTCCTCGGTTTGCAGCTGCCATAGGCCCACCTGGTTCTGTTTGGTGGGAAGGGGGAGAGAGGTCCATCTACCTTGTTTCCCTTTCAGGATGTGGCTCTGCATCCCTCCCCACTCCCTGCTAGAACCAGAGGCAGAGCCAGTTCCAACTGAAGGCTGAGTGGGGGTGAAGGGAGAGATGTGGAGGAGAGCGAGAATGGAAGGAAGCCTTCACCCTCAGCCGACCCTCTTGCCTGTCTGAGGGACTTTTTTCTACTTTGCCTCCTCTGTATCTTTTCTTTATGGCCGTAGCAACCATCATTCCATCATGTCTTTTAAAAATTGCTGGAAAGGTGCCACTTTTGGTGAATGTGCTCAAAAGGGTGCAGTATCTCCCCCACTATAAACCTTCCCCCATTCTGCATTCCTCGTCAGTTCCACTGCCTTTTGTATTAGAAAGATAACTGGGCTTGGATTTGAATCCGCTCTGGCTCTGACCTCAAGTAAGTCTCTTGACCTTCCTGAGCCTCATCTGGAAAAAAAGGGTTAATTATTTTTGTTCGAGCATCTCTCAGGATTATAAAAATAAAATGATTGATGGGCTTGCTTGGCCATGCTCATTGCTTTCTGTGATTGCACTGAATCCTATGGCAACCTGAAGGGGTAGCTGCTGTTGCAGATGTACCCATTTTGCAGATGAGGAAAGCCAGGCAGCTCAGAGCAGTTGAATTCATGACTTTCTCAGGTTTAGGGTGGCAATTCAAACCCAGGTGTGTTTGACTCTAGGCCATCTTCTGCTTCTGGGCATGAAATGAGATCCTGGGTGGGACAGGACTGTGTAAGCTCCTGGGGCTGTGCTTGTGCTGTCAAAACAGCAGGTGACAAAGGCCTGGGTGTGATGTGCCCCACCAGGGTCCACCAGCCCGCTACAATCCACCCACCCATTGGAGTGCCTTCCCGGCCACTGGTTCCTGGTTGATCCCTGTCACAGTTGGCCCTCAGCTGCCGTGGCTGCCTGGCCTCCTTGAAGAATCCAGTTGTCTGCCCTGGCCCTGGGGGCCAAGCCATTACCTACCTCTCCAGACTGATGTAGGCCAGTGCTGGATTATATTTAACGCTGTGCTATTTCCACTTGACAGCTCCAGAGCGCCATCCCCCCTCCCCTTTTTTCCTTCCTCCCCCCTCCCCTTCTGATTCACTCGGAAACTGAGGAGGCTGATGTCAGTGCCTTATTCTTAGCCCCCGTAATTGTAACTGCATTTAGCAGTGCGCACTTCATTAACAGTTTCTGCGACGGGGGAGTGAGATGACTGTGTGGCTGGGCAGGGATGTGGATGGGGGTGGCGAGAGGGCAGCTGCTGCCAGGACCCTGGCCAGCTGCCTTCTCTGGATGGACCAGCTGGGCTACTTCCAGGTCTGGCTTTCCAAGACTGGAAGTCTTGGAAGGACCCTTGGAGAGCATCTAGCCCATTTCCTCATTAAGCAAGTAGGGAAACAGGCTCAAAGAGGCAAAGTGGCTTGCCAAGGTCACATATTAAGGATCCAGAGCTCTGACCTCTGAGTCCAGGTTTTCTTTTCTGGTATTTATTCATTCAGCTAGTAGTTAATGAGCTGCTCAGTGTTGAACAATGTTCTAGGTGCTAGGGTGCTAGGGATATATCAGGGAACAAGTCAGACATGGTTTCTGCTCTCAGGGAGTTATATTCTGGGGTGGGGGAAACAGACAATAAATAGGTAACCAATTCAATAAAGAATTTCAGGTTCTGTTAAGTGGAATGAAAATGGAACGATGATGGGCTAGGAGATAATGTTAAGTAAGGTAGTCAAGGGAAGGCTAAGGAGGTGATATCTGAGATAAAGCCTAAATGACAAAGAGCCAGCAATGGGAATATGAGGAGGAAGAGTGTTCCAGGCAGAGGGAATAGCTGTGCAAAGGCCCTGAGGTCAGTGCGAGTTTGAGTTTTAGGGAATAGAAAGCAGACCAGTGTGGCTAGAGATTACAGACCAGTGTGGTTAGAGAGAGAAGATCAGAGAAGGGGGCAAATTATCTCAGCCTTGTAGAGGATAAAGATTATCCGATGTGGGAACTGAGGTCCAAAGAAGGAAAAGAAAAGGCCCCCAGCTGGGTGAAGTTAGAGAGAGGCCAAGAACTCATACCTCCTGAATCCCTGTTTTTTATGTTCCTTAGGCGCAGATGGCTGTGCCTTTAAATGCATAACGCAGCTTCCTTTCACATTGTAGCTGGAAGGCACTGTGGAGTCCAGGCTGGGTTCTTTCTGCTCTCCCTGCCTGCCTCCACCCCTCTTGGAATCTCACCTGACCCAGACTGATGATGTAGGTGTGAGAGACCCTGGGGAACTTCCATGGATGGACAGAAAGAACATAGCTTTGGAATCTGACAGATCTGAATTTTCATCTTGACTGCCACTTCTAAATTGTATGACTGTAGGCAAACTGCTTCAACCCTCTGGGGTTCAATGTCTGCATCTGTAAAATGGGGCATAATAATGGTAAATACTCAAGAGGGTTATAGTAAGGAGTAAATGACATCATGCACACAACACACCTAGCCCAGAGCTGGACGTGTGGAATAACGTGTCCTTTGCTATGAGGATTAATGGATGAGAGTGCGTGTTTAACCCTTGGCACATAGTAGGTTCCCAGTCGTTGGTAGCAGCTGCAATTGTCACAGTGGCTGTTGTCAGTTTAAATGGGTTAGAGCAGGGCCACCAAACTTGAGTGAGCCTCAGAATCCTCTGGAGGGCTTCTTAACGCAGACTGCTGGGCCCACCCAGAGTCTCTTATTTAGTTTGGGGGCAGGAGGGACTTGAGGATTTCATTGCTAACAAGTTCCCAGGTGATGTAGATACAGATGGTACTGATCCAGGGACCCTACCTTGAGAACCACTGGGTTGGAGGAAAAGGCTGGAGAGAAATGAAGGGGTCTTGCCAACGTGGGATATCTCCTAGCTCCTGATGTCTTAGATGCTGGGACATTGGGTACCAAATTCAGTCCTGGGTATGGTCTTCAGGCCCTCTTGTTTCTGTCACAGAGTCTATGATCCAAATAAGTCTCAGCTGCTGCCTGCATTGTGCCGGGTTTAACACGTAGGCCCTCATAAAGCCTCTAGGAAGTCATTTGTACAAAGGATAAGTGAGTCAAAATGAGCAATGCATCAGGCCATGAGACCATTGCATGGGATATTGGACCCAGACAGCTCTGGGAATTCTGAGGATTCAGGTCTAGCTCCTTTTTTGTCCAGACAGAACAGGACATGGTCCCTTTTCTGCATTGGGAAAAGGGAGGGCTATGTGTTAAAACCAGGAAGTTCATTTGAGGACAAGCCTCTACTGGGAAGAAGTAAATCAAAGGAATCATCAATGTAAAGGGGGCAAAGTGCTGGGAAATGCTACTGAGGGAGTTTACTGAGTCAGTTTATTCAGATGTTTCTAAGAAAGGGGTCGCTGATAATTTTCTAGGGAAGATTGGGGTCTAGCTCAGGTTGGAGGCAGGGGACCAACCTTATGATGTGATGAGATTCTCACCCAGCCCCATACAACTCAGAATCTGAAGACAAAGGCACTTAAAAATAGTTTCCAAGTGGGACTTGTCCTAAACTGATGGGAAATACCCTCTGTGAGGGGTGGCTTGGGATAGTAAAAATGAGCGGACTTGGGAGGCCCAAAGACCTGAGTTTGCATCTCTGGCCCTTTCTAGCTGTGCATTGTGACTGTGGTATATAATTGATCTAGGCCTCAGCCTGTCCTTTGCAAAATGGAGTTAGAGATACCTTGTGAGAATTCGAGAGGATGTATGTATAACACATATAAGACATCCAAGTGATGGAAGCTGCTGCCTTTCCTTTTCCTGTAGACTTCATAAAAATGATGATGTGCACATCTGGGTGGAGGAAGGGTGGGATGGGGCAGCACACAGCTGGCGTCAGGCCTTCTCGCTCTGGTCTAGGTATGTGGTGTTTACTGTGTGCACAGTGGAGCCTGAAAGGCTGCATTAAGAGTGAAGAGAGAAGGACTTTGTTCATCGCCGAGTCTCAGTGTCTCCTACACCCACTTTTCTTTGACTCTTTGGGCCTCAGTATCCCTGCCTGCAGAGTGAGAGTCTGGTGGGCTTGGTTTAGATATACCCAGAGTCTCCCAGAGAAGGGAGGACACTTATACAGGCCCTCCAGTTCCTCCTTTGTATTCCCCCGACTCTGCGATAGCCCCCAGATGGTTATTTTTCATCCCCAGAGTGCCCCCTCCTGCCAGTTTCTCTCTAGCTGATCTTTGCTTCATTGGTCCTTGGATAATTTTTAAAGTATTTTTTTGGATTAGGTAATATATGCAGATGCTACATTTTAAACACATAAAAAATATCCGGGGGAAGTGTCCTGGGCACCCCTGTCTTCTGATCCTTCTGTCCCATCCCCGGTACAAGCACTGTTGTCAGCTTTTGTAATGCTTTATGCTGTTATTACTGCTGATAACATAGATACATAGTAAAAAAGCCGAACAGCACCAGAGGACATCCAAAGAAATGGCATCTCCCTCCTACTCAGCAATCCAGTCCCACTCCCACAAGCCGCCATCACACTCTTTCAGGCTACCAGTTTTTTCTTATTTTCCTGTTTTTGAATTCTTATTAAGCACTTATGGCGGTGCCCATCCCTGTGCCAGGCACTGTGAGAGTTCCAGAGAAGTTGGGTTGCACTAGGCAGTATAGCATGGTGAAAGTAACGAGCTCCACAGCCAGATAACCTGGATTTGAATCTTGGCTCTGCCGCTTATTGGCTGTGTGACTCTGAGCAAGTCACTTAACCTCCCTGAGCCTGTTTCCTCATCTGCAAAACGGGCTTATCATAGCCCCTTCCTGCCTCGAAGGTGTCAAGAGGATTAGATGAGTAAATATTGGTAGAGAGCCTGGTACACAGTAAAAGTGTCTTAAGAGTGTTGGCTGTCATTATTTTAGTTGAAAGTCCCTCTGAGGTCATCTACTGTGGCTATCTTAGTTGAGGCCCAGAGAGCAATCTCAATTGGCCTGAAGCCTCACAGGAGGTCTGTGGCACTGATGTTTCTGGATACACAGCTCAGGATCTCTCCCCGCCCCCCGAGGCACCCCAAGGAGCCATCATGGATACTGCGGCACCTGAGGCCTCAAGTCTGCTCCCTTCATCTCCAGCACTCAGTGTCCCTAGTGAATGCCACCTGGAGTCGCCCTGAGAGTGGGTGGAAAGATATGTCACTAGTTGGGTTCTCTAACGAAAATTAATTAGTTCCTCAGCAAATGTCTTGAGCAGCATCTTTCATCAGCCTGGGCCCAACACCAAGACTGGACCAGGTGCCTCCAGGGCCCATCCAAGCCCCGGCCGAGCCACCCCCGAGCCATCTGGCCTCAGGAAACTACCATTTGTGCCCAGCTTCTACTGGACATGCTAAGTCCTCGCAGAGGGACCCCCAAACTGGGCAGCTGGGCCCTGAGGGGAGTCAGGTGTGTGGCTCTAGCAAGGGAGAATTTTTTTTTTTTTTTTCTGAGATGGAGTCTCACTCTGTCGCCCAGTCTAGAGTGCAGTGGCATGATCTCAGGTCACTGTAACCTCTGCCTCCTGGGTTCATGTGATTCTCCTGCCTCAGCCTCCTGAGTGGCTGGGACTACAGGCGCATGCCACCACACCCAGCTAATTTTTATATTTTTAGTAGAGATGGAGTTTCACCATATTGGCCAGGCTGGTCTCGAACTCCTGACCTCAGGTGATCTGCCCACCTCAGCCTCCCAAAGGGCTGGGATTACAGGCATGAGCCACCACACCCGGCTCAAGGGAGAATTTAACATGTACCTTCTTCTCTGGACTTTCCCCAGAAGTCACTTGATTTTGTAACAAATACAGAAAAACAGGAGAACTCTTCCCTCCTGTTTCCACTGTCTTAGCCTGAGACGTGGATTTTTGTGCAAGTGCTCTGCGGGAGTGCTCGCAGGTGAAACCTGCAAGAAAGGGAGAGGGAGACACAGCATGAGGCAGGAGAAGCAGCAGCCAGAAATGGGCACTTGGCTGCAGGCTAACTTCAGCCAGATCCTGGTGAGCTCTGGAGAATGGATGGCATGGCAGGGTTGACTAGGCTTTGGTACTCCTATAGCAGGGTAGTCCCCCGAGGGCATAACTGTTGGGGCAAGGCAGCTCCTATGAGCTAAGGGCAGTTGTCCAAAGATGGGACAGCTGTGAGCCGGCACCACCAGATACTCATGGCAGCTGAGTGATGGGGGACCTGCTTAGCACGGGGGATCTGGCCAGGACACCAGTGGGGTCCACTCACCCACTGTCTGGGAACCCCTGACTACAGAGTGGTGAGAGTGGGTGTGCTCAGCTCTGTGCTGAGCAATGTCCAACCCTCGTTTCAGGTCACGCTCCACAAGGTGGGCATAGTCATTACATTCGGCCATATGGAGAAATTGAGCATCTGGATGGACTTCTGACTTGGCCAGGGTCACACAGCTAGTGAGGGGCAGAACAGGACTTCAAACCCAGGCCTATTCCAACACTTGTGTTCTTTCCAGCATTCTGTACTGTATTTAATGTTTTTCATGAATATATACATGTATCTCATGCTTCTTTGTGGGCCTCTTTCCAAGTCCCTCTTTGGAGGGTGCCTGTCCTGACTTTCTACTTTGCACCTTGCAGACATGAAGTCCTTTGTGTCTGACAAAGGATTTTAATATATTTGAGCCTGCCTGATCCTCATGAAAAGTTGGCCGTGTATCCAGAGAGGAGGGCAGAGGCCCTAATAGGTGGCCTGAGGTGAAAGCAGAAGGGGTAGTTGATTTGTCATGGGATGAGCCCTGGATTTGTCATAAAGAAACCTGGGTTTGAGATCTCATTTCTGCCAGTTTGCCAACTGACCTTGGGCAAGTCATTCCCCTCTTTGAACTTTGGTTTTCTCATTAGATGAACAGGTTCACAGCTATAAGCAGTAGGTAACCTACAGGTGTTTTAATGATACTGCATATATCAAAGACACATGGCAAGGCTCTGACTGGGGAGTGCAGGAAGGGTCTCAAACCAAGGCTGACCTCTGCCTTTGCTGAGAGACAATGTGTGTGCAGGGAACAGCTTTAAATTAGGCCTCGTCTATAAAATGGGCATGATGACACTTGCCCTGCTCTCCTAGTTTAGGTTTTCCCAGAACAGAGCCTGACACAAGGAATCAAGTACAAGTATTAGGGAAAACCACCTGAAACTGCCATTCTATTAGTGGAAGCAGTCTAATAGAATTTTGTATGCTTCATATGGTTCACAAAGGTGATGGATGAAACCCCAGGATGGGAGTGAGAAAGTGAGGCAGAGAAAGAAGTCAGGAGACTGTGTATTATCAGGCAGGTTACACCAAGCAAGGGCAACTGGAGTTTAGTCTTGCTGGGGACTTCTGGGGAGACAGTGTAGCAGAACTCAGCAAGCTGCTTCTGTAAAGGGCCAGACAGTAGATATTTTAGTCTTTGCAGGAATACAGTCTCTGTTGCAACTGCTCAATCATGAAGTTGTAGTGAGAAAGCAGCCCCAGACAATATGTAAATGAAAGGGTGAGCTGTGTTCTAATAAAACTTTATTTACAAAAATAGGCAGCAAGATGGATTTAGTCCGAGGCCCATAGTTTGCAGACTCCTGGGGTAGAACACACGCTTTAGTTATCCCACCCAGGAAAGAGGGAGCTCAGGTATTTATACAGCAGTTCCCATCAGTCATTGGTTAAGAACTGCTAGGGAAGATCGGAGAGTTGGTTATTGCCTGTTTTTTTCCAGCCTGCCATGGGTGGTAGCCCTCAGGCAGAGAAATGCAGGTGCTGGCAATAGGAGACTGGGCCAGGACAAGGGGTTAGGACATGAGGAATGACAGCATTGCTCACTCCAGCTCAGGGGAATGGCTTGTTTGACTATTTGGAGAATGTACTAGAAAGGCACAGGATGAACAGAGGAAACAAGTGTTATATAGAGCCAGGTTAGTTGACTTCATATTTCCAGCTCTTCCAAGCATTTGTTCCTTCCAGGCAAAACCCATCTTCTTCATATTTGACAGTCTTGTTTGAGTTTTCTCCCTCCATGCCTCTACTTAGGCCATTACCTCAGCTGGGATGCCTGATGTCTCCTTCTCCAGGGCTCCAGGGTCACCTCCTCCAGGAAGCACACCCTTCTTCTCTAGGGTGGAGGTGACCATTCCCGGGAGCCCCTGTGGTACTTTGCTTTTCTCCTTCTCCAGTGCTTGCACAGTCTGGCTTTTCACTTTTTCACTGTCACACTGTGGGCCCCTGCAGGGCAGGGACTGTGTGATTCCCATCTGCATCCCACCGATGGGCACTGACTTGGGAAAGACAGGGTTGAATCCCAAGCCCCTCCCTTTCTCCCCTTCTCTCTCCTCTCCTTCCTCCCCACTCTATTTCCTTCTTTCTTCTCCAGTAGTTGCTCTTGGCCAAGCCCTGTTCTGGTGACCTAAGGCAAGTCCAGTCTTTGTTGTCATGGAATTACATTCTGGTTCCTGGGGTGAGGGGAGGTGTTGGACATTACACAGCTTGAAGAAGCAACTAATAATCCGATCATGCCTGTGATAAAGAGTCATACAAGACAAGTACAGGGTGCTGGGAAAGGCCATGGCAGGGAGAACTGACATGTTGGGTGGGGGTCACAGGGAGGGGGACAGCTCAGCAGAGACCTGAGGTGTGAGTAGCGTTGGCCAAGTGAAGACACGGCAGGGGGAGAGGGGATGAGACAGGATGCTGTGAACAGACTTGATAGTGATGGGAAGGGGGATGGAATCCTGGACTCCCTGGCTGTCTCTCCCGCTCCCGCTCCCCTCTCCCCACAGATGGAAATAACTATAATTGCTTCTACATGACAGAATTATGGATAGTTTTTGCTTTCTAGTTTGTGCTTTTTTTGTATTTTCCAGATTTTCTACAATGGGCATATCATGGTAAAAATTAAGGGCTTCAGAGTCTGGAGACCACACTCTCCTTAGCTGCTGCGTGACCTGTTCCACATTATTTTTCACTTGGTGGTGCTTCTGTTTCTCTCCCTGTAAAAGGCCGATAAAGATAATTAACAAATTGAACAATGAGAACACATGGACACAGGAAGGGGAACATCACAGTCTGGGGACTGTTGTGGGGTGGGGGGAGGGGGGAGGGATAGCATTGGGAGATATACCTAATGCTAGATGACGAGTTGGTGGGTGCAGCGCACCAGCATGGCACATGTATACATATGTAACTTACCTGCACATTGCACACATGTACCATAAAACCTAAAGTATAATAATAATAATAATAATAATAAAAGAAAAAAAAATTTTTGCAAAAAAAAAAAAAAAAAAAAAAAAGATAATTAACATGGCTTACATGGCACCCCTTGCATTCTGACACTTCACTTCCATTCACTCATTCGAGCCCCAAAACTACTCTGTGAGGTTGTTTTGGGGGCTATCTCTATTTTTTTTTTGGAGATGGAGTCTCGCTCTGTCGCCCAGGCTGGAGTGCAGTGGCACGATCTTGGCTCACTGCAAGCTCTGCCTCCCGGGTTCACGCCATTCTCCTGCCTCAGCCTCCCAAGCAGCTGGGACTACAGGCGCCTGCCACCACACCCGGCTAATTTTTTGTTTTAGTAGAGATGGGGTTTCTCTGTGTTAACCAGGATGGTCTCGATCTCCTGACTTCATGATCCGCCTGCCTTGGCCTCCCAAAGTGCTGGGATTACAGGCGTGAGCCACCGTGCCTGGCTGGCTATCCCTATTTTATAGATGAGGAAACTGAGGCACAGAGACATTAGGGAAGTTGCCCAAGATCACCCAGGGTCCAAGGCAGGATTCAAGTCCAGCTCTTTGGGCTCTGGAGCTTTGCCACTTGGCTCCATTGCCTACCTCACAGGGTAGGGGTGAGAGGACACCTGTGAAGCCCTTAGCACAGTGTGTGGTACATAGTTAGTGCTCAGTAAATGTTAGCTCTTGTTAGTATTAGCAGTTGTGCAGGGGCCCTGAGGCAGGAGTAGGCCATGGTCTTTTGAAAGCCCAGGGAAAGGGGTATGTGTTTGGGAGGTGGCAGAAGTGGATGATACTAGGCCTTTAAAGGTGAGGCTCTTGGGCTTGAGCTTAAGGTCAGTTGGAACCCCTCTTGGGTTTTTAGCAGGGATGTGACAAACTCAGATTTGGGGTTTGCCAATCTTTAAATACCTCTCTGGCTGCAGGCAAGCAGTGAAGCCAAGAGACCCAGAGATGGCTCCCTTTGGTTATAGTGGCTCTCTCCCCAGACAGATCTGACCATCTACCCCTAGTTCTCAGGCCAGGATAGTAATATCTCCTGGTGTCTGGGCTGGCCGCGTGGGCCAGTGCGCAAGAGACAAAAAAAGTCAGCAGTGTGTCACCAGGCTGGTCTGGTGATGCCGGGAGGCTGGGAAGTGCTGGTTTGAAGGCAGGAACAAATTACTCTCCTGGAGACAAGGCCAGGCCAGTTCCTGCCGTGTTACATTATTAAATTTGTAATCTTCATTCTAATACTTTCCAGCAGTGAATAAGAACCAAATTTAAAATGCCGGCTTTATATTTCTGGAACGAAGCTCTTTGTCAAGAACTCTTGAAGCCCATAATTTCTCTCCGGAGGTAAATGTCTAAGTCTTTAAAAAATTAAAATAAAAAAATAAAGGAAAACCACCCTTTAGTTAAGGCTAAGTTTGGATGGTTGGCAAACTCAACCCTGGTCAGGAATTGGGAGTGGGGTCTGAATGTCTCCAGCCTCAGAAAAGGCCCAGCCTAGGACAGGGCCTACAGATGCGACTCCTCAATCTGAGCCTTGCTGGGGAAGAAAACGAGAGAAACTTCATGCCTACCTCACCCCCAAGTGGTTGGTACAAGTGTTGATTTGGGAAACGGTTTGGTAAAAATTGGAGACCACAATTCCCAAAGGAATCACCCCTTATAAACCTCTTGTGAATTTTCTCATGACCCATTTGGTGAATATCAGACCTGGCTGGTGGTAGCATTGGGTACTGTCTCATTCCTGCCTTTATTTTTAGAGACAGGGTCTCACTCTGTCACCCAGGCTTGGAGTGCACTGGCTCAGTCATGGCTCACTGAAGCCGCAAACTCTCGGGCTCAAGTGATCCTCCTGCCTCAGCATCCCAAAAAGCTAGGACTACAGGTACATGCCCACACGCCCAGCTAATTTTATTTTTTTGTAAAGACAGGATCTCGCTATGTTTTCCAGGCTGGTCTTGAACTCTTGGGCTGAAGCAGTCCTCTCACCTTGGCCTCCCAATACACTGGGATTACAAGCACGAGCCACCATGCCCAGCCTTCATTTCTACCTTTAGACCTGGGCAAGGAGGGCCCTGATCTGGGGTCGCCAGCATTACTGGAATGTTCTCTGACCCTCCTCCAGTCAGGCCTCTGGCTTCACTCTTGTTGAGTGAAGGGAATATTACCCACCTGAACTCCTCCTTCTAGGCCTGTTCTAGACATGAGGACCCTGAAATTCCCTGCCCAAATGGCCCTGAGTCAGCTTTCAGGGTCTGTCTCGACCCCTTCCCTGGCTTCATTCTCCTGAGGATGGATGCATCCATCGGTAATATCCTGAGGGTGGCCCTGAAGGCGCTGTTTGTGGAGGCGACAGGCGGCACAGATGTGCAGAGTGAGCCCTCTGGATATGGGAGCAGAGGGAGAAAGGGTGGACCATGGCTGAGGGCTGGCTCCCTCCCCACTCCGTATTCATCTGTGGCACTTGGAGGATTCTAAATTTGAACTGTCCTGGCCTTGAAGGTCATTATGAAGACATATTTGTCAGAATGAAAGGATAGAACATATTTTATTTAAGAGCCTGATTTATAACTTTTACATATTTAGAATAAGTATGAGGTCCTCCATTTGTACTCCTGCCCTGGGCCCCACAATCTTGGAGGGGCCTTTGTGTTATCCTTAGAACTGAGAGTGAGCACAGCCCAGGGTGGCCCTTCCCCTCATGGTCCCATAACGAGGGGCTGGTCCAGACACAGTGCTTATATGGCATCCTTATGCAAGTTAGAGGAAGGCACTTCTCTCCCTATCCCCATCCTGGTGGTTGAATTTTAAAAACGCTGCCTCCTCTAGGAGGATGAATCGGAACAAGGTTCCCCTTTCTCCAGTGCCAGCAGGGTGCACGGCTGGACAAGGGAAAACAGGCTGTACCTCTGCTTATGCCCCTTCTCAGTCGGGCATTTTTGTGCAGGGAGCACTCTGTCCGGGAGTTCATCTGACCCCACAGACCCGAACCAGACCTGAAAGGAAAGTGCTGAGACTGGTTTCCGGAGATAGCCACCAAGTCATTTTACATTTTTAATGATCATCCTCATTATGATAGTAATATTTATTATTTCATATATGCCAGGTATTCTGAACACTTTACCTGGATAATCTTACTGAAATGTCAGACTATGAGGGGTATACCATTGTCATACCCATTGTGCAGATGAGGAAACTAAAGCTCAGAAAGGACAGGCCCATCTTTGGCCCAGGGCCATTCAATAATAAGTTCAGGCCGGGCACGGTGGCTCACGCCTGCAATCCCAGCACTTTGGGAGGCTGAGGTGGGTGGATCTCCTAAGGTCAAGAGTTCAAGACCAGCCTGACCAACATGGAGAAACCCCATCTCTACTAAAAATACAAAATTAGCTGGGCATGGTGGCACATGCCTGTAATCCTAGCTACTCAGGAGGCTGAGGCAGGAGAATCACTTGAATCCAGGAGGTGGAGGTTGCGGTGAGCCAAGGTCACACCACTGTACTCCAGCCTGGGCAACAAGAGCGAAACTCCGTCTCAAAAAATATATATATATTATAATAATAAATTCAAACACAGATCTGCCTGATGCTCGAGTCTGTGAACCTACCCACTGCTCAGCACTGCCCTGGATCATATTTTACAGCATTCTTTATGCAGTCAACACATATTCACTGGCCCACTCCAGTGTGCTGGGCACTGAAGTTATGGTGCTAAATAGGACCAGGACCTTCTCAGCCCAGAAGAAAAGACAAGCAGAGCAGATAATGGTGATTCCATTCAGCAGAGAGTGCTGAGTCCCACCTTGAAGGGTGAGAGGCTGATTACCAGGCTGGATGTGGGGAAGGTGCCCCAGATCACCGGGGTCCTATGTGGTTAGGAAGAAGCTTCCTGGGGTTTATTTATGTCTCAGTGAGGCAAAGCAGGTACATTAGGAAGTGGACACAGGGAAGAAATGGAGCTAGGAAAGGGAGTGGGTGGGACCAGGATCAGCTCCTTCTTGGAGATGCGAGTTATAGCATCATCGTCAGGCCTCTGGGGCCTCTGCTTAGAGGAGCAGGACTTAATATCCACCCCCTACCACCATCCTTTTCAAAGTCAGAAAACTGATCAAGAGGAGAAGGAGTCATTTGTGCATTTTCAGTCAGGTCGAGTTGGAACTCAGGCCTCTCAGCCCTCCTCAGCCAGCCAAGATCCAGTCCCTTCTCAGGGCTCCTTCCACACCCGGGAGTGGGAGAGTCGCCATTTATGGTTTTAATTTTTAAAAACGGTATCATGCTTTCACGAGTTACAAATGCTTGTCCAGTTATACTAGCTGGCATTTCCTGAGCACATGCCACATTCCAGATGCCGTGCTAGGATTTCACATATGTTACCTTATACAATCCTTGAAGCAAACCTCTAAGAAAGGTTCTGTCGCCATTCCCACTTTACAGATGAAGAAATTAGGTAATTCCCCCAAGGTCAGACAGCTAGCAAGTGGCAGAGCTGGTTTCCTTGAGTCTAACATCCTCATAACACTGTATATGCTATGTGCACCCATGGTGGCAATTTTGGGAAAATGCAGAGAAAGCACACCAAAAGAAAATTAAAATGTCTCAAATTCTATAATCCAAAAGTAGAATGCTTCACCACTAGGGCTATTTCTCTCTAGGGGGTGTGTGCACGTGCACGTGCACGCACACACAACACATATTTAAACCAAAGCAGGGTCATGCTGTAATACTAGTTTGTAAGCTGAAGCTACCATTTAAAAGTCACCCTAAAAGGACCTTCACAGGCCAGTCTCCACAGGGATACTCTGATTTCTAGGATCAGGTCTAGAACTGCGTGCAAGTCTTCTGTCAACAGACTTGGCAAGGCAGACCTAGGGACAGCACGGGGCAGCCCACCCTAATAGCCATGGTTCATTTTTATCCCTGCTTTCTGCTCCCGTTCTTATAGAAAATAAATAAATAAATTTGAAAACTGACAGACCTCCCCAGGATTTTATTCTATGCCTGGCCCTGCATTTAAATGCAAGAAGCAGAAGGCTTGTGAGCTATAAATAGCCCAGGCCTCTTCTGAACAGTGGCGGGGAGAATTTGTAGGTTCTGTCTCCCTCCAACCTGGTGACCTGGATTACTTCCTTCCTGCAGCGGCTGCTTTCTTCACTGCCTCCTCTGTCCATCCTTCATGGAGCAGAGCAAGTCCTCTCTGCAGATGTTTAGTGAGCACCTCCACTGGGCCAGGCCCTAGGTGCTGGGCACAAGGACTTGAGTGAGACACTAGTATTGTCACAGCCTGGAGTGGCAGCGGGTAAACATAGACGCGGACATTCACAAGTGAGAATCATATCTGTTGTGGGACCCCAAGGAGAGCTCCCCAGCTCTGGGAATCAGGAGAGGCTTCCTGGAAGAGAGGATGCTGGAGTTGAAAAATGGAAGGAGGATAGAGGAGCCTGGGGAGGAGGTAGCCTGGGAGGAGGGGTCTATGGGACCACAGGTGTCATGCTTGGCACAGTGCCTGGCCAGAGCATGCCTTCATTATTATTGGGCAAATCATATGTTTTTTAAGAGTGTGTCCTGCGTTCCTTTAGTGGCTCCGTGGCCTGTAATCCAGTGATCTTGGCTAAGAAGGACACTCAGCATTTTGCTAGTCCATGACTCTCAACCTCCGCTGCATGTGCCTTTCGTCAGCAGCCAGGATCCTGATCCCCAACCCAGACCACTCAATTAAAAATCGGGCATGCAGCCTGGACTCTGTTGCTTCACAACCTCCCAGGCGATTCTGATGTTCAACCACTTTTGGGATTCTCTGTGCTGATCCAGTGTCCCACCTGGGGACCACAGCTCAGTTCCCATCCCAGTCTCCCTGCTGGGTAGGAGTTTATTCTCCCTTGGGTGCCTCTAGCAACAGGAAAGAGAGCTCACAATCTCCCCATTCCGTTGACAGGCAGCTCAACTGTGGAAAATCCTTCTTCTCCCTGGGCCCATTAATCTTCACATGTTGGGCTGGGCACAGTGGCTCGTCTCATGACTGTAATCCCAGCACTTTGGAAAGCTGAGGTGGCAAGAGGATTGCTTGAGGCCAGGAGTCCCAGCCCAGGCTGGGCAACATAGCAAGACCCCCATCTCTATAATAAATAAAAATCAGCCAGATGTGGTGGCGTGTGCTTATAGTCCTAGCTGCTCAGGAGGCTGAGGTACGACAATTGCTGAGCCCAGAAGTTTAAGGTTAAAGTGAGCTGCGATTGTGTCATAGCACTCCAACCTGGACAACAGCAAGGCCCTATCTCTCAAAAAAAATAAGATATTCTCATATCGTGATGACGGGCGTATCACGAGGTCAGGAGATCGAGACCGTCCTCGCTAACATGGTGAAACCCTGTCTCTACTAAAAATGCAAAATATTAGCCGGGTGTGGTGACGGGCACCTGCCGTCCCAGCTACTAAGGAGACCGAGGCAGGAGAATGGCATGAACCAGGAGGCAGAGCTTGCCGTGAGCCGAGATCGCGCCACTGCACTCCAGCCTGGGTGACAGAGACTCAGCCTCAAAAAAAAAAAAATAATAAAAAGAAACTCTCATACTGTGATGATACTGGTAAGTAACATTTGTACAGACCTTTGTTGTACACAAAATACTCTCTTGATTTGGGAGGTAAAAAATATAGAGATTTTAAATTCAGACAGACCTGGGTTTAAACCACCCTCTCCCTTTTTTTCTTCTACCCTGTTAGCTGTGTCTTTACACACATGACATAACCTTGCTGTGTCTCGATGTCCTCATTTGTAAATAGAGACAATAACAGTGCTTAGGCCTCAGGTTATTGGAAGGCTTATGACATTAAGTATGGTTGGGCGCAGTGCAGCCATAAGGCATTCGCTTCATAGTAATTTATTATTACTGTTCTGTAAGACATTTTCACGGTAAATTCAACATCCAAGACATTTTTATTGAGTGCTTCATACATGCCCAGCCCTGCTCCAGTTGATGGGGTACATTGTGAAAAAGATATTACTAAATGGCAATCATTTTTATCAGCATCATCAGTATCATTTTTTTTAAGTGGGTAGTAAAATCACCCACTTAAAAAATTATTTTTAGAGACAGGGTCTTTCTCTGTCACCCAGATTTTAGTGCAGTGGTGTGATCATAGCTCACTGCAGCCTTGAATTCCTGGGCTCAAACCTCAGCCTCCCAAGTAGCTTGTACAACAGGCACAAGCCACCTCGACTGGCTAATTTTCAAAATTTTTTTAGAGACAGGGTCTTGCTATGTTGCCCAGGCTGGTCTCGAACTCCTGGGCTGAAATGATCCTCCTGCTTTGGCCTCCCAAACTGCTGGGATTGTAAGTATGGTCCACTGCACCCGCCTCCTGTCTCCTCTTCATGGTCAACTTTATTTATCAAGCAAATTTAATTTCTAGTAGCCCCTGACAGTGGAAAAACTAAAGTTGGGAGTCAAGAGACCAAGTTCTAGCCCAGCACTGCCCAATAGACGTTTCTGCAATGATGAAAATATTCTGTGCCTGCACTGTGCGGTACTGTAGCCGCTAGTCACAGGTGGCTACTCAGCACTTGAAGTGTGATCTGTGCAACTGAGGACTGAATTCTTAATTTTTTTTTAAAGTTTAAGTGTTCACATGTGGCTAATGGCTACTCTGGATGTGCTGAGCTGTGAGACCTTGAGCAAGTTTCTTCCCCTGTCTGGGAATATGAAGAAATGCCATTGGAGAAGCCGGAAGAGAATGTCTGGAATAGAGACTGAGGTCTGGAGCCAGCTAGATGTGTGGTTAATTTCAATTCTGCCAGATACCACCTCTGTGACCCTGGGCAAGTTACTTAAACTTTCTGTGCCTCAGTTTCCTAGTTTGTAAAGGGATCCTAATTATAATCACCTCACAGGACTAAAATGAGGTTTAAATGAGATACGATTCTACAAGTGCCTTATTCCCGATAGGCTCTTGACAAATTGTATAGAAGTGGTTTTAGCTGGTATTGCAGACACTTGTGTTCCCCTATTGCATCTTTGGAAAACTATGAAAATTCTTGTTTTTGTTATAAATGCTTACAAAATGCTTACTTTTAGGGCTGGAGTTTATAACCTTGAACCTCTTGAAATTATGCTCAAGTTGTATCATTGTGCATCTCTATTTTTTTTTTTTTTTTCCTGGAGAAAACCAAAACTTTTCTCTGGGGAAAAGCAGCTCCCAGCAGATTTTCAAAGGAGTCCAAAAGGTTTAGGAACTCTGGGAGGGGAGGAAACTGGTGTTCATGGTGCATGTGGAACAGGACAGGGTGTGATCAGCAAGCCAGTGGACTTTGGCTCCAGACGGCCGGTGTTCCTGTCCCAGCCCTGCCACCTCCAGGCTGCGTAAACTCTGTTGAACCTCAGCTTCCCTATCTGTAAAATGGGTATAATATAAGACATATTTCACAGATTGTTGTGCGGATTAGGTAAAAAATCCATGTTAATTGAGTAGCATAGCACCTGTCACCCGTGCCCAATGAATGCTAGCTGCTTTTATCATCACATTGTCATTGTCATTATCATCATCGCCACCATCTCTTCCATCAGTTGTATGCCAGCTTGGTGTGAGGTGTGTCAGTTTTTCAGTCTGCCCTCTCCTCCTGCCCCATCATCTCAAACCTCATCTCACACCACTCCCCCCTTGCTCTGTCTGCTTCAGCCACTCTCGTCTCCTTCGAACATACCAGACATGTCTGCCACGGGCCTTTATGTTTCTGTTCCCTGTGTTGGGAATGCTTTCTCTGATCACTCTGTTTCAGAGAGAAACACCCATCCCTGCCCTCATTGCCTTCTAGCATCCTCTGTATCTTTCTGTATTTGTCTGGCTTGATGTTTGCTTGCCTCTCCTAGCATGGAGATTCAGGAGGACAGTTCGTTTTTCCTTGTTTTGTTTCCTTCTCTAGGTCCAGTGCCTAGAACAGTGCTGGACCTGTAGAAAGTGCTCAAAAAAATACTTTGTGAGTGAATGAGTGAATGAAGGAATGAATCTCATCTAGTCTGAGACAGGCTCCTGTAGGGCTCCCAAACTTCACATGATGTCTCTTGTGTAATATTTTCAATCAACAAATAATCTCTGAACCTTCCTTTCTGCCAGCTTAGGCCTTAGGTTCCAGGGATAGAAAGATGAGTGAGAGCATCCCAGTTCTTGAGGAATGCACAGGCATGTGGGGTGACCATGGTACAGTTCTCTTCTAAGCACTTAGACTATAGTTGTAACTACAGAATTATGCTGCCGTCCTGTCTGCTGTCTGTCTTCCACCCTAGACTAGAAGAGCTCAATGGGTGAGGACCCCCATCTGTCTTGTTCAATGCTGCATCCTCGGCACTAGTATGAAGGCTGGCACGTATATGTAAATGGAGTGCATGAATGAACAAATACAGGGTGCAGCAGGATAGGGACTAGCAGAGAGGTCTGTGGATGTACCAAGGAGGGGTGACTGGCCCTGCCTGGGGAAGGATGGGATGGGGCTGTGAGAGATTCACATGGGAGGTGAGGAACCTTCTGTCTCTTGCCTCGACTCTCACTTGGCCAACCATGGGAGCAGTTTGGGAATGATGGTGGGGGTGTGGTTCCCCTCCCTCAGAGGCTGGGTGGCCCTTCCATATTTCCGCTTCTGCCTGAGCTGCTGTCCTTGGAGTTAAAAATAGGGAAGGATGGGAGCACAAGGACATGCTGTCCTCTGCCACTGAGCAGGGATTCTGCTACCTCTTCTCAAAGGGGGCTGTAGGGCAGCAGGTTTGAGAAGCCAGAAGCTTAAAGAATTATCCCTTCCTGCCCCCTTGAGGACAGGCACAGACTTCTCTTTGCCCAGTGTGGCATGACTCTGAATGAGCTGTGTGGAATGTCACAGCTGGAAGGGCTCTCTGGGGTAGGCGGACATCTGGCAGGAAGCCCATCACCCTCCAGGCCTGGGATCTTGGCAGACAACACCAATCAATCAAGGCCCCCTTTCCTGGGACCATGGCAGGCATCACCAATCAATCATGGCATCCTTTTCTGCCAAGTCCAGGCACAGTCTAAGAATTCTTAGCACAGGGTATTTCAGGCAACAGCTACCAGAGTTGGCAAAAAAAAAAAAAAGAAAGAAAGAAAACCTATGTATCATCCCCAATCTAGTCCACTTCTCTCATGGTGGGAAAACTGAAGCTCAAGAGAGGAGCAGAAAGTTGTCTGATGTCACACCGGAAGTCAGTAGTGGAGCTGGGACAAGACCCAGGAGTTCTCACTCCCTGCCAAGGCTTTTTCTTTTTCTATCCCCTGTTGCATCCTCTTTTCTGCAGGAACTAAGATTTGCAGGTTTGTGTATGCGAAAGAATGGCTTTTAGGCTAGGCATGGTAAGTAGTTCATGCTTGTAATCCGAGCTCTTTGGAAGGCCAAGGCAGGAGGATCCGTTGAGCCCAGGAGTTGGAGACCAGCTTGGGCAACATGGCAAGACCCTGTCTCTATAAAAAATAAAGTAATTAGCTAGGCTTGGTGGTGTGCACCTGTAGTACCGGCTGAGATGGGAGGATCACTTGAGCCTGGGAAGTCAAGGCTGCAGTGAGCTGTGATTGTGCCACTGCACTCCAGCCTGGGTGACAGCCTGTCTCTTAAAAAACAAAAGAAGAAAAAAAGAAGAAGAATGGCTTTTAATCCAGGGATTGCAGGCTCCCAAACTTTATGCAACATACTGTGTGTATGTGCTGACAGGTCCTTTTCTAAGAGAGAGTAGCTTTTATCCACTCCCAAGAGGCTCCTTGAACAATGAAGAAGGCAAAGAAATCAGAAAAGAGTGAATGGAATGGGCTAGAATCTTGCTACTCAATGTGTGGGCCACAGACCAGCAGCATTGACCTCACCTAGGAGTTGTGAGAAGTGCTGAATCTCAGGCCCCACCTGAGACCTGCTGAATTAGAATCTGCATTTTAACAAGATTCCTGTGTGATCCATTTGCACATTAAAGTTGAGAAGCCATGAGCTGGAATTCCTTCAGCCTTTGGTGTCTGTGTGGAGGACCTGCTGAGTGCCAGCCAGTGTCCCTGCCCTCATTTGAGAGAGAGAAAAGCAACCAAGGGAGGTGCCTTAGCCAAGGTGGGGCCCAGCTTCTCTGCAGCTCTGCTAAGGCCAAATCAAGGAAGAGATTTGTTTAAACTGCTTCAAGATAAAGGATAGCGCTGCTCATCCAAGGAGTAGGAGACCCAGTGTGCATTAAGCATGTATGTGGGAGGTTCTTGAGAAGCCTTAGTGGACACTGGGTTAGCTGCTATCCTGCAGAACAGTCTGGAGAGAGACGGATTTTAAGCAGTTGTGGGACGTGGATGAGCCAAGCTGGAGCAACAGCTGCCTAAGGCCAACATCACTACAGCCTCAGTGCTGAGAACAGCTAGTCCAAGGTGGGTTTGCTCTGGTGAGTGCTGGTGCCAGGTGGTTTCAGGTGGTCTTAACTAAGCCTTGCTAGCTCTAGTCTTGCAGGCTCTGGAGGAAGCTGGCCATCTGTTGATTGAGGAAGGTGGTGATGGGGAGCCTGAGGCTTGCCCTGGTGGGACTGAAAGGAAGGAATTCCCTCATTTCCAACCCCACCCATCCCCTACATCCCTGCTCCCCATGTACCCACTGCATGTTTTCATCTGTGGGCCTTTGTGGGGATACATGTGCACATGTGTTATCTGAAGATGACATCTGAGGGGCCAGACTGTACAACTTGGTCTTGTCTGGCCTTTGCAGCAGGTTTTCCACACTGCTTCTGGCTCAGAGGGAGCCTCCCTGCCTATGGGCTCCTTGACCCTCTTGGGGTCAGTGTAGAATAGGGTTAACAGCCTGGCCTGGGAGATGAGATGAAGTGGAAGGAGATTTATATAAGCTTTATTGAGATATAATTCATATACCATACAGTTTACTAGTTTAAAGTGAACAATTCAGTGGATTTTAATATTTAATTTATTCACAGAGTTGTGCAACCATCACCACAGTCAATTGTAGAATATTATCGTCACCCCTGTACCCGTGAGCATTCACATCCCATTTGCCCCTCCCTCTGGTCCTTGGCAACCACTGGTCTGCTTTCTAGTTCTATGGATTTACCTATCTTGGACATTTCAAATACGTAGAGTCATAGAAGAGATGATCTTTTATGACCAGCTTCTTCCATTTGCATAATGTCAAGGTTCATATATGTTGAAGCATGTATAGGTAATGCATTTTTTTTTTTTGAGACGGGGTCTCCTTGTCAACCAGGCTGGAGTGCAGTGGCGCCATCTCAGCTCACTGCAACCTCAGCCTCCTGGGTTCAAGTGATTCTCCTGCCTCAGCCTCCTGAGTAGCTAGGATTACAGACACACATCACCACAGTCCAGCTAATTTTTGTATTTTTAGTAGAGACAGTGTTTCACCATATTGGTCAGGGTGGTCTCAAACTCCCGACCTCAGGTGATCCACCCACCTTGGCCTCCCAAAGTGCTGGGATTACCGGCGTGAGCCACCATGCCCAGCCCAGTACTGCATGCTTTTCATGGCTGAATAATACTTTATTGTATGGATATACCACAGTTTGTTCATTCGTCCATGGATGAACATTCAGGCTGTGTCCACTTTTTGACTGTTAATGCTACTGTGAACATTTGTGTTCAGCTTTGTTTGGATGGAGCAGATTTGTTTTGCATTCTTCCTCTCCAACCTTTACTTGCTGTGGGACCTTGGGCAAACTGCTTCAGTTCTCAGAGCCTCAGTTTTCTGAGAGTTTCTGAGAATCAGGGACACTACTCTCTATCTCAGAGTATTGTTTATAATAGTAGCTGCAATTTACTGAGTGCCTGTATCTTACTGTGACAGTCATTGTGCACGTGTTATGTCATTGAGTTCAGTCCCACAAGGGGTATGAGAGATTTATTTCACAGTTAACATGGATCTGTGCTATCATGGGCTAATATGCTACCTTGTTGGAACAAACCATTTGGTGTCTTGAGGAGTTCTCTTTCCAGTGTTTGTGGGGAGGAGGGAGCTTCCTTGCTTCCCCTACACGTTTGGCAGCATCTCTCTGTTAGAGGCCATATTTCTTTCCCTTCCTTTTCTTTTAAAAGCTTTGAAATACACATAGAGAGAAGTGCAGCAGCTGGAAGAATTCCCTCATGGTTCCATCATTCCTCTGCCATGACACCAGCTTGTCCCAGATAGGGCTTGCCCCTTCACCCTGGGTCCCAGATGAGTTCGTGGGTTAGAACCATAGCTAAATCATCAAGTATGTTAAGTATGGCTGGGCGCGGTGGTTCACACCTGTAATCCCAGCACTTTGGGAGGCTGAGGCAGGCAGATCATTTGAGGTTAGGAGTTTGAGACCAAACTGGCCAACATGGTGAAACCCCATTTCTACTAAAAATACAAAAAGGAAAAAAAAAATTAGCCAGGCATGGTGGTGCATGCATGTAACCCCAGCTACTTGGGAGGCTAAGGCAGGAGAGTCACTTGAACCTGGGAGACAGGGGTTGCAGTGAGCCAAGGTTGTGCCACTGCACTCCAGTATAGGCCACAGAGCAAAAGTCCATCTCAGAAAAATAAAGTATGTTAAGTATGAACAAGAACTTTGTTCTGTAAGCCACTGGAATTTGGGGGTAACTTGTTATTGCAGCATAACCTAGTAAGAGCTTACTAGTACATTTAATCCTTACAACAATAGGTGGAGTGGATTCTATTATTTTTCCTGTTTTGCAGGGGAGCTTAGACTCAGATTAGTTCAGTAAGTTTATTTAGTTTACTCAGAAAGTGGCAGAGGCACGCTTCAAGTCCCAAACTCAGTTTTTCTGGCTCCAGAGCCTGTTCTCCTAAGAAGACGGAAGTACGTGGGCTGTATTTGGTGAATGATGAGTAATTCCGTGTGGATAGAACACCTGGTATGTGCATCATGGCAGACTTGTAGTATAGGTTTGGGGCAAATCCTGGAAGTCTTGAATGCTGTGTGGATTGTGTAGCTTCCCAGTGCCATATGGGGCCGTAGACTCTACCTTTTGCCCACAACCCAGTTCCTTCCAAGGCTTGTTTAGCTTGTCCCAAATGCTGATGGAAATAGCTTCCTGAGGAAAAACAGCTTTTTGTGGGACTGTGAATTGTCCTCCTTCCAATGATTGCGGAAATGCCTCTTCTTTAGAAAGTCTTTCCACATTGGCTCGAGGAGAGTAAATGACTTTCCCCTGACCACCCCTGCTCAGCATAGGACCTCCCCCACCCCAAATACATTTACTCTGCATCTGGAACTTTTTGCCTTCAGTTTTCATTTGGTTCCACATTTTCCCCTTCACTCTATCTCCGTGTTTTTATTTGTCAATATAACCTTCAGTTGTACTGGAAGGTAGTGCTTGCATGTACAATGAAATCTTCTGATTTTATTTGCAATCAAGTATAATTCAGCATTGAATCAATTCTGCTTACAACCCAGACCGTGCCTCTAACTCCAGTGCTGCATTAATTGCCCTTCTCCTCAGCTCCCATAATACTCTGTGTATATCTCTGCCCTTACATTATGCTACGCTGTAATTATTGCACAATTGCCCCTTTACTTGCCTATCTATTCTGGTAGACTGGGAGTTTCAGCAAGGTCTGGGTTTAATTCATCTATGTTATGAGTCTACAGCACAGGATCTGGCCCTGAATAGGCAATTAGTAAAGAGTTTGTTGAATGAATAATAATTACTTATCTGTTTCATGTCCCCTCCACACTCTACTACCTGTAAGTTCCTTAAGGTCAAAGACTGTATCTTATTCAAATCCCCAGAGCCAAGAACAGCATGGCATAGGAAATGAGCTCAATAAATGTATATTTTGTTGGATAAGTGAGAGTAACGTTTCCTTCCAGGGGCATAACCCTTTAGAGTTACAAAGCACATTCCATATTTATTACCCAGTTGATTCTCACAAAATCTTTCCCCTCCCTCTCTAGGGTTCTCAAATCCTTATCATGTGCCTTTTGCCCCTCTTGCTTTCACTCACTTCATCTCTGTGTCTTTATGATCTCTCCTCTTTCGTCTTCAAATCCTCTTGGAAAAAGGTCTGAGGCACTCATCCCTCCCTCCAGTGTAGAGCAGCCTAAAGGGCAAAAATTGCACTCTGGCCTGCATTGAACCAGGATCACATCCCACATGCCAGCTTTGTAATTATGGGAAGGTTCATTAACCCCTGAGCTTCAGCTTTCCCTTCTGAAAATGAAGACAATACTTACCTTCACTGGTGGTTGTAAAGATTACATGAAATGATGAGTGGTGAGCACCTCTCATAGGCTCTGGTTCAACTCGATAAATGGAAGTTCCTGACTTTATGTGGAAAGGTGATTCTTTGAGGGTGGAATTTCAGGCACCAGCAAGCCAGTGGGAAGGAATTGTGGTTTTAAAGCAACCACAGATAGGGATGCTTCGTAGTTCTAAAATCTCCCTTGTGAGCCCCACCTCTGCCCAGTCCTCTGTGCTCAGTCAGCACCATGGACAGTTCCTCCACACGCCAGTTCTTTGCTGTGGACTTGATCGCATTTTAGAGGCCTTCAGTTGCAAGTCACAACTTTATATACCACCAAGGGAGCTAAAACATGTCAGAATTTAACTCTGACTTGCCATTGGTTGCCATTCACATCTTAATTTTGGAGATGCTGAAGAAATGCTTGTCTTAGAATCAATGAAATAACGAGTTTACTAGAGATGGTATCAGTGAGCAGTTGACCATTAACCTTTAGAGAGGTTAATAATAATAGCCAGTATTTATTGAATGTCAACTGTATTCCAGGCCTTTTCTCCTCCTTCCTGTCCTGTTCTGGGTGCTGTTTGCTCTCTATACACATTCTCTTAACAAAGATTACATTTGGGGAATATAAATGTGAGCCAGATATACAGTAAATCAACAGGCTTTCCACCATCTTTTTCCTCAAAATCTTCCAATCTTTAGCCTCACTTCTTCAGAACATTGCTTCCTGCTGAATGATAGTCTAACATGTTGACCTTTCCAGTCCACACCATGGTTAAGCCACCTAAAAGGCATTTCAAATGCATACCCTGTAACCCAGCAGCTGCACTCCTAGGTATGTGCCCTGAAGAACTGCACAGAAATGGTCACCAAAAGACACATACAAGAATGTTTTTGGCAGAGCTATTTGTAATATCTCATTACTGGAGGCTACCCACCCAGATGCTCATCAGCAATAGAATAGATGAAAATTATTTTGATATATTCACACAATGTACTACAATAAGTCATGAGAATTAATGAACTGCAATGAAACAATCAACATGGATGAACCCCACAAACGTCATGTTGGGTAAAAGAAGCCAGATGCTAAAGAATATACACTAGGTGATTTTATGTAGTGAAAACTACAAAATAGGCAAAACCAGTCTGTGCTGTTAGAAGTTAGGATAATGCTACTTTTGGTGGAAAGTAACTGGAAGTGGCATGTGGGCCTTCTGTAGGGCACTGGTAATGTTCTGCTTCTTGATCTGGGTGCTGGTTCCATAGAACTTTGTAATAGTCATCAAGGTATACACTTACAACTGTGTGATATATAATTGTACAGTTTTTTTTGTGTGTATTATCCTGCAACAAACAGTTGTTTTAAAAAAGCACCTTTCTTCAGAAGAAAAGAGAATGCTAAGACTTTTGTATGCAGGATGATGGGTAAGAAATTTGAAGGGCAGCTGGTCACATGGAAGATTTGGAATAATTCATTGTGAATAGAATGTAGAGAACACTAGGGAAATGTAAATGTAAATTGGGACCGGGTCAGAAAGACAGTGTGTGTTAAATTGGAATTTATTCTGCAAGCAATGGGGTGCCATTGAAGGGTTTTAATCAAAGGGATGGTGTGTTCAGGATTGAGATTTGGGAAGCTCAGGCAGGCCACTGAGTAGAGAAGAAACTGGCAGAAGAGGACAATCTGGTGGTGTGGACACCAGTTAGCAGAGGAGGAAACTGAGCCACAGAGAGGTTGAGTAACTTTCTGAAAATCACACAACTAATAGAGTGGCTGGGGCCAGGTTTACAACCCAGGCATTCAGGCTCCATTGTCCATGCTTTTAACCATTAGGCCATGCTGCCTCCTGAAGATGCTATAGAAATAGTGAAAGGCTGTCGACTGAAAAGGAGCAGGGAGGTTAGCAATTAGGAGACTGGAATTTTTTTTTCCTGAAACAGGGTCTCTGTCACCCAGGCTGTAGTGAAGCAGCGTGATCATAGCTCACTGCAGCCTCAAACTCCTGGGCTCAAGCAATCCTCCCACCACAGCCTCCTGAGTAGCTGGGACTACAGTGTAGGCTAGTAATTTTCAAATTTTTTATAGAGGCAGGGTCTCACTGTGTTGCCCAGGCTGGTCTTGAACTCCTAGGCTCAAGCAGTCCTCCCATCTTGGCCTCCTAAAGTGTTGGGATTACAGCCATGAGCCACTGTACCCAGCCTGAATTCTAATACCAACATGGCCTTTGACTCCTGCCCCTCTTTGGGCCTCAGTTGCCCTCTGTACAATAAAGGCATTGATCTGGATGATCCCTAAGTTCCCTCCAGATGAAACCATCTCTTATTTTAAGGGAAGGCAGGTTCCTGTAGCTCCAGGGAGAAAGGGAAGGTTAGGGCCCTCACAGAAGTAATCAGGGTTGTGCTTCCTCCACCCATCCTTGGAGACACAGCCAGAAGCAACATCGGTGCCCTAGAGGCCTGAGTATCTGCAGATGGTTGTCAGCCCTTGATTTTCAGATGGACTTCAAGACCTAGACAAGGAAGGCATGTGAGGCCCAAGTCACTGGGAATAACTAGGCCAGGGAGAGGCTGACCATGGAGGAAGAAGAGGCAGCAGCCTCCAGGGTATTTATCTCAGAGATACAGGAAGAGTAGTCGCTGTGGGAAGGGGAAGCAGTGAGCCAGGGGCCTCGGTGCCTTTCGCATCCTGGTTTAAAATAACCCAGTCACCCAGAGCTCTTGTGTCTGGGGGAACTTCACAGGCTGCTCTATGGACTTGGAGTGGACACTCACACTGACCAGAATGTGGTTAGCGATTTTAGAGCCTGGGGACCTGGAACAGGTCATGGAGCCTGTCTCGGCTTGGGTCTTTTCTGCTGGAAGTCAAAGCTGGTAATGCCCATCTTCAATAAAACGTCAAAATGGGGACTGGTTGAGTTCTCTCCTTCTCCCTCCCCCCCCGCCACATCCCTGAAGTCTCATGGTTAAGAGTATATGATGATCTGTTTTCACACAGACCTGGTTTCAAGCCTAGCTCTGTCTTATCTGGTATAATCTTGGATAAGTTGCTGAACTGCTCTGAGCCTGTTTCCTTGTTGTAAAATTAGGATAATAATACTTGTCTTTCAGAGTTATGGTGGGGTTAAATTATATGTGTATATATAATTTGTACATGGGTAAATGCTAAAAACAATAGAATCTGTTTTCATAATTTATCATCGTTTTATTATCCTGTTCCTTAAGAATACTTGCTTTTGGGAGAACGTACATTAAACACATTCATATTCAAGTATAAACAGCAGAGTGAGATCTACTTGTTTTCTTTACCAGAGAGAATTTACATTTTTCTTGGGGACACATCCTAAAGCCAATTCAATTTAACACACTTTCAGCGGGGATGGGCAATGTGGGCGCTGTCCCTGGTGCTGATGAGGAATGCGCTCATGCTGTAAACACAGACATCGACTAGGTGGATGAGAACTGTGTTTCAAGGTGCTGTGGAATAGCTACGCCAAGAGAAGTGAAGATTTAAGTGCCCCTGGGACTCAAGGAGTCTGATGAGGGACGTCTTTGTCGAAGACACGGCATTTGAGTTCTGGGGTGGAGCTTGGTGAGTTTACTTTAGGGTGTATTTAAAACATGGCTTTGGAGCCAGAATAGCCTGGGTTTGAAGTCCAGCTCCACCATTAATAGTCGTGCATGTCCTTGGGAAAGTTACTTAACCTTCTCGATCCTCATTTTCTTTCTCTGTAAAGGGGGCAGTAGGTATCTCATGGTTTATTGTGAGAATTAAGTGGGATGATAACTTTGTAAAACACTTGGCATGGCATCTAGCACAATGGTAATAACCATATTAATAATAGTCAGCTTTGTTGAGGGCTGACCGTGTGTCCCAGCCCACCTAGGCCATCCTGAGGGTTATATGTTATTACATTTTTACATTGCTTGCTTGTTAACATGTAGTGCTCACATAGCCCTGAGATTCTGGTGCTTTTGTCCCTATTATATGATGAAGAAACTGAAGTACAGAGTGCCTGATAAGTTATAGGTGTTATTTAAAGCTAAACTCTGGAGGATGGTTAGAAATTTGATAGGGAAGATGAGGAAGCGAGGAAAGGAAAGGAGTGAGAACCGGGATGAGGAAGTTATTGAGGATGTACAGTATTTCTCAGGATGGAGCACTGAGGTGTCTGGCTGGGCTAAGATATAGAGACTGCGAGGGAGACCAGTAGCTGATGGGGAGGGAGTCAGAAAATGGATGCCTGGGTGCAAAAACTGAACCTAATTCAGCAGGTAGTGAAGAAACATGCTTAGGTTTTTGTTTTTGTTCTGAGATAGGATTTCACTCTGTCGCCCAGGCTGGAGTGCAACCAGCCTCAACCTCCCAAGCTCAAGCGATCCTCCTACCTCAGCCTCTCTAGTAGCTGAGACTACAGGTGCCCACCACCATGCCCGGCTAATTTTTGTATTTTTTCCTTGTAGAGGTGGGGTTTCGCTATGTTGCCCAGGCTGGTCTGAAACTCCTGGGCTCAAGTGATCCACCTGCCTGGGTCTTTCAAAGTGCTGGGATTACAGGCATGAGCCACCGCACCTGGCTAAGGTTTTAAATAAGATGATGGCATGATTGAAGCTGTGATTTATTTATGAATTTGTTTGTATTTACTTTGATTTGCATTATAGAATTAATTAAAATTCGAATGACATAGAAGCATACAAAAGAGAAATAAATTTCCTTCCCAGTGTGCTAGTTGGGTGTAAATGGGTACAACTACAGTTATGATGCAGGAGCCCACCTGTGTGAAGATTTTTGAACTTTGACTTGCTTAGGGTGCCAGCCTGTCTTAGGTCAGGTGTCCTTAAACCAGACCCTGAGACGAGATTTGTGTGGAGGCAGTAATGAAGGAAGTGCCCCCAGAACAGACCCAGGGAAGCAGAACAAGACAGGGCAGGAGGCACGCAGTGGTGTGCTCTCAGGCAGGTCCTGAAAGGGTGGCCCCAGCCCCACTGTGGGGTTACTCTGGGGGCTGCGTGAAGCCTCAGAGTTGTTCTGACCCAGGGCAGAGGAGGTGAGGGTTCATCCTCCCGTTTCATTTAGTCTTTGATGAAGGGGCAGGGCAAGGGCAGGTTAAGGGTCATACATTTCCAGACACTTCTAGCTCTGCCTGTATGGGGGCACCATGGGCTCAGTAGCCCAAAGAAAGACACCCCCACACCCCATCCCAGAAAAAGGTGCCAGGTACTGGCTGTGAGAAACCACAGCACATAGCATGCTACAGTGGGGAGGGGCTCACAGAAGTGGTAAAAAGGGGGTCTTGGAGGAGGATCACATTGTCCACTACAGTGGGTCAAGTAAGGGTCTATTTCTGGGTCCTGAAGGATGACAAGCAGAGGCTGTTCATTTCTCCCTGGCTCCTGTCAGTGTGTTTTATCAGCAGGTGCAGCACTTAGAAGCCTGTTTAACATCTTCTCAGGGGCTGCCACCTCACAAAAGGGTGTTCAATAGATGTCTGTTGAGAGAATGAAAGGGCCATGCTTCAGGGCCCGGGAGCTGGGTTGAGACCCTTGGACCTGGTTGTGAGCAGTCACTAGAGAATGGTTTAGTAAGCCACCCTGATGGATCGATGGGCTGGAGCCACACTGAGAGATCAGAGAGGGTGTGGTGGGTGACATGGTGGCCAGAGGCTGTTCTCCAAGGAAGTTAGTTGGTGAAAGAGGTGGGAGAACTAGAAGGGGCCCGAGGATGGAGGGGCAGCAGACGCAAGGCCCAGAGAGGACAAATCGGGGAGGAGGTCGTGGTGAGTGATGGACATGGATCAGCCACGGCCAGGAGAAGGACGGCCCCTTCCTTTCAGAGAGGAGGGGAGGGCCAGGCAGGGTGAAAGGTCAGGATGGTGACTATATTAGTCAGGGTTCTCTGAAGGGACAGAACTAACAGGATAGATGTGTATATAAAGGAAAGTTTATTAAGAAGTGTTGATTCACATGATTACAAGGCAAGGTCCCACATTAGGCTGTCTGCAAGCTGAGGAGCAAGGAAGCCAGTCTGAGTCCCAAAGCTGAAGAACTTGGAGTCCAGTGTTCGAGAGCAGGAAGCATCCAGAATGGGAGGAAGATGCACGCTGGGAGGCTAAGCCAGTCTAGTCCTTCCACATTCAGCCTGCTTTTATTCTGGCCATGCTGGCAGCCGATTAGATGATGCCCACCCAGATTGAGGGTGGGTCTGCCTTTCCCAGTCCACTGACTCAAATGTTAATCTCCTTTGGCAACACCCTCACAGACACACCCAGGAATGATACTTTGCATCCTTCAATCCAATCAAGTTGACACTCACTATTAACAATCACAGTGACATTTGGAAGTGAGGAAGAGCAGAACAAAGGGAGCACATCTCAGCCATGTGGGATGGATGGATCTTGGTGGGGGTAGTTGGGAAAGCATTGGAACAGTCACTTTGGAGACCGTGGCCCAGTTAGCAAGAGAGGACCCACAGAAGGGGTAGGTGGTGGAGGCTGGATGGTGGACATTGCTGTGGATGGGTCCAGTTGTGGTCCCCAGCTTGGGGAAGGTGGTGTGTCAAGGGAAAAAAATGCATTTACAAGGGTGTTGGCAAGACAGTTGGCAAGGGCAGGTGTGGGAGCATTGGAAGGTCTTTCTCCCTCTGCAGTGGTTTGGCTTTTTATGTTCGGCGCCTACTTTGTGTCCGGCACTGTGGGAAACGTCTGTCATTTAACCCTCTCAGTAGCTCCATGGGAAGATGCCGTCCAGCTTGCCCCAGGTCTCCATACCTGGGCCTTCTGACTGCAAAGCCATGCTCACCTGTGTGGGGAGCCAGGGCTGCTGTGAGGCAGATCCTAGGGCCTGGTTGGGAACTGCTTTGAGGGCTGTAGGGTGCCACACAGATGCAAGGCAAAGCTCTGGGGGACTGAGTTGTTTGTCATGCTCTGCTCCTCCCTTTTCCGGGAGAAATGTGTCAGACCCAGGTAGGTGGAGATGGATCCGGGGTGGGGGCACCTGAACAGGGCTCAGCAGAGAGGGAGGGAGCCGAGACAGGTGTGTGCTGCCTGCCTGCAGGGTGCCCAGTCATGGGTCTGTATCCCTAGTGTGGGGTGGGCGGGGTGGGGGGGTGTTTGTTCCTGCACATCTGGCAGGGACATATGTACAGTGCTCTGTCTGTGTGTGTGTGTGTGTGTGTGTGTGTGTGTACAGGGACATCTCTGAGTCTGTTTCTGAATGTGCATGTGAGTGGTTCTGTCTTTCTCTGTGTCACTATACCTGCTACACACAGAGAAATAACAGAAACAGTGGAGATAGAGGGTGGGGGGAGGCTGCAGATGCAAGCTAGGGAAAGAACAGATGATGGAATGGAGTAGAAACACAGATACAGGGGCACACACACTCTCCCATGTGTTCAGAAACACCCAGGGAGGATGTGTATACACCTACCCACTTAGCCTCAAACACACAGAGCGACAGGCATGTGGAGACCCCTGGGAACACACTCAGACCTGCATTAACACACTGTCTTTGCATGCATCTTACTGTGTGTGTGTGTGTTGCTGTGTTTTTCTGAGTGTGGGTGTCTGTGTGTCTGAATAACAAAGACACATGTGGGAGACAGAAATATGAGGCTACACGTTCTGAGAAACAGAGTGTTTGTATCTACGCATGCATGTGTGTGTGTACATGTGTGTGTGATTCTTAGAGGCAGGGAGGAAGGAGAGACCATCCTGGAGCTGGGAGGAGGAGGCAGGCCAGGAGAAGCCCTGCGGGAGGTTTGCCCTGCTCCTGTACGCAGGCCCAGCTGTCCTGTCCTCTGGCAGGAGGAGGATGACTGGGTGTGATTGGGGCTGCTTTTCCCCAGTGGGTCAATCAGCAAGCATTGAAGGATCCTGTTGGGAATCAGCCCATGTCTGGACTTCGTGGGACCATGAAAAAGATCCCACTAATGATCTACCCCACCTCTAGCTCACAGTCCCTTGAATCACTAGGTCGTGGAGCAGGGAGCAGACGCCCTCCCAGGGCTGTGTCCTGGCTCCCCGCCTTACTAGCTCTACGGGCATGGACAAGTCCTGACCTCTCCGTGCCTCCTGTTTTGGGTACTGGATGGGGGTGAACAGCAGCATCCACCTTATGGTTGGTTGTGAGGGTTAAGGCTGCTCTCAAGGCAGCCACAGTTATTAGTTGAGCTCTACAATGGTCTAGACCCTGTTCTTGGTGCTGGGGCTTCAAGAGTGAACAAAGTTCCCTGTCCTCATGGGGTTTATGGTCTTCGCAGAGGAAGCTGGCCAAAACACCAATATTGTTTAATGCATTTGGGTGGTAAGTGTTAGGAGGAAAACCAAAGCAGGAGTCAGGGCAGAGAGGGGCAGGGGGTGGGAGAAGGCTGCTGCTTTCGGGGGGCCAGGAGAGGTCAAGAAAGATCTTGGATAAGATGATGTTTGACGGCAGAATGGAAGGAGGAGTGGACGGCTGACGGGGGCCATTTAGCCTCATAAGAGCCTGTTATTCTCCCACTTGGCAGCGGTGCAAATAGAGGCACACAGAGGCTGAGTAATTTGCCTAAAGCCTCCCAGCCACTGAGATAGATATCCAGGATTTGAACCCATGCCATCTGGTTTCAGTGCAAGTAGTCCTCAATCAAGGGTGACTTTTGCTGCCTAGGGGCTATTTGGCAATGTCTGGAGATATTTTTGATTGCTGCAACTGGACTGCAGCGGGGTGGGGTGAGGGGTGCTGTTAGTATCTAGTGGGCAAAGGCCGGGGATACTGTTAGACATCCTGTGATGCACAGGGCAGCCCCTACTGCAAAGCAATATGCCATCCACACAGCCAGTCTGCTGAGGTCAAGAAACCCTGGTCAAAATCCATGCAAAGCACTTGACACAGTAGGACACATAGTAGGTGCTCAATAAATAGTAGCTGAAGAGGAGGAAGAGGAATGATTTGGAGAAGGTTCCAGGGGAGAAATGAATTCAAGGGGGAGAAAAAGCACATGTAAATGAATCTATCGTTTAACAAAACTCATGCAATACTGTTTGTTGGTGGGGTGGTTACTGGTGAGGCCAGGAGTCTGAGGAGGTTGATGGGCTGGGGTTGGAGGCTGAAGCTGGACAGACCCCAGCTGCTGAAACACTGCTAACCAGATGACTCTTCTCTCTGTCCCCCTCCCACCTGTGTCTCTCCCCCATCTCTCTTGGCCGCTTTGCCCAGAAGGGGACAGCCGGAGGCTGAAGGGGGCCATCCAGAGGAGCACGGAGACGGGCCTGGCAGTGGAGATGCCCAGCCGGACGCTGCGCCAGGCCAGCCACGAGTCCATTGAGGACAGCATGAACAGCTATGGCTCGGAGGGCAAGTAAGTGTGGGGCCACCAGCCCTCCTGGCTCTTGCAGTCTTTTGTGGTGGGGCACGGGAGGGACTGAGCAACGCCTCTGGGAGCCCTAGGGCAGCTCCAGGCTGTGGAGGCGCCAGCTCAGGGCTCCAGGTTCGTCCCCCATCTTCAGAAGGGAGGCAGTGTAACAGCAAAGCCCCGAGGGAGAGCGAGCTCCACTGCTTGGATTTGAATCCTGGCTCCACCCCTTTCCTGCTGTGTGACCTTGGGCAAGGTCTCTAAGCCACACTTTCCTATCTGTAAAATGGGATTAACAGCCTCAGCTTCATAGGGGTGTTATGAGGATTAGATGTTTATAATCCATATAATGCAGGGGTAATATTTATACACAGCATAAAGCAGTGTTTGGCATTAAGTGCTGTATATTAGTGCAGCTTAAGAAATAAAGGAGGGGGTAGACAGGGGTTTTATTATCATCATTATTTCCTCTTTACTTTTTTAGTTTCCTAAATCCCGTTGGTTTTGAAAAATATATACTACTGCTTTATAAAGGCATTTCTTGAGCATCAGCTCACTAGAAAGTAGTGTGGCCGGCTCCTTGCCAGCGTTTCCCTCCGTGGGCTTCGCGTCAGAATCATGGGAACACGTTACCAATGCAGCTTGCAGGACCCCACATCCAGGCTGCTGAATTAGTCTCTGGGAGTGTGGCCTGAGAACTTCACTGTTAAAAAGCTTTTACCCTAGAGGAACTCACCTAGACTAGGGGTTTCTCATTTTCACAGACCCCTTTAAGAATTTCAGGAAAGCATTGGGCCCAGTTTCCCCCAATACACACAGCCCTCAGTGCATGTACACCCTCATTCTCCCACACACAGTCCTGCAAACATGCTTTTCTCATAACTGCAGGGGTTATCAGAGTCCCCTAAAACCATCCATGGATCCCTAGATCAAAGAAACTTTGATCCAAAACAACTTCCTTATCATACAGATGACCAGGGCACTCAGAGAGGTTAAGGAGCTCACTCTGCATCATGAAGGATGTTACCAGGTCTGGAACCCAGGAGTCTTTACTCCCAGCCAGGGGTTGTTTCCCAGCACTGCATCGCTTCATGGTCCTAGTTATCGTCTAAAGTCAGGGAAGTGGCGTGGGATATCATGATTCTTGTGCACATGGGAAGACTGAGGCTTAGAAAAGTTAAATTCCACAACTGTCCAGAAAAGTAGCCACTAGACGCATGTGGCTAATTAAATAAGATGAAACTTTTCTGTCCTTTATTGCACTAGCCATATTTCAAGTGCTCGCTAGCAACTTGTGGCTAGCGACAACCATATTGGGTGGTGCAGAAAATAGAACATTTCCATCATCATAGAAAATTCATTTGAACAGTACTGGCTAAGTGACTTGTGCAAGGACAGACACACAGCCACTGAGAGGTGGGGCTGAGGCTTGGCCTCCACTTTTGCTTCCCTTCATTCTGGCCTTGCCCCTCAGCTGGGGGCTCCTGCTGGCTAAAAGCCTTCCCCACCCCCAGCCCCTCCTAAACTGGGCATCTTCAGCCTCGTGAATGGCCTTGCCTTAGCAGATGCTGCTGTTCCACCCACCTCCTAGCGAGACTTTCCCGTGGGTGAGAACAGGAGGAGGACAGCGGAAGGGAGAGGAGGAGGAGGAGGAGGAGGAGGAGGAGGAGGAGGAGGAAGGGAGCCAGTGTTTTCTTTAACCTGAGAAACATGGCAAGGCAGCAGAACTTGGAGGAAGATATTCTCAGCATCTGGGGAACAGTGGGGCCCTGCTGACAGGTGTGAGTCTCAGGGAGTCAGGAAGCTCAGGTCCTAATCCTGGCTCTGCCACTCGTGCCCCTGGGTGGGCTTGAGCACATCAGTGGGCCTCTCTAATGTTTGAGGCCAGTAAACATCTGTCAGCCTCACGGGCAGGTCTGGAGGACTAGATTGTGGGAAGGGCAACGTGCTTCAGTGAGCAGCAGCAGAGAAGTCAAACCTGCATTTCCGTTTTATAGAAGAGGAGATGAAGGCTCAGAAAGGCCATATGACCAAGGGGAGCATTGTCAGAGTGTGTTATGAGGAAGAAACGAGGTGATGCCTGCAGGTGACAGGTGTTTGGAACATGGCTCTTGTTACTGTTTGCTGTAATGGGCTTTAAGGGACCAGAGAGTCTAATTACAGACAGGTTCAAAGCCAGGACTCAAGAACGAGACTGCCCTGGTGTGTGGTTCATTTCAGCTTTTTAGTAGCTGTGTGGCTTTGGGGAAGTTACTTCACCTCTCTGAGCCCAGTTTCTTCGTCTATAGAAAGGGGACAGTAACAGTGCAGACACTTACAGAGTTGTGAGCGTTCAATATGTTAATACATGTAAAAGAACTTAGCACAGTGACCGGCTCTGTAATTGTTAGCTATTATTGTTTGTTGTTAATTAAGCCACTGTTTGTTGGCTATTTTGCTGTTTTGGTCAGTTGCATTCTAACGGACATAGTGAGCCACCCCAAATACAGTTGTGTCTATAAAGTGCTTAGCACAGAGTAAGCACTGAGTAAGTGTTGGCTGTGAGGATTACGATTACTAAAAGGCTTGAGGTGGGTGTTCTGAGCCCAACTGAGGAGGTATCAGGTGGGTTGGAGGGTGATGGGTCCAGCAGCAGGGGACAGTCTTGGCCTCCTGAGAGGAGCTGAGTGTTGGTGGATCCCAGCCAGGCCAGGCGCTGCCACCTGCCCACCACCTGGGTGAGGTAGGGACACAGAAGGAACGGGTGGGGACATTGAGCTGTGGTCAGCCTCCTTGTTCTGCAGGCATTTTGGTTACTGGTTGGGCCCAAATGCCAGGCTCTGAAACAGGAAGGGACTGTTCTCCCCTCTCCCCACCTCTTAGGCTTCTGCCAGCCCAGCTGAGGCTTACAGGGAGCCAGCCTCACTTGAGCAGCCCCTGCAAGGCTGCAGCCCCTGGCACCGCTGGGTCTGTCTGACTGCGCTGGATCACCAGGCGTATGTATTCCTGCAAGTGGGCACAGGATTTTCATTTCACCAGATGTGATTGAGCACTTAGAATGTGCCAGGCAGTTGGGTCAGGCACCTCAGACACCCTGTCCTCCATGAGCTTCCACTCTTGGGCACTGACTAAGCAACTAGCAGTGTGGGGAGAGCTGCAAAGGACAGGTATAGAAAACTTGGGAAATGCTGTGTTCCCAGCCAGGTTTCAGGGATGGGGAAGGGGTGCCTGTGGGTTGGGTCGTTCTGTCAGTGAGGATGCCTTGAGTCCCCGGTTATGTAATACCAGTGGACAATGGCTATTGAAAGTGTGGTCCACAGCCCGGCAACACTGGCATGGGAGCTTGTTAAATATGCAGAATCTCAGGCTCTACCCCAGACCCACTGAATCAGAATCTGTATTTTAATGAGACCCCAGGTGGTTTGTACACACATTAAGGTAGAGAAGCTCTGGCTTAATGGTAATAATGGTCATGGCTAACTCTTGCAGAGAACACTTACTATGTGCAGACATTGTGCTGTGCTTTTACTTACTTATATTGACTCATTTAATTCTCACAACAACCTGACAATGGGACTGTTAATATTCCCATTTTACAGATGAGGAAATGGAAGCTCAGAGAGGGTAAATAAGTTGCCCCACGGCACACAGCCAGTCAGTGGCTGAGCCGGGATTCAAATCCAGGCATTGGGTATCTGCCCTTAATGTTTACACCCTTTTTCTCATTTAATGGTTGCATTTATCGAGATTTCTGGAAGTAGAGGCTTCCAGGATGGTTTGGTAGTTCAAGGATGCCATCGAGGACCAAGAGCCCCTCTCTCTTTCCACACCATTGGCCTCATGCTGGGCCAGTTGTGGTTGATCCCCTGGGGCTGGGGAAGGGCTTTCTTTCCTTGAGCCTGTTTCTTCCTGATCAAAAATTGGAGCTCTGTGGGTTAAGGATGGAGAGTCAACCAGCCATGCCACCAAGCCAGGCCCATCTCACCCAGGAAAAGGGCAGGAGCTAGAGCTCAAGCCCCCTGAGATGGGGCCATGAGAACAGAACCTTCCAGACATACCATACTCCCCACCTGCCCTAATCCTGAGATACTTCCTATTGACTGTGTGTTCTAGTTTGGGTTTTCCCAGAACCAGACCTGAGACATGGGTTCAAGTGCAAGTGATTCACCTGGGAGACGATTCTAGAAAATAATAGCAGAGGAGCATGTGGGAGAGAGGTGATGCACCCAATAAAGCATGCTTTAAGAAGCCAGCTTTCCCGGTGGGCAACCAGAGCCAATCCCGATGGGGAACTCTGGGAACCCATGTGAAACATGCACCTGGGAGTTATCTCCTCAGGAAGTGAAGGAGCCGAGGTATTTATATTTCAGCTCTTAACCAGTTACTGAACAGTGGCTGCTCCCTGTTAACTCTGGCTCTTCCTGTGGTAAAATAGGCTCTTGAGGCTAGAGAAGCTCTTCAGGGGCCAGAGAAGCCTGGGCAAAGGCATGCAGACACTGGTGGTTAGAAGTCAGCAAGCACTGACATAATAAGGGGTCAGGGGATGGCCCAGCAGAGCCTGCTACACTGCCTGGGTGCACAGGGCTACCATCTGCCCAGCTGCCCAAACCAGAAATCTGGGGTTCTTGCAGACAGTTCCCCCTCTCCAATCCATAATCCATTCCCAATCCATAATCATGCTGTGCCATTTTATTCTTAATGATCTCTTGAATCCATCCATTCCTCCCCATCTCCATCGCCTGGTCAAGGCCATACATCACTCTTGCCTGGACACCTGCAGGTCTCCTTTTTGGTCTGAACACCACAGTTTGCCACCCAGCACTTATTCTTCTGACTTTTCCCAGCCTCTCCCAGTCCCCATCCACTTGAGGACTCCACCACCCCGAACAGTTACCCTTCGCTTTTCTCACCTCCAGGTCTTTGCATCCATTGCGCCCTCTACCTGGCACTTCCTTCTCTACCCTGCTCCCCCTTCACCCTCTGACTCATTCCTTCTCCAGACCTCAGCTGAGAACTGGCACAAAGGCTATCTCTCATGTGCCAACACCAGTAATTGATAGTGGTTCCCTGGAGTGCTGTGTTGAGAAGGATTCTGGAGCCAAGTCCAGGCTTGGCAGGAGAGCTGAGGTTGATTAGCAATGTCTGTCCTGGGCGTGGGCAGAAGTGGAATGGAATGGGTCGGGCCTACCATTCCTCTGACTGTATCAGCAGCTCTCACAGTCCCCTGTCCCTCCCCCACCACAGTGCCCTCCACTGTGTATCTTAATTGTCACACGTGTGTCTGTCTGTCCCACTAGACACTGAGTTCAGTGCCTGTCTGTCCCACTAGACACTGAGTTCAGTGCCTGTCTAGCTGGCCCACAGTTGGTGCTCTGCACATTCTGATGAATAATGGGTGGGTGTGTGTGAGCAGAAGCATGCATACATTTCACTCCTTCCCGCCCCTTCAGCACATAGAATCCAGGGCCTTGGCATCCTCTCTCTTGACCCAGAAGCGCTCCAGGCTGGCTCCCAGCGCCCACCTGCTTCTTCCCTCTGTTCTTTGTTGTCCCGAGATGTCTGGGTCATCAGCATCCAGGTCTCTGAGTGTCTGGGTCACTGTGTCTACAGCCCAGGGAAGCAGAGTGTGAGGCAGTGGCAGGGCCACTGAACCCGGGCTCGGGGTCACGGTCCTGCCAAGGCTGTTTCCTAATCACCAAAGGCTCAAGAGCCTGGGTGGGTGGTCAGAACCCCCTTTTCTTCCCCACCTCTACTATTTAGCAGCATTCCCGTGCCCAAAGTACAAAGCAGAACTGGATGCAGCTGTGGCTAGGAGACAGGGATTTGTTTTGTTTTGTTTTATAAGCACTAGTATTTCTTGAGCATTTGACTATGCCAGACTCTGTTCTAAGGCGTTTATCTCATTTAATACTTACAACAGCACTGGGATTATCCTGTTGTTCTTTATTCCTGTTTTACTGGGAAGGAAACCAAGGCTCTGAGAAGTGAAGAATATGCCTCCATGACTAGTGAGTGGTGGAGTCAGGATTCAGTTCCAGGCCTGCCTGACCCCGTAGCTTGGCCTGCAAATCCCTGTGTTCTGCTCTGGGCAAGGCTGAGGTCCCCTCAGGGCAAATAGAGACAGTATAATGTAGTGCTTAGGAAGGTGAATCCTGGAGCCAGACTCTCCAGGTTCAAGTCCTAGGTCTGCCACTCCTAGCAGAGTGATTTTGGTTCAATTACTTAACAATTCTGTGCCTCAGTTTCCCATTTTGTAAAATGGGTATTAATTACAAGTACCTAGCTTTTATAGAGTTGTTAAGAGGATTAAATGGATCAACACTGATAAATAGTACTATCAGTGCTTGGCTCAAGACGAGTTTTTGACAAATAAAAAAATAAATCCTTGGCTTTGCACCCATGAGCCACACACAGTCTCACAGAGGTGGTTAGGCTTGGAAGTGTCTTGAATGCTTGAGAAGTCGGAGTCAGGATTGTGTGATATGGTATATCCTGGCACAGGGCAATTCTGCTACAGTACTTGTTTTGAAAATGAGAATTTGTTCCAACATGATTCAAGTATTAGGGAACAATTTGAGCATAACATAAATTTTGCATTTGTTCAGGTACAATTTCATCCACGAGGAGCACTGGGTGAATGAAGAAAACTGCACCCACATAAGAATACACAAAACACATGCACCTCAGACATCCACGGCACCCTCAGTTTACTATTATAAGCCACACCCATCCACACCTGGTGGTACAACTTTCCATTGACTTCAGTTTTTCCCTCACCACCTCACAATCACTCACAGGCTGCACCTCTTCCGACACCCACTTCCATAAGCAAACTGCAGGTCATTTTCAAGGTCAAATGCCATTTTTATTGTAGTATTTATGCATTTCTAAAGCATTTAACATATTTAAAACCATGCTTTCATTTTTACTGCATTCTTGCCTTTTTCTTTTTTTGATGTGACACTGACCCCATTTTCCCATAAGCTCTGTGATTTTTATAGCAAGATTTTGCGTTGCACAGTAATTTTTAGAAACGTATATTTCATGTTACAGCAGAATTGACTGTATTGTAGGCTTGGTGAGTTTGTGGGAGGATGGATGGATGGATGGATAAATGGATGGATGGGTGGATGGATAAATGGATGGATGGATAAATGGATGGATGGATGGATAAATGGATGGATGGGTGGGTGGATGGATGGATGGATGGGTGGATGGATGGATGGATGGATGGATGGATGGATGGGTGGATGGATGGATAAATGGATGGATAAATGGATGGATGGATAAATCAATGGATGGATAAATGGATGGATGGGTGGATGGATGGATGGATGGATGGATGGATGGATAAATGGATGGATGGATAAATGGATGGATGGATGGATAAATGGATGGATGGATAAACGGATGGATGGATGGATGGATGGGTGGGTGGATGGATGGATGGATAAATGGATGGATGGATAAACGGATGGATGGATGGATAAATGGATGGATGGATGGATGGATAAATGGATGGATGGATGGATGGATGGATGGATGGATGGATGGATGGATGGATAAATGGATGGATGGATGGATAAATGGATGGATGGATGGATAAATGGATGGATGGATAAATGGATGGATGGATGAAGGGATAGGTGGATGGATGGATGGATAAATCGATGGATGGATGGATGGATAGATGGATGGATGAGCAAGCATATAGTGAATGGATGGACAGGGAACCCATAAACTCCTAAGCCTTTGAGAACCACATAAACCATAATCACCACAAAGGCTGTGCAACCTTTTAATTTCTGATGCTGTTGAGACGAGTGATCCATCTGGAAAAGAGAATGGAGTCAAACCCCTGCATGACCCAGTTACTTCTTTCACCATCAAGAACACAGAAAATCCAGGGGCCAAACCAAGCTCAGAGGTTAATAATAAAAGACCAATGGGTTTCAGCTCCACAAACAAAAGTAATAGGATTTGAAATGCAGGGAATCTCATTTCACCATTAACACAAAATAAAAGGCCAGCAGAACATGGGTTGTAATCCTGTTTAAGGGCTTTGCACCTGTCCAAGTGGCACACGTCCCTGGAAGGGACCCACTGCTGCAGTACTCCCCAAAATGGCTTGGGCTTATTCTCAGGCATCCAGATGCTGTACTTACTAACAGGTCTAGAATCTGAAATGCCATGAAAATGCCAAGAATGTGGCAAGGAGGCTCTCCCAGGCCAGGCAGCAGGCCCAGCAGGCCATGGTATCTCACCCTTTGATTCACTCAGCAGGTCCTCTGTGCTAAGCACCTTGCCTACACTAGCTCTCTGACTCTCCCCAACAACTCAGCAAGGTGATTACTATTTATTCCCATTTTCTACACGAGGAAACTGCAGCTCAGAGAGGTTAAGACACTTGCCACAGGTTGTACAGTACTGGCATCCAGGGTCTGCGTTATGCCAAATCCAGTCTTCACCCCATCCTTTATTTTCCCAGTGTGAGCCCTGCTGTAGGGTTTGGCAGTGAACATCTATTGAGCTCCTGTTGCATACAAGGGCTTGTCAAAGTTGTAGCACATATGCAGCACTTAATTCAGTAAGCTCTTTTATACCCCTGTGCTCATGGATGCCGTTAAGCAGAAATTTTGAAAAACATTTGAAACTGAGACAGCACAGGCACTGGCCAACGAAAAGGCCAGACACTGTCCATGAGGCAGTGTGATTTCATTTGCAGATAAGAACATTGAAATGCAGAGACAATAACAACTTGTCAGAGGTCACACAGCAAGCAGTTGGCTAGTGAGTTGTAGAGGCAGATTTGATTTTGCGGCCTCTGCCTTCTTTTGTACTCCAGGGAAGACCCGCAGTTGGATTTCTGGCCAGTAGGGCCTAGCCACCACTTTATTCCTCCTTCCTCCAGCCCCCAGGAGGACGTGATAACCTATTCAGGGTTTCTGGGACATCAGCCGGGTTCCTTGGCAGCTAGCAAGGCTCCCTGGGATAGGAAATCAGGCAGCCGCCCAGATATTATAAACAATTACCGCTAATTACCAGGCCTGCCAGTTCCCCATTGTCTGCTCACAATCCCACCAGGAACTGAGAAGCAGACAATGATGACGTTGGAGGAAACTTTCAATTTCAGGCTGCAGAGGGCCTCCCTCTGCCGGGAGGCTGCGCTCCTTCCATGCCTGGAATCCGTGAGACCCCCACCATTTCTCAGGCTTTTGGAGCCCAGACACTCCTTACAAAATGGAGCCTGGCCCCCTAGATGGCTGGGAGGGTAGGGTGGAAAAGAGACCCAGGGGCATGGAGGAAAGGCCACGTCACCAGTGTGAAAGAAGTCAGGAGTCCCCAACCCCAGGGGCCTCTCCCAGGGGTACTGGTCCCTGGCCTCTTAGGAACCAGGCTGCAGAGCGGGTGAGCGGTGGGCGAGCGAGCGTTACCGCCTGAGCTCTGTCTCCTGTCAGATCAGTGATGACATTAGATTCTCATAGGAGCATGAACCCTACTGTGAACTGTGCATGAGAGGGATCTAGGTTGCGAGCTCCTTGTGAGAATCTAACTAATGCCTGATGATCTGAGGTGGAGCGGTTTCATCCCGAAACCATCCCCCACTCCCTGCCCCAGTCCATGGAAAAATTGTCTTCCACAAAACTGGTCCCTGGTGCTAAAAAGGTTAGGGACCCCTGGTCTAGACCATAGCCTCTGTGCTGTTAATTAAGGGTCTTTGGTTTCGCAAGAATAGTGGGTACACCTTTCAGTCCCCAGACACTTAAGTGACTTTATTTTTTCATACTTTCTGTCTATAAAAAAAACCATTGTTGCATAATTGTTAAGATAATAGACTTGGAAGCCTGACTCTCTGGGTTCAGATACCACTCAGCTTCTGTCTTGGTTTGGCTTCTTCCAGAGCAGACCCTGATTCAAAGATTCAAGTGGAAATTGGTTATTTGGCAGGCCATCCCAGGAATCCCCAGTGTGGGAGCTGCAAGGAATGGGATGGGAAGGGAGGGGAGCTAATAACGGATGCGTCATCAAGCCTGCTACCACTAAGGGCAGCTGGAGCTCAGGCCCACTGGGGAGCCCTGGGAGGCTGGGTGAACATTCACCTGCATTATCCCCTCTGCAGACTCGCAGTTTGTCACTGGGTGGGGGCTGCTTCTGGGGCATGAACCCTCAGGTGCTTCCAGCCTGCCCTGTGCCACAGGCTGAATTTGCTTCCCCAGCAAAATTCAGAATTCTCACAGCCAGAAAATAAGCCCTCAGACCTAGTGGCAGGTGTGAGAGCAGGTAGCCTCGGAGTATAGAGGTGAGTGCCGAGCGATAGGGTGGGGCCATGCAGTACCTGTGTGATTTGGGCAGGTTTCTTAACTCTCCAGCTCATCTATAAAATGGGCCCAGTAATAGTATTGACCTCATAGGGTTGTTGTGAGGCTGAAATGAATTAATAAGTATAGAGCACTTTGACATTTGTGGCATTTAGTGAGCACTGGGAGTTTGCTGTTGCTAATCTCTGTATCAAGTCTCACTGTGTCCTCTGTTTGCTGAAAACTTAGACCCACTTGGTTCAGGATTTTCCCAAACGTTATGCCTGTGTCCTGGGGAAGTTTATGTGGAGAGAATCAATGTAAATTTCTAGAACAGGCCCAGGGTAACAATCAAAGTATTTAATAAGAACACAAGTCACAGCTACTGATCACACTATTTTGTATTGCCGCCCACATCCCCCCCGCCCACATTAATTCTCTATTTATTTATTCCTAAGATTTCTATCATTTACCACCTTCTAACATACTGTAATGTTTATGATATTAATTGTGTGTAATATGTCACTAGAATCTAAGCACCTGAAGGGCAGAAATCACTGTTCACTAACATATTCCAAGTGTCCAGAATAGTGCCTGGACACAATAGAGTGCATAGTATGTGCTCAGTAAACATTTGCTGGTTGAATGAATGGATCAAATGGACGCTGGCCATAACACCTGGTGTACCAGCTGAATGTCAGTGAGGGCTCGTGTCCAGTAGCATTGGCTGCTATTATTGTGGTGCTCAGACACTGGGGACAGAGTATGTGTTCCGCAATCATCATCCATCATCCTGCTGTCTCCTGGAACGTGATCTTACTGTCTGCTCCTCGGTCATTGTTTCCCATTGGTCTCAGCTACTTCTCTTTGCCCAGACCACCAGGCCTCTATGGATCTGCCCTTCTCTCCAGTGCACCTGGGTCATATGTTCCTTTCTAGGATATGCAGGGATGTACAGAGAGCCTCAGAGATCTCCCAGGGGGTTACTTGACAAGAAGCCCAAGCAGCCATTTCTGTAAAGTGTTCTGCCCTTTTCTTAGCTCCACCCAATAAGAAGAGTGGGTGCAAGTCTCCTCTGCTTTCAGATCTCCCCAGCCTATCTGGAGTTTTCTGTCATCCCCCAGCACTCACCAGCTGCAGACTACAGACCGTCCTCAAGGATCCTGCAGCATCTCAGCTCTCTTCCCTCCTTGCCTGACTTTCTCTGCTCTCTCAGGCTGAGCGTTTGTCTGTTTCGGGGCAGGATAGCCTAGTTTTGTACCTATTCTTTCAAGTCGTTTCTTAGATTTGGAACTGAAAAGTCAAGAGCCCAAGTCTCTTGCTGTCTACCTCCTGCTGGGTCATTCCTTCTCTGAGGCAGCCGACATAGGACATAGGACACCCTGGCTACTGTCTGAATGGGGAAAGCAGGCCAGGGGTAGTAGGAAATCAGGAAAAGGAAAAGCACTCAGGCTGAATATTCTGCCATTAACTCTGCAGATAACTTAAATAAAAACAGAACACTGGGGGACCTCAAATGGTTCAGGGAAAAATCGGGCAGCCAAGACTGGGTAGCTAGTAGAGTTTATGGGTTTTGCCTGAGGGCAGGCCATTTATGTGGCTCAGTTCTTGTGACTTTTAGTCTCCAGGATTCTCTTTTTTATTTCCCAGAGAGAGGTTTTGATTGGCCTGGCTTGGGTTAAGCCTCTAACTCTGTATGCCTCAGCTCTGGCCAGGGAATAGGGTCACCATTTTGCTGGGCAAATGTGTTTCTTATTTAAATGATGGTGATAAAGATCAAAAGCCAACCTCTTGGGCTAGGCATGGTGGCTCACCCCTGTAATCCCAGCACTTTGGGAGGTCGAGGTGGGTGGATCATGTGAGGCCAGGGGTTCAAGACCAGCCTGGCCAATGTGATGAAACTCTGTCTTTACTAAAAACACAAAAATTGGCCAGGCGTGGTGGTACACATCTGTATTCCCAGCTACTTGGGAGGCTGAGGCATGAGAATTGCTTAAACCCAGGAGTTAGAAGCTGCAGTGAGTCAAGACCGTGCCGCTGCACTCCAGACTGGGCAACAGAGTGAGACTCTGTCTCAAAAAAAAACAAAAACAAGAGCAACAACAAAAAACCTCCTGTGGTTGTGGTGAGGATCAGATGAGAAAATGGGTTGCAAGTGCTTTGGTCCTCAGGATAACAGGGGCACTTCAGGCATGGTACTTAGTGCCTCATCGCACTTAGTACAACAGACCTAGGAGATGGGAACATTATTATTCCCATTTCACAGATGGGAAAGAGATACTTAGAGAAGTGAAGGGAGTGGGGAGAACTTACTAAAGCTGTCTTAAGAAAAATAATAAAATTATCTTTGTTGTTGCTGTTGATATTGACTTAACGTAACCAAAAGATGAAGTAACTTGCTTCAGGCAGAGCTTGATCCAGGAGCTCACACAATGCTGTCATTTTGATGGTTTCATTCTCGTGATCCAGATGGTAGCTACATAGCACCAGAAGCTCCAGTCCTGCATCTCAGGCTCAAGTCTGGTTGGAAAGAGAGCGTCTCACTCCCCATAGTTCAAACAAAGCTTCCAGGCCTGATTCTTGTTGGCTGAACCGGGCTACATGCCTGTCTCTGAGCTGATCACTGGCCAAGAGGAAGGGATGCCCTGATTGGCCAGGCTGAGCTGGAGGCCCAGTCTCAGGAGCTGCTCCCTCCACCCCACTGTGATCATGTGCCATGGGGAGGGGGCTCCGTAAAGACAATTTGAGATCTTGTTACCAGAGGAAGGGGAAGTGGATATTAGGTAGCCAAGCAGCTGCAAGAAATGCACCCCTCAGAGTCTAGAGCCGTTTGCAGTGCAGCTCACACTTTCACGTGCAAGGGCATCATCTGGGGCTCACATTAAAATTCAGATTCTGATTCAGCAGCTGGGGGTGGAGTGGGCTGCAGTTCTATGTATCTAATTAGTTCCCAGGTGATGCTGATGCTGCTGGTCTCTGAACCACACTTTGAGTATCAAGGCACTAAACTACATGAGCCAGATACTGGGTAAACCTTATCTCCATCCCAAGAGGGAAATATCAGCATATCCATTTCATGGAGGTTGACTTCTTGAGTCCAGAGTTGTCGGTAAACCACTGGGAATGTGTGCTTTGTCTCATCTTTTCCTCTTGCAGCCTTAACTATGGAGGAGTTTGCCTGGCGTCGGACGCCCAGTTCAGTGACTTCCTGGGAAGCATGGGGCCGGCACAGTTTGTGGGTCGCCAGACCCTGGCCACCACACCCATGGGTGAGTGCCCCAAGGGTGGTTTCAAATGGACTAGCGGAGGTGGGTGTCACACCAGAAGCTCAGCGTCTCTCCCTCCTTCCCCTTTGCCTGTTGATCCATCGTCTGCTCATGCCACCTAGCGCCCAGGGCACACTCTCAAGCCCTCAGCAGAGCCTAGGCACTTGGTGGGAGTTGGTTCTGGTCTTATTCTGGGCTGGGAGCAGGGGAAGGGGTTTCAGCCCTAAGTAAAGGAGAAGAGCTGAGTCCCAGCTTGAGCTTCTGAACCATTTCCCAGTCTCATCTCTTGGTGCCTCTTCCAGGGGATGTGGAGATTGGTCTGCAGGAGCGGAATGGTCAGCTGGAAGTGGACATTATCCAGGCTCGGGGACTGACAGCCAAGCCAGGCTCCAAGACACTGCCAGGTCTGGGGCCTACCTTCCCCTGCAAGGTGGGGGTGGAGGTCAGGGAGGATATCCTGATGGGTACCGAGGGCCTTGAAGAGAGAAAATTGGGCCCAACTGTGGGGACCCCCTGTCCCAACTCTAATGTCTTATGTGGAACTGGTAGTTTAGGGTTTGTTTGAAGAGCCAGTTGAGATTGTCTGTTGACCTTGTTCCTCTCCTCCACTGGACTGAGCTCCTGGAAGGCAGGGACCATCTTTCCAGCTTATCATTATACCCCAGTGCCTAGCAGGGTTCTTGGCATGCAGTAGGCGCTCAGGCGTGGTGAGTGAGTGGGTCAGCAGATAGATGCGTAAGCCAGGGAGGGGTGGGCACATTATGGACTGAGAGAGGAAACAGGTGAGCACAGAGGGAGCAAAGGAAGAGTGGAGACAGTGAGGACCACCAGAGGAGGTGGGGCAGGCTGCACCCAAGCCCAGCTGTACCTGCCGCCCCCAAATGCCCACCCCCCATGTGTCCTGGTGTGTCCTCCCCAGACCCCATGGGGGCACACCTATCTCCAGCAGAGGGTGGGCAGCCTCCCTCTGTTGCACCCTTTGCCCACCATTTGAGGGCCAAACTAGAACTCACCCCTGCTGGCCTCTGTCCCCAGCGGCCTACATCAAGGCCTACCTGCTAGAGAATGGCATCTGCATTGCCAAGAAGAAGACCAAAGTCGCTCGCAAGTCGCTGGACCCACTGTATAACCAGGTGCTGCTGTTTCCCGAGAGTCCCCAGGGCAAAGTCCTCCAGGTGAGGGGCATTGGTGCGCTCACGTGTGTGTGTGCATGAGCACACATGCACAGTACCAGAATGAGAGGAGGGCACCCCTGGCGGGGGGTGTCTCTGGAGGGCCTTGCCTGGAGGAAATAGGTGAGGCCCTCAGTTCACTGTGGCTGAACTGAGCTCCACAACTTACTGTGCAACTTTGAACAGGTTCCCTTCTGACCCTCAGTTTCTTCATCCGTAAAGTGGGGACCCTAATAGTACCTACCTGGTAACATTCTGATGCCAGTGGAATGTGTGCTGTGTGCAGGAAAAGTATTTGCAGTTTTGCCTACAGCGAGTGTTCTACCCATTACCATCATCACCGTCACCATTACCATCAACAACCTCTGGAGGCCAGGGGCTTGGTGTGGTGCCCAGTGATAAGAAAGGCCTGTTGAGGAATTGCAGTTTTAAGGAGGTAGAAATCACAGGACTGAGATGGATTGGGCATGGGGGTGACCCAGGTTCTGCTTCTGGGCCTGTGAGTGGCACTGGCAGGATTTGAACCACTGTGTCTCTTGCCCTGCAGGTGATCGTGTGGGGGAACTACGGGCGGATGGAGCGGAAGCAGTTCATGGGTGTGGCTCGCGTGCTGCTGGAGGAGCTGGACTTGACCACCCTGGCCGTGGGCTGGTACAAGCTCTTCCCCACCTCCTCCATGGTGGATCCAGCCACAGGCCCCCTGCTCCGGCAGGCATCCCAGTTGTCCCTCGAGAGCACCGTGGGGCCCTGTGGAGAGCGATCTTAGTGCTGGGATGGGGAGGGGCTCCCCAAGATGGCCTGGAGATCACCCAGCCCTGACCTGGGACCCCAGGCCCAGGGGCACATTGAACAGGAGGACGGGGCTCTCCCCCACAGTGGGGAAGCAGAACGGGGAGACCTGCCCCCCTTGGGCCCCTCCTCACCCCTTCTTTGCCTCCTACCCCCTGAGACCTCCCCTCTCCCAACGGGATTGGCTACACTTTTGACTTGGCCGGTTCTTGACCTGGTGGATGTGGCTGCAGTCCAGAGAAAGGAAAGATTGAGGTGGCAGAGCAGACCACTCTCCCTTCCCAAACTCTGTCCAACTTGTCCCCCTTTTTGCCTCCTCGGAAGCTCGCTGCCCAGAGCCAAGTCCAGAACCCAGCCGGCCATCTCCATGGTGCCAATTACCAGCAAGTGTCTTTCCTGCGGCACCGGGTTCAGGCAGCTACTCCTGCCCCAGAGATGAAGGGGCAGCTTTGCAAGGATCCGGAGCCAGCTCCCAGGGGCCCAGAGCCCCCCACTTGAAGAGGAGCTTGAGCTTCCCTCTGCCTGCCCGTGGAAGGAGCTTTGCCGCAGCCTGTCCGAGTCCATCCGTCCGTCCCCTCCTGCCTGCCCCTCTTCTGGTGGCTCTAGGAATTGGGGTTCAGCAGGGACCAAAAGAAAGGAGGAGGTGCTGGGGGCCTCGCACAGACCCCCAGGTGCCTCACTCCATGGGATTGCAACAAGCTAGTTTAGGAACCGCTGGCGGACTAGAAAGAATGTTGTCGTCTGTGTTCTGGTGGAGGAGCTGTGGAACCTGAGTTTCCGGAACCCCAACCCTAGAGAGCATTTGGGGGTGCTGTATTGGAGGGGGAGGCTAAGGAAAGTTGGGATTGGGACTGGTGGTGCCAAGATAAGGGTTTCTCAAATTGGAGAACCCCTCATTGTTGCATGAGGTCAATGGTCATCTTGTCTACCCCCCCTGCCTCCAGGCCAGGGGGCTGGGGAGGCAAATAGAGCCCCCCTATTTTAGTCTTTTTAAAAAAACATCCTATACTAAGGGCAGAACCCACTGCCCCGGCCTCAGTTACCTTGGCTGAAGGAAAGATGGTGGTAGGAGAGAAAAGTGAAGAGGCGTGAGTGTAAGAACTGGGAGATTCCTTTTCCAGCAGGCCTGGGTAGCTGCCTCCCCAGCCCAGCCCTCCCTGGGGCCTGCGGGAGCCCTTTTGCATGCCAGGGAGGGTGGAGGCCGGCCCCTCTTTATAGAAGCACATTTCTGCCACCTCCCCTGGGAGGCACCCAGAAGCCTGCCACTCTTTACCTAGTCCCTGCTGTGTAGGGCGTAGTCCAGGTTAGCTAGGTAGAGTTAGTGCTCCAAGCCCTGGGGCCTGTTCTTAGCTCATGCATAGTCCTTACAGAGTCCCAGGACCGGGGGTGGAGAGGAGCCTCAAGTACATTCCGGGAGACCACTCTCTCTTCGCTGGCCTGGGCCTAGATGGGGCAGCCTGGCTCACAGGAGGCCAGCCCCTCCTCCTCCGCCCCCTTCCTTCCCTTGTCCCCCGTAGGGTTATAGCTGGAGCTGCCTGTTATACTCGGCTGTTCTGATTTATTATTCTTGGTACTGACTTTCTTTATGAGGCACTCCTAAGGGTTGAAGGACCTTGGCAGACGGGGCCTGGTCTCCATTAGAGGGTGTTGTTTTCCCTTGAGGACACCCAGGCTGCCTTTGGTCCCACCCTGTTCCCGGTCCCGGTCCCAGTCCCACCAGGCAACTCCTTCCACCTGGAAATTCTTCCCTTCCCTTAGCCTGTGGAAGCCCTGGGTATCCTTTAAAGTTCTGGTCGATGTGTATCACCTCCACAGAGCTGCTTACCCTGCACTGGGAAGGGGAGATGGAGACGCCCCCTTTACCCAGGAGGTCTTCAGAGCTTCCTGGGACCATGGTGGGTGGAATCCCAAGGCTGGGGGCGGAAGGAGCAGGGCTCTGGAGGGACTCGCATTCAAGGCACAGAATTGGCCCCTTGCCTGTTTGTTTTTCTAACCAGTGTGATTTCTCTGCTGTTTGTTTATTATTCACCATTGGAATATTTTGAGCCAGGAGAGCGCCTTCTCTCTCCAGCCATCACCGCTGTGGTTGTTCAGGGGTAGCTTTTCAAAAACAGGGCAGAGCCTGGCTGTCCCAACCAGAGGGAGCAGGGGCTTGGCCCTGACAGCCTGAGCCCTTCCCCTGGTGTCTGCACAGCCTTTATAAAGAGAGAGAGAGAGCTCCGAAGCAATAACAACACCTGGGGGTGGTCAGTGAGGGCCCCCTCAATGATTTTCTTGTTTGTTCTGTGAAATCCCGCTCACCTCCTGGAGGGGTGGAGCAGCTGGGGGCTGGAGCCCTGTTTCTTTGTATCATCGTGAGCATGTGCCCCTTCCCAGGGGCTGTGACCATTGGGTGTGGGAACTACGGTCTGTCCTCACCAAGGGATGGGGTTTTGGGGAGGGGAGTGACATTTTCATCATTAGCTTCGGAGAAGCTTCAAGCCCATCCTGTCCCCGCTACTGCCTGGCCCCTTGCTGACTCAGGCTGCACTGTTTGAAGAGGAGCAGAGAGGCTGGCACAGGGGGCCATTGGGGGGCTGGGGTCTCCAGGGGGTGACTATTTTCAATCTCTGGGCCAAGATCACACGCAGGATACCACGGGAAGGAGCCATCTCCACTCTCCTTCTCCAGAACCCACTTTGCATAGCAAAGGGGAAGGGCCTTTGGGACCATTAGTCCATTTCCATTTTACAGACAAGGAAATCAAGAGCCAGCTTGGGGGAAAAGCCACCCCTGGAGTCACCTGTGTGTTCAGTGGCACCCCCAGCCTGGGTCCCCTCCTCCCAACAGAGGCTGAGCCGGAGCCAGGGCAGTATGAGGTGGGGCTGCCACTGCCCATACCTCCTCCTCCCTTCTTTCTTTGAAGCCTAATGGCCCCCAAAAGATGGGCAGGACAAGCTGTAGCCCATCTGAGAGGTTGGGAAACTGAGGCCCAGAAACAGGAAGTGACTCACACAAGACCCCTCAGCAAGGGCGCAAAGGGGGAAGAACTAGGGGCTCCATTGTTCTTCAGGCGACAGGAGACCGTTGCTCCGGTGCATGTCTGCTGGGACAAGGATTCCCGGCCTTGAAGACCTGGGCTGCACAGCCCTCCTGGGCTCCACCTCTATAAACCAGTGACTTCTCTGGGCCTGGGTCTTGGGGAGAGGATTGCCAGGGAGACTCAGCTCTCCTGGGGGGCTGGCCCAGCTGACTGAGGGTACACAGGATTGGGTCTAGACCTTGATGCCTGGGTGGAGGGCCCTTGTAAGGGGCCATAGCCTCTTCATGACCAACTGGAGGGAGAGTTAGGAAACACCAGCTCCTGGTTGGGGCAGTGAGGGAATGGGAGCAGCTGTGGGCGCCTCATTTCAGGCAAGTCCTCCCCAAACCTTCAGATGCAGTGAGACCTGGCCTTCCTGTTGTGCTTTTCAGACTTTGTTTTCAGAATGCTTTTACCTCGAGTGTGCCCTTCGGCCCTCACAAGAGCCCCTGGGGAGTAGGTGGTGGCCTGTGCCGTCATCCCCATTTCAAAGCGGGGAGCTGAGGTCCTGGGAGAGGAAAGTGCTCGCCTAAGGTCCCACTGTGTTAGTGGGTGGGCAGGACTGGAACTCGGTTCTCCAACAGCCCAGAGCTCACTCTTTTACACCCAGAGGTGAAGCAGGTGGCTTAGGGGGTGGTTATGTACTTCACAAGCCAATTCCCTTCAGCCAAGAGCTCCTGGGTGCATTTCCGTGTCAGAAACAGTACCGAGTCCCACCCCCTCTGGAGGCACAGCTGTTGCGTCAGGCAAGGTCACCTGCATTTATTTATTGAGCAGCAGCGCTGTGTCAGGCCCGGGGACCGAGCCCCTCTCCCTGTTCCCCCGTGGTGTCTCCGAGGTCCTCTGGGAGGGCCCCACATCTGGAGCAGCACCTCAGAGTGGACAGAAAGCATTAGCGTCCACGAGCTCACCCAACGCCGAGCCTGTGAGGTGGGCTGATGGTGCCCGTCTAACCCAGCGCTTCAGTGAGGTCAGAGTGGAGCCGAACCCAGGGCTGTGGGCATCACCTCTGGAGCCCTTTCACTCTATGACTGCTTCCTGGGCAGGTGGTGGGAAGGCAGGAGCCCGGGTCCTTAGGCTGGGGGCCTCTCTCCATCCACCCACCTTTCCCTCATTCCCTCTCTTGGAGCAGGAGCCACCCAGGCCTTTAGGGAGGGAGGGTTTCTGGGGCCCTTGGGTTGGAGTGGGGTCGCGTTGCATTGTGTTCATGACCATGTAGCTCATGTTGAAATTAAAGTTTTTGGCTTTTCTAACCTGGCTCGTTCATGCTTTGTGTTGAGACAGCCCTATCTGGGAAGCCAGGGAAAGTGGCTGAGGGCCACAGGGTGCCAGGATGCCACACCTCGGGCTTTGTCTCTGCCCCCTTATGGTGCAGGGGCCTGTTCCAGAAAGTCCTGCCAGAGATGCATAAGAGGGAGCAGGGTTCTGGATGAACCCAGTCATTCTACAAATGTGGAAACTGAGGCCCTGGGAGAGGATGCGATTCTCCAAGGTCATATTGCTGGTGATTGACAGGACCCGGAAGAGAGCTCGTCCCATGGCATTCTGCTGTGGCCAAGTGGCCCCAGTGACATGGCGGGTGGGTGACAGCAAGGCCTCCCTCATCCTGAAGTGGGGCTGGCTAGGGACAAAGAGCATCAGCCGTCTGGGGGAAAGAGGCCATCATTCACACATGGGCTGATTCCACTCTCTACACTGGGCAGAGAATGAGATCGTTTAGCGCAGAGATTGACCCACTTGTTCACACTGGACTGTACACGGTCCCATTTGGTCCACCTTTGTTCCCCATGCTTCTCGTAGTGTGAGCATCTGACCTCACTAATTGCAGCGAAGATTCCAGTGTTGAAAATTGCACATTTCAACTGTTACTCAGAAAACCAGCCTCTTCACAACAGAAAAATTGCTCTGGAGGGTCGGCTCTGACGTGGACCTGTGCAGAGCCTCTCCTAGGTGCTGATGTGGCCACGCCCTCATACAATTTGGACTACAAGGAACTTGCTCCTACAGGGTGACCCTGGAGCCTGGTTTGTGCTTATGATGTGACTGTAATATATTTTTGGAGAGGAGGGAGGGGACTTAGCCACAGACAGTAATGAGAAACTTCTCGTGGCAGAAGACCACCTAGAGGCCCCTCACCCGTCTCCAATCCCTGGGGAGGGTGCCCTGATAGCTGAAGCCAGACCCTCCCATTCCAGATTCGACCCTGGCCTGGGTGGGGTTGTCAGATGGACTTCCGCCGGGCCCCAAGCCTGGGTGCCTGACCGCCACGCACGACCCCCGGGCTCGAGGGGGGCGAGAAGCCCAGGTTGTCGCGGGCGCACCTCTCCAGCTTGTGCACGTGGCAGGAGACAGGGCGGAGCCCACGGAGCAGGTCGGGCGGCGGGGCAGCCAGAAGCCACGGCTCTCGGGCGCCCCCGGGCGGCGCGGGCTGGGGCGGCGGGCAGCGCGCTCCGGCCGGTCGGCGCTGGCAGCAAGGAAGCGCAGGACCACGAGGTTGAGGAAGGCACCAATGACCGTGAGCCCCAGGAGGATGTAGAGGAAGCTGAAGGCCACACAGGGGAGCTTCCTCTGCAGCGCCGCGCTGCTCTGCAGTGCCACGAAGTCGCCGAAGCCGATGGTGGTGAGGGTGATGAAGCAGTAGTAGTAGGCGTGGAAGAAGGTCCAGCCCTCGAAGTGTGCGAAGGCGACGGCCCCGAGGGCCAGGGTGGCAGTGCACGCCAGCAGCCCGGCCACCACCAGGTTCTCCGTGGACACGCGTGGCCGCTGCAGGCCCAGGCAGCGCTTGGCCGCCAACAGGAGGCGCCACACCAGCGCGTTCAGCCGTTCGCCCAGGCTCTGGAAAGTGACAGCGTCAGCGGGATGCCCAGGAGAGCGTAGAACATGCAGAAGACCTTGCCGGAGTCCGTACCCGGCGCGGCGTGGCCGTACCCTATGCAGGGAGAGCGGAGGGGAGGACCGTGAGCGTCCAGCTCCAGCTGACGACAGTCCCGCCCGCAGCCTGCCTGCCCGGCGTGTCCCTCCCCGTCCCCGGGGCTGGAAGGGCATCTCCAAATACTAGTCCTAACTAGGTCATTCATCACCCCAAACTGCAGACAACCCAAGTGTCCCTCGACTGGGGAATGGATAAACAACCTGTGGGGCATCCAAACACTGCAATTCTTTTCAGCAACTGAATGAACTCCTGTAACTTGCGGCAACCAAGGATGGATCTCAAATGTCTAAGCTGAGTAGAGGAAGACGAGCTCGAAAGCCTACAGACCGCATGGTTCCCTATAAATGACATTCTGGAAATGACAAAACTGTGGCGACAGAGAACAGATCTGTGGTTGGTTGCCAGTAGCTGGGGTTGGGGGCAGGCTTAACTACAGAAAGCATGGTGGAATTTTGGGGGTTGATGGCAATGTTCTGTCTTGACCGTGGCTGCAGTTACATGGCAGGTATTCATCTGTCAGGAGTGTACACAGGAAAATGGTGAGTTCTACTGTATGCAAATTATGCCTTGATGAAAAAAAAAGCAAAACTCTCCCCACTTTCCAGCTACACCCCGAGCTGCTTCCCCAGTCAGCATGTCCTCTCCACATGCCTTTTCTCCTGACTGCCTCCCCCTCCACTGCTCAGCCTGCCTGCACTAAACACCTTTTGGTTCTGATTGTCTGGTGTGGCGATTCTTACTGGGTCCCTTCAACTACTATAGGGAATCTAAACACGACTGGGCAATCTTGAGTCCTGGAACACTGTGCCATTGCAGGGGAATGAATGGGTATCTCATTGTGTGTCTTTTCCTGGAAAGAGGAGCAGTTGCTTTCATGGTATTCTCAAAGGAGCCTGTACCCCAGGAAGAGTCAGGAGGCCAAGAAGAATGTGCCTCCTCTAACAGATTGGCCCTACCTGCCAAAAAGTAAAAAATACAAATCCTTTGACCAAGGTAGTTCCACAGTTAGGAAGTTAGCCCTTCAATATACACACATGAGCAAAAACATGTGTACACTTGGGTCATATTGCAGCACTGTCAGTCATAGTGAAAATGAGAAACAATGTAAGTGTCCATCCAAAGGGGCCTGGTTAAATAAATTATAGTGCCATCCAAACCCCATACTACACAGTAGCAGTCCTCAATCGAGAGTGGTTTAGCCCTTGAGGGGACATTTGGCAACATCTGGAGACATTCTGGTTGTCACAAATGGGGGTGAGGAGTGGGGATGGCTGTGTGCTACTGGCATCTAGAGAGTAGAGGCCAGGGACACTGCTAAACATCTTACAATGCACAGGACAGTCCCCACAGCCCCAAATGTCAGTAGTTCCAAGGCTGAGAAACCCTACAAACAAGATGACGCAGCTCTTTAGAGACTGACATAAAAACATCAACACATATTCTATAAGTGAAAAAAGAGACAAAACTGTGTGTATAATGTCTATACAACGTGTGTGTGTTTTAAAGGAATATATAGGCAGAGAATATATCTAGAAGGACACATAAGAAACTGGCAACTGTATTTGACCCAGGAAGAGGAATTTATGAGCTGAGAGACAGGGTGGGAGGGAGAATTCCTTTTCATTCCATACCCTTTTGTGCCCTGTGAAGTGTGTACTGTGTGCATATATAACTTATTCAGAATATCAGCACTACATACATTTAAAGGCCTGTGGCTCCACTTCCACATTTCTGTTGCATAGCCCTATCACTTTGCCTCTCTGTTATTTTTGGGAGAAAGGGGGCCTGCTCATCACTAGACTTTGAGCTCTTTGAGGGCAGGGATGATGGTGGTGTAGTCCCCATCACCAAGGTCCTGCACGGAGCCTGACGTAGACTAGAAGCTCAATGAAAGTTTATTGAATCAAACCAAGTTGAAGGGGGTGCTGGTGAGAAACAGAGGAGTCTCTTTAGGAATAAAAGGCTTCCAGCTGTTTGGGACTGTGCCAGGTTTTGGCAGAGAGTGAAATGAATAATGATAATAACTAATAATGACAGTAACTAACCCATGTATGTACTCTGCATGGATTATCAGATTTAACCCTCCCAATGACTATATGACATGTTGTTATTCCCATTTTATAGATAAGAAAACTAGGTTCAGAGGGACAAAACTGCCCAAAGGCCACAGGCCTGAGCTATTTACCAGCACCCTCCACAGGCCTGAGCTATTAACCAGCACCCTCCACGGGCCTGAGCTATTAACCAGCACCCTCCACGGGTCTGAACTATTAACCAGCACCCTCCATTGCTTCAGTGCCTCTCTCCCATCCAAGCAAAGCCCAAATTCCTGGGGCCTGACACCTGGCTCTCTGCAAGGCTGGCTTAAGCGGACTAGACCACAGAGGATGGTGGTGCCCCCAAGTGGCCAGAAAAGGCAAAATTCCTCCTGTTTCCACTTGAGTCTCTTACATCAGCCTCCCAGATGTAACTTCTTTACTTCTTTACTCAGAGGTAAAGAACCAGGATAAGAGGCCAAAACCACCTGGCAAGCCTCCAAAGAATGTAGGTAAAGGCAGAGAGAACAAGTTGATGGCATCCCAGACCAGTGGGCACAGTAACCAGGAGGGTCTCAGGCTGTACCGAGATAGGAAGCAGGGGTGTCCATGTGGACAGGAGGGGGCAAAAGAGCTGAATAAGAGCTGGAGCCACGTTGGCACGTAATGAATTATTACTAATGAATAGTGCCTACTTGGCCTCAGGCACTGTGCCAAGCATGTTACATGCTTGACCTCACTGAAACCTGGCAGCCACCCAGTGTGGTAGGAACAATTGCATTTTGCCTTTGGGGAAACCAGGGCTTGGACAGGTAGAATCAATTGCCAGAGAAGGCAGGTGGCAATAGAGATGAGAACAGAACTCCAGTCTCTGTGATTCCAGAACTCATACTTTTTTAACTCCACTGCAAAAACCACAGCTCATATTCACTTGCAAGAGCATTATGGGGAAACTTTCTCCAAGGCACTGGCTTTCGGACTGGTGATCCAAGCCCCAGGGGGGTGCCGGGACGCTCACAGCTGGAGCCTGGGGAGTGGCCGGCACCAAGCCTGGAGCCCTGCAGAGCCCGCTTCTCTCCTTCCTGTTCCCCCAGGCTTAGGCTCAGCAGGTACCAGCCAGATGGTAGTCATGGCAACAGCTAGTGGTCCAGATGCTCCAAAGGAACTGCTCTGCATCCCCGAGGGCAGAGTCGAGAGCCTGTGGTTATCAGTCATTCCTTTAACAAGTATTTATTGCTCATCTACTGCATGCTAGGCACGGGTCATACAGCAGTCCCTAAGACAGACTGGGTCCCCATTCTCATGGGGTAACAATAACAATTGCAATAATAAAAAATTGATCTTTTCTTTGTAGTGCACTGTATGTGTCATGTTTTAGCACAGGCCTTGTCTGTGCATAGTCTGTCTCCTGAATAATAACTCTCACCACAGCCCTGAGATAAGGCCGATTAGCGACACTATTTTACAGAAGAGAAAACTCTGGCTCAGAGAGGTTGAGCAACTCGTCTAAGGTCACGCAGCAAGTGTGATGCAACTAGGCAAGGAAAAGCAACTCCAGCCACTTGGTCTCCCAGCCCCGCTTCATCTATCTCCAAGCCCCTTGGACGTTTTCTGAGCCCTCCTGGGTCAGCCTTTTGGCAAACTCGATTTACTGATTTCTGCCGTGCCTGCCTGCGTGGGCTGACAGCTCCATTCAGCAGAGGGAGGCAAAGGAGAAGAGGGAGACAAGGGAGGCGAAGGAGACGAGGGAGGGGAAGGAGATGAGGGAGGCTCGGTGAGCCGAAATGACCGGTCCAAAGTAGCTCAGCTGGGCGGGGGCAGAGGTGGGACCGAAACCCAGAGGCGCCCCGGGACTGCTGGGGCTGGAGCGGGCGCGGAGGGAGGCTCCGGGCGGCTCACCGATGGTAGTGATGACGGTGATGGCGAAGTAGAAGGAGCCGGGGAACTTCCACTGGCGGCCGGCGCGGTGGGGCTCAGCCTGGCGCGCCAGGCGCTCCAGCTCGCTGTAGTCCTCGGCCGAGAAGCCGAACTTCCTCCGGAGAGCGCCCCGCTTCTGGACCAGCAGTCGCTAGCGGTCGCTTTCCGCCTCGGACTCGAGCGCGTCGAAGACAGCAGCGCCCACCAGCAGGTAACACAGGGTGCACAGGACCAGCCCGGCGGCGCGCACGCTCGGCCTCCGCATGGCGCCCCGGCCCCGGTACCCGCCGCGGTCCCAACCTGCTCCGTGTGCCCGGACCGCGCGCTCCGCCGCTTCCAGCCCCGGCCCCACGCGGCAGGGTTGTGACGGGCGAGGCGGGGCAACTACCGGGAACCTGGAGGCTGGGATTGCCACGGGTGGAGGCCGGAAGAGCCGCTCCCCTGTCCGCCTCCCACTCGCCTGCCCGGGGTTCATGTGTCTGTGAATAGTGAGATCTGAAGCAAAGGCCCAAACCCCGGGCCTGCAGAAGTCCTGTTCCCGCCACTAACTCATGTTGTGACCTCATGCCAGTCTCTTTCTTTCTTCCTTCCTTCCTTCCTTCCTCCCTCCGCTCTCTTCCTCCCTTCCTCCCTTCCTCCCTTCCTCCCTCCCCTCTCTTCCTCCCTTCCTCCCTTCCTCCCTCCCCTCTCTTCCTCCCTTCCTCCCTTCCTCCCTCCCCTCTCTTCCTCCCTTCCTCCCTCCCTCCTTTCCTTCCTTCCTCCCTTCCCTCCCTTCCACCCTTCCTTTCATTCTTTCTCCCTCCCTCCCTCCCTTCTTCCCTCCCATCCTTCCTTCCTCCCTCCCTTCCTTCTTCCCTCCCTCCCTTCCTTCCCTCCTTTCCTCCCTTCCTTTCATTCCTTTCTTCCTTCCCTTCCTTCCTCCCTTCCTTTCATCTCTTCTTCCCTTCCTTCTCTCCTTCCTTCCTCCCTCCCTTCCCTCCCTTCCTCCCTTCCTTCCCTCCCTTCCTTCCTCCCTTTCTTTCATCTCTTCTTCCCTTCCTTCTCTCCCTCCTTCCTTCCTTCCTCCCTTCCTTTCATTCCTTCTTCCCTTCCTTCTCTCCTTCCTTCCTTCCTTCTTTCATTCAGTCAGTCAATCCTCTGACAAATATTTACCAAGCACCTACTGGTGCAAACAACATTCCTGTTGTAAGTAAAAGTGATATCCCAGTGAGGAGGGCCAGCTAACAAACAAAAAACTAATTTAAGACAAGAGTGATAAAGAAGGAAAAGGGATAGTTTCTTGGGGAAGGTGAACCCCACCATCTAAGGTGGTGCTTAAAAACAGAACTGAGCATGACTTAGCCGCCAGAATAGCAGAGAAGCCAGTGTCGCTGGAGCCCAGAGAATTGGGGTGCAGATACTTTGGGGGAGCAGAAGGAAGACAAAGAAGCAACTTCACACAGGGTCTTACAAACCCTTATGTGGGTTTGTTGAAAGCCATGGAAAGGCTGTATTACAAACACAGGCACACGAACACACACACAAACACACACGCAACACCACCACAACGATCTGATTCATATTTTTTAAAGAGCCCCTGGCTGTCATGGGGAAAAGGGATGGTGGCTAGGAGTGGAGGCCAGTTCGAAGGCTAGTGTAGTCCAAATGTGTGAAGATGGAGAGAAATGAGGGGATCCGGGATGCACCAGGGAGGTGGAGTTGGGCACGCAGCTGGCCACATTGCCCAGCCTTTCTTGCACTTAGCGGGGTCTATGTGACCAAGCTTTAGCTCATGGAACATGGGCAGAAGTGACATATGCCACTTCCAGGCCTGGCCCATAAAACCCTGCGCTACACGTGCTCCATCTCTTTCCCCTACCAGAAGGCTGAATGCAGAGAACTAAAGTCTTTAGAAGAGAGGGAGCCCACAAAGTGGGAAAAACCTGGGGCTGAATGACACATTGCAAGGTCGTGCCCCAACCCCCAATCAGGAGCCCCAGTTTTGAGCTTCTGTTGTATTAAGTCGCTGACGTATGTTAAGCCCCTGAGGCCCAGCCTGCCGCCTATGTCCCAGAGGAGGACATACTTCTATATGGAAGCCTCTAGAAGGGAACTCAGTCCTGCCAATACCTTGATTTGAGCCCAGTGAGACCTGTGTAGCCCTCCACCCTACAGAACTAGAAGATAATACATTTGTGTTAAGCCACTAAGTTTGTAATAACTTATTGCAGTGGCAACAGGGAACTAATACAGTGGGTGTGAGGATTAAATGAACCAGTAGATGTGGAGCCGGAGAGCTGAGCTTGGCCCTGAGGATTTGTCTAGAAGTGTGAGCCACTGTTCCAGATATCCCAAGTGAGCAGATGCCCGGGCCTGTAGGGATGTCCAACCCAGTGCCTGTCCATTTCAGTTCCCAGGCAGAATTGGGCCCCAGTACCTGGTAGAGAGGGCCTGGACCCCTTCTTCTCCCGAGAAGTAGGATGAAGCTCAGTGGGCTAGAAGCAGGGTGCTGGTGCCACTACCTCAGCCTGATTTTTAGCAACAGCATCAGTAAGTTTAATACTCCGATTTCTGCTCAGACTTCAGAGGAGCAGAAATCTGGGCTAAAGTCTCAGAGTTGGAGTGAGTGGGGCTCCAAGGACCCACAGCCCAACAAGAGCCCGAAAAGAGTTTGTGGAGACAGTGGGATGCGGGGAATGGCCTGATCTTAGGGGAAGGGCAGGGCCCACTCAGGGGAGAGTTAATGAGGTCCTGGTTGTGGACACAGCTGGAGTCAATAAGACCTGAGTTTGAATTCCAGCTCCTCCACTTCCTAGCTGGGTGTATTAGTCTGTTGTCACACTGCCATGAAGAACTACCTGAGACTGGGTAATTTATGAAGGAAAGAGGTTTCATTGACTCACAGTTCCACATGCCTGAGGAGGCCTCAGGAAACTTACAATCATGGCAGAGACCAAAGGGAAGCAAACTATGTCTTACATAGCAGCGGGAGAGAGAGAGAGGAGGGGGACTGCCAAACACTTTTAAATCATCAGATCTCGTGAGAACTCACTCACCATCACGAGAACAGCATGGGGAAAACCGCCTCCATGATTCAATCACTTCCCACCAAGTGCTTCCTTCAACACGCGGGGATGACCATTGGAGATGCAATTTGGGTGGGAACACAGAGCCAAACAATACCACTGGGTGTCCATAAACAGAACACTTGTACTTCCCTGTGCCTTGGTTTTCTCATCTGAGAAACAGGGGTAGTAATGACGCTCACCCCATAGGGCCATGTAGAGGATTATAGAAGCTGTTTTGTGTCACTATCCAGGTGCCCCTTAGCCAGTAGCTGCTTCTCCTTTTTCACAACTGTCTGTGTGCAGATGTCGAAAATTCTTTTTCCAGAAGCAGGGGCAGGGCCAAACACTCTGCCTGTGCTAGGCATAGTCACAGACATCACTCACGGGACTCTCACCTTACAGTCCAGGACACAGGCACTTAACCTGCCAAGAGATACTTAACCTGCCAAGTCCTCCCAGCCAGGCTGTGGCTGAGCCAGGATTGAACTCAGGGCTGTCTGGTTCCCCAGGTCATGATCCTTGTCAGGCCAGATGCTGCTGGCTTTATCCCCCTCCCATCGCCTCTCTGGTTCTCACTTGCCTTGTCTCTGGGATGGGGCCGAAGATCTGTGGCTGGCTGTGCTTGCCCACTGTTGTGAGGGCCCCATGATGCGCAGCTGAGAGGCGCTTGGTCAGGTGTGCCCACTGAGGGTGGATGTTACTGGGGCCATGGAGGAGCTGTCTGGCCCCGTCAGGCAGATGACTCTGCCTTGTGCTTGGCATTTTTGGTTCAGTGGCTCTATTTTAAGCCAGAGGAGGTTAGACTTTGTGTATGTGTGTTTCTCAGGTTGGAAAGCTGTCAGCTGAGCAGTCACCAAAAACAGCAACACCCGAGGCACCTCCCCCTTCAGCTTACCTCCCTCTGCCTCCTCCCCTCCTTCCTCCTTTGGAGACCTGAGGGAACCCAGTGATTTTCCTCTGTCCCATCGCCCCAGAGGCACACCCGCGTCCCTCAGCGGGGCCTTGGATTTTCTTCTTTCAGAGCTCCAAGGCTGTCAGCTTTGAGGATGACAAAAAAGGCAATCCCAGTCCCAGGCTGGGTGCTGGGCATGCTTCTAAGCACTTAGGAGTCTAGATCCTTCTGAAGCCTTTGTGAGCCAGGCAAGCCATTCCCATCTCAGGGAACGGAAACTGAGACTCAGAAGGAGAGAGAGAGACTCACCTAAGGCCACACAGGGTAGGGCAGTGGCAAGGAAGAACATGAGTGTCAGAGTTAGCCAGACCTTGGTTCTGTCTTGGGCAAGTAACTTCACCTCTCTGAGCCTCAGTTTCCTTGTCTGTGACCTGGGGCTAGGAATGTCTGCCTGACAGTGTTCCCATGAGGATTAAATGGGGTGTATGAAGAACTGCTCAGCACAGAGTATGCCCAGCAAATGTTAGTACTGTCCTCCACCCACTTAATTTCTTCTTTGCCCTTTTCCACACTGCCTATTCCCCAGGGCTACTGGGATCTTAAGGGATTGATTTTTAATTGTTAGACTATAGCCCAGTAATTTTCCGGAAAGCCAGAAGTCCTGGCACGTTCCCCAATAAGATCTCTCTCTTGTCCCTCTCCTGAAAGAATGGATTACTTTAACCTCAGGGGACAGTAGGTGCCAGCTCCTTAGAAATGGCCACTGTGGCTTTTCTGTAGCCTGACTATCATTTAGGGATCTGGGTTACAAGAAATTAAAAGCTGTCTCTTGCTAATTTAAGCAACGTTACTGGTAGGAATTTGGGGTCTCTCATAATTTTCTGGGCACTGAAAGACAAAACGTATGGTTTGGGGTACCCAGAGAGATGGAATCTTGAGTATCACCAGAAAAACACATAGCCACACCCACTGGGGGAAACCATTGCCCCCAGGCCGATGAGGATATTATTTGGGGGACAAATGACAACTGTCTGAACAAGACTCTGTCTCTGATGGGTTTTAGGCAGGGCTGCTCAGAGAATTCCTAACATCTGTTTGTGACCATTTCGTTGGAGCCATTGAGAGTTTGTTCTTCATCCTCATGAGGATCCATATCTCTGAGTTAATGGAGTTATTAAAACCCTTACTCTGGGCCAGGTGCGGTGGCTCATGCCTGTAATCCCAGCACTTTGGGAGGCTGAGGTGGGTAGATCTCTTGAACCCAGGAGTTCAAGACCAGCTTGGGTCACATGATGAAACCTTGTCTCTACAAGAAATTCAAAAAAATTAGCTGGGCATGGTGGTGCACACCTGTAGTCCCAGCTCCTCGGGAGGCTGAGGTGGGAGGATCGCTTGAGCCTGGGAGGTCGAGGCTTCAGTGAGCCGTGATCACATCACTTGAGCCTGGGGAGTTTGGTCCATCAGCCACTGCACTTCAGCCTGGGTGACAGAGTGAGACCCTGCCTCAACAAACAAACAAAACAAAAAACCTTTACTGTGGTTTGTTTTAAATTTGAAAATCTAAGTGATAGGAGTATAGAGGTTTGCTAAACCATTCTCTCTACTTTCATGTATATTTGAGAATTTTCACAATAAAACCCTTTTTTTTTTTTTTTTTTGAGATGGAGTTTTGTTCTTGTTGCCCAGGCTGGAGTGCAATGGCACGATCTCGGCTCACTGTAACCCCCGCCTCCTGGATTCAAGCGATTCTCCTGCCTCAGCCTCCCGAGTAGCTGGGACTACAGGCACACACCACCATGCACAGCTAATTTTTTTGTACTGTGAGTAGAGATGGGGTTTCCCCATGTTGGCCAGGCTGATCTCAAACACCTGACCTAGGTGATCCACCCTCCTTGGCCTCCCAAAGTGCTGGGATTACAGGTGTGAGCCACTGTGCCTGGCCAATAAAACACTTTTTAAAAGAATATTTTCTCTCTGTCCATCCCACCCTATTTTTTCCCCTGCTATTTATTTGGTCTGAGTGGGAGGTGACTCTGAGAGTTAGAGTAAATAAGAACATTGATTGAGTAGTTAGTATGATCCAAGCACAAAGCAGGCCTCACTTCATTTAATCCTCAGAACAACAGTAGACATTGTTAATTCCACCCTATAGATGAGGAAATTGAGGCTCAGAAGGATGCAGAGATTTTTTTTCAAAGTCACAGTTCCAAGGAGAGGGGGAGCCAGCTGCTGAGCTCTTGCTCTTGACGGCAGCCTTTCCCTGCCAGTGAGGACCTCAGCACGGCGCTGTTACAGGTGGCAGTTGCTGCCATATGGCAATTTGAGCCCAGCTGCTACAGACAGAGGCCTGTCCCTTTTCCTCCGCCAAGGACCACCCCTCCCTTTCCCAGTCAGCATAATATGTTGGAATCAAGAGCTGTCTGTCTGAATCAACGGAGGCAGGACTTGCATTTCAGAAGACATCATGGGCTAGAAAGCGTCAAGGCAAAGAAATAAAGAGCCTGAGATGTGAAGAAATACATGTGCTAATGTTAGTGTAACACAGAGCTTCCCTATCCAATGCTTTAGCCAGTAATCATATGTGGCCGTTTATAGTTAAATTAATTAAAATTGAATTAAGTTGAAATTTCAAGCCAGGTGCCATGGTGTGAGCCTATTGTCCCAGATACTTGAGAGTCTGAGGCAGGAGGATTGCTTGATTCAGATACAGGCTGTCTGGTTCCAGAAACCTGCCCTTAACATTTATTCATAATCTTCGCTTTATGTAGGCTAAGGAGGCTTTTGAGGGAAGGAAAGCTGGTATAACGTCCTGAAGAAAGTCCTGCAGGGGCTGGGCACAGTGGCTCATACCTGTAATTCCTCTCAAAGTGCTGGGATTGCAGGCATGAGCCACCGTCCCTGGCCAATTCTGGTTTCTTTAAAGTGGGGCAAGGACCTGCAGACATTTGTATGGCAACTGGAGTACAGAACCCCTCTAGATTCTTGTGGGTTTTTTTTTTTTCCTAGATGTTTTGTAGTTGTTTCTTCCACACCTAGTTTTACAGTATTCTTTTTAGCAACCAGTCTTTATTCAGTTTTCAGAAAAACAAATCTCTTCCTTTTGCACTCATATTTCATCCGTTTATGAAACATCAGTTTATGAAATATCTAATTCAGTTACATTGTTACAATATTAAGTGTGCTTTGTGCAAACTGATTTGGGAACAGACCCAGCAGACTGTTCGCAAGCATGCTCTTCTATGGCCAAGAGCCAAAGGGGACCAGGGGCCTAGGGAATGGCTTACTAGCCATAAGCATTCAGTATGCCTGGGGCAGTAGCGTTGCATTCAGAGAGCATGGAGAGTGCTGGTTAGCCTGGCAAGCTGGTTAAACAGATTAGTAAAGAGGACTTTGTGCACTAACTCTGGAAAAGACTCCATAGTGTGGAATTGTCTCTGGAAGACATATGCCCCACTGGAGACTACATTTCCCAGCATCCTTGGCATCTAGGTATGACCATGTGACTAGTCTCCACCAATGGAATGTGAGCAGGAGTGGTAAGTGTCACTTCCAGGCAGGGCCTTGAGGAAGCAGGTGAGCTTCTCCATCCCTGTCTGTCTAGATGCAGAGAACCCAAAGCCCTGCAGGATGGCAAAGCTGCAACATGGAAGTCACCTGGATCACCATGTAAAGGAAATCTGCTCTCTAACCAGGAACAAACACCTGCCTTGCAATATTAGGTAAGAGATAAACTGCTATTGTGTTAAGCCACTAGATCTTGGGGGCTGTTCGCTATAGCAACTAGCATTACCCTATTTAATACACTTCCCATATAGGGCTGTCATGAGGATTAAGTTAAATGACACACATATAAGAGACTCTTAAATGAGACTTTTCCTATTGTCTCAGATTTACAGCTAAAGCCCCAAAGCCAAGGACGGACAAGAGGTGTCAAATTCCACCATATCATGCCTGCAGGACTTTTTTTTTTTTTTTTTTTTTGGAGACAGGGGTCTCACTCTGTCACCCAGGCTGGAGTGCGGTGGTGCGATCTTGGCTCTGCAACCTCTGCCTCCTGGGCTTAAGCTATCCTCCCACCTCAGCCCCCCAAGTAGCTGGGACTACAGGCACAAGCCACCACACCTGGCTAATTTTTGTATTTTTTGTAGAGATGGGGTTTCGCCATGTTGCCCAGGCTGGTCTCGAACTCCTAAGCTCAAGCAATCCAACTGCCTCAGCCTCCCAAAGTGCTGGAATTACAGGCGAGAGTCACTGTGCCCACCCCCTGCAAGACTTTCTTCAGGACGTGGAAGAGGCCATTGCTGGGCTCTCTCTGGTCCTCCAAAGGCCAGAGCCCACATTCCAGTTGGGGACAGGGCTGCTTTCCAAACTAGGATGGGATAATTTTTTAAATCCCTGCGCTGGGAGACAAGAGGCCTGGTTCTCAAATGGACTCTGCCCCGGACTTGCTAAATGACCATAGGAAAAACACTGTTCTACATGGACCCCATTGTGGCCCACCTATACATGGTAGAGGAGTAAGCAAGAGAAACACAGAAACACCCTCTAAGGGCTTTGCTGAGGGCGCATTAACCTCAGGAAACAGAGCCCTGAAGATGTTGTGAGTCCTATTCTCTCAGGGCCACGGAACCTTCCCCCCACCTCCTCTCTCCCACTGCCAAGCTTGATCCCCAGGGCTCTGAGCCACACATTCCAAGGTAGAGCTTGAGCCACACGAGTCCCCATAACGCGCATTTGTACCCTTCTTTACCTGCAAGGTGTGAGTGTTCACCTAGAGCCAGGAAAACAGCACAAGAGGTACCCACCAATGAGGAGTGGGTGTCTGGGCTGTTTCCAGACCCCATGGCAACTACATTTCTGAGCCAGGCCTGTGTTCAAGGGACTCAGGCAAGTAGTTGAGATAATAATAATGTTAACGTTTGAAAAGATTGTGGCAGAGTGGAATATTCTCCACCTTCCAGCTCCTTCCTAGGGCTTGGTGCATGTGCATATCTCCTTCCGGAATCCTGGTCAATACTAAGGTAAGATGAAAAAACTGGGGGTTTGGGATAAGCAGGAAAAAAGAAGCAAATTCTCTTAGTGGTGGAACTTACTGAAGTTAAGCTTCGAGTCTGTATTGGTCAGGACTCTTGGTTGCAAGTGACAGAATCCCAACTCTGTTTGTGTGGTTAAAAGGTTAAGCTGCTGTAACGAAGATGCCCAGCAGTGCAGTGACTTAAAGAAGACAAAAGTTTACTTCTTTTTCAACTGCGCTGCCAAGTTGTCAAGGCAGCTATGATCCAGGGGGCCACTCAGAGACCCAGGTTTCTTCATAGTGCACTCCATCATTCCTTAGGACAATAGTTTCCAGGGTGGTCCTTGGACCGGCAGCTTCAGCAGCACCTGGGAACTTGTTAGAAATGCCAATTCTCCAGCCCTATCCTGGGCCTAGTGAATCAGGAACTTTAGGTGTGGGGCCCAGCCATCTGTGTCTTTACAGGCCCTCCGAGTGATTCTGCAAGTTTGAGAATCACTGCACTGCCCCAGGATACTGTTCCTGTCTGCACAGTGGAAGCTGGGGCACAGAGGGTTGCAGCCAATGGGAAGGGGAAAGAACTCATGAAGCAGGCACACAAACTTGTAAGGCTCAGGTCAGGAAGTGGCACATGTCACTTCCGTTCATATTTTATTGGTAAAGATTGAGTCACATGGCCACACGTAGCTGCAAAGGAGACTGGGAAATGTAGTCTAGGCATGTGCTCAGATAGAAGGGAAATCATCTGAGTAGGAGAAAGAGGCAGTGGAAAGCTCTGTGAACTCAGCATTCTGGTCACTAGGACAGTATAAAATTTGAGATCATTTGTTTTATGACTTTGAGCCATGACTATCTGTCCCATGGTAAAATTCCTATACTAGAGAAAGAAGACTCATAGAAGGTAGTTTATCCACATTCTTGTCTAACACAGACATTTAACATTTTTTTATTGTGAAACATTTAAGACATTGTGGCAAAGACTGATGGATGTTTGTGATAGCACATGAAATGTAGATAGACTACATTTCCCAGCCTCCCTTGCAGTTGGGTGTGGCCATGTGACTGAGTTTTAACCAATGAGACAAGAGCAGAAGTTCTGTGTGCCTGGCTCTGGCTCTCCATGAATTGATTGTCTGGGCTTCCTCCCTGACCTAGTCAGGCCTTACTGGATGCAGATGAATGGGAGAAGGAGAGAGGAAGGAGGAGCCCTAGACGAAGGATCCTGAGTCCCTGGATCACCATGTGGGGGAGCCCACCAAGCAGAAGCACCCATTGGGAATGTTATGTAACACAAATAGACTTTGTGCTTTGGCTAGTAAGCATTTTGGCAGTGACGTTCCAATGGCGCTGGTGGTAGTGGAAGTGGATGCAGGTGATAAAGGGGTACATTGTCTGTAGAGAATTTTAAAACAGTAATGAAAAGGTCTAAAAGTCAATCTGCTTTTTATTATCACCACATGCCAGCAATTCTAAACATTGCCAGTGTTAAAATATTCCTTCTCACCAGGGAGAAAACTCCCACTGTTAGAGGCGTTTGAACCAGAGCGATTCCATCTTGAATAGGGGCTAGTAAAATGAGGCTGAGACCTGCTGGGCTTCATTCTCAGATGATTAAGGCATTCTAAATCACAGGATGAGATAGGATGTTGGCACAAGATACAGGTCATAAAGACCTTGCTGATAAAACAGGTTGCAATAAAGAAGCTGGCTAAACCCCGCCAAAATCAAAATGGCCTCGAGAGTGACCGCTGGTGGTCCTCACTGCTACACTCTCACCAGTGCCATGACAGTTTACAAATGCCATGGCAGCATCAGGAAGTTATCCTATATGGTCTAAAAAGGGGAGGCATGAATAATCCACCTCTTGTTTAGCATATCATCAAGAAATAACCATAAAAATAGGCAACCAGCAGCCCTCGGGGCTGCTCTGTCTATGGAGCATTATTCCTTTACTTTCTTAATAAATTCTCTTTCACTTTATGGACCCGCCCCGAGTTCTTTCTTACGCGAGTTCCAAGAACCCTCTCTTGGGGTCTGGATTGGGACCCCCTTCCTGTAACACCACCACCTCCTCTGGTCCCTTGGTATGCCACTGGATTTCGGGTTTATTTATTACTGGGATCTGGTTTACCCTAGCTAATAAAGACAGGCATAAAGGTATAAATAGCAATGACGAACATCCATATGTACAACATGTTTTTTAAGGAAAAAACAGTACAAATATGACTGTTGACATGAACATTTAAAATAAATTTAGATTTATTCTGGCAACTGCAGTCTGATACTTAAGCAATCTTCCTGACGTGGGGAAAAGACTCAGGGAGACTTTGCATTGCACAGATGCCACATCAGCCATCTGGAGTAGGCAGCGCGGCACCAGGTTCTGCCACCAGGTTCTGATTTAGCCGACTTCTTTATTGCAACCTGTCTTACCACAAGGTCTTTGTGATCTGTATCTTGTGCTGACCGCCTGTCTCATCCTGTGACTTAGAATCCTGTGACTTAGAGCAGCCGTTCTTTATTCCTTTACTTTCTTAATAAACTCACTTTCACTTTATGGACTCGCCCTGAGTTATTTCTTATACGAGCTCCAAGAACCCTCTCTTGGGGTCTGGATTGGGACCCGATCCAGAACATAAAGATCATCAGCCATCTGGAGTAAGCGGTGATACCACCAGGTTCTCAACTCTGGGATTTAGTCAGATGGCCACAGCGCAGGGGTCAAGAGAGGAAGGCAGGGGAGTGGGACTGCAGTGAGATGTCTCAGAGACTGAGAGAGGCAGGGGGGTTAGTGGACCTGGAGGGCGTGTCCTTGAGGTGAGTGGTGGTGAGGGGGTTGAGAGGGTAGAGGGAGTCAAGTCAGTCACCTGTGTCCCACCCCTGCTGGCTTCAGGGCGGGAGAGAAGCTGCTGAAGAGGTTCACGTTAGGTTATTGGCCATCTAACAGAGACTGGATGAAAAGACCTGGCCCGGCGAAGACATTAAAACCTTTTTCATGAAAGCCAGTGGTGAGGGGACATTGGGCAGTGAAGGTGTGACCAGAAAGGGGTCCTGATCCAGACCCCAAGAGAGTGTTCTTGGATCTCCTGCAAGAAAGAATTTGAGGCAAGTCCACAAAGAGAAAGCAAGTTTATTAAGAAAGTAAAGGAATAAAGAATGGCTACTCCATAGACAGAACAGCCCTCAGGGCTGCTGGTTGCCCATTTTTAAGGTTATTTCTTGATGACATGCTAAACAAGAGGTGGATTATTCATGTGTCCCCTTTTTAGACCATAGAGGGTAACTTCCTGACGCTGGCATGGCATTTGTAAACTCTCATGGTGCTGGTAGGAGTGTGGCAGTGAGGACGACCAGAGGTCACTCTCGTCGCCATCTTGGTTTCGGTGGGTTTTGGCTAGTTTCTGCAGCCTGTTTTATCAACAGGGTCTTTATGACCTGTATCTTGTGCCGACCTCCCATCTCATCCTGTGACTTAGAATGCCTGATCGTCTGGGAATGCAGCCCAGTAGGTCTCAGCCTTATTTTACCCAGCCCCTACTCAAAATGGAGTTGCTCTGGTCTAACGCCTCTGACAAAGGGGCCATGGATAAAGACCAGGCCAGTGTGATGGGGCCACTTGCAACCAAGTTTGTCAGCCAACCTGGAGGTGACAAAGAGGACTTGGCCCCTACTTCTGCCCTTGGGTTCTCCCTGATGTCATAATTCATGTCAGTGGAAGTGAAAAAAGATGAATTCTTGAGAATCAGATGGCTGAGAATGCACGTCAGACCCTAGACCACATTTTAGCCACGGAGAGGCAGGTGGCCTTTTCTTTAGCACATGACACATGGTGGCCATTGGTTGCCTCCCCTTTCCTAGGCAGAAAGTCGAGGGGTACCTCCCAGGGAGGCTTTTGGAGTTGCCCCTTGAAGACAGCCTCCTCCTGGCAGGTGACCTCTCGGCTGTTCATGCGTGGAAATGCCACAAGGAGGCAGCAGCACATCACTGCTGTCCTCCCCCGAGCTGGAGCTGTGTCTGATTTTAACGAGATGGGAGGTTTGTTAAAATAGATTTCTGGGCCCTACTCCCAGAGCTTCTGTAGGTCTGGGATGGGGCATTTCTAACAAGTCTCCAGGTGATGGCCGCTGCCTCTGATAAGGTACAATGGATCTATCTGTTAGAAGTCAGGATAGTGATTATCTTGTGGTGGTGAAGAGAGGGAGTCCAAGGTGGATTTTGGAGGTGCAGGCAATGCATGGTCCTGCTGTTGACCCAGGTACTGATTACACGGGTGTGCTCATTGTGAAAACTGGACCAACTGAACACTTTTATTTGTATACTTTTTTTTTAAGACAGGGTCTCACTCTTGTCACCCAGGCTAGAGTGCAGTGATGCAATCTCGGCTCACTGAAACCTCCGCCTCCTGGGCTCAAGCCATCCTCCTACCTCAGCCTCCTGTGGCTTGGACTACGGGCATGTGCCACCATGCCCGGCTGATTTTTGTATTTTTTGTAGAGGGGGTTTCACTACGTTACCCAGGCTGGTCTCGAACTCCTGAGCTCATGCGATCCACCCGCCTCAGCCTCCCAAAGTACTGGGATTACAGGCATGAGCTACCATGCCTGGCCTTGTATACTTTTTATACTTCATTAAAAATTCAAGAAAGAAGAAAAAGAAAGGCAAGGAAAAGAGAAACAAAATGGAAGGAGAGGAGGAGAGAGGAGGAGGAGAGAGAGAAGAGAGAAACAGTGAGAGAGAGAAACAGAGAGAGAGACAGAAGAGAGAGGGAGAGGCAGAAGAGAGAGAGAGAAACAGAGAGAGAGAGAGAAAGGCTGGGCCAGCCACTGGTTCAGCTGGTTCTGACTTCCCATCCTGGATGGTGAGTGGTGATTCTATTCTTCAAGCCTCAGCTTCTCATCTGTAAAATGCAGATCACAGCAACTACCTCACTTTCAATAAGAGAAGGTATAGAAAGTGTGAAAGGAAAATGAAAACCCCAGTTCACTCTACCAAAAGGAAAAAATTAAGCTGAAAGTTGAGTCATGCAAGAAGCTGCCTTTCCTTTGCTCCTAAGCAGAGAGCCACAGATAAAAGGCCAGGCATCTCCACGAGTAGCTACTCTGTGTTCACCTTATCTTACGTAAAATTACAGAGTGTGAGACGAATACATAACTGAATACATAATTTCCCTACCTGCTCTTTTTCTCTTGCAATATGTGGATTTCCAGACCCTCCTTCTTTCCCCTCCAGCCTGCTTTCCCCTTTAAATACTGAAGCCCTCAAAGTCATCTTTAGAGAAAGGCACAGACCTCTCTAGTGGGCATGTCCTTAACCTTGGAAAAATAAATGTCTAAACTGATTGAGACCTATCTCAGACACTTTCTGGTTTACAAAAGCATCAGGAACACAGTAGCTGCTCAATAAACAGTGAAACTGTAAGCTGCTCCCCTTAAGTGTGTGGGCTCCCCTGGGCCCCATCATTGTTCCTGGATCCCAGAGCAGGGCGTGGGAGGGCCTGGCTGTCTGTGTTTGCTAGATTCATTTTAATTGTAACTAGTTAGGATGGGGAGGACCACGGGTGTCCTGGCAGGCAGGAGGACCTCCTGGGGCCTGTTGATGCCCTTCATTAGGGAAACTTCTTCCTTACGGCTCTCGGCTGGAGGAGGATGGTGTGCCAAGGGCCCCAGGAACAGGCCCTGTGCCAGGTCCTTCAGCCACAGCTGGTAGCAGAGGCCTCTCCAGAAAGCATTCTGCCTCGGGACACTCAGCTTGCCCCGCAGACCCAGGCCAGCACTGAGGAAGTGAGTGCAGAAGCTTCCCATGGAGGAAAGGCCAGGCCTGGGCACCTGTGGCCGTGAGAGCTTCAGAGAGGGTTAACCTGGTTTGCCCCTGTGACTTTGCCCTCGACACATGTTTCCTCTTCTCCACAAACAAGAGGATTCCCTGTCCTTGCCTTCACAACACTTGCTAAGAATTGCAGGCAGGATGATAATAATAGCTTCAGTTGAAGAACATGGAGGAATTACCTTCCTAATACTCACAATACCCCTGCGGAGTGGATACTCACTTTTTTTTTTTTTTTTTTTTTGGCAGAGTCTTGCTCTGTTGCCCAGACTGGAGTGCAGTGGCATGATCTTGGCTCGCTGCAACCTCCACCTCCTGGGTTCAAGTGATTCTTATGCCTCAGCCTCCCAAGTAGCTGGGATTACAGGTGCGTGCCACCATGCCTGGCTAATTTTTGTATTTTTAGTAGAGATGGGGTTTCACCTTGTTGGCCAGGCTGGTCTCGAACTCCCGACCTCAGGTGATCCGCCCGCCTCAGCCTCCCAAAGTGCTGGGATTACAGGCATGCTCGCCACTGCACACAGCCGGGTACTCACTTTATACAGCCATCCTGTGGGGTGGGCACTACTATTTATTCCCATTTTACAGATCAAAAAACTAAAGTACCAAGAGTTAGGATAACGGTTGCTAAAATTTATTTTATTTTATTTTATTTTATTTTGTTGCAGACTACCACAATTACTACTTGACACTGTCACTATGACAGTTATTACTGTTACTACTTGAGACCATCATTACAGCAGTTACTACTGTTACTGCCTGAGACTTCATTACAGAACTGAATGAGGGGACGAATGTAGAAATGAAAACTTAAGACAAAAGAAACTGTTTTAAAGGAAGGGGCCAGGGGAAGAAGAAGAGAACTCCCTGCTTCTAGTGAGCAAAGGCAGCCCCTGAGCTTCCACAGCGCTTCCTATTTATTGGGTAGAATGAGCAGGGAGGAGGAGGTAACGACTGGTTAGCTGGTTGATTGATCACAGATTCATATTGTTACTAACAGGCTTCAATTATGCCTAATCACAAGAAACACTATGCTTGGAGCATGAGTGCCCTCAGCATTCCTTCTGGGTGGCAGAAACAGTTTCTCAGTTTGCCAACATTCTGCATTTATGAGAAGTAGTTTGCTGCTTACTCATATAGTTTCCAGTGGTATACTGAGTTGATCACGACCCTCAATCTTTTGGCCTCCAATATTTATTTATTTGTTTGCTTATTTATTTATTTAATGAGACAGAGTCTTGCTCTGCCTCCAGGCTGGAGTGCAGTGGTGCGATCTCAGCTCACTACAACCTCTGTCTCCCTGGTTCAAGCAATTCTCGTGCCTCAGCCTCCCGAGTAGCTGGGATTACAGGCGTGTGCCATCACACCCAGTTAATTTTTGTATTTTTAGTAGAGACGGGGTTTTGATGTGTTGGCCAGGCTGGTCTTGAACTCCTGACCTCAAGTGATCTGCCCATCTTGGCCTCCCAAATTGCTGGGATTACAGGTGTGAGCCACCGCGCCCGGCCCTAAATTTTTTTGTAAATCACGTAACACTCTAAACAATCCTCTGTGTTGAGTATTGCCATTATCCCCATTTTAAAGAAAGGGAAACTGAGGCTCAAGGAGGTTAAGTACTTTGCCTAAGATGACAGCACTAGGAAATAGCAGAGCCAGGATGCACACCTGGGCAGGTTGGCTGAGCCCACTCACTCCACCACTGCACAGTGGCAGCTCAGCTGTGAGGTCATGGGCCTGAGTCCCAGCTCCACAACTCCAGGGCAACTTGTTAATCACTCTGGGTCTCAGTTTACTCATCTCTAAACAGGGAGTATTAGTGGCACTTTCCTTTAGGAATGTCCCAAGGATAACGTGCAATGGTGTGGACAGAGCGCTTGGCAGAGAGAGCCTTATGTATGGGAGTCCCTCGGTGCACATTCCTCATTCTTGTCCGTGTTCTCCCTGTTTTGGGGGATGTTATAAAAATTTTGCCTGGAAATGTGTTTAGGGTTTACCCTTGCAGAACCAGGCCCACCCATGGAAATTCTCAATCTGTGAGAGACCAACAGCCATTCTCAAGAGTCAGATAAACTCAGGTTGGACTAGCATCCCACCCCAGCTGTAGACCAGCTTTTAGACAGCTCACTTTCCCAGGTGTTTCCTTATCCCTGAGGTGGAGTTAGTTATATTTGCCATACAGGGGCTCTGTGAAGGTTACATGGCTCAAACTCAGCCTGTGATTCTCAAACCAAGGTTTCTGGAGGGGGTGATACCTGAGATAAGTGATGGGGGCTGGGCAGCACGGGTCTCTGTGACCAGTAACCTGGGGTGGGTAATTTACAAACAGTGCCTGGGAATTGCCCTCATTCTCAGAACCCTCCCTGCCCTTCCTGGTCCTGCGTCTCCCAGGCTCCCCTTTCTTCCACCTTCCCAGCAGGTTCGACTCATGGGAGGCATAACCGGAAACTGGGGGATAGCAGCAGGCAGAAGCCAGAGCAGGTCTCCCCACCTCCGTCTACTTTTTGTTAGGTCTACAAGGCTGCGTCTCCTTAGCGGCTGCAGCTCCCAGCAGACAGCCTTGCCGGGTCCCCATCCTCTACCTGCTGGTGCCAGCTCTGGGCTCTGCCCTCCCTCTGCCCCTCCACCGTGAGGGCTGGTGTTGAATTTCTCCTCTTGCATCGCACGGTCCCCTACTTGGCCTCTCAGATGGGTAACCAAGTCCTCTTGTTGAATTCCTTTTATTTTATTATGTTGAGTGAAAGACGTCGTTCATTATACAGTACCTACTGTATGGTTGTATTAATGCGAAGTTCAAGAACAGGAAAGCTCATCTATGGTGATAGAAATCAGAAGAGTGGTTGCCTTGGGGAGCAGAGGGATAACTGGGAGGGAGCCAGAGGGAACTCCCTGAGATGATGAAAATGTTTTATACTTTGATTGAGGAGTTGGTTACATGAGCGTGTACATTTATGAAGACTCGTTAAACCACATGCTTAAAACCTGTATATTTAACTGTGCGTAAATTATACCTTAATAAAATTAGTTTAATAAGAAGAAATCACTGTTTAAATACCAAGAGTGTTTTCTAATTTCCTGCTTGGATCCTAATGGAAATACAGTTTTACTTTTTAAACAAACACAGGTAGACCATGGAGGAAAATGTAAAATTTATGTATTTGGTGTTGGGTGTTTTCTGTTTTTGTTTTTGTTTTTTGTTTTGTTTTGTTTGTAAACAATAAAACATGAGACTTTGAACAATTTCACCCTTGGGTTAGTTGATTTCAGGCTATGCTCCCCAGTCCCTGGGAGGCAGCCTTCATTCTCCCTGCTCTTCTCTGGTCAAAAATGCTGGGAAGCACTGGTCTGTATAAAGTGCTAGTGCCTAGCACATAGTAGGCACTCAAGAAATGTTAATTATTGGCTGGGCGCAGTAGCTCACGCCTGTAATCCCAGCACTTTGGGAGGCTGAGGCGGGCGGATCACTTGAGTTCAGGAGTTCGAGACCAGCCTGACCAACATGGCTAAACCCCATCTCTACTAAAAATATATTTAAAAAAAAAAGATGCTGAGCATGGTGGCATGTGCCTATAATCCCAGCTACTCAGGAGTCTTGAGGCAGGAGAATCACTTGAACCCGGGAGGCTGCAGTGAGTCGAGATCGTGCTATTGTACTCCAGCTCCAGCCTGGGCAACAAGAGCAAAACTCCGTCTCAAAAAAATAAATAAATAAAAAAGTTAATTACTATTAATACGAATTGAGTTTCTTGGATCACTTGAAGGCCTGTCTTCTGGCTTTCTTTAAGACCATGTGATTTCACCCTGTGACGTTCAAGAGAACTCCGCCCCTGAATTCTGCCCCGGATAATGGGAGGACTTTCTCAGAAAACACAGGCCTGACACACAAGATCACGCATAGGCTTGTATTCAGGAATGATTTTACAAACTCCAGAAAAGGCAGCAGGAGATCCAGAATCTCTGTGTGCCTTCTCTTCATCCTGCCCCCGGAAAAATGGCCAGTCCAGCCCAGCACCTGCTGCAGCCTCAATATTAAGGGAACGCTTGTCCCATCTCTTGCCCAGGGGAAGTTGGAGAGAAAGCTCGCCCATGTGCATGTTTGATATAGGCTGTGTGTGTAGGCAGGGAGTGGGCTAGAGGACCCTGGACACCTTGGCCAGCCTCCTAGGCAGTGAGTTAGAGGAAAGGGGACTAGGTCTCGCACGTCTGCTGTACCTTGGGATCCAGACAGACTAGGCAGCGTGTTAATATTGGTGTCCTGCATGGTGGACCCAAGCTAAAGTGCTGCCTGCAGCCAAGGGCGTGGGCACGGACCATCTTCCATCAGCCCAGGGCCCAGGCACAAGGCCACCAGCTGGGGATGGTGGACACCGTGTCCCCATTCCCAGCCCAGCTCTAGAAGGCACTGTTTTGTGGACTGCGACCCCTGGGGGGCGGGCAGGGCCTGGACAGGCACAGGCGGCGCTGGGTCTCCAGTCGGCAGAAGCGGTTCTGGTTGGACACCCGGGTGGCCATGCCCAGCCCACAGGTGGTCGAGCAGGGTCCCCAGGCTGTGCTCCATTCTGGGCAGGGGACACCAGGGGGCAGGGAAGAGACAAGGCCAGAAAACTGGGGTCCTAGGGGGAAAAGAACAAGAGTTAGCACTAAGCAGCCAGGGCTCAGCAGCTCAATCAACCCACCTACCAGTGGCCACGACAATCTTGGTCAAATGGCTCAGCCTCTCTGCATCTCAGTTTCTTGTTATGTAAATTTCCTAACAGTGGATGGCATTGAATAAAATAATGGGCTTGAAGTGCCTAGCACAGTGCCTGGTACTTGTAAGATTTCCATAAATATTAGTTATTTGGCAACCAGAGTGTGCTGGTCACGATGGTCCCTCAGTGAACCATGGCTTTCTCATCTCTTTGGATAAACAGCATTTTACAGGCAGGGGGTGCCCAGCCTGTGTGGAGTGGTGCTTTGGCCCGGTGGCAAGGATGCTAAAGATTCCAGGATTCTTGTGCCAGGAACAAGATGGAAGGTTCACCATGGTCTAGCTTTTTCTCTGCTCCAAGTCTCCCTCTGTGAGTATTTTAGTGTCCTTCCTTCTAGTCTTACACTAGTAGTCCTCAGCTAGGGTAATTTTGCCTCCCAGGAAAGTTTTGGCAATATCTGGAGACAGTTTTGGTCATCACAACTGGGGGGATGCTACTGGTATCTAGTGAGTAGAAGTCAGGGATGCTGCTAAGCACCCCGCGGTGCACAGGAAAACCCCCCAACAAATAATTACTTGTCCCAATTGTCACTAGTGCTGAGGTTGAGAAACCCTGATTTCTACCCACATGTGTGTGCTGTGTATGCATGTGTATGTGTAGATATACCTGTATATGTGCATAGGGACACACTTAGTTGAGATCGAGTCGGAAATACACCTTCTTATCCTGCTTTTATCCATAAGGCGAACTCACTGGTGTTTTCCTATGTATTTAAATGGGTATATCATATTCCATCACAGGGATAATAACGGCTACTTCTGATATAGTACCATGTGCCAGGCACTGCTACAGCTGCTTGACTTGAACAAACTCAAGTAGTTCTCACAGCGCTATGAAGTGGATGCTCTTATTGTCCCCTTGTCCCCATTTTACAGCTGGAGAAACTGAGACACAGAGAAGTTAAGCAACTTTCTCAGAGTCACACAGCAAAAAGGGGGTGGCGGGGCTGTTGCAGATGCTGTGCACCTGACCCATAACACGTGACTACCTCTTGTGGGTGGCAGCAGCATTTATGAAATCAATCCTCCTCTTTTCAGTTGCCTTTTTTAGAAAGTCACATTCATGTGATAATTTTCAAAAAGCAACACAGCAACAACAAAAATCTCTAAAATTGAAGATTTATAGTGGGACGGTGGGAGGTGACTGTCTTTTCTCCATCTCTAGCCCACCCCCGGCCCACATTCCAGAGCAGCCACCTTGCCTGGTTCAGTTTTCAGTTCCTTTTTTAGTAAGCCCAAATAATAATAAATTACTAATATTATATTAATATGTATCAATATATTATAAATACGGTAATATTATATATTCTAAGAGCTTAGCTCTATTATATCTCTGAAATGTGAGAATTTGGTTCACATACCCTAACCCATCTTTCCTCTCCTGGCTCTGTCACCCAGTTTTTATTTTTAATTGTTTATGGTTTTAAATTACGCATCTCTAAGGCGGTGGCTTTTTGTTTATCGGTTTTAAAGAGGGAGGCCTGGTGGCCCTCCACTCCTCTTTCTGTTTTTCTTCTTTTCGAGACGAAGTTTCACGCTTGTCGGCCAGGCTGGAGTGCAGTGCTGTGATCTGGGCTCACTGCAACCTCTGCCTCCCGGGTTCAAGCGATTCTCCTGCCTCAGCCTCCCAACTAGCTGGGATTACAGATGCCCGCCATCATGCTAGGCTAATTTTTGAATTTTTAGTAGAGACGGGGTTTTCCCATGTTAGCCAGGCTGGTTTCGAACTCCTAACCTCAGGTGATCCGCCCATCTTGGCCTCCCAACGTGCTGGGATTACAAGGGTGAACCACAGCGCCCGGCCATCCACTCCTCTTTCTTATCTCCCTCCTCAGCCTCTGCCCCTCCCAGCTTCTGATGTGTCCCTGGGTCCTGGTACCCAGGAAGCCCCGCCCCACCCCACCCCCCAGGTGGCCCTTGGCGCCCCCAGGCAGTCCTGCCCTGGCCTGGACCACCGCTGCGCTCACCTTGGGCTGGAAGGGGCTGGGTCCCCAGTTCCCCTCCTTGGCCGCACGCCCACTCAGGGCAGCACTTGCCCAGGACCTCGACCCTCCTGGGGTGGGGGCAGTCCCAGCTGGGCAGCCGCACGTCCTCGCTGCACAGAGGCACGCAGGTGAAGCCGCCGTCCTCGCAGCGGCAGCGGATGCTGCAGTGGGGCTGGAAGGTCTCCCCCTCCCGATACAGGCGGCCGTTCACCTCACAGCTGCCGTCGTCCTCTGCCACTGCGGAGGAGGAAAAACCGCACCCCCATCGGTGACCCGCAAAGCGGCACAGCCCTCTCTGCAGAGCTGCCCAGATCCCGCTGCCAGAGGCAGCGGCCTCACAGTAGCTGAGCCCTGCCCAGGGCTCCAGCCCAGGATATGCACCTCTCCCCAGCCCTCCACCAGCCTGCTGGGGCACCCTGGATCCTGGCACAGGGATTGCAAGAAGACAGGCCTGGATTGACCCCCCAAACTCTACCCTTTCTTAGCTGTGGACCTGGGCCAAGTGATTTCACTTCTTTTTGCCTCAGTTTCCACTTTTGCAAGCTGGGATATAAAGGTACTTATTTTCCAGGGTGGTAGAGACTACTCGGAATGATAGGCATAATGATCACAACATAAAAAAGACCTTCCATAGGTCCTAGCTACTCTGTTATTATCATTAGTACAGTTACTATATATAAATAACTGATACTATATATATATAACATAATTATATATTATATATAATATATAATATATAATTATATATTATATATAAATATATAAAATACTATATATAAATAACTAAATATATACACACTGAGATTTCATGCAACAAAGTCGTTGTCCACTTGTGCTGTAGTCATCAATGTCAGGTCAGGGCTTAACTTGCTGGCTGTGTGTCTTTGAGTAAGTTACTTAACTTGTCTCAGTGGCCTGAACAACAGCAATGATGAGCTCAGTAATTGTGCCTTCAGGTTCCATGGGATGACACGTCCGTACCTTCTAGCACACAGTGCTAGGCATGGCCTAGATGCTCAGGGAACACTCTTTCAATGAAGCCCTCAAGATATGGGCGTTATTGCCACTTCCTCCACTGGACATGAACTCCTTGAGGGCTGGGGCGGCCAGTGTGCATCTCTGCATCCGTCTGGTGGGCTCAGAGCCTAGATGCGACACACAGCACTGCAGGAATGCCCCTTGAGTGAATAGCTGGCATAAGCCTTGGCACATGAGAGACCCTGATAAAATAGCCCTGCTCCTTATCATTCTAGAGGTATTTACTGTTTCCCACCTGTGTGCCAACCACTGTGCTCCCAGACAGAAAGAGGACAGTTCCTGCCTCGAGGGACTCATGGGCTTGGGAAAGGGGGACGGGTGTGAGGGCATCATCTCCAAGACACAATGAAGTAAGAGTGCTGGAGAAGCATGTGAGCTGCTCAGGAAGTGCAGACGGAGAACAGCATGTGTGTGAAAACTGGGTGGCCACTGAGCTACGTCTGGGGAAAGGACTCATCAGCAAACAGGTTCTCCCAGATCTTCTGAGAAAAACTTCCAGTAGGTCTGTACACACACAGGGGTTTCAGAACCGCACATACTTAGGTTCCAACTCTGGCTCCCACTTGTGGGGCCTGGGGCAAGTTATTTTGCCTCTCTGAGCCTTGGTACCAGGCTCACAGGGCTGCTAGGGGATTAGATGAGCTAGAGGACTTACAGCGTTTTGCCCCAAGCCTGGCACATAGCAGATGCTCAATAAACGGGAGTGGGTTATGCTTCCACATAGCATCTGCTATGTGCCAGGCTTGGGGCAAAATGCTGTAAGTCCCCTAGCTCATCTAATCCTCTAGCAGGGAAGGCATTGCTGAGAAATAATGCTGGTAGCAGAAACAGCCAGTGCAAAGGCCCTGAGGCAGGAGTGTGCCTGGGGTATTTAAGGAACAGCAAGGGCCCAATGTGGCTGGAGCAGAGAGCAGGAGGAGATGAGGTCAGAGAGGAAGCATGAGCAAGATCCTGTGGGGCCTTTGGCTTTTCCTCTGAGATGGGAAGCCACCAGAAGGCTTGGGGCAGAGGAGGGAGGTGATCTGGCTTATGACTTCCCAGTAGCTCTCTGACTGCTGTGTTGTGAATAGACCAGGGGCGGAGACAGAAGGAGGGAGATGATTATGGGACTACTGCAAAATCCAGGCCAATGATGACGGGGCTCAGACCAGGCTGGTAGCCACAGAAGGGATGTGAGTGTCGGATGCTGGAAATACACGATGAATTTGCTGGTGGATGGTATGTGGGAGGTGAGAAAAGAGAGATGTCTAGGCCGGCTGCGGTGGCTCACACCTATAATCCCAGCACTTAGGGAGGCCGAGGCAGGTGGATCACTCGAGGTCAGGAGTTCCAGACCAGCCTGGCCAACATGGCAAAACCCCGTCTCTACTGAAATGCTAAAATACAAAAATTAGCCAGGCAATGGTGGTATGTGTCTGTAATCCCAGCTACTTGGGAGGCTGAGGCGTGAGAATCGCTTGAACGCAAGAGATGGGGGTTACAGTGAGCTGAGATCCTACCACTGCACACCAGCCTGGGTGAAAGAGTGAGACTCCATCTCAAAAAAAAAAAAAAAAAAAAAAAGAGAGAGAGAGAGGCCTCTAGAACGACTCCCAGGTCTTGAGACTCAGCTATGAGAAGGATGGAGGTGCTCTCAACAGACTGGGGAGGCCGTTCTGTGGGGCGGAAGATCAAGATCCCAGCATTGGATGTGCTGTTACCACGATGGTGAATCTGCAGCACATCTCACAGCTCAGAGTTGGCCCTTAGAGAAGAGCGTTCAATGAGTAAGTGATAGGAGAGGTTTTTGGCAGCGTGTTCCCTGCAAAGCCCTAGACTGAGCCTTTGTGATGTCTTAGCTGGACTCTTTGGGATTCACCAGTTCCCGGCTTCTAAATTCAGTTTAAATCATTAAACACTGTTGAGCACCCATCATGTTGACAGACTGAGGTGGGAAGTTGCAGGAAGGACCAGGGACCCAAGTACACCTTTGGCCTGCAGGTGTTTGAAGTCTGAATTAAGATGGAATAAGAAAAATCCCTTAATAAAGTTATTAACAATCACAGCCTATGTACTAATCAACTGCTGCATGTCAGGCAGTTGAGCAATGGAGCTTGTGGAGCCAGCTCCCTGAGTTCAAATCTCAGCTCTGCCACTTATGAGCTGTGTGACCTTGGGCAAGTTGTTTAGCCTCTCTGTACCTCTTTTTTCCATTTATAAGGGAAGGGTACCTACCTCATGTGGTTGTGAGATTAAATGAGTTTATATTTGTGAAACCCTCAGTGTCTTACATATGGTAAGGGCTGTGCAAGTGTAAAATAAACTCTGTGGGTGCTGTTTACACGTGTCACAGCAAATGTAGATAACAGCTTTGTAAGCAAAGTGTTACATATCTCAATTGTTCTTCAGATGCATTTTCATAAGCAATCATCCCTCAGTCTGTGTAACAAATCACCCTCCTTATCCTTACAATACTTGTAAATAAAGCATTTCACATGGAGTTATTACTTTTTTTTTTTTTTTTTTTGAGATAGGGTTTGGTCTGTCACCTAGGCTGGAATGTAGTGGCGCAATCACAGCTCACTGCAGCCTCAAACACCCAGGCTCAAGCGAGCCTCTCACCTCAGCCTCTCAAGTAGCTGGGACCACAGGCATGTGCCACCACACCCGGCTAATTTTTTTTTTTTTTTTTTTTGATAGAGAGAGGATCTTACTATGTTGCCAAGGCTGCACTAGAACTCCTGGGCTCAAGTGGTCGTCCCGCCTCAGTCTCCCAAAGTGATAGGATTATAGGCATGAGCCACTATGCCTGGCCTGTTGTTTTTTAACAAGGCTTTTCCTACAGATGAATTCATTGTCAATGATTCATGAGATTCTCTCTCTCTCTCTTTCATTCTTATTTTTATAAAAGTGTGACATGCACATAGATGAAAGAGGTAAAATGTTCTACAAGGCTTATTATTAAAAAAGAAAAAAGAAGAACAATCTCTTGCCTCTTTGAATTTCTCTAAAGTGATGGTTCCCAACTGGAGATTTTGCCCCCTGGGGAAATTTGGCACCATCTGAAGACAGACTGTCACAACTTGGGGGATGGGGAGTGCTCCTGGCATACAGTGGGTGGAGTTCAGGGATGCTGCTAGAAGTCTTACCATGCACAGGACAGCCCTCCCAAAACAACGAATTCTCTGGCACCAAGTCACTGGAGCCAGCTTGAAAAGCCCCGCCCAAAGCATCAGAGGATACCAAGGCCTAGAAGAGTGGTGAGGAATGTCACATGCTCGGGTGACTGCTGAATACATGGCAAAACCAGGATCCCAGCAGTGCTCCGAGGGCCCCCACTATGGGAGAAGACAGAATGAAATGTTCCTTAGAGCCTGTTGGATCTGGTCCCACGCCATGTGACATGAAGCATGTCCCTTAATGCTGGTGAACCTCAGTTTCCTCATTCATAAAATAGGTCTGAAAGTACTTCCCATTATAGGGTTATTGTGAGGGTGATGTGACTTGTGTAGTAAGTGCTTAGCACAGTTCTGGACACATATTATGCCCTAAATAAGAGGTTGCACTTTTATTTTCCCCAAAGTGTTGTAAGGATCCTGAGAAGGGAATGGTGGCATCTGGTTTGAAGAATCTGGGAGGGCTTCTCCGGGGAGAAGCTGTTTGAACTTGGCTTTGAAAGTTGGCAATGATTTGGACAGGTAGGGATGGGGAAAGGTTATTGGGGTAGTGGGATTGTTTAAGCAGAGGCCAACGAGGGAGAGGAGGGAGTGGGGAGTGGGCTTTGGGCCACCAAGTTCAGCTGGAATGGACGGGGTACCTGAAGTGAGCATCCAAGGAGGTAGAGAGAGGAGGGCTGCACTTTGATCCAAGACACCACCGCCTTGACCTCCCGCTCACACCCCACCCCTCCTCAGTCCTGCAAACCTGCTTACAGAGACACTGGGCCCCCCGGCCACCGGGTCCTGCCCCGGGCTGGCAGACCAGGCCCTGGCCGGCGTCGCAGACATGGAGTTGGTCGCAGGGCTCCCCCAGCCGCCGTGCACATACCCGGCAGCAGCCACAGCCGTCCAGCACCAGGGGTACTCCCAGTGGGCATCGGGGAGGTGGCCAGGGGCAGGTACATGGTGTCGGGCACAGCTGGGTACACACCTGAAGAGACAGAGACCTCACTCAGCCACGGGCTTTCGAGGTAAGCAGTGAGACCCTCACAACCAGCCACTTCTCTGCCAGGCTGGGCAGTGTGGTGTCCACACCTTAGCCTCAGAGCCATGCAGACCTGGCCTCGAAGGCCAGTAGTCCCACAACATGCCCTAAGAGGCAGTATGGCATGTGGTTATGGGCAAGGACTCTGGACTAGAGTTCTAGTTCTTTATTTTTTATTTTTATTTTTGGAGTCAGAGTCTCGCTCTGTTGCCCAGGCTGGAGTGCAGTGGCGCGATCCCAGCCTCACTGCAACCTCCACCTCCTGGGTTCAAGTGACTCTTGTGCCTCAGCCTCCTGAGTAGCTGGGACTACAGGTGCCCACCACCATGCCTCGCAATTTTTGTATTTTTAATAGAGACGGGGTTTCACCATGTTACCCAGGCTGGTCTTGAAATCCCAAGCTCAGGCAATTCGCCCGCCTCGGCCTCCCAAAGTGCTGGGATTATAGGCATGAGCCACTGCATCTGGCTAGACTTCCAGTTCTAATTCTGCCCCTTATTAGCTGAGTGACCTTGAGGAAGTTACTTAAGCTCTCTGAGCCTCAGTTTCCTTGAAGTATCTAACTCAGAGGATTGCTCTGAGGACTACATGAAATGCTGCACAGCAAACCCTCAGCACAGGGCCTGGCATACAGTAGGCGCTCAGTGCACTTAGCTTTGATGATCATTGTTGTTAATGGTGGCAGAGGGCTCAGCCCCTGCCCTCTGGGAGCTTACAGAAAGGCAAAAGCAACAAGCCAAGGATGAAAATGGCAGGGTCTGGTACATTTTCCAGTATACGGATACTTATCTTAGGACTGAATAAATCAAACCATATCATGGATGTTTTTGGCCTTTCGATCCATTCAGCATGTGTCCCAGCTCTGGATGTACATCACATCAGCCAGGAGACTTGGGAAAATATAGACCCCCAACCCATTCTGGGGCTCACAAAATCAGAAGTCCCAGAGTCAGGGACCTGGAGTCTTTATTTTTAACAAGCTGTCCAGTGGCTTCTGAAGCTCAGCTAGGTTTTCAGCACCTCTGCCCTGTCTAACCTCCTCCCCCTGCGAGGTACAGATGGGGAAACTGAGCTCCAGAGAGGGACAGGGACTTACCACAAGTCAGTGTGTTTGATTCAGGGCTGGGAGCGTCCCAGGTCCTGCTTCCCAAGTGAGGACTCAGGGACACGGGATGGGGGTAGACTGTGTCCATAAGCCAGGGACCCACTCCCCAGTGACAGGATCAGGGCATCAGCCTATGGGGCCTGCCTGCCCCTCACCACCCACATCAGAGAAACAACCAAACCATACAGCAGGTGCCGTGGGCTCCCTGTCCGCCCATTTGAAGGTGGGGACCAAGAAGGAAGTATAATTCAAGATGCTTCCAGTGGACCCATCTGTGGGGGGCCAAGTTTGAGTTTAGTAGGATCCTTAGGGGATGAGGGTTTTATCTAGAGGGAGGGAGACTTGCAGTTTATGATGATGGAATTAATGACCTTGTATCTCCTGTGCAGCCCCAAAGCAGGCAATGGCCCCTTTGCTCTGCCTCACCCTCTGCCCCGCCCAGTGGCCCCCCCACACACACAATCGTGCAAACCTGCTTTCAGTTCCCGGCAAGTCCCACGCTGGCCACTAGGAGCTATTGCAAACTGGCTGACCAGCCTCTGGTCAGGGCCACAAAGTAGGAGGCGATCACGGCCCCCACTGAGACAGCACTGAGTAGCAGATGGACGCACGGAGCTAGGTGTCTGGCTGCCTCACAAGGGAGTGGGTCCCATCACTGCAGGCTGTTTAGATTCTAGAGTTTATGGCCTAGCCCCGCCCCTCAAGGTGTGGTCTGAACTAGCAGCAGCAGCGTCACCTGGGAGCTTGTCAGAGAGGCAGCATCTGGAGCCCCTCTATAAATCCGAAGCCGAATTTTTTTATATAATAAACCTGAATCTGCATTTTTTTTCTTTTTCTTTTCTTTTTTTTTTTTCTTTGAGATGGAGTCTTGCTCTGTCACCTAGGCTGGAGTGCAGTGGCACGATTTCGGCTCACTGCAACCTTCGCCTCCCAGGTTCAAGCAACTCTTCTGCCTCAGCCTCCCAAGTAGCTAGGATTACAGGTGCATGCCACCATGCCCAGCTAACTTTTTGTATTTTTAGTAGAGACGGGGTTTCATCATGCTGGCCAGGCTGGTCTCAAACTCCTGACCTCAAGTGATCCATCCACCTCGGCCTCCGAAAGTGCTGGGATTACAGGCGTGAGCCACTGCACCCCGGGCACACCCACCTAATTAAAAAAATTTTTTTAGAGATGGGTCTTGCTATACTGCCCAGGGAGGATCTTATGATAAAAATCCTGGTTCTGCTCTCTCTACTGGCAAATATTAAATTCTTGTTCATTTACTCTTCCATCTTCCCCTCACAAAAGGGACTGTTCATTTATTTTATCTATAACTCTGTACTTTTCCAAATTAGTTGTTCCAGGGCAAAAATAATAAACAAGTACCAGATGTCACAAATACAAATACAAGTACCAGATGCCAGGAAATAGACCAGCAGCTGTGCACCTTGGCTCCCACTGTGGACCACTCTACTGGCCATGCTTGTCAGAGGGCAGGACTCTGTAGGCCCCGATACCCAGGAGAGGCTATTAATGATATCAACTATTCTAGTGTATAGTTATCTCGTGTGATACCATATGTATGTCATGTGCCAAGTGCTGTTGTCTCATTTACCCCTCCAATGTGAGGTGCCATCATTATGCCCATTTTAAAGATGAGAAAACTGGAGCTCAAAGCGCGTAGTAACACAGACAGTAAGAGACAGAATCAGGATTGACATCCAAGTTCAAGTTGACATCCAAGGCCCAAACTCAAGTTGTCCCATTGTGCCTCAGTTTCCCCAGGGCCTTTCTGTGATATCTGGGGGCGGGGGGCAAGGCTCATGATATCTGGGGCAGGAGCACTGGGCATGGAGTTTTTTGGGCAAGAGTTGAGATTCAAGTTCTGCCAGTGACTTGCTACGTGACTGAACACATGGACAAACGGCTTTGGAAGGTGGAGGTGAAGCTCAGTTTTCTCCTCTGTAAATTGGAGTAGAGACAACCTGTTTCTGAGTGATGATGGAGATTAAATGAGGTCCTGGCCAGTCCTTGATTGATGTGATTTTGCTTGTGTCCAGGTGTCTGCCTCTTGCCCCGGTCCACAGCCAGGAGCCCTGGAGCCAACGGCCAGCCTGGAAGACTTAGAGTTTTCCCTCTGAGGGTTTCTGTGGCTTTCCATGTTGTGGTGACTAAGTCCCTGTGTTTCTGTGCAGTCCCTGCTTCCTGGGACCAGGGAAGAATGGTCTCACCCTAATGGCAAGTCTAGGACAGCTTTACTTTGTTCTGTCATAATCCTGGGCCCCTTCTCCCTCCTAGACCCCCAAGTCCCCTATTCCAACTACCCAAGCCACCCACACTGGCATCATGTCCTACCCTTCCCCTTTGGAAGAACAAACAGCAGGACAGGATGCCAGCGTGGTTCTCAGGCTTCCCAAGCACCAAGACTTGGGGCCTGAGGGAGAGAAGCTCCTGCCCATGCTCCTCAAAGGAGCGTGAAAATACAGTGAGATCGTGGCTTGTCGTGGGCCGATTCCATGGCTCTGGGAACTCAGCATTTGCCGAGGGGATGACAAGCCTTAGCAGCTGTGGCCTTGGTCCAGTTTGGATTTGGGGAGGCACAGACTGGAGTGCCTCTCCCCCTACATCCATGTCATTCTGGGCTCCACCATGGCCCTCCTCTATTGCTCTAACCTTTCTTTGCTGTGTGGCTTTGGGCAAATTGCTTACCCTTTCTGAGCCTCACTTAACTGAAAATTCCTTATGGGGTTGCTGTGCATGTTAGACAAGGTAGATGTCCCACAGGCTCTTTGGTGAATGTCCCATGCAGCATTCGGGGATAAGGCCATTACTCCACAGAGGTGTCTCCTGTCCCCCTCTAGCTAGGGCGGGCGGGTCACTCACTGCCTAAGAGTCTAACAGCATTGATGCCCTTGCAGAATGAACCTTCCAATCAGCTAGGCATCCATCCAAATGCTGGCTCAGAGTTAGGCCAAGCATGTCATGTCTTGAGTGCCACCATTCATAATGAGGATACATTAAAGTCCTCTTTAATTTGCCTGGTAAGTTTGATGAATGATCATGAATGGTCTTCATAGAGGCCTCACAAACTGTATACCCTTCACCTGGGAAGATGCTGAGGCTCAGAGAAGGCAAGGCACACATCTGAGGTCACACAGCAGGGCTGGCTGGAGGCAGCTCTGAGTGCCAGGGAGAGAAGCCCTGCTTAGGTATGGTGGCCAGACTGTGCCCAATGTGGGGCCCTGGAGGAATTCTCCCAAGGGGGTCCTTGGCTGCGATTTTACATCCCCAACCCCTCCACACCCAAATAGCAGTGCATTCCAGGGCCCGGGCCTCCTTACCTTTGAGAGGAGGCAGAGGAGGGAGAAGGCCAGGAGGTGGGTCTTCAGTGTGCCTCTCATGTCCCCTGCAGAGCCAGCTTTGAGCCTGGGAGGCGGACCTGTGAGTCTTTATGTTCCGGCAGCTGTGAGGTCACTCCCAGGCACACACAGGCACACGCGCACGCACACACACACACACACACACACTAGCTTTTTCATTCCTTGCTTCGCTTCCCATCCTCATGGCCCAAAGGATGAGCCCATTTACCTGAAGGTGAAACTGTGAAGGCCACCAAGGGGGTGGCTGTCCGCGCGCACGCGCGTGTGTGTGTGTGTGTGTGTGTGTGTGTGTGTGTGTGAAAGCCTGAGCCAGTGCCAGCACCAAGAGCCTGTGACAGCTTGCAGGGGCCTCTCTAGCTCCTTCCAGCCCAAGAGGGTCCTAGCCCTGCTGTAGTTTCGAAGCCCTATCCCAGACCCCCTGTCCAAACCCCAGCGGGGCTGCAGATACCGGAAGCATTCAGTAAACACCCCCTTTGCAGAGCTGACCCAAGGTCTCCTAAGCTTCGTGGCCCTGACTCTGGGTAGCCGCGGCCCAGCCTGCGGTTTCTGGCAGGCAGATTGGCAGCCACCCAGAGGTGGGTGTGACCCAGAGCAAAACTTCCCTGGGCGGCCTGTTTGCTCTTGGCAATAAGGGGCCTCCCTTGGCCTGCCTCCCGGCTCTGGAAGGGGGCCCGTGGTGGGCGAGTCCGGGAAGGCTGGACCTACTGTGTGCCGGTGCTTGCCGGGCACCGCTAGATGATGGGGTCAAGCCAAATCCATTTGGTTTCATTCAGCCGCCTCTGAGTTCGCCTCTGCAGGAGCTGGAGGCACAACACTGACCTGAGGATAAGGCCCAGAGAGGGAGAAAACAGAGGGAAAGCAGGTGGAAGTTCAGGAATACCAGGCAAGGTCCCTTGCTCAGACCAAGAGTGAGGGACGCTTTCTGATGGAGGTGCCATTTCAGAAAGCCAAGAAAAGAGAGGGTGAGAGAGGGCAGAATGTTCCAGGCCAAGGGAACAGCACGTACCAACGCCTAGATGTCGGACATAGCATGATAGCCTGCTTATTCTGGGAGCCAAAGCGCCTGGTATGAGCGGAGCCTTCTGTGCAATGGGAAATGGTGATGTCTGTGAAGGGTGAGACACACAAGTTCACACCACCAAGACTGGGGACATCTACGATGTGCCAGCCATGGGGGCGGGGGATGGAAAGACATGGGCTTTGTTTGTAGAATTTGGCAAAGATAAAAGAGGTGATGTCAAGGGCTGTCTGGGGCCCCCATTACTTCCACCAGTAGTAGTCCAAACCTCAAAGTGATCTAGCTGGATAGCAGAGGTTCCAGAATGGGCGATTGGTGAGGAAGAAGTGTGACTTGATACAGTGGCAAGATGGGGATTGTGAGCGTGCAGGAGATTCCACACAGGTGCTGTCCCATCGGAAGAGGCAATGGAAACGGAAGGTGAAGATGAAAATGTGGGATTTGATTATTTATGGCAGGAAGAGGTGGCCAGGGTGGAGATGGGGGTCCAGAAACTTCGAGGAAACGAAACAGAAGAGATCTTTTTAATTTTATTTTGGGATTCTTGTGCAAATGCTGATGTTTTAGTCAGAAGCATGCCTAGAGTACTTTACATCCACAGTGGATCATTTTTAACACCCCTCTTCCTTCATACTACAAAATTATTTTCAGTAATAATCATGAAACAAAACAAATATTTTTCATATATGAATTAAAATTTGCACTTACCAAACAAAATCATTACTATTCACAGTTCACACTGTTTTACTCTTTTAAAAACTGTAAATACAAATCAAAACTCCAAGTAGTTTCATAAAATGACAAAATTGAAATACTCTTATCGTCATCTTTACCATCACTCTGCGTTCATAGTTGATTTCACTCTACTGTTTAAATGCAGAAATACAGCTGGGCTGGTGGCTCACGTCTGTAATTTGGGAGACCAAAGTGGGAGAACCACCTGAGGTCAGGAGTTCAAGGCCAGCCTGGCCAACATGGTGAAACCCGTCCCTACTAAAAAAAAATACAAAAATTAGCCGGATGTGGTGGGTGCACACCTATAGTCCCAGGTACTTGGGAGGCTGAGGCAGGAGAATTGCTTGAACCCGGGAGGTGGAGGTGGCAGTGAACCGACACCTTGCCACTGCACTCCAGCCTGGGCGACAGAGAGAGACTCTGTCACACACACAAAATAATAATAAAAATAAATGCAGAAATATGAATGCTGGACAGTGGAGACAGGAATGCATTCAAAGCAAGCTTGGAAGATTCCAGAGTTGCGAGGAGCTTACTCTCAACTCATGTGTGTTCCTGAGACCACATGCGCTGGGGGCAACTATAGCATTCTTAAAGTTCTCCAAGTCAAGTTGACTTCCATGTAGAATATGTTTATTAAAGGATAAGAATAAAAATGCACTGATTTGAAGCTTTACATATACATTATTAAACCCCAACGGTTACTGCACCAATTGTTAGAACTTAGATCAATAAAGGATATTTTCAGGACAAAGTATTTTACCACTGAAATTATTTAGATCTGCCATTGCACAGTGATCATAAAAGCAGACTGACTTCGCATCAGTTTTATTTTATCTTTAAATTCTGTAGGCCCCCCACTCCTTATTGCCTGTACCCAGGGAAGGTCACTCCCACCTTCCTGTCCTCCCTAGGCCACTGATATTAATAAAAATAAAAGCAATTGTGTATAGCACCCAGCAAGATCCAGCCCTTGTGCTAAGCACTGTTTATAAAAAGCAGCATTTCTATTCCTCATGATCCACATCTCAATTTAAAAAAGTGAGGTTCAGAAAGGTTAAGTAACTTGCCTAAAGCTACACAGCTAGAAAACAGAGCCAGGTTTTCAGTGCAGGTCCATATGACTCCAACACCTAAGTTTCAGTTTTTGATGCTGTTGTTTATTTCTGCTACTGTCCACAGAGCTCTCTGTGATAATGTTTTTTAAGTTGAGAGGTAATGTATATACAGAAAAGTGCTTGAAGTGCACAATATGAAGTGTAGAGCTTGACAACCCTTTCTTTCTTTCTTTCTTTCTTTCTTTCTTTCTTTCTTTCTTTCTTTCTTTCTTTCTTTCTTTCTTTCTTTCTTTCTTTCTTTCTTCTTTCTTTTTTTTAAGACAGAGTCTCACTCTGTCTCCCAGGCTGGAGTGCAATGGCATGAACATGGCTCACTGCAGCCTCAGCCTCCTGGGTTCAAGGGATCCTCCCTCTTCAACCTTCTGAGTAGCTGGTGGCATGAGGCAGCATGTTTGGCTAATTTTGACTCTTGACATATGTATGTACATGACTGTGTATATACCCATGTGATAATCACCCAGGTCAAGCTACACTTCCAGAAGGTTCCTTATGCCCCTTCCAAGACTCTACCCTCTGTCCCCCAGGTACCCACTATTCTGACCTCTGTGGCCACTGATTAGTTGTTCCTGAGAGGAGCAGTTTTAAGCCACTTCTATCTCTGAGGCAAGAAGGAAGACGGGAGAAATGAGGAGGTGTGAGGAAGAGAGTTGGAGGGAGACACGCTGGTCCCAGCCATGTCCGTAGCAGAGGAAGGAGACCCTGATGATGAGGAGGTGAGGTGGGCCATGGGTGCCGTGGATGGTGAAGAAGGCAGGGCCATACGGGGCAGGGAGGTGGCAAGCACGAGGCAGAGTGCTATGCCCACCTAGGGCCCTCTGAGTCAGAGCATGGATTTTTCTTGGAACTTTTTCTCTCTGATAACTGAGGCTGGGAAAGTGTGGGCAGTAGGGGCCCTGGGGCCTGGCCAGATCAGGAAGCAGGCGTCGTCATCAAGGGTGTTTGGTGATGAAGTGTGAGGGACGGAGCTTGCACACACAGTTCAGCATGAGTGGGTGTGGCAGGAGCGGTGGGAACTGCCACTTTGCTGATTGGTTTGCTGCGGTTCAGCCCTCCCTTCAAACTGTCCAGTTTTGGCACCAGAGGGATATAAGCATCCAGGGAACCCATGAGTCTTTTGGCTGCAGCCGCAGCCCCCACACAAGGGCCCAGGGTGAGTGTGGCTGTCCTTTGCTTTCCCAGGAGGAAACACAAGCTCAGAAGTCAACAGGCCCGAGCTTCAAATCCCGGCTCCCCCTACCGACTTACAGGGCTGGGACCAGGGTGAGGTGACAGAGGCATGTCGGTTGTAACATTTAGGGAGGCTTTCATTCTTAGCTGCTGACCTTGCACTTGCACAACCCCAAGAGTGAGCACCTCGTTCAGAGTGAGGCACCCAGGTCGCACAGGAGTTCATGGCAGGAACTCAGTCAATGTTGATTGATGGCTAAATGATAATTTCCGTAAGACTGTGCTGTGATCACAAACTAATGCCCACATCTCAGTGGCTTAACCCAGTGAAGCTTATTTCTTGCTCGTGAATGGTCCAAAGTGGGCCAGGCACATCCTGTAGCTCCTCCCTACTCAAGTGTGTGGTCCAAGGACCGATGGCATCAGCATCAGCTGGTTGCATGTTGGAAATGCATACTCCCAGGGCCCACTATCAGAATCTGCGTTTTGATAAGACCCCCAGGTGATTTGCATGCACATTACAGTTTGTGAATCCCTGTTCTAGACCAGTGGCCTCCAAGGTCACCTTGGCAGGAAAAAAGAGGGATGAAGAAGCCACATCATCACTTCTACTCACATCTCATTAGCCAGAGCTAGCCACATGGCCCCAACTTAACTGCAAGGAAGGCTGGGAAATACCATCATTCCGTGTGTATCTATGAAGGAGAACCAGAGTGAAGGACATCTAGGTAATATTCTTTGCTGCAGGTACCTTGGCATCTGAGACACACACTTTTGCTTCTCTGGGTCTCAGTTTCTCCAACTGTTAAAAATAAATAAATAAATAAAAGCAGCCTACATGTTCTTCCAGGCCTAGGCCAGGCTGAATCTTTTTAGCATCTAAGAAATGCATCTGGCCGTGCGCGGTGGCTCACGCCTGTCATCCCAGCACTTTGGGAGGCCGAAGCAGGCAGATCACTTGAGGTCAGGAGTTCGTGACCAGCCTGGACAACATGGCAAAACCTTGTCTCTACTAAAAACACAAAAATTAGCTGGGCGTGGTTGCCTGTGTCTGTAATCTCAGCTACTCAGGAGGCAGAGGCAGGAGAATTGCTTGAAACTGGGAGGCGGAGGATGCAGTGAGCCCAGATTGCGCCACCGTACTCCAGCCTGGCCCATAGAGTGAGACTCCATCTCAAAAAAAAAAAAAAAAAAATGCACCTGAAAAGTGAAACTTATGAAACATCACCATCAAGGCACAGCACATGGAAGCCACAAGTAAATATCTGCAGTTGAAAGGGTGAAGCCAGTCTCAGCCCTTTGCAATTTGTCAGCTCCCGAGGTGTGTGCCCGCCTTCCCGCTTACGGCTTCTACCCCATGCCAAGTCCCAAGCCGACACTGGGGAGGTGGAGCTCGCAGGTGTGACATTAGGTAGTGGAGACAGAGAAATCCAAAACAGATCCTGACCCCAGCAGGGCTAGAAGTGAGGAGGGGCAGTGCCCTAGTGGCTGGATGTACCAGGGTGTGAGGGGACACCTGTACCAAGGGAAGATCAATAGTCAGGTGAAAATCCCAACTCTGCTGCTAATTTGCTTTGTGGCTGTGTATAAATTCCCTTGCTTCTCTGGACCTCAGTGCCCCAGTTTCCTGTTTAGAAGACTGGGATCTGTGGCAGAGCCTGATCAATGCCCACTCCAATATCCTTCTTCCCTCCTCCCTCAGTCACCAAACGCTGATTTTTTGTGTGGGGTGGCAACGCACTCAGCTTTGCAGGAGGCAGGGCCACGGGATAGGTTCCAGCACTGAGATACAAGCAGGAGTGTTGTGTGCTGATTCTGGAAAGGCTCCTTAAAAAGAAGGACTTCCCTTTGGTGACTCCACCACCACTCATTGCTCCCTCCTGCTTCCAGTTAGTAATACAGACGTGATGGTGGAGTTCCGCAGCCATCTTGGACCATGAGGGTACCCTGAGGATGGACTTCATGTGCAGAAGAGGGTGAAGGAGAAATAAAGGAACTCAGATCCCTGATGACACTCAGAGCTGCCAAACGCACCCTGGACTCTACATGTAGATTTCATTCATGTGATTAGAAACATAATAGTGTGTGTGTGTGTGTGTGTGTGTGTGTGTGTAGAGAGAGAGACATAATGTTTTATATATATACACTATTTTTATACTTATGTTTATATATACCTTTATTTATGTATTTATTTTGAGACAGAATCTCGCTCTGTTGCCTAGGCTCGAGTGCAGTGGCACAATTACGGCTCACTGCAGCCTCCACCTCCTGGAATCAAGCAATTCTCCCACCTTAGCCTCCTTAGTAGCTGGGACTACAGGCATGTGCCACCATGCCCAGCTAAATGTTTTTTAAAAAAATTTTGGCAATATGTTGCCCAGGCTGGTCTTGAACTCCTGGGCTCAAGCAATCCTCCCGCCTCTGCCTCCCAAAGTGCTGGGATTACAGGCGTGAGCCACCATACCTAACTGTGCTTTTAAAATGTGTGTGTGTGTGTATATGTACACATTTTATATATAATATATTTATATGTATATATTATTAAAAAACCTTTCTATTTAAGTCAAAATTATGTTGTGTTTTTCTGGTTAGTTATTGCTGATGTAAAAGTGTCATTGATTTTTGTTGCTGACTGTGTATCTGGCAACCTTGCTGAACTCTCTTATTTGTTCTAATATTTTGTCAGTTTATTTGGTTAGTTTTTCAAGGTAGATGATCACACCATCTACAAACAATGACAGTTTTATCTCTTCCCTTCCAATAATTACACTTCTTATTTTCTTTTCTTATAGCTCTAGCCTGGCTCTCCAGCTCTATGTATTAAACAGTAGCAGTAATAACTAGCATTCTTGCCTTTTTCCTCACCTTAAAAGACATGTATTATATAAAAAGTTTCTTCACTAGCAATATTTTCTGTAGGTTTTTGGTATTAAAAATCCCTACTAAATTAAGGAACTTCTCTCATGCTCCTAGTTTGCTAAGAATTTTTAAAAATCATAAATACATAAGGACCTTATCAAAAACTTTTTCTGCATCAGCTGACATCGTTGGATTTTTCCTTTTGATTGAATGATGTAGTGAGTTACAGTGGTGGATTTTCAGATGTGGATGCTTTTCTGGGATAAACCCTTCCTGATGGTGATGTAGTATCATTATTTTAACTCTGCTGGACTCAGTCAGGAAAGATTTTGTTTAGTGTTTTTCTATCCATGTTCATAAGCGAAATGGACCTATACTTCCCTTTTTGGTATTGTCTTATCTGGCTTTTATAATCAAGACAACACTTTTAAAATAAGCTAGGTTGTTTTTCTTTTTTTCTTTTCTTTTCTTTTTAAGCAACTTGCATATGATAGGAGTTAATTGTTTCTAAAAAGTTTCTGCAGGCCGGGCGCCGTGGCTCACACCTGTAATCCCAGCACTTTGGGAGGCCTAGATAGATGGATCGTTTGAGTCCAGGAGTTTAAGACCAGCCTGGGCAACATAGCAAAACCCCATCTCTAGTAAAAATACAAAAATTAGCTGGGTGTAGTGGTGCATGCCTGTAGTTCCAGCTACGTGAGGGGCTGAGGCAGGAGGACACCTGAGCCTTGGGAAGCGGAGGTTGCAGTGAGCCAGGGTTGGGCCACTATACCCTAGCCTGGGCGACAGAATGAGACCTTGTCTCAAAAAAAAAAAAAAAAAAAAAAAAGGTTCAGCAGTACTTACCCATGAGAACATCTGGGCTGATTTTTAGGGGAGTGGGAGGGCTTTGACACCATTACAGTTTCTGTAATAGTGATTGACCTATTGAAATTCTCTATTCCTTCTTGGGCCAATCTTTTGACATTTTATACCTTTCTATGAATTTCTCCATTTTCCCAGAATTTTCAAATTTATAAACGTCGTAAATACAAAAGGACCTTATCAAAAAATTTTTCCACATCAATTGACATCATAGATTTTCCTTTGGATCTAATGATGTAGAGAATTACACTGGTGGATTTTCTGGAATGTTTTTCTGGAATAAACTCTTCCTGATGGTGATGTGGTGTCATTATTTTAGCTCTGCTGAATTCAGTCAGCAAATATTTTGTTTAGTGTTTTTCTATCTGTATATTCATAAGTGAAATGGGCCTATAATTTTTCTTTTTTGTATTTGTATTGTTCATAACAGCTCTTAAATTAACTTCAAATTCCTTGGTCAACATTGTTCCCCCTTTTTACTCGGCATTTGATTTTACTCCCTTGCCTCATACTTCTTTCATCCTGATCAATGTCCTCGGGAGTCTCTGCCTCATGTTGATTTCATCCTAGACATGGCTTCTGGTTCTGTTCGTCTTCTGCAGTCTTCTTTTGTTCTCCAATTCATTGATTTGTTCCCAGAAGTTTTTCTGTTAAACGCAGCTGAGCCTTTCTTTGGCTCTTAATGACTCTGAGTAGTTCCATGTCTTCAGCAAGGTTACATACTTCATGGAAGCCTCATAGAAGGCCCAGCAAATAGCCCTGGCTCGCCCGAGGCTGGGCTCCTGCTCCCAGACTTGAGGCTCCATCTCTCCAAGGCTAGCTACCCCACGCTGCCCCTGCCATGGTGGGACGGGTGAAGAGGAAAGTGCTGAGTGCTGCCTGCTCAGCTGGCTTGCAAATGTCCAGGCCCCAGGCACCTCCCTATGACCTCCTCTCACCACATATTCCCTGGTTTGGGCAAGAATTCAGAGGTCTGCTCCTGGCCCTGAGCTCCCAGGTGCCATGCAATGGCTCCCCTGGGGCAGCTGTGGGGCTTGAACGGTTTAATGCTTGGCTCTAGTCTGAACTGGCAAGGATGAGCGTGCAGGGACTAATACGGTCCTCACTAAGGCTGGGATGGAATGTGCAGCTCACAGCACACACATGTGACTGCCTCCTCTGCACACAGCAGCACACAGCAGTCCCAGCCAGGCTTCCTGACAATGAAGTGGTCCTCATTTGCTGGGAGAGGGTGTTGTCATAGGGGTCATGCCAGGCATGCAGCTAGTGAGGCATAGACCAGCCTGCTGGGGAGCTGGAGGAGGTCATATGGAGGACGGAAATAGCTTTTAAATTAACATGAAAGTTTATGTACAGGCCTAGCATGCCTGGGAACAGGCACTGAGCCTGGCACTTTAGGCACTGGGGACATACTTGCCGAATGAACGAATAAACGAATTGAAAGACCCAAGCTCTAATCCCAGCTCTATTGCTGTGTGTCATTAAGCAAGTTTCTTGGCCTTGCTCAGCCTCAGCTTCTTCATCTGTAAAAATGGTAGAGGGGTGAATCCCATCTTTTTTACACCTTCCTGGCTCTAGGGGTGTATATTTCTATGCTTGAAAGCATTTATGGAGTGGCAGCTCTGTCCTGAAGAGAGGCAGGGAGGGAGGGCCTCAGGAATGCAGAATCCCTGAATGTCAGAGACTGGGTGATTCCTATAGGCTCTGGTGTCAGATGAATTACCAGAGTTCAGGAGACCCTGTTGAGTTGGAACCAGTTGATCAGAAGGGAGCAGGCACCAGGGCAGGGGTGGCTTTGTTCTTAACCAAATGTCTCTTGGAGTAGGCAGACAACAGGTTAGGTTATTCCCTTCCCATCCAAGAGCCCCTTCATCAGTCAGGATATCCAGGCTCCAGGGACTTACCCCTCACTGTCTGAGTCCCTACAGATGCCATTATCTGCCTGATTTATTCATCCACCTGCCCATCAACCCACCTGTCCATCAATCCACCTGTACATCAATCCATCTGTCCATCCATCCATCCATCCATCCATCCATCCATCCATCCATCCATCCTTCCATGTTTGTCAGTCCATTTGTCCATTCATCTACCATTTGGTCACTCATTCCATCCATCCATCAATCCATCCATCCATGTATCTATTCTTCCATTCCAACCATTCATTCATTCATCCATCCGTCCACTTATGCATTCATTCAGCAAACACCGAATGTAATAGGTCATTCCCTACTATTAAGAATAAAAACTAAGGTCTCTGTCCACAATGAGCTCACAGACTAGAGGGCAATATAGAGACAAGCAAAGAGATGATTCCAGCACAGTAAGTGGGAGGTGCTAGGTACTGAGGGTGAAGAGATGGAGGACCTAACCCAGCCTGGGAGGTGGAGGAGGTGGTTTTGAAAGGCTTCCTGGAGAAGGTAACATCTGAGCTGAGTCTTGGAGCAAGATTAGGAGTTGTCCAGGTGAAGAGGAAAATAAAACAGAGCAGCAGGAGAGTACAAAGGCCTGGAGGTGGCCTGAGAGCAGGAGCTATTTGGGGAGCTGCGAGTAGCTGAGTCTGGATGAAACCATGAGAGCCAGTTGGAGGTGGGGTGGGATGAAGCTGAGAGGCTCTGTGTAGTTGGGGAGGACATTTGCAACTGGAGGTGGGAATGGGGACTGAGGCCTTGGGCACATCCGAGAACTATTTGGAGAGGTAGAAAGGCTCTGGGTCAGGCACGAGAACTCCAGGTTCCTTCCTCCCTTCTGCACCTGAGGGATGTTAGGCAACTCACCTGGCCTCTCTGGGACTCAGTTTCCCAGCTGTGACGTGACCGGTTGCCCTTTTAGCCTCTTGGGACTCTTCCAGCTCTGAGGAGCTCCTGAGTCACATGTGGTCAACAAAACCAATGCCCACGTGAACATCTGGTCTGGCCTTAGGAGGGAGTTAATTGTTCCCAGTCTCTATGTGTGTTGGGGGAGGGTGGGGGGAGGCCTTGGTTAGGGGGACCTTGGTTAGGAGCCACCCCTGAGGGGCTCCCAGTCATGGGATGACAGGACATGCTGAGAAGGGAGTGAGTCACTGGCCAGTCATCAGCTTGGGCCCCAGGGTCTCTGGGTGGGGCAGGGGAGCCCCATTCCCTGCTCATCACAGAGCCTCCTTCTCAAGATGGCTGACCCTTTATTAGAGCAAAACCCCATGCCACACTCTAACATTTAAAACAGGCCCAAGGACAGTGGTTTGGGATGAAGCAAATGGTGAGAGCCCTCACCCAGAGCAGCCCCCAAGGCCCCACCGAGGAGCCCCTCCAAGTCTAAGAGTCCAAACACCCGAATCCCTCAGCAGGAGTGACAGGCCCAGAGTCAGGAGGAACTGACTGGAGCTCACACAGCACGTTCATTCGCTTCTCTCCTCTCCTGGGCTCTGACACTGCCCTTCCCCCTTCCTGGAGGATGGAAGATAAAGCCAGGCTCCTCCACCATCCCCTGCTCTCTGCAGAGCCTCCCTTCCCTCGAGGAGGTCGAATGTCCAGTGCCTGGTGGCTCCTTGGCGGCACCATAGGAGACATAGCTGAACCACGCTCTGCCCCGGGCATGACCCCTGCAGAATTTGCCTCCATCTCTGGGTCTGTGTCTTCACCTTTTCAATGGGAAGAGTGAGAGGCTGGGATAACTAGCATGGCGCAGGGCTTATTATGTGTCATGTATATATGCAATCCTCACAGAAACCCCCTAAAGGAGGCATCATTATTATCCTCATTATACAAGTGGGGAAACTGAGGCACCAAGAAGTTGAGTGACTTGCCCAAGGTCACAAAGCCAGTAGGAAACAGAGCTGGGATTTGAACCCAGGTGGCTGGCCCTTGAGTCCCTGCTCTCACTCATTGTGCTATATTGCCTCTTAAAAGATGACCCAAAAGCACCTGCTAGTTCCTGCTGTCTGGCATCTGGACAGTAAGATAGAGGTGATTCAAGGGAAAGGGGGAGAAGCTCTGCTCATTTACTCACCGTGTGACTTGGGCCAGCTACTTCCTCTCTCTGAGCCTCAGTTTCCAAGCAGGTTTGTTGTGAGAATTAAAGGGCTGGGGCAGTGACGTTCAGAAGATGGTAGCAGTGATCGTGGTTAGCATTCCTTCAGTGCTCACCCCTGCCTCACGGCCCCCTGCAGACACTCTCTTTGGGTGGGGAAGAGGTGGCAGCTGTAACGGAGACCTTCTCTTCCATCTCTGAGCTACCCAGGTGTGTCCGCAGGAGAAGTTTCCCCTCAGATCCCCAGAAAGGACCAGCAGGGGAAAGTCTAGCCACACCCTGTCTCTTGGGCGCAGCCCCTGCTCCATGCTCAGATCCCGAGACCTGGTCCCCTTAGAGGCCAGTTCACTATCAGGGACCGGCGTGGGCATATGGGCTGCCCAGGCGGCAGCGAGGGGCATTTAGATCAGCTTCCAGAAGACCGGGGTGGAGGGCATGTGGGACAGGAAGACCCCAGTGCCCCACCCCACCAGCCCCATCAGCTCCCCTAGCCCCAGAGAAAACACTTCATTACTGGAAGCCCAGCCAGGCAGAGGGGGTGGAAGTAGCCTTGTTGAAAGAAACCACACAAGGTCAGCCAAACCTCAGCCCCTCTTGGCCAGCAACGCACAGACCAACCACGTGGGGCTGGCTCTCCGGGTGTTTACGGAAACGCTGGCCCTGAGGTCAGCCCAGCTGCTGGGCTGGGATCCCCTGGGACACCCCCAGGCCTCAAAGTGCCAGCTTGGCAGGAGCCTTCAGAGGCTGCAGCTGGGGCCTTGTTTGCCTCCACAGTCCACCTGGGAAGTGGAGCACAGAGAAGCCTGGTGGGCAGTGGAGATGGGCCAGGTCTTCAGGCTTCCCTGGACAGCTGCCTGAGCTGGGACCAGGAGCCAGACCCTTTCCAGACACCCCTGGGAAAAGGACATCATCTCGGGAGAGGGACATAGAAAGTGGACTGTGGAGGCAGATGGCCTGGGTTTGAATTCTGGCTGTGGCCCTCGCAGGCTCTGTAACTCTGAGCAGTTTACTTAGCTTTTCTATGCCTCAGTTTCCCCATCTGTGAAATGGGAATGGTGATAAGAGTACATACTTCACAGAGGTGTTGACATAATTAAATGATTTTAGTAAGTGATCTAAATGAGTGATCATTGGCCGGGCGCAGTGGCTCACGCCTGTAATCCTAGCACTTTGGGAGGCCAAGGCGGGCAGATCACTTGAGGTCAGGAGTTCGAGATCAGCCTGGCGAACATGGCGAAACCTCATCTTTTAATACAAAAATTAGCCGGGCATGGTGGCGCATGCCTGTAATCCCAGCTACTTGGGAGGCTGAGGCAGGAGAGTCGCTTGAACCTAGGAGGAAGAGGCTGCAGTGAACCAAGATTGTGCCACTGTACTCCAGCCTGGAGAGCGAGACTCCATCTCAAAATAAATAAATAAATAAATAAACAAAATTTAAAAATAAGTAAATACGTGATAATTTAATAGATGATCTAAGTGATGTGCTTAGAACAGTCCTTGTCACAAACTAAGTGCTACCCTTAGTGCTGCTGCATTCTGCCTGGAGTGACCTCCCTCCTCTGAGATCTTCCTGCTCTGCTCAGGTAGGACAGAGTGCTCCTCTGAACTCCCAAGTGTTTGTTATGGAAATCTCTTCCATTTAAACGTTTGTTGAGCATTCCGACCCTGAATAATGAGGAACTGAGGTTACAGAGACAAATCCAGTTTAGATCCTGCTCCAGGGAGCTTCAAAGCTAAGGCAAGGATGGGAGGTGAGGCCTGTGCGGTTGGGCAGGGTGACTATAATCCCTGATTATAGTCTCCATGGTAACGAACTGCGGTAACTAATTGGCTGTCCAGTCTCTGTGTTTGTGGGACCAGGGGCTACATGGTCCCTCCACTGCTCTGTCCTGGAGACCAGCTCAGAGACTGGCACTAGAAGGACTACATGAACACCCGATGCGCTTGGAGCCCTGGCCAAGCTGCCCACACTGAGCCCATGGTTTTCTTCACCCTCAGCACTTTAATGGAATAGGGCGTATCATTCTATGTTCAGAGAAGCAAACTGAGGCTCAGAGACGCCAGCCCAATGTCCCACAGCTGGCAGGAGATACAGCTGAGGCTGAACCCACATCTAAGTTCAAAGCCTGCATTTTTAGCTACTCAGCCATACATGATCTTTCCTGCAATGTCAATGTAGTATCAAATTACACAGCAACCCTCAGCCTGGGAGTTCAGAGGAGTACCCAGCCTGACCCAAGAGGATCCAGATGAGGGGAGGGAGGACTTTCCAGGCAGAGGGATCCACCTGCAGAAAGGCAGGGCTGGGCCCTGCGCTGCTCCCAGCGACCTGTGCGTGGAATAGCAATAACTGTGGTGTGCAGGGCTGGGGTGTGTGAATTTTGGGAGCAACGGGTGGTGGGGTTGAGGAACATCTGCAAACAGCCTTGAATACCGGGACAGGGTTTTAGACTATCTTGTGGGGTAGGAGTCCCCAGAGAGTTCCAAGCAGGGCCTGCATGTGGCCAGGATGGAAGATGAATTACAAAGAAAGGAGTAAGAGGCTGGGAGAAAACCTATTTGCTAAAATAACAAGACTCAGCATCGTTACCATGGAGGAGCTGTCTCCCCTAAATCAAAACTTGCCTGCCTGGAGTTCCACTTCATTTAAAGCAATGTGTGCATGTATTGGGGGTCCCAGAGCCTGGGGACAGAGCAGCCAGGCTTCAAGTCCTTGGAGCCCCGAAATATGCCTTCCTTCCCACCCCAGCCCCAGCGCCTTCAATGCCTTCCTCTGGGGTTAACCCCATTGTGGCCACAGTGGCTGCCAGCAGGGAGGGGGCACAGAGGTGGTGGGAACAGGGCTGAGGGGTACACAGGGCCCTCAGCAGCCAGCCTTACCCCCCAGCTTATCCAGGATTCAGACAAGTCCAAGTTCAGATCTTGGATCTGCCATAGACGTGAGATGCGACCCTGGCCGGGTGCCTTGAGGTCTTGACACCTGAGCTACCACACTGGCCACATAAAGACAATAATCAATGCAAGGGCAGCATGAGGACTGTGGAGACCCTGGGCGGCAGGCGTGCAGCGCGATGCCACCCCTGCTCTGGTACAGTGTGAGTGCTCGACGCTGTTGTGATTACCATAGCCTACAGCAGAAGCCGCCGTCTGGTCTGGGAAGGACTTGGAAACACCCTGCTGTGGCCTAGAGATGCACAGAGAGCATCTGTCCCTCCGCCTGTTCTCAGGTGCCCAGGGCCTGACTTAGCTCAGGGAGGCCAGTTTCCCCCAGTGAGCAATGGGGCCCCTGCTTGGAGCCATCTGTGTGTACCCTGCAGGGCAGAAGCTGGCGAAGAGTGGAAGAGGCAGTGTTCTGGGTTCTATCTCGTGGATTTTGGGGATTAAGCCATCTTGATTCTACCCTCAGCTCCATCCTTTCCTAACAGTGCATCCTTGGGCAAGTTACTCAATTTTTAAGTGCCTCCATTTCCTCATTTGAAAAATGGGTATAATCATAGTCCCTACCTCATAGGATCATTGTAAAGATTAGATGAGATCCAGCATGTAAATGCTTAGCCCAGGGCTTGGAACATGGTGAGCACTTGGTAAATATTAGCAATCATTGTTTCCAGGCTGTCAACACAGAGGAGGAGACACAGGAAAAGGAACCAGTAAATAATAGGAATTAAGCCATGCTACAAGGAGATAAATAATAAAGTGTAATAAGTACGATTGGAGGGAGAGATGAAGGCCATGGCGAGAGGTCCAAGGCAGGGCCACTGCTGGGAAACAGGCCCAGCCAACCTCAGAAAGGCAGTCAATAAAAACAATAGGAACAGGCCAGGTGCAGTGGTTCACGCCTGTAATCCCAGCCCAGCACTTTGCGAGGCCTAGGCAGGCGGATTACTTGAAATCAGGAGTTCTAGATCAGCCTGGCCAACATGGCGAAACCCTATCTCTACTAAAAATACAAAAATTGGCCAGGTGCGGTGGCTCATGCCTGTAATCCCAGCACTTTGGGAGGCCGAGGCGGGTGGATCACGAGGTCAGGAGATCGAGACCATCCTGGCTAACACGGTGAAACCCTGTCTCTACTAAAAATACAAAAAAATTAGCCGGGCATGGTGGTGGGCGCCTGTAGTCCCGGCTACTCGAGAGGCTGAGGCAGGAGAATGGTGTGAACCTGGGAGGCAGAGTTTGCAGTGAGCCGAGATCATGCCACTGCACTCCAGCCTGGGCAACAGAGCGAGACTCTGTCTCAAAAAAAAAAAAAAAAAAATTAGCCAGGCATGATGGCACACACCTGCAATCCAGCTACTCGGGAGACTGAGGCAGGGGAATCACTTGAACCTGGAAGGCAGAAGTTGCAGTGAGCCAAGATCATGCTACTGCACTCCAGCCTGGGTGACACAGCGAGACTCTGTCTCAAAAAAAAAAAAAAAGAACAATAACAGAATTTTCCCCACGAGTGAGCACTAAGGGCATGCTAGGTGCTGTGCTAACATGCTTTGTATACAATATCTCATTTCCTTCCCACGACAACGCTGGGAGTCAAGGCTGGGGCCAGGTTGAGGCAGCAAGGTGACCAGGGTGCAAATCTACCAAGGCCCTCACCCTGGGACCTGAGCAAGTGCAGAGTTGGCGCCTCAGAACAAGCACCTCCCTAAATGTTATGCCTTGAGCACCTGGCTGGCTTCACCATAGTACCGGTCCTGCTGAGAGGTTGGTATAATAATTAGTCCCATTAGACAGATGTGAAAACCAAAGTTCCCCCACATGAGGCACCTGTCCAATGAATGTCACATAGCTGGGGAGGAAGAGGCAGACCCCAGGATTTTAAAGCCTAGAGTTCTTTTTACTCTGAGGAGCTGCCTCCCAGCCTGGGCATGGAAGGTTCCAGTCCACCTCCCAGTGGTCCAATAACTGGAAGAGTTGCCTAGAACCGCCCTCCTCTGGCTGGCCTGGGTGGCTGGGAGAGCTGGCCTCCTGGGTGGAGGTCTGGAGATTCCTCTCCACATTCCTGGGGGTTAAATCTGGGGACCCGGGTTCCCAGCATCAGCCATCACGTTCCCCAGAAGGAATCTCTATTCATAACAAACCCTAAAGGTCACTCGTCTGGGAAGGAGTGTTCTGTCTCCACCCCAGGGCAGGACAGAAGGCCCCAGGCTTTGTGAGAGCATCAGGGCCCCAGAGGAAGATCACCTGCTTTTGGCCAGCCTGTGAGCCCCACTTTTTCCTCTGGGTCTCCTCTGTAGATGAGATCTAAAGAGGATGAATAAACATCCCAGTTGGAGATGAACGGCCATTCCCCGCAGAGAACAATTGTGCACTAAATGCATGGGCTCTGAACTCAGCCTGCCTGAGCTCAAATCCCCCCTTTCATCACCTGCTAACCATGTGGCCTTGGGGAAGTTACTTTTCCTCTGTGCCTTAGTTTCCTCTTCTGTAAAATGGGAGATAATAACACCTACCGCACAGGGTTGTCATGAGGATTTAATGCCATCTACTCACTCAACAACTATTTACTGAAGGCCTACCAACTTCCAGGCAGTGAGTAATATGGCAGTGAATACAACAGACAAAACTCCTTACCTTCAATTTTTTTTTTTTTTTTTTTTTTTTTTTTGAGAAAGAGTCTCGCTCTGTCACCCAGGCTGGAATGCAGTGGCGCCTCACTGCAAGCTCCACCTCCCGGGTTCATGCCATTCTCCTGCCTCAGCCTCCCAAGTAGCTGGGACTACAGGCACCCGCCACCACGCCCGGCTAATTTTTTGTATTTTTAGTAGAGACAGGGTTTCACCGTGTTAGCCAGAATGGTCTCGATCTCCTGATCTCGTGATCCGCCCGCCTTGGCCTCCCAAAGTGCTGGGATTATAGGCCTGAGCCACCGTGCCGGCCATCTTCAATTTTTTAAAAGGAAATATCGTGACGAATATTATATACTTCAGAAAATGCCAGCACCAAAAAACATGACACAAATAAAGAAAAATGTTGACAGTTGGAAATCTAGATGATGGGTAAGCAGTAAATGGGTCTTCATGATAGGTTTTCTGTATGTTTTAAATTTTTTATAAATAAAAGGGAAAAGAAAAAAGAGGGGGAGAGAGAGAGGAATATCTGCCATTTTGAAACTTACAATCAAGTGGGGAAATAGACAATAAACACATAAGTACAGCTGGACGTGGTGGCACGCGCCTATAGTCCCAGCTATTCGGGAGGGTGAGGCAGGAGAATCACTTGTACCTGGGAGGCGGAGGTTGCAGTGAGCTGAGATCATGCCACTGCACTCCAGCCTGGGTGACAGAGTGAGACTCCATCTCAAGGAAAAAAAAAAGGAAAACTTGTGGTGTGTCAATTGATGTTAAGAAGAGGAATAGAGAATGGCCAGGGTGGTGGAGGAAATTCCTTTTAAGTCAGGCAGTCAGGGAAGGTGAAAGTGACAGGGAAAGTGACATCAGACAGGAGAGCCTAGTTCTCCCAGCTTCCAGGCCTAGGTGCTCCCAGTGTCCATGTACAACCTTCTGCCCAGGGAAAGAGTCGTTGTCAAAGCCCAGGACCCAAACCTCTTGAGATTGTGGGATCTTGAATTATGTGCAGCAGATATTCTCAGTCTGAAATTCAGATGGGCTGGAAATGTAATCTATTTTAAATTCATTCTCATTTCAATGCTCCATTCCATATGTGGGCAGAAAATTCATCTTATTCAACTGGGATTTTTTTCCCCAACCCCGTCACTTTCCCAGCTCCATTCATTTTTCCCCCCGATTGTGTCTAGGCGTGAGGTTGTCTCAGGCCCTCTTGGCCATTTTATCTCTTGAGATCCTCCCTGCTCTCTGCTTCTGAATTCTTCGAAGCTCTCTGGGGCCCACTGACCAACAAAATCCAAAATATGCTCACTCATAGCTTTTTCTCTGACCTCCTTCCCAGCCTTCTTAGATGGGAGGGAGGAGGGAGGGGAGGGGAGAGCTGTGCATCAGTCAGAGTAGGGTGAATTCTGCTACAGTAACAGCAACGCTCAAGTCCTGTTTTCTCAGTGGCTCCTGATGCATGTCCCCTGCTGGGCAGCTGCTACCCTGCTCTGTGTCTCCTTGCTCCTGGATCCCAGCTGATAGAACAACCACCATTTCAACTGTTGCACAGCAGAGGGCAAGAGAAAGCATGGAGCCACAGACTGGCTCCTAAATTCTCCCCCAGGAAGTGGCACGCTTCACTTCTGCGCACATTTCATTGGCCAAAGCTTGTTACTTGGCTCTACCTAACTTCAAGCAGAGGAGGGAGTTCAAGCGGAAATCCTACTATGGGCCTGTGCTGTGGTCTGAATGTGTTCCCCAAAGTTCAAATGTTGAGACCTAATCCCCACAGTGATAGTCTTAAGAGGTGTGGCCTTTGGAAGTTGATTAGGTCAGGAGGGCTCCACCCATGAATGGGATTAGCGTTCTTGTAAAAGAGGCTTGAGGGAGCCCATCTGTCCCTTCTGCCATGTGAGGACACACAGAAGTCACCATCTATAAGAAACAGGCTCCCACCAGACACTGAGTCTGCTGGAGACTTGATCTTGAATTTCCCAACCTCCAGAACTGTGAGCAATGAATTTCTGTTGTTTATAAATTACCCAGTCTAAGGTGTTTTGTTATAGCAGCCTGAACAGACTAAGACACCCTAAAAGGAAAAGAAACAGAGTATTTGCGGACAGTCCCTAAAGACAGTCACAGAAAGTGAGAGCCTCTTTCAGATTCATTAGGTGTTCAGGATGCCCAAGTCCCTTAGGAATGTTCTTTCCTGGGAGGAAGGGGTGTTTTTGAAACCCAAAAATGTATTCTCTGCTTTTACTAACACATCTGTTTCCTGAGTCAGTAGATGTTCTGCAGTCTAACTGCCTAAATAGGGAACAAAAAATCCAAGGAGAAAACTCGTGCAGCCTTAGATTCCTGAATTTTGAGTATCATGTAATCTTAGACTGGAATCTGAGAAAATGGGACCTGAGAATCTTGCAACCACAGATTTCAAACCTGAAAGGTCTTTGAATCTAATATCACTTTCTATGCAGTAACTGCCTTAATAATCTTCCTTGCAGGAGGCCACCAGACTTTCTCTGCTTGTATCCTCCCAGGACCACGGAACTCATCACATCCCAAGGCAGTCTATTCCATCATGGACGAGCTCAAAGTGTTTGAAAGTTCTGCTTTATCAAGTGAGCCAAACTTCCTCCCTCGGGACCATCCACTCCAGGTCCCAGTTATTCTATTGGAGGAGCGAGGGTAAAGCCATCACCAGGACAACCTTAGTGACAGGCTGGACTGGCAGCCAGCTTTTGAGGATGACTTCAGGGAACCCTAAAGTCAAATGTATTACTCCTCTGATGCCTACAATTCCACTATAATAGTCTGGTGGGCTTCTGTTAGGAAGGCTTATACATGGTGGAAAGAATAAAGGCTTGGACTCAGCCTAGGTTCAAATACTGCATCTTGACCTGGACTGTAGGGAAGTCTTATCACTTCTCTGAGCTTTGGCTTTCTCATTTGCCCAATAGGAATAACAATAATGATAATCATAATACCTCCCATGCAGGATTGCTAGTATGTTCAATGGGATAATATGTCTAAATACCTCACACAATGCCTGGTGCATAGCAGGTGCTCAATTAGGTCTGTATTAAAATCCAGGCTCTGTCTCTTATTATTTATATGTCATTGGACTTCATTTCCTTGAACCCTAGACTCCCCATCTCTAAGGTGGGATTGATATTACTCACATCCCACCAGGTTCTGGTCAGAATCTTTTAAGTGTTTATTTACAGATAATGTGCCAAGTTCTTTATCTGAATTGGACATTTAATCCTTTACTCTGTGAGTAGAATATTTATAATTACCCCAACATTTTCAATGGGGAAACTAGGGCTCAGTGAGGTTGATTGACTTTGCCCAAGGTCACATGGCTGGTGAGGTGGCAGACTCAAGATTTGAGTCCAGGCATTTTGCTCCTGTGTATACACTATGTGTATAAAGGACCTGGCACAAAGCAGCTGCTCATTTTGTGCTTGAACTGCTGTTTTGTGCCCCACTCCCCCACAGAAGCACAACATCCAGACTAGGCCAAAGCTATGTTACTTGGCTCTACCTCACTTCAAGCAGAGGAGGGGTTTCAAGGGAACCAAGCATTTGTAGTGCAAGGCCACTGAGGTTTTGGAGTTATTTGTTGTAGCAGCTGGCATGGCTTAACCTTGCCCTCTTAGCTGTTTTCAGCTTTTGCACCTGAGTGTCAATCAGTTAGGAGGTTTTAGGCTGCAAGTAATAGAATACCCTATTACTCCTGAATTCAACAACAGGTGCCTTCGCAGTCAAGAAATCTGGAGGTTACGTGGCTCCAGGTTTGGTTCATTCAGAGGTTCAATGATGTCATCTAGGACCCGCATTTTGGCTTCAGCACCCTCAGTATATTGGCTATAGCCCTGAGGCTTGGCCCGTCATGCTGTCAACATGGCTGCCAAAGTTCCAGACATCACATCCTCATGCAACCACTTAAAGGAAAAGAATAGGGGACCTTCCCCACACCCCTTTTTATACAATAATTGAGGCCAGCCCTTCTCAAACCTCCTGTCCCAGCATACTTTATGTTTTATTGGCCAGAACTGGGTCATATTCTTGTGGAAGACTACCAAGACTCACCAATAGCCATCTTCTTCTTCCTGGGCACACATGTGGGATACATTTCTCAGCCTTCTTTGTAGTTAGACGTGGTCATATGACTGAGGTCTGGCCAATGGGATGTAAGCAAAAATAATTGTACTGATTTCAGGTCTAGCTTATAAAAATCTTCTACCCACAATCTTTCTGCCATCTGCCTGCTGAATGGAGAGGACTCTGAGAATGAGGAAAGCCACAAATAGGAAAAGTCTCAATCCCTATATGACCTGCAGAAAACAGAGCCCTCCTGTCAAGACTTATTGCAGTTTGATGTGAGAAAGAACCAAGCATTTATGATGCAAAGCCACTGAGGTTTTGGAGTTATTTGTTACAGCAGTCAACATGGCTAAACCCAAGGCATAGAAGGACGGAGCTCAGGGAGACAGCTGCCTTCCTCACATGCTGGGGCTAAGAGGGGTGCGAGCAGGGAGGAGAAGGGCTTCTGTAGATCTCCAAATCTGACCCAGGCCAGCTTCCACCACTCTCTAGCTGTGTGACTCTGGGCAAGTGCATGACCCTTTCTGAGCCTCCTTAAACAGTTACGTGAGGCAGTGGGACTGGAGGCGCTCACCCTAAGTGCCCATATGATTATGACATTCACTGACTCCTTCCTCACAGCAGCCAGTGGCCAAAAAGAAAGGGTGTGGCTCCCCTAGGGGCTCAGGGTCAGGGTCACTGCTCTGTGTGGAATCTGGGCTCTGCTGCCCAGAACGGCCCTCCTGATGTCTGGAATTCCACCATGAGTGACTCATGCCTTTGGGAAGCCACTGCCCTGACCCCACTGAGTAATAACAATAACAGCCCCTCGTGGCTTTTTCTTTGCGGAGAGTTTCATAGTCCATGGTCTAATCTGGCCCCAGCACATGGCTGTGAGTAGGCAGTGAAGGTGGAGAGAGTTAGAATCGCCATACACGATGCAGGAAGCAATGTGCCCACAGCTACACAGCAAGTTAGTGGCCAAGCCTAGAGTCCTGGACTGTGGCTTTTTCCCAAAAAACACTTTGCTTGAAAAGGCTACCTCTGATATTTGTGTGTCCATGTTCATAGCAGATTATTCACAATAGCCAAAAGGTGAAAGGCACTCAAGTGTCCATTGATAGATTAGTGGATAAGCAAAATACAGTGTATCCACACAATGGAAGATTTTCAGCCTTAAAAAAGGAAGGCAATTCTGATACATGCTACAACAGGGATGAAGCTTGAGGACATTATGCTAAGTGAAATAAATCAGTCACAGAAAGATGCATACTGTGTGATTCCATTTATAGGAGGTATCTGTCAAAAGTAGTCCAATTCATAGAGACAGAAAGTGGAATTACCAGGGGCTGGGGAGGGGGAAATGAGAAGTTTCCTTAATGGGTTTAGAATTTCAGTTTTGCAAGATGACGAGTTCTGTGGAAGGATGGTGATAGAAACACAATAATGTGAATGTACTTAAAGCCATGCATTGTACATTTAAAATTGCTTAGATGGTAAACTTTATGTTCGGTGTGTTTTGCCAAAATGTAAAAGTTAAAAAAAAAAAAAAGCTCTCCTAAGAGGTAGATGCTAAGTTCTAATATTTTTCAGGACATACAAATTAGTTTACCATGATTTGTATCAGTCAGGATAGGCTAGGTCATGCTGCTGTAACAAACAGCTCCAAATTCTGACTCTAGATTAGACTGCCCTTACACTAACTCTGTTCCTCCTGGAACATTCTTCTTTGCCATCCTAAACCTCTCCCTACTCTGCCTGTACCCCAAACCTGGAATAAGGCAATAGAATCAGACATACTCAAACTTGTCTGGCTGTGTGACTGTGGGCAAACCAGTTAACCTCTCTGGGCCTCAGTTTACTCATCTGAAAAATGGGGACAATAAATGAACCTTGAGAAAAGAATTCAAGGAGTATGGAAACATTTAGCATGGTCTAGGGCATAGTGTCAGGCTGTGGGTATATTTAAACCTCATGCAGAGCTTGGCACCCAGGCGGGAATGGGGTAGGCTTCAGTCTCCTGCCAGTCAGGCCCGCAGCCTGAACAATCTCGAGAACACCTTCTTCCAGCCAGCCTTGCGTCAGGGCTGGGGAATGGGTGGGACAGGAGCCAGAGGCTGCAGAGACAGCCGTCTAGCGCCTGGGATACTTTTCTCCCCAATAATCTGTTTTCAATCTTTCATTATTATATTTTTTTCTTTTTTGAAACCCATCCTGCCAAGCAACAGGCAGGCAAGTGTAGTCAGCTCCCAGCCCAGCCTACATCAAAGTCTTTGAGAATTTCTGCTTTGAATCATGGGGTAGGGGTCCCTGCCTTATATCACGTGTGTCCAGCCTCCATGCCTTTGCATGTGTGCCGTTTCCACACCCTGCTATGCCCCATCCCCTCTGTCTTTCCAGATTCTGTTCACCATCTGTCAAGGCTTGGCCACAGGGCTCTCCCCTGCCAACAGCTCTCTGATCTCTCTCCCTCCCTTGTTAACACAACCCCTACAGTCTCACCAGATCTGGGGACATGTATTGAATTCTCATCTTCTTTATTTAACACCTTTGAGGGCAGGGACAGCATCATCCACTTTGTCTGATGACTTTCATGAATTGATAAAGTGTTTTTATCACCACCATACCAATGGCAGGAGAGATGATGAGGATGTTTATCCCCATTTTACAGATGAGAACATGGAGGTCATGAGACCGGAAGTGATAGTCACCCGGTTGGGGAATCAGGCCCTCTATCCCGACGCTCTCGCTCTCTCTAATCTACCCTGCTGGGCTAAGCACACAGTCAGTAGGTATGTGCCTAAATGTGCATGAGTAGGGGGCTGGGCAAAGGCTGGGGACTGGCAAGCTCTTCCCTGAACTCATTTCCTCTTCTGCCTGGACGGGCAGTGAGTCTACATTTCCAGCCTTCCATGCGAGGAAAACAAAGTCTTCCAGTGGACTGATTATGAAAGTGGGCCAAATTCTGCACCACTATCTGTTTCCACACCCCTTTGCAATGTGACTTTGCCTTCGTTCTCTCCAATGTGGGTTGGCTTTGGGACTCTCTTTGGTCCATTGAATGTGGTGGAAGTGACCTTGTGCTAGTTCTGAGCCTGAGCCTCAAAAAGAATGCAGTCCTTGCAGTCTCTCTCTCTCTCCCTTTCCCACCCTCTGCTCCCCACCTTCCCCCATACCCCTGAACCTGACCCACCCCCACCGGCCTCCTCCACCATGAGACAAGCCCAGGCCAGCCCGCTGAAGAATGGGAGAGCACATGGAGTGGGACCAACTCTTTTTTTTTTTTTTTTTTTTGTGAGACGAAGTCTCACTCACTTTGTCATCCAGGCTGGAGTACAGTGGGGCAATCTCTGCTCGTTGCAACCTCTGCCTCCCAGGTTCAAGCGATTCTTCTGCCCCAGCCTCCCAAGTAGCTAGGACTACAGGCACACACCACCATGCCTGGATAATTTTTGTATTTTTAGTAGAGGCGGGTTTTGCCATGTTGGCCAGGCTGGTCTCGAACTCCTGACCTCAAGTGATCCACCTGCCTCGGCCTCCCAAAGTGTGCCTGGCCCCAATTCTTACATAAGACAGTTCTACCATCACTTTAAGTCACAAACATGGTCTCAACTCAAATTTAAAATGTCCAGTCAAGCTATTAATCCAAACTCCCAATTGGATCTGGGTTTAAACCTTCTCCCCTTGCCCAGCTCGGGCCTGTCCTGGGGAGGCAGATTGGGGGGCTCCTTCTCTAGAACTCCTCCCCTCCCCCACAGGTGGGGGCTGTGGAGATAGTAAGGGGAGGAGAAGGGTCTCACTTGAGCTGCCGCCATCCTGCTGGCTTCCAGCTGACAGTGTCACAGATGTCCCACAGATGGCCATTGCTGCAGGGCTCCCTCACTTTTGACCCTTGGGGGGATGCATCTCTCCTTCTGGAGGTCCCTAGGAAGTCCTTCCTTGGCCCTCAGGAATCCAATATCCAACTCCAGCTTCTTGCTGCTAAGACCACTGCACCCTCCAGGAGGCCCTAGGGGACAAGACCCGAGCAGACCCCTGCAAGCTACCCCCACCCCAGCCCACATCTAATCGCCAAACCCTTCCATGTCCCCTGCCTGGCATCTGGAGGGGCAGAAGTGGCCCCCTCTGGGTGAGGTCTCATAGCTGGAGCTGCCGCTCCTCCTGCAACACCTCCTCCCCAAGCCCCAAGCCCTTTATTTTCTCACAGTCAGTGAGGGGTGAAGGCTGGGGAGACAGATCCTTGGCCACCTTCTTCGTAAATCCGTCGGACCTGATGATCCAGTCTAGAATTTCACATCTTTCCTATCCTGGGGTCTTCTGTTGAATATTTTGATATATTTCAACAGAAGGAAACAGGCCTTATATACTGTTCTTGCTCTGGATTTTATTATCTTTATATTTTAAATATTTTCTCACCTTTCCTTATAGATACCTCACTTAAAAAATTTTAATTGCAGCAAAATATACATAACATAAAATTTAGCTAATTAGGCTGGGCGTGGTGGCTCACACCTGTAATCCCAGCACTTTGGGAGGCCGAGGCGGGCAGATCATGAGGTCAGGAGATCGAGACCATCCTGGCTAACACGGTGAAACCCCGTCTCTACTAAAAATTAGCTGGGCATGGTGGCGGGTGCCTGTAGTCCCAGCTACTCAGGAGGCTGAGGCAGGAGAATGGTGTGAACCCGGGAGGTGGAGCTTGCAGTGAGCTGAGATCGTGCCACTGCACTCCAGCCTGGGCGACAGAGTGAGACTCCATCTCAAAAAAAAAAAAAAAAAAATTAGCTAATTAATCATTTGAAGTGTAGAGTTTTGTGGCATTATAGTCACATTGTTGTGCAACCATCACCACCAAACCTCTCCAAAATGTTATCTTGCAAAACTGAAACTCTGTACCCATTAAACACTAACATCCTAGTCCCCCTCCTCCCAGCTCCTGGAACTGCCATTCTACTACTTTCTGTCCCTATGAATTGGGCTACTTTTTTTTTTTTTTTTTTTTGAGACGGAGTCTCACTCTTTCGCCCAGGCTGGAGTGCAGTGGCATGATCTCGGCTCACTGCAACCTCCACCTCCCAGGTTCAAGCGATTCTCCTGCCTCAGCCTCCAGAGTAGCTGGGATTATAAGCACACACCACCATGCCTGGCCAACTTTTGTATTTTTAGTTGAGATGGGGTTTCACCGTGTTGGCCAGGCTAGTCTCGAACTCCTGACCTCAGTTGGTCTGCCCACCTTGGCCTCTCAAAGTGCTGGGATTACAGGCGTGAGCCACCGCACCTGGCCTACTTTAGACAGATACTTTGTCTAAGTGGAATAATACAGTATTTGTGCCTTCGTGTCTGGCTCATCTCATTTAGCATAGTGTCCTCAAGGGTCATCCACGCTGTAGCATCTACCAGAATTTCCTTCCTCCTTAAGGCTGAATAATATTCCATTTACATATAGACCACACTGTTTATTCATTCATCCATTGATGGACACTTGGATTGCTTCCACCTTTGACTATTGTGAATAGTGCTGCTACGATCATGGGTGTACACATGTCTGTTTAAGACCCCGCTTTTCAGTTATTTTGGACACATACCCACAAGCGGAATGAGTGGATCATAAAGTAATTTTATTTTACATTTTTTGAGGAACTGCTGTACAGTTTTCCGTAGCTCTGGTACCATTTTACATTCCTACCAACAGGGCACAATGGTTCCAATTTCTTCACATCCTCACCAACACTTATTTTCATTTTTTAAAAAATAGTACTCATCCTAAAAGGTGTGAGATGGCATGTTTACAATCTTTTGCTGATAAAAACGGCAGTAGATAATCTTGTACACACCTCATTTCACACATATGAAAATATATCTGTCGTTTAATTCCTAAGAGTGGAGTTGCTGGATCAAAGCATCTTTTGGAATTTCTTATGGAAGTCTAACTTATACACAAAACTGCGCACAAATCCCAAGTGCTTAGCTTGATGAATTTTCACGGAGTGACCACGCTCCTGAAGACGGTGTCCAGAACACTGTCAGCCCCAGAGAAGCCCCCAGATGGCCCCCAAAGAGCAGCCATCATCCTGACTTCTAACATCATAAATTAGTTTTGCCTCTTGTGAACTTTCTGTGAGTGGAATCATACAATATGTATTATTTTGTGTGTGGCTTCTTTTTCTCCACACATATGTGTGCAAGTTCCATCCACATTGCTGTGTGTAGTTGTTCATTCATTTTCATTCTCACTGGAGTATTACATTGTATGAAGATACCACAATTTATCCATTTTGCTGTCGATGAGCATTTGGGTAGTTCCTGGTTTAGGGATATTTCAAATCATGTGGCTATGGAGATCACTAGCATAGTCCTGTCCAGTAAAATATGATAGACACAGAAGAACTGAAAATATGAGTCAAACAGATATTTGTACCAAAATGTTCACAGCAGCACTATTCACCATAGCCAAAAGGTGGAAACAACCCAAATGCCCATCGATGAATGAATGGATAAACAAAATGTGGTATATCCATACAATGGAACATTAGTCTTAAAAAAGGAAGGAAGTTCTGACACATGCTACAACATGGATGAACCTTGAAAACACTCTACCGAGTGAAATAAGCCAGGCAACCAAGGACAAATTGTGTATGATTTCTCCCATATGAGGCAACCTAGAATAGTCCAGTTCACAGACTGAAAGTAGAATAGTGGTTGCCAGGGGCTGGGAGAAGAGGAGCAAGCAGAGGTGTTGTTTTATAGATGCAGAGTGTCAGTCTGGGAAGATGAAAACGCTCTGGGAGTACATGGTGGTGATGGTTGCACAACAATGGGAATGTACTTAACACGGCTGAACTTTTGGACACTTAAAAATGGTCCAAATGGTAAATGTTATGCATATCTTACCACAATAAAAAGGTAAAAATATATAATATGATCCACAATGCAAGCCATGTATATTTCTAGCAGCCACATTCAAAAAAGAAAAAGAAATAGGTAAAAGTAATTTTAAAAATTACTTAACCCAGGCCAGGTACAGTGGCTCATGCTTGTAATCCCAGCACTTTGGGAGGCTGAGGTGGGCAGATCACTTGAGGTCGGGAGTTGGAGACCAGCCTGACTAACATGGTGAAACCCCGTCTCTACTAAACATACAAAAAAAATTAACTAGGGGTGGTAGCAGGCACCTGTAGTCCCAGCTACTCAGGAGGCTGAGGCAAGAGAATCAGTTGAATCCAGGAGGTGGAGGTTGCAGTGAACCGAGATCATGCCACTGCACTCCAGCCTGGGTGACAGAGTGAGACTCTGTCTCAAAAAAATAAAAAACAATAAAAATTACTTAATCCAATCTATCCAAAATATTATTGCAACACAGCATCAATATTAGCAAGTTATTAAGGAGTCATTTTGCATTTTTGTTAGTATACAAAATCCCATATGTATTTCACACTTGCAGCACATCTCAATTTGGTCAGCCATATTTCTTTCTTTTTTCTGAGACTGTCTCGCTCTGTTGCTCAGGCTGGAGTGCAGTAGCACAATCTCGGCTCACTGCAGCCTCCGCCCCTGGGTTCAAGCAATTGTTGTGCCTCAGCCTCCCAAGTAGCTGGGACTACAGGTACATGCCACCACGCCTGGCTGATTTTTGTATTTTTAGTAGAGACAGGGTTTTGCCATGTCAGCCAGGCTTGGATCAGCCATGTTTCAAGGACTCAGTAGCCACATGTGGTGGGTGGCTCCACATCAGATCATGCAGGTCTAGTTGAAGTCTTTTGATGAATATATCATGCATACCTGTTAGATATGTGCATTTTTAATTATGATAGATATTACCAGATTAGCCTCTATAGGTGTTAAACCAAGTTTTCTTTTCTTTTTTTTTTTTTTCTTTTTTTGGTTTGTTTGGAGATGGAGTCTCACTCTGTTGCCCAGGATGGAGTACAATGGCTAGATCTCAGCTCACTGCAAGTTCCACCTCCCGGGTTTAAGTGATTCTCCTGCCTCAGCCTCCCGAGTAGCTGGGACTACTGGCGTGTGCCACCACATCCAGCTAATGTTTGTGTTTTTAGTAGAGACAGGGTTTCACCATGTTGGCCAGGCTGGTCTTGAACTCCCGACCTCAGGTGATCCGCCCTCCTCGGCCTCCCAAAGTGCTGGGATTACAGGTGTGAGCTATCGCGCCTGGCCAAAAACAAGTTTTAATCCCACCAACAATGTAAGGAGTGTGTCTCCATATCCCCACCTGCATAACTTTGCCAGTTTGATAGCAAAACAGTGCCTGCTCAGGTGGTGTGGATTTAACACATGCTTCTCGTCCTAGGAGTGAAAATGAGGATCTTTTTATATGTTAAAAAGCCACTGCACTTTCCTTTCTGTGAACCATTGGCTCACCAATTTGAGGACTATTTTATACTTCTCTCACCCCTCTCCCCGTTCTCCAGGCCCCACCAGAGCTGGGACTAAATGAGGGCTCAAAGCCAGGTATTTCAGAATCTTCTTGTTGTCATGCTGGGCAAATTCTGAGTTCTGGGAAGCAGGGCTTATCCTTGAGGGCACACCGCCCCCTGCTGGCCAAGATGGGTTTTTCCTCCCCAGCTTGGACCAGGAGAGGAGGCAGGACGGCTGGCGACTGAGGGGGCTGCCTCTGGAGTCTGGGTTTGAGCTCACGTCTACCATTGACTCCTATGCGACCTCAGGTAAGCAACTTCACCTCTCTGGGCTTTCCACTTCCTCACCTATAAAATCGAAATAATAGCCATTCTTCTCACTCTCGGGGTTGTTGGAGGAATAATCCGGTGATAGGGCATGGAGGTGCTTCACAGAGTGTGGCACAAAAGAAGTGCTAAATAAACAGTAGCTGGGATTCTTGACATTCAGAAAGACCCAGAGGAGAGAGAGAAAGGATGACGGGAGCTTAGCAAAAGAAGCAGCTGGTGCAGCTGGAATTTCATAGGTCTGCTTCTGCCTAGCCAACTTCTAAACCTGTTTTCTCTTGGCTCCCTCACTTTCCAGCCAGAGGCTCAGTCATACTGCAATGCTGAGAACTCCCTGCCTAAGCCAGACAGGGCCTTGACCTTTCCCCCACATTGGGCTGGGCACACTAGAGTGTTGAGTAAATCCACACTCAGCACCCCCCGACACACACACACACACACACACACACACACACACACATACACAAAGCCACACATGCAAAGCATTTGGATATCTTCTTCCAGGGAGCTTATAGACACCCCAGCAGAGGCTTCTGTGATCACACTGGCTGAGCAGCAGCTCTCTGTGTGGTGCTGGATGAGGGGAGTTTTATCTGAGCCACTCTGGCCCCCCGCTGTAGGGCCCTGTCCTCTTATCTGACATTCAACTCTTGCCTAATTGACAATTACACTCACATCCTTCCTCTGTTCTGCAACCTTCCGTGGCTCCCCAGTGCCTGCCATGTAAGGCCAGATTCCTCACCCTGGCATTCAAGGCCACTCATGGCCTTGGATGGTCTGTGTGTGGAGGGGCCCACTAGGCTACATGAGGAACACTCTCTCAAATCCTGCCCTTCCTTCAAGATTGAACTAAATGCCACTTCCTTCCTTCCTTCATTTCTCTACCTATTCATTCAACATGATTTATTAAACACAAAATGTATTTATTAGCACGTATTTATTACCTACTATGTGAAGACATTATTCTAGGCAGTGGAGAGAGATAGCGGTCTCAGCAAATTGCAACTGAAATGTGTTAGTTTTGCAAATGTGAAACATACGCCCATGCGAATGCATTGGAAAGTTCCTCCACGGCCCTGGGAGAGGACATGCAAGTCAGGAGCCCTGATGCGTTACCGGCCTCACAGTAAATTCACCTCTGTGCCCAAGAATGCAGGGCTGTCTCCTGGTCCAGGATCACGGTCTCTTCCTCCTCTGCTCTCCAAGGACTTGCACTCTCGGCTCTGTCACCGACCAGCTTTGTGACTTTGGGAAGTCATTTTTCTAAGTCTCAGATTATGTATGTAAATTGATATATAGGAAGTGATTCCTACCTTGAGAGAGGAATTAAATGTTAATTAAATTGCTTAAAGGGGTTACATTAGATTAGGTGTAAAAACGCCTGCACGTGGTAAGTGCTCATTGAGCAGCAGCCGTTATTATCATCACTATTAGCCGCAGCTGACTTGGGCAACACCTGCTACCTGCTTCTGGATGGATCCGGAGGTTTGCTTTCTTTGCCCACTGGAGGGCAGCAGAAAGCAGAAACCTGCCTTCCAGAGCTTTGCACCCCGGCTAACACCTAACACTGGCCTCTCAAGAGGCAGGAGGAAGGGTAAGGGGTTTCTGGGCTCAAAAGTGAGGCTAGCCAGTGAAGAGCCTTGTTCATTTTCTTTGTCTCTAGGACTGGATGCTAGTGGCTGGGGTAGGCTCCCCAAACAGCTCCAATCAATGGAAAGGCAGCCAGGTCATCCAGCCCACAGCCCCAGTGTCCATCCCTGGATGCATCCCACAGTCCTGGACAGGATGGGCAGGAGTTCTGGCCTCTGGAGCTGCTCTTCGCATTTCTGTCTGTGTGACCTTGGGCAAGTGCCTTGACCTCTCTTTGCCTCCATTTCTTTTTCCGTAAAATGGAAATATTGCTGTTCCCCCCTAAAGGAAAAGCTTCCATATATGCAGAGGGATGGCCATGCTTGCGTTGCTTTGCATCAAGTAAATCTGTTACATTGTAATTAGCTTTTTACTTCTGATCACAAATGCAATGCATTAATTGGTTTGAATATTTTGAGTGCCCTACAGCAGGTCAACCCCTGTATGAGCTGATGAAATTGGCAAAAATGAAGCTAGTCGTTGTGTTGGGGTGGTGGGATTCTGGATGACAGAGTTCCCCACCTCAGCAACTGCCACCCCATTCTCCAAACTTTCTATAATGTTATTGCATCGCCTTTACAATGGTAGAAAAGAGAGACCAGGAGGAATGCTAACTGAGCACCTACTATGTGCGAGATGTTTCCATTCATCCTTTCCCTAATTCTGCAGTCTCCACATAGGCAAGGCCATGTCTGTGTTGCTTGCTGCTGTTTTCCCAGTGCCCAGCACCGTGCCTGGCATGTCGTAGGTCCTCAAAACATACTTGTTTAGCGGTCAAAGAAATGATTTGTGCAAAGTTTACAAATGAGGAAATTGAGGTTCAAAGAGGTTATGTGACTTGCTCAATGTCGCCTAGCTAGTGGGACGCAGGACCAGGATCATTGGACTTCAGGTCCTGTGGAAGGTCTTTCTACTCATGCCTGTCCCTCCACCTCCTCCCATTCTGATACCCTCTTTGTAAAGCTGTCTTATTTTACAGGTATCTGATCGGGCGGCCTGCAAGAAGAGTGCGTGCCCTTAGCCAGTATGGCCATGCTTCCTCCCTTAGGGGCTGCTGGGTGTGCCCCTCGTCTTCTCAAACCCCTGGGCACCCCTGGAGGATCTGGAGCACACCCTCCAGCTGGGGGGTTTGCCCAGCAGGTGAGGCCCCTTAGTCGCTGTAGCCCATTTGGAAGTTTGGCAGGTGGGTTTCTAGTGCAAGGCCACCTCTGCCCTCTGAGCTCAGAGCCACCTATTTCTGCCCCACCCAGTCCTGCACACACCTAGTAGCAGGTGCAGGGAGGAGGCAAAAGCCAGACTTTGCCCCTTTATCCGCACCGCTTTTCCCACTCTCAGGCAGATGTGTGTCCAAAAGTGTTTGACCTGTGCTGTGTGCATATGGGAATATGCACATGTATACATGCGTGTCCCCATGCACATACCTGTGGACATGGGCAGCCCTGTGTGCGAGCACACATGTGTGTCTGAGTGTGGCTTGTGCGATCCTCCATGTGCCCATGGGTACAGACATGAATCCGAGTGTGAATGTGAGCTTATGTGTAGCTCTGCATGTGTGTGGGTAATGCTGAAGGATAGACCACCAAGCAGAAGGGCATCTCCTTGCCCTGCCTCAGTTTCCTTATCTGTAAAATGGGGACAACAATGGCACCTAACAAGTGGAACCGGCAAGGCACACAGTAAGTGCCATGTTAGTAGCCCTTTTTACTAAGCTCCTCGGGGATGTGTGCGGATTCCACAAAATAAGAACGCGGAAAGGGACTGGCTCAAGAAATGTTTCTCCCATCATTCTTTCATCCCTAGGTCCGGAAGTGTTTCTTCTGTTCTCTTGGTTTTATCACTGCAAAGGTAATATAACAACAGTAGAGGAAGTTTGAGAAGAAAACATGGGGAAGGGGGGATACCTGTCCCCCAAAACCCCACCACTCCCAACACAAGAAGGAATTTTGTTTTTGCTTGTTCTTTTCCTGACTTTGTCCATGAGCGAGCACGGAGCTTGGCACACGGCGCTGGGCTCGAAAAAAATATTTGGATGTTTTAACAAAAATATATTAGCTAAAATGACTACACTGAGTATTTTTCCATCCTGCATTTGTTCACACATCATGGATATTTTCCATATGATAGCTGGTCTTTATAGTTATTATAATAATTATTATTATTTTGAGACAGAGTCTGACTCTGTTGCCCAGGCCGGAGTGCAGTGGCTCAATCTCAGCTCACTGCAACCTCCGCCTCCCAGGTTTAAGCGATTGTCCTGCCTCAGCCTTCTGAGTAGCTGGGATTACAGGCATGCACCACCATGACAGGCTAATTTTTGTATTTTTAATAGAGATGAGGTTTCACCATGTTGGCCAGGCTGGTCTTGAACTCCTGACCTCAAGTGCTCTGCCCACCTTGGCTTCCCAAAGTGCTGAGATTACAGGCATGAGCCACCACGCCCAGCCCAGTCTTTATAATTATTAAAGATAATAGGCCAGGCGCAGTGGCTCATGCCTGTAATCCCAGCACTTTGGGAGGCCGAGGTGGGCAGATCATGAGGTCAGGAGATGGAGGCCATCCTGGCCACATTTCACAATGTGGCCTAGTGTTTCCACATTGTGAAACCCCATCTCTACTAAAAATACAAAAATTAGCCGGGAGTGGTGGTATGTTCCTGTAGTCCCAGCTACTTGGGAGGCTGAGGGAGGAGAATCACTTGCACTCGGGAGGCGGAGATTGCAGTGAGCTGAGATCATGCCACTGCACTCCAGCCTGCGGACAAAGTCTCTGTCTCAAAAAAAAAAAAAAAAAAAAAAAGATAATAAAAGAAAATTAGGAACTACCTAATGCCCCAAAACAGAGAAATAGTTCACTCAGTTATAGACGAGTCACTTGTATTAAGAAATGTTATGTAGCAGTAATGAACATCTTTTTCCATCTGTAATTTTTTTTTCTTTCTTTGGGACAAGTTAGTGTTTCCACACTGGGAATAGGGTGTCCCAGAATTTATAAAGGGGATTCCACTGAAAAAAAACAGAAACACTAACCATCAAGACCATGCAAATCAAAGCCACAATGAGATCCCACTACACACCCCCACGAGGATGGCTACAATAAAAAAGACAAATAATAACAAGTGTTCGTAAGGAATCAGAGAAATCAGAACTCTCATACATTGCTGACAGGGATGAAAAAAGTGAACAAAGCCAGTCATGAAAGACCACAGGCCTGGGTGCACTATCTCATGCCTGTAATTCTAGCACTTTGGGAGGCCAAGGTGGAAGGATCACTTGAGCCCGAGTTCTAGACTAGCCTGGGCAACATAGGGAGAACCCATCTCTACAAACAATTTTTTAAAAATTTGCTGGGCATGGTGGTGCACTGTGGTCCCAGCTACTTGGGAGGCTGAGCAGGGAGGGTCATGTGAGCCCTGGAGTTCGAGGCTGCAGTGAGCTGTGATTGCACTGTTGCACTCCAGCCTGGACAAGAGAAGGAGACCGTGTCTCAAAAGAAAAAAAAAAAGGCCCCAGGTTGCATGACTTCTTTTATATGAAACATCTAGAAAAAGCAAATCCATAGAGACCGAAAGTAATTGGCAGTTACCTAGGGCCAGAGGCGGGTCAGCTGCAGGAATGACTGCTGATAGGTACAGGGTTTCTGTGGGGGATAATGAAAAAGTGCCAAAATTGATTGTGACAAATATATAAAAAACTATTGAACTATACACTTTATCTGTTGTTGTTGTTGTTTTTGAGACAGAGTCTTGCTCTCTTGCCCAGGCTGGAGTGTAGTGGCATGACCTTGGCTCACTGCAACCTCCATCTCCTGGGTTCAAGCGATCCTCCTGCCGCAGTCTCCCGAGTAGCTGGGATTACAGGCGCCCACCACCATGCCCAGCTAATTTGTGTACTTTTTGTAGAGATGGGGTTTCACCATGTTGGCCAGGCTGGTCTCGAACTCCTGACCTCAGGTGATCTGCCCACCTCACCCTTCCAAAGTGCCAGGATTACAGGCATGAGCCACCGCACCCGGCCTGAATTGAACACTTTAAATGGGTGAATTGTATGACATGTGAATTTTATCTCAATAAAGCTGTTATAATCATGTATTTTTTAAAAAAGGATGGAGACCCAAGATGACAATAAAAATGCACGCTGTCATTTACTGGGAGCAGGGACTATCGCCAGGACTCATTAATCTCATGTATCTTTCATAATAACCCTATTGGCTTATTTTCCCCATTTTACAGATGAGGACGCTGAGATTCAGAATGACTAAGTAACTGGCCCAATGACACTTAGTTTTTTAGCAGTAGAGGTGTGATTTGAACCCAAGCTCATGCTCAATTTGAAATACTTTTGTTGCCTCCTTAGAAGGCACCAGGAGCTAACGCACCAGGCAGACAGGACAGACAGGGGCCCAGGATCGGGGCCTCCTCTCTCCCCTGCCATTATCTGGCCTGGGCAGCCAGAGCTCACGATCAGGGTTCTCTATCTCTCCCTCAGGCCTTCTCCCTGCATCTCCCTGTGTATGGCCCCTCCAGTAGAAACCCAGTGGAGGCACTGATCTGGCAAACAGATCTGACTCAGGCCTCTCCAAGGCAGCTCTCAATCCTGTCCACCAAGTAGCCTCCGAGACTTCCCAACTTTACCACACAGAAATAATAATACATGTGCACAAAGATGCACAGACAAAGATGTTCAACATAGCATTGTTTCTAAGAGGGAAAAACTAAACCTAAATGTCCGACACTGGAGGACTGGTTATTCCACGACGTAATGCGCAGCCCTTAAAAATCCTATAGCAGAAGGATCCTTATGGACATAGAAAAATGTTCACAATATGTCAAGTGAGAAAAACAGAGCCCTCCTAGCCACTGCCAACTGCCACCCAGGCCAACCCCTGCTTGCAGCTACAATCCAGCCACATTAACCCTCTTCTGGTCCCTCAAATGCTCCAGGCTTGCTCTTCTCAGGCCTTTGCAGTTGCTGCTTCCTCTGCCTGGAATCCACTTCCCATCCCATCCCTTGTCATTCTCTTTGAAACTGGCTAACTCTGCTGCAGCCTTCAGATCTCAGCTGAGTTCTCTCTTCCCCTGGGAAGGACCCTTGGGCCCTCAGGATGGGGCAGGGTCCCTCCTCTGTGCTCTCACAGCCCTACGGGTCACCCATCATGGCCCCCGTCACCCTCTCCGTGACTGGCCATTTAACTGTCTGCCGCCTGCATTTGACTCCAGAAGACAAGTCCAGACCTGTCTAACTGGCCTGACACTGCTTTCTTAGTGTCTTATCTCAGAGGAGGCCTCTCCCAGTGACTTCTGCGGCAACTGGAGCAAAAGCCAGACTCCTCTTCATGTTCTCCAAAGCCTTGTGTGGTCTGGCCAGTGCCCATGCCCTACTTCATCTTCTATGTTTTTTCTCCTTCATTCTGTTCCAGCCACACAGGCCTTCTAGATGGTTCTCCAACCTGGCAAATGCATGCCTGCCTCAGGACCTATGCATTTGCTGTTTCTTCTGCCTGGAATAAATGAAAAATAAATAAATACTTTTTTTTTTTTTTTTTTTTGGAGACGGAGTCCTTTCTGTTGTGCAGGCTGGAGAGTAGTGGCACCAACTTGGCTCACTACAACCTCTGCCTCCCGGGTTCAAGTGATTCTCCCACCTCAGCCTCCCAAGTAGCTGGGACTACAGGCATGCGCCACCACGCTCAGCTAATTTTTTTGTATTTTTATTATGGATGGGATTTCGCCGTGTTGCCCAGGCTGGTCTCAAACTCCTGGCCTCAAGTGATCTGCCTGCCTCAGTCTCCCAAAGTGCTAAAATTACAGGCATGAGCCACAGTGCCCAGCCATAAATACAATAATTTTTTTTTAAAGAAAATTTAGGTCGGGCGCGGTGGTTCACGCCTGTAATCCCAGCACTTTGGGAGGCCGAGGTGGGCGGATCACGAGGTCAGGAGATCAAGACCATCCTGGCTAACGCAGTAAAACCCCATCTCTACTAAAAATACAAAAATTAGCTAGGCATGGTGGCAGGCGCCTATAGTCCCAGCTACTTGGGAGGCTGAAGCAGGAGAATGGCGTGAACCCAGGAGGCGGAGCTTGCAGTGAGTCGAGATCGTGCCACTGCACTCCAGCCTGGGTGACAGAGTGAGCATCTCAAAAAAAAAAAAAAAAAAGAAAAAAGAAAATTTAGTGCTTTGTTGATTTAAATAAAATTATCCTTGGTATTTTAGTGAGGAAATACATCAAAGCATGACTTTACCTATCTCAAAAGCAGATATTGTTATGTGCTATTAGGATATCTGGACACCCTGCCATCATAGGAGTTTGCCCTTGCAGGCCTTCCTAAATCGCTTCCTTCACCCGAAACATATATGGCCATGAGTTGTGACTGCCAAGGAATGTGCCTTGCTAGTTTGAAGATGCAGTTGATTTTACTATTTTATTATTTTATTTTATTTTTTGAGACAGAGTGTCACACTGTCACCCAAGCTGGAGTGCAGTGACACGATCTCAGCTCACTGCAAACTCTGCCTCCCGGGCTCAAGCAATTCTCCTGCCTCAGCCTCTCAAGTAGCTGGGATTACAGGTGCCCACCATCATGCCCAACTAATTGTTGTACTTTTAATAGAGATGGGGTTTCTCCATGTTGGCCAGGCTGGCTTTGAACTCCTGACCTAAGGTGATCCGCCCGCCTCGGCCTCCCAAAGTGCTGGGATTACAGGCATGAGCCACCGTACCTAGCCACAATTGATTTTAAAATGGTGTCACCCTGACTCTGTTACGCTCCTGTTTCCCTAACAGTGTCACCATGGACCCAGGCTCTTGCCATCTTTGCACTCTGCCAATCTCAGTGTGTTGGCCAAGTGAGTTTAAAATTGTAGTCATTCATCTAGCCAAAGTGATGATTCAAATATTTCAAAAAGCAAACCTTTATTCTTTCATAGAGAGGAGACTGAATTTTCCAATCAAAATGTCACATGTGTCCGTGTGAAGAGACCACCAAACAGGCTTTGTGTGAGCAACAAGGCTGTTTATTTCACCTGGGTGCAGGTGGGCTGAGTCCAAAAAGAGAGTCAGCAAAGGGTGGTGGGATTACTATTAGTTCTTACAGGTTTTGGGATAGGCGGTGGAGTTAGGAGCAATGTTTTGCAGGCAGGGGTTGGATCTCACAAAGTACATTCTCAAGGGTGGGGAGAATTACAAACAACCTTCTTGAGGGTTGGGGAGATTACAAAGAACCTTCTTAAGGGTGGGGGAGATTACAAAATACATTGATCAGTTAGGGTAGGGCAGAAACAAATCACAATGGTGGAAAGTCATCAGTTAAGGCTATTTTCACTTCTTTTGTGGATCTTCAGTTGCTTCAGGCCATCTGGATGTATACATGCAGGTCATAGGGGATATGATGGCTTAGCTTGGGCTCAGAGGCCTGACATTCCTGTCTTCTTATATTAATAAGAAAAGCAAAACAAAATAGTGGTGAAGTGTTGGAGTTGTGAAAAATTTGGGGGCTGGTATGGAGAGATAATGGGCAATGTTTCTCAGGGCTGCTTCAAGTGGGATTGGGGCAGCATGGGAACCTACAGTGGGAGAGATTCAACTGAAGAAAGATTTTGGGGTAAGGGGTGATATTGTGGGGTTGTTAGAAGGAGGATTTGTCGTACAGAATTATTGGTTATGGCCTGGATGCGGTTTTGTATGAATTGAGAAACTAAATGAAAGACACAAGGTCTGAATAAAAGAAGGAGAGAAATAGGTATTAAAGGACTAAGAATTGGGAAGACCCAGGACATCCAATTAGAGACTGCCCAAGGGGGTTCAGCGTAATTACTTGCTTGGTTGTTGAGTTTTGGGGTGTATCCTTGACAGAGTCCTCCTTTTTAAGTTGGAGGCTGAGCTTGGTGAGGTGTGTTTTTAAAAGACCATTAGTCCGTTCTACCTTTCCTGAAGATTGAGGACGATAAGGGGTATGAAGGTTCTACTGAATACCAAGAGCCTGAGAAACTGCTTGGGTGATTTGACTAATAAAGGCCAGTCTGTTATCAGACTGTATAGAGGTGGGAAGGCCAAACTGAGGAATTATGTCTGACAGAAGGGAAGAAATGACCATGATGTCCTTCTCAGACCCTGTGGGAAAGGCCTCTACCCATTCAGTGAAAGTGTCTACGTAGACCAAGAGGTATTTTAGTTTCCTGACTCGGGGCATGTGAGTAAAGTCAATTTGCGAGTCCTGGGCAGGGGCAAATCCCCAAGCTGGATGTGTAGGGAAGGGAGGGGACCTGAACAATCCCTGAGGAGTAGTAGAATAGCAGATGGAACACTGAGAAGTGATTTCCTTGAGGATAGATTTCCACAATGGAAAGGAAATGAGAGGTTCTAAGAGTCGGGCTAGTGGCTTATAACCTACGTGGAAGAGGTTATGAAATGATGACAGAATAGAATGGGCCTGTGAGGCTGGAAGGAGATATTTTTCTTGGTCCAAGAACCATTTGCCTTGTGTGGGAAGAGATTGATAGGTGGAAGTTTCAGCAGGAGAGTAGGTGGGAGTCACCCATGAGGAGGAGAAAAACTGGCTCTGAGGGACAGAAGTTGGAATGCTAGCTCTTTCTTTAGCTACCTTATCAGCATAAGCATTGCCCCAGACGATGGGATCTGATGCCTTTTGGTGGCCCTTGCAGTGAATGACTCCAGCTTCCTTTGGAAGCAAAGCGGCCTTGAGAAGAGTTTTTATTAAAGAGGCAATAATGATGGAGGACCCTTGCATAGTGAGGAAACCTCTTTCAGCACATATAACAGCATGGTGGTGCAGTATATGGAAGGCATATTTAGAGTCAGTATAAATATTGACACGTAGTCCCTTTGCAAGAGTGAGGGCTTGAGTTAAGGCAATGAGTTCGGCTTGCTGAGAGGTAATGGAGTGGGGCAGAGTGGTAGCCTCAATGATACATGTGGAAGATACTATAGCACAGCCTGCCTTTGCTGGTGTGTGGCAATTAGGCCTAGTGGAACTGCCATCAATAAACCAGGTGTGATCAGGGTGAGGAACAGGAAAGAAGGAAATATGGGGAAATGGAGAGAATGTCAGGTGTATCAGAGAGATACAGTCATGGGGGTCAGGTGTGGTATCAGGAATAATGTGGGAGGCCGAATTGAAGTCCAGGCCAGGAACAATGGTAACTGTGGAAGACTCAACAAAGAGTGAGTACAGCTGAAGGAGCTGGGGAGCAGAAAGTATATGTGTCAGGTGTGAGGAAGAAAATAGATTTTGGAAGTTATGAGAACTGTAGAGAGTGAGTTGAGCATGGTTTGTGATTTTGAGGGCCTCCAAAAGTATTAGGGTGGCAGTGGCTGCCACATGGAGACATGATGGCCAGCCTAAAACAGTAAGGTCAAGTTGTTTGGACAAACAGGCTACAGGGCGCGGTCCCAGTCCTTGTGTAAGAATTCTGACTGCACAGCCCTACGCTTCAGCTGTGTGTAATGAAAAGGCTTGAGATGAGTCAGGGAGAGCTAGTGTGGGAGCAGTCTCTAAAACTGTCTTCAAGGAATAGAAAGAGGAGTGGAGAAAGGATTTAGAATCTACAGGGTCAGCTAGGTTTCCTTTTGTGAGTTTATATAATGGTTTTGTTAGGATGGCAAAACCAGGTATCCAAAGGCAAAAGTATCCAACCATGCCCAGGAAGGAAAGGAGTTGTTGTTTTGTAGAAGGGGTTGAGGTTTGAGAGATCAGTCGGACACAATCAGCAGGGAGAGCACATGTGTTTTTATGAAGAATTACGCTGAGGTAGGTAATGGATGGAGAAGAAATTTGAGCTTTGGAGGGGGATACCTAATATCCCTTGGAGAATAAATGTCGAAGGAGCAGGAGGGTGTCTTGTTGAGAAGATTCAAAGGAGGGGCTACAAAGTAGAAGGTCATCAATATATTGAATAAGGTGAGAAGCAGAGGGGTGGAAAGAAAGTAAATCATGAGAAAGAGCTTGGCTGAAGTAATGAGGGCTGTTCCTGAAGCCTTGTGGCAGCACAGCCCAGGTAAGCTGCTGGGACTGATGGGTGTCAGGGTCAGTCCAGGTGAAAGCAAAGAGAGGCTGGGATGAGGTGTGTAGGGGAATAGTGAGAAAAGCATCTTTAAGATCAAGAATGGAATAGTGAGTTGTGGAGGAAGGTATTGAGGACAAAAGAGTGTACAGGTTGGCACGACAGGGTAGACAGGCAAAACAATTTGGTTGATAAGGCGCAGATCCTGAACTAACCTGTAAGACTTGTCCGGTTTTTGACCAGGTAAAATGGGGGAATTGTAAGGAGAGTTTATAGGTTTTAGAAGCCCATGCTGTAGCAGGTGAGTGATAACAGTATTTAATCCCCTTAAAGCCTGCTGTGGGATGGGATACTAGCATTGAGCGGGGTAAGGATGATTAGATTTTAATGGGATAGTAATGGGTGTGTGATCAGTTGCCAGGGAAGGAGTAGAGATGTCCCATACTTGTGGGTTAAGGTGGGGGGACACGAGAGGAAGACACAAAGGAGGCTTTGGGTTGGGAAGAAGGGTGGCAATGAGATGTGGCTGTAGTCCAGGAATAATCAGGGAAGCAGATAATTTGGTTAAAATATCTCAGCCTAATAAGGGAGCTGGGCAGGTGGGGATAACTAAAAAAGAGTGCATAAAAGAATATTGTCCAAGTTGGCACCAGAGTGGGGGAGTTTTAAGGGGTTTTGAAGCTTGGCCGTCAATACCCACAACAGTTATGGGGGCAGGGGAAACAGAAGGAAATGTGGAGTGGGTAGCCCCTATATCAATTAAACAGGGGACGGACTTACCCTCCACTGTAAGAGGTACCCAAAGCTTGGCATCCGTGATGGTCCAGGAGGCTTCTGAGGTGATCGGGCTGCGTCAGTCTTCAGCTGTTAAGCCAAGGAGATCTGGGAAGGAGTCGGCCAAGGAACGTTTGGTTTGGGCTCCAGGGGCTTTAGGAGCGGCAGCAATGTGAGTCGGACAGTCCAACCTCCAGTGGAGGCCTGCACAGACAGGGCATGGCTCAGGAGGAATCCTGGGCTGCGGGAATTCTGAGGCCTAGTGGCCAGGCTTTTGGCATTTGAAGCAAGGTCCATGAGGACGTTTTGAAGGAGCCCCTGGGAGCTGTGGCTTGGATGTTCTGAAGTTCTTGTATGCTGGAGACGTGGTTTTGGGTTATCTTACAGCAGAGGCAAGTAGCTGTAACTCAGAAATGCGTTGCTGTCTAGCTACCTCCTCTGTATTATTGTACACCTTGAAGGCGAGGTTGATTAATTCCTGTTGTGGGGTTTGAGGGCCGGATTCCAATTTTTAAAGCTTTTTTCTAATGTCAGGAGCTGACTGGGTGATGAAATGCATATTAAGAATAAAGCGGCCTTCTGGCCCCTCTGGGTCTAGGGCAGTAAAGCGTGTAAGGGTTGCTGCTAAGCAGGCCATGAACTGGGCTGGGTTTTCATCTTTACCTTGGGTAGTTTCTTTAAGTTTGTCATAATTAACGGCTTTGTAAGCTGCTTTTTAAAGCCCTTCAACTAGGCAGGAAACCATGTAATCTTGCCTAGCTATAGCTGAGGAATTTGCCTGGTAGTTCCATTGGGGGTCCTCTTGGGGAACTGCTCTAATGCCTTCCTGGAGGTCAGGTTCATGAAGCTGGCAGTTATCAGCATGAGATTGGGCTAGAGAAAAAACTCTTTCCCGTTCATCTGGGGAGAGGGTAGAAGTTAGGATGACATTTAAGTCACTCCAGGCTAAATTGTAGGACAGAGTTAGATATCAGAATTCCTGTATATATTTAGTGGGGTCTGATGAGAAAGAGCCTAAATGCTGGCTGATTTGGGAAAGGTCTGATAGAGAAAAAGGCACATGTACCCTGACTATGCCTTCAGCTCCAGCCACCTCTCTAAGAGAAAATTGTTGGGCAGGTGGGGGAGAGCTAGTCACAGAAAGAAACTGTAAACCAGACCGGGTGTGGGAGGGGAGGTAATAGAAGGGTTATAGGGTGTGAGAGCAGAGGCTGAAGAAGAGTTGGAGCCTGATTCAGCCTGGCGGGGAGTGACCTGAGGAGGAGCAGTCTGGGGAGAAGGTGAGAGGTCAGATGGTTCAGTAGAAAAGGAAGAGTCACAAGACTCAGCAATGCTTGGGGTTGGGACTGAAGGGACAGGTGGGAGGGAAAGAAGGAGGATTTGGGACGAGTTGCATTGGGAACAGAGACTAGGGAGGGAACGAAGTGTGAAAAATGCCTGGACATAAGGCACCTCAGACCATTTGCCCATTTTTCGACAAAAAATATCTAGGTCTCATAGGATGGAGAAATCAAAAGTGCCATTTTCTGGCCATTTAGAACCATTGTTGAGTTTGTACTGGGGCCAAGTGGTATTGCAGAAGAAAATAAGACGCTTAGATTTTAGGTCACGTGAGAGTTGAAGAGGTTTTAAGTTCTTGAGAACACAGGCTAAGGGAGAAGAAGGAGGAATGGAGAGTGGAAGGTTGCCCATAGTGAAGGAGGCAAGTTTAAAGAGAAGGGTAGAGATATGGAGAAGGGGGTGGGGAGCAGCCCTGGGCTGCAATGTGGGGGAGCAGCCAAAGCAGGTGTCCCCGCAATTGACTTGCCACCAAGGGAATGTGGGTGAATGACCAAGGCAGGCATCCCTGCGGTGATTGGACACCAGTGGAATATGGGTGAATAATCAGGCAGGCATCCCCGCAGTGATTAAACACCAAGGGAAGACTGTCTTCCTGAGTCCGTGACCAGTGCTGGAGTTTTGGGTTCACGGATAAAATGTGTCTCCTTTGTCTCTACTAGAGAGGAAAAAGAACTGGAATTGGAAGGACAGGGAGATTGAAGGGTAGTGAGAGAAGGAGATTGAAGGGTAGCAAGAGAGGCTGGAGAAGAGAGTGAAAAGACCACTTACCCGATTTGAAATTGGTGAGATGTTCCTTGGGCTGGTTGATCTGAGGACCCGAGGTCGTAAAGTGGATCTCTTCACGGAGTGAGGGTGAGGACAGGGGACTGGACTCCCGAAGGAGTCCCTCTGACCCAGGTCTTCGGCACCAAATGTCACTCGCATCTGTGTGAAGAGACCACCAAACAGGCTTTGTGTGAGCAAAAAGGCTGTTTATTTCACCTGGATGCAGGCGGGCTGAGTCCAAAAAGAGAGTCACCAAAGGATGGCGGGATTATCATTAGTTCTTACAGGTTTTGGGATAGGCGATGGAGTTAGGAGCAATGTTTTGCGGGCAGGGGATGGATCTCACAAAGTACATTCTCAAGGGTGGGGAGAACTACAAAGAACTTTCTTAAGGTGGGGGAGATTACAAAGTACGTTGATCAGTTAGGGTGGGGCAGAAACAAATCACAATGGTGGAAAGTCATCAGTTAAGGCTATTTTCACTTCTTTTGTGGATCTTCAGTTGCTTCAAGCCATCTGGATGTATACATGCAGGTCACAGGGGATATGATGGCTTAGCTTGGGCTCAGAGGCCTGACACAAAAGACCTGAAAAAGACAACTTGAGACCAACAGAATGTCTCTCCCTCTCCCCCGTTTCTTCTCTTTTTTTTTTTTTTTTTAAGCAGCAGTTTACTCAAAAGGTAAACAAAAAAATCTTTTACTATCTCTTATTAATACTATATGAGGCAGGGCATGGTGGCTCCCACTTGCAATCCCAGCACTTTGGAAGGCCAAGGCAGGTGGATCACCCTGAGATCAGGAGTTCGAGACTAGCCTGGCTAACATGGCAAAACCTTTTCTCTACTCAAAATACAAAAATTAGCCTGGCATGGAGGCACGTGCCAGTAATCCCAGCCACTCAGGAGGCTGAGGCACGAGAATCACTTGAATCCAGGAGGCGGAGGTCGCAGTGAGCCGAGATCACGCCACTGCACTCCAGCCTAGGTGACAGAACGAGACTCCATCTCAAAAAAAAAAAAAAAGAACAAAAAAAAACCTATGTGAATATCTAGTTCAAAATAGAAAAATGATTCTACTTTTGCATCAATGCATTATAAATATAAAGCCTAATTTTAATAAAACCTTATACATAATCTAATCTCAATCAGCTTTGACCACACAAGATAATATTTCTATACACCTTTTATAACTTCTTACAATTTTTCCATTCCTCTTTCTTTTCTCAACTTTCTATATCCATTCAGTTAATCTATTTTATTCTTTCCTTCTTTCATCCCAATTTCATACAGACTTTAAATAACCTCTAAACTAGGCAAAACCACTTTCTCTTTAACAAAAACCACGTACTTATGTCTTTCTTATAATCTTCCTTCCTAAAAAGATGTCTTACTTTCCTTACATATTCTGAATACAGGATTGTCTTCCTTCTGGTCTCTAGTGTTAGTTACCATATGTTAGTCAGAATTCTAAATCTTAGTAATCTTAATTTTTTTTTTTTTTTTTTTTTTAGACAGAGTCTCACTCTGTCACCCAAGCTGGAGTGCAGTGGCGCGATCTCGGCTCACTGCAACCTCCACCTCCCAGGTTCAAGTGATTCTTCTGCCTCAGCCTCCCAAGTAGCTGGGACTACAGGCACACACCACCACGTCTGGCTAATTTTTTGTATTTTTAGTAGAGACAGGGTTTCACCATGTTGGCCAGGCTGGTCTCGAACTCCTAACCTCAGGTGATCTGCCCGCCTCAGCCTCCCAGAGTGCTAGGATTACAGGTGTGAGCCACCGCCCAGCCAGAAGTAATTTTGTCAGTATGTACTAACAATTGATTAATACACATTTTATAATATTTGGAAACACAGGCTTTCTAATGGAACAATTTTTCAATGTGGAATAGGATAGTTTTACTAGCGGATCTTAATATCTCTTTTTTTTTTTTTTTTTGAGACAGGGTCTTGCTCTGTTGCCCAAGCTGGAATATAGTGGTGTGATTATAGCTCACTGCAGCCTCAAACTCCTAGACTTGAGTGATCCTCCTGCCTCAGCCTCTCGAGTAGTTAGGACTACAAGCATGCAACACCACTCCTGGCTAACTTTAAAATTTTTATTTTGTAGAGACAAGGTCTCACTATGTTGCCCAGGCTGGTCTCGAACTCCTGGCCTCAAGCAGTCCTCTTAACTCAGCTTTCCAAAGTGCTGGGATTACAGGTATGAGCTACCATACCCAGCCCCTAAATATCTTTTGTTTCTCTGAAATAAGAAACCAAAAGTATATGAGCTTAAACTTATATGTAGTAATTAATGTCTTAGCATTATATCTTATTTGGAAATGATCTAGATCTTCAATAAATATTCATAGTTTAATTTAGCTTGGCAAAACTCTAAAGGCATAGTTACCAAAAAAATTTGAAAAACTTTTTCCCTTTTGTGGCCATCGCCAAAGCAGGAGTAGCCAAAATGAAGTTTGATCCCTTTTGACTTATTTTTTTTCATTTTTTTTTTGTTTGTTTGTTTGTTTTTGAGACAGAGTCTTGCTCTGTCACCCAAGCTGGAGTTCAGTGGCACAATCTCGGCTCACTGCAGCCTCCCACCTCCCAGATTCAAGCGATTCTCCTGCCTCAGCCCCCCAAGTAGCTGGGCTTACAGGCATGCACCACCAGACCCAGCTAATTTTTGCATTTTCAGTAGAGACTGTGTTTCACCATGTTGGCCAGGCTGCTCTCAAACTCCTGACCTCAGCTTCCCAGTGTTGGGATAACAGGTGTGAGCCACCACACCTGGCCTTAATTAATTTTATTAAATAACTTTTTTTTAATGGACCGCTTCAGAATTTACGTTTCATCCTTGCACAGGTGCCATGCTACTAATCTTCTCTGTATCATTCCAATTTCATTTTATTTATTTATTTATTTGTTTATTTATTTATTTTGAGACAGAGTCTCTCTCTGTCACCCCGGCTGGAGTGCGGTGGTGCGATCTTGGCTCACTGCAACCTCCACCTCCCGGATTCAAGCAATTCCCCTGCCTCAGCCTCCCAAGTAGCCAGGATTACAGGCATGTGCCACCACGCCCAGCTAATTTTTGTATGTTTAGTATAGATGGGGTTTCACCATGTTGGCCAGGCTGGTCTCGAATTCCTGACCTCAGGTAATCCACCCGCCTCAGACTCCCAAAGTGTTGGAATTACAGGCGTGAGCCACCGCGCCTGGCCTTCATTCCAATTTTAGTATACGTGCTGCGAAGCGAGTACCTCACTGAATTTGAGACAACAGGGTAGGAAATTTACATTTCAAAGCACAGAGAAGAAATTTAAGCTTTGCAGAAAGCCGCTTAAGTTTTACATTTTTTTTTCCTTCAGCAAAAAATCATGCCAACAAGAAAGGAAGCGAACAGAGAGAGACTCACCATATAATTAAAAGAGGGGTTTCAGTCACCTGAAAAAAAATTCCCCAAAACAAGATCCAAAATAGAAGAAGCAGAAAGGCTCTATTTTAAAAATTATAGTCTGAATACCTGCTTTTAATTAAGTTGACTTTGAACTACAGAGCTCTTAAGAAAATCTTTTTATCAGGTTTTAGTCAGGTAAATTAACAAACATTCTCGATTTTGTTTTTGTTTTTGTTTTTGGCTTTTCCTCTCTGAAATTTACATTAAGAAGAGTTTTGGAGGAGGGGTATATTTGTTTCTTAGAGGTCTAGGGTAATCACTCTTTTAAGCTGTTTGTCTTTGAAATGTTTTAACTAAATGTGTCCTTTCTTTCTGAATATGTGATTTCATTAAACTTAGGAGAGAAGGCTAAACAAAACAAAAATTCCTATCATAGTCTAAATAGAAACCAAAATTTTAAATCAAAGGTATACCTGCACAAGTTACTCAAAACCAACATAAATAGGTGTGCATGAGACCAACAGCAGGTGCTCATACAGCACCCGGCACAGAGCCCAGTACAGAGTAAGCACTCAGTGCTGGCTAGCTGTTCTCATTATCATCATCATCATTGTCATCCTCATATATGTATGGGTGGCTGATCAATCTCTGAGATCATGGATGAGGAAGACTTTGGAAGTCAAGACATAAAAGGAAACTTTGAAGAAGGGTAGGTTATCCCAGGCCAGGGCAAGATACTAGAGCTGCATTGTAGCACCGCAGAGCTATAATAAAATGGGAAGCAGCAGCCCATGATTGCTGGGGGTGCTGGGGAAGATGAGGACCCAAGGGGAAACCACCGACAGCTAGTGATCAGCTTGACTAAAGAACTTCCCACAACCAGAGTTTTGACCCAAGATAGTACAGGATTTGGAGGAGGGGTGAACTCCTCATCCCAGGAAATGTACAGAGCCAAGGCTCAGTGGACAGCTGTCATCAGGAAGAGGATTCCTGCACTGGTGACAGGTTGAATGAAATGACTTATCAGGTCCTTTATTTGGTCTTGGTCTCTCTGAATAAGGGTCCCAAGATTCCCTCCCCTGTTGTGGCCACATAGTCAGCAACAGTTCATAACATAATATGTTATTAAACATGTTAAGTTACATGTAACATAATAAATTATTTACATAATAGCATTACATTTTTATTCATAATTACATAAATTAAAATTTACATTTACATTCATATTTACATCAATATGATACATATCTATAATGATTTCATTCCTACATTGTGGTTGTATACTTTTTCGTTAACCTCTTCATGTGACATTGATTTTGTAATGTCATTTTCTTTAGAGAGAATAAGAAGATACTGTAGTCTTTTCTCTAGCACAGTTGATCAATTTTTTTTTCTTTTTTCTTTTTTTTTTTTGAGACAGAGTCTCGGTCTGTTGCCCAGGCTGGAGTATAGTGGTGCAATCTAGGCTCACTGCAACCTCCACCTCCTGGGTTCAAGTGATTCTCCTGCCTCAACCTCCTGAGTAGCTGGGACAACAGGCATGCCTGGCGAATTTTTGTAATTTTAGTAGAGACGAGGTTTCACTATGTTGGCCAAGCTGGTCTCAAACTCCTGGTCTCAAATGATCCACCCACCTTGGCCTCTCAAAGTGCTGGGATTACAGGAATGAGCCACCGTGCCTGGCCCCCGTTTTTTTTTTTAAGACAGGGTCTTGCTCCATTGCCCAGGCAGGAGTGCAGTTGTCTGATCTTTGTACACTGCAGCCTCAAACTCTTGGGCTCAAAGGATACCCCCGTCTCAGCCTCCCAAGTAACCAGGACTACAGGCATATGTCTCCACATGCAACTAATATTTTAAGATTTTGTAGAGATGGAGTCTCACTATGTTGCCCAGATTGGTCTTGAACTCCTGGCCTCAAGCCGCCCTCCCACCTTGGCCTCCCAAAATGCGGGGATTATAGGCATGAGCCACTGTGCTTGGCCCCATATTTTTTATGGTCGATAAAATTTCTGTCAGCTTTACAACTTATTACTGGTACAGTAGCCCCCTCTTATGCAAGGTTTTGCTTCCTGAGGTTTCAGTTGCCCATGGACAACCACAGTCTGACAATATTAAATGAAAAATTCCAGAAATCAACAATTCATTAAGTTCTACATTTGCATGCTGTTCTGAGTAGCATAATGAAATTTGGTGTTGCCCCACTCTACCCCACCCTGTCCCACCAGGGGTGTGAATTGTCCCTTTGTCCAGCGTCTTCGCTACTTGCCCATTCGTCAACTTAGTAGTTGTCTTGGCTATTGGATCAAAAAAAACATAGTCTAAATAGGATTCCATACTATCCATGGTTTCAGGCACCCACTGAGGGTCTTGAAATGTATTCCTCGAGGATAAGGGGGGACTACTGGCAGGTCATAAAATTCTAGGATTGTTGTCAAATTTAGAAGAACCTCTATCAAGTTTCTTTCATATCAGAGCTGTAAGATTTCCGGACTTGTTATGTTTCCTTGATTACTAATCTTAAAATTTTTTTGAATTGATGCTATCTATTACATCCTTTTTGTAGTGGCGTATTTCGACTTCTGTTATTTTCATCAATGTCAGTATTCCGTGACGACTTCTCCTTAGCTAGATCCCCCAAAATGCCAGAAGCACTGGGGCAATACCCAAAAGGAAGGGAAGTATGACAGAGAGGGAAGTTGGAGTGAGAGGGGCAGCAGTCTTAATAAATTACAGTTAAAACATCTTACGTTGGCAAATTCTACTAAAGCATGTGATCCTGAGTGTGCATTACTTGGCCCCTCCCAGGGCCCTGGAAGGCCCCTGGCAAGTGAGGGGCTCTAAGGCTTAAGCTGTAACTTTCACAGTAAGTTTGCTAAATCCATTTCTGCGTCTCCCCAGCATGATGGGGAGATTTTGTCCACCTCCACTTAAGCGTTGTTTTTTACAGGAAGCCTCCAGAATAAGCTAGTTGCCCCTACCCCCACCCCATTATCTGCGTCATGAGGCTGGAGGTCATGACTATCTGGTTCCTTCTGTATCCTAAGTAGGCTGAAGAGTGCCTGGTACACAGTAGAATCTTAGGCTCAGAGGGCTGAGGTGAGCACCCAGGGTCATGCAGATAGGAACTGCCAGAGCTCGGGATCAGCCAGAATGAATAAGTGAAAGAACGAATGAACTCCAGCTTCCCAGGCTCAGTCAGGGAAACCTCATGTCTTTCTTTTTCTTTTTTTTTTTTTGAGACAGAGTCTCCCTCTGTCACCCAGGCTAGAATGCAGTGCATGATCTCAGTTGACTGCAACCTCTGCCTTCCGGGTTCAAGCGATTCTGCTGCCTCAGCCTCCCAAATAGCTGGGACTACAGGCACACTTCACCACTCCTGGCTAATTTTTGTATTTTTAGTAGAGATGGGATTTCACCATGTTGGCCAGGCTGGTCTCGAACTTTTGACCTCAAGTGATCCACCCGCCTTGGCCTCCCAAAGTGCTGGAATTACAGGCATGAGCCACCGCACCTGGCACCAATGCTTTTCTGCAAGTGCTAGTGTCTGCCATAGAGACATCTGTGCACGCCCAGGGGCGGCTGAGGGGCCATAAGCCTCCTTTGACTTCATTATCTTGCCTGTGCAGGCCAGACGACTGCCTGAACCCACAACAGCTTCGCCAGAAGAGGGGCTTACTCATCACTTCCACACAACCTGTGCCCCTCCCCCACTGGGACCAGCTGGGGTTGAGGGGGTGGGGGTCAGGCGGGGGAAGTCTCCTGGAGATTGCATTTGCAACCTACCCCTCCCCTGCCAACCTCTATTACCACACTGAGAGGAACAGGGAGACAACACTAAATTGAGGACCTAACAAAGGTTATTCAGAGCTCTTGGTGCAGGAAGGCCCTGCTAGAAAACTCCAAGAGTCCAGGAGGGCCTTGGGCATAAAAGCTCAGAGCTGTCCTCAAGAAGCAACTGCATGGCAGTTATATCAGATGCGCATTCAACAATAATAATAGTAAACCCTTACACAGATCTACAAGCCCTTATCCACATTTCAGAGATCCCAGTGTTTCTGAACAAAATAATTTAAGTGTAACACCAAAACTCATTGGGTAGCCAAAACCTAACCTGAACAGATGTATGAATACTCGTATATTGTTTTCTGCAGAAATATTAATGTGTTTCGTTATGGGATGCTAAGCCAGATCCCACTACCCACTAGTGTGTTATATGAGTCATGTGCTTTCCAAAACCCCAAAACTCCCTAAATTCCAAAATGCCTCAGGATCCTGAGACACTGGAGTTTCAGTTAAGGAGTTGTGACCTGTGTAACTTCCTCCACGACAGGCACTGTTCTAACTGCTCTCCATAATATGAACTCATTCAATCCTTACAATGACCTGACAGAGTAGAACTTACTATTATTCTTCCAATTTTACAGATAAGGAAACTGAGGCAGAGAGAGGTGAAGTGACTTGCCCAAACACATACAGCTAATGAATGCTGGAACTGAAGCTTCCAGAGCCTAGTTCCAGAGCCCACTCTCCAAACAATTCTACCATCTATTTCCCTTAAAAGGGCTGGTGAGGCTGGACGTGGGGGCTCACACCTGAAATCCCAGCACTTTGGGAGGATGAGGTGGGTGGATCACCTGAGGTCAGAAGTTTGAGACCACCCTAGCCAACAGGGTGAAACCCCATCTCTATTAAAAATACAAAAATTAGGTGGGCGTGGTGGCGGGCACCTGTAATCTCAGCTACTCGGGAGGCTGAGGCAGGAGAACTGTTGGAACCCGGGAGGCAGAGGTTGCAATGAGCCGAATCCGTGTCATTGCACTCCAGCCCAGGCCAACAACAGCAAGAATCCGTATCAAAAAAAAAGGCTGGTGAGAGGGGCGTGGAGGTTGAGGGGTGTGGTAAGCAGTAGGAGATAACGATTTTATGTTGTGTGTGTGTGCTATGGTTTGGATGTGGTTTGTCTCCTCCAAAATGCATGTAGAAACTTGGTCCCCATTGTAATGGTATTGGGAGGTGGGGCCTTTAAGAGGGGATTAGGTCATTAGGAGGGATTAATGCCTTTCTCACAGGAGTGGGTTAATGCTCACAGGAGTGGATGAGTTATTGAGAGCAGTTCATTACAAAAGTGAGTTTGGCTTCCTCGGCTTTCTCTTGCTTCCTCTCACCCTACGATGCATTCTGCCATGTTACAACACAGCACGAGGCCCTCACCAGAAGCTGACCAGATCCAGCCACCCTGTCTTGGACTTCCCAGCCTCCAGAACTGTAAGAAACAAACCCCTTTTCTTTGTAAAACCCAGTCTCATGGGTTCTATGATAGCAACAGAAAGTGGACAAATTGTGTAACATGCACATGCCCAGGAGGGTGTGTGAGAGGTAATCCTGTTGTTACGGTTGTTCTGTAGGGTGACCAACAATTGGGAATTTCCCTGGGACTGTTTTGGTTTTAGCACTGAAAACTCTGTATTTAAATAAACTCCTTAGACCTGGTAAACCAGGATGGTTGGTCACCCTAGTTCTTGGCCTCTTTTCCTATGAGCAACATGAGACTCATGACCCACTGAGGAAGATTCTAGGATCTGAAGATGCACTTTGTCTACATAACACAGCTTCTCAACCCAAACCAGGATCTCCAGCAGGCACTTACTCAAGACATGGGGAAGAAGGCCCGGAGAAAACGCTGGCTGTATCAGATTCAGCAAGGGACAATGCCTCTGTCTCCACCTGGCATCTTCCTGAGAGGTTTTCAAGGACCAATGTGACTCTATCAGGCTTTTGCCTTGAGCATTGATGCTGGCCTCCATTGTAAATACAGTGGGAATACACTTGATATTCTAATTTAGAAATGCCTGACTCTCATCCCCAGCTTTGAATTTTAACTCCTCAAAGTCCAAAGTGACTTCTCAGGAATGACCCACACCATGAGCTCATATCTATCTTCCTGAGGCCTGCCCAGACCTGTTGAAGTAGAGAGAAGAAGGCAAGGCCCCTGCTCTTGAGAAGCAGGTATGGCTATGGAGGCAGGACAGAACTGTGCCCCAGACTCAGAGAGTGGGGAAGAGAGTCCTGTGTGCTGAGGGCTCCCATAGACTCCTGGAGCGGGATGACGAAGGAATGGGGGGAGGATGGGGATACCATACAATCCTCCTGAGGGCTGAGGATTCCCCCGGTCAAGAACTGAGGCTGGAGACTGCTGTTTAAACATGGCAGGTTGAACACACTTATTTCTCTCCATTGTTCTCTGAAATTCCAAGAAAATGACATGGATTTTTTTTTTTTAATGCACATCTATCTACTGGGACAAAGAAAACGTATGAGGAAGAAAATAGCAGATGAGAAGAATCAACCAAATTCCGGAAGCTGGAAAACAGATGGTGAGTGGGGACTGACAAGAAACCCAGGAAGTTGAAACCTGGCTGCTCACGGGGAGCCTTTAGGACAAGCAAATTGCAGAATCTTAGAGAGGCTCAGGGATTGGAGGGACCAGAAATCTCTGAAGACCAAGTGGTGTCAGGTAGGGCAGAAGACAGAAGGGTGGGTTGGTTATCAATCTGGGAGACAATTGGATGTCCAGGTCTCCTATCCCAGTTGGCACAGGCAAGATGTGACCCCACCCCACAATAACATGAGGCCCACCCACTGGATAGGCTGGATGAAAAGAATAATCCGAGATGATGTTTGCTATGGTTTGAATGTGTTGCCCAACAAGTGTGTGTTAGAAACTTAATCCCCAGTGCAACAGTGTTGGCAGGTGGGGCCTCATGGGAGGTGTTTAGGTCATGGGGGCTCCACACTCATGAATGGATTAATGCTGAGTATAAAAAGGCTTGAAGCCGTGAGATCAATCTCTTGCTCCCTCTCTTACCCTCTCGGACTCTCTCATCTTCCACCATGGAATGACGCAGCAAGAAGGCCCTTGAATGATGCCAGCACCTTGATATTGGACTTCCTAGCCTCCAGAACCATAAGCCAATACATTTCTGTTCCATAAAAATTACCCAGTTCCAGGTATTCTGCTATAGCAGCACAAAATGGACTAAAACAATGTTGGCACAAGACTCAGTGCTGGGCCTGGCATACAACAAGTCCTTGGTAAGTTGTCACTATGATTATACTCAGGCCTCTTTCTATCTTGCTCACTGATTTTCTTCTCCTGGTCAGAAAAAGGCTCAAAGACATATGATATGGACAGCAGAATCTGGCTTCCTGGTAACACTCTTTCCACCTATCCATACACCCTCCTCACCTACCAGGCTATTTGATGTGGCAGAAATGAGCAGCCTTCTAGATCTACTATCCTCTTCTTTTTTTTCTTTTCCCCAAGACGGAGTCTTGCTCTGTCACCCAGGCTGGAATGCAGTGGCACTATCATGGCTCACTGCAACCTCTGCCTCCCAGGTTCAACCAGTTCTCCTGCCTCAGCCTCCCAATTAGCTGGGATTACAGGTGCTCACCACCGTGCCCAGCTAATTTTTGTATTTTTAGTAGAGATGGGGTTTCACCATGTTCGTCAGGCTGGTCTTGAACTCCTGACTTTGTGATCCGCCCACCTCGACCTCCTAAAGTGTTGGGATTACAGGCATGAGCCACTGCAGTGGGCCTACTGTCCTCTTCTTTAGTAGCAGAATCTGCTTTTTTTTAGCTGGGTACCTTGCCTTACAGGTATAAGACATTTCCTAGTCTCCTTTGCAATTAGATGTGGCCATGTGACTATATAAGCAGAATTTGTTGTGAGGAAAACCAGGTATCTAGATATTTAAAAGAGAGAAGCGGCCAGGTACAGTGGCTCACACCTGTAATCCCAGCACTTTGGGAGGCCGAGGCGGGTGGATCACAAGGTCAGGAGATGGAGACCATCCTGGCTAACATGGTGAAACCCTGTCTCTACTAAAAATACAAAAAATTAGCCGGGCATGGTGGCAGGCGCCTGTAGTCCCAGCTACTTGGGAGGCTGAGGCAGGAGAACGGCATGAACCCAGGAGGCAGAGCTTGCAGTGAGCCGAGATAGCGCCACTGCAGTCCAGCCTGGGCGAAAGAGCGAGACTCCGTCTCAAAAAAAAAAAAAAAAAGAGAAGCACTGGCTGCTGCTTCCTTTCCTCAGCTCTGCTCTCTGGACTGCAGATGTGAAGGCCGGTGCTCCAGCAGCCATACTGCACAATGAGGATAGGGGCTGGATGCTAGGGATGGCAGAACACAGGGATGGAAGGAGCCATCTTCACGGAGTTGACACATCAGTGGCATTGCCTGCCTCTGGCCTTTTTACACAACAGAGAAATAAACTTCCGTCTTTTTTTCAGCCATTAATATTTGGGGGTTTTCTGTTGTGTGCAACTGATCCTAATCCTGTCTGATAAATGTGAGTGAAAGGGCAACTTGTCCCTTGTCCTCTTTCTTATTCAGAGATCTTAGAAGATCAGAATCAGCAGGGACCTTGGCTGTGTGGGGCAAAATCTGGCCCACAGATGTTTTCTTTGGCTTATACAAAGTTTGAAACATTAGTACACATTTGAATACAGTTTAAACATTAAAAGATGGGTCTCCGGCTTTTTTGGATGATTGGAGGATCTGGCAACACTGGATTTATGCTTCAGCGCAGCAGCATCTTGATGAGGCATTTGCTCTCTCATTGCCACAATCCCCACCTCTCCCATTGTGTGAGGATGTTCTTCTCCTCCTATGAGCAAGGCGTGTCTATGGTTTATCCTATTAATTAGTATGTATATGTTATCCCCACTAGACAGGTGAGAAAATCAAGGCTCAAAACAACTTTCGCAAAGCCACAGAGCTGTAAGTGGTGGATGAGGCTCCTGATCATATACATTTTGATCTTGATTTTTATTTATTTATTTGAGACAGAGTCTCCCTCTGTGGCCCAGAGGGATTTTCATGCCTCAGCCTCCCGAGTAGCTGGGATTACGGGTGCATGCCACCACACCCGGCTAATTTTTATATTTTTAGTAGAGATGGGGTTTCACCATGTTGGCCAGGCTGGTCTCGAACTCCTGACCTCAGGTGATCCGCCCGCCTCGGCCTCCCAAAGTCCTGGGATGACAGGCATGAGCCACTGCACCTGGCCTGGACTAGATCTTGAACTAGATTTTTCAGGAGGGCTACATGGGAGGTAGAGAGACATTCTCAAACATACACAATCTCTGTTGTCTTCTCGCAGGAGTGGCGTGCTGTGTGGATAATGAATGTTGGGGAAGGCGTCTCTCTCCAGCCCCTCTCAAGCTTTCTGTAGTCGCTGATTCACTCTGTATTGCTATGAAGAAGCTCAAGACCAGCCTGTATCACTCGGGGTCCGGGCAGGAACCAGGTGCCACACTCAAACTGAGTAATTGAAGAGGGTTTAATATGGGAGTTATTTACAAAGGTGTGGGCTGGTGTAGCTGCCCATATGCCCTCAAAATCACTTCTACATGGCAATAGCTACTTACTGCTAACAGAGTCTCTCTCTCATTGCTGCAAATATTTTCTAGCCATGCAAGAAACTCAGCCAGTTATGTTGAACAAACTAAGAGTGCCAGGAAGTTAATGTCCTGGAATCATTGCCAGAGGGGAGGGGGCGGATAGATTCCCCAGCTTCCTCGCTCCTCAGCTGAGTTAAGCCTGCGACATACTCATCATCTCCCAGAGTACTACTGCCCAGGGATAGAGCTCCAGGTGCTCAGCGTGGTGACCTGCTCATGTCAGCTTCTTCCCCTTTCCTGTCTTGTTTCGCACCCACATCCTTCCCATGTTTCCTCTTCCCAAATAAACTATTTGCATTGAAATCTTTGTCTCAGGCTCTGCTTCTGGGGAAACCTGAACCTAGAGAGGAGAGTTTAAGGAAAGCAACAAAGGGTGGTGTGGGACTCTGGTAACAAAGGGAACCACTGCCTTTCAAGAAAATGGCAGGAGGCTGGGTGCGGTAGCTCATGCCTGTAACCCCAACACTTTGGGAGGCCAAGGCAGGTGCATTATTTGAGGTCAGGAGTTCAAGACCAGCCTGGCCAACATGGTAAAACCACGTTTCTACTAAAAATACAAAATTAGCCGGGCGTAGTGGTAGGTGCCTGTAATCCCAGCTACTCCAGAGGCTGAGGCATGAGAATTGCTTGAGCCCAGGAGGTGAAGGTTGCAGTGAGCAGAGATTGCACCACTGCACTCCAGCCTGGGCGACAGAGTGAGACTCTGTCTCAAAATCAATCAATCAATCAATCAATAGGCAAGGGGGAATCTGGAATGGGGAGGGTATGGAGAGGAGGGCCAGGAGGACTGTCAGGAGCTGTGGCCTTGGTAGAGAAACACAGTCAGCCTGGTGACTGTGCACCGAGGGAAAGGGGGAATGAATATCCTGACCTCTCTCCTCTCACCTGCTGTTCTCCTGCTGGTGCTCCCTGTTGACAAAACCCAACCAGAGCCAGAGGGCAGGAGAGCCCATTGGTGTCACCCACAGCAGCGTGGTTGCCAGACACAGAGCAGCAGAGCAGCGTGCAGAAGGGTGGAGAGTGCACCTGCAGGGGCAAACAGAAGAACTGCAGCACGCAGCCCAGCCCTTTGGCTTTGACCCATTTGGAAAGCAGAATTTTGATAGTCTAGGATCTGGGTAAAGGGTTTTCCAGGTGTCAGGATGGAAGCGACTAAGGTGCAGAGGCTGGAGGGCTGGGGCAGGTAGAAGCAAGCATTCCTGTTACCTACTGCTGTGTGACAATCTCCCCCTAAAACACAATGGCTTAAAATAACATCCATTTCATTACATATCTCAATACTATAGGTCAGGAATTTGGGCTGGGCTTACTCGGGTAATTATTCTGTCCCACATGGCATTGACCGAAGCCTGGTTTTCAGTGGGCAGCTGGACTGGATGGCCCAACACAGCTTCACTAACATGATTGCTGTCTTGGTAGGGATGGTGGAAGCCTGGGCTCAGCGGGACTGTCAACTGGAATGGCCATATGTGGACTCTCTTAGCATGATGGTCTCTTCTAGAAGCTTGGGTTCCCAGAGAGAATGTTCAAGAGGCTCCAAAGGACACCACAAAGCTTCTTTACGACCAAGGCTTGGAAATCCAGGAAGCTTGCTCCCATCATGCTCTATCACTCCAATGAGTCACTCAGGCCAGGCCAGGTCCAAGAGGAGGAAACCTAGACTCCATCTTGCAATGTGAAGAATTGCAAATAATTTGTGTCACCCTTAAAGCAACCAGCAACTCATCTAGGTTGACTGGCATTTCAGCAATGTGGTGGGAAGTGGTGGGACTGATGTTGAAGATGGACTTGAATGTCATGAGAGGCTGGGGAGGTAATAAGGTGGGGAGTGAAGTTTCTCGAGTCAGATTCAAATTTAATCCCCAGTTTTGCCACTTACAATCCATGAGCCAAGCAGGCTGTCTCTCTATCTGAACCTCAGTGTCCTCATCTGTAAAATGAGAACAGCTCCTACATCTGAGGATGACTGTAAAGATGAAATGGGATGGTGCTTATAAAGTGCTTCCCAGTGTACCTGGCTCCAGATCTGTCTCAGTAAATGGCAGCCCCTATTATTGAACCTGAGTAACACAGAGAGCCAGGAAAGGATATTACAAAAAACTCCCCTGCCTTTGACAATGTATGAGACCCACTGATAGGGTTTGGCTTTGTGTCCTTACCCAAATCTCATCTAGTAGCTCCCATAATTCCTACATGTTGTGGGAGAGACTTGGTAGGAGATAATTGAATCATGGGGGATGGTCTTTCCCATGCTGTTCTTGTGATAGTAAATAAGTCTCACAAGATCTGATGGTTTTAAAAATGGGAGTTTCCCTGCAGGGGCTCTCTCTTTGCCTACTGCCATCCATGTAAGACGTGATTTGCTCCTCCTTTGCCTTCTGCCATGATTGCAAGGCCTCCCCAACCATTGTGGAACTGTAAGCCCATTAAAGCCTCTTTCTTTTGTAAATTACCCAGTCTCAGGTATGCCTTTTTTTTTCTTGAGATGGAGTTTCACTCTTGTTGCCCAGGCTGGAATGCAATGGCGCAATCTTGGCTCACCACAACCTCCACCTCCCGGGTTCAAGCGATTCTCCTGCCTCAGCCTCCCGAGTAGCTGGGATTACAGTCATACACCACCACGCCTGGCTAATTTTGTATTTTTTTTTTTTTTTAGTAGAGACAGGGTTTCACCATGTTGGTCAGGCTGGTCTCAAACTCCCGACCTCAGGTGATCCTCCTGCCTCGGCCTCCCAAAGTCCTGGGATTACAGGCATGAGCCACCATGCCCAGGCTTGGGTATGTCTTTATCAGCAGCATGAAAATAATGGACTAATACAGCCACCCTCTCCCTCACTCCCACATACAACCAAACCCCAAATCCAGCTGATTTTACACCCAAAATGCAGCTTGAATATGAGTTTCTCCACTTCCCCCACTGATATCACTACGCCCTACCCAGACCATGGCAGTTGCCTCCTTCCTGGTATCCTGTCCTCCCTCATCCCCACTGGCACCCGTAATGCCCTCCCCTCACAGCAGGGAGCCCAGGCTTCTCAAAGTGCCCTGTGGGTGCAAGCCACCTGGGGGGTCCTGTTTGTATAAAATACAGATTCTAGTTCAGTAGGTCTGGGATGGGTCTGAAAGTCCGCATTTCTAGTCAGCTCCCAGGTGATGTGGGTGCTGATGATTCCTGGATCACACTTTCAGTAGCTGGAGAATATTTTTTCCAAATAAAAGGGTGATTTTGTCTCGCCTCCACTTAAAACACTCCACTGACTTCCTAGCAATCCCACACCATCGCTGGGTCCCACATCCCTGGCAGGATTCAGCTCCCATCAGACCTTCTAGCCCCTTGTTCTCCACTCTCCCACCCTCTCTTTCCCCCTTGTTTATGGGTTTGTTAATTTATTTACGATGAAATGAAATGAAGCTACCATCCATCCCAGTACTGGAACATTATCAATAACCTGTGTGTGGCCAGGCGTGGTGGCTCATGCCTGTAATCACGCCTTGGGAGGCCGAGGTGAGTGGATCACGTGAGGTCAGGTGTTCGAGACCAGTCTGGCCAACATGGTGAAACCCCGTCTCTACTAAAAATACAAAACTTAGCAGGGCGCGGTGCCACGCGCCTGTAATCCCAGCTACTCGGGAGGCTGAGGCAGAGAACTGCTTAAAATCCAGGAGGCGGAGGTTGCAGTGAGCCGAGATTTCACCACTGAACTCCAGCCTGGGCGACAGAGCAAGAGTCCATCTCAAAAAAAAAAAAAAAAAACCCAAAAAAAACAAAAAACAAAAATTAGCCAGGCGTAGTTGTGGGCGCCTATAATCCCAGCTACTTGGGAGGCTGAAACAGGAAAATCGCTTGAAACGCTGGGGGTGGGGAGGGGAGCCAGAGGGGCAGAGGTTGCAGTGAGTCCAGATCGCGCCACTTCACTGCAGCCTCCGCGAAAGAGGGAACGCCGTCTCAATAAATAAATAAATAAATAAATAAATAAATAAATAAATAAATAACCTGTACCCGGGAGTTATTTCCCTCCGTCCTTACCTCCTCCCAGCTCCTTCTCATTCACCTGAGATAACCATTCTTCTCGTTATCTATGCTCATCTTTCCCTTGCTTTAAATTTTTTCCACCGATGCATGTGTCTAAACATACATACTTTTGGTTTTGCTTTTACACATTCTAAAAGTTGCACCATTGTATGCAGTTTTCCGCAACTTAGTTTTTTTCACTCAACATTGTTTCTGAGACATTGTTTCTGTTGTTGTCTGGCTGAAGTTCATTCCGTTTCACTGCTGTCTAACGTTTCATGGTGTGAATATTTCGGTTTATTTGCCCACTAGCCCATGGAGGGGCATTTAAGAGTGTTTCCAATGTTCCTGTTATTCGGAATAGCGCTGGTGTGAACATTCTGCACAGGTCTCTGGCTGCGCCTCGGCGGGTTTCTTAAAGGTGAATGCCCAGGAGGGGATTGTCTGTGTTCTCCCTCCCTCCGAGCTCCAGCCTTCCTCGCCTCCTTTCACTCCCAGCTCCCTGGAGTCTCTCACGTAGAATGTCCTTTCCACCCCCACCCACCCCGGGTGAACTCCTGCAGGTTCTGCAGGCCACGGCTGGCCCCCTCGAAAGTTCCTTAACTATACAATTATGGTGTGTGTTTCTGCGACGAGCGTCCGTCTATCCGGTGGAACGCACGCCGCTCTAGGCTTGCGATGCTCCCGGGGTCCCCGCTTCTAGCTTGGGCCTGGCGCACAGCAGCGCCCAGACTGCAGGGGGACGCTTGAAACTTGCTGGAGGAGCCGGGGGGAAGGCAGCGCCCAGCGAGGCGGCCGGAGCGCGCGCCCACAGGTGGGTCCGGTCGGGCGCCGCGGGGCGGTAGTTTTCGGGTCGGCGGGCGAGGACGCCGGGTCCAGAATTCCAGGAAATGCACGATCCAGGCCGGCGGGCGGGGCGGGGGCTCCGGCGAGAGGGCGGGCCCCGGGAACTGCGGCGGGCGGGGCGGGAGGCGGGGCCCGGCCCCGTTAAGAAGAGCGTGGCCGGCCGCGGCCACCGCTGGCCCCAGGGAAAGCCGAGCGGCCACCTAGCCGGCAGAGACCCACCGAGCGGCGGCGGAGGGAGCAGCGCCGGGGCGCACAAGGGCACCATGGCCCAGACGCCCGCCTTCGACAAGCCCAAAGTGAGCGCGCGCGGGGGCTCTGGGGACGGGGGTCCAGCGCCTGGGCGGCCTGAGGGGCTTAGCGGGGCCCAGCCCCGGGCGTCCGAACCCTGGGAACGAACGGGGGCTCCTGCAGGCGCGTTCTTCCTTCGGCTTAGGCTGTGGCTTGCTTGCGGGCTAATCAGGGACAATGGGGCAGAGAAGGTCCAGAACCCGAAGGCCTCCAGAGTCTGCCTCTTCCCCTGACTTGACCCCTCTGGGTCTCAGTTTCACTGTCTGTCAAGTGGGCATCCTAGCACCGTTGAGCGCTGTGTGGGCCTGGGCAGGGGCTTGAGGTCTCTGAAGCTCAGCTGTATGATCAAGCCCGATGTCTACGCCGGATAGGCACCTAGTGCTGTGCCCGGCGCCTACTGAGTGCTCAGTGAATGGAAGTAGCTTTGTACGTCAACGTTATGGTGGTGAGCGCCAAGGAGCTCAGGTTTGTGGATGCGCCCCGGGGAAGAACCGTGAGCCCTGCCAGAAAGGGGAGGGAGGGGAGCAGAGCACCCCCCTTCCCCCGCGCGGGAAGAACAGGAGCTAGGTAGGCCCTGGGTTTGGGGCCCTAGCAGGGTTCACTCGAGGCCAAGCCATGGCCACTGGCCCCAGGGGAGAATCCACTTGTCTCCGCCCACCAGCTGTGGCGTCTTGGGACTGGTGGGGTCAGGGAGGGTCCGGACCCCCTTGGCCTGTCTCAGAGTCCGAGAGGAGGGACCCAGGAGTCTGCCAAGCAGGGTGAGTCAGCCAGTAGGGTGTGAGAGTGGTTGGGGGATGAGTCAGCTGCAATCAGCCTCAACTTACCCTTCTAAGAAATAGGTGTGAGTGGCGCAGCAGGTTGGCTCACGCCTGTAATCCCAGCACTTTGGGAGGCTGAGGCGGAAGGATCACTTGAGTCTAGGAATTTGAGACTAGCCTGGACAACATAACTAGACACCGTCTCTCCAAAAAATAAAAAAAAATTAGGGGAAGTGTGTGCGGCGGTTCACTCCCGTAGTCCCAACTACTCAGGAGGCTGAGACAGGAGGATCGCTTAAGCCCAAGAGGTCGAGGCTGCAGTGAGCTGTGATGGTGCCACTGCACTTCAGCCTGGGAGACAGAGCGAGACCCTGTCTCAAAAAAAAAAGAAAAAAGAAATAGGTGTGAATGATGATGACGGATATCACAAAAGTGCCGGTGAGAATCTAGTGAGTGTGCATATGTCAGTGTTAAGGGAGACAGGCTGTGGGGGGGAGAGCCCACCTACCTTCTGAGGAGGGTGAGGCCTGGCCCCCACTATTGATGCCCCCAGCCCAGGGAAAATGCTCAGCTACTCCCCGTCAGAAGCTGGTAACACTGAGGTGCTGTACAAGCCCTCTACCCCCACCCCTGCCTCCTTCACATCTTACTGGAGCCAGGGGGCCCATGATTGGTGCCTCTCCTTTGCAGTCTTTTTGTTAAATGCTCTGGGCTCCGTCTGCCCTTGGGCTGGGGACCCACTGTACTCTGATGTGAATCCTATGGCAGTAGCAAAGCTCCTTGATTGGCCGGGTGCGGTGGCTCATGCCTGTAATCCCAGCACTTTGGGAGGTGGAGGCGGGCGGATCATGAGGTCAGGAGATTGAGACCATCCTGGCTAACACGGTATAACCCCATCTCTACTAAAAATACAAAAAATTAGCTGGGCATGGTGGTGGGCGCCTGTAGTCCTAGCTACACAGGAGGCTGAGGCAGGAGAATGGCGTGAACCCGGGAGGCGGAGCTTGCAGTGAGCCGAGATCGCGCCACTGCACTCCAGCCTGGGTGACAGAGTGAGACTCCTTCTCAAAAAAAAAAAAAAAAGCTCCTTGATTGCGAATGTGTTGGGAGTTATGGATAGAAACAGCAGGGCCCACTTCTAGAGCACTTGTTGCAGACATCCATTGGATCCTTGCAGTTCTTCTGTAGCAGCCCATCAAGGGAGGGGCTCATATTATTATCCCCATTTTTTGGCCTTGCCCAGTCCTCCCATCTGATTCAAGCTGGCAGATCATTTTCCCTATTGGGACCTCAGTGTCCACACCTGGAGGATGGAACATCAGCTGCTTACGTGGGTGTCCCATGTCCTGAGTCCCAAGGCCACAAGGTGATGCTTGAGAGTGAAGGTAGAATGTTACCTGCCATGTGTTTAAGGTGTGACAAATCTTTTATGATTGTGAGGAGGAACTTGCCTGAGCTGGCAGGAGAAGTGGGAAGGAGTGTGAATCTCAGAGCCACTGTGACCAGAGCCAGCTCCCTGCCCTCTCATGGGTGGGACAGATGACAGTTATAATTATTAGCATTACTAGCTGCAGCTTATGGAGTGTTGATGTTTCTGTGCCAGGCACCATTCTAAACACATTATCTGCATTTTTCATTTAATTCAGGCACAGAAGGTTAACTAGGCCCAAGATCACACAGCTAGGAAATGTCCAATCTGGGGTTTGAGTCCAAGGGAGGCTGGCTTCGAAATCCCATGCCTCTAACCATCTTTCCTAAACTACCTCTGCAGAAGCCTTTGGGGATAGAGGTGCCAGTGCCCCAGGTGCAAACCTCCTGAGACAGGAGCCTTTGCTGTGTCCTTCAGCTTCTCATACCTGCCACCAGCTGAGGCCTGGGACCTGGTCAGCTAGAAGAAAGCAGAGCAGGGCAGCGCTTTTCAAACTGCACTCAAATGGCCTGACTTTTAATATTCACACTGTGATTCTGTGTGGGTCGGGGTGGGGCCTGCGATGCTGCACTGCTGACCAGCTCCCAGGAAATGCTAATGTCAACGATCCAGGAACACACTTTGCTTAGCAAGGCCCTAGGCAGCTGCCTTCTGTTGTGCGGGACCCCTATTGACTCCAATGGAGATAGCACCAGGTTCAAGAGGCTACCTTCTTTGGAAGAGGTAGCAAACAAGATATGGGGTTTTACTGGGGGCTTACACACAGGGAAGAGAGTCCAGTGGCGGCAGGCTGAGCAGAAGAACCGCAACCACTTGCAAATCATGCAGTTTATGTAGCATTTTCATTTAACACCTTCCCCAACCACCTCCACCTAGTAACCTTCATTTAACCCAGAACAAAGGGCCTCGGTCCCTATACCCCTGTGTGGTCAGTGTCCCGTGGGAATGGGGTGGGGCTTAGATGTTCCTCATAGATAAGGAATGGATCTCCAGGTTGCGCTCCTGGATTCCTTCACTCAGAACTCTGAACACACACTCAAGTGTGCCTGCCACACAGGGTCATTGTCAGGGGATGCCCAAGTCAAGTTTGCCCTGTCGGGTGTGCCTCCCATACCCCCACCTGCTTTCACTGAACATCTGCTGGGCACTGGAGGAAGTGGAAAGGGGGGTTGGAGGGGTGGCCCTTATCAGCCTATGTTCACAGGTGGCACCAGGCACTCAGGCATTCTGCATCCTGGAGGCCAGTGCTGATCACATGCCTGTTGTTATAATAATCATAACAATGGCTGTCCTTGAAGTAGTCCTGGGTACCAGGTGCCTTCAGTGACTCTTTTTTTTCTTTTTTGCCAGAATCTCACTCTGTTGCCCAAGCTGGAGTGCAGTGGCAAGATTTTGGGTCACTGCAAACTCTGCCTCCTGGGTTCATGCGATCCTCCTTCCTCAGCCTCCCGAGTAGCTGGGACTACAGGCGTGTGCCACAGAGTCTCACTCTGTTGCCCAGGCTGGAGTGCAGTGGCGTGATCCTGGCTCACTACAACCTCCACCTCCCGAGTTCAAGCCATTCTTCTGCCTCAGCCTCTGGAGTAGCTGGGATTACAGGCATCCACCACCACGCCCGGCTAATTTTTGTATTTTTAGTAGAGACACGGTTTCACCATGTTAACAAGCTGGTCTCGAACTCCTGATCTCAGGTGATCCTCCCACCTCGGCTTCCCAAAGTGCTGGGATTACAGGTGTGAGCCACTGTGCCCGGCCAGTAACTTTTATCTCACGGAATCCTCTGGACGACTTGACAAGGCATGGGTCTTCATCCCCATTTACAGGTGAAGAAACTGAAGCTTAGGGAGTAGAGGGACTTGCCAGGGCTACACAAAATCTGAGAGCCTTGAAGCTGTAGACTGGCGAGTGAACCGGTACAGGCTGGGACAGCAGTTTCTTTCTTTTTTTCTTTCTATTTTTTTTTTTTTTTTCAGACAGGGTTTCGCTCTTGTTGCCCAGGCTGGAGTGCAACAGCACAATCTTGGCTCACTGCAACCTCCGCCTCCCGGGTTCAAGTGATTCTTCTGCCTCAGCCTCCCAAGTAGCTGGAATTACAGGCATGCACCACCATGCCCGGCTAATTTTTTGTATTTTTAGTAGAGACGGGGTTTCTCCTTGTTGGCCAGGATGGTCTCGAACTCCCCACTTCAGGTGATCCGCCCACCTCGGCCTCCCAAAGTGCCGGGATTACAGGCATGAGCCACCGCACCCGGGCAAGGGACAGCAGTTTCTAAACTGTCCTTCTCTGATGCAGAGGGGAATTGGGGCTAAATCAGCAATGTGCCTTTTCTGTCTCATATTTGAATGTCTACTCTGCATGAGGCGCTGTCCTGCTTTGCATACAGTGACTCATTTAATGTTTATGTCAGCCCTCTGAGGAAGGTCCTGTCCTATTATTAACTTCACTTATTATGAGGAAACTGAGACTCAGAGAGGGGAGGGAACTTGCCAAAGGCACACAGTCGGCAAGCAGCAGAGCTAAACTTGAACCCAGATCTGCCTGCACTCAAGTAGAAGCTATTCATTGCTTTGCTCATTTGCCAATCCCACTTTATGCAAAAAAGGGGGGGCAGTGTGGGGGAAAGAGTTAGAATCAGGGTGGCAGTGTGGGCCAGTGCATAAGCCCCGGGCTTCAGATGTACTGGGATTGAATTCCTGCCTGCTGCTTAGCAGCTAGGGTACCTCAGGTAGACAACTCCTGAACCTCAGCTTCCCCCTCTGTAAAATGGGGTGACAAAACCAAGATCTTGGGGTTCTTGAGGAAACTGACATGCTGATTGGTTTTTGTACAGTGCCTGGCTGGTAACAGCAGGCCCTCAGGGGTGCGTTTCCTTCCTGGGGACTGGAGTGGGGGTTGCAGTAGACTCTGGGAGGCCTCTCCAGCTGCGGAATCTCCCTTATCCCTCCTCCTTTTTGTCTTCCTGACACAAAACCCACCAGCTGCACTTCTTTGGGCTTGCAGTGGCTTTCAGTTACCAGAACCACCTGTTAAAACAAAAATGTCCCTAGGAAGAGCCTGCCTTACCCATTTTGACTCACATGGCAGTTGGTGGGGGAGGGGAACAAAGGAGACTGAGTTTCATCGAAGCCTTTTGCTTCAGAGGAGGAAGGGAGGATCAGAGACAGGAAGTGGTCTGTGGTCACACAGGGAGGCAGGGGAGGCCAGGCAGCTTCCCAATCCTGCATTCAACCTCAGGGTGGGCTTGGCCTGGGTGGCTGGGGGCCCTGTGATCCAAGAGAGACTTGTCCACCTGCTCAGGTGTCTTGAAGGGGTCCCTATGGTACCCCCTGGGGTGGGGCAAGGTAGTAGGACCATGGTCTGGCTGGGGTGGTGGAGAAAAGCAGGCTGTGGGGGCAGAGTGAGGTTGGAATCTGTATTTACCCAAGATGTTGGGGGTAGGCTTGCCCTCAGCCCTTAGTGTTCTCAGGCCCCAGAGCAGTTGTTGGGGATAACCTCTGCACTCCTAGTGACCAGGGAGCTAGAATAGCAAGGAATTTGAACTTGGACACCAGCTGGGGTCAGGCTGTCTGTGTCTGAGTCCTGATTTCCCACTTTCCAGCTAGAGGAGCTTAAATGAGTCATTTACCTTCATGGTGCCTCAGTTTCCCCTCTCTAAAATGAGAATTATACCCATACCCACCTCTCAAACACCAAGTGCAGGCCTGGCTCAGAACAGGTGCTGCAGCAATAGCTGCCATTGGTCAGCATCATCATCATAGTTGGTAATGGTCCTGCTTAGATTTTTGAGACAGAGTCTCACTCTGTTGCCCAGGCTGGAGTGCAGTGGTGCAATCTTGGCTCACTACAACCTCTGCCTCCCGGGTTCAAGCGATTCTTCTGCCTCAGTCTCCCAAGTAGTTGGGATTACAGGTGTGCGCCACCATGCCTGGCTAATTTTTGTGTTTTTAGTAGAGACAGGGTTTCACCATGTTGGCCATAACAATGGTTGTCCTTGAAGTAGTCCTGGGTACCAGGTGCCTTCAGTGACTTTTTTTTTTTTTTTTTTTTTTTTGAGCTGGAGTCTAACTCTGTCGCCGAAGCTGGAGTGCAGTGGCAAGATTTTGGCTCACTGCAACCTCTGCCTCCTGGGTTCATGCGATCCTCCTGCCTCAGCCTCCCGAGTAGCTGGGACTTGGGATCCACTTGCCCTTGCTGGTCTTCCCATCCACCTCTGTGAAGAGGAGGTCTCAAACTCCTGGCCTCAAGTGATCCACCCGCCTCAGCCTCCCAAAGTGCTGGGATTTCAAGAGTGAGCCACCGCACCTGGCCCCTGTTTAGATGTTAGCATCAGTCACCCAGCACCTTGCTATGTGGCATGAAGGGAGCATGCTGCTCTTAAGACCTCTGGGTTTAGAGTCAAATAGCTTCCTGGCTGTGGTGTGCATTAGACTTTCTAACTCAAGGTCCTCCCACTCTCTGAGCCTCAGTCTTGTTGCCTTTAAAACGAGTTTAAGGGTACTGAGTCCCTGTGCTGTGGCTCCACAGGAATTTCCCCAGGTAGAAGACACACCTTGCCTTCTGTGAAACCTCTGAGTAGCAGAGCTGTCAGGCCCCGTCAGCAGGAGACACTGTGGGGACTGCTCAGTCCCTTCCACTGTGTACCTCGGAGCTGGCGGAGCCTAGATGAGGCTGAGCATAGAGGGCTTCCTGAAGGAAGTGGAGCTGAAACAGTTTATCAGCCCAGGGCTGCTCTGTCTCCTGGCCTCACACTAAAAGTCAGCTGAGAGGCCATAGTGGCATAAGTCACTGACTCTGGCACTGCCCAGCTCATCACCAAAAGCAGGGCTAGGGAGGGAGGGGACATTCGGCTGGCGGTGGGCACCTGTGGCTCATCTGGGTTCTGGCCACGGTGCTCAGGTTCTGTGAGCTGACCAGGCAGCCCTGGCTCCTCTGCCCCCGTGTGGGTTCTGCCAGGTCCCACGGGGGCAGGTCAGCCCTTTCCTTGTTGCAGGGAGAGCACCCAGCATTGCTGACATGGGACAGGGAGACAAGGAAATAACGGTGTGGTCATTGAACACATAGAGAGCACTAGGTGCTGTGCGAGGTGCTGAGGACATGACATGATGACACAGACAAGGTCCCCCCTCTCAGCAAACAGCTGAGGGAGACAGACATGTTACATACATGAACCCGAAAAGTCAGATGAAAACAAAACAGAGTGATGCGTTTGGGAGGCAAACCCAACTGCCGGAGGGTGAGCAGGGCCGTCTACCTCCAAGGCAAACCCAGTCAGATTAGTTGTCCCCAAGGCTTGCCAGGGAGAACTAATCTGACTGGGTTTGCCTTGGAGGTAGATGGCCCTGCTCGCCCTCCAGCAGTTGGGAACATGGAAACATGAGTCAGATCTGGGAGTATCTGGCCCAGGAGTCCAAGACCTGGGTCCTTATGGTAGCTCTGCCACCGACACACTGAGTGACCTTGGGTAAGTGAACCCACCACCCTGGACCTCTCTGGCACGCATCTCTTGAGAGCAGGCACTTAGTGCATTTCCCGAGGGCCTCCACGGTGCCTGGCACATAGTGGGGCTTAGTAAATATTTGTTGGTAACTGAGGATGCTTCCTGTTCACATCAGCGCTGGGAGGATTTCCTGCTGTTCGGACAGATGCTGGGCTGCTTGTGAGTCAGCCTTGCAGAGAGCAAAGGCAGTGGGAAGGGGCGTGAGATTCCCCTCTGGAAAGGTCAGGAGGCCAGGCACGGTCTCGACATGAGTGCCAGGGAGGGGGTGTGGCCTGTGGGCAGGGCTTGGGCTGAGGCAGAGGGACTTGAGTTCCACCCTAGCTCTACCACCATCAATTTGTGTAACTCTGGGAAGGCCACTGAACTTCTCCGGGCTTAGCCTGGCAAGGCCATTTCCCCATCTGTAACATGGGCCGATAGGTATATTGCCTAGGGATTAAGATTAAATGAGATAAAGGGTCTGAAAACAGTAGGTAGCTGCTTTATCATTATTATTATTTCTGTATTATTGATGTCTGAGGCTAGGCCCACAGAGGCAGTAGAGTGGTTAAGAGCTCAAGAACAGACTAGGGTTCAAATTCCGACTCCATCACTGACTGTTTTGGGGTACTTCTTTGAACCTCAGTTTCTTCATCAGTAAAATGGGAGTGAAGTCTCTACCTTGCTGATTGTAAGGATGAAATAAGATAATGCATATAGATGGTCTAGCACATAGTAGATACTCAAAAGTTCGAGGCTACTGCTGACCCTTTTCCCTGAAAGGGAACAGGAGAGCAGGGTCCCCACCCCATTGTCATTGTCATCTGGGATAGGCTGATAGACTTCCCATGGTGTGTTGCAGTTTTCTAGAAAATTCAGGAGGAGGCCTGCCTGAGCTTTAGCCACCTGTGGAGGTGGCTGCCTGCCTCTGCTCCACACCTGAAACGCGTCTGGGCCTCTTCTCAGGCAACCGTTAGAAGGGATAAGTGCTACTGGTCATGGTGGGCAGCTGGCTCTGCTTTCCCCCTTCCCAGAGGCGCTCCTGCCTCCTGCCTGGCTCCCTGAACCCCTAGCTTCTGCACCCCGGCACTGTCTGGCTCCTGCTCCACTGAGCACCCACTGTCTCTGACGCTGCCTTAAGTACTTCCCGCATGTTATTCAAAGCCCAATCAGATCTTCCCTCCCGCAGTAGCTGGTCTTCGGTTCTGGCTTCCTGCCATCCTGTGCTCCACACAGCAGCCGGGAAAGGTTTTTTTAAAGGGGACGCTCCGATTTAACACACTTGGGTGGAAAACCCTTTGCTTCGGCCTCTGCAGTCTCCCTGCCCCCTCTCCACTTTGCCCTGGCCTCATTTCTCACCACTAACTTCACTCTGCACTCTCGCCAACTCCCCGCCTGCTTCCTGATTCGGACACTAAGCACACGCAGCTCCCCTGTCTGGAGCCATTCTCCCTCTCCTTCTTTCTTCTCCCTGGTAAACTCCCCCTTTAAGTGATCTTTTCCCAACACACTTTCTAAATTGCCCCCACCCCGGTGTGATTTTTCTTTATCTCATAGCACTTGGCTCTGCTTCTTATCACAGTTTGCAAGGCTGAGTTCAGAAAGGTGTGTTTGCTCATTCTCAGGTAGGAGAGGCTACCTTGTGCTGCTGCGGTAACAAACAGCCCCCAGGTCTGAGGGGTCTGCAGAGACCCAGGTTGACCTCATACTGCTTGTCCCTCCAGGGCCTCCAGTGAGGTTTCGGCTCCTTGGATCACTCAGGGCCCCAGGCAGATGGGAAGAGTCCACTCTGAACATTGCCAATTGTTGTGCCAGAGTAAAGCAGAGCTGGGAGGTGGGCTCTTGAATTGGCATTTAAATACTTTTGCCAGGCAGGGTAAGGCAGCTCATGCCTGTAATCCTAACACTTTGGGAAGCCTAGGTGGGTGGATCACCTGAGGTCAGGAGTTCAAAACCAGCCTGGCCAACATGGTGAAACCCTGTCTCTACTAAAAGTACAAAAATCAGCCGGGCATGGTGGCGGGCGTCTGTAATCCCAGCTTCTTGGGAGGCTGAGGCACGAGAATCCCTTGAACCTGGGAGGCAGAGGCTGCGATGAGCTATCTTGCCACTGCACTCCAGCCTGGGCAACAGAGCCAGACTCCATCTCAAAAAAAAAAAAAAAAAAAAAAAAAAAACAAATAAATAAATACTTTAGCCAGAAGTAGCCATGCAGACCTCCCCCCACCAGTCCCACCCACAAGGGCACGTGATTGCTGCCCCCATTCACTACCTGATCCTCCTGTTCTCAGGGGCTCCAAGACCAGGCCTGGTTTGACCTTCTGACTTTCTGACTTCCTCCTACCTTCCCAGTAACCTCATGCAACTCCTTTCACTCAGCCTTAATCATCCCCATGGGTGTTTAAACTTGCCCAAGACATTCCCCTTTGAAAAAGCCTGCCATTCTCTTGACCCACATGCACGTCCTGCCCCCTCCAAGGCTGCTAGTTCCTTTAGGGACAAAATTGTGAAAGAGTAGTCTAAACCTTCTTCCTCTTCCTACCTCCACTTCTTTCTTACCTTATTCCCACGTGGATACTACCCTCACTCGGGCCTCTAGAACAGTTCCTCTAGGGCAGTGGTTCCCAATCTTGACTACATGTTTTTTTAAAAAAATCCTCCACCTGGGCCTGCCACCAGGGATTTTTCTTTAATTGACCTCAGATGGGGTTGAGGCCTTGGGAACTGGCCAGAACTTCCCGTGCCCCTAACTTGCAGCTGGGATTGAGAACTACTCCTCTGAAGCCCCCAGTGCCTGCGCTTTTAGCCCGACGGACATGTTTCTGCCCTTCCATCCTGTGATCTCCGGCAGGGCCTGACCATGTGAGTTTCCTGTGGCTGCCGTGACAAGTTGCCACACCCCACGTGGCTTCAACCAACAGAAACGTGTGCCCTGGCAGTTCTGGGGGCCAGAAGTCCAACATCAAGATATCATCGGAGCCACATGCCCACTGAAGGCTCACGGGGGAATCCATTCCTTGCCTCTTCTGGCTGCTTGTGGCTCCAGGCATTCCTTGGCTTGTGGCCGCATCATTCCAGTCTCTGCCTCTGAGGTCACGTTGCTGCTTCCTCTTGTGTGTGTTTCTTTTAAAACTCTGCTTCTGTCTTATAAGGATACATGTGATTGCATCTAGGGCCCAACCAGATAATCCAGGATAAACTCTTCCTGTCAAGACATTTAATAATCACACTTTGCCATATAAGGTAATTTTTTTTTTTTTTTTTTGAGGTGGAGTTTTGCATTTTCACCCAGGCTGGAGTGAAGTGATGCAATCTCGGCTCACTGGAATCTCCGCCCCCCAGGTTCAAGCAATTCTCCTGCCTCAGCCTCCCGAGTAGCTGGGATTATAGGTACCTGCCACCACGCCCAGCTAACTTTTGTATTTTTAGTAGACACGGAGTTTCGCCGTGTTGGCCAGGCTGGTCTCGAACTCCTGACCTCAGGTGATCCACCCGCCATAAGGTAATATATTTTTTTTGAGAGGGAGTCTTGCTCTGTTGCCCAGGCTGGAGTGCCAGTGGCTCAATCTCAGCTCACCGCAACCTCCGCCTCCCAGGTTCAAATGATTCTCCTACCTCAGCCTCCTGAGTAGCTGGGACTACAGATGCATGCCACCATGCCTGGCTGATTTTTGTATTTTTAATAGAGAGGGGATTTCACCATGTTGGCCGGGCTGGTGTTGAACTCCTAACCTCAAGTGATCCACCCACCTCAGCCTCCCAAAGTGTTGGGATTACAGGCATGAGCCACCGCGCCCAACCCATATAAGGTAATATTTACAGGTTCTGGGGATTAGGATTAGCATGTAGACAGCTTTGTGGGGGCCACCATTCAACTCACTATGCTAACCCTGTGAACCGTTGCTCGCTCCTCCTTGACATCTGATGGCCCGGCCTTCTGCATACCACACACCCTCCCAACCTCTCTGGCCACGGTTCTGTAGGCTCAGCCTCCTCCGTAAGGCCACTAAGTGCTTGTGCTGGTCAAAGCTTCATCCTAGCCTTTTCCTTACCTCCCTTGATGTTCTCTCCCTAGGTGAGCTCCTTCAAGCCCACAGCTTCTGCGCTCACCCACACTCCTACCTACATTCCCAGCTTGGGCTTCTCAGGCCAGCTCTAGACCCTTGTATCCCACTGGCTTCTTCCACTTACCTTTGGATATCTCAAAGCCATCTCCAGTTGGCTGGGCACGGTGGTTCACACCTGTAACCCCAGCACTTTGGGAGGCCGAGGTGGGCAGATCACTTGAGGTCAGGAGTTCAAGACCAGCCTGGCCAATATGGTGAAACCCCATCTCTACTAAAAATACAAAAATTAGCTGGGCATGGTGGTGGGTGCCTATAGTCCCAACTACTCAGGAGGCTGAGGCAGGAGAATCGCTTGAACCAGGAGGTGGAGGTTGCCGTGAGCCGAGCTGGAGCCACTGCACTCCAGCCTGGGCAACAGAGCGAAACTCCATCTTAAAAAGACAAAAAACAAAAGGCGTCTCTAGTTTAACATAACTAAGACCAAACCAATCATGCCTCCCTCCCCCTCATCCTCCCTCCTGGAGGGAGCTCCAGGACTTGGTCTTCTCTTCCAGAGTTCTCTGTCTCAAACTGCGGGAATCACTCCCCACCCAGGCCTAACCTGAAGTGTGAGCCTTGGCATCTCTTTCTATCCACCTGTTTTTCCTCTATGCACCTCACAACCCTGGTCCAAGCCACCGTCATCTTTCAAATGGCTGCAGTAGCCTCTAACTGGCCTTGGGTGAGCCATCCTCTTTCTCTAACCAGCTGCCAGCCCTGCAATGGCTTCTGTGTGCTTTCCAGATAAAGCCTGACTCCTCGTGGCCCGCACAGCCCTGCCTGGGTGGTCCTATCCTGCAGCCTCTCCAGTACCATGAACCCTCCCTTCTCTGAACCTCTATTTAATCCCTTTCATACACCTCGTTTTCTCCTGCCATAGGGCCTTCCACTTGCTGTTCCTTCTGCCTGGATTTTTCTTCCTGCCTCCCTCCGCACCCCTGCCTTGCATTGTGGGTTCCTCTCTATCCTCTAGCTTTTCGCTCAGGCTCATTTTTGGCCCTCTAGATGTGTTCACTTCTCTTGTTTGTTACCCTCTGTCATAGGACTGTGTTTGTACTTCCCAAGGAGTCATCTTGGTTTGTGACTGTACATTTTCCCATGTGACATTTGCTTAATGCCTCTCCCACTCTGGGGCCTGTAAAAGCTCCAGGAACAGGACTTGGACCCTTCTGTTTAACTCTACAATCCAGCATCCAGCAGGAGCACAGGCCTTCAATGACTTTTATTTTATTTTTATTTTTTATTTTTGAGATGGAGTTTCGCTCTTGTTGCCCAGGCTGGAGTGCAGTGGCGTAATCTCGGCTCACTGCAGCCTCTGCCTCCCAGGTTCAGCTGATTCTCCTGTCTCAGCCTCCCAAGTAGCTGGGATTATACGTGTGCGCCACCACGCCCAGCTAATTTTTGTATTTTTAGTAGAGATGGGGTTTTGCCATGTTGGCCAGGCTGGTCTCAAACTCCTGGCCTCAGGTGATCCACCCACTTCAGCCTCCCAAAGTGGTTGGATTACAGGCATGAGCCCCCATACCCAGCCTTCATTGACTTTTAGTTGACAACTATTTAGCATTTGCTATGTGCCAAGAACTCCTTGCGTACTAATGCAGTTAACCCTCACAAAGCCTAGAAGGAAGGACTGTCATTCTCCCCATTTAACAGATGAGGATGCCGAGGCACAGGAAGTGAAGTGACTTTCTCAGGGTCAAGCAGGGAGTGAGTGGAGGAGCCGAGATTCCAGCTCTAACCACATGATGCTCTATACAGTGCGACTCCGGCTTTCTGGCTGGGCCCTCGCCATAGCCCTGTGAGGGTTAAGGATAGAAAACAGAGGCTCAGAGAGGTGAGGTCCCTTGCCTGAGGTCACACAGCTGGTTGGCCGTTCCCTGGGCTATAAGCTTCAGTATTCCCAATGCTGAGCATAGTTTGAGAACCCGAGAAACAAACATTTGGCTGGGTGGGAACGGAACTCATTTTGTCAGGGAATTCAACAACTAAGTTGGCCCTGAGACTAGGTGTGAAGACTGCTCTGTCCCTTGCCAGCTGGATGACCTCAGGAGAGATCTGATGACTCTGAGGTCCTGCTGATAGGACCTCTGGTGTCTCTGTTCCCTGCTGGCCTCCCATGGGCCTGGGTTGGGTTTCCTCTGCAGGAGGCAGCTCATGTATGTGCTCCTAGACGCCCTTGGGCCAGCAGCTCCTTGGCTGTTCCTCCCTGAGCCAGGGCAGCCAACTTTCTTATCCAGCTCTCCATTCTCCCCACCCCAGCATGAGATGTCAGCTGAGAGTTTTCTGGATCTCCCCTGGCTGGGGGGAAAGCTCCCATCATTTGGAACAGGAACAGCAGGAACAGCAAAGTCCCTTTCCCCACCGTCTCCCACTGCCTGCTGTGCTTCTCCTAACAGCTCCTGGTAAACACCCTGACTGAGCGGCAGGGGCTGTTTCCTTTGGGCTATCCATGTCCACCTACACTTCCCTTTTTAATCCTTACAATTTCTCTTGGACGGGGGGCATAATATTCCATTGTTTTTCAGTTAAGGAAACTGAGGCTCAGAGAGGTCAAGTGTCTTGTCTGAGGTCACACAGCAGAACTGGGAGTCAAGCCAGATGGGCTGCCTCCAAGGACCCTACCCTTAAACTCTAGAGTACTAGAAAGATCTTCTGTTGCCTAATATTGATTCCTGACAGGCTATGCTTGAGTAGCATCTGCTTTTGAAAATGGAGCCTGGGTCGGTTGTGGTGGCACATACCTGTAATCCCAGCACCTTGGGAGGCTGAGGTGGGTGGATCACCTGAGGTCAGGAGTTCAAGACTAGCCTGAGCAACATGGTGAAACCCCGTTTCTACTAAAAATACAAAAATTAGCTGGGCGTGGTGGCACCTGCCTATAGTCCCAGCTACTCGGGAGGCTGAGGCACAAGAATTGCTTGAACCCAGGAGGTGGAGGTTGCAGTGAGCGGAGATGGCGTCACTGCACTCCAGCCTGGGAGACAGAGCAAGACTCCATCCGTCTCAAAAAAAGAAAACGAAAATGGATCCTGAATTTTGAAATATGCTGTGGCTCTTCCCTAGTTTGGGACATCTGGGTCAATCCCTTTTGTTAAAGTAGTTTATTTAGTTGGCCGAGAGCAGGAGCTGCCTACGTGACCTGGAGCACAAGCTTTGGAATTGGGCTTGGGTTAGAATTCCGCCTCTGCCACTCACTAGCTGCGATTAAGAACAAAGATACTGGGTTGGGCTCCTGCCTCTATTACTTGCAATCTGTGTGGCCTTGGATGAGATATTTAACCCCTCCGAACCTCAGTGTCCTCAATTGTGAAAGAGATCGAGATAACAGCTGAACTCATATCCCAGGAGCGGATTAAACGAGACAGTGCAGTACAGGGTTTACCAAAGTGTATGGGGTCAGCAGCCAGCCAGTAAAATGCTGGCTAATGGTTATCATGATTAATGTTAACATTAAGCTCTGAAAGGTCCTTCGCGAACTCATACGTATTTGTTCTCTCTCTCCCTTTCTCTCTCTCTTCACCCTGCCCCCTTGCAGGTAGAACTGCATGTCCACCTAGACGGAGCCATCAAGCCTGAAACCATCTTATACTATGGCAGGTAAGTCCATAGAGAAGAGCCCTCTTTCCCTGGGATTTGAGTGGGGTCCACAGCTCCACCCAGAGGCCCCTGGGGAATTCCAGGGTCACTGTTCCTTCCTGTCTCCCTGTGGGAATCAAGCCAGCTCCAGGCCAGAAGTGGGGCTGTGGGGACATGGAGGTCTCAGCACTGAGCTGGAGACCTGCAGACCAACTCCTGAGTTTTCTGGGCCTCTGAGTCTTGTCCTCCTGGTGTCAGATGAGCCAGGCCTGAGCCTGCTGTCCCCACCCACCCACATACATGCATGAAGGTAGTTCCCAGGGCTGAATTAGTCTTTTCTTTTTTTCTTTTGAGATAGAGTCTTGCTCTGTCGCCCAGGCTGGAGTGCAGTGGCACAATCTCGGTTCACTGCAACCTCCACCTCCTGGGTTCAAGCGATTCTCCTGCCTTAGCCTCCTGAGTAGCTGGGATTACAAGCACATGCCACCACGTCCAGCTAATTTTTGTATTTTTAGCAGAGACGGGGTTTCACCATGTTGGCCAGGCTGGTCTCGAACTCCTGACCTCAAGTGATCCACCTAGCTTGGCCTCCCACAGTGCTGGGATTACAGGCATAAGCCACTGTGCCCGGCTCCTGTCTTTTGACTTAACTGAGAGCCTATAGCAGGTGATGTGCCCACATGAGATGCCAGTACCATTTCTTGAGCATCTCCTAGAGCTGGGCTGGGCTTTATCAGCTCATTGGATTCCTCCACGCTTGGAAGAGGAGGATATGCTCTCTGCATTTTACTGAGGAGGGAATGGGCTTGGACAAGACAGTTGTCCAAGGTCACACAAATTAATAGCAGATCAAGAGTTGAACCCAAGGCTGTCTGACCCCTAAGGCTTTACTACATCATCAGGGTCATAACCTGCTAAGAGGCACGGAAAAGTGGCTCCCCCACTCTGGGCCTAAATCTCTGCATCTTCCAAGAGAGAACACACTTCCTGCCTCAGCTCTCAGAGATGCTAGGGGGCCAGAGGGTCCCCTTGTTCCCCAGCAAGGAAGGTTCTTCCCTGCCTACCCAGACCTCAAGGGCTCACAGCAGCTCCTCTCTTAGGACCAGCATTTAAGGGCAGGGACTTTGAAGGCCAGTGGATCTGGATTCAAATCTGGACATACTATCTCCCATCTGCGAACTTGGTCTCTATCAACTGAGGTTAAGAACAAGCCCTCCCTAGAGAGATGACCTAGGAGATAGGGGCTCCTTGTCTGCCCAGCCCTGCCCCAGCAGACCTGTGTTCCTCGGATGTTTGTACAACACTCATTTTGTCTGGAGCTGAAAGAACTCAGCCTCTCCCTCACAGTCTTGAAATTCAGCTCGGGACCCAAATTTGAACATTTCTGCTCCATAAGCCAGAATCCTGTTATTTAGAGGCCTGCCCTCATGGAGAGAATGAGGGATCCCTGAGGGGTTGCCCCCAACTCTCGGGAGCATCTCCACCAACTCCCTGAGAGATTTCTGGTAAGTCCACTATTCTCCATCTTTTCGCACTTCCAGGGACGTTTTTCTGCCCCAGGAAGCTGCCATTGATTTAATTCCTATTTAACTGCAAGGCATAAGCACATTAGCATTTCCTGTGTGCCAAACACTTCTGTAAGTGCTTTACCCGGGTTAAGTTATTGAATCCCCACAACAATTTGTAAGATAGAAACTCTATTGCCGTCATTTACAGATGAGGAGACTGAGCCGTGGTAGGTGGAGTCAGGTGCCCAGTAAGCACAGGGCGGAGGTTTGAACCCAGATAGTCTGCCCCCGAGTCCATGGCCCTGGCCATTACCCCCTGTCAGTTAGAGGTTTTGGTGAAGTGATGCATGTAAAATGCTTAGTTCAGGGCCTAGCACACATTAATGTGCCCCATAAATGTCACTTAATGATAATATTCTTATTAATTAGAGCTTATATCTCTAAGTGTGGTGAAACCTCTTGGCTTATCTCTACCTGGCCTTTGCCCATGTCAAGCCACCAACTTGCCACAACGCCCCTAATGAGGTCGTTCAGTGGGGCACCAAGATGAGATCAAACCCAGGCACTCATTAAGGGGTCACGGAGGGCTCATCAGCTGCAGTCAGGGGCTGGGAGTGCCGGGTGGGGCCAAGAGAAAGGGGAAAGGAGCCGCCGGGAGGGGCACTGGTCTGATCGTCCATTCCTTACACCACCTCTGGACCTTGGAGATGGCGTGCGGCAGGTGCCAGCTGGAGCTTTGCCTGAAGTCAGCAGGCAGGGGACTGGGGAGTTTGTCACACTCAGCTATGGGTGTCTGTAAATGCACACAAATATGGGCTAAGAATGGAAGGAGGAGGGGAGCCCCTGGCCTGAGCCCCACTAGGCCCAATTCGTGGCTCCTTTTCCAGCTCTGGGACACAGGCCTGCCTCATTAACTGTCCTCACCCATTTCTCCTTCTTCCAGTTCCCAGGGTTCTGGCCTTTTCAGGGCCCTCTCCAACCTCTTTCTCAGTCTTGTTTATAACCCTGTCAGCCATTTCTACAGAGATTCTGAACCTGGCTGGTCTTTCCTCCGATCACTGCCCTGGTCTGGGCCACCACTGCCCCTCCCTGGTGCTGTGGCCTCCTGATTGGTCTCAGCCATCTACTCTGGCCTTCCTCTTTATGGGCCCTGTAGTGCTGTAGTTGGAGCAACAGCCTTAACCCATGGTCTTCCCAGCTCATTCCCCAGCTTCCCCATCTCATTCAGGGTCAAAGCCAAAGTCCACACATGGGCCTTAAAGTTCTGCAAAGCCTGCATTGCCTCTCTGACCTCTCTAAGGCTCCTTGCTTAGTCCACACTGGATGTTTTTCAAACATGCCAGACCTAGGAAACAAAGAAAGGCTGGGTTACTTGCCCAAGGTCACACAGCGTTTAAATCACAGAGCTGGGATTCAAACCCAGACCACTAGGCTTCAGAGTCTGCTCTTATGACACACAAAGTTTCATTTCTTCCTCTGTGCACCCCTTCATGGAAAATATTATCATGTTTTACTGACAAGGGCACCAAGGGCCTTAGAGGGGAGAGCTCCTGCCTGGGATGATGTGGTAAATAGGGGTGGCAGATGGACTTGACCTGCAACCCCTGAGCTCATCCTCCCTCCCTCCCTGGGCTCCTGAGGCAGGACTTCTTGGTGGGCCTGAGGTGGGGCTGAGGTGGGCTGTGTTGCCCACCAAGGCCGGAAGAGGACCAGACAGTGCCCCAGCACAGCAGCTGTGGCTGACCACGGAGTAGGGATCATCTAAGAACATACCGTGCATGGTGGCTCAAGCCTGTAATCCCAGCACTTTGGGAGGCCGAGGTGGGTGGATCACCTGAGGTCAGGAGTTCAAGACCAGCGTGGCCAACATGGGGAAACCCTGTGTCTACTAAACACACAAAAAATTAGCCAGGCGTGGTGGTGCGCACCTATAATCCCAGCTACTTGAGAGGCTGAGGCAGGAGAATCGCTTGAACCAGGGAGGTGGAGGTTGCAGTGAGTCGAGGTCATGCCATTGCACTCTAGCCCGGGCAACAAGAGCAAGACTCCGTCGCAAAAAAACAAAACAAAAGAAAAAACAGAGTGTGGCCCTATGAGGAGCCTTGGCTTGTGTGGGTGGCCAGGGACAGCAAGAGGTGCCAGGTGCCCTAAGAACAGCTCTTTCCTGCTTCAACTTTGGGCTCCAGATGGGTGCTTTCCAGCTCAGTCTGAGCAGCTTCTGGAAGCCGTGTCCCGTGGGAGACACTGGGAGTCCCCTATGCTCTTTGTCTCCTGTCGGGCCCCCACATTAGCTCTCTGGCCCCAGCTCTGGCTTCCCTCCAATTTGTTTCCCACGCAGCAGCCAGAGGAGCTTTTAAAAAGGTAAATTATTTCATGCTAGTCCCCTGCTTGAAATCCTACAGTGCCTTCCCAGTGCTTTCAGCCAAAGCCCCAGTCCCTTCCTAAGCCCAGCCTGGCCCTGCCCTCCCTGATGCATCATCTACACAAATGCCTGCTCTCTGACCTCCAGCCACCCTGCGCTTCCAATGCCCACTGCTTCCTGCCTGCAGCTTTAGTACAGACCCCTCCCCTGCCCAGAACTGCCCCCGCCCCAAGGCTTCTGCTGAAATGTCACCTCCTCAGAGAGGCCTTGCCTGGCTGCTCTGTCTCAACTGTGTGTTGAAAAGGTCCTTCTTGATGGCTGTTGAGGAGGGAGGCTGGAGAAGAAGAATCGAAGAGGAGAAATAGAAAGCAAAATAATTTGTTCTTGGGGACCGGCTGCTGCTGGGCACGGGGAAGTGCCTGTCTCTGGTGTGGGCAGCTGGGTAGATGGAGGAGTCATATTTGGAAATGTGGAACCCAGGAAGGGAGTGATCTAGAGGAAGGGGAAAGGTGGCACGAGATGCCTGCCTCTCAACAGGGAGCCAGACACATGGGTCTGTCTTGGTCACCGCTATCTGCCCAGTGCCCAGCACATCACAGGCCCTCAGTGGTGGTGTGTGGGCCTAGAGAATTAGAAGCTGTGGACCTCTGGATCCTGAGCTGAAAACCACCAAAGGAGATGAGTTGGCCTGGCCAGGTGTGTAAAAGGCAGAGTCTGAGAGAACGACCAGAGGGCAGAGCCCCCGCAGGTGAAGTCCTGGGGGCTGAAGGGAGACCATTAGGAGAATCGCACATGGCTGGTGCAGCAGGTCCCAGGCAAATGTGGCCACTGGGTTTGGCAATATGGGAGCCAGAGCCCTAGCGTCATCTCCCTGCCTTCTACCCAGCAGTTCCCAGAGTGATATCCCGAACAGTGTTTGACAACTGGTACAGGCTCTTCAGGGGCCACAGTTACTGGGCAAGGCCTTGTGAGGGTGACTATGGGGCAGCTGGCCAGCAGTGGGAGGGGAAGCAGTCTCAGGGGAACCCGAGGCACTGAGCTCCGACCTCCAGGTGCCAGTGCCGCACCAGGGCACCGTTCCCCTGCAGGCTCTTACAGGGATTAGGGGCTGGTAAGGAGCAGTGATTAGGGGCTGACTAGCAGGCTGGTGGGTACCAGCGTGACCCCTTGGTGGTACCCTCTGGGCACTCATGGGGACTGGGGCTAACAGATGGGGAAGGGAGCACATTCAGGGGGCTTAGGAAACATATTTATGTAGGGAAACATTTTAATATTTTAATAACAGAAGCTATTAAAGGACTTACAAACTTACTTACAAACACTAAAACACTATTTGGTCAAACTTCTGTTTCTTTGGCAATTTCCTCCATTTTTCTTTTCTTTCTTTTTTTTTTTTTTTTTTTTTTTTTTTTGAGACAGGGTCTCGCTCTGTCACCCAAGCTGGAGTGCAGTGGTACAATCTTGGCCCACAGTAGCCTTGACTTCCAGGCTCAGGTGGTCCTCCCACCTTAGCCTCCCAAGTAGCTGGGACTACAGGCGCATGCCACCACGCCTGGTGAATTTTTGTTTTGAAGGGGTTTCACCGTGTTGCCCAGGCTGGTCTCAAACTCCTGGGCTTAAGTGATCCGCCAGCCTTGGCTTCCCAAAGTACTGTGATTACAGGTGTGAGCCACTGCACCCGGCCTCCTATTTTTCTGTTCCTGCTTTGTGGATAATTGGATGCTTGGACCTCCTGACTTAATCTTCTAATTTCCTTAACTGTTTACTCCTATTTTTCATCATCTTGTCTTTTTGTTCTACTTTGTGGAGGATTTCTTCACTTTTAGCTTCCAGTTCTTTTCCTGCATGGTGACGGTTGCTGCCGCATTCTCTTGTAAATTTCCGAGGGCTCGTTCTTGGGTTCTGAATGTTCCCTCGTTTCAAGGATGTTGTGTCTTCTCATCTCTTTGAGGATATTCATGTCTTTTTTGTTTTGGTTCTTAGGTTTTCATCTGTTCTCTGCACTGTTTCCTCGGAGTGCTTTTGTCTGTTCTCTTGTTTTGTCCCTCATGTTAGAAGCATTTCTTTCTTATTTTTTTTTTGAGACAGAGTCTTGCTCTGTCGCCAGGCTAGAGTGCAGTAGCATGATCTCAGCTCACCACAACCTCTGACTCCCTGGTTCAAGCGATTCTTCTGCCTCAGCCTCCCGAGTAGCTGGGATTACAGGCACACCACCATGCCCAACTAATTTTTGTATGTTTAGTAGAGACAGGGATTCACCATGTTGGCCAGGATGATCTCAATCTCCTGACCTCATGATCCTCCCGCCTCGGCCTCCCAAAGTGCTGGGATTACAGGCGTGAGCCACCATGCCCAGCCTAGAAGCATTTCTTAATGTCTGGTGTTCTCTGGCTGTCCCTTTTAGCTTCAAAAAAAGGGGGAAACTGAGGCTCGAGGTGACCTTGTGAGCTGGAGCAGAGCCGGGATGGGATGAGGAGGCAGGAGTGTGTGCAGAAGAGAGGAAGACCCCCTGAGCTCGCACCCTGCTTTCCGTGGGTGGGAGGGGAGGCCGAGATGCTTGGGGAGAAATGGAGGCTCCAAGCCAGAGGGGCTGTTTCCAGCACGCCCTTACTGAGCGCTGCTGTAGTCCAGCCTGGTGTGGCAGCTGTGGGCAGGGAGGGGAGAGAGGTCTGAGCTGGATGGTGGCCCACTGGGCCCCTCCCCTGAGCCTCCACCGGCCCTCTCCCAGTGCGCTGGGCTGGGCAAGCCTCTGATGTGCTAGCCAGATGGAGGGGGGAGGAGGGAAGTCCTGTCGCCTGCCCCTACCCTGGGAATTGTGACGCTGCAGTTACTGCCCCTGATAACCCCTGACTGGGAATAGGACCAGCTGGCTGAGCCAGCTCCTGGGGCTGAGGAGGAAGTGATGAGCTTGACCTGGCACTTTCCTTGTCTCCAAGCATCAGTCAACCAAGGATATGGAGGGGGTGTGTGGACGTGTGCACACATACACACACACCCCCACACACACGACTTCAACCTGTTTATCCCCCTTGAGATTTGCTGACTTGTGCATTGGGGGTAGAAGGTGCTGGAAAAATTCTGGTCCTGGTTCTCAGTTTCCCCATCTGTCCAGTGGGAGCAGCTGGACTGAGAGATGCCCATGTCTCCTGCTGTGGTCCTGCAAGGAGGCCGGTGCTCCTGAGTCTGCTCCACCCTGGCCTGTCAGGCCTGCCTGGATCCTGCCCCGGGTTGGTCCACCACTCACTGTTTTGTTTCCAGGAGGAGAGGGATCGCCCTCCCAGCTAACACAGCAGAGGGGCTGCTGAACGTCATTGGCATGGACAAACCACTCACCCTTCCAGGCTTCCTGGCCAAGTTTGACTACTACATGCCTGCTATCGCGTGAGTTGCCCCCAACCCGCAGGTCCTGGGGTAGCATCGATCCCTATGACTAGGACCAGGCCTGTCCCTCAGCCTGTGGGGGCCAGAGAAGGTGCTCTGAAACCACAGCTGTCTTTCTCACCATTGTGTACACTTAGTGAGTCTCTCCAGTGCCTTTAGGCCTCAGTTTTCCCTTCTGAGATGTGGGTGTGATGGACTAAAATTGCTTCAACTTCTACAGAGAAATGGCAGAATATGGGAGCTAAGAACACAGGGTCAGAGGCAGTGCAGGGCTTGAACCCCGGCCATCTGTCTCCTAGTTCAGGGCTTCGTGCTGTGAGGGGAGGGGAGGCCTGAATATAGGGTGGGGGCGGGGAGATGTGGGGAAGATTCTCTCAAAGGCTTTTTCTTTTTCTTGTCTTGAGTCGCTGGGGAACAGCACTAGGTACTGAAAAGGCCCAGAAGGGGTATGGGGAGTGCTAGAGAGAAATTTCAATGACTTATTTATTTATTTATTTATTTATTTATTTATTGAGACAGAGTCTCGCTCTGTTGCCCAGGCTGAAGTGCAGTGGTGCGATCTCAGCTCACTGCAACCTCCACCTCCCAGTTTAAGGGATTCTCCTGCTTTAGCCTCCCAAGTAGCTGGGATCACAGGCACCCACCATCACACCCAGCTAATTGTTTTGTATTTTTAGTAGAGATGGGGTTTTACTATGTTTGCCAGGCTGGTCTCGAACTCCTGATCTCAGGTGATCTGCCCGCCTCAGCCTCCCAAAGTGCTGGGATTACAGGCATGAGCCACCGCGCCCAGCCTCCATCCTCATCCTCGAGATGCAAGAACTTCCAGTGACCCCTTCTCCTGAAAGTGGCCTGATCTCCCCTGGGCGGGGCACTTTCTTCCCACGCTGGGCTCTCCCAGCACTTGTGTGCCTTCCCTCACACATTCTAGTAACCACTTCATTTTCACTCTTCCTGGTGGGAACTTCCAGCTAAGCACAGTCCACCGTTATGTGATCAACACAGCGGCCCTGGCAGGCCAATTCGTGCCTTGCTTCTGGAACAAACATGCAGTAATAACAACAAAAATGTTTTGAGCATTTGTCCGCTCTGCTCCGAGCACTGACCCGGGTGGGGTTTATGAAGTTTGACTCATTTGTCCCCACAATAACTCCTTGACGTAGGTGTCAGAGGGTGACTAACCAGGGGTCACACAGCAGATAAGTGTAGGCACAAGGATCCAAGTCCATGACTGTACCCAATGTGTCTCCCACATCCAGGCATCCCTCTGGACTTGTCCAGCTGTGTCCTTTTCTCTTATTTATCTTCCCTGCCAGCCTTAACTCCATCACCAACAAATATTGGGCTACTCTGTCCTAGGCATGGTCCTCAGCTGAGAGGTCACAGCCTCTGTTACAAGACAGAGGGATCCTTGCCACATGGAGACTGCATTCTAGTAGGGAATACAGCAAACTGGCTAATAAGCCATATGACACACAGTGTTGAGTGGTGATAAGGACCTGGGAGAAAAAGAAAGCCTGGGAGAATGGTGGAGGGGCCGTTTTAAGATAAGGCAGTCTGGGCCAGGCACAGTGGCTCAGGCCTGTAACCCCAGGACTTTGGGAGGCTGAGGCGGGCAGAGAGGCTGAGGTGGGCAGAGAGGCTGAGGTGGGCAGATCATGAGGTCAGGAGATCGAGACCATCCTGGCTAACACAGTGAAACGCTGTCTCTACTAAAAATACAAAAAATTAGCCGGGCGTGGTGGCACGCGCCTGTAATCCCAGCTACTCGGGAGGCTGAGGCAGAAGAATCACTTGAACCCAGGAGGCAGAGGCTGCAGTGAGCTGAGATGGCGCCACTGCACTCCAGCCTGGGCGACAGAGCAAGATTCTGTCTCAAAAAAAAAAAAAAAAAAGATAAGGCGGTCAGGGAAGGCCTTTCTGAGGAGGTGAAGCTTGAGCTGGCTCTAACCCAGGGGAGTGGGAGAGACGCAGTGTAGGACAGTATGGGGAAGAGCAGGCCTGTGTCTTCTCCGGTGGCCTCAGGGAATGAGGGAGAAGGAAGATGTTGGGGAGGCTGGCAAGGCCTGGAGGATGCAGGCCTTGTGGGCGGGACCTGGGAGTTGTGATGTCACTCTCCGTGGCAGGAAGCTATTGGGGTTCCGAGGGGAGAAGTGATATGCTTTGATTTACCTTCTTAAAAGATTGCTCTAACTGCTGGGTGGAGAACAGGATGACAGGGGCAAGCATGGAGACAAGGAGGCCAGTTAGAGATGGCGTGATTCAGGCCAGGATGAAGGGGTGAGAACTGGCATGCAGTTCCAAAGTAGAGCTGATAGGACTTGCCCAGTGTCTGGGATCTTATCCAGTGGATGCCCAGAGCTTGGGTCTGGGGGATGAAGTGGGTTTAATCTGTCAAGGGTTGGGGATGTCATTTGCTCCTGGAGCTCCCAAGGGACTTGGGGAAGGTTGTTCCCAACCCCTTTCTTCACTTCCCAGGGGCTGCCGGGAGGCTATCAAAAGGATTGCCTATGAGTTTGTAGAGATGAAGGCCAAAGAGGGCGTGGTGTACGTGGAGGTGCGGTACAGTCCGCACCTGCTGGCCAACTCCAAAGTGGAGCCAATCCCCTGGAACCAGGCTGAGTGAGTGATGGGCCTGGAAGGGGCCATGCTGAGGGTGTGGCTGGGAGGCTCAGCTCTGATACTGGAAGGGCGAACTGCTGGGAATCCCTGACCCAAGCAAGACCTTGTTCTTGCCCCCAATCTGGTCCATGGCCTCAGAAAGATGGGTTTAACTCTGTCACAAGAGACATGGTTCCCATCCTCACTTTGCCGTTATGTTCTTACCTTGGGCACAAATGTTTGGCTGTGTCTTGCTCTGGCCACAGACCTGCTGTCCAGGAATGTTAACCTGCTTAGCCACCCAGGATTTCTGAGGGGTCTCCCTTGTCACTGATGCTGATCAGATCTCTAAAGGCCCTAAAGGTCCTGCTCTAACTTCATAACTGAAGCGAGTCTGGCCCATTTCTAGCCCCCTGCCTGGGCCCCCATGGATCTCTAAGTGGTATCACAAAACCACCCTGCCCCATTTTCTGAGCCATGATTTTGATACATATAGAATGGGAACATCATGGCAGGCCCAAGCTTAGCAATGCTGTCCATCTGGGGGTGGGGAGGGCCGTGTTGACACCCCACACCTCCCACTAAGATCTAGGAGCACCAGCTGCTTTAAGAGCCAGAAGGGACATGCTAGGGCCTGGGGGCATCTCTGCCAGTCTTTCCTCTGAGGCAGGGGGTCAGTGGGGGAGGAGGGTCCTCCCCAAAGCCTCCTCTTCCTCCTCTGTCCCAGTCCCAGAGCTGCCCTTTAGGCCTTCCTTTTGCCTCAGGCCCATCCCTACTCCTCTCCTCACACAGAGGGGACCTCACCCCAGACGAGGTGGTGGCCCTAGTGGGCCAGGGCCTGCAGGAGGGGGAGCGAGACTTCGGGGTCAAGGCCCGGTCCATCCTGTGCTGCATGCGCCACCAGCCCAGTGAGTAGGATCACCGCCCTGCCCAGGGCCGCCCATCTCACCCTGGCCCTGACCTCCTGGCCTAGCAGTGGGGCTGTACCTGTTCTCCCCTGTGCCCCATAGCCCCATGGGGTCCCCTTGAGCCCACTGGCAGGAACTTGGGGCTTCCTGAAACAAGTGGAGACCTCCTAGGCAGGCTCAGAACTTCCTGGAGACGTTCTCCCCAGGGACGCCATGCCTTTATAGCCACCCTGCAGGAAGCTCAACACCAAATAGGAACTTAACTATTGAAAAAAAATCTAGGCTAGATTCTGATCAGCCCATGGTCCTCTCTCGAGACCCAGTGGACCAGGCCCCATCCTGTCTGGGCCTGAATAGGTCTGATTTCCAGGATTTCTGAGGGGTCTCCCTTGTCACTGACGCAGATCAGATCTCTAGAGTTTGTGCCTCATGGTGCACAGCCTCACTGTGTGACATTGGGCAGGTCACACCGCCTCTCTGGTTATGCACCAAGACACCTCAGTTGTGCACTGTCACAAGGAGATGATCATACTTACTTCATTCCTCTACCCTCAGGATTAGTAAGAACCAAAGAGCTACCTGCACGCATTTCCTCTAATCCTCGCAGCAGCCTGCAAAGCAGAACTACTGTTGCTTATTCCCATTTGACAGACGAGGAAACTGAGGTGGAGTGAGGTGCAGCCTCTTGCAAGGCACAAACCCCGGATCTGTATCCAGGGACATCTAGTTCCAAAGCCTGTGTTCATTCATTCTTTCTTAAACACTTCATAATAACTTTATTGGTTAAGAGTACCTAATACATTAGCAAGATACTTCACAATACTAGTGTGAGTTCTATTTTAGATGACGTGTTAAACGGTCCTCCATTTCCTCATCTGCACATGGGAGTAAGCCTACCATGAGTGTTGTTGGAAACACCAGGCGAGAGAAGGGTCCGTGTCATTTACTGAGCTCAGGCCCTGTCCTTGGTGCTTTACACACATGGCCTTGGCAAAGCCTGGCCACGACCCTGTGCAATAGCTGGCAGGGTTCTTTCTGAAAAGGGCGGAAACTGAGGCCGTAAGCAGAGCAGTTTTCCGCAGGCCATGTGGTTAGGACATGGCAGTTAGGATTTGAAGACACTGAGCCCTGTTTTGTGCTGGCCTCCCATGGGGGCTTTGGGTGGGACAGCAGGCAGGTAGGCTGGGAGGTCTCTCCATGGTGCTGGTGACAGAGCCTGGGTGGGCATCTCGCCCGCAGACTGGTCCCCCGAGGTGGTGGAGCTGTGTAAGAAGTACCAGCAGCAGACTGTGGTGGCCATTGACCTGGCTGGAGATGAGACCATCCCAGGAAGCAGCCTCTTGCCTGGACATGTCCAGGCCTACCAGGTGGGTCCTGTGAGAAGGAATGGAGAGGCTGGCGGCCCTGGGTGAGCTTGTCTCCCACCCATAGTTGGCAGAAATCACAAGAACCAGGGAGCATGGTGTCTCCTGAGTTCTGAAGTATGTCTTTGTTGGGTCTTAGGGCTTGGAACTGGAATCCCCCTGGGCGAGGCGTGGTGGTTCATGCCTGTAATCCCAGCACTTTGGGAGGCGAGGCAGGAGGATTGCTTGCGCCCAGGAGTTTGAGACCAGCCAGGGCAGCATAGTAAGACCCATCTCTGTAAATACAAAAAAAGTAGTCAGGCATGGTGGTGCATGCCTGTAGTCCCAGCTACTTGGGAGACTGAGGTGGGAGAATTGCTTGAGTCCAGGAAGTCAAAGCTGCAGTGAGCTGTGATAATGCCACTGCACTCCAGCCTGGGTGACAGAGGTAGACCCTGTCTCAAAAAAAAAAAAAAAAAAAGAAAGAAAGAAGAAAGAGAAAAGAAAGAGAAAGAAAGGAAGGAATGAAGGAAGGAAAAAGAGGAAGGGAGGAAGGGAGGAAGGAAGGAAAGAAGGAAGGAAGGGAGAGAGAAAGAAAAGCCTCCACTTGGTGTTGGAAGTCCTGTGTTGAGCCTGCTTCTGGCTGTGATTTGCTGTGTGAACCTGGGCAACACTGTGTCTTCTCTGGGCCTCTGTTTCTTATGTTGGGATGACTGAGTTGGAGCCGACATCTCAAAAGTCGCTTCCAGCCTGATGACGAATGGGCCTCCTGTGGAGGGTGCAGCATGATGGGGAAGTCAGGGCTCTGGAGTCCCACTGCCTGGGCTCAGAGCTTGGTTCCACACTTCCTGTCTGACCTTGGTCACATTACTTGAGTCTCCTGAGCTTCAGTCCCTCATCGTGAAATGGGTGGGATAATAGTTGTGAATATTAGATAATATACAAGTCACTTCATATACTACCTGACACATGGTAACTGGCTAATGAGTGACAGCCACCACTTAGATATAAGGACTTGGGGGGTAAAAGACCAGGTTTCCCCATGCTGTTGAAGCAGGCAGCATGACTGGGATGGTTCAATCTCCACAGCGTGGTCAAGGCAGGGCCTGCTGGGGCCCTCCCCCTAGGGCGCCCATGACCTGGCTCTCCCCCTTCCAGGAGGCTGTGAAGAGCGGCATTCACCGTACTGTCCACGCCGGGGAGGTGGGCTCAGCCGAAGTAGTAAAAGAGGTGAGGGTCTGGGCTGGCCATGGGGTTCCTCCTCACTGTCTCCTCCCACACTTGGCTCCATTCTGCTTCTCTACAGGCTGTGGACATACTCAAGACAGAGCGGCTGGGACACGGCTACCACACCCTGGAAGACCAGGCCCTTTATGACAGGCTGCGGCAGGAAAACATGCACTTCGAGGTAAGCAGGACAGGGAGTGGGGAGGAACCATCCCCAGCTGTCCCCACTTCCTGTATAGAGAGGCAGAAAGCAGGGCGGGTCCCAGGAACTCGAGGGGTGGCCCCAGGCCCAGACATGGGGGAGGGATCAGCATGGCCTGGGGCCATCCCTGCCAGCTACACACCTGCTCTTCCAGATCTGCCCCTGGTCCAGCTACCTCACTGGTGCCTGGAAGCCGGACACGGAGCATGCAGTCGTTCGGTGAGCTCTGTTCCCCTGGGCCTGTTCAGTTTTGTTCCAGGAAGGCCAAAGAGGGAAGAAACCGTAGGGATTGGCATCAGCCCATGCCGGGTCTCTTACATATGAAATCTCTTCGACACCCTGGGAAGCAGGCATTGCCGTCCTCATCTTACAAATGAGGAATCCGAGGCCCAGATGTGCTGTGGCTTGACTGGGATTACCCAGCTGCTGACCAGCAGAGCTGGGGCCCTACAGCTCATCAGCTGGAGCAGAACGCTCCGCTACTCTGAGGGAAGCTTCCACACTTCCAATTCTCCCAACTCTGCCTCCTGGGCATCACACAGGAAGCAGGAGTCCCTCCGGCCAGCATGTTCTTTCTGGCAGCTGGCCCTTGGGACCCCTGGGCATTCCCCTGAGCGCCATCTTGAGGCTTTCCACCAGAGGGTCTGTTCCACCCTGCCTGGCTCCCATCCTGGAGTCTAACCAGGGTCAAGGCCCTCCTTCCATCCTGTCGCCAAGCCATAGGAGCAATATCAGGCCTTAGGAAAAAGCCGCCTTCTCCAAGACAAGGACAGCAAGAACTCAGGGTGACCATGGTCAGGCCAGCACTTATCCATCTGCCAGGCATATGAGAAGGGGAGGGGCTTGGGCTCTGATGTTCTGATAACAGGGGGGTCTTGGGGCTTGCCTTAGGGACACGTGGCACCTGTGGAGGTTCTTGGAGGCATGTGGGTATACCATGGGCTGGAAAAAGATACAGGAGTCATCTGCACAGATATGGTGGCTGAAGGAGAAGCAGTGGCCCCAGGAGGTGGTGGAGCAAGAGGGCCTAGGATAGAACCCAGAAGGACAATGGTATTTAAGGGACTAGCAAAAGAGACAAGTAGGAGGAAAGTCAAAAGTGTGGTGTCACAGAAATCCAGGGAAAAGATTTCCAGAAACAGTCAACAGTGTGAAATTCTGCTATGCAAGTCAATTATGGTCAGAGCTAGGAAAGATCCATTAGATACAACAAGATGGTGGTCAGGGATCATGCTAAGAACAGCTTCCATGGTATGTTGGAATAGCCAGCTCCCAGTGGGACTGAGGAACAAGCAGGGTAGGGTGCAGAGGGGAAGGCTAGAGAGGGTGGCAGCTGGAGGGGGATGTTGCTTTCCTGGCTCCCACCCCCACGCCCCCACCGGCTGCCATTCTGCATGGTTCCCACGTCTGGCCCCTCTGCTGCCTTTGCCCAGCTCTGGTCTTCAGGATGGGTTGGAGTCTGGAGTTTCTGGTTACATAGACTTGAACAAGTCACCTCAGTTCTGAATTTATCTCCCCGTCTGCACAAGGATCAGATCTTTCAGATCTGTTTGAGGCTGCTGTGAGGATCAAAGGCAGGTGAACGTCAATGTGTTCTGACTATTTACGTAAGAGTAAAAGGAGGCTCGTTCTCTCCTCCTCCCCCTTCTGCAGGCTCAAAAATGACCAGGCTAACTACTCGCTCAACACAGATGACCCGCTCATCTTCAAGTCCACCCTGGACACTGATTACCAGATGACCAAACGGGACATGGGCTTTACTGAAGAGGAGTTTAAAAGGCTGGTGAGTGGGTGTGAGCCATACTGGCCTTGACTCGGGTTTTGGAGTATGGTATCTACAGGTCCAGTCCGGGGCCTGGAACCTTTGGAGAGAGGGAGTGAGTTTGCCTCAACAGTCCAAGACAAGCCCAACCTAGACACTTTCCACAGAGAAGACATCTTTGTGTTGACGTCCTGACCTAGGACCAGGTTTTTGATCCTTTGCTTGGGTTGAGTGCCTTTAAAGAATCCAGTGAAAGCTGTCAACCCTCTCCCCAGAAAGGTGTGTGCAGCAGCTGTGAAGTCTTGCACACTCTCTTCAGGTTGTTCTTAAATCCCAGGCTGAATGAGTCCATTCCTGCAGGTGTCTGTGGGGTGTCTCTGGCCCCCTACATGCCACCCTGTCTCTCAAAGATTTCTCCAACTTCCTTCTCACAGCCCTTTATCATGTAATGACACATTAAGAACACGACCTCATGGTCTACTCTGGCACTTGCTGCCGTGTGACAGTGGACAAATCCTTCCCCCTCTAAGCATATCTGCCCACGTTCAGTGAAGAGGACGGACTATCACTACATTGCTAAGAGCTGCCTTCTTTGTTCTCTGGTTCCATGTTGTCTGCCATTCTGGCCTTTCCAGAACATCAATGCAGCCAAATCTAGTTTCCTCCCAGAAGATGAGAAGAGGGAGCTTCTCGACCTGCTCTATAAAGCCTATGGGATGCCACCTTCAGCCTCTGCAGGTAGGTTCCTGTCTGGGCTTCTGGGCAGTTGCCCTGTCTTGGCCCCAGTGTGGCTTTCTGTGGGACTTCTAGCAAGATGCCCTTCCATTCTTGGGCAGCACCGAGAATGTGTGATGACTCCCTGGTTCCTGGGCCCTGGCTGGGAGCAGCGTCTCATTAGATTGGTTTGTTTTCTATATAACTTCTTGAGAGGCTGTTCTAAGGGGAGACTTTCTGAAGCCCAGTCCCAAAGGTCTGGGCAGTTTGGGACATCTCCATGGCTGCCCAAAGCCAAGGGCAGAGAGTAGGGCCCAGGTCTGTTCTGCTCCTTTCTTCCTATGTGGTCTTGGCAAGGCATCTTCTTGCCATCATAGGAAGGAGTTCCTTTCTGGTTCTGGTGTTCTATGATTTTTACAACATCCTGGGTACTACAAGTTGCCTGATCTTTCTGCTTCTCTGAACCAACGAGCAGGGCAGAACCTCTGAAGATGCCGCCCCTCCAAGCCTTCGCCCTGTGGAGTCACCCCAACAACTCTGTGGGGCTGAGCAACATTTTTACATTTATTCCTTCCAAGAAGACCATGATCTCAATGGTCAGTTACTGATGCTCCTGAACCGTGTGTCCATTTCTGCACACACGTATACCTCGGCATGGCCGCATCACTTCTCCGATTATGTGCCCTGGCCAGGGACCAGCGCTCTTGAACATGGGCATGGTTGAATCTGAAACCCTCCTTCTGTGGCAACTTGTACTGAAAATCTGGTGCTCAATAAAGAAGCCCATGGCTGGTGGCATGCAGCAGGTGGCATGTAATTTGGTGGTCTTGGGCGGGCCGACGTGGGCAGGACGAGCATGGAGGGAGCCGGGTCAGCCTCCTCAGCAGCAGGGCCTGAGCCTAGGGGTGGCTGTGAATGCCAGGCCAGAGATCCCAATGCTGTGGGCCAAGAGGGGTCTGGAGGCTGTCCTCCTTCCAGAAGAAATAAGTCTTCTCCGGTTGTTGCTCAAACATTCCCTGAACTCTCAGCCCCTCCTAACTCTAGGTTTTAAGGAGTAAACCTTCCTTTTGGGTTCCTGAAGATGGCAGCTGGGGTGAGAGCGGATGAGATGGAAGAGGGCTCATCAGACACTGGCCTTGGAGGGTGCTGGCCTCTACAGAACGCCAGCATCTTCTCAGAATCGTATGTTCTGGAAGCCTGGGGCAAGTCCGGCTAATTGTGGACTTGGGGAAAATAAGGCCCAACCCCTGTTTTTGCAAGGTTAAGGAGAAATAATCTTAAACCAGTCACACAAATCATCGGCATTTATTTCCTGGGTCCTAGGTGTCACTTATCCTGGTGGACAGGGCAGAGGTGGTCAAATCGTTTTGAGCCAAAATCCCTTCCCTAAAAATGGATCTGTGGAGCTCCATGAGGGAACCTCAGAGATGCACAATGAGAGTTTAGCTAAAATGGCTTAAAAAAATGTGAATTGATTGTCAGCTCTCTCCATATCTGCTGAAAAAAGGTTTAAAATTTTTAAAAAGTTTAAAAGTGTTTTCTAAAAAAGGGACAAGCTGGTCTGGACCCAGAAGATTGGGCTGGAGAGGAGGTGTTGGTTTTGGGACAGGGTCCCTGCCCGGGCCGCTCGCAAGAGGAGCGTTCCTGTGTGGGCTGCTCACTGTAGGGCAGGCCCCGCCCAAGTCCCGGCGCCAGCTCAATAAATAACATCTTGTGGTTACAGTGTCTCGAAAGTGTATCTGGGCACGGTGAGAAGGTGGTGGGAATGTGGAGCCTGTGGCTGTGGGCAGAGGGCTTTCCCGGACTGGAGGCCACAGAGGCCTCTGGGGAGCCTTCTCAGTCTGACCTGGTTTATCTGGGACATGGGGCTCAGAGAAGAGGCTGCTGGGCCGGTGCCAGGGTTCCCCCTCTGGGAGGGGACAGAAGGTCTCTCGTCCAGCCTTCTTGGACAAGGTCAGATTCAAGACGAGGTGGTCCCATCGCTGCTCTGGGGCTGGTTGCCAGCTTCCTTGTCTGGGGCGCTTCCCTCCACCTGTCCTTCTGGAGAGGAGAGAAAGAGGTTTTTCTTGGGCATATATACACAAAGTAAAGCACAGAAGGAGGTGTGAAAGGGCCCAGCCAAACTGATAGCAGTGGATATGCCCTGGGGAGCAAGACGAGCTGGATTGAGGTGGTGGTGGCCAATGGACTTTAGCCTGGTCTGTAACATCTTTTTACATGGAAATGCACATAGTGTTAGTATAATTAAGAGTCAATTAAGGGTCATTATGGATGGGTGCTTAAAGCATCAAGTGAAGGGCTCTTGAAGGTTGCTTTGTTTGTGCAGGTTCCCCAGAGGGAGAGGCCAGATGTTAAGTCCCCAGTGTGTCACAGGTGCTCAGCAAATGGCAGCTGTTCTTTTTTTTTTTTTTTTTTTTTTTTTAATTTTTGTATTTTTAGTAGAGACAGGGTTTCACCATGTTGGCCAGGCTGGTCTCAAACTCCTGACCTCAGGTGATCTGCCTGCCTCGGCCTCCCAAAGTGCTGGGATTATAGGTATGAGCCACCGTGCCCAGCCAATGTTCTTCTAAGAGCGTAAAGAGCACCGAACCAGGCCAGCTCAGGGAGCGCCAGGGTGTGGCCTGCATCAGGGCCTGTGGCGGCCAACCGTGCATCATGGGGTGTGTGTTGTACCTCCTTCTCAAATCCATCCTGTCAGACATCTTGGTGGGGTGAGGGGCAGCAGCAGGCTCACAGAGATGGAGCACCTCACCCGGGGAGTCAGGATACAAGCCAAGTCTCCTCACTTTCAGCTTCCCTTGAGCCCCCCTGTGCAAGGTGGGACAGGCAGCTCCTGCCACCCACTGCACCAGCAGTGCAGGGTGAGGGGAGTGCCAAACTCACGCCCAGGCCCCAGTCTCCATGCCTTCCTCCTCAGGCTACATGATAAACAGGTGTCTTTTCATAAGGTGCACCACGTGGGGCCTGGCATGTGGGCAGAGCTCAACAGGTGGTACATTCTTAAACCCCAGTGACACTGTGCAATGTCACTAGGTGCCCTACAAGCTCACCGAGGGCCTGAGTTCAAATCCAGCCCAACCAGACCACACCTTTTTATCCTTCAGGCTAAGCCCTTCACAGAACCAGGAGAATCACCACCCTACAGCAAGCTCCAGGGTCTGCAGATGGATGGCGCTTTCTCGTGCAATGCACACAGTAACATGGGGGTGCAACTAGGTCATGACATGCACGAGAAAACTGAGGCCCAGCGAGCTGAGCTGATTTGCCTGGATCAAGGGTGGAGACCTCTGCCTGCCACCAAGGCTAGTACCCCTTCTACCAAATTGAACCTCTTCCAATAAGCAGCATTCCTGAAGGTTTATAGAGGCCTGACATCAGCACTTCCTCACTGTGCCCCTGCAGCAAGCTAGGTAGTGGGTGGCAGCTCCAGACCCTATCCCGAGCCTGCTGCCTGGAAAGCCTGCTCTTATTCCCAGCGGGGTGGCGCCTGGAACTCTGTACTCCCCCTGCCCTGGGGAGTCGCTGGAGTGGGCGTGACCCGCAGCCCCGCCTGTGAAACGGAACTGCTCCCTGCGCGCTTCCCGGAAGGCTCCCTGGCCAGTCACTCTTGCCTGGACGCCACCATGAGTGTTTCATTGCCTTCAGTGAGCACTGTTCTTTCCTCAGGCACCCTTTTTAAATGTCAGTCACCCTGGCAGGTGAATGTCATGTAGCCAGAGGACGCACACTTTAGGGAATCTGAGTCAGTGAAAACAGCTGTTAGGAGGGCCTGGGCACATGGGCCAGCAGCTACAACTGCTGAGGGAGAGAGAGACAGAACAGAGCTCACCAGAGCTGAGGGTGAGGACACAGAAGCCTTGAGAAAGAGCCCAGGGCAGCGTGCCCAGTGTGGCAGCTGGACATGCTGGTCATTCAGTCGGTCAATGAACAGCCATTGACTTGGTACCTCCGTCATGTGCCAAACACCACCAGGCACCGAAGGCACAAGACACAGAGCCTGTGCTGGAGAAGATCAGTCTAGAGCAGGGCCATTATGCTCAGTGGGCTCATGGAGGCAGCAGGGAGAAGAGGTGCCTCCCCGGTCTGGGAGGGGCACTGCGGTCAGGGAAGGCTTCTCAGCTGAGCAGATGCCTGGGTCTCTAAGAATGAAGAGAACCCAGCGAGGCAAGGGGAGGGAGGGGAGAAGCAAACAGAGGTGCAGCGTGTGAAGGCCCACAGGGCCTTCTGAGTGATCAAAGTACTTTACTATGGCTGGTGAGAGGATGAGAGTTGAGGCTGGAGAGGCGAGCAGGGTGAGCCTGTGGAGGTTCTGCCTGGGCCACGTGACAGACGAGGATGAATAGATCATGGGACAGGGAAGGCTTGCGGGGTGGGGTTCCGTTGACAGGGTGCCGGGGGCTCTCTCTCAAGCCGGCCAGATTCTATATTAACTCCCTGGGTGGCCCAGAGCAAGTCCTCCAACTTCTCTGGGCCTCAGTTTGTCCATCTGTAACATGAGAGGGCTGGGTCCATGCACCTGCAAAGTCTTCTCTGTTCTGTACTTTTAATTCACTTCTGGCCAGTGAGGGGCAAGAAGACGAGGGCTACCCAGGGAAGGGCAGGGCTGTGGCCCTCCATGGACAGCCCACGGGGAGACAGATGCAGCCTGAAGGCTGTGCTGTGAGAAGCACACACGGCCTCTGGTGCTGTGAGAGCAGGAGGGAAAGGCCTCAGCCATGCAGGGGTCAGGGAAGCTTCCCAAGGAAATTCCCAGGCTGACTGTGGACTTCAGCCAAGGGGTTCTCTGAGGGAATGGAGGCGGCGGGGGTGTTCCAGCCAGTACTTGGGTGGGTGGATGCTGTTTCCTTTTGTCATTTGGTCTGTGGTTACCAAGCACCTGCTGTGTGCCAAACAGAATGCAAGGCCTGTGCCCTCCTGGCGCTCACATTTAGACTCATGAGACCTTGTCAGAGAGTGATGAGGGCCATGTAGTTGGGGAAGGCTGATCTAGCAGTCAGAGAAGGCCCCTTGGAGAGGCTTGACTGAGAAACAGACCAAAGGTAGATATAGCTGGAGGGTGTCAGGGAGAGGAGTGGCATCGGCTGAGACTTGGGCAGGGCCCGGCCTACAGCAGGACTGCCCCAGGGCAATGTGACAAGCTTAGCTTCACTCAGTGAAGCCACTGGGGGATTTTTTTTTTGGCAGAAGCATGATGGACAGAATGGTTTAAATGAGGTCTGCCGGCTGCTGCATAGAGCTGAACAGGAAGGGCGGAGATGGGTGTAGGGAGCCCAGGGAAGCCGGACGCTATAGTCAGCCAGGTGAGAGCTGTGAGTGGCCAGAGCCAGGTATAGCTGTGGGGATAGCGAGAAGTGGAGGGACCTGGGATGTATCTTGGAGGAGAACTGACAGGACTTATGGGTGGGCTAGGGGGCAGGGGGAAAGGAAGGGTCCCGGATGCCTGGCCAGAAGAGTCCTTGGGGCCTGAGACTCAAACATCTTCCAACCTAGAGATTGCTGGACTCTGCCACTGACCATGGGGCAGGCCTGACTTAAATGTGGTTTCTTCTCTAAGAAAGTATGGGCAGTCTAGGACTTGGAGGCCAGCCCAGGGCCCAGCAGAGGGCCTCTGGCATGCAGTAGTGCCAAGGACCTGCTGGCTCTAACCTGCCCCCTCGAGTGCCAGCTCCCCCATGTCTCCAGCCAGCTTCCTCACGCTCACAGCCTCCGAGTCTCCCTGGATGTCAGGGACTGCATTCCGACGGCCTGTCCGGTCACAGGAGATGAAGTCCGAGTAGGAGGACTCGACCTCCATCATGCCTGTCGCATCGCTCCTCAGGCCTGTGGGGACAGGAGGCAAGGGGGCAGAGGTAAGTCCAGATGCGTTCTGCAGAGAAGACAGCTCCAGTTCCCCAGCATAGTGGCTTCTGTCAAAATGACAGTTATTGCCTCTTATTGAAAACAAAGCAAAAAGCACAGAAAAGTACAAAGAACAAAACAAGTCACTCATAATTCCACACCCAGACAACCACCATCAACATTTGAAAGAACATGGGCTCAGACTTTTCTTTAAATAAAATTATTGACAAACATGTACACACATTTATTAATACCATGCGCCAGGCACTGGTGCAGATACCACCATGAACAAATTGGCCATGGTCCCTGGCCTCACAGAGCTTACCATCTACTGCAGGTGGCATAAAGTCACCTCATACCTAAGTCATGGCCTTGGTGCTCAGGGCTTCAAGGAAGAATGCAGGGTGCTGGAGTGATCACTGGGACCTGATCAAGGCTGGAGGTCACAAAGTGACATTTTAGCTGAGAACCAAGGATGATGAGGTGTCATGCAGATGAAGAGTGAGGAGAAGAGCATTACACAGAGGGGAACAGCACGTGTGAAGGCTCTGAGGGAGGGAGGCATGAGGGCTTGGAAGGACAGAAAGAGCCAGCAAGCGGGAGCATGGCAGAAGAGGGACAATGACACCAAGGACACTGCTGAGGTAGGCAGGAGCCAGACCACATCGGGAACTTGGTTCCTTAGGGGCTTTAGGCCAGGTCATGAAGGAGCAGCTGTGCATTTTCAAAGATGACTCTGGCAGCTGGGCACAGCAGTGCCGGGAAGGGGCAAGTTAGGAGGCTCCTGCAAAGTTCAGGTGCCAAGATGGTGAGTGGAGGAGGAGGGCAGTGGGAAGGATTCTAGATGTAACTTGGAAATCAAACCAACAAGAAGTAGTGTTGGACTGACAGGTAATTTAGGTTTCTGGTGTGAATAAGTAGGTGGACAGAAGTGTGGTTTGCTGACATGTGGAAGAACAAAGGATGAATATTTGGGGGCATAAAGTCCCATTTGGCCTATTTGGTAACTTTGAGATGCCTGTGAGCCCTCCAAGGGGAGAGGTAGGCTAGGTACATGGAACTAGGAGGCTGGAGCTCAGAAGAGAGGTGGAGTGCGGAGGAAAGATATGAAATTAGTAGTTCTAGATCAAGACCATCCTGGCTAACACAGTGAAACCCCATCTCTACTAAAAATACAAAAAAATTAGCCGGGCGTGGTGGCGGGCGCCTGTAGTTCCAGCTACTCAGGAGGCTGAGGCAGGAGAATGGCATGAACCCAGGAGGCGGAGCTTGCAGTGAGCCGAGATTGTGCCACTGCATTCCAGCCTGGGCGACAAAGCAAGACTCCATCTCAAAAAAAAAAAAAAAAAAAAAGAGAAAGAAAAAAGAAATTAGTAGTTCTTACTACAGAGATAGCAGTTAACAGCCCTAGTGCTTGGTAACACAGTCTAGAGAGAGGAGAGAAGAGCGCCACATATATAAAGAAGAGCCACATACACTTAGAAATGATTTGGGACCATACTTTATGTTGTGTTTTGTAGCCTACTCCTTGGGATGCTTTAGAACACGTCACTAAGGCTCCCTCCACATGAATTTTGTGCCAGCATACTTGGATGGGCCATGATTTACTCTAGGATGAGGCCTCCAGAAATGAACACAGAGGTACTTCCCAGTTTTCTACCGCCACACACAGCACTGGGCCTTTATGAAAGTCTCTGTGCCCATGCCTAATTATTTCCTGAGAGTATATCCCTAGAAGTAGAACTGCTGGGCTAAAGGGAAGGGTGAAATAATTTTTAGATTTTTGACACATTTCCCAGTTGCCTTCCCAAATGGCACAGTGGTATTCATGATGACAAAAAATTGGCAGAAAGACTTATAAAGTCAGTACTGTTTTTATTTATATTCCCACCAGTAGCACATAAGATTGTCCATTTACGTACTCTTGGCAACAAGAAGTACTGCTACTATATTAACAAAAGGTTAATCTGCGAAGGAGATTAACCCTTCGCAGTATCTCTCATTTATGGCGCCTGTAGTCCCAGCTACTCGGGAGGCTGAGGCAGGAAAATGGCGTGAACCCAGGAGGCGGAGCTTGCAGTGAGCCGAGATCACGACACTGCACACTAGCCTAGGTGACAGAGCAAAACTCTGTCCAAAAAAAAAAAAAAAGTTGATATAGAAGGAGAGAATAGAACAGTGGTTACCAGAGACTGGGAGGGGGAGAGGAGAGGAAAGGATGGAAAGCTTGTCAACGGGTACATAGTTACAATTAGATAGGAGCAGTAAGTTCCTGTTCTATTGTACAGTACGGTGGTGGTTAACAATAAGGCATTCTAGGCCGGGTGCGGTGGCTCATGCCTATAATCCCAGCACTTTGGGAGGCCGAGGCAGGTAGTTCACCTGAGGTCAGAACTGGCCAACGTGGTGAAACGTCGCCAACGTGGTGACAGGCTGGCCAACGTGGTGAAACGTCGCCTCTACTAAAAATACAAAATTAGTCGGGTGTGGTGCCACACGCCTGTAGTCCCAGTTACTCTGGAGGCTGAGACAGAAGAATCGCTTGAACCCATGAGGCGGAGATTGCCATGAGCTGAGATCACGCCACTGCACTCCACCCTGGGCAAGACAGAGCGAGACTCCGTCCCAAAAAAAAAAAAGGGGGGGGGCATTCTATATTACAAAATAACTAGAGAAGCTTTTGAATATTCTCATCACAAAGAAATAAATGCATGAGATGATGGATATGCCAACTGCCCTGATCTGATTATTATACAACATATATGTATCAAAACATCAAGTTGCACCCCACGAATATATACAATGACATGTCAGTAAAAAAAAAAATAATAAAGAAATGTGCCAGATGGGCCTGTACTGACATAGGACAATGTCTGAGATAAACTGGCAACTGAAAAACAGAGGTTGCAAAACAACACCTAAAATAAAACCCAGTTCCTGTGGGGAAAGATAGCAGACATATGAAAAAAAAATCTGAAAAAACATCTATCAACCCTGTCAACTGTGGTTCTTTTGTGATTAAGGGGAACTTTCGTTTTTTAAGTCTATATTTTTTCAATGGTTGAAGTTTTTATAAACCCAAATTATTGTGCAATGCTTTTAGAAGGTAGCTGACATTGGCAGAAGTGCCCAGAAGGCACCCAGGGTGGGGGTGAGCCAGTAAGTGCTGCAGGTGTGTGTGTGTGTGTGTGTGTGTGTGTGTGTGTGTGAGAGAGAGAGAGAGAGAGAGAGAGAGAAAGAGGATCAGTATGGAGGGCTAGGCCCACATCCCCACAACACCTAGCTCAGAAGAAACACCTAAAGAATGAATTAGGGGCCCTCAAAGATCAGACAGGTGAGACAGGGAGGTGTCCTATGGTAGAAAGAGCAAAGAATGAGACACGTGACCTTAAACCCAAGCTCTGCCACCTAACCCTGGGCAAGACCCTGCCTTTCTTGGGGCCTTCGTTTCCCCTGTGTAAAATAGAGGAGGGCCAAGACACTGTCCACGGCAATTCCCCCCGGCTGCAGCAGATGGCGCACTCTGCCTATCTTCCTAGCAGCCTTGAGCGCGGCCCTAGTCACGCTCTGGTTCCTCCTTGGCTAAAAGAATTCCCGGAAGTTCCAGAGGTGGCTCCTTCTACAGGTCACGGAGGTTCACTCCTGCCCTCTCCCTCTGGGGAAACCGCTCAATGCTTCAGGACAGGGAAATGGCTTACGATAATAACAGTAATAACAGAGGATAAAAATGATGCTGACAATTCCTACAATAAGGAAAGGTACGATGGCCCAGGTGCCTGTGTTTTCATACACATCACACACTCAGTAGCTGCAGCTGCCCTCTGAGGTGAGTGAGGCCAGTTTACAGCCACGGCTCTGAAGGGCCTCAGCCCCACCTGAAACCCGCTGCTCTGGAAAAGGACAAACCCCGAGCAGGCCACAGGCTCCCAGAGCCTCCGAGTCCTGGGCTCTTCGTCAGTTAGAATGTCAGCTCCACGGGAACAAGAATTTGGTCTGGATTTTCCCCATGTCCAGCTGAAACCTAATCCTGGCAGCTGAGCCAACAGGCTCTGGCTGCAGCATTCCCTGATTCTCATCCAGCGCCTGGTAAAGAGCAGGTGCTCCATGCACACTCGCTGGATTTCACTCTCGGGCCTCTGAAGGAGAGGGAGTTTGTATCTATCCCTCTTCTCCCCTGCTGCCCACCCCTCCTCTGTGGGGAAGAGCAGCAGTTCCTTCTTGGGACTGTTGAGAAGGGCCTCCGTGCACCGTGGAGTGCCGTGCAGGTGTTCTTGTCCTAGGACCTGACACCATGGGATGGAATTACAGGCTCCATCTCAAAGGCCAGCTTCATGCTGGAACGTCTCCTGGGGCTTTGATCTCACAATGCCATCTGATGTTACAAGCTGCCCAGTGCAGGCCACTGGCCCTCAGGACGCGGAGACAGCAAATGCCACACTCAAAGACCAATCCTAGAAAACATCAACTGGGCCAACATGCTCTGGCTACCATATCCCCTCAGGGAACAGCAACTCCAAAGACGGCTCTGGGGAGCTCTCCAATCCAAAGCAAAAACACATCATTTCATTTTTCTCCCATATTTATATTTGTCACTCACCCTCTCATCTTTAAAGTCAACAGCAAATGGGGAAATAAAGAATCCTCAGAGTTGGAAATCATGTCAGAAAATGGTCATTCTCAAACCCTGTTAATGAGAGTGTAAACTTCCAAGACCTCCTTGGGCAGTGACTTGACAGTGTGTATCCAGAAACCTCAACTTTTTCCCTATGTTTGAGCTACTAAATCAGTTTATAATAATCTAAGAAAATAATCCAAGATCTACATGAAGATAAAATGTACAAAGATGTTCATCATAGTATTATTATTTTTTTTTTTTGAGACAGGGTCTCACTGTGTCACACAGGCTGGAGTGCAGTGGTGCAATCATGGCTCGCTGTAGCCTCAACTTCCTGGGCTCAAGCAATCCTGTTGCCTCAGCCTCCTGAGTAGCTGGGACTATTCCATGTCTGGCTCATTTTTTTTCAGGGATGGGAATCTCATTATGTTAACTAAGGTGGTCTCAAACTCGTGGTCTCAAACTCCTGGGCTCAAGTTATCCTCCTGCCTCAGACTTCCAAAGTGTTGGGATTACAGGCCTGAGCCACTGCGCCTGGCCCACAGTATTATTTATAATAGCAGGAAACTAAAGACACCAAAATGAGTTTCTAAATGGATGTGTCAAATGTCCTAAACGGACAATGGAGAATTATTAATATATACTTAACTAATTTATATCTAAATGAAATACCATTCAGGCATTAAAATGATGTTTGTGAATATTTTTTAAAGACATGGCAAAATGTTCACATATAGTTAAATGAAAAAGAATATCAGTGATATAATTACATACATTAATATTTTTATAAGTGATTTTAAAATCTGTTATATTTCCTTTTTATAGTGAACACATTCACTTCATCTTAAAATTACTTAATTTTAGATTATGTGTGCATGTGGTCGAAAACTCAAAAGGTCCAAAAGGACAGAGATAAGAGCTTAGTCTCCTTCCCAACCGATCCAGACACCCTCCCCAAGGCAAACACGTTTTGGTGTCCTTCCAGACAAAATTTATGCAATATACATGTTCCCCCTTTTTCTCCTTCCCTTCCTTTTTCCTTTATTTAAAACAAAATTTTGGCTGGGCGCGGTGGCTCACGCCTATAACCCCAGCACTTTGGGAGGCCGAGGCGGGTGGATCACGAGGTCAAGATATCAAGACCATCCTGGCCAACATGGCGAAACCCCGTCTCTACTAAAAATGCAAAAAATTAGCTGGGCGTGGTAGCGGGCACCTGTAGTCCCAGATGCTTGGGAGGCTGAGGCAGGAGAATGGTGTGAACCCAGGAGGCAGAGCTTGCAACGAGCCGAGATCGTGCCACTGCACTCCAGCCTGGGTGACAGAGCGAGACTCCGTCTCAAAAAAATAAAAAAAAAATTAAAATAAAAAATTTTATTTTCCATCTTGCCCTTTTTTCATTTAAAAATGTGTCTTGGCTTTGGGAGGCCGAGGCAGGTGGATCACTTGAGGTCAGGAGTTCAAGACCAGCCTGGCCAACATGGTGAAACCCCATCTCCACTAAAAATACAAAAATTAGCTGGGTGTGGTGGTGAGCGCCTATAGTCCCAGCTACTCAGGAGGCTGAGGCAGGAGAATTGCTTGAACCTGAGAGGCAAAGGCTGCAGTGAGCCGCGATTGCGCCACTGCACTCCAGCCTGGGTGACAAAGTGAGGCTCTATTTAAAAAAAAAAAAATATATATATATACACACACACACACACACACACACACACCTTGGAAACAACTGTAGATCACTCTGAAGCCACTGCAGCACTGATTACATCAACACACTGAAAACAAACCCAAAGTAATAACTAAATTGTTCCTTTTATTGTCTGCATGATACTCTGTTGTCTCACTGTTGTAGATTGATTTAATTACTTCCCTATTGATGGACCTGAGGATTGTTTCCATAAAAGTGGAACTGCCACCTCAAAGGATCTGTGACTTTTTTATTATAATAGGTACTGCCAAATTCTCCCCACAGAAGTTAGTTCCTGTCTCTCAGTCCGTTTTGTGCTGCTACAACAAAATATCTGAGTCTCAGTAATTTCTAAAGAACAGAAATTTATTTCACACAGTTCTGGAGGCTGGGAAGTCCAAGATCAAGGCGCCAGCCTGTGGTGAGGCCTGCTCTCTGCTTCCAAGAGGGCACCTTGAACACTGTGTTCTCACAGAACAAATGGCAGAAAGGCAAAAAGGGGCAAACTCACTCCCTCAAGCCCATTTATTTATTTATTTATTTGATGGAGTCTCATTCTGTCACCCATGCTGGAGTGCAGTGGCATGGTCTCGGCTCACTGCAACCTCCTCCTCCCGGATTCAAGTGATTCTCCTGCCTCAGCCTCCCAAGTAGCTGGGCTTACAGGTGTGCACCACCACGCCCAGCTAATTTTTATATTTTTAGGAGAGATGAGGTTTCACCATGTTGGCCAGGCTGGTCTTGAACTCCTGACCTCGGGTGATCCAGCCGCCTCAGCCTCCCAAACTGCTGGGATTACAAGCGTGAGCCACCGTGTCTGGCCTCAAGCCCTTTTATAAAAGGTGCCTAATCCCATTCACAAGGAAGGAGCCCTCATGACCTAATCACCTCTTAAAGGCCCTACCTCTTAATACTATCATTGGTATTTTGGAGGGAACACATTCAAACCATAGCAATTCCCAGTAGGTATATCAGATGAGCACTTTCCTTCACCACAGTCGTCTTAATGCTGTTTTGTTCCTAATCTAAAAGGTGGTTTTAAAACCAGTGCCTGATTGTTTTAGTTCCTACTGCTCCTAGGAGTGAACCTGAGCATCTTCCCACATGCATCTCCTTTTCTGTTTACTGTTTCTTCAAATCCTTTTGCCCACTTCTAATGGATTTTAGGTCTTTTTCTTATTGATTTGTAGGAGTTCTTAATATATTAAGGCAATTAGTCTTTTGTCTAATTAGGAGTTACTAATATTTTTTGTCATTTGTACTTTGACTTTATTTTCGGCACTTCTCCCCACATACACATTTTTTATATTCATTAGTGAAATTGATCTTTATTTTATTTTATGGTTTCTGGGCTTTGTAACATAATTAGAAATGTCTTCCCCACTCTAAGATTAGTAAAGAAATCCCTTTGTTTATTTCTGGTACTTTGTTTTTTGAGACAGGGTCTGGAGTCACCCAGGCTGGAGTGCAGTGGTGCCAGCCTAGCTCACAGCAACCTTGAACTCCTGGGCTCAACAGATCCTCCTAGCTTAGCTTCCTGAGTAGCTGGGACTACAGGTGCATGCTAATGTGCCCAGCTAATTCTTTTTTTTTAAGAGATGGGGTCTCACTATGTTGTCCAGGCTGGTTTTGAACTCCTGGGCTCAAGTGATACTCCTGCCCGAGCCTCCCAAACTGCTGGGATTACAGGTGTGAGCCACCACGCCTGGCCTCTAGTACTTTTATGGCTTCCCTTTTCATATTTAAAACTTTGATTGATCTAGAATTTATCTGTAATAAGGTATGAGTTAGAGAGCCACCTTAATTTTTTCTACCTATCTCAAATCATTTGTGGAGTAATCCATCATTTCCTCATTGATGTAAAAAGCTATCATTGTTACGTACAAAACTGTGTACTGGGGTCTGTTCCTGAATCTTTTTTTTTTTTTTTTTTTTTGAGATGGAGTCTCGCTCTGTCACCCAGGCTGGAGTGCAGTGGTGCGATCTGGACTCACTGCAAGCTCCACCTCCTGGGTTCACGCCATTCTCCTGCCTCAGCCTCCTGAGTAGCTGGGACTACAGGCGCCTGCTACCACGCCTGGCTAATTTTTTGTATTTTGTTTAGTAGAGACGGGGTTTCACCGTGTCAGCCAGGATGGTCTTGATCTCCTGACCTTGTGATCCGCCCGTCTCGGCCTCCCAAAGTGCTGGGATTACAGGCGTGAGCCACCGCACCTGGCCTGTTTCTGAATCTTTTAATCTCTCCAGCTGATCTGTCTACTCATGTACTAGTATCATGTTGTAGGATGGTTTCCTTCTCATAGCTCAAATCTTTTTTGACTTTAGATTTTTTTTTTCTGGCTGTTTTTGTTGGTCTATGTTTTCTTATGAACTTAATAGTCATTTAACTTTTCCCTCAATTTATCTTGTATTTATCAGGACTGCATTAAATATATATAAGTAATATCTGGTGCCTGAATGTAGATAGAAATCACATTTTTATGATATTGAGTCTTCTTTCTTTCACAATTCCTCTCCCACAAGGTCAGGCACTCAGACTTCCCTTTTGCTCCTCTGTGTACTCCAAAGGGCTGGCCTAGCGCCTGGCATATGCTGGTGCTTGACTCTTACTTACAGAATGAATGATGAATTATTGCATGAGTTCTACTTCTGATATGCAAGGTAAGTGCCTTCCACACATTCTCTCATGTAACCCTAAACACAATGAGTAGGCACGATTCTAATCCTCATTTTAGAAATGAGGAAACTGAGGCTCAGGCAGTAAAGCAACTGCCTTCAACTTCTTAGAATGCTCTTTTACATTCTCCTAGTCCAACACCTTGACTACTTGTATACCTCCTTAATGCCATCCTTTACTCTCTTCTAATGTTTCTCTAATTGTTCTACCCGTCTCATTCTCTCTCATGACATCATCTCCCCTTCATTTCAATGCTGATCCCTTCACTGCTGAGCTGCAGACATCTAGATGAATCCTCCCGGAGGATATCAACAAAATTATGCCCTCCCTCCTCCAGGACTCTCTCTCATTCATTGTCTTAGTCAGGAGCCACCTCCACAATCAATTATGCAAGTCAAAAACCTATTACCCGTAACTCATGCCTGACTTCTTCCTCTCTTTAAGAAGGCATCCTGCACTTTCAAGCTCAATTACCCAGGTTCAATTATTTTCTCTCTTCAGGTCCATCCTCCCATTTTCTCCACGCAGTAATCATGGCCTCAGTTACGCTTCATCATCTCTATCCAGTCTATTACAACCTTCCCCAACTGGCTTTTCTGCCCCCAGTCTTCTCACTTATTCCTCACCCCCCCAACCCCAATTCATCCTCAAGCCCTCTGTCCTCTACTTCAAGAGGGACATTCCCCAGCATCAGCTGGCTCATCCTCATGCTCAGTTCAGAAACCTTCAATGATTAAAAAGAATCAGGCCGATCCATTTACGTATATTGACATGGAAGGATGTTCTCAATATATGATTACTAATATGCCCTAACACATGGGTCTACAGTTTTTTCTCTCCTGAGTTCTGAGCCTTTACTTCCAACAGCCCATGACCTATCTCCAGCAGGGAGACAGCTTTGATTCATTCAGGACCATCCACAGGGCAAATACCTGTTCAATTAATGAAAAGTTGTTGTAGAATCTAACTGAAAGACATCCCAGAGCTCATCTAGACAAGCCTCTCATCAACAGCTGCAGAAACGGAGGCTCAGAAAGGGCAAGGGACTTGCCCAGGGTTCTTGATCTAGCGGTCCTAACTCCCAGTTCAGAGTTCTTTTCCCCACATCACACTGCCCCCTTGGGAGTCCCTGATGACATTACAAATCTCTGAGGGGAATGGGTGGCAGGGTAGAAGGCATCTAGGTGCTCATCCAGCCCAGCTTTGTTGTTTACCAGCTGTGAGGCAGTGCACAACTCCCCTCACCTCAGCAAAGCGGGGCTAACAGTCATACCCTGCAGTTCCGGGGGCTGTTATGAAGGTTCAATTAGATGATGATGCAAAAAGTGTAGTAAGTGATGGGGAATGTAAGTGGAATGCAATTAATAAATGATTAGGATGGTTCATTTGGGGGCTGAGTTAGTAAAACCTGCCTCTGGACATTTCATTCAGCTCCTTTGTTTTTACTCAGTTTAATGGTGCTACAGAAGATTAAAACTTCCTTCTTTGGTGCTTTATGGTGTTGTGTGGTAAGAATATAAATTCCCCAGAAGTGGTGACCCTGGCTGGTGTGTTTACTGTTACGTCCAGAAGTCCCTGCACATACTTGAAGCTCAATGAATAGTTGATGAACAAGTGAATAATAGAAGATGTTCTAGATTACAGGGAAAGAAGAGCAAAGAATGTGCGGCCCTGCATCATAACAGTGGCTGAAGATCTGGTTCAACACCCGTCCAACAGGGTGACCCTTGATGAGTCCCCTTCTCTCTCTCAGCTTCCTTTCCCACCATCTAAATAATGAAGTTTGAAATATGATCTCCAAGTCTTCCGGTCTTTTTTTTTTTGAGATGGAGTCTTACTCTGTCGCCCAGGTTGGAGTGCAGTGGCATGATCTCCGCTCACTGCAACCTCCGCCTCCCTGGTTCAAGTGCTTTTCCTGCCTCAGCCTCCCAAGTAGCTAGGATTACAGGCATGAACCAACATACCCGGCTAATTTTTTTTTTTTTTTTGTATTTTTAATAGAGATGGGGTTTCACCATGTTGGCCAGGTTAATCTTGAACTCCTGACCTCAAGTGATTCACCTGCCTCGGCCTCCCAAAGTGCTGGGATTACAGGCATGAACCACCGCACCTGGCCTCCAAGTCTTCCAGTCTTGATATTTCATTTATTCATTCAATGTACTGAGCAACTTCTATATGCCAGGCACTGTGCCAGGCACAGGGTATATACTGGAAACTAAAAAAGATATTTACAATGTGTAAAGAGAAAAAGACACTGAACAAGTAAATGAATCTATCATCACAGATTACGGTATGTGCTGTGGGAGAAGAGGAGAGGGTTCTCTGCATGTGGATCATTCAGTTAATGGCTGTATGATCAGGAAAGGCCTCTCTGAGGAGGTGGTTTTTGCTGAAATCTACAGAAAAGTTGGATAGAGAGTGACCCAGAGAGCCAACAGGCAATTTGAGTCTAAAAACAACCTAGAATCTCCTAGTTCAGCCTGAGCCCTACAGGGTGCTAAAGAATGAAGCTCTTTCTTTTCCTTATCCTCAGGAGGTTTTGGTGTCTTGTGGGATCTGGATGATTGCCAGACATGTGATTGACCTTGGATGCCCAGGACAAAGGGTAAAGCCCTTATACTCTGTCCCCAGACCTTTTGGGGCCCTGGGGTCAGAGGTTACGGTGCCTGCAGGTGCCTGCTCTGGGCATTTCCCCACAGGAAGCCACTTCTCCCGTGGGTTTCTAATACTCCCCCCAGCTTTGTAAACTGAAGAGGCCCCAGGCTCTGCCAAGAGCTACATGGTCTGTTCCAAGTCTGCAGCTATTAGTCCTCATTGCTCAGGCAGATTCCATTACAAGCTCCAAATTGTTTTCCAAATATACTAGAAAGGTCATTTCCTGTTTTTTTTTCTTTTTCAAAAATTCAATATTTGCAGAAACCATACAAAAAGCAAACAGACTTTTGCAGAAGACATGAAGCACAGAAGTGGGACTTGGTCTTATGGGAGAAGTTTTATCAGGGGTGGGCAAAATGCTCTCCTAAGGCTTCTCTGAGGGACGAAAGGGCCGTGGAAACAGAAATGCCAGGGCCTACTGAACAGGCATTCATCAAATTTCAAGGGTGGCGGCTTCTCTCTGTGATGGAAAGCCAGAAAAGAGAGGCACTGAGGCCAACAGAAAACTCAGGGCCCCAAAATGAGAACATTCCAAGAACCTGGGAAAAGGGAGGGCTGCTGGTTCTATCCATGTGTGGCCTGCCTGGGGCTGGCTGCAAAGCTCTACCCAGCGCCTTAGGGGCACATCCAGCACAAAGTCACCAGAGAGGAGCCTGTCGCCTGCCTGGGCAGTGCCCATTGCCATTCAAAGAGTGGCCCTGGGTGAGGCTTTGTTTGGAGGCAGAGAGGCCGGGCCTTGGCCTCTGCATCTGCCAGGCCTAGACCCAAGCAGGCCTGGAAGCAGGCAGTGATAGGAAGGAAAGGTCAGGGTGCTCGAGTCAGACAAGGTCCTGAGTGACTTCTACGCTGCCTATCCCCAGGGACACCTTTCTGTCCTCCTCTTCCAACTCATTTCTTCACGGACCATTCTCTTCATGGGACTTCCAGACACCACACCCTTTGGGCCTCCCTCCAACCACTCTGCACAGGCACCTGCTACTGCCAGGACCTTTGTGTTAGGACGCCAGTCTCTTCTGTTTGCTCCCTAGGGGCTCTTATCCTTTCCCTGAAATAATCTATGTTGGTAACCCTCAAAGAGCCGCAACCCTCTCTTAAGAGCTCTAGATTTGTGACTCAGCCTATTGAGCGTGTCATTTGGCTATCCCACCAGCACTGCAAGCTTCAGACGTCAAGTCACCAGCCTGCTCACCATGGCCTTCCTAACTGAGCAAGGGCACCACCATCTGCCCAGCTGGAAACCCGGGACCATCCCTGACCTTGCTTCTTCTTCACCACCCATGGACAATTCTTTACCAAGTCCTGTCATTTCTTTTTTTTTTTTTTTTTTTAATGTTTTTGTAGAGACAGGGTCTCACAATGCTGCCCAGCCTAGTCTTAAATTCCTGGCCTCAAGCAATCCTCCCACCTTGTCCTCCCAAAGAGCTGGGATTACAGGCATGAGCAACAGTGCTCAGCCTGGTCCTTTTGTTTCTACCTGCAAAACAAAGCTTGAATCTGCTGACCTCTCTCCTCCACATGCACCACCCAGGCTCCAGGATGTCTCACCAGGACTCTCGGCAGAGACCTGACCAGAGTCCTGTGTCTCTCTCACCCCTAGCCCAGGGTCTATTTTCTATATGGCAGGCAGGGTAACGTTCTCAAAATGGAAATTGGATCACTGGAATTTCCCTGCTTCGTTCAACCTCTGATGCTTTTCTATTTCACATCTAGTGAAATCCACTCTCCTGATGCCAGTCCCTGAAGTCCTGCATTGACCTGGCCCTGCCTGCCTCTGCAGATGAGCCTTTGTCTCATTTCTGCTCTCTTCTTGGTCCATTTTGCTCTGGTCACACTGGGCCTCTCTTTAAATCCTCAAACCTCATTTAATTCCTGACCTCAAAGCCTTTACTAGGCTATTTCCTCTGTGTACAACATTCTCTGTAACCCTGCTCCCTATAGAGCCTCCTAAGTGGATAAATGGATTCCTGGCCTTGGTTTTTCAAATGTTCTTGCTCTAGGACCTGACATGGGGCTCCTGTAGGGCACGAAGCCTCCTGAGTTCCTCTGCCCCCAACTACTGCGTGTCAGGAAAGCCCTGGCAGAGCTGCCCGGAGGCTAATGTGGTGTGGTGGACGCCACAAGGACTTCAGAGTCTCAGCTGCTGTCCCTATAGTGGCACATGGTGCTGGGCACCTCACCTGACTGCAGACACCCCTTCTATAAAATGGGAGGGCTCACACTTGTCTTAAAAAGTGGCTGTGGGGATTAATTGGAGCCAACAGTTGTACAGTTTTTTTTTTTTTTTTTTTTTTTTTTTTTTGAGACGGAATCTCGCTCTGTCACTAGGCTGGAGTGCAGTGGCGCGATCTTGGCTCACTGCAACCTCTGCCTCCCGGGTTCAAGCAATTCTCCTGCCTCAGTCTCCCAAGTAGCTGGGACTATAGGCGTGCGCCACCATGCCCAGCTAATTTTTGTATTTTTAGTAGAGACAGGGTTTCACCATGTTGGCCAGGATGGTCTCGATCTCTTGACCTCGTGATCCGCCCGCCTCAGCCTCCTAAAGTGCTGGGACTACAGGCTTGAGCCAAGGTTCCTGGCCTGTTATACAGTTCTTTCTTACTGCATGCCACACTGTGCTAAGCATCTTACAAGCATTTAATTTTATAGCAACTCTATGACAGAAAGTATCATTATCCTGTAGTACAAAAGAGAAAGCTGAAACTCAGCGAGGTTAGGGAGCTTGCCCAAAGCCATATACCCAAGGAGTGTGGAGCCAGATGGAGCCTGTGCTATTAGGCTATAAAGCAGGGGAGTGAATTAGTATTATGCTTGGCATGTAGTATGGATTTACTGAAAAGTACCCATTCCCTTTTCTGACCTTCTTTTTCCCCTGCCCCCAGCTTCATAATAAGGCATTTCTTAAGGAAGGGCAAGAAAGTAAGCAAGTCCCTGGAAAACATTCTACAAGGCTGTCTAAAACATACACCCAGATGCATTTTACCCATGCTTAAGCAACATCCCGTTTTGGATATTCAGCTGGATACAAACCTTCAGAATCTTTTCAGTGACGTTGGGTTGACTCTCTTGATTCTACCACCACATTCTACTCTTTGGTATCCAACTTCACAGCAACAGTAAAAATAATTATTTTGGGGTATGAATTTTTTAAAACTCTTACCTCCTCAGCAGCTATACCCTACTGTCAGGGTGGTGTTACTACTTCACGTAGCGCCAGGGCTAGGGACTGGAATTGTGACACAAACTCTCTTCAACCCATGAAAGTCTGTGCTTCCATGGAGGTCTCTGAAAAGCTGCAGAACAGTCCAGCTGCATCACTGCTTGGTGGCCGGGCATGCTGGGTCCTCCCCAGGCCTCCTGCTGTGTCTGTATTATCAAACTTGCTGAGGCTCAGCTACACAGCAAGGTTCCCAGAGAGTGGCAGTCTCTATCTTACTGTGAGGGGACGGGAAGGAAGGGAAAGTGAGATCACTTCCTGGCAGGCCAGCCAAAGGCCTAGGGGCTGGGTCACACTCCAGGTCTGCCCAGGCCAGGCTGGGCACCTCTGGACAAGGCTCTTCCCCTCAAACCTCAGGAGTCTCAAGTGTGGAATGAAGAAACTGGGTATCTCTGTGGTGGTTCTGAAACATGTCTGCAAATTATCTGACATTCCTCCTCTCGGGAGGTAGAGTTTAATTTCAATTTCCCTGAAGGAGCTGGCCTTAGTGACCTCTAACAAATAGAATGCAACAAAAATGATTTTGTGTCACCTCCAAGATGAGGCTATAAAGGGTTATACAGCTTTCACCTGGCTCTCTCTGGGGACACCTGCCTCTAGAGCATTGAGCTGCATATGGGAAATCTGAGGTGGCCATGCTGTGAGGAAGCCCAAACAGGCCCTACGAAGTAACCACAGGGGAGAGGTCCTGAGATGGCCAGGAAAGAGCAGCAGCCGGCCAGCCTCCAGCAGTGCTGGCCCCAAGCTGCTCCAGTTCCAGCCACCATCTAACTGCAACTGCATAAAAGATCCAAGCCAGAACTGCCCTGCCAAGCTGTTCCCAAATTCCTGACCCACAGAAACCATGAGATATAAGAAATTATTGCTGTTGTTTTAAACCACTGAGTAACAGGGGTGATGGATTATGCAGAAGTTGATAACTGAAGCAATCTCTAATGTTACTTCTAGCTCTGGGGTAAGGGAGGTAAGAGCCTTCTAGCTCTGAAGGAAGGGCAGGAAAGCAAGGAAGTCCTTGGAAAACTGCCCCTCCTTTCACAGTAGGATGGAGACTGCCACTCTCTGAGAACCTTGCTGTGTAGCTGAGCCTCGGCAAGTTTAGATCATACATCCGCAGCAGGAGGCCCGGGGAGGACCCAGCATGCCCAGCCACCAAGCAGTGATCCAGCTGGACTGTTCTGCTGCTTTCCAGAGACTTCCATGGAAGCACAGACTTTCATGGGTTGAAGAGAGTTTGTGTCAATTCTAGTTCCTCTAATTCTATAAAATGCATCTCCAAAATACACTGTGGAGAATGAAAAGAAGCAAGATATTATCTCTATAGTATTCATCCATTCCTTCAGAAAAATTTTACTGATCCCTCAGTGTATACTAGGCTTGGGACTAGATGCCACAGATACAAAAACAGTAAGATACCATCGTGCCCCTGAGGGAAGTCCATGGTCTAGTTAGGGAGCTCAGTTCATAAACCTGTAATTCTTAACCAGTGGTAGTAGGGGGGCACAAATCACAATTAACAGAATCACTAGAGGATAGTTTCTCATAGTAATTCTAATAAAGCCAGGTGGGGGGACCTGGTGGGGGATTATTATTATTCTAATAATGCCAGGTGGGGGGACTTGGTGGGGAATTATTATTATTCTAATAATGCTGGGTCGGGGGACCTGGTGGAAGATTATTATTATTCTAATAATGCTGGGTGGAGCAACTGAGGGTGTGCTCTCTAGCTAATGATCACTGTCCTCATCAGCGGCTCTTACTGATGGTTGGGTATCACAGCCCACACACATGATGAGAGAGAGGAGTTTAGAAACCACTTCTGCATATACATCTAAGCACGCGAGGCAGAGGGCACAGCATGCAAGACGCAAGGGGAGCCTGCTGCCCAGAAAGACTAATAAGAGGCCGTGGGGCTGGGGAGTGGTGAATGGGAGAGGAGGTGAGTGGAATGATAGTCACTGGGGCCTTTCAGGGTCTTGAGGGGCAAGAGCAGACTTTAAATTTTGCTCTGACTTTGATTTTACCCTTAATATGTGAATGCTTCCCTTCCATACCAATATTCAGAGGCTTCTCACTAGTGTAGGGTGAGTGAAGCCCTTCAGACAGTGAGGGAGTCTCTTCACACACTGCTCAGACACTGCACTGTGTGTCCACGGCCACTGCCAGCAGTGGCTGGGGCTCTGCCGTCTCCAGCTGCAGGAGGGATGTCCTTCCATCCTGCCTGCCTCCTGACAGAAGTAGGGTTCCGAACCCAGAACTTGCTACATAGGTAAACACCGGTTGAACAACAGCCTCCCTTGGAACCTGGAAAAGCAACATGTTTGCAAGCCAGGGACCATCACTACTTGAGCAGAGTGTAGATGTCATCCGTACCTCTGGCCCACATTAACATCATTTACTCAAGGTTCCTAAGCCCTTGGTTGTTCAGTATTCCAGCCCTCCACCCCACACCTCTACATACTGATTCTTCATGGGAATGCCAGCCCCCTGTGAACAGTCCTGTGTAACTCCTGGCGGCCTGGGGCGTAGGCCCCTTAGCCTGAGTCCCTCTTCCTCTTCCCTGACCCACCAGAAGAGATGAAGTTTCCTTGTCTGCCACCTGCAGCACCTTGACTTCTTCCTAATAATGACCGCAGTCGAAATTCATTCAACAGTCATTTGACAAATACACACAGAAATGTCCCATGAGCCAGGCATGATGCTGATACATTTGTTCATTATCTGCCATTCCAACTGATTCCAAGAGGGTAGGTATCCTGCCTTTCTTGTTTATCACTGTATCTTTGAAATACAGCACAGCTCCTGACATATAGATTTTAATCACTCAGTGACTAAATAACCATCTGATTCCTGGCTCCTGACCAAATAAATAATAACAATGATAAGAGTAAAACAAAACAAAAATGTGTTTAAAATTAATTTATTTAAAATTTAGTAAAATAAAAAAAATGGCTACCACTTATGGTGTGAATATACTATGTTCAAACATGTTGACATGTTTGGGGTGCTGGGCACGCATTTTCGTGGTTGTACTTGGGGCATCCACAGGACAGTTGTACTTTTACAGCATAAAAAGTACTTGAGGTGCCAGGCGCGGTGGTTCACACCTGTAATCCCAGCACTTTGGGAGGCCAAGGCAGGTGGATCACGAGGTCAGGAGTTCGAGACCAGCTTTACCAACATGGTGAAACCCCATCTCTACTAAAAATACAAAAATTAGCCGGACATGGTGGTGCATGCCTGTGATCCCAGCTACTCAGGAGGCTGAGACAGAAGAATCGCTTGAACCCAGGAGGTGGAGGTTGCAGTGAGCCGAGATCATGCCACTGCACCCCAGCCTGGGCAACAGAGCGAAATTCCATCTCAAATAAATAAATAAATAAATAAAAGTACTTGGGGCATCCCAAAGGACAGCTGTACATTTATAGTTATAATTGTGAACTTCAGCAATATTTGATACTGTATCCCAGTTCATGCCTAAGCAGGAACACTAGAGGCCTGGTGTGCTCTCTCAAGATTCTGGCATCTGAGAGGCTGGTGGCCAAGGGAGCACAGTGGCCCACAACACTTTGGGTTCTCTCTAGACCAGTGTTCTTAAACTTTAAGGGTCACAGACACATTTGAGAGTTTGAGGGAAGCTATAGATACTTTGCCCAGAAAAGTATATATTCTCTGCGTGTGTGTGTAACCATACCTATGATTACAGGGGGCTCTTAACCTATAAGCCCCTGGCTAAAAACTCCAGCTCTAGACATCACATAACCCTGCATTCTTAAGGTTTGGAGGCTCTGGACCTCGACTCTCCCAGCACAGCTGGAACAGAAGCCTTCCTAAAATGGCCTTGGCCAGAAAAAGAGTCCTGGGAGCCGACTGCTGCATCCTAGTCACTGCAAACATCTGCACCCAGGGGATTCCCAGGGGCCCTGAGTCAGAACAGGTCACAAGATGGGTGCCTTGGAAAGTTGCTATGGCAAGGCCCTGAAGCCTTGCTGATAAGCAGCCAAATAGTTCCAACCTCAAGGCAGCTTCCCTCCAGATGAGACCCTTGCTATGACAACAGTGAAAAGGACTCTTAAGAGAGGTGCTGGAGGCAGAGTAGAGGCCAAAAGAGGGAATTCAAAGGAGCTGGAAATCCCCCAGACTCCCAGGACTACTAAGACCTGGAGAAATAAAGGCTGGATTTTCTGCCCCCATTGCAAGAAGACAGAGCTGAAAAGGGGTGAGGGATGGGAATCGGGGAGGCGAGTAAGCTATGGATCAGAGCCTGTATGAATTGGGGCTCCACCAATTGCTAGCTGTATAATGCTGAGCAAATCACTTAACATCTCTGAGCCTCAGTTTCTTCTTTTGTAAAACAGAGATACCAACCCCCAACCCTTAGGGTTGTTGTGAAATTAAAGGAAATTCATGCATAATTTTTTTGAGTCCTTTCCTCCTAGGAACCTGAAAAGGTAAGGAATGAAGGAAGTACAGGATGATAGTTGAGAGCTCACTCTAGTCTCAGACGAAACCTGTGAGGCAAAATTCCTGACCTCTCTGTACCTTAGGTTCTTCATCTGTGAAACGGGGACAATTGATACTTTACTTGTAAGATTCTACTGGGATTGGAAATAATGGATGTATAATGCCTGGCTCACATGACAAGATGCTCAATAAAGAGTGGTGGTTACTATTATCAGAAAAGCAAAGCTAAATTAAAGAAGTCGTTTTGGTGTAGCTGAAAAAATAGAAGATGTGGAGCTAAAAAAAAGCTCGAGTGAAATCTTGGTTATGCAACTTTCCAGCTCTGGTACATTGGCCAAATGATGTAATCTCCAAAAGCCTCAGTTTCCTCCTTGGTAAAACATGGATAATAACAGAAACTACCTAATTAGACACTGGATGTAAAGGTTTAGCCCAGCGTTGGCACAAAAGCACTCATCCATATGCTATAAACCATACTCTTTGAGCTTACACAACAACTCAGGGTATGACTGATGGCTTCCTGTGACCTGGGCAGATTCTTTAAATTTTTTTCAGTTTTATTAAGGTATAAATGACAAATAAAAATTTTATATATTCACACTGTGACATGATTATCACAATCAAGCTAATTAACATATCCACCACCTCACACAGTTACTTTTTGTGGTGAGAATACTTAAGATCTACTCTCTTAGCAAATTTCAAGTATACAACACCATATTATTAACTGTAATTACCATGCTGTACATTAGGTCGCCAAAATTTATTCATCTTACAACTGCAAGTTTGTACCCTTTGATCAGCATCTCCCCATTTCCCCAACAACCCTTCTACTCTCTCTGGAAACCACCCTTCTACTCTCTCTTAGTTCAACTCTTTTAGATTCCACATATAACTGAGATCCTGTAGTATTTGTATTTCTGTGTCTGCCCTATTTCACTTAGCACAATGTCCTCCAGGTTCAACCATGTTTTTGCAAATGTCAGGATTTTCTTTTTTAAGGCTGAATAATAGTCCTCTGTGCGTGTGTGTGTGTGTGTGTGTGTGTGTGTGTCTGTGTTGATTACTACAGCATTATAATTTTTTTTTTTTTTGAGACATGATCTCACTCTGTCAGCCAGGCTAGAGTACAGTGGCATGATCACGGCTCACTGCAGCCTCGATGCGATGCTTGGGCTCAAGTGATCCTCCCACCTTGGCCTCCTGAGTAGCTGGGACTACAGGTGCATGCCACCATGCCCAGCTACTTTTTGGATTTTTTTTTCTTTTATAGAAACAGGGTTTCACTATGTTGCCCAGGTTGGTCTCGAACTCCCGCCTCAGCCTCCCAAAGTGCTGGAATTACAGGTGTGAGTCACCATGTCCAGCCTATAATATTTGAAATCAGGTTGTGTGATGCCTCCAACTTAGATCTTCTTGCTCAAGATTGCCTTAGTAATTTGGGGTCTTTCATGGTTCCATAGGAATTTTAGGATTATTTGTTCTATTTCTGTAAGCAATGCCACTGGAATTTTGATAGGAATGGAATTAATTCTGTAGATCGCTTTGGGTAGTATGGACATTTTGACAATATTGATTCTACTGGGCAGATTCTTTAAATGGCTTGGTGTGGACATAGCCTCAACTCTTTCCAGAACTAGGCATTAGAGATCTTGTTCACCGAGGCAGGATTCTCACTTTTTACTCTCTCCACTGGCTTCAGAGGCTCCTCTCAAAGGAGTTTTCCTCATGGCCAGGAGACAGGGAGTGACTTCAGTGTCCATGGTAAACCAGATTAGGGGGTGGCCTTCTGGCAGAAGGAGTAACTATGTGCTTCCCTGGATGCACGGCTTGCCTTTGCTGAGGTGCAAAGGAAAGCAGCCTGGGAGATGAGCAGGCACACTCCTAGCTGCCAAGCAGTTTGCCCATATGGTGGGAAGGCAGCTGCCCTGTTTAATGCACCTGGGGAAAAGGACTGATTGAGAGAAGTGCTAAATGGGCATGCTGGCCCCAGGATTCAGTTCTGGACCACGTTTTGGTTGTCTGAGGGCTCTGTACAGGATTTTCAAGGTTTGTAAGAGAACAGCTGTCCCTTGACTCCTCTGTGTCCTCTGCACTGTCTGAAAGGTCTGAAGGAGCACCAGCAGAATGGCAAGCGCTACCCACAGAAGTCAGAGAGCACGGACTCGAGACTCCGGCCCTTCTCCTTCTTCCTAATTGTGTCACTACCAGCAAACAGTTCCACCTCTTTGAGTCTCGGTTTCCTATCTATCAAACGGAGATAATATATACGTACTTCATAAGATCAAACTAAATGAGGCTGAGAAGGCTGTAAGTGCTTATCATATCTGGCACATGGCTTAAATAATAGTTCTAGCAGCTTTGCCCTAGCACTCTTTTGTCTGTGGGTGTTGCCAAGCACACACCGGGCCTTCAGTCAGTGTTTGCTCCCTCCCCTCTGTAGACCGGTCCTTCCTGGCTGCAGGGAGAGGGAGCTGTGAGACTGATCCTGAGGCTAGGGCTTCTTCACTGCTCTCATCCCAGGCAATAAGCTGCAGCGACAGGACACACTTAACATGCACTTGAGGATTTCAACAAATCCTTACATGGCAAACGAAACAGACAGATTTCTCTGGAAGCCCTAGTTGGGCATGTAAAATATCCATGATATTTTGAGATATCATGATGATATCTCATGAGATGAGAGAAAAGAAGAGTAATACTTATTATCTTCATTTAATAGACAAGGAAGCTGAAGCTCACAGGTGTGAAGTGACTTGTCCAAGGCAACCTGTATGCTCTGCTTTACACTGGGTGCCCCCACCCACCCACCCTCCCAGCACCACTTCCTCTTTTCTCCCCAAGGAGTCTATCTTATCTCAGACTTCGGGCTCTGTCCTCTGCCTTCTTGAAGGTCCAAGGGAAGGAGGAGCACAGGCACTAAGAAGAGAGGTGATGAGAGTGGGCCAGGCAGACTGCAGAACTCTCTCAGTCCCTTATGACTCTCTCAGTCTCTTACCCAAACTGGAGCTAGACAGTCTCCTTCCTAAGCCTGACTCACAACTCTCCCCTGCTTAAAACCCTCCAGTGACTTTCCATTCAGAGCCATCAGGATAAAGTTCAGATTCATTCATGGATACCTCCAGACTCAACTCCAGCCAGGGTACCCCCTCTGCACTGTGTTTGGCCCATGGAATTTCCATGGAGTGCTGCGCCCCCCGAGCCTCCAGGCCTTCGCTGTGCTGCTCTGCAAGCCCCCAGCCTGTCCCCATCCACTCCTCTCCAAGTCATCTCCTGCATACCTTTCAAGCCGCAGCACCCTCCACCCACTAGCCCTCTGGACCTACCGCACGCAGACTACTGCTACTAGTCTACTGTCAGCCAGACCCATAAGCTTCCTGAGGGCAAGGACTGTGCCACTTTTGCTTTGTTATCTGGTGTCCAATTTATAGAAGATGCTCCATAAATATCTGCTAAATTAATGTAAAAATGAAGAAAACTTTTCCTGGCTGAGGCAGGAGTCTAAACTGAGCTGCACCAGACACAGCTGCACTGCGCCCCCTACAGTGCTGAAGAGAGAGAAAATCACAAGACCTCTCTCTCCCATGCAGCTTTCAGTCCTCATACCATCCTTAGCTTATGGACAGATGCACAGTGGATTCCGCAAGCTCTTCAGAGCGATGCGCTCATCCCCAGGCTCTTTAGCCTCCTTGTGAAAATTCCAGCTATGGAGAAGGTCCAGGTGGGTGTAGGCCAATCTAGAATAGCCTTCAATTCTGATACCTTAACAACTACATCCATGGATGCCGATGGATGCCTGGTGGGTGAAAAGATCTCTGTGGACCCGGTACTTCCAACCTGACAATTCAAAGAAATTCACCAGATTTGTTGATAAATACTGCTGCTTTATGTAAAAAGTCGATTATTATGTTACCCTGAGTTTAAAATTATTAACTTATGCCAGAAACATTTAGATATCATAAACTATGGACACTGACCCAAGGTGGCCATACTGCCAAGCGGGCCACTTGTGCTCTGTGAATGGCAATTTGTTCTCAGCTGGAGAGACTGCACCTTCATCCCTCCTCACCAGACTACTTGGCCGAACCCATTTCTTTGGGTTGGGTTTTAATTGCTTTTGCTCCTCTATTACAGCATTAAAATGAAAATTCCCATAATGTGCCCTGGTCTTTGTGAAAACAGCTTTACAGCAAACACTTGGTGGAGAGGAAAGCTGGCACCAGGCCCAACGTTGCTAATAACTCCTGTGTATGATTCCACCCGCTTAAGCTTAAGTACATGGCCGGGAAACCCATCCCCTCTTAAGCCACCAAAGGTAAACTGTCTTTCTGATGCTGTTAAAAAAAAAACTGCCTGAAAATGGAATCTTGACTGTGAAATTGCAGCATGCTGTTATGTATATAACTTCTGAAAAGAGCCATCCTGCCTTTTCTTCATAAGGTCAAAATCTCCCACTAATTTAGTTTGGAACTTACGTATTTTCTTCCGTCAACCAGAAATAAAGATATTCAGGCAAAAATGTGTGCTGCTCTGGCAGTAGAGTATGAACAGTGCCACTACCTACCTGGTTTAATTTCTTTTTCCTGCTTGCATCTCTTTAGATTTTCCACTGTTGACTAATCAGTATGGGAATTCTAAGGAACGAGAAGAAAAACAAAAATTAGAGCCAGACATACTCTGGGATTATAAATTGAAACAATCTTTTGGGAAGACAAGTTGACAATATCTATTAACTTGTTAAATGTGCATACATACCCTTTGGGATCAAATTCCTGGACACGTCACATTCTTGCAATGTCCAGGAATTTATACTACAGATATATTTACCTAAGTAAAAAGATACTCAGTGAAACATTGTACCGTAGCAAAACCAAGAGGCGAAAACAACTTAAATGTCTATTAATAGAAAAATAGTTAAATTATGGTGTATCAATACCATGAGAAACTATACAGCTATTTCAAAGAATGAAGGAGATTTCATTGTACTGATACAGAAAAAAGTACATGCTTGATTGTTAAAAAGTATATTGTAAAATTGCATATATTATCATTTTTTAATTAAAAAAAGAACTTTACTTTTTTTTTAATTTTAAGAGACAAGGTCTCACTCTGTCCCCAGGCTGGAGTGTACTGGTGCGATCATAGCTCACTGTAGCCTCAAACTCCTGGCCTCAATCAATCGTCCACTCTCAGCCACCTGAGTAGCTGAGATTACAGGTGTGAACTACTGTGTTCTGCTCAAATGTGAACATGATTATTTGTTTAGAAAAAAAAGTACAGCATTTGTGTACCTGCACATTTTTAAAAAGTATACATACTTTACACTTTAAACAATTTTCAGTATACATAGAAAAGGGCAAACTGTAACCAGTGGTTCCCCCTGGGAAACTTCTCTCTTTTGAAAAAAATTCTTCTCTTTTGAGAAATTGTGAGAAAAGAAATGAAAGACTTTCACTTTGGACATTATCTATGTCTGTTTTGATTGAAAACTTTTAAAGAGGCATGTATAACTTTCACATTCATTACACATGCTATGCAAAAAATTCTATATCTAGCTAACATATCAAGTGTGAAGGCAAAAGATATTTTCAAACAAAGACTGGGCAAGTTTACCATTCACAGACCCCAAGAATATTCTCCAATAGAAAGGAAACGGAATACAGAAAATAAGTGAGATTTTTAGAATCAATAATGAGCAAAGGAAGGTATAATCCAGCACCCTTCTTTACTCCCTCTCCCTCCTTTACTCTTGGTGTAACTGACTCCTCCTTCTCAGTTTTTTTTTGTTTTTTTTTTTGAAATGGAGTCTCACTCTGTCACCCAAGCTGGAGTGCAATGGCACGATCTCAGCTCACTGCAACCTCTGCCTCCTGAGTTTAAGCGATTCTTCTGCCTCAGCCTCCCATGTAGCTGGGACTACAGGCACATGCCACTGCGCCCAGCTAATTTTTGTATTTTTTTAATACAGACGGGGTTTCGCCATGTTGGCCAGGCTGATCTTGAAATCTTGACCTCAGGTGATCCACCTGCCTTGGCCTCCCAAAATGTTGGGACTACAGGCATGAGCCACTGTGCCCAGCCCTCTTCTCAGTTTCAATACCACCTTTTCAAGGAAGACCCCAGCCACACTCTCCTCTTTCACTCACCCTGCTTATTGACTTCTTAACGCCACCATTTGTGCTTGTAAACTTCATGCAGGTAAAGGCCGTGCCTGTTATATTTAACATCATCCACCTATCACCTTGCCCAGTGCCTGGCAGATATTAGGTTCTCAACAAATATTGGCTAAATACATGAAAAATTTATTGAAGGCTCAGCTCAAATGCTACTGCTCCTCCAATCTCTTAGGCTTTCTACAGGACTCTGTACCTGTCTTGGGGCACATTTTCACAATGTGTTCATGTTATCTGAGTCTTTTTTTCCTATCCGGCCGTGAGCAACCTCAAAGTCTTATTTACCTTGACATTCCCCACAGCATCTTGCACGATGCCTACCACATAAAGGGTTCTTAGCAGTAGATGAATCTACGCACACGTCCAGGAAAGTACAAATGATGGCCGCAGGCTCTAACCAATTGCAGATAGTAGTGATTGGAGCCCAGAACACAAGCACCTTTGAGATATGCAAACAAACATGAGACTTTGCCCAGGGAGAAATTAAAATTAGAGCTAAACTTGAAATACAGCGGTATGTGGGTGGGGGGATTGGGAGACAGGCCCTTATTCAAAAACAGAGAAGTGAAATCACTGAGTGATGATTTATTTTAAGTGTGTTTTTCCGTACTATCTAGCTTTTCTTCCCTTGAACATATTCTAATTTTGCAATCAGAAAAAAAAAATCCACAATAAATGTTATAAAAACAAACCAACGGAAAATCAGTGGTGATTTTAGACTACAAAAGTCACCCGTCCCTCTGTTTCCTTACTACAACTTTGGACTTCAGATTCAGGGCCCTCTCAGGTGGGGCCCATATATTTTGTGAGGAAGTGTTCTTTCCGCCCCTCTGAAGCCACGGGGGATAGGAAGGTGCCAGAAATGAGTGCTTCAGCAGGGGCAGCTCTCAGTTGCTCCCTAATGCAAATGCTGGCAAAGCTCCCAGAGTCAGGAACTGTAGGGAGAGAGCAGAAGGAATCAACCCAGCACAAGATCAGAACCTCCACAAGATGCTGATCCAGTGTCTGGTGTTTTATAGCACTTGTGCATATTTCTTTTGCAGTACTTTTCACATGCCATTAAAATTATTCACTCCTCTGCCTATCTTCCCTTGATGCACAGAGAATTCCACAAGACCAGAGGTAGTGTCTTTACTCTGGTCCTCTAGCCCAGTGCTTAGTACTAACAGGCCCTCAATGTACATTTATAGAATGTTAAAGACCACACTGATAAAGTACTAAAACAGTAACTGACCTAGGTCCCTGGGACATAGTAAGAATACACCAAATACTTTCTTCGGTGCCATGAAGGGCCATTATTCAGTTCTGAAGAGTCAAGCTAAAGCCTGTAATTTCTTGAAAGATTGAAGAGACTTCTTTTAGGAAATGCAGCTTCCTCCAGTAAGAGCGGATGCATTATGTGTTCTAATCTGCAATTCATAATCAGTCAGCATAGGAGCCCACGGCAACTTCCAAAGAAACCACTCTTTGAAGGAGCAGTACTCCAAGTTTTCCTAAGACATTTCTGAAGGATTTCCAGGAGGTAGTGAGCACAGCCTAGGGTCATGATTAATAACCTATTTCCCAGAACTTTAGATTTTCCACCTCAGTCTCCACTTAGGAATTGCTTCTGGCCCCTCGTGAAAGCACTTGGCAGAGTTAATTGGACCAGTTCAGCTTCTTGTCTGTCACACCCAGCACCTGCTACCAGCTTCTTCCTTAAGTGGCTGGGCCAGGGTCCTCTGGTCCCAAGAGAATAGCACCCACTTCTGCTTTTGGCCTCAGCACTGGCTGGCTGATTTGAGGTTCAGCACCACTTGACTGGGTGACAGGAAATAATGCTGAGGCTTGGTTTGAAGAGCCAACATGGCAGCGCCAGGGTCCATCACAGGGGTTTCAAAATGATGAGTTCAAAGATAACTTCTTGTTCCTCATGCAAATGCCATCCTATGTCTGAGGGGGCAGATACCTGTGTACATTGGCTGACATTCTCTTTCTGGAAATTGAGAGCAGCTAATCCTAAGCATGTATTTTTGTACCAACTAAGTGCTTTATGAGTCCTATCTCATTTCATCCGCATGGCACCCCTTTGAGGTCGGTATGACTGTGACCCCCCACTTGACAGAAAGAGAAGTAGGTTCTACAAGGTGAGGTGATGAGTCCAGGATCTTCCAGCTAGGAGGCGGTGAAAGCAGAGCTCTTACCTGCTGTCCCTTTCCAATTTCTCACTGAACTCGAGAGCTCTCACCTGCTATCTCTTTCCAATTTCTCACTGAACTCTAGAGCTCTCACCTGCTATCCCTTTCCAATTTCTCACTGAACTCGAGAGCTCTTACCTGCTACCCCTTTCCAATTTCTCACTGCACTCTAGATTGTCTAAATCAAAAGAAACGGTGGACACCAACCAGATGCAGGGCTGCAAACTCCCACAGGGGCCAGGGGCCAGGCAGGAGACTAGAGGGCACAAGTGATGGGGCAGGGGAATGCGCAAATGGTAATGAACTGGAGAACACACCTGCCTAAAGGCATTCGAATTAAAACCAAAACACCACTCTGACTTCTGACTCGAGTTCACTTGTCATCATTTAACAGATGGAGCAACTGAGATCCAGGGAGGTGATATGAAAAAGACACTGCAGTATGGTGAAATATTCAAGGGCTTCGGGGACAGCCAGTTCTCATTGGGAACTCAAGCTCTATCTCCTGCCAGCTGTGAGACTCTGGGCAATCCACTGCACCTCTCTGTGCCTTTCTTAGGTGTAAAATGGAGATGATCTCTGCCTCACATCATTGCTGTGAAGATTAAGAGAAGTCAGCATATGCAAGATGCCCAGCCCTGTGTGTGACATTTATTTCAGGAAGATACCAAAGCCAAGTAAGATCTCTGGACACATCTTTTCCACAACCTACCTCTACTCCCAAGATGCCCTAAACTCACTGCCGGGAGTGACTGAGGTGGGAGAGATCGGGAAACGCACACTGATAACAGGAGCGACTTTGACACACAAAACAAGAACTGAAAGCCACCCTCGTCTGGTACATGAAGGCCTACCTAGTTGAGGAGTGTGAGGCATTCCACATTTCCACTCTCCACTTCCTGGCAGGGACCACAAAGTCTAGGTACCTTCCTTCCAGAACATCACCTCCTCACCACCACCTTAGGAAAAAGGATGCCTTTTTTGATTACCCCAAATCTCAAGATCCCAGCGGGGCTGGGATGAAGCAGAGGATGCCCTGGCCTTCCCACTGCCCATGTCCATGGGTGGGTCCATGGCAGCAACAGTCCACCTTCATGGGATGAAATGCTGGGGAAGACTGCAGCTTTAGAAGTGCCAAGAGACCCCATCTCTACTAAAAATACAAAAATTAACCAGGTGTGGTGGCAGGCGCCTGTAATCCCAGCTACTGGAGAGGCTGAGGCAGGAGAATCCCTTGAACAAAAACGGGAGGCGGAGGCTGCAGTGAGCCGAGATTGCACCATTGCACTCCAGCCTGGGAGACAGAACGAGACTCTGTCTCAAAAAAAAAAAAAAAAAAAAAAAGAAGTGCCAAGGGCCTTTGAGAACCCTCCTGTTAACTAGGACCTTAATTCAAACAAACAGTTTCTAACTACCACAACTTCCTGAGGATTAGGGTCTCTGATGCCCTTAAAGAAAACAAAACAAACAAACAAAAACCAAAACAAAACAAAAACCTTAATTTGTCAAGACCTGGCACCTTGGAAACTCAAAATTCAAGATCTGACGTCTTCTGCTTTTTTTTTTTTTTTTTTGCACTCTGGCTGTGGCTATCCTTCCCTTGTGGTACGAGAGGGTGGGTCTATGTTAAATGATGAAAGAGGGGCAAATGGAGGGATTTTCCCCCTTCTCCCTCTTTCTTGCCAAACTAGGAACTAGGATGGCGGGCTTTAAGTTTAAATTAAGTTGTGTCTCCTTTGTACCTATGTGCCAGGCTTTCTACTAGGCAATGGGGCATAGTGATGGGCTAGACAGACATGCAGAGAAGGTGCAGATGGTCTAGTGGAGACATGGGGAATTGAAATTATGCCAGTAATTATGTAAATACAGTTTAGTTCAGGATAATATGAGAACATATAAGTAGACGGTTGTCCTCAGTCAATGGGGTTAGGGAATAATACTGACCATCTAGTGCTCTGTAAAGGGTTGAGCATAACATAGGGCCTAGTGCTTAAGAGATACTCAATAATGCCAATTCCTTCTTTCCTCTCTCCCCAAGTGTACGTGCTAGTGTATGCGTGTGCACATACACTTACCACTGAGACTTTTTCTTTCTCTTTCTTCAAGAACACCTAACCTGAAAAAGACCCATAAAAACTCAGAAGTAACTTAATGTTGCCTGTTTTATGTTTTCTTTTAACTGTCCTACAGGCACCCATTTTTAGCTACTCTGGGAAACTGAAAACCTAGGGTACTTTGCTCCTAAAGCCATAAGGGCCCAACACAAAGGGAAAAGAAATATGGACAGTTCATTTCTGAATTTGGAAATACAGAGATCATCTAGTGTTGTCCCCTCATTAGGTACAAATAAAGAAACAAGACCCAGAGAGTGTGAAACACTTGCCCAAGGTGACAGTTTCTTTGGGTGACCCTTCTAATATATGGTAGCTTTTTGTTTAAGCTGAAATCTTCCCCTGTTAGCTGTAACTTTTCAAATATACTTAACCTGCTAACAGGGGAGGTGGGCTCCCGCACACTGCAAGCCATCTCAAGCCACCTAGGAACCCTCAGTTCAGGGACCCACCAAGTAAGGGACCTGGGTACAACAAGGGCTCCCTCTTTTCCTCTCTACAGAGTAGCTTGCTTAGTTTCAAACCCTGAAAACAGATACCAACAAATAAAACGCCTAAGGGCTTACATGTCCTGTTTATATTCTAGGCATAAACAGCAAATTTTTAAAAGGAAGCAATAAAAAGATGGCAAACCCAAGGTTAAAGATTTCCAATCCCTTTCCATCTTGGAGTTTTCCACACAGCTTCTGCAGCATTGGGTTTATATGTGATAAATTCATGAAGTCTGACCATATCTGTAACTGAAATTTAACACAACAATCATATTCCTGAGGGGGAAGATAACAGGGAATTTTCACTACTTTTGGAGACTTTTCTTTCTAGAATGTTTAAAAATTATTATACCACCTTTGTAATCAGAAAAAAAGAAAGGGTTTTACAAACAAGAATTTCTTAGGGAAGATTTATTTCTTCACCTATATTTGGAGCAAGGAGCTGCTTTTAAAGCTCTGAATACTCTGTCAAAGTTCTTTGGGTAAAAACGAAACAGCATATGAATGGAACCCATCTGTGAGACTTGAGGCTCCCACTAGCCTTAGGTAGTTTCAGACAAGGCCATAATTTTCAGAGCAAGCTCACATATATCATTATATAAAAATAGACATTTTGTGGCCAACAGGCTGGAAAGCAAGCTCTCCAGAGAGCTCTGCCTCCAAGCTCTGCTTCTCCCTGGGGGTGCTGGGCAGGGGAGGAGAGTAAAGTTCTACTTACAAGACCAAAGTTTCCTCAAAATCCAGTGGTCCTCAGTCAGAAGCGGAGGCAGAATTTAAGAAAACAGGATTCAAGGTTACCAGTCCAGACCTGTGGTGCAGGCAGGATTCTCACTTTACCCTCCTCTCTGTCTCTTCCCCGTGTCTCCTAAATGAAAAGCACTTTGAGGTTTTAGTGGGTGTTTCCCATGTCTCGGGCCAAGTAAGTCCCCATTTGTTGTAATCCAATGCTCAGCCTGATGATGTCAACCACACAACTCACTCGCTCAGTTTCCACCTCTCTGTCCATGGGAGAGATCCATTTCCTTTGGACAATGAGCCAGGGGGCTGTAACTGCATCCTAGGCCACCACGCTTGCCTAACATCCTTCCTTCAATTTTCAACCCTGCAGCTTTAGTGACAAAAGGCTTCCTATCCACTCACTGAGCCAGGGTTCCTGGGTAAATTCCTTTGCTTCTTAGTGGGTTGTCTGCTTTCCCGTGTGTTTAATTCCTTTCCTTGGTATATAATATACTAGTTAGGGTGGAGACCTTCACCCCACCCCACACCCATCTCTGTCTTCCTGCCCAGTTTTCCAAGTTGTTTCATTTCTCCCAGGTCTCCTAGGTACATGCTGGGCACAGTACATGAGTTTGTCCTTCACGTAGGGGAGGGTGATGTGTGACCCCGGGGAAGGCTTGGAAACAGCACTGGTCTGTCCCCTGGGGAACTGGGTTCCAGTCTTGGTCAGGCCTTCAACTGAGTGAATGACCTCAAGCAAGTCACATCCCTCTCTGGACCTCAGTTTCCCTATCAACAAAATGCGGGCTTTGGTGCTTTCCACTTCTGAGGTTCAATGAGTAAAAATCAGTGACTGGGGAGCTTATCAACAAATGCATTATAGAGCATTTTACTACAAGCTACCCAACTACATGCTTGAGGGAAGGAAGAACCCTGGAGAAGTCAGAGGCCACTGCCCAAGATGCCAGGCTCAGCTGGGCACCTTTAACCCCCTTTATGAAGGAGATGAACAGATTCTCTGGGAGTAAAACCAAAAGAATTCACTGAACAAGTCCTTAGGGACACGAAAAGCAGCAGCATAAACTACAAGATAAGACAAACAAGTAAGAGGCTGTAAGTGTCCTTAGGGACCAACATGGAACAGCAGTGGTGACGAGAGATCATTTCTTGCATTTGGAGAGTGCTTGATGGTAAAGACAAAAACATCTCTCTACTTTCGTGTACAATGGGAAGCAAGGTGACATGCATAGTGGTTAGGAACATCATTTGGGAGCCACAGATGTGGATCTGAGTCCTGTGTGACTTAATTTCTCTGAACTTCAGTTTTTTTAACTGTCAAGTGGGATACTAGTGTCTCTGTTTTAGGACTGTGAGAATTAAAAAACACATGTAAGGAAACTGAAAGTATTTGGTACATACTAAGTATTGAATAAATGTTTGCTCTTGTTGTACATAATCTCATTTGATTCTCATAACATCCTTAGGAGAATTAGATAAGTGCTATGAGGCTACATTATTAATCTCTCCTTCCTGGATAAGAAGACATATACACAGAAGTTAGGTGACATGCCCAAGGTCACACAGCTCAAAACGAAAGGGACAGAATTAGAAATGAAACCTCAACTCCTAACTAGGTCAGCACACATGCCACACACATGCCAATGCCAATGCCATTTCTCAAAATGGTTGCCGCAGCCAGCCTGGGAAAGGAAACACTCAGGCCACTAGGTCAGAGAGGCTGCTTTCCTTGCTTTGCTACCCAAATCCTGTGTGGCCTGAAGCAAGACTGGGGTTCAACTAACTCTCTCAAAAGGAGCAGATCTGATCTGTTTCAATGCCACTTTGATGGTGATGGGAAGGTAGGACCAGAGCTCTACTGGGAAAGCGGCTCTCTATAGGTAAGGAAGAGGCTGTGGTAGTTTGTGGTTTAACAAGAATTTTTATTAGTTCTCAGAAAACACAGATGCTTATCAGAAAACACCCAAGAAAACAGGCTATATTAGGAGGGAGTTTGTCAATCTGAAGGCTTTTCAACAATGTGACGTAGGACTGCTGTGGAATAAAAACCACACCAGCCTGGCCGGGCGTGGTGGCTCACGCCTGTAATCCTAGCACTTTGGGAGGCCGAGGTGGGTGGATTGCCTGAGCTCAGGAGTTTGATACTAGCTTGGGCAACACGGTGAAACCCCGTCTCTACCAAAATACAAAAAAAATTAGTCAGGTGTGGTGGCGTGTGCCTGTAGTCCCAGCTACTTGGGAGGCTGAGGCAGAGGAATTGCTTGAACCTGGGAGGTGGAGGTTGCAGTGAGCCGAGATTGCACCACTGCACTCCAGCTTGGGCGACAGTGAGACTCTGTCTTTAAAAAAAAAAAACAACAACAACAACAACAACAAAAAAACACCAGCCTGGTAACCCACAGAGAGCAGCCGTTCACAGCTCAGAGAGATCTGGGCTTCCTTCTGGTCCCTAGACCTTCTTGCTGTGCCTTGGTTTCCCAGTGTAAAATGAGAAGAATAATAGCCTTACTCTCCAAGGTTCTTGTGTGGGTTATGTGCCTGGCACATACTATACATTGAAAAATATTTGAATACTTCTTGTCTAATTCTGACCATTTCATCATCCTTTGCCCTAATGGTGATGTGACAATGAAATAAAGTCAGAGATTGGTCGGGAAGTCAAAAGGGTCCTGTATTTCTCCAGAATGTCAGGATGAGTAATGAACAAAAGCCCACCCAGAGCTGTCAGGCCTGTTCTCAGCAGCAACACTCAGTTTGGAGGGACTGGAGGTCGGGGCCATTGTTTGGCTGAGCCTTTATTCCAGAAGACTGAGTAGGCGTCAGGAAATGAGGCTGGGCTCTTGAGATGGGTGCTTTGAATCATGTTTTGTTACTTGAACAAAAATAATAGTAAGGAGCCCATTCATAAAAACAACATCATTTTCTTCAACAACATGTACTCTGTATCACTTCCCTTGTGAACTGAATAATTCTGTCCGTGACAGAATCCCGGAAGACGGAACTATAGTAACATTGGCACATTCATTTCTTCTTATAACTGACAATACTGGACACACTTATGTGGGCTGGGGCCAAGCTGTGCACTGAGCACTCTATAAACACCACTTCATGTCATCCTCACAATAATCAGGTGCAGGAGACATTATTAATATTCACATCTTACAGCTGTAGCAACAGATGCATGGTGAGCCAACCAATCTGCTCAAAGGCTCACAGGAGCAAGGGGCAGAGCCTGCACTCTAACCAGGGACCATGTGGTGCCAGTCCTAAATCCACAACCCCCTTGCACTACCACCTCTTAAAGGGCTTCCCTTCAGGAAACTTGGCTGTTTTTCACAGACAGCAGTATCAGCTCCGTTTGAGGATGAAGGAAACTTTGGCTGTTTAATTCCACCCTCTACCCCCAGTTTAGAAGGGGTCTCTCCTTCCTCTGAATTTCCTTAGTATGCTCTGTTTCTCTCTTAAGAAACATACCCTTTTCTCCGTTGACACATATTTATTTGGGGGCAGGTCTTTTTTCTCTGCCAGAATCCTAACTTTTTAAGGAAAAGATCTGTGTCTAATTTAGCAGCATTTTGTACATATTATGAGATACTTATTAAAATAAGGAAATCCATAAACAAACCCCAAAACTATTATTGGATATTTACCATATGCCAGGTAATATTCTATTTATTTTATTTATTTATGTTGTAGAGATGGGGGTCTTGCCATATGCCCAGGCTGGTTTTGAACTCCTGATCTCAAGTGATCTGCCTGCCTTGGTCTCCCAAAGTGTTGGGATTACAGGTGTGAGCCACTGTGCCTGGTCGTTTTCTAACTGCTTTATATAAATTACCTCATTTAATCCCATAAGGATCTCTATGAGGTAGGTATAATTATCATCCCTGCCTGACACATGAGAAAATCACAGGCACAGATTGATTAATTTGTTTGGGCAGAGTGTTAGTCCATTTGCATTGCCATAAAGGAATACCTGAAGCTGAATAATTTATGAAGAAAAGAGGTTTATTTGGCTCATGGTTCTGCAGACTGTAAAAGAAACATGGCACCAGCATCTGCTTCTGGTGAGGCCTTAGGAAGCTTTTAGACATGGTAGAGGGAAAGGAGAGCCGGGATGCTACATGGCAAGATGGGGAGCAAGTGTGAAAGGGAGAAGCGCCAGGTTCTTTTTAAACAACCAGGGCCAGGCATGGTGGCTGACGCCTGTAATCCCAGCACTTTGGGAGGCCAAGGCAGGCAGATCACCTGAGGTCAGGAGTTCAAGACAGCCTGGCCAACATGGTGAAACACCGTCTCTACTAAAAATACAGAAATTAGCTGGGAGTGGTGGTGCACACATGTAGTCCCTTGCATTTTTTTTTTTTTTTTTTTTTTTTGAGATGGAGTCTCAGGCTGGAGTGCAGTGGTGCAATCTCGGCGCACTGCAAGCTCCGCCTCCCAGGTTCATGCCATTCTCCTACCTCAGCCTCCCGAGTAACTGGGACTACAGGCGCCCACCACCACGCCCAGCTAATTTTTTTGTATGTTTAGTAGAGATGGGGTTTCACTGTGTTAACCAGGATGGTCTCGATCTCCTGACCTCATGATCCACCCACCTTGGCCTCCCAAAGTGCTGGGACTACAGGCGTGAGCCACCATGCCCGGCCAAAATAATTTTTTTTTAATTAAAAAATAACCAGTTCTCACTTGAACTAACCGAACAAGAACTCACTCATTACAGCAGGGAGGGGATCACGCCATTCATGAGAGATCTGTACCCATAACCCACACACCTCCCACTAGGCCCCACTTCCAACACTGGGGTTCACATTTCAACATGACATCCAACAGCTATCCATCAATATAGTTAGACATCCAAACTGTATCAGCTAGCAACTGACGGACATCTTTGAAGGAGTATATGAATAAAGAAATTCTGGCCACCACTACCCACTTTCTAGTCCACACAGCTGCTGTACACTGCAATTGCTCATCACCCTATCAAAGGCAGGTTTCAGCTGTCATACCATTTCCAACTCACTTATTCACTATGCCATGCAGTTAGAAGGTCCATGTTTTTTCTAGACAATTAAGAAGTATATTGATTGAGATTTACGAATAAAAGTAGATTTTGTTTTCTTTCCAATTATAATCATAATTGCTTATTGTAAAAAGATAAGAAAATACAGAAGAACAGGAAAAAAGGAAAGAGAATAATATGTCGTCTCACCACAATCCTGGTGTAAGGCCCCAGAGAAGGAACCACACTTACACTTAAAACAATGTTCTTGGTCAAGCACGGTGGCTGACACCTGTAATCCCAGCACTTTGGGAGGCTGAGGCGGGCAGGTCACTTGAGGTCAGGAGTTCAAGACCAGCCTGGCCAACATGGTGAAACCCTGTCTCTACTAAAAAAAACACAAAAAAATTAGCTGGGCGTGGTGGTGCACACCTGTAGTCCCAGCTACTCAGGAGGCTGAGGCAGGAGAATTGCTTGAACCTGGGAGGCAGAGGTTGCAGTGAGCTGAGATCATGCCACAGCATTCCAGCCTGGGTGACAGAATGATAATCTGTCTCAAAAAAAAAAAAAAAAAAAAACCACACACACACACACACACACACACACACACAAACAATGTTTTGACATCAGAAACTTAAGTCATTTTTGGGGGGCAGGGAATCAAACCCACAAAAGATGACTAAGACATTGCTCAACGTATTTTTTTGGTTTTGGAGTACACGTGGCTGCTTTTCCTTCAGGGTTCGATGTCCTGAGGATCCACTTTGTGGTCCCTTTTGGACTGCTGATTTGGTGTGTCTGAAGGAGAGCCAGAAGGAGAAGAGAAGCCTGACCCCAGTGATTATGTGGCTAGAAACTGGATAGGTTCACAGGATATCACACTGTCCCCTCCCTGCCTTTTTTCAAACTATTTCCCACCAGCTTGAGATAAGTTTCCAACTACAGCTGTTTTGGGAGAGATGGACCTTCACTTAAACAGTGACCTTAACTTTAAACAGTCTCGGACTCATTGATTTTTGCAGCTGAAAGGAGCATGTGGTCTCCTCATTTTAGGGGTGAGGAATGCCAGATCCAGAGAAGGCAAGGGACTATCCTGAGGTAGTACAGCCTGGTGCTCCAACAGGAGAAGGTTTGAGACTCTCACTTGCTACTCTCTATTGGTTTCAGACTCTCACTTGCTACTGCACTTTGAAATACAAATTTGAAGGGCTCTTCCCTCTTATTTTGGTTAACTCCTACTCAGCCAACAGATTTCAGATTAAATGTCACTTCCCTAGGGCGCCCTCTTCTCTGAGCCACGTTAGCTCCCCCTGCTGTACTGGTCTCATGGTACTCCTATGTCTCTTCTTATAACCCTTAACATATTTATAAGTACACGTTCCATGTGTTTCCCCACCAGACTGTAAGCTCCACAAGGTCAACAGTATGTTTCCCTGGTTCACTGAATACATCTATCCCAAGTGCCTAGAAGAGTGCTGGGCATAAAATAGGAAACTCAAAAAATATTTTCTAAACACACACACACACACACACACACACACACACACACACACACACACTCTACTTAGTCCAGTCTACGGTAAAACATTAACATACTTTTTGTAAAAAGCACCACGTCTTCTGAACTGCAAATTGGGCCTTCTTGCTGAAGGAAGGCTCATTAGAGAACAAGGGATTTCATTTCAAATAATTTCCGGAAGATAGAAAAAGTTCAGAGAGGTATGACAACAGAAGCTGAAGTTTGGAGCACAAGGACAAGAAAGCACCATTGGAAATGAGAGACAAGGAATGGTGTGGGACCCCAGTGAGGCTCTGGACCTGAAGACAGCAGGTGTCGAGAAGATTCAGAAGGGCCAAAAAATTAAGGGATCCACTGAAGGTCCTGTGCCAGCCAGCTCCTCTATCCCATACCTGCAGCACACAGAGGGCCCAAAAGCTCTGCAGAACCACAGCCAAAGACAGGAGGCCTCTTTAAATAAATTGAATGAACTGCCTAGGATTAATCTAGGGCTTCTAGTAAGAGACAGGCCTCCTTATGCTAACATGTGAAGGGCCCTCAGTCTAACTGCTGCTCCTGCTCATGTGCCCTAAAGCATCTTCCACTTAGTACCTTAGTACCCTTCCAGTACCCAGCAGCTTCCCAGGCAGGGCAGAGGCCTATGGGACAAACAGATGAACTGAGGCCTATCCCCTTAAAGAAGTCTTTTATTATTGATTGTGAATGGCCAAATAAAGCATGACAGGATGTCTGATCAAAACCAGCTGCATGACAGGAGTTTGAGACCAGCCTGGCCAACATGACAAAACCCCATCTCTACTAAAAACACAAAAATTGGCTGGGCGTGGTGGCAGGTGCCTGTAATCTCAGCTACTCAGGAGGCAGAGGCAGGAGCATCGTTTGAACCCAGGATGCAGAAGTTGCAGTGAGCTGAGATTATGCCATTGCACTCCAGCCTGGGTGACGGCCAGACTCTGTCTCAAAAATAAAAATACAAAAATTAGCCAGGCATGGTGGCGCATGCCTGTAATCCCAGCTACTTGGGAGGCTGAGGCAGGAGAACTACTTGAACCTTGGGAGGTGGAGGTTGCAGTGAGCTGAGATGGTGCCACTGCACTCCAGGCTGGGCAACACAGCGAGACTGTCTCAAAAACAAACAAAAAACTGATGAGTCAAGAAAAAGCAGTATGGTAATGTGAGGTCCTTGTTTGGATCTGACTAGAACTAAAAAAATAACTTAAGAGTTAAATGGAGACCACTGCTAATAATAAAGGATTATTAATTATTTTATGTGTGATAGTAGTGTGGTTATATTTTTAAAAGGAGTCCTTATTCTCTTAAAAGTACATGCTAGGCTGGGCACAGTAGCTCACGCCTGTAATCTCAACACTTTGGGAGGCCAAGGCAGGTAGATCACCTGAGGTCAGGAGTTCAAGACCAGCCTAACATGGTGAAACCCTGTCTTTACTAAAAATAAAAAAATTAGCTGGGCATGGTGGTGTGCGCCTGTAGTCAGTCCCACCTGCCTGGGAGGCTGAGACAGGAGAACTGCTTGAACCAGGGAGGTGGAGGTAGCAGTGAGCCAAGATTGTACCACTGCACTCCAGCCTGGGCGACAGGCGACATTGCAAAAACAAAAACAAAAACAAAAACAAAAAAAAATGCTGAAGTAATTACTGATAAAATGATGTCTAGAATTTACTCCAAAATAATCTAGTGGCATGGGAAAATGGCTACCAGCACAGATGAAACAAGACTGGTCATGGGTTTTTGATTTTTGAAGCCGGGTAATGGGTGGTACATGAGGATTCATTATACTATTCTTTCTAGTTTTGTACATGTTTCAAAATTTCTGTAATACAATTAAAAAAACATATCTCAATAAGCATATTATTTAGATATAGAGAGATAAATGCTAGATCAAAAGCCTAAAAGGATCAAAAGTATATGCTCTTGGGAGCAGGACAGGAGGAAGGGTAAAGAAAGGGTGGGGGCAGGGAACAGATGGTTTTTATTATAAATCTTTTATGATATTTGACCTTAAAAAAGACTAGGGCAAACTATGTGCATGTACCATTCTGACAAAAACAAAATTCATTTAAAAAAGGAAATGGGAGTAACATTATTTAGAGAAATAGAAGTAACCACCAAAAGAAGTAAAAGCAGAAAAATATAATGGCTGCCTCAGGGTGAGGAGGTAAGCAGGAGACAGATGCCTTTCTGGACTCAGAGATTTTTTAAAAAGTCATATTCATGTATTACTTGGATTTTTTAAAGTTAGCTATTATTATCAGTTGCTACTATCAGTTACTAGCAGGGCCTTTTGTTAATCTCTACATCTATAAACTGAATACTTCCTTAGGTTTAGAATCCTAAATCACCCAGAGTGAATATCTCCACATTAAGTGTAATAATAACAATTATTGCTATTAAACTATTGTTTGCCATTTGTCAGTGCTTTACATATGTTATTTCTAATCCTTCTAACGCTCCTGCAAGGCAAGTACAGATGTTCCCATTTTACAGATGAAAAGGTTGAGGCTGAGAGACATTAGCCACTTGCTTGAGGTCACAGTGTGGGCGAGGCCTGTGAGACTCAAACACCAAGCTCCTTCCATTACCTTACTTCTCCTTTGCATTCCATTTGTTCGGTATAGTCCAGAAAGTACCTTTACATAAATTTTCTCATCAACCCCAAGAAACAGGAGGGACATGACTATCTTTACTTGACAAATGAAGAAATCAAAGCTAGGAAAAGTTACGTAACTTGCACAAGAATCCAGGCTCCTGATCCTTAATCCAGTACTCCTTCTACCATTCCTTATGTCCTCTCAACAACAAAATGTTAAATTAGTCATAATCTCCTCATGGGCATTTGACATAAGAGTCACTGCACATGAATGCAGCAATGCAGCTGAAGCAGGAATTTTAAAAAGAGAGAAAGGGGGAGACATTTTTTCCAAAGGAAATATACTAATAAACCATGGAATGTCCTCAGTTGCTCTAATGACAGCATGTTGCTTGAGTCCTCAAAGGGACTCTTGAAATGTCAGCAGCCTGCCTGCCTGGCACAGAGCAGATGAGTTGCTGGCACAGGCAGCCTGCAGCAGTTCTGACAACCAGCGCCACTCTACTTAGTTCCAAAGAAAGAAATGAGCCATGCGTGCCTCTGCCCTGAAAAAAGAACTTCTGTGCTTCCTAAATCTACTTCAGTCAACAGCCATAGGGCCCCAGGGCTTTTTAATAGTTGCCAGGAATCTTCTTAGATCAGCGCTACTCATCAGAGCAGAGGCATGTTTATGAAACTGTACATCAGGTTGCATAGGGGTGGGAGCCAAACGTGGGATAACTAAAGAGGGTGAACATGTGACCCTTGGTCATCTCAAGTCAGGGTAGCTGAAGCTCTCCCCACAAGAGAAGCAGCCCAAAATTTGGGCACAAGAGCCTTGAGCTTGGTGTGAGATGCTCCTCAGTCTGTGCTGGCATCTGAACAATGGCCAAGCAGCAGTTAGGGAGAAGAGGCTGTTTACTTGAGTTCAAACTATTTATAGCACCAGCAATCTGCACATATTTGGATGACAAATCTCTGGGCTTCAAGTAAGTGGTGCTTTGCTCCTGGACAATTTCATCAAACACACTCCCTCCCCACGCCACCCCCAGTCCCCCTCACTAACACATGCTGCCCTCAGGATGTTTTATTTAAATTGCTGAATTTTAAAAGATTATAAAAAGAAACCACATTTTAAGAACAAGTGACTTTTAATCCATTTATTTCCAAGTTTGAACTACATATTTTCTTTAAGGCTTGAATCAGAAATTAAATTATAATACATGTATATCCTATAAAAATATATATTTGCCCCATACATGAACAAAACAGTAACTGAATGATGTCTATAATTTAACACGTATATTGACCTGGCGTGGTGGCTCACGCCTGTAATCCCAGCACTTTGGGAGTCCGAGGTGGGTGGATCACTTGAGGTCAGGAGTTGGAGACCAGCCTGACCAACATGGTGAAACCCTGTCTCTACCAAAAAACACAAAAAAATTAGCCGGGTGTGGTGGTGGGCGCCTGTAATCCCGGCTACTGGGGAGGCTGAGGCAGGAGAATTGCTTGAATCCGGGAGGCAGAGGTTGTAATGAGCTGAGATTGTGCCACTGCACCCCAGCCTGGGCAACAGAGCGAGACTCCATCTCAAAACAAACAAACAAAAACATGTATATTGTCGTAAAGATGCTGAGGCCTGCTCAAGACCTACAAAGAGAACGTTTCTACAATGATTAAAGGCTTTCAGAACAGAGCCACAATGTGTAATCATATACACATTACAAACAAAAGAGGTCTTATTACCTATGGAAGCAATGGTAGTGTACGGTGTTCACCAATGCCCATTGCCCCCATTGCATGCCATACAGGAAAAAGGCTCAACTGTAACAAACACATGTGCAGAGGCTTCTGCACAGTTTTAACTCACAGAACGTGTTACAGCCTTAACAATGAATTTGTTTGGAAAAACCAGTCTACCCTAAAAGCTGCCTTGTTTTTATAGCAAAAACCTTGCTGTTCTGAATCTTGCATCTCCCTTGACCCAGGCATTGCCTAACTCTAAAGACGAAAAAGTGCTTGTTAGTTAACATGCATGTTGGCAGCTTCCAGTCCTACAATGCAGGCCAGATGTGGTGTAAGAAAAAGGCCAGTAAAGTGAAGACAAAGGTTTATAGTATAATGGATAATGGTAGACAATTAACATAGGGAGAGGAAATAGAAGAGATTCCTAAAAGGGACTTACACATTTTCTTATCTTTTCCCTCTGCCAGTAAAGCTCATTAGAAGGTCCCTAAGACAATCTTTGAACAACCCCACTTTTTTTTAACATTAGGAAAAAAGTTCTAGTCATGGTAAAGAAAAAGAGGCATGTCTATACATAGAATGTAAATTATTTAAAAATTTTTTCAGGTCACTTTGTCATTATTATTATTATTATTTGAGTCTCACTCTATCACATAGGCTGTAGTGAGAGCACGATCTCAGCTCACTGCAACCTCCGCCTCCTGGGTTTAAGCAATTCTCCTGTCTCAGCCTCCCAAGTAGCTAGGATTACAGGCCTGCACCATCACATCCGGTTAATTTTTGTATTTTTAGTATAGACGGGGTTTCACCATGTTGGCCAGGCTGGTCTCGAACTCCTGGCCTCAAGTGATCCACTCGCCTCGGCCTCCCAAAGTGCTGGAATTACAGGCGTGAGCCACGGTGCCTGGCCTAATGCATGTAATGTTTGATCCCATGTTTTTATTTCTAGGAATTTTTGAATTATAAAACTATCCTTATCATTGAGACCTTAGCTGAGATGTCATTTCTTCAGAAAAACTTTCCCAAGCCACCCAACCTAAAATAACCACCCATCTACCTATCACGTCACTTTCTGTTAAGCATCCATACAGCACCACTTTTTTTGTTGTTCATTCATTTCTTAACGGCCTGTCTTTCACTGCTGCCTCCTCCTGTCCCACATTAAAATATCAGTTCTATGAGATGAGGGGCCTGGTCTGTCTTGGACACCATTCTTCCTAGGTGCTGCACACTAGCCAGGGACATTGCAGCAGCATCTCATTTAATCGTCACAGCCATATGAGGTTTCTGTTATCCTTCCATTTTAGAGATAGGCAAACTGATGTACAGTTTCATTTTAGTGAGTGGCCAGTAAGTGGCAGTCAGAATCTAAATACTGGTATGTATGATGACAAAGTCCACACTCTAAACTACCTCTCTCAAGATACAAAAGTTTAAATAGTTTAAATGTGCACACTTTTTAAACCAAACCATGCTAGTTGTGGAAATGTATTACATGGAGATGATCACACAAGAACACATAATTAGATACATCTTATTTATTGCATACAACTTATCATAGCAAATACTGGAAATCTTTAGGCAAGTCACCAGTTAGCCATAAGATTCAAGTTTATGTTTTGGTAAACAAGGGCCCCCATCTCAGACACTATGAGGATTTAATGAGACTATGCATAGTACCTGGCTCACAGTCCATGTTTTGTTGTTACTGATACATTTATTGATTCATTCGAGACAGGGTCTTGCACTGTAACTCAGGCAGGAGTGCAGTGATATCATCATAGCTTGCTGTAACCTCAAACTCCTAGTCTCAAGTGATTCTCCCATAACTCAGCCTCTGGAATAACTAGGACTACAGGCACGCACCACCATTCCCGGCTAATTTTTTTCATTTTCTGTGGAGACAGGGTCTCATTATGTCGCTAGGCTGGTCTTAAACTTCTGGTCTCAAGTAATCCTCATGCCTTGGCCTCCCAAAGTGCTGGGATTACAGGCATGAGCCACTGAGCCCAGCCTACATTTAAATCTCTAAAAGGATATACAATATACCAAATTGCATATCTCTGGACAGCAGGATTACACGGGGAGTGTGAGATATGGCAAGGCTCACACCTGTAATCCCAGCTACTTGGGAGGCTGAAGCAGGAGAATCTCTTGAACCCGGGAGGCCGAGGTTGCAGTGAGCTGAGATCGCGCCACTGCACTCCAGCCTGGGCAACGAGAGTAAAACTCCACCTCAAAAAAATAAATAAATAAAATAACAAAATAAAATAACAAAAAAAATAAAAATTACATGTTTATATATATTTTATTTACAGTTTTGGAAGTAACCATCACAATTATGAAAAACCATTAAAGTAAAAAACAAACCACTTTCAGAAGGCCTGGCTAAAGCGAGTGTGGTTTTTTTTTACTTTCATCACTATATCTTTCTGTTCTAAATGTTTACTTTTGTGTCTATGTATTAGTTTTATAATTTTTGTTAAATTGGCCAAAGAAGGAAGGTTGGTGGAATTGTGTGATCACTAACCACAATAAATAATAATGGGCTGAATAATGTAAATATAAATTTCAGGAGAAAGAAAATTTAGTCTTAGCTTGACTGGAATAGATATTCTACTAGACATGTGGCTTATCAAAGATTTCTTTTAAATGATATTTCTCAGTGTTGCAGAGATATGAGAAAATGTAGGTGAAAATAGAAAACGGTACAACATTCCTAAAGGGCAATTTGACAATATGTGGTGAAATCCTTAAAAATGTAGGGGGCATATGGGACCTCTCTGTACTTGCTGTGCAGTTTCACTGGGAACCTACAACTGGTCTAAAAAATAAAGTTTCTTAATTAAAAAAGGTAAATGCTCTCTGACCCACTCATCTTACAGTTAAGAATCTATCCAAAAGAAACCACTATAGATGTGTGTGCAAAGACTTGACTTAAAGTTGTTCACTTCAGCACTGTTCAGAATACTGTAAAACTGAAAATCCTTAAAGCCCACTATTAGGCAGTAGTTATATAAACTTTGGTAAATCTACAGAATGGAATATTACACAGTCACAATAAATGATACTATCGAAGAATATCTGATAACATTAAAAAATAGTCACATAAGGGCCAGGTGCAGTGGCTCACACCTGTAATCCCAGCAATTTGGGAGGCCGAGGCGGGTGGATCACGAGGTCAGGAGTTCAAGACCAGCCTGGCCAAGATGGTAAAACCCTGTCTCTACTAAAATTATAAAAATAAGCCAGGCGCGGTGGCAGGCACCTGTAATCCCAGCTACTAGTGAGGCTGAGGCAGGAGAATCACTTGAACCCGGGCGGCAGAGGTTGTGCCACTGTACCCCAGCCCAGGCGACAGAGTGAGACTTTGTCTCAAAAAAAAAAAAAAAGTCTCACTTTAATGTTAAGGTGAGCCCCTATATATAGAAGGGGCTCATGTCTGTAAAACGGAAAGTAGAAAAAAATGAAAGAAACTATTAATCAGTAGCATATCAGGATGATGACACTGAAGGTAATTTTTATTTTCTTATTGGTATTTTAAATTTTTTCTATAAAATAGTATTTTATACTAAAATATAGCATTACTTCTACAAAAAGAAAAAATACAAAAAGTTATTTTTAAGTTCCTTTGGACAATACACACCAAGTGCTACACAATGTGCATACACTGACTTATAAATGAGAGAGACATTTATATCAGAGTTATTTATTTATTTACTTTATTTTCAGACAGGGTCTCATTCTGTCACCCAGGCTCGAGTGCAGTGGCATGATCATGGTGCAGCCTCAACCTCCCGGGCTCAGGTGATCCTCCCACTTCAGCTTCCTGAATAGCTGAGACTACAGGCATGCGCCAGCATGCCTAGCTCATTTTGTATTTTTTTGTAGAGACGGGGGTTCACCATGTTGCCCAGGCTGATCTCAAACACCTGGGCTAAGGTGATCTGCCAGCCTTAGCCTCCCAAAGTGCTGGGATTACAGGCAGAGTTATTTATAATAGTGAAATAATAGAAATAATCAAAATATCAAACACATTGTCTGGCCATTAAAAATGGTGAAGAGAGACATAAGCCACACTCTGTCAGCCGGGAACAGTCTCAGTCTCTAGGGCCCTGCTCCTGTTCTTAATCCCAGGCCTGGCCCAGAAGGTGTGCTGCCCAGCCTGTGCCCAGCACTGGAAGGTGCACAAGAAACACAAGCTGGACAACCTCAATGAGGAGTAGCTAGAAAAGCCGTTGAAGGTGCACTGAAAGTGGGAAGAAATGAGCCCTAAGCTCTGCTCAGGGAGCTCAGCCTTGAGTTATGCCACCTGATGACAGGAATGACCAAGATGAGTATGAGGATAAAGGAAAAGGAGAAGGAAAGGAGCAAAGTAGATAGCCGAAGAAAAGGAAAATAAAATAGGAGAAGAAAAATTAGGAGTTTTAGAACAGCAAGATGAAAATGAAGCAGGATTCCGAAAGGTAGAAATGCCCTGAGCAGCCTCTGAGCTCCTGAGCCAGGAGAGCCCTCCTTCAAGGAGCTTTGGTGAGACAATCAAAGAGACTGAGTTCTTACGGGGCTGACCTTGCAGGATATCTGGTAGCCAGACCCTAGGGTCACAGGTGCTGAGCAATGGCAGGAATGGGGTTTTCTCTAGGGAAGTCTCATGGTGTAGTTAGATGGCTTTCCCCAGCCTGCATTTCATTTGCTGCTTAACTGCCACCTAGGTAGCACTAGGATCTGTTATCTGGCCCTCTATAAGGTTCTGTAAGATCCCTATGTTTTTTTTAAGAAATGCTTTTCTGCTTAAACCAGCTGGAGTAGACACTTATTGTTAGTAGCACCTGAGAATCCTGACAGATTGAGTAATGAAAACCAGACAAAACTCCTAAGGAAATGAAACAGATCTTGGATAACTCATGAATGGAACATGCCTATTCATGTACCTATGGGTTACAACTTATTTGTAGATCATGAAATCAATTTAGTAGACTGGGACTAGCATATTTTTATTTTTATTTATTTATTTATTTAGAGACAGTCTTGGTCTGTCACCCAGGCTGGAGTACAGTAGTACAATCTTGGCTCACTGTAACCTCTACCTTCTGGGTTCAAGCAATTCTCCTGCCAAAGCCTCCCGAGTAGCTGGGATTACAAGTGTGCACCACCACATCTGGCTAATTTTTGTATTTTTAGTAGAGACAGGATTTCGCCATGTTGGCCAGGCTGGTCTCGAACCCCTGGCCTTAAGTGATCTGCCTGCCTCGGCCTCCCAAAGTGCTGGAATTACAGGCATGAGCCACCATGCCCAGCTGGGACAAGCATACTTTTCAAAACATGAAACAGTATAGAATAGAATGAAAAGAAGAAAATGTTTCATTTACATATAATATACGATATGCATGCATGAGTCATAATATAAATTGCGCATCTTATTTGCAAAGTCAAAAAGTTTGAAAGAAACTGATTTATCTCACCTGCTGGACTTAAAAGGCAGAGAGAATTTAATAAGCATTACAACAGGGGCTAGTAAACTTTTTCTGCTTTTTCTGTAAATGGATAGACAGTAAGTACTTTAGGCTTTGTGGTCTCTGTGGTAACTACTCAACTCTGCCACTATAGTGCAAAAGCAGCCACACACAATGTGTAAACAAAATGAACATAGCTGTATGCCAATAAAACTAATTATTTACAAAAACAAGTGGCAGGCTAGATTTTGCCTGCAGGTCATAGTTTCCCAATCTCTGTCTTAGAGAATGAGATGCGGGTAGTTAGTGGCATGCAATGTTGTAAGAGTTTTTTAAGTAATCACCTATTGGCTGGGCGTGGTGGCTCACGCCTGTAATCCCAGCGCTTTGGGAGGCCAAGGTGGGCAGATCACCTGAGGTAAGGAGTTCGAGACCAGCCTAGCCAACATGGTGAAACCCCATCTCTACAAAAATACAAAAATTAGCCGAGCATGATGGCGGGTGCCTATAATCCCAGCTACGCGAGAGGCTGAGGAGGGAGAATTGCTTGAACCCGGGAGGCGGAGGTTGTAGTGAGCCGAGATCGTGCCACCGCACTCCAGCCTGGGCGACAGAGCAAGACTCTGTCTCTAAATAAATAATAAAATAATCACCTATGATTGCCTGAGGTAAAGTCCATATTAAAGTCAGGGCTATTTCAAACTCAGTAGTAGCTGCTATAGACCAATGAAGGGCATGAAGGATATAAAGATTATGAATGGGCTAACTGCATCTAACTGCACTAGAAAACGTAAAGAAAATTATAAACCCATGTTCTAGGACTGTTATGGGACAGTTTCTGATGTTCAGTATCTGACGTTACCAGTGCTGGTAAAGGCAGCAGGGGTGTTTTCTCTAGAAGAGTCCCCCTTAGTGGGGTTGACCATTTCTCATGGAAATATTGTCTGTGATTGCTTCACTTCCATCTGTGTAACATCCAAGCACAGATGTTAAACTACCTTTCTGCTTATGCCAACTATAGTCAATTTTGTTGTTTGCTACTAAGAATCCTGACCAATACATGCCCCCAATAACACTTCTATTATAGTTCACAGCACAGTACATTATAACTACTTGTTATACTCTATCTCCCTTAGTGGATGGAAAATTTTATATTTTATTCAACTCTATAGTCCCAGCACTAGCAGAAGGCCTGACAAACAGAAGGCGCTTAATAAATGAACATAAGTAGACATTAGAAAAAAATCCACTAACACACAAAAGCTATTGCTTTAGTTAAAATGGTGAGAAAGGTAATTTTTAAATGATGCTTTAAAATATTCTCATAAGCGTCCAGGTCAAAGTTGGTATCATTCATCCAAGAACAAGTAGCATAGTAGTATTCATATCAAGGTCAACATGTCCTAATGAAGAAACAGAATTGCTGATTTTCTTTATTTTCATTAATGATTTTTACTGGTTGTTCAAAGGACTTATCTTAGACTAAGCCTCAAAGGTCTGAGAGGTTTATACATGTCTGGAACAATGATAGGAATGTGAAATCATGATCATGAAGGTCTGTTTTCTCCTATATTCACAGCCTATCTTATAATAAATGAATGGAGTGTTATAGAAGGTTACAGAAAGACCACTGCCTGAGATGGACTTGGGATCAAACAAACAAAATGAGAAAGGAGAGCCCTCCAAAACTGATCCTAGAAATAATGGCTAAAGCCAGGCACATCTGTAGTCCCAGCTACTCAAGAGGCTGAGGCAGGAGGCTTGAGCCCAGGAGCTCTGATTCTCTCTGTGGAAAACATAGCAAGACCCCATCTCTAAAAATAATAATAATAATAATAATAATAATGGCTAGAATTCACAGTAACTCACACTATATCACAATTTAGAGAGAGCTTATACATAAAATGAAGCTGTGTCCTTTCATGACATCAGAAAAAAAAATAGAACTTTAAAATAGAACAAAAACGAGATCAAAATCATAACATGTCATGAGGCCAGTGATACCACAGTAGCAGAAAGTCTTAGGAAATGAGAAGGAACAGTGAAAAAGGATTCAGTTTAAAACCATTTTTCCCACCTGCTGTAGAAGAGAGGCAGTTTTGACTTCAGATGCTCATTCCAATTCCTTTGGGTGAAAAGAGAGTAATTCCTCACAATCCCATACCCTAAGAGATGATCAAGATACTTTACCAGAGCCCCCTTCTCCACAGTCAAAATTAATCTCTCCATCTGACTGAGAAAAGCGAATTTAGTAAGTAGTCTTATACCTCACCCCAAAAATAGCTCCTGGTGGATCCACAAATCTAAATGCAAAAATATGGAACCATAAAAGCACTGGGAAAAGCACATGGCATATTTTATGACCTCACAATGGAGAAGGTATTTCCAAGTACTATGATATAAAATCCAGAAGTCATTAAAGGAAATATTAATAAATTTGACTATGTATAAAAATATTCTGCATGGCAAAAAGCATGATCAGCAAAATAAAAATCAAATGTCAGGCTAGAAGAAATTATATTTCCTATCAATATAAATAGCTTATTTCCTTAATCCATAAAGAGATTTTAGAAACTGGTAAGACAGACGGCCAGGTGCAGTGGCTCCTGCCTGTAATCCCAGCACTTTGGGAGGCTGAGGTGGAAGGATCACGTGAGTCCAGGAGTTTTAGACCAGTCTGGGCAACACAGTAAGACCTCATCTCTACAAAAAAATACAAAAATTAGCAAGGTGTGGTGGCATGTGCCTGTAGTCACAGCCACTCAGGAGGCTGCAGTAGGAGGATTGTTTGAGCCCAGGAGGCTGAGGCTACAATGAGCTATGATTATGCCACTGTACTCTAGCCTGGGCAAGAGAGCAAGATCCTGTCTCCAAAGAAAAAAGAAAAATAAGAAATCGACATGACAAAGATCAACAAGCCAAGAGCTTGATTCCAAGCCCTCCTCTGAGTCTTCCCAGCTGGGAACCTAGACAAAAACAGAAACAAGCCATCCTCGTTGTGCCCAGTCCAAACTTCCGACCCACAGAATCTCTGGGAAAAAAAAAAAAATCAGTTGTTCTAAGCCACAAAACTTTGGTAGTTTGTTATACTACAATAATAAGTAAAATACTGGATTGTGCTCTGCTAATATATAGTTGGGAATCTTTCATAGTAAAATGTAGAAATTTTCCTGAGTAAAAGGGCTTATGATTTTTCCTTTCTCATAATGTCACTGTCAGGTTTTTTGTTTTGCTAATTTCTTTCTATTCTCAGGAAGCATTTGTGTAATATTAATTCTTTCTCTTAAGTGCTTGGTATACTCCTAGTGACGGGCTAGTCTTCTTTAAGGGAAGAGTTTAACTGCTGATTCCATTTTGTTTTTGTTTTTTTTTAAATGGAGTCTCACTCTTTCAACCAGACTGGAGTGCAATGGTGCGATCACTCACTGCAACCTCCGCCTCCTGGGTTCAAGCGATTCTCCTGCTTCAGTCTCCCAAGCAGCTGGCACAGGCCACCACGCCCAGCTAATTTTTGTATTTTTAGTAGAGATGGGGTTTCGCCATGTTGGCCAGACTGGTCTCGAGCTTCTGACCTTAGGTGATCTTCCCACCTTGGCCTCCCAAAGTGCTGGGATTACAGGTGTGAGCCACCACGCCTCCATTTTTATTAATAGTTATATTACTAATAAATTTATCCATTCATCTAAATTTTCAAAATTTTGGTTTAAAATTATTCATAGTATTCATAGTATCATTATTTTGTTAATGAGTATACTATCTCCCTTTTTCACTCTTTTTTAAGCACTTATTTTTTTTTTTTTTTTTTTTTTGAGACAGGGTCTCACTGTGTCCCCTAGGCTGGAGTGCAGTGCCACGATCTAGGCTCACTGCAGCCTCCCCCTCCAGGGCTCAAGCCATCCTCCCACCTCAGCAACCTGAGTGGCTGGGACTACAGGCGCACACCACCACACCTGGCTAATTTTTGTAGAGATGGCATTTGGCCATGTTGCCCAGGCTGGTCTCAAACTCCGGAGCTCAAGTGATTTGCCCGCCTCGGTCCCCCAAAGTACTGGGATTAAAGCCTGTGCCCAGCCCCCTCTTTTTCATTCTTGATTTTGGTTATTTGTGCTCCTTTCTTTATTTCTGTCTTCCTTTTCTTGATCAACCTAATCAGAGTATTATCATTTTTATTAATCTTTTCTAAGAATCATACTTTGGCTTCATTGATTTTCCCTGCTATACATTTGCTTTATACTTCATTAACTTCTACTCTTTTCATTCTTTCTTTCCCTTCATTTTCTTTCTTTTAGAGACAGGGTAGGTGGGGTCTCACTATGTTGCCCAGGCTGGCCTCCAACTCAAGCAATCTTCCCATTGCAGCCTTCCAAGCAGCTTGGACTACAGGCATGCACCACCATGCCTAGCTTCTCTTTATCTTCTTCAGAATTATTTTGCTGTGTTTTCTCTGACTTACAAGTGGATGCTTGCTCAGTTTTTAGCTTTTCTTTACGGCTATACACTTTTGAATCTGCAAATTCATCTTTCTGCAGTTCTAGAAAATGATCATCAATCATCTCTTCAAATATTGCTTCTGCACCATTCTTGCTCCATTTTGTAATTCTAATTAAATGTATATTAAAGCGGGCGCAGTCCCACCTATTTACCTGAGGTGGGAGGATCACTTGAGGCCAGAAGTTTGAGGCCACAGTGTGCCATGATCTCACCTGGGAATAGCTACTGCACTTCAGCCTGGACACTGTAGCAAGAAAAAACTTGAAAAAAAAAATTTTTTTTTAATGTATATTAGAACTTGTCCCTGGATCCTTTTAATTCTCTAATCATCTTTTCTATATTTTACATTTTTTAAATCTCTCGATGGTTTAGTCTGGAGAATTTTCTTCTATTCTATCTTCTAGTTCACTATTTCTCTCTTGCTAGGTAATCTACTTTAAATTCATCCACTGCATTCTTGTTTTTGATTATTATATGTTTTGGTTCTAGAATGTCTATTTGGATTTTTTCAAATCTGCTGTCACTTTTGACAGTGTCTACTTACTGACTTTTTTTTTTTTTTGAGACGGAGTCTTGCACTGTCACCCAGGCTGGAGTACACTGGTGCGATCTCGGCTCACTGCAACCTCCGCCTCCCGGATTCAAGCGATTCTCCTGCCTCAGCCTCTCGAGTAGCTGAGATTACAGGCACCCGCCACCACACCCAGCTAATTTTTTGTGTTTCTAGTAGAGACGGGGTTTCACTATGTTGGTCACGCTGGTCTTGAATTCCTGACCTGGTGACCCACCTGCCTAGGCCTCCCAAAGTGCTGGGATTACAGGCGTGAGCCATCACACCCAGCCCATTGTGACGTTTTTATCTTGGCTTCTATTTCTTTTTGAATAGTAAATATAGTGTTTTATATTCTGCATCTGAAATTCCAGTATCTCATGGCTTTGATACTTTTGTTGTATATGGCTTTTGCTAATTCTTTTCATGGTATCTTATTTCTTTGTGAACCTGGTTTTAATCCCATGTGCTAGTCATTACATAAAAAATTATTTAGAGGACTATTTTGATGTCCGGGATGATAACATCTTCCTCGAGAGAAAATTTGCATTTGCTTCTGCCAGCTGCTTGATGGCACTATTACTTGAGAACCATAATGATGAAAGATCTTGGTCTACGTTCCCCAGACCTAGAAGCTTGGTGGCAAGGCTATTGTGAGGGCTGGCTTAGTTCAAGTTCCCTCTTATGCCCTTAGGGGTTCCATTCAAACTAGAAAAGTGGTTTATCTGATTCCCCATCCTTGACGGACAACAAGCTAAGAATTCTGTCCTCATATATGAAGCCACCAAAAATACAGCTTAACCTAAAAAAATGCTTTCTCAGGATCAGCAAATGCTTCCAGAACAAAAATGGCTTTGGTAGCTATGCTTACCTGATAAATACTGAAACTCTATACTTCAGAAATTTGGACTTCCTTTTTCACCTGGTGTGACACTTTGTGGCTTTTGCTGAATATATGGCCATAAATAACTTTGTATCTTGTAAGTTAAAAGCCAGTTCACTCTGTAGACGGGAGTGTAAACCAGCGAAAACTTCTAAGCATGAATTACAATATACATCACAATTGTATTTATTTATTTATTTATTTATTTAGAGACAAGGTCTGGCTCTATCACCTAGGCTCCTGTGCAGTGGCACAATCTCTGGTCACTGCAACCTCTGCCTCCCCAGCGCAAACCATCCTCCCACCTCAGCCTCCTGAGTAACTGGAACTACAGGCGTGCAACACCATGCCCAGCTAATTTTCTTTTTTCTTTTTTTTTTTGTATTTTTTTCATATTTTCTTCTTGGGGTTTTGCCCATGAAAAAAATGTTGCCCAGGCTGGTCTCGAACTCGTGAGCTCAAGTGATCCGCCCACCTCAGCCTCTCAGTTTTGGAATTACAGGCATGAGCCACCATGCCCGGCGCTACATCAAAATGTTAAATATACATACTCTCTGATCCAGCACAGTCTTCTTGAAATTAATCTCACAGATATACTTACAAAAATGCACAAAGACATAAATAATTTTCTTTGCAGCAGTGGTTTTTGCTAGTAAAAAATTGAATATGACAACCTGAATATTCACCAAGAAGTGGCTAGTTATTAATACATAAATTATGGCATGTTTATACAACAGAATACCAATGTAATGGAAATGTATCATTTTTTAAGTTTTCCAACATTCAGTCACTTCTTTCTATTTCGGGGTACTTCCCCATTGTGCATAGTCTCACTGGGACTCTGAACCTTAAGAAATGACACTATGACAAAGGAACAGTTGGAATTTATTCCTGACAGTGTCCAAGGGCAGTGATGGCAACATACTGGCCTGGCTGCTTCAGCTAAAACAGGATGATGATTCCCTGGCCTGTCTTGGTTCTGATAATTTGGAAGCCTTGTCTGACACCCCTTCTGTACATTCCCTGCTTCTGTTACTCAAAGCCAAAAGGTTTGTAAGTGATACAACCATGAAGTCATTTAAAAGAATAAAATGTATCTATGTGAACAATAGCAGTAGAATAGTTTGCATAATATGATCTCATTTATAGATTTTTTAAGCAACCAATAGATTTTATATTTAAGTTTGGACGTGCATAATTTCTGGAAGAATTATCCAGGAAATTGTTAAGAATGGTTTACTTCTACGAAATGAGAATGGAGATTTAGGGGAAAGGGGAGAAGAAATCTTACTTAAATATTCTGTACCTTTTAAAAACTTTAATTATTTTTTAAAAGTTTATTTTAAGAAGAAAAACAGGCAGATGAGATGGACTGCTCTGAAGCTGAGATAAACTGAAATCTTTAGGTGCTTATACATACTGAGGGCCATTCAAAGCCAAAGCCCCCTGTCATTCTTTAGGTGATAAGTGATAAGGAATGACATGTGCAAAGAAGGGTTTAGGCATAACTTCAGCAGAAGGAGCTTTATTAGCTGGGCACAGTGGCGTGCATTTATAGTCCCAGCTACTTGGGACACTGAGGCAGAAGCATCACTTGAGCTGTGGAGGTGGAGGCTGCAGTGAGCTGTCATCATGCCACTGCACTCCAGCCTGGGCAACAGAACAAGACCCTGTAAGAAAGAAAGAAAGAAAATGAAAAGAAAGGAAGGAAGGGAAGGAAGGGAAAGAAGGGAAGAAAGAAAGAGAAGAGAGAGAAAAAGAGAAAGAAAGAAAGAGAGAGAGGAAGGAAGGAAGGAAGGAGAAAGAAAAAAAGAAAGAATGAAAAAGAAAGAAAGAAAAAAAGAAAAAGAAATGTGAGGTTGGACTGGAGTGTTGGCAGTAGGAATGGAATAGAAGGGAACAGTCCAAAAGATAAGACGATTTTCTCTCTCTTACAATTATTTGTTACCCAAATACTTACTATTTTAGAGTGTCAAGCACAGGACAAAAGATATCTGAACTTTACCAAAATCAACCAATCGATCAATCATATAGTCCACTTATCAAGTCTCAGTTCTCCTACCCACAAAACGGAGAGAATAAAATGCCTAACTCATAGGATTATTATAAGGGTTAAAGGAAACTATGTATGTAAAACATATGAAGTGTTCCATAAATGTTAACTACCAGTACTACTAATATTACTATTACTACCACAATGATGAGGACAATTTAAAAAGTAACCTCTCCATATATTAGAATAGGACTCAAGTATATCTAAATAGCATATCTTTCAGAAACACATTTACAGTATGGAAAGGGATGGCATAGAGTACATATTCATTGTCCTTTTAAAAAATATTATAGTCATTTAAAGACAGAAAGTTTTATTACTGATGACTAGTGATTTTATGGGGGTTATCTTATAGAAAGCTAGTCAACTTTGGAGAAATAGTGAGGTTCCTAGTCCCTCTGCTATGCAAAGGCTGCCTCCTGAGTTCTCAGACATGGAAAAGCCTTAGGAATCCAAAAGAGCACCAAGTCTCATGTTTGTACCATATACTCCACCACAGTTTTTTTTTTATTATTTTTTATTTTTTGAGATGGAGTCTTGCTCTGCCACCCAGGCTGGAGTGCAGTGGCGTGATCTCCACTCACTGCAAGCTCCGCCTCCCAGGTTCACACCATTCTCCTGCCTCAGCCTCCTGAGCAGCTGGGACTACAGGCGCCCGCCACCACGGCTGGCTAATTTTTTTTTTTTTTTTTTTTTTGTATTTTTAGTAGAGACAGTGTTTCATTGTGTTAGCCAGGATGGTCTCGATCTCCTGACCTCGTGATCCGCCCACCTCAGCCTCCCAAAGTGTTGGGATTACAGGCGTGAGCCACCACACCTGGCCTTTTTTTTTTTTTTTTTTTTTTGTCACCTGTCACCTGTCACCCAGCTGGAGTGCAGTGGTGTGATCTCGGCTCACAGCAACCTCCACCTCCCAGGTTCATGCAATTCCCCTGCAGCAACTTCCTGAGTAGCTGGGACTACAGGCGCTCGCCACCACGCCAGCTAATTTTCGTCTTTTTAGTGGAGACAAGGTTCCACCATGTTGGCCAGGCTGGTCTCCAACTCCTGACCTTGTCAAGTGATCCACCTTCCTTTGCCTCCCGAAGTGCTGGGATTACAGGGGTGAGCCACCGTGCCCAGCCCACCACAGTTCTTAGAGACCAATGAATAAGGGTATAGTTTTTTTAAAACATTTACTGTTCAGGAAAGGCTGAAAAATAGTACAAAGAAATGAAAAGTACAAGTCCCTCTCATTAAGTATAGATTACTTTAAATACACTGAAAATCCCAATAAAATCATTTATTTATATACAACCTTAATAGAATAGATAGATGCATGGCCCCCTTTTTAATTTTAATGAAGTACTCATATTGCAAGATGCATAAAACCCCCAGCAGTTTATTTTGAAACTGCAAACAATCCTGGAAGGCTTGAATAATGAGCTTGACAAATTGGAGACTTTTATTCCACTATCATAAAAATAATGAGTGAGGCTTTTTGAAAAGCATGGCATATTCCAAAGGCTTAGAAGAAAGAAAACCTTATGGAGACTTAAACCTATATATCTAGTATTATTTTTACATACCAATTTGAGAAAACTAATAAAGCCAGCAAATATCTATCAATCTTCTACTCTGCCGTAAATAAAAAAGAAAAAAAGAAATGTTTCACTTGGAATCCAAATTTAGTACAGATCTTCATTAACTTACTACTATTGGCCAGGCGCAGTGGCTCATGCCTGTAATTCTAGCACTTTGAGAGGACAAGGGGGGGCAGATCACCTGAGGTCAGGAGTTCAAGACCAGCGTGGCCAACAGGGTGAAACCCCGTCTCTACTAAAAATACAAAAATTAGCCAGGCATGGTGGCACGCGCTTGTAATCCCAGCTACTCAGAAGGCTGAGACAGGAGAATCACTTGAACCCAGGAGGCAGAGGTTGCAGTGAGCTGAGATCGCGCCACTGCATTCCAGCCTGGGTGACAGAACCAGACTCCATCTCAAAAAACAAACAAACAAAAACCTTACTACTAATATTAGCCAAAAGACACTATTATGGCTAATAATTAAGTTTTGGTTGTAACATATGTGGGATAATGTGATATATAAGCCAAACACACTTTTTTTAAGCTCAGAGATTCAGCTAAATGAGAACAGGAAATAAAAAGATTATTTTAGGTAATAAATGATGTAGTTGTTCACAGTAATAAAGCAGCAATAAACTTTAAATTAGGTCTCTAGGCTGGGTGTGGTGGCTCACGCCTGTAATCCCAGCACTTTGGGAGGCCGAGGCGGGTGAATTATGAGGTCAGGAGATTGAGACCATCCTGGCTAACAGGGTGAAACCCCGCCTCTACTAAAAATACAAAAATTAGCCAGTCATGGTGGCATGCACCTGTAGTCCCAGCTACTCGGGAGGCTGAGGCAGGAGAATCGCCTGAACCTGGGAGGCAGAAGTTGCCATGAGCAGAGATCATGCCATTGCACTCCAGCCTGGGTGACACAGTGAGACTCCGTCTCAAAAAAATAAAATAAAATAAAATAAAATCAATAAAGTAGGTCTCTAATATTCCTCCCAACTCTTGGGTTTTATGACCTTATCACACAAGTATTTTCTTGTTAAAAAACATAAGGTTCCCTAGCAAGTGGACAAAAAATAAATATACATATATGTGGAACAATAAAATAATCTATACACATATCATACACACACAAAATGAGTGGGAGTACTAAGATGAAAGAAATATTTTCAGAGTATGAACAGGATGCTTTTCAGATGAAATCCTCAAGTATCAACAAAGAACTGTGGGTGAGCTTAAATCATGTGGGCCTAAACTACTCTGTAACTTATCTAAAACCAACAGGATGGTATCTCTGAATTTAGACACAGAAAGATACATGGTAGTTTGGATACTTAGAAGGATTTAGTTTAAAGCCAATGTTTACAAGAATATTTATAAACTTACATAAAACCTATAGAGTTTGGCAAGCTTTGGAGAGACAAACAAACAATTCTGGTCAGAAATGAACTTCCTGTAAATAGATTTCAGTGTTTTGACAGTACACTGTTAAACACTATTCCTTATAGTTTTTGTAAAAGGAATAAAACGAAGGTAGAGATTACATGCATCTCTCAATACATTTTCATGTTTGTTTACTTGTTTGTTTTCAATTGAAATTAAAACATTTCTTAATTTCTAATACTGACGATAATTCTATCGATAGTATCTTTTCTTTTTTCTTTAAGAATAACAACATCAACAAAAATAATAATGACAACATCAACAAAAATAGCACAGTAACATGTTAAATGATTTCTGGCAGTCTGTCAAAAATACAGATATTAAAATAGGACACTTAAATGATATTAAGCTTCAATAAATCCGTAAAACCCAAAACCGTAACAATTTTTAATACCCTACTCTCAGAAAAGAAAAAATGTCACGTTGCTGTAGAACAAAAGTAAATCAATAAGATGATTATTTTCCTGTATCTTATCAATTGAGTTGGGGGAAATCCTGTCTCTGTAGGTGCCCCCATGCCCCCTGCCCTTTTCAGAAGACTTTCTTCAAACTGCAGGCAGCCTGGAAGTCTTTCCAGAAAATCTTTGAAAAAACACAGTCTGTTGTCTTCTGCATAGACACTTTGGATCTTACAAAGCACTTAGAGGTCTGTCCTCTGCTAAAAACAAGTTAGGAAAACCAAGAGTCTGTTTTTTCCCCCAAGCTGGAAGCTCCTGCCCACCAGCAAACTACTGCCTATTCCAGCCCTGTCCCCACTGGTACTTGCCACCCCCTCACCCCCTCACCCTTGTCCCAGTTCTTAGCTAGCAATTAGCATCAAGTCTGGACCCTGCTCAAAAACCCATCCTTCCCCTTGCTCTGAATATCAAGTTAAAAGTCCCTACTCAAAATGGGGTGTTGGTTACATAGGTATATGCATTTGTCATGAGCATTTCACCATATGTAAAATTTATTTGGATTAAAAAAATTTTTAGGCCATGCACACTGGCTCACACCTATAATCCTAGCACTTTGGGAAGCTGAGGCGGGTGGATCACTTGAGGCCAGGAGTTCGAGACCAGCCTGACCAACATGGTGAAACCCCATCTCTACTAAAAATACAAAAAAAAATTAGTCAGGCGTGGTGGTGTGTGCCTGTAATCCCAGCTACTGGGAAGGCTGAGGCACGAGAATTGCTTGAGCCCGCGAGGCAGAGGTTGCAGTGAACTCAGATTGAGATCATATCACAGCACTCCAGCCTGGGCGACAGAGCAAGATTCTGTCTCAAAAAAAAAAAAAAAAAAAAAAAAATTTTTTTAAATTAATAAACTGGTCTACAATGCTTTGCTGGCACTGTTAGCTTCTCTGAATTTATTTTGTGCCAAACTTCCCTCTCACTGTCCTTTGGTCACTTTTTTCAGCTTCTCCAAGGGCAAGCTCTTCTCTCGACCCCAAGACTCATAGCTCATTTCAGAATGTGATACTCTTCAGCCAACCCCATATTCCCCTAACTAACCCCTTTCTCCTAGTTAATGCCTACTCACCCCACCAGACTCAGCTTGGGTGCCTTTTCCTCCAAGGAGTCTTCCTTCCTCCCCTCACCCGTGTGCACAGGAACATGTTCACATATGCAGGCCAAGGCATCTCTATGTCCCCTTAGCATTTACTATAAACGAGCATTAGAGTATAAGGTCCATGACAGCAGGCACTATGTTTTTATTAGTCACTGTCATAACCCTAGCACCAAGTATATCACAGATGATCAGTAAATATTCATTTAATGAATGTCAAATGAAGGCATAAAGATATCAGTCATTCTGATCTATAAACCTTCCTTCACCATTTTGCTGATCTAATGTGCTGTCTGGACTCTCTGTCATCTGAAATCCATCTGTGAAGATATCACAGCTCTGACTCTAATACTGCTTGGGTTTCCTATATCAGAAGAGGAAACTTTCCAGGTTCAACTTAAGGCAACCATTTTCAAAGAGCAAAATGTGTTTACTCTTAACATGTACACTTCAGGCACTTGTCTAACCTCTCAGCCAACAGAAGTGGTTTGTCTAGACAAGGGTTTATGTGAGATATTCACTACATGGCGTTGGTCATACTGGCACTCCAAGGCAGCATAAACTTTAGCCTTTCCTGGGATGGAATTAATGACCTGACACCTTCAAGCTTTCAACTTTGGAAAATCACAAAAAACTCAGTCAACTGATTCCCTAAAAATTCTCTCTCTTGCAAGGTTGTTATGAGGCGGTGGGAAGAAAAATGAGAAAGATGACTCAGTGTGAGTCAGTGTTAAGAAAAAAGCTCTGCTTCTGGTAAACAGTTTGCTCTTTTACTGACAGGACTAGGATTACCCGACTCCCACTTCTAAAAATACACAAATAACAGGTGGTATACATTATATAAGTGGTTCCAAAACACAGACTCAGATCATTGACTCTAAAAAGGGAACAGTTAATCAGCAATGAGCCAGACTTTCCCCAGAGCCTGCTTCTCGGAGAAGCCCCCAGACTAAGTAAGCATTTCCCTAAATTCAATTAAGATCCTAAATGCTTCCACTGCCCACTCAAGTGACCTAAAAGGAATGACTGAGCCTCCCTTACAATAACAACCACTTCATGAGCACCTACTACGTGCCAATAACTCTGCTAGGCTTCATACAATTCATCTTTAAACTTTACAACAATCCTGTAAGATGGTTGTTATTATCCATGTTTTACAGATAAGGTACCTGGCGCACAGGGGTTGGACTAGATTTATATACAGTTGCATAGTGGCAGCACCAGATTTGATTCGAAAGTGCCTGCTTGTTTCCTTTCTTTCCAAACTGAATTCAGAAATACGTATGAATCACCCTGAGCAAGGCAATGCATCAGGTACCACAGGGGATACAAGGCTAGAAAAGGCCACTCCAATTATCAAGAAAGCAAAATAGGAAGTAAATGAGACTATGTAGGAGAGCTTCATCTCTCTATTTCCAAGATCCCAAACAAGGCCCGTCACACATAAGTTGCCCAGGAAATTACTACTGAAACATATGTGGAAGAAAAGGGAAACACACAATCAAATGTAACACAGGCAGTCTGTGCTTAGTGTCACAAGACAGAATGTGCTGTGATGATTTAGATTGTATCTTGATGGACAGCTTTGAGAAATATGCGCGAACAACGTGGCATTTGAGATAAGTCTGACAAACAGACTGACAGACAACAGAGAAAAGTAAAGAGATCAATGGAATATGTGGGGGGTAGTAACAGTTGAGACAAACCCTTTGGTACCTCTAGCAGCACAGGGAGAAATAAAGCTAGAAGAAACAAATTCTACATTGTGTTGGCCCTGAGTCTGCTTCAAGTCCCTTTTTATACAGAAAAGCGTAGCAATTACGAATATTTCCTAGCCGATTCAAATACACGGGGAGACACTCTTAATGGTTAAATAAATAAAAATCTGCTGTATAACCTTTTGTGGAACAAAGTGGTGGTGGCAGAATATAATAGAATAAATGAATATGTGTTTACAAATCTAGAACATATGTGGTTGTAGAACTAAAGGAGTATTACAGATAAGTTCTACCACCTTTATTACCTCAACTCTGAATCATGATGATAAGGATTCTGTGACAGCACATTTTATTTCAATTTAACCTATAGCTCCTTCAGCAGAGGACCAGTCAAGTCAATGACACTCAACACGCACAGCTGGCTAGAGGACTTTCTGGAAACAGAGGGGATGGGAGGCATTTTTTGGTTGACACAACAGTTGATTGTCTCCTCACTCAAATGGGCATTTAGTAGGTAGAGACCAAGATGTTAAACATCCAGCAAATTGTGGGGCTGTCTTACAGAAACAAAAATTGTCCCTTTACTCTGCTTGATTTTCAAATACCAAGATACTCATGTAAAGCTATTTACAGTTATCTGAACTAGAACTCCACTCCTTTTTGTCTGTAACAAAGTACTTTTGCATGATTTTAGAGGCAATGTATTTTCCAAGAATGCATTTACCAAGTAAGAGGAAAATGTTGGGCCGGGCGCAGTGGCTCACGCCTGTAATTCCAGCACTTTGGGAGGCCAAGGCGGGCGGATCACATGGTCAGGAGATCAAGACCATCCTAGCTAACATGGTGAAACCCCGTCTCTACTAAAAATACAAAAAAATTAGCCAGGTGTGGCGGCGTGCACCTGTAGTCCCAGCTGCTGGGGAGGCTGAGGCAGGAGAGTGGCGTGAACCCAGGAGGCGAAGTTTGCAATGAGCATCACTGCACTCCAGCCTGGGTGACAGAGCGAGACTCCGTCTCAAAAAAATAAAGGAAAATGTTGCTTTGTTTTGTATTTAAGGAGTGAATTATAATGTCCATAATATATTTTCAAATAGTTCAGCAAAAAATTGAAATACACACATGCAGATAAACTATATGCAACAAAATGTTAACAACTGTTTGGGCTAGGTTTTTGATACAGGTGCTCATTGTACTCTTGTTAATTTTTTTCCACATTTGAAATTTTTCATAATAAAAAGCTAGAGGGGAAATCCATCGGGCCCTCATTAAGTGAGAGGTCATAATAGAGGTTAAGACCACTGACTCTAGAGCTCTGGGACCTTAGGCAGGTTACTTTCCCGCTCTCTGCCTCAGTTTCTCCATCTGTAACATAAGGATAATAATAGTACCTATCTCATGGAGCAGTTGTAAGGATTAGATGACTTAAAAAAATGAAAGTTGTGGCTGGGCACAGTGGCCAAAGCTTTAGCATGAAAACGCCTGGGAAAGCTTCACCAGAGTCCTTCTCCACCATGACAACACTCCTCCTGCTCATTCCTCTTATCAAACAACGGCAATTTTTGCAAGATTTCAATGGGAAATCACTGTGCACAGAAATCATTACACATCCACCTTACAGTCCTGATTTGGCTCTTTCTGACTTCTTTTTGTTTCCTAATCTTAAGAAATCTTTAAAGGGAACCCATTTTTTTTCAGTTAATAATGTAAAAAAGACTGCATTAATATGGCTAAATTTCCAGAACCCTCAGTTCTTTAGGGACGGGCTAAATGGCTGGTATCATCACTACAACATTGCCTTGAACTTGATGGAGTTTATATTGAGAAATAAAGTTTATATTTTTCATTTTTATCTTTTAATTCCATTTTTTCCATGAATTTTTTGAAGTCCCCTTTTATGTATCTAACAATGCTTGTGTGAGAATTAAATGAGGTAATATATATAAACACACAGCACAATGGTAAGCACATACTAGATGCTCACTACATATTTAAATGAAAGAATAAAACTGGTCCTAAAGATTCAATACATAAAAAACTAAGGTATACCTCAGGTACTAGACAAAATTGCCCCAGTTCCTTCAGAAGTTAAAATTAGTTCCAAATTCCATTTTTAAATGATTAACAAGAAGATCAAAGAGTACATTTAGATCTCTTCCTAACTCCCTTTTCACTGAAAGAGATATAATATTATCAAAGAAAAGTAAAGAATTCCTATAATTACAAAAATCCAAAACTTTTTCTGTCACTTTCTCAAATGGCAGTTTGTTTTCTTTTGAGAAAAGATCTCATGCTGTTACCCAGGCTGGGGTGCAGTGGGGCAAACACAGCTCACTGCAGCTTCCACCTCCCGGGCTCAAGCCATCTTCGCACCTCAGCCTCCCAAGTAGCTGAGACTACAAGCATGTGATACCATGTCAGCTATTTTTTTCTATTTTTCGTAGAGATGGGGTTTTACTTTGTTGCCCAGGCTGGTCTTGAACTCCTGGGCTCAAGTGATCCTCCTGCCTTGGCCTCCCAAAGTGCTGCGATTATAGGTGTGAGCCACAGCGTCAAGCCTTAAATGGAAGTTTAAATTAGAAGTAACACATCTTCTAGTATAACACTGGCTGGATGACTACTGGAGATGATTTGTGCGGCAGCTTTTGAAAAGAAATATCAACAAAGTATACCGAAATCTCCAGAAAAATAATCCAGAAAAAAAGACGGTGTAATAAAACATTTACACAGAACAGTATATGGGGAGAAAAACGAACAGTTCACATGTCACTGGGACCAAATGATAGCTTTAGGATATTGCTCATTTTGAGATAAAACTGTATCTTGTACATGTTTTTTTGTTATCTGGGCATAGAGTGGGGGTTTAGTTTGTTTGAATAAGTAAGTCTATAAAAGTACAAGATGCTATAAATCACAAATACTAAGAATGCCAAAAGTTTAGTTTCTGAAAAAGCAAAAATCAAACTTTTAAAAGGTCAAATCTAAAAGGCAAGTGGTAGTTTTAAAAGTTTTCAAACTTCCTGAGAATTTAAGTCTACAGCATTGACTTTCTGACCTGGGTTTATATAACTCTCATACCCAGGGGATGTGACAGCTGATTGTCTTGTCCAAACAAACACTGCAGAAAATTATTAAAACCATCAGGGATATTTCATTTCTCTTCCCACAGTATCTAATTCTTATCTCAGACAGATATGTGTGTGTGTTTGTGTGTGTGTGTGTGTGGTGGGAGGAGTGGCTGGATGAATGTCCTACATAATTAGAATTCTTTATAGTACTAAGGAGAAGGCAAAGTGTTTTAAAGTCTTAAAAGAAAACTGATTTTCTAGAGAAATTCTGGCTTTAGGAAAGTAGCTAAGTGATGTGTGGATGACAGAGCTATCTTTAATTAGGGGTTGAGCAAATTGTTATTTATGCAAAATCTAGACAAATAAAGATGCTGTTTATATTTCAAAGACAGGGAAACAGACTCTGCTACAAAACTTTTCCAACACAAATCCCCAGCAAATAGTTTTCCTTAGGAAAACTATTTTTATCCCTTTATCAACTTGGTTGATAAGTATTTCATTTTCAGTGCATATATGGACATGCTCCATAAAGTAAAATTGTTTTCATTATTTAAAAAACATTTTGCAAATGGAAACAAAGCTTATCGTCCTGTAATGTTTATTTGCTAGGCTGACAAATGACTCTGCCACAAATATTATGAAGTCTCAGAATAAGAATACACAGAAGGAATTGGCTTGACTCCCGAAAAAACCTCCAGAAACATGGTCCCTCCCTCCAGACTAGAACACCACTCTGGAAAATTGTGATTAATGTTAATTAATCCAGAACATATTTACATATATTATTCCACTGCCTGTGTGGGATAAGATGCTACCTTTTTTGGGTTTTTTTGTTTTTCTAGACAGTCTTGCTCTATCATCCAGGCTGGAGTGCTGTTGTGTGATCTCGGCTCACTGCAACCTCCACCTCCCAAGTTCAAGTAATTCTCCTGCCCCAGCATCCTGAGTAGCTGGGATTACAGGTGCACAACACCACACCCGGCTAATATTTTGTATTTTTAGTAGAGACGAGGTTTCACCATGTTGGCCAGGCTGATCTCGAACTCCTGATCTCCAGTGATCCGCCCGCCTCAGCCTCCCAAAGTGCTGGAATTACAAGTCATGAGTCACCATGCCCAGCCTATTTTTAATGGAGAAGAGGGTTCTACATTAAAACCAACACCATGTTGGTTAGGCTGGTCTCAAACTCCTGAATTCAAGTGATCCGCCCACCTTGGCCTCCCAAACTGCTGGGATTACAGGCATGAGTGACCGCGCCCCGCCAATGCTATGTTTAAGATGTTATTACTATCCCAATTTTTTCCGATGAAGAAACTGCAGCTTAGAAAGGTCGGTGTCCAAAGTCACCAAGTTAGTAAGTGCCACAGTTGCCACATTCAGCTCCCACAAACTACGCAGGAGTGATAGTAATGGCGGTGGCAGCACTTAGGCTGTACTCACCATGTGTGAGGCATTGTTCTTCCCACTTTCTTATGTCAACCCAAGCGATCCTCAAGACAACTCCTATGAGGCAGGTTTGTATTTGGGCCACCAGCCTCCTCTTTCTCTACCCTGCTCACCACACATGGCCTGCTTCTCTCCCCACAAAATCAAAATCAGCATCCCAATGTATTCTCTCTACCCTTATCCTAAATCAAAATTTGTTCTAAAATGCTGGTAATTGTCGAAGCTTGATTATAGATAATGGAGGTTTCTTTATACTATTCTCTCTACTTTTGCTTATATTTGAAATTACCTTATAAACATTTAACATTTTTTGCTCTAACATGGAATGTAAGCTATTGAAAAGGCTACAAGACTAGCTCCTCTGACAATGAATTCAAAGGAAGTGTTACTGAAGATGGCTATGCAATAATAGAAGACAGTGACATTGATTCATTCTCTCATTCCATGAACATAAATTGAGCACCCATTGTATGTTAGGATATACAGAGGTCCAAGGAAGGACTCCTGTCCTCAACAAGCTAAGAGTTTAGTAGCAGACACAAAATAAACACAAAGGTAATTATGGAGGAAGACTATTTATGAGAAATGTTATAAAAAGAAAAGTTTGAAGTGCTATGTGATTTGGAAAAAGAAATAACATCAGGACAAATTCCATTATATTGAACTCCCTGAGACATTCCAAACTTTACATTATTTAAAATCAGTGAGGGGACTGGGTGCAGTGGCTCATATCTGTAATCCCAGCACTTTGGGACGCCGAGACGGGTGGATCACCTGAGGTCAGGAGTTCGAGACCAACCCGGCCAACATGGTGAAATCCCGTTTCTACTAAAAATACAAAAATTAGCCGGGCGTGGTGGTACATGCCTATAGTCCCAGCTACCCGGGGGGCTGAGGCAGGAGAATCGCCTGAACTGGGAAGGTAGAGGCTACAGTGAGCCAAGATTACACCACTGCACTCCAGCATGAGCAACAAAGTAAGACTCTGTCTCAAAAAAAAAAAAAAAAAGAAATCAAAAAAACAAAAAATATACTAGAGAAGATGTCTCTGGAAAGAAGCTCACCAGGGCACCATTTATAATGACCAACAATTGATACACAGTAACCCATATATAACAACTTAAGAAACAAAGTAGAAGCTCTCTCCTTGATGGGATCAGAACTAATAATGGTATAACTCATTTTTTTAAAAATATAGTTAAAGAGAGGAATCATTAAAAATGCATGTTTATTTTCCAAACACTTGCTAAGGGATGAAAGGCTCTCCTCTCCCCTCTCCTCTCCTTCTCTTCTCTGAGACAGGGTCTCTCCCTGTCACCCATGCTGGACTGCAATGGCATGATCATGGCTCACTGCAGCCTCAACCTCCGTGGGCTCAGGTGATTCTCCCACTTCAGCCTCCGAGTAGCTGGGAGTACAGGCATGCACCACCACAACCTGCTAATTTTTGTATTTTTTGTAGAGACAGAGTTTTGCCATATTTCCCAGGCTTGTGTCGCGAACTCCTGGACTCAAGTAATCCACCTGCCTCAGCCTCCCAAAGTGCTGGGGTTATAGACATGAGCCACCGCGCCCAGTGAAGGCCTTTTCTTGAGAGTAAGTTCAAGCAATTAAAGTTTCTGCATGAACTATACTCATGATGTACATCTATGATTTTCAGTTTTTACTGGAATGATACTTGTGAAGTGTTCTGAAGGCAGAAACATATATGTATATATATGTTTTGGAGACAGGGTCTTACTCTGTCTCCCAGGCTGGAGTAAGTACAGTGGTGTGATCACAGTTCACTGTAACTTCAAACTCCTGGGCTTAAGTGATCCTCCCACTTCAGCCTCCCAAGTAGCTAGGACTACAGGGACACGCCACCACATCTGGCTAATTTTCTTTTTGTAGAGTTGCCCAGATTGGTCTCAAACTCCTGGCCTCAAGTAATCTTCCTGCCTCAGCCTCCCTGTGCTAGGATTACAGATGAGAGCTACCCCACCTGTCAGAATCTCCATATTTTTATAATTTTTTTCTTCAATTTTTTCAGAGGTCTCTTCCACCTCTAATTTGACAAGAATATTTTTTCTTACCAATTTACCTTTATCAGGTAAACACATTCAACTTATTTTTCATAAAAGCAGTATCTCTTTTCCTTTTTCCCTTTACATTTCATTGGTTAACATAATATTTAATTATTTTGTAATCACAATAATAAAACTAAACAAGCTAGGGAACAAACCCAGTTGATTCTTATTGATTGTCACTGTTAGCAACACATTATGAGCAAATATTTATAATGCAGGCCGGGCATTGCAGGCGTGGTGGCTCACACCTGTAACCCCAGCACTTTGGGAGGCCGAGGTGGGTGGATCACCTGAGGTCAGGAGTTTGAGACTGGCCTGGCCAACATGGCAAAACCCTGTCTCTACTAAAAATACAACAATTAGCTGGGCATAGTGGGGCACGCCTGTAATCCTAGCTACTCCAGAAGCTGAGGCAGGGGAATTGCTTGAACCCAGGAGGTGGAGGTTGTAGTGAACTGAGATTGTGCCACTGCACTCCAGCTCAGGCCACAGAGCAAGATTCCATCTCAAAAAAAAAAAAAAAAAAAAAAAAGAAAGACGGAAAGAAAGAAAGACAGGAAAGTCAATGTAAAAACTGCAATTTTCTCCAAATACAGGGTATAACTGACATTGTTGGCCACCTCCTGTGGTGAGCACTGCCCACTTCCAGGCTTGTATCTATTTCTCATTCTTCCACAGCTGCAGAATCCCTCTGTTTTGGGGAATGGCAATGTGTACAGCTAAGAAACTGCATTTACTAGCCTTCTTCACAAGTAAGAATGGACAATGAGATGTAAACTGAACATGGTGATTGGGACTTAGGGTACTTTAAAGGGTGTCCTCTGCCCTCCCCTTTCCTACTTCTTCCCGCCTCAAAGCCCGTTTGGCTAGAGAGCCAGAGCCAACATGTGCGACCACATGGTGACTGCAAGCTGTGTGATAAGCATGGTGAAACAGAAAGAGAGAAAGATCTAGGCTGCCTGATGCACTGTGGAACTGCCATGCCAGGAACAGACTATCTACTTTGGACTTAGTATTTTTTGGAGAAAAATAACCTGTCTTCTTTAAAGCACTGTTATCAGCAGCCAACACAATTCCTCTTCGACCAATCTACTCAGCGTCCATTCCCCTACTCATAGAAAAAAAAAACTTCCCTAACAGAAACACAATTCTGTTTCTGAATGGTCTAGAGATAATTTCATCCCTCTTGTAAATGGTTTCTTCAAGAACCAGGCCTAAGCCCATCAGGGCATCACATTGCCCTACTAACAGGAATTGGCTCAGGAATGAGCATATGACCCAGTCCAGGCCAATGAGATTCTAGGGTAGTTTTCTGGAGGCTTCTGAGAAAAATTCTCACTCTAAGGAACAATCTTTCTTTTTTTTTTTTTTTGAGGCGGAGTTTTGCTCTTGTTGCCCAGGTTGGATTGCAGTGGTGTGACCTCAGCTCACTGCAACCTCCGCCTCCCAGGTTCAAGCGATTCTCCTGCCTCAGCCTCCCGAGTAGCTGGGACTACAGGCGTCTACCATCACACACAGCTAATTTTTTGAATTTTTAGTAGAGACGGGGTTTCACCATGTTGGCCAGGCTGGTCTCGAATTCCTGACCTCAGGTGATCCACCCGCCTCGGCTTCCCATAGTGCTGGGATTACAGGTATTTTACAGGTGTAAGCCACCGCGCCCAGCCAAGACAATCTTTCTATTCCTTAGGTGGGTGCCATACATAAATCTGAAGCCTAGGCCTACTGCAGCTATTTTGCTGCTAGCCTGAGGAAGAAGCCAATACTCTAGGGAGGGCACAACCAAGAAAATCTTAGGGAAAGAAGCCTGTGACAGTAGATTAAGTGAACCTTGAAGTCTGTCCAGGACAAGTTTGGCTGTATCAGCCAAAACATATACACGTTGCAGAGGTCATCTCAGAAGCAATGGAGTAGGTGCTGAGAGTTATGCAAATATTTTGAGAAGGCCAAAGTAAGTCAGGTCTTCCCAGTGGGCATGCAAGGCAGGGCATGAGGTCTTCAAAATATTTCTGTGCCCTTTCCATACGAGGCCTGATAAAGAACTTACTATACAGTAAGTTTGCAAATATTGAGTTATTTTAGAAGTGCTTTTTGAACAGGTTTTTGCAAAAAAAAAAAGTTTACTGTATAAGTGTGCATGTATCAAAGGCTTTATAGTAATAAACATAACAGCTGACATTTACATGTTAAGTTCTTTCTATCTGCCAAGACTGTGCTGAGCCCTTTATTTCATGCAATCCTCACAAGAAACAAGGAACTCTCATAATATCCACTTTACAAGTGAGGAAGCTCTGAAGCTTAGAAAGGTTAAGTATATTGTGCAGTAAGTAGAAAGTGCCTGGGCCAAGATGTGAATTCATGTCCAAAGGACTCCAGGGCCTCATTCCTAACCACAACTTTGTACTGCTTCCTTATGGATACACAAAAGCACAGTGACCATTTCTCTGAGAGTGCACTTCTTCAAAATATTCTGTTCTCCTAACCCTCCTAAGTATACTATACTTATCACACCACAAGTCCCAATTTTTTGGTTTATAAAATATAGCTGCCGGGCACAGTGGCTCACGCCTGTAATCCCAGCACTTTGGGAGGCTGAGGTGGGCCAATCACTTGAGGTCAGGAGTTTGAGACCAGTCTGGCCAACATGGTGAAACCCTGTCTCTACTAAAAATACAAAAATTAGCTGGGTATTGTGGTGCATGCCTGTAGTCCCAGATACTGGGGAGGCTGAGGCAGGAGAATCGCTTGAACCCAGGAGGTGGAGGCTGCAGTGAGCCAAGATTACGCCACTGCACTCCAGCCTGGGCAACAGAGCTAGATTTCGTCTAGAAAAAAATATTATAAAAGAAATTTTAAAAAATATGGCCACTACATTTAATACGTACCATATATAACATGCAGAGATCATCAAAAACCAATGAAAGTTAAGCCTTATGCACATAAGAAAACAATAGAATTATGTTATGCTTAACTGACATTGAAAATCAAGATTAAACCATCAGCTTTTTTTTTTTTTTTTTTAATTTCATTCTAGTGATTAGCAGAAACACGGAGTAGGCAGGTTTGCAAAATCAGGACTGGGAGAAAGGAAGATAATTCACATTAATTAAGCCCCTTCTAGTGGCCAAGCTTTATAATGATTAACTCTCACATGACCTCATGAGACATTTTACAGATAAGGGAACCTAGACTCAGAGACCTTGCCCAAGGTTACCCTGATCTGCCTGAAACCCAAGTTCTTGTTCTTCTCATTATACAACTCGCATTCCTACAAGTTCTAGCAATTTCTGCATTCCTACGAGTTCTAGCAATTTCTAAGGATTGGCTAACAGAGAACAATGACCCTGAGGCCACAGGAAAGCTCCGTAAGTTATTAGCCTCCCTGGAAATATCATTTTCATTTTCAGTTGCTTTCAATCATGGTGTCTTTGGCTTTAATAAATTACAAATAAGAAAATAAGCTATACTTGGCCAGGAGTAGTGGCTTATGCCTATAATCCCAGCACTTTGGGAAGCCGAGGTGGGTGGATCATTTGAGGTCAGGAGTTCGAGACCAGCCTGACCAACATGGTGAAACTCTGTCTCTACTAAAAGTGCAAAAATTAGCCAGGCGTGGTAGCACACCCCTGTAGTCCCAGCTACTCGGGAGGCTGAGGCAGGAGAATCGCTTGAACCTGGGAGATGAGGCTGCAGTGAGCCGTGATCGTGCTATTGCACTCCAGCCTGAGCAACAAGAATGAAACCCCATCTCAAAAAAAAAAAAAAAAGGAGAACCTAAAGAACCTAAAGAACCTACACTTAAAAATCAAATGCTTCAAATTTTACTTAAAAACTACAAGAAAACAGGTATTATGTTTTATATAAGCCAATAAAAAATAATACATATTTATTTTCTTAGGTAGCAAAATATAATCAATAAGCAGCAGAATGTTAAGTTTTGGTACAAATATTCAAATAAAAACACAGTCTACCAGCCAGGTCAACATACAGAGATCCCGTATCCACAAAAAAATTTAAAATTAGCTGGATGTGGTGGCACACACCTGTAGTCCCAGCTACTCAAGAGGCTGAGGTGAGAGGATCACTTGAGTCCCGGAGTTCGAAGTGGCAATGAACTATGGTTGCACCATAGTAACTCCAGCCTGGGTGACAGAATGAGACCCAGTCTCAAAAACAAAACAAAACAAAACAAAACAACACAACCCACAGTCTAGTCTTAAAAGCACACAGCTGATGGAGAATCACTTAAAAAATAAATGAAAGTCTGTATTTCCGAGTCCTTCATTGCTGATGTCACTAAATATCCCACTGCTCATGTCCTAAGCCCATCCTGATTAGAAAGGGCAGGAACAAAATTAGGGCTACTCTTGCTATCATCATATGCATAGGAGAGTCTGGCTCCCTCCACTGAATTCCCATGTCTAGAAGTGAACCAAACGGCTGAGTCAGTTTCTCCACCCACTCATTCCTGCCCAGTCCTAACTTCCTCACCGTCTCCAACCAATACTGATGAGGCCCTACATTCCTTTAATGGTTCCAGTGCTGGTTAGAATCACTTACTCTACCTCAAGTATAACCAGAGAATCAAAAACATCAGTACGGCCAGGCGCAGTGGCTCATGCCTGTAATCCCAGTACTTGGGGAGGCTGAGGCAGGTGGACCACCTGAGGTCAAGAGTTCAAGATCAGCCTGGCCAACATGGTGAAATCCCGTCTCTACTAAAAATATTTTAAAAAATTAGCCGGGTATGGTGGTGGGCACCTGCAATCCCAGCTACTCAGGAGGCTGAGGCAGGAGAATCTTTGAACCCAGGAGGTAGAGGTTGCAGTGAGTCGACATCATGCCTTGCATTCCAGCCTGGGCAACTGGAGTTTTGTTTGAGACTCCATCTCAAACAAAAACAAACAAACAAACAAAAAACAAAAACATCAGTACATGTGAAAACCCCTGGAAGGTTTTTCACATAACTCATGTATCCAGTTCAATTTGACTACCAGGGGATTAATTTGGTCATTGGGATAATGTAATTAATTTTGGTTAATTGGTAGTCACCCAAGAAAGCCTTTAAAGGAAATTCTAAAATGAATCAATACATTGTATAATTTTATAAATGGATCAATATACTGTATTATTTTATAAGTAGCATGCTTGAACATAAATGAATCCTTGACTGAGAAACTTGCTATAGCACAGGTTGGTTGTTTAAATACTGGAAAAACTGGGCCAGGCACAGTGGCTCATGCCTGTAACCCCAGCACTTTGGGAGGCCGAGGCAGGTGGATCATATGGGGTCAGGAGCTCGAGACCAGCCTGGCCAACATGTTGAAACCCTGTCTCTACTAAAAAAAATACAAAAATTAGCCAGGTGTGGTGGCATGCATAATTCCAGCTACTCAGAAGGCTGAGGCAGGAGAATCGCTTGAACCCGGGAGGCAGAGGTTGCAGTAAGCCAAGATTGCGCCAGTGCACTTCAGCCTGGGCAACAAGAGTGAAGCTCCATCTCAAAAAATAAATAAATAATAAAATAAGTAAATACTGGAAAAATTATATGACTTGACCAGGACCCCAATAAAAAAATATATTTTACATCATGGCTCAGAGATACACAAATGGAGCTGAAACAAAAGTTTTACAAAACCAAACTTATTCTTACTCTACATGATATATCTGAGGTGAACTGTGATTTTTTTTCTATTTTTCCATTAAAAAAAAAATGCTAGGCTGGGCATAGTGGCTCACACCTGTAATCCCAGCATTCTGGGAGGCCAAGGTGGGAGGATAACTTGAGGTCAGGAATTCAAGACCAGCCTGGCCAACAAGGTGAAACCCCATCTCTACTAAAAATACAAAACTTAGCCGGGCATGGTGGTGTGTGCCTGTAGTTCCAGCTATTCTGGAGGCTAAGGCAGGAGAATCATTTGAACCCGGGAGGCAGAGGATGCAGTGAGCCAAGATCGTACCACTGCACTCCAGCCGGGGTAACAGAGCGAAACTCCAAAAATGCTGGAACCTTTACCTCTAATATTCCTCAATCTACATTAGCAGGCTACAATGTAGGTTGAGGAATAGCAGTTTATAAAACACTAATACAGGCAGCCCTTCCACTGTGTGGTTTTGCAAATACATAAGGCCAACCCAGGAAAGCAATGCTGGGAGCAGTTAGTGCTGGACACAGCATATAGGTTCTGGCTCTTTTTTATTACTATATTAAGCTGAGCTACTAAATGAGGAATTTTTTTTTCCACCTACCAGAGTGGAGCATAGATGACAGTGTGTAAAGCCTTCCTTTAATTAGGAGATAGTGGGATTAAACACAGCATGTGACTTGGTATCAGAAAATGTGAATTCATTTTGCAACCCCTAATATAATAAAATAATAGATCTAGACAATGATCATTAGTGGCTGCTAAAGCCATTCTGTGAAAGACTGATGGGAGACTTATAATAGATGGATCATGCTATCAACACCTGAACCCAATGATCAATCTTAATATCATGCAAAGAGAGCTAACTAGACCTTACTGCCTCCTGACATGATGCAATAGGATGTGCACAGCATCACCTATAAAGTACAATGGACAAAAAAACATAAAAGGAATAAACATATTACATGAATGCTGGCCAGGTGCAGTGGCTTACGCCTGTAATCCCAACACTTTAGGAGGCTGAGGCAGGTGGATCACTGGAGGTCAGGAGTTCAAGACCAGCCTGGCCAACATGGTGAAACCCCGTCTCTACTAAAAATACGAAAATTAGCTGGGCGTGGTGGCATGCGCCTGTAGTCCCAGCTACTCAGGAGGCTGAGGCAGGAAAATTGCTTGAACCCTGGAGGTGGACGTTGCAGTGAGCCAAGATCGCACCACTGCACTCCAGCAGCCTGGGCAACAGAACGAGACTCCATCTAAGAAAAATAAATAAATAAATAAATAAATAAATAGATGTAATCAGTCAAATGCAGAATATGAGAAGTTGTATAGGGCAAATGATATGACTTTTTTAAACAAATAAATGGCAAAGGGGGAAAAAAGAAGAGGAGAAATGGCTATAGATTAAGAAGATTTTAAACAGGGGTATCCATTCTTTTGGCTTCCCTGGGCCACATTGGAAGAAGAAAAAAAATCACACACACAAAATATCTCATAACGTTTTAAGAAAGTTTACAAATTTGAGGCCGGGCGTGGTGGCTCATGCCTGTAATCCCAGCACTTTGGGTGGCCGAGGCAGGTGGATCACCTGAGGTCAGAAGTTCAAGACCAGCCTGGTCAACATGGTGAAACCCCATCTCTACTAAATACACAAAAATTAGCTGGGCGTGGTGGCGGGCGCCTGTAATCCCAGCTACTCAGGAGGCTGAGGCAGGAGAATCGCTTGAACCCGGGAGGCAAGGTTGCAGTGAGCCAAGATCACGCCATTGCACTCCAGCCTGGGCAGTAAGAGCGAAACTTCGTTCCAAAAAAAAAAAAAAAAAAGAAAGTTTACAAATTTGTGTTGGGCCTCATTCAAAGCTGTCCTGGGCCGCATGTGGCCCACAGCCTGCGGACTGGACAAGCTTGATTTAAGAGATCATCAATCAGGTCTAATACGGGCACTTTGTTTGGATCCCAGTGAACACAGACCAACTGTAAAAAGACATTTATGAAAGTTGGGCAGGCCAGGCATGATGGCTCACACTTGTAATCCCAACACTTTGGGAGGCTGAGGTGGGCAGGCAGATCACCTGAGGTCAGGAGTTCAAGACCAGCCTGGCCAAAATGGTGAAACCCTGTCTCTACTAAAAATACAAAAATTAGTGGGGTATGGTGGTGCGTGCCTGTAATCTCAGCTTCTCAAAAGGCTGAAGCAGGATAATTGCTTGAACCCAGGAGGCAGAGGTTGCAGTGAGTGGAGATCACGCCACTGCATTCCAGCCTGGGCAAAAGAGTGAGGCGCCGTGTCAAAAAAAAAAAAAAAAAAAAAAAAGCTGGGTACACTGACACACATCTGTATTTCCAGATACTGATGAGGCTGAGGTAGGAGGATCACTTGAACCTAGGAGTTGAAGTACAGCATAGGCAACATGGCGAGACTCCATCTTGAAAAAAACATTTTTTTAGACAGACATTTATAAAATTGTTGAGGAAACTGAATACCAAATGGATATTATGTAATATTTACGAATGACTACTGTTTATTTCCTTAGGTGTAATAATGATACTGTGACTACAGGTGGGAAAGGAGGAGGAAAAAATCCTTCTCTTTTAGATGTGTATATCGAAGTACAGTATTCATGGATGAAATATGATGCCTAGGATTTGCTTTATAATTTAAGGTGCGATGGAAGTAGGCAGTATAGATGAAATAAAAGTGACCATATGTTGGCAACTGTTAAAGCTCAGTATATTAGGTGTCTTTTATTACCTTTTCTACTTTTGCATGTTTAAAATTTTCCATAATAAAAGGCTAAAATATAAGAAGAAAATAAAACCTGGATTCAAACTCCAGGACTTATCAGATATAGTATCTGAGAGGGATCTGTCACATCCTCTGATATTCAATTTTCTCATTTGAAAATGGGAATGACAATCCCTACCCCACAGAATTGTTAGGAGGACTAAAATAATATCATGGATTTGCATCTTTTGGCAATCCAGCTCTTCTAAACTGCAGAGCTATTTACAAATGTTAGCACAACAGTTAGCTCCCTCTGTCTGTAATGCTCTGGAAGTAGACAGAGACTACAGGTTTGTGGGAGTGGAGCTAAGTGATGGGCTGAATCCATCTGGACCCTCCAAATTTTCATTTTGTAAGAGTTCCTTAATATGACACTGTGTACATTATATTGTCCTTTTTCTCTCAAAAGGAGGCTGTCAGAATTCAATAAAATGTGAAAAATTTTAAGTTTTAAAATTTTAACAGAATTGTGACATACTCTACCTTGAATTATTTTTGTTTCGTTTATTTTCCCAATTATTCACATTTCTCGTACTAAAGTCAGAAAGTATATTTACAGGATGGCTGGGTGCAGTGGCTCACACCTATAATCCCAGTACTTTGGGAGGCCAAGATAGGTGGATCATCTGAGTTCAGGAGTTTGAGACCAGCCTGGCCAATATGGTGAAACCCTGTCTCTACTAAAAATGCAAAAAAATAGCCAGTGTGGTGGTGTGTGCCTGTAATCCCAGCTACTTGGGAGGCTGAGGCAGGAGAATCACTTGAACCTCAAAGGCGGAGGGTGCAGTGAGCCAAAATCGCGCCACTGCACTCCAGCCTGAGGGACAGAGTGAGACTCTGTCTCAAAAAAAAAAAGTAACTATATTTACAGGAGACTATGTTATTGAGATAAAACTGAACACAGGCAGGGCACGGTGGCTCACGCCTGTAATCCCAGCACTTTGGGAGGCCAAGGCGAGCAGATCACTTGAGGTCAGGGGTCAAGACCAGCCTGGCCAACATGGTGAAACCCCATCTCTATAAAAATACAAAAATACCAGTGGCTCACACCTGTAATCACAGCACTTTGGGAGGCCAAGGCGAGTGGATCACCTGAGGTTGGGAGTTCAAGACCAGCCTGACCAACATGGAGAACCCTGTCTCTACTAAAAATACAAAATTAGCCGGGCGTGGTGGCGCATGCCTGTAATCCCAGCTGCTCAGGAGGCTGAGGCAGGAGAATCGCTTGAACCCAGGAGGCGGAGGTTGCGGTGAGCCAAGATCGTACCATTGTACCCCAGCCTGGGCAATAAGAGTGAAACTCCATCTCAAAAAAAATAATAATAATACAAAAATTAGCTGGGCATAATGGCAGGTGCTTGTAATCCCAGCTACTCGGGAGGCTGAGGCAGGAGAATCGCTTGAACCTGGGAGGCGGAGGTTGCAGTGAACTGAGATGGTGCCATTGCACTCCAGCCTGGGCAACAGAGCGAGACTCCGTCTCAAAAAAAACAAACAAAAACAAACAAACAAAAAAAAACACACACCAAACCTTGTTTAAAATATTCCAGGTGCTTTTAGAATAATAGATATGTGTACTTCAGTACTAAAGGTTCATCTCAAATAAAAGGAAATTAATGGAAGTTCAAGTATAAGCAACACAAAGGGATACCTGGCACTATCTGCCTTCAGTTTAAAGAATGGTTGGAAAGAGCCAGTGTAATCTCTCTACGTGCAAATCAGATCAAGTCATTTCACTTCCTTTCAATGGTTTCTCTCCACCTTCTAGAACTCCAAACTGCTAAACAAAGGCTTGGGTGGCTCTCCAGCCTTATTTCCTCCCTCCTCCCCTAGTCAAAGCCCCACCAGGACTGATGCCCCTTCCCCCCAGAGGCCAGGAAAGCTTCATCTTCCACTCCTCTCTCCCTTACCTCTTAGTGGTCAAGTCCTGTTGATTCTCCTTCTGAAATGTCTCTCAAATCTGCCCTCTCCTTTCCCTTTCTGCTGCCACTGCCCTTTTTTGCCCTTATTTCCCCAGCCTCCTAAAGAAGATACTTCCTGATTTTTTTTCTGATTATGAAGGCAATTCATGCTCATAAAAAAGGAAAATTAGGGCAATGAGGAACAGAAGAAAAGTTTCCCCATGATCTCGTAAACAGCTTACCTTTCTAGTACACTTATGTTTCACTGCAGTGTTATTCACAATAGCCAAAAGATGGAAGCAACTCAAAGTGACCATCAATGAATGGATAAACAAAGTGTGGTATAAACATGCAATGGAATATTATTCAGCCTTACAAAAAGAATGAAATTCTGACACATGCTACACAACAAGGATGAACCTTGAGGACACCATGCTAGTGAAATAAGCCCGTCACAGAAAGATAAATAATGCAAGATTCCACTAACACGATGTATCCAGAGTAACCAAACACATAGAAAACAAAAGTAGAATGGGTGCTGCGAAGGGCTGGTGGGGAGGGGGAAATGGGGAGCTAAACCTATTAAAGGTATAGTTTGGCTTTTGCACTTTTGCAAGATGAAAAAGTCATGCAGATTGGTTGCACAGCATGAATACACTTAATACTACAAAACTGTACACTTAAAAATAGTTAAGATGGTAAATTTTATCACAATTAAAGACTTAACATTTTTAAAAAGAACTAGTATTTCCAGACATTTTTACTATAAACATGTATACATTTTAAAAAACAGTAACATACTGTACTGTAATGTGCTTTTTACACCTAACCATATAATGTAAACATCTTTCTAATATATATAGCTCCCACCTAATTGTCTTTTTTTTTTTTGAGATGGAGTTTTGCTCTTGTCACCCAGGCTGGAGTGCAATGGTGCAATCTCAGCTCACTGCAACCTCTGCCTCCCTGGTTGAAGAGAATCTCCTGCCTCAGTTTCCCGAGTAGCTGGGACTATAGGCGTGCACCACTACACCAGCTAATTTTTGTATTTTTAGCAGAGATGGGGTTTCACCATGTTGACCAGGCTAGTCTCAAACTCCTCACCTCAGATGATCTGCCCGCCTTGGCCTCCCAAAGTGCTGGGATTACAGGCGTGAGCCACCGTGCCAGGCCAATTTTTCAATTTTATAAAAACATGATAGTCAATATCTCATGATGTCTTATGATAGACACCTGTTTTTTTAACCTACCCCTTCTCCAGTATCAATACTCTAATGTTCCCATGGGAAAACTACTTTACCTTACTCATCCTGTCCTCCCATCCCCATGCCCAGCCAACTCTTACTCTGTGTGGCTAAGCTGGGTACATGTATTTTTAAGTTTATTTCTAAGTATTTATTTTTCATGTTGCTATTGTCAGTTCTCCCACAATTACATTTTCTATTTTTGTTTGCATAAAGCTATTGCTTTTTGTCTATCTTATAACTGCTGTTCACTTAGCCTTATTATATCTAAGTATTTTTAGTTTAATTCTCTTGAATTTTCTCAGCAGACAATCATATCACAGGTAGAGATTTATATCATCCAGGTAGTGGTTAAGAGTAAAAGCTCTGGGTTCAGGTAAACCTAGATTCAAATACTGTGTGACCCTGAGTGAGCATTTTACCTCAGTTTCTTTATCCATAAATTTGCAATTATTAGAGGGCCTATCTCACAGGGTTGTTGTAAACATCACATTATTCGTTAAGAACGGTGCATGAGGCTGGGCACAGTGGCTCATGCCTGTAATCCTAGAACCTTGGGAGGCCGACGCGGATGGATCACTTGAGGTCTGGAGTTCGAGACCAGCCTGGTCAACATGGCAAAACCTCATCTCTACTAAAAATACAAAAATTAGCTGAGTGTGGTGGCTCACACCTGTATTCCCAGCTACTTGGGGGGCTGAGGTAGAAGGATCGCTTGAGCACAGGAGGCAGAGGCTGCAGTGAGCCAAGATTGCACCACTACACTCCAGCATGGGCGACAGAGTGATACCCTGTCCCAAAAAAAAAAAAAAAAAAGAATGGTGCATGAAAAGTACTTAACACAATACTAGTTCAATAAATGCCCGCTATCTGCCAACAATGAAAATTGTGACTTTCCTTCCACACTTATACCTTTATTTTTGTTGCATTACACTGGTGCACTCCTTTCAGGAATAACCTGGCTTCCCACGTCTCCAAAAAGTAACAGGCATCAGACTCCTATTGAAAGATCTGTACTGTGGAGTTCCTCCACTCCCACCTTCTCAGGAAAGTTATACTATCAATTCTCCCTTTCATATCCTGTGTCTTCTCAGCCTTTCTCTCTCTACTGGCTCTTTGCCAACAGCATTTAATCTCTCTCATGCTCAAAAAAACTTCACCTATTCCCCAATCGCTCCCCAGCCTTCTCTCTACCTCCCTTCGCAGCCAAACTTCTCTGAGCTGCCTACACTTTGTCTTTCTCACATCCCACTCTTAACTCATCCCACTGATATATTATATTGAACCTTTGAAAGCTGCTGATATTATAGATTCCGCCCCAACCATTTCACCAAATCTGCTCAATGAGGTCCCAACTGACCTCCATATTTATTTACCCAAAAGGACACATTTTAATTTTCAACTTGTATTACTCGGCATCTCAGCAACATCTACAAAGGCCAACCAACCTCTTCCTTTGGCCTTCATTACTATACTTTGCTGGTTTCTCTCCTGTTCCTGTTTCTCTAGCCATTTCTTTTAGTGTAGACTAAGTGCATGGCTCATTCTTCCAAGAGTATGCAATGCAGTAGACCTGAATAATCTCAGCCTTTTTTTTTTTTTTCCAACCTCTCTGGATGGATCTCTTTCAATATTGATCTTTAAGTTCCAGTTGTATTGGACTGCTTTTGGCTCCATGAATGTACTTTTGAAAATGTTTGGAATATCCCCACGATAGCTAACTCAGACTACACCCTCCAGACATTTTATCAAAACCCTACCTGAATCTCCAAACTATGCTAGATTGATTTTAACATGCGCCCCCTTTCACAATTGTCATCACAATTATAATCACTTGTTTGATGCGTATTTTCTCCACCAATCTGTGATCTCCTTAAGGGCAGGGACCTGCTTCCTTACTGACTACACAGTGCCTTGCACATAGAAGAAGATGCTCATTAAATATTTTTTAAATTAGTCAGGCACCGTGGTGTGCACCTGCAGTCCCAGCTACTTGGGAGGCCGAGACAGGAGGATCACTTGAGCCCAGGAATCTGAGACCGGCCTGGGCCAACACAGGGAGACCTCATCTCAAAAATGCATACATACATGCACACACTGTCACACACACACATATATATGAATCACCACAAATGAATGCCTGCAAAGTGAAAAACAGATGGGAGGAATGATAAGACCAAGAGAGAAACACAAAAAACTGATCTTTCTGAAGCCATACCTCTGATCAAAGACACACACCTCCGGCTTAAAACCCTTTGATGGCTTCCCACTGCCCCCAAGATAAAGCCCAAACTCCTTCACACTTAGAGTCTTTCAGGAGGAGCACCTGCTTGTCTCTCAAACACCATCTAGCCAGACCCCCTCCAACTCTCATAATCTGCTCTCCAGCTAGCCTGAAATCCTTGCAGATTCCCAAGAAGTCTGCACTCTCTCCCCAAGGCTTTTCTCTACCTACTTTCTCTACCTACAGCAAGGTACACTCCACCAGCCTCATCTTCTGGCTAACATAAAGGCAGCCTTCATGTCTCATTTTGGAAGTCACCTTCTTTTGGCGTCTCTCCCTGATCATCCACATTAACCTCACCTCCAGAAATCCAGGTTAACTATTTTCTCTGTGCATTCACAGCCTCTCTGTATGTCCAAAATCATAACCGAAATCACTGTGAATTCTTGTTTACGAGTCTGTCTCCTCCGGAAAACTGTGGAGTTCCCTCAGGACACGATGTCTCTCGTTCACTTTTTTACCCTGGCTATCAGCCCGGGCCCTGGCTCACAATAAATGCTCAGTGATGGTCCTCCTTGTAGTAGTAGTAATAATAAAAGCTCCCAAGTATTGAGGGCTTACCTCCACGAATTTTAAATATAAATTTACCTTGCAATAACGTCATCAGACAGGTGCTACCATGATTCCCATTTTGCAGACGATAAAACTGACGCACAAAGAAGTCAATCCTTTCTGGCCCCATTAGAGTCACACACACAAATAAATTTTCTGCACAGTTTTGAGTTATTTTCCGGCCCCCAAATAAGAAGGGATTTTTTTTTTAAGAAACTTTCGAATGAGGTCGACCAATGGCTACAAATATAATAAACAGCCGAAAACGGACTCTCCCTGAACGCGGGGCGGGGTCAAAGGGCGTCGGGGGCGCAGTCCCCGGCACGGCTGAGGGACAAAGATCGGGCCGCAGCCTCCCTCCCCGGGGTCCCCGGCGGCTCAGCCCCTCGCCCCCTGCGACGAGTCGACGCCAGGCCCGGAGCGTTGGGGCCGCAACCGGCCACCCGGCTTCTGCTCACCTGCGGTCTCGCCGCCTCTCCGTGCCTGGGCCGCCGGCCCGCAGCGCCTCCCCGGGGCAGCCTAGCGCCCGCAGCCCGCAACCCGCAGCGGAGCCCGTTGCCTTGGCGACCTGGGCTGCCGAACTCCCGCGGCACTCGCGCTACGGCGGCTCGGATGGGACCAGGACGGTTCGCGTCCCCTTCCGCAGCCGCGGAGGGGGCAGAGGAGGGACGAGGTGGGAGTCGAGGGCTGAGCTGCGAAGGAGGGATCCGGGTTGGAACTTGGCCCGGGGAAGATAGGGAAAGGGGGACAGTGAGGCCAAGGGGAGGTCTTGGGCCGCGGGTGCTGCTTGTGCCTCAGTTTATCTCTCTGTAACCTCAAATGGGGACCGTGCGAGGAGGAGACAGGACCTCAGGTGGTGACTTGGTAGACCGGGTTTTTGTTATTTTGTTTTTGTTTTTGTTTTGAGACAGAATCTCACTCTGTCGCCCAGGCTGGAGCGCAGTGGCGCAATCTCGGCTCACTGCAACCTCTGCCCCCTGGGTTCGAGCGATTCTCATGCTTCAGCCTCCCGAGTAGCTGGGCTTACAGGAAGGTACCACCATGCCTGGCTAATTTTTGTATTTTTAGTAGAGACGAGGTTTCGCCATGTTGGCCAGGCTGGTCTCGAACTCCGACCTCAGCTGATCCATCCGCCTGGGCCTACCAGAATGCTGGGATTACAGGCGTGAGCCACCACTCCCTGCCAAGACTGGGAATATTTAAAGACAAGAAAACTGATGTGGGAGGGGTGGCAGATTCCTCTCTTTTATAGTCTCTGAAGGGGTGGTGTGGCAAAGAGTGAATAAATTGGTTTCTTTGATGGAGAATTAGATCACCAGATTTAATTTCAATATGAGGAATAATTTATTTTTCCTTGTGTCTAGCAACTACACTTCTTGGAATAACTCTGCAGATATGCTGAAACCTGAGCACAAAGGATATATTCATTACTTCATTTTTGTAAAAGCAAAAGGGTTGCGACCAGTCTAAATATCTATCAGGGGCTGGGCGTGATGGCTCACACCTGTCATCCTGAAACCGCCTTTGCAAAAAATCATAACTGAGATATCAGACCTAACTGACCCCATCTTGCTTCTAACCTCTAAAGTGTCCTGTTCATTCCTGGGTATAGGCTAAACCAGCTTTTTTTTTTTTTTTTTTTTTTGAGACGGAGTTTCGCTCTTGTTGCCCAGGCTGGAGGGCAATGGCGCCAATTTGGCTCACCACAATGTCCGCCTCCTGAGTTCAAGCGATTCTCCTGCCTCAGCCTCCTGAGTAGCTGGGATTACAGGCATGCACCCACCACGCCCAGCTAATTTTTTGTATTTTTAGTAGAGACAGGGTTTCTCCGTGTTGGTCAGGTGATCCTCCCGCCTCGGCCTCCCAAAGTGCTGGGATTGTAGGTGTGAGCCACCATGCCCAGCCAGGCCAAACTAGCCTTGGGAAGGAATTTAGTGTATCATTTAAATAATAGCCCTTTCCAGAAAGCTAAACTGTTCTTGTAAAACAAATGAAAGGCCACAGGCCACCAGCCACCAAGCCAAGATGAGAAGGGCTGGAGTTTTAAATATTACCCACCATTATTCTTATTCTAGAGGTCATAAGATTTTTTTGTTTTGTTTTTTTGAGACAGAGTCTTGCTCTGTCACCCAGGCTGGAGTGCAGTGGCACAATCTTGGCTCATTGCAACCTCTGCCTCGCAGGTTCAAGCAATTATCATGCCTCAGCCTCCACAGTAGCTGGGATTACAGGGACCTGCCACCACGCCGGCTAATTTTTGTATTTTTAGTAGAGACGGGGTTTTGCCATGTTGGCCAGGCTGGTCTTGAACTCCTGACCTCAAGTGATCTGCCTGCCTCAGCCTCCCAAAGTGCTGGGATCACAGACGTGAGCCACTGTGCCTGGCCCCCAATTACTCTTGAGGTAAAAATCTCTATTGTGAATCTAAGATCAGCCTTTTGAGATGTCTTTTCAGGTTTTTGCATTTCTAACAACCAGATGGCCCCACTGGACCTGCCAACCAGTTCTGTGGCCCTCATCCAGGAACTGACTCAGCAGAAGAGAACAGCTTTGACTCTCTGCAATTTCTGGTTTTTTTTGTTTGTTTGTTTGTTTTGTTTTTTTGAGACGGAATTTCGCTCTGTCACCCAGGCTGGAGTGCAGAGGTGTGATCTCGGCTCACTGCAAGCTCCGCCTCCTGGGTTCACGCCATTCTCCTGCCTCAGCCTCCCGAGTAGCTGGGACTACAGGCGCCCACCACCACGCCCGGCTAATTTTTTGTATTTTTAGTAGAGACAAGGTTTCACCGTGTTAACCAGGATGGTCTCCATCTCCTGACCTCGTGATCCACCCGCCTCAGCCTCCCAAAGTGCTGGGATTACAGGCGTGAGCCACCGCGCCCAGCAACTCTCTGCAATTTTCATCCTCCAGCCAAGCAATCAGCACTCCCAATTCATTGGCCCCCTACCCACCAAATTATCCTTAAAAATTCTGATCCTTGAGTTTTCGGGGAGGATGATTTGAGTAATAACAAAACTCCGGGCTCCCGCACAGCAGGCTCTATGTGAATTACTTTCTCTGTCACAATTCCCCCTTCTTGATTAATCAGCTCTGTCTAGGCAGCGTGCAAGGTGAACTCCTTGGGCAGTCCAGCACTTTGGTAGGCTGAGGCAAGCAGATTGCTTGAGCCCAGGAGTTCAAGACCAGCCTCGGCAACATAGTGAGACCTCACCTCTACAAAAAATAAAAAAATTAGCCAGGTGTGGTGGCGTGCACCTGTAGTCCCAGCTACTCAGGAGGCTGAGGTGGGAGGATCCCTTGAGCCCGAGAGGCGGAGGTTGCAGTCAGCAGAGACTGTGCCACTGCACTCCACTGAGTGACAGAGGGACACCCTGTCTCAAAAAAAAAAAAAAAAGTCAGCCACGGTGGCTCACGCCTGTAATCCCAGCGCTTTGGGAGGCCGAGGCAGGCAGATCGTGAGTTCAGGAGACCAAGACCATCCTGGCCAACGTGGTGAAACCCCATCTCTACTAAAAATACAAAAATTAGCCAGACGTGGCAGCGTGCTCCTGTAGTCCCAGCTACTTGGGAGGCTTAGGCAGGAGAATTGCTTAAACCCGAGAGGCAGAGGCTGCAGTGAGCGGAGATCATGCCCCTGCACCCCAGCCTGGACGACAGAGCGAGACTCCGTCTCAAACGAAAAAAAAGTCTATCCTTAAGGAACTGAGGAAATAAATTATGATACATCCATAAAATAAAATAGATTACCGTAGCAAGAATTAAGAGGGACCAAGGTAGATATAGACGTAGATACAGTTTAGATACAGAGCTGTCTTCAAGCTGTGTAACCAGCCAGGGGGTTTACCTCGCCTGCTACCTAGACAGAGCTGACTTATCAAGACAGGGGAGTTGCAATAGAGAAAGAGTAATTCACACAGAGCCGGCTGTGTGGGAGACCAGAGTTTTATTATTACTCAAATCAGTCTCCCTGAGCATTTGGGGATCAGAGTTTTTTGTTTGTTTGTTTGTTTTGAGACGGAGTCTGTTGCCCAGGCTGGAGTGCAATGACACAATCTCCACTCCCTGCAGCCTCTGCCTCCCCAGTTCAAGTGATTCTCCTGCCTCAGTCTCCGGAGTAGCTGGGACTACAAGGCATGTGCCACCATGCCTGGCTAATTTTTGTATTTTTTTTAGTAGAGACGGGGGTTTCACCATGTTGGCCAGGCTGGACTCGAACTCCTGGCCTCAAGTGATCCGCCCGCCTCAGCCTCCCAAGGTACCAGGATTACAGGCATGAGCCACCGCTCCAGGCTGGGGATCAGAGTTTTTAAGGATAACTTCGTGGGTAGGGGGAAGCCAGTGAGCAAGGAGTGCTGATTGGTCAGGTAGGAGATGAAATCATGGGAAGCTGAAGCTGTCCTCTTGCACTGAGTCAGTTCCTGGGTGCAGGCCACAAGATCAGATGAGCCAGTTTATCCATCTGTGTGGTGCCAGCTGATCCATCAAGTTCAGGGTCTGCAAAATATGTCAAGCGCTGATCTTAGGAGAAGTTTAGGGAAGGTCAGAATCTTGTAGCCTTCAGCTGCATAACTCCTAAACCATAATTTCTAATCTTGTGGCTAATTTGTTAGTTCTACAAAGGCAGTCTAGTACCCAGGCAAGAGGAAGGTTTGTTTTGGGAAGGGGCTGTTATCATCTTTGTTTTAAACTATAAACTAAGTCTCTCCCAAAGTTAGTTCAGCCTACACCCAGGAAGGAACAAGGACAGGTCAAGGGTTAGAACGAAGATGAAGTTAGATCTTTTTCACTGTTTCAGTCATAATTTTGCAAAGGCGGTTTCAGCTATGTATACAGCAATAGTCTCTGAACTAGTCCCGCCATTGCTTCTACTATAACCCTCAACCCTAACCCATCCCTGCTCCAGCCTTTATTCCAACCAGCAGCCAGAATGATCCTTTTGAAAGGTAAACACGGCCGGGTGCAGTGGCTCATGCCTGTAATCCCAACACTTTGGGAGGCTGAGGCGCATGGATCACGAGGTCAAGAGTACAAGACCATCCTAGCCAACATAGTGAAACCACGTCTCTACTAAAAATACAAAAATTAGCTGGGCGTGGTGGCACGTGCCTGTAGTCCCAGCTACTCAGGAGGCTGAGGCAGGAGAATTGCTTGAACCTGGGAGGCCGAGGTTGCAGTGAGCCGAGATCATGCCACTGCACTCCAGCCTGGTGACAGAGTGAGACTCCGTCTCAAAAAAATAAAATAAAATGTAAACACGATTGGCACGGTGGCCGAAGGCTTTTTTTTGAAACTCCATCTTAAAAAAAAAAAAAAAGTAAGCATGACCATGTCCCTCACCTGCTCAAAAGCTTTCAACTGTTTCCCCATTACATTTAGAATAAGATCTAGAGTTGTTGTCACCATCAACAAGGCTGGAAGTGAACTGCCCCCTGAATACTTGTCCAACCTCATCTCTCACCATTTTCCCTCTAAGCTGTCACCATTGGAGGGTGTCCAGGTTCTTGGCATCTTGAACAAAGAATTGGACGCAACACACAAAGCAAGAAGGAATGAAGGAATTTATTGAAAATGAAAGTATAGGCTGGGCGTGGTGGTTCACGCCTGTAATCCCAGCACTTTGGGAGGCTGAGGCGCGTGGATCACGAGGTCAGGAGTTCGAGACCAGCCTGGCCAACATGGTGAAACCCTGTCTCCACTAAAAATACAAAAATTAGCTGGGCATGGTGGCACACACCTGTAATCCTAGCTACTCAGGAGGCTGAGGCAGGAGAATTGCTTGAACCTGGGAGGTGGAGGTTGCAGTGAGCCGAGTTTGAGCCACGGTGCTCCAGCCCGGGCCACAGAGCAAGACTCCATCTCACCAATACACTCCGCAGTGTGGGAGGGGGCCCCTGTTACAGAATTTTTGGGAGTTTAAATACCCTCTACTTGGGACATGCCCTATGTAAATGAAGAGGATGAAGTAAAGTTACAAAGTCATTTACTTGGCCTACACCCTATGGAGAGGATATTTCATGTCATAGCTGAAGTGTGAATTAGCCTTTTATTCTCTGCCTCCAGACTCTGTTTTCCTGCCTTAAAGCATGCTTTCATCTCAGGGCATTTTCTCCTGCTCTTCCTCCAGGTATCTTTATGGCTTGCTTCCTCGCTTCCCTCTTGTCTGTGCTCCAATGTCAAGCCCTCTAAAAGATCTGCCCAGACTACTCTTGAAAATAGTAGGGCCGGGCGCAGTGGCTCGTTCCTGTAATCTCAGCACTTTGGGAGGCCTAGGTGCACGGATCACTTGAGGTCAGGCGTCCAAGACCAGCCTGGCTAACATGGCGAAACCCTGTCTCTACTAAAAATACAAAAATTGGCCAGGCATGGTGGTATGTGCCTGTAATTCCAGCTACTGGGGAGGCTGAGGCATGAGTATTGCTTCAACCCAAGAGGCTGAGGTTGCAGTGAGGTGAGATCATGCCACTGCACTCCAGCCTGGGTGATAGAGTGAGACCCTGTCTCCAAAAAAAAAAAAAAATTTAAATTTAAAAAAGAAAAAATAATAGACCCCCACCAACTCTGTATTCTCCTTTCTCTTTTTTCACAGCACTTGCCAGTGTCTGAGTGTTATATTATACACGTGTGTGTTTGTTGCTTGTCTTTTTTCCCTACAGCATAAGGTCTTTTAAGGGTGGGCACTTTGTTTTGTTCTCTACTATTTTCTCATCACTGGCAACAGTGCCTGACACATAGTAATAGCTTGGTAAATATTTATTGAATGAATGAATACGTTAAGTGAAAAAAAAGCGGCGGGTGGATCACCTGAGGTCAGGAGTTCAAGACGAGCCTGGCCAACATGGTGAAACCCTGTCTCTACTATAAATACAAAAAAAAATTAGCCAGGCATGGTGGTGGGCACCTGTAATCCTAGCTACTCGGGAGGCTGAGGCAGGAGAATCGCTTGAACTCAGGAGGCGGAGGTTGCAGTGAGCCAAGATTGTGCCACTGCACTCCAGCCTGGGCAACAGAGCGAGACTCCGTCTCAAAAAAAAAAAAAAAAAAAGAATGCCATAATGCTGGCATATGCATATTCCAGTAGGAACTCTGAAAGGAGATCTGGGAGATGGGAGTGGGGGAAGGGTGGGAAGGACACTTCATTTTCACCGTGTGCTCTTTTATGCAGTATTTTATAACCAAGTACATGTGTTATCTTTTCAACAACACATGGGGGAAAATAACCTAGGTTTTTGTACTTGCGTCCGTTTGAAGAGACCACCAAACAGGCTTTGTGTGAGCAACAAGGCTGTTTATTTCACCTGGGTGCAGGCGGGCTGAGTCTGAAAAGAGAGTCAGAGAAGGGAGATAGAGAGTGCGGCCATTTTATAGGATTTGGGTAGGTAAAGGAAAGCTACAGTCAAAGAGGGTTGTTCTCTGACAGGCAGGGGCCTGGGGTCACAAGGTGCTCAGTAGGGGAGCTTTTGAGCCAGGATGAGCCAGGAGACGGAATTTCACAAGGTAATGTCATCAGTTAAGGCAGGAACAGGCCATTTTCCCTACTTTTGTGGTGGAATGTCATCAGTTAAGGCAGGAACAGGCCATCTGGATGTGTACGTGCAGGTCACAGGGGGTATCATGGCTTAGCTTGGGCTCAGAGGCCTGACAGGTTTGACAATGGATGTATAAAGATGGGAGGAGCTGCCTTGGGTGGCAGTGAGTCCCCTACCCTAGAAGAGATGTTGCTGAGGGGTTCCTGCCTGAGGTGGGAAATTGGAGTAGATGATCTCAAAGATCTGCTCTCCTCCCTTTGGCCAAGTAGAGGTGACACACTCAACCAGTTAGGGCCAGAAACACTAAGAGATGGGTGGGATACTACATTTGGGAGGACAAATGCTTGCAGGTAAGAAAGTGAAAAACTGTTCAGCTGACAGCTAGACCTAATGTTTCTAACTGAACATAAACAGTGATCACAGAATATAAACAAAGATCAGACAAGACCACCATGTAGTTGGAACAAGATACAGACAAAGCCACTCTGGTACCGCAAATAGGACTCAACATCTTCCAATTCTGACTAATATGAGTGGATTTTGCTTCTTTTGTTGTAACCGAGCGAGTTATAGAGAAATGCCACACTCTGAGACGAATTCAGGAGTCCTTTATTAGCCGGCGACCGAGAGATGGCTAGTGCTTAAAATTCTCTCGGCCCCGAAGAAGGGGCTAGATTTTCTTTTATACTTTGGTTTAGAAAGGGGAGGGGGAGCCTAGCTGAGGCAATCTTACAGAAGTAAAACAGGCAAAAAAGTTAAAAAGACAAATAGTTACAGGAAAACAAACAGTTCCAGGTGCAGGGACTTTAAATCCATCACAAGGTGATAGATGTGGGGGCTTTGGGTACCACCAACCGGACAAAAATGCGGAGGCTTAGGGTACTATCAACCGGGTGAATTCCTCGAAACTGCGGCTATTGCTTGGCACAGTATCTTATCAGTTAATTGCATTCTTTGATGTGCTGGGAGTCAGCTTGCACAAGTTAAGTCCTTGAGGAAGAGGGGTGGGTAAGGAGCTGCAAGTGAAGGAGCCAAAATGGAGTTTGTCTCCCTCTCTCAGCTAAGGGAGAGTCAATTCAGGTTAAGACAAGGTAGGGTATCACACTTTTCCAAGGACTAATCTAGCCTTGTTTTAATCCTTCTACCTTCTGGATAAAAATTCGTAAGATACCTAATCACTGAATTGCCCCTACTCCTTGACTGTGTCCAATCCAAAACTGTTCTCCTCCTCCTTAAACTCTCCTTAGATTTATTTAGTTACCCAGCATAAACCCAAATCCTAAAATAAGTTCTCTCCAGTCACCTCTTACCAAGACACCTTATGTTTTCTCTGGTATGTGTTCTCCCTTTCTGAACAAGCTAAATAAACCTAATTCTTTTTGATTACAGGTATGTTTCTGGTAGAATTCGATCTACAAAATTTATCACAATCTTAGCTCTCTTAAGTCCAGACCAGCAATACTTAGACAGGAAGAAGCAAGAATGTTAAGGGCTACCTGGAAAGTTCAGTGGTCCTGAAGCAACTTGACTTGAACTGGTATTTGTGTATGTGTGGTGAGGAGAGGGATCTGGGAAAAGAGAGGTAGGAATTATTAAATGTGAGTAGTTCTCTTTCTTCTTTCCTCAACCCTTTTCATGGCCTTAGGCAAACTTTGAGTCTCATTCCATTTCTGCAAAAGATGAATTTGGAATACGTTTTCAAAGAATCCAGGAAATAACATCCCCAAATATGCCACACTGGTATGATGATTGCTTGGGGAACAGCACATGGACAGAGGGGTTTTCATGAATTTCCCTTATCAGACTAAAGGCTGACAATCCAGAAGGAATTCAATATGAATCCCCTTCCAGAGAGTTTTATCAATCAGGGAAGATTAACACACCACAGAAGAAGAGATTGAAGTGTGACACCTCGTTGTCCAGACATCATCGTTTGCCACATTCCACCTAAACTATTATATATGTAAGTAAATAATGTTTTCATTTTCTTCTTTAAGTGAACTCTCAAATTTGACATGTATTTTGAAAGGAATATTTACATCACTGCTTAAATGGGAAATCAGCATTGCTCGGAAGAAATGAAAAGGTTATTGCTAATACACACCTCAAAACAAAACAATATTTTAAAACTGCAGGCATGGTTGCCTGTTTGAGAGATCTGGAAAATGAAGCCTTTACTCTGTTAGAAAGGGAGATAAATATTAGAAAAATATTAAATACCATACTGGCCTCAAACAACTAGCCTGTTGGTTTGAAATGGGACGTTCTCACTCTGCTGTTTAACATCGCTTAATGTCCTGTTCATGCACCCTTAGAGCCTTTCATTTTTCCCAAATGGGGTGCATCCTACATTTTAAGATACGATTTCCATCCTTTCTAGGTTAATTTGGACTCATTCTTTAGTTCGCAGACTAAAAAATAAATCCTTCAGAGAAGCCTTCCAAGACTACTTCCCAGCTAAATTACTTTCCCCTTACAATAGTAGGCACTAAATACATCTTTATTGAAAGCCTATTCCCCCATACTACTTCATCGTATTCATTACATTGGGGCATGGTGCATTTATGTTGTCAGATCTCCTATTAACTAGAGAATAAATTCTGAGCGTACCGTGCCTCTCTGTACACTTCTGTAACCTCCAGATCTTTGCACAATGAATACAAATGATGTAAGGAATGACACCTTCACAGCTCCTGCAACCCCAGGATGGTTTAGCCCCGCCTTCCCCCTCAGCCAATGACAGGCGCCCCCTCTGCCGCTCCGGTCAAGGACGGTGGGCGGGGCCACGCCGTGACGCATCCGTGCGTCTGTGGAAGGCTGCGTTTCCGGCCTGAGAAACCGTCGTGTTTCTGGGGAGACGGCTCAGCTGGCAGTTACCACCGTGTTAGAAAGCAGCCTCAGGACCGGCCACCTTCGTCACTGGCGTCACCATGGGGGCTGTGCTGGGTGTCTTCTCCCTCGCCAGCTGGGTGAGTTCGGGGTCCCGAGTCCTCGCTGGACCTGCTGTTTGGGGGGAAACGCCTCAAGCCCAGACCTTCACGGGCCTTGGCTCCAGAGGCCCTCGGGATGTCAGGACGCCCTGGGCTACAGAGGGTCTCCGGGGCCCCAGACGCAAATCCGCGATACCCTCAGGTCCAGGTTAGGCGGCTCGTCCTCCGGGTTCCTCGGGGAACGGAGGAGGCTAGGCCGCCATTGTTTACAATTCGGATGGCTCCGCCCTGCGAGGCTTCCTGACTGTAGGTTCCTCTGGAGCTGGAGAGGGACCAAGGAATGAGAGCTCCCAGCGCGGGGGCTCCGGTTTCTCCCGAAGCACCTCTTAAGGTGCCATCATTTAGTTCTAGGTGGCTCAAGTAATATTTTTATCCCCTAGCACGGGATTTGCCAAAACTACAGAGTATGTGGCAAAGCTGGGATTTTAGCGGAGGCTTGTCTGCAGTTCAGGTGCAAGGGAAAGAAGGCCTTGTGGATTGTTATTCAAAATTGGAAACCAGGGCCTGAATATTTTGGGACTGCTATAAGTCATTTATCCGAGGATAATCACCCCAGCATTCCTCTCTTCGAGAACGGTTGTGACAGTGAAGTGAAGGTTTAATCACCTTGTAAACTGTAAACATTTTTAAGAGAAAATTATAGGACCTATAAAAGAATATGCTGAGTTCCCTCATTTACCCACTTCAGAGGAACGTGATTCCTCGATTCCTCATTCTCCAGCTGATGTAATTGACCAAGTGTGTAGAAAAAGCACACTCAGTTTCTCCTGCTGTACTCACAACACACTTTTGACACCAGATGTGTGGTGTGTGGGGATTTTCCCCAAACATTAGGCAAACAATCAGCTCTGCAGGGGATGCCAGCTTGGTGCCCTACAAGTCAATTCCGAACCTCTCTACTTGGAGATAGCATCAAATCACACAAGTGGAGGGCTCAGTCTCACAAGACTGTACCCACTTTCTGTGCCAATGGCAAGCCTCAGGTCGTTTTACCTGTGCTTCTGACCGGCCACCTATAAATCAGAGTTCCCATGACCTCCCTCCTTGGCTTTGATTAATTTGGTCACAAAACTCAAGGAAACATGTTTACTGGTTTATTATAAAAGTATTTTATTTTGTGTATTTATGTATTTTTAATTTTAGATTCAGAGGGTACATATGCAGTTTTGTTACATGGGTATGTTGCCTTATCGTGAGGTTTGGGTTTCTAATGATTCCATTGCCCAAGCAGTGAACATAGTATCCAATAGGTAGTTTGTCAACCCCTATCCCTCCCCCTCCTTCCCCACTATTGGACTCTCCAGTGTTTATTGTTGCCATCTTTGTGTCTGTGTTCCCAGTGTTTAGCTCCCACTTGTAAGCGAGAATATGCTGTATTTGGTTTTCTGTTTCTGTATTAATTCACTTGGGATAGTGGCCTCCAGCTGCATCTTTGTTGCTGCAAAGGGCATGATTTTCTTCTTTTTTATGGCTACTATTAATATATTTTTAAAGATACAGATGAAGTGATATGTAAAACAAGGTGTAGAGGAAGGGGTCTGGAGCTTCCATGCTCTGTCTGGGGCAGTGGCGCCATCTCGGCTCTCTTCAACCTCCAAGGGATTCTCATGTCTCAGCCTCCCGGAGTAGCTGGGATTATAGTGTATGCCACCACGCCCAGCTAATTTTTGTATTTTCAGTAGAGACGGGATTTCGCCATGTTGGCCAGGCTGGTCTCGAACTCCTGGGGCGTGAGCCACCATGTCCAGCCAAAAATTCTTCTGAACTTTGTCCTTTTGGGCTTTTATGCAGGCTTCATTATGTAGTCAGCATTCATTATATCATTGGCTTTTGGTGACGGACCTAACCTTCAGCCCCTCCTTGGAGGGTCAGGGGTGAGACTGAAAAGTCCCAACCTCCTCCTATGACCCTCCCCCATCATGAAGCTACCTAGGGGCTGCCAGTCACCAGTCATCTCATTAGCATACAAAAAGACGCTGGTTATTCCAAGGATTTTAGAAATTGTATGCCAGGAAATGGGAACCAAACATACATATATTTGACCGTATTACACCAAGGATTCTGTTTCAGCTCTTTCTACTATTTATCTTTTTTTTTTTTTTGGAGGGGGACAGAGTTTTGCTCTGTCACCCAGGCTGGAGTGCAGTGGCTCAGTCATAGCTCACTGCCGCCTTGAACTCCTGGATTCAAGTGATCCTCCCACCTCAGCCTCCCCAGTACAGGTGTGTGACACCATGCCTGGCTTCATTCCACTATTTCTTAGGAACAGAATGCATTTTAAGGTTGTTGATTCTAAATCAAAAGAGTGTTCCATTTTTAAGGGCTTTCTTGAGAGCAGTGGTTTTCTAATTATTCTGACCTTGACTTAAAGAAAGATTGTACATAGTTGATCTGTGATCTGATGCACCCATATAGAGACAAAGTTTTATGAAATAATCGTTTACTGTACAATTTTTCTTTTATCTTCTATCACATTAGAAAATCCTGGTGAGTTGAAGGCCAGGCATGGTGGCTCACGCCAGGATGGTCTCAGTCTCCTGACCTCGTGATCCGCCCACCTCCCAGAGTGCCTGGGTTACAGGCGTGAGCCACCGCGTCCGGCCCGGCTTTTACTCTTAAGTTATATGGGAATCTGTTACAGAGTTTGAAAAAAGGAGTGATGTGATCTGGGCCTGTGTTTTAACAAGGTGGATTTTGGTTGCTGTGTGGAGATGGTAGAAAAGTAAAGGTAAAGCAGTGTAGGCTGGGAAAAATCTTCCTCCAGCCTTTTGGGTTCTGTTTCCGGGGGCTTGTGAATTAAACTGACAAAACAGATTATTTAGAGGAACAAGAGTTTATGCATGCAAGACATGTACACACAGGAGTGTTCAGTAATAGTAACTCAAAGGGGGCGGTTAGAACTTGAGGCTTTTTTTTTTTTTCCTTTTTGAGAAAACAAGTTCCACTCTTGTTGCTCAGGCTGGAGTGCAATGGTGGGATCTCGGCTCACTGCAATCTCCACCTCCCAGGTTCAAGCGATTCTCCTGCCTCAGCCTCCCAAGTAGCTGGGATTACAGGCATGTGCCACCACGCCCGGCTAATTTTATATTTTTAGTAGAGATGGGGTTTCTCCATGTTGGTCAGGCCAGTCTTGAACTCCCGACCTCGGGTGATCTGCCCGCCTCAGCATCCCAAAGTGCTGGGATTACAGGTGTGAGCCACTGCACCCAGCTAAGGCTTTCTAATTTAGTAGGAAAAAGGAAGCTGGGAGAAAGGCTTCTATGAGAAGAACAAATAGGTTTCTCTAGGAAAGACAAGTTTGTTTTTAGGAGAATAAATAGGAAATAAGTTTGTGGTAGTACTTGTTTATGCAGGTATGGCAGGTCTTTCCAGCTTCTTCATGATCTTAAAACTTCCCTGGAGAGGGACTTTATGGCAGCCTCATTTCCCAGAAGTTGCTGCTTTTAGTCAGGTAAGAGAAGCTCCCAGAAGGCTTTTTTTTTTTTTTCTCTGCATCTGTTGAAGCTCAGATGCCTTCAGCTTAAAAGCTTAAAATAATCTTTATAACAATTCAGGGCTTCTTTTTTTTTTTTTTATTTTGAGGCTAATTTTGCATTTTTAGTAGAGACAGGATTTCACTGTGTTGGCCTGGCAGGTCTTGAACTCTTGACCTCAGGTGATCTGCCTGCCTTGGCTTCCCAAAGTGCTGGAATTACAGATGTGAGCCACTGTGCCGGCCAACTCAGAGCTTCTGAATGGGTCGCTACAGCCGTGAGATGGGACCTTTGCACTTAATCCAGATGAGAGATGATAGTTGTGGCTTGGACAAAGGTGATAGCTAAGGATACTGTGAAAATGGTCAGATTCTGGATATATTTTAAGGGTCGAGCTGATGTACTGACAGATTGGATGAGGATTTTGGGAAAAGGGAAGGCATTTGGGATGACTCCAGGTTTTGGGCCCAAGCAACAGGAAGAATAGAGTTGTCATTTACTGAAATATGAAAATGACATAACATATAGTAGGACAGATTTGTCCCACAGATATTTACTGAGTACCTGCTCTGTACAGACACAAAAGATATAGCATTGTAAAGATAGTCTCCCCTTCAAGATATTTACATTCTTAAGACAACTATAGGTAAGTTTATTAGTATGCCAGGGCTTTATAACAAAGTACCACAGACCGAGTGGCTTAAACCCAGTGATTTCTTATCTCTGAATTCTAGAGGCTGGAAGTCTGGGATGAAGGTGTCAGCAGGGTTGGTTCCTTCTAAGGGTGGTGAGAGAGGATCTGTATCATGCCTCTCCCCTGGCTTTTTTTTTTTTATTTGGTTTGCTGGCAGTCTTTGATGTTCCTTGGCTTGTAGATCTCTGCCTTCACATGGCATGTGGAATTCTCCCTGTGTTGTAAGCCTTTGTCCAAGTTTCCCCTTTTTCTAAGGACACAGTTATATTGGATTAGCTGCTCACTCTACTCCATATAACCTCATCTTAACTTACTACATCTGCAGTGACCAAGTAAGGATACATTCTGAGGTATTGGGCATTAGGACTTCAACATAAGAATTTGTGGAGGACATGCCTCTGCAGTGTTTGGCCTATACTGTAGTTAAGAATTGGAGACTGAGACAGGTTGGTCAATTTCCCATTGCTATTGCAATTACAAATAATAATGGCTACCACGATATATTGAGCCTGATATATATGTCAGGCATTATATACTAGGTTCTTTATATTCCTGACATCATCTCATTCTTTGCTCAATAACCCCGTTCGAGTAGGTGGTATTATGCTCATTTTTACAGATGAGAAAACTGAACTTTTTTAGAATGTTAGCACCCTGCTGCAAACCACACAAAATTATCATAAAGTGCACACAAGATACCATCTATAAAAAAATGAAGATTATTCCTGGGACCATATTTTAAGACCAGAGTTATCCATTGTTTACATCTGCTAATTCTGAATTAGCCTGTCCTTGTAATATGACTTGATAATGTCACCCCTCAGAGCAATTTCAAGCAGTTTCCTAATCAAGCATAATTACTCAAATTATATCCTCTCTTAGCTGGGCATGGTGGTGCTTGCTTGTACTCAGGAGGCTGAGGCCAGAGGATCGCTTGAGCCCAGGAGATCGATGCTGCAGTGAGCTATGATCACACAACTGTACTCCAGCTTGGGCAACAGAGTGACGCCTTGTCTCTTTAAAACAAAACAAAACAAAGGCCGGGTGCATTGGCTCATGCCTGTAATCCCAGCACTTTGGGAGGCCGAGGCGGGCGGATCACTTGAGGTCAGGAGTTCGAGACCAGCCTGGCCAACATGGTGAAACCCCATCTCTACACAAAAATTAGCTGGGCATGGTGGCACGTGTCTGTAATCCCTGTAATCCCAGCTACTTGGGAGGCTGAGGTAGGAGAATTGCTTGATCCCAGGAGGGTGAGGTTGCAGTGAGCCGAGATGGCGTTACTGCACTCCAGCCTGGGCAACAGAGTGAGACCCTGTCTCAAAAAAAAAAAGAAAGAAAAAAATAAAATTGTATCTTCTTTCATGTAGTGTGGTCATTAACAGATTTTAGCAGACTAAAGATCTAGGTTACTCTTTTTTTTGAGACGGAGTCTCAGTCTGTCGTCCAGGCTGGAGTGCAGTGGCACAATCTTGGCTCACTGCAACCTTGGCCACCCAGGTTCAAGCAGTTCTCCTGCCTCAGCCTCCCGAGTAGCTGGGATTACAGGTGCCTGCCACTGCAACCAGCTAATTTTTGTATTTTTAGTAGAGACGGGGTTTCACCATCTTGGCCAGGCTGGTCTTGAACTCCTGACCTTGTGGTCCACCTGCCTCGGCCTCCCAAAGTGCTGGGATTACAGGCATGAGCCACCGCGCCCGGCCCTAGGTTACTCTTTAAAAAAAAAAGGAGGTAAAGTTGACATAACATAAAGTTAACCATGTCAAAATGTTTAGTGGGCCGGGTGCAGTATCTCATGCCTGTAATCCAGCACTTTGGGAGGCCAATGTGGGTGGATTGCCTGAGCTCAGGAATTCAAGACCAGCCTGGGCAACATGACAAAACCCTGTCTCTACTAAAAAATACAAAAAAAATCAGCTGGGGGTGGTATTGCACACCTGTAGTCCCAGCTGCTTGGGAGGCTAAAGCACAAGAATGGCTTGAACTCAGGAGGTGGAGGTTGCCATGAGCCGAGATTGTGCCACTGCACTCCAGCCTGGGCAACAGAGTGAGACTGTCTCCAAAAAAAAAAGCGTATAGTGTCATTTAGTACATTCACAATGTTTTGCTGCCATCACATCTGTCTAGTTCATCGCCCTAAAGGGAAACCCCCTTGCCCATTAAACCATCACTCCCATTTCCCTTTCCCTGAACCCCTAATCTTTTGTCTCTAGATTCACCTATTCTGGATATTTTATTATATAAATGCAGTAATACAGTATGTGACCTTTCATGTCTGGCTTTTTAAATGACTTAGCATGATGTTTTCAGGGTTCACCTGTGTTCTGTCGTGTATCTACCTATTATGTCTGAATAAGCCGTTATATACATAGACCAAGTCTCACTCTGTTGCCCAGGCTGGAGTGCAGTGGCATGATTTCAGCTCAATGCAACCTCCACCTCCCGGGTTCAAGCAATTCTCCTGCCTCAGCCTCCTGAGTAGTTGGGGCCACAGGCATGAGCCACCACACCCGGATAATTTTTGTATTTTTAGTAGAGATGGGGTTTCATCATGTTGGCCAGGCTGGTCTTGAACTCCTGACCTCAGGTGATCTCCCTGCCTCAGCCTCCCAAAGTGCTGGGATTACAGGTGTGAGCTGCAGCACCCAGCCAGATATACCATATTTTACTTAGGCCATATTTACTTATCAATTAATGGACAGTGGGTTGTTTCCACATTTTGGTGATTGTAAATAGTGGTGCTGTGAATATTCGTGTACAAGCTTTTGTTTTAATAGCTGTTTCAAACAAAACAGCTATTGGGGTCGGGTATATACTTTCTGGGTCATATGGTCATTCTGTGTTTAACTTTCTGAGGAACCTGGTTCCTCTTGAATTGAGCTAAATGGCCCTTGCTGTTATTATTTGTCAGAGGGTTTCCATGTAGTGTTGCTTTATTTTTTAATTTAATTTTATTTTATTTTATTTTAAGATGGAGTCTCGCTCTGTAGCCCAGGCTGGAGTGCAGGGGCGCAATCTCGGCTCACTGCAAGCTCTGCCTCCTGGGTTCACACCGTTCTCCTGCCTCAGCCTCCTGAGTAGCTGGGACTGCAGGCGCCCGCCACCACACCCGGCTAATTTTTTTTGTATTTTTAGTAGAGACAGGGTTTCACCGTGTTAGCCAGGACGGTCTCGATCTCCTGACTTCGTGATCCACCCGCCTCGGCCTCCCAAAGTGCTGGGATTACAGGCTTGAGCCACCACGCCCGGCATGTTGCTTTTTGTTGTAATATCAGCTTTGTTAACTTGGTTGGATTCGCAGTAAACAGCAAGTGGAGTTAGGTTTATATTTTTCTCATATTTTAGAACAAATGATGCTCTCAGAATATAATTAACATTTATTGAACTGTTAATGCATTTTAGGTAGTGTTGAGTGCTCATTTAATACAGCAAAGTCTGAGGGAGGAAAATTCTATTATTGAGCTCATTTTACAAATGGTCAAATGGGGTTAGAGTACATAACTTGCTGGGGTAAAAAGTGACAGAAATAATATTTACTCCAGAGCCCATACTTTTAACCACTTCCTCCCAGCCATGATTCTCTCAGTTAAAACTATAAAGCCTGATTTGCCTCGCTTTCTCTTTTGTGACATCTGTGTCATAAAGGAGTCTACTGAAGGTGGTCTCAGGTGACCATGGTGTGCTCATTCCAGGTTCCATGCCTCTGCAGCGGTGCCTCATGTTTGCTGTGTAGTTGCTGTCCTAACAGTAAGAATTCCACGGTGACTCGCCTCATTTATGCTTTCATTCTCCTCCTGAGCACTGTCGTATCCTATATCATGCAGAGAAAAGAGATGGAAACTTACTTGAAGAAGGTAAGAAGTAACAATGCCCTTAAGGTATTGGTTATTTTTATATTTTGCAAAATTCTAGTTTTATTTCTTCATTGTTAAGTTCATTGTAATTTGGAGATTTTTTACTTATATGGGGGTGTGGTCAAAACACAGAAATATGAGGACATTAGTCCTTTTCCGGAAATACAGAATGAACATCTGGGCTCCAGTCGAACAACTGAGAGAAAACATTAAAAGGGTGGCTCCAAAACATTTTCTTTCCTTATGTGTTAAAGGTCGAAGCATCTAAACTGGACTAGTTCTTCACCTTTGGAAGGACTCAGCTGTAGCTGGAAAATCTCACGGGAAAGTGGCACACAGCCTCTTCATCCTAAAAGAGCAAAGAAGAGAGAGCATATTTTTTTGAAACAAAGTCTCACTCTGTTGCCCAGGCTGGAGTGCAGTGACATGATCTTGGCTCACTGCAACCTCCGCCTCCCTGGTTCAAGCAATTCTCCTGCCTCAGCCTCCTGAGTAGCTGGGATTATAGGCATGCACCACCATGCCTGGGTAATTTTTTGTATTTTTAGTAGAGACAGGGTTTCACCATGCTGGCCAGGGTGATCTCGAACTCCTGACCTCGTGATCCACCCACCTCAGCCCCCTAAAATACTGGGATTACAGATGTGAGCCACCGTGCCCAGCCGAAAGAGCATTTTTATTTTTAAAATGCATGTTATTTATACTGTTTGGTAACAAGACTGTAAATGAATCGGAAGACAAAGAGAAAAATTCCATAGTCAGTCTTGCAGTTGTTGAAGTAGTTAATTTTCTAAATCTAGTCTTTCCTGTGGTGGGGTAGAGTCTCTGTCTAAATGTAGATATTCTCGTAACATTGAAATTGCTTTTTTCCAGATTCCTGGATTTTGTGAAGGGGGATTTAAAATCCATGAGGCTGATATAAATGCAGATAAAGATTGTGATGTGCTGGTTGGTTATAAAGCTGTGTATCGGATCAGCTTTGCCATGGCCATCTTTTTCTTTGTCTTTTCTCTGCTCATGTTCAAAGTAAAAACAAGTAAAGATCCCCGAGCAGCAGTACACAATGGGTATGTTAGATTTATGATTAACTGGTTACATTATGGTGTGGCTCTTCCTTCCCTTCAGCAGTTAATATTGCCATTCTGATGGAATCAATGGAATATGTAAATGAGTGGCTCAGATGCATTTCTGGTCTATTATGCATGTGAAATTGTTTTAATGTCATTTTCAATTAGATTGCTGTAACATGGAGGGGACAGGGAGTCTTGTCTTTTTATTTTCTTCTATTAAATTCCTTTGCTTCATGTTCTTAGATTTTTACTGAACACCTGTTAAATAGTTGAAGCACTATGCTAGATACTACGTACACACACACTTTTTTCTTTCTGTTGTTTAAAGATAAACATGTACCTGATAAATTTAAACAGTGTACAAAAAGTCAGTGAATATATATGTGCTACTGATTTACATATTCTATTGCTTCTGACTCCTGACCACCTTTTGCCTATGTTTCTAATTCTCTCCCTCTTTTTTTTTTGTTTGTTTGTTTTTGGAGATGGAGTTTCACTCTTGTCACCCAGGCTGGAGTGTAATGGCACGATCTCGGCTCACTGCAACCTCCCCCTCCCAGGTTCAAGTGGTTCTCCTGCCTCAGCCTCCCTAGTAGCTGGGATTATAGGCACCTGCCACCATGCCTGGCTAATTTTTGTATTTTTAGTAGAGATGGGGTTTCACTGTGTTGGCCAGGCTGGTGTAGAACTCCTGACCTCAGGTGATCCGCCTGCCTTTGCCTCCTGAAGTGCTGGGCTTACAGGCATGAGCCACTGCGCCCAGCCGTATTTCTAATTCTCAAAGACTGGCGTTTTATAAACTTGATGTGTATTATAATCCCCTTTTTACAGATGCAGTAACTGAATTGCAGAGAGGTTAATAAATTGCCTGCGACCTGTTAACCAGTTGGAGGTTGGAGCTAAGATTGAAACTTAGGTCTGTCCAGCTCCAAAGCCTGGTTCTTTCCACTCTGCCATACAAGGCAGTCATTAAAGATCATGAACTGAAAATCAGGTGCCAGTGATGAGCTGTGGGCTCATTGTGGGCAAGATATCTGTGCCCTGTGTTGTAAATAGAGGATTTGTGATTACTTTTCATCCAGACCTTACAGTTAATGGCTCTGTGTGTACCTAACACTGTTATTTTAGAACTCCCAGAATGCTAGAAAAATGCCTACCTTTAAGTGCTAAAAGTAGGGAGACTCTAAATTTTCAGTTTTCTCTGGTAATAAATGTGAGTGATTTATCCTCTAGTCTAATGTCCTTTAATTGTGTGAAATATTAAATGAATTAGCCTATTAAACGAATAGTCAAATGAAGAAAATAGTCCAGACAATCATGTTGGGAAAAAAGCTATTAAGCTATTATTTTTGCATTTCAGAAATGAATTTTTCTCAGTATAAGGGTGAAACTTAGCATTTCATAAATGCATTTTTATATTTTAATAGGTTTTGGTTCTTCAAAATTGCTGCTCTTATTGGAATCATGGTTGGATCTTTCTACATCCCTGGGGGCTATTTCAGCTCAGGTAGGGTTCACCATTGAGGGGGTTAATTTTAAACTATATGAACTCTATAGATGATTGAGTTAAAGCTACATTTTAGGCTGGGCACAGTGGCTCACACCTGTAAGCTCAGCACTTCGGGAGGCCAAGACGGGTAGATCACCTGAGGTCAGGAGTTTGAGACCAACGTGGCCAATATGGTGAAGCCCTGTCTCTACTAAAAATACAAAAATTCACCGGACATGGTGGTGCATGCCTGTAATTCCAGGTACTCAGGAGGCTGAGGCAGCAAAATTGCTTGAACCTGGGAGGCAGAGGTTGCAGTGTGCCAAGATCGTGCCACTGCACTCCAGCCTGGGTGACAGATCAAGATTCTGTCTCAAAAAACAAAACAAAACAAAAAAAACTACAATTTTAATTACTGTTTTTGCAGAACTGACAAGTAAATGAGATGATATCCAATTAATATGACTTAGTACCTGCAACTCAATATATATATATATATTTTTTAGACAGAGTCTCACTCTGTCTCCCAGGCTGGAGTGCCGTGGCACGATCTTGGCTCACTGCAACCTCCACCTCCCGGGTTCAAGCAGTTCTCTGCCTCAGTCTCCTGAGTAGCTGGGATTACAGGCGCCCACCACCACACCCAGCTAATTTTTGTATTTTAGGTAGAGACGCGGTTTCACCATCTTGGCCAGGCTGGTCTTGAACTCCTGACCTCATGATCCACCTGCCTCAGCCTCCCGAAGTGCTGGGATTACAGGTGTGAGCCACCAGGCCCGGCCGCAACTCATTATTAATATGTGGATTTAGGTCAGGAGACATTCACTGCACCTCTCAGATTTTCTGGAACCATATGTTAATCTTTTGGCAATATCTTAATAGTTTGTGTTCTTACTTGATGGAATACAAAACTAATCAGAGAGCCTGTCAAAATAAGAACTTACAACTCTTGTGCTCCCCTGTCTCTGTCTTAACCTACTTACTAAGCATGGCATTAGGTGACATCTTTAGATTTCTACTGTGATTTTCCTGCCTCTAAAAGAAAAGACTTATAGTATCATTTGGAACTCAGGTCCCAGGCTTCCCTTGGCACAAGCTAAAACATATTTTAAAAGGTCTGAAATGCAGTAGAAAGCTTTTAAGAATGCCTTTGAGTTTGGAATCTTGCTGTACTGCTGGAGACAGAATGTCTTTACCACCTCTGTCTTGTTTTAATTGAAATCCGTTCAGAATGTTGGATCTTCTGAAATGTTACTCTATGGTAGAGAATAACTTTGTTCTCTTGGTTCTTGTAGTCTGGTTTGTTGTTGGCATGATAGGGGCCGCCCTCTTCATCCTCATTCAGCTGGTGCTGCTGGTAGATTTTGCTCATTCTTGGAATGAATCATGGGTAAATCGAATGGAAGAAGGAAACCCAAGGTTGTGGTATGCTGGTAGGTATCTCTACTCACCTATGTTAGCCATACTGCTCCATTAAGCAGGGTGTACAATAAAAATCATCATTATAGTCCCAGCAGCTATAGTCCTCAGGGACAGAAGTCCAAGGTGGGAGAATGGCTTGAATCCAGGAGTTCAAGACCAGTCTAGGCAGCATATTGAGACTCCATCTTTACATTAGGAAAAAAAAAAATTTGCCAGTCATGGTGGCATATACCTATAGTCCTAGCTACTCAGCAGGCTAAGGCAGGAGAATCTCTGGAATCCAGAAGTTCAAGGCTGTAGTAAGCTATCATCACGCCACTGTACTGCAGCCTGGGTGACAGAGCAAGACCCTGTCTCTAAAAATAATAATAACATTAAATAAAAGGAAAAAAATCTATAATTTCCTGAATTTGGCTCTGAATTATATGCATCACTGGAAGAAAGTAGCACAGATAATATAAATCATTGGATTTTCCCAGTTTATTTATTTTGAGGGTCATAATGTAATTACATGTGTTTAGATAACGAAAAACAGTTATATTTAGTGACTTAGTTCTGGTTTTGATAACCTTGTTTCCATGGAGAGGAAACTCAGATGGGTTCAACATATGTGACAGCTGCCCACCTACTTTAGGCAAGTAAGAGTGAGTAGTCCTTATGGCCTTATTCAGAAAGGGACCCCACACCTGCTATGAAAAACTTTCTGGTGGGAAAGGGGCACTTACAATTTCTAGAGTGATAATAGGATTTAACAGTAGCTTGCGAATATATTTTGGCTATGTTAGAGCACTTACTACTTCATAATATACATTTGCACACATTTCTGATTATTTCCTTAGGAAAAATTCCCAGAAATAGAAGAGTAAAAGTGTATGAATATTTTAAAATGCTTTCAGTACATACTATTGAATTGCCCAGTTTTATTTTCATTTGATTTAGTTTTTAAAAATATTTACATATATTTTTAAAAATACTATAAAGACAATTTATATGTCTTTACCATGTATATGGTATATGTCTTTTATGGTATATGTCTTTACCATAAAGACAAATGATAGAACTTTAACTTTATAAAGACTAAAACATGCAAATCTCCACCTATCTGCAACCCATTTTCCTTTCCAGATGTAGCCGCTCTTGTGGACCTTTATGTATTTGTGCATTCACCTTGCTTTTGTATTTAAATGTAAACAGGATTGTACTGTATATTGTTCCATGACTTGCTCTTTTCACTTCCTACATGATGAATATCCTTCCTTACCAGTGAGTGTCGGTATGTCTTACTCATTTAACCTGCATTCAAGCTCCTGGCATGGAGTTTACTGTAAGCTGCATGGTATTCCATTCCGTACAATTCCATGGCATTCCATAGCAGAGTATACCGTAATTCATTTAACCTTTACCCTAGTGTTGGTCATTTAAATTGTTTGTAATGACAATTTTATTTTTATCTATTTTTTTTCCTTTTTTTTTTTTGAGATTGGGTCTCACTCTCTCACCCAGGCTGGAGTACAGTGGCACAATCATGGCTCACTGCAACCTCTGCCTTCCTGGCTCAAGCTATCCACCTCAGCCTCCCAAGTAGCTGGGACTACAGGTGCACACCACCACACCCACATTACCATGCCCACAACAGCACGACCGGCTAATTTTTGTGTTTTTTGTAGAGACAAGGTTTCGCCATGTTGCCAGAACTCCTGGACTCAATCGATCCACCTGCCTTGCCCTCCCAAAGTGTTAGGATTGTAGGCGTGAGCCACCACACCCGGCCGTTATTTTCTTTAATTCATTTTGGATCATACAACTCTAGAAGAATTTATTGAGTTGCAAATTGGTCATACTTTATAGTAACTAAGTGTAGAAAAATCTTCTATATTCAGATGTGAAAACATTAAGAAGTGTGCTAGTAACTTAATATACATCATTTAATTTTAGACATGCAAAATTCATTGAGATAAGTAGAAACTAGTTTTCTTACATGTGGGCTTTGACTTGAATACAAGTTAACTGAGCTCATCATTCTTGCAGTTGGTCTGAGTGTACTGTATGTGCTGTTTCATGTTTTCTAATTTTCAGAGCTACACAGCTAATTGTTTTGTTTGTTGTTTGAGATGGGGTTTTGTTGTGTTGTCCAGGCTGGAGTGCAGTGGCACCATCTCGACTCACTGCAACCTCTATGTCCTGGGCTCAAGCAATCCCCCTGCCTCAGCTTCCCAAGTAGCAGCTCATGCCACCATGCCTGGTTGATTTTTGTATTTTTTGTAGAGACAGGGTTTTGCCATGTTGCCTGGGCTGGTCTGGAACTCAGGCTCAAGCAGTCCACCCACCTTGGCCTCCCAAAGTGCTGGGATTACAGGCATGAGCCACCACGTTCAGCCAACACAGCTAATTGTTGATTTTCAGTGTGAATGGAAAGGACCATTACTTTAGATATTAAAAAATAGCAAATGAGCCACTTTTCCAGTTCAGGGGTGTAGTCTTATTGTTTGTGATGAGAAATGGGTTTAGATAGCCAACGACTGCAGAGGAAAAAACTGTCATAAAAAGATACAAGTGTGTCTATTCTGTTTTCCTCTAACACCATCCTGGCATGGAGCTTGGTGTGTACTGGGTCATTTTGAGGGTATAGGAATCATTTAGGTTCCTAAGAAAAGCTCACAATACACATTAATTAACATATAGGTAGCAGTTAACTCTAGCTGGAATGATCAAATGTCTGGTAATCAACCCATGAAATCAAATTAGGTAATTCAGGAAGTGAATTCAGTTGCTTGGTGGTTTTTGGAATTTAACATCAAGCCAGTTGAATACAATCTTGATACTTTAACCTTGAGGCCTCTGTAATTTTACTGTAAATTACCCCAGAAAAGTGAGATAATGTCTCCTCATTTTTATATGGAGTGGAAGAAAATTGGCCTTCATTATTAGTTTATTATAGTTGTGGTCATTCATATTGGTTTCCCTTTCTCCAGCTTTACTGTCTTTCACAAGCGCCTTTTATATCCTGTCAATCATCTGTGTCGGGCTGCTCTATACATACTACACCAAACCAGATGGCTGCACAGAAAACAAGTTCTTCATCAGTATTAACCTGATCCTTTGCGTTGTGGCTTCTATTATATCGATCCACCCAAAAATTCAGGTATGATTGTTTACTACTTCTTTCTCCTGTGAAGGATTTTTAATTCTAAGCCTAAAATCTAGGTACCCTTTCTTATGAATTTATGTCTTAAGTTTATCCACTTGAACATTTTTCCATATTATAAAATCTTCATAATTCTATTTCATGCCTATATCATTATTAAATGAATTTCACTATCATTAAAAAAAAAAAAAATCCAGGTAACTTGAAAATTTATAGTGCTTTTTTTTTTTTTAAGATGGAGTCTCACTCTGTCAACCAGGCTGGAGTGCAGTGGCATGATCTCGGCTCACTGCGACCTCTGCCTCCTGGGTGCAAGCAGTTCTCTGCCTCAGCCTCCCGAGTAGCTGGGATCACAGGCACCCACCACCGGGCCTGGCCAATTTTTGTATTTTTAGTAGAGATAGAGTTTCACCATCTTGGCCAGGCTGAACTCTTGACCTTGTGATCCACCCGCCTCGGCCTCCCCCAAGGCGCTGGGATTACAGGCGTGAGCCACCACGCCTGGCTGGGAATGAGTCATTTTTTTTTTTTTTTTTTTTTTTTTTTTTTTTTGAGTCAAAGTCTCACTCTTGTCCCCTAGGCTGGAGCGCGATGGTGCAATCTTGGCTCACTACAACCTCCACCTCCTGGGTTCAAGTGATTCTCCTGCCTTGGCCAGGCGCCTGCCACCATGCCCGGCTAATTTTTGTATTTTTAGTTGAGACGGGATTTCACCATGTTGGCAAGGCTGGTCTCGAACTCCTGACCTCAGGTGATCCACCCATCTCAGCCTCCCAAAGTGCTGGTTTTACAGGTGTGCGCCACCGCACGCAGCTGGGAATGATTCTTATGAGTCATTAGCCAAGATATTTTAGGGGAATTAAACTGTGAAAAATAATTGATTTTAATATTTCAAAACAAAACTCATGCTCTTGAGTTCTAAATACCATAGTTTAGGCTGGGTGTGGTGGCTTAACACCTGTAATACCAGCACTTTGGGAGACCAAGGCGGGTGGATCACTTGAGGTCAGGAGTTCAAGACCAGCCTGACCAACATGGTGAAACGTCGTCTCTACTAAAAATACAAAATTAGCTAGGCGTGGGGGCGCACACCTGTAATCCCAGCTACTTGGCAGGCTGAGGGGCAGGAGAATAGCCTGAACCCTGGAGGCGGAGGTTGCAGTGAGCTGAGATCGTGCCATTGCACTCCAGCCTGGGCAATAAGAGTGAAACTCCAGCTGGGTGCGATGGCTCATGCCTGTAATCCCAGCACTTTGGGAGGCCAAGGCGGGCAGATCACCTGAGGTCAAGAGTTTGAGACCAGCCTGGCCAACATGACGAAACCCCAAAAGTACAAAAATTAGCTGGGTGTGGTGGCGGGCACCTGTAATCCCAGCTAATCAGGAGGCCGAGGCAAGGAGAAACTTGAACCCAGGAGGAGGTTGCAGTGAGCTGAGATCGCACCACTGCACTCCAGCCTGGGTGACAAGAGCGAGACTCCGTCTCAAAAAAAAAGTATAAAAAAATTCATGGAGTTATAGATATGAAATATGAAAATTGTATGTAGACATCACCTTTCCTTTTAAAAGTGAGAAAACAGAAGTCTTAAGTGATAGGTCTCACCCAGCTACTAATTAGTTGCAAAGCTGATCTTAGATCTTTTCACTACACCAAGGGAGTAGAAAATCAAAGGCCTTGTGTGATGCACAGGAATTTCTAGGATCATGAAATGCCTTGAGAACCAGTAGTACTTGCTTCGTCTTTCTGGGTTCTTTTGTGAGCTAACTGAACTGAAAGGTTACTTGTCACCTTTCAACTCTCAAGAAGAATCCGAAAGTTCTCAGTTACTGATAGTTCAATTAATCCCAGAGAAGTGCACTGCATTTTGGAAAGTCAGCCCTTGGCAGTCCCTGTGCCACTGTTTTCCTTTTGATTCCATAGGAACACCAGCCTCGCTCCGGCCTCTTGCAATCCTCCGTCATCACCCTCTACACTATGTACCTCACCTGGTCAGCCATGTCCAATGAACCTGGTAAGGGAATGTTAATAACACATTCACTTGATAAAAAGAAAGTAGGAAATCAGCCCTTACATAGGTGGTACAAAAACTAGAGCTAGAGCAAATGTGAAACAAGCAAACAAAACTTAAATGTACAGTGTTCACTGTAGGTTTGTAGGTATTTACCTTTCATATTTTAGTCCCCACATCTATTCATAGCTATTTATAACTGACCGTCTAAAGGGTCAGAGTCCTTTAGATGGTCTAGGCTTTACCTAACCTAGGCTGAGTCAAACTAGTTAAGAGCCATGGTCAAGGGCTTTGGCCCTTTGTTTTGACTGAATTTTAGTTTGATGTCACAGGCTCTAGAAGAAACAGCTGTAGGAAATCTCCTTTTGTAGTTATTATAGGATTGCTTCTCAGTAGGATATTCTATGGGCTTCTTTTAAAGGAAAACAATGCAGACCCCCCCTCCACCAATGATAACTTATATTTTGTTCTTAAATAACTATGTAAAAACCAAAGTAGAGATAAACTTCTGTGCTTAAAACCTTGGCACTAGAGAATTAAAAAGATTTGTCAGTCAAACTACAAAACCAATAAAGTCAATAATGATGTTTATGAAATTTGACAGATTCTGTTGTTCTTTTCTTTTTTTCCTAAGTCATTGATTGTGACCAAATGTGTTACTGACTGCTAAGTTTCAGATTTTTTAAGTAAAGCATTCCCATGTTTCACATCATGACTGAATGATATGTAAGGAACTCCTCAAGTCTGTTCTTGGAACAAGATGAGCTGTAACCAAGGATAATAAAAATTTTCTCATTTTCAGATCGTTCCTGCAATCCCAACCTGATGAGCTTTATTACACGCATAACTGCACCAACGCTGGCTCCTGGAAATTCAACTGCTGTGGTCCCTACCCCTACTCCACCATCAAAGAGTGGGTCTTTACTGGATTCAGATAATTTTATTGGACTGTTTGTCTTTGTTCTCTGCCTTTTGTATTCTAGGTAAGTTAAAAGGTACTTAGAACAAGATTTTCATGGAGGTTGATAATAAAGTGAAGAAACAGTTTTGCTTTCAAAAAGCAGCATGAGAAATTAAAAAACTTCGTTCTCTTTAATGAAAAGTTCTTTACTTGCTTCAGTTACAGAGCTGTGTACTTATATTTTTTTTTGAGACAGTGTCTTGCTCTGTCACCTAGGCTGGAGTGCAGTGGCACGATCTCAGCTCACTGCAATCTCCACCTACTGGGTTCAAGCAATTCTTCTGCCTCAGGCTCCCAAGTAGCTGGGATTACAGGCATCTGCCACTATGCCTGGCTAATTTTTGTATTTTTAGTAGAGACAGCGTTTCACCATGTTGGCTAGGCTGGTCTCGAACTCCTGACCTCAGGTGATCCTCCTGTCTCGGCCTCCCAAAGTGCTGGGATTACAGGTGTGAGCCACCATGCCCAGCCTGTAGTAAGTTTTGAAATTAGGAAGTATGAGTCCTCCAAATTTGTTCTTTTTCAAATTGTTTTGGCAGTTATGGGTCCTTTGCATTCCCATGTGAATTTCAGGATCAGCTTGTCAATTTCTGCAAAAAAATAATGTAATTGGGATTTTTATAGGGATTGAGTTGAATCTGTATAGACCAAATTGGGGAGTACTGTCATCTCAGCAATATTAAGGCTTCCAGTCTGTGACCATGAAAATACCTTACTGAAGTCTTCTTTACTTAAACCATTTATTTAGGTCTTTAATTTCTTTCAGTGGTTTATAGTTAGTTATTAGTATACAAATCTTAAACTTATTTTGTTTTTAAGCATTTTATTCTAAATACAATTCTAAGTATTTTATTCTTTTCGATGGTATTATAAATGAATATATGTTTTCTTAGCTTAACTTTTGGGTTGTTTATTGCTAGTGTATAGAGATATGATTGGTGACCAGGCACAGTGGCTCATGCCTGTATTCCCCACACGTTAGGAGGCTGAGGTGGGAGGATCACTTGCATCTTGGAGTTTGAGACCAGCCAGAGCAAGATAGTAAGAGCCCGTCTCTATAAAAATTAGCCAGATGTGGTGGTGCAATCTGTAGTCCCAGCTACTTGGGGAGGTGGGAGAACCAATTGAGCCCAGGAGGTCAAGGCTGCTGTGAGCTGTGATTGTACTACTACAGTCCACCTGGGTGACAAAGTGAGCCGTCATCTCAAAAAGAAAGAAATACAATTGATTTTTGTGGTTTTTTTTTTTTTTTTTTTTAAAGAGATGAAGTCTTGCTCTGTCATCCAGGCTGGAATTCAGTGGTGTGATCATAGCTCACTATAGCCTCAAGCTCCTGGTTTCAAGTGATCCTCCCACGTCAACCTCCTGAGTAGCTGAAACTACAGGCACACACAATCATGCCCAGCTAATTTTTAATCTTTTTAGGAACAGTCTTGCTATGTAGCACTGGCCAGCCTCGAGCTCCTGTCCTCTAGCGATCCTCCGACCTCAGCCTCTCAAGTAGTTGGGATTACAGGCGTGAGCCACCACACCCAGTCCTGATTTCTATATATTGATCTTGTATCCTGCAACTTTGGTGAACTTATTTATTGGTTCTAATAGTTTGCATGTGTATGTATTCCATAGGATTTCCTATAAACAAGATGAAGTCATCTACAGATAGAGATAGTTTTACTTCTTTTCTGGTCTAGATACCATTTATCTCTTTTTCTTGCTCTGGCTATAACTTTACTACATTGTTGGATAGAAGTGGTGAGAGTAGGATCCTTGTCTTGTTCCTGATCTCAGGGAAAAAGTTTTTAGTTTTTCACTGTTAAGTATGATGTTAGCTCTGGGTTTTTCATTTGTTCCTTTTGTCAGCCTGAGGAAGTTCTACTTTGACTGTTTTTATCATGGAAAGGTATTGGATTTGTGAGATGTTTTTTCTGTGTCTGTTGAAACGAGCATGTAATTTTTGTCCTTTATTTGTATTTACATTTTTATTCAGTCATTTAACAAACTTTTAGTGAACATCTGTAGTGCTAGAAATACGTAGACTAAGGTCATTGTTAAGGCATTCTTTGAATAGCAAGGAAGACAGGAGTGATACATGCAGTGGCAGAAGGAAGCCTAGGAAGCTGTGGGAAGTCGGAGGAGTGTCTTGTAACCTAGCCAGTGAGGGGTGATGTCAGGGAAGCCCTTCCAGAGGACATGACAGCAAGTCAGAGAAGTGAAGGATGAGTAAGTCAGTTGGAAGAAGGTTGGCACATGGTACATTCCAATCATAGAAGCGGCACTTGTGAAGTCACGGAAACAGACACTGAGAGCATAGTGTGTTTTATGAAACTCCTAAGCAATTAAGCCATCACATCAAGTAGTAACTGATGACAGTGCTGTCAGTCTTATCATGACAGGCAGCAGTTCAGAACTTTAAGCAGGATCTTCAGAAAGCTTTCAGTCTCCAAAGTAGGAACAGCTCAGCAATAAGTGTCTTGTATACAGTCCAGTGGCAGCAGTTCATTGTCATGGCCCCTTTCTGATTTGTCTTCCGTGGGATCACTTTCCAGCATCCGCACTTCCACTAATAGCCAAGTAGACAAGCTGACCCTGTCAGGGAGTGACAGCGTCATCCTTGGCGATACAACTACCAGTGGTGCCAGTGATGAAGAAGATGGACAGCCTCGGCGGGCTGTGGACAACGAGAAAGAGGGAGTGCAGTATAGCTACTCCTTATTCCACCTCATGCTCTGCTTGGCTTCCTTGTACATCATGATGACCCTGACCAGCTGGTACAGGTAGGAAACACAGACAAAACAGACGGAAGACCATAAAACCCTTGGATGGCCTATAAAATCTCATCCATTGTCCTGACCTCAGAACCCTTGCTCTTACCCATATAATGAAGTTGGGTTAAATACTCTTGACTTTATCCCCTCTAGCATTTAAAACCCATTGGAATTCTTTGCAGTGCAAATCACTGGGAGCTCTTACAGAGTTGAGTTAATTGAGAGAGAAAATCATGACATAAAGCGATCTGACCCATCTTTGTTCACTAATTTTCTGTGTATAGAGATGGCCATGTCAGAGCATTCTGGTTCACATAATAATGTACTAAGGAAGGAAAGTTTCAGGGAGGCTATCTCAATCTAGACTTTTGCCAGTAACTAGGAACATCTAAAGAACTTTGCCCTGATAGGGTCTTTCATGCTGGCAAGAAGAAAAGTCATTTGAGAGGCAGAGTCAATGAGTTCTTTAGTTCTTGGCCATAAGAACTAAAAATAGCAGCTTCCTCTGGTCCCCTACAACCCTACTGGGGGGTAGTGCCAGCCAAGTTTCACTGGAGAATTTCTTGGCCTTGTCTGGGGGGCTGCAGGAGGCTGATAGAAGTCAGGTAGACCGGGCTCTTCTACCTGACTCTCTCTTGTTTTCTTAGCCCTGATGCAAAGTTTCAGAGCATGACCAGCAAGTGGCCAGCTGTGTGGGTCAAGATCAGCTCCAGCTGGGTCTGCCTCCTGCTTTACGTCTGGACCCTTGTGGCTCCACTTGTCCTCACCAGTCGGGACTTCAGCTGAACCTCTGAGTGCCAAGGACACCACTGAAACTCACAAAGGTCTCCTTCACCGAAAACCCATATACCTTTTAAGTTTGCTTCAACTAAAATGTTAAGTGAATGCTTTGCAAGTTTGACTGTATCCAGGTTTATATCAGAAGGTGAGATTGAATAATGCTTGATGCAGAATCTAAACTTCTCATTTATCTGTATATTATGTTTACTTCTAAGGATATAGCACAAAGGGAACATTTTTTGTTTAAAGTGAACTACAGCTGTGCTGTGAAGAGAGTTCTTTATAAAGCCTGTAGGTTCTTTTAACTTTGGTTTAAAATGTAAGATAGGAAAATGTTGGATATTTGAGGCCATGCTTAATATATTTATATTGCAGTATCCTTTAAAAGCAAAAAAAAAAATGCATTTATATTACAGTTTTCCTCTATGAAAGTCCTTACTTATATGATACAAGCACTGTGTTTTGTGCTTAAACTCCTCAGAGGGGTAGCATCAAAGTTCTTGGGGAAGGATCGTATATGTGGGTCCCTTCCCTAGAAGAATGGTTGCTGATATGGCTACTGCTTCTACATCTTGAGTTTTTTAATTTACTTTTTTTACACTGTAGCATTGATAATGCTTGATTCAAGTCTGGTGCTTTGCCAGATGTATTAATTTCCATAAATGCTTTGTGAGTTTGGTTAAAAATTAAGATTCACTTGGGAAAACACTGCAGCTTTAGTCTGTGTTATTTTGTTATGAGTATGTAAAAGTAAAATGCATGTGAATTTATTATATTTGCACTATGAAGGTATTTGGTTAAAATAGAAAGACTTAAGATTTTAAGGCCCTTTCTTCCAACAGCTTTTATGAGTTAGCAGCCATTCTTTATTTTCTGGATAGCCAGGTTTTATCAAGCTTCTAGTCAGAATGCTCCTATTCCTTCTAAAAATTACGGTCTGGCTAGTGAGCAAAGTCTTGAATTTATTCAAAAGTCCTAAATATCTTCTCTAGGTAAGACACTTGGTAGATGAGAGACAGGGAAGGCATTGTCAAGAAACATTTTCATGAGAGGTGGTGTGCAAAAAGTAGAATAAAAAAGTTCTTTCAACAAAGACTTACTGTCTATTCTGTACTAGACTCTGTAGGTTTTGGGGTACAGTGTTAAACATGATAGAGGCTCTGCCATCTTGGACTTTAATAGCTTAGAGAAGAGAGCAAATGAGCTGACAGGTGGTTATAATGTGAATTAGTGCTGTGGTTTAGGAATTGGAGAGAACTCAAAGGAGAGGTATTTGGTGTAATGGTAGGCTTTCTGGAGAAAATGATATTTAAGCCAAGAACTCTTAGAAGTTAGCTAAGAGAGAAATGGAAAATGAGATGACATTGCTGGAATAGATAAAACTGCATGTTAAAGGCAAGAAGATGGGGAAAAAAAAGTTCAGTAAAGCTGGAATGGGGAAATGCAGTCAGGGAGTGAATTTTAAAGGGCTTTATCAACCTCAGTAAAGAGTTTGGACCTTTATGTTGAGGGCGGCTGAAAACATATTCATAGTGTCATGAACAAATTTTATCTTCAGTCACTTGGGCTGATATATAGAGAATGGATTTAGAGAGATGAGACCAGGAGCAGTCCATATGAGATGTGAAATAGAGAAGTGGAATTGTAGGGATGGGGAGAAATTGACAGGTGAGGGCTACTTAGCAATTAGAATTTTTTTTTTTTTTTTTTTTTTTTTTTTTTTTTGAGACGGAGTCTTGCTCTGTCGCCCAGGCTGGAGTGCAGTGGTGCGATCTCCGCTCACTGCAAGCTCTGCCTCCCGGGTTCACGCCATTCTCCCACCTCAGCCTCCCGAGTAGCTGGGACTACAGGCACCCACCACCACGCCTGGCTAATTTTTTTTGTATTTTTAGTAGAGATGGAGTTTCACCGTGTTAGCCAGGATGGTCTCGGATCTCCTGACCTCGTGATCCACCCGCCGCGGCCTCCCAAACTTCTAGGATTACTGTCATGAGCCACCATGCCTGACCAGCAATTAGAATTTTAACACTGGCAGTTATGAATAATATGAAGGAGAGGTAGATTTCTGAGTGATTGTGGTTTAACCAGCTGGGTGGATAGTGGTTTCGTTTATTCAGGTGGCAAACAGGAAAAACATGTGTTCGAAGAAGAATGGAGGTAGGTGGTCTCTTAAGAATGGTTAAGAGGCTTGGGAGTCAGACTGCTTGGGTTTGCATCCCAGCTTTGCCGTTTTCCAGCTATCAAACTTGTCAGCTATTATTTGTTGAGTACGTACTATGATTTATGACCACAGGCAGCTGAGCCTTAGTGTTGGTGCCTAGTAGACAAGACTGTTAAAGTTATTTTGCAAAGTGTAACCCATTTTTAGCGTTGACATAGCACTGACAGTAGCTGCTGATCTCATTATGGGCTAAAATAAGACAATATTAAAAGGTCAGAGATATTTAGCCAGAATCTGATGGAGGCTGGATTTCAGATTTTGTTACAGAATTAGACAGAGGAACACAGAGGGGACAGGTTCAGTTAGGGTGGAGGTGTCGGGTAGGGAAGCAGGACTTGATATAAATTATTGGAATCATTGTCTTTTAAACCAGTGGTTTATGTCAGGGTATAGCGTTTCAAGGGATTTGAGGGACAGATGGGGAAATTTAGCCCCTTATTTTGCTAGTGTGAAGCAGATACCCTGCTTTTCTTTACAGTAGTGGAGTCGGCTTAAGAGCTTTAAAGGTCCTAAACTTCAAAGACATTACAGTGCCCCATCCTCCGCCTTAATGTAATTCAAAATACAAACAATACTAAACTGTAAAATAAATGTAACAAAGTCCAATAAAGTTTTTATTTTTTTCTTGTGATGATAACTGATATTAATTGGAAGTAACAAATGCTCTTTAAAAGTCGAGAGGCAGTGTCCCTGCTTTGCTTGGTCCTACCTTAAGAAGTAGTGAAGTCTGCCTTTTAGTAGGAAACCCAGTAGTCTAATCAAGACTCAAGAGAATTATACATGTGAGTGCTGAATTATACACAAACATAAGTAAGACAGCATTCTGAGTAAGGCCAGGATCATCATTTAAAGCAGGGGAGTATTTTGAGTCATCAGATCTCAGGGTGGCGTCTCATTCCAGATGAGTACCTTTGTGTTTCATCACTATGAAAGGGCTTGCCTAGCCTTGGGGAATGCGGGTTGGGGCCCTGGCTTTCAGATCAGGGACATGCTCTAGGAACTCTTCAAAAGCAATAGCAGTGGCTGCCACTTTTACCTCCTTAAAGCTGGGAGAAAGCTTCTAGGTCCATGCTGGACTCCTTTACTTTCTAGGTTGGTCTTGCGCTGGACTCCTTTACTTTCTAGGTTGGTCTTGTGGAGTATCTGGTTGGGAAGTGAAACTTTCTCTTGATAATCAAAGAGACTGCCTGCCAAAAAGTAGCCATGGACCGGGTTCTCAGTATAGAGGTTTTGTTTTTTTTCTTTTTGGCTAGCCAAGTGAGGAATGGAGAACGAACAAAGAAATCTGTAACTGGTTCTTTTTTCTTTTTTTTAGACAGATTTTTGCTCTGTTGCCCAGGCTGGAGTGCAGTGGTGCCATCTTGGCTCACTGCAACCTCCACCTCCCATGTTCAAGCAATTCTCCTGCCTCAGCCTCCTGAGTAGCTGGGACTACAGGCATGCGCCACCACGCCTGGCTAACTTTCATGTTTTTAGTAGGGATGGGATTTCACCATGTTGGCCAGGCTGGTCTCAAACTCCTGGCCTCAGGGTGATCCACCTGCCTCAGCCTCCCAAAGTGTTGGGATTACAGGCGTGAGCCACTGCACCTGGCTGTTTTCTTTTTACACATTCAGGCTAAAGCGAGTATTCACATAATGAGTTGTGCATTTGATCTGTGCAGATTGATAACAGATAGTAGGCTTATGCTTATTAATGGAAGCTGCTGTTCATCTCTTTACTCCTGTTGTGTTGGTCTGTCCGTCCTGTTACCTAGGCACCCAACTCATTGATGTCCTAATTACTGCTGGATGACTCAAGCCACACCATGCCTATGTTCTCAGGTGAAGAAGAATAATAGAAACCACATAGATGGGTAGGTGTACCAAGCATTAAACAGACAGTATCCACATGCCTGTAAGGTGGTGATTATTTCCCTCCCTCCTTCCTTTTACGTATCAGTTTGAGGCTTAGAGAAGTTCATGACTTGCCTATGGTTACTCAGTAAGAGGTGAAACAGAGAAACCCAGGGCTTGGCTTAAGAGTTCTTTTTTCAATTAGACCTCAGTGTCTCTTGGCCCTTAAGAATATAAGAGACAACATTTATTAGAGACATGTAGGGGAGTCGTCTGGCTCACTAATGACTCATCACCAACTCACCAGATCTACCATGGGGAACCTAGTTTTTGTCTACTCTCAGGCACAGAGTGTTTGCTGCTCTACCCATCACTGACAAAGTCAAGTTAGTAGTCACCTGAAGGCAGTGACTCATGTCTTTTACTAGGTCAGCTATCCCTAGTGGCTGGCACCTACTCAGGAAAAAGCATGAATATTAGGTTAAAAATGTTTTCCCCAGAAGAGTGGTACCCTAAAGGGTCTTATTACTTACCGTTCAAATGCGATAATGTGAAACTTTATTGCCATTGAGTGTATGGGTACCAAACCAGTACTGTGTAAGGAGGGGGCAGGGTACATCAAGAAAATACTGACTCATGGAAAAGGGCCTCATAAGACTGCTGTGAGAGAAAAGGATTTTAACAGTTAGCTTCATTTTTCTATATGTGAGAAACAGACTGAACTTAAGTTCCACAATTTCCTCAGGAAAGGCTGACCTGAAGGGGTGGTTATGCTGCAATACAAGTACTTAACCTGTTGCGTCATCAAAAGTGTACCTCCTGTGTTAAGAGTATTTCTCAACTGACTCATCAAGTCACCAGATCTACCATGGGGACCTAGTTTTTGTCTACTCTGGGGCACAGAGTACCAAACAAACAGGGGACATAGAAACAGCTTAGCAAGCCTGGGACCAGAGTTGGGCAAGCCATGCTCCAGTTACCCCTCAAGGAGTCTGGGCTTACTTCTGGAATAAAATGTCACAACTTGGGTTTAAGAGAGGTTAACAACCACTGCTTGTATTTTCAAGAAGCCAGGAAAAAAGTCAATTTCTGGTACTTTCTTACTCTATGAAAGAGTCCTGCCTTCTCTCTCTCTTCTATCTGGGGACTGGTTATTTGTCTCCAGCCATCAGGAGAAAACAGTGGGCTTGTCACACTTCCTGGGTTTGAATCCCATCGTTAGTATTTGGCTAGTTGTGTGTCACTGGGCAAGCTACATTTTGCCAACAGGAACAGTAATGCAGCTTCATTAAGGGTAACTGAAGGTTAAAATACATTATTTATGAGTGTCCTTAACACATGTGTGCCCAGCCCACATGCACATTGAGGAAATGGCTGGCTATCACTGGAAAGACTCAAGGCCAGTCCAAGAAGTATAGCTGGGCCTCAAGAATGTAAAATTTGCATATCACCTCTCCATACTGCAGCAGTCTAATTGTGTATGATCTTCGGAGGCAGCCAGCGCATCTACAGAATGCACTGTCCTATCACAGTGCCCCTCCCTCCCTCACCTGCAGAGGAGGCGGTCTACCCAGGCTGTGAATAATGAACCTTGGAACCTTTATCCAAACTGTCATCATCACAAAAGAACCCCATGCACATTTTTCAGAGATTTTTATTGTTTCAGACTCAAGTCATGCATACTAAAATTACATATTTTCACCACTTTGACTTAGAAAATGCACTAGAAAAATAAACTTTGGTCAAAACAAACAGTGAAGTACACGAATCCACCATGTATCCCTATACTCAAACCCAAACTGAATTTCAGTTTGAAGCAAGGAATGTGACCAGTGGCTGAAACTGCCCCAAGCTGGTCAGAAAATTAGCTTACCTCCCACTCCATCAGAGGCTCTTCGTCAGAGAGGTTTCAAGTATTTCACTTGTAACAGGTTCCTACCTGATATGCCAAGAAGCCGAGGCATAGCTACAAGAATCCACAGCAGCATCTCCTCACTGCCTCACTAAACCTGCTGCCCAGTGAGATGAAAAGAAAAACAGCCCCATGAAACAGGAATTTCATCACTATCATCTCCATCCACAAATCACATTGATCCTTCCCATGAAGCAAGCTCCTATTGACTCTGATGATGTTTGTTACTAGCATTTTAAGCAAACCATTTCTCTAAGTCAGGAGAGCAGAAGAATAAATTTATTTATTTGACACGGAATATTGCTTTGTCACCCAGGCTGGAGCACAGTGGCACAATCTTGGCTTACTGCAACCGCTGCCTCCCGGGTTCAAGCGATTCTCCTGCCTCAGCCTCCCAAGTAGCTGGGATTACAGGCACGCACCACCACACCCAGCTAATTTTTGTACTTTTTAGTAGAGACGGGGTTTCACCATGTTGGCCAGGCTGGTCTCAAACTCCTGACCTCAAATGATCCACCCCCCTTCAGCCTCCCAAAGTTCTGGGATTACAGGGCATGAGCTACTGCACCTGGCCAAGAGCAGAAGAATTTAGATTTACAAAATTAACAGATCCCAATACAGAGAGGTGTTACCAGAACTGACATCTTTCCTGAACAGTAGACATGTTTCTGTTCAGTATAGCCACACCTCTCATGGCCACAGGAGATACATTGTATAGTATATAGTATGTAATTGGTTTAGCTAACATTTTACTCCCTAAATTAAAGGAGGCTTCAGAGGAAAACTTTAAATGTTGGCAACTTTAAAATGGTAAAACTTTTTAAAAGTATTATAATCGCCACAGCAGTACTCTAGCTTTTGCTACCCAAATGAAAAAAAAATCCCATGATTGATCTAAGAGTCAAATACTATTTAAAGAAATTGCCCACCCAGGGAGAATTCTGAAAGGCTCAATATAAAGGAATTCAGAGAAAAGCCTCTTATTGTCTTATTTCGGGAAAAATGGTGTTTTGTAACCTGATTTTTAAATTTTTATTTTTATTTTTGAGATGGAGTTTCACTCATCACCCAGGCTAGAGTGCAATGGCGCGATGTCGGCTCACTGCAACCTCCGCCACCTGGGTTTAAGTGATTCTCCTGCCTCAGCCTCCCAAGTAGCTGGGATTACAGGTGCCCGCCACCATGCCCAGCCAATTTTTTGTATTTTTAGTAGAGACGGGGTTTCACCATGTTGGCCAGGCTGGTGTCAAACTCCTGACTTCAGGTGATCCACCTGCCACTGCCGCCCAAAGTGTTGGGATTACAGGTGTGAGCCACCGTGCCGGCCTTGTAACCTGACTTACAGACCTCCTAAAATAAGTGACTCCTTATGAAACCAGGATGAAATATGAAAGATCTAAAGCTACTTTTGCCTTAATTTTTGCAGCAGCAATAGAATAAAAAAGAAAATGCAAGGAAAAAAATTAAAAAATAAAGCGACCTTTGCCAAGAGCAAGTTAGAAACTCAAGACATGAAGCCAGAGTGGCACTTTTGGCTGTTTGTGTAGATTTCATCCAGTCTCTCCCCCATGAAGGCAGAACAGGGGAAGAAGCACAATTTTCCAGAATTCCATGTTGGGATATGGGGGAAGAAGAGAAAGAAAATTCCCATATTCTGAAATGTATAGATTTGGAAGCTTTTAGGTACCCAATTCATTCAGACCTAAATATACTAAATAACAAGCCAATTGAGGGGGAAAAAAAGGAAAAAAGCTTCTAAAAAGAAAGAGTACAGTGTCTCTGTGGCAGTGAAGCCAACTAGATACCAGGAGTGAAGTTTGGAGTATAGATCTCTATCATAGAATCACACAGGGATGTTAAGCCAGCTCATCCAAGGCCACGTAGTGAGGTAAAGGTGGAGCCCACGTCTCCTAATTTACTGTCCCATTTCCTTCCGACACCACACTACCTTGAATTTAGGGAAAAGTTAATTTCCAAGTGTTTGTGCAATGGGCCAGAACTTCTCCCTGAAGGAACACACTCCCAGCTCTTGAGGTTCATGTGTTTGCCTCACCAATACGCTCCCCAGTGCTGAGTAAGGCTCACTGTGCTCCCTCGCTGGTCATTCCCCACCTTGCTGAGACAGCCTGACACAAACACCCTGGTGAAGCCACAAGGAGACCACCTTGATTTTCACGCAGGGAGGTCTTGGTTTCACAGCTTGGTTCAAGTTTCCTGAGGTGTCAAAACTATTTGATACCTCTTTGGAGCCAAAACAAAGCAAGCAGCTCCCGGAGGCAGATAAACTTAGGCTCCAACTCCTTCTAGAAGCTGAGTGAAACCACTCCTTCCTTGTCCAACTGGAAAAACCTAAGAAATAGGCCTCTCCAAGTCCCTTCTGGTCTTTGAGAGAATTCTCTAGGAGAGCTCTGGCCATGCCTACATTAAAACAAATGCGACTGGCCAGGAATGCAGTGTAGAACTGAAACAACAGGGCTGAGTGATTCATTCCTCTTTACCCAGTTTTTGTTTTGTTTTGTTTATCTGTCTTCCCTCTTGGGGAAGTCTCCACCCAGTTCTCCCATCTAGGCCACTGGGTTCTGAACCCCCTCCTTCCCTCCTTTAGCTATCCCACTTGCCCTACTTGGGCCTTTTCAGCAGTGCGGGTCACATCATTGTCAGATGGAACCAGAAGCAGCCAGGAGTGCTTTTTGGCACTTCCAGCTCAGCCAGGACCCTAGAGGATCCAGGGTTACTATCCATGGTGAAAAGAACTTTCTCTAGAATTGGTATTAATGAGGTTAAGTAACTTAAAATTTCCACCAACAACTTATCCAGACATTTAAAAAGGCAACAGAGATAAACAGCTTAGTAACAACAGACTGGCCTTCAAATTTCAGAGTATTGTTTTCTCCCTAACTGAGCTGTCTGCCTTGACTGGTTAGTCTAATAAATGCACGGAGAAGGTGCACACACAACACAGTACTTTTCACTATTTAACACCATGATCGTGTGGAATACATTAGAAAGGAAACAGGTCAAAAACCATCATGTGAACCATCTAATTTGATGTTTGGGCTAAGGCTAAAATCTTCACAGGGAGGTTCTAAAGTGCTGAAATGCAGAACATTCAGGCTGACTGGTTCACCCACACCAGAGAGAGAAACTCAAGTGGGGCTGGGAGGGCAGGGGGGCCCAGAAGTGACCCAGCAATAACCTGTGCTTGTGTTCATTTCCAAAGACCAAAAAAAAAATTTTTTTTTTTTTTTTGAGGCAGAGTCTTGCTCTGTCGCCCAGGCTGGAGTGCAGTGGTGCAGTCTTGGCTCACTGCCACTTCTGCCTCCTGGGTTCAGGCGATTCTTCTGCCTCAGCCTCCCGAGTAGCTGGGACTACAGGAGCCCGCCACCACGCCCAGCTAATTTTTGTATTTTTAGTAGAGATGGGGTTTCACCATCTTGGCCAGGCGGGTCTCGAACTCCTGACCTTGTGATCCGCCCACCTTGGCCTCCCAAAGTGCTGGGATTACAGGCATAAGCCACCACGCCCGTCCCAGAGACCAAAATTAAAGAATCTCAAGTAATTAACTACTGTAGCCAGGTTTACAATATAGTACCAGAGTCTCAGGGATGGAAGGAATTCATCATACAAGATCCTGGTCACCTTACCTGGCCTCACAAAAGCCATCTTTTCAAAATTGAACCATCACTATAAAAAGAAAATTGATGTCAGTGAGTCCCAGGAATACACATAGTAGTTTCTTTAAAGACAGGGCTAATTGGTGACACATCTCTCTTGGAAAGACACGTGTGCCACAAACAAAAACAAGATCCAACCACTTGTATCTAGATAGTTATCTTTCTAGGCAGAAAATCTAACATTCAGTAACTAAACCAAATCCCAGAGCCTCAGCAGCCAAAACGGCCCTAGCTGACATTTCATCCAGCCTCATTTTATAGAGGAGAAGGTAGAGGCCCATGTCTTGTCATAGTTGCACACCTGGGATCCAGGCCAGAATTCTTGTAGCTACACGGGCCTGGAATCCAGCATTTTAGGTTGAGTAAAATCATTTCCTGCTAGGTCCCTGATTCTATTGAGAACCAGGGCTAAGGCTTTATGGATTTGGGAAAACTTAAGTTTCTATTGCAAGCTTCAACCAATGGGTCCCAGAGGTGCTTTGAAGTCTCCAGCTTCCACATTTGACCACAAAGTGCTGCTTATGTCCTGATGCTTACATGATTCAGTTAAGGTGCTTTCCAAACCCGGTGACAGCAGCTGGGGCCTTCATCTCCAGTATACTAGTTTCCTGATGAGCAGCAGAGGTCTGTACTTAGGGTTCCTGTGAAAAACGCAAACTCCCAGTCTCACATTTGGTCACACTGCAGGTTTGGCCAAATTATTTCATACAAGTAGTTCTCACCGGCCAAAAAGGTTGTTTTTCTCCTGGAAAAGTGGGATCAAAGTGACTTTGGTCCTGATTGTTCTTGCTTCCAAGATGTGTATGAACCAGATCACCACCCCCCAACCAAAAATCAAAACAAAACAGATAATAGCCTCCAGATTAATAGTTGCAGACTGGGATTCCAAATGTTTAAGAATCAGTGGGGACATTTTCCATGTCTTCCATGGAGTAATTCAAGTAACCAAAGGCTTACCCCAAAATGGGCTCATGCTCATATCTCACAGGCTGTTCCTCCATCCTGCAGTTTAATTACAAGGAGAAAGACTGAATCCTTGAACCCTTAAATTCTCCTTGTGCCTCTCCAAAGAAAAGAAGGAAAAGAATTAAAGCCCGACCCTGGGGGACGGGCTAGTAGCAGGAGTACAGCTGTGACTTCACAGCTCGCAAGGAGTCGTCACACTGTGCATCTGAGGTCAGGCCCTCAGGCAGCAGCGTCTGGCCCAGGATGCTGTCACAGGTAGGAACAGGTTGGCAGAACTCTTTCACAAAATCGTCTTCTGAAGCCAGCAGTACCGCGTTCCAGGTGGCAGTGTCCAGCTCCCCAGCCGTGCCCCCATACTCCTTGGGGAGAATGCTTCTTGGAAGGTTTGTGTGGAGAGAGTTCAAGTCAGACCCATGGAGGAAGAACTAAAAGGAAATGAAATGAAAACACACATGTCCTTAGGTTAATCAGGAATGCAGTAATCTCCTCCATGGTAGGTGCTCAAATAAATATCTGTTGAATGAAGAAAGGAAACATTAATGGCAACTCTACCCTTACTTTTTCAGCCCAGAAAGCCTGGAATATCCTTAATTCTCTTTTCCTCATACCATACGCCCTGTTGGCTGGAGCTTCAGAATGTCTCCAGGATCCAGCCGCCTCACCACCACACTATTCAGTTAATGGCAGCAGCCACATCGCTTCTCCCTGGATTCCTCCAGTGGCCTCCTACCTGGTCTCCCTGCTCCCACTCTTGTCCCTCTGCAATCTAAGTTCTTTTCAGTGAAACTCAGATCACAGTCGTGCCTCTATGTCCAGCCTTCCAGCACTCCCACCTTAGACTCTGAGGCCCATCACAATCTAGCTTCATTACTTCTCTGAGTGCTCCTCTCACCACCTGTCCCTCCAGTCTTGACCCAGCTGCGCCAGCCTAGCTGCTCTCCCAGCATGCCGGGCAGGCTCCCACGTCAGGGTCGTGTCCTTGCTGGCCTCCCAGATACCTAGACGGCTCACTCTCTCCCTTCTCAAGTCTTTGCTCAAATGTCAGCTTCTCAAGGCTGCCATCTCTAACTACTCAGTTGAATACCGCAACCCTTCCCACCTCACACATGCTATCCTTTTCTCTGCTTTATTTTTCTCTGTAGCACTTAACACATTCTAATACTAGATAACATAATTCACTGTGGCTCCCTTTAGAATATAATTTTCCTAGGGGCAGGGGCTTTGGTCTGTTTTGTTCATCTAGAACACGCTTGTACATAGAGTTTATCAATAGATATTTCTGAATGAAGGAACCTATGAAGGAACAAAGGAAGAACATCGTGGGCCCCAAATCAGGGCATTTCACAGATGTAAAAGACCTGTCCAAAGGCTGCTTTGGTGAAAGTTCCGAACAGAATCTTTAGGGACCCACATGGGTTCACACACAGGCAGGGAAGCCACTAAGTTAGTGGTTTGCAAATCTAGCTGTGCATCAGAATTTCCTCAGGGGATTTTAAAGCACAGATCCCTGAGCTGATGAATCAAAATCTTCAGGGAAAGAGCCTAGGAACCTGGAGCTGGATTTGAAGTTCCCTCCCTTACCTCCTTGAGATTTTCTATCTATATATGTTACTTCTTTGAAAAAGCAAGGGCCCAGTGCGGTGGCTCACGCCTGTAATCCCAGCACTTTGGGAGGCCAAGGCGGGTGGATCACCTGAGGTCAGGAGTTTGAGACCAGCCTGGCCAGCATGGTAAAAGCCTATTTCTACTAAAAATACAAAAATTAGCTGTGCGTGGTGGCGCGTGCCTGTAATCCCAGCTACTCGGGAGACTGAGGCAGGAGAATTGCTTGAATCCAGGAGGTAGGGGTTGCAGTGAGCTGAGATCGCACCACTGCACTCCAGCCTGGGTGACAGAGCGACACTCCATCTCAAAAAAAGAAAAAAAAAAAAGAAAAAGCAAGTAAAATTCAGGGCCCAGTCTTTGCAGTGATCTTCCTAGGCCTCGGGAAGGAGAAAAATACCACCCATCCCATTTCAATCAGTGGGACTGGGAAAGGCTGAAGAGGGAATTGGCTCTTCTGGGTCAGAAAGGAAGACAAAGTGCCATTTATCCCTTCTTAAATAAGAGATAAGCTAAAAACTCACATAGCTCATAAACCTTGAATTGCTCCACAAACTATACAGCGGGACAACATATTAGGCAAATGGAAAGGCTTAAGTAGCATTTTTAAACCCCACAGTTCTAATGACCATAACTTAAAAAAAATTTATTTTAGAGACAGTCTTCTGCTCTGTTACGCAGGCTGGAACACAGTGGTACGACCATAGCCCATTGTTCAAGCCCATGGCAGCCTTGAACTCCTGAGCTCAAGCAGTCCTCCCACCTCAGCCTCCTGAGTAGTGGAGACTACAGACATGTGCCACCACACCCACCTAATTTTTTTTTTTTTTTTGGAGATAGTCTCACTGTTGCCCAGGCTGGAGTGCAGTGGCATGATCTTGGCTCACTGCAACCTCCGCCTCCCGGATTCAAGTGATTCTCCTGCCTCAGCCTCCCAAGCAGCTGCAATTACAGGCATGTGCCACCATGTCTGGCTAATTTTTTGTATTTTTAGTAGAGTCGGGGTTTCACCATGTTGGCCAGGCTGGTCTCGAATTCCTGACCTCAAGTGATCCATCCACCTCGGCCTCCGAAAATGCTGGGATTACAGGCGTGAGCCACTGCACCCCGGGCACACCCACCTAATTAAAAAAATTTTTTTAGAGATGGGTCTTGCTATACTGCCCGGGAAGGCTCTTATGATAAAAATCCTGGTTCTGCTCTCTCTACTGGCAAATATTAAATTCTTGTTCATTTACTCTTCCATCTTCCCCTCACAAAAGGGACTGTTCATTTATTTTATCTGTAACTCTGTACTTTTCCAAATTAGTTGTTCCAGGGCAAAAATAATAAACAAGTACCAGATGTCACAAATAAAGCAATGGAGGGAAAGAAAAATCTGAAGTCAATAGGATCATCACTTACTCTGTTTGCTATTTTCTCCTTTAGAAATGGTTTTATGATGGCAAAAATGCCTTTAAATATTCGAGGTTCATTCACAACATGGACTGCTTTTATCCGAATGGGGAAACCATCCTGTGTGGGAAAGGCAAAGGGGTTTAGAACATATGGAGAATCTTTCCACAGTTAAATCTTCCTCCCCCCAGTTAAATCTTCACTTTCAGCCCCAACATCAGTCTGATCTGACCCTTATGGCCTCCTCAATGACAGTCCACGTGGGGCCTAACTAGGAAGACGGACCTCAGGGAAAGTCTTTCCTGGGACCCAAAACTGGGTTAGAAGAGAGGCAAACAGAGGCTGGGCACGGTGGCTCACGCCTGTAATCCCAGCACTTTGGGAGGCCGAGGCGGGCGGATCACTTGAGGTCAGGAGTTTGAGACCAGCCTGGCCAACATGGTGAAGTCCCATCTCCACTAACAATACAAAAATTAGCTGGGCATGGTGGCACGTGTCTGTAGTCCCAGCTACTTGGGAGGCTGAGGCTGGAGAATTACTTGAACCCTGAGGCGGAGGTTGCAGTGAGCCAAAATCGTGCCACTGTACTCCAGCCTGGATGATAGAGCAAGACTCCATCTCAAAAAAAAAAAAAAAAAAAAAAGAAGAAGAAGAAGAGAGGCACACATATGAAGAGCTGCTGCTCTTATAGCAGAAAACAGTCTGAGTCTACAGGGTCAGATCTGGCAAATATCAGACCTTCTAGATCAGTGTTGCCCAAAGTATATTTCTCAGGCTATTAGAGGTTATACAAAACAGGGCTCCACAGCAGGCAAATGAGTTTGAGAAACGTAATCCACTAAGCATAATCAAGTGGGTTTCCTTAACTGCAGTCCTGTTCAGAGCCTTTAATATGTAAATTCTTACAGTGAAATTCACAAGAAAGGGACATGCTATACAGCATTTCCCAAACTTACTTAATTTTTTCTCCTCTCCAGACGATCTTACAGTACTAACACTGATCCACACTCTTGATCCTGACACTTGAATCTACAAGGTATTCAGGAGGAGGCATCAAAAGGAGTGCCAGCGAAGGAAAGCCAGGGTTGGCTCAAAGCCAGAATCCAAATGTTTGATAATGTCTAAATGTGCACTGATTTATTTAAATAATAAACCTGGTGCACCACAGGGGCTGAAACATTTGTGGAATCCAGTGAGAAGAGCTACTATATCACTGGTGCCCCATAGTTTACAAAGGAAAACACCCCACGTGGTGGGTCAGAATGAACAAGTAATCAAAACCTGTTACAGCTGTGACAGGCTATATTTTCTCTAGGTCTCCATCTCCCCATCTATCAAAAAGGAAAAATAGTTCTTGCCTTGCCTATCTCAGAGGATTCGTTGAGGGACTGAATAGGCCCTGATGACTGTAAAAGCACTGTGCAAGCTGTTAAACGCGGTGCAGATATGGAGGGAGCACCACAGTCCCCAATGACTCATGTTCTGAAACAGTACATGAGGTGTGAAGCATCTGACCAAAATACAGCCCAACAGAACGCCATATCCCCCAGGTCCACAGAGGGCAGGAGGGGCTCCAGCACCTTACACAGAAGCATAATTTCTTAGGTTTTTTTTTTTTTCTCCTGAGACAGTTTTGCTGTTCTCACCCAGGCTGGAGTGCAATGGCGCGATCTCAGCTCATTGAACCTCTCGGGTTCAAATGATTCTCCTGCCTCAGCCTCCCAAGTAGCTGGGATTACAGGCGCCTGCCACCATGCCCAGCTAATTTTTGTATTTTTGGTAGAGATGGGGTTTTACCATGTTGGCCAGGCTGGTTTTGAACTTCTGACCTCAGGTGATCCACCTGCCTCAGCCTCCCAAAGAACTGGGATTACAGGTGTGAGCCACCACGCCCAGCCAGTTTTGTTTGTTAGGAGAATTATTCCTCTGCCTTCCAGACCAAGAAAAGGCAAAAAGTAGTTCCCTAGTTTTTTGGACTCTTGTCTTACTGAAGTACCTACTCCAGAGAGTACTTGAGAGACTGATGAGAACAAGTGGTAAATAGGACTTTTAAATTTCTTCCCATAATGCTTTTGTGTTTTTCAGATTGCAGGTGTGGAATGTGCAGTTTGTGTATCATGTGAGACCCACAGTAAATGGACAGGCCCTGGGGAAAGCCCAAGCCACCACGAAACAGGCAGGACAGATAGGGGTCTTACCTGGAGGATGCCAATCACCTTTTTGGCTATAAAAGGGCCAAAGTGAGATGCTTTTGATAAACTCACTCCTTTGTAGTCTGCAAGAATTACAATTCCATTCACCTGGGTTTCTTCAGACTGAATGAGTTTTTCTAGGGTCAAGTATATGGCTCGGATGTTTTCAGTAATTGGATAGTTGCTTGGTATCCATCTGTCTAAGGTCATAAGAGATTGACAGTATGTTACAGAAGTTAATATAAATAAGCGGTCAAACAAAGATTTATCTCCTTTCTATCACTGTTGTTTCAAAATGGAAAAGAAAGATATTCTAGTAGCCATGACTCTTATTTAGGTTAGTAAATGGAACAATAAGCAGCAGCTGGTTTCTTAACTCCAAACAGCAGCACATTTTGTGATGGAAATACAATTGAGTGTTGAGGTTAAGAGCGTGAGCTCTGGTTGGGCACAGTGGCTCATGCCTGTAATCCCAGTGCTTTGGAAGGCTGAGGTGGGAGGAATTAAGCATAAGCCCAGGAATTGAAGACCAGCCCAGGCAACATGGCGAAACCCCATCTCTACAAAATATACAAACACTAGCCAGGTGTGGTGGGGTGTGGCTATAGTCCCACTACTTGGAAGACTGAGGTGGGAGGATCTCTTGAGCTCAGGAGGTTGAGGCTGCAGTGATGATGCCACTATACTCCAGCCTGGGTGACAGGGTGAGACCCTGTCTCAAAAATAAAAAAAAAAAAGTATGCACTCTGAAGTCAGACACACCTGAGGTTTGAATGTTTCTAGCTATGTGACCTTGGGCAAGTTCTATAATACCTCACTCTGAGCCCCAATGTCCTCATAAGTAGAATAGGGTGATAATGCCTACTGTCATGGACATCTGTGCTTTCTGCCATCATGTATTTCCCCTTATCTTCATAGCACTAACCTGATTTTCCTTAGGGAACCACCTCCTCCCACTCTAGCCATGCAGTTTGGATAGAACTGACTTGACTCCTGACTCCAGAGGTGAGCAAGTGACTGAGGATTGATTGGCCAATCTGACAGCACATCCTTCTGGCCACAGTGTGTGATCCAAGCCAGGTCAAGCAGAGTCAAGGAGACTCAATTCTAGGACCCCTGGCCCTTTGGAAAGAGATCTGTCTTCCCTCTTGTAGTTTTGAGGTGGTGAGTCTCAGATTCACGGGCCCCATGAGGCAAGAGAGCTGGCCTGGGAATGAAGCCCCTGTTGAGGACAGCAGTGGTGGGGACAGCTTTCCAGTACCAGAGTTTGGGCCCCTGAATGGAAATACGGCTAGACTTCAGTTATCTGAGCAACTGAGTTTTTTTGTTTTAGCCAATCTGAGTTGGCTTTCTGTCACTTGCCACACAAAGAATGAGTTTTGGCCAGATGTGGTGGCTCACGCCTGGAATCCCAACACTTTGGGAGGCCAAGGTGGGTGGATCATTGGAGGTCAGGAGTTCAAGACCAGCCTGGCCAACATGGTGAAACCCTGTCTCTACTGAAAATACAAAAATTAGCTGGGCATGGTGGTGCACAACTGTAGTCTCAGCTACTTGGGAGGCTGAGGCAGGAGAATCACTTGAACCCAGGAGGCAGAGGTTACAGTGAGCCGAGATCGTGCCACTGCACTCCAACCTGGGCAACAGAGCGAGACTGTCTCAAAAAAAAAAAGCTGAGTCTTGACTCACACACGACCTTGATGGGGGTATTGTGAGGATGGAACATAGTGCTATGTTCCCCTCCTCTTTCCAAGGTGGATACTTTTTTAATATACCCCATGTATTTAATGATTCTTTCCTCTTTTTGGGAAAAAAAAATGAGAATGCCTACTTTTTACTGTTAACCACTGTTCTCAAGAAAATCCCAGCAAAATCTATGCGCCTCTTTCTTAAAAGATAAAACTTCACATTTGCCAACAATGGGATACGTGATATGTGCAAAATTATTATTATTATTTTTTTTGAGACAGAGTCTTGCTCTGTCACCCAGGCTGGAGTGCAGTGGCGTGATCTTGGCTCATTGCAACCTCTGCCTCCCGGGTTCAAGCGATTCTCCTGCCTCAGCATCCAGGGTAGTTGGGATTACAGGCATGTGCCACCACGCCCAGCTAATTTTTGTATTTTTAGTAGAGACCGGGGGTGGGGGTTGGGGGGAGGCGGGGGCGGTTTACTATGTTGGCTAGGCTGGTCTCGAACTCCTGACCTCATGATCCACCTGCCTTAGCCTCCCAAAGTGCTGGGATTACAGGCATGAGCCACCGCACCTGGCCTGATATGTGCAAAACTCTCATGAAAGATCTTTGTCCCCAAATTGTGCCAGCTTGCTAACGTTGCTGCCAATTAACCCTGCCTCTATGTAACTAGATATCATCCCTTTCAATCACATGTCTCAAAAGAGCTTTAACAAAGGCAAAGCTGATACCCAATTGAGAAGAAACGTTTCTGTGTATGCCCCTTCCTAAAACACTGGGTCGGTGGAAAGGGATCCAGATCTGCTCCAGACATATGGGGAAAAAATTCATCTCACAAGCAAAGGGTTGAAACCACACAAGCAAAGGTGCAATCAGTGTTGTAATATCTGACTGTGTTGTAATATTCTTATGAGTTGAGTACAGAGGAGCAGCAGAAAAACCTGCTGACTGGTTTCTAGGTCTCCTGGTGCGCTAAAATCTGCACTGCATTGCTTATTTTAAAATAAACACCACTAATTTTGGCAAGTACCTAAAATGGCAGGTAAGCCATTAACAGTGGTCTTGGTACATACATAGTAAAGTCTGAAGAGAATGGTTTAGCCTCCAAAGAGAGTTTGGGGAATGAGTAAAGGCAGAGGAAAGTGCATGGAGGTGTCCACTCCCCATCAAACTTCCCTTCAAGAGGGCATTTATATGAATGAGCAAAAGAGGGCTATTAGTGTGTTCTCATTCCCTGGCTTACTTGGGGAGAACACTGCATCTTACTTTCCATTTTTCTCTCAGCTCTGGTCTGATGGAAAATGTTGAGGCTAGGAATGGAGTAGAACATTCCAAAGTTTATAATGCTTTTGGTGTCATGGAAGAGAACAGGCCTAAGAATCAGAAATCTTGAGTTCTGGCAGCCCCTGGTCATTGTGTTGAAAGGCTCTTTGGGGAGCATTTCTTTCTTTTTTTTTTTTTTTAATTTTTTGTAGAGACAAGTTCTCACTATATTGCCCAGGCTGGTCTCAAACTCCTGGCCTCAAGCAATCCTTCTCCCTCACCCTCCCAAAGTGCTGGGATTAGAGGTATGAACTGCTGTGCCTGGCAGGAGAGTATTTGTAAATGCTCTTTTAGTGGCAGAGAGCACCCATTCGTAAACCACCATGACAAAGAAATGTAAGGTATCCTAATCACTGCCATGAAATGCTAAGATCAAAAAACAAATCCAAAGTGAATCCTGTCAGTGGCTTCCCAAAATAGAGGAAAGGAAGGAAAGGTTGGAGGAGGCACAGAGGAGGCACCTTTCCAGGTGTCTGCCCAGTCCACACCCTTGCACTGATACCTGTACCTCAACCTATTCACAAAGAGGGCTCAGCGAGGGCCCTGGCAGTCATGCTTGTATCCTATGGCCAAGGGCAGATTCTTAGGCCCTACCAGATGCTCCCCGCTAGAAATTTGGAATCTGCATTGAGGAACTTAATTTGGTGGTCAGGCAAACCTGAGAGCTGAGAGGGTGCCAGATTTAACTACGTGCACAGGAGCGGGACAGCCATACACAGGAAAAGTGTAAAGAAGATACGCAAAAGGCAGAAATGTGTGGCTGAAGGATACACAGACCGTCAGGCAGAGACAGGGAGAATGGCTGTTTTGGCTCCTGGTGGCATTCTGGTTCTTGGTTCTAGGCCCTAGTAAGAGCTGCCACGCCTTCAGCTCTCTGGTTCTGGGAGGGACTCCTGTCTCCTTCGACTAAATCCTCTCTTTTTTCTGAAGTTGGTTTGAGTAGGTTTTTGTTATCTGCAATCAAAAGAGCCTTGACTATAACAAAGGAGGGGTAAAAAGGGGACTTGGAAAGGGGGACAGGGTGCTGAATGGAAACATTGCAGAAAGACTAGACACACACGCCCCACAACAGTCTAGGGAGATACCTGGGCGGATGCAGACGACATGGCAGCCCCTGGGGTCAGTGTGGGGCAGCACGGTGAGGAACCCAGAAGCAAGGACATCTTTTAAGGCTGATGGCTTCAAGTTATTGAAGACTTCGGGCCAGCTTCTCCTACAGCTGTGGTAGTTGACGAGGAGCTGCAGGGCCCGGTCGTAATCAAACTTGCGGGCTCGGAGGAAGCGCAGCAGGAAGGCATCATCGAGGGATGTGCTCAGGTTCGGGTACTCCTTCCGCACCATGTCACGAAGGGCCTGCACATCTCGAAGTCTCCATTCCGGCTTTTCCTGTAGCTCTTCCCGGGCTTTGGTGACCAGGTCTTCTGTCAGTGAGCACACGTAGCCCGGAGGCTCAGGTGGTGGCGGCAGCTCATTTTCAGAGAGTGAGGCCACAGAAGGGCTGGTTCTCAGAGAGTCACTTTCTTCTGACATTAGCTACCAGGGTCCCTGCCAACAGAGAAGCCCTAAGCAAAGTTAACAAGTGCTTATTTCAATCCCAGGGCAGCACAGTGTAGGGGACAGGAACACTTCTGTAAAAGCCGAGTAACCTCAGGGCAGTGTTTCTCAACTGGGGGCAATGAACTGGATCTAAACCGTACACGCAAGTCTGACCCCAGGCCGGCTGCCGTCAGTCCCCAGGGAGGCAGGCAGCAACTACAGCAGACTATACACTCCCTAATAAACACCAGGGCCTTCCTTGTAAATGTATTAATAGGTGCTCGACCTTATTCATCATTAAATAAATGTGAATTAAAACAACTCTGAGGCCAGGCGTGGTGGCTCACGCCTGTAATCCCAGCACTTTGGGAGGTCGGGGCGGGCGGATCACCTGACCAGCCTGGCCAATATGGTGAAACCCCGTCTCTACTAAAAATACAAAAATTAGGTGGGTGTGGTGGGCGCCTGTAATCTCAGCTACTTGGGAGACTGAGGCAGGAGAATTGCTTGAACCCGGGACGTGGAGGTTGCAGTGAGCCGAGATTGCGCTGCTGCACTCCGGCCAGAGCAAGACTCTGTTTCGAAGAAAAAAAAAAACAAAAAAAACAACTCAGATTCAGATTGGCAAAAATAAAAAAACGTACTCTAATATGCTTGCTGCTGCTGGGAGTATAAATTGACAGCCTCTTTGGAGGGCAGTTGTCAATATCTTCAGAATGTAAACCCACATGCCCTTTGGGTCAGCAATTCCATTTCTAGGACATATACTTGTATATATATGCAAAATATGCACATGGCTTTCACAAGTATTGATTATAATGATGAAAGATTGGAAACACCTTAACTGCCTATCAGGGGAGACTGGTTAAGTAATATTACCATATGAATGGGGTACTAGTCAGTCATGAAAAGGAATTAGGGGGCCGGGCGTGGTGGCTCACGCCTGTAATCCCAGCACTTTGGGAGGCCGAGGCAGGCAGATCACGAGGTCAGGCGATCGAGACCATCCTGGCTAACACGGTTGCTAACACGGTGAAACCCCGTCTCTACTAAAAATGCAAAAAAATTAGCCGGGCATGGTGGCAGGTGCCTGTAGTCCCAGCTACCAGGGAGGCTGAGGCAGGAGAATGGCGTGAACCCAGGAGGCAGAGCTTGCAATGAGCCGAGATCGTGCCACTGCACTCCAGCCTGGGCGACAGAGCGAGACTCCCTCTAAAAAAAAAAAAAAAAAAAAAACAAAAAAAAAAAAACAAAAACAAAAACGAAAATTAGGCAGATCTTTATGAATTGACATGTTAAAAAAGCAAGTTGCAGAATAGTGTAGAGAAAATCACGTTTTTAAACTATACACATACACTTGTGAATGCACACAAAACTTCTGGAAGGAGATATAAGAAACTTACCAATGGTTATCTCTAGGGAACAGAACTGGACAAGTGAAGATTTAAGATGAGAAAAATGATTTTTACTATACTGTTTGAATTTTTTACCACATACCCATGTAACTTATCGTGGCAGTCGGGAATATGTGCCGGTCAGATCTGCTGGGAAAACGTAATTGATAAAGGACCCCAGTGGCTGTGCCTCTAGATCCACTATCCAGGGGAAGCCAGAACTTTCCACAGCCCTTCTGGGGCCTCACTGCTCCTAGCCAATGATTTAGTGAGACATGGGACTCCTAACAGGCGTTTGCTTGAGGGCCTGGCCAAACCTTTGTTGGGACTGCCCTGCAGTCAGAGACTTGCTGCCCAAACCTCCTTCACAGGAGCTGATCTGCATCACTGCCAGTGGCTCTTCCTGACTTCTCCAGCTCCCTTCCCAGGTGCTGTCCTTTGCAAGGGTTGCCTCTAAATTTCTAGCATGTCTAACCTCATCCTAGTGTCTGCTTCTTAGAGGACCCGAACTCATGCACTTTTTTGTTTTTTAAGAAAGAGACAGGGTCTTGCTCTGTCACCCAGGTTGAAGTGCAGTGGCGCAATCATAGCTCTCTGCAACCTCGAACTCCTAAGTTCAAGCAATCCTCCTGCCTCAGCCTCCCAGGTAGCTGGGACTATAGGCACACACCATGCCTGGCTAATTTTTAAATTTTTTTCTCGGGCTGTGTGTGGTGGCTCACGCCTGTAATCCCAACACTTTGGTAGGCTGAAGTGGATGGATCACCTGAGGTCAGGAGTTCGAGACCAGCCTGGCCAACATGGCGAAACCCTGTCTCTACTAAAAATACAAAAATTAGCCAGGCATGGTGGTGCGGGCCTGTAGTGCCAGCTACTTGGGAGGTTGAAGCAGGATAATCGCTTGAAACCAGGAAGTGGAGGTTGCAGTGAGCCGAGATCATGTCACTGCACTCCAGCTTGGGTGACAGGGCGAGACTCCATCTCAAATAAATAAATAGATAAATAAATAAAAATATATTTTAAAAGGACCAATCTGCTGTCTTGAGAATGGACTCTAAGGGGGTGAGGACCGAAGCAGACCATTTACAGGCTATTGCAATACTCCAGCTGAGAGATGCTGGTGGCCTGGAGTAGGTAGCCTTCGCTGACCCCCAGCCAGGTTAGGTGCCTCCCCCACACTTCTCCCACCCTGTTGCAGTTGTCTGTTGGCAATTTGTGAGCAACATCCAAGTTTGTCTTGTTCATCGCCTGAAACCCAGCACCTAACATGGTGTTAGACACATAATCTGCACTCCATAAATATTTGTTGAATGACTTTAGTCTGGTTGGCACAGGTATGCTAAGTGAGGAATGGAACAACTATGGCTTTGTTTCCATGGAAGTAACCAAGAGATGCCTGCAATCCCATCAAACATCAGTGTTCACAAGGTACAAGCCTCACCTCAAAGCCCCTCTCCAGCCTCATTTTCCATCTCACCCCACCTTGATGCACATTAAATGCCAGTCAAAACGAACTAATAACCCATCATCCTTGGAACAACTCGTGCACTTCTGATACACTCTGCCTGGAATTTCCTCTTCTAATTTGTTCCTAACTTGACAGCTCAGGCTCAGCTGCCATGTCACCACCTCTGTGAATCCTTCCCAAACTCCCTGAGGGTGATTCCCTCCAGTTTTCCACAGAACTGGGTTCCTATTTCTTTTTTAGAAATTACAGTCCAATGCCACGGGCGTTTATCTAGAGTCAGTTTCATCAGGCACTCATTTATCAAATAATTACTGATCACCTACCATATGTGTCAGGCACTGTGCTCACACGCACTGGGAACACAGACGCAAACAATACAATTCCTTGCCTAATAAAGCTTGCATTATAGTGGAATGAAGAGAATGCATACTTGAGCATTTTACCATTTATCAAGCATTGCTAAGCCCTTTACCCATTTCCTCATTTAATCTTCACATTATTTGGTGAGAGCGCTATTACTGTTCCCATTTTACAAAGGAGGACAAAAAAGGACTGTCCCCTAGAATCTAAGTTCCACGGGGGCAGAGGGTTTGTCTGCCATGTCCACTGCCACCCCCAGTGCCTGGCACATGGCAGTGGTCTGTACACATCAGCGGAGGATATAGGTTAAGCGATTCGCCCAAGGGGGCACACCCGGTGAGGCAGAGCAAGGATGCGTCTAGCCCCACCCTGGGCTTCTAATCTCTACCCTCCACCTGGAGCTTCATGTTGACTCTCTAGGGACTCAGCAGTGCCGAGCACTCAGCAGGACTCAGTCACAGGCTGGTGAATGAGCTGACAGGCGGACATATGAGTGAGATGCAGACACCATTGGTAACGGTGAAGCCAGAGATCTCCCCCACCTGGAGCCCATCGCTTTCTGGAGCATCACTTTCCTTTCCACCCCTTCCTCTCAACAAGGAGAGGTCAGGAAGCCATCTCTCCTAGAGCCCCCGAGACCCCATATCCCGTGGACAATCTTCCGAGGCCCCCACTTCCGGCTGTCACCCCCTCCCCAAGTGTCCCCATTTCCTGGGGTCTCTCGCTTCTCTGGTCCCCACTTCCGGTTATCCTTCTCTCTTAAGGGTCCCTCTCCTCAGCTCCCAGGGCACACGGACGGGCTCGAGGGCACTCACCGGCCCGACTACGGGCGGAGCGCGGGTCACTCGGCGGCGGGAGCCTCGTCCGGCAGCGCGCGCAGAACCGACCCGCACTCCCTGCCCGGCCGGCCAGGCCCCTCACGCCGGAAGTGACGATCCAGGGCGTAGGAGGCCGGGCTCCGCCTAGGAGCGCGCATGTGCGACGCCTCCCCGCGGCGCTGGCGTTCAGTCCCCACCTGGCTGCCAGAGCTCCTCGCTGCGGACCTGGAGTGGCTGGGAGGAGCTGGGGCACCAGCCGCTTGTCAAACGCGGCTTATAGATGAGGAAACTGAGGCTGAGAGAAGGAAGGAAAGAAGCTGCCATTTTCCAAGAACATGCTAACATGTACCTGTTGTTTAACATCCATGATCTCATTAACTCCTCATATTTATGCAATTCCCCTATTTCAGGAAAGGGAAACTGGCAATCAAGGCAGTAAAGGGCTTCAAACCCGGACCTCAGGATTAGCATTCTAGACCTCCCCCCACTATGGCTGCTATCAGGACTAGCTGCTCCAAAAGGGGAGATTCCAAACCAGGGGACACCTGTCTGTCATTAACTGAGTGACCTGGAGCAAGTCCCCATTCCTCCTTGGGCTTCCGTTTCCTTATCTGAAACCTGATTCTTGCTCTGCAGCCTGATTCAATAATTACTTTTTTCCTGCTTTGGGGTTCATTACGTTCCTTCCAGCCAAAGGCTTTACTAACCCCCACCCCAGTCCATTAAGATCCCCCCGCAAGTATTTTGTGCAACTGAAACTTTGAGGCAAATCTCCTAGGTCCCTCTGAGGCAGAGTAGACACTAAGCCGTTTCTAGAGAGAAATTCTGGTGGTCCAGGAGAACTCTGAGCCCAAAGAGACGACCTTAAACAGTCTTTTCGTTTTCCTACCCCAGGGGCAAGAGGAGTCCCAAGAAGATGGGAATTGACCCATGAGGGCCACAAGAACGTGGCAGTTTCTGCCAGATTGAGGGGCAGGGGGCAGCAGTGTGGAGGGGACCTGGGAATCATGAGTTTTGACTCCTGCTCTCAGTTTCATCACTTCTAGGATTGACAGACAAAATATATAACATTCACTACAGATTGAATTTCAGATAAACATTTAAGTATGTTCCTTTCCAAACACACACACACACAAATAAGTGTGTCTTATGCAACATTTGGGACACATTTATACTTTAGAAACTGTTGTTTATAGGAAATTCAAATATGACTACTGGGCATCCTGGATTTTGTTTTGTTTGCTAAATCTATGTATTATTTTCCTGTTACTGTTACAAGGAATTACTACAAACTTCATGGATTGAAACAACACAGATATATTCTCTTGCAGTTCTCTAGGTCAAATGTCTAAAATCAAGGTGTTGGCAAGGCTGCATTCTTTTGGGGATTTCGAGGAAGCATCAGTTCCTTTCCTTTTACAGTTTGTAGAGGCCACCTGCATTCCTTAGCTTATGGCCCCTTCTTCAAATCACCTCAACCTCTGGCTTCTGTTGTCACATCTACTACTGACTGATCCTCCTGCTTCCCTCTTCTTATAAGGACTCTTGGGATTACATTGGGCTCAGCCAGATAATCCAGAATAATCTCACCATCTCAAGATCCTTACATTAATCACATCTGTGAAATCTTTTAAAACATAAGGTAAGGCTGGGTGCAGTGGCTCACGACTGTAATCCCAGCACTTTGGGAGGCTGAAGCAGGTGGATCACTTGAGGTCAGGAGTACAACGAGACCACCCTAGCCAACATGGTGAAACCCCGTCTCTACTAAAAATACAAAAATTAGCTGGGTGTGGTGGCACATGCCTGTAATTCCAACTACGCGGGAGGCTGAGGCAGGAGAATCACTTGAACCCAGGAGGCAGAGGTTGCAGTGAGCTGAGATCATGCCACTGCCCTCCAGCCTGGGCGACAGAGCGAGACTCTGTCTCAAAAAGAAAACCCCCCAAAACAGCCAGACGTGGTGGCTCATGCCTATAATCTCAGCACTTTGAGAAGCCAAGGCAGGTGGATCACCTGAGTTCAGGAGTTCGAGACCAGCCTGGCCAACCTGGTGAAACCCCGTCTCTACTAAAAATACAAAAATTAGCCAGGCCTGTAATCCCAACCACCTGGGAGGCTGCCCGGGCTCAAGCCATTCTCCTGCGCCCTGCCAAATGGCAGCTCTTGTGGCAAAGGGTGAGGGATGACCCTGTCCTAACCATGCTGTCCTAGGTATTGGAATAAATTTGCCCTTCTCCTCAACCCAAACCTAGGACCTACTACTGGTACCTGGAGCCCAGATGGCAATCCTAGATGCTGCCAGCAGGAGAAGAACTTGGTCTCAAGGGCAGGGCAGGGAGAGGATTCAGAGATGCCCCAGAAATCCCTGCCTCTTCCCTCAACTGAGGGCCATTATTTCTTGTTCCTCTTGGTATTACATTTTAGAGAACCAGATTATATCAGGATTAGAACATCTCTGATAAACAATGACAACAAAAAGAGTTTCTGCTTTTTGAATGATTATATATACCAGGCACTGTGCTTGTATGATCTTAATTTCACCTTACAATGACCCTGTGAACAGCAAGCTAGGATTGTCCCATTTACAGAAGAGGAAACTAAAATCCAGAAAGAGGCCAGGCTTGGTGGCTCACGCCTGTATTCCCAACAATTTGGGAGGCCAAAGTGGTGGATCACTTGAGGTCAGGAGTTTGAGACCAGCCTGGCCAACATGGTGAAATCCCATGTCTACTAAAAATACAAACATTAACCGGGCATGGTGGCAGGCACCTGTAATCCCAGCTACTCTGGTGCCTGAGGCAGGAGAATCACTTGAACTCGGGAGGTGGAGGTTGCAGTCAGTCAAGATTGTGCCATTGCACGCCAGGCTGGGCAACACAGCGAGACTCCATCTCAAAAAATAATAATAAAATAAAATAATGTAAAATATTCAGAAAGAGAAAGTCTCCTAAGGGCTCAAGATATGAAAGAGAGAGCTGGGTATCAATTCAAGTCTGTATGACACCATGCTCCCAAATTTTACTTTGTCCTAAAGGTCATGTAGCCCTATCTGTTTTTACAGGTTGGGAAAAAGGATCAGAGAAGAACAAAAAATTGCCCAAAGTCACATGATGACTAAGTGTTTGAGCTGGTATTTGATGTCTGTCTTCTCTGCCTTGGACACTCAGAATTTATGGAGTCTGAACAACCTCTTGAAAAGACTCATTTCCTTATGTATAAAATGGGGATATGGCCCTTGTTTAGAGGGGGTCCTTGGGAGGATGTCATAGAATGGCATAGGCAGGTCGAGCACAGTGGCTCACATCTGTAACCCCAGCACTGTGGGAGGCTGAGGCGGCGGATCACCTGAGGCTAGGAGTTCGAGACCAGCCTGGCCAACAGGGTGAAACCCCGTCTCTACTAAAAACACAAAAAAACTAGCTGGGTGTGGTGGCACACCCCTGTAATCCCAGCTACTCAGGAGGCTGAGGCAGGAGAATCGCTTGTACCTCAGGAGCAGAGGCTGCAGTAAGCCGAGATCATGCCACTGCACTCCAGCCTGGACGACAGAGTGAGACTCTGTCTCAAAAAAAAAAAAAAAAAAAAAAAAAAAGAATGGCACGTGCAGAGTTCTGGCACATTGTATCATGAAATGTCTGTTTATTGGTGATGATCACCCACTCTCAAGCAGAAAGATCACCAGGGAGCAGCTTGCCCTGTGTCTTGGTTTGGAAGGTTTCAAACATCTTGCACTCCTAGTTTCATCCAGCCTCTGAAGAAAAAAATCTTGACATTGCATTGCATACACGCTGGAGGAGGCTAGACATGCCTGAGCTGTCTCTGTTCAGGGCCTGTGATTCTGAGCTCAGAAAATCTCCTAGGACCAGCCTTAGTATTGATTCGAAGGTAAGGCTTATTTAGTTTTATTTATTTTATTTTTTTTTTTTTGAGACGGATCCCACTCTGTCACCCGGGCTGGAGTGCAGTGGCGCAATCTCGGCTCACTGCAACCTGTACCCCCTGGGTTCCAGCGATTCTCCTGCCTCAGCGTTCCTAGTAGCTGGGGCTACAGGTGTGTACCACTACGCCCGGCCAATTTTTGTATTTTTAGTAGAGACGGGTTTCACCATGTTGGCCAGGCTAGTCTCAAACTCCTGACCTCAGATGATCTGCCTGCCTCAGCCTCCCAAAGTGCTGGGATTACAGGCGTGAGCTACCGTGCCTGGCCTGGTAAGGCTTATTTAGGATGGCACCATAATATAGGGCATAATTTCTCAGTGTTAGCACTATTGACATTTGGAGCTGGAAAAGTCTTTGTTTCGGGGGCATGGGAGAGATGCCTGTAGGATGTTTAATGTCATTCCTAGGCTTTACCCACTAGATGACAGTAGCACTCCACATTCACAGTGATGAAAACCAAAGGTATCTCCAGACATTGCCAAATACCAGCTGGGAGACAAAGCTGCTCCGAATTAAGAACTAGTGTGGGAGAAAGAATGTTAGGTTCTGGTCAGACAGACCTGAGTCTAAAGCCTGTGTCACCAGCTGTGTAACAATGGAACAGTTATCTGTCTCTCCAACCATTGGTTTCATCAACCATAAAATCCTATACTAACTGCTACCAGTTATTGAATGCTTTCATTGGTACAGTGATGAGCTCTTTGCGTGGATAATTTCATTTGATTGTCAATAACAGAATCATGGGACCAGGCACGGTGGCTCACTCCTGTAATCCCAGCACTTTGGGAGGCCAAGGCAGGAGGATGACTTGAGGCCAGGATTTCGAGACCAGCCTGGCCAACATGGTGAAACCCCATCTCTCCTAAAAATACAAAAATTAGCTGGGTGTGGTGGTTGGTGCCTGTAATCCCAGCTACTCGGGAGGCTGAAGCAGGAGAATCGTTTGAACCCGGCAGGTGGAGGTTGCAGTGAGCCGAGATCGTGCCATTGCACTCCAGCCTAAGCAACAGAGCAAGACTCTACCTCAAAAAACAAACAAAAAAGCCCCCCCCCCCCCACAAACCCCCAGAATCCTGTAAAGACACTGACCAGTGGAAATAGGGAGGAAGATGAGGAGGGAGTGGTCCATATCAGGCATCTTCTTTGTACGTTGCATGAAAGCAGGTGACCTCACATGCATCTCTGCGCTGTCACTGGCTGTGTGATCTTGGGCAAATCACATTTCCCCTGGGGCTCAGTTTCCTCATTTGTGAAAATAATACCAGCTGGGGAATTCTGGAAGGATAGAGGCAATAATGCCTAGCATAGATTTGAATCTCCCCAAATCCCCAAATAAAAATAGAAAAAAATTCATAAACACGTTTACAACAAAAGTAAGTGACAAGACATCTTCATGAACTCCAAAAAACGAGTGGGGACAAATCACCAACAGCTACAAGGCCTGCATGCCATTGGCATCTCTGTGCATTAGAAACAGAAGGGAAGCAGCAAGGTGTCTGACGGGCCTGAGACATGGAGAGTGCTAAAATTGCAACATGTATTCACGTGTTGTTGGGAAAACAGCAGCTGAAACTGGAAAGCGTTTTGCCAACTCCAGTAGTGGGCGAGTGTAAGGTGTTTGCCACACAACCTAAGGTTTAAAGGAGTTTTTAACCCCTGTGAATTACTGAGTCATTTTAACCAGTAATTATAGCATCTTTCCATTTTATCAGCCCCTGTATCCTTGAAAACGAAAGATTCCAAGTGTGGAAGAAAGGAACTACAGATGTAATACAGAATAGATTTCGTAAACATCCTATAAAACTCTATTTACATTGGATATATCAATGTGAACTTGAGACTATTTTTAAAGGAAATGTATATGTGTGTATTCATACATATAATACCTAGTTCTAGCTACTAAAAAGACTTAAACCATGATCAGTCTTGTAGCAATGAGCATATCTTGCACCCAGATAATAGTTTTGATTAATAAAAATAAAAAGGCTTCTTGAAGAAATTACTCATTCCAGATCTGTAGCAGGAAATATACAAAATAAGCCTGGAATATCTTGTCATGCCAATTAACAAGGAAACTATCAAAGGCTACCAGGGTCACACCAAAAGGACTTATAAGCCAGCCTGTGGATGAAACAATTTTAGCTGCAACAAAGACAATACTTGCAGCTGATTGAAACTTATCAAATATGTTTAGCCGGGAGTGGTGGCTGACGCCTGTAATGCTAGCACTTTGGGAGGCCGAGGCAGGCGGATCACCTGAGGTCCGGAGTTCGAGACCAGCCTGACCAACATGGAGAAACTCCACCTCTACTAAAATACAAAAATTAGCCAGGTATGACGGTGGGTGCCTATAATCCCAGCTACTGGGGAGGCTGAGACGGGAGAATCTGTTGAACACGGTAGACGGTGGTTGCAGTGAGCCAAGATCATGCCACTGCCTGGGCGGTTGAGCGAGACTCCATCTCAACAAAAAATAAATAAATAAAAATAAAAAGTGGACTCAACTAAACAATAACATCTAGCAATGCACACTCAGACGATTAAGTCATGAAGAAAGGCAAGGAAGTAATTAATAGTCAGATTAGTGATTATTTTGGGGGGATGGACTGTGATTGGTATGGAGTACCTGGTGAGGTGGGGAGGGGAACCCTGAGGTGGCTGAAGAAATTCTGTTTTTTGACCGGGGTGGTGGTTACAGGGTGTTTGCCTTTATATAACTCACTAAGCTACAATTTTTTTTTTTTTTTTTGAGATAGTGTCTCACTTTGTTGCTTGGGGTGGAGTACAGTAGGGTGATCTCAGCTCACTGTGGCCTCAGACCTCCCCAGACTCAAGTAATCCTCCTGCTTCAGCCTCCTGAGTAACTGGGGCTACAGGTACATGCCACCATGCCTGGCTAATTTATGTATTTTTCGTAGAGATGGCATTTCAGGTTTTGCCATGTTCCCCAGGTTGGTCTCAGACTCCTGGGCTCAAGCGATCTAATCACCTCAGCTTCTCAAAGTGCTGGGATTACAGGTGTGAGCCACTGCACCTGGCTGCTACAAATTTAATTTGTGTGGTTTTCTGCAACTGTTTTGCTCTATAATATAAAGGTTTTAAAAAATGAGGACAGCAGTACCTACTTCACACTATGTGTGTGTGCATATGTGTGTGTTTACATGTACATATACATGTATCTAAATGTATGGCTTCTGTTAGCACCAGGTATATAGGTAGATGCTCACTAAATATGACTTCCATGTGAATTTTGTTCAAAACACTGACCCGTGTGATTTCAGCACCATTACCGACATTACTAACTTGTGTGGCTAATTAAAAATAGTTCATGCTTCCCAACTGGGGCAGAGACTGGAAAAATAAAACAAAATAAAAAATCGTTAATGGTTATTAGGTGATACTATGTGCCAGGCACTGTTTCCAGGGCAACTAATCTAATTGAATCCTTATAACTGTATTATGATTATTCCCATTTTACAGAGAAGAAAACTGAGGCTTAGAGAGATTCCCTGTGGCCACACAGGAGGTGGCAGGGCAGCCTGTTTTGTTTTGTATTGTTTTGTTTTGAGGCAGCATCTCACTCTGTGGCCCAGGCTGGAGTGCAGTGGCACAATCTTGGCTCACTGCAACCTCTGCCTCCTGGGTTCAGGCTATTCTCCTGCCTCAGCCTCCCGAGTAGCTGGGATTACAGGGACATGCCACCAGGCCCGGCTAATTTTATTTGTATTTTTAGTAGAGATGGGCTTTCGCCATATTGGCCAGGTTGGTCTCGAATTCCCAGCCTCAAGTGAGCCACCCGCCTTGGCCTCCCAAAGTACTAGGATTACAGGCATGAGCCACCGCACCTGGCCAGCAGCCTGGTTTGGAACTCAGGCAGTCTGGCTTTCAGCTCTGCCCTCTCATCCACTGTAGCATATGTACCATACTGTTTTTCACTTGGTGTCTAGTGCCCCCGTTTGCAATAATAACTCCCCCTTATGGAGTGCCTGCTAATGTGTGTGCCATTCTTTGACACTCACTACCCAAATCTCACATCAAACCCTGGAAGGTGAAGGTACTTGTTAGTCTGCATTTGGTGGCTAGGAAAACTAGAACTCAGAGAGCTGAAAAACTTGCTCAAAGTAACAGAGTAAGTAAATGGCAGTAGGTGGTGGGGGAGGAGTTTGAATTGGGGACAGGGAGGGTTCATACTCTGACCCTTGGGATTCTAAAGAACAAAGTGTCCTATACTCTTAAACAGATGCTCATCTGATGGGTCTGACCCAGTTTGAGGTCATGGGTTGCCCAACCAGTAGTCTGGAGCCTGGCTTGGCTTGAGAAGTGTCCAGACGCGGGCTGGGGGAAGTCAGAGGCTTGGCAAACACCAGACATGTTTGACCCCAGTCAGAAGGTCGTGCAAAGCTTGTGATCCCTGGGCCTGGGATTCCCTAAGGGGCGAGAGACTCCTGTTTCTCAATGTGCCAGCCTTGTGCTCACAAGCTGCAGAATCAGGTCCTAGAACAAAGCTGGCCACCTCTCGGGACAGGGTAAAGAGATGCCCATGGGTTGGCTGTGCAGATTTCCCAGAAGTGGGAAGAACCTGGCTGTGTTTTTGTGGTCACGCATTGATTTCCTAACCTGAGTCAGCATGGCTGCTTGGAGGTACAGTATGTCCTCTCTGTTCCCAGGGGCCCTGGATCCCAGCCTGGCTGAAGCATTTCCAAAACAGGGCCTGGAATAGTGAGGGAAATGGAAGGGGTGGAGATCCCACATCCCCTCCGTCAGTACCAGCCACCCACCATTGTATTAATAACGATCAGCATGGACTGAGTTCTTACCAGGTGCCAGGTCCCGTGCTAAGCATGTTATATGTATTCACTTAACTAACCTTACAGAGATGCAATGGAGTAGAAGCTCTTCCATTTAACAAAGGAGTAAACAGACTCAGAGAAGCCACATCACTTGTAAATGGTCCCACGGAGATGGAATTTGCAGGTCTGTGATTGTGAAATTCTGGAGTGTTAGCTCTCAAATTCACTACTTCCCTCAGCCCTCACCACAAACCCCCAGTAAGGTGCTGCCACCCCCAGTAAGGATATAAAAAAACTGAGGCTCAGAGTGGTGGACGTGACTTGTAAGATGTTTCTAGAAAGCTCTGCTGTGACAACCAGTAACTGTTTTTTAAAAGCCCAGTCCAACTCTCTGGGCTCGGACCTGGTTCTCGGCGACATGGCCAAACGTACCAAGAAAGTCGGGATCGTCAGTAAATACGGGACCCGCTATGGGGCCTCCCTCTGGAAAATGGTGAAGAAAGTTGAAATCAGCCAGCACGCCAAGTACACTTGCTCTTTCTGTGGCAAAACCAAGATGAAGAGATGAGCTGTGGGGATCTGGCACTGTGGTTCCTGCATGAAGACAGTGGCTGGCGGTGCCTGGACATACAATACCACTTCCGCTATCACGGTAAAGTCCGCCATCAGAAGCCTGAAGGAGTTGAAAGACCAGTAGACGCTCCTCTACTCTTTGAGACATCACTGGCCTGTAATAAATGGGTTAATTTATGTAACAAACAAACAAAAAAAGAGCCCAGTCCAAACCCACAGCTGCTAAAATTTGGCCATGGCTACCCAAAACCCCTACATTTACTATTACCCCATACCCACCACATTCTCCTAGGATGGGAAGAGGAAGAAAGAGTTCTTTGGTGACCATCTCCCTGGAAGGGTGGAATGGGGTCATGGGGGATCTTCCATGAGAGGGGCCTCTATATGTAGAGGTTAATATGTGGCCGTTATGAGGGGGCCCAGTGGTCTCATGTGGGCATGGACATCTAGAGGCTGAGAGAAACGGGCTGCCTGGCTGAATCAGTAAAGGAGCCACAATGTGGGCGTGCTAACGTAAGCCACATTCCCAGGACTTTCAGGGCACAGGCTGCTGGCTGGAGTGTTTCCCATGGACCAGCGTTGGCAGAGAGCACCTACAAGGGGTCCTGTTGGGTCCTGTCCCCTAGAGCCTCCTGGAGGGGCAGAGGTGTGGCAGCAGCAAGAAGCTTGAGTTGGATGTTGGGTTCCTAAAGGCTGACAAAGGAGTTGCAAGGGACCCCTATGAGGAGAGGTGCATCCCCCAAGGTCAAGAGTGAGAGGGCCCCTGTGACAGTGGCCATCTCCACGGAGCCCACGACAGAAAGGGGCAGCTTGAAGCCAGCCAGGGTGGTGGCAGCTCAAGGGAGACCCTTTCTCTCCCCTTGTCATCTCCAATACCCCCCCACAGTACCCCACATGTGGGTGAGGGAAGGAGAGATAGAGAAGGAGCCACCCACACCGCCTCCCTGCAGCAGGCCTGAGGGCGAGGGGAGAAGGTTTAAATCCAAATCAAACTGGGAATTTTGGTTAGAAGCTTGACTGGACGTTCTCATTTCTAAATTGAGGTTGTGTTTGTGACCTAAAGTGACCATAGAATTGCCTGTTTCCTCAGAACAAGCAGAAGAATAATGGGGAGATTTCACCCAGTGGCAGGGAAAATGTTTCTCCACCAAATACATCTTAGAAGGGACACTGGGAGATACAAATTAAGGTGTGCTTTGATTATGTCACAGGCCAGGTTTGTTCAACATGCTGGTCTCAGTAAGAAGGAGGATTCTCCAAAACAAGTCTAGGAAGTGAATGTTCTAGAATGTTCTAGAACTTGGTTCATTAGCCAGGCAAGAAGTGTGCCTCTGGGAACCTCTTGAGCCCTTCATGGGCTAGCACACCAACACCATCCCCCCAGATGCTTCAGTTGTTGGCTTCTAATGGCTTACTATTTCCATTTCGATGGAGAACTGCCATCTCAGGAATCACCTCACCCTGGAGTTTATTCCCCTCACCCACAGGGTGGCTGGCAGCCAACAGCTGACTCGTACAGAGGTACACAAAGCCAGCCTTTTTGCTAGACTGTACCTGAGACCACATCTTTGCTTGTTTCCCTCCCTGTCTTTCTTCCCTTCATCCCTTACAGGTTCTTTCCTTTATAAATCACACAGTACCTAATCTTTGCTTCAGGCTCTGTGTTTGAGGAGCTGAAAATGATTCTGGGCATCAGGAGGTGCTTTTGTGACTGGGCTCTTTCACTAGGTCTGAGCTAGGTAATCCATTAGCGAAACTTCTAGATCCTAAATCAAACTACATAGATTCAAATCACAGCACCATTACTTCACTGCTGTGTGACCTTGGCCAATGACTAGTTACTACATCCCAGTTTTCTCATCTGTCATACAGAAGGCAAACCCACCTCACAGGGCTTTGCAAGGATTCAACATACAAAAGCACCTAGGATAGTGCCTGGTACAATTGATGGTGCTATTGTTATTCCTCCAGGCTAACAGCACTAAGTGCAAAGGAAGTGGCTTTTTGCCATCTAGTTGAGGATGCTGTATCCTGGGCTAAGTGGCCAGATCATAGGATGGCTATGGTTCAATTGTAATAAAATAATCACCCTTGGCCAGGCTGGTGGCTCACACCTGTAATCCAGCACTTTGGGAGGCCGAAGCAGGTGGATCACCTGACGTCAGGAGTTCAAGACCAGCCTGGCTAACATGGTGAAACCTTGTCTCCACTAAAAATACAAAAATTAGCCAGGCGTGGTGGTGCGTGCCTGTAATCCCAGCTACTCGGGAGGCTGAGGCAGGAGAATCACTTGAACCTGGGAGGCGGAGGTTGCAGTGAGCTGAGATTGCAACACTGCACGAGGCTCCATCTCAAAAACAACAACAACAAAAAAAACCCACCCCTTATGGAACCCCTACTATGTCCCGGTCCCTGTTCTATGTGCTGCATATGTGCTTATGTGCTAGTTCACTCTGTCTTCACTACCTTTCAAAACTGATGTAATTATCTCCTTTTTTTTTGAGATGGAGTCTCGCTCTGTTGCCAGGCTGGAGTACAGTGGCACGATCTTGACTCACTGCAACCTCCACCTCCTGGGTTCATGCGATTCTCCTGCCTCAGCCTCCCGAGTAGCTGGGACTACAGGTGCACGCCGCCATGCCCAGCTAATTTTTGTATTTTTAGTAGAGATGGGGTTTCATCATGTTGGCCAGGATGGTCTCGATCTCTTGACCTCGTGATCTGCCTGCCTCATGCTGGGATTACAGGCGTGAGCCACCGCACCCGGCTAATTATCTCCATTTTACACATGAAAACACTGAGGTCCGGACAGTCTAAGAAACCATCTATTAGATCCACAGGTTTAAAAAAATGAGTGCATTTAAAATGACTATAATTAAAAAGGCCAGACTGGGAAGTAGTTTGCAGTTTCTTAAAAAGTTAAACACACGCTTATGTGACCAGCAATGGTATTCCTGGGTAATGAAAGCGTTTGTCCACTCAAAGACATGTACATGAGTGTTCATAGCAGTTTTATTTGTAATAGGCAAAAACTGGGGGAAACAATGACATGCCCAGGAGCATGGGTAAAGAAACTGTGGCTTCTGTATCTTTCTTTGTTTGTTTGAGACAAAGTGGAGTGCAGTGGTGTGATCACGGCTCACTGCAGCTCGACCTCAGGGCTCAAGAGATTCTCTCACCTCAACCTCCTGAATAGCTGAGACTACAGACAGGCACACACCACCATGCCTGGCTAATTTTTTGGTGTTTAGTAGAGACACGGTTTCGCTATGTGGCCCACGCTGGTCTGAAACTCCTGGGCTCAAGTGATCTGCTCATCTCAGCCTCCCAAAGTGTTGGGATTACAGGTGTGAGCTACTGTGCTTCACCTGTGAGATCTATTAGGTTGGTGCAAAAATAATTGCGGTTTTTGCCATTAAAAGTAATGGCAAAATGGCAGGGCATGGTGGTTCATGACTGAATGAGAGAAGCCAGACAGAAAGCGTACATATTTGCGGGCGCAGCGGCTCACGCCTGTAATCCTAGCACTTTGGGAGGCTGAGGTGGGCGGATCACCTGAAGCCAGGAGTTCGAGACTACTAAAAATACAAAAAAAAAAAAAAAAATTAGCCAGGTATGGTAGCGCATGCCTGTGATCCCAGCTACTAGGGAGGCTGAGGCAGGAGAATTGCTTGAACCCCCAGGGGGCAGAGGTTTCAGTGAGCCGAGATTTCACCACTGCATTCCAGCCTGGGCAACAGAGAGAGGCTCTGTCTCAAAAAAAAAAAAAAAAAAAGACAGAGTACATATAGCATTATTTCATTTCTATAAAATCCCAGAAAATGTAAAGCCATCTATAGTGAAAGAAAGCAACCTATAGTGGTGATGGTTGCCTGGGACTGGGGTGGTGGGATGAATGGGGGATGACTTACAAATGAGCATGAAGCTTTTGGAAGCAATGGAAACACTTGGCATCTTGATTGTGATGATGGTTCCTTGGGTATGTACATATGTTGAAACTCATCAAATTATTCAATTTAAGTATGTTTAGTTTATTGAACATCATTATATCTCAACAATGCTGTTTATTTTTTATTTTTATTTTTGAGACTGAGTCTAACTTTGTCACCCAGGCTGGATGGAATGCAGTGGCACGTTCTTGGCTCACTGCAACCTCCACCTTCTGGGTTCAAACGATTCTCCTGCCTCAGCCTCCTGAGTAGCTGGGATTACAGGTGTGCACCACCACGCCCAGCTAATTTTTGTATTTTTAGTAGAGATGGGGTTTCACCATGTTGGCCAGTCTGGTCTCGAGCTCCTGACCTCAGGTGATCCGCCTGCCTTGGCCTCCCAAAGTGTTGGAATTATAGACGTGAACCACTGTGTCTGGCGATAACGCTGATTTTTTTTTTAAACTAGAGTGGCACAATGAAGATTTGAACCCACGTATGTCTCACTGGACATATGCCCAGGAACTGGTAAGTTATAAAAAGACCTCCTTTATTGGCTGGAGACATAGAATTAGTCCAAAGGGTGTCACCTCCAGGAAGCCTTACTGTCACTTCCATGGAGGACAGTGGCCTGGGCCCACACCACCCTCCTGCCTGTCTTCAGCCTTTGCCAGTGGATCCTTTTCCCACTTCGAAGACTCCCCTTACATCCTCCTCCATGTTGTCCTCCAAACGTGCTGGCTGAGAGCCCAGCGCCTGAATCAGAGGGACCTGGGTTTGAATCCCACCTCTGCCATTAAACACCAGCTGTCTGACCTTGACTGTGTTCCTTTGCTTCTCTGGGCTTCAGATTCCCCATCTGAATAATAATAGAAGCTACCTTGGGATTGCCTCAAGGATCAAATGCGAGAGAGTTCACCTTAAACAATGAGTGGAGGGCCTGGTGTGTGATAAAGCACTCAATAAATGTTAACTATTATTGATCTTCACCTGGGCAGTGGCTGCTGACTGTTTAAGTTTCTCAGCCTTTGAATCAGGTACTTCCGACCCAGCTCTATTTATTGACATGGAAAGATGCCCAAAGCGTACTGCTGAAGGGAAAAAAGCAGGCTACAAAAGAATATATGCCTCACAGGCCATTTTAAAGATCAAAGCTAACAATGGACATCTAGCTCCTAGTAGGGTACCTGGGACACAGGAAGCTGTCGCTGAAAGCTAGCTGTGACTATTAGTAATATGAAAGCTAGCTGTGACTATTAGTAATATGAAAGCTAGCTGTGACTATTAGTAATATGAAAGCTAGCTGTGACTATTATTAGTAATATGAAAGCTAGCTGTGACTATTAGTAATATGAAAGCTAGCTGTGACTATTAGTAATATGAAAGCTAGCTGTGACTATTAGTAATATGAAAGCTAGCTGTGACTATTAGTAATATGAAAGCTAGCTGTGACTATTAGTAATATGAAAGCTAGCTGTGACTATTATTAGTAATATGAAAGCTAGCTGTGACTATTAGTAATATGAAAGCTAGCTGTGACTATTAGTAATATGAAAGCTAGCTGTGACTATTAGTAATATGAAAGCTAGCTGTGACTATTAGTAATATGAAAGCTAGCTGTGACTATTATTAGTAATATGAAAGCTAGCTGTGACTATTAGTAATATGAAAGCTAGCTGTGACTATTAGTAATATGAAAGCTAGCTGTGACTATTATTAGTAATATGAAAGCTAGCTGTGACTATTAGTAATATGAAAGCTAGCTGTGACTATTAGTAATATGAAAGCTAGCTGTGACTATTAGTAATATGAAAGCTAGCTGTGACTATTAGTAATATGAAAGCTAGCTGTGACTATTAGTAATATGAAAGCTAGCTGTGACTATTAGTAATATGAAAGCTAGCTGTGACTATTTATTAGTAATATGAAAGCTAGCTGCGACTATTTATTAGTAATATGAAAGCTAGCTGTGACTATTAGTAATATGAAAGCTAGCTGTGACTATTAGTAATATGAAAGCTAGCTGTGACTATTAGTAATATGAAAGCTAGCTGTGACTATTATTAGTAATATGAAAGCTAGCTGTGACTATTAGTAATATGAAAGCTAGCTGTGACTATTAGTAATATGAAAGCTAGCTGTGACTATTATTAGTAATATGAAAGCTAGCTGTGACTATTAGTAATATGAAAGCTAGCTGTGACTATTATTAGTAATATGAAAGCTAGCTGTGACTATTAGTAATATGAAAGCTAGCTGTGACTATTAGTAATATGAAAGCTAGCTGTGACTATTAGTAATATGAAAGCTAGCTGTGACTATTATTAGTAATATGAAAGCTAGCTGTGACTATTAGTAATATGAAAGCTAGCTGCGACTATTTATTAGTAATATGAAAGCTAGCTGTGACTATTAGTAATATGAAAGCTAGCTGTGACTATTATTAGTAATATGAAAGCTAGCTGCGACTATTTATTAGTAATATGAAAGCTAGCTGTGACTATTAGTAATATGAAAGCTAGCTGTGACTATTAGTAATATGAAAGCTAGCTGTGACTATTAGTAATATGAAAGCTAGCTGTGACTATTAGTAATATGAAAGCTAGCTGTGACTATTAGTAATATGAAAGCTAGCTGTGACTATTAGTAATATGAAAGCTAGCTGTGACTATTAGTAATATGAAAGCTAGCTGTGACTATTATTAGTAATATGAAAGCTAGCTGTGACTATTAGTAATATGAAAGCTAGCTGTGACTATTAGTAATATGAACGCTAGCTGTGACTATTAGTAATATGAAAGCTAGCTGTGACTATTAGTAATATGAAAGCTAGCTGTGACTATTTATTAGTAATATGAAAGCTAGCTGTGACTATTAGTAATATGAAAGCTAGCTGTGACTATTAGTAATATGAAAGCTAGCTGTGACTATTATTAGTAATATGAAAGCTAGCTGTGACTATTATTAGTAATATGAAAGCTAGCTGTGACTATTATTAGTAATATGAAAGCTAGCTGTGACTATTAGTAATATGAAAGCTAGCTGTGACTATTAGTAATATGAAAGCTAGCTGTGACTATTAGTAATATGAAAGCTAGCTGTGACTATTATTAGTAATATGAAAGCTAGCTGTGACTATTATTAGTAATATGAAAGCTAGCTGTGACTATTTATTAGTAATATGAAAGCTAGCTGTGACTATTTATTAGTAATATGAAAGCTAGCTGTGACTATTTATTAGTAATATGAAAGCTAGCTGTGACTATTTATTAGTAATATGAAAGCTAGCTGTGACTATTTATTAGTAATATGAAAGCTAGCTGAGACTATTAGTAATATGAAAGCTAGCTGTGACTATTTATTAGTAATATGAAAGCTAGCTGTGACTATTATTAGTAATATGAAAGCTAGCTGTGACTATTAGTAATATGAAAGCTAGCTGTGACTATTAGTAATATGAAAGCTAGCTGTGACTATTATTAGTAATATGAAAGCTAGCTGTGACTATTAGTAATATGAAAGCTAGCTGTGACTATTATTAGTAATATGAAAGCCGGCTGTGACTATTAGTAATATGAAAGCTAGCTGTGACTATTATTAGTAATATGAAAGCTAGCTGTGACTATTTATTAGTAATATGAAAGCTAGCTGTGACTATTAGTAATATGAAAGCTAGCTGTGACTATTAGTAATATGAAAGCTAGCTGTGACTATTAGTAATATGAAAGCTAGCTGTGACTATTAGTAATATGAAAGCTAGCTGTGACTATTAGTAATATGAAAGCTAGCTGTGACTATTATTAGTAATATGAAAGCTAGCTGTGACTATTAGTAATATGAAAGCTAGCTGTGACTATTATTAGTAATATGAAAGCTAGCTGTGACTATTATTAGTAATATGAAAGCTAGCTGTGACTATTAGTAATATGAAAGCTAGCTGTGACTATTATTAGTAATATGAAAGCTAGCTGTGACTATTTATTAGTAATATGAAAGCTAGCTGTGACTATTAGTAATATGAAAGCTAGCTGTGACTATTAGTAATATGAAAGCTAGCTGTGACTATTATTAGTAATATGAAAGCTAGCTGTGACTATTAGTAATATGAAAGCTAGCTGTGACTATTAGTAATATGAAAGCTAGCTGTGACTATTATTAGTAATATGAAAGCTAGCTGTGACTATTAGTAATATGAAAGCTAGCTGTGACTATTATTAGTAATATGAAAGCTAGCTGTGACTATTATTAGTAATATGAAAGCTAGCTGTGACTATTAGTAATATGAAAGCTAGCTGTGACTATTAGTAATATGAAAGCTAGCTGTGACTATTATTAGTAATATGAAAGCCGGCTGTGACTATTAGTAATATGAAAGCTAGCTGTGACTATTAGTAATATGAAAGCTAGCTGTGACTATTAGTAATATGAAAGCCGGCTGTGACTATTAGTAATATGAAAGCTAGCTGTGACTATTATTAGTAATATGAAAGCCGGCTGTGACTATTAGTAATATGAAAGCTAGCTGTGACTATTAGTAATATGAAAGCTAGCTGTGACTATTATTAGTAATATGAAAGCTAGCTGTGACTATTATTAGTAATATGAAAGCTAGCTGTGACTATTAGTAATATGAAAGCTAGCTGTGACTATTATTAGTAATATGAAAGCTAGCTGTGACTATTAGTAATATGAAAGCTAGCTGTGACTATTATTAGTAATATGAAAGCCGGCTGTGACTATTAGTAATATGAAAGCTAGCTGTGACTATTAGTAATATGAAAGCTAGCTGTGACTATTAGTAATATGAAAGCCGGCTGTGACTATTAGTAATATGAAAGCTAGCTGTGACTATTATTAGTAATATGAAAGCCGGCTGTGACTATTAGTAATATGAAAGCTAGCTGTGACTATTAGTAATATGAAAGCTAGCTGTGACTATTAGTAATATGAAAGCCGGCTGTGACTATTAGTAATATGAAAGCTAGCTGTGACTATTATTAGTAATATGAAAGCCGGCTGTGACTATTAGTAATATGAAAGCTAGCTGTGACTATTAGTAATATGAAAGCTAGCTGTGACTATTATTAGTAATATGAAAGCTAGCTGTGACTATTATTAGTAATATGAAAGCTAGCTGTGACTATTAGTAATATGAAAGCTAGCTGTGACTATTAGTAATATGAAAGCTAGCTGTGACTATTATTAGTAATATGAAAGCCGGCTGTGACTATTAGTAATATGAAAGCTAGCTGTGACTATTAGTAATATGAAAGCCGGCTGTGACTATTAGTAATATGAAAGCTAGCTGTGACTATTAGTAATATGAAAGCTAGCTGTGACTATTAGTAATATGAAAGCTAGCTGTGACTATTAGTAATATGAAAGCTAGCTGTGACTATTAGTAATATGAAAGCTAGCTGTGACTATTAGTAATATGAAAGCCGGCTGTGACTATTAGTAATATGAAAGCTAGCTGTGACTATTATTAGTAATATGAAAGCCGGCTGTGACTATTAGTAATATGAAAGCTAGCTGTGACTATTAGTAATATGAAAGCTAGCTGTGACTATTAGTAATATGAAAGCCGGCTGTGACTATTAGTAATATGAAAGCTAGCTGTGACTATTATTAGTAATATGAAAGCCGGCTGTGACTATTAGTAATATGAAAGCTAGCTGTGACTATTAGTAATATGAAAGCTAGCTGTGACTATTATTAGTAATATGAAAGCTAGCTGTGACTATTATTAGTAATATGAAAGCTAGCTGTGACTATTAGTAATATGAAAGCTAGCTGTGACTATTATTAGTAATATGAAAGCCGGCTGTGACTATTAGTAATATGAAAGCTAGCTGTGACTATTAGTAATATGAAAGCCGGCTGTGACTATTAGTAATATGAAAGCTAGCTGTGACTATTAGTAATATGAAAGCTAGCTGTGACTATTAGTAATATGAAAGCTAGCTGTGACTATTAGTAATATGAAAGCTAGCTGTGACTATTAGTAATATGAAAGCTAGCTGTGACTATTAGTAATATGAAAGCTAGCTGTGACTATTATTAGTAATATGAAAGCCGGCTGTGACTATTAGTAATATGAAAGCTAGCTGTGACTATTAGTAATATGAAAGCTAGCTGTGACTATTAGTAATATGAAAGCTAGCTGTGACTATTATTAGTAATATGAAAGCTAGCTGTGACTATTAGTAATATGAAAGCTAGCTGTGACTATTAGTAATATGAAAGCTAGCTGTGACTATTAGTAATATGAAAGCCGGCTGTGACTATTAGTAATATGAAAGCTAGCTGTGACTATTATTAGTAATATGAAAGCCGGCTGTGACTATTAGTAATATGAAAGCTAGCTGTGACTATTAGTAATATGAAAGCTAGCTGTGACTATTATTAGTAATATGAAAGCTAGCTGTGACTATTAGTAATATGAAAGCTAGCTGTGACTATTATTAGTAATATGAAAGCTAGCTGTGACTATTAGTAATATGAAAGCTAGCTGTGACTATTATTAGTAATATGAAAGCTAGCTGTGACTATTATTAGTAATATGAAAGCTAGCTGTGACTATTATTAGTAATATGAAAGCTAGCTGTGACTATTAGTAATATGAAAGCTAGCTGTGACTATTAGTAATATGAAAGCTAGCTGTGACTATTATTAGTAATATGAAAGCCGGCTGTGACTATTAGTAATATGAAAGCTAGCTGTGACTATTAGTAATATGAAAGCCGGCTGTGACTATTAGTAATATGAAAGCTAGCTGTGACTATTATTAGTAATATGAAAGCTAGCTGTGACTATTAGTAATATGAAAGCTAGCTGTGACTATTAGTAATATGAAAGCCGGCTGTGACTATTAGTAATATGAAAGCTAGCTGTGACTATTATTAGTAATATGAAAGCCGGCTGTGACTATTAGTAATATGAAAGCTAGCTGTGACTATTAGTAATATGAAAGCTAGCTGTGACTATTATTAGTAATATGAAAGCTAGCTGTGACTATTATTAGTAATATGAAAGCTAGCTGTGACTATTATTAGTAATATGAAAGCTAGCTGTGACTATTAGTAATATGAAAGCTAGCTGTGACTATTAGTAATATGAAAGCTAGCTGTGACTATTATTAGTAATATGAAAGCTAGCTGTGACTATTAGTAATATGAAAGCTAGCTGTGACTATTATTAGTAATATGAAAGCTAGCTGTGACTATTAGTAATATGAAAGCTAGCTGTGACTATTAGTAATATGAAAGCTAGCTGTGACTATTATTAGTAATATGAAAGCTAGCTGTGACTATTAGTAATATGAAAGCTAGCTGTGACTATTATTAGTAATATGAAAGCTAGCTGTGACTATTATTAGTAATATGAAAGCTAGCTGTGACTATTATTAGTAATATGAAAGCTAGCTGTGACTATTATTAGTAATATGAAAGCTAGCTGTGACTATTAGTAATATGAAAGCTAGCTGTGACTATTAGTAATATGAAAGCAATTCTTGTAGTCCGTATCATGCCACATTCAAATATTAGGTGAGTTCCTGTGAAACGAGATGATATTTGCAATGTGCTTGCATCAAAGGGAGGTAGAGCTGCGTGTTCCCTTCCGCCTTCTTTCTGACACATTTCAGGGAGTGATCATGGGCGGGGCTTGAGTTGGCCTTGGGACCCATTGACTTGATGTGAATTTTGCTACTTTTTTTTTTTTTTAAGAGACAGAGTCTCACAGTTGGGACTGCAGTGGCTATTCACAGGCGTGATCCCACCACTGAGCAGCGCGGGAGATTTGACCTGCTCTGTTTCCAGCCTGGGCCAGTTCACCTCTCCTTAGGCAACCTGGTGTTTCTTTGCTCCCAGGAGGTCATGTTCTGGTCCTTTTTTATGTGGCACTGGAGTGAAAGAAAAGAAAAGCATTGCCCTTTGGCATTGAGACTACAAACTCGGGTTTAGGGTGCTCTTTGTAATAACTGAGGTACTATAACAAATTAAACACTCGAGGGCGCTCCAGTCTATCAGCAATAGAGAGAAATACAAAAAGTCATGATAATAACGATGCTATATGAATGCTGCTGTTAAATTTAACAATGCTGTTTAATTTAACATTGAGTTCTTACTATGAGAGCCTAAAATGTAGCAAGAGAGTCACAAACTTTATCACATTTTAACCTTGCAAACATCCCATCAGTTAGATAATATTATCAAAGATTTTATAATAGGGCATATCACTCTGTGGGATTTAAAAAATTTGTGTATTATATATATACATACATATATATAATTTTTTTGAGACAGGGTCTCACTCTGTCGCCCGGGCTGGAGTGCAGTGGCACAATTGCGGCTTACAGTAGCTGAGATCTCCTGGGCTCAAGCGATCCTCCTGCCTCAGCCTTCCAAGAAGCTGGGACTACGAGTATGCACAACCATACCTGGCTGATTTTTTTATTTTTCTGTAGAGACAGAGTCTTGCCATGTTGCCCAAGCTGGTCTTTGACCTCCCAAAGTACTGGGATTACAGACGTGAGCCACTGCAACCGGCCTAAAAATTTTTTTATGGAGTTGTATGTAATTCACAAGTGTTGTAAAAGGTAAAAACATCAAGCGTACAGCTTGGTGAATTGTTACATGTGTATACACACAGGTAACCTCCATCCAGATCAAGATGTAAAGCTTTTCTAATATCCTTCCTATTCACTCCTACTCTCACCCAAGGAAACCATGCTCCTAATTCTATTACCATTTATTCGTTTTGCTTATTCCTGAATTTCACATAAATGGAATCATACATATGCAAACTTTGGGGTTGCCATAAAAATCCAGGATGTCGTTTTTTTTTTGAGATAGAGTCCTGCCCTGTCACCCAGGCTGGAGTGCAATGGCGCGATCTCAGCTCACTGCAATCTCCGCCTCCCGGGTTCAAGCGATTCTCCTGTCTCAGCCTCCCAAGTAGCTGGGATTACAGGCATGTGCCACCATGCCTGGCTAATTTTTTTTTTTTATATCTTTAGTAGAGACAGGGTTTCACCATGTTGGCCAGGCTGGTCTCAAACTCCTGACCTCATGATCCACCCGCCTTGGCCTCCCAAAGTGCTGGGATTACAGGCATGAGCCACTGCACCTGGCCTCACTGTGCTCTTCTTAATCACTGTATAGTATTCTTCTTCTTTTTTTTTTTTTTTTTTTTTTTAGAGATGGGGGTCTTGCTATATTGCCCAAGCTGGTCTCAAACTCCTGAGCTCAAGTAATCCACCTGCTTCAGCCTTCCAAAGTATTGGGATTACAGGCATGAGCCACGGTTCCCAGCCCATGAGCCACTCAATTGCTGTATAGTGTTCTATTGTACAAATGTACCATGTATTTATTCCTTCTACTGTCGGTGGCTAAGGGTGGGTTATCTTAGAAAAGCAGTGTAGAGTGGTGGTAAGTGGATGCACTGTGGTATCAGAGGCCTGGGGGATTTGTCTGTTAGCTCCACCTCTTACTTGTGACCTTAGCCAGGTTACTTAATCTCCTTATGCCTCAGCTAACTCAACGTTAATATGGACTAATAATACTACCTCAAATGCTGTTGTATGGTTTAAAGGAGATATTCCATATAAACCACTTCAAATTAGTCCCAGCACAGAGTTAACTCAGTACATGTTATCTGTGTCATACCCTAGGAGAAGACTGAAGTTCAGAGGCTTGAAGATACTTGCTCAAAGTCACACACCCAGTTTGTAACAGATCTCTTTGTCATGGATATTGACTACATTAGAGCCATTTATTCATTCAACATTTTTTTTTTGCACATCTATTATGTGCCAAGCACTTTTTTAGGACCTGAAACAGCCAGATAGTTTCTACCGATATAAAACGTACATTCTTTTTATTTTTTTGAGATAGGGTCTCACTCTGTTGCCCAGGCTGCAGTGCAGTGGCGCAATCTTGGCTCACTGCAACCTCTGCCTCCCAAGGCTCAAGCGATCCTCCCACCTCAGCCTCCCAATTAGTTGGGACTACAGCTGCACGTTGCAACACCTTAGGGAGGTCTCACTAAGTTGCCCAGGCTGGTCTCAAACTCCTGGGCTCAAGTGATCCTCCTGCCTTGGCCTCCCAAAGTGCTGGGATTACAGGTGTGAGCCACTGTCTCCAGCCTAAATCAAATTCTTACTTATAGAAAGAAGCTTATAGACATGGCAAGGTGCCTGGAATATCTTACTTAGTGTGTATATGTGTGTATATATATGTATATATGTGTGTATACACACACACACACACACACACACACACATATATATATAATCAGGTCCTAAGACCATAAGCAGGTGTGGTATGTCTGCATGGAGCCCCGTCTGGGGATACACTGAACAACCCTTTAAATAGCACTTATTCGTGTTGGGTGCTGTGCTAAGCACTCCACAAATGGTTAGCTTGTTTCATGCTCCTAACATTTAATGCCCTATGTGTGACAGATGCTGCCATTATACAGTTTTGCAGGTAAAGAAATAGGCAGAGGAGGGGCTACACTCTAGCATGGTTAGGTTGCAAGCCAGCACATGGCCCTGGGCACTTTGGTCTGAGTCTGTGCTCTTGACCGCTTAGCTCTGCTACCTCTGCTAAGAGCGTTTTTCTCTGGGTAGTAAAATTTCCACGTTTTGAACTTTCTTATTTGTACTTCTCTTTATTGGTTGAGCTTTTGTGATAAGTAGGTTCCGTTTTCATTTAAAAAAATTACTAGAGTTCTAATATGGGTTTTTGATGTCTTTAAGAATTAACTGTGAACGCCTGCAGAGAAGGCTAGAATCCTAGGAGGGAGTCATTTTGCCAAAGGGACAAACCACTCCGGTCTTTTTTTTTTGTGGCAATGAGACTACTGTCCTTGGTGTTGAGGACCCAGGGACCAGCCCTGACTTCCTCCCACCCTAGGACTCCCTGTGATCCTGGGCAAGTCCCTGGTGTCCCTGTCACTACCTTCCACCAGCGAGGCACCTGGCATGAAGTGGCCCTTAATAAATATCCATTGGATAGAGGAAGAATGAACCACTGTCTCCTCTGGGCCTTGCTCCACCTCCACCACCACCAAAATCTGCTCCCTGCCTATCCTTGGGGCCTTGAGAATTAATGAATGAATGAAGTCACTGTAAAGTGCTCATTATTTACAGGTTTTTATATTTATTTATTTTGAGACAGAGTCTCACTCTGTGGCCCAGGCTGGTGTGCAATGGCACGATCTTGGTTCACTGCAAACTCCGCCTCCTGGGTTCAAGTGATTCTCCTGCCTCAGCCTCCTGAGTAGCTGGGATTACAGGCACCCGCCACCATGCCCAGCTAATTTTTGTATTTTTAGTAGAGACGGGGTTTTACCATGTCGGCCAGGCTGGTCTTGAACCCTTGACCTCAAGTGATCTGCCCACCTTGGCCTCCCAAAGTGCTGGGATTACAGGTGTGAGCCACCACACCTGGCCTTGTTTGCAGGTTTTTAGAAAGGCAAACAGCAAGCAACATCAGACCCAACCAGATGGATAACGAATGGTGACCCACCAGGCTAGGGGAGTGTCCTTCCAAGCGTCCCTGAAATCACTGTGCAGGCTGCATCGGAGACAGGCCCAGGCCTCCCCGCAGCAAGGGCTCCTGGGAGTTTCCTGCCTCTGACCACCCCCACCTCGTGACCTGGCTTCTATCACCCCAGCCTCAGAAAGGCTGGGCCGCGGGGCCATAAATGCCTGCTATCATCAGTCCGTATCTCTAGAGCTGGGCTGTTTGCCAGGAGCCCTGCAATTATTTTTATTACATACAAGTCCTATAATTAATTTTTATCACTGTTTTCTCACAGCCACCTTGCAAGGAGGGCTAGTTTTGCTCTCTTTTGGTTTGGAGTTGGGGGAACTGGAACCCAGGCCTTGAAGGGGTTTCATGGAATTTCCTGGCTTTACCCAAAGCTCTAGAAAGGGTTAGGGTTTGAATTCATGGACTGTGCTGGGGTCCGAGCAGAGAGTTGGCAGCAAGGCAGTGTGGGTGGTGGAGGATAGCCATTCAGAGTAGACGAAAGCCCTGAGGCTTGGCTGCTTCTTAGCTGTGCGACCTTAGGCAAGTCACTCAAACTCTCTGTGCCTTAGGTCCTTTTTGTTTTGTTTTGTTTTGTTTTGTTTTTGAGATGGAGTTTCACTCTTGTTGCCCAGGCTGGAGTGCAATGGTGCGATCTTGGCTCACTGCAACCTCTGCCTCCCAGGTTCAAGCGATTCTCCTGCCTCAGCTTCCTGAGTAGCTGGGATTATAGGCATGCACCACTACGCCCAGCTAATTTTGTATTTTTAGTAGAAATGGGGTTTCTCCATGTTTGTCAGGCTGGTCTCTAACTCCTGACCTCAGGTGATCCACCCGCCTAGGCCTCCCAAAGTGCTGGGATTATAGGTGTGACCTACCGTGCCCGGCTCCCCCAACCTTTTTTTTTTTTTTTTTTTTTAAGAGACATGGTCTTGATCTGTTGCCCAGGCTGAAGTGCGTGGTCTGATCATAGCTCACTGCAGCCTTGAGCTCCTGGGCTCAAGTGTTCCTCTTGCCCCAACCTCCTGAGCAGCTAGGACTACAGGCAGGCATCACTGAGCCCAGCTAACTCGAAAAATCTTTTTTGGTAGAGATGGGGGTTTTACTATGTTGCCCAGGCTGGTCTTGAACTCCTGGCCACAAGCAATCCTCCCATCTCGGCCTCCCAAAATTCTGAGATTAATAGGCATGAACCACTGTTCCTGGCTGTGCCTTAGGAAGGAATAACAGTACTCCCCTCATCAGTTAGTACAGATGGGTGCTCAGTAACTGAGGTTCTATTGACTCTTGAGTCGGAACCTGGATTCATCCAGGACCTGTCCCACTGGATGACTTGGTTATGCCCCTTGCCATCTCTGAGCCTCAGATGCCTTATCTGTAAAATGGACATCATCTTGCCTGCCGCACCCCCTGGTCTCTCATCTCTAGTCCCATCGGTCTTCACAGCTTCCAACCGCCCCCAGCTTTGCCTTGTTAACTCCCAATTATCCACTCAGATGTTCTTCCTTCTCTCCCTCCCTTCTTCTCTTCATTCATTTAATAAATATGTTGTGACACCTACTATGTGCCAGGTGATGGATAAGACAGGCAAAATCATTGCCTTCATGAAGGGGAGATAAACAATAAGCTAAAAAAAGGAAAAAAAAGGGTTGGGCACAGTGTCTCAAGTCCATAATCCCAGCATTTTGGGAGGCCGAGGCAGGCGGATCACCGGAGGTCAGGAGTTCAAGACCAGCCTGGCCAACATGGTGAAATCCCGTCTCTACTAAAAATACAAAAAAATAGACAGGCATGGTGGTGGGTGCCCATAATCCCAGCTACTTGGGAGGCTGAGGCAGGAGAATCGCTTGAACCCAGGAGGCAGAGGTTGCATTGAGCTGAGATCTTGCCACTGCACTCCAGCCTGGGTGACAGAGTGAGATTCCATCTCAAAAAAAAAAAAAAAAAGAAAAGAAAAGGAAAAAAGAAATAAAGAAAACCCCAAATAAACAAGGGAATTGCAGACTGTAATCAGCATTTCCTAAGGGGAAGTTATAGTACCCTAAGAGGAAGTAACTGGGAAGGTTGCTTCCTAGAAAGGCCTCTCCAAGGAGACACTTTTGTTTTTTCGTCTTTTTTTTTTTTGAAACAGGGTCTGGCTCTGTTGTCCAGGCTGGAGTGCAATGGTGAGCCCAGCCCTGACAATTGTATTCTTTTCACCTGTTCGGCAAAGGGTTGTCAGATGCTTCCCATACTTGGAATGGATTATTTCCTCATTTGTTTTCCCTTCTATCCAAACACAATCCTGCTTTGTCCAGAGAAATATTTCCAAATGGTAATGGTTTCTGTGTATGTGTTTCAAAAAATTTTACATAAATTTTGAAGTAAAACACACATATGGCTGGGCATGATGGCTAATGCCTGTAATCCTAACACTTTGGGATGCTGAGTCGGGAGGATCACTAGAGCCCAGGAGTTGGAGGCTAGCTTGGGCAACATAGCAAGACCCCGTGCCTCTACAAATAATAATAATAAATTAGCCAGGCATGTGGCACGTGCCTGTATGTAGTCCCAGCTACTCGGGAGGCTGAGGTGGGAGGATTGCCTGAGCCTCAGGAGGTGGAGGCTGCAGTGAGCTGTGATGGTGCCACTGCACTCCAGCCTGGGTGACAAATACTTCAACTCAAAAGAAAACAAAAACCAAAAGACAGACATCAAAAAATGCACAAAACTCAAGTGTGCAGCTCAATGAATCATCGCAAACAGAACCCCCATGCCACTGGGACCCAGATGAAGAAATGGAACCTGGCCAGGCTCCCAGAAGTCTTCCCTTTGCCCCTCCCAATCACTCACTAGCACCCCTCTCAGGGTGACCACAAGCCTGACTCCTGACACCAGAGATGAGTCCTGTCTGTTGTTAAATGTTAAAGAAATGGAATAACACAGGATGTAGTCTTTTGTGTCTGTCTTATGTTTGTGAGATTCATGCATATTTTTCATAGCTAGAGTTTATTCTTATTGCTGTATAGTGTTCCATTGAATGAATATGCCACAGTTTCAAATAGTATTTTTTTTTTTTTTTTTTGAGACAGAGTCTTGCTCTGTCACCCAGGCTGGAGTGCAGTGGTGCAATCTCGGCTCACTGCAACCTCCACCTCCCGGGTTCAAGCAATTCTCTGCTTCAGCCTCCCGAGTAGCTGGGGTTACAGGTGCCCACCACCATGCCTGGCTAATTTTTGTATTTTTAATAGAGACGGGGTTTTACCATCTTGGCCGGACCTCGTGATCCACCTGCCTCAGCCTCCCAAAGTGCTGGGATTACAGTCATGAGCCACCGCACCTGGCCAGTGTTGTTGTGGTTGTTGTTGTTAACAGTTTCCTGATAATCTGAGCATACATTCAATTTGGGCAGGGCAGCGGTGGAAGGAGAGCAGGAACTGGGTTTGACCCAAAGGCACGTTTTGTTTCACACACCTTGTGTTTTTGTATTGCTTTCATTGAATTAGTTGCTGATGAAGATGGATGTTTGTCTCCTCCTGAAGGATCTGCCATTGCTGGTCCCCAGTTCCAAGTGCCTGGAGTTGAGTCCTGGCTGCATCTTCTCAGCTCATGCATTCCATTCCCATTTGCCACAGTCCCCACCACTCCCTGTTGCCCTAAAACCACTCACTGACATCACCCACCTGGCCCTGTAAACATTTGAGTCTTCCATTCTAGCTTTAATTCAGCAGAAGTGGCCAAAAATGCTTTATTCTAAGGTCTGCACAACAATGGGCTAATCAAGCAGCTTAAGTTAGTTTATATGTGGCCTCCATAGTGTTAAACTTTGGGAGGCATATTTCAGTGTTCAAAAATGTATTGTCATTATTACTATTTCAAAAGTGTTTTAAAATATATTTCCATTATTATTATTATCATCATTATTGATATTATTACTGTCTCCAAAGATGTTTTAAAAATGTATTTGCCTGGTGTGGTGGCTCACGCCTGTAATCCCAGCACTTTGGGAGGCCGAGGTGGGCAGATCACTTGAAGTCAGGAGTTTGAGACCAGCCTGGCCAAAATGGTGAAACTCCATCTCTACTAAAAATACAAAAATTAGCTGGGAATGGTGGTGCATGCTTGTAATCCCAGCTACTTGGGAGGCTGAGGATGAAGAATTGCTTGAGCCCAGGAGGTAGAGGTTGCAGTGAGCTGAGATCATGTCACTGCACTCCAGCCTGGGCAACAGAGCGAGACTTCGTCTCAAAATATAAGAAATAAAAATATATTCAAATATATAGTAGAGGTCAAATTAAATATGGCAACTCTGGACCCAGATGGCCTGGAATCAAATCCTGGCTTTACTACTCAGGAGTTGTGTGAACTCAGGCAATTACAGAAACTTTCTGTGCCACTGTATAAAGAGAGATGTTAATATTTACCTTGCTGGGTTCTTTTTTTTTTTTTTTTTTTTTTGAGAGGGAATCTCGCTCTGTCGCCCAGGCTGGTTGTCTCACTGCAAACTCCGCCTGCCGGATTCACGCCATTCTCCTGCCTCAGCCTCCCGAGTAGCTGGGACTACAGGCGCCTGCCACCACGCCCGTCTATTTTTTTGTATTTTTAGTAGAGATGGGGTTTCACCATGTTATCTAGGATGGTCTCGATCTCCTGACCTTGTGATCCGCCGCCTCTGCCTCCCAAAGTGCTGGGATTACAGGCGTGAGCCACCACGCCTGGCCGCTGGGTTCTTATAAAGATTAAATGAGCTAATACTTGTAAAGTCAGCGCCTGGCACAAAATAAGTATTCAACATATATCGTTTGTTTATTTATTTATTTATTTATTTATTCATTCATTCATTCATTCATTTATTTATTTAGAGATGGAGTCTCGCTCTGTTGCCCAGGCTGGAGTGCAGTGGCACGATCTTGGCTCACTGCAACCTCTGCCTGCTGGGTTCAAGCGATTCTCCTGCCTCAACCTCCCAAGTAGGTAGAATTACAGGCATCTGCCACCACTCCCAGCTAATTTTTGTGTTTTTAGTAGAGACGGGGTTTCGCCATGTTGGCCAGACTGGTCTCATACTCCTGACCTCAAGTGATTTGCCCTAGTCAGCCTCCCTAAGTGCTGGGATTACAGGTGTGAGCCACTGTGTCGGGCAGCTAGCTATTTATTATCTTTAAAACTAGTATGGGCAAGCTGATGATTTGACCTGCTGGGGTGACCAGCCATCCTAATCTGCTGAGACTGAGGGAGAGTTTCAGGACACAGGACTTTCAGAGCTAAAACTAGACAAGTCCTGGGCAAAAGAGGATGAGTTGCTCACCCTATCCCTGCCTGACGGTAATATTTCACTCCAGTTTAACAGACTGACCTTTTACTTTTATTAAATTACAGGTTTGATGTTGAAAATGATATTTGCACTACGTATTGTGGAACCCTTCTCAAGCATCCCTATGATATAATTTCTGCAAAACACTAATCTTGCTTACATTTTCCTCACACTACAGATTGGGAAAGCGAGGCCCAGGGGTGCAAACCAGTCCAATATTAGCAGCAGAGCTCTTCCCTAGACCCGTCTTGAAGCCACTGCCCCATCATTTCCTCCAGGTGGCTGGTGGATACTGTTTATCTGGTGCTTACCATGCACTAGGTAACACTGTAAGTGATTTTCATTAAATTTAATCTCATACAATCTTAGGAGGTGGGTTCTACCATTATAGCCATTTTAGAGATGGGATGCTCGTAGTTGTCTTCTGTCCCACTCACCCACCCATACCCCTGGGACTAGAATTCATTCATTCTGTACATCTTTGCCTCATTGTGGTTTCCTTGGAACTTTTGTTACAGGGAAACTCACCAGGGTTTCCTGGGTCTTGTTTAGCCATTGAGTCTAACCTTCTGTCTGTTTTAAGACTTTTTTTTTTTTTTTGGGACAGAGTCTTGCTTTATCACCCAGGTTGGAGTGCAGTGGTGCAATCTCAGCTCACTGCAACCTCCACCTCCCAGGTTCAAGCAATTCTCCCTGCCTCAGCCTCCCGAGTAGTTGGGATTACAGGCACTCACCACCATGCCCAGCTGACTTTTTTTTTTTTTTTTTTTGGTATTTTTAGTAGAGACAGGGTTTTACCATGTTGGCCAGTCTGGTTTCAAACTCCTGACCTCAGGTGATCCACTCACCTTGGCCTCCCAAAATGCTGGTATTACAGGTGTGAGCCACCGCACCTGGCCTTGTTTTTTTTTTTTTTTATTTTTATTTATTAAATTTATTTTCCCAATTTGCATGCCATTGTTGTCATGTATATTCTTTTTTCCTTTTAAACCCTATAAAACAAGTTATTGTTATTTTTGGTTTGATTTATTTGGTTTTTTAATTATTATTTTGACAGTAAATATTTGTTCAAACGCACCTATATTTTTTGAGGCAGAGTCTCACTCTGTCACCCAGGCTGGAGTGCAGTGGTGCAGTGTTGGTTCACTGCAACCTCTGCCTCAGGGGTTCAAGCAGTTCACCTGGCCTTGTTTTAAGACATTTTTAAAGGAACTTTTGTTTCAATTGGCAAATGTCTGCTGCTCTCCTACTACTGGGGCTATGTGGTGACTGACAAAGAGACTTTGCCTTCAAGGACTTGAGGCTGCTGGGGAACCCTGCTCACCAGGGTCTCTCTCCACTACACTATGGCCAGCTTGAGGGCAAGGATGGGGTCTTTTCATCTCTGTGTCACTAAGAGGAGATCAACAGCAGTGTGGAAACTGGCAGATCACACCACAAGGCAGAGAGGGCAGCAGGAGGCCAGGATCCCAGCCATGAACTGTCGGGCTTCAGGCAGGGAGCAGTGGGAGACCCAAAGTCTCAGTGCTATTGATACTTGGGGCTGGCTAATTCTGTTGTGGGGGATGTCCTGTGCGGGGTAGGATGGTTAGCACTACCTGTTGCCTCTGCCAGTAGCATCTTCTCTACCAGTCATGACAACCTAAAGTGTCTCCAGATATCACCGAATGTCCCCTGGGGGCAAAGTCACCCCAGATTGTGAACCGCTGGCTTAACTGAAGCAAACTTAATGAAGGAAGTGTTTGCAGAGGTGAGACATGCAGGGACTGGCAACAGTGGGGAGCTGTTAGCACCCCAAGGCCAAAGGGGTGAGAGAGAGAATGGTGTTACTTGACCCAGAGATAGCTGGAGCCATATAAGTGAGGCTAAGACAGGAGTTAAGGCCATGGAGAAATTCAGCCACTGCCAAAATTAAGGCAAAACAAGGAGGGAGCTGGCGGTGGCATAAACATGCCCACTTCTCCCTCATCCTGCCCTTTTATCTCTGCCGATTCCTCCCCTTGGCTGAATGTATTGTGATGTCAGAAGGCACAGGTGCCTCCAGACCACAGAGCAGGACAGACAGGGCTGGAGATTGGACCGCTTGCGTGTGGATGTGGTGGGTTAGCAGAGAAGAACCATCACAGGGAGGCAGGAACAGGCCCCAGAAGACAGGACATTTGTGTACATCTTGGAGGACGTGTACTTCTCCAGTTGGAGGAAGCTGGGAAGGAGTATCTCACCAGCAGGAAGAGCAGGCATGAAGCCATGGAGCTCTGAGACAGCCTGGCTCCCTGCATTGTTTATTTAATTGTGATTGTTTGTTTGATTGACTCTGCTCTGTGTGCATGTGGTGAAAGTAAAACATTTCAAAAGGTACAAAAGGGCATAAAATGAGAAGTAGGTCTTCCTCCCACCCCGATCCCAGCTACCCAGCCCCCCTACACCCACCCTGAAAGCCATCTCGCTCTCTGGTCTCTCATCGCCTTCCGGAAATAGTTGGTGTGCATGCTAGCTTGTGTCACTTAAACTCCTAATTTGATTTAATTTCACGGGTGTTTGCAGAGCCCCTACTGTGTGCAAAGAAATGAACTGCGCTCTCTGGTTTTAGACCCTAAGCCCAACCCTGATCCACTAAGCACTGGCAACTTCAGGCCCACCACTGCTGGCCTCCCATCTCTTTCTCCAAACAGTGGGTAAGCCTGTCACAGTTAGGTTGTTCAATTTATTTTATTTTATTTTTTGAGGTGGAGTCTTGCTCTGTCACCCAGGCTGGAGTGCAGTGGTGCTATCTCAGCTCACTGCAACCTCTGCCTCCTGGGTTTAAGCGATTCTCCCACTGCAGCCTCCCGAATAGCTGGGATTGCAGGCGCCCGCCACTACGCCATGCTAATTTTTGTATTTTTAGTAGAGATGGGGTTTCACCATGTTGGCCAGGCTGGTCTCAAACTCCTGGCCTCAAATGATCCACCCGCCTCGGCCTCCCAAAGTGCTGGGATTACAGGTGTGAGCCACCATGCCCAGCCTCAATGGATGTTTTGTGGATTGAACTGAATTAAAACTGAACCATTGGTGAGAAGCAAATTATAATGCAGGAGACGCATAAACCTTGGGTGTGGTTCAGGAGACCATGTGTTTTGAGGAGAGGAGTGAGGGTTCTGTCTTCAAAGACTTGCTCTTGCTGGAGCCAATGGACAGTTGTCTAAGAAGGGAATGCCTATAGTGTGACCTAGAGGGGGCGCTAGAGTGTGAGCAGGTTGGGACTTGATCTGGCTTTGTGGGACTTGATCTGGCTTAGATCAGTCCAGGGAAGACCAGATCTTGCCTGGCTACCCCCAGCTGGTGTCTGTAGCCCTTGGGGGAGTTTAAGACCAGGAAAGGGGAGTTTCTGGCCAGCTGCAGAAATGGGGAACCTCACAACCAACATGTAAACTTTTCGGTGCCTGGAAGCAAACAACCAAATCTGGGTATCAGATGCCCAGGCAGAAGCCGGGAGGCCAGAGCAGCCCAGGTCTCCAGGAGCAAACAACGACCAGGCTCTTCCTTGCCTGCCCTGCTCTTCCCTGCTGATCCCTCTTGTTCTCTCAACACCCGGCTCTTTCCTGACAGTGCCTGTGTGTTGAGCACTTCCGGAAAAACACGCCTGCCGTGATGGACCACATTTCTGTGCAGATGCTGAGTACAGACCGTCTCCCACTCCCACGGCTGCTTTGCAAGGGCAGTGTTAATGATCCTCACTTTGTAAACAAGGAAAACTGAAGCTCAGAAAGGAGGGATGGAGGGCGGTAAGGTTAGGCATCCTACACATATGGTGATATCATTGAACATTTTGTGTTGAAGAATGATGGAGTGTTGAACACAGAATCATAGAATTTTACTTTATTTTATTTTTTGAGAAGGAGTCTCAATCTGTCACCCAGGCTGGAGTGCAGTGGCGCAATCTCGGCTCAAGGCAACTTCCACCTCCTGGGTTCAAGGGATCCTTCTGCCTCAGCCTCCCGAGTTGCTGGGATCACAGGCGTGCACTACCAGGCCCGGCTAATTGTTTTGTGTTTTTAGTGGAGACGGGGTTTCACAATGTTGGCCAGGCTGGTCTCAAACTCCTGACCTCAAGTGATCTGCCCACCTTGGCCTCGCAAAGTACTGGGATTACAGGCATGAGCCACTGTGCCTGGCCAAGAATTTTAGAATCGTAAAATCCAGGAGTCCTGGGCTCCCAGGTTACCAGTATAACCCACACTGCCACCAACTCCCTGTCCATTCCCCACACCGTAAATGAAATGTCTCTCTGGGGCCCACCTCCGGTTCACTCAGGCCTCTTCCCTCACCTGGGATCTTGTTCCAGACTTGTCTCTCGTCTCTTCTCCTTCCAAACCCGTACACAGCAGCCAGAGGCATCTTTCCAAACTACCAAGCAGATTGTGCCACTCTGCTCCCCCTTAAAACCCTTCCCTGGCTCCCCTTTGCCCTCAGGATAAAGTTCAAACTCCTTGATATGGTTTACTAGGTTCTCAGTCATCTGGCAACAGTCTCTGGCCACTCTGCCTTCTACCGCCCGCCACCCCCAACTCTATACCAACCCATACAGAACTCGTTTTGCTTCACCAGATGTGCTGGATGCTGGCTCTCTCCCCCGACCCCCGGACCTTTGCACTGGCTATTCCTGCTACCTGGAACACAGTCTACAACACCACTTCCTTCTCTGGTTGAAGTCCTCTCTCTTCCTGTTTGCTCTGAGGACAGTTTCTGCTCACATCCCTCCTGAATATCTGGGTTGGTGTTCCTTCATTTACCACACTCCCCACTCCAGCTGCTGTGCTTACCCATGTGACGGAGATCACTACATCATGTGTGCCTGTGTGTTTGCCTGTGTCCCAATCCACTCATGAGCCACAGGAGGGCAGATATCGGGATCATCTTTTCTCTGCTGAATCCCTAGCACCCAGCACTGTGCCTGGCAGAGAAGAGTTGTTCAGCCAAGATATATGTTGATAAATGAATCGTAAGATGTTAGAATCACAAGCTTTTGAGCCATGGACTTGGTGAAACAGAAATCTAAAGTCTCAGAATTATATAATCCTAGACTTAGCATTAATTATACACAGAAACTGAGAATCTCCGAATCTTAGGCTCTCAAGGTTGAAAGAATTCTTATATAGGCATCTAGTCCAAGGACTATCAGTGGATTAGGAAAGTTTTAATTGTGCCCTTCTATATTATTTAATGTATATTTTTACATTTATTTATATAAAAACTATAATACATTTGTCTTTCAAACATTTATTTTATTTTAATAAAAGTTTAGTTGGTGCCTAATGAGTGAGAATGCACTCACCGCAGCAGCCCCAAACATTTATTTTTATAATGTGTCCTTCTATATTTATTAAGCACTTAACTTATTTATTAACCAATATTAATTGAGCCTATTTATTCTGTGACCAGACACTGTGCTAGGCAACTATGTGAGTCATCTATGGCTGCATAACTAATTACTAATTACCTTGATTTTAAAACAACAAACATGTATTATATCATAGTTTCTGTGTGGTAGGACTTCAGAAATGGCTTAGCTGGATGGTTCTGGCTTAGATCTCTCATGAGGTTGTAGTCAAAATACCAGCTGGGACAGTGATCCCCTGAAAGCTTGACTGGGGCTTGAGAATCCACTTTCAATTTGGCTCATTTGCATGGCTGGCAGTTGGCAGGAGGCCTCAGTTCCTCCCATGTGGACCTTGCCATAGGATTGCTTGAGTGTCCTTACAACATGGCTGCTGGCATCCCCAGAGCAAGGGATTCAAGGTGGCAAGATGAAATCCACAATGTCTTTTATCATCTAGCCTCAAAAGTCACACTCCATCTTTTTCACAATATCCTAGTGATTACACAGACAACGCTATTCAGTTTGGGAGGGGAGTACATAATGGTGGGAATACCAGGAAATGGGGATCACTGGGGGACATCTTGGAGGCTGGCTACTACAGCAGCATTGAACAAGACTGAGAGTCTCTGCTGTTATGGAGTTAACAGTCTAGGGAGGGAAGGATAGAGGAAGACAATCAAACAAGACAATTAGTTAGAGCTGGAGTAAGCAAACTACATTCATAGGCCAAATCCAGCCTACTGCCTACTTTTGTAAATAAAGTTTTATTGAACTCAGCCACACCCATTCACTTACATATTGCTTATGGCTCTTTTACGCTGTAAGAGCAGACTTAAGTAGTTGCAGCAGGGACTGTGTATCCTGCAAAGCCTCATGTATTTAGCCAAGTGATCAGGGAAGGCCTCTCCAAGAGGCAACGTTTGAGTAGGGACCTGAATGTTTAGAAGGAAGTGGCCATGGGAAGAGCTGAGGACAGAATGTTCCAGGTAAAGGGAACATTAGGGTAAAGGCTGTGAAATGGGAACAGCTTTAGTGTGTTGAGGAACAGGGAGGAGCCCAAGGGAGCTGGAATGGAGTGACCATGGGGAGATGATCTCAGAGGCGTGATCAGGAACCAGGTTCTGTAGGACCTTGGGGCCCTGGTGAAGAATTTAAAATTGTTCCAGGAATGAAGGGAAGCCATTGGAGGGTTTTAAGCAGAGAGAGGTAGGATCTGATGGGGATGGTAGAGATGGCTGCTGTAGTTTGGCCCCATTCTTTGAGCAAGATTGTGCCTCTACTGGCCCCCTAAGTGCAGCTGTCCTGGAACCTGTTAGTGTTGACAAGATTCAGGTAAAGACCTTTGGCATCATCCCACAATTACATGTTCAGGTCTTACCAATCCTTCTGACCTGGAAGTCCTTTCTTTTGACTCACTCTGAGTCCCTTGCTGTCCCTTGCCAGCCTGCCTCTTCTGGATCTAAGAAATCTGTGAAGTTGGAAAGAACACTGCATTTTGAGCCCTGGGTTCCAGACCGTACCCTTCCCTGACTTGCCTGCAACAGTCTGGCAGCCTGTCTGTGTTTCAGTTTCCTTGTCTGTAAAATGAAGGGAGAGTCCAATCTGCCTGGCCCAAGACCAGGTGATTAAATGTCCTAGGAAGAGCATGAAGGGCGTGCGGCAGCATGGGTTGGGATGGACTTGGCCAGACTGGGGTTGCTGAGGTGAGCAGTGGGAAGTAGGGGTGGTTGGTACATTGGGAAGAAGGCTTCCTGCTCACCCTCCTCAGCTTGAGTTTTTTGTTTTTTTTCTTGAGATGGAGTCTTGCTCTGTTTCCCAGGCTGTAGTGCAGTGGCGTGATCTTGGCTCACTGCAACCTCTGCCTACCAGGTTCAAGTGATCCTCCTGCCTTAGCCTCCGGAGTAGCTGGGATTACAGGTGCCCGCCACCCTATGCCCGGCTAATTTTTGTATTTTTAGTACAGACAGGGTTTCACCATGTTGGCCAGGCTGGTCTTGAACTCCTGACCTCAGGTGATCTGCTCGCCTCGGCCTCCTAGAATGTTGGGATTACAGGTGTAAGCCACCGTGCTGGCCTGAGTTTTGAACAATAGGAGAGTTCACTGCCTCCCAGAGGCCCTTGGGATGGCAGAGTTGGAGTTGTCTGGCTGGGACCAAGACCTTTGAGGGAGGAAGAGCCAGGGGGCTAATCCACATCCAAGTCATCCTCAGGTGTTAGGAAGAGCACAGTATCTGTTGTCAGAGAGAGCCCTGGCACCATCACTGATTTGCCCTGTGGCCTCTGTGTCCTCAGTTTTCTCATCTGTGCAATGAGGTAACCTGACCGGAGATGTTTCTGCTGTTTTCTCATCTGTGAAATGTGGTAACCTGACCGGAGATGCTTCTGCTGTAAACAGCACTAGCATTTTATGTACCACTTAGAAAAGACACTGCCAATTAATTGTGACAATGCCGCCTTATCATTTAGAATTTTTATTTTCTATTTATTAAAAGGCTTTTTGAGACTTAGACATAGTTTTTAAAATTATATATTGGCAGGGCACTGCAGCTTACGCCTGTAACCCCAGCACTTTTGGAGACCAAGGCGGGAGGAGGTCAGGAGTTTGAGACCAGCCTGGCCAACATGGTGAAACCTCATCTTTACTGAAAATACAAAAAATTAGCCGGGTGTGGTGACGGGCACCTTTTATCCCAGCTACTCAGGAGGCTGAGGCAGGAGAAACGCTGGAACCTGGGAGGTGGAGGCTGCAATGAGGCAAGATCTTGCCACTGCACTCCAGCCTGGGTGACAGAGTGGAACTCCATCTCAAAAAAAAAAAAAAAAAAAAATTGCCAGGCATGGTGGCTCATGCCTGTAATTCCTGCACTTTGGGAGGCCAAGGTGGGCCAATCACTTGAGGTCAGGAGTTTGAGACCAGCCTGGTCAACATGGTGAAACCCCATCTTCATTAAAAATACAAAAATTAGTCAGGTATGGTGGCGCGCACTTGTAGTTCCAGCTACTTGGGAGGCTGAGGCAGGAGAATTGCTTGAACTGGGGAGGTGGAGGTTGCAGTGAGCTGAGATCACACTATTACACTCCAGCCTGGGCAACAGGGCAAGATTCTGTCTCAAGAAAATAAAAAATCATATATCACCCTTGTGCACACATAAAAAGGAAAATCTGGGTAAGATAGATGAGGTAAGGAGTTTCAAAATTTCACAGTCGGCATCCAGCCCACTGAGGTCACTTTTCTGCCCAGAATCTTCATTGTCCATATTTTTCCATGCAATATCATCTTCCATTCCATTAAATGCTTTGTTCATGCAGCATTTCTTTTTTTTTTTTCTTTTTCTTTATTTTTCTTTTTTTGAGACAGAGTCTCCCTCTGTTGCCCAGGCTGGAGTGCAGTGGCAAGATCTTGGTTCACTGCAAGCTCCACCTCCTGGGTTCACGCCGTTCTGCTGCCTCAGCCTCCCGAGTAGCTGGGACTACAGGTGCCCGCCACCATGCCCGGCTAATTTTTTGTATTTTTAGTAGAGACGGGGTTTCACCATGTTAGCCAGGATGGTCTCGATCTCCTGACCTCGTGATCCACCCGCCTTGGCCTCCCAAAGTATTGGGATTACAGGCGTGAGCCACCGCGCCCAGCCCATGCAGCATTTCTTGAAAGAACTCTCCACTATTGTCTCCTGGATTTCCTCCCAACCCACTTACTCCTATTATGTAGGTTTTGCCCCAGGTGCTTTCTTGATCTTATCCGAAGGTGTTAATGGAAGGTTCTGGGAAACAAGCAGGACTCTGGTCCCTTCCTCAAATGGTCCTTAAGTCATTTTTGATGAAATACAAAGGGGGTGCAATTGTCCAGTTAGGCCACTGGAAATAATGACCAGAACCAACTAGGTCAGGGCTACCACCTGATCAAACCCTTAGCAATTGTGGGACGCCATTGATTTAAAGACACATCCTGATTTCAGAGATACCATAATGTGAAAGAGAGCATGTCATAGAATTTTTTAAAACATTGCAATAAGGCTAGACACAGTGGCTCACACCTGCAGTCCCAGCACTTTGCAAGCTGAAGTGGGGGGACCAGTTGAACCCAGGAGTTTGAGATCAGCCTGGGCAACATAGTGAGACTCTAAGTCTCCAAAAAATTTAAAAATTTGCCAAGCATGGTGGCATGTGGCTGTAGTCTCAGCTACTTAGGAGGGTGAGGCAGAAGGATCACTTGAGTCCAGGGGATCCAGGTTGCCGTGGGCCATGATTGAGCCACTGCACCCCAACCTGGGTGACAAAGCAAGATCTGTCTCAAAAAGAAAAAAAACCTCACAGAGTTTTATGTGAGGATGAAATGAGGTAAATGAATGATGGTCCCTGACCACAGGCCCCAGAATGCTCGGCTCAGCACGGCCGCTCCCTTGGCATTGCTCAACTCTCCCCTGACTCGGCTCAGCCCAGCGTATTGCCCTCCCTTGCAGGGCCAGCTCAAGTTTATAACGACAATCGCTGCCCCTTGCAGACGTGATCTCAAAGCCATAAAGCCTTTTACAGTTTCACTCTCCCCCCTAGATAAGCCTGGGGAGCCCTTCCCAAGGCCGGGGAGCAATCTCAGAGCCACAGCGGGAGGGGCTGGGCGTTGCATGAGTTGGGAAATGGAACAAGTTTTATGGTCCCAACTTCGCTAAAAATATCACGTTCTCAGATCGTTGGCTGGAATCTGCTAGTGAAACCTCAGCACCTGCAGTGATATTCACTCATTCATTCTTCCACTTATTTGATACAAAGGGAAGAGTGTGCAGGACATACCAGCATGGATATTCTCACTTCACCACTATTATGCTGTGTGTGGACCCAGGGCAAACCACTTTCCTCTCATCCGTATAGCAGGGCTAGTCCATTTCACCTCCCCCACAGTCTCAGTAAGGTGAGCAGGTAAGATCAGTATGTCAGCACACTTAGCACCTAGTAGGTCTGCAACAAATTTGCTTGAATCCCTTTCATTCACCAACTATATTCATCTTTTTTGTTTTTATTTTTTAAAACAGGGTCTCACTCTGTTTCCCAGGCTGGAGTGCAGTGACACAATTATAGTCACTGCAGCCTCGGACTCCTGGGTTCAAGCAATCCTCCCGCCTCAGCCTCCCAAGTAGTTGGGGCTACAGGCGCACACCACCACGCCTGGTTAATTTTTTTTATATTTGCAGAGATGGGGGTGGTTCTCACTAAGTTGCCCTGGTGGGTCTTGAACTCCTAGGGACCTGAGGATTGCTCCAAGCAATCTTCCCACCTCAGCCTCCCAAAGTGCTGGGATTACCGGCGTGAGCCACCATGCCTGGCCCCTATTCACCTCACTTGTTCTTTGCAGCCTTCCCTTTCCCTCTCTCCAATCTCCATGGTGGTGTAACCTAGAGTGAAGTCCTCACCTATTTTCTGTTTCCTCTCTTCACTCTTCAATGAGCCCAAGCAACTATTGGCTTTTCATTTCTTTCATTTGTTAAATTAAGGTATAATTTTCTTTCTTTTTTTTATTTTGAGATGGAGTCTAGATGGAGTCTCACTCCTTTTGCACAGGCTGAAGTGTAGTGGTGCCATCTCGGCTCACTGCAACCTCTCCACCTCCCGGGTTCAAGCGATTCTCCTTCCTCAGCTTCCCGAATAGCTGGGATTACAGGTGTGCACCACCATGCCCAGCTAATTTTTGTATTTTTAGTGGAGATGGGCTTTTGCCGTATTGGCTAGGCTGGTCTCAAACTCCTGACCTCAGGTGATCCGCCTGCCTTGGCCTCCCAAAGTGCTAGGATTACAGGCGTGAGCCACCACACCTGGCCAAATTAAGGTATAATTTCCATAGACTAAGATTTGCCCTTTTTAGTGTATGTTTTGCAAGTTTTGGCACATGTATGCAGTCATGTCACCACCATCACAATCAAGATTTTCTCAGAGCGTTCCCATCACTCCAAACCCCCTCCCCTCTGTCCCTTGGTATTCAAACCCCTACCCCAGCCCTTGTGCCTGGCAGCAACAGATCTGTGTCTATGGTTTTGCCTTCTCCAGAGCATCACAGAGATGGCATCATATAGTATGTAGTCTTCTGAGCCTGGCTTCTTTCACCTAGTGTTATGAATTTGAGTTCCATGGTTTCCTTTTTTTTCTTTTTTGAGACTGAGTCTCCCTCTGTCGCCTAGCCTGGAGTGCAGTGGCTCGATCTTAGCTCACTGCAACCTCTGCCTCCAGGGTTCAAGCAATTCTCCTGCCTCAGCCTCCTGAGTAGCTGGGATTACAGGCGTGTGCCACCACACCCAGCTTATTTTTGTGTTTTCAATAGAGACGGGGTTTTACCGTGTTGGCCAGGCTGGTCTTGACCTCTTGACCTCAAATGATCCATCCCCTCCTCCGCCTCCCGAAGTGCTGGGAATACAGGTGTGAGCCACCGCGACTGGCCCCATGTTGTTTGTATCAGTAGTTCGCTACTTTTTATTGCTGAGCAATCTTCCTATTGACTTTTTTTTTCTTCAATAGAGACAGGGTCTTGCTCTGTCATCTAGGCTGAAGTGCAGTGGTTTGATCATGGCTCACTGCAACCCCAAACTTTTGGGCTTAAACAATTCTCCTGTCTCAGCCTCCAGAGTAGCTGGGACTACAGGCATGTGCCAGCACACCTGCCTTTTTTTTTTTTTTTTTTTTTAATTTTTTGTAGAGACGGGGGTCTTGCTGTGTTGCCGATGCTGGTCTCGAACTCCTGGCCTCAAGAGATTCTCCCTTTTTCGCTTCCCAAAGCTCTGGGATTACAGGAGTGAGCACCATGCTCAGCCCAGTTGATTATTAAACTTCTCATCTATGATTATGACTTAGACTTATGACTTAGACTTTTTATCTCTAGCCCCAACTTTTCCCCAAGCTCTAGACTCATATATCCAATGAGTCCTTGGATGTTTAATTGGGATCTCAAACAGCACATCCAAAACCAAGCTCTTTGTTTTCTAACCCAAATTGGCAGCTCCTCCAGTCTTCCTCTGTCAACAGACAGCACCACAGTTACTTTTCTTCACACACCTTAGTAAGTTCTTAGCTGTTCCACTTCCAGAGCACTCCACTCTGACCGTCTCTCACCACCACCACCTGTATTCATTTTCTATTGCTGTATAACAAATTGCCACAAATGTAGATGCTTAAAACACTGCCCATTTGTCAGCTGGGCACAGTGGCTCACGCCTGTAATCCCAGCACTTTGGGAGGCCGAGGTGGGCAGGTTATCTGAGGTCAAGAGTTCGAGACCAGCCTGGCCAACATGGTGAAACCCCGTCTCTACTAAAAATACAAAATTAGCTGGGCGTGGTGGTGCATGCCTGTAATCCCAGCTACTTGGGAGGCTGAGGCAGGAGAATCACTTGAATCTGGGAGGTGGAGGTTGCAGTGAACCGAGATCACATCATTGCACTCCAGCCTGGGCAAAAAGAGCGAAACTCCATTTCAAAAGAAAAGAAAAGAAAACACTGCCCATTTCTGATCTCACAGGCCTGTAGCTCAGCAGTCCAGATGTGGCGTGATTAGGTTCCCTGCTCGGGTTCTTAAACGACTGGGCTGTGTACCTACCTGAGGGCTCTAGGAAAGGATCCAAGCTTGTTCATGTTGTTGCCTGCATTCAGTTCCTCATGGTCATTGGACTGTCACCCTGTCACCATTTTCTTGCTGGTTGTCAGCCAGGGGTCTGTCAGTTTCTAGAGGCCACTTGCATCCCTTGCCAAGTGGCCCCCTTTGTCTGCAAAGCCAGCAACAGAGACTCTCTCTTATGTGGAATCCTTCTCACGTTTCTAATTTCATAGAAAGAGCCCAGCTCCCTTTATGGCCACACCTGATTAGGCCAGGCCCACCAAAGAATATCTCTCTATCAAAAAGTCAAGTGGTTTGGGACTTAAATTACATCTGCAAAATCTCTTCACAGGAGCACATAGATTCATGTCTAATTGAATAACTGAAAGAAGGTGTGTATGCACCAAAGGCAGCCGTCTTGAGAGGCATTTAAAAAATTTGCCCACTCCACAACCCTAGACCATGCTGCCATCATCTTTCACCTGGACCACTGCCCAGGCCACCTGTGGGCCTCTCTGCTTCCACTGTTTTTCCACATAGGCCATTCTCTATTCAGCAGAGAGTGGCCTTTTAAGAACATCAAGCGGATCATATCACTTCTCTATTCAAAAATGAAGAGCTTCCCACTATACCAACCAGAAAATCCAGGATCTTTCTCATGGCCTAGAAGGCTACCTCTGGTCTCACCCCTGCCTACCTCTCAGACTCAGAAAAATGTTCAACAGATAGCCACTCACTAAATATTTGTTGAATGAACGAATGAATGAATGAATGAAGGTCTCTTGGATTGGTGCTTTTCTCTACTTCACTGCCACCATCTTGGTATGGACATTACTACCTCTCATCTGATTCAGTACACTTTGTCTTCATTGGTCTCCCGGCTTACAGTTGCACCCCTTCCATTTGTCTGCCACAAAGCAGCCAGGTGATGTTTTAAAGCTACAGGTCTGGCCGGGTGCAGTGGCTCACGCCTGTAATCCCAACACTTTGTGAGGCCGAGGCGGGCGGACTGCTTGAGCTCAGGAGTTCACAACAAGCCTGGACAGCATGGCAAGACCCCGTCTCTACTAAAAATACAAAAAAAATAGTTGTGCTTGCCTGTGGTCCCAGCTATTCAGGAAGCTAAGGTAGGAGGATCACTTGAGCCCAGGGGGCAGAGGTTGCAGTGAGCTGTGATTGCGCCACTGCACTCCAGACTGGGTGACAGAGGGAGACCCTGTCTCAAAATATATATATATATATACACACACATATATGTATAAATATATATATACATATATAAGTATATATATACGTATATATTTATATATACGTATATATATATTTATATACGTATATATTTATATATACGTATATATATACATATATATTTATATATACGTATATATATACGTATATATTTATATATACTTTATATATATATTTATATATATGTATGTATATTTATATACATATACACAGATCTGCCTACAACCTTCACTGCTCTCAAACCTCCAGTGGGCTGGGTGCGGCGGCTCATGCCTGTAATCCTAGCACATCGGGAGGCCAAGGCGGGTGGATCACTTGAGGTCAGGGGTTCAAAACCAGCCTGGCCAACATGGCGAAACCCCATCTCTACTAAAAATACAAAAATTAGCTGGGTGTGGTTGTGGGCTCCTGTAATCTCAGCTACTTGGGAGGCTGAGACAGGAGACTTGCTAGAACCTGGGAGACAGAGGTTGCAGTGAGCCGAGATTGCGCCATTGCACTCCAGCCTGGGTGACAGAGCGAGAACCCCTCTCAAAAAAACAAACAAACAGAAACCTCTAGTGGTTTCCTTTTCCCCGGAAGAAATTCCAGACTCCTCTGTCCAGTATTTGAGGTCCCCACTACTTGTGTGCGAACCGGCTGTCCTAGTGAGCGAGCTTCCAGAAGTGGGATGAGGGCCTCCAGTGGAACTGGGGGAAGTTTTAGAAACATACTGGAAGGTATTAAGTGATATTGTCCCCAAAGTCTGTCCTTTACAGGCCTCTGAAAGCTTTAAGGAGAAAGTCTCCATTGGGTACGTGTATGCCCTTAACATCTCTGTAATATTTGTCAGTTTTCCTTTTTAATACGAAAGCAAGAGCAGAGCTTTCCCTGGGGCGATTCCACCTGGCTGCAGCTGAAAAACATTGTTTTCTTTTCACTAATTTTGCAATCACCTCTTATTTACGGCAAATGATGCTGGTTTCCTATTTATGTCAGTGACCTGAAGTTTAAAGGGAATCATGATGAACTGATTTAACGAAAAATAAGTAATGGAAGTTACAGCGGTCCTTGGGCATAGAGAGGTCAAGGTGGCATGTGCACGAAGGTTGGAAAATGCCAGCCCTCGTCCTGCCCCCATGCACTGAGTTCCCGCTGCCTCCTCCCACTTGCTGCTCACTCCTCAGCCTCCAGCGCACTTCTGTCTTGCCTCATTATTGCCTCTGAATCGTCCTTCAAAGCATACACCACTCCCTTTCCCATAGTGCAGTCACCTCTCCCTCCCTACCACCTCACCTGCTGTCACGTTCACCCCTTTGGCTCTTGTCGTCAACTGCTTCTAATTTTCCCCTGTCTGTATGAAAACTGAAAGCTCTAGGAGGGAGGCGCCTCATGCTATTGCTTCTCCATAATCCCAGGGTGCCCAGCACAGGGCTCTGCCCATCAACATTTGTCATGAGATGAGCTTTCCACCATTCACACTACTTCTGTGCCCACCACACGGTGACGGAGTCACCAGTGTCTTCCTCAAGGCCTCATGTTGGCCCCTGGAGTCAGACAATGAGCATCAGATCAGCAGCCACACCAGCTATGGAGTGGTGACCAGCTGTGTGTGGACCTCGGACAAGTCCCTTCCTCTCTCCTCCTGAGCCTGTTTCCTCTTTGTTGTTGTTGTTGTTGTTGTTGTTGTTGTTGTGGCAGGGTCTCATGCTTTTGCCCACGCTGGAGTGCAGTGGCATGATCTTGGCTCACTGGAACCTCTGTCTCCTGGGTTCAAGCGATTCTCCTGTCTCAGCCTCCCGAGTAGCCGGGACTACTGGCACATGCCAACACGCCTGGCTATTTTTTTTTGTTTTTTTTTGTATTTTTAATGGAGATGAGGTTTCAGCATGTTGGCTAGGCTGGTCTCAAACTCTTGACCTCAGGTGATCCACCTGCCTCGGCCTCCCAAAGTGCTGAGATTACAGGCGTGATCCACCATGACCGGCCTTGTTTCCTCATTTGTGAAACAGAACCACAAGAATGACAGCCTCAGAGGTTGTGGGAATTAAATTATGTCCAGCCATGTTTGGCAAAGAGGAAGAGCCCAGTAAATGTCCTTGGCATCATGATTTGGTGTCTAACTCCACCATCGTCAAACAGCTGCCTGGGATCCTGTGATTCAGGCCTCTGAGATCACCTCCTGGAATTTACATATGATACGTGGATTTGAGAAGTGCAGATCAAAGGTTATCTGGTTTCCACAAATGAGGAAGTAGGACGATTTCACCAATTTGGGATGACGGGCCATTCACACTGCATGAAACTTTCTTTGGATCTTCAAGCAGCCTGTCACCCAGGGTCCCTTCTACTTCTGGTCCCCACTCTGAGCAGTGATGGAACAATGGAATAAGAAGCTTCTAGTAGCATGGCTTGGGGAAACAACTTTTCAGAGGAGCTAAAAATAGGTCAGCCTGGGCAACATAGCAAGACCTCATCTTTACTAAAAAGAAAAGAAAAAATTAGCCAGGTGTGCTGGCACACTGTACCCCAGCTACTCAAAAGGCTGGGGCAGGAGGATTGCTTGAACTCTGGAGGCAGAGGTTGCACAGAGCTATGATGGCGCCACTACATTCTAGCCTGGGTGACAGAGTGAGACCCTGACTCAAAAAAAAAAAGAGGCGCCTTAGAAATTCCAGTTTTTTTCCATTGTTTTGTAGCAGAGAAAGAGGTTTAATTGTAGGGCCACCAAACAAGGATATGAGAGGAAACCTCAAATCTGTCTCCCCGAGAAGCTTGAGAATTGAGAATTCTTTTTTTTTGAGATGGAGTCTCGCTCTGTCACCCAGGCTGGAGTGCAGTGGCACGATCTCGGCTCACTGCAACCTCCGCCTCCTAGGTTCAAGCAACTCTCCTGGCTCAGCCTCCCGAGTAGCTGGGATTACAGGTGTGCACCAGCATGCCCGGCCAATTTTTGTATTTTTAGTAGAGACGGGGTTTCACCATGTTGGCCAGGCTAGTCTTGAACTCTTAATCTCAGGTGATCCGCCCACCTTGGCCTCCCAAAGTGGTGGGATTACAGGCGTGAACCACCATGCTCAGCCAAGAATTCCCATTTCTTAATCAGGCTACCTGGGTGGTGGAAGCATGGGCTCAGGTCTCGGCTGGGGTCTCTAGCTGTGTGACCCTGGACAAGTTTCTTCACCTTTCTGAACCTCAGTTTCATCATCTCTAAAATGGGAATCTTGCTGTCTGCCACCTGAGCTGATGCTGTTTAGCAACTGAAATAGAAACCAAACCTGAAGCTCTGGCTGCCTGTACTGAGATTTGAGATTAACCAGGGCAAAGGGCTGATGAGGTGGAGGAACCAAGGGTAGAGGAATTTATGGCAGCCAAGGGTTTATGGTTTTGATATGGGTTTATTAAGCACAATTTAGGACTGAAATAGTCTCCTCTGGCCCCCATCCCCCATGTCCCCGATGGCGGCAGCATGAACAAGGGCTCCGTTGCAACGTTATCGAAAACATTTCCTGGTGCTGACTAGTGGAGGGAAGGCACAGGGGAAGGTGGGAGCGGCCCTGGAGATCAGGTAGACAGCGAATGGGTGCGCTGAAGCTGGAGAGTTTAATGGTTAACCTCTCGCTAGAAAGGGGCGCATGAAGAGTTCACTTGTACTCCTTATGTAACGGGAGCTCTCACAGTTACTGTGATCTCATCCCATTGAATCCTGACATCTGCCCTGGAGGGAGATATCATTCCCACTTTACAGATGAAGCTCGGAGTGGTGGAGTGACCTGCCCAAGGTTACACTGATCAGCAAAACGTGTGCTTCCCAGACCAGAACTTTTGTCCCCTCCCTTAAGGAAGAGGTGAAAGGATCACCCTGCTCTACCCTCATCCCCAAGGAGGATGTCCCCATATGTCGGTATCCCATGGTCCAGCCATCGCCGAATGCTGTGGTGTGCTGGTGAATGTTAACAACGGGCTCTCCAAGAGCAAAAGCCCTGATTTGTAGAGTTTGCTAGTCCTTGTGATGTAAACACTCCAGGAATAACCAATTTCAAGCTATCAGTGTGGCACTGGCAAACATGGAGTTGAGAAGAGAAGCTAACAGTCAGTTCTCACAAGCCAGCTCCAGCACAACCCCGAGTGAATGGAACGCTGTGGTCTGTGGTGACCGAGACACAAGGCCACCCTCCTATAATAGTTTAGCCTTGGAGAGAACCCCAGTGGCTACAGATCTGGCTGGAGATTCTCAAGTGCATCTCTTGCTTTTATTCTTTTTACTTATTATTTATGTTTTGAGACAGGGTCTTGTTCTTTCATCCAGGCTGTAGTGCAGTGTTGCATTCATAGCTCACTGCATCCTCGAACTCCTGGGCTGAAGCAATCTTCCCACCTCAGCCTTCAGAGTAGCTGGTACTATAGGCACACACCATTATACCTGGCTAATTTTTAAATTTTTTGTAGAGATGGGGTCTCCTTATATTGCTCCGGCTGGTCTCGAACTCCTGAGCTCAAGTGATCCTCCCGCCTCAGCCTCCCAAAGTGCTGGGATTACAGAGGTGAGCCACTGTGCACAGCCCTGCTCTAGAAAAAAAACAAAAAACAAAACAAAACAAAAAAACCACTTGCTTTTATGAAATGTCCCCACAGCTACTCATCTTCTGTTGCTGGCAGATTGAGGTGACCCAGCAAAAGGCTCTGTCTTGAACCTTGGTGAAGGATGACAGACCCTTGGACCCTCTTGCCATTCTTCCAGATCTTTCCATTGCACTCTCCCCTCATCACTCCCCTCTTCAAGAAGGGGCATCAACTTTCACTCTCTCCATATACTAAGTACTTGGAATCAAGAGACCAGGGTTAGATGTCCACCTCTGCCTCCCAAGAGATGTCAATTTCCCCAAGCCTCAGTCTCCTCATCTGGAAAGTGGGAGTAATCATGTCTAACTGCTTACCTCTTGATGTGAAGACTGAAAAATTATAATGGATACAAAAACATTCTGCACATCACAAAGAACTATAAAACTATTCTCATTCTTCCCTTAAAAAATTTTTTTTAACTCCCAAGTAGAACCAGAAGATTCAGTCTTATTTCTGATACCTGAAAGAAAAGATACTCATCCAAGGACTTAGAAAACATATGCGCCATTTATTTTGTTTTATAAACTTTTGTTAAAACACACAAGAGTAAGAAATGTTTTTTGTTTCTTTGCCCCATCAGGCGGCAGTGATGGGGGCTCAGGGGTCAGCGCAGGACCTAGTGACATTCACACCCACAGAAAGATGTGGGTCGTTCTGATGGGACCCAGCCCGCTTTGATAATTGCTTGGTGTAAATTTCACAATTCATCTTAATCGGGGCAGATCACAGAAAAATTTGGCAAAAGTAATTGGCTTGGTAATGACAAGAAATAGAAGAGCGTTCATTTCTGACCCTCTCCTCTCCTCTGTCCACTCTCAGGAGAGCCATGCGGATTTTTAGAAGCTCCTGAGACCTGCCTGAAGATCAGGGTGTCTTGGTGGGGAAATTGTGCCCACGCTTGTCCCCCCAGCAACCCTCTGTTTCTCCATCAGATTTTATGCTTTAGGACCACAACTCAAGTAGCCAAAAAAAAAAAAAGAGAGCGAGAGAGAGATTTTCTAATATCATGTCAGCTTAGAGTCAAAAAAGTAAACTTTGTTTTGTGTTTCTCACATTACAATAAAGTTATTAAGGTGGAATGGGTTTCTCCTCCAGAAAGGGGTACATTCCCAGCAGAGAACTGACCCCTGGCTCCAATAGATTGTTCCCATGAAGGGCCACTGTTGCCCACGGCACTCCATGGGACATTCTTATCTCAACCTTTCTCCCAAGATGGAGGTCTGAGCAATGCTGGGGGAGGAGGTGGAGGAACAAAGCAGGAATGATCACAATGCCCAGAAATGGTTCCAGCCTCCCTGTCTTACCACAGACCAGGCTGAGCCATCTGGCAGGGATTTCAGGGGCACTTGAGTGAGGTGGTGGGGGAAGGCTTGGGAGATCTGAGCAGGGCGCAGTCTCCTCTGGGATTGGGGGCTTGGCTGGGACTGCCGTAGGGATGTGGTGATTCCTCCCTGACACATTGCCCCAATACTTCTCCATGCCTCTTTCTCATAAAAAACAGTCACTAATGGTGGGGTTTCTGGGCACTGGGTCACCACCTCCAACCACTCAGAGGGGTCAGTGTTGAGTGGGAGGCAGGAGTCGGTCCAACAGTTTCCCTCCTACCTAATCACACCTCCAGCCCCATAACACATCCCTTTTGTTCACACTGGTCAGTGGCATTTTCCAGAATGTCCTCAAAGCCACCAAGATTCCACATGGATGACATGCTGGTTGCTCCATCCTGGGGTCTAATGCTTCCAGAATGCACCTGGAGTGACGGTCTCCAGAGCAGGCCTCAAACCCAGGCCTGCTTAGCCCTCCCCTGCCCCGACACTGTGCACACTGTCCCATCCCCACGCCAACAGGCCAGATGAGCCTGACTCCCAGGAAACAGACCCCTGCCACCCCTCCCCTAGACTTGGGGAGTGAAGAGAGAAAAGCTGTCAAGAGTCATGAATTCTCCTTAATATTTATCAGCAAACAGGATGCTCGACCCTAAGTGAATTTTAGTGCAGCCTCAGGCCAATCTTGGTCCTGGGAGTGGGCAGGGTTCCCAGAAGAACGAGTCTGGTTTCTGAGGCTGGAGAAGGGAGCCGGAAGCCCCTCAACTTGATCACGGTGAGAACACAGGGAGCCTTTGGAGAAGCTATTCAGCCACTGTGGTGGCTCCTGTTCTGATCCAGGGAGACCTGGGTTCAAGTCCTGACTCAGCCACTTCCCAGTTGTGTGAGTTTCAGAAAAAAAATCACTTCACCTCTTAGAATGCAATTTCTTCTTCTGTAACAATCTCTAGGTTAGGAGGGGGTGGGGCGGGTGAGGGTGGGGAGGGAGGAGGAGAATAAAAAACAAAAACAATCTCTAGGTTAATAGGGAGGAAGGGAGGATTAAATGAGATGATGCATGTCAGATGCCTTAAGACAGTGCCTGGGAGTAAGGAAGAGCTTGAGACAGGCCCTGGGAGATCATTCCTCCTGGATGTCACTCTGATGTGAGGGTTTACCCATCTTGTCCTCTCCAGCCCCAAGCCTCATTACTCTCACCTGCATTATATCATCCACCCCACCTGACCTCCCAGCTCCCAGCCTCCCATCCTCTGCAGAACTGCTGTGTTCATTTTCTGGAAGCCCCGTTCCCTGCATACTCCTTGAAGCTGATCAGGACCTTAGCCTGGCATTCCAGACCCTATGCTCTCCAGCAGGCCCTCTCTCTCTTCATCATCCCTCTCCCACACCATTCTTCCTCAGTTCTTGCTAGATTCTTCCTACCACGAGGCCTTGGCTCAGGCCGTTCTTTGGAATGTCCCGTCTCACCTGCTCTACCAGCCAGAACTCTACCCTTTCTCAAAGGCCTGGTGGATGGTCTGCCTCTTTCTGATGCTTTTTCTCTCCACTCCAAGTTCCTGTTGCAGTTGCCAACCTGGGCTTGTTTTCTCCGGTTGAAGGGCTGCAGGGATCCTCACCCTGAATACCCACCCAAGTCCCTGAAGAAGGAGGATGCGGTGGGGTTGGAGGAGAAAGGCGTCTTCCCTCACCACAGCCTTCGAGACCCTACCTGGTGCCTGGCCCCAGTCAGTGCTTACAACATGTTCCCAGAATGACTGGGGGAATCGTTTCCAAGGCCTCCTTGGCCTCTGGAGAGGTGGTGTTGGAGAAGACGGGATGGCTGAGCAAGGCAACAGCAGAGGGAAAGAGGTGGGGGCAGCAGCAGAAGGAGGAGCGAGGTGCCCCAAGTGCCGCAATTGGACCCAGCCTCACAGGGCTCTGTCTGGACACAGGGCTGTGTTTGGACACCATGACCGGGGCTAGGAGAGGAGAAGCACCAGGCTAGGGAAGAAGGGAGCTGGGTTTAAGTAAGGCCTCAAGTCATTTCCAGACGGCTGTCCTTTGGGGTGAAGGCGGGGGTTGGACATGGATGAAGGTGAAGGTGAAGGTGAAGGCAGTGGCATCAACATGAGAAAAGTTGTCCAGGGCAGTAGAGGTCTCCCCAAGTCAAAGTCTCGTTATCCAGAGCAGGGCGTCAAGGGTGGCAGTGGGATGTGGCCCTTAGGCCATGTTCTCCGGCCCTTCATCCTTCCCATTCCTGCTCTGGGACCGGTCCTGGCATCACGTCTTCCTTTGCCGTGACCACGTGATCACCAGGCGCTCTCTTAGGGGGCTGGGGGGAGCCAGTGGAGCCCCCAAGCCCCAGCGGCTTGCTAGATAACTTCCTGCTTGGTGATGGTCGGCTGGGGGATGGCAGAGAGGGGCTTGACAATTGTGGCGACGGCTCCCGGTAGGAGCTTATAGGGCTCAGACCCTGAGCCACCTGGCGGTGAGGGCTGTGGGGTCTCAGGGGTGGCTGGAAGGACAAACAGACAGATAGGGGCTGCTCAAAATTCCAGCCTTTGTGGGAGTAAATGAAGAGCCCTGGGAAAGTTCTCCCCTCCCACCCCACCCCGCCTTGACTTAAGTTCTTCCTCTATAAAATGAGAGAATTAATTAAACCAGATAATCCCTAAGGTCTTTTATGGCTCAACCTTCTGTGAGTCCCAGATCATAAAGCCTAAGTTTTATGAGGTCTGGAAGGTCCTACCACCCATCTCCTCCATCATTTATTTGATATGCAGACTTGGACTTCTCCCAAACCAAGGCCCAGACCTGGCTGTCCCCAACGGCAATGGGATGGGTGACAGGGATATTCTTTCCTGGGAGAAGGAGCAGCAGTTGATGAAACCCCGGGCCAACTGGCTCAAAAAATACGATTTCTTGGATATTTAGGAGATGAGTAATAGAAACTAATTGGCTCACTCTCATGGCAGGTTTGGAGAGCAAATTTGACCCAATTGGTCATCTTTGTTCAATGGAAAACTTTCCCTGAGAACAATGTCAGTAAAATATCATCTCATCTCAGTAGATCACTTCATCCCATTGATAATCTTATCCTTTGAAGAACTTTGCCCAATGACAAGTTTATACTTTGGAGGTTTCAGAGGATGGTCTAGCCCAGCAGACATCCTGACCCAATGGATAGTCTCATCTAATTGTCTAATGGATAGCCTTACCCAATTGAGCAGCCTTACTTCAATGACCACTTTTACCTAACGGACAATGTCAACTAATGGAATTCTCACCCAAGAACATCTTCACCCAATGGATTTCCTCATCCAGTGGATTGCCTCATCTCAACAATGGCTTCATTCAGTAAAGGCTGTCAGTCACCTTACTGAATAAACAGCCTCAACAAATGGACAATCTTGCCCTTTATTCCCTACCCTGGAACCCAGAAAACTGTTGCATCCTGGTTCTACCTTCTAGACTCCACCTTCTCCTGCCTCCTCTCTTAAGCCCCATCCTCACCCTTTGCAGGGTAAAACCCCAGAGTTTGCCCACCTGCCTGTCCCCTGGGTCGGGGCCACTCACACATCTGTCCGTTGCTGAGGTGAGTGGGCATTGTGTTGGCAACGATGACGTTGGTTCCCATGTGTTCCTGCATCAGGTGAGGGTGCAGGGGGTGGTGGGCATGGGGTGCATCGCTGGAGGACCCTGCAGGTAGAGAAGTTCGATCAGGATGGAGAGTCTGGGATGCAGACCTCAGGCCTTGGGACGCCATCTTCCTCAGGCGTGACCAATCAACCTGCCCATCCAATATTGGCAGTGCCTGTTGGGTACCTATTTCTGGGTTAGTAAACTAGGGTGTACCATTCCCATCTGTAGACTTCATGAGGGTGTTAAGAGGACCCCAAAAAACCAAGAGAACAAAAGTGAGTTGAAAGGAACAAGGTGCATATAAGGAAGCTCTGAGATCACGTAAATGTTCTAATGAGTAGTGTATTGGTCGCATAGTAACATAATGGATGTAATCAATGGCTCTCAAAGCTCCCTGGAGTGCAGGTCCTTCAACCATTTGGTCCCGCCTCACCTTTCAGCCTCATCCCCCACATCTCTGCTGCAGCCAACCGACCTACTTATAGCATCTATGTGTCCCCTGTGTTTTCCTATCTCTATGCTTCTGCTCACATTGTTGCTTCCATCAGAGATGTTTTTTCTACCCCAAACCCGTTCCATGTCCATAAGCCCAAATCCCAGCTCATATATTTCCTCTCTTTAGAAGCCTCTCCTGATTCTCCTTCCTTGGATTTCTCATAGTAATTTGTCTGTAACACAACTTTTAGGAACAACCACTTCTGTCTATGAGCATTACAATTTCGGATGTATTTTTCTCTTTCTTTGAGGGCCTAGCAGATTGTCTGGAACACAGTAACCACTTCCAACATATGTCAGAGAGTAAAAATACCACATGGGGTATGGTTTAATAATAGCCTATGGTGAGTAATATGACGATGATGGAATTTCAACCCTTGCAAGAGATCTCTACAGTCCATCTATTTCAGTGATAAATAACAATTGTTGATAATTAACAATTATCATGTGCCAGGTACTGTTGTATAGCACTTTCCATGTTTCACATAATTTAATCCTCACAGCAATCCTATAGGATGGATACTATTATTAGCCCACTCTACAGATGAGACAACTGCGCCCAGAGAGCTCTTACTTAATTATCTGGCAACAGACCACAGGCTCCTGATCCTGATCTCAATGACACCTGATTCATAATAACCCCATGTTCACAGGGTCAAAGTGAGAATGAAATGAGCTATCACATAACAGTGATTCCCAACTGGGGATGATTTTGGCCCATCAGGAGACATTTGACAATATCCGAAGACATTTTTGGTTGTCACCACTGGAGAAGTGCTACTGGCACCTTATGGGTACAGGACAGAGATGCAGCTGAACAATGCATAGGACAGCCCCTCAAAACAAAGAATCATCCAGTTCCAAGTATCAATAGTACCAATGTTGAGAAACCTCGCCCTTGCCTTGTCATCTCCAGTCACTGAAACACCTCCAAAATCTTGAATTCAACATCCCCACTTTGACTTCACTTCATGTCCTTCCACCTCCCGTAATCTAATACCACCACTGCAAAAATTCTTCAGCCCTACTGAGACTGTCAATTCACTGACACTCTCTTTTCACTATCACCCCATCGTTTTGTTGTTGTTGAGACAGAGCCTTGTTCTGTCGCCCACACTGGAGTGCAATGTCATGATCTCAGCTCACTTCAACCTCCGTCTCCCGGGTTCAAGTGATTGTCCTGCCTCAGTCTCCCGAGTAGCTGGGATTACAGGCGCATGCCACCATGTCTGGCTAATTTTTTTTTGTATTTTTAGTAGAGATGGTGTTTTGCTGTGTTGCCAGGTTGGTCTTGAACTCCTAGCCTCAAGTGATCCACCTGCCTCGGCCTCCCAAACTGCTAGGATTACAGGTATGAGCCACCGTGCCCGGCCTCTATCTTTATTTCTCTTTGAGTGCAGCCCAGACTCCATGACCTATCATTCTAATCACGCCCTTGCAGTCATCCTAACTCTTTCATACTCCCCTTCATAGTCAAACCATTTCAAAGGATTATCTACTCTATCTCCACCTTCCCACTCACTCTCTTTGGAGCACTCTCCAATCTGGTTTCCACTCTCCCAGCTCTCTGACATTGCTTTCAACACAATTGCCAAGAGCCTCCAGCTGTCAATCCAATGGACTCTTTCCTCTCTCTTCCCCTCCTCTCTTCACCTCTCCTTTCCTCCCTGCTTCTTTCTGTCTCTCTGTAGAGTTCAACACCATTAAACACTCTGTCCTTCAAACACGCTCTTCTCTTAGATTCTGGAATTGCCCTGGTTTTCTCCTACCCCTCTGGCCAGTCTTCTTTCCTTCCCTCCATGCTCCATCTTCCCCCTGATTCCACAGAGCTGCCTTTAATCTTGTGCTTGAGCAACAGACTCATACATTCAACTGCCTCCTTGATAACTTGGATTTGTAATAGTCATCTCATGATTAATGAAAGTCCACAATGAGGCTGGGCATGGTGACTCACACCTGGAATGGTGACAGAGAGAGATCTCATCTCAAAAAAAAAAAAAAAAAAAAAAAGGAAAAAAGAAAAGAGAGTCCACGATGGATCTCTGAGGTCACCCCTCACTACCACCCCCAGACCAAGTGTCTTGTTGTTTATTCTGTCCTCCTCATCTCAGTAAATTACTCCATCATCATGTCTGCTACTCAAAGCAAAAATGTGGACTTTGTCCTTGACTCTTCCTCTTTCTCTCACTCCCTACATCTGATCAATCGGCAAATCCTGTGGGTGTGGGCTCTTCCTCCAAATAGATGATCAGGTTTATCTCCACTGCTCCATTGCCATGGTCCAAGCCTCCATCATCCATCACATGATTGGAGACAGTGACATTCTCGGGTATCTCTGCAATTCACTCTCTACCCAACAGAGTGGTTTGTTTGAAGCATTAGTCTGGGATGGGCGTGGCGGCTCACACCTGTCATTCCAGCACTTTGGGAGACTGAGGTGGGTGATCACTTGAGGTCAGGAGTTTGAGACCATCTTGGCCAATAGGGTGAAACCCTGTCTTTACTAAAAATATTAAAAAATGAGCCAGGCGTGGTGGCAGGCACCTGTAATCCCAGCTACTCAGGAGGCTGTGGCAGGAGAATTGCTTGAACTTGGGAGGTGGAGGTTGCAGTCAGCCAAGATTGTGCCACTGCACTCCAGCCTGGATGATTGAGGGAGACTGTCTCAAAGGATAAAATAATTAGTCTGGTTTTCACTCTCCTTACAATAGTTGCAATGAGAACAAAATCCAAATTTCTGGAAAGGCTGACAAAGCCATGTTTATGATTTGGTTTCTGCCCAATCTCCATCTTCACCTCCTACACGTCCTCCATCTCACAACCTTGCCCTTCTTTCTCAAACACACAACTCTCTCCTATCCGGGGCCCTTGAAGTAGTCCCTTCTTCTTGGAATATTCCTCTCTTGTCTTTTAAGCCTTCCAATTCCTTTCAGCCATTAGGGTCTTAGCACAAGAGTCACCACTTCAGAGAGGTCTCCTGTGGCCTCCCCTATCTAAAGAGGATTCCTTTTCAGTTAAACTCTATCATATTACCTGTTTATTTCAAAATCATAAAATGTGAGCCTTTATACACATATGCACGCGCATACGGGCATATACACAGATATCCACGCATCCATACATACTCACACACACACAGCCTCCCCGAGGGCAAAGATCTTGTTCTTTGCTGAATTGCCAGCACTTAGAACAGTGACTGGCACATGCTAGGCTCTCGGTGCCTGAACAAAGAGACCATTGCCTTGTTCCCATTTTTCTGGTGAGGAAACTGAGGCACAGACAGGTTAAGCAACTTGCCCAAAGCCGCACAGCGGGGAAGCCAAGGAGCTGAGGGGTGAGCTCAGGTCTGTGTGAGGCCTGTCTCTTGGAGAGTCCCCGCTCCAACCCCGCCCCTCCTGGGCCTGGCACGGACCTCCCAGCAGCATCTCCTGCAACAGGTTGTCAATCTTGGCCATGCCAAAGAGCTTGATGAACTGGATCTGCTCGATCATCTGCCAGGTGATGCTCTGCAGAGTGGGCAGCAGCAGCAGCAGTTCTCCAAAACGGCCACGCGAATCATACTGGCGGTCGTTGATGTAGTCCTCCAAGCTCACCTGCACCTGGGAACGCAGCCGCTTGATCTTCCCTGGATCGCTCAGCCCCTTGGCATCTACAATGGAAGAGGGTGGGCAAGGGAGGGCATCAGGGTCCAGCTGGAGCATCTGGGGAGTCAAGACCCAGATGTCCCCTGACTTGTGTCACACAAGGAGTCTTCAGCAGTGTGGGCACAGGGATTCAGGGACCTCAACAACCAGGGTACGCCAGCATGAATTATGATTTCCTAGACACAGGCAGAAAAAGATTTCTGCCACATTTCCTAAGGCACTAAACCAGAAGAGTGGGGAATAGGAGATGGAGGGCGGGACTTGAGGAATGCATCCAATAAGCATCTAGCAACCGCCTCATCTTACACACGGGGAAACCCAGACACAGTGCAAAGATAGGACTTGTCCTGGGTCGCACAGCCAGCTGTTGGCAGAGCCACAATGGGAACTTGGGGTTTTGGGCCACAGTTGAGGTCCCCTCATCCAGATCTCAGCACTTGCTGCTTCTACTGTGTTAGAATAGGCTCCCCTTCCCTGGTTCCTGCTTCCTATCACCTTAGGGACTCAGGTTAAGTTTCACCTCCTCCAGGAAGTCGGCCTTCTACCCTCCTATGTCTGCATCTTCCTATGTCTGTCCCTCCTGTTTCCAAATCTCTGTGGCCCCTCCATCACTGCTGACCACACAGGATGTAATTGTGCCATCCAACTGTGAGTTCGGCAGGGGCAGGCATATGTCTTATTTGCCATTTTTATTTTATTTTATTTTATTTTATATTTTATTTTGAGACTGAGTCTCCCTCTGACCCCCAGCCTGGAGTGCAGTGGCGTGATCTCGGCTCACTGCAACCTCTGCCTCCTGGGTTCAAGCGATTCTCCTGCCTCAGCCTCCCGAGTAGCTGGGATTACAGGCACATACCACCACACCCAGCTAATTTTTGTATTTTAGTAGAGACGGGATTTCACCATGCTGGCCAGGCTCGTCTCAAACTTCTGACCTCAAGTAATCTGCCTGCCTCAGCCTCCCAAAGTGTTGGGATTACAGGCGTGAGCCACTGCACCCGGCCTTTGCCATTTCAAACCCACCACCTAGCACCATGCATAGTCAATATTTATTGAATAGGGCCAGGTGTGGTGGCTCATGCCTGTAAGCCCAGCACTGTCGGAGGCTGAGGCAGGGGGATTACTTGAGGTCAGGAGTTTGAGACCAGCCTGGCCAATATGGTGAAACCCCATCTCTACTAATAATACAAAAATTCACCTGGCGTGGTGACATATGCCTGTAATCCCAGCTACTCAGGGGGTGAGGCAGGATAATCGCTTGAAACTGGGAGGCGGAGGTCACAGTGAGCCGAGATGGTGCCACTGCACTCCAGCCTGGGTGACAGACTATATATATATTTTAAATATATATATTTATATATAAATATATATTTATATATAACTATATGTGTATTTTTTGTTAGATGGCTGGATGAATGAATGAAAAAAAAATCAGTGAATAAATTCTAGATCCTTAGCCTAGAAGGGAACTTAAGTGGTCATACAATATTTAATCTCAACCTTCATGGAGGTAATGCATTTATTTCCTCTTTCATGGACAAAGGAAGTGGCAGAAGAACATTCACCCACATTTCTACTGGGCTGTCTCCACTGAATCATGCTTGTTCATTAGTTCATTCAGTCCACACATGTTTATTGAGCACCTCCTGCATGCCAGGTCTTGAACTAGGTCCCCCGCCTCTTCAAATTGCTGGAGGCTGCTGCCTCTGACTCAGCATCAGTGATACTGCCCATTTTGCAGAACAATTCTGCCAGTCCAGCCTCATGCTGAGCGCTACAGAGGATACAGGCTGGGCCAGGCTGTGGAGGGAACTAGAACTAGAAATCTCACCCTCTGGGAAGGGATAGCAGGTGGTAGGTAAGAATGTGGGCTTGAGAGAGAGAGAAATTGGGATTGACAGGTGGTCTGAAGTTCAAATCCAAGCTCTGCCATTTTCTGGCTGTGTGATCTTGGGCAAGTTAATCATGCCTCAGTTTCCTTATCTGTAAAATGGAGATAATAATAATTCCTACTTCACAGGTACCATGTTGGTAAGTAAGACAATCCACACAAAGTGTTTAAAAACAGCTCTTTAGGGAGCATTCAATACATGGGGCTTACCTTCCACTTCATCACCGTATATATATATATATATATATATATATATAAATATATATATATTTATTTATTTGTATATATATACACACACACACACATATATATATTTTTTTGAGACGAAGTTTTGCTCTTGTTGCCCAGGCTGGAGTGCAATGGCATGATCTTGGCTCACTGCAACCCCCGCCTCCTGGGTTCAAGCGATTCTCCTGCCTCAGCCTCCCAAGTAGCTGGGATTACAGGCATGGACCATCACACACAGCTAATTTTTGTAATTTTAGAAGAGATGGGGTTTCACCATGTTGGCCAGGCTGATCTTGAACTCCTGATGTCAAGTAATCTGCCTGCCTCGGTCTCCCAAAGTGCTGGGATTACAGGCGTGAGCCACCGCACCCAGCCTTTTCTTTACTATTATTACTAGAGGTAATCTATCTGCAGTGTGAAGGACAGTGCCTGGCACACAGTAGGTCCCCTCTAACATGTAAGCAGGGAAGGCAAGGAAGCCTCCGGAGTTCAGGCACTTTTGACGCTGGGAAACAAAAGAAAGTTTTGTACGAAGACTGATGACAAATGCATTCTGTATAAATGCAGGTGCAAAAGTCAGTGGACAGAATGGGGAGAGGACAGCCAAGAGCCACAGGACAGGGTAGGAATGCTTTTTCTTCATCCTGCAATGTGAAGGGTTGGGAGATACCATCTACAGTTGATAGAACAAGAAAGGAAAGATAAAAGCACATAACTTGCAACAGAGAACACAAAAATAGCAATAAAAATGTTTTGGGAAAAATGGAGAAGAAAAGATGGGAATGGTGATGGAGAAAAGCAAAATCCTCCGCCATCCTAGGAGGAATATTATGATCCAAAATGGATGCATCATCAAATATAAGGCTTAGTCTTTCATTTAGAATTGTTGAGGAAACTGCCAGAAGAAACAATTAAAAGAATCAGACATGCTTCTCTTGGGGAGTAGACTTAGAGCTGGAAAAGTAGGATGGGGAGAAGTATTTGCATTTTAAGTATTTTAAATAAATCTAATTTATTTATTTATTTATTTATTTATTTATTATTTTTTTTTAGATGAGGTCTTGCTTTGTCATCCAGACTGGAGTGTGCAATCACAGCTCACAGCAGCCTCGACCTCCTGGGCTCATGAGATCCTCCCACCTTGGCCTCCCGAGTAGCTGGGACTGCAGGTGCTCACCACTATCCCTGGCTAATTTTTTTTAGTTTCTATAGAGATGAGGTCTTGTTATGTTGGCCAGGCTGGCCTTGAACTCCTGGCCTGAAGTGATCCTCCTGCCTCTGCCTCCCAAAGTGCTGGGATGACAGATGTGAGCCACCACATCCGGTTCTAGATATTATTTTGATAAAATTTTTTGAGGAAAAGAAGCAAATATGAAAGAAAACAGGAAGATGGGAAGTAAGGAGAAAGAAGGATGGAGCGAAGAAGTAAAAGAAGGGAAAGCCCAGGCCTTTGGAGTCAGGGTGCCCTGTTGAGTCATATCCTCCCTTTGTTTTTATTTTTTTGAGATGGAGTCTCACTCTGTCACCCAGGCTGGAATGCAGTGGCACGATCTTGGCTCACTGCAACCTCCGCCTTCCAGGTTCAAGTGATTCTCCTGCCTCAGCCTCTCGAGTAGCTGGGATTACAGGCATGCACCACCATGCCTGGCTAATTTTTGTATTTTTAGTAGAGATGGGGTTTCGCCATGTTAGCCAAGCTCGTCTTGAACCCCTCACCTCAGGTGATCCGCCCGCCTCAGCCTCCCAAAGTGCTGGGATTACAGGTGTGAGCCACCGCACCCAGCCATATCCTCCCTTCAAATCTTGACTTGCCTCATCTGTTAAATGAAAACGGCCTCTCCTGGCTGTCGTTAACATGAGATGAGGTTGTGAACTCAGTGTACATAACCCAATAGGAGAAGTCTGGCAGAGCGTTCTGGAGAGAGAGTCAGGGATGGCTTAGGAGGTGTGCACTGTACCTGGGTCAAAGAAGATGATGGCTTTGAGGTAGGCATACTCATTGTCATCGATCTGCAGCTCCTGGAAGGGCAGCACCAGCTCGTCAAGGATGCGTATGGACACCCGGCTCATCTCCGCCAGCTCCGGGCAGTGCCGAGGGACAATGTAGTCATTGCCTGGAAGGGTTGGGAGGGAGGGAGGATGGGAAGTCACCTTGGGTTGACCCCTCTCCTCTAGTTTTGGCTTTTAAGTTGGCAAGATAGCTGGTGCCTGTGGGAGGAGGACCTGCAGGGATGGTCACTCCCATTTCACAAGTAAGGAAGCTGAGGCCCAGATTCAGAAGATGAGTTGCCTCGAGTCATCTGGCTGAGCTTGGAACTTGGCTTTCTAGGACCCCTTTCACATGACCCAAGCTCCATTTACCAACATGACTCACAAGATTGATGACATTCAAAGGCCACCTGGTAGGCACCAAAGCATCAAGGTTAAAGGACCAGATTCTGGAACTGCACTGCCCTGCTTAAATGGCTCTGCCCCTGATAGCCGTTTATAGTTAGATAAGTTACTTAATCTCTCTGTGCCTCAGTTTTCTCATCTATAAGATGAGGATAAATAATTGAGCTTCCCTCATAGCATTGTTGTATTAAAATAGGTAGTGTTTGCAAAGCAGTGAGCACAGTCCCTGGCACATAGTGTGTGCTGTACAAGCGTTTAAAATAATAAATATGCCATGAAGGCACAGGTGACACGGGCTGGGGCTTTGTGCCGTTCTTAACCACCTCTTGCTCCTACTCCTGAAAGAACATCAGAATGCACAGGTAGGCCGGGTGTGGTGGCTCACACCTGTAATCCCAGCACTTTGGGAGACTGAGGCAGGTGGATCATTTGAGGCCAGGAGTTTGAGACCAGCCCGGTCAACATGGTGAAACCCTGTCTCTACTAAAAATACAAAAATTAGCTGGGTGTGGTGGTCACGCCTGTGGTCCCAGCTACTCTGGAGGGTGAGGCAGGAGAATTGCTTGAACCTGGCGGGCGGAGGCTGAAGTGGGCCGAGATCGCACCATTGCACTCCAGCCTGAGCGACAGAGCAAGACTCTGTCAAAAGAAAAAAGGATGCACAGGTAATTCCAGGGATAACCCTGATTGTGCTCTGACTTTAATGCTGGGAATCTGATGCCTTGCATCCACATTTCCTTGCATCTGAGTGGGGTACCCAGTTGAGAACTGAGTCCTGGAGCCCTCCAATGAAAGCCTGAGGACAGGGCCACTCCTGACTAGTCCCCCTCGCCCTTGCATGGCACCATGTGAATCTCCTTGCCTGGGTGAGTGCCATGCTAGGCATGCCATCCCTGGAGCCCTGGCCAGGGCAGGCAGCCACCTCACCTAGGAGCAGCACGTCCTTGAACACCATGGATCGCTTGGTGGCTCCGAGCAGCAGGTGCTCGCCAGCATGGGCTCTGAGCAGGGCCACCTGAAAGAGAGAAGGAACAGTGTTTGCCATCTGTACCCTTGGGAAGGCTGCCCGTAGCCAACTCAGTGACGCTGGGCAAGTCAGCTTAATGCTCCCCTCTGCCTCTACCTGCCTGAACCGTGAAATGGGCATCGTAAAACTACTACTCATAAAACTAGAAACCTGGAAGGGGAAAGAACATGCGCTCAGAGCTGAGAGACCTCGCGCCGACTCTGTCCTTGAACTGCTGTGTCCTTGGGCAAGAAGCTGCTTCGTCCTGGGCCTCTTCTGTTGCCTGATGAAACTGTAAGCAACATTCTGTGTGCTTTTTTTTTTCTTTTTTGAGATTCTCAAAAAGGTCTATGATCCCAAAAAGTTCCAAAACTGTGGGTCCCAAATTCCCACCCATGGACCAGCTATGGAGAATTATGAAGGGTGCTTTGTAAAAATACAGATTCTATTTTTTCTTTTTTTTTTAGACAGAGTCTCACTCTGTCGCCCAGGCTGGAGTGCAGTGGCATGATCTCGGCTCACTGCAGCTTCCGCCTCCCAGGTTCAAGTGATTCTCGTGCCTCAGCCTCCAGAGTAGCTGAGACTACAGGCATGCACCACCATGCCTGGATAATTTTATTTTTAGTAGAGATGGGGTTTCACCATATTGGCCAGGCTGATCTCGAACTCCTGACCTCAGGTGATCAGCCCAACTTGGCCTCCCAAAGTGCTGGGATTACAGGCGTGAACCACTGCGCCCAGCCTGAAAATACAGATTCTTAGGCCCTGAGATTCTGATCCTGATTCTGTAAGTTTAGGGTGGGCCATGGATCTGTGTTTAAAAAGCCCCACAGTTGACTCTGAAGTGCAATTCTGTTTGGGAAATCATTGGTCTGGCAGATCCCTCCAGGGATCGACATTGCAGGACTCCAGGATTCTGAGAGGGCATTACGAGAACTTGGATGTGGATGTTAGGTCTCAGGGCTGGTCCTTCTCAAAGCAAAGGTATGAGCACTGGCCCCTGGCAGAGAATCAGCTTGATGAAACCCTTCTCTGCAGGGGGTACAAGGCAAGACTTCTAAGACTGGAATCATAGGTAGTGGCCCAGCAAGCTCACAGAAGGACACAGCCAGCCCACTGAGAGCCATCTGCTTTAGTGCTTGCCTGAGGACCAAAGGATGGCCTGCACAAAACAGCACCATGCTGGTAGCCTCAAGGATCTCATCTTCAACGTTGGGTTAGGGAGTTTGGAGGTTCTCTAGCAAGCCAAACTAGAAGGTTAAAATGCCTTTGTTTGTTCATTAATTTGATTGTTCATTCTTTCAGTTATCAAATCCTAAATGCCTACTAAATGCCAGACACTTTTTAAGACAATGGAGGCACAATGTTTAAAAACGAGAGACAAGGTCTCTAATCTCATTGAACTAACATTTATAGGAGAGAGGATGGAACAGATAGTAGAGAACAAATAAGTACACAGGACACAGGGTGATCACAGCATAAAGGAAAGAAGGAAGGAGAAAAGTTGGGAGGAAGGGAAGAAGGGAGGGAGGGGAGTGGAAAGGATGGTGAGAGCAATGGGGCAAGAATGGCTACATTAGATGGGGAGGTCAGAGAAGGCCTCTAAGGAGGTGAAATTGTTGTTAGAGGAAAAAAGACATTAGCCTGAAGATGTTTGGCACAAAATAAGCCTTCAATAAATATTTGAATGAAGGAAGGAAGGAAAGGGGAAATGAATGAATGAATGAATGAGCAAACATCTTGACTTCCTCTCTAGTTCTAGCTGCTCCTGGGCAGCCACTTGTCCTTGCCCCTTCTATTCCCCATGGATAGAACCTTGTGAGGAAAACAGAAAAAGAGGAAACTGCCTGGGAGGGGAAATCCACTTTCCATGACCAGTATGGAGGGAGGCCGAGGATGCTGATTGCCGAGCGCCTCCTGCGTGCCAGGCACTGTGCAAGTCTTTCATCAGTCACCCCAGTGGCCTTCACACCGCGAAGCAGAAGACCTGGATTTGAATCCCATTTCTGTGACTAACTTGCTCTGTGACTTCAGGTAAACTGCTGTCTCTCTCTACGCCCCAATCTCTTTCTCCAATTGTATCCAGGCCCAAGAAGCACACCAACTGGGAATCTAGTTTCTGGGGCAATGTCAACAAAATTGGGGAGCCCTTTGGAGGACAATGGCCCCGACTTTCCCAGGGATGCCCCACCTGCATTGGGCAAGCTGGGCTCCTCATACACCAGGAATGGGGAGCTGGGAACACTTCTGATCCCAGGTTCAACCCCCCGATATGGCAGCTGTTCTGGGGGGTGGGCCGGGAGGTCGGGGTGGTGTGTTAATGATTGTCCTGTGTTATTGGCCACCCATCATTGCTCTCTGAGAATGCTCTGAGCCCCAGCCAGGGAGGTTTGGGTGGGAAATCGAGGTTAACAATTGCTCAGGTTGGGGGTATCTTGTTGCCCTGCTAAGCCCCTGGGAAGGAACAGGAGGGATTAAACATTAATGTAGAGACTCCAGCAGAGGGGACTGGGGCCAGAGCACAAGGAACAGGGGAGAGGGTAGGGGCGGATTGTCCAAGATCCTTGCCCTGTCGACTCTGCTAACAGAGGGAGGAACCATGGAAGAGGGCCCTGGGTCCAGCCCCTGTATGAGGCTGGGGACCAGCCAAGCCAGTGTTTCACAGTGTCCCAATGTGCAGTATTAATAGGTGTTCCAGGAGACTCTTGGGGCCAAAGGAGTTTGAGAAGCCTTGGCCTCTGCGAAGTCAAACAACTGCCTGGACGAGACTTCTCAGAAGCTTTCACAGACTCACATGCATTGTCAGTGTCTTATGCAAAGGTGCGAAACAGGTAAGCGAATGCACCAGAGTCTGTCTCCGAAGCTGAGGAGGTGGCCCAGCCCAGCTCCTCTTCCCCAGACGGGGAACATCTCTTTGGAGGCCCAGGGGTGCTCTGGGCAGGAGCTTCATAGGTGGCATCTCAGAAATTCATCTGTCCTCAGACACACGCCACCTTCCTTCAACCCTTTCTTCCCGCTAGGGACATTTTAGTATTCCAAAAAAAATGTATGGTGGGAAATATGATGCTGAGTTCAATTGTTTTGGTGGGAAATACGATGCTGAGTTCAATTGTTTTGGTGGGAAACAAGGAAGAGACTAATGTTTAGGGAGACCAGCTCTGGTCTGGCCACTATGCAGCTTGCCCCATCACCTGATTTTTGCACTTTTCAGACACCAATGTCCTCAATCCTCCCAACCACACTCTAAAGTGGATATTATCATTTCCACTCTACAGATAAGAGAACACTGAGGCTCAGAGAGAGGAACTCATTTGCCCAGGATTAGGCAGACAACCAGTCATAGAGCCATAGCTTAAGCCAAAATCTCCTGATCCCTGTCCTAGGGTCCCGGTCAACATCCCCCTGGGAGAGCCGCAGGTACAATGGTTAGGAGCTTGGACTTTGGAGCTTCTCTGCCAGGTTCTAATCCCAGCTATGCTGGATAACAGCTATGTGACCTCGAGCAGGTTACTTAACCTCTCTGTGCCCCAATTTCCTCACCTATGAGACGGCAGTAATAATAGTACATTAGTACCTACCTCATAGAGTTGTTGGAGGAGCTGAGTTAATATTTGTAAGGTGATTTAAAGTTTCAGACACGTGTGTGCACTACATATTTTCTTAAATAAAATAAAATCAAGCCAGTCCACGGCTATATCCCAGGTGGGCCAGTAGGCCCCTGGCTGCCCTGCCCACTGCCCACTACTGCCCACCATCCACACCCATCCTCACCTGGTCGTCCAGGGGTAGCTCGCAGAAAGCCGGGATGTACTTGGCCCACTCAACGAGAACCAGCAGCTGCTCCTTCATGGACTCACACACGTCTGCGATGCTGGCGATCTTCTTCGCCCGAATGTCGCCGTTGATCCCGGAGACGGGGGAGGTGATCTTTGAGAGATACCGGGAAGAAAATGCTGGAGATGTCCGGGACCTCCTGCACTCTCTGTCCCTTGCACAGAGCCCCCTCCCTGGAATCAGTTGTGGGGGGGGAGGCTGGATAGTGGGTGCCCTCCAGCTCTGAAGGAAGCTCAGGGGAAAAATGGAGGGAGGGAGGAGGCAGGGTTGAGGGAGAAGGGCTCCCTCTGGGCCTTCACCTGTTACCTGCCCCCTGCCTCCTCCTCTATCAGCTTTAGAGCCCCAAGGAGTCTGTCAGCCTTAGAGGAGAAGCAGGGAAAAAAGTCATCATCCTTTTCTGACAGTGAGGGAACCATGGCTCAGAGAGGTGCTGTGACTTGCCCAAGGTCACTCAGCAAGGGATGGGCTGGGCCCCACTTTGCCACCTCTGTCCACAGAGCCACTGCTCTGTTCTCTTGGGGCTGAGCTGATTGCAGGCCGTCAGTGAAGGCGAAGACTCTGCTTGGCCTGTGGGATGCAGGCAGTAGGATGAATTAGAAAGTGCCCCAGGGCGCCAGGTTCGATTTCTGCCCTTGCTGCTAACTGGGCCATGTGACACTGGACTCAGTGTCCCTTCTGTAGATATCTGAGGCCCCTCCTGTCAGCTGCTCCAGGGCCTGGCTGGGGAGAGTGGAGGTGAAGGAGGTGAGCTCCTCTGTAGTGTGGGGGATCCCTGGGTGGGTGGCAGGATCACCCCGGTACCTGTCGGGACAGGACCTCCGCCTGCAGGAGCGCATTGATGGAGGGCAGGCTGCTGTCCTCATAGCTTGACCTTCGAGTGCTGATCCGGTCCCGCTCATTTTGGACGGCTGTGAGGAGGCACAGAGAGGTGAGGAGGGAGAGCAGGGATGGAGTGAGGGGGTGGGGGTGTCCGTGACTGATGAGGAGTGGGAGCAGGAGGTGGGGGGTGTCCAGAGAACAGGCCCTCATCAGCATGTGGAATGAGGGGAGATGGCCTCTAACTCAGCTGGTGGAAAAACTTTCCACATATCAGAACTGCCCCCAACACAATGGAGAGGCTATAAGAGTGATCCACCCATCACCAGGGGCGTGCAAGACAGTGAAGACTCGGCTATGGGCTTAAAATGGGTCTTGAGCATTGAGGAGGGGATCTGACTAGATTAAAGATGTTCAAGCTCTGGTCTACAAAAGGGTCCCTTTCTTTCCAAATGAAAGTGAGTAAAGCAAGCAAAACAAATTACTCTGGTTGACATGGAGATGGCCTGGGGATTCCTGAACAAGGGGATCTGGGGTCTCCAACTGACTTGATGGTTTTGTCCACCAGCAGGAGCTGCAAGTACTCCAGACTAACCTCAGCGTAAGCAAGGCCAGGCGCTGTCTCCCACCCTCCCACTGCTGCTCTGTTCCAGGCACTGAGGGATCTGGAGCCTCCACCCACCGGGACCCCAGGCTCCACTGCCCGCTCCCATCTAGGTCAGTCCTGGCCTGAGATAGAAGATGATCCTTCCACCGTCCTGACAGTGGATGGGATAGCCCTTGGAGTCCAAGAGGCCTCACTGTGGAATGAGGCTTGGCTGGTTTGGAAAGGAGGGAGGATGAAGCTGCACCAGACCCGGCTTCCTGTCTGGAACCTGCCACTCTGTGTGCCGGTGGCAATCGCAGCCTCTCTCTGGGGCTCAGTTTCCGTACCCATGGGCATTTCCCTGCCAGCCGGCTCCCTGCACTCTTTCTCGTCTCAGGGACTGGCATCAAGCCTGGGCACCTTTCTTGGCTTCCCCTCACACCCCAGTGCTGTCGTGATCCTGACAAATAGACCCGCTGCTCCCTCCCTGCTCCCAGGCCCGCTGTCTTTCCTGGATTAGATCAGCCTCCTCCTGGGCTCTGCTTCTGCCTTACGCCTGCAGTCTGTGTTCCTCTCAGAGACAGAGGGATCCGTTCAAGTCATGTCCCCTGCTGCTCAAAACCAGTGCCTTCCAACCTCACAAGTCCCCAAGGCCCTTCCTCTCCTCTCGGATCACACCTTTTACCGGCTTCCCGCTACCCACTCTGTCCACAAAAACCCGCCTCCCCACCTGGACGCATCTGCACACTTGCAGGCTGCTATGGTCACTGCCTGGGGTTCCCTTTCCCGCACAGCGCAGCAGCGTCTTCATTTCACTCCTGCCTCTGCACAAATGTCGCCTTTCAGACACCCTCTCCAGCCACCCTGTCTAACACAGCATGACCCCCACCCTGGCCCTGCCCCACATGCTTTATTTTTCTTCAAGGCACTTATTGTAGAATTATTAGTTACTTCCTTTACTATCTGTCTCTCTCTGAGAAGGAAAGCTTCAGAAGGCCAAAACTCCATCCCTCTAGTTCACGGCTGTAGTCCCAGCCACCAGAACAGAGCCTGGTTCACAGTAGGTACTCAATAAATATTTGTGCAGTGAGAGAAAGAAGGCATTGGAGGAGACAAGCTCTAATTCTTTTTCTTTTTTTTCGAGATGGGGTCTCATTTTGTTGCCCAGGCTGGACTACAGTGGTGCAATCATAGCTCACTGCAGCCTCAACCTCCTGGGCTCAAGCGATCCTCCTGCCTCAGCCTCCCGAATAGCTGGGATTATAGGCATGTGCCACCACGCCTGGCTAATTTTTTTTTTTTTTTTGAGAGACAGGGTCTCATTAGGTTGCCCAGGCTGGTCTCAAAAACCTGGCTTTAAGTGATCCACTCAGCCTCACAAAATGCTGGGATTACAGGTGCGAGGCACCACACCTGGTCATAAACTCTAATTCTTATAAGAACCCTATTTCTCCAGGGAACATTGACACCCCAGCTATTCTACTTTCTCTTGAGGTTGACACATTGTTAAAATCAGAGAATAAAAGTCAAATCCTTTGCACTGAGCCGGGGAGTCAGTGGATAGAACAGAAGTCCAGAGGCAAGCAACCTCCTCTCAGACCCACCACGTGGACGGGGCCAGCTCAGAGCATGGCTTCCCTGCCCGGGCCATCCGCCCCACCCGCCCACACCCCTCCCACGGCAGCCTCCTGCCAGCACCCGCACCCACCCACCAGGGCGCCGAGTGGTCGGCGGGCGGAATGAAAGGGCTGCTGTCAGCAGCTGCGGATAGGGCTCCTCAAGGTTAGGCGGGCGTTATCAGTGCCCGGCGCGAGCTCAGTCACGGAATGATGTTTTCCAAATGTTTGCTCAGTATTAGCAGGGTCGGGGACCTAATGTAACTTCTATTGAATATTAACCGACCTGGGCAGAGGCGGAGAGGTGATGAGCCTGTCTTCCCAGAGAACTCCTGGGTAGGGGGCTGTGGGGAGCAGGGCAGGGGCTTCCGAGGAAGGTCCCATCAGATGGCCCCTGGCCCATCACCTACGCTCACCTCCTGCAACTCTGGGTCCGCTTTCTGGCCTGGGTTTTTGATGCCAGGAGCCGGATATTTGTCCTGGGCCTGACAGCTTAGGCCCAGGCAGGTGTCTGTCTCCCTGGCTTTGGGTTACAGGAAAGAATTCGTGGCCTGCTGTTGGCCCATTGACCCCCAGGGTTCTCCCTGGATTCCTTGTCCTTCCAGGGAGCCGCTTCCAGCCACTGTGGACTATCCTGTGGCAGAGACTTATAGGCCCACGAGACCTGAAGCCCCTCTCTGTGGTCGAGAGAAAGTTTCAGCCATGTAGATCAAGAAATGTGCCTCCCAAACTGATCACTGCAAGTTTCACTCCAGGGATCTTGGTGTCTGCTCAGCTCTGGGGAGCCTGAGTTCTAGACCCGACTCCACCCCTGACCCATCACATCACCTCTCTAGCCTCAGTGTCCTCTTCTGTAAAGTGGGGAGCAGGTAGATTTGATGACCTCTTATAGACTCAGCTGGTCTTGAAATCCTACCTTTCCAGCTCACACTTTCTGGTTCTCAGGGACTATTCTAGGGTTTCAGTCCTCAATTTCTCCTAAGATCATCAAGAAAAAGAAATAAAAACTTGTCCCAACTCTCCTGGCCACTGAGACTTCCATCGAGACTTTCTTTTGGCTTTGGGAGCTTCCCAGCAGGCTGAGGAGGGGTGGTGGGGCCTAGAAGACAGGCACAGCTAGGAATACCCTCATTTCCTATGGCTTGACCACAGTGGCAACTGAACACTTTGTCACTCTGGCCCGTTCTCAAAACAACCAAGTGACTGCATGTGTCATGATCTTCCAGGTAACCCAGGCATGTAAACAAACACTAGCATCGACTAACCCACGCTCACTTGCCATCAGCCAGCTCTCCTATCCTCCAGGCAGCATGTCCGTTTCCCTGGGCCAGGAAGCAAGCAGCTATTTTCAAGGCTGAGCTAAGGCTGAATGGTCTGGGGCTCTCATCCCCCTTCCAGGAACCTAGTAAGGGGTTTGCTGGCTTTGCAGCAGCTCAAGAGAGGGCCAGGGGCTGGGCGCGGTGGCTCATGCCTGTAATCCCAGCACTTTGGGAGGCCGAGGCGGATCACCTGAGGTCAGGGCTTCGAGACCAGCCTGGCCAATATGGTGAAACCCCGTCTCTACTAAAAATACAAAATTAGCCAGGTGTGGTGGCACACGCCTGTAATCCCAGCTACTTGGGAGGCTGAGGCAGAAGAATCACTTGAACCCAGGAGGTGGAGGTTGCAGTGAGCCGAGATTGTGCCATTGCACTCCAGCCTGGGCAACAAGAGCGAAATTCCATCTAAAAAAAAAAAAAAAAGAGCGGACCAGGGAACAAACACACCCATCCTAGTGGCAGTGTGACTTGTGCAGTTAGGTCAGGGAGTGAGGAGCGAGACTCATAGGGCTGAATGGTTCATTATCCAATGTCCTCATTTTATAGATGGGAAAACTAGAGCCCAGAAGGGACAGAAATGTCCCTCAATTACACAAGTGAAAATGATTCTGGATGTCTAATAAAAGACATTTATAACAACTGACCACACGAAGGACCAGGCCACACGCAGTGAAGGGGGTAGCCATCCACTCAGGAGGGCTGCCAACCCCTCTCCCATCTGCCTGTCACAGACCTGAACTTTCACTGTGAGAGAGCCGTTCTCTCAAACACACTGCCCTCTGGATGACACCTATGAGCAATTGTAGTGCCTAAAATCTTAGGCTTTTGGGATAATGGAATCACTGACTAATACAATCACAGAAATGTTGGAACCTTAGACTATAGTTCTCAATCTTTTTCTTGCCTCCAACTGTTCACACATGCATCAGGTTCCCATTCATAATCTTTCTCAGTCCACAAAATGGAAGTTGAAGTGGATGAGACAGGCTCAACCCCATTGAAAACTGGGTTTGGGAGAGGAGGGAGTATTTGCAGCTTAAAAAGCCCCTCTTGCCCTTGGAGAACCACTGATGTCTAGATGTTAGAACTGCAGCGTTCAGAGCAGGCCTTGGGGACCACCCACTCCTGCATCGGGATCAGCAAGCCCAGATTTTCCAAGACAGCTCATGAGCTCAGACTAAGGTCCCGTAAGGATGAGACATAGAAGATATTTTCAAGGGAGGGGGCAGAGAAAACAGGGGGCCAGGAGCAGATACAGGGGAAAGAGCGTCTACCAAAGCCTCCCCTCCCCTCCTTCTCAGTGGGCCCTGGAGCAAGCTGGGTCCTGGAGCAAGCTGGGTCCTACGTTCCTGCTTCTGGGGTGTGCTGGGGTGATGGAGGTGAGGGGTGTTTGTACCGAACTAGCAGGACTAGACCAAGGTTTGGCTGGTACGGCACAACTGTGGGCTAGAAGGGAAGGTCTGGGACTAGTCGCAGAGCTGGGAAATGTTGAGTTTAGAGGAGCAGGAAATGAAGAGATTCGAAAATGAACTCAAGTTACTTTTTTATTTTTTGAGAGAGAGTCTCGCTGTCTTGCCCAGTCTGGAGCGCAGTGGCATGATCTCGGCTCACTGCAACCGCCTCCTCCTGGGTTCAAGCAATTCTCCTGCCTTAGCCTCCCGAGTAGCTGGGACTACAGGCATGCACCACCACACCCAGCTAATTTTTTTGTATTTTTAGTAGAGACGGGGTTTTACCATGTTGGTCAGGATGGTCTCGAACTCTTGACCTCAAATGATTTGCCCGCCTCGGCCTCCCAAAGTGCTGGGATTACAGGCATGATTCACTGTGCCTGGCCTCAAGTTACTTTAAAGCAGTTAAAAGATTTTTGCTTCCCTTGCTTGGGCTGAAAACAATTTTAAATGTCCCTGGTATCTGGAGAGCATAAAATAATAGACAGTGCTGAAGTGTGGTCCAAATAGCAGAAGCTCTGGGACTTCAGATCTTCCAAGGATCAGTTGTGGGGCCCTAGGCAAGTTGCTTAACCATTGTGGGCCTCAGCTCCTTCATCCATAAAAAGGGAGGAATTGTAATAGGTTCAATGGGCTGGGCTCATTTCATTTTCACGACATTTTCCCATATAGGGTTGTCATGAAAATGAAATGAACCCAACCCATTGAAGTGTGGAAAAAGCACAGCCCAGTGACTGATACCTGCTGGTAGCAGGAAGCCTGGCAAGACCTTAATAAATGTTGTGCTCTGGTCTTCTCCTCCTTTGTCCAGGATGGGCCTGGGGTCTTGTTCCCACTTGCTAGAATGTGAAGACTTTGGAGATCACCTGATACCCACGAATGAATACTAAGGGAACTGGGGCGTTTGTCCCTGGGACCGGAAGCTCAGGCATCGGGCTCCCCTGGCTGTCCCCTTTGTAAAGCTGGGGTAGTGAGTACTCAGATGTTTGTAATATCATTCTCTATGCTTGTCCTAATGTTCGAAATATTATATTAAGCACACACACACATACACACACAACGTGGCTGCTTTGTGGTGGCGCAGACAGGCAGGCAGGGGTGGTGGTTGCTGGGAGCCTGAGGAGCCAAGAGTGGGAGCTTATCTCTCTGAATCTTTCTCAAGACCAAGCCCAGCCGCTCCCTATGGTCAGATTTCCAGGCCCTCCCTCTTCTCAGCCATTAGCCAGTCACTCTGGGGCCTGCCACTGAGTCATAAAGTGTGGCTACAGTTGTAAATGACTGTCGGGGAGCTGTGGGTGCAGGTGGGGCAGTGGTGGTGGGGTGGGGAGGGCCGAGGCTCACCTTCCTTCTTCATGCCAGCCCGGAAGCATTTCTTGAGCCTGCAGTAGCGGCACTGGTTCCTCTTGTCTTTGTCCACCACGCACTGCCGGCTAAATCTGGGGAGGGCTTTGGATGGTTGGATGGAGAAGACACAACTTCCTCCTCTTAGGACAGAACTAGGGCCCTGGCTATCCAGTTGACCCCCCAACCTCAGTGCTCTCATCTCTTCATCCCAGGAGTTCTCTCTTGAACCCACCAGGAGCTGGAGAGGTGCTATGAACTCTCTAAGAGCCCAGTCCTGTCCTGCTAAACATGGGGAAGCTGAGGCTCAGAGAGGCAACATGTGGTCCTGGGTCGCTCTGCTGGTTGGTGTTAGAGCTGAGTTGGGAACCTCGACCTCTCGAGTACCAGAGCCCTGCTATTTCCACATTCTATAAAAGCTCAGAACCCACAGCAGGCTCCTGGTTATGGCTCAGAGTTAATACTTGGTTCACATAAGCCTCTCTCTGGAGGGGGATAGGAAGTAGAGGCAGTGCCACACCGTGGTGATGGGTGGGGCCCTGAGTGTTAACCCTGGCTCTGCCAGTGATTCAAGCTGGTTGACCTTGGGCAAATGCCTAGCCCTCCAAGCCACAGCTTCCTCCTCTATAAAATGGGAATAACAACAGTAACCATCTCACAGGGGTGTTGACAGGTGAAATGAAGTCATGAACTGATGGGGTACAGTCTTTGTACATGACAAGTGCTCACAATTGACAGCTGCTATGATTTTATTATTGTCGTTACCCAGAAAAGGAGATGCTTTCGAAAGAGGGCTCTCCAAGGCCTTGGGAAGACTTTGGGGTTGGTGGAAGCCCTTGGGGTAGGTGGAATGGCCTGGGGTCAATCTCCTATTTGTCCCAAAAAAAGCACCAGACTGGAAGACGGGCTCATCTACTGAGGCTTCAGGAGAGGGCTCATGGAATGGGAAAAAGAGCAATGGGCTCAGGGGGATGGTTAAATACACACAAAGACTTAGTATGGTGCCTAGAATATGATAAGCGCTCAAAAAACGGCAGCCAGTAGCTTGATGATCAGTAAATGTGGTTCCTAGAATAGATGCTCTTCTTGGATTCACAAAGTCTTTTACAAAACTGGAAGAGCCTTGAAGGCCCTGAAGGGCAGCTGTCTCTGGGACCCACCCACTCAGGGAGAAGACAGACCTTGGGGCCATGTGCCCAAGTGTGCCCATTTCCCAGCTGAAGAAATTGAGGCTCCTTACCTGCAGGAGTACATGTGGTTCTTCCGCACGCTCCTCCGGAAGAAGCCCTTGCAGCCGTCACAGCTCGAGGCGCCGTAGTGTTTGCCTGTGGCCCGGTCCCCGCAGATGGCACACAGGGCGCTGACACCCAGGCTGTTGGGCGCGTTGAGGTTGGTGCCTTCTGACGGGGACGTGTCTGCGCCAGGAGAGAAGGGAGTGAGGCTTCAGGAAGAACAGAAAGTCAGACATCTAAGGGAGCCTTGCGGGGATCTCTCCAGGGCTTCGGCCTCAGCCAGATCTGGGGGCTGTTCCCACTCCATCACTCAGTGACCTCACCACTCAGTGAACTCCTGACTTTTTGGAGCTTCAGTTTCACATCTGTAAACTGGGGCTGGTTGTGACTTCACAGAGTTGTTTCTGAGGGTCTGCGTCTCCCTGTGGTGGAGGCCACGAGCCCCAGCTTTCTCTAGGAAGGCATGAAAACCTGGCCACCTTCTGGGGTGGGAGCCTGCCTCCTAACTGGGGAGGGGGCTGTGGAACGGAGAAACATTCCCCTGCATTCTCCCCAGAACCAGGTCCTGTCCCTCAGTTCTTACCAAGGGACCAGGGCTGGGTGGATCTCAGCTTGCATGCCCAGGGGCCCCGCAAATTCTCTGAGGAACGAGAAAGACTTGGGCCAAGAACAGTCACATTCATGTGGCCTCCTAGGAGGGTCTGGACACATCGCCCGTCCCTCCCATCCCACAGGCAAAAGCTACTGCATCTACACAAATGTGAGGCGGGCCGTAGAGGTAGGTGGAAGGAGGATCTCGGGCTGGGTGCCAGGAGTCCTGGGCATTAGTGCTGATGCTGCCACTAACTCGCCTGTAAACTTGGGCAACTTCCTTTTCCTTGCTTCAATTTCTTCTGGGCCTCAGTTTCTCTAACCATAAAAAGGAGCAGTTTGACTGGTCTGATTGTTTCCAAATTAAAAAAAATAGCAGCAGCTGAACCCCCTTTTTTTGTCAGCAAATCTTTCAGCAAAGATAGACCCCTTTGAAGATGACAAATGCAATGGGTCAGCCCCTGGAAAACGCAAGCGTGTGTGCCACACAGTCCACACACACACACACACACGCCACACACAAGCACACACACACGCACCACACAGTCCACACACACGCACACAGACATGCTCCACACAGTCCACACACGCACACACACATGCATCACACAGTCCACACACGCACACACACACCACAATCCACACACACCACACAGTCCACACACAAGACACACACACGCACCACACAGTCCACACACACGCACACACCACACACAAGCACACACGCATCACACACACCACACAGTCCACACGCACCACACAGTCCACACACAAGCACACACACACACCATACAGACACACACACACACGTGTGCACACACCACACAGTCCACACAGTCCACACACAAGCACCACACAGTCCACACACACGCACACACACCACACAAGCACACACACGCACCACACACACAACAGTCCACACACACCACACAGTCCACACACATGCACACACACACCACACAGTCACGCACACACACCATAGTCCACACACCACACAGTCCACACACAAGCACACACACACACCACACAGTCCTCACACGCACACACATACATCGCACAGACACACACACGTGCACACACACACTACAGTCCACACACACGCGCACACACACCACACAGTTCACACATGCACACACATCAAACATAAGCACACACGCACCACACAGCCCACACACGTGCACAAAGACACACTCCACACAGTCACACACACACACACCCCCCACACAGTCCACACACATACACATGCACCACACAGTCCACACACACACGTGCACACACACACACACCATCCACGCACACACAGCAGTCCACACAGGCACACACAGACACACCACAGTCTCACACACACACACACACTCTTACATACACACACACAGTCCACACATGAACACACACACACACAGTCCACACATACACGCAGTTCACACACATGCACACATACACACACATCAACAAACACACACATACATACACACAGTACACACATAAGCACACACGCTCCACACACATGCACACACGTGTGCACACACATACACACACTTCACACATAAGCACACACACTCCACACACAAGCACACACACTCCACACACATGCACACACGTGTGCACACGCATACACACAGTCCACACATGCACATACATACGCACACACATGCACGCACACACATTGCACACACTTGCACACAGTCCACACACACGCACACACCACACACAAGCACACACACACCACACACCACAGTCCACACACACGCACACACCACACACAAGCGCACACACCACACACAAGCACACACGCACCACCCACACCACACAGTCCACACGCACCACACAGTCCACACACAAGCACACACACACCACACAGACACACACACATGTGCACACACACCACACAGTCCACACACAAGCACCACACAGTCCACACACACGCACACACACCACACACAAGCACACACACGCACCACACACACAACAGTCCACACACACCACACAGTCCACACACATGCACACACACACCACACAGTCACGCACACACACCACAGTCCACACACCACACAGTCCACACACAAGCACGCACACACACCACACAGTCCTCACATGCACACACATACATCATACAGACACACACACATGCACACACACACTACAGTCCACACACACGCACACACACACCACACAGTTCACACATGCACACACATCAAACATAAGCACGCATGCACCACACAGCCCACACACGTGCACACAGACACACTCCACACAGTCACACACACGCACACACACACCACACAGTCCACACACACACGTGCACACACACACACCACACCGTCCACGCACACACAGCAGTCCACACAGGCACAGACACACCACAGTCACACACACACACACACACTTACATACACACACACAGTCCACACATACACATAATTCACACACATGCACACATACACACGCATCAACAAACACACACATACACACACAGTACACACACGAACATACACACAGTTCACACATAAGCGCACACACACTCCACACACATGCACACACGTGTGCACACACATACACACAGTCCACACATGCACATACATACGCACACACATGCACACACAGTCCACACACATTGCACACACTTGCACACAGTCCACACACATGCACACAAACACATCAGTACACACATATACAAATGTGTGCACACATACAGTCCACTCATATACATACACATACACACAGTCCATACACACATGCTCACAAGCACAAATACACACACACACACACACACACACACGTGTACTCATAGAAATCCTGAATCCGACCTTGGATTCCTCAGGAGCATCCAGTTAAGACCCGGAGAGGGCCATGCACTGTAGGTAACAGCACAGCCTCTGAAGTCCTTCTGCCCAGGGTTCAATCCCAGCTTGCCCACTTTTTAGCCGTGTGACATTGGCTGTGTTTGTTTACTTCTCTATGCTTTTGTTTCCTCACTTGTAAAATGGGGAACATGATATTCCCCTAGGTTTGTTATGGGGATTTGGTGAATTCTCATATGTGGTATGTGAAGTGCTTGGCACATAATAAGCACTATATCAGTGTTCATGAAATAAAAACTTTTCCGCATAGGAAAACTTTCGGAGCAGAGGACTTCCAGGCTCCTTGCACAAGCAGACACTGCCGCATCTCATTTCTGCCATCGCAGACTCCCAGGTGTCCCCAGGAGTGCGGCCCCCTCCACTTGGTGAATTATTCCTGGAGATGGGAATAATTGTTAAGCCACGTGGGTGCCCTTTCTCTTTCGGCCTCTCCTCCCCCGACCCCTGGGGAGAGCTGACCCCACAGCTCCTGGCCATTCAGCAGGAGGCTGGGGAAGTAGCTCCCACCTCTGGGGAAGGATGGGCTGGTGGCTGTCAGCTCTATCATCTCCCCTCTGAGGTCAGCCGAGCACCTCCATTCCACAGGTGAGGACACTGAGGCTTAGAGAGGACAAGTGGCTTCCTGGTGTCATCGCACTGCTTGCTGTGAAGCAGAGCCATGGGTTTATGGTCCAGGCTTGCTGGGCTACTCCGGCCAGTGCCGCACGTGTTGAGGTGTCTGCTGGGGCCTCTAATGAACAAGGAGCCCCCAGGGCTGCTGCTCCATTGGGGTGGGGAGTGGACGGGGGAGAAATATCCTTGGAGCCTTTGATCCACCAGCCCAGGATATACTCAAAACATTTCAGAGCACAACTTCACATAACCTCAATTCAGACCACTTCAAACTCCAGTGAGGAAAGTGGGGACCCTGCTTACAGATGCTCAGAGCCCTTGAGACGACCCATGTTGGGGCCAGGCCCTTTACCAGGGCTAAGCACCCGGGCACCTTATCTTGTTTATCCTCTGGCCAGCCCTGGAAGGCAGACACTATTATTTATTCCCATTTTATAGATAAGGAAACTGAGGCTCAGAGAGGAAATTGCCTTGCCATGTTCACACAGGTTGGAAGGATCTATGCTGGATTTGAGCCCAGATCTTTCTGGTTCCAGAGCTGGAGCTGGTCTTGTCTTTGGGACTCCCTGTTCAGGGGCTTGGCCTCTGCCTCAGGAGCACACAGTTCTTGGGCCTGGAAAAAGTGATGGGGGTGGGGAGCAGCCCAGGGCAGGGCAGTGGTCGTCGTGGGGCCACACAACACTCCACCTAGTGCAGCAGCAACTTGTTTGCTATCTCTGGTGTGTTTTTGCCTTGCGCTCCTCGCATGGTCCTCAGACAGGCCTAAAAGCCGGCCAGCCGGCAGGCCTGGGGGAATGAAGTCTGTTTTGTAGAAGATATAGAAGCCAGGAGAGGGGAGGTGACATGCCCAAGGTCACACAGTGACTGGACGGCAGGGGCAGGCGAGCACCTGCTGAGCTGACAACAGGCAGTGCCCAGCAGCTGCCTCCTTGCTCTAGCTGAGCTGACCACAAGATTCCAGACCTCAGCTGGAGCTGCAGCCTGGTACTGGCTGAGTGGCTCCAAGACACAGAAGGAAGCAGGGTGGCAGGCTGACCTCAGCCAGCTGCCTGCCCCCTCTCCTCTGAGGCTGGCCTGGGACCGATGGGGCTCTTCCTTCCAGGAGGGGTTTCCGGGCCTCCTCTTTTCCCCTACCTCCCTGTGGAGAACTGTCCACCCTTCCAGATACGCTCCAGTGATGTCGGAGGGGATGCCTAAATCTGGAGAGACGCACCGGCAACAAAATCTGCTCAGAGACAAACGGACATGTTGCTGATGTGAATCTCACTTGGAGAGTGGCAACAACAGAGTCCTGTACTTGGGTCTGTGCAAACGTGCACACCAGAGACCGCTGACCCCTGCCCGCAGCACAGGGGACTGCGTATCTACACAGCAGGTACAAATATGGGCACATGACAAAACACCCATCCAGGATAAAGATGCAGGAAGAACAGGGCACTCCAACAGGTCCGCATGCACAAACACATGTGCTCTATGACCTGCACACACAGCACACATGTACAAACATCCACAGACACACATACACACATAGTCACTTACATACATAAGCAAGATCAACACGGGCACCTCCTAAGACACAAACACAGACCCACTCAATGAATACAAAGGAAAATAGACCCAGAACTCACACACAGAGACAAATGAACACACATAGGCAAATGGGTTCCTGAAGGCATCACCCCACCCATACAACCTACATGGAAACTCACGATCACACACGAACGCACACACAACACACACAGTGCTGAGTTGGCTTCGTAGTTAGCAAAACTTCCCTGAGAGCTCCATTTTCCCTAAGTGCCAATTTCCCTAGGAAAGTCCCAAAGACACCGAGAAATGCAGTTATGTCTCCAACCACCATCTCCAGGGATACAACATCCCTTGCTGTCTCTCTGAACCTAGGCCCAAGGGGTTCACGAAGGGGCCATGCTGTGCTGAATCTCTGGAGCTGGGCACCAAGGGAGAGCTCACCATCACATCACTATGCCAAGCGCCAAGCACAGCCACTGTGAGGCAGTGAGGACTGGAAGGGCCTGGGAGGAATAGCCGGGATCGACTTTTGCTGGAAATTGGCTCTTGCAGGCCTCCCTTCACCCGGAATGCCTGTGATCACTGTACCTGGGCACATGGGCTTCACTTGGCAACACCTGTGCTGGCCTGTAGGACCAACCTACCATTTTCTATCATTCTCCTCTCACCCCAAAGTTGAGTGTCAAAGATCTGCCCCTGGACCCAGGCACACCTGCCCCCACTGGCACACCTGGGCACACCTGCCCCCACCTACCATTGCCCATCGTCAACACCTGCACATTCTCAAATTCCAGGGTGGTGTAGGCTGGGTCCAGTGCAGCACTGTAGTCGGCCATGTCCATGTCGACGAGGGTTTTGGAGAGTCGCATTCTCCCTGCCTCCACGCCGCGGCCACCTGCCCTGCCCTGGGCGCCCACCCCGAAGGCCCCCGCCCTCCGCCCTCCCACTGCCTCCTCCCAGTGCCCTCTCTGCCTTCCTTTCAAACCGTCCTCTGGGAAGATCTGCTGGGAGTCTTGGCCTAGCCTCTGCGAAGGGGTGGAGGCTCTGCCGGGGAGGGGTGGGGGTTAATGGTTAATCGGTCCCCCGCCAGTGGATAGGCTGGGCGGGGCTGCAGGGATTTGGCTGTTTGTTGGTTTCTGGCTGACACCCGGGGTGCTAATTACAACTGCTGGGGCCCTAACTCACGGATGTTCAGTTATCAATTGTACAAGGCAGGCATCATGACTCACGGGCACTCATCTGACCCTTGACTCACCCACCCCTCCAAGCCATTGTCACCCCAAGTCAGGCATTCTAACTGATACTATCAGGCACTGACAGCCTACCTCCAAGATCCCCTAATTCAATAACTTCCCAAATCATTGACTTCTACCCTCAATGCTTTTGCAGAGATAAGGCTGCCCCATGGCCCATGATTTAGAAACCTAAATCCCAGGCCCCAGATGCCAATCTTCTGGATCCTTGTTCTGGGAGCTCCCTTCCAGTTCCCCCGCAGTTTCCTGGTTCCCCTGGGAGCAGAATGGACTGGAAGTTTGGGAGGGCCAGATTCACCTCCAATTCCCCGCTCCTGCTCCCTGTGATCCCACCCTGCCCTTCACCATCTCCCACAGCTCCCAGTGTTTCTGGCCCAGGCCGGCTCCATCTCGGATTTTCCCATCACATTCTCCTGTTTCCGTCACCCCCACCCCCTCCCAGAGCAGGCAGAGACCTGGATTTACATTCAGGCGCCTACCGTCTACTAACTGGGACCTTGGGTAAATGATTCTCCTCTCTGAGCCTCAGTTTCCTTCTCCGTAAAATGTACAATCAACCTCAAAGGGTGGTTTGAGAAGGAAATGAGATGGCATAAATCAAGCACCAAGTGGGGCCTGGTAGACGTCCATCCTCTTCCTCCTCCCTCTCCCTGCTTTGTATCCCCCTTTCCATCCCCCTGTTTCTCTCCACCCGTCCCTACCTTCAGAGTGGGCTTTGTGGGGGTATCGCCAGTGTAGTCACAGGCAGCCCAACCCTTAGAAAGTTCTGGTGCCTGGTTCAGTGCTCTGCTGTGGTTGTCTTAAAATTCATCATGACTTTTGAACAAGGGATTGTGCATTTTTGTTTTGGACGGGGCCCTGAAAATTATACAGCTGGTCCTGGCTGTCTGAAGCTCATGGTGCACTCTGTTCTTCTCACTCCCTCCAGCCCTCATTGCCTTCCGTGCAGACATTTTCAAGGGCTGCCAATCAATCTGGGGAAGTAAAGTCTTGATGTAGAAGGCAGAGAGTGAGGGCAGAGGAAGGAAAGCCTGAGACTTGGGAGGCCTGGGAGCCTGTCCTCCGCTGCTGGCTGGAAGGGCAGGTTGGAGGGACTCGGTGACACCTGTGAGCAAGAGTGGGTGAATTAGTGGGAGCACCAATTAATGAGTGAGTGTGTGGGGGAATTGATGAGTGGGTGAATTAGGAGTGAGTGAATTAGAGACAGGGTGAATTAATGACTGAGTTGAGTGAATGCATGAATTGAGTGAGTGAATGAACGAATGAGAGGGTAAATTACTGAGTAAGTGAGCAAATGGGTGGGTGAATTAATGAGTGAATGGGTGAGTGAATTAATGAGTGAGTGAATGAGCAAATGGGTGAGAGAATTAATGAGTGGGTGAATTAATGAGTGAGTGAATGAGTGAATGTGTGGGTGAATTAATGAGTGAGCAAATCGAGAGTCAGAGCATGTGTGTTTGAGTGGTATGAGGAGGCATCTCCATGTTCTTCCCACTGCTAGAAGCCCCTTTCTCTGCCCTGCTTAGCTTTATTCTGCCCACTTGATCTGACCTCTGAAGCTGAGATGACTGGGGAGTGCTATTGCCTGCAGGGAAAGGGGAGAGGGAGCAACTGTTGTGGAGGACAAGAGAGGCTAGATTTGGTGTCAGGAGACCTGGGTTTAGGAACTAGCTCAGTCACTATTCTGATAACTTTATTTACATCATCTCTTCTCAGGGCTTCAATTTCTCCCTCTGTAAAGTGGAAAGATGATCCTGGCTCAGTTTTCTGTTGGCCAGGACAAGACTCTGAGGGAGGGAGCAAGAGGCAGCCCCCTGCAACCCACACTTTGAGATTTGATAAGGGGCTGAAAGAGACCAAATACCGGTGGGTTCCTCCCATGCTTACCCCAGGAGTATCTGATCTGGCTCCACCGGCCTTGGGGGCAGTGCAGAGGTGGACAGAAACAGAAGATCTGACTAAGGGGTAAACACAGAAGAGACGTGGAGGGCAGCTCCGGGAGGAGCCTCCAAGGGCTGAGCCCAGGCCTCTGCCACCTGCCTGGCACCTATGGCAGGCCACAGGCACAGCTACTCCCCACACAACCCAGCAATACATGGCCTCTTCCACTCTGAGGCACAGTTCCACATTGCTTAAAGGGGAATGTGATCAATGTCATGTCAGAATTTCATTGGCAACAAAAATAAAAATGCATTTTTCTATAGATAACATCTTAGATTCAATTAAATAAGGTCTACGATCAACCAAGATCAACCACACCATGCCACAGCCATAACCCGTTCTATCCAAGAGCTACTAGGTGGACAGCCTGCAAATGAAGAGCTATTAGATACACAAACCACGACATACCTGACTTACCAAATGCACAATCTGCATGACTGCCTGGAAGGCACGTTCTAGATTCACACCCCACCACATTATAACCTACCCCATAAGTAAATCTATCCACTCATCACTGTAAATTGCATAATCTATTACATACATGATTCATTCCACCCTTAGCCAACGCCAAACAGTATCTTCTAGATACAGATTCCTCATATAAATGACGCACCACCTATAAGATCTGCTGGCTCTGTGACCTCAGGCAAGCTATTATTTCTTTTGTTCTTGTTGTTCATTGTTACTACATAGTTTATTTAAACAAAGCTATGATAATACAGCTGCCCAGAATCTTTGTGGATTACAGATGCAAAGTAACCGGAGACATGTCCTTGCACCTATAGTTCAGTAATAGACAGACAAGTCAGTTACATTTACCAAGTACAGAGAACTGAATACACATGACATTGTACATCCATCTTTTTGCTTTGTATTTCCATTTTAAACATATGCATGTTACAACTTTACATTTTAAATATGACTCCATGTATTTTGTGACAATGGCTAAGAACGCAATGATCCCATGCCCCTGAAATAAGCACACAGAATGTTTTCATTGGGGTATCAAACAAACCCCTAACACATAACAGACAAAAAATCTTAAAAATCAGATTTAATACAATGTTCTTCATGTTAGATAAGGAGAAGAATGGGAGGTGGAAAAAGAAGACATTGGGGTGCTTTAAATGTACAGTGTCTTGAGATCTTGAAAGTTTCAGGCCGGGCACAGTGGCTCACACCTGTAATCCTAGCATCGTGGGAGGCCGAGGCAGGCGGATCACCTAAGGTCAGGCGTTCAAGACCAGCCTGGCCAACATGGAGAAACCCTGTCTCTACTAAAAATACAAAAAACAAAAATTAGCCAGGCATGGTGACATGTCCCTGCAGTCCAGGCTACTCGGGAGGCTGAGGCAGGAGAATCGCTTGAACCTGGGCGGTGGAAGCTGCAGTGAGCCGAGATTGTGCCACTACACCTGGGTGACAGAGCAAGACTCTGTCTAAAAAAAAAGAATGTTTTATTCAAGGGATGAAGAGACTTTGGTTCATGGGTACAAAAATAAGTGAGATAGAAGGAATAAGATCTAGTTCTTATAGCACAGTAGAGCGATTATAGTTAACAATCATTTATTGTATATTTCAAAATAGCCAGAAGAGAAGATCTGAAATGTACCCAACACAAAGAAATGATAAATGTTTGAGGTGATGGATATCCTAAATACTCTGCATTGTATGCATGTATCAAAATACATGTGCTCCATACATATGTACAATTATTATGTATCAGTTATAAAAAGTTTCATTCCTTTCCTCCAAGGGAATGTTTTTTAACTAATGGAAAAAAGAAAGCAACTTCATAACGCCCTTCAATGAGGAAGAACACTATCCTGACAATGCTTAGGTGCTTTCATATGAGCACATAATAAATACAGGAAGTCACAGGGCAAATGTCACAGTATTGGTTTGGGTTTTATTTCTATGCTTATAAAAAATATTAAGCTTCTTTCTGTGGACTGAGTGGGTGTTAGGCTGTGGGTGTTGGTCTCTGGTGCCTGCATACCAGTGACTATTTATATTCCAAGCCCAGGGCCAGCTGTCTGCACAAGGCAAGTTTTTATTTCAAAGCCTTGGTTACTCCTTCTGTAAAATGGGTCTAACTTGTCATTTGTCGTGAAGATTAAATGAGGGAGTAGATAAAGTTCTTAGCCTCCCTTCCCCCGACCTCTCTTTAGGGGAATAAACCACAGACCTTGTAGTCAGATAGATCTGGGTTAAAATCCAGGCAGTGCCAATGTACCAAACTCTGTGACCTCAACTTCTACTTTTCTCAGCCTTAGTTTCAGCATCAGAAAAATTGGGTTAATACCTTCTTTGTAGGGATGGTTCAAGCATTAAATGACCAGGTGTAGGCACACAGTACAACAGTAGCAATTACTGTCGTTGGTCATTGACTCCATGACACACTGGCCACATAATCAGTCAGAATCAGGACCCCTGCTCAGGACAGCTCCAGGTACCGCACATCCAGCCACGAACAAGCACTGGCCTCAATGCCATCAATTTAGCAGCCGTTCTTTACCTCTGCTCACCTGCTGTCAGGCCCCAGCTCAAGAGGCAGCAGATTCCAGGGGATAGCAGAGGACCTCAGAGCCCACAGAGAGACCCAGTTGAGACGGGAAGGGATTGCCCTGGGCAGCCTGCAGTCAGGGAGGCATGTATAGGGAGCTTGTGCCTCTGCTGTGGACGGTGGTAAAGGAGCTGGCACTACGAACCACATTGTTTCTTTTTTACATTATAATAAGGTCTAATGTTTACAGAGAAATTTTGTGCTAGCCCTGGTGCTAAAAACCTTCTAGTCTTCTCATATTATCTGCCTGTTGAGATAGGGGCTATTGTCATCCCCATTTTAAAGATGACGAAATTGAGGCTCAGAGAGGTGAAGTGACTTGCCCAAAGCCACACAGCTCATAAGGGAGGGGCTGTTGTTTGAACCCGAGTCTGCCTCCAGAACTTGAGGGCTTCACCCCTCTACGCACTGCCTGGATCATGACTCCCGGAATCCCAGAAAGGACTTCGGAATTCTAAGGCACCGGAGCTAGTGGTTTCACTGCCTCAGTCTTGCAGGGGAACTCAAGGACCTGAGAAGTAAAGCACCTTATCCCGGGGCATAGGCAAGTTCAGGGGCATCCTCCACACGCCTTGCCACCCCAGGGCTGCCTGGCATCTTTGCTTCCCCTTGGTGCTCACCACACCATTATCTCCTATCTTTTCTTCCCCACCCACCACTCCGGGAGCGGTGCAGAGAAAACTGGGACTTATCAAGACAAAGAACAAAAGTCGTGGAGGAAAGAAGCCAAGAGCCATCTCTACTCTGGGGTAGGGCCCTTCAGTTTTGCCCCTTTGAAATTTCAAATTCCAGTTTGTGGACAAAGTCCTAACTATCTCACAATATAGGTCCCCAACCACTGACCAAACTCCAGTCCAGGCAGCCACCAGCTGGCCTGGTCTTGCTGCTTCCTTTAGCGGCTTCCAAGGTCCAGGGACAGGGGGTCTGGGCCACCAAGAGGCTCTGCCAGGCCATCCCTGCAGCCACAACCACCCCACAGGACCCCTGCCTCCCATCTGAGAGAACAGCCCTCTTCCTGGAGCTGGGATCTGACGCTTGCTGATACCAACGGCAGATACCAGGTAGGTCCCCTCCCTTTCTCTTCCTTGGGCTCCTAAAATGCCACTCATACCACCCTCTGCACTCGGCGCAGGCCACTGTGGCTTAATCAAATCAGGCCCAAAAAGCTTCAAGACTGGAAAAGATGCCATGGCTAACCCACCCATTTAGTGGACGGAAACACTGAGGCTGTCAGGGGAGTGGCAGCTGGCCACAGACTGAACCATAGACTTGGGGCCCAGACCTGGGGCCCCTCACGGAGGCTCAGAGGGTGAAAGGGACTTGCTCAAGGCCACACAGCAGTGGTGGGTGAGCTTTGTCTCAACAACGTGCACTTTCTACTTCATCACAGACCAGGAGTGGCATTGTGTTTGTTCACCCGATGATGGGTGGCCACTGGCTTGTTCACCCGATGATGGGTGGCCACTGGCTTGTCACAGGAGTATTTCCCAGAGGAAGATGAGGGAGCTTGGGGCTGAAGGCCAGTGGGTTTGGAAGGAAGCAACATTCATGTGGTTAACTGATAACTGGGCCCCATCCCTGGGCCTCCTTCCTCCCTCCCTGTCCTCAGCCTGATTAAGACCAACTTACCCAGCTGCTAATCATTGCTGAGCCTGTTGATTTTGCCTTAAAAAATTAACTGGGCATGAGTTTGCGGTTTTCCTCACCCCTAACCCTGAAAAGGCCTCGGTGGGCAGGAGGCCTCCAGGGTTATGCAAGAGGCCGCTGGCCTCCCAACGCATAGCCCACGGCCACCTCGGCTGCTCTCCAAAGAAGAGGCTTTGCTCAAGAGTCAACAGTCTGCTTGTTCCCCCTGTGCTGGGTCCTGAGCAAATTTGCTCTGTTACCAAAGAGAGATAAAGGCAGCTGGGGGAGAGCTTTCCAAACAGGGATGGGAAGCGGCGGCTTTGAGCTTGGGGTTCTAGAACTTTGCAGTGTCAGAGCCAGGAGAATCTTTACGAGGATGTGGGCTGGGGCTTTCCAAGCTGGGTTCCGAGGTTCCCAGGAGCCGAGGGTATGCAACCACAGGCCCAGCTTCAACCGGCGACTCCCTTTTACATGTAATCTTAATATTTTATTTGAGGGTTGGAAAACCACTGATCCAGCCCCATCTCCTCATTGCACAGATGGGGAGACGGAGATCAGAGGGGGAAGTGACTTGTCCAAGGACAGAAGGTCACCTCGGGTATTCAGGGGCTCCAGCCAGCATGGGAATGAATGGTGGGCTCTCTATGGACCCGAGCAATGTCTTGAAGGACACTGGTGAACAAGGCGGCTCTGCAAACTCCTTGCCATGCCGTTCTCCCCCTCCTCCCCGGGCTGGCTGGAAGCAGACAGGTGCCTGAGAGCCATTGGAAGACCCAAGTCAGGGGAATGCACCTGGCTCCGTGTCCCATGGGCCCTGTGAGGATGTGACCAGCAGCCATGCACTCCACACCAGAGGCTACATTATAATCCATCTCAGTCATGTCCTGTCTCTGGAGGCATCAGCACTTTGGGAGGCTGAGATGGGAGGATTACTTGAGCCCAGAAGTTTGGGACCAGCCTGGGCAACATAGTGAGACCTTGTGCCTATTTTTTAAAAAGATTTTTTAAAATTAAAGACAGATACCCAGTCCCTATCACAAAAAAGGTGCAGAGCCCTGCCCTGACTCTCTCCACCTCTCCGAGCCTCAGTTTCTTCACCTGTAAGTTGGGAATTATAATACTTAACTTCCAGGGTTGTCATAAAAATGAAATGGAGCAAAATATACACATTGATCATCATGGCCACTGGATATGCAGCTGTTTTAGGAGCTTTGCATGTGTTACTTCCTTGATCCTCCCAGCCACTCTGGGAGGTAGGCAATGTTTTCACCATCATTTTACACACCAGAGGCACAGGGAGCTTGAGCCATATACCCATGCTCACACAGCTGATGAGAAACAAGAAGTAGAATTGGAACTTGGGCAGTCTGTCTCTAAAGTCTGTGCCTCTAACTCCAGGGCTACCCTTCCCTTCCAGGGATGCCAGTGAGAGATGGCCAGGAGAAGGGCAGAGAGCAGGGCACCGTGGGAGATGCTGACTGTAAGGCTCCGGAGGTAGGGCAGAGAGTGTGGTCTGGAGAATGATCAGGAAGGAAGCCAGGAGGACTTGGATCTGTGTGGGTGGGGCCTCTCTGCAGGCTGCCTCTTGCCAGGTGGCTTATGACATCTGGGGCGAGGGTGTTGCTGTCCTCCTGTTTATGTTCATCCCTCCTGTTTATGTTCCTGAATTTATCTGCAGGGGTGACCTTGGGAATTAGATGCGTCCTTCCCGGCCCCTGTGGGGCCTGAAGGCTGATGGGAGCCCCTGCCTGACCCAGACTCTGGTTTGGGGAGTGAGGGCTGAGCCCACATCCCAGAAGCCACCCTTGGTCTCCCCATACTCTTGTTCTGAGGGGCCCCAGGGATTTGCCAGGTCACTAAGGTGAAGTGTTTGGAAGTCCTGAGGCTCAGGCCAGAGTTACTGCCCTGTACAGTTGTGCAGGTTGCTCACTGCACAAAGGTTCTCCAGCCAAGAGAGCAAGTAGGGATGGAAATCCAGCCCTTGTTCCACTTGCCAAGCAAAGCACCCATGGAGCTCTGCCTGCCGAGAGTGGGGTGCCTTTTTCTTATTTGCCCTAGGGGTTCATGTGAGCTGCTGGGTGCCCTGCCCCAGCTCTGGTTCCAGCCACTGTGTGTCCTTGGGCAAGGTCATTTCCCTCCCTGGCCTTGGTTTCCCATTGGAGAAGTTTTGTCTAACGAAGCAAAGACTCAACTCTGAAGATGAAATAGAATCATCTGAAACCTTTAAAATATACAGATGTTGGCCGAACATGGTGGCTTACATCTGTAATCCTAGCACTTTGGGAGGCTGAGATGGGAGGATTACTTGAGCCCAGGAGTTTGAGACCAGCCTGGGCAATATAGTGAGACCCTGTGTCTATTTTTTAAAAAGATTTTTTTAAATTAAAGACAGATGCCCAGTCCCTATCACAAACCAATGATCGAATCTTGGGGTAGGGGTGGGGAGGTGCCAGGCATCTGTATTTTTGTGCGGCCAGTATTGAGACCCACTGTAGGGGGGCTTCAAATTTGAAGCTGGAAAGCCTTCGATGGCATCCAAGTTATATCACTTACTACAACTTACTAGTCAAAACCTCAGCGAGGTTCAGTTTTCCCATCTGTAAAGTGGGAATGATGATCGTTTCCTCACAAAATCAAAATGCCAGTTAAATGAGACAATGTTCAGACAGTGCTTGGCACCGTGTTCCCTAGGTAGGGAGCTCCTGATTCTTGCTACCAAGACTATTATTGTTGTTATTGGCAATTTGACGTTGACAAAATAAAGGGCCTTTCTAGGTCAAGGATTCGGTGACTTGAAGACAGGCCTCTTCTGTTCCTTTGAGTCAATTTCTAGTACCTGGGTCTAAATCTTGGCTGCACACCGGTCATATTATTGAGGTATGTGTTATTATTATTATTTAATATTTTACTTAATTTGTGAACATCTTTACATTTAGTTTTGAATTGGTGCTACATTCACACGGTTCAGAATCAAAACATAAAAGGTGTAAACTGAGAAGTCTTGCTTCCAGCTGTCTCCTGCTCACCTGTTCTCCCTGACTTCCTCACTATGGGGGACCACATCCCTTACAGATGTATCTGCCAAGGTTTCTTTATACAGACCAGACAGCACGTAAGATCATACATGAGTAGCCTCTGCTCTTACACTGTTCTGTATCATGTTTGGTTCATTTAACATCACAACCTGGAGATGTTTCCATAGCAGCTGAGAGCAAGCTTTGAGGAAGGAGGGGTTATTGTCTCCCATCACAGGTGAGGCAACTGAGGCTTAGAGAAGGAACATCATTTTCCCAGTGAGCCAAGGCAGTGGTGCTAGAACCATCTCTACCTGGCTCCAGAGCTGGTGTTTATGTCCCTGCACTGATACGGCCTTCCACGAAGCTCGGCCCAGAAAGCTTTGGAGTCTGGTTACATCTCTCCCACGCAGGCCTGGCCTTCTCAGGACAAAAGGTGAGGAGGGGGGCTGTCAGGGTCCTCACTGTGTTTGGACCCAGAAATCCCAAAGAGAGGATGAAGTGTGGAACAAAGACTGTCCCAAATCATCCAGATAGGGACCCAGTGGGAAGGTGTCCCCTGGATGGAACAGTGGGGGCCTGGTGGCTGTGCCCGTCAGCACTGGAGAACCTGCCAGGAACTCTCTGCCAGCCTCAGGTGGTGCGGGTGGCAGGGGAAGTCAGGAGGAGGATGAGAGGCAGGGAGGGAAGCATGGCTGACGAGACAAGCTCTGGGTGAGGGGATGGAGGGGACCCCATGCCTGGAGCTCAGGAAGGAGGATTTGGAGTTCAAGGCGGTAGTGGCAATGAGATTTTAACCGATTGCTTTCTGCTCAGGGAACTTCAGCGTTCCTTCTGGATTCTTGACCTGCTTCAGTTTGCTGACTCACTGGCTTTGGGCAAGTCATTTTCCCTCTCCGTGCCTCAGTTTCCCCAACTGCCAAATGGGAGAGATAAGAGATCTGGTCTTTAGGTAGCCTTGGAGTACCCCTAATACTCTACGGGGCTCCTCTCACCTTGTTGAGCTCGTCTGGATCCTCCTTCTCTGATTGGAACGTCATTCACCCATCGGGACCCTGGACGTTCCTGGGTTAGGGGATGAGGGTACAAATCCTCCACACTGCTCCCAGTCTGGAATCCTCCCCCTTGGTCCTGTGTCTGTCTCCTACCATCCCATCCTTCCTTCCAGGCAGATGTGGAGTCAGGACCATACCTGGTGGGTCCCGGGGGAAGCCCTGGCCCCAGTCCGACATCCTCCTCCTGCTGCTATGGGGTCCCGCACAGTGCACAACCTCTTCATCCTTGAGGGAGCTCCTGCTGGCCCCCCTCGGCACCCCAGACCCTGCGAGGGCCGCTGGGCAGAGTTAATCCCTTAATACTGGTCACAATGAGATTTCAGGGATGGTGAGAGGCGGTCTCCATGGAAACTGCAGACCTGTCCAGGATCCATGCAAGGAATTAGCCCCAGGGCTCTGCAAGGGGCTCCTAGAGAGCCAACCCCAACAGGAATGGGAGACACAGTGGTCTGGACTCCTGGGTCCTGCTCTGGCCCTCCTGTTGTCTCTCTGGAGGGCTTGGAAAAAACCTGACTCTTGCATTGCTTCAGTATTCTGCTCAACTGGACAGAGCCGTATTCACAGGGAGAGCCCTATCACCTTTCTGAGCCTGTTTCTCCCTCCCCCATTGGCGTTGTAATCCTTAACCCAGTGGCTTTTCTAGAAGACTGCAGGCTTCAGAATCTGCCAGACCTGAGCTTGAAGCTCAGCTTTTCCCTCTACGACTGTAAACTTAGCCGAGGCATTTCACTTCTCTGAGCCTCGGCTTCCTCATCTGTATGATGGGCACAATAATAGCAACATGGCATCCCTCTTGTGCTGGCTGGTGGGTGGTAACACCCAGTGAATGCGAGTCTCCTCCTCACCTCTTCCTGACTGCCCCGCCCACACTGCACTTTTGCCCTCCCCAGCCACCTGCAGCTTCCAGAACCCCGTGGTCTCAAGCAGAGAGCTGTCGCACTTCTTTCTTTGCTTTCTCATCCTCCAAGTCCCATCTTAGTCATCTTCCTCCGGGAAACAGAACGCCGGGGTCCTCCTCTGTCCCCCCATAGCCCCCAAAGCTTTACATCATCATAGTTTAGTCAGATGGTAGTTAGACTGGTTGTCTGCCTCCTCCATTGGACTGTGTCCTGTCTACCGTTGTATTCCCAGGACCCACTTGATATAAATAGGCTGGATGAATAACTGAGTGAATGAAGGAAGGAAATCGTCCATCGAAACATTCAACATTTATTCAGCACCTTCCACGTGCATCGTTATGGGCGGTAGAGATGCAGCAGGGAAGACCACGGGCAAAATATTCCCCTCAGAGGGTTGCAGATGAGTAAATAAAAACACACGATGCCCAGTCAAATGTGAATTTAAGATGCATAAGGAATACTTTGTTAGTATGAGCGTGTCCCAAATAATGCATAGAACCTACTTACACTGTTAAAATGTGCTGTCCATCTCACACTCAGATGAAACTGGGTGTCTTGTGTTGTGTCGGGCAACCCTACACCCTCCCTCATAGAGCTTGCATTTTGGTGGAGAGGCGGGTTGCAGACATAAGCAAGTAAATAAATGAAAAACGAAATCAATTACAAACAGTGGTTAAGTGCAGTGAAGACGCACAGCGCGATGTGATAGCACCTGGGGATGGGCAGGGGGCGATCCCCTGAGCTAGTGGCCTTTGCCTGCACAGGTCATTTTAGCTCCAATGAGATGCCACTTTGCAAAAGTTCTTTGAGGCTCTTAAAGGGCACGGTGGAGGCTGCTAAACTTGAGAGAAGGACTCTGAGGAGGGCAAGGGGCACACCTGAGGGAGTGGGGCTGCTAAGTCTCACTTGATAGACTCCACAGTTTTGCAACTTGGATCTGGGCCTTCACAAACCTTCGCGAACCCGCAGCCCCACCCCTCGGGTCAGCCAATGTCTTCTGTGGGGCTGAGAGCCAGGGGAAGAGGCCAAAGGAACTGTGCAGAGAAGCGTGGCCACCCGGGCCGCAGCTGGGAGCCCTGACACCCTTTGCCGCCCCACCTCATCCCGCGGTTGCCCCAGGGAGCAGGGCAGGGCAGGCACCGCGCTAGGCCGGAGGGCGTCCCGGAGGAGGAGGTCAAGCCTCTCCGCGGTGCTGCGCTTTGCGCTTCCCGGGCTCCTCCTCGTGGCCAATGCAGGAACTGGTGTTCAGAAACTTAAATAGCCTTAGGGACTTCACCAATCACAGCAATCCCGCCAATCACAGGCCCAGACGCACTATGTCTCTCCAAATCCAGAGGGGGCCTGCTGGGTTCGATCGCCAATCACAGCTCGTTGGATTTAGTTACCTAGAAGAACATCTCCCCATCACACACCAGCACATGGCCACGGCAGCAATCAGAACGTAAGATTTTAAAACCAGTTCCCAGGGTAGCAGCTGCTGCCCTTCCACCACCTACTAAACTTCTGTTCCCAGCACCTTGTTCCAATGTACAGGGGTCTTTGAGGAAGGTTCCAGGCTTTGTGCTGCTTCTATGTGGAAGCAGATGTTAGCATGTATGGGGCATTTATAATAATATTACTATCATTAAATGTCATCCCCATTATGAAAATTAAGATAGGCAGGGCGTGATGGTGCATGCCTGTAACTCCAGCTTTAGGAGGCCAAGATGGGAGGATCGCTGGAGCCCAGGAGTTGGAGGCTGCATGAGCCACGATCGCGCCACTGCATTCCAGCCTGGGTGATAGAGTGAGACTCTGTCTCAATTTTTAAAAAAAATTAATGTGTGGATATAGGAGTGTGGAAAAATTATAACCTTTGGGTTAGACACACCTGGAGCCCATATACTATCTTTGTGAAGTAGGACGACTCACCTCCCCTTCCTCAGTCGTCAAAACAGAATGATAGTCATATCTACATGTCATATATCATCACCCACCTTCTCTCAATTATTCAAGCCAACATCTTGCAAGTCACAATCTTTGTGTTGTGTTTCTCATGCCTTCCAGTTCATCAGAAAATCCAGTTCTTGCCACCCTCCAAACAGAATCTAGATTTTTCATCTTTCCACCTTCACCCCAGCCAACCTTATGCATAATCTCTGGAGGTCTGCAAAAGTCTTTTCACTTCTTCCCTTTTTTTTTTTTTTAAACCTGCCAGGGTTGGGGAAGGGATCTCCCCCCACTTCATCCCCCGCCTCCCCCCCCACCTGCCTCCGCCCCACCCCTTCACTTCTTTTTCTCCTGTGTCTTCCCTACCCCCTACTCTTCACTCAGGGGCCAAGGGTGACCTTGTACAAATGTACATTGGCTCAGATCCTCTTCTACTTAAATTTTTATGACTTCCTATGCATTTGTAACAAAACTCATACAACTCCCACTTTACACTGTGAGGCCATGCACGCCCTTGTTTTTATATCTCTCCGTCTCCAACCTCATTTCATGCCACTTGCCCCCACCCCTATCAGCAGCAGGCATACTAGCCATTTTAAAGTTTTTCTTTCCTGTCTTGGGGGCCTTTGCACATACTTTCTCCTCTGCCTGGAATACTTTTTTTTTTTTTAAGATGAAGTTTCGCTCTTGTCACTCAGGCTGGAGAGCAATGGCAAGATCTCGGCTTGCTGCAACCTCCGCCTCCCAGGTTCAAGCAATTCTCCTGCCTCAGCCTTCTGAGTAGCTGGGATCCATGCCCAGCTAATTTTTTAATTTTTAGTAGAGACGGGGTTTCGCCATGTTGGCCAGGCTGATCTCAAACTCCTGACCTCAGGCGATCCACCCACCTCAGCCTCCCAAAGCGCTGGGATTACAGGCATGAGCCACCACACCCGGCCTGGAATACATTTTAGTAAGTGTTTAATGGATATTTGTTGGATGAATGACTGAAAAAGTCTTTCAAGAGGAACTGATAGTGATGTAAACTTCAAGTGCTCGGTGCATAACAGGTATTCAATGAAAAGGATTCTATGCATATAGTAGAAATTTTGGAAAGTAAAATAAAAATTGAAGATTTAAAAATTATATGTGCTCCAGCATTTAGAAAGGTTCAAACTCTTAATTGCTAACTAGGGTTTCTTGACCTCAGCACTAATGACATTTGGGCTAGAGAATTCTTTGTCATGGGGACTGTCCCGTGCATTGTCCCTGGCAGCATGTCTGGCCTCTAGCCACTAGATGTCAGCAGCACTTTCCCCTACCCTCAAGGCGTGATAACCAAAACTATCTCCAGACATTTATAAATGTCCCTTGGGGGTTGAAATTATCTCCACTGAGAACCCCTGTGCTGGGCTTCTATCCATACAATAAATTTTCTCTCAGTCATTCAATGCTTCTCAAATCTTGATGTCCATAAGAATCATCTGGGGCTATTATTAAAAATTCAGATGCCAGCTGGGCGAAGTGGCTCACACCTGTAATCCCAGCACTTTGGGAGGCCGAGGCAGGCGGACCACTTGAGGTCAGGAGTTCAAGACCAGCCTGACCTACATGGTGAAACCTCGTCTCTACTAAAAATACAAAATTAGCCGAGCATGATAGTACATGCCTGTAATCCCAGCTACTTGGGAAGCTGAGACAGGAGAATCACTTAAACCCATGAGGCAGAGGTTGTGGTGAGCCGGGATCGTGCCATTGCACTCCAGCCTGGTTAACAAGAGCAAAACTCCGTCTCAAAAAAAAAAAAAAAAAAAAAAAAAAAATCAGATGGCGGCTGGGCACGGTGGCTCACGCCTGTAATCCCAGCACTTTGGGAGGCAGGTGGATCACCTGGTTCAGGAGTTCAAGACCAGCCTGGCCAACATGGTAAAACCCTGTCTCTACTAAAAAAAAAAAAAAAAAAAAAAAATTAGCCAGGCATGATGGTGCGTGCCTGTAATCCCAGCTACTCGGTAGGCTGAGGCAGGAGAATCACTTGAACTTGGGAGGTAGAGGTTCCAGTGAGTGAAGATCGTGCCACTGCACTCCAGCCTGGGCACCAGAGCGAGACCCTGCCTTAAAAAAACAACAAAAAAAATCAGATGCCTGGGGGTCCTACCTCCAGGTGCCAGGACCAACAGTGGGCCTAGTCATCAGATTAAAAAAAAAAAATTTAATTAATAGAGGTGGGGCATGGTGGCTCACGCCTGTAATCCCAATACTTTGGGAGGCCAAGGCAGGCAGATCACTGGAGACCAAGAGTTCAAGACCAGCCTGGCCAACATGGTGAAACCTCATCTCTACTAAAAGTACAAAAACTAGCTGGGTGTGGTGGTGCATGCCTGTAATTTCAGCTACTTGGGAGGCCGGGGCAGGAGAATTGCTTGAACCTGGGAGGCAGAGGTTGCAGTGAGAAGAGATCAGGCCACTGCACTCCAGCCTGGGCGACAGAGTGAGAATCCATAAATAAATAAATAAATAAACAAACAAACAAATTAATTAATTAAAAAATAGAGACGGGGAGGGTCTTGCTATGTTGTCCAGGCTGGTCTTGAACCCAAGCCTCAAGCAAATCCTCCCACTTCAGCCTCCCAAAGTGCTGGGATTAAAGGCAGGAGCCACAGGGCACCTGGCCCAAGTGTTTAATGAGCTTCTGGGTACTTCTGATACCAGGTGCCCTGAGACTGCACTTCGAAAACTCCTCAAGGAGGCCTCCCAATCAACTCATCACCAAGCCCTGTGTAAGGCTCCCTACCCACCTAGACCCTCTCCTTGAATTCCTCTCCTTTCCAATTACCCTTCCCTAGATAGCTTTTCAAAGTAGTGACAGAACCAAACCCTGGCTCAGTCAAAGCCCAAATTGCCTCATCTCCCTTCAGGGAATAGGCAAAAAAAAAAAAAAAAAAAAAAACGGCAGATCACAGAGTTCAGCTGAAACCACTTAGGAAATACCAGCATCTCCACCTCCCCACCCAAAAGGACTCCTGAGTTGCAGCCTGAGAGATGTCTGCTCATCAGAATAATGTTGTCAGACTGTGTTCTTTCTGGGGGATCATCACACTCCCTTTTCTGGGAACAAATGTTGGCCACTTGGTGGGGTGGGCCATCATGATCTAAGTCAGACAAATTCAATGAGTCATGACTCAGACTATCTCTCTAGACCTGTCTTTTACACTCCCTTACTTATAGTCTCTCTCAGGGCTGTTCTCAACTATTCTATTTCTCTCCTTTCCGGCACATGATGGGATTACATTTTCTTGCTTCCTTTGAAATGAGATGTGACCATGTGACTTGTTTCGGGTAATGAGATGTGAGCAAAAACAACCTGTGTCACACCTGGGCACAAGCCTTAAAGGCCAGTGCTGCCCTTGTTGGGGAAAAAGTGTAGATATGAATCGTTCCGCGACGCGGAGCGCCCCCTGCCGACCCATGCTGAGCGTGTACTGTAGGTGAGCAATTAACTTCTGCTGTTCAAACCACTGCGACTTAGGGGTTTTTTGTGGTTGCACCCTAACTTCACTTCACTTGACTGAACACAGTCTTTCCAAAGTTTCACTAATTTTTTAATGACCATTATGATTTTTTCATATCTGTAACGTTTTTCTTACATCAACTCACTTCTTTTTACTTCAATTTATTTTAGAAAGAAATACTATTCCTACCAAATGAAACAGTATCATAAGTAGAAAGCAATGAGAAAATAAACAGAATGAAGGAAATCCTTATATCAAATCCTGACTTAATACTCTTTGCCTTTTAAAGCCTCTGGACCTTTGGTCTTTCTTTATTTAAAAAAAGGAGCCAGGGGCCAGGCGTGGTGGCTCATGCCTGTAATCCCAGCAGTTTGGGAGGCCGAGGTGGGCGGATCACCTGAGTCAGGAGTTCAAGACCAGCCTGACCAATATGAGGAAACCCCATCTCTACTAAAAATACAAAAATTAGCTGGGTGTGGTGGCATGCACCTGTAATCCCAGCTACTCAGGAGGCTGAGACAGGAGAATCTCCTGAACCTGGGAGGTGGAGGTTGCAGTGAGCCGAGATCGCTCCATTGCACTCCAGCCTAGGCAACAAGAGTGAAACTCCATCTTAAAAAAAAAGGGAGCCAGGTGTGGTGGCTCATGCCTGTAATCCCAGCACTTTGGGGAGCTGAGGTGGGCAGATCACTTGAGGTCAGGAGTTCAAGACCACCCTAGCCAACATGGTGATATCCTGTCTCTACTTAAAATACAAAAATTAGCTTGGCATGATGGCACGCGCCTGTAATATCCCAGCTACTTGGGAGGCTGAGGCAGGAGAATCACTTGAACCCAGGAGGCAGAGGTTGCAGTGAGCTGAGATTGTACCACTGCACTCCAGCCTGGGGGAGAGAGTTGAGACTCCATATAAAAAAAAAAGGAGGTCCTCAAGAGTACTTCTCAATCTTTTGGATCCCCAAAGCTGTCTAAGATTGTCAGAATATATGAAGGCAGCACAGTATTGAGGCTGAGTGTACAAATTCTGGAACCTGATATCCTGGGCTTAAATTCTGGTTCAGTCATAGATTAGCTGTGTGACCCTGGACAAGTTACTGAACTGCTCTGTGACTGTTTTCTTATTTGCAAAATAGTGACCATAATGATGTGTATGGCATTAGGTCCTGGTGGGGATTATTTGTGTTAATGTATAAAAAGGGCTTAGAAGTGTGCCTGGCACTTAGTGAGTGCTATGGAGGTATTACCTATAAAATGATGGCAGGACCCAGATCCAAATAGATTTGGTGAATTATTGTTTGTTTTTTTGAGACAGGGTCTCTGTCACTCAGGCTGGAGTGCTGTGGTGCCGTCACAGCTCACTGCAGCCTCCAAGTCTCCAGGCTCAGATGATCTTCCTACCTCAGCCTCCAGAGTAGCTGGGACTACATGTGTGGACCACCACCCCTCGCTAATTTTTCTATATTTTGTAGATAGGGGATTTCACCATGTTGCCCAGGCTGGTCTGGAACTCTTGGGTTCAAGCAATCTGCCCCTCCTTGGTCTTCAAAGTGCTGGGATTACAGATGTGAGTCACCCCGCCCAGCCTGGAGAAATGTTTGAACTCCATGGAGAGAAATGAAAAATCGTCTGCATTGGTTAAAAATAAATCACCTGGATGATTTATTTATTTAGTGTAGATGGGAAAAGCTACCTTAGCAGAAAGTGACATAGCAAAGTTCTAGAGGTTTTACTTGGTGGCAGCTGCCCAAACCTCTAACCCAGTCATATGTGTCATTAGAGAGAATGTAGTTCCCAGGTCAGAGGAGCTAAGAGGTCCTTGGCATTCTACTCCTAAGGACCATATATGGACAATTGTGTTTAGTTTTCATTTTAATAGGAATACTTAAAATTTTCCTAGGATGGCAGAGGATGAGAAAGCTATGCCCCTTAGGCCGGGCGTGGTGGCATGGCTCATGCCTGTAATCCCAACACTTTGGGAGGCCAAGGTGGGCGTATCATGAGGTTAAGAGATCGAGATCATGCTGGCCAACATGGCGAAACTCCGTCTCTACTAAAAAAATACAAAAATTAGCCGGGTGTGGTGGTACGCCCCTGTAGTCCCAGCTACTTGGGAGGCTGAGGCAGGAGAATCGCTTGAACCTGGGAGGCGGAGGTTACAGTGAGCCAAGATCTCGCCACTGCACTCCAGCCTGGCGGCAGGGTGAGACTCTGTCTCAAAAAAAAAAAAAGAAAGCTATGCCCCTCGAAGAATAATCGAAGATCCAAAAGAGTTCTGGGCTGCGTATTGGAAAAGAGGAGAGAGAGGTCCTGTAGCAGAGTGGTCAGGGCCATTGCCTTTGAAATATGAGATATCAGTGGTGCCATTTACATAGCTGTTGGACCTTGCTAAAATCATAAGCTCTTCAAGCCTTATTTGCTTCACCTATAAAATAGGAATCAATGATAGGACCTTTTCATAGATTGCTCTGTGGAGTGAATGTGTTAAACCTTATAAACCTGGCAGGTAGCTGCCCAGCATATAGTTGTGTTATTTACTCAATTCAAAGTACTTTCCTGCCGGGCGCGGTGGCTCAGGCCTGTAATCCCAGCACTTTGGGAGGCTGAGGTGGGTGGATCACTTGAGGTCAGGAGTTCCAGACCAGCCTGACCAACATGGTGAATCCCTGTCTCTACTAAAAACACAAAAATTAGTTGGGCGTGGTGGCAGGCACCTGTAATCCCAGCTACTTGGGAGGCTGAGGCACAAGAATCACTTGAACCTGGGAGGCAGAGGTTGCAATGAGCTGAGATCGTGCCACTGCACTCCATCCTGGGTGATAGATTGAGATTCAGTCTCAAAAAAAAAAAAAAAAAGGCAACAAAGTACTTTCCTTTGGAAAAGAGCGCCCACTGGCTCACGCCTGTAATCTCAGCACTTTGTGGGGCTGAGGCAGGCGGATCAGTTGAAGCCAAGAGTTTGAGACCAGTTTCACCTGGCCAACATGGTGAAACCCCGTCTCTACTAAAAATACAAAAATAAGCCAGATGCGATGTCATGTGCCTGTAGTCCCAGCTACTCAGGAGAGTGAGGCAGGAGAATCCTTTGAACCCTGGAGTTGGAGGTTGCAGTGAGCAGAGATCGTGCCACAGCACTCCAGTCTGGGTGACAGAGTAAAACTCTGTCTCAAAAAAAAAAAAAAAAAAAAAAAGCGCTCACTGATTCCTACAGCTTCAGAGAATGAACCAAGACCAAAATGTGGATGCTACAGGGAGGAAACTTGAGGCTCAAAATGGAGATCTTTCTATAAAATACAATTGTTCTACCATAGGAAAAGCTGCTTTATTAAGTGGTGGTATTCCGTCATTGGAAGTATTAAGCCCAAGCTAAATAGTCAACTGTCAGGGAAGGATGGTGAGAAGATTCCAGTGGGTTAGAGGTCAAATCAAAGAGCGTCTACCAGGTGCAAAAGTCTTAATTAATAAAGTACTATCAAAACCAAATTCATGTTTGGGAAACTGTATATCCACATGCAAAAGAATGAAATCAGACTCTTTCCTTACACCATATATGAAAATTAACTAAAAATGAGTTCGACGGAAAAGTATAAAACCTTTAGAATAAAACATAAGGGAAAAGCTTCATGATATTAGATTTGGTGATGATTTCTTGGATATGACACCAAAAGCACAGGAAATTTTTAAAAATTAGATAAATTGCACTACATCAAAATTAGAAAAATTTGTGCACCAAAGGACACCTGACTGAGTGAAAGAGCAACTTACAGAATGGGAGAAAATATTTGCCAATCATATATTTGATAAGGGGTTAATGTCCAAAATATATAAAGAACTTTTACAACTCAATAACAACAACCAAAAACTTTAAAAATGGACAAAGAGGCCAGGTGTGGTGGCTCAAGCCTGTAATCTCACCACTTTGTGAGGCAGAGGCAGGAGGATTGCTTGAGCTCAGGAGTTTAAGACCAGCCTGGGCAACATAGTGAGACTTTGTCTCTACAAAAAAATTTAAAAATTAGCCAGGCATGCTGCCCACCTGTAGTCCCAGCTACTTGGGAGGCCGAGGTGGGAGGATCACTTGAGTCAAGGAGTTTGAAGCTGTGGTGAGCCACGATCCTGCTGCTGCACTCTAGCCCGGGTGACAGAGCAAAACCCTGTCTCAAGAAAACAAAAAAATTGGCAAAGAACTTGAATAGGCATTTCCCCAAGGAAGATATACAAACAACCATTAAGCATATAAAAAGACACTTAACATCACTAATCATTAGGGAAGTGCAAATCAAAACTGCAATAAGAGGCTGGGCACAGTGGCTCATGCCTGTAATCTCAGCACTTTGGGAGGCCGAGGCAAGTGGATCACTTGAGGTCAGGAGTTCAAGACCAGCCTGGCCAACATGGCAAAATCCCATCTCTACTAAACAATATAAAAATTATCTGGGTGTGGGCCAGGCACAGTGGCTCATGCCTGTAATCCCAGCACTTTGGGAGGCTGAGGCGGGTGGATCACGAGGTCAGGAGTTCGAGACCAGCCTGGCCAGCATGGTGAAACCCCATCTCTACTAAAAATACAAAAATTAGCCGGGCATGGTGGCATGCATCTGTAATCCCAGCTACTCAGGAGGCTGAGGTATGAGAATCGCTTGAACCTGGGAGGCAGAGATTGCAGTGAGCCGAGATCACGCCACTGCACTCCAGTCTGGGCCATGCAGTGAGACTCTGTCTCAAATAAAAAAAAAAAGAAAGAAAGAAATTATCCGGGTGTGATGGCACATGCCTGTAATCTCAGCTACCTGGGAGGCTGAAGCAGGAGATTCGCTTGAACCCTGGAGGAGAAGTTTGCAGTGAGCTGAGACTGCACTACTGCACTCCAGCCTGGGCGACAGAGCAAGACTATGTCTCCAAAAAAAACCAAAACAAACAGACAAAGCACACAATAAGAGACCACCTCACACCCATTAGGATGGATATTATAAAACAACAACAAAACGGACAATAGCAAGTGTTAGTGAAGATGTGGAGAAATTGTAACCCTTTTACGTTCCTATCACTGCTGGTGGGAACGTAAAATAGTGCAGCTTCTGTGGGAAGCAGTATGGCGGCTTCCTAAAAAATGAAAAACAGAACTATCATATGATCCAGCAATTGTACTTCTGAGTATATACCCAAAAGAACTAAAAGTAGCATCTGGAAGAGAGATTTGTATACTCAAGTTCATAGCAGCATTATTCATAATAGCCAAAAGGTAGAGGCAACCCAAGTGTCAATCAATGGATGAATGGATCAATAAAATGTGTTATATGCATACAATGGAATATTATTCAGCCTTAAAAAGGATGGAAATTTTGACACATGCTACAACATGGATGGATCTTGAGGGCATTATGCTAGGGAAAAAGCTAGTCACAAAGAACAAATACTGTATGATTCCACTAGCCTGAAGGAAAGTAGTCAAATTCATAGAGACAGAAAGTAGAAGGGGTTTGCCAGGGGCTGGGAAGAAAGAGGAACTATTTTCTTTTTTTTCTTTTTTTTTGAGACGGGGTCCCTCTCTGTGGTCCAGGCTGGAGTGCAGTGGTGCGATCTCGGCTCACTGCAACCTCCGCCTCCCGGGTTCAAGTGAGTCTCCTGCCTCAGCCTCCTGAGTACCTGGGATTACAGGCGCTCGCCACCACAACTGGCTAATTTTTTGTATTTTTAGTAGAGACGAGGTTTCTCCATGTTGGCCTCCCAAGGGGAGCTATTTTCTAACGGGTACAGTTTCAGTGTGGGAAGATGAAAAAAGTTCAGGTGATGGACGGTGGTGATGGTTGTATTACAATGTGAATATATTTAATGTCTCCGAACTGTACATTTAAAAATGGTCGGCAGGGCGCGGTGGCTCACACCTGTAATCCCAGCACTTTGGGAGGCAGAGGCGGGTGGATCACCTGAGGTCAGGTGTTCAAGACCAGCCTGGGTAACATAGTGAAGCCCTGTCTCTACTAAAAATACAAAAATCAGCTGGGTGCAGTGGTGCATGCCTGTAACTCCAGCTACTCGGGAGGCTGAGGCAGAAAAATCACTTAAACCTGGGAGGTGGATGTTGTAATGAGCCGAGATCTTGCCACTGCACTCCAGCCTGGGTGACAGAGTCAGACTCTGTCTCAAAAAAAAAAAAAAAAATACATGCATAAAAGATGTTTCTAAGAGTGCTAAAAAAATGCCTACAAATTGATAGGGAAAGGTAAATAATACAATAGATAAAAGGTCAAAGGATACGAACAAGCACACTCATAATGGAGGAAACTCAAATGGCAAAAGAGCCTCTCCCTCTCTAGTAATAGAGGAAATGTAAATTTGAAAGTGAAGCATAATTTTACATTCAGTATCTTACAAAATCAAGTGCTGGTGAGGTTGTAGAGCAACCAAAACTCTGTAACTATTGTTTGAAGTGGAAGTTGGCAGTCAAAAATGAACAATTTAGCAACATCTCTTAAAAGTGTTGATACCCACTGTCTAAGATACAGAAATTCCATCTCTACATGTTACCTAGAGAAACTCTCATCCACAGGTATAAGAATAGTCTCTGGAGCATCATTTGAGATAGTGAGCCAAGATCGTGCAACGGCAATCCAGCCTGAGTAACAGAGTGAGACTCCATCTCAAAATGAACAAACAAAACAGAATAAATATACTCAGGATATTTACAGACACTTTTATTTTGTTTTTTGTTATTTCAACTTTGTTTTTTACCTGCCTCCCAGGTTTAAGCGATTCTCATGCCTCAGCCTCCCAAGTGGCTGGGATTACAGGCGCCTGCCACCATGCCTGGTTAATTTTTATATTTTCAATAGAGATAGGGTTTCACCATGTTGGCCAGGCTGGTCTCGAACTCCTGATCTCAAGTGATCCACCCGCCTCGGCCTCCCAAAGTGCTTGGATTACAGGCATGAGACACCGCGCCTGGCTGCATGTGTTTTTAAACATTGCCCGGACTGTTATTTCAACTTTTATTTTCGAATCAGGAGGTACATGTATAGGTTTGTTACAAAGGTATATTGCATGATGCTGGGGTTTCCAGTATGAATGAATTCATCACCTAGGTAATGAGAACAGTAGCCAATAGGTAGTTTTTCAACGTTTGCCCCCTCCCTCCCTAACCCCTTTGGTTTCCCCAGTGCCTATTGTTCCCATCTTTATGTCCATGTGTACCCAAGGTTTAGCCCCCACGTATAGGTGAGAACATATGTTATTTGGTTTTCTGTTTCTGCATTAGTTTGCTTAGGATAATGGTTTCCAGCCATATCCATGTTGCTGCAGAGGACATGATTTCATTCTTTTTTACGACTGCATAGTACTTCATGGATACACAACATTTTATTTATTTTATTTCTTTTTTATTTTATTTTTTGATAGAGACAGGGTTTCACTGTGTTGCCCAGGCTGGTCTTGAACTCCTGGGCTCAAGTGATCCACTCGCCTCGGCCTCCCAAAGTGCTGGAATTATAGGCGTGAGCCACTGCACCCGGCCTACACAGCATTTTAAATAAGTGATCTGGTGCAACTTGTATCATCATGAAAAGATCCAGAAACCTATTATGAGGAGTAATAAAAGGAAGTTGCTGCAGGATATGTACTGTATATCATTTAAATAAATTTTCCAGATAAGCAAAATATTTTACTTTGCTTATATAGCCACGTATGGTAGAACTGTGAAAATGTGTCTGGTAATGACACATTACCAGATAAATACCAAATACACATGATAAATACCAAATGGTGACCATGATCACCACTGATGAGGGTAGCAGGGTGATGGGATCAAGAAGACAAGGGGCTTCAACTCTAAGTGTAATGTTTAATTTGTCATTAAAGCAAACAAACAAACAAACAACATCCAAAGAAAACATGGTCATGTGGTAAGATTTGACAAAATTGAGTGGTGGATACATCAATGTTCATAATATTATTCTCTATACTTTTCTGCACGTTTGTAATATTTCTTACTTTAAAAAAAGGAGAAATGAGATTATAAAAAAAGTCAACCATCTTCCTACATACCAGCGACAGACAATTCAGTAGTATAATTTAAAAAATCATACAATTTGCACAATGACAACAATTTGCACAATGACAGCAATTGCGGGAAAAAATCTAGAAACCTATATATATATTTTTTTCTTTGAGACAGAGTCTCGATCTGTTGCCCAGGCTGGAGTGCAGTGGCATGATCTCGGCTTACTGCAACCTCTGCCTCCCAGGTTGAAGCAATTCTGCCTCAGCCTCGTGAGTAGGTAGGATTACAGGTGCATGCCACCACGTCTGGCTAATTTTTTTTTTGTATTTTTAGTAGAGACAGGGTTTCATCATGTTGGTCAGGCTGGTCTCTTTTTTTTTTTTTTTTTTTGAGACGGAGTCTTGCTCAGTCGCCCAGGCTGGAGTGCAGTGGCATGATCTCAGCTCACCGCAAGCTCCGTCTCCCAGGTTCATGCCATTCTCCTGCCTCAGCCTCCCGAGTAGCTGGGACTACAAGCACCCGCCACCATGCCTGGCTAATTTTTTTTTGTATTTTTAATAGAGACAGGATTTCACCGTGTTAGCCAGGATGGTCTCGATCTCCTGACCTCGTGATCCGCCCACCTCGGCCTCCCAGAATGCTGGGATTACAGGCGTGAGCCACCTCACCCAGCCAGGTGAGGCTGGTCTCAAACTCCTAACCTCGTGATCTGCCTGCCTCAGCCTCCCAAAGTGCTGGGACTATAGGCATGAGCCACCACACCCAGCCCTAGAAAACTATTTTTTAAAAGCAACTAGGAGTATATCTAAGATATAGCATTTCTCTGTCTGAGAGCAGGGACAGCTTGCATAGGTGTCAATGTCCTTCAAGGGACTCTTGAAACTAATTCAGGGCCCTATACACTGCAGGCGTTTCTTGGGGTGGCCAAGGCATTGTCATGTGTTAAGAATTCTGAGAAGTTCTCGGATAATGAAATTTGTGCAGCTTTCTTTAATTCAGCACTTTTCAAATATCTAACAATAGAATCCTTCTTGTCTGAGGGGCCTCGCCTTAGCAAAGGCTGCCCTAACAACCACAAAGTTCCCTTCCAACTCCCACAGTCCACCATTCTAGTCTTGGCTCTGCCACTAACTTACTATATGACTTTGGCCGAATCACCTTTCCTCTTGGGGTCTCAGTTTGTTAAGTTATTAACACCCTGGGTGACAGAGCAAGACCCTGTCTCAAAAAAAAAAAAAAAATTTCCCTGGCAAAAAATTTATGACTAAATCCTCCAAAGTAATCGTGACAAAACCAAAAATTGACAGTGACACCTAATCCAACTAAAGAGCCTCTACACAGCAAAAGAAACTATCAACAGAGTAAACAGGCAACCTACAGAACGGGAGAAAATATTTACAAACTAGGAATCCAACAAAGGTCTACAAGGAACTTAACAATTCTGCAAGAAACTAGAATCTACCAGAATCTACAAGGAACTTAAACAATTAAACAAGCAAAAAACAAAGAATCCAACAAAAAGTGGGTAGAGCACACGAACAGACACTTCTCAAAAGAAGATGTACAAGCGGCCAACAAAGATGAAAAAATGTTCGACATCACTAATCATAAGAAAAATGCAAATGAAATCATGAGATACCATCACACACTAGTCAAAATGATTATTAAGTTTCTTTTTTTGTCCCCACCCTTGATATCTGAAGAATGGCCGTCATTAAAAAGTCAAAAAGATAACATGTTGGCAAGGCTGTGGAAAAAAGGGAACACTTATACACTGTTTGTGGCAATGTAAATTAGTTCAGCCATTGTGGAAAGCTATTTGGAGATTTCTCAAAGAACTTAGAACCACCATTCAATTTAGCAATTTCATTATTTGGTATATAACCAAAGGAAAATGAATTCTTCTACCAAAAAGACACATGCACTCATGTTCTACACAGCACTATTCACAATAGAAAGACATCAGCCAAGCACAGTGGCTCACGCCTGTAATCTCAGCACTTTGGGAGGCCGAGGCGGGCGGATCACCTGAGGTCAGGAGTTCGAGACCAACCTGGCCAACATGGTAAAACTGTGTCTCTACTAAAAATACAAAAATTAGCCAGGCATGGTGGCACATGCCTGTAATCCCAGCTACTTGGGAGGCTGAGACAGGAGAATCGCTTGAACCCGGGAGGTGGAGGTTGCAGTGAGCTGAGATCACACCTCTGCACTCCAGCCTGGGCGACAGAGTGAGACTCCATCTCAAACAAAACAAAACAATAGAAAGACATGGAATCAACCTAAGTGCCCATCAACAGTGGAATGGATAATGAAAATGTGATACATATACACTATGGAATACTATGCAGGCATAAAAGAGAACAAAACCTCAACCAAGTTGAAGGATAGTGTCAAAAACATAAAAAATAAAAAAGAGAACAAAACCGTGTCCTTTGCCACATCATGGATGGAGCTGGAGGACATCATCCTAAGTGAATTAACACAGAAACAAAAAACCAAATACTGCATGTCCTCACTTGTAAAAGAAAGCTAAACATTGGGTACACATGGACATCAAGAGAGGAACAATAGACACTGCAGACTTCTAGAGGAAGGGCAAGGGCTAAAAAACTGCCTGTTGGGTACTATGCTCACTCCTTGGGTGATGAGCTCAATCATAGCCTAAACTTCAGTGTCACACAACATACCCATGTAACAAACCTGTACATGTACCCCCTGAATCTAAATTAAAAGTTTAATTAAAGCCTGGCGCAGTGGCTCACACCTGTAATCCCAGCACTTGGGAGGCTGATGTGGGTGGATCACCAGAGGTCAGGAGTTTGAGACCAGCCTGGCCAACATGATGAAACCCCACCTCTACTAAAAATACAAAAAGAAGCCAGGCATGGTGGTGCGTGCCTGTAGTTCCAGCTACTCAGGAGGCTGAGGCAGGAGAATTGCTTGAACCCAGGAGGCAGAAGTTGCAGTGAGCTGAGATCATGCCATTATTCTAGCCTGGGCAACAGAGCAAGACTGTCTCTAAAAAAAATTTAAAAGTTTAATTAAAAAAAAATGGGTGTGTATAGTTTGATCTCTTACCTTTTCCCAGCTGTAACATCTCATGTTGGACCCCACATTTAGGGGTTTATTAGGGGTTTTTTAGGGGTTTGGTTTTATTTCTCCTCCCCCAGTTAACTGTTTTTTACTTAACTAAAGCAGGTTCATGGCAGAGGAATTACAAAAACGCAGAGAAGGATGATTAAAAAAGAATTAAACTAGGCTGAATGTGGTGGCTAACACCTGTAATCCCAGTGATTTGGGAGGCTGAGTTGGAAGGATCATTTCAGGCTAGGAGTTTGAGACCAGCCTGGGCAACACAGTGAGACCCCATCTCTACAGAAAATTTTAAAACTTAAAAAATTTAAAAAGTAAACATTAGCCAGGCATGGTGGTGTGTGTCTGTAGTCCCAGCTACTTGTGAGGCTTAGGCAAGAGGATGGCTTGAGCTCAGGAATTTGAGGCTGTAGTGGGTTTTGACTATGTCACTGCACTCCAGTCCGGGTAACACAGCAAAACCCTATCTCTTAAAAACAAATCAAATTTACTCCAAATGCCACTTTGGGCTCTTTATGATGATAGCTGACATTTATAGAGCCTTTATGTGCAAAGCGCAGTGCTAGGATATCTCATTTAACTTCTCGTTAAAGTGGAAGTCAAGTCTACTCTTATCCTCATTTACAGATGAGGAGACTGAGGATCAGAGAGATAAAGTCACCTGTCCAAGGTCATACTGTGGATGTAGCTCTAACCCAAGCCCTCCTGACTGCAGCACAAATTCTCAGCCACTACCATATTAGCCCCTTCATTTGAAGGTGTCTTTGTCATTGCCAAGATTCCTTTTCCTCCCGGCCCCCTAAGTCTTCAGGTTTCTCTCATCTCATCTCCCCAGAGGAGCCATGACACCATCTCCTCCAAAAACAAAGTCAGAGCCTTCACTGTAGACGGACCTGTGTCCTTCCCCCAAACTCAGTCCACCTCATCTCCAGAAAAACTATATGACTCGCCCTGGAGAAGGGGGAAAAAAAAAGCCTCTTCCCACCAACTCCATCCCCCAAATTACTGGATTTGGGGTAAATTTACAGGCTGGAGACAGAAGAATGGATGTGTATTTAGCTTCCAAATTGACTATTGTTTTATGTGAATGTCTGATAAACAAAACACAATGAATGCCAGATGGGGGCTGGGAGTGAGATTTCCCATGTGGAGAATTCTAGAAGACGTGCCCGGAGTTCTGGAGCCTGGGTCCTCTGGACAGACAGGTGGCCAGGCAACCAAGGTGGAGACACCAAAGATAACTGTGGGGTGGGCAGAAGACACCAGCCCAGGAGATTTGACTGGGATTGGTCTACGCAAGAATGGAAAATGGAGGCAGAATGAGTTAGCAGCAAGCACTTGTACACTGCTATAGAATCTGAGGGACCCGGCCAGTGCTGGCCAATAGAAATAGAATGTGAGCCGAAGACATAAACTTTTCTTGTAGTTGCTTAAAAACATGGTAAATCTGTGAAGTAGACGATTGCTCGTGCAAATAAATGAACTCCGCTTTGGTCTCAGTGATCAGGGGTCCCACACTCAAGTGCCCTCAATACCCAGAGAAGTAACTGAAATAAATGGAACAGATAGGGTGTGAGCAAAGTTCACACGTTCCTCTAAGAAAAACAATACAGCAAACATGGTGATTTATGTTCATTAATAAGTTTCTGTATGGGGACACTAAGGAATAGTGGGGACTACGGCAAATTAGAGGAAGCATGAGACTCTAAAGTCGCTCCAGGAGACGTTGTCTCATAGGTATCAGTGTTGCTAGACCTTCACTTTTTTTAAAGGAGGTGAAAGTTGGGATTTTTTTAATTTATTTTTTTGACAGGGTCTTGCTCTGTCGCCCAGGCTGGAGTGCAGTGGCGATCTTGGCTCACGGCAATCTCCACCTCCTGGGTTCAAGAGATTCTCCTTCCCCAGCCTCCTGAGTAGCTGGAATTACAGGCGTGCTCCAGCATGCCTGGCTAATTTTTGCATTTTTAGTAGAGATGGGATTTCCCACTGTTGGCCAAGCCGATCTCGAATTCCTGACCTCAAGTGATCTGCCCACCTCCACCTCCCAAAGTGCTGGGATTACAGGTGTGAGCCACCAGGCCCAGCCTCTAATTTTTGCATTTTTTGTAGAGATAGAATCTTGCTGTGTTCAAGACCAGCCTGGCCAACATTGTGAAATCCCGTCTCTATTAAAAATACAAAAATTAGCTGGGCGGTAGTGGCACGCGCCTGTAATCCCAGCTACTCCAGAAGCTGAGGCAGGAGAATTACTTGAACCTGGGAGGCGGAGGTTGCAGGGAGCCAAGATCGAACCATTGCATTCCAGCCTGGGTGACAAGATTGAGACTCCGTCTCAAAAACCAAAAGCAACAACAAAAAAAATTGTTTGAAAGCCACTAATCTGCCCATAGCCTCTTAACTTACAAGTAAGGAAGCTAAGGCCTACAAATGGCAAGTACCTGAGATCCTGTGTATGTCAGGACTAGAGCTGGGACCACAACCTGCTCCCAGCGCTGAGCCCTGCAGGCAGCTGAACCCTGCAGGCAGCTGGGTTTGCCTGGGAAGCTGCCCAGGGTAGCACTCAGGCCTCCCTCCAGCTTCTCTGGCTCTGCCCAGGGCAGGTCCGCCTGCTCTCTCCCTGTCTCTCCACCTCCTCTGCCCTTCCTCATGCTTGTTTGGACAGCTTTCTGACCTGCTCCTTCACAAACTCTCCTGGAGGTATGGCTGCCTCCACTGCTTGTCCCAGAGAATACAGAGGCGTTGGCAGTTTGGCAGCCCGGGCTCAGCCAGGCCCATGGCAGACAGTTGTCAAACAGTGGCTGTCTGGGGAGAGGGAGGTCTGTTTACCCAGGGCAAGGCCCAGGCAGAGGCTGCCATTTCCTCCCTCCACCACTGGCCCGTCCAGCTGCTCACCCTACTGACTCAGCTGTCCCCATCTGTATTTGCTCATTCGGCAAATATTTATGGGGCGCCTACTGTGTGCCAAGCACTGTTCTACATGCTGGGGATACAGCAGGGGACAAGACAGCGTAACTCCCTGCTGTCATGGAACTTCTGTGAAGGAGACAGATGATAAACAGATCAAGGAATGCGTAATTTCAGTGCTGTAGAGGATAATGGAATTGCTGGCAAGGGATGGAGGTGGGGCAGGCTTAGATTTGGGTGTTCAAGGGAGGCTGCTCTGAGTGGAGGACATTTGAACTAAGGCCCCGACTATGAGAAGAAATCAGCTATGCAAAGATCTGGGGAAAAGGCATTCCTGGCAGAGAGAACAGCAAGTACAAAGGCCCAATGGCAGGAGTGTGCTTGGCGTGATTGAAGGATTGTCAAAAGGCCAGTGTGGCTGACTGCAGTGAGCAAAGGGAGAAAGATGAGAGACTATCAGACAACAGTCAGAGCCTGTGGGGGCCTTTTGGTCAAAGAAAAGAGCCCAGGGCCGGGCGCGGTGGCTCATGGGAGGCCAAGGTGGACAAATCGCTTGAGGTCAGGAGTTCAAGACCAGCCTGGCAACATGGTAAAACCCTGTCTCTACTAATAATATCAAAAAAATTAGCCAGGCATAGTGGCAGGCACCTGTAATCCCTGCTACTCTGGAGGCTGAGGCAGGAGAATCTCTTGAATGTGGGAGGTGGCGGTTGCAGTGAGCTGAGATCACGCCACTGCACTCTAGCCTGGGCGACAGAGTGAGATTCCATCTCAGAAAAACAAAAAAAGAAAGAAAGAAGGAAAGAAAAAGAGCTCAGGTTGCATTTGAAGGGTGATACAAAGCTGTTGGAGTAGTTTCAGCTGGGATGTGAAACATGGCTGTACTCTGACCTTCTCTAACTCTGCCCATTCCCTTCATGACTTCCTGTCCCAACTGTTTCCAGGTACATTTGAGATTGTTTGAAATAGCGTTTAAATATTCTCTTTTCCTTTTAAATTTTCATTTATTTATTTATTTTCCTTTCTCTTTTTTTGAGGCAGGGTCTCAGTCTATCATCCAAGCTGGAGTGCAGTGGCATGATGTTTGTTCACTACAGCCTCCACCTCCTGGGTTCAAATGATCCCCCCACTCAGCCTCCCAAAATGCTGGGATTACAGCATTTTGAGCCACTGTGGCCAGACCAATTTTTTTTTTTTTTTTTTTTTTTGAGATGGAGTTTTGCTCTTGTTGCCCAGGCTGGAATGCAATGGCATGATCTCAGCTCACTGCAACCTTCACCTCCCACATTCAAGAGATTCTCCTGCCTCAGCCTCCAGAGCAGCAGGGATTACAGGTGCCTGCCACTATGCCTGGCTAATTTTTTTGATATTATTAGTAGAGACAGGGTTTCACCATGTTGGCCAGGCTGGTCTCGAACTCCTGACCTTGTGATCTGCCCGCCTCGGCCTCCCAAAGTGCTGGGATTACAGGCGTGAGCCACCGTGCCCAGCCTCTTGGTTGTATTTCTAAACATCATGGTTATACTGACTTCTCAAGAAATCAAGACTTCTTGATTTTTTAGTTATAGACGTAATGTGTTAACTTGCTAGTAAGAAAGATCCTATATAACTATATCCCAATTTGGAGATAAATCAATATTTTCAATTGCATAACCACATTACTATTATGGCTATTACTCACAGCTGACTTTGTCTGTATGTGAACCAAGGCCTTTCCATGCACTGTTTCAGTTAATCTTCACTGTAACATGGTAATGTAGCTTTGGTCAATATCATTAACAATACATACTAACATTTTACATTCAAGGAACTTTTTGCAGTTTGCAGGACACTCTTGCCTCTATCCCCTTGAGCAGCAGAGCTACCCTGAGGGGTAAATAGAACTAGCATTATTAACCCCATTTTCAGAGGAGGATGTGGATCCCAGGATGATACAGAAAATTCTACCCATCCCAGTAGTGCCCAGTGGTTCAAATAAAACCCATCTTCCTGGCAGGGCCCGGTGGCTCACACTTATAATCCCAGCACTTTGGGAGGCCAAGGCAGGCGGATCACTTGAGGTCATGAGTTCGACACCAGCCTGGCCAACATGGCGAAACCCCATCTCTACTAAAAATATAAAAATTAGCTGGGCGTGGTGATGCAAACCTGTAATCCCAGCCACTCCAGAAGCTGAGGCACGAGAATAGTTGAACCCAGGAGGTGGAGGTTGCGGTGAGCCAAGATGGTACCACTGCACTCCAGCCTGGGTCACAGAGTGAGACCCTGTCTCAAAAAAAAAAAAAATATATATATATATATATATGTATGCACACACACACACATATGTACACACACACACACGTGCACACACACACACATATATATATATTTATGTCTCAAAAAAAAAAAGCCCATCTTCCACCTAGGGAGGAAGGAGTGGGGGATCCTGGACAACTGTGTGAAGGAGAGATAAACTCTCCTCTCGTGTTTTGGGTTGATCAGCTGGTATTGCCTTTTCTAATACAATCCTTGATATTGAATTCTAGCTCTGCCTCTCATGCGCTGCGTGGTTTTGAGTAAGCTATTTAATCTCTCTGAGACTTTGTTTTCTCAGTAATGGGTATGATGACAGTATCTACCTCAATAGACGGTTGTGAGGATTAAAGGAGTTATTTATTTATTTATTTTCTCACTTTGTAGCTCAGGCTGGTCTTGAACTCCTAACCTTAAGTAAGCCTCTTGCCTCAGCCTCCCAAAGTGCTGGGATTTAAGTGTGCGCCACCATGTCTGGCCAAGGAGTTAATTGTTTTTTTTTTTTTGAGACGGAGTGTTGCTCTGTTGCCAGGCTGGAGTGCAGTGGTGTGATCTTGGCTCACTACAACCTCCGCCTCCTGGGTTCAAGCGATTTTCCTGTCTCAGCCTCCTGAGTAGCTGGGACTACAGCCATGTGCCACACCCAGCTAATTTTTGTAATTTTAGTAGAGACGGCATTTCACCATGTTGGCCAGGATGGTCTCAATCTCTTGACCTCATGATCCTCCTGCCTTGGCCTCTCAAAGTGCTGGGATTACAGGTGTTAGCCACCGTGCCCAGCCAAGAAGTTAATTTTTTTTTTTTTTTTTTTTTTGAGACAGAGTTTCACTCTTGTTGCCCAGGCTGGAGTGCAATGGTGCGATCTCGGCTCACCACAGCCTCTGCCTCCTGGGTTCAAGTGATTCTCCTGCCTCAGCCTCCCGAGTAGCTGGGATTACAGGCAAGCGCCACCACTCCTAGCTAATATTGTATTTTTGGTAGAGATGGGGTTTCTCCATGTTGGTCAGGCTGGTTTTGAACTCCTGACCTCAGGTGATCCACCCACCTTGGCCTCCCAAAGTGCTGGGATTACAGGCATGAGCTACCGCGCCCGGCCAGGAGTTAATTTTTATAAAGTGCTTAGAATAGTGCCTGGGCCATGGTGTTATACAAGGATGAAAAACAACCTAGAGCTAGAAAACAAATGAGCCGGGTCCCAGATCTGGGCCTTCTGATGCCAGGTTTAGTGTGTGGCCCCCAAGCCCTAGACACTTGTATTCCTCTTCATACAATTGTTACCACATCTGCCTTTTACCTGTACTTTATTTATCTATAATTGTTTACTTGATGTTTTCCTTTCTTTTGAAGATATACATTAATTTTTAAAAGATATTTTATATTAATACTTTAATATGCTATGTATAAATTTTTCTAACATACAATAAATGCACAAAGATTTAAAAGTGTTTGTCTGTGGACTACCTAAAATCGGCCCCTGTACTTTGTGGGTTCACTTAATACAAAGTATGCTGGTTTTTTTGTTTTTTGGTTTTTTTCTTTTTGAGACAGGGTCTCGCTCTGTTGCCCAGGCTGGAGTACAGTGGCGTGATCTTGGCTCACTGCAATCTCCACCTCCTGGGTTTAAGAGATTCTCCTGCCTCAGCCTCCTGAGTAGCTGGGATTACAGGTGCACGCCACCATGCCCAGCTAATTTTTGAATTTTTAGTAGAGACGGGATTTCACCATATTGGCCAGGCTGGTCTTGAACTCCTGACCTCAAGTGATCCACCCACCTCGGGCTCCCAAAGTGCAAGGATTACAGGCGTGTGCCACCGCGCCCAGCCCGTAGGGACATTTTGAGAATTAGGAGTTAAGATGTGTAAAACCCTAGTAAGTACTCAATAAATTTTTGCTATTATCACAACATCAAGCACAAATCCATAAATATACATAAATAAAACATTTGAAAAACATACATATCTTACTCTTACTACATGAAATGCTCTATGATATTTTCTATTTTAATTTCATTTTTTTGTTAAAATGTGAAATTTCATAAAGCGATACATTGATGATTTGTGCCTTTTTCTGTTTTGAATGTTATACTTCAGTAAAAATATTTTTTAAGTCCAGATGTGGGCAATTTTTCTGCCTTGACCTCCCAAAGCACTAGGATTATGCTCTGTCACCCAGGCTGGAGTGTGGTGTTGTAATCTCGGCTCACAGCAACCTTCACCTCCTGGGCTCAAGCAATCCTCTTGCCTCAGCCTCCCGAGTAGGTGGGACTACAGGCGTGTACTACCATGCCCAGCTAATTTTTGTGTTTTTTGTAGAGGTGGGTTTTTGCCATATTGCCCAGGCTGGTCTTGAACCCCTGGGGTCAAGTGATTCACCCACCTCAGCCTCCCAAAGTGCTGGGATTACAGGCATGAGCCACTGCGTCCGGCCAAATCTTACTTTAGTTATAACTTATTGTTTTATTCTACTTATAGGTCTAGCAAATTTTAAGAATTTCATTATCTCCAATATTTTACTTTGAAAAATTTCAAACTTTAAAGTTTGAAAGACTAGTATAGTGAGCACTGATGTATCCTTTCGCCTAAATTCACCAACTGGGTGCATTCTGTCACATTTGCTTTATTGCTATCTCTGTATCTATCTATGCACTTTTTTATTGAAACATTTTATGTAAAAAAGATTGTAAAAGCCAGGTGCGGTGGCTCCCACCTGTAATCCTGGCATTTTGGGAGGCCGATGCAGGAAGATTGCTTGAGGACAGGAGTAGGAGACCAGCCTGTGCAACACAGCAAGACCTGTCACTACAAAAAAATAAAAATAAAAAATTAGCTGGGCATGGCAGCATGCACCTGTGGTCCCAGTTACTTGGGAGGCTTAGGTGGAAGGATTGCTTGAGCTTGGGAGATTGAGGCTGCAATGAACCATGATTGTGGCTCACTCTAGCCCATGTGACAGAGCAAGACCCTGCTTGAAAAACAACAACAAAACAAAAACAAGCCAAAAAAGATAATTTTTAAAATTGTGTATTTACACTTGTTATACATATTTAACGTGTGTGTGTGGAGGGACGTGTGAGCGTGACCCTACTGCAGAGACGATCAACTGTGTACCAACTAATTCATGCTCCCCTTTCCAAACTTTAGGGCTAGCCCCGCCCCGCTAGGGACCACATCTTCCAGACCCCTTTGCATTTGGCGAGGGCCATGTGACTAGTTCTCACCAATGGAATGTGAGTAGAAGTGAAAGTGTCTCTCTGGGCTAGGGTGACCTTAGGGGTCCCTGGATGACCATGCCACAGAGGTCAATAAACTTCTAACTTAAAGTCTGCATTTGCTTGTTACATAAGCTAGATTGTCTGAACTAATACAATCCCAATAAATTGAAGGACTGGCCAGGCACGGTGGCTCACACCTGTAACCCCAGCACTTTGGGAGGTTGAGGCAGGTGGATCACGAGGTCAGGAGTTCAAGACCAGCCTGGCCAAGATGGTGAAAGTCCGTCTCTAGTAAAAATACAAAAAGTAGCTGGGCGTGGTGGTAGGCACCTGTAATCCCAGCTACTCAGGAAGCTGAGGCAGAGAATTGCTTGAACCCAGGAGGCGGAGGTTGCAGTGAGCCAAGATCGTGCCACTGCACTCCAGCCTGGGTGATAGAGCAAGACTCCATCTAGAAAAAAAAGAAAAAAAAAATTGCATGACCTATTCCTGGGTTAAGATTGCAGTTTGAAACACACTGGTGTGGTCTTCTGATTTTCCAAATATTTTTGAACTGTGGAGACCCTCCATTAAATATTTCATTTAAAAGTCAAAACAGAGTGTGGGTGCAGTGGCATGAGCATGTAATCCCAGGGGCTGGGAGGCTGAGGCGGGAGGATTGCTTGAGCCCAGGAGTTTGAGGCTAGCCTGGGCAACATAGCAAGACCCCTGTCTCTAAAATAAAATAAAAAGAAATATACAAAAGTCAAAAAGAAGTGTCTCTGATGGAGCTAGAGGTTGAAGGGTGGGGGCAGGCTAAGCCCTAGTCCATTTGAACACGTCCCTACCCACATTACCCTCGAAGGGAACCCTGCAGCGTCTTTCCTGACTCTTAGGACCCAGGGAATACTGTGTGACAACCGCTGAGCCAGGTGGTCGTCATATCTCCATTTCTCAAAAGAGGAAATGGAGGCTGGGTGCTGTGGCTCACACCTGTAATCCCAGCACTTTGGGAGGCCGAGGTGGGAGGATCACAAGAGGCCAGGAGTCCAGCCTGGCCAACATGGTGAAACCCCATCTCTACCAAAACTACAAAAATTTGTCAGGTATGGTGGCACGCACGTGCAATCCCAGCTACTTGGGAGGCTGAGGCATGAGAATTGCTTGAACCCAGGAGGTGGAGGTTGCAGTGAGCAGAGATAGAGCCACTGGGTGACATTGAGACTCTGTCTCAAAAAAAAAAAAAAGAGGAGATGGAGAAACAGCAGGAGAAGGACTTGAGTGAGGTCACAAACAGCCACCCAGGGCCAGGGCCAGAGCCATCTCCCAGGTCTCTGATGAGGATAGGTCTGTCCCCTCCCTTTCTATGCCTCTCACCTGCCTCCTCCTCTGTGAAGGGGCCACACAGGCCCACATCTATGAACCAGCACCCCCGGGAGGAGACCCTGGGCATCCCAGGGCCCCAGAAGGCTTGCAACAAAGCCTTGTCCTTACTCTCTAGCCAGAGACAGTTGCATCCTGGGACCAGTTATCTATTCCTTATTCATCTCTGTTGTTTCTACAACAGCCAAAACGATGCTAACACCTAGTAAGCGTCCAGTCCTTTGCATATAGTAGATGCACACTCTATAGGTATAATAATAATAATAATATTAGTTCAAATTCACATAGCACTTTCTATGTGCTAGACACTCAGCACTTTACAAATATTGACTTTATTTCTCACAACAACCCTATGAAGTAAATGGTATTATCATCAGCCCCATCTGACAGATGAGGAAACTGAGGCAAAAAAGATTGAGTCGGCTGGGCGCAGCGGCTCAGGCCTGTAATCCCAGCACTTTGGGAGGCCAAGGTGGGCAGATCACTTGAGGTCAGGAGTTCAAAACTAGCCTGGTGAACATGGTGAAACCCCATCTCTACTAAAAATACAAAAAATTAGCCAGGCATGGTGGCAGGCGCTTGTAATCCCAGCTATAATCCCAGCTACTCGGGAGGCTGAGGCAGGAGAATTGTTTGAACCCAGGAGGCAGAGGTTGCAGTGAGCCAGGATCGTACCATTGCACTCCAGCCTGGGCAGCAGAGCAAGACCCCATCTCAAAAAAAAAAAAAAAAAAAAAAGAGAATTGATTCATTTACTCAAGATCACACAGCTAGTAGGTGGTAGAAGGTGGTAACCTTCTTGGATGCTATTATGACGTAATAGCTGAAAGAATGAAGATTTGGTGTCAGACTAGATTTTAATCACCTATTTGCAAGGCGATGCAGGGAAACGTGACTTAACAACTCTGAATCTCAATTTCTTTGTTTATAAAATGGAGATAATATTTCCTACTTGGATGGGTTATTGCAAGGCTTAAAAGGGAGAAAACATATCAAATAGCCAGCATCTTGCCCATTACATAAAAGGGGCTTAAATGAAAACAAATTTCTTTCCTTATCATTGACCCATCCTTATGCTACTGGCATATGAGTTAGGAAAAAATGGAAGGCACAATTCCTTCACTTAAGCATCTCAGCATGCTTTTTTTTTTTTTTTTTTTTTAAGACAAGTTTCCCTCTGTTGCCCAGGTTGGAGTGCAGTGGTACAACCTCGGCTCACTGCAACCTCCACCACCTGGGTTCAAGTGATTCTCCTGCCTCAGCCTCCCAAGTAGCTGGGATTACAGGTGCCTGGCACCACGTTCAGCTAATTTTTGTATGTTTAGTAGAGACAGGGTTTCACCATGTTGGCTAGGCTGGTCTCGAACTCCTGACCTCAAGTGATCCACTCGCCTTAGCCTACCAAAGTGCTGGGATTACAGGCGTGTAATCCACCATAAGCCACCATGCCTAGCCTCAGCATGCTTTTAGGAATAAAATTAATCAATCATGAAACAACCAGACAAGTCTCAAGATACTTTCAGTAAAGCATGGAATTAATTGCAGTCAAATATAAGTAAAATCAGAGCAGTGTGTGGCCAGGCTCCAGGCCTTTTCATATGCTGTTCTCTCAGCTGGGAACACTCTTCCCCACCACCTCTTCTCCCAGCTGACTCCTGCTAAACCAAGGTTCCAGCTTAGATATCAGTCTACTCCTCCAAGGTCAAGAAGTCTGTGACCCCTTCCCCTTCTCCTAAGTCCCTCTGTATCCCACAGTGCCTTTGCTGTCCTTATCATGGCACTCTGTCTTTGGTTGCTGCTGGCTTGTCTGTCCTCCTGCCAAACTGAGCACTGTTTAAGATCTGAAGCAAAGTTGTTTTTTTGGTTTTGTTTTGTTTTGGTTTGGTTTTGAGACAGAGTCTGACTCTTGTCGCCAGGCTAGAGTGCAGTGGCGTGATCTTGGCTCACCACAACCTCCGCCTGTACCTGGTCTCTAACTCCTAACCTCAGGTGATCCACCCACCTTGGCCTCCCAAAGTGCTGGGATTACAGGCATGAGCTACCACGTGAAGCAAAGTTTTATCCTCCTGTGTTTCCCCAGTGCCTTACAAAATGTCTTAAATACCATAAGGCTCCAGTGGAAGATTGTTGAAGAAATGAACAAATGAACAATGAATTAATGAATACGGGAGGCTTCTGGGTTGAGGCAAGATGCACTCTGGATATTTAGTTCCTCTGTTTACTAAATGGGACAAAGTAAGGCAATGGTTTCCATACCTCAGCGGAACTGCATACCCTAAATCACATAAGGAGCTCAAAAAATTACAGATTCTTGGAATTCACCCCAGGAGACTCTGATTCACTGGGTCTGGAGTGGAGCCCCAAAATTGTTTTAAAAAGTTTCCTATGTGCAACCAGGTTTGTGAATCATAGGGGCTGAAGACTGAATTGAGGTAGGATGGGAAGGTGATGTGGGAGGGGAGATAGGGGAAGGGCTGGAGAGGGGCCATATTTTGAGAATGAAGGGTGGGAACAGCCATAGCCTGATATTGGACACAGTCCCACAGCCAGCCAGCATCTGGGGTCCTACTTGATTTTGGGCCTATCCACCCTTCACAAGGACACAGCATGTTCGTTATAGCTTCTATTACCTTTTCTCTTTCATTAGCGCATGGGATCTTCACAACAACCAAGGCTCATTTGATGGGTGAAGAAACTGAGGAACAGAGAACTGAAGCAAAGCACCATCATCACAGAGCTTCAAGGGGCAGAGCCACGTCACCAGACTGCCTCTGACAATGGCCTCTGATCTGTCTTCAAGCTGATGCTATTGGTCAAAGGGACTAGGCCTACATAGCTAGGAAAAATTAGGCTCACCTGGCACTTAAAAACAGATATACAGTATTGCCTTGATGGAAGATTGTTGACATCCCCTATCTCTTCACTTGTCCTGTCTAGAGCACTTGAAGATGCTGCTATTCCAGGCCACCTCAGCCCACCCCTTCTTATCCATCCATCCATCCATCTTTTCATCTATCCACTCATCACATCATTTGTCCATCCATCCTTCCCCTAACCACCTACCCATCTATCCAGCTACTTATTCATCCATTTATCACATGCACCTACATATCTTTCCATCCATCTCATCCATCTACTTACCCATCCATGCATCATCCTCCACACCCACCCATCCACCCATAACATCTTTTTATTAATCCATCCACCCATCTATCCACCCAGCCATCTCCCCAGTTACTCATTCATTTGTTTCATCCATCCATTTCTCCATCTATTCCATTCATGCATCCCTCCACCCATCTATCACATTCATTCATCACATTACATTCATTCATCAGTCCATTCACCTGTCCACCCACCCAAACATACATTCATCCATCCATCCATCTTCCCATTCATTTATCCACTCAATTAACCTTCAATCAAGGTCTACATGGGATCAGGCCCTGCGGAAGGCTGGACTATAACAAAAAGAATGAGATAGATACAGACCTTTCCTTCAAGGAGATTTGAGGTACTTACAGAAATGAGCAACTACCAAAGCAGCAAAATAAATAATCAAGAGAAACTTGTTGAAACGAAAATAAGGGTAGAAAAGTAATAAGGCCAGGAGTCAGGTTAGCACACAGATATGCATGCTTAGCATCTCATCCTCACAGTTACTCAGGGTAGTCCCAGATTGGCACTGAGTAAGATCCTGGCACTCAAAGCAGAACAACACAAGAGTCACAGTCTACTCTACTCCATTGTGGTAGATACTCCCCAGAACTACCTTGTTCTCCTATAACACAGTGGGGTTATATGTGCCCCAGGGTACATTTGGCTTTCTGGAGACATTTTTCATTGGCAAAACTGATGGGAAAAGATGTTACTGGCATCTGGGTAGTAAAGTAAAGGCCAGGGATGGTTCTTAACATCCTACAATGCACAGGACAGCCCCTCCCCACAAAGAATTTTCCAGGCCAGAAAGTTAACAGTGCTGAGGCTGAGAAACTCATTTATACCAGAGCCTCAGTTCTGTTTGGAGCAGGAGTGTGCCACACCCTAAGAGAAAAATCACTGGTCTAGGCCCGTCTTGGCTTTCCCATCTCTTTCCACCACATACTTGTCTTCCTAGCTTTCCTTGAAATAGGGGAGTCTGCCAGGAGGTTTTTGGGGAAGTTTTGCTTTTGGATAAAAGAAACAAGAGCACTGAGGAAAACCTCTCCTCCTGCCTCCAGCTTCAGACACATAAGTGCAGACATGACAACTGAAGCTGGGACAGCCAGTTTGGGTTATAATGGGGCAAATACAAAGACCAAAGCCAACTCAGTGAGGAGGGCAGAGAGGAAGGAAGGGAAGAGAGTGGGATCTGGCTGACGCTGATGATCATCGTTGTAGCACTGTTTTAAGCCCATCATTTCACTCATCCAACAAATGCTTATTGAGCATTTCTTCTGTGCCAGTCACCATGTGAGACACTGTGAGACAAACAAGGCTGAACAAACCACCCAGGTCCCAGAGATCACAGAGTTTATAGTCTGGTGGGGGAGCCAGACACCACAATTCACACCAACAACTATCTGATCAGAGCAATGACGAGAACCGCAAAGCCAAATCCAGTGTGCCGTGGAAGCACCAGAAGTCCAGGAAGGGCCAAGTCCACCCAGCATCACCACACCAAAGAGCAGCTCTTCAGAGTCCTGCTAAAGCTCAAAAACATGAAACCACAACGAGGATTTCTTGCGTGCTTGCTCTGGACCCAGCACTGTTCTAAGCGCTCATGGATCCTTCCATTTGATCCTCACAACAGCCATGTCTTCCTCTGCCTCTAACTGAGGCTCTGCTATGTGCCATGTCTCTGACCCACCAATGCACCTCTGCTATAGTCATCTTAGGAGATGATTAATGTTATCCCCATTAGAGAACCCCGGAAGAAGGTTTTTTGTTTTTTTGTTTTGTTTTTTTGAGATAGAGAGTCTTGTTCTGTTGCCCAAGCTGGAGTGGCAGTGGCATGATCTCGGCTTAATGCAACCTCCACCTCCCAGGTTCAAGCGAGTCTCACGCCTCAGCCTCCCAAGTAGCTGGAATTACAGGCGCGTGCCATCATGCCTGGCTAATTTTTGTATTTTTAGTAGAGATGGAGTTTTGCCACATTGGCCAGGCTGGTCTCGAACTCCTAACCTCAAGTTATCTGCCCGCCTCAGCCTCCCAAAGTGCTGGGATTACAGGCGTGAGCCACTGCACCCAGCCTGGGAGACGGGTTTTGTTTCCTCGGAGCACTTGTTTCTTTTCTCAGAAAGCAAATTTTTCTTTTCTTTTCTTTTCTTTTTTTTTCTGGAGCCTCCCAGCAGACTTCACTAGCTCATTTTACAGATAAAACATGTGAAGCTCAGAGAGCGGTAATGATTTGACTCACAAGACCACACAGCTTTTTTTTTTTTTTTTTTTTTTTTTTTTTTTTTTTTTTTTTTTTTTTTAAAGAAAGGTAGATCTAGGATGCTAACCCAGATGTATTTTATCAAAAATATCAAATCAGGGTCTTTCAGCCACTGTCTCACACACACACACAGGCACACATACACTGCAGTGAATGTTCCACTGCCCCAGGACAAAAGTGCTCATGTTTTGTGGATGTACTGCAAGGTCATTGGAGTTCTCCTTTCTCTGTCCAGCCACATCTGTGGCCTAGAGCAGAGGGCCAGCAACAGCTGGATTGTGTCAAGTCTCGAGTCAGATGACATTTTTTGTTTGTTGGTGTTTTTTTTTTTTTTAATCTTGAGCCTTAGTTTTCTCTTCTGTCCTTGGAGATTACAATATTATTTACCTCAGACAGCTGTTTGGAAAACGAAACAGCTGTCTGAGAGATAATAGTAGAACATTCACTAACCCATTCATCCATCCATTCACCCACCTACCCGTCGATAGAAGCAACCATTCTAATAATTGCCGAATGCTTGCTATATAATGAGTACGACACTGGGGCATGAGATGAAGAGACGATGAAGAGACATGAGGACATCCTACAAGGTGCAGAGACTTGGGAGACAGTGAAAGGCTGTCAGGTTAGATTATTGCATCATCCTTTAAGAGACACTGTGGGGCCTTCTGTTCACCCCTAGCTTAGCCTTATGACCTGGGCTGTCCTTCCCCAGAAGCTGTCTGGCCCCTTTGAGAGACAATGTCTTCCTCTGGCCACAGGTTCAACCAAGTCATCCATTGGCATCTTTACTCCAGGTCTTAAAATTGTGGATTAAGAGTGGCCTCGCCCTTTAGCTATGCTATCTCCTCTAATCTCCCCGCCCTCTGGGAGATAGTTCCTGTTGTTATCTTCATTTTACAGATGAGGAAGTAGGTTCAGAGAGGGGAAATGTCTTGGCCAAGGTCACACAGCTGGTGTGTGGGATGGGTTCCCAGGCTGTTGGTTTCTTCAGCCTCTGCCATTTCCAGTGCATCACATATTCCTGTTTGATGGGGGTCAAAGCAAAGAAGATTCTCCCTGACTAGACTCAGAAGATCAGGCCCTGATTCTGTCATTCACTGGCCCCCTGTCCTCAGCAATTGATGACATACATGTTGATTGCGTCTTTGCAATGCACGTGGCTTTACACCCTTGCTCCCCACAGCATCCACCGTGATCTTAAGACACATCCTAGTCCTGTCTCCACTTCAGAAAGAAAGCAAGAGGCATGCGAATGTTGAGTCGTGCGACAGAGTCAGAACTAGACCCGAGGTCTACTGGATTCCAGAGGCCAAGTTCTGTGGGGCTGTGCGATTTGAACAGGTTTATAAAAGGCACCCAACTTTTAAAAAATCCAAAATGTGTCCCCAAAAGATAAAACAAACATTCTCTTGAATTTCCCTCCTCAGAAACAAACCTGTCACTAATTTTATCGTGTCATTCCACGAATTTTCTATGCGTGGAATGTACATGTATACACTTGTGTACATATATACATCTATAACGTGTGTGTACATACATACATCTATATCCGTTTCGCTATCAGCAACTATACAGTTCTTCAGTGTACCGTTTTCACTTAATTTAACTGAGAGGTTCTTCCCTGTCACACACAGATGTGCGTTGTTTCCTTGAACAGTGGGATAGCATTCCACTGTAAAGACGTCTCACGCTTTATTTACCCGTCTTCCCTCTCCTGAGGGACATTGGGTTACTTCCAACGTGGGGGTCACCCTAAGGAGTGAGCCGGAGCCTTTCACTCTCAGTAACACATGCTTTCTAGCCCTGCATCTGAGTTTCGCACGTCCGCAGAAGATATTCTCATTTTCCACCGCTCCACCCTGCACGGCGCTTTCTACCTCCTCCCCATTATCCAGAGCCAACGGAGGTGCGGAGCCACCGAGCCGCCTGGTCCCACGCCCAGCTTGATAATGCACCAGCAACGTGACCTAGGCCCAGCGAGGCTCTCTTGGTGAACCTCAATTTGCCCCGCATCGAAACAGGACGGTGCTTCCAAGCCCCACCCTCTGTGGGGTTTTGGAAAGACCCCTGAGATGCATTCCCAGGAAGGCCTCTGGACAGACAAAATGAGCCAAGCCACTGCCCCAGGGCTTCTCGGCCCCTCCCAGCACTTCTCGCACCAAGCAGGCCGTGCTCCGGCTTGAGAGCTTAGGGAAGCAGTCACATTGCCTCCATGGGGCTTCCTGCCCTTCCAGAGGAGCTCCAGGAGGGGCTTTGGGCCCGTAAGAAACACACGGGGAGGTGTCCCATGGCCTCCCAAAGCTGACCGCCGCCCCGCCCTGTCCAGTCTTCCCCCAGCCCCACTTACCATAAGAACTCTCCACTGGAGCCCCGAGGGGCGCGTTCACACTGACCATGGCCAAGCCCACCCAGCCGGAGACCCGGGGGCATGGAGGAGCAGGGGCCCGCTCACAGCAGCAGCAGAGCCACCAGGAGCCAGTCCACCAGGAAAGCGGTGAGTGCGGCCAGCTGCCACCGCCCGGTTATCTTATTGATTCTTCTAATCACCCAAGGTGGGTGGATACGTTAAAGAGTAACCAGTCACTTAGGGAACCTGCGGCTGGGGACTGTTGCTGTCTCCATGGCAATGGCGACCTGGCCAGACCTGAGGTCCACTCGGGTCCCAGTCCTGCACTCTGGGGTTAGGGGAACCCAGAGGCAGGTGTATGGGGACATCAGCCCCCCAGTTTTGAGGACAGGGCCTGAGCAGAAGGGGCTGGAGAGGTAAGAGTCCAACCTGGGTTGGGTTTTATGGCTCCAGACTATGGGTGTGTCACCATGCAGGAAGCAGTGGGAAAACCGAGGGAGGGGCAGAGGAAAAAAGGAAGGTGGAGAACTGTGTTTAGTGAGTGCCTACTGGATGCTGGGAGTTGCATACAGGCGTTACCATATTTAAATTAAACCTTGAGATGAAGAGACTGAAGGACAGAAAGAAATTGCATGCTGGAGTCTCACTGCTAATACATAGAGGTATTATCTTCCTTTCATCTAACGTATTTATTGAGCACCTACTGTGTGCCAGGCCTTGTGCTAGACTCTGGTGATATGGAAATGAGCAAAGTAGATGTACCCCCAAAACTTGTGGACTAATGGAGGAGACGGACCTTAATCAGATCATCATTCAAAGATACTATCACAAACTGGTGGGTGATATGAGGGGTGGAGAAACATGGGTCTGCCTCCAGGCCAATGGGACAAAGTCATCCTGTCTGGCGTCTCCTCTGGTCTCCTTCCCCACTCTAAATTCAACCTGCTGCTGAAACTTGCACACCCTGTTTTAGCTCCCTGGCATGTTAGACACCTGCCACCTAGCTTTTTTTTGGAACAGCCCCGTTTCTTTTGTCTCAATTTTGGATCTCACCACCTGCTTGGGGATTCTGAAATCAAGGTCATTCATCCTGTTAGAGAGAGCTGAAATGAGAACAGTGAAACAAATTCTAGACTCAGAAAAATCAGAAAACTCCAGCTCTGCTATTTTCTTGCTGTATGTTTTTTAGTAAATTATTTCATTTCCTTATAGAAATACCTAGCTCATAGTTTGCCCTGCCTCTAAAATAGCTAATTGATATATTCCTTTTCTCTCCCCATAGTCTCTTTTTTCAGCTTTATCAATCACACCAGAGGGACCTTCAGCCCCTATGGATGGGCACGGGTTGCATTAAAATGTCCTTTCTTTTGTAAAACAACAGTGATAACAAACGTTAGATTTTGGGGCCGTGCGCAGTGGCTCATGCCTGTAATCCCAGCACTTTGGGAGGCCGAGGCGAGCCGATCACAAGGTCAGGAGTTTGAGGCCAGCCTGACCAACATGGTGAAACCCCGTCTCTACTAAAAATTAAAAAAATTAGCTGGGCATGGTGGCAAATGGGAGGCTGAGGCAAGAGAATCGTTTGAACCAGGGAGACAGAGGTTGCAGTGAGCCAAGATCGTGCCATGGCACTCCAGCCTGGGCAACAGAGTGAGACTCCATCTCAAAATAAATAAATACATAAATAACTGTTCGATGTTTTTTTAAAAAAGTATTAATATTCTTGGTCGGGCGTAGTGGCTCATGCCTGTAATCCCAGCACTTTGGGAGGCTTGAGGCAGGTGGATCACTTGAGGTCAGGAGTTCGAGACCAGGCTGGCCAAAATGGTGTAATCCCATCTCTACTAAAAATACAAAAAATTAGCTGGGTGTGGTGGCGAGCAACTGTAATCCCAGCTACTCGGGAGGCTGAAGGAGGAGAATCGTTTGAACCCAGGAGGCAAATGTTGCAGTGAGCCGAGATTGCACTACTGCACTGCAGCCTGGGCGACAGAGCCAGACTCCATCTCAAAAAAAAAAAAAAAGTATTAATATTTTTATATGGGGGTGGGGAGGTTTGCTAACCCTATGTCAATTTCCCAAAATGTTCTGGAGATTTAAGTGGTATGTGACCCCCTGCATGAAGTGGCATCATGAGGTCACATAACTAGGAAGGAGCCGACACAGAACTGGAATTCAGCATCATCTGACCCCAAAGCCCGTGCTATTTCAACAGGTCTCACATTGCCTTCCTGAGCACCAGGATAATGAGAATGACAACCACTGGCATTTATGAACTGTTTAGTTTGTCAGCATTGTATGTTCTTAATGTCATTGAATTGTCACAGTCAATATTCCCATTTTACAGATGTAAAAACTGAGACTCAAGAAGCTTCACTAAATCTGTTCTTTTTTTTTTTTTTTTTTTTTCTGATACAGAGTTTTGCTCTTGTTGCCCGGGTTTGAGTGCAATGGCGCCATCTTGGCTCACTTTAACCTCCGCCTCCTGGGTTCAAGCGATTCTTCTGCCTCAGCCTCCCAAGTAGCTGGGATTACAGGCACACACTATGACGCCTGGCTAATTTTGTATTTGTAGTAGAGACGGGGTTTCACCATGTTGGTCAGGCTGGTCTGGAACTCCTGAACTCAGGTGATCCCCCTTCCTCGGCCTCCCAAAGTGCTGGGATTACAGGTGTGAGCCACCGTGCCAGGGAAGAGACAAGCAAAAAGTGCCACTGTAAGGTGGGAATTCCATGCGATCTCTTGGGTTTTCCATTTCTGATACTGCCTTCAAGAGCCCATTCCAAAAAATAAAGTAGGAAAGATATAGTCTAAGAACAATGAACTCACAACAGTGTCCTTAATTCTCTCTCTCTTTTTTTTTTTTTTTTTTTTTTTGAGACACAGACTTGCTCTGTCACCCAGGCTGGAGTGCAGTGATGCAGTCTTGGCTCACTGCAACCTTCACTTCCTGGGTTCAAGCAATTCTGGTGTCTCAGCCTCCTGAGTAGCTGGGATTACAGGCGTGCCCCACCATGCTTGGCTAATTTTTGTAATTTTAGTAGAGACAGGGTTTCACTGTGTTGCCCAGACTGGTCTTGAACTCCTGGCCTCAAGCTCTCTGCCGCCTTGGCCTCCCAAAGTGCTGGGATTACAGGCATGAGCCACCACCCCCGACCTCTTAATTCTCTTATTTCACTCATTTCCAGCATTTAGAAATTAGTACTCACCCCACACCTCATTTATCTCATCTGTAAAGTGGAGCAATAGTATACGTGCATGCACTTGTGCATTGATCTAGCCTTCTGCAGAGCGGGGCCCAAAGCGCTGTTCCTTCCCCTGGTCTTCCAGTTGAGCTGGTTTTCCTCTCACCCATCTTCCCCCACCCAGTTCCTGTTCCTTGTCTTTTGACCCTCTTGGGAGCCGAGAGAGGGAGGGACCAGAAAGAGCCACTACACTGGATCTCAAAAGACTTTATTGGGGGTGGAATGGGAGGGGGTGACATGCACAGGATGAGAAAACTCATTCTATCCAGGACAACGCAGGGACTCCACGGAAAAGGGCCTGTTTTCCATCCCGGGTCTTCAAAGGAGGAGCTCTCCAGCCAGGCAGGGAGTGGGCCCCAGCTGCAGGGCAAGGTCTGAGGGAGGAGATTTTACTATCTCTGGCGACAAAAGGACTTTTGTGTGCTATGATCCCTGGGTGGGATGGGGGGGAGAGGGGAAATGGTTTATTGGAATGAGAGTAAAGATTATATGGGAGAAAAAGAATCAGAGATGCAGAGACCAAAACAAAAACAGGCAGAGACAGTAGACAAAAGAGAGAGACCGAGGCAGAGATAGAGAGAGAAAAAAAGGCCCAGAGAGAGTCCCCTCAGGCCAACTTTGGTTTTCACTTCTCAGTTCTGAGAGCCGAGGAAGCAGGAAGGAGCTGTGAGAGACTGAGCTCTAACCTTGGCCATCAAAGACAAGCTGTGCAGTTCTGGGTAAGTTACACCCTGCTCTGAGCCTCAGCGTACCCATCTGTAAAAAGGGGGTCCTGGACTCTGTCGTGGCTCCAATACCATGCAGTGGGGGTGGGGGGCGGATGTCCACAAGCCAATTTCAATGTTTTTTAAAATCATGGGCCTGAAAAGTGCCCAACTCAGGGAGCGAATCACAATTCCTCAAAGGCTGCCCAGAAACTGGTTGACTGTTATGGGATGAATGAAAGTGGGTTTCCTTTCTTTCTTTTTTTTTTTTTTTTAGAGACAGTCTCGCTCTGTCACCAGGCTGGAGTGCAGTGGCTGGATCTCTGCTCACTGCAACCTCCACCTCCCAGGTTCAAGCGATTCTCCTGCCTCAGCCTCCCTAGTAGCTGGGATTATAGGCGCGAGCCACCACTCCTGGCTAATTTTTGTATATTTAGTAGAGACACAGTCTCACCGTGTTGGCCAGGCTGGTCTCGAACTGTGGACCTCAGGTGATCCACCTGCCTCAGCCTTCCAAAATGCTGGGATTACAGGTGTTAGCCGCCGTGCCCGGTGGAATTCCTTTCATTGGATGGACAAAGTCATTTGGGTTTGACAAAGCCTGAGAGTTACAAAACCGAGGTGCCAGGTTTTTTGTTTGTTTGTTTGTTTGTTTCTAAATAGAGATGGGGTATTGCCATGCTTTCCAGGCTGTTCTCCAACTCCAGGACTCAAGTGATTCTCCCACCTCAGCCTCCCAAAATGCTGGGATTATAGGTGTGAGCCATTATGCCTGGTCCTAAGGTGCCAGTTCTATGCCTTCCAGCCTTGGTTCTCTGAGAACTGAATTAATGAAAGATGCAGGGCTCTTTTCCGGAGGCCCAAGAAAAGAAAGATGCAACTAGGAAGGAAGGAAGGCAAGGAGGTCATTTTCTTTTGACCCATATTGGACATTTAAGAAAGGAAATCTAGGAGGAAAAATTCAATAGGGGGTGATTGTAACTCATATCCTTTAAAGAAACAATTATTTCTCCACCCAGTTTTTTGAGGGCAGGACTTGGAGGGTCAGGCCCAGCTGGAGGCGCACCAAAGCCCAGAGAAAATTCAGAACCACATGAGCTTGTTGGATTTCAGCCCCCTGAAGCACATGTTGCTATTGCAGCTGCCTTGGTAACTGGGGGGACAGGCGGAGCAGGGCCTTCCCACCTTGTACGGGGCCTCGCCAATCCAGTTGCCCCTGGAAGAGAAAAGGTCCCAGGGAGACAGAGGAGGGTTAGGTGAGTAACCTTCACACAGATGTCCAGATCTCAGTGCTGCCACTGACCAGCCCTGAGGACCTGGGGCAAGTCACATCTGCAAGCCTTGGTTTCTTTTTTTTCTTTTCTTTTTTAATTTTTATTTATTTATTTATTTGAGACAGGGTTTTGCTCTGTCACCCATAGCTCACTGCAGCCTTGATATCCTGGGCTCAAGCAATCCTCTCAACTCAGCCTTCTGAGTAGCTAAGACTACAGGCACATGCCACCATGCCCAGCTAATTTTTTAATTATTTGCTGAGATGGGGGTCTCCCTATATGGCTCAGGCTGGTCTCAAGCCTCTGGACTCAAGCAGTCCTCCTGCCTCAGCCTCCCAAAGTGCTGAGATTACAGGCATGAGCCACTGTGCCCAACCTGTAAGCCTTGGTTTCTCCTGTAAAACCAAGAGAAGAGCCTCCTCTCTCTCTAAGGGATTCAGCAAAGATCACATGTATGTATGCACCTAGCACTGTGCCTGGTCAATTAGTGGCTCCCTTGTAAGGGTTGATTTTTTCTTATTCTTTTTGTTTGTTTTGTTTTGAGAGGGAGTCTTGCTCTGTCACCCAGTCTGGAATGCAATGGTGCGATCTTGGCTCACTGCAGCCTCTGCCTCCTGGGTTCAAGCAATTCTCATGCCTCAGCCTCCCGAGTAGCTGGGATTATAGGTATGTGCCACCACACCTGGCTAATTTTTGTATTTTTAGTAGAGATGGGGTTTCACCATGTTGGCCAGGCTGGTCTCGAACTCCTGACCTCAAGTGATCTGCCCACCTCAGCCTCCCAAAGTGCTGGAATTACAGGCGTAAGCCACCGCGCCCAGCCTTTTTCTCCCTCTTTCTTCTTTCAAAGCCTAAAATTGTTCCTCCAGCTCTTGCTCATGGCTGCCTAATAATCTCACCACTGGCCTGTGGCATTCGTTATCTTTGCCAAGCCCCAGTGCCTTGTTTTCTCACACCTTAAATGAACACACCTTTGAGCAGAAATATAATCTTTTTTCTCCAAACGTGATTGTTGAGTGACCGTGAGTGAAATCAGCTGAAGTGCTCAGAAAAATACTCACTTCTGGTTTCCTAACAGGACTCATTCAATCATTTAGTCATTCAACAAACACTTCTGGAGCACCTATTGAACATCAGGATTTGTGCCAGCTGCTGTCAGTCCACAGTTCTCAAAAGGTGCTCTCAGAAGTTTGGGGGCAGGAAGAGTGAGTGGGTGGTGGTGATACCTGGGATGACATGGAGTTCTTTTTTGTTTAATTTAACCACTTAGAAAAAAGTTCTGCTTAAAAAAACAAACGGTTGCAATTGCTATAGTAGAAGGATATAGAAATGAAAACGGTCGATTTCCCACGCCCAAGAGTTTATAACTTAGTTCTAGTCATGGCCACCATTTATTTAGCATGTACTATGGGCAAGGCACCACAGAGGCTTATTTGTTTTATTTATTTTATTTTATTTTATTTTATTTTGAGATAGAGTCTCTCATTGTCGCCCAGGCTAGAGTGCAGTGGCATGATCTCGGGTCCCTGCAGCCTCTGCCTCCCGGGTTCAAGTGATTTTCCTGCCTCAGGCATGCACCGCCATGCCCGACTAATTTTTGTACTTTTAGTAGAGATGGGGTTTCCCTATGTTGGCCAGGCTGGTCTCGAACTCCTGACCTCAGGTGATCCACTTGTCTCAGCCTCCCAAAGTGCTGGGATTACAGGCGTGAGCCACCACACCTGGCCTCACATTATATTTTAATCGTTAAATTCTGTGAGCCAGGTAGCATTAACCTTAAAGGAGCTGGGCCTGGTGGCTCGTGCCTGTAGTCCCAGCACTTTGGGAGAGTGAGGTGGGCAGATTGCTTGAGCCCAGGAGTTCCAGACTCGCCTGGGCAACATGGCGAGACCCCCATCTCTACAAAAAAACAAAAACAAAAAACAAAACGTAAGCCAGGCGTGGTGGTGAACGCCTGTAGTCCCAGCTACTGGGGAGGCTGAGGTGTGAGGATTGCTCAAACCAGGAAGGTGCAGGTTGCAGAGCTGAGATTCTGCCACTGCACTCCAGCCTGGGTGACAGAGCCAGACAGAGGAAAGGAAAGGAGAAACGAAAAAGGAGAAAGGGGAAAAGGGAAAGGGGAAGGAAAGAAGGGAAGGGGAAGGGGAAGGCCTAGGCCTGTCAAGATAAAATGATGTATTCAAATGCTTAGTACATGCATTGCAGAGGGAATCAAACCTACGCCTGGTAATAGCAATAGTAACCAGTCTGTATTCCCCACTTATTATGAGCCTGGGGGCATTACCTGTGTTATCTCACTCAATTCCCTCAATTCCAAGACTGGGCACTATTTTATTCCCATTTTGCAGATGAAGAAACAGGAATAGAGAAGTTAAGTAAGATCACACATTTGAACCCTGGCAGTCTTGGCCCCAGAGGCTAAAAATCTTAACAACTATACTGATAACACTCAATGCTTCAAACATTTGATATGTCAACAAACAAACTAGAAAACTTGAGCCTGGGAGGTCGAGGCTGCAGTGAGCTGTGGCCGTGCCACTGTACTTCCGAGCCTAGGTAACACAGCAAGACCCTGTCCCCCCTCAAAAAAAAAAAAAAAAAAAAAAAATTAGATGTTATTTGTAATGGAATTTGGTTTCTTATATTTTTCTGTGACTGATAAAGCTGGGCTGTAATGTGACACATTGTCAATAGATGCCATTTCTAACAAATAACAAGTATCCTATTTTGAGAATTTGTTTCAGGCTACTAATGACTTCAAGAACATCAGAATAATACAATATAAAGAATTTGGAATTTAGAATCAAAAGACTGATTCTTCTGAACCAGCTCTACTACTTGTTGGCTTTGTGACATTTGGTAAATTACTCAACCTCGCTGAACCTCAATTTCTTAATTTGTAAAGAGAAACAATGTTCTCCTAGTGTTCCCCCCTTTTTCCTTCTTTCTTTCATCTCTTCAATGAGATAATGGGAAAGTAGTTTGTAAATGATTAAAGGCTATGTGACAGTAAAATGTGGTTATTATATATTTTTGGAATTCTAGGACAGGCACAGTGGGTGGCTCACACCTATAATCCCAGCACTTTGGGAGGCCAAGTAGGGAGATAGCTTGAGGCCAGGAGTTCAAGACCAGCTTAGGCAACATAATAAGCCCCCCATCTCTACAAAGATGTTAAAAATTAGCCAGGTGTGGTGGTGCATGCCTGTACTCCCAGCTACTCAGGAGGGTGAGGCAGGAGGATTGCTTGAACCCAGGAGTTTGAGGCTGCAGTGAGCTATGATCTGGCTATTGCACTCCAGCCTGGGCGACAGAGCAAGACCTCGTCTCAAAAAAAAAAAAAAAAAAAAAAGAAATTCTAAATATCGTGTTTACTTAGAATTTGTTCTTGTTTTTGTTTTTTTTGTTGTTGTTTGAGATGGAGTCTTGCTCTGTTGCCCAGGCTGGAGTGAATTTAGAATTTGTTCTTGTTTTGTTTTTGCTGTTGTTGTTGTTTGAGACGGAGTCTTGCTCTGTTACCCAGGCTGGAGTGCAGTGGTGTGATCTCAGCTCACTGCAACCTCCACTTCTGAGGCTCAAGCAATTCTCCTGCCTCAGCCTCCTAAGTAGCTGGGATTACAGGCACGCACCACAGTTTCTCACTCTTGCACAGGCTGGAGTGAGGTAGCATGATAATGGCTCACTGCATCCTCAACCTCCTGGGCTCAAGTGACCCTCCCGCCTCACCCCTCCCCCAGTATCTAGGACTACAGATGATCACCATCACACTCAGCTAATTTTTTTTTTTTTAAGAGATGGGGTCTTGCTTTGTTCCCCAGGCTGATCTTGAACTCCTGGGCTCAAGGGATCTGCCCACCTTGGCTTCCCAAAGTGCTGGGATTTCAGGCATGAGCCACCATGCTCGGCCTTAGTAAACTCTTAAAACTACCCAAATTATATGGTATTGAGGGCACTTAGAATGAAGAAGGGATACGGTGCATATCTGTCTTTGAATTCTCAGGACCCACCCGCCTGCCCCAGGGCCCCCTTTGCCTTGGTGCAGGTACTTACTTAATGGCGTAGTTGCAGACCAGATATGCCGCCCGATGCCAGGTGTTGCCCCAGACGCTGATGCTACTACATGTGTGGATGGCGCAGCCCAGCCGATTGGAGGATGCCCACACCATCTGGTGAAGGACAGAGACAGAGGAGGCTATGAGAAGGGCTCAGTGGGACCCAGGCTCCCTGGGGTTGTATAGTTGCATTAGGTGAGGTCTTCCTGGGAGAGACAGTCTGCCTGTTCCAAGGTGTTGGGGGAGGAAACGGAGGCATTTATATTGTAACATAATATTTCTAAATCTTTTTTTTTATTACAACCAACAGTAAGGAATAATTTTTATATTGTTACAGGTGTACAACAGACACACACATACACACAATTTGAACAAGAGTTTTATGAATCAGCAGTCTTATGTTATCATGTGTGATTTGTTTTCTTTCATTTCATACTGCACTCAGTCAAGTGCAGTCGTGAGAAGGGAGTTGGATCTGTAAGTGACTGTAAACAATCAATTGAGAGAACTCACTACCTTCAGACTAGCCAATATATTTTCTTTTTTTTTTTTTGACAGTCACTAATGTTTTTATTTATTTATTTATTTGGAGACAGAGTCTTGCGGTCGCCCAGGCTAGAGTGCAGTGGTGGTATCTTGGCTCATTGCAACCTCTGCCTCCCAGGTTCAAGTGATTCTCCTGCCTCAGCCTCCAGAGTAGCTGGGGCTACAGGCGCGCACCACCATGCCTGGCTAATTTTTTGTATTTTTAGTAGAGATGGGGTTTTGCCATGTTGTCCAGGCTGGTCTCGAACTCCTGACCTCGGGTGATCCACCCGCCTCAGCCTCCCAAAGTGCTGGGATAACAGGTGCAAGCTTCCGTTATCCCGGCCATCTAATGTTTTTAATAATTTGAAATAAAGTATCTGGGTTTCTTCTTTTTTTTTTTTTCTTTTTTGGATTTTTTAACTTTTAAGTTCAGGGGGACATGTTCAGGTTTGTTACATAGGTAAACTCCTGTCACGGGGGTTTGTACAGATTGTTTCATTACCCAGGAATTAGGCCTAGTACTCGTTAGTTATTTTTCCTGATGCTTTCCCCTCTTCCTGCCCTCCACCTTCTGACAGGCCCCAGTGTGTGTTTTTCCCTCCCTATGTCCATGTGTTCTCATCATTTAGCTCCCACTTATAAATGACAACATACGGTATTTGGTTTTCTGTTCCTGCATTAGTTCACTAAGGATAATGGCCTCCAGCTCCATCCATGTTCCTGCAAAATACATGATCTTGTTCTTTCTCATTAGCCAATATATTTTCTTTCCTTCCTTCCTTCCTTTCTTTCTTTCTCTTTCTTTCTTTCGAGTCTTGCTCTGTCACCCAGGCTGGAGTGCAGCGGCTCACTGCAACCTCTGCCTCCTGGGTTCCAGTGATTCTCCTGCCTCAGCCTCCCGAGTACCTGGAGTTACAGGCACCCACCAGCACACCTAGCTAATTTTTTGGATTTTTAGTAGAGATGGGGTTTCATCATGTTAGCCAGGCTGGTCTTGAACTCCTGACCTCAGGTGATCTGCCCACCTTGGCCTACCAAAGTGCTACAATTATAGGCGTGAGCCACTGCACCTGGCCAGCCAATATATTTTCTATACTTTTCGATTCATTTCCTTTTTAAAATATTATTATTTTTAGAGAGGTGGGTCTCACTGTCACCGAAGCTGGAGTGCAATGATGGGATCATAGCTCACCGCAACCTCAACCTCCTGGGCTCAAGTGATCCTCCTGCCTCAGCCTCCCAAGTAGCTGGGACTAAAGGTGCGCACCACCAAGCCTCATTATTTTTTTTTAAGATGGAGTCTCACTCTGTTGCCCAGGCTGGAGTGCAGTAGTGTGATCTCAGCTCACTGCAACCTCCGCCTCCTGGGTTCAAGCGATTCTCCTTCCTCAGCCTCCCGAGTAGCTGAGATTACAGGCACATGCCACCACACCCAGCTAATTTTTTGTATTTTTAGTAGAGACGGGGTTTCACCATGTTAGCCAGGATGGCCTCGATCTCCTGACCTTGTGATCCACCCCCTTGGCCTCCCAAAATGCTGGGATTACAGGGGTGAGCCACCTCGCCCGGCCATGCCTCACTATTTTTAAAAAGGTTTTTAGAAATGAGGTCTTTCTATGTTGCCTAGGCTGGTCTCAAACTCCTGCGTTCAGGAAATCCTGCCATCTCAGCCTCTCAAGTTACTGGGATTACAAGCGTGAGCCACTGCACCCAGTCATTTTCTTTCTTTATATATATATATAACTTTTAATTTTTTTTTGGCGGGGGACGGAGTTTCACTTGAACCTAGGAGGTAAAGGTTACAGTGAGCCGAGATCTCGCCACTACACTCCAGCCTCGGCAACAGAGTGAGACTCTGTCTCAAAAAACAAACAAAAAACAAAAACAAAAAAGATTCACCTCAATTCATTGTGCACACAACTTTCCAGGAATATGCTTCTTTGGTGAAAAGAAGCTCATAAAGGTCTTTGTTTGCATTCTCATTTCTGCTCCACACATTCCTTTTCTTCTAAGGCACCAGGATGTGTTATCCCGGGGCCCTCAGCCTTGACGGAGGAGTACCTGGGTATAATGGGAGCAGGTGGGGCCATTGCAGCGCCAGGGGCAGTGTGGGTTACAGTCCCTCGGGGCCGGAAACAAGTAATGTCGCTTCTCCTCAGACCAGGACTTCATGAGATCCACCACGGACCGGTACCTGGGGAGGTGGGGGACATGGAAGAAGCGGGGTGAGAGGATGGAAAAGTGGCTCGGCTGCCAACTTGCTGGTGACCTTGGGTGATCACTTTGCTTCCTTTCCCCCATCTCAGTTTCCTATCTGTGAGCAGGAGGGCGGTGGCCCTGCCTCACAGGCACGTTCTGAACCCATGTGAAGTGCCTCCCTGTACCTAGTATGTGGTAAGTCCTCAAAAAAGGATACGTGTTACTGTTATACAGAGGGCCGGGCAGGAGGTGCATCTCAGACGGGGGAGCTTGCATTTTCAGGAAGGGAAGGGCTCCTCGGACCATCTCCTAGGCCTCTGAGATGTAAGGAGAAGGCAGATACTGGTGTGTCACCCTGAGATAACCTCTGCAGTCTGAAAAGCCATCTAGGGGGACCTGAGGGCTTTTTCTTTTTTTTTTTTTGAGACGCAGTCTCGCTCTGTTGCCCAGGCTGGAGTGCAGTGGTGTGATCTCAGCTCACTATAGCCTCTGCCTTCTGGGTGCAAGCAATTCTTGTGCCTCAGCCTCCCAAGTAGCTGGGACTGCAGGTATGCACCACCACGCCTGGCTAATTTTTGTATTTTTAGTACAGACGAGGTTTCACTATGTTGGCCAGGCTGGTCTCGAACTCCTGACCTCAGGTGATCCGCTCGCTTCTGCATCCCAAAGTGCTGGGATTACAGGCATGAGCCACCGCACCCGGCCTTTGAGGGCTTTTTCTATCACACATATTCGACAGGGGTACAAATATATAAAAATATACATAAATGACTAAAGAGGGAGAAAATCTGGAAGAATGCACATTCATAATTTATGACAGCATAGGTTCGTCTCTAACACTGCTTTCTTTCTCTCTGTGAGCCTCTCAAATGGTGGCCATGGGTAGGGGTGGAGTCTGGCAGGAAGAGTTCAGTGGCAGGAGAGGGGGAAGTGAAATGGAGGCAGGACTGAATCACCTGATGTCTGCTCTGTAGGGCTCTGAGTGACCATTCACGGCTGTCAGAGGCTGGTGCTGGTTGTGACCAGTGAAGGACATGAAAAAACGCAGACAGGGCCCTGAATTTCCACTGAGCTCACTTGAAAGGACTGGCTTTAATTCTTTCCCACTCTCCCCGGGGTGATGGCAGAATGGCGAGGATGGGAAGGTAGTTGTTTTTCTAACATCCTTATTTGGCAAAATAAAAATCTGACAATCGTGTGGCAGTCTCACAGATTTCTTTTTGCAATTTTATAGGCCTGTGAAATCCACAAGTCTGGAAAGAACTGAGCTAGGCTAACAACTTTGTTTTACAAACAGGGACACCAAAGTTTAGAAAGTTTAGAAAGTGGAAATAACTTCCCAAGGTCACCCAGATCAGAAGGTCCCCGGATTCTGACTTGAGAGTCAGAATGGCGGCAAGAAGGTCAGGCCAGAAGGGTGGGTTTGCCATTCTCAGACTTACCTTTATTTTATTTTATCCCCTTATCTTTATTTTATTTTATTGACTTATTATTATTTTTGAGACACAGTCTCACTCTGTCACTCAGGCTAGAGTGCAGTGGCGCAATCTCAGCTCACTGCAACCTCCACCTCCTGGGTTCAAGCGATTCTCCTGCCTCAGCCTCCCGAGTAGCTGGGATTACAGGCATGCGCCACCACGCTGGGCTAATTTTTGTATTTTTAGTAGAGACAGGGTTTCACCATGCTGTCCAGACTGGTCTTGAACTACTGACCTGAAGTGATCTGCCCGCCTCAGCCTCCCAAAGTGCTGGGATTACAGGTGTGAGCCACCGTGCCCGTACCCCTTATCCTATTTTCTGAGTCTTCCAATCCCTCCTCACTTTCCACCACAATCTGTGCACTTGTTCTCAAAACAAAACAAGACTTGCCTCAATTCAATGTATACACAACTTTGTTAGGGTTTTGCCTGCCCCTTCTAACTAGAATGCAGGCTCCCTGCAGGTGGAGAGCTTGTCTGCCTTGCTCACCACTGTATCCCAGTGTCAAGTGCAGCACCTGGTACAAAGTAAGTGTTCAACGAGTGTTTGTTGAATGACTGAGTGAAGGAAGGGCAGAGGGTCACTCACTGGCCAGAATGGATGGAGAGGTTCTGGCCCACGTATCTCATCAGCTGTGAAGGCCCATGTGCCCAGATGCACTGGGTGGCCCAGGCCTCGGCAGCCCTGGCCAGCTGCTTGTCCCAGACCGAGGGAAAGAAAGGCAATGAAATTCCCTAGGGGAATAGCCACCATCGTCACAACCGTGTCCAGAGATGCACATTTACCTGGTGCCATTTCTACCCCATCTCCCTGGAACCCTACAACAAACCCACATGACAAAGTAGAAGACTGAGGCTCAGCTCGCTGATGACTTGGAGGGTAACCATGAGTCCACACCAGAGTTGGGGTCCACACCCAGATCTCTTGACTCTGAGCTTGGGCTTTGCTCTGAGCAGGTCCCAGGGTGTTCGTAAAGGAGTTCTCAGCAGTCCCTAGAAGTGACTGAACCCAGAAGGATGAGAAAATAACTAATTCTTAAATTGTACTTATAGTATTTTCTTTTTCTTTCTTTCTTTTTTTCTTTTCTTTTCTTTATTAAGACAGGATCTCACTCTGTCACCCAAGCTGGAGTGCAGTGGTGCGATCGCAGCTCACTGCAACCTCTGCCTCCTGGTTCAAGCGATCCTCCCACCTCAGCCTCCTGAGTAGCTGGGACTGTGGGCGCGTGCCACCACGCCTGGCTAATTTTTGTAGAGACAGGGTTTTGCCATGTTGCCCAGGCTGGTCTCCAACTCCTGGCCTCAAACAATTCACCTGCTTCAGCCTCCCAAAGTGCTGGGATTACAGGGCACTTCGGGAGGCTGAAGCAGGTGGATCACACCCGGCCTTGTAGTATTTTCTAAATGTGTTTATTTTAACATTAAAAATGTTTAATTCAAAAGCTGTTTTAAATCGTGAAAATATGCATAATTTTAATATGTAAGATATCCGCCTGGGCACAGTGGCTCAAGCCTGTAATCTCAGCACTTTTGGGAGGCCGAGGCAGGCAGATCACTTGAGGTCAGGAGTTCGAGACCATCCTGGCCAACATGGAGAAACCCCCTCTCTACTAAAAATACAAAAATTAGGCCGGGCATGGTGGCTCACATCTGTAATCCCAGCACTTTGGGAGGCCTAGGTGGGCGGATCACCTGAGGTCAGGAGTTCGAGACTAGCCCGGCCAACATGGTGAAACCCTGTCTCTACTAAAAATATAAAAATTAGCCGGGTGTGGTGGCAGGCACTATAATCCCAGCTGTTCGGGAGGCTGAGGCAGGAGAATCGCTTGAACCTGGGAGACCGAGGTTGCAGTGAGCCGAGACCACACCATTGTACTCCATCCTGGGCAACAACAGTGAAACTCTGTCTCCAAAAATAATAATAATAATACAAAAATTAGTCAGGCTTGGTGGTGTGTACCTGTGGTCCCAGCTACTCGGGAGGCTGAGGCACGAGAATTGCTTGAACTCAGGAGGCAGAGGTTGTAGTGAGCCGAGATCGTGCCACTGCACTCCAGCTTGGGCAACAGAGGGAGATCCTGTGTCGACAACAACAAAAATAGATAACCAAGGAGGAGCAGTAGAAAGTCTCATCACTCCCCTATACTTCTCCGCCAACCCCACCACCCTGCACGCCGTCCCAAGAGGCAGTCACCACTGCTTCTTGTGTCCTCTGTATACAGGTATATATTCTATACCTGTACAAGCAGCTCTGTCTATACACACACACACACACACACACATATATATATTTTGGCAAATGGCAGCATTCTATTCTGCACCTTGCTCTTTTGTCTTAGTGATTATTCCCCATCACTACATGGTGAATGCCCTCCTCATCCTCCTTAACAGTTTTGTAATTTTCCAACGTATGAATTCCCCGAGTTTTATAACCAGAAAATATGTCAATAAAATACTAGTTCCCTTCCATCTCTGACTTCCTGGGATTCTCTGAGATAGGATTTGTTCATTCATCAAATATCAAACAACATCTCTAGGCACTGAGGACTCAGGGTAGCAAGGCAACAAGGCCTTCAACAAGTCATTGATTATTACAGTCCTGGTCAGTGTGAGAGTGAGAAATGGGAGCCAAACTTTCTTGGGGCAGTGAGAGAAGGGCTGCTAGGGCAAAGGCTGTTGAGTTGGACAGCCTGTTCTGTGAGTAGAAGTCAGCTAGGGAGGGAGAAATGGGGCATCCAAAGAGGGGTCCAGGTATCTTCCCAGGGTTGTCTGGCCCAATGTTTTTTTTTTTTTTTAGATAGAGTTTCACTCTTGTCATCCAGGCTGGCAGGATCTCGGCTCACTGCAACCTCTGCCTCCCAGGTTCAAGCGATTCTCCTGCCTCCGCCTCTCGAGTAGCTTGGGATTACAGGCACCCATCACCACACCCAGCTAATTTTTGTATTTTTAGTACAGACTGGGTTTCACCATGTTGGCCAGGCTGGTCTGGAACTCCTGACTTCAGGTGATCCACCCACCTCAGCCTCCCAAAGTGCTGGGATTACAGGTGTGAGCCACTGCGCCCGGCTGTCTGGCTCAGTCTTTTAGGGAGAGCAGAGGAACGCTTCCCTCATACTACAAAGGGGTAAACTGAGGGAAGGAGCAGGCTAAACATCAAACCTACATGTTCAGGCCCTCCTTGGAGTCCCTGGTGAGATATCTAACCCTCTCTGCTCCATGCCGCCTGCAATCATTAAACACCTGTTGGGGCAGGTGCACACACACAAACAACGGGTGCTCAATAAATGTGCCATTTGTTTGAAAAATGGAGGGCATTCTAGGTGCTAACGAATGAATGAACGAGTCAATGACTCCCCTGCGCTCTAGCGGCCTGCCGTCCCGGCTCCTATTCCCACCCCTCCCAACACTGTATTGCCTCCTCACGTTATCTTATATACATTAATATCTTGTTGTTCATGCTTGTTTTCTCTTATTCCCACTAAAATGTCAGCTTCATGAAGGAAGGGGCCTTGTCCATTCTGTTCCCAGCAGTATCCACAAGGCTTAGCACAGTGCCTGGTTCCAAGTGTACTCCAAGTATAAGTCAATGGATACGATGAAAAAGTTAAGTTTTCAGGCTATCAAGTGGCATGTGTTGGTCTTTCAGGGGGCAGACTGGCAAACTCTTTCCCTAAAGACATATTTGGGTGGGCTGGAAACCCATCCCTCTAGGCTGGTTTTGGACAGTGGCCCTGGGGGAGGAGCTGTAAGCAAAAGATTTGTGTCCTCCTCTGACTTCTTGGGGGCTAGAGTGAGAGCCACCAGCCCTGCCTCTTTGGGAGACATCCCAGCTTCCTCTGCTGGTCAGCTGCTGGTTTTCCTCAGCCTGAGATTCCCCAGTACTTGTCCCCACTGCTCCAAGCCTGCCTCCAGGGGCTTGTGGAGGATGGTTGGGTGTGTCAGTCAAAATCTTAGGGTAAAGAGACAATAGCATAGAAAGCACCAGCCACGCAACCCATGCAGGTCCCCAGTGTGGGGAGCCAAAATTCTTGGGTAGGGGATTGTGATGGTTACAGTTGTGATGGTGCCAGGTGGCAGCAGACAGACCTGGATTGAAATCCTGGCTGGGTGACCTTGGGCAAATTAATTCTCTGAGTCTCAATTTCTTCCTCTGGAAAATGGAGATGATACTCACATGCAGTGCCTGGCGCACAGAGGCGTTCCTTACATAGTAGTCCCATGCCTGACTCACCGGAGGAGCTGTGCAACCTTCTTGGTTTCCTCAGCTGTAAAATGGGCAGATTAACTCCTGCCCTTTCTACAGGTCGACACCCAGATACTGGCTAGTGGGGCCAGGCAGGCAAGTGGTCCAGCTCTTCAAAACCAGTCATTCTAGGCCAAGATGAGTCTGGTTGCGTTTGCCGGAAGGGACATTGCGGGGGGTGGGGGGCAGGTACGGGGACTCACCATGTATTCCATGTTGGCAGCAGGTGGGTACGCGCTGGCCCGGATGTGGTTGTGATAATCCAGTAAGGCATTCATGTCTCTCCCAGAGATGTGGCGCTTCCAGCGGTACCTGGGCACCTCCAGGCCACTCAGGAGCCGCACAGCTGTGCTCTCGGGCTGGGCCGGGGCTGGGGTAGCATTAGGCATTATCAAGGCGTTCACTGCCTGGCCAGCCCAGAAGAGCAGGCCTGCCAGGCCCACGGTGCTGGGCAGCAGGGGCATAGCTGGATGGAGGAGTCACAGGTCTGCCTTGTGCAATCAGAGCCGGCTGCCTGGAAGGGGCAGGCACGAGAGCACCAGACCCTGAGCGTTCTCCAGCAGTGCCGACCCAGAGGATGCTGCCTCCTGGGAACTTGGCAAAGACCTCCAGATGCAGCTGTGGTCCAGATGCCCAGCACCCCTTCCTTTCCACTCCAGGGGACTGAGTGGGTTGGGCAAGGGGAAGAAATGCCCAGATGGTGGCTAATCCAGACATGGCCCTGGGGTGAGATGGTGCCACCACTTCAAAGCCAGGGCTCTGTCTCTCCAGCCCAGGAGACAGACAGCAGCCTCTCCAGCCTAGACATCCTCTTCACCAATCCTGCTTGAGCGGTCTCAGTCAATGCCCTCGGAGGGCAGGACCCACCTTACCCCAAGGCATATTGCAGGGTCCTTTTGTCCCTGCTTTGCTGCAATTGAGGAATTGAGAATGGACACAGAGAAAACCCAATGGCAGAGAATGAAAGAGGCAGAGAAAAAAGAGAGACCGAAAAGGGGACAGAAAAAAAGAGTTACAGTGAAAAAAGAATGAGAAATAGAAAGGAAAAGAGATAAGAGAGAATGAGAGAGAGGCAACGATGTGGGTGGGGGAGGACAGAAATAGACAGAGAGGGGGCAGAAACAGAAGAAAGAGCGAGAAATCGACTTAGAGAAGAGACAGAGAAGCATGAGAGACCAGGCAGGAGGCTCCAACGGTGCGTACCCAGGACGGGCAGCCCAAGCTGCGGCAGGCGGCAGCCTAGGAGGCTGGGGACCTCTGCAGACACCCTGGCCCACCTGGCGGCGCAGCGACTTTAACGGTCCCCTTGGTGCTGTTGGCATCTGACGTCCCGGGCCCCACAGCCCCCTCCCCTTCCAGCCAGGCCAGACTTCTGCAGGGAGGCTCCGTCTGCTGCTTGATGGGCTTTTCTCTCTTGCCCCTCTCTCTCTGCTTTCACCTGAAGCGTGTAAGCCTGGGCTGGGCGAATGGTCAGGATAGTGATGTGGCAACAGGGCAGGGATTCCAGGAAAAAATACTCATCCCCTACGGGAGATCCCAGACCCTGAGGCTTCTCTCTGCCTTCCACATCCTGACATATTAAGGCCACCTTGCATCTGGAGAGTATTTTCTGACTGTTTTCCTTACAACACCATCCAGCCTTGGAGTAGACAGTTTATATGGCCCATCTAGTGAGCCCCTGCTATGTGCCAGGCCCAGGGTTGAGTGCTTTACACACAAGCTCAGCCAACCCTCAGAAGCAGGTACTATAGCTCCCCATTTCACAGATGAGGAAACTGAGCCCCAGAGAGGAGAAAGAACAAGCCCAAAGTCAAGCCAGCCAGTCTGCAATCACGCCAGGATTTAAATCCAGATCTGACCCCAGGCCTGGTTAGTATCTAAAAAGGATGCCTTTTCCTCTCCTCTCCTCTTCTCTTCTCTTCTCTTCTCTTCTCTTCTCTTCTCTTCTCTTCTCTTCTCTTCTCTTCTCCCCTCCCCTCCCCTCTGCTCCCCTCCCCTCCCCTTCCCTCCCCCCTCCCCCCTCCCCTCCCCCTCCCCTCCCTTTCTGTCCCCTCCCCTCCCCTCCCCTTCCCTTCCTTTCCTTTCCTTTTTTTATTTTCTTTCTTTTCATTTTTTGTCTCACTTTGTTGCCCAGGCTGGAGTGCAGTGGCGTGATCTCAGCTCACTGCAACCTCAATTCTCCTGCCTCAGCCTCCTAAGTAGCTGGAGCTACAGGTGCGCACCACCACACCTGGCTAATTTTTGTACTTTTTAGTAGGGATGGGATTTCACCGTATTGGACAGGCTGTCTTTCTTTTTTTTTCTTTTGAGACAGAGTCTCGTTCTGTCGTCCAGGCTGGAGTGCAGTGGCACAATCTTGGCTCACTGCAACCTCCACCTCCCAGGCTCAGGTGACCCTCCCACCTCAGCCTCCTGAATAGCTGGGACCACAGGCATGCACCACCACACTTGGCTAATTTTTTTGTATTAGCCAAAGATGCCATTTTCTAACCAAACCAAATATAGATGCATAAGGAAAAAAGCCTATGGTGATGTTCGTCATGATGCCATTCAAACACAGCCTATTCATTAGCAAATGAATTAAGCCCACGAATCTGGGTTCAAATCTCCATTATCCCACCCCCTCACTAACTAGGTGTTGGGCACGTTACTCAACCATTGTGTGCCTCATCTGTAAAATGGGAGAAATAACAGTGCCTACCTTGTAGCATTGCTGCGAAGATGAAATGAGTGAACATTTGTGGAGCCTTAGTACAGTGGCTGGCACACAGTATGCACTCTAGGAATGTGTGTGTGAATGTGTTTGTGTGTACATGTGTGTACTTGTGAGAGTATGTATGCACTTGTGTATGTGTGTGCAAGTATACTTACATGCGTGTGTGTTTGAGTGTTCTTGGGTCACATGTGTCCCCAGGTAAATGTATGAGTATGTAGATAATGGATGTGTGTGTGTGTGTGTTTAAAGTCTTGTTGGTCTCTGAGTTGCTGAAGTCTTAGGTTAAGAAAGAGTTCAATTTTCTCCTGTTTCACTACTTGTATTCCCCAAAAATAACAAGCATTACTTTTGTAATAGAAGGGGATAGACTTACAAAAGAAAGGTGTTGTATAAAAAACACAGGTGAAGAATTTGCAATCCTCAGACTATTCTTCTAGCAAGCTCTGAGGATTCCCAGGCTGAACCTAGTCTCGGGGCAGCAGGCCAAACCCAAGGCCAGCTGGTGAAGCAGGGCTGGGGGCTGGGACTGGGCTACTCCAGACGGGTCCTCTCCAGACATGTGGAATTCCCACCACAGGCAGCCCAGACAGTGCAGCTGCCAAAGCACACACCTTCCTGCTGGAGCAGTGACCTTCCTGCTGGATGCTGGGGAAGGTGGGGAGGGCAGAGCAGTGAGGGGTGAGGGCTGCGACCCCTGACCCCTATGGGGGCTCTCCCACTATGCCAGAAGGACAAGAGAGACTGGTTCGATCTAGCCCCATCTCTGCCTCCAGTGTGCTGGGTGTCTTGAGGCAAGTTCTTATCCTTCTTTGGGCCTTGGATGCCCCACTGAAGAAAATGAATTGAAACTGCTGCCCCCATTAAAGAAGGCTGTTCCCAGTTTCGCTTTGGTAGGTTTCCAATTCTGGCTCTTCTGACTACAACAGGCTGGGATCTTCGATATACCAGGGCAAATTCTGCAGCCCAGGGAAGGCAGACACAAACAGCCTTGGCACTTAGGAACCCAGGAGTGTTAACAAGTAAGCCCGGCTCTCTCAGAATGCATAGCACAAGCCACTCCTATGTAACTGGCACTTCGCACTGGCTCAGAACTTCACATCCTCAATTCACCTGGGCCTCACAGCTCCCTTTGGGGTAGTGACTCCACCCATTGTATAGATGAAGGTACCGAGGCACATGTGAGCCTCAGTGACTTGTCCTAGGGATGGAGACTGTGTGGTAACCTGGGTCCTAGCAGTGAACATCCTTGCACATGTGCAGAAGGTGCATGCATCTGCTGTACACACAACACACACGTATGTGTGCACACACACACACACACATGTTTGTGCACACACTCATATAAGCACATCCCTCCCACAAATCACAGAGAGCTCGTCCCCGCCAGGCCCTCATATCCTCTCCATTGTACACCACAGGTATCCTGTATAAATATACAGAAACCCACAGGTTACACACTTAAGCATGTCTACTACATGTAAGCTGATGGTATTAGCTACTTTCTCATAAGTGGCCAGAACTGTTTTAAGCACATTACATGTGCAATCTCATTTTAATCTTCAGAATAACCTGTTATAATCATCATCCACATTTTTATATACATGAAGAAACTAAGGCACAAAGAGGTGAGTCATTTGCCCCGGGTCACACATGCTGTGGGTGGGAGATGTGGGACAGGCAACCCCATACTGCCTCTCCACAGTGTTGAGAGACAGACATCAAGGAAGACCCCGCAGTCCAGCCACGCAGACAAGACCACCATCGCCTACTCCACACATTCATGCGTCCACAGAAACCCAGAAACTCACTCTGGTAGCAAACACACAGCAACTTCCCAATCAGACCCTCTCTGCTGCCCCCATTGAAGAAAGCTGGTCCCAGTTGCACTTTGGCAGGTTTTCAGTGGGTAAAATATTAGGGGTGGGGCCAGGAAATAATCAGGGGTGGCCCAACGTATTATTATTTATTTATTTTTATTTTATTTCATTTTGAGATAGAGTTTCACTCTTGTTGCCTAGGCTGGAGTGCCGTGGCACAATCTCGGCTCACTGAAGCCTCTGCCTCCCAGGTTCAAGAAATTCTCCTTCCTCAGCTCCCAAGTAGCTGGGATTACAGGCACCCACCACCATGGCCTGGCTAATTTTTTGTGTTTTTAGTAGAGATGGGGTTTCACCATGTTGGCCAGGCTGGTCTCAAACTCCCTCCCAAAGTGTTGGGATTACAGGTATAAGCCGCTGCGCCCGGCCTATTTTTATTTTTATTTTAGTTTTGAGACAGGGTCTTGCTCTGTCGGCCAGGCTGGGGTGCAATGGCGCGATTATGACTGAGTGCAGCCTCGATCTCCCAGGTTCAAATGATCCTCTCGCCTCAGCTTCCCCGAGCAGCTGGGACTATAGGCACGTGCTACCACGTGGCTGATTTTTAAACTGTTTAGTGAAGACAAGGTCTCACTATGTTGACTAGGCTTGTCTGGAACTCCTAAGCTCAAGCAATCCTCTTACCTTGGCCTCCCAAAGTGCTGGGATTACCTGTGTAGACCACTGCACTTGGGCCAGCTCAAGTTAATGCCCTGGACATTTATTTCGCGTTAGGGTAAGAACGTCTTTCTCACCCTTGGATTTGACCAACTGGATTCAGCTACTGCTCCATCCTCACCCCTACTGGAATTCTCTCTGGGCTTGGACAAGCAAAGAGAACATTCTTCCAGAAAGTAGTAGTATTTGAGACAGTGCAGCTTGGTGGGTAATAGGGCAGGCTCTGCATCCAGACAGCCTGGGTTCATGGATCAATTCCATGGCTTTTTAGCTGTGTGACCATTAGCAATTTACTTAACCCTTCTGTGCCTCAGTTTCCTCATCTATAAGATGGGGCTATCTCATAGCATGGCTGTGAGGATTAAATGAGTTAGTACATCTTAAGACACTTGACACAATGCCTGGCACAGAGCAAGCAGTCAATAAATAATAAATAATAATAGCTAATAACAATAACTGTCAACATTTCTGTAGCACATACTAGATGCCAGACACTAAATGTCTTAGGGACATGACTTTGGGTAAGCCTCATTCCAGTTTCATGGGTTGGGTGTCAGGATCCCCATTCTATAGACAAGGAAGTGGGAACTCAGAGAGGTTAAGTAACTTGCTCAAGTTCACACAGCTAGTTCCAGTGGAAACTAGATTCCAAGGTCAGGTCTCTCTGACTCTTACCCAGTGTTCTTTTCACCCAGTCAAGTTGTTTTTGGCCGAGTGCGGTAGCTCACGCCTGTAATCCCAGCATTTTGGGAGGCTGAGGCGGGTGGATCACTTGAGGCCAGGAATTCGAGACCAGCCTGACCAACATGGCGAAACCCCATCTCTACCAAAAAATACAAGAAATTAGCTGGGCGTGGTGGCTCATGTCTGTAGTCCCAGCTACTAGGGAGGCTGAGGCACGAGAATTGCTTGAACCCAGGAGGCGGAGATTGCAATGAGCCAAGATTTTGCCACTGCACACCAGCCTGGGTGACAGAGCAAGACTGTCTCAAAACAAACAAACAAAAAAGTTGTTTTTGAGAAGAGACTGTGGGGCAAGAGCCTGGTGCTTGAGAGAGGAGACTGAGAAAGAGGGAAGGCCCTTAGAGATGATCTAGGTCATGTACCCATTTGTCAGTTGAAGAAAGAGGTTCAGAGAGGTTAAGTGATTTGTTCAAAGTCACACAGGAACAGGTAGACTCAGGACTGCAACCCAGATCTACGTTACTCCAAATCCAAGCAGGAGGAGGGAGGAAGCCAGAGAGAAGAGTGCATGAGTGGAAAAGAGCAGCGAGGATCCAGGCTCTGAGGAAACTCTTTTTATTTTTATTATTTTTTTGAGACAGAGTTTCGCTTTTGTTGCCCAGGCTGGAGTGCAATGGTGCGATTTCGGCTCACCAGAACCTCCGCCTCACGGGTTCAAGCAATTCTCCTGCCTCAGCCTCCCGAGTAGCTGAGATTACAGGCACGCGCCACCACACTCGGGTAATTTTTTGTATTTTTAGTAAAGACAGGGTTTCTCCATGTTGGTCAGCTTGGTTTTGAACTCCTGACCTCAGGTGATCCACCTGCCTTGTGCTCCCAAAGCGCTGGAATTACAGGCATGAGCCACCATGCCCAGCCCTGTGGAAACTCTTAAAATCCAATGCCCCAGGTGCTTCAAAAGACAAACTATAAGGAAACAAAGGGGATGGGAGGCAAATTACTATAGACTTAAAGGCTATACATTTGGGTGTAAAACTGTAAAGAAACAAAGAAATACTATAAAGACAGGCTGGGGTGGGGCATTTGAGGGGCATATATATATATATATATATATATACACATATATATATATATTATTTTTTGAGATGGAGTTTTGCTCTTTTTGCCCAGGCTGGAGTGCAATGGCACTATCTCGGCTCACTGCAACCTCCTCTTCCCAGGTTCAAGCGATTCTCCTGCCTCAGCCTCCTGAGTAGCTGGGATTACAGGTGCCCGCCACCATGCTCAGCTAATTTTTTGTATTTTTAGTAGAGACGGGGTTTCACCATGTCGGCCAGGCTGGTCTCAAACTCCTGAGCTCATGTGATCCACCCGCCTTGCCACCCATCCCAGCACCTATCCTCCCAAAGTGCTGGGATTACAGGCATGAGCTACTGCGCCCAGCGGGGCTTCTATTTCTTGATCTGGCCTGTGGTTACAAGCTGTTTACCTCATAATAACCTAGTAGGTTCCTTGTTTGTTTTATGTGACTTTCAATATTTGTGTTTTAATTAAAAATAAAAAGTTTTTTTTTTAAAGAAAATAACAGTAGCAATTTATACAGTGACACCTTCCATCTGTTACCCCTTAACCAAGCAGGAGAAATTTAACCTCCTTTTAACAGTTGAGGACACAGAGGTTCAAAGACAGAGGCAACTTCCCCAAAGCTGTACAACAAATAAGTCTGGGAGCTGGGACTTGACCCCCATAGGTTGATGAGTCTCCACAGCAAAGTGGTGGTTAGGCTGCTGAGTCCCTGACCCAGCAAGGTGCGGTTGGAGAGGCCTCACAACAGATTCTGAGAAACTGACTTGGGGAATAAATCACACACAGAAGCATCTCTGAGCTCCAGGCTGTCTTCTGCTCTCTGCACTCAGATAGCAGTGCCCCTCTTCTGCAGATCACCCCAAGGGAGGCAGGACCGTCTAATGAGCATGGACCAGAGCTGTGGATTCTGATAACTCTTGAGTGACCTGGAACAAGTCATGGGCCTTCTCTGAGCATTTGCTCATCTGTAAAATGGGAACAATTAATAGGTGCTGGCCAGGCATGGTGGCTTACACCTATAATCCCAGCACTTTGGGAGGCCGAGGCGGGAGGATCACTTGAGCCTAAGAGATTGAGAGCAGCCTGGGCAACATTGTGAGACTCCATCTTAAAAAAAAAAGAAAAAGTACAAAAATTAGCCAGGCCTCGTGGTATGTGCCTGTAGTTCTAGCTACTCAGGAGGCTGAAGAGGGAGGATTGCTTGAGCCCAGGAGGTTGAGGGTACAGTGAGCTGTGATCATGCCACTGCACTCCAGCCTGGGTGACAGAGAGAGGTCTGTCTCTAATAAATAAATAAATAAACAAACAAACAAAAAACAAACAAGTGCTAGCTGATTTGGCTATTATGAGAAATTCGGTGAGATATGGAAAGTTTTTAGCACACAAAGCAAAGTTAGTTCAGTATCAGCTATTAACCTCCCCAAAGAGAAATGCTGTGTGATTCCATTGACAAGATACTCAAGAACAGGCAAACCTAACCTAGGGTAATGGAAGTCAGAACAGTGGCTGCTTTTGTGAGGAGTTGGGGGGTACTGGCTCAGAGGAGGCATGAGGGAGTTCCTACAGGGGTGTTTTACATGTTTTATATCTGCTTTTGTTGTTGTTGTTATTGTTGTTGTTTTTTTTGTTTTTTTCTTTTAGAGACGGGATTTTGCCATGTTGCCCAGGCTGGTATCTAACTCCTAGGCTCAAGCAATCCTCCTGCCTTGGCCTCCCAAAGTGCTGGGATTACAAGCATGAGCCACTGCTCCTAGCCATTTGTTCAATTTAAAAGAGCAGTTTCAACAGGTATAAAAGTAAAATCGTACAGAAGAAAAAACACACACACCAACAGAAATATCTTGTTCTTGTCCCCCCAACACATACTTCCTACCCAATACACATAAATACCCTCCCCAATATAACCACTAGCCCCCCAACACTACACACATTGCTAATGACCTTGACACCAATGCAAGTAGAAGCTACCTTCCAATAAAGCAGACATGCCTACACTCCCCTTCAACCTCATCTATCTTTAAATAGAGATGCTTTTCCACTCTGGGTACATGGAAACATACCCTACCTGCAAACACACAGACACACACACAAACCAAACCCATGGACTGAATCGACTGAATAGGCAGATTCTTGAGCCAAACAGACATAGGTGGGGTCTTGGCCCCACCTCTTCCTTACCATAGGACCCAGAGCCAGTCATATCAACTCACGAGCCTCAGTTTCTTCATCTGTAAAATGGACCCAATAAGATCTTCTCTTACGAAATAAAATAAAGTAAAATAAAATAGGAAGAGTATAAATAAGCTCTTTGAAGGAAGGAGCTGTGTCTAATTTGTATCGTCACTGACTCATGTCATCATTTTGGTAAACCTATGTGTTGTCAGTTCACTCCAGATTAATCTATAGATTTGATACAATCCCAATCAAAATTCCAACAAGGTTTCTAGAGGAAGCTGGAGGGCTGATTCTAACCTTCCTGTAGAAGAACTACGGTTCAAGGATTTTCAAAACACTTCGTTCATCACAATGTTAGTGACAGGTGACGACTAAGCAGAAAACAGAAAAATAAGTGGAGGTCAGATGAAGAAAACCGGAAGCTGGAATGTGGAGGGGGGGGAAGATGGCAGAGCAAGGAGAGGGAACCACCTGGGTCCACCCTCTGAAGCTAGAGGGAATCAGGTTCATTTTAAAAACTGAAGAAAGGCCCGGTGGGTGGCTCACGCCTGTAATTCCAGCACTTTAAGAGGCCGAGGCAGGTGGATCACCTAGCAACCAGCCAGCCTGGGCAACATGGTGAAATCCCACCTCTACTGAAAATACAAAAATTAGCCAGGCATGGTGGTGCCTGCACCTGTAATCCCAGCTACCTGGGAGGCTGAGGCAGGAGAATCGCTTGAATCCAGGAGGCGGAGGTTGCAGTGAGCCGAGATGGCACCGCTGCATTCCAGCCTAGGTGATAGAGTGAGACTCTGTGTCCAAAAAAAAAAAACACCTTGGGAGGCCAAGGTGTGCGGATTGCCTGAGCTCAGGAGTTCAAGACCAGCCTGGCCAACATAGGGAAACCCTGTCTCTACTAAAAATACAAAAAAATTAGCCAGGAGTGGTGGTGCGCACCTGTGATCCCAGCTACTCAGGAGTCTGAGGCACGAGTATGGCTTGAACCTGGGAAGCAGAGGTTGCAGTGAGCTGAGATCGCCCCACTGCACTCCAGTCTGGGCAATAGGGCAAGACCCTGTCTCAAAACGAAAACAAAAACAAACAAAAAAGGCCCTAAAACAAAAAAGAACAACAAAAAAGAACTGAAGAAGGTCAGGTTAGGGAGGACCTAGAGGGTCAAGAGTGTAAGAGGTGGATGGAGAGATGGGCTCAGAGGTAAACAGAGGCCAGTTTTTGCAGGGCTGGAGGCCTTGCCCTGTGCCGGGTCCTGGAGCCCTATGGGGCTTGGGGGATGGGGGTGGGAAGGAGGTAGGGAGAGCTTAGCCCTTCGGGGAATGGGGGCCCCTCATCCCAGTCCATCTTCCTAGGACTGATTTCCCATGGACCCCCAGAACGCAGAACCGAAGAGGGCCCCTGAGCTGCCCCTCCTCATCCTTGTCCTCCCATTAAGTAAGGGGTTATCAAGGGCTGAGTTAGGGAGCCCCTCACCCTCCTGGGTGCTGGAAAGGACTAGCGCCCTTTGAAAAGGTGGGGAGGAGGTTCCTGGAAGGTGGAGCTGGCAAGGCCACGCAGGCCGGGACCACCTTCAGAGGCAGAGCTGCCTCCACACCCGGTGCCAGGGGGTTGGGGTTGGCAGCGGGGAGGGTGACGGCTGGCCTAGCGCGCTTAACCCCAGGGGGCGCCCCCAGCTCCTGTGCCGCGCGGGGCCCCTCAGTCCCGGGGTCAAGGCCGTGCCCTGGGGGGCTGGCGACCGGAGGACTGGGAAATCCACACAGCCAGATGCGCCCTCGGAATTTGCTGTGTCGCCGGCCCGCGCAGCTGGAGCGGAAAAGCCTCGGCGTCAGCGCCCCTCCCCACACACCCCCCCGCACCCGCGCCTTGCCACCGGCCCGTGCCACATTCCTGAGCCGGCCGGGAGTTAGGGCCCCGCGGCCATGTCCTGGCGCCAGACCCTAAGAATTCAACAGGGCCAGGGCGGGAAGGGACTTGAGAGACCCTTAGGGCCTCCTTGCCCTTCTGTGGCCTCAAAACTGAGCCAACCTTCCCATCTGTTAAATGGAGATGGTGACACTGCCTGCTCCACTAGGAGCAGCTAAAGAATCTTTTTTATTTTATTTTATTTGTTTTGTTTTGTTTTGTGTCAGGGTCTCTCTCACCTTGTCACCCAGGCTGGAGTGCAGTGTCCCAATCCTGCTCACTGCAGCCTGGAACTCCTGCGATCCTCCCGCCTCAGCCTCCTCAATATCTGGGACTACAGCCACACCACCACTTCGGGCTAATTTTTAAAAATTTACTTTTTGTTGAGACAGGGGTCTCACTATGTTGCCCAGGCTGGTCTGAACTCCTGAGCTCAAGTCATCCTGCCTCAGCCTCTGAAAGTGTTGGGATTACAGGTGTGAGCCACCATGCCCAGCCTATTTCATTTTATTTAAAAAATTTATTTATTTATTTTTTGTAATTTTATTTTTTGTTTTTTTGAGACAGTCTTGCTCTGTTGCACAGGCTGGATTGCAGAGGTGCAATCTCCACTGACTTCAGCCTCTGCCTTCCCCAGGTTCAAGTGATTCTCCTGCCTTAGCCTCCCAAGTAGCTGGGATTACAGGCACCTGCCACCACGCCCGGCTAATTTTTGTATTTTTAGTAGAGACGAGGTTTCACCATGTTGGCCAGGCTGGTCTCAAACTCCTGGCCTCGAGTGATTCACCCGCCTTGGCTTCCCAAAGTGCTGGGATTATAGGCGTGAACCACTGTGCCCAGCCAAAAATGTATTTATTTTTGAGACAGAGTCTTATTCTGTTACCCAGGCAGGAGTGCAGTGGTGCCATCACGGCTCACTGCAGCCTAGAACCCCTGGCCTCAAGCCATCCTCCCACCTGTCTCTTGAGTAGCTGGGACTACAAGCGCATGCCACCATGCCTGGCTAATTTTTGTATTTTTTGGTAGAGACGAGGTTTTGCATGTTGCCTAGGCTGGTCTCAAACTCCTGGACTCAAGCAATCCGCCCATCTCGGCCTCCCAAAGTGCTGGATTACAGGCCTGAGCCACCTCACTCTGTTGCCTAGGCTAGAGTGCAGTGGCGTGATAATGGCTCACAGCAGCCTCAAGCTCTGGGGCTCAAGAGATCCTTCTGCCTCAACCTCCCAAGTAGCTGGGATTACAGGAGTGCATCACCATGCCCAGCTTGTTTTTTATTTTATTTTATTTTTGAGACAGAGTCTTACTCTGTTGCCCAGGCTGGAGTGCAGTGGCATGATCTTGGCTCACTGCCACTTCCGCCTCCCAGGTTCAAGCAATTCTCGTGCCTCAGCCTCCCGAGTAGCTGGGATTACAGGCGCACACCCACCACACCTGGCTAATTTTTGTATTTTTAGTAGAGACTGGGTTTTGCCAAGTTGGCCAGGCTGGTCTCAAACTCCTGACTTCAAGACATCCACCTGCCTCGGCCTCCCAAATTGTTGGTATTACAGGCTTGAGCCACTGCACCCGGCTGAGCCCAGCTAATTAAAAAAAATTTTTTTTGTAGAGCTAGGATCTCTCTGTTGCCCAGGCTAGTCTGGAACTCCTGGGCTCAAGTGATCCTCCCACCTCAGCCTCCCAAAGTGCTGGGTTACAAGCATAAGCCACCTTGCCTGACCTACCATTGGTCTTTCAGGTAACAAAAGCTTCCCTCTCCTCCCTGGCCATGACCTTTCTAAGGTAGGGTACTGGAGTCTGCAGGAGACAGTGACCAGAGGAGGAAGCTGGAGGGTCTTCAAGACTGCCAGGGATGTGTAGGGTCCCAGGAACCCCCCTGCCACTCAGCCTGCAACTGAGTAAAGCCACCAGCCCTGCTGACCCTGACCCATCTGGGGATGGGCCCAGGTGATGGGTAGCCTGGGCTTGTGTGTGTTTCAGGGAACAGTCAGTGGAGACAAGCCCTTCCCAATTGGGCAGTCAGGCAGCCTGGCCTCTGGCAGACACCAGCTGTGCTCAGCTGCCTCACCCCAGGGAGTGGCTAGTCGTCCCTTCCTGGCAGAAGGAGAGGTGGCTAGAGGTTAGTAATGTGAGGAGGCATTGCAGAGGAGAGCTCAGAAGGAAGGAGATGGTGCTGGAGATGAATCCTCCTGCTCACTGGCCAGTAGCTATGGACAAAGAGGGCCTCCCACTGGGAGAATTACTGGGCTGCTGCCCCTGACTCCCAACCCAGAGTGAATTATTTCATGCACATCAGGCAACAAAAGGGCACCTGCTGGTTGCTTTTCCTGGAATGACTGCTTCCCACTGTTCCTCTGGCCAATCCTTCAGATCTCGACTTAGATAAAAATCATCCCTTCCAAGAACTCTTCCCTGACCCCAAGCACCCTCTACTTAAACCATTGTCATTTTATCACAGCATCTTTCAGACTTGATAGACCAGAAAATCCCTTTCACAGAGATGTATAATCTTGGGAACTCCTTAAGATTAAAACAATGATAATTTCTTTTTTTTTCTTTGCATCACTCCAAAATAATAATTTCATAATTTTTATTATTTTCCATTGTTTCTCTTCTGGTTGTAAAGAAGCAATTTAAATTTAAAAATGATTTCCTGGCCGGGCACGGTGGCTCATGCCTGTAATCCCAGCACTTTGGGAGGCCAAGGCGGGTGGATCACGAGGTCAGGAGATTGAGACTATCCTGGCTAACATGGTGAAACCCCATTTCTACTAAAAATACAAACAATTAGCCGGGCGTGGTGGCGGGCGCCTGTAGTCCCAGCTACTTGGGAGGCTGAGGCAGGAGAATGGCGTGAACCTGGGAGGCGGAGCTTGCAGTGAGCCGAGATTGCGCCACTGCACTTCAGCCTGGGCAACACAGCAAGACTCCATCTTAAAAAAAAAAAAAATATTTCCTTTAGATCACTGTGTTAATAATGATTGTTTAATTTATTCAACCACAAACTTGTAGAACACAGTTCTAGACACTTGGGATGCATGAATGAGCAAGACAGATAAAGTTACCTACCCTCTGGAGCTGACATTCCAGGGGAGACAGAAAATAAACACACAAATAAGTAAATTATAAAGTATATTCTAAATGGAATCTTTGATGGATACTCCTAACCCATAAAGACCTCCTACATTTTGCCATTTAACCAAGTGACACAAGCCTGTTTATTTATTTATGTGTTTATTTATGTATTTTAGAGACAGGGTCTTGCGTTATTGCCCAGGCAGGAGTGCAGTGGTGAAATCATAGCTCCCTGTAACCAACTTACTTGATTTTTTTATTCTTGAGACAAGAGTCTCGCTCTGTCGCCCAGCCTGGAGTGCAGTGGTGCAGTCTCGGCTTACTGCAAACTCTGCCTCCCAGGTTTAAGTGATTCTCGTTGCCTAAGCCTCCCTAGTAGCTGGGACTACAGGCACACGCCACCATGCCCAGCTAATTTTTGTATTTTTAGTAGAGATCGGGTTTCACTATGTTGGCCAGGCTGGTCTCGAACTCCTGACCTCAAGTGATCTGCCCACCTCAGCCTCCCAAAGTGCTGGGATTATAGGCGTGAGCCACCTTGCTCGGCCACCAATTTACTTTAAAATGGAAATAAACACTCTCACTTTTTAGTATTCTACCCCAGCAGAATTTAATCCCCTTATGAATCACTGGCATTTTAACTTAATATGGTTATAAAGAACCGTTGGTTTTTTTTGAGACAGGGTCTCACTTTGTCATCCACGCAAGAGTTCAGTGGCACAATCACAGCTCACTGCAGCCTGGACTCCCCAGGCTCAAGTGACCCTCCAGTCTCAGCCTCCCAAATGGCTAGGCATATGACACCACTTTGACAAATTTTTTTGTTGTTGTTGTCTTGTTTTGTTTTGTTTTTGAGACAAAATCTTGCTTTGTCGCCCAGGCTGGAGTACAGTGGTGCGATCTCAGCTCACTGCAACCTCTGCCTCCCGGGTTCAAGCGATTCTCATGCCTCAGCCTCCCGAGTAGCTGGGCCTATAGGCGTGCCCCACCACGCCCAGCTAATTTTTGTATTTTTAGTGGAGATGGGGTTTCACCATGTTGGCCATGCTGGTCTCGAATTCCTGACCTCAAGTGATCTGCTGCCTCAGCCTCCCAAAATGTTGGTATTACAGGTGTGAGCTACTGAACCCAGCCTAATTTTTCTTTGTTTGTTTGTTTGAAGAGATGAGGTCTAGCTATGTTGCCCAGGCTGGTCTCGAATTCCTAGGCTCAAGCAATCCTCCCACTTTGGCCTCCCAAAGTGCTGGGGTTACTGGTGTGGCCACCACACCCAGCCCAAAAATTCTTTATGATATACTCCTTTGGGTTAAGGGAAAAAAAGAGAAAAATTCTATTTTTTTTTTTTTTGAGACGGAGTCTCTCTCCGTCGCCCAGGCTGGAGTGCAGTGGCGCGATCTCGGCTCACTGCAAGCTCCACCTCCTGGGTTCATGCGATTCTCCTGCCTCAGCCTCCCGAGTAGCTGGGACTACAGGCGCCCACCACCACGCCGGGCTAATTTTTTGTATTTTTAGTAGAGACGGGGTTTCACCATGTTAGCCAGGATGGTCTCGATCTCCTGACCTCGTGATCCACCCGCCTCAGCCTCCCAAAGTGCTGGGATTATAGGCATGAGCCACCGCACCCGGCCGAGAAAAATTCTTTGTGAGAAGCATTTTAAACTTAAATTTCCTTTTACTTTAATCTTTATATATACACATACTAATTAATATATAATATATATTAATATATTAATAATACATAATATTATATATATATATATAAATGTCCAAACTGGCCAAAGCACAATCATAACCTCAGATGATTTTCATGTAACAATTCCACAAATTTAGTGATTTTATGTTTTTCAAAAACTCAAAGTGCCATCAAAATAAAAAGACAAGTAAAAGTGATTTTTTAAAAACTCAAAAAGTTTTATTTGCCTAAGAGAGACTCAGAGTCTACTCTTGCCAAAATAGTGACATATATATCGAGTTTGAAATTACAGTTGGCAATAAGAAAATGTTGCTTTTTTGAGGCAGATGTATTTTTGGTTATAGTTCATTTCCACAGTAAACGTGAAGCCATGTGCTTCTGCAAAATCCGACTCTAAGAAGCCTAAAATATAAAATTCTGAGCAAAGGTCAAAATTCTGATGATTTGATTTTAAAATTTAAAACTTATAAGGTGAATTTTTAGAGATTTAAAGTGCTGCTGATATTTATTTTATTAAATTTTTCTCGGCCAGGTGCAGTGGCTTGTACCTGTAATCCCAATATTTTGGGAGTCTGGGCAAGAGGATTGCTTGAGCCTAGAAGTTCCAGACCAGCCTGGATAACATAGTGAGACCTTGTCTCTACAAAAAAAAAAAAAAAAAAAAAAAAAAAAAAGCTTTAAAAATTGGCCAAGCATGGTGGCACACGGTGGTGGGAGGATCATTTGAGCCCAGGAGGTGGAGGTTTCAGTAAGCCAAGATCTCACCACTGCACTCCAGCCTGGGTGACAGAGCAAGACCCTGTCTCAAAACAAAACAAAAAAAACACAAAAACAAAAAAAATATTTTTCTGTTTATGAATATCTGCAACTCACTCTTCTTTAGCGAATGTGACTCACCACTATCGCAAATTTAAATTTTTACTTGCGTGTTACATATGGTGATATTCTAATTCTATCATTCCTTCTTCATTTATTGAGATATTCCTTTTTTTCTTTCTTTTTTTTTTTTTTTTTCCGACGGAGTCTTGCTCTGTCACCTAGGCTGGAGTGGCGCTAACTTGGCTCACTGCAACCTCTGCCTCCCAGGTTCAAGTGATTCTCCTGCCTCAGCCTCCCAGGTAGCTGGAATTACAGACACATGCCACCAGGCTTGGCTGATTTTTGTATTCTTAGTAGAGATGGGGTTTCACCATGTTGGCCAGGGGTTTCATCATGTTGGCCAGGCTGATCTTGAACTCTTGACCTTGTGATCCACCCGCCTTGGCCTCCCAAAGTGCTGGGATTACAGGTGTGAGCCACCATGCCCAGCCATTTATTGAGATATTTCTATAAAAAGAAGCTCACCTACTGTTTGGCTGCTCAGTGGTTCAATTCACATAGGAAAGACAGAAAAAATTTACTTGATTCTTTACTTTTGTTTACTAGTTTTCAAAATAATGAGTTGGTTCCTCTGAAAGTGGGCATTAGTTTTTAAAATACAATTATGAACCCATGGATTTAAACCTATTTGTGTGTTTCCATTCATTGCAATTATTATTTATGCTCAAGTTGCCCATCTTTGGCCTGTGGGAGGGTTTTCTATTGATTCCTGTGTTCTCCTGACCTTAGCAGTCTTAGAGAGCTTACGGCAACGTTAAAATAAAAACTTTAGACAAAATAAATTTAACAGGCTTTCTTTGAGCAAAGAATGCTTCATGAAATGGGCAGCACTCAAAACTGGAAGAGGTTCAGAGAGCTTCACTCTACTAGCTGTGTGAGCAGCAAGCTTTTACAGGCTGACCACAGAAGCAAAAAAGCAGAAATCACCTAATTGGCTACAACTAGGCATTTGTCTTATTTGGGTATGGTGTGATGGGAAGACCCTAGTTACACAACCAATCAGCTGGTTGACTGTTTGTGATTGACTGAGGCTGTTTTGTTTTATTTTGGTTTTATGTCAGTTACAAGAAATGCCTCCCAGTTTTGGTTTGTTTACATAAGAGCTCTAGGCACAGAGACAACTTCAGCCTAATGATCTCCTTATTTGCTTTAACATTTCCTTGCTTTTGGTTGACAAGATGATCCAGCCTCATCTTGAATATTCTGCCTCAAACCTGGGATACTATGTTCCTAAAGGGTGATAAATCTGTGGTTATTAAAGAAACTCACCTATCTAAGACATTAGAAGTCCCAACATCTAGCCCAATGCTTGGTGCAGAGTAAGTAGCTAATAAATGTTAGTTGATTGAATAACTTAATGATTATCACTTTCACTAGATTTTAAGTTCCTTGAGGTCAGAGACCATGTACTTCTTTTTTTAAAAAAAAAGTTTATTGTAAATTGACAAATTATAGTTGTATATATTTATGGGATACAAAGTGGTGTTACGATTTATGAATACAATATGGAATAACTAAATCAAGCTAATTTACATATTCTTTATCTCAAATACTTATCATCTTTCATAGCAAGAACATTTGAAATTTACTTTTAATGATTTTGAAATGTACAGTACACTATTATGCACTATATTCACCATGCCATGCAATAGCCCTCAAAAAAAAAAAAAACAACTTATTCCTTCTGTCTATCTAAGGCTTTGTACCCTTTTACCATCATCTCCTCATTCCTGCTTCACCCCCTAGCCTTTGGTAACCATCATTCTGTTCTTTGCTTCTATGTGTTCGATTGTTTTATTGTTTTAATTTTTTTTTTTTTTTTTTTTTTTGGAGGCAGAGTCTCGCTCTGTCGCCCAGGCTGGAGTGCAGTGGCACGATCTCGGCTCACTGCAACCTCCACCTCCCACGTTCAAGTGATTCTCCTGCCTCAGCCTCCTGAGTAGCTGGGATTACAGGCAGCTGCCACCACGCTGGGCTAATTTTTGTATTTTTAGTAGAGACGGGGTTTCGCCATGTTGGTCAGGCTGGTCTTGAACTCCTGATCTTGGGTGATCTGCCTGCCTCGGCCTCCCAAAGTGTTGGGATTACAGGCGTGAGCCACCATGCCCAACCGTGTTGGATTGTTTTAGATTCCACATATAAGTATTGTCTTTGTCCACGTGGTATTTGTCTTTGTCCACATGGTATTTGTCTTTGTGTGCCTAGCTTATTTAAATATGTATAACGTTCTCCAATTCCACCTGCATTGCCACAAATGACAGAATTTCTTCCCTTTTTTAAAGGCTGAATAGTATTTCAGTGGGTATGTATACATACATTTTCTTTATCCATTCATCCACTCAGTGATGGACACTTAGGCTGATTCTGTAACTTGGCTGTTGTGAACAGTGCTACAATGTACTTGGGAGTGCAGGCATCTCTTTGACATACTGATTTCAACTCTTGTGGGTGAATACCCAGAGTGGGATTGCTGGATCATATGGTAATCCTGTTTTTAGTTTTTGAGGAACCTCCATACAGTTTTTCATAATGCTGGTACCAATTTATATTCCCACCAACAGTGTACAAGTGCTGTCTTTTCTTCACATCCTCATCAACACTTATCTTTTGTCTTTTTTATAATAGCCTAATTGCCTTTCTAACAGGTATAAGGTGATATTGCATTGTGGTTTTAATTTGCATTTTCCTAATGATTAGTTATGTTGATGAGCATTTTTTCATATATCTGTTGGCCATTTCTATGTTGTCTTGTTTTGAGCAATAGCTATTCAGATCGTTTGCCTTTTCTTTTTTCTCTGTTTTTTTAGAGACAGGGTTTCACTCTGTTGCCCAGGATGGAGTGTAGTGGAGTGATCATAACTCGCTACAGCCTCGAACTCCTTGGCTCAAGCCATCTCCCCACCTTAGCCTTCCAAGTAGCTGAGACTATAAGTGGAAGCTACCCACACCCAGCCATTTGCCCATTTTAAAATAAGATTATTTGTTTTCTTTCTATAGAGTTGTTTAAGTTCTTTCTATATTTTGGACATTAATCCCTTATAAGACTTACAGTTTGCAAATATTTTCTCCCAATATGTGCATTGTCTCTTTACTCTGTTAATTATTTCCTTTGCTGTGCACAAACTATTTATTTATTTATACAGAGTTTCACTCTGTCACCCAGGCTGGAGTGAAGTGGCACAATCTTGGCTCATTGCAACCTCTGCCTCCCAGGTTCAAGTGATTTTCCTGCCTTGGCCTCCTGAGTAGCCAGGATTACAGGTGCCCATCACCATGCCCAGATAATTTTTGTGTTTTTAGTAGAGATGGGGTTTCACCATGTTGGCCTGGCTGGTCTCAAACTTCTGACCTCAGGTGATCCACCTGCGTTGGCCTCCCAAAGTGCTGGGATTACAGGCGTGAGCCACCGCTCCTTGCCTGCTTTTTATTTTTATGTAATCCCCTTTGTCTGTTTTTGCTTCTCTTGCCTGTACTTTCAGGGTCAAATTATCTTTGCCTAAACCAATGTTGCGTAGCTTTTCCCATATGTTTTCTTCTAGTAGTTTTATAATTTCTTGTATTATATTAAGTCTCTATTCCATTTTCAGTTAATTTTTGTCCATAGTGTGAGATAAGGGTCCAGTTTCATTCTTCTGCATATGGATATCCAGTTTTCCCCAACATCATTTATTGAAGAGACTGTCCTTTTCCTGTTGTGTATCCATGGCATCTTTGTCAAAAGTCAATTGACCATATATGCATGGGTTCATTTCTGGGCTCTCTACTCTGTTCCATTGGTTGATATGTCTATTTTTATGACATTACTATGCTGTTTTAATTACTGTTGTTTTGTGGTATAGTTTTAAATCAAGTAGTAAGATGCCTCCAGCTTTGTTTTTTTACTCATTATTGCCTTGGCTATTTGGGTTTTTTGTGGTTCCATATGAATTTTAGGAAGGTATTTTTCTATTTCTATGAAAAAGGACATTGGAATTTTGGTAGGGATTGCAATGAATCTATAGCTCACTTTGGGCAGTATGGGCACTTTAACAATATTAATTCTTCCAGTCCATGAACACTGGATATCTTTTCATTTATTTGTGCAGATACCATATACTTCTAATAAGTATTTGTAGAATAGACAAATGAAAGGTGAAAACCAACAATTAGGTGGTCCCACTGAAGTCTTAGGCAGGGCAGAACCCTGAAACTTGTGGTCTTCTATTATCCTCTGGTGGGAAGTGTAGGAGCATTGTTTTCTAATGCCTCAAACTCTTTTAATGCAGTGTTTTCCAAACTACAGGTTTTTACCCTTTAGTGAGTTATAAAATCATTTCAGTGGGTCATGACCAGCATTTTAAAAAATTGAATTAAATTTCTGGGTAGAAAACATCAGAGTACTTCACACATGGTAGAGGCAAATTCTGCCATAATTGTCATAAAACTATTTCTTTTTTTCCTTTCTTTTTCCTTTTTCTTTTTCTTTTTTTTTTTTTTGAGACGGAGTCTCACCCTGTCACCCAGGCTGGAGTGCAGTGGTGCAATCTCAGCTCACTGCAACCTCTACCTCCCGGGTTCAAGTGATTCTCCTGCCTCAGCCTGCTGAGTAGCTGGGACTACAGGCGTGTGCCACCACACCCAGCTCATTTTTGTATTTTTAGTAGAGTCAGGGTTTTACCATGTTGGCCAGGCTGGTCTCAAACTCCTGACCTCAGGTGATCCGCCCGCCTCCGCCTCTCAAAGTGCTGGGGTTATAGGTGTGAGCCACTGCGCCCAGCCGTAAAACTATTTCTATATTCCTATTAGCATATATATTTGCTTATACACTATATAAATTTTTATGTGTGTACTAGGCCACAACCAGTGATTTGTTGATAAAAGTTTAACTATTGTCCGGGCGCGGTGGCTCACGCCTATAATCCCAGCACTTTGGGAGGCTGAGGCGGGCAGATCACGAGGTCAGGAGATCGAGACCATCCTGGCTAACACGGTGAAACCCCGTCTCTACTAAAAATACAAAAAATCAGCCGGGAGTGGTGGCAGGCGCCTGTAGCCCCAGCTGCTCAGAGGCTGAGGCAGGAGAATGGCGTGAACCCGGGAGGTGGAGCTTGCAGAGAGCCGAGATCGCCGCCACTGTACTCCAGCCTGGGCAACAGAGGGAGACTCTGTCTCAAAAAAAAAAAGTTTAACTATTAAGGCCAGGCGTGGTGGCTCACACCTGCCAACATGGTAAAACCCCATCCGTACTAAAAATACAAAAATTAGCCAGGTGTGGTGGTGCATATCTGTAATCCCAGCTACTTAGGAGGCTGAGGCAGGAGAATCGCCTGAACCTGGGAGGTGGAGGTTGCGGTGAGCCGAGATCATGCCACTGCACTCCAGCCTGGGAGACAAAGCAAGACTCTGTCTCAAAAAAATAAAAAATAAAAAATAAAAAGGTTTAACTATTGGCTCTCTAGGGAAACATGTATAAGCATATACCTACCTATGTTTATTATAAATGTTTCTTAATGTGTAGCACATTATTTACAAATAATAAAACATATGGCCAGTCTTGGTGGCTTATACCTGTAATCCCAGCACTTTAGGAGGCTGAGATGTGCAGATTGCTTGAGCCCAGGAGTTTGAGACCAGCCTGGGCAACATGGCAAAACCCCATCTGTACCAAAAAATGTACAAAAATTAGCCAGAGGTGATGGCTGATTTAGTCTGCCTGTAGTCCCAGCTACTCGGGATGCTGAGGTGGGAGGATCACTTGAGCCCAGGAGGTTAAGGCTGCAGTGAGCCATAATCACGCCACTGCACTCCAGCCTGGGCAACAGAGTGAGAACTTGTCTCAAAAAAAAAAAAAAAAGAAAAAAAAAAAGAAAAGAAATATATAAATACTCTTTGTTATAACTATAGCTAATTGATTCTTACAGAATGCTTTTATTGATTTTTGTTGGATTCTTGTAACCATAGTCAACCTGTGGTTTCAATTCAACCATATTTTGACAAATGGAGTTGACTCTCAACGTAGACAAACCAAATAAATCCCTGATTTGTAGCACTTGCCAATTTCCATAGTGTAAAGACTCCCCCTGTGGCTGATTTCAAGCTCCCAATGTGACATCACTGAACAGATTTGGGAAGAGTTGTGCAGGAGCTTACCATACAGGAACAATAGATGTAAGTTACCCCAAGAGCATAGATAATAATAAAACATAGTAAAATAATTAGTAACTAATGAGTTTTGAGTATTTTCAGTTTGTTTTTTTATATATGTAACTTTTTTTTTGAGAGAGAGGATTTTGCTCTGTTACTCAGGCTAGAGAGCAGTGGCATGATCACAGCTTATGCAGCCTCAGTCTCCTGGGCTCAAGCCATCCTCCCACCTCAGCCTCCTGAGTAGCTGGGACTGCAGGCACACACCACCATGCTTGGCTAATTTTCATATTTTTTGTAGAGATGGGATCTCCCTATGTTACCCAGGCTGGTCTGGAACTCTTGGGCTTAAGCGATTCACCTGTCTTGGCCTCCCAAAGTGCTGGGATTACAGGGGTGAGCCAACAGGCCCAGGCCCTATAATGCGGTTCTTAATATGGCTGTTTGACAATCACCCCACAAAAGTTCTGAAAATTTAATCATCAGCTCTTGCAGGCTGGTATGAGTTGACTACAGCACATCATTTCACTCACAACATAAATATGTATTTCCCAATACTGATTCAATTTTTTTTAAATACAAAAACTTCTCTAGAGACCTGCAACAATTTTTTCAGGCTGAGTTTAACCCAGTCTTCAAAAATCTCCAGCCACGGTGGCCAAGCGTGGTGGCTCATGCCTGTAATCCCAGCACTTGGGATGCTGAGGCAGGAGGATTGCTTGAGGCCAGGAGTTCAAGGCTACAGTGAGCTATGATCGCACCACTGCCCTCCAGCCTGGGAGTGCAGAGCAAGATCCTGTCTCAAAAAAAAAAAAAAAAAGAAAAAGAGAAAAAGGAAGGAAGGAAGGGAAAGAAAACTCTCCAGGAATGAAAGTGCAGTTTCAAATGAAACAAACCCATTTCCTTTCTCAAAGATACAAATCCTGAACCTTTCAGAAGGTACTCCTTGGACAGTCCCTTGGGGTGATATTTAGTGTTTATATTCACCGAGCAGTCTTTCCCTCCTTCTTGGGTTGGGGGACGTATCTAGATTTTCTTTAGAGGAACCACACAGCTAATAAGGAGGAGAACCGGCACTCAAACCCAGCCTCCCTGCTCTTAATTCTTATGCTGTTTGCTAAGGAAAGCCACAGTAATTGAGCACCTGACAAACTCAAGGAGACAGAGATGGTATCAGATGCTATTTACAAGCTGCCTTCATAAATAACACCTTTCTGGCTATGTAGTTTTTATTCCCAATCATGAAATGCCAAATGGGTATAATTATCACTATATTTTATTTTTTAAACCAAGCATTCTGAAGGCCTGGAAGCATCTTGCTATATAAGAACTCTAATCAGATAAATGCAATTTACAGATATGAAGGTCATCTTAAGATGGTTTTAAGGAATTATTATTTTCATTAATTTGTTGATTCTCTGCATGAGACTATAAACATTAGTCCATTGTAGGCATAAATCAGGCTTACATTTCCCAGTGTGGTAGCTGTCCTTGGTATAGAGACACGAAATTATTTTGGGCAGCTAATGATGATGAATATTTCGATAGAAATGTTTTCTTTGGGCTGGGTGTGGTGGCTCACGCCTGTAATCCCAGCACTTTGGGAGGCAGAGGCAGGAAGATCACTTGAGACTAGGAGTTGGAGACCAGCCTGGTCAACATGGCGAAACCCTGTCTCTGCTAAAAATACAAAAAAATTAGCCAGGTGTGGTGGCACATGCCTGTAGTCCCAGCTGCTTGGGAGGGTGAGGCAGGAGACTCCCTTGAACCCAGGAGGCAGAGGCCTCCCAAAGTGCTGGGATTACAGGTGTGAGCCACCACTTCTGGCCTAAAATGCCCATCTCTTGATATGACTATATATGTGTGTATTGGCTGGGTTTGTGGCTTTTGGAATAAATTTCTGTTGTTTAAAATCGAGTTTAGGGTTGGGCACAGTGGCTCACGCCTGTAATCCTAGCGCTTTGGGAGGCCGAGGCAGGAGGATCACTGGAGCCCAGGAGTTTGAGATCAGCCTGGGCAACATAGTGAGACCCCATCTCTATTTAAAACTAAAGAAAAAAAAAGGAATAAAAATAAACTGAGTTTATAGTAATTTATTAGAGCTGCCACAGGAAACTAACATTGGGGTAAGGGAATGAGTCCAAGGTTGGGAAACTGAAATAGACACCCAGCCCTAACCAGGGGTGAGGGGTTAGCTTTGTGATAAACTGAGCAACTGAGTCTCCAACACCTCCATGTGATCTCCCCAGCATCCAGCATTTTCATCCAACATGCATAGATAGCTGTTTTGTGTTTCTTTGTGTGCTTTTTAAGACGGTCTCGCTCCGTGGCCCAGGCTGGAGTGCAATGGCACCATCACAGCTCACTGCAACCTCAAATTTCTGGGCTCAAGCAATCCTCCCACCTCAGCCTCCTGAGTAGCTGGGACCACGTCAGCTAGTTTTTGAAATTATTTCTATAGATACTGAGTCTCACTGTGTTGCCCAGGTGAAAATAAATTTAGAAATTTAAACTTTAAATGTAATAATTACACCAGGTGAGATGGCTCACTCCTGTAATCTCAGCACTTTGGGAGGTGAAGGCTGGCAGATCACTTGAGGTCAAGATTTGGAGAGGTCAGATCACTTGAGGTCAGGAGTTGGTCAGCCTGGCCGACATGGTGAAACCCCATCTCTACTAAAAATACAAAAATTAGGTGGGTGTGGTGGCGCATGCCTGTAATCCCAGCTACTCGGGAGGCTGAGGCAGGAGAATCGCTTGAACCTGGGAGGCAGAGGCCTGCAGTGAGCTGAGATCGCGCCACTGCATTCCAGCCTGGGCAACAGAGCGAGACTATGTCTCTAAATAAATAAATTAATTATATTAATTAATTAATTTAATAACTGCAGAGCGTGGTGGCTCACACTTGTAATTGCAGCATTTTAGGAAGCCGAGGCAGGAGGATCACTTGAGCCCAGGAGTTTGAGACCAGCCTCGACAACGAAGCAAAACCCTGTCTCTACAGAAATAAAAATAAAAAAAATTAGCCAGGTGTGGTGGCGCCCGCCTGTGGTCCCAGCTACTCGGGAGGCTGAGGTGGGAGTATTGCTTGAGACCAGAAATTTGAGGTTGTGGTGAGCTGCAACGGTGCCATTGCACTCCAGCCTCGGCGACAGAGAGGGACCCCCCCCTCTCTAACTAACTAATAAATAAATAAATACAATAATTATTCCTAAGGAAACTTCATCTCATGTCCCTCTACCTGTACCAACGTAATGAATCCCTGAGCTCATAAACTAGCTTTTGGGAAAAGTTGATCTCCTCTTGTCTCCCGCATTTTACAGGTGAGAAAACTAAGGCTCAGATGGCAGAGGTGTCTCCGAGGCTCCAAGAAAGACCAAATGATGCTGTGACTACTGCTCCAATTCTCCAGGGCTACATTCATCCTCTTCCAGCCTCCAGCAAATACTTTCACAAGCGCTTTTTCCCAGACCAGTGCAAGACGCGGAGGCTCGGGGAGAGGGGGCGGCCAGGAGAGCGCAGAGTAGAGGAGCGAAGAGTTCGGGGACCGGCACGCGCCAGAGGCATCAGCGGCCACGAGGGGGAGCGCGCCGGCTCCGGAGCCCCAGCACGCCTCAAGCGGTGGGACTCGCGGGCAGTGCGCATGCGCTCGAAGGGCGGTGGAGGCGCAGGTCCGGGCGAAGGGCAATACGGTGGCCGAGAGGGCACGGAGAGGAGGACGGTGGCTGACGAGATCCGGCATGGAGCATCTGGAGCGCTGCGAGTGGTTGTTGCGGGGGACGCTGGTGCGGGCGGCCGTGCGGCGCTACCTGCCCTGGGCCCTGGTGGCCTCCATGCTGGCGGGCTCCCTCCTCAAGGAGTTGTCCCCGCTGCCCGAGAGCTACCTCAGCAACAAGCGCAACGTCCTCAACGTGTGAGTGCACCCCGGTCCTCTGCTGTCCCCGCCAGAGCCGGCCCGCTGTTGCCTCGCCCAGAGAAGCCGGTGCTAGCTGCCGTGGTGGACGAGTCATTGGAGGGGAGGTCCTCCTCCTAGCCGTGACAGCAGCATCTGCACGCGTGTCACGCCTGGGAGGCCCCGGGGTAGCTGGTGTCACTAGCAGTTCGTGTTTGCAGACCCACTTTGGGCAGCCTGAGCTTGACTGGGCAGGTGGTGACAAGCGGGGTCGTGTATGTCTCTGTATATCTAGGGGTGTGGAATGGGGTGGGGATGAACCAGCCCATGTCACCACTCCCCCGCCTCCCCTTGGAGTTAGGAGCTGAGTTTGGGAGATGCCACCTCACCTCTGTCCTGCCTGCCTGTGTCAGACCCCGCGCAGACCCCACCCTGCGTCAGATCAGATCCCTCCAGCGCGTGAGAGAATCCCTTTACGACCTGTGGAAGAGCCTCGCCCCAGCCTGTGACAGGCAGAGCCCCCGCCTGTGAGATACTCACAGAGGACTGGAACCCCCTAGTCTGTGCCCTTTCCCCTGGATCTCCTTGGATCATCTCAGCCACTCAGAATGCATGGCAGAGGCCCAGAAAAGCAATCACAGCTGGGCGCTTTGAGACATCTCCTTAACTCCACCCATCCACTCCTTTGCTTGCTTGCTTGCTTTTTTCAAAACTCCCGGTTAGTAAGTTTATTGCACAAAAACTCTGTTGCAGTCATAAAGGGAAACTCTGAAAGATAAAACTGCTCCCTTGATGTGAGCCTAAGAGTTTTCCAGAATAAGTGTCTCCGGCGTGTCCTGAAAGTCAGCCCAACTTTGGTTATCTGCTTGAAACCCTGGTTCCTTTCACAGGCAGCTTCCTCAAATGCCTGACGGGTTTTGGCTCTGGCAAGATCTTCCTTATCAGTCCCAGTGAAGATTTTAGTGACAGGCCCGGGGGTGGTGCCTGAGAAGCCATTGGAACCTAGAAAAGAGTCCTTCAGTCCTTGGTCCACCTTCCTTCCTCACCCACCCTGAGAGGCTGGGCTAAGAATAGATCATGAGAGTGATAGTGGCCCCAAGTCTCTGTCCTGGGTTTAAGTCAGCCACCCTTCGTGAGCACTGGGGAGGCGGACAAGGCAGCTGCTGCTTCCTCTGGCCTAGGTGAGCTGGGAGCCAAGTGGCCTGGCTGACAACACGCCCCTGTTGTTTGAAGGTAGCCATGGATCCTGGAGTTTGTTCCAAGCCTCTGTGCTGATTAATGAGAGGGAACTAGTGAATCCTGGGATATAGAAGGGATCTTAAAAATCATTTGATCCTCCCAGCTCTGTTTGATAGCTGAAGAAACTGAGGCCTGGAAAGGTAGGAGGTATAGTAAGTTAAGTCAGAGTCAAGATTTGAACCCGGGTCTTTTGGCTTAAAGTAAAACCTTGTTGCAAGACTGTTTCTGCCATTAGGAAAGAACCAGGCTGGGCGCGGTGGCTTATACCTGTAATCCAAGCACTTTGGGAGGCCAAGGCAGGTGGATCACTTGAGGTCAGGAGTTCAAAACCAGCCTGGCCAACATGGTGAAACCCCATCTCTACTAAAAATACAAAAATTAGCTGGGCGTGGTGGTGCGTGCCTGTAATCCCAACTACTGAGGAGGCTGAGGCAAGAGAATCACTTGAACCTGGGAGGCGGAGGTTGCAGTGAGCTGAGATCATGCCACTGCACTCCAGCCTGGATGGCAGAGTGAGACTTCATCTCAAAATAAATAAATAAATAAATATAAATAAAAATACAAAAATTAGCCGGGTGTGGTTGTAGGTGCCTGTAATCCCAGCTACTCCGGAGGCTGAGGCAGGAGAATTGCTTGAACCTGGGAGGCAGAGGCTGCAGTGAGCCAAGATCGTGCCACTGCACTCCTGGGTAACAAGAGTGAAAACTCTGTCTCAAAAAAAAAAAAAAAAAAATCATTTGGTCCCCCCAGCTCTGTTTAATAGCTGAAGAAACTGAGGGCTGGAGAGGTAGGAGGTATAAAGTTAAGTCAGAGTCAAGATTTGAACCTGTGTCTTTGGCTTAAAGTAAAGCTCATTGTTGTAAGACTGTTTCTGCCATTAGGAAGGAACCAGGCCAGGTGCATGGCTCATACCTGTAATCCCAGCACTTTGGGAGGCTGAGGCAGGATAATTGCTTGAGGCCTGGAGTTCAAGACCAGTGTGGGCAACACAGCAAGGCCCCATCTCCACAAAAATAATAATAAAAAAAAATTAGCCAGGCACATTGGTACACACCTGTAATCCCAGCTATTTGTGAGGCTGAGGCAGGAGGATTGCTTGAGCCCAGGAGTTTGAGGCTGCAGTGACGTGTGATTGTGCCACTGCACGCAAGCCTGGGGGACAGAGTGAGATCCTGTCTCAGAAAAATAAAAATAAAAAATAAAAAACCACATATGGTATGGGAGAAACAGCATGAGCCTGGGGGCTGTCCAGACTGTGGTTTAATCTGTGCATACTGGTTGTGTGAGTGTGACCCTGGCAAGGTACTGAACTTTTCTGAGCCTTAGATTTCTTGTCTATAAAATGGAACAATGGCACCTTCCTCCCAGGGTAAATGTGAGTGCTCTATGGGAAAGTGAATGTGTGTGAAAGCTCCTGGCATTTGGTAAATGCTCAATTATTATTATTTATTTTTATTATTTTCCTAAGTAAATAACATAGTGCTTAAGACCACAGATCCTGGATTTGAATCCCGGCTCCTCCACTTCCGGCCTCCACTTTTGGTGTGGCACCTCCCTCTGTCTCAGTTTTCTTCTCTGTTAAAGGCAGATAATAATAGTACTTAACTCATAGAGTTGTTTTTTTGTTTGTTTTGTTTTGTTTTTGAGACGGAGTCTCACTCTGTCGCCCAGGCTGGAGTGCAGTGGCATAATCTCGGCTCATTGCAAGCTCCACCTCCTGGGTTCACGCCATTCTCCTGCCTCAGCCTCCCGAGTAGCTGGGACTACAGTCGCCTGCCACCACGCCTGGCTAATTTTTTGTATTTTTAGTAGAGACAGGGTTTCACCGTGTTAGCCAGGATGGTCTCAATCTCCTGACCTCGTGATCAGCCTGCCTCGGCCTCCCAAAGTGCTGGGATTACAGGCGTGAGCCACCTCGCCTGGCCAACTCATAGAGTTGTTAATGGATTACCTGGTTAATACATTTAAAGTACTTACACAGGGGTGGGGTAGGGGAGGAGGGGAGGGCTGGGCACAGTGGCTCATGCCTGTAATCCCAGGACTTTGGGAGGCCAAGGTGGCCGGAGCATTTGAGGCCAGGAGTTCGAGACCAGCCTGGCCAACATGGTGAAACCCCTTCTCTACTACAAATACAAAAATTAGCCAGGCGGGGTGATGCACACCTATAGTCCCAGCTACTCGGGAGGCTGAGGCAGGAGGATTGCTTGAACCCAGAGGCAGAGGTTGCAGTGAGCTGAGATTGCGCCACTGCACTCCAGCCTGAGTGACAGAGCGAAACTCTGTCTCAAAAAAAAAATAAAATAACAAATAAAGTACTTAGTAAGTGAAGTATATGGTAAGTATTTAAAACATGATAGTTGCTATGAGCTGTAGCTTTGATCAGTTTTCTCATTTTCCCTCCCCTGACAGTGTAGAGACCTGAGTCCTGACATGGTGTCCTCTCCGCCGTGTTCCCTCTCTTCACTTCCACTTTCCTCCTCTGTCAGGTATTTTGTCAAAGTGGCCTGGGCCTGGACGTTCTGTCTCCTCCTGCCTTTCATTGCCCTCACCAACTACCATCTGACTGGCAAGGCTGGCCTGGTCCTGCGGCGGCTGAGCACCCTGCTTGTGGGCACAGCCATCTGGTACATCTGCACCTCCATCTTCTCCAACATCGAACACTACACAGGCAGCTGCTACCAGTCCCCGGCCCTGGAGGGGGTCAGAAAGGAACACCAGAGCAAGCAGCAGTGCCACCAGGAAGGGGGCTTTTGGCATGGCTTTGACATCTCAGGTCACTCCTTCCTGCTGACCTTCTGCGCCCTCATGATTGTAGAAGAGATGTCTGTGCTGCATGAGGTGAAGACGGACCGAAGCCACTGCCTCCACACCGCCATCACCACCCTGGTTGTGGCCCTGGGCATTCTGACTTTCATCTGGGTGTTGATGTTTCTGTGCACAGCTGTTTATTTCCACAACTTGTCCCAGAAGGTGTTTGGCACCTTGTTCGGTTTGCTTAGCTGGTACGGGACATACAGGTTTTGGTATCCGAAAGCCTTTTCCCCAGGACTTCCTCCCCAGAGTTGTAGTTTGAATTTGAAGCAAGATAGTTACAAGAAATAAAAGAGTAACAGAGGGGGGACAGAAGGACAATGGCTAATCTATTTTTCAAATATATATTTTGCTTAGTTATTTGGCTAAATTATTGATCCTACTTCAGAGGGAAAGTGTACCAGGCAGTTTTGGTGGGTGGTGCTGAAGTCTGGGGAGTGAGTTTAGTCTTCAGACTATTCTTGGCGACATCATCAGTGTTGCAAGCACCACCATTCCCAGTTAGGCACTTTTTGTCCCTGGTAAGACTTGACCTTTATCTGGAACACTCCTTTTGTCCCTAGAGTGGGGAGCTAAGGCTCAGCAAAAGGGCAGAATCAGGAAAGCCTCTATGGTGTGGCTAAAGGAGAGGCCAGAGCCTTGGGACTCCTTTGCTGCCTTCTCTCTGGTTCTAGTTGTCTTTGGATTTTCATGGCTCTTACTGCTGTTACTTAACAGTATTTTCCGGCCAGACATGTTGGTTCACACCTGTAATTCCTGCATTTTGGGAGGCCGAGGTGGGTGGATCACCTGAGATCAGGAGTTCGAGACCAGCCTGTCCAACATGGCGAACCTCGTCTCTTCTAAAAATACAAAAATTAGCTGTGTGTGGTGGCAGGAACCTGTAATCCCAATTACTCAGGAGGCTGAGGTAGGAGAATTGCTTGGACCCAGGAGGTGGAGGTTGCAGTAAGCCGAGATCGTACCACTGCACTCCAGCCTGGGTGACAGAGCAGACTCCATCTCAAAAAAGAAAAAACAAAACAAAACAGTATTTCCCATTGGTCAGTTTTGCATAGGCATCTATTTCAGGGAGGGTTCTTCTTTTTTTTTTTTTTTTTTTGAGGTGGAGTTTTGCTGTTGTTGCCCAGGCTGGGGTAAAATGGCCCGATCTCGGCTCATCACAACCTCCGCCTCCCAGGTTCAAGCGATTCTCCTGCCTCAGCCTCCCGAGTAGCTGGGATTACAGGCATGCGTCACCACGCCCAGCTAATTTTGTATTTTTAGTAGAGACAGGGTTTCTCCATGTTGGTCAGGCTGGTCTCAAACTCCTGACCTCAGGTGATCCGCCTGCCTCGGCCTCTCAAAGTGCTGGGATTACAGGCATGAGCCACCGCGCCCGGCTTAGGCAGGGTTCTTTATAAAAACACCCAGATGCCTGAAGGACACTCTCTGGTTGTAATATTTGTTTCATCCATGAAATGTTTACATATTGCAACTGACTTGCGATTAGCCACCAAAACAGGCCCTTTTAGATGCAGTGCCTCTCTGACCAAGTATTGGACGATTCATACGTAATGGACTATGATCATTTTCTGTCCATGTTTTCTATTACTATATGCTGGTTTTTTTGGAGCAATAAGATTACTTTTTTTCTGTTCTATTTTGAGCGAATCCTTTACAGTTTTTGATAAGAGCTATGGCATTTGTTCTTTGTTGACAAAACTGAAAATAACTCACAAGGCCAGTGCTGCACTCTGGTACATGTAGGTTGTTTTGAGGGTTTGTTTGTTTGTTGGTTGGTTGGTTTAGAACACTAATGTACTTGTTATAAACCAAACTCCGGGCTTACAGTCTTAAATTCCACCTCATGGGGCTGTTTTCTCTGTTAGCAATGAAACCTGGGCCAGGTATAGTGGCTCACACCTATAATCCTGGCACTTTGGGAGGCTGAGGTGGGAGGATTACTGGAGCCCAGGAGTTTGAGACTAGCCTGGGCAACATGGTGGGACCCCGGTTTCTATAAATAAATAAGATAATCAAACCAGAAAGCAGGCATTTTAGTAACAACCTGATGAATTTTAAGGTGAATCAAGGTAATTTTGCAGAATGCGTTCTTGCACCGAAACGTCCCTGACCACATATCAGTGATATAGACTGAACAGTGTGCTTCAGGGTCATGTGCTGAGTGCACTGATCACTGCTGTGGCCCAGGGCATCTGTACCTTTTGGACAAGATTATAATAATTCAGAAGTGAAGTAAAATGCCTCCCTCTGATGGCAAAAAGCCAACCTGTTTGCAAAATCACCCTTATTGAAGGGTGGCATGGCTGTGGTCCCTCCCACCTGTTACTTGCATCGCCAACCAAACTAAACCAAACCATACCTGGGCCTGTTCAGCTGGACTTGAAATCAGTTTCCTTTTTCTCTCCCCTTTGCAGCACTTTTCAGTTTCCAGCTTTGTCATTCTGTGGCCTTTGCTGTGACAATGCTGGGAAGGGTTAGAAATCCTGTCACCTCCATCCACAAAGGCACAGTTCCCCGCCCTGTGATAAGATGTCCCCTCTTCTCTCCCAGACCGTCTCCTTAAGCCTTTCAAACTGAGCCCCTCGCTGTTGGGGTAATCACCCTTAAAGCCACCTTGATGCCCCTCTCTCCAATTTAGCCTAATAGTAGCATTAACTGAGAAGCACTACGCCTGACTGGCTTCACTCAAGGTTAGGTGGTTGAGGGTGAATCTTCGGTGTAAAATCTTTTACTATAAAGATATATTTTAAATATTTCATATCCCATCAAGTTGCAGGTTAACTTTATCAATCACAATGAGTCATGATTTGTTGCATCCAAAAGGAGCAGAAACACAGGTGATGAGATATGGGAGGTGGCGCCATGGTGCTTTGGAGGCGTTGGTAAGATGTGACCCTCTGTTGCCTACGCCCATAAACCAGTGGTGGGAGTGGCCATGGAGTAGATGGCAGGGGCTTGTTGAAGGGATTGAAAGCTCTCCTAGGCTAGGCATAGTGTTTCGCACCTGTAATCATAGCACTTTGAGAGGCTGAGATGGGAGGATCACTTGAGGTCGGGCCAGCCTAGCCAACATGGTAAAACCCCATCTTGACCAAAAATACAAAAATTAGCCAGGTGTGGTGGTACACACCTGTAATCCCAGCTACTCAGGAGGCTGGGGCAGGAGAATCGCTTGAATCCAGGAGGCAGAGGTTGCAGTGAGCTAGGATCACACCACTGCACTCCAGCCTGAGCGACAGAGTGAGACTCTGTCTCAAAAAAAAAAAAAAAAGGCTCTCCTAAGTGTCATGTTCAGCACCAAAAGGGAATAGGCACAGGGTGACCCCAGAAGTTCATTTGTGACACTTAAATCTCCAGATATTTATCCCACATGGGTCTGATTCGGGCTCAGCACTAAATTAACTGTATGTGGAAAGTGTCAATTGCAGAGCCTTCTGTATCGATGAGGCTTCCACCACTTGTCCATGCTTAGTCCCCTTGCCTTTTCCTTGGGAGCATGCTTTCTATTCCTATGTGAAACAGCTTGACATAAGTGAAAGGATTTGGGCTCAAGCAAACATGAGATGTGGGTTCATATCTTGGCACCACTCCTGATAGCTGTGTGATCATGGCAAACCTCGTTTTCATCATCTGTCAGGTGGAGATGATGAAGGGAAATGGTGCATGTAAAGTGCTCAGCATCTGTGCTTAGCAGGCCATAGTCTCCCTGCCTCCTTTTTCTTGAGTAAGCCTTTAGAACTTTCTGACTCCGTTAGAAAAGGCAGAGAAATGAATATATTTTGGGTGCCATTTGGAGTCTGGGTCTTTTGTTAAAATTGTCTTGTATTATGTTGAAAAGTGTTGGTCACCCCCAGGCTCTGGGGGCATCTGTGATTATAGAATACTGCCATGCTTATTTTGCCTCTCTATGTTGAGATTAATTCACTGACGCCTCATTTTCCACATGCATCTGTCATAGTCTGGGTACCAGATTGTATTTAGAGAATGGCTCTTGCCACTGTTATGTACACACAGATCGTGTGTGTAAACAAGCAAATTAAAGTAAACTGAGATAATGAAATTCCGCATTTCAGCATTTTGTGTGTTCTTTTCTAATACTCTGAAGGAAGTGCAGAGCCCAGTAAACTTCAGCCCACTTTGTGAAAGTAGGTAATTCTTTCTCAATTTGACTTGTCACATACAGGTTATTTTATGGCTAGAGTTGCTCCTGTTTTTCCCCCTAGGTCTTGTAATATAAACGCATGTTCAGACATGTATTTCTTAGCTTGACTTACTCCTTCCCTGTGTGCCACCTTCGTGTCTTACAGTCCTGAGGTCAGGATCAGCCAGACTTGGGAGCAGTTCTCTTGGTAAAAAGTGAAGTAGGCCTCACAGAAGCAACACTGAAGAGCACTTTCAAAGTTTATTCAGATGAGGTCACCTTTGCAAGTGCTTTGTAGCCCTGGAAGCCTGTACACATGTGAGAGCTTCTTGTGCCTTTTAGTGCCCACTTGTTTGTCAGCCTGACCTGCTTGGCACGTCCAGGAAGTGTCTGTCGAAAGCTCCGTGGCTCCAGGATCAGAATCCCCTCCCGTTGCAGAACTTCCCTGTTCAGATTCCTTCGGCAGCAACAAACCCTTCTTGGGCTCACACTGTGAGCTGGGAGCTGGGGTGGAATGATAAACTCCCCTCCTCATGGAGATTGTGGTTCAAAGTCCATGCTTTTGTAGCTTAAGCTGTGTGCTGGTGTTGCAAAGATGAATTTGGTCCATCTCTGCCTTGGAAGAGTTTTCACTCTCATGGGGAAGAACCAGTCCTGCCATAAAGTGTTCTGAGTGCTGGGGCAAGGTCAGGGCCAAGAACATAAAGCAGGGAACAACCAGAGGCCCTGGAGAGTCAGGGAATATTTTCAAAGAAGGCAGTAATTCTTTGGGTTTTGATGGATGAGGAGGAGTTCAAGCAGTTAGGCAGAGAAGGGAATCCAAGGCAGTGGGGACAACACACACAAAGGCACATAGATATGTTACCATGATTTTTATGCAGACATCCATTTTCAAGAAGCCTCACTTTCCTGTCATTTTTAAAAGCAACTGAGATTGGAAGGAAGTTAGCCTTAAAGGACTGTGAGTGGAGATCACAGATACTCCCTGCTATAACATAAAGAGCACTCAGTGCTGTGGTCTGAATGTATTTTCCAAAGTTCATGTCTTGGAAACTTAATCCCCAATGCAACAGCATTGAGAGGTGGGACCATTAAGAGGTAATCAGGTTATGAGGCCTCTGGCCTCATGAATGGATTAATGCCATTATTTGGGGAGTGGGTTTGTTACCATGAGAGGAGCATCTTTTTAAAGGATGAGTTTGTCCCCTAGCCCCCAAAATCTTTAGCCCTTTTGCCTTCCACTATAGGATGATGTAGCAAGAAGGCCCTAGCCAGATGCCAGCCCTTTGATCTTGGACTTCCCAGCCTCCAGAACTGTAAGAAATCACTGTCCTTTATAAGTTACCCAGTCTGTGGTCTTCTGTTATAGCAGCACAAAATGGACTAAGATGCTCAGCTGGAAGTTAGAGCACCTGGCTTTGAGCTGGGTTTGAGCTGGGTTCTGCTGCTGGTTTTTCCATTCTTTTGTGTGACCTTGAACTAGTCACTCAACATCTCTGGATTTCAATTTCCTCCTGTAATAAACGATGGGGGTGGACTGGATAATCTCACCAACTCTTTGAATCTTTTCTACTCTGTTTCTCTGTTCTGCTTGATGAAAAGTTCTTCCCAAGCTGACTATGGCTTTTATTTTTGGAAACAACATGAAAAGAAACTCCCACTCAGAGCTGTTGTGGCAGCTGGTTTCTTGGTGAATGATGGGGGAGCAGACCTCTGGGTGGACTTTGTTGCAGCCCTGCCTCCTTTTTCTCTACATCAACACACAAATGTAGTTCAGGCCTGGTTGCACATGTTCACATAGGTTTAATGGACATGGGGAGCTGGACCTAATTCCCAGAGGAATAAACTGCAGAGGTCTTATTTATTTGTAATATTTATTTATTTATTTGAGACAGAGTCTTGTCTTACCCAGGCTAGAGTGCAGTGGCGCCATCTCGGGTCACTGCAACCTCCGCCTTCTGGCTTCAAGCAATGCTGGTGCCTCAGCCTCCCGAGTAGCTGGGATTACAGGTGTGCACCACCATGCCTGGATAATTTTTGTATTTTTAGTAGAGACGGGATTTCACCATGTCGGCCAGGCTGGTCTCGAACCCCTGACCTCAGGTGATCCACCCACCTCGGCCTCCCAAAGTGTTGGGATTACAGGAGTGCGCTACTGTGCCTGGCCAGGTCTTCTAAAAAGTCTCAAAAATAAAAACATTTTTGATAGCTGTCAAGAAGGTAGGTTCTGTTAGGAGAAATCCTTTACAGTTTAAACACCTTTAGAAACTGTCCCAGAAACCTCGAATACAGTCTCTGGAGAGTTTTAAAGTTGAACACACACAGTACAGAAAACAGGGATTCTCATACCTTAAGAGAAGGGGAGGTAAGCTGGTCCCTCCTGTTTAGATGGCAACCTAGTAGTAGGCCAGGCGTGGTGGCTCATGCCTGTAATCCCAGCACTTTGGGAGGCCGAGGTGGGCAGATCACTTGAGGTCAGGAGTTTGAGACCAGCCTGGCCAATATGGTGAAGCCCTGTCTCTACTAAAAATACAAAAATTAGCCAGGCGTGGTGGTGTGTGCCTGTAATCCCAGCTACTTGGGAGGCTGAGGCAGGAGAATCACTTGAACCCAGGAGGCAGAGGTGGCAGTGAGCCGAGATCATGCCACTGCACTCCAGCCTGAGAGATAGAGTGAGGCTCCCTCTCAAAAACAAAACAAAACAAAACAAAAAACACTTAAAATATGTAGACCCAGTAATTTCAATCTAGGGATTTGGGCTTTAGAAATGCTTCAAGAAGTGAGCAAAGCTAAGGACAAAGATTTCATTACAGCTGTCTGTAAGAGTGAAAGATTATCAAGAACCTAAATGCCCATCGGTTAGATAAATTATAGCAACTCCATTTTAGTGATAAATGCAGCCACTGCAAAGAATAAGTGATCTCACCACCACAAAGAAGGCGAGGAGGAATAAAAAGAATAAGTAGTATATGTCTAGTGTAGAATCTGGAGGTAGAAAGCCCCGGGCTCATGTTGGCTATAACTCACAGCCGTGTGTCCTTGACCAAGTCAATGTCTCTGAGCGTCAGTTTCTGAAGCATGTGATGGGGTTAATAGTGCCTCAACCTACTTAGCATTCACTGCCCCAACAGCTGAGGAGCACCAGGTATACCAGGCTCACTACTAGGCACAGGGGATGCACCATTAACTCAGACACAGACCTGCCCTCAGCAGATCTACAGTCTAGCTGGGCATAGACAGTGAAAGGAGAGTCCCCAAAGTGTGCTGAGGGTCAAAAGCAGGGTGTTTTCCGAATCTCCCCTGACACTGTCACCAGGTCAGGCAGAAATGGTTTATATAAAGCATTTAGAAAAGCAAAGGAATGGAGAGATTATCATGGACTGTGTTAGTTTAAATCCTTACTCTGTCACACTCTGGCTGTTCCTTAACAAGTTTCTTGACCTTCTGGGCCGCAGTTTCCTCATCTGTAAAATGGGTATAAGAACTTACCTTAAAGAGTTGTGAGAACTAAATGAATTAACACTTGTACTCAGAACAGGAACTAGTGAGGCCGGGCATGGTGGCTCATGCCTGTAATCCCAGTACTTTTGGAGGCCGAGGTGGGCGGATCATTTGAGGTCAGGAGTTTGAGACCAGCCTGGCCAACATGGAGAAACCCCATTTTTACTAAAAATACAAAAAAAAGAAATAGCCGGGCATGGTGGCAGGTGCCTTTAGTCCCAGCTACTCAGCAGGCTAAGGCAGGAGAATCACTTGAACCCAGGAGGCAGAGGTTACAGTGAGCCAAGATTACACCAATGCACTCCAGCCTGGGCAACAGGGTGAGACTTGGTCTCAAAAAATAAATAAATAAAATAAAATAAAAAGAACAGGAACTAGTGCGTGGGAGCTACTATATAAATGTCTTTCAAGTGCACAATAAGTCTCTGATGTGCCACCAGAACCATAATTTACTTTAAAATCAGGGGAAAAAAACCCATGCATGTGAGTTTTACATTTTTGTTGATTCTTGGGTAGTCAAAATGTACCATCAGGGTAGGCTCAGTGGCTCATGCCTATAATCCCAGCACTTCGGGAGGCCAAGGAGGGTGGATCGCTTGAGCTCAGGAGTTTGAGACCAACCTGGGCAACATGGCAAAACCCTGTTTCTACTAAAAATACAAAAAAAATTAGCCGGACATGGTGATATGCGCCTGGGGTCCCAGTTACTCCAGAGACTGCGGTGGGAAGATCACTTGAGCCCAGGGAGTGGAGGTTGCAGGGAGCCAAGATTGCACCACTGCACTCCAGCCTGGGTGACAGAGCGAGACCGTGTCTCAAAACAAGGAAAAAGTGCAGTTAGCGAATGTGGAAGGCTGGGTCCCAGTGCTCTAGCATGGGAATGGAGTCTCTGAGACTCTGCAATCTGGTTTCGGGGTTCACTAGGGGATGAGGGAGAATAAGAACTGTTTTTTAGGGAAGCTTTAAAAGGAAAGGGCACATTGTGTCTGTGATGTCCTTTTGGACAAGGTTAAGTAGGTCCCCATCTTGTTTGAGGTGCTATTTGCCCAAAGGTGAGCTAAGGGCTGCCTGGCGCTGGTTCCTGGGCTGCTTAGTTTTGGGGACCAGGCTGGGGACCTTCTCACTGAGCCCTGCCACTTGCCATGTCTTCTCTGTCAGGGTGTGGCTGCCCAGGGCATGTGCATCTGGGGTGTGGGAGTGCCTAGGAGGTAGGTAGGTGGGAGCTTGGGAGCCACCTCTGGTTAGCCTGTTAATTTCTAAAGTTATTGGGGGTCGGGTGCAGTGGCTCACACCTGTAATCCCAGCACTTTGGGAGGCCTAGGTGGGCGGATCACTTGAGGTCAGGAGTTGGAGACCAGCCTGGCCAACATGGTGAAACCCCGTCTCTACTAAAAATACAAAAATTAGCCAGGCACAGTGGTAAATGCCTGTAATCCCAGCTACTCAGGAGGCTGAGGCAGGAGAATCGCTTGAACCCGGGAGGCGGAGGTTGCAGTCACCCGAGATGGCGCCACTGCACTGTAGCCTGGGTGACAGAGTGAGACTCTGTCTCAAAAAAAAAGAAAAAGAAAAAGTTATTGGGGTCCTGCCCTAACAAGCTGCTGTAGTTAAATTCCCAACTTCCACTCCTCTCAGCCTTTCCTGCCTTCTGCCTGCATTTCCTGATCATGCTCCATCTGCCAGGCACCACCCCCCGTGCTGATGGGAGTGGTACGGGGTGAATGGATGGGGACATAAGTGGACTCTCATCTGGAGTTATTAGAAGCACTCGACCTGGAGCCAAGCAGACTGCGTTCCAGTTCTGCCGATCAGCTCCTCAGCTGTATGATCTTGGGCAAATCACTTAGTTTTTCTGAGCTGGTTACTCAACTACGAAGTGAGATAATGCTTTCTGCCACAGTAGTCTTTAATTGTCTCTTTTTTTTTTTTTTTTTTTTGAGACGGAGTTTTGCTCTTGTTGCCCAGGCTAGAGTGCAATGGTGCGATCTTGGCTCACCACAACCTCTGCCTCCTGGGTTCAAGCAATTCTCCTGCCTCAGCCTCCTGAGTAACTGGGATTACAGGCATGCGCCACCACGCCTGAGTAATTTTGTATTTTTAGTAGAGACAGGGTTTCTCCATTTTGGTTGGGCTAATCTCAAACTCCTGACCTCAGGTGATCCACCCGGCTTGGCCTCCCAAAGTGCTGGGATTACAGGCGTGAGCCACCGCGCCCGGCCATCTTTAATTGTCTTAATGAAGTCATGGGTTGGAAAATGTAAGTTTTAAAATGTCAGGCACCTATGGGGGCTACATGAAATTATATTTTTGCCTAAGGATGTCTCTCTCAGAAGCCTGGGCACTATAGTTCCTAAATATCCCCTAACAACCCTGAAATGACTTAGTATCATCAATATAATAATAAAGCAACAATGAATAACATTAATAACAAACATTTGTTCTTGATTTTTTTATTTAGTGTCTGACATTTTTACTGTATTTTCTCACCTGTAGTTACCAACAACCTAGACCATAGAGAAAATAGCAAAGGTTTTGGCTCCTAACACATCCAATGCTTCATATCCCAGCTCTGCCATTGTATTAGTCAGAGATTGCTGTAATAATGAAACCGCCTTTGCAAAATTATAGTAGGAAATTATGACAGTGAAAGAAATCAGACCTAACTGACTCCATCTTGCATCTAACCTTTAAGCTGTCCTTGTTCATTCCTGGGTATAGGCCAAACTAACTTTGGAAAGGAATTTAGTTCATGGTTTGACTCGGAAACAAAATTGATAACAGCCCTTTCCCAAAAAGACCCTCTTCTTGCCTGAGGACCAGTCTGCCTTTGCAAGACTAACAAATTAGCTACAAGATTAGAAATTACACTTTAGGGGTCATGCAATCCCTGGGTCCAGGAGTCTGAACTCCCCCAAATTGCTCCTGGGGATAACAACACTGTTGTAAAACCTAAGATCAGTGCTTGAGATATTTTGCAGATCCTGCACTCCGTGGATCAGCTGACACTAATCAGACTGGTAATCGGGCTCAACCAGTTCTGCCATTCAACCCAGGAACAGAAGACCGCAAGAAAACCTTACAACAACCCCCTATGATTCCATCTCCAACCTGACCCATCAGCACTCTCCACTTCCCAAGCCCCTGCTGCCAAATTATTTTTATTTTTCATATTTATTTTTTACTTTATTTTTTTGAGATGGAGTCTCGCTCTGTTGCTCAGGCTGGAGTTCAACGGTGTGATCTCAGCTCACTACAACCTCCGCCTCCTGGGTTCAAGCAATTCTCCTCTCTCAGCCTCCCATGTAGCTGGGACTACAGGCACGTGCCACCACGCCCGGCTAATTTTTGTATTTTTAGTAGAGATGGGGTTTCATCATGTTGGCCAGGCTGGTCTCGAACTCCTGACCTCAAGGTGATCCACCCGCCTTAGCCTCCCAAAGTGCTAGGATTATAGATGTGAGCCACTGCACCCGGCAACCCAAATTAATTTTAAAACTCTGATCCTTGAATACCTGGAGAGACTGATTTGAGTAATAATAAAACTCTGGTCTCCTGCACAGCTGGCTCTGAGTGAATTACCCTCTCTCCATTGCAATTCCTCTGTCTTATAAATTGGGTGTGTCTAGGTAGCGGGTAAGGTGAACCCATTGGGTGGTTACAATAATGCTTTACAACAAGCCACCTCCAAACTCACGGGCTTACAAATGCTCACAGATCAACCGCAGCTCTGCTGGTATGGGCTCGCCTCAGCTGGTGAGTTCTGCATCAGGCTGCCCATTGGCTATACTTGGCTCCAGGCCTCAAGCTGGGCTCTGCTGTTCCACTTGTTTCATTCTGGTGTCCAGGCTTAAAGGGCAGCAACTATATGGGGGCATGCCCTTCTCATGAAGACCACTGGGGCACCCAAGCCTTGGCCAAACCATACAGCACATTTAAAGCCTCTGCTCGGCTGGGCGCACTGGCTCACGCCTGTAATCCCAGCACTTTGGGATGCCAAGGTGGGCAGATCACCTGAGGCCAGGAGTTTGAAACCAGCCTGGTCAACATTGGTGAAACCCTGTCTCTACTAAAAATACAAAAAATTAGCTGGTTATGGTGGTGTGTGCCTGTAATCCCAGCTACTGGGGAGGCTGAGGTAGGAGAGTGACTTGAACCCGGGAGGCAGAGGCTGCAGTGAGCCAAGATTGTGCCACCGCACTCCAGCCTAGGCAACAAGAGCAAAACTCTGTCTCAATAAATACATACATAAATAAATAAAATAAAGCCTCTGCTCCTGACACATCCTTCCTCTAACCTTCTGTGGGCCCAAGAAGGTCACATGAACAAGCGCCCCATCAGTGGGGCAGGGAATAAACTCTACTGACAGTGGGAGGTCCTGCAAAATTTCATGTCAAAGGCCAGGAATGTATAATCCAACTGGGGAAGACGAATAGTCTAATCTACTGCCTTTACCTTCAGTACTTGAACTCTCTGAGCCTCAGTTTTCTCATCCTTGAAACATAAAAACTACACTTCTCAGGGTTAGAAATAATTTATGTAAATTTCAGAGTGCATAGTTAGCAGTCAATGAATGGAAGCTATTATTATCAGCTCCATTTCAGAGGTGAGAAAACTAAAGCCTTTAGATAATGTAGATTGCTAGAAAGGAACCAAACAGGTTTTTGGAGATAGGCCGATGTGATCTGGGCAATTGAGTCTGTGACTTTGGCAGTGAGGAACCAATGAGCTAAAGAAAATATGCCCTTTAGAAGCCCTTACTGTCCTCCCCAGCAGGAATCCTGTAATGACGGAGAGACCTTTCTTAACAATCTAAACTTTGGGGACACCTACTACCACAGTCGTGGCAGTGTTGTCCATCTTCCTGACTACTGAATTCTGATAGCCCCCATCCTCTTCATTTCTGAAGCACCTGATGGCAACTCATAGAAGGCTAGGCAGCTGACGGATTTCTGAGTAAATGCCTATGTATTGACGCTTCCTGTCTCCCACTCTAGATTTTCTCCATGAAGTTCCGAGAGACAGAATGGGACCAGGACCCAGGCATGGTGGTGCACGCCTGTAGTTCCAGCAACTCAGGAGGCTGAGGTGGGAGGATCACTTGAGCCCAGGAGTTTGAGGCTGCAGTGAGCTATGATCTCACCACTGCACTCCAGCCTGGGCAACAACAGAGTGAGACTCTGTCTCTAAAAAGTAAAAATAAAAATAATGGGACCAGGGAAAGGACTCCTGGGGCTCTAGCCCTCTTACAGTGGGATCCTGACCAAACCAGACATCACCCCATGCAGGGCCTTGGTGTCCCATATGTAGAACAGGTGGGTGAGGGGTTTCCAATGTCTTCCAGCCCATACTGAGTCTGCCCTTTTCTTTCTTTCTCCTCCTCTCCTCTCCTCTTTTCTCTCTCTCTCTCCCTTTCCCTCCTTCCTTCTTTCCTTCCTCCCTCCCTCCCTCCTTTCTCTCTCTCTGTTTCTCTCTTTCTCCTTCCTTCCTTCCTCCCTCCCTCTCTCTCTCTCTCTCTCTCTCCTTCTTTCTTTCTTTCAAGACAAAGTCTCCCTCTTGTTGCCCAGGCTGGAGTGCAGTGTCACAGTCTCGGCTCACTGCAACCTCCACCTCCCAGTTCAAGCAATTCTCCTGCTTCAGCCTCCCCCTAGTAGCTGGGATTACAGGCGTGTACCACCATGCCTGGCTAACTTTTGTATTTTTAGTAGAGACAGGGTTTTACTATGTTGTCCAGGTTGGTCTCAAACTCCTGACCTCAGGTGATCCACCCACCTTGGCCTCCCAAAGTGCTGGGATTACAGGCGTGAGCCACCACGCCCAGCCAGAGTCTGCCATTTTCTCCAGCAGTCTACCTGATCTTCTTCTCATTCACAGTTATTCCTTATGCCAGAGGCTGCTAGCTGTCCAGGAAAATCTGTTCTCTTCTTCCTTAGCAATAGACTACCCAGCCAGAGACTACATTTCCCAGCTTCCTTTGCAGCTGGGTGAGGCCCTCCATTCAACCATTGGAATGTGAGCAGAAGTGATATGTTGCTCTTTCAAGTCTAGGCCTTAAACTATTGGGCATATGTTCCTCCATCCTCTCTTTCCTGTCCTATCACATAAAACCCGGCTTCACATAAAACCCGGCTTCTCATGACCGAGTTTTGACCATGCAGATGAAGACAATGCACTGGAAGGTGGAGTAACAGGCAGCGAACAGAGACACTGGCCAGTCTGCACCACTGAGCTTGTTAATGGGAGATAACTGAACTTCCCCTACCCCTTTTAAAGATTTTTAGTGATGGGGTTTCACTTTGTTGCCCAGGCCGGATTTGAACTCCTGGGCTCAAGCGATCCTCCTGCCTCAGCCTCCCCAGGATAACTGAACTTTTACTCTCTTTTTTTTTTTTTTTTGAGATGGAGTGTTGCTCTGTTGCCCAGGCTGGAGTACAGTGGCGCCATCTCAGCTCACTGCAACCTCCGCCTCCCAGGTTCAAGCAGTTCTTCTGCCTCAGCCTCCCGAGTAGCTGGTATTACAGGTGCCTCCCACCACGCCCGGCTAATTGTTGTATTTTCAGTAGAGACAGGGTTTCACCATGTTGGCTGGTCTCAACTTCTGACCTCATGATCTGCCTATCTCAGCCTCCCAAAGTGCTGGGATTACAGGTGTGAGCCACCACACCTGGCCTGAACTTTTACTCTCTTAAGCTCCAGGTGTTTCTTCCCTCTTGTTAAAACAGCTCAGCGTTCACCCTAATGATTCTGCACTTCCCAGCCCCTGTATTCCATCTCTTTTATTCCCACTTCTCCAGGCTGGGGTTCCTCATTCTCTTCATGCAGATATCCTTAGAAAAGCTACAGTGTGTTGGCCATTTAGTGGAGACAGCTCAGTTGGGCAACAGTCTTTCCACAGGTTCTAGGAAGAGTTGCCAGCTCTTCTAACATACTGAAGACCCTCCCTGTCTCCAAACCAAGATGGAAGTTTCTCTGTCTTTGCTGTGAGCAGTCATCCCCAAATCTCAGCAGGACCAAACCAACCTCCCCCTCTTCCTGCTGATCGGTCTTTCACTTATTGTTCTGGCCAAAATTGCTTTCCATCCTGCTTCCAGAGTTCCCCTTACCTTCAAGCAATATTGCTCTCTTCTTCAGCCCCAAAGCTGGGGGCTCCCTGGGGGTGGGGACTGGGTCCTATTTAATGACTCTGGCCCAGGGTAGGTGCTTCAGGAGTGTTTGTGAATGGATTCTCCTCCTCATCCTCCTGCTAGGGATCCCAAACCCAGGGCAACACTAATCTGCTTCTGCTCCAGCAGACAGAAGAGGCTGACTCAAAGCATCCTCCCAGCTGTAATCCTTGGGCACCCCCAAACAGGCATCTGTGCTTTCTCCCTGGAAGTGAAGTGGTCAAAACACCTGTCAGAGAGTCAAGAGAGCTGTGCTCAGATCTGACTCCACCCTGACTGTGTGCAACCTTGGATGAGCTACTTAATCTCTCTGAGCCTCAACTTCTTCATCTGAATAAGGAGTATGTGTAACACTCTGTGCCCTTTCTGCATCTTAGGGTGGTCTTAAGGGTCAGATGTTTGTGATGGTGCTTGAAAGCACCACGATAATTGCTTTAGCATGGTTTCCTCAGAAACAGACTCTGAGATGAGATTTATATTTAGAAGGTTTATTGGGAAGTGCTCTTGGAAACATCACCTGCAAGGGAGTGAGACAAGCAGGGAAGGGCAGAGAGAGAAGTTGAACTATGATGCAGTTGTTCCAGTACCTTAGCTGATCCTGTGGAGAGTTGTGGGTCTCGGATGGCCCTTCAGAGATGTCCTAAATTGAAGTAAGGAGGGTCAGACCTTTCTATCTCTGTACCTACCAGTCGTTGGATGTAAGCTACCCTTAGGGAAGTGGAGTAACCTTGAATGAGACAGCTCCCTTCAGCTGAGGCAGTGCCCCAAGAGGGACTCAGCTGTGAGCCATTAACAGCCAATCCTCCTAGCCACTGGGGAACAAGGGTGGCAGTCCCAGTACCTATTACAACAACAATATTAATAACCCATGTAACTGTAATAATAACTGGGATAATAACATTCTATTGCAAATGTACAGCACTTGATTAATTTATAAAGTAATCTCACAATCATTATCTTAGTTCCTCAATGTAATCTGCTGAGGTAAGTAGGGGATGAATTTTTAACTTTGTATTTGAGGCAAGGGACCTGAAGTTCAGCAGGGTTAGTGTCCTGGGCGATGCCCATTGCCTCTGACCTCCACCGTTCCCCTCCGCATGCTCCTCTGTATCCCCAGGATGGGAAGCCTGCATTGTGCATTTCTCATCCTGCTTTCCTTTGGGCTCTGCCAGTGGAAGACACTGGTGGAGATTGGGAGGTGGAGGAAATGAGGACATTTTTAATTTTTTCTCTGATTCTAGAAATGGGCTCTGACAGTGGCAGTGGGTGACTGAAGGTGACTATAGATGATCCTGGGTTCTAACAACATGAAAAGCATTTTAGCAATCAGCAGGAGTGGGGGTTTCTGTTTTTTTTTTGTTTTGTTTTTTGTTTTTCTTTTTTGTTTTTTTTTTCAGCAGCAGCGGTGAAGTTCCATGAGCTTCAGTAGTGACAGCAGTGCCCCCAGTCATTCAGTAGCAATGGCAGTCTCATGGGCTCCATTCCATTATTCAGATACAGTTTGGACCCCTGTGGGTGAAATCAGATGAATCTGCCAACCTTAAACCTCCAAATCAACCCAGGTCCTCTTTAACAGTGGAAGCAGCCCTCCTCCTCTTCTGAGAAGATCATTCTCTTGCTTGAAGACTTGTAATGACCTCATCCAAGACAGTTTCCTTGCAAGGGGGTGCCTCATCTCAAGGCCAACTCCAGGACCCTTCACTGCTTCCAGACCCATACACGCCCCAGGAGAGCAAGTTCAGAGTCTGACCCAGAAGAGAGTCTATGACACCAAAGAATAAAAATGTTTTGTTGATGTATGTTGACAGAGACCTGGGGGAGTATGTGTGGCAATGGAATATGAAGATGCCAGACCAAGAAGACTAAACCATGTTAGGCTGGGTTAAATTTGTGGATATTCATGCATTTTCTGGAGAGTCTAGATTTAATATGTTATCTCAGCATTTGCAAGTGACTCTAATGGTTTCCTGGATTGATTGACTGAAACCTGGACTTAGTGGTGGTCTACGTTCATTGAAGTTGAGATGCCAGAATTTCCCTGAGATACTGTTAAGGGAGGAATTCAAAGTTTTAAGGAAATAGAAATGTTGAGATGGATTTACTATGTACGGTTTTTTAAAATGTCATGGGGTGACATCTTTCTTTTTTAATTTTAATTTTAAATTTTTTTGAGACAGAGTCTCACTACGTTGTGCAGGCTGATCTGAAACTCCTGGGCTTGATTGGTCCTCCCATCTCAGCCTCCCAAGTAGCTAGGATTACAGGCGCCCCACCACACCCAGTTTTTATGTATGACTTGACCCTGACCCTATCACCTACTTTAAGTCCACCAGGAGGGCCCAGAGGACACTCCTTTCACTAAGGCATTGAGCAAGCACTGGCAGAGACAGCACTAGTACCATTCAAAAGCCCTGGAGTACTTTCCTCTATAGCCTAGGTGTGACAGTGGGAAGTGCCGCCACTGAAATGGGCTTCCTGGTTTTGATGAGGAGTGGCAGAGTCTAAGGGCAGCACTTACTGCCAGAGATGAGTTGGGTGCAAACTCCATCATAGCAGCAGAGCCATAGCACCCACTGGAATATTTTGACCCACAGGGACTTTTACTGGAGGTGAATTCATCATATTGTCCCTAGAAATCAAACATTTGAGCAGTTTACTAAAGTCTTGCTTGCTGTGTATAGTCAGAAAAACTTTGGGTCCAGTGAGCAGAAAGCTAACTTTAAGTGGAGACATGGTTTGCCTGTGTCCCCACCAAAATCTCATTTTGAATTCCCACGTGTTGTGGGAGGGACCCAGTGGGAGGTAATTGAATCATGGAGGCAGGTCCTTCCCATGCTGTTCTTGTGATAGTAAGTCTTACAAGATTTGATGGTTTTGAAAAACTGGAGTCTCCCTGCACAAGTTCTCTCTTTGCCTGCTGCCATCCATGTAAGACATGACTTGCTCCTCCTTGCCTGCCACCATGATTATGAGGTTTCTCCAGCCACGTGGAACTGTTAGTCCAATTAAACCTCTTTCCTTTGTAAATTGCCCAGTCTTGGCTATGTCTTTATCAGCAGTGTGAAAACAGACTAATAAAGTGGTGAAACAGGCTCACTATGCCCTAGCTACCAACTTGCCTGAGTCTGGTGGGACAGAACACTCATATTCACAAGTTACATGAAGCAGATTTATTACTTACAGATAGGCAGCAAAGGACAACAGAAGCCTGGTCCCCCAAGGCTCAGGAATGCTGCCCAAAGTGGATAATGCCTTGACTGTGTATGCCTCACTTGCACTGCAGCAGTGGGACCCCAGAAGTAGCATGGCTTGGGTTTTATGCCCCAGGGCAATGTGATCACTGGGCTAAAGCACTGAAGGCCATCCTGTTCTGGGCGGGCTTTGGGGGGATTGGAACAGAGCCCAGGAAGTTCTGGCTAGTCCCTTCCTATGTCAAAATATTACATTCTAGCACATTCTACTGTTATTTTAGAGAATTGTAAACAAGAAAGTGGGGAGAACTGGGTCAGTCCAAGGACACACAGAGAACTGTCCTGCAGAAGTAATCTCTTACCCAGTTCAGTGTCCTGGGGCCTATGAAATGTAGGGAAGGCTAGATCTCCTTGAGAAAAGTTCCTGTGACTGTCACAAGTATAAACTATCTTCCTTTAAGCTCTTCAGAGGAGCCTGACACTTATCTGGGTATATCCCAGAGAAAAGGGAGAAATTTCAAGAAAGAGGGAAATACCCAGAGCTTTCAAGGTATATTCTACACTGGCTCTGATTTGAAGCTACTCCCTGAGGACCCTAAATGCTACTGTAATCAAAAGCAGGGCTTATTTCCAAACTCATTCTATGAGGTCAGTATTACCCTGATACCAAAACCAGACAAAGACACATTAAAAAAAAAAAAGAAAGAATGAAAACTACGGGTCAATATTCCTGATGAACATTGATGTAAAAATCCTCAACAAAATACTAGCAAAAAGAATCCAACAACACATTAAAAAGATCATTAATCATGACCAAGTGGGATTTATCCCAGGGATGCAAGGATGGTTCAGCATATGCAAATCAATCAGTGTGATACATTATATCAATAGAATGAAGGACAAAAACCACATGATAATTTCAATTCATGCTGAAAAAGCATTTGAAAAATTCAACAACCCTTCAAGATAAAAAACCTCAAAAAACAGGATAGAAGGAACATACCTCAGCACAATAAAAGCCATGTATGGCAGACACACAGCCAGTATCATATTGGATGGGGAAAAACTGAAAGCCTTTCCTTTAAGATCTAGAACAAGACAAGGGTGCCTACTTTCACCACTGTTATACAACATAGTACTGGAAGTCCTAGCTAGAGCAATTAGACAAAAGAAAGACATAATGAGCATCCAAACTGGAAAGGAAGAAGTCAAATTATCCTTGTTTGCAGATAATATGAACTTATATTTGGAAAAAACAAAAGACTCCACCAAAAAACTATTAGAACTGATCAGTTGAAGGATGCAAAATCAACATACAAAAATCAGTGGCATTTCTGTATGCCAACAGCAAACAATCTGCAAAAGAAATCGAGAAAATAATCTCATTTACAATAGCTACAAGTAAAATAAAATACCTAAAAATTAATTTAACCAAAGAAGTGAAAGATCTCTGTAATGAAAACTACAAAACATTGATGTAAGAAGTTGAAGAGGACATACCAAAAAAAGGGAAAGATATTACATGTTCATGGATTGGAAGAATTAATAGTGTTTAAATGTTCATACTACCCAAAGCAATCTACAGATTCAGTGCAATCCCTATCAAAATACCAATGACATTCTTCACAGAAATAGAAAAAATAATCCTAAAATTTATATGGACCCACAAAAGATCCAGAATAGCCAAAGCTATCCTGAGCAAAAAGAATAAAACTGGAGAAATCACATTACCTGGCTTCAAATTATACTGTAACCAAAACAGCATAGTACTGGCATAAAAACAGACAGATAGACCAACAGGAAAGAATAGAGAACCCAGAATTAAATCAGCACATCTACACTGAACTAATTTTCAACAAGGGTGTCAACACTAAAAGGCAGGGCATGGTGGCTCACGCCTGTAATTCCAAAATTTGGGGAAGCCAAGGCAGGAGGATTGCTTGAGTGTAGGAGTTTGAGACCAGCTGGGGCAACATAGTGAGACCTTGTCTCTACAAACAAAATTTTAAAATAAAAATACTAAAGAGACCAGGCACAGTGGCTCATGCCTGTAATCCCAGCACTTTGGGAGGACAAGGTGGGGAGATCACTTGAGGTCAGAGGTTTGAGACCAGCCTGGCCAATGCGGTGAAACCCGTCTCTACTAAAAATACAAAAAGTTAGCCAGGTGTGGTGGCACGTGCCTGTAGTCCCAGCTACTCAGGAGGCTGAGGCAGGAGAATCACTTGAACCTGGGAGGCGGAGTGAGCTGAGATCGTGTCACTGCACTCCAGCCTGGGTAACAAAGCGACTCCATCTCAAACAAACAAAAAACTAAAGAGTATAATTGGACTGTTTGTAACACAAAGAAAGGATAAATTCTTGAGGTGATAGATACCTCATTTACCCTGTTATGATTATGATGCATTGTATTCCTGTATCAAAGTGTCTCATGTACCCCATATATACCACAGAAATGTAAAAGTAAATAAATTAACAAATAATTTTTAATGAGGCTTATTGGGATTAGGTGATAAATGGAGTTTTGGTTTGAAAACATCTCATAGTGAGTGGACAGTGGCACTGTGGACCCACCTGTGATTTTTACCCCAGGTCCTGAATATGTTATTGGAACAAACAAACTTAACAACTAGCAGAGCCTACACAGGACTCCTTGACCCATGGAATGAGGACTACTTAGATAAAAGGGCCAAGAGAAAGCTCCTGGAACTTCACACCACCACCACCTCAAACACTAGACTAGTAAACTAAAAGCAATACTGTAAAAGGGATGGGTCCAGAAGAAGGATAAGGTTTTACTGTGAACCCCCTCAGGTGGTAATTCAAACTGCAGTTTTTTCAGATGTGGTTTCTTTATTAATGCAAATCAACACAGTCTTTAGCACTTTGTATCCAGCTCTTGGTCTAGAAAATGTTTATTCTATATATCAAATTAATAAGAATCACCAAAAGTCATTTTTTTTTTTTGAGATGGAGTTTTGCCCTGTCACTGAGGCTGGAGTGCAGTGGCGCAATCTTGACTCACTGCAACCTCCACCTCCTGGGTTCAAGCAATTCTCCTGTCTCAGCCTCTCGAGTAGCTGGGATTACATGCACACACCACCACGCCCAGCTAATTTTTGTATTTTTAGTAGAGATGGGGTTTTACCATATTTGTCAGGCTGGTCTTGAACTCCTGACCTCAGGTGATCCACCTGTCTTGGCCTCCCAAATTGCTGGGATTACAGGTGTGAGCCACCGTGCCCAGCCTCATTTACCTTAATTGGCAGGGCAGTAGCATATCACTTTCTTCCATGGGACTATGTCAGCTTTTCTTTTTCTGTCATAATCTAGTGTGTAGAGACCTTGATTATCTTGATTATCTGTAACAGAACATTGATCCGCTACATTGATGACATCATGCTGTAACTAATGAGCAGGACGCATCAAGTACATCAGATGATTCACTAAGACCCAGGCTTGCCAGAGGGTGGTGTGTAAACCCCATGAACATTCAGAGTTCTGGAAACCTGGTAAAGTTTTTAGCAACCCAGGGATCTAGGAAATGTCAGGATATCCCCTCCAAGTGAAAGATAAGTTGCTGCACCTCCTACTAAGAAAAAGGCACAATTGGTGGCCCTCTTTGGATTTGGGAGGCAACATACACCCATTTGTTTTTATTTTTGTCTTTGTTTTTGATAGGGGTCTCACTAAATTGCCCAGTCTGGTCTCAAACTCCTGAGCTCAAGTGATCCTCCTGCCTCAACCTCTCAAGTAGCTGGGGTTACAGGCATGTGCCACCGTACCTGGCAATACATCCATTTGTGTACACTGCTCCAAACCATTTACTGAGTAACCCATAAGACTGCCAGTTTTGAATGGATCCTAAAGCAAATTCAGGCTGCAGTGTAAGATGCTCTGCGAGTTCAGCCTTATGACCCAGCAGATCCAGTGGTATTTAAATCACCTGTGACACAGGCATCTGGTATGGAGCTCCCAGCAAGCCCTAATAGGAAAATCTCAGTGCACATCCCTAGGGCTTGGAACAAAGTGATGTCCTCTTCTGCAAACAATAATGGACCTTTTGAGAAATAACATCTGGCTTTCTACTGGGCCCTGGTAGAGACTACACACCTGACCAGGAGACACCAGGTGACTATGCAACCTGATCTCCCCATCATGAACTGGGTATTATCTGATCCATCAAGCCATAAAGCTAGGCATATACCGCAGCATCATTCTATCATCAAGTGAAAGTGATATAGCTCAGACGATGGCATCTATTTCACCACATTGCTGCCTCTTCCTCAGTCAACACCAGAGGCCTCTTGGCAAATGCCCTATAATCAGTTGATGGAGGAAGAAAAAAACTCAGGCCTGGCACCACCTGGAAGTGGATGGTTGCAGCACTACAGGAATTCCCCGAAAGACATTGCAGAAGGCAAATCCTCGCAGTGAACAGAATTTCAAGCAGTATGTCCGCTTGTCTGCCTTATCAAGATAGAGACAGAAGTCCAGGAATACAAATCTGTACATATTCATGGGACGGATGGTTTGGCCGGATGCTTATGAACATGGAAAGAAGATTGGAAGATTGGTGACCAGGAGCTCTGTGGGAGAAGGAATGTGGATGGGCCCCTAACAATGGACACAGAATGGGAGGATATTTGTGTCCTATGCACATGTTCCCCCAAACAGTACCCACTGCAGAGGAAACCATTGTTCAAGAAACCAATGGACAAGATGCCTTGTTTTGTAGCTGTCTGTCATTCTCTTTCCCCAGCCACTCTAGTGCTTGCTCAGTAGGCTGATGTACAAAAGGGCCATGGTAATTGAGCTAGAGGTTATAGATGGATACAACAACACAGACTTCCTCTGATTAAGACTGATTTAGTGAATGCCACTGCAGAGTGCCCAGTGTGCACAGTTCCTAATATGACACCATTCGCCATAGGAACCAGCTATCTGAGGGCAGATAGATCACATTGAACCCCTTCCATCACAGAGGAAGCAGCAGTTTGTACTCACTTATTCTCTGTATGGGTTTGCCTTCTCCAACCACTATATCCATGGACTTATGAATGCCTTGGTTCCAGTGTTGGTATTGCACATAACATTGCTTCTGACCAAAGAGTTGATATTATCGCAAAAGAAATTCAGCAATGTGGTTATACCCATGGGATATTGTGGCCTTATTATGTACTCTCTTATCTAGAAGAAAGTACTCTCTTATCTAGAAGCAGCTGGTCTTATCGAACACTGAAATGGCCTCTTGAAGACTGTTACAGTGGCAGCCAGGAGACACTGCAATGTGGAGTGCTGTCCTACAGGATACAGTATGTACTTTGAACCAACCACAGTGTTGTTTCTCCCACTGCCAGAGAACACGGGTCTAACAATGCCAAGGTGGAAGTGGAAGTGACTCTCACTGTTATACAAATAACCCATTCATAAAATTGTTGCTTCCCATCCCTGAGTCTGTGGATTTTGATAGCTTAGAAATTATAGCTCCTAAGGGAGGAGTACATCTGTTGAGGAATAATTCAATGGTTCAATTAAGTTACAAGTTGAGACTGCCACTTGGCCATTTTGAGCTCCTCATACCCTTGAAACTACAGGCAAAGTAGTGTGTTTCTCTACAGGCTGGGATGATTGAGCTGATTACCAGGGCTAAACTGGGTTTCTCCTGCACAATGATAGCATGGAAGAATAGGGGATTGTCTGCCGTGCCCCATAATACTTCCACATCCAATAGTAATGGAAGACCATAGCAATCTAAGGACCACCAGAGTCTGAGTCATGTCACCAGGTAAAATATGCTAACTAACTGAGGTGCTGGCTGAGGGCAAAGAGAACCTAGAATAGCTAGTGAAAAAAGAGAAATTGTAAATATCAACAGTGGCCTTGGAATCAATTACAGAAATGAGACCTATAACAGTTCTGAGTATTTTCTTCTTTGCTTGGGGGTGTGTGTGTGTGTGTGTGTGTAATTGAATATAAGGAATGCTAGTGATGGTCAAATTTATGTTTTCATCTGAATATTATAGTAGATTGAGGTATGGGTGTGATCTCTAGAGCTAGAGGAGGAATGAGAAGAGAATCCACCATTATCCAGAGTGATGTTACTGACCGATGGGGCTTTGTGAGTCTCATTTTTGGAGAGAGGTTTAGCACGTCCTCATTGCAGGAGGCAGTAAATCCTGTGAGGATTGAGTATTATATTGTTGTTCTTGAGTGGAAGCTGAATGAAGAATGGGGAGAGTCTGTGTGGATGTTTGATTTTTTTTTTTTTTTTTTTTTGAGACGGAGTCTCGCTCTGTTGCTAGGCTGGAATGCAGTGGTGCCATCTTGGCGTACTGCAACCTCTGCCTCCTGGGTTCAAGCGATTCTTGTGCCTCAGCCTCCTGAGTAGCTGGGATTACAGGCATGCGCCACCACACCCAGCTAATTTTTGTATTTTTAGTAGAGACGAGGTTTCACCATGTTGGCCAGGCTGGTCTTGAACTCCTGACCTCGTGATCCACCCGCCTTGGCCTCCCAAAGTGTGAGCCACCACACCTGGCCTGTGTGAATGTTTGATTAGCCAAGGGGATGGATGGTGCCAGACAGTGTTCATGGTCTCTAAGTTCCACCTTCGCCCTGTCTTGGCCCTGGGTGAGTAAGCTTTCTTTTTACCTTAATGAAAAAAGATGTGCAAATTCTTAATACTTTTTTTTTTTTTTTGCAAAATAAGTAAAACTATGCCTTATATTCTATACATTATACTCCTGATTTAATGTTCTTTGGGCATTTTAAATACATTTATCCCTCTGGGAAATTGGGGTGGGGGGCATGTGCCCCGGATGCCCCCTGAGGTCCATATATAAGTTTATTTTATTTTATTTTCTAGAGATGGGGTCTCGCTATGTTAGCCCAGGCTTGTCTTGAACTCCTGGCCTGGAGCAATTCTCCCACCTTGGCCTCCCAAAGCACTGGGATTATAAATGTGAGTCACTACACCTGGCCCTTGCACAGGTTAATGAGAACAAAGGGTTGTAAACATGCCTTGTAACCTGTAAAGGGCTGAGCCTAAATGAGCTGGGTTGATGTTAAGGTCAGAGCCCTGGAAAAGTCAGTCTGGAAGCCAGCCCCAGACCCAGCAACTTGAGACCAGGAGTCAACTCTTGCTCACTCTTGTGAAGAACTGAGACTGAAACCTCATATCTCTACCCTTCTGGCTCCAGCGCTTGGCAATGAGAACTAGATGGACAACACAGGTTTAGAAATGAAAAGCAACTGCTCCTCCTGGATGCTTTATTGGGGCTTTTGGTGGTTTCTATGCATGAGCGGCAGTGACACCAAGATCCTTTCCCAACATGCAAAAGGCACAGGAAAGTGAGACCTGACTGGGGTGGGTGGCATGGATGCAGAGACTTCCCCCCTCCCCCCGGCTCCATGGCACGGTATAGTATGGGGGCAGCCCCGGGAGTGACAGGAAGTGGGGGATATTGAAGGAGATGGCTTGGACAGAGGCTAGGAGGGGGACCTAGGTTTGTCTACCTCCAGATCCGCCCCTGCACTTGGACTAGACTGACCTTCTGAGAGAGGGTCAACATGGCTTTTACTGAAAGTCCCACCTCACAGGGTAGAAAAACTCAAGGTAGGAAGAGGATGATGGCTGCTGCCTTCAGAGATTTCTACTAAAGCCAAACCCAACACATGGACCAAATCAGAAGGACAATGAGAGGGTGTGCTCATGGTGTCCGTCCCCACCGCAGCCTGGTTTTTGGGTGCCACTGCCTTGGCTCAAGCTAGTCCATGTCCAGGAGAAGCGTGAAGCCCCTTCTGATCTTCAGGGACCTCCCATGGGGTCTCTGGTTATCCAGCCCCATTCAGAGGTACCAGTTAGAGGAGTTGAGTCTTGATGTTGGCTTTGTCCTGTGGAAGAGTTCCCCGGGCAAGAGGGAAGTAGGGGCGAGGGGTCAGGCCCTCTGAGTCCCCAGCACCTCCCAGAATCTGGGCCCTGGTGGATGAAACATCCTGGGACTCACCTCAGATCCTAACCAGTCCCCACAGTTCCATCTTGAGACCTTGAATCGATAGAAAAGGCATTCGTGTTTTGTTTCTGTTTTTTGTTTTTTCTCTCTCTCGCGCTTCCTCTCTGTCTTTTAGTAGAGCCGTGGCCTTGAGTCACGGCATTGGCAACGTCTACTTCTAAACTACAGAATGATTTCACACTGACGATATTATTACTCAGAACGAAGGGCGGGGAGGGCTGTCCAAGTGTTCATGAGACAGTGAGTTACTGAGAGCTCACGGGGAATCACACAGCACAGAGACACCGACAGTCAGACACCAAGCCCCAGGCCTGGCCCTAGATGTATTTTTTCTTGAGGTACCAGTAGGCAAAGTAGCCCATCCCTCCCAGGGAGCCCATGAGGAAGGACGCCCCGAAGAAGGATGGGGGTTTCCTCTTGACCAGCCGGAAAGCATTGGGGATGACGGCCGACAGCAGGGTGGTATGGATGTCACCCAGGACTTTCCGGAAGGCAAAGCGTCTCTGGACCCTCTCAAAGAAGGACTGCAGGTTGGGCCGGCTGCCATCTTCCCAGTATTTCTTGGACAGTCCCAGGAACTTGAGGCGGTGCAGGGTGGCTCCCAGGAGGACATCAGCGAGGGTGAAGGCACAGCCACAGAGCCACAGCTCGCATTTCTGCCCTAGAGTGGAAGAAAGAGGAGGCAAGGGGATCAACCTCCCCTTCTCTCCATGAGCTCCTTTGGCTTCTGCATGCCTGCCCCAGTATTTCCTGAGGGTTACTCATTCCTGTACAACTTCAGTGATTTTTTTCATATCCTCATGCTACTTCTATTATTTTTTTTTTCTTTAAATCAACTTTTTTTCTTTTTCTTTTTTTTATTCTTTTGTTGTCTTATCCTCATTTTACAGCTGATACATCAGCTGACTTTTAAAGTGCAAATACGTGGCCAGGCGTGGTGGTTCACACCTGTAATCCCAGCACTTTGGGAGGCCAAGGTGAGCGGATCATTTGAGGTCAGGAGTTCAAGACCAGCCTGGCCACTATGGTGAAACCCCATCTCTACTAAAAATATAAAAATTAGCTGGGTGTGGTGGTGCATACCTGTAATCCCAGCTACTCAGGAGGCTGAGGCAGGAGAATTGCTTCAACCTGGGAGATGGAGGCTGCAGTGAGCCAAGACAGTGCCACTGCACTCTAGCCTGGGTGACAGAGTGAGACTCTGTCTCAAATAAATAAATAAATAAAGTGCAAATATGTGTCATGAAACTCCAGACACATATACAACTACTGTTTTGACAGCTCCACTTGGTGTCTGCTCTGCATTTCAAACTCAAAATGGAATTCCCTCCCACAGCCACCATGCTCATCCCCATCTCAATAATGGAACCTCCACCCTTGCAGTTGCTCCTCCCAAAAGCCTCAGAGCCACCGTTAATTCTCTCTTTTTTTTTTTTTTTTTTTGAGATGGAGTCTCACTCTGTTGGCCAGGCTGGAGTGCAGTGGCACAATCTCAGCTCACTGCAACCTCTACCTCCCAGGTTCAAGCAATTCTCCTGCTTCAGCCTCCCTAATAGCTGGGATTACAGGTATGCACCACCATGCCTGGCTAATTTTTGTATTTTTAGTAGAAACAGTGTTTCACCATGTTGGCCAGGCTGGTCTTGAACTCCTGACCTCAGGTGATCCGCCCACCTCGGCCTCCCAAAGTGCTGGGATTACAGGCATGAGCCACTGCACCAGGCCCCACCATGAATTCTCTTTCACCCCCACATACAATTTGTCAGCAATTTCTATCAGCATTATCTTCAGATAACTTCAGATATCTTCCAGAATCTGATACCGCCTCTACTTGTACCGTCCTTGTCCAAACGACCATTATCTTCTAAGTTATCACAATGTCCTTTTAAAAGGTCTCCCTGTTTCTGCCCTTGTCCCCTAGAGTCTATTCTTAGCACAGCAGCCAAAGTGGTCATGTTAAAATTTAAATGTCGGATAATGTCACTTCTCCCTTCTCAAAACCCTCTGATGATGATGCACCGTTGTGGCCAGAGTAAAAGCGGAAACCCTCCAAAGCCCTGTAAGGCCCTGTGTGATCTGGCCCCCAGGTACCTTTCAGACCTCAGAGTCTGCTTCTCTCTCCCTTCCTCACTCTTCTCCAGCCACATCAGACTCCTGCAACTCCTCACATCAGGGACGTTCCTACCACAGCTCCTTTGCCCTTGCTGTTCCCCCTGCCTCAGTCTTCTCGTGCACAGCCTCAGAGCTCATTCCTCTGCCTCCTTCACATCTTTGCTCACATGCCATTTTCTCCTGGGCTTCCCAGACCACCAATTTAAAACGGAAGTTTTGGCTGGGCGCCGTGGCTCACGCCTGTAATCCCAGCACTTTGAGAGGCCAAGGTGGCTCTACTAAAAATACAAAAATTAGCCAGGCATGGTGGCGGGCACCTGTAATCCCAGCTTCTCAGGAGGCCGAGGCACGAGAATCGCTTGAACCCGGGAGGCAGAAGTTGCAGTGAGCCAAGATTGTGCCACTGCACTCCAGCCTGGGCAATAAGAGTTAAACCCCATCTCGAAATAAATAAATAAATAAATAAATAAATAAATAAATAAAAATAAAATGGAAGTTTTAAATGGAAATTATAAATTGGTGGTCTGTGAAGCCCAGGAGAAGCTGGCATGTGAGCAAAGATGTGAAGCAGGTGGAGGAAGACCTTATCCAGCAGTCACTCTCCCCTCTCCTGCTTTGTTTTCCTCCGTAGAACGTAGCGCCACGTTGCACCATCTATTTGACATTCTCATTTTGTTTATTGTCTGTTGTCCTCTACTAGAGTGGAAACTCCGTGAGGGCAGGGATTTTGGTCTGTCTTGTCTGTAGCTGTATCCTCTGCATCTAGAACTGTGCCTGGCATACAACAGGTGCTCAATAAATCTTTACTGAATGATTGATGCATGAAAAAATAAACTGTATCATTAACGGTAGTATTAAATGATTCACTATAAACTATCTGCAATGGTAAAAGTAAACATAACAAAAACAAAACAAATGCAATTAAATTCCGGCTGGATACTACTGCCCGTCAAAGTATCTGCTCCCAAGACTGGCTTCTTTCTTTCTTCCCTCCCTCCCTGCTTGCTTGCTTTCTGCCTTTCTTTCTGCCTTTTTTCTTTTTCTTTCTTTCTTTCTTTTTCTTTCTTTCCTTCTTTCTTTGTTTCTTTCTTTTTCTTTCTTCTTTCTTTCTTTCTCCCTCTTTCTTTCTTTCCCTTTCTTTTCTTTCTTTCTTTCGACAAAGTCTCTCTCTGTCACCCAGACTGGAGTGCAGTGGCGCAATCTCAGCTCACTGCAACCTCCACCTCCAGGGTTCAAACAATTCTCCTGCCTCAGCCTCCCAAGTAGCTGGGACTATAGGTATGCACCACCATGCCTGGCTAATTTTTTTTTTTTTTTTTGGTATTTTTACTAGAGATGGGGTATTGCCACGTTGGCCAGGCTGGTCTCGAAATCCTGACCTTAGACGATCCGCCTGCCTCGGCATCCCAAAGTGCTGGGATTACAGGTGTGAGCCACCATGCCTGGCCTCATTTTGTTTTTAAGAAAGGGGCAGATGTTAAACACATATTATAAAGGGGTTAAGCACTAACATCTTACTAATACTCTCTTTGATGTAATCAAAAGAGGATAACTCACACAACGTGGTTTTACATTATTTATCACCATGTTTTTGTGTCATCTAAATTTAGCTTGACTATCACATTTGGGATTAAGAAAGAAAAAATTAGCCTGCATTTTTAGAAAATACTTGTTTGTGCAATATTTTCTCCTAGTTGTTTTGACCTGAAATTCTGGAGCGCCTTTGGTCTCTTACATCTCCTCTTTGCTCAAAAATCTTTAATTCTCCCCACTGACTACATCTTAATGTCCAAGTTCCTGTGCCTAGACGTTAAGCCCTTTCAAGAGTGAGTTTAGCTTTAATATGTGTCTCTAATCTTGACTTCTCATGAATTGCCCATTGGTCAACTGTCTTCTCCAACAAGCTGCCCACTTCAGCCTCTGGGCATTTATTCCTGCTGTACCCTATGCCCGGAATGCTCTCCCCTCTCCCTTCCCTTCCTGTGAGGGCTGCTTTCCTGGGAGGCTTGCCTCTGCACCTTTGACAGCTTGTTCCTTTCAGTTCAGGAATTCCATGAGTCCAATGCTCCCTACCGTCAAAACCTGAGCCCCCTCCTTCCGCTCTGCATCTTCTTGGTCACAGATTCATTCATTCAGCAAGTGGTTACCTGGCAGTATGTGCTGGGCATGAAGACACGACACAACACAATGTCTCCCCTCAAGAGGCTCACAGTCACAGGGAAAGGGGTAAAGTGTAATGAAGGCTCTCATCAGAAGGTTATCCTTGAATAGGTAATCTTCAAGGCACCTGATGAGGCTGGGCGCAGTGGCTCACATCTCTCTCCCTTACTTTAGGAGGCTAAGGCAGGAGGACTGCTTAAGCACAGGAGTTTGAGACCAGCCTGGGCAACAAGGCGAGACCCTCCTCTCTACAAAAAATTTAAAAATAACTGAATCAGTAGCATGTGCGCCTGTGGTCCCAGCTACTAGGGAGGCTGAGGCAGGAGGATAGCTCGAGCCCGGAAGGTCGAGGTTGCAGTGAGCCTTTTTCACACCACCGCACTCCAGCCTGGGTGACAGAGTGAGACCCTATCTCAAAAACAAACAAACAAACAAACAAACAAAGAAGACACCTGATGGGCCCCCGAGGGGCGATAATGAGTTGGGAGTTAGTGATGCAGGTTCCAGGCTCAGAGAAGCACCGTCAATGTGGAGGTGGTATTTAAAGCCAGGAGAGTGGACAGCATCAGTGTAGCCAGACTTGGAAATAGGGCAAGGGACTGAACCCGGGGTTCCCCTGCAAACTTTAAATATTGACACCAAGAGAAAGCAGCAAAGACGATAAGAAGGAGCCGCCTTTGAGGTAGGAGAAGAACCAGGAGAGTGTGGCGTCCAGCAAGCCAACTTAGGCCAGGGTTCCGAGGAGGAGACAGTGCTCAGCTGTGTTCAAACGCTGTGTTGAGGTCAAATAGGAGGCCTGAGAACTGGTGACTGCGTTTACTGACTGGCGACCCTGGCAAGAGCAGCTGGAGTAGAATGCTGACTTAAAAGCCAGTTTGGAGGGAGTTCAAAGAGAAAGGAAGGAGAGGAATTGGAGATGGTGAACAAAGATCATTCTGCCACGGAATTTTGCTAGAATGGGGAGGATGGGCCAGAAGTGAGAGACAAGTCAAGAGCATTTTCGTAAGTTGGGAGGAATAAAATAGCATGTGTTTGTGGATGATGCCGCAGAGAAGGGAAAGATTCTATGGGGAAGAGTGGGTAGAATTACGGATGTGGTGTTCTTACAGGGATGAGAGTGGATGGGATCTGGTGCACTAGGGAAGGGATTGGTTTTAAAGGACAATCCATCCCTTCCATCCTTGGACAAGGACAAGAACAGTCCATCCTTGCTAACAAGAGGGCATATGTGCTACCGTATTTCATCAAATCTAAGTTACTGTTAAATATAAGACACCTATCCAAAAGTAAGAAAGGAGAATTAAACTATTGACTGGAATAAACATTCCAGTTTCAGAGATGCTAAGATGTGGTCTAACAAAGATGCCTCTTAGAATTGATGAGATACAGTGGGTGGGTCGTTGTGGGGACCAGAGCTGTGACTATCTCTTTCTAATGCTTTGATTTTCTCAGTGATATATTGCCATTACTTTTAATGGCCAAAACCACAATTATTTTCGCACTAACCTGAAGTGATCAGTTCTGAGTGAGGATGTGGGGGAGGTGGCTGGAGGGCTGAGGAGGAAGGAGAAGGCATAAACGAGTCATCTAGAGAGTGAAGCGGGGAGGCCTGGGGCAACATTGAGGTCACCTAAGGCTTGCAATCGTGAATACAAAGTGAGTCCTGCCAGCATCCTGTGTGTTTCTCCAGCCACATATAGGTTCACAGGTGAAGGCGCTGAGTAGGTGGAGAGCTGGGTTCAACAAGGTTTGAGGTTTTGCAAAGCAAGTATGGAGGGCCAGGGAGTTGAATGTGCAGGCACGAAAGTTCTCCTAATGATGAACCAGGGAATCACCACTAGGTACAGAGGGAGGTGCCATTGTGATGGGAGTGAGGGACAGTGAAAGGATCAAGTGACATAAATCCCCAGCTGCAGACTGCATGATACCAGCAAGGGAGTGTGGGTAGACAGATCAGAGAACAGGCCCAGGGACTAGGTTTAGATACTGGGCAACATGGAGAAACCAGCAAGGGACATGAGAAGGAGCAGCCCAAGAGATAGGAGGCGAACCAGGAAAGTGTGGTGTAATTCCCTGGATTGTCCAACAACTCTATAAAGTAGGTGATGTTATTATCCCCACTTTACAGATGAGGCAATTGAGGCACAGAGAGGTTAAGTAACTTAGTCAAACCTCAGCTAATACGTGTCAGAGCAGAGCCTAGATTTGAACTTAGGCCATCTGGTTCCAGATTCTGTGGTTGTAACCACTCTATTAAGCTACTTATTTCCACATGCAAATGAGCGTAGACACAGCAGGTATCTCCATGTCCACGCAGGCCCCTTTCAGTACGTGAGTTCTTTACTCAGGTCTGTGTGCAGATCTCTTCACGCGTCTGTATCCCGCATAGACTGCATGTTTGCCCCGTGTCTGCCTGCACAAATCTACGCAGCCGATTGTTTATATACACGTGGATATCCACTCTCCTGGGCATCTGTGTCCATGTGGTGTGGGATTACCACACATGTGAGTGCAGTTTAAGCCCAGGTGAATCTGGATGTTTGCCTCAGACATGTTCACTATTATATTCATGCCTATGTTTATGTTTGTAGGCAAATGCTGATGGCCTTCTATGTGTGTCCGTGTTTGTGTGTGTGCCTGGGCAGCAATCTGGTATCTGACCCCTTCCCTGTTCTCCTCTCTTCTCCTCCACTTGTGTGTTCCCTTTGCAAACCCCAGGCCTGGATGAGCCCCTTCTGCACTTCTCTGGGTCTGCCAGCTGGAGGCGATCTCACAATGAGGCCAACTGGTTACACTTTAATGTCAGGACCGCAAAGCCCAGGAGGGCACTCCGTGCTGCCCAGGGTCCTATTATATTTCTTGAGTGCTTTCTGCTCCCTGTGGAGACAATTGCATCTTTTCATCCTCTCTTCTCACCCTTCTCATATCCTTTCCCCAGTTCCCTCTCAGCCAATGACATCACCTCATGCTTCATTCAGAAGACAGCAGCTTTCAGAGATGAAAGCCCACACTCCCCACCTCGATGCTGCAAAACCGCTTCATGCTGCTGATGCGGACACAATGCAGGGCGTGTCCTAACCCCACAGCCAAGCCCTCCATGGGCCCTCTGCACCTGCTCCATGCCACGTCTCCACATCTCTTCAGGTTGCCTTTCTAGGTCCTTCTCCCCCTTCTCCATGTTGTTCTACACCCCAGGAAGCTCACTTGCTGGCTCCACCCCCCGGGGCTAATGCCCTCTGGCTTTGGAAAGTTAGGCAAGTAGGAAGCAGGGGCGGGAGAGGAGGGAGAGCAAGAGTGATGTCGGACTGACTTCCCTCAGCTCCTCTCTGCGAGTCACCACGGCTGGCAGTGACCACCTCTGTCCAGGTTCCTGAATCTGCTCTCATGACCCTGTGATCTCAAGACTTCAGGCCTGGGGTACTCCTTTCTGCCTTGGGATGTCCCTGCATCCTGCCTGTACCTTGGTAAAGAGTCCCTTTATTGAGCCGTCTTCCATCTCCCCCGTTTGAAGATGTCCTCTGTTTTCTACGGGGCCCCTGCCTGAACCACGCCCCTCCTTTCTTCATGGCCTCTGCATCGCCGTCCTGAACCCCTGATTCCCCCTTTCCACTGCACTGTTTCCACCAGCATGAGAACACATTTGTACATCTCCTGTCCAAAAACAATTCCTCCTGTCACCCCACGTCCTTCTTCAGCCACCACCACCTTCTTTGTTCACCTCTACCCTTCTCAAAAGAGGTATCTACACTCACTGCCTTCATTCCTCACCTCCCATGCACTCTTCAGTCCACTCCAATCTGGCTTTTGCCCCAGGTTGCAGTGAAATGCTTCTGGCGAGGTCACCGCCGATATCCACGGTAGAAAGCCGAGGGCACGCTTTCCTATCCTGGCTTGCTCAAGCTCCCAGCAGCACTGACACCATTCTGTCTCCTTAAAACCCAATCCTCCCACAGTTCCTCCTAACATGAGGCTCTTCCTACTTCACTGGCCCCTCCTCAGTGGGCTTTGCTGACTACTCTGTGCTGATACCCACTTAGTGTGGGAGAACCTCTGCATAGATGTGGTAGTTACGTTTTTATTATTATCATTATTTGAGACAGGGTCTCACTCTGTCTCCAGAAGACGACTCACTGCAGCCTCAACCTCCCAGGCTCAAGCAATCCTCCTGCCTCAGCCTCCTGAGTAGCTGGGTCTACAGGCATGTACTACCACACCCAGCTAATTTTTGTACTTTCTTGTAGAGACAGAGTCTCACCATGTTGCTCAGACTGGTCTTGAACTCCTGGGGCTCAAGTGATTCTCCTGCTTCAGCCTCCCAACTAGCTGGAACTACAAGTGCACATGACCATGCCTGGCCCAGTTGTGACAGTTTTAAAGTACACCCACAAATTACTTGATATACTCCTCCCTTCAGCGGAGCCCAGTTCTCCTCCCCTTGAATAGCAGCTGTATTTCGTGACTTCTAATGAATGACGGGGCAGAGTGACTTCCAGCAGTAGATCATAAAAGACATTGTGGCTTCTGCGTCTTCTCTTTCTCTGAAATAACTTGCTCAGGGAAAGCCAGCAGCCATGCTGTAAAGAAACCCAAGCAGCCTATTGAGAGGCCCACATGGTAAAGGAACTAAAGTCTCCTGCCAACAGCCAGCAGGGGACAGAGGCCTCTAGCTAAGAACCACATGAATAAGGCAGCTTGGAAGTGGATCCTCCAGCCCCAGTCAAGCCTTCAAATCATTGCAGCCCCAGCTGACAGTTTGAAGGCAACCTGCATCAGGCAACCCTGACTCAGAGCTGCCCAGCTCAGCTGCTCCAGAACTCCAGATCCACAGAAAATGTGTGACACAATAAATGATTTTAAAATTTAAGACACTGAGGTTGACAGCAGTTTCTTATGCCACACAGATAACTAATACAGCAGGTCCTGATTCCTCTTTTTGTCTCTCTCTGCTCTCTTCCTCGATGAAAACATCCAATTCTATAGCTTTAAACACCGTGTATTGGCTCAGAACTCCTGAATCTCCAAATTCTGACCTCTCCTTTGAGAGTCAGGCTGGAATATCTAATGGCTTCTATGACATCCTCTCTTGGGTGTCACAAACTCACTGTCTCCCAAACGCCCAGCCTGGAGTGCAGTGGCACAATCTTGGCTCACTGCAACATCCGCCTCCCAGGTTCAAGCGATTCGCCTGCCTCAGCCTTCCAAATAGCTGGGATTACAGGCACGTGCCACCACGCCCGGCTAATTCTTTGTATTTTTAGTAGAGACGGGGTTTCACTGTGTTAGCCAGGATAGTCTTGATCTCCTGACCTCGTGATTCACCTGCCTCGGCCCCCCAAAGTGCTGAGATTACAGGTGTGAGCCACTGTGCCCAGCCCAGGAGTTACTTTTGATTCTCTTTACCTCACTCCCAACCCTCATGTAAATTCCTGCTCATTTTATCTTCAAAATACCTCTCAAGCCCATTCACACCTCACCATCTCCACTGCAACCATCTCAGTCCATGCCAACATCATCTCTCACCTGAGCTGCTGCACCGGCCTCCCCTCTGTCTCCCTTGAAATCCATTTTCACACAGCAGTTGGAATTCTCTCAAATATAAAACCGGAACAACTCAGCCCCATGGAGACTGCAAACAGGGCCATGAGTTCCTCCCATTCCTGTATGCATGCCACTTTGCAATGTGTGCATCTTGATGGCTTTGCTCCTCCTGCCATCTAAGACTCATGGTTTTTTTTTTCTAAGACTGCAAACTCCGTGAGAGCAAGAATGACGTCTGGATTTTGCTCATTAATTTATCCCCAGGACCTAGCATCTAGGAGATGTTCAACAAATATTTGAATAAATGAATGAAAAAGAATGGTGATAATAATAATTTTTAGAACATTTCATCTTGAGCTGGGCACTGTGCAAAGTAATCAACATTTACCGTCTTAAATTTGCTGGCCCCAAATGCAGGAATGAGGTTAGCCACTCCCCATGTGTGAGAGGCAAGCCGTCCCAGCTGAGCCCAGCCCATACTGCCAAGCCACATATCATGAACAAATAAAAGGCCCTTCTTTTATGTCACTCAGATTTGCAATGGTTTGTTACACAGCAGAAACTAACTGATACAATCCCCTCCTCAAAGCCCTCCAGGGACTTCCCATTGTACTTAGTATAAAATCCAAACTTGTAAATGTAGGCTCTGAGGCCCGTGATCTCACCTCACCCGCTCCAGCTCTGCCCTCATTCCCACCACTTTCCCGAGGACTCCCCACACAGCAGCCCGTTCCTGAAGAGTTCCCAGTTCTCTCCCACTCCAAGGCATCCCTCAGTCTGGGTCATATCTACCCTGATTCCTCTCTAGGCTCCTTCTCATCCTTCAGGTCTCACTTTGAATATCACCTTCTCAGGGAAACTTTATCCACTTTATCCTGCTCATTTACTCTCAATCTTAACACTTATCACTGTGTGCAATTCTGTGTTTACTTATGGGATTATTTGACTAATGTCTTTTTCCTCTGTAAGACTGCAAACTCCATGAAACCAAGAAAGCTCTGAGTTTTACTCATTAGTTAATCCCTAGGACCTACCATCTAGTAGGTGTTCAATAAATATTTGAATAAATGAATGAAAAAGGATGGTAATAATGATTATTTTTGGAACATTTTACCTTGAGCCAGGCACTGTGCAAAGTACTCAACATTTACTATCTTAACAAATCTTCCACCAGCAACCCTGCTATGAGTTTGATTCTATTATTATCAACATTTTGCAGATGAACTCAGAGAGATGAAGTGAATTCCACAAGATCACAGAGTTAGGAGGTGATTGATCAGGAATCTGCATCAAAGCCATCTGGCTCTATGCAAGGGGTCTCAACTGTGACATTAAAATCCCTTCCAACACTGGGCTCTGCCCACGAGGGAAGAAATGGAAGGCATAAAAGTGTTTCACCCAGTCAGGTTCAGGGAACCTGGATGAGCAACAGAGGCCATGTGGGCCCAGCCAGTCAGACCTTTAAAATCCATAACCACTTCCCTGGGGCTTCTGCTACCTCCCCCAGCCCCAGAGGGATGCAAGGACTGTCGACACCTCTCCATCTTGAACAACCCCACTTATCTCACCATGGTACAGTGCAATGCTGTCTCCTCTCAGAAGACCTCAGGACTGGGGTCAGCAGTAGGGTCCCAGCCTAGGAATCCCACAAGGAATGCATGTCTGAGGCTATTCTCCAGAACCATCCACCCTAGCCTCCGTCCAGGTTAGACCCTGGGTCTCTCTGGATCACAGTGTGTATGGACACTTCTGTACTGTGTGCCGGGCACTGTGCTAAGGCCCTTACATGCATTTGCTCATTGATCCTCGCAGCACCCCTGGGACGTAGGCACTCATGTTATCACCCCCTGCCTTTTTTTTTTTTTTTTTTTCTCTTCGAGACAGAGTCTTGCTCTGGTGCCTAGGCTGGAGTGCAGTGGTGCGATCTCGGCTCACTGCAACCTCTGCCTCCTGGGTTCAAGTGATTCTCCTGCCTCAGCCTCCCACATAACTGGGATTACAGGTGCCCACCACCATGCCCAGCTAATTTTTTGTATTTTTAGTAGAGATAGGGTTTCACCATGTTGGCCAGGCTGGTCTCGAACTCCTGACCTCAAGTGATCCACCTGCCTCAGCCTCCCAAAGTGTTGGGGTTACAGGCGTGAGCCACCATGCCCAACCTATCACCCTTTTATAGAACAGGAAAGAACCCAGAGCTAGTGCTTCCTCATCTGGTAAACAGGATCCTCATCTGTTAAACAGGATCGCTGATATTACCCACCTCCTGGGGTTGTTATGGGGATTAAGCGAGTTGAAATCTGTGAAACACCTAGAACAGGGCCTGACACACAGATCTATTAAATATATAGATTTTTCTGGGCTGGATTGTGACCCTCACAAAATTCACATGTTGAAGCCCTAAGCCCTAGAACAAGCTTGTCCGACCTGCAGCCCACGGGCCACATGCAGCCCAGGATGGCTTTGAATGTGGCCCAAAACTAATTCATAAACTTTCTTAAAACATTCTGAGATTTTTTTGCAATGTTTTTTAAGCTCATCAGCTATCGTCAGTGTTAGCATATTTTATGTGTGGCCCAAGACAGTTACTCTTCTTCCAATGTGACCCAAGGAAGCCAAAAGATTGGACACCCCTAAAATCTCAGAATGTGACTGTATTTGGAAACAGGGCTTTTAAAGAGATGATTACCTTAAAATGAAGAGCTTAAGGTGGGTCCTCATTCAATCAGACTAAAGTATTTATAGGAGGAAATTTGGACTCAAAGACACCAGGCATGTGCAGCACAGGGGAAGGGCCATGTAAGGACACGGCAAGAAGGTGGCCACTTACAAGCCAAGGAGAGAGGCCTCGAGAGAAACCCACCTCACAGGCACCTTGATCTGAGATGTCTAGCCTCCAGCTCTGTGCGACAATAGTTTTCTGCTGTTTAAGCCCCTCAGTCTGTAGTATTTTGTTATGGAAGTCCTAAGAAACTAATGCATAAGTGAATAACATATACCTGATGTCCAAAGTCACCCACCGAGAGCATGGCAGAGCTGGGACTGTGTCCCCCAAAGGCCCATCTCTGAACTACCAAGTCTTTTGGCTCCTGAGAGCCATTAACTCTGCAACAGCTCCCCTTAGCTACCGTTAGGATAGAAACAGGAAAGTTCCTTTTTTTTTTGGTTGGGGGGCAGGGGATGGAGTCTCTCTCTGTCCCCCAGGCTGGAGTGCAGTGGCGCAATCTGGGTTCACCGCAACCTCTGCCTCCGAGCTTCAAGTGATTCTCCTGCCTCAGCCTCTTGAGTAGCTGGGATTACAGGAACCCAGCACCCCGCCCAGCTAATTTTTGTACTTTTAGTAGAGACGGGGTTTCGCCATGTTGGTTAGGTTGGTCTCGAACGCCTGGCCTCAGGTGATCCGCCTGCCTCGGCCTCCCAAAGTGCTGGGATTACAGGCGTGAGCCATTGTGCCCAGCCAAAAGTTCCCCTTTGAGGTGTGTTATTTTTTTTACTCACTTAGTCATACCAGGCTTTGTTTCCAGAAAGGATTTAAGGCAGCTGGCTTCAGTATGCATGATGATGTCTCTATTCGGGACATAAGGTCTTGTGCTTGTGGCATCAGTTATGAGATGCTGGAAACAACACTGGACCCATTGAGAGGGAACAAGTTCTGGCCCTAACCATGACATCTATGAGCTGCCTGACCTTGAGCAACTCACTTCATCGCTCTGAGCCTCAGTTTTCTCATCTGGAGAATGTGTGTCCCTTTAGCTGCCATATGTATTAAACTAGTAATGGGACAGGCAGTGTGCTGAGTATATTGAATTTTCACAAGAGTCCAGCAAGACAGGGTTAAGTTGTATTATTACCATCTCATCTTATAGATGAGGAAACTGAGGCTTCAATAGGGAAAGCAACTTGTCCAAGGTTACATATTTGAGGCAGCAAAGCTGGAACTCTAATTCAAGTTTTTCTTACTCTAACCCCATCTGTTTAGACCCTGGGTTCTATGGCCTTCCCATACATATAGCCATGCATGTGCAGGAGGCTGTTGCAAATGCACCATAAATTTGCGTTGTTCAGGAGACAAGACTCACAGGTATTAAACGGAGCAAGATGGGAAGCTCAGAATGAGATTTGAAGAAGGGCTGTGGCAAAGATGGTGTGCAACAGGCAAAATGGAGTGGAGTGGTGTAGGAAGGGTGCTCCAGGAGGGAGGGCTGTGGGAGCAAAAGCGTGGAGGTAGAATGAAGCTGGCATGTCCAAGTCTAGAGGCCCAGCTGGGAACAGGAAGAGTCAAGGTTGAGGAGAGTCTGGGTGAGCTTGGATGTCTGGCTGGAGCATGAAGGAGCCATAATGCATTCTTGGGCAGGGCAAGTGGGATGGTGTGGTGGGTAGTGGTCATCACCACTCTTAACATCATCTTCACCTACCTTTATTAAACACCTACTATGTGCTAAGCCCTAATCTAAGCACTCTACATGTATTATTTCACACAATGTCTCAACAGCTCTTTGAGGCAGGTCCTACTATTATCCCCATTTTATAGACGGGAAACTGAAGTTCAGTCACATTTACTAAGCTAGGAAGTGGCCAAGTTATGACTTGAACCTAAGTCTGACTCCATAGCCCATCCTTTTAACCACCTGGGAGGTCCTCTGAGACTTTTGGGGAAAAAAGAGGCTGAAACTGGGCAGGGAAAGAGTAGGCTGGGTGGGCTGCAGCCCCCACCTCCCCCAGGGCTGGCACCCACCCTCGTTCTCCAGCTTCCTCTTCTCCAGCTCGGCCTCGATCTGGTCCAGCACCATGGCCAGCTCCCCGAGGATCTTCTTCAGGTAGCTCACATCATCGTGCTCCAAGATCTTGGCCTGGGGGCAGGACAGGGCCAAGAGAAGCTGAGTTGGCCTCGATAGAGCCAGGATGTTCAGGGATGGAAGGAGCTTTGCTGAACTTCTTCTGCAAACCCAGCCTCCAAATGCCCCCCAAGTGTATAGGATGCCCCCCTGTTATGAAGCACCCTCATCTGGCGCCTACAACAGTCCTGTGAGCTTGGCTGTCCTGCCTAGATCCCTGGTACATTCTTACACCCAGATGCTGGGAGGGCTGGCTGCTAGTGGCTCACAGCTGCCCCTTCTCTCAGCCAATAAGGAGCTGTATTGCCCACAAATACTTGGGAGGTTACCTGCCCGCACCCCTCCCTCCAACAATCTGTAGCCAATGTCCCACTGATATGAGGGGATAAAAGGCTGGCCTCTTACTTCAAGGTTGATCACCTTTGTGGTGCCATTTGTGCTCCAGAGCTTCCTGTGGAATCAATTGAGGCTTAGCAGCTTCCTCTTCCTTATCCCTCCCATCCCTCTGGGGTCCCCCTCAGAGCAATCCTTCAATACCTCCTTTCCCAAGAACCCCTATTCAGTGCTCTGCATTTATTTTTATTTATTTATATATTTATTATAATTATTATTATTTGAGACAGAGTCTCACTTTGTTGCCCAGGCTAGAGTGTAGTGGCCCGATCTCAGCTCACTGCAACCTCCGCCTCCCAGGTTCAGGCAATTCTCCTGCCTCAGCCTCCGGAGTAGCTGGGACTACAGGCATCTGCCATGATGCCCGACTAATTTTTGTATTTTTAGTAGAGACGGGGTTTCACCATGTTGGCCAGGCTGGTCTCGAACTCCTGACCTCAAGTGATCCACTTGCCTTGGCCTCCCAAAGTGCTGGGATTACAGGAGTGAACCACCATGCCTGGCCAATGCTCTGCTTTTAAAGACACAACCTAACACGTGAGGAAACTGAGGCCCCAGGGCAGCAGTGGATTACCCAAGGTCTAACAGCTAGTAAATGGCAGGGGACAGGATTGGGAAAGCAAGCCAGGGGCTTTTCCATTTCATATCATCAGCTGATCTTCTACTTAGTTTCTCCTATTGTTCATTTCCATGGAAGAGCTCTTAGGGAAGGGGACTCAATGGGCCGGAAGGTACTCACCATGAGCTTCTTCTGTTTAGAAAGGTAGGGCTCAGAGAGCTGGGGCTCCTCTTCATGGTCCAGTTTCATGAGGTCCGTGGTGGCATTGGCTAAATGTCCTGGGGTGATAATAGGAAAGGTCCCATCCCTCTGAAACCTCGGTTGCTCCCCCATCACCTCCCTTACACAACTTGAAGTAGGCCCCATCCAAACACTGGTCAGAGGAGTAATACTATCAACAGCCAACACTTAGGGAGCACTGCAGACTGTGCCGTAGTGATGGATGAGATGCCATCCTGCCCTGAGCTCAGGCTGGTGGGAGAGATAGGCACATAAAGAAATCTCGGCCAATGGCTCACCCCTGTAATCCTAACACTTTGGGAGGCTGAGGTGAGAGGATCACTTGAGCCCAGGAGAGTTCAAGACCAGCTTGGGCAACATAGCAAGAACTCATCTTTAAAAAAAATAGTTAGCCAGGTGTAGTGGCGCACACCATAGTCCCAGCTACTCAGGAGGTTGAGGCAGGAGGATCGCTTAAGCCTGGGAGGTCGAGGCTGCAGTGAGCTATGATTGCACCACTGCACTCCAGTCTGGGCGACAGAGTGAGACCCTTACTCTAAAAAAATACAAAAATAAATAAATAATATACATCAGCAATATTATAAAATACACATTTAAAAAAATAAAAATAAACTCTATGGTACAGCATGATTAAACTGTAGGGAAGAGTGAAAACAAGGCAGAGGGACCCAGGGGCTGCCTGCCTGGGACACAATGGGCTGAGAGACCTCACGGAGGAGGAGGCTGTACCCTTGAGGATGAGTAGTAGATACCAGAAACCGATAGACCCAACCCTAGACCTGGTCATCTTCCCTGCCTCACTGCTTCTCCCCCTGCATTCTTCCCAAATTGCAGCATCCCCTCCCCGACACAAAGCTCAGCCAGATTCCTGGATTTTCCCTCAGCTCCTCCCACTACCTCACCCCACATCAAGTCATTCCCAGGTCCTGTTGATTCTTCCTCCTCCATCTTTCTCATATTTTCTCACATTTAACCTCCTCCATTTAACTGACTATCTCTTAGATCAGACCCCATTAATGTCTCACCTAGATGATTTCACCCACCCTCTGTCACCTCCCCTCTCTCCCTTACAAGCCCTTCCCACCCCTGCCAGAGATATCTTCTTCCCACACTTGACCATGCCACTCACTGTTTAAAACCCACCCCTGGCTCCTCACTGCTCTCAGATAACATCCTAGCTCCTCAACTTGCCTTCAAAGAGCCTTCAGGATCCACTTGCCCTCCTTCTCACCTACTCCATCTTTCACTGAGTTTTCCCAACTGTTCCTGTCCCAATATGTACATTTCAGCCACTGTACATGCTTGCTGTTCCCTGAATGTGCCAGACCACTCCAACACCTCCAGGCTTCTGCTCATACTACTACTTCTTCCTAAAATAGCCTTATCCTCCTTTCCTGAAAACCTCCTTCTAGATTCAGCTAAAGATTTCCTCCTCCATGAAGCCCTTCCTGATCCTCTAGGAGGTCTGCCCACTCAATGTCTTTGTTCCCCAGTTTACGCCCTACAGATTTCTGCCAGGGAATGCAAACACACTAATCAGAGCTGCCATTCACAACTCCATTAATCTTGCTGTCTATATGAAAAGAGCCCTCCTGGGCTTGAGTCCACAACCTGCCTGCTTGCTGTACATGGAGATTTTGGTGTTAATGTAGTTATCACTGAATGCGTATGTCTCCCTCTAACACTTGAGCTTCTGGAGAGCAGTGGCTATGTCAGATTCATCTTTGTTCCCTTAAAACTCAACACAGGCCTGGCACAGACCAGGAGCTCAGTGAGTGTTGAATGAATGAATGAATGAATGAAATGAGTGAGTGACTTAGGTTGTTTAGCTTCTGTCCTCTGAGATTTCACCACCCACTGCCCCATCTCCTGTCCTGACACAAATCCCAGTAAACACACTCCCAGATCATTCAGCTTCAGGGCTATATTAAGTCTCATTGATGTTTTATGAATGTGAAGGTCAAGGACAGCATCTTCTTTCTTGCGTGTCACCCAGTGCTGCCCTTGTGGTGGCTTTAGACTCCAGGAGGGCAGGCCACCTCAAGAGAAGACTTGAGACTGATTAAGGGGTCACTGCAGGCTGGCTTCTACTCCTTCTGCACTCTGGGACCTCCCTCCCCTCATCCCCCAGCTGGGCTGGAGCCCTGAGATCCTCTCTGCCTCCTCAGAGAAAGATGGGGAGAGAGGGGGTGGGCTGGGTCTGCTCTGGACTCCCAGTGCCTTCTAGGCACCTTCAAATGGCTCAGGGCAAGATTGAGGGAGAGTGCCCCTAATTCCCAGAAGCCCTTGGGGACTGCCTCCAGCCTTTGGCCAGGCCCCTGCCAACCAACAGCCAGGGCCTACCCCGTTCATTCTTCCCTCAGAGGAGAGATCTTTGTAAAATGCAGCTCTGACGATGTCACTTCCCGTCACCGTTTCTCCACTGCTCTTTGGACAAAATCCAAATTCTGCCAGACCCTCCTCCCCAGACACGCACCACGACCATTTCCACCCCACCTTGGGCTACATTTGCACCACACTGAGCTTCCTCCATTCCCCAAAAACAATATACCCTGTCCTACTCCAGAATGTGAAAGAATTCTCCCTCTTCCTCCCCTTCTACCTGCTATACATCCTCGGTCGCTGCTGCATTTTGGAAGGCTTCTGTGGCCCCAGAGGCTGGGGTGGACATCGTGTATGCCTACAACCTCCCTGATCTCCTGCTCATAACACTCATAGGCACCAGATTAAACATTTTTAAACGAATTTATTTTTGAGCAGGATATACATGTATATTGTTGAAATTCAAACAAGATTGAAGAATGTACTATAAAAGTAAATCTCTGTCCTCTACAGCTGCAGTCTCTTAGTTCTGCTCCCCAAAGACACAAACTATTGGCAGCTTCTCTGTATCCTTCCAGAAATACTCCTTGCAGTGCAAGCACCTGTGTGTCCATTTAACCCCCTTCTGAGTGCTAATGAGAGCACACTAGTTGTTTTTTTTTTTTTTTTTTTTTGCCCTTCACTTTTTTCCACTCACTAATATATCTTAGGAAGCATTCCATACACCTATTAATTTTTAAAAACATCTGCACAGTATTCCGTTGTATGGAAGTACCCATAACTTATTTACCTAGTTCCCAATTCATGACAGCTGGGTAATTTTCAGCGATATTCTTGCTCTTGCCAACTATGCTGCAGTGAATACCTTTGTTCATACTTCTTGGTGCATATGTTCAAGTGTAACTGAAGGGTAATCTCCAAGATGTGGGCTTTCTTATGTTTGACATAGAGTGCCAGGCTGCCCTCCTGAGAGCTCATTCAAACTCACTTAGTCCTGCACCGTAATTGCCTGGTGACTTGTCTTTCCTTCCATGGAACTTGACCCTGGGATGGCAGAAGCTGTGTCTATTCCTGTTTGTCCCCAGTCCCCTGCCCAGGGCCTCATAAATGTTGTTGAGGGGGCTGTTGCTGGGAGCCAGATGTACAGGTAAATCCTGAGTCTTGGCCAAATATGGTGGCTCATGCCTGTAATCCCAGCACTTTGAGAGGCTGAGGCAGGCAGATCACCTGAGGTCAGGAGTTCAAGACCAGCCTGGGCAATATGGCAAAACCTCATCTCTACCAAAAATACAAAAAATTAGCCAGGCGTGGCAGCATGTGCCTGGGGTCTCAGCTACTTGGGAGGCTGAGGTAGGAGAATCACTTGAGACTGGGTGGAAGAGGTTGCAGTGAGTCATGATTGCGCCACTACACTCCAGCCTGGATGACAGAGGGAGACCCTGTCTCACCAAAAAAAAAAAAAAAAAAAAAAAAAAATCTGAGTCTTGTTCAATGACAATGGTTCTCAAGGGACAGGGTTGAGCAGGGTTGAGTTCCACAACTTAACACCGCCCCAACCCTGCCTTTGAGCATTAGCCACATTCCTTTGAGGGGGACGACATGATCATTTACTGAGCACCTATTATCTACTAAGAATCTTCAGGTGTCTTTTGGCTGTAGGACCCCATGGTGTTTGTTCAAAACCTAGATCGTAGTCTGTAAACAGCTGCTGAGGGATTATCTGATTTAATCCAACACCCATTCACTGGGTGTCAGATACAAAAGGATGAAGTAGGCTGTGGGCATGTCCAGGCTGGCCATTAGGACAGGACATGCTCATGGGTGACCTTCAATCTGAGACCCCACTGGGGGCCTTGACACATCTGGGCCACCTTCCTTGGTAATCCTAATCCTGAGGTCACTCAGAGCCCTTGGCCACCAAGCACAGCCCTGACTGTCTAAGGCTGAAACTCATGCGGGGAGAACAAACCTTGTGGGGACAGACAGCCCCATAGCCTCTGTGTGGGAGGGCAGGACAAGAGTAGGTGACAGGGGAGGGGGATGGGAGCGAGACTGGCAGAGAGGTAGAGAGACATATTCTGTTAGAAACTGGGTGAATGAGATGGAAGGCCAGGAAGTCAGGGGTGAAGGGGATGGCAAGCAAGAGGAACAGAGAGAAAGAGCAAGAGAGAGAGAGAGACCAGCAGAATGAGAAACCAACCCCGAGCACTTAGAGAGAGGCGGGGACAAATGGAGAATGCGAGAGGGAGAGAAGGAGGAGGAAGGGGAGGACAGAGAGAGGCCCAGGAGAGGGAGGACATCCTTTGGAAGAAAGGAGCGGCAGCGAAGGGGGAAAGCAGAGGGGCTGTCTCGCCGCCCCGGCACTCACTGCGGATCTCGGCCGTGGCATACTTGGGGATCATGGAGTCGGTGGTGAGCTCAGGGTGCAGGATGCAGCCGTGTGTGTAGGCATCCATGGGCAGCGCGTCCAGCAGCTCCCGGTACTGCAGCACCCGCGCGTGCTGCAGGCTGCCCACCTCGGGCATCAGGGCCACCACGTGCTCTGTGGGCACCGCCAGGGGCTGGGCAGGGCACCCAGAGGGGCACCTGCCCCGGCCACCTGCCCCCGGCATCCCTGAGCCCCAAGATGTCTCTGCCCAGAGGCCCCGGGACCCCCATGCTCAGGCTCGGCTGCTGGCGGACAGGGGATCCTAGTGGTGGCCTGGCCATCTCTCCTCACTGGGCTCTGCCAAGCTGTCCCCGAGGGTTAGCTCTCCTCAGCTCCAGACTTGCTGCCAGGCAGGGGCCTAGGCCCAGTGTTGCGGGATTCAAGAGAAGCTGCAACCTGGGTGTTCAATGCTTGGGTCCCCTTGACTTTTAAATGTTGGCAACCAATTCACATTCTTTTAAAACAGTGCATGTCTGGGCCCTGATGCCCTCCCAGTGGGTGTCTGAGCCTCTGCAATGGGCAGTAAGTTCCTGAGCCTGAGGAGAGCTTAAGCGGGGACAGGACGGGGTCTCTGCGAGGTTCTGGGGTACCTGGGCCCTCCCCTACCTGCGGGGTTTTGGGGTGTCTGGGCTCTCCCCTGTCCATGGGGTTCTGGGGTACCTGGGCCCTCCCCGTCTCAGGGTTCTGGGGTGTCTGGGCCCTCCCCTGTCTCAGGGTTCTGGGGTGTCTGGGAACATGTCTTCAGGTTCTTATGGGTTCCTAGGGAATCTATGTTCCAGAGGGAGCTGGGCCCTGCCCTTGCTCTGGAACCCCTGGGAGATCTGGACCCTGTCTATGGGGACCTAGAGGGTGGTCTGGGGCCACTCATGCTGAAGGGGCTGTGCCTGTGACTCCAGAGCTCAGGGGAAAGGGCTATAGCCCCACTGCTCCTGTTGGGGGGGTGTCTGGGTCGTGCCCTTACAGTACCAGGGGAGGGGAGGTCTCTGTATGGATCAGTAGCTATGCCTGAGGCTCTGGGGCTCTTGGGGGCATCTGAACCCTGCCTGTGGCTCTGCGGCTCCTTTCTGGGTAGATTGGGCCTTGCCCATGGCTCCAGTGAATTTCCCAGACTTCCCAAAGTTCTGGGACCCTGTCTGAGCCTGTGCAGGCCCCTGAGGATCTGTGGTATGGAGTGGGCCCCTGGGTGGGGAGGCAGCCATACCTCCTGTGAAGGTGCGCTCCACATAGTCAATGATCTGGTCATAGTCACTGATGATGTTGTCGCGGTGGATGATGACGGGCACCTCCTCGCCCAGGTTGAGCCGCATGAACCACGGCTCCTTGTGCTCGCTCTGCGGCAGGCTCACGTCCCGCTCCTCGCACACCAGGCCCTTCTCGGCGATCACCAGCCGCACCTGCAGGCGCCAGGGTCAGAGCGGGGAAGGCGGGCGGACACAGGGGACACTCTGCCCAGGTGGGGCGGGGGTGTGCGGGGAGGGAGGTCAGAGGTCACACACAGGAGGGGAGACGATTGCTTTCAGCCCGTTCTTGGGCACCTGGGTTTGGGGGGATATCTCCCAGGGGCACGTGCCTGGTGGAGGGAGGAGCGCAGTTCTGCTTGGGGGACAAAGGGCAGTGCTGCCTGGTGGCTAAGCGGCTGGATTTGACAGCTGAACACATCTGGGATAGGATTCCTGGCTGTGTGAGTGTGGGCAAAATCCTTAAACTTTCTGAGCCTCAGTTTCCTTATTTTAAAAATGAGAGTATTCACAGTACCAACCCAGTGTCTGGGACAAATTATTGGCACTCAATTTGTGATCGTCGTTATCACAGTTGAACACTCAGCCTGGCCCCTAGGAGTGGATCTGGCCAGGAAATTCACAGAAACTCTTTTTTTTTTTTTTTTCCTTTTTTTAAGACAGAGTCTCGCTGTATTGCCCAGGCTGGAGTGCAGTGGCGCAATCTCAGCTCTCTGCAACCTCTGCCTCCTGGACTCAAGCGATTCTCTTGCCTCAGCCTCCCGACTACAGGCTCTCACCACTACGCCCAGCTAATTTTTGTATTTTTAGTAGAGACAGGGTTTTGCCATGTTGGTCAGGCTGGTCTTCAACTCCTGACCTCAAGTGATCTGGCCACCTTGGCCTCCCAAACTGCTGGGATTACAGGTGTTAGCCACCGTGCCTGGTCAGAAACTCTTATTATTATCATAATCAATCGCTAAATTTCTCAAATTATTTGGGGTACTAAGTGAGGGGAAAAGTAACTTGCCAACATTAGTCGAGCCCTTTATTTCCCCCAAACATCTCACCTGGTTACCTGGTTGGAAACTCACAACAGCCCCTAGAGGAGAGTAGAACAGTGAGTATCTCCCCATTTTTCTTGATGAGAAAACTAAAGCCCAGAGATGGCAAGTAATCTACCCAAAGTCACACAGCAATTCAGCAGCAGACTTAAAACTGGAAGCGAATTTCTTGACTCCCAAACCAGTGCTCTCTGCCCTGAGGGCTCCTTCCAGGGAGTTCTGGGCTTGCCCCTTCCTGAGTCTTTCTTTATGTTTCTAGGGGCTCCCAGACAAACATTTGAGCTGGTAGAAGCTGCCAGAGAGCCTTGAGGCTGGGGTATGCTCCTGACCCAGCCCAATATTTCTGAGCTGGAAGATGGTTAGAGATCACCTAGTCCTGTTGCCCCCTGCCTGTGGACTGAGACTCAAAAGGAAGGATGGGCTTGTCCAAGATCCCCTGGCAAGATGGCAAGTGGCCCCATTCTTATGCTTCCTTCCCCACCTTCCACTCTGGTCCAGGGGAGAGGGAGGGTATCCCCAAAAGAGGAAAGGCCCATTCCCCTTGAGCACTAATGTCTCCACCCACAGCTGAGATGGTGGCTCCTGGGACAAGTTAAGCATCCAGAAGAGGCAATGCAGTGTCATGGGCAGAACCTGAACGGTGTTGTTTCAAATCCCAGCTTTACACTTATTTGCTGGATGACTTGGCTTTACAAGTAGCTTAATTTATTTATTTATTTATTTATTTTTGAGACAGAGTCTCGCTCTGTTGCTCAGGCTGGAGTGCAGTGGTGCGATCTCAGCTCACTGCAACCTCTGCCTCCTGGGTTCAAGTGATTCTCCTACCTCAGCCTCCTGAGTAGCTGGGATTACAGGAGCATGCCACCATGCTCGGCTAATTTTTGTATGTTTAGTAGAGATGGGGTTTCACCATATTGGCTAGGCTGGTCTTGAACTCCTGACCTCAAGTGATCCATCTGCCTTGACCTCCCAAAGTGCTGGGATTACAGGCGTGAGCCACCATGCCTGGGCAGCTTTACTTCTTTGTGCCTCAGTTTCCCCCTTATCCAGTGGGAGTCCTATAGTAATTGCCTCGGAGGCCTGCTGTGAGGATGAAATGCATTAGTCCCTGTGGAATGGTGCCTGGAACACAGTAGGGGTAATGCGTCTTAGCCGCTGGTATGAGGGCAGGTTTTGGAGGCAGACAGACTTTGACTTGGAAGCCTAGCTCTACTGCTTATTTGCTGTGTGACCTTGAACAAGTCACTTGCTCTCTCTGATTTCTAGCTTCTGTGAAGTGAGGAATGCAGTGTGAGGTTGAAATGGGCTGTTGTGGAGACAGCCCCAGCACAGAAGGTTAATACATGGGTTCTAGCATCACTTATCACACACACACACCACGCACACACCCTGGTGTGTCCTAGAGTACTTCATGCCCCACCCTCACAGTGAACATAAACACTTCCTCCTGTTTAGTGGATCATGGGAAGGGAAAGGTAACTTACCCTGAAACACCCAACATTCATTCACAGACTTATTTACTCCATCAGCCAAGAGCAGGTCCTATAGGTGGGGTGCATGGTGCAGGTAGAGACCCTGGGCTAGGAGGCAGGGACTCAAGTCCTCATCTTGGATCTGCCATAACAATGCTGTGTGACCTTAGAGCTATCACTGCCCCTTTCTGAGCCTCCTTTTTCTCATCAGCAAAACAAGGTGGCTGGATTCAGTGTTCACAGAGTGCCCCGCAGCCCTGCTGCAAGCTGACACTACTACATTCACAACCTTGCAGGAGGCAGGAGACAGGGCTGGCTCTGCCTCCCTCCTCGGCAGTGGGAGGGAGCTTCTGGTTCTGTCTGAGAGAGGGGGAAAAACTGTTGCAGAGAGTGAGCAGCCTGGGGGCAGCATCTGTTTGGGTCTGAGTGTGTGAGTACGTGTGTATGAGTGAGCAAATGTGTTTGCGTGTCTGCATGTGTGTGAGTGTGGGTGTGCATGGAAGAGTGCATGAGTAAGTGTGAGTATTCAAGGACTGTGTGAGTGTGGATGTGAGAGTGCGCAAGTGTGCACATGTGAGTGTGTGCCGTGTGTGTGCCTGTGTCAGTGTGAGTGTGCATGCGTGGGAGCATGTATGCATGTGTATATTTGAGCTCATGGGCGGCCTGTGCCCTGGAGAAGCCCAGAGTAGTGGAGACTGGAGTTTGGCTGGAGCAGAAAGCCCCCTTCTCTTGTCTTTACCTGGCCCTCCATCCTCCAGGCCAAGCTGGGACCTCTGAATGGGTGGAAACGGAGCCCAAACCAGGCCTTTGCCCTTGGTAGGGCCGGACAGTTGGCCTTCCATCTTGGCAGGGCACCTGCCTCCAGGGGCCGCTCCCGTGCTCTACCCTGGGTCTCCTGTGAAAGTGTCAGATAGGGCTGCTATTTGGGGAGGGGACTATCTTTAGGGGCATGATAATCCTGCTTGGAGCTGCTTTGGGGTCACCCTGGCAGGCGGCCAAGGAGACTTTCACCTTTAGCTGAGCTACAGGCCAGAGCCATGTGTCACCCTGTGGGGGAGGGGGACCCAGAGAGGAAGCCAAGCCTAAGGGAAGGGCATTCAGCTACCAAGGGCATCTGCCATCTCTGCCCCCTGGAGGCTGGACCAGACCTAGGTGGTCACCACTTAGTGTGATCAGACATCAACCATCTCTGGGTAAACGAACTTCCCTGTGGGTGCCTGAAAATCACCCACGGTGCCTCATTGTCATCGGTCAGGCACTGCCTCTCCTCACCCAGGCCCTTGTTTATGTGATGGGCTGGGTTGGTGTCTCTGCCTAGTCATTTAGTTGCGGTGTGACTTTGTAAAAGACACTTAGCATCTCTGACCTCAGTTTATTTCAAATTCTTGTTTTAAAAAAATTAGTAGGCCTTATTTTTAGAGCAGTTTTAGATTTACAGAGTCAAATGGCTTTTTAACATAACACCTTACAGCTTGCAAATCCATCACTTTTCACCACTTGTTTATTGAGTGCCTACTATGTGCCAGGTCTTGTTGGAAACTCAGCAGTGAACAAAACAATGATCCCTGCCCTCAGGGAACTGACATGTCAGTGGGGGCAGGCAGATGATAAGCAATTTGGACTGTCAAAAGACGGTGAGTGCTTCCAAAAAAAGAGAAAATAGAGCAGGGAAGGGGAATCGGGGTACCATGGTGTCAGGGAGAAAGGTAGCAATTTTAATTAAGGTGGTCTATTAGGGCAGGCCTCTCGAGAAGGTGGCCCTTGAGCAAAGGCTTGAAAGAAGTGAGGAAGTGGTCCGCCCAGGGACCTGGGGAAGAGAGCTTCAGTCAGAGGGAACAGCCAGTGCTAAGGCTCTAAGCATGTTGGACATACTCAAAAGACAGCAAGGAAGCCAGTGTGTCTGGAGCAGGGCAGTCAGGAATAGACGAGGAGGGTAGGAGCAGAAAGGGTTGTGCATAGGAATTTTTTTTTTTTTTTTTTTTGAGACAAGGTCTCACTCAGTTGTCCAGGCTGGAGTTCAATGGTGCAATCTTAGCTCACTGCAACCTCCACCTCCTGGATTCAAGCAATTTTCCTGCCTCAGCCTCCTAAGTAGCTGGGACTACGGGCATGCACCATCACGCCTAGCTAATTTTTGTTTTTGATTGTTTGTTTGTTTGTTTTGAGCTGGAGTTTCACTCTTGTTACCCAAGTTGGAGTGCAGTGGTGCAATCTCATCTGACTGCAACCTCCACCTCTCGAGTTCAAGCGATTCTCTTGTCTCAGCCTCCCGAGTAGCTGGGATCACAAGTGCACACCACCACGCCCAGCTAATTCTTGTATTTTTGGTAAAGACAGGATTTCACCATGTTGGTCAGGCTGGTCTCAACCTCCTAACCTCAGGTGATCTGCCCGCCTCGGCCTCCCAAAGTGCTGGGATTACAGGCGTGAGCCACCATGCCCAGCCTGTATTTTTAGAAGAGACAGGGTTTCACCTGTTGGCCAGGTTGGTCTCAAACTCCTGACCTCAGGTGATCCACCCACCTTGGCCTCCCACAGTGTTGGGATTACAGATGTGAGCCACCACGCCTGGCCGGGTTGTGCACAGGATCTTTTAGTCCACACTCCCAGGCCAAGAGGTCCATGAATTAATTCAGGGACTCCTTGAACTAGGATGGGAAAATTACATGTTTATTTTCAGTAATCTCAAACTGACAGTTAGCATTTTCTTCAATTATGAATGTAGGCGATAAAGTAGGGTAGCGTTTAGCAGTGCCTGCAATATTGTCACCACTAGGAATCAGATATTTTCATCACTTCACAGTTGTTGCAGTTGTCTCAAAATATCATGCGCACTCATCACGACTCCAGCATGACAGTTGTTGTGAGACCTGCCACCAGACCGTGTTATATAAGGGGTTAATACAGAAACATAAATATTATTATATAACGCTGTACTTCAATACGATTGGTTTTCATTCTAATCTAAAAATCCTATACATTTTATTTTAGTCAATTAAAAACATTATTCTGAGAAGGGCCCATATGCTTCCCCTAACTTAGGTCTTGACTCAAGCAAGGTTAGGACCCTGCAGGAGGGCCTGAGGCCATTGCGAGGACTCTGGAGTTTTCCTGGAGGGACCTGGGGAGCCACTGCAGGCTTCTGAGCAGAGAAGCGGGGAGATGCATCTCGTTGCTACCCTCATCAACTCTCCTCTGTGGGGCTCCTCTTAGGTGAAGAGAGGCGGTACATGGTCAAGTGCAGCATGGACAAGTTGGAGGGTCAGCCCTAAGAGTTTGAAAGGCAAGGGCAGGACGGGAGAGAGAGCTTATCCTTCACCTCTTGCTTCTCTCCTGCCATGCCTGGGTGTCTGAACTGGCCTCTGGCAGGCCCCAGACTTGGGTCTCTTGCCCCTGGGATCTGAAGGCTGGGCCAGAGGCCCTCCAGAGGTACATCCAAGACAGGGCAGACCCTGAGAGGAGGCAGTAAGGGAACCATGAACCAGGCTTGCTGAAGGGAGCCAGAGACGACCCTCAGAGACACACTCTGGTGGAAATAACAGCAGTAACAACAGCCAACTCTTATTAGCACCTCCCCTGTGCCAGGCATTGTTGTAGAGCTTTACATGCATTAGATCTTAATCCCTATGAATTCCAATGAGATTGGTACTAGTACCTCCCAGTACCCTCACTTTTAAGAAGAAGAAGCAGGCACAGAGATTGTAAGTAATTTGTCCAGTCACACAGCTAGGAAGTAGCAATCTTGGTTTTTGAAAAGTGGCAGGTGTGAGGACAGATGGATGCCCCAAAGGCAGGGGGCACGGAGGGGTAGGGCAGTTCTTCCTGCCTGGGGAAGGAGGAGAGAGGCAGGTTGTATCAAACATCTGGTTCATTTCCCTGTTGAGAAAACTGAGGACCAGAGAGGGTCAGTTCACACAGCCAGTTAGTGGGACTGGCAGCACTAGAACCTTGGTCTCCTGACTCCCTGCATTTTTGCCCCTCCTGGCCTCACTCTTCCCCACAAAGGAGGAGGAGGCTGGGGGCAGGAGCAGCCTCAGAAGTATCCTTACATTGACCTTAGGCATTTAGAGCCTCCGTCAAACCCTGTGGCCCCAAACCGTGACCTATGATAGTGCTTGAAAGCTCACTATTAACAGGCAATTGTTTAAGGCATTGTGCTAAGTGTGTGAACATGCATGATATCACTCAGTCTCCCCAACCCTCTCCCCCAAATATATGAGAAAGCTGCCTTAGAGAGGTAAAGAAGACACTTGCACAAAGTCACATAGCTGGGAATGGCAGAGTTGGGGTTTGACCGCATGTCTGGCTGATTCCAAAATCCATGCCTTTATAACAGCACCCAGCACTTAACTGAGCACTTTCTATGTGCCACATGCTATTCTAGGTGATTGACATGGATACATTTGCTGAATCCTTACAACGACCCTGTTGGGGAGGCACCACTAATATTCTCAATTTACAGGTGTGGATATAACTGGGGCATGAGAGGTTAAGCAGCTTGCACGGGATTACCCAGCTGGTCAGTGGTAGAGCTGAGATGGAAGCCCAGGCAGTCTGGTCATAGAGTCTGGGCCCTGGACCCACACACTGTCCTGTTGCCCTCTGGGTCTGGAATGATCTCCAGATGCCCAATGGAGCCACCATCACTCCTAGAGGTGGGCTATTTTTTTCCATTAATATTTCATGTGCCATTAAAGACAGGCTATTTAGATGCTTGACAATGGGAGACTGCCCTCTTTATATAATTAAGGCCCTTCAGGATTGGAGAGAAGGAAGAAAACTCACCTGCTAAGCTCCTACTACATGCCAGGCAGTTAACATATGCCTATGTCTTCTAAAGGAATTCTGCAGGCTAGGATGTAAAATCCCCTTTTCCAGATAGGGACATTGAGGCACAGAGAGGTAAAGTGACTTGTCCAAGGTCACTCAGCCAATAAGTAGCCAAGACGAGAATAGAACCCAGGACTATACGACTGCAGAGCCCATGCCCTTTCTGTCAAGCTACACTGCTTCTAGAATCCACTATGGGCCCCTGTGTAGGGGGAAGGCCCTGGTATGGGAGACAGAAGGATGCCCAGGTTAGCTTGGACAGAGACTTGGTCAAAAGTGGGGCTGCAGCAGATGGTCTCATCCTGACTCAGGGGCCACCTCAGCCCTGAGCTCAGGCTACATAGGAAATATTTCATGAGGCAAAGAACAGGAGGCTCCCTCATGATATGGTTATGGGAGATGCCACCTCCCTGCCTCCTGTCTGGTCCCAGCCGCTGGGGCCCACTTCCTGAGGTTCTGGGGGGAGGAGGTTCTAGACTCTGAAGGGCAGTCTGATTCATCTCCAAAGCCCCCATCCCCAGGCTCCTTGAACGAAGCCTGGCATGTGCAAGCATGTGCAGAATTTGTGGATGACTCCAGCATGACCTTGATTAACTCTGGCCCCTCCATTACTTAGTGCCTTAATAACATCATAACGGCCGCACGTGGTGGCTCACACCTGTAATACTAGCACTTTGGGAGGCCAAAGTGGGTGGATCACTTGAGATCAGGAGTTCCAGACAAGCCTGGCAAACATGGTGAAACCCTGTCTCTACCAAAAATATAAAAAAATTAGCCAGGTGTGGTGGTGTATGCCTGTAGTCCCAGCTACTCAGGAGGCTGAGACAGGAGAATCACTTGAGTCCAGGAGGCGGAGGTTGCAGTGAGCTGAGATAATGCCACTGCCCTCCAGCCTGGGCAACAGAGCAAGACTCTGTCTCAAAAAAAAAAAAATCATAACACTCATTATCAACAGAGTCTTGACCCCTCGCCAGGCACTGCCATCATCAGTACTTTTTGTGCATCATATCACATTTCACTCTCACAATAGCCCTCCAAGGAAGTTACTGCATCCACCCCATTTTACAGATTATAAAGCTGAGGCCTTGGACAGGCAAAGGGACCTGTCCACAGCTCCACAGTGAGTCAGTGGGCAATATGATTGGTGGACCAGCTTCATCAGCATCACCTGGTCCCTTGTTGGAAAAGCAGCATCTTGGACCCCATTCCAGACCCACTGAATCAGGATCCTTGGGGTAGAATCCAGCAGTCTGGGTTTTAACCAGGATCATCCAGGGATTCTAATGCACGCTCAAGTTGAGTAGTCCCAGTCTATAACACTAAGTTCCTAAGTTATACCCCTTCTTCAACAACCGTATCAGCAACCCTGAGAAGGGGTTGGGATTGGAAGTAGCTATTGTTATATCACTATCCTGCTTTCCAGATGATGAAATGAGCCTGGACCAAGACTCAAATCTAAGTCTTTGGGTTCCAAGGCTCTTCCTCTTCATGCAATCTGTTTTTCCATCTGGAAAATGAACGAATGGAATAAAAGGATCTTCCAGGAAGAAGAGGAGTCAGAGGGTCAGGCAGTGGTGCCACTTAGGCCCCTGCAGGACCTGCCTCTGGGCCCTGGCCATGGTGCTGAATCCGTGGCCCAGAGACGGGACAACCGCCCAGGGTGGAGATTGCGCCCCTAGAGGCGCCCCTGTCTGAGGGGTGCAGTTCACAGCCTCACCCCCAGGAAGCGGGAACCCTGAGAATCCAGTTGGATTTCCAACTGCCCCTTAGCTCCCCTAGGTCCTAGAAGCATTTTAGGGGCTGGGGCCACTCTATGCCTTTAAGAGCAAAACAGACCTGATGGGCTGAGCCGAGCTGGTGTCAGGGGATGGTTTAACTCTTTCCTTCTCAGCGCAAGACACGGAGTGGGGGGTGGGCGACGACTGGGGACAGACCCTCCAAGCCCCAGCCAGAAGAAGGCCCGCAGACAGAGGGGCAGAGGAGCTGTGACCTGGGGACCTGCAGTGTCCGGGACGGCAGCGTGCAGGGAGGGACTGAGAGGGGGCTACCGAGGCTGGACCCCAAGAAGCGTTTCTTCTCTCTCCCCGCAGCTGCAGCACCTCCCACCCCACCAAGCCGCCTTCCCAGCAGTGCCCATTCCATTCCTCTCGCCTTTGTTTCTTTTCTCAGCTCCCCCACTCGCCCCGCACCCCAACAGACCGGCTGTTTCTGGGAGGGAAAGAGGCAGAATGGATGCTCCAAAAATTGAGAACTGTGCTCCTGGGGCCCAGACAGGGCCTGTCGCTTCCCAGGTGAGCAGCCCTGGAAGGAACCCCTGCGTCCCCCGACCTCCGGGACCCCCAAACCCCAGGTTCCCCCCTCCAGTCTTTCGCCGCCCTCAGATCCCTCAAGCCCTGGGGCTCCCCTCCCCAAGCCTCCTGGCCACCGGCGCAGGCGGCTCCCGGCCCGGCTCTACCTTCTGCGAGCTGAAGGACTGGGTCCAGTGGTACAGAACCAGGCTCTCCCTGGGCCAATGGGCGGGGCTGGCCGCCTCGGGAGCGTCGGGGGCCTCCGCCGGCTTGGCCGCATCGCTCTCCAGCGCGGAGATGGGCCACCAGCTGCAGTTGGTGGGGGTCAGATTGTTGGGGGTCGCCATGACAGCCCGGAATCGGAGGCAGGAAAGAAGGAGGCTCCGGCGCGGCGGCTCTCTCTCGCCCAGCATCACATGGCCTCGCCGAGCCTGCCCCTCTCCTCCCTCCCTCCCCGCTCCGTGAATGTCATTACTCACCGGGCAGTTGGGGGAGGGGGCGAGGGGATCCCGGGAGCTCCTTCCTCCTCCTCCCCCTGGCCCGCGCCAGAAAAGCCGCCAGCCCTCAGTGTCAGGCTCCCTGCAAGGGTGGAAGGAGCCCGAGGATGTGGGTCGTGCCCCCCAAACAGCTCAGAGTATTGGGCCAGGCACCTGCCAAAGATTCCACCCTCATCAACGCTTTCCTGCCTCTCAGTCTTCTAAGGGGCAAATACTTCTTAACTGGAATCCTAGAGATCTATTCCTTTAGAAATTAGTGTCTGGAAATTACTTGTCTCGCTTTGAAGCTGTTATCTTCTAACTTTTCCCCTGAAGGGCCTCGAAGGGCAGAGGAGACAGACTATGATTTATTTAACAGACACTTACATAGCACTTACTGTATGCCCAGGCACTGTTCTAAGAGCTTTACAACCATCAGCCCATTTAGCTCTCACAATAGTCCTATTAGCTTCATTTTACAGAGAAGGAAACTGAGGCACAGAGAGGCTAAGTGACCTTGCCCAAGGTCACAGAGCTGGTAGGTGGTGGAGCTGATGTGAACACAGGCAGTCTGGCTCCAGAGTCTGTGCTCCTAGCCATAAGGTCGTGATAATACGGTAAGAATATAAACAATGGCACAGCAACCATTTATCAACATGAGCCCCTTACATGCATCATCTCATTTCATCTGCACGATAATCATTTTTCACAGATGAGGAAGGCGAGGCTCAGAAATGTCAAGTCATTGGTTCAAGGTTGCATCTTCTACCAAGGCACAACCAGATGAGCCCAAAGAAAGCCCATAATGCCTTTGCTGTCACAAAGTCTGCCCTAAACATTCATAAGAACTTCAGCAAAGTTCCTTAATACACCTATACTTCCGTTACTATAAATACTGTGTTTTAATTTATTTACCATTGAGGAAATACAGAAGCAGACCCTGGGACAACAGACGCAAATAGATGTACTAGGAAGATAAGCTCAGTCCTCCCTCTCACCCCCGACCGCCCACCCCCATCCATCATGCTGCTAAGGACTCCTGGGTACCTCATCCCCCAGACTGTAAGCCTGGCTCATAAGGAACCGGTGAACCTCCTTCTACCAGGTAACAGATGCTCTGTGGTCCCTGGGTTTCCCTTTTTGCCTTGGCTGCCACAAAACCTGTAGCTACATTTTCTATCAAGTCTCAATTGCTACATTAGCCTCCCTGGTTCAGCATACTTTTTTAGTCACTGTTTTGTGAAATTTTTGAGGTTGTTCACTGTTCGATTTTGCAAAAAAGGGCATGGTATGTCTTGAAGGAAAATTCAATCCTGTATGCTCCCAGGGTCACAATCTTGTAGGTTTAACAAGTGCCATAGGAGACACTGTTTGCATCTGTGTCTCCACCAAATTTCATGTTGAAATGTAGTCCCCAGTGCTGGAGGTGGGGCCTGGTAGGAGGTGATTGGATCATGGGGGTGGACCCCTCTTGGCTTGGTGCTGTCCTTGCAATAGTCAGTGAGTTCTTGTGAGATCTGGTTGTTTAAAAGTATGTGGTCAGGAACAGATTAAGAAAGCAATATAAATAAATAAATAAATAAATAAATAAATAAGTATGTGGCACATCTTCCCCTACTCTGTCTTTCTTCGTCTCTCACCGTGTGATATGCCGGCTTCCCCTTTGCCTTCCACCATGATTGGAAGCTTTCTGAGGCCTCACCAGAAGCCAAGCAGGTGCCAGTGCCATGCTTCCTGTACAGCCTGCAGAACAACGAGCCAATTAAACCTCTTTTCTTTATAAATTACCTAGTCTCGGGTATTTCTTTATCACAATGTGAGAATGGTCTAGCACAGCTGGGAAACACTGAGCTAGAGGAAAGATCCCTGGATTGGAGGCAGTAAGATAGGGCTTCTGGCTGTGCGACTTCTCACAGGTCACTTACCCTCTCTGAGATTCGGCTCATCATCTGTGAAATAGAGATGATGGTAACTGCACGAGGCAGAGATGGATCACTGTCACCCAGAGATCTGTGTTCTCAATCCATAGGACACAGTAATTGTTGGAAAGTGGCTGCCATTCACCAGGGACTGCTCCACTTTGCATTAAGGTGGAGTGACCACATGACTGACTTGTGGCCAATGAATGTGGGCACAAGTGAGGAATGCTGCTGCCCATAAAATCCCCATGGTTCTTCACTCTCTCTTCCCATCTGCCTATTGAATATCAATGTCTGGAGGAACTTGAAAGCCCCAAGGGAAGGTTGATAAAACTCCTTGTTCCTCCCCACACCTGCTGCCAACTGGACTTTATATGAGTGAAAAATAAACTTCTATTGTGTGAAGCCACTGAGGTTTGTATCTGTTATAGCAGCAAGTGCTATGTTACTGAACATACTGCCTCCGGGAGTGTGGCAAAAATTAAATGTGCTAACGCAGAAGTTGCAAACTGACAATGTGTTGGCTTGGACCCACCCTGCAGATATGTTTTGTTATGCCTGACCCAGTGTTATTTTATTGACAGATTTTAAAATGAGCAATTTCACATAAATATCTGGATTTCCAGGTTCAAGAAAACCCAGAATAGCTGGCACCCGGGTTTGCATACCAGCAGTTGGACCAGGAGCGGCCGTCCTGTTGGGTGGAAATTTGATGGCGGTGGAAAATCTGGCCCCTATCAGTGTCTTGAAACTGGTGGTATTCAGGGAGCCTGACTCACAGCAGTCATGCTCAGATGTGTGCTCATTCCCTCAACTAGTGTTAACTGTGGACCCACTGTGTTCCAGGTGCGTTGCTAGGCACCAGAGATACAGCAATAAGACAGACAGACAGACACTGGCCTGCTCTTTGGCTTGTTCACTTAGCAAGACATCTTGGAAAGAGTTCCCTATCAGCACAACAGGTCTACCCTATACTTTGTAGGACTCTGTACTATATAAATAGACCACAAAAAATTTACTTAACAACTTCTATTGATGGACATATATGTTGTTTCTAATCTTTTATAATAAAGATAAAGCTTCAGTGAATATCCTTATTTATATATATTTGCCCATATTTCTATATACTCTGTATGCTAAATTCCTAGAAGCGGAATTGCTGGATTGAAGGGCATGGCTTTGCCAAATATCACTTCAAAGAGGTTGTACCAAAGTGCCCATTTCCCTACACCCTTGCCAACACAGCCTATTTTAAAACTTTTTCTTTGTGAATCTATGGGTAGAAAATGGTATGTCTTTAGTTTGCTTTTATTTTTTTCTTCTTATTACAAAACAGTTTCAGACATATTAAAGTAGCTCAATGAACATCCATATATCTATCACCTAGATATAAGCATTGTGAAAAATTTGCCATATTTGTTTAATTGGGGAGTGAAGTATTTTGAAATAAATTATAGGCATCATGATATTTCTCCAACTAAATACATCAGTAGTAGATATTTATAAAGTATCAACATAATTTGTATCTAACATAGGTCATTTTCTTACATAAAATACAATTTTCATATTAAGAAATTAACAATATGAAGGCTAGGCATGGTGGCTCACGCCTGTAATCCCAGCACATTGGGAGGCCAAGGCAGGTGTATCACTTGAGTCCAGGAGTTTGAGGCCACCCTGGGTGACATGGTGAAGCCCCATCTCTACAAAAATACAAAAATTAGCCAGGCGTGGTGGCATGTGCCTGTAGTCCCAGCTACTCAGGAGGTTGAGGTGGGGGGAATCATTTGAGCCTGGGAGGTGGAGGTTGTAGTGAGCTGAAATCACGCCACTGCACTCCAGCCTGGGCAACAGAGTGAGACCCTGTCTCAAAAAATATATTTATATTCAAATTTCTCCAGTTTTGCCAGAAATGTCTTTACAGGTAGTTTCAACCAGGATCCAGTCAAGGACCATGTAATGGATTTTGTTCCTGCAGTCTTAAGTCTATTTTAATCTAATGTGGTCCTCACTCTTTGTTTGTTTGTTTGTTTGTTTGTTTTTATTATTATCCCCAATGGCATTGACTCATGAAGAGACTGGGCTAGTTGTTTTGGACAATGTTCCTTTCTGGGATCTGTCACGTTGCTTCACTGTGGTGTCCTTTAACTTCCTGTACTCTCTCCTATATTTCCCAAAAACTAGTATTTAGATCCAGTGGATGGATTAGATTTAGGTGAAACATTTTGGGGATGAGAAAGTAATTATATTTCACGAGTGGTGCTATGTGCTCCATTTCACCTCACTTCATGTCTAACTGTCCCACTACTAATAATGCCAAGCTTGATCATGGGGTTCAGGCGGTGACCACACCTCTCCAGGTAAATATTCATTTCTCCTCTTCTGACCAGCACCTTGTGGGTGTCCTATTCCTCATTCATTGACGGTCCTTGACTGAATCAGTTACTATTGTTAGAAAATGGTGATTTTCTAATTTTGTTCTTTTGTTTGCATTTGTCAGCTGGCATTCTTTATGTGAATTTCATTAAGTATGAGTGAAGTTCACCATTCCTCTAACTGTTTAAAAACCAGGCTGGGTGTGATGGCTCACACCTGTAATCCCAGCACTCCTGGAGGCGGAAGTAGGTGGATTCTTCGAGTCTGGGATTTCAAGACCAGCCTGGGAAACATGGCAAAACCCCATCTCTAGTAAAAATACAAAATATTAGCCGAGTGTTGTGTCATGCACCTGTAGTCCCAGCTACTCAGGAGGCTGAGATGGGAGGATTGCAGTGAGCTGAGATCGTGCTACTGCACTCCAGCTTGGGCAACTGGAGTGAGACCCTGCCTCAAACAAACAAACAAACAAATAAAAGCCAGCTTAACTTCTTTCCTAGTGAATCATCTGTGTTTCCATGGGGACCTGGACAATGATAGGACTATGTGATACGTGCTGTGACGGGGATGGGAAAGAGGTGTGGTAGAGCCAGAAGGGGACATCTGGATCCCCCATCTAAGCACTGGTGATGCCAGGGAAGGCTTTTCAGAGGCAATGGCTCTCAGTATGGGTTCCTGCCAAGCAGACCCTGAGACAAGTATTCAAGGGCACATAATTAACTTTGGAGAAAAAGGACATCCTGGGAGGCAAGTGGGGAAGACAGGAAAGACAGCCAAAGAAGGTGTATTGCCAATCAAGTTACTACTGTGGGTGACCAGGGCTTAATTCCAAAGGGAAATTCTGAGAGCCGCATGAAGGCCCTCAGCATTACCCTGCCCAAGGAGGGGGAGAGCTGGGGTATTTATACACCAAGTCCTGTCAGTCATAGTTTGAGGGCTGCTTCTTGAGAGAAGTTTTAATTCCCTGGCACTTCAGGCCTGCCCTGCAGTTGGCAGAGTGGGTCCCAGTGGCACAGAAAGCCCTCGGGCAATAAACATGGGTGTTGCCAGCTAGGGGTCAGCTGATGTGCATTGAGTGGAAAGAGTGGGGCGTACAGGCAGGCATCATCAGCGTCTGCTCAGGGACTTGAAGCAGAGGCTCGTGGGATGAGGGGGACATAGCCAGCTGGGGAGAAGGAGGTGGAAAGGATGCATGCTCCAGGTAGAGACACAGGCCCAGAGGTGGGACAAGAGTGGAGTGCTTGATGGGCTGATGCCCACTCATCTGCTGGAGGCAAAGTGGAGACGTGAGGCTGAATGGTACTGCCAGGCCACTTAGGCCACCTGCAGGAGTCATCACATTGTGCCAAGGGCACTGGGGAGTCCCAGAAGAGTGTTTTTTTTTTTTTTTTTTTTTTTTGAGATAGAGTCTCGCTCTGTTGCCCAGGCTGGAGTGCAATGGTGCCATCTCGGTTCACTGCAACCTCCACCTCCTGGGTTCAAGCAATTCTCCTGCCTCAACCTACGAATAGCTGGGATTACAGGCGTGCTCCACCATGCCTGGCTAATTTTGTATTTTTAGTAGAGATGGGGTTTCACCATGTTGGCCAGGCTGGTCTTGAACTCCTGACCTCAGGTGATCCACCTGTCTCGGCCTCCCAAAGTGCTGGGATTACAGGTGTGAGCCACCATGCCTGGCCCCCTAGAGAGTTTTAAGTGGTGAAATTATTGTCCAGTTGGGGTGTCAGAAATCCGAAAAGGCCTGAAGTATGTATTCCTCACAGGGTGGGACTACTCCTCCCCTCCTCCCGTGACACCTAGGAATGGACTCAGCCACCAAGTGGTTGCCATTGAATGTGAACCCAGGGCACAATGAGATGGGGTGCCTGGGGAACATCTCGCCCAGAGCTATACTGGCAGACTGTATACTAAAATGTCTGATTACACATATGATCATATGCTATCATGACATAAAACAGCCAGGAGGATGTTCCATGTGCTCAATACCTCGCTAAGCACCACACTGTCATTATCTCAATGAGGTGGATACTGTTATCACCTTGATGTGGGGATGGATGGTTCAGTTGGCCCATTCTGGGATTTCCCAGCCAGTGTCTCTCCTCCCTGAACACAGCTAGGACACACGGCTGACTTCTGGCTCTCTGGGGCCACCTTTCCAAGTTTTTTTTTACTGACTCTCTCTGTCTCCTGTCTTTCTCCAGGCAGGGTTTAGATCTCAGGGGTGTTTAGAGACTCACAGTCAATCCTCCAGTGGTGTCTCATCTCACACAGAGGAAAGCTGAAGTCCTAATGACTTAAAGGTGCTACCCGATCTGGCCCCATCTGGTCCTGATCTGGCCCCGTCTGGTCCCCATCACACCTCCCCATCTCTTTCCGCCCTCCCTTGCCTGCTGCCCCAGCCCATCGGCCTCCTGACTCTTCCCTAGAGGCAGAGGGTGCCGCCCCAAACTTTGCTGAGGGTCTCTTCACTTGCTGTTCCCACTGCCTGCCATGCTCTTCTTCTTTTTCTGTCCCCAAGCTCTCTCCCTCACCACCTTCATATCTCTGCTCATGTGAATGCCACCTTAGAATTAGCTAAACCTTTCCTGACTGCCCATGTGAAAGAGGTAGCTACTCTGACCCAGCACTCCTTTATATGACTTTATTTTTCTCCATAGCACTTACCAACAGGGGGTCTGCATGCAGGGTTTTTTTGTTTGTTTGTTTGTTTGTTTGTTTGTTTGTTTTGAGATGGAGTTTCACTCTTGTCACCCAGGCTGGAGCGCAATGGCTCGACATCGGCTCTCTGCAACCTCCGCCTCCCAGGATCAAACGATTCTCCTGCCTCAGCCTCCCAAGTAGCTGGGATTACAGGTGTGTGCCACCTTACCCGGCTAATTTTGTATTTTTAGTAGAGATGGGGTTTCTCCATGTTGGTCAGGCTGGTTGCAAACTCCTGACCTCAAGTGATCCACCCGCCTCGGCCTCACAAAGTGCTGGGATTACAAATGTGAGTCACCACACCTGGCCTGCCATGCAGTTATTATTTATCTCTCTGATAAGGATATAAGCTGCATAAGAGTAAGGACTTGGTAATGTTCACCTCTGCCTTCAGCTCCAGCCTAGAGCTTGACACAGAGTAGGTGTCCAGTATTAAATAAACAAGTCAATCAATGAATGACCCCTGGCCTGCCCCTGGTGATGACCTCTGATCAGCCTGACGGAAGTTTGCCGTGACCCTAAAGTCTCCGTTCCACACTTTTACACAGTTTCTCAATTCTCTTTTCCAGAACACTAATCACATTCCCTGGGTGTCATTTTAATTCCCAGAGGTGACATTATTTCCAGGGTCTTGAAGGGCACTGCTGCTCCCCATCATTTTCCCTTCTGCCCCAAAACACTTCAAATCCTGCTTGGACTAAAAGAGTAGGGGAAGGGCTGACAGATTTGATACACAAAGCTTAACAAATTTTGTACCACGAAAATTATAAAATAAAGTTAAAGGATAAGCAATAGACTGGGAGAAATATTCACAATTTACATAAAAAATGTATTAGTCCATTTCCATACTGCTATGAAGAAATACCTGAGACTGGATAATTTATAAAGAAAAAGAGGTTTAATGGCTGAGGAGGCCTCATAATCACGGTGGAAGGTGAAGGAGGAGCAAGGACCTGTCTTACATGTACTCTCTTGGCAGCAGGCAAGAGAGTGTGTGCAGGGAACTGCCCTTTATAAAACCATCAGATCTCATGAGCCTTATTCATTACCATGAGAACAGCACATGAAAACCCGCCCCCATGATTCAATGACCTCCCACCAGGTCCCTCCCACCAGGTCCCTCCCACAACATGTAGGGATTATGGGAGCTACAATTCAAGAAGAGAGTTGGGTGGGGACACAGCCAAACCATATCAAGGCATAATATTCATCATATATAAAGAGCTCCTACAAATCAATAAGTAGTAGTGAAAATTAGAAACAAGCAATTCATACTAAAATCTGCAGTGGACACTGTGGTTATCTGTCCAATATCCATTCTACACACATCTACCTCCCCTCATCCCACCCCATCATGTTCCAGCCAAGGGAGTGGAGTGGGGCTTACCTTGACTCCTGTCCCAGTGGTCAAAGCCAATCAGGTTAATCCCATCCTCTCTTGTTCCAGTGATTGTTTCTAATACGTGAGCCAGTCAGCCCAGAGCATTTCGCTGGTGGTCCAGGGGTGGTCTTGTTAGCACTGCACAAAGCTCAGGTTTTTGTGCAGTGCTTGTGGGATGTGTCTGCTCTTTTTTTTTTTTTTTTTTTTTTTTTTCTGAGACAGAGTCTCACTCTGTTGCCCAGGCTGGAGTGCAGAGGTGTGATCTTGACTCACTGCAACCTCCGCCTCCTGGGTTCAAGTGTTTCTCCTGCCTCAGTCTCCAAGTGTCTGGGATTACAGGCACACACCACCACACCTGGCTAACTTTTGTATTTTTAGTAGAGATGGTGTTACACCATGTTGGCCAGGCTGATTTTGAACTCCTGACCTCAGGTGATCTGCCCACCTTGGCCTCCCAAATTGCTGGGATTACAGGCATGAGCCACTGCACCCGGCCATGAGATGTGGCTGCTAGACATCAGCCAGGTAGCCTGTAGCCTCCACTGCTCCCAGCAGCCATTCTTGAGGAGAGCCAGACTTGAATGAAGCAGACACCAAGTGACAGGGTACTGAGGTGGAAGCAAATGGCCTCTGGATGAAACAACTGAGTTGCTATCTTAAGTAACCCTACCGCTCCAGCCTACTAAACTTGCCAATTATGAAAGCCAATAATTCCCTAACTGCAATTTTAAAGTCCAACGTTATAAAATCAAAAGTTTTCTCTCTCTATCCCAACTACAAGTTACAAGTTTAAGACAAACTCATTTAGTGGCAACATCTGCACCGAACCGATATGAGACTATGATCTTTATCTCTCTCTAAAGAAACATTAATGTATTTGATTATGAGGTGCTGCCCCAGCCCCCACTGGGAATTTCACGTAATATATAGTATAGCCCTACATTACCTTTCTAAAATCCCACAAAAGCTAAATTCAAAAATTCATTCCAGATAACAGATTGTGGATTTGCCTAGCCTTTCAGGAAGAAAATTTGGTGAAATTTAACAAAATCTATCAAATATACTTACCTTTTACGAATTTATCATATAGAAACCATTGGCTAGGTATACAAGGTTGTACAGATTTATAATAATCATAATAACAGCCATGAGGGTTTCCATGTGTCAGATAGTGTGCTAAGCACTTTATAGATGTTATCGTAATTGAGATAGATATTGTTATTATCCTGATAATATATATCGGGAAACTGACATGCATCTGGATATGAATGTTAGTAGCCTAAAGTCAAGAGCTAATGAACACTAAGTCCATAGAAAATGGACTTTGAAGTGTCCAGATGATAGGGGATTTGACTTAAAAATTAGAGTATATCTATAACATGGTTGGACGAATTGATTGATTGAGACAGGGTCTCACTCTGTTGCCCAGGCTGGAGTGCAGTGACACAATCATGGCTCACTACAGCCTCAACCTCCACAAGCTCAGGTGATCCTCCCACTTCAGCCTCCTGAGTAGCTGGGACAACAGGCTTGTGCCACCATGCCCAGCTAACTTTTGTACTTTTCATAGAGGTGGGGTTTCACCACGTTGCCCAGGCTGGTCTTAAACACCTGAGCTCAAGCAATCTGCCCATCTAGGTGTCCCAAATTGTTGGGATTATAGGTGTGAGTCATCATGCCTGGCCATGGAATAATTTATATCCACTAAATATGAGGAAGGATTTCATGATACGTTTAAATTTTAAGAACAGGTATTGATTATGTAAGGTGTTTTAAAAATTCTATTTAGCTTAGGTTATTACAATCTTTAAAACGTAAAGAGGAAAAAAAAGCAGGTTACCAAAAAAGTATATACAATTCAATTTTTTAAGACATATAAATTATAGAAGGGCAGTCAATAAAAGTTCAATAGTAGTCATGTGGTTATATTGAGATGGGTGGAGACAAGGGTAAGAAGAGATCATGAGTGGGTTTTTTTGTTGTTGTTTGTCTTTCTTTCTTTCTTTCTTACTTTCTTTCTTTCCTTCTTTTTTTTGATGGATTCTTACTCTGTCACCCAGGTTGGACACAATCTCGGCTCACTGCAACCTCCACCTCCTAGGTTCAAGCAATTCTCCTGCCTCAGCCTCCCAAGTAGCTGGGATTACAAGCACGTATCACCACACCTGACTAATTTTTGTATTTTTAGTAGAGACAGGGTTTCACCATGTTGGCCAGGCTGGTCTTGAACTCCTGACCTCAAATGACCCACCCTCCTTGGCCTCCCAAAGTGCTGGGATTACAGGCATGAGCCACTGCACCTGGCCTGTTGTTTATTTTTCTTAATTGGAGTTTCTGGTTTTCCTTCTGTTATGGACTTAATTGTGCATCTCAAAATTGATATGATGAAGTAATCCCTAATGTGGTTATATATGAAAATAGGGCCTTTGAGGACATAATAAAGGTTAGATTAGGTCATAAGGGCAAAGCCCTAATTCAACAAGACTCTTGTTCTTCTAAGAGGAAGAGACACAGGAGTGCTCACAGAAGAAAGGCCCTGTGAGGACACAGTGAGAAGGTCGCTGTCTGCAAGTCAGCAAGGGAGGCCTCAACAGAAACCAACCCTGCTGGCACCTTGATCTTGGACTTGCAGCTTCCACAACTATGAGAAAATGAGTTTCAGATTTTTTTTTTTGTCTACTTCTTTCATTTAGTTTCTGATGTGTAAGCCACCTGGGGTGTGATATTTTGTTATGGCAGCCCAAGGTGACTAATATACCTATTGTAGACATGCATTATTCCATCTTTTTAAATTTTTAAAATCCAAGTTGTTTAGAAAAAAAAAAAAAAAGATACTGCTTGATTTCCCTGTGGCTACTGAGGGCAAGCCAGTCCTGGTCCTCACATTGCAGGAAAAGGGAAGGGAATTCACATCGTCTGAGTGTCCTTCTGACCTAGACCTGTTACCAAAATCTCATGGAAAGGGCATTAATGTCCACATTTGACAGATGGAAACAGCGACTCAGAAAACAATAAATGCTGACCAGGGCTGTGGCTCACACCTGTAATCTCAGCACTTTGGGAGGCCGAGGCAGGCGAATCACCGGAGGTCAGGAGGTCGAGGCCAGCCTGACCAACATGGTGAAACCCTGTCTCTACTAAAAATACAAAAATTAGCTGGGCGTGGTTGTGGGTGCCTGTAATCCCAGCTACTTGGGAGGCTGAGGCAGAAGAATTGCTTGAACCTGGGAGGCGGAGGTTGCAGTGAGCTGAGACTGTGCCATTGCACTCCAGCCTGGGTGACAAGAGAGAAACTGCGTCTCAAAAAAAAAGAAAGAGAGAGAGAAAGAGAGCGAGAAAGAAAGAGAGAGAAAGAAAGAAAACAAGAAATGCCTGGCCCCAAATCCCCAGCTGGGAAGCAAGCATAGCTGGTGTTGGGACCAGGTCTATCTGACCCCCAAATCCAGTTGAGCTTGTCCCATCTCTTACCTCTGCCTCCATATGGCGGATACTGAAATGGCCACAGATATGGGTAGGGTCGGGGTGGGGAACATCTTTCAGCCCGTAAGGAGTACCCAGAAGATTTTGCTTCCAAATTCTGGGCAAGAATGGCTTTCCTGAGAGTAAGAAGTCACTTGAATTTTGCTGTGAAAAATCTTAACGGCTAACGCGTAACTTCTACAACTATTCCATCAGGGTTCACTGACTCGAGAAGCTGTAGGCATATGGGAGAAGTGTCATGAATGTGAGGCAAGCCAGGCATAAAGCAATGCTGTGTGGTGGAGACTGTGGCAAACTGGAGAGCACAAGTTCCGCTCAACAGGACAGCCGCTCCTCGTCCAGCCACTGGAATGCAAACCCAGGTGCCAGCAATTCTGGGTTTTCACGAACCTGGAAATCCGGATGTTTGTGTGAATTTGCTCATTTAAAAATTTATTAATAAATTGGGCTGGGTGCAGTGGCTCCCGCCTGTAATCCCAGCACTTTGGGAGACCAAGGCGGGTGGATCACCTGAGGTCAAGAGTTTGAGACAAGCCTGGCCAATATGGCAAAGCCCCGTCTCTTAACACAAAATTAGCTGGGCATGGTGCTGTGTGGCTGTAATCCCAGCTACTTGGGAGGCTGAGGCAGGAGAATCGCTTGAACCTGGGAGGCGGAGGTTGCAGTGAGCCAAGATGGCGCCACTGCACTCCAGCCTGGGCAACAGAGCGAGACTCCATCTCAAAAAAAATAAAAATAAAAATTTATTGATAAATTTATATAAAAAAGAACACTGGGGCAGGCATAACAGAACATATTTACAGGGTGGATCAAAGCCCACACATTGTCTGTTTGCAACCTCTGCATTAGAGCATTTAATTTTTGCCACACTCCCAGAGGCAGTATGTTTGGTAACATAGCACTCGTTACTTTAACAGATACAAGTCTCAGTGGCTAAACACATGGAAGTTTATTTTTCACTCATATAAAGTCCAGTTGGCAGCGGTGTGGGGAGGAACAAAGAGTTCTATCAACTTTCCCTTGGGGCTTTCAAGCTACCCCAGGCATTGATATCCAATGGGCAGATGGGCAGAGAGAGTGGAGGATCATGGGGGGTTTTATGGGCAGCAGCATTCCTCACTTCTGCCCATATTCATTGGCCCCAAGTCAGCCATGTGGTCGCCCCACCTCAATGCAAAGTGGAGCCGGGAAATGCAGTCCCTGGTGAGTGGCAGCCTCTTTCCAACACCTACTGCGTCCTATGGACTGAGAACACAGGTCTCTGGGGGCAGAGATCCATCTCTGCCTCATGCAGTTATTATCATCATCTCTATTTTACAGATGAAGACATGAATCTCAGAGAGGGTAAGTGACCTGTGAGAAGTCACACAGCCAGGAGCCCTGTCTTACTGACTCCAATCCAGGGATCTTTCCTCCATCTGTGTTTCTCAACTTTGCATCTCATGAGAATCACCTATGGCACTTGTTAAACATACAGGTTCCTGGTCCTCATCCCAGACTTTGAATCTGAATCTTCAGCGGAAAAACGTGGTAATCCTAGATGGTTCTTATATTACGCTCTACACTGGTGGCTGAACCTTAGCACCATCTGGGTAGCTTTGTGAAACAAGGATCTCTTGGCCCTGACACCTAGCAATTCTGATTCAGTTGGTCTGGGGCAGGAGCCCTGACATGGACATTTTATAAAGCTCCCAGGTGATCCTGAAAACCACTGCTTCTGCTCCAAACCAAACTGGGCTGGTCATCAGTCTCACCCAGTAGAGATTTCAAGCTGAAGCAGTGAAAGAGAAGGTGGCGGGGAGTGGAGGGGTGTCAATCAGTGATTTTTTACCGTGTGTGCACATTAGAACTAAGGCCTTTTATAAAGTAGCAATGCCAGGAATCCAGCCCTAGAGATTCTGATTTAATTGGTTTATGGTACGGCCTGGGAATCCATATTTATTTATTTATTTATTTATTTATTTATTTATTTATTTATTATTTATTTTTAAGATGGAGTCTCACTCTGTTGCCAAGACTGGAGTGCAGTGGCATGATCTCAGCTCACAGCAACCTCTGCCTCTCGGGTTTAAGTGATTCTCCTGCCTCAGCCTTCCCGAGTAGCTGGGCTTATGCCTGCCACAATGACCAGTTAATTTTTGTATTTTTAGTAGAGACAGGGTGTCACCATGTTAGCCAGGTTGGTCTCAAACTCCTGACCTCAAGTGATCCACCCGCCTTGGCTTCCCAAAGTGTTGGGATTACAGGCGAGAGCCTGTAATAAAATAAATAAATAATAAATATGAATATAAATAAAATAAAATATAAATATAAATAAATACAAATATATATAAATAAAAAAATAGGTGCAGAGCCTATTTATTTATAAAATAAATTTATAAAAATAAATAAATTTATTTAAAAAATATAAATAAATAAAATATAAATATAAAAAATATATAAATATAAATAAATAATTAGGCACCCAGCCTATTTATTTATTTTTGAGACGGAGTCTCACTGTGTCACCAGGCTGGAGTGCAGTGGCATGATCTTGGTTCTCTGCAACCTCTGCTTCCTGGGTTCAAGCGATTCTTCTGTCTCAGACTCCCATGTAGCTGGGACTACAGGCACCCACCACCACGCCCAGCTAATTTTTGTATTTTTAGTAGAGACAGGGTTTCACCATGTTGGCCAGGCTGGTCTCGAACTCCTGACCTCAGGTCATTTGCCTGCCTCAGCCTCCCAAAGTGCTGGGAGTATAGGCATGAGCCACTGCGCCCAGCCACTTTCCCTATTTTTAAAGATCTCGTAGAGGACTGTGATCCTCCCCTCTGCCCCAGGGTCTTGCTACTCAAAGCAGTCTAAAGCATCAGCACATCACTGAGAGCTTGTAAGAAATGCAGAGTCTCAGGCCCTACCCTAAGCCCACAGTTTAGCAGACTCCCAGGAGATTGGCATGCACTTTAATTGTGAGAAGCTCTGCTGTAAGGCACACAGGCTCCTTTTGGGAGGATGGCAGATTAGGTCCTCCAGTCAGGGCTGGCCCATCTTCTCTTGCTTCCCCACCCAGCTCTTGAAGCTGTGAAAGTTTTTTCAGTGTCATCAGCATAGCTAGCTGGCCCCCAGGTGTCTGGCCCTTGCTGCCCCCTGCTGTGGCCATCTGCTCATGAATACTCTGTCGGAAGGTCTGGGCATGTGCAGTTTGGTGAATCAGCAGGGGTTTGCAGGCCCTTCCTGCCAGGGAAGGGCATCACAGACCCTCGGCATCCACTCAAGGAGCAGACCATGGGATTGCATGCTTCACCCAAGGAAGATCTAAAGGTCTTTAGATCTGCAGGTTGGAGAAAATGACAGACTTGTTCTGTGAGGTTCTGGGACCAGTCAGAGGAAGTTATAGGGAGGGCTGTTGCAGTTCAATATAAGGGAAAGGTTCAAACAAGCAGGAAGGGGCTGAGGCAGAGGGCAGTGAACGTCCTGTTTCTGAAAAGAACATGCAGGGGTTGAATGACCTTCTTTCAGGGAGAACCTGTGGGTTGGATGTGAGCTTGGAGGGGGCCTCCACTCAGGGCTGGAACATGCAGCCCCCTCAAAGGCAGGGAGGCCGGGTCATGGCGCGAGAAGAGCATGGGGAGCGAGATGATTCGGGGTTCCTCTGTGTCTCTCCCTGCCAATGTTGATTCATCGACGCCTATGCCCAGACCTCCTGACAGTTTCCATAATGAGGGAGCTGTGGCCGAGGTCATGGGGCATGAAGGCAGTTTGGTTAAACACAAACTGAGTGTGAAATAACTTCCATGTTGGTGTCTGCTAGTTTGTAAGCTCAGTAAAGTCAGTGGCGGCTACCTGTTGAGTCTGCAGCACCTGGCAGAGGGTCCGGCAGATAATATTCATAGCATCTGCCCAATAAATATTTGTTGACTTAAATATAATTGGTTGAAAATATTAGTTCCTTGTTTGTTTGTTTTTTGAGACAGTCTCACTCTGTTGCCCGGGCTGGAGTGCAGTGGTGTGATCTCAGTTGACTGCAACCTCCGCCTCCTGGGTTCAAGTGATTCTCCTGCCTCAACCTCCCAAGTAGCTGGGACTACAGGTGCATGCCACCACACCTGGCTAATTTTTGTATTTTTAGTAGAGACAGGGTTTCACCATGTTGGCCAGGCTGGTCTCGAACTCCTGACCTCAAGTGATCTGCCTGCCTCAGCCTCCCAAAGTGCTGGGATTACAGGTGTGAGCCACCATTCCCGGCCCCTTGTGTGTTTGTTTGTTTGTTTGTTTTTTGAGACGGAGTTTCGCTCTTATCACCCAGGCTGGAGTGCGATGCCAGGATCTCGGCTCACTGCAACCTCTGCCTCCTAGGTTCAAGCAACTCTCCTGCCATAGCCTCCCCAGTAGCTAGGATTACAGGTGTCCGCAACACCTGCCATATTTTTATATTTTTAATAGAGACAAGGTTTCACTGTATTGGCCAGGCTGGTCTCGAACTCCTGACTTCAGGTGATCCGCCCACCTCAGCCTCCCAAAGTGCTGGGATTACAGGCATGAGCCACTGCACCCAGCCCCTTGCGTGTTTCTTATTGATAATTTTTATCACTGTAGGATAATTTGACATCCTTTTGTGCCCTTTTGAGCACTTTTGTCAGCTGTTCAAATTTTATGGGTTTTTTTTTCGATTTCTCTTTATGCTCTAATTCTTCTTCACCCAACTTATATGTGCACTGCACTCGTTGTAACAGCAACACAACTAGAATATCCTAAAGGGCCCACAAAAGATGGTTTGTTAAGTTAAGCTCAGTATATTAGTAAAGGACAACAGCAAATTGCAAAATAGCCTGTGTGGTCAGATCTCATTAAAGGTATTTTTTATATATATGCAAAGAAAATACTCAAAACACTGGTTCTTGTTTCAATGAGTCAAGAACCTCTCTGAATTGAATGAGAGGTAGAAACTCAAACCTAAACACACAACTTTAGTGAATTCAGGGGCTCCTTTCCCCAAAAGCAGGCTACTAATCCGGGTTAAGAATCACATATCGACCAGGTGTTGTGACTCATGCCTGTAATTCCAGCACCTTGGGAGGCCGAGGCCGGCGGATCACTTGAGGTCAGGAGTTCGAGACCAACCTGGCCAACATGGTGAAACTCCATTTCTACTAAAAATACAAAAAATTAGCCAGATGTGGTCAGGGGCTCCTGTAATCCCAGCTACCCAGGAGGCTGAGGCAGGAGAATTGCTTAAACAGGGGAGGCAGCGGTTGCAGTGAGCCCAGATTTCACCACAGCACTCCAGCCTAGGTGACAGAGTGAGACTACATTTCAGTAAAACAAACGAAAAAGAACCACATATCTAGAAGGCTTCCACCAGGATGCCACGGCCTTTGGGTGGGTGGAATCATGGGTGTTCTTTAGGAGCTACTTTTTGCTTGGCTGTATCTCTTTTTTTTTTCTTTCTGTTCTGAGCATTGGTTACTTTTGAATAAGAGACAGGAGCTGGACTTACTCTAAACTCTACTTTAAATCTCTAGTTCATTTTAGCCAGCTTTCTCTAATTGGCAGTGTTTATGAGGAAACTTCAGATTGAAAAACGGTGAATGCTTCCAATAACCAGTTAATGAGGAAGCTGAGGCCCAAGAAGTCCAGTGATTTATCTGCCCAGGGCGGGCAGCAGGGCAGGCTGAGAACTCAGGCCCATCTCCTTATGCCATCTCCTCCCCTCCCGATTACTGCCATCTCTCCAAGTCAGCAATGCCCAGGTGTTTCTGGCATTCATGGCCTCGCAGCTTGGACACTCCATGCCCCTGACATGACTGGTGTGGATTCTAGAGAGTGGAGACGTTAGACCATGCAACCTCCACATACGCCTTTGCTTTACTGGAAAACCACAATGGGCTGCAGATCAAACACACAGAACTGCCGGCCAAAGTCCTGTGCCCGGCACCAGGGCCAGGAGCCGTCTGCCCACTCTGAACGTTGGCTATTGGAGGAGCCCACTCCACATGATTCACAAGGGCTGCAGGCAAGTTTACGCTACTTCTACCACATGGGACATTTTCTTGGGAATATCCAAGTGATACCAACAAGTTCCCCGTGGACACTTCCTCTAGGCTGACTCTGGCTGACTCTGGCTGACTCTGCACCAAGTGGAAGGAGCGCGGCACTGCTTCAGGAGTCCTTGCCATGCTGGGTGGGGGGGTGAGGGGGTGAGAGTGGGTGAGACTGGGCTCCACTCCATTTCCACTCTGACGGGACGTAGTGGAGATGAGGAGGGAATGTGAGCCCCACCAGAGCCTATGCCAGCAGCTCCAGCTCCAGCTCCGCAGCAGCACCAGGGGGCTTGGCTCAGCTCTGACAGCCCTGGAAGTTCACTGGACAAATAGATCTCAGGTTTCAAAGCTGGGAAATGAACGTGAGCATGAAATGTGTCCCTGGGCAGGTGAGTCCATGGTGTATGTGCTGGGTTTCCCAGGGTCAGCCGCAAGGTACATTTTGCTTTGGAGGTCTGCTCAGTGGTAAGGAGTCTCTCTGGGCCAAGATGATTCTTGGAGACAGCCCCTGGGCCCGGGTGTCCACCAGGTGAAAATGGTTTGGAAGAGCAACAGAGGAATTCTGAAGGCCAGAGGATGGGAGACTGGAACCTGAAGCACGGATGGATTCTCAAAGCCCGGACTGAGGACTTCTTTCTATACCTCATCAAGGAAAAACAAGCAGGCACGTACACAATTAAGTCTTAGGAACACACTGCAACGTCAGTCAACAATTAATGGTCCAAGAGGTAGAGATCTTTAAAAAAACCCCTTAATGGCGCTGAGTGCGGTGACTCACTCCTGTAATCCCAGCACTTTGGGAGGCTGAGGCGGGTGCATCACGAGGTCAGGAGCTCGAGACCAGCCTGGCCAACATGGTGAAACCCTATCTCTACTAAAAATACAAAAATTAGCTGGTCATGGTGGTGGGTGCCTGTAGTCCCAGTTATTTGGAAGGCTGAGGCAGGAGAGTTGCTTGAACCCGGGAGGTAGAGGTTGCAGTGAACCGAGATTGCGCAATTGCACCCCAGCATGAGCAACAGAGGGATACTCCGTCTCAAAAATAAATAAATAAATAAAAAATCCTTAATGGCTTTTCAAAAGAATTATAGAAATCATACATGTTCATCATATCAAATTCAAGTAATATATAAAGGAAGAAATAAACATATCTCTATTATCCTGAAGAGGTACAGAATAAATTATCATTTTGCAAACTACCAGATTGGCAAGATTGAAAAGAATGACACTGTCCACCACGGCAATCTTGGTGGAGGCCAGGGTTTCTCATCCTTGGAACTATTGACATAATTCTTTGTTGTGGGGGACTCTCCTGTTTATTGTAAGGTGTCAGGCAGCATCCCTGGCTTCTGTCCACTAGATATCAGTAGCATCTCTGTCACCATCCCCCAAGTTGTGACAGCCAAAAATATCTCCAGGCATTGCCAAATGTCCCCTCAGGGGCAGAACCTCAGAGGAAGAAGCATCTCTGGCTGAGAACCACCGCAGGCCAATGGGTGCCCCAAACACCACTGGTGGGAGTGGAATCCAGGAATTCTGCCTGTTCATCAAATATTACAATCTGTGTTACCAGCAACTTCACTTCAAAATACATTTACAGGAGTACAAACTTGTTTGACAAGCATTTTAATGCAGCACCATTGGTAATATTTTAAACATTGGTAATAACCAGGCCAGGTGTGGTGGTTCACACCTGTAATCCCAGCACTTTGGGAGGCTGAAACAGGTGGATCACCTGAAGTCAGGGGTTTGAGACTAGCCTGGCCAACATGTTGAAAACCCATCTCTACTAAAAATACAAAAATTAGCCAGGTATGGTGGTGCATGCCTGTAATCCCAGCTACTAGGGAGGCTGAGGCAGGAGAATCACTTGAACCCAGGAGGCAGAAGTTGCAGTGAGTCGAGATCGCACCACTGCACTCCAGCCTGAGTGACAGTGAGACTCTGTCTCTAAATAAATAAATAAATAAAATTGGTAATAACCCAAATTAAATAATACATTAAATATACATACCTGTAAAACGCCCAGACATTGAAAAGAGTTTCTATGTCTCTTTTTTTTTTTTTTTTTTTTCTGAGACGGAATTTCGCTCTTGCTGCCCAGGCTGGAATACAATGGTGAGATCTCGGCTCACTGCAATCTCTGCCTCCCGGATTCAAGCGATTCTCCTGCCTCAGCCTCCTGAGTAGCTGGGATTACAGGCACGTACCACCACGCCTGGCTAATTTTTGTATTTTTAGTAGAGACGGGATTTCACCATGTTGGCCAGGCTGGTCTCGAACTCCTGACCTCAGGTGATCCACCCGCCTCGGCCTCCCAAAGTGCTGGGATTACAGGCGTGAGCCACCACGCCTGGCCATGTCTTTCTTTCTAGAATAGAAAAGTAGCTCTGATGTAGCAAGGTCTTAAAATTATGAGGAGGAAAAATCGTGATGCAGTATAGAGGACATTTTTATAAAATTTAAAGAACAAACTGTATGAACAAGTGCATGTGTACATGTACTGAAAAAGTATACACAGAGAAATATGCATGGGTTTAGTTTATTTAAAGCCTGGAAGGAGGTGTACTAAACCACAAACAGCAGGCAGCTGTCTCTCTGCAGAGTAGAATGGAGGGGCATGGGGGAGCACATGACAATTTTCATTTCTACTTTAAGTATTTCAGCCCCATCCCATTAATGGATATATTATACTCAAAGGAAAAGAAATCGTTCTACCACAAAGACACACGCACCCACATGTTCACTGCAGTGCTATTCACAATAGCACAGACATGGAATCAACCCAGGTGTGGATCAACAGTGGATCTGATAAAGAAAATATGGTACATATATACCATGGAATATTAGGCAGCCATATAAAAGAATGAAATCGTGTCTTTTGTAACAACGTGGATGCAGCTGGAGGCCATTATCCTAAGTGGATTAACACAGAAACAGAAAACAAAATCATACACCACGTTCTTTTTATTTTTTTATTTTTATTTTTTTGAGATGGAATCCCACTCTGTCACCCAGGTTGGAGTGCAGTGGCACAATCTCAGCTCACTGCAACCTCCACCTCCCCGGTTCAAGCGATTCTCCTGTCTCAGCCTCCTGAGTAGCTAGGACTACAGGTGAACACCACCACACCCGGCCAATTTTTTATGTTTTTAGTAGAGACGGGGTTTCACTGTGTTAGTCAAGATGGTTTCGATCTCTTGACCTCATGATCCACCCATCTCGGCCTCCTAAAGTGCTGGGCATGTTCTTACTTCTAAGTGGGAGCTAAACATTGAGTACACACGGTCATAAAAACGGGAACAGCAGACACTGGGGAACACAAGAATGGAGAGGGATGGGAGTAAGGACTGAAAAAACTACTTATCAGGCACTATGCTCACCTCTGGGGTGACTAATTCATTCGTACCCCAAACCTCAGCAGCCCACACTATACCTATGTAACAAACCTGCACATGTACCCCAATTCTAAAATAAAGGTTAAAAAAGAAAAAAAATATTTCAGCATCACTTGTTTCATCTTACAAGGGCATTGTAAAATAATAAAGATAAAAGTTGAGAGATAGGAAAAGAAAAAAAAGGGAAAAAGAAAAAAACCCTCATTGGAGTCCTGTTCTGCCCACCCCTGGAGATACTAAGTAAGCCCAACTTAAGGGGTCCCTTGAGCTCCAGACTGTAAAGCCCCCAAGGCAGCATCATCCACACCACCTTATCAGATCCTCAAAGCAATTCTTCTAAGTTGGTAGACCGGGGTAGTTATTTCCATTCTGCAAATGGGGAAACTGAGACTCAGAAAGTACAGTGACTTGCCCAAGGGCCCACAAGAAGTGGTGGCCCTGGAGGGATGAGAGGGAACCCAGTTCTCTGGAGTCCCAGGCCGCTGTTCCTTCTGCTGCAGCTCCCCAAGTAACAGGAACAGGTGCAGCAATAGGCGTTTACAATCAAGGGCCAAACATGCAATCCTGTTCAAGCTTGTGCCTCAACTCTTTCAATTCCTTGTCAGCTTTTATTCCTTCAAAGCTGGTATTCATCTTTCTAAAGTAATTTCCATTCTTCTGGCTCTTCTTTTTTGAAGGCAGCACACTTTAGAAAGAGCAGGGCTTGAGATCTGACTGTCACTCACGAGCTCAAGTGGCTTCGCCTCTCTGGGCCTCATCTGCAAAATGGAGATAAACATAGTAACTCCCACAATCATTCTGAGGATCAAGGCAGTCATGTGTGAACGCATTTTGTAAAATACACAGCACTGGGGAATACTGATTTTACTTTAACAAAATAAAACTCTAGCTCTCTTTCTGGGAGGTTAGGATACCAGCAGTAGGGTAACTTAAAGGGAGAGTACACTGAACGGGAATCTGAAGTTGAAACAGGCACAAGTATTGGCAATATAAGTTGGGAAGGCCACACACAGATTTCAGATAATGGGTCAGTCCAGCTAAGCTCGTACCTTGCCTGAGTCAGATTTCTTTAAAATCTATTACTGGGCTTTGAGACTGTGCTGTCACCAGGGAGGGAGGCCACATGCTAAACATCTTAAAGCAGGGGCAACAGAGAAACAGAAAAACCAGTGAACTGGCTAGGCAAGGTGGCTCACACCTGTAACCCCAACACTTTCGGAGGCCACGGCGGGTGGATCACTTGAAGTCAGGAGTTTGATACCAGCCTGGCCAACATGGTGAAACCCTGTCTCTACAAAAAATACAAAAAAGATTAGCTGGACGTGGTGGTGTGAGCCTGTAATTCCAGCTACTCGGGGCGCTGAGGCAGGAGACTCGCTTGAACCCTGGAGGCGGAGGTTGCAATGAGCCGAGATGGTGCCACTGCACCCCAGCTTGGGTGACACAGCAAGACTCCGTCTCAAAAAAAAAAAAATTTCCAGCACTGAAAATTATATTTCCACCCGCAGGAAAACAGACCAGGCAGGAAACAGGTGAATATGTCCACTCAGGGCTTATGGGACTGTTAGCTAATTTAAGAACATTATAACAGGCAGCATAGGTAGAAGCACCTTGAGCATGGGACCAACCCCCACCAACCCAGGGACATGTAGTAAAACCTGCCTTGTAAAGAAATAGCAACAAAGGTGGACTTTGAAAAAGCTCACCTCACTGCCTGAAAGGGTGTGGTGAGGACGGCCCTAATACACACACTGCTGAGAGTAAACGGTTGAGAACTTTCCTTTGAAGCAATTTATTAGTGTGTTGCCGGAAACTTTAAACTGTTTGTACCTTCCCACCCAGGAGTTCCAGGTGTAAAATTCTATTCTAAGAAAATAATCAGACAAGGAGTTTTGGTTTAGAGTTTTTTTATTACAACAAACACCCACACACACCCCTAATTGTCCAGAAACAGGTGAATGGTTAACTACAGAATAAGTTATGAATATATTTAAATGATGGACTATTATACAGTCATTAAAATAATGTTTTGAGGAATACTTTGTGACATAAAAATGCTAATAGTAAATTGAAGGAAAGCAGGATATAACACGTATGCCCAGTGTATGAGGCTGTTCGTGCACTGATATAAATAAATGCCTGAGTCTGTCTTTATAAAGAAAACAAGCTTAATTTGTTCTTGGTTCTGCAAGCTGTACAGGAAGTGGGGTGCTGGCATCTGCTTCTGGTGAGGCCATAGGGAATTTACAGTCATGGTGGAAGGCCAAGGGGAGCCCATGTGTCACATGGCAAGAGCAAGAACAAGAGAGGGGGAGGTGCAGCACACCTTTCAACAACCAGATCTCCCATTAGCTCACTCATCACCACGGGGATGGCGCTAAGCCAAGCATGAGGAATATGCCCCCATGATCAAACACCTCCCACCAGGCCCCACCTCCAACACTGGAGATTACAGCTGGACGTGAGATTTGGAGGGACAAACATCCAAGCCAGCTCACACAGTGTACCAGCAATTAAAATGCACACACTTAAAATACTAATGATGATAGTAGCAGTGGCTGATGTTGTTGAATGCTGTATTAGTCTGTTTTGCGATGCTATAAAGGAATAGCTGAGACTGGGTAATGTACACAGAAAAGAAGCTTGCTTGGGTCACAGTTCTGCATGGCATCAGCATCTGCTTGGCTTCTAGTGAGGGTCTCAGGCTGCTTCCACTCATGGCAGGAGGTGAAGTGGAGCCGGCCTGCGCAGATAACATGGCCAGAGAGGGAAGCAAGAGAGAAGAGGCAGGAGGTACCAGGCTCTTTCTAACAAATGGGCCTGGGGTGAACTCATTACCATGGGAGGGCACCACGCCATTCCTGAGGGATCCACCCCCATGACCCAAACACCTCCCATCAGGCCCCACCTCCAACACTGGGGGTCACATTTTGACCTGAGATTTGGAGGGGACAAATATCTAAGCCATATCAGATGCTATGAGCCGGGCAGTGTTCTACCACATCAGTCATTTCATCCTCTCCTAGCCCTCTAAGGGAAGTCCTATGATTACTACCATCATCCCCATTTTTCAGAGGAGTAAACTGGGCACAGGGGCTTGGGCAGTGTGCCCAAGGCCACGCAGAGGGGTAGGCGTGTGAGGCAGGGCTTCTCAGAGACAGTGTGGCTCCTAGGTGCTCCACAACACCTTTACCAAATGCTGCCAGGGGACATCCTCAAGGGTAGGGGCCAAGTCCAGTGCTTCTGAGGCAAAGGCCAAGCCCCTCAACTGAGTATCCCAAAGACAAGACCGCCTCCAGCTCGCAACCAGAAAGACCTGGGCTCAAATCCGGCATAGATCCTTCTGACCTGTGTGAAAGCAGCAAGGCATTTTCCTCTCTGAGCCTCCGCTTCCCAATCCGTAAAACGGGGATAAATAATAGTACCTGCCTCCCAGGGCCAACCAGGAGATAAAAATGATACGATGCCTGAGTCTTTATATTTTCTAAAGTTTCTATAAAGGTATGCTTTTCTTTTGTTAAAATTATTTTTATTAAAAAAAATATATTAACACATTAAAACATTTCCAGGGGGGGCGGGTATTAAGTAACCCAGGAGCCAGACGGATGGGAGGAGGTGAATCACATTCAATTTGATTCAATTAAACTAAAAGGGACTGGGGAAAGGCCAGGAGACCAGGCTTAGGGGGAAAGATAAGCTGCTCAATTAGAAACACATCATGTTTCACCTGGTGTCAGCGGGACATCCACATACGCGACTGACTAGGAAGACTGTGGACACAGAGGTGTGGCATCGAGGAGACACATGGGCTGCAGATATGAATGTGGTATCAGCAGCAGGCAGACGTGACCTAAAGCTATGGAAGACATTTACTGTTTCTGCCTGCCCTTTCCCTCTACCCCTTTTATGGGTGACAGCAGCTCACTTTTCCCTTTGGAGAAGTACCCCACCCCTTTCCACACAGTCTTGGTGAGACAATCAAAGTGTCCTGCCACCCGAGCAGTGGGCACATCTGCCAAGACAGGTGTAAAGGAGGATATTTCTTGAGATGAAACCAAATGCACTTCTGTTGTGGCTAATTCCTAATTCCTAGTTAGCCTGCAGCTCCCTCCAGCCATTCAATCAATGGGAGCCGTTGCCTGGCTCTGTTTTAAATTAGATTTCTTGAGTCTGTGGACACTAGTGTTAAAATGTGACTTCGCTGAGGCAGAAACAGTTTTCCTAACTTCCCAAATCTTCCCTTTACATAGCAAGAGGACAACTTGGGGATGAGAGGATAGAGATTTTCTATAGGCCATAGTGTGGAGATGACACAGTATAAGGTTCAGACAAGTTCCTGTACAGCAAGAGGGGCAAAAGCCTTCTGGTGCTGCCAAGCAGAAAAAAAGCAGCACAAGAGTTCAGGCGCAAGTGTCCACTCTCCTCGAAGGAAAACTCCTATGTGGGACTAAGAAGCATCTGGACAGGTTTGGGGGACAGTAGGATCCCACTTTCCCAAGCACAGCCCAGGGAGAGATGCCCCCCACTGACCACGCCACAGCACTAAGCTGGCACCGAAGCTGTAACAGCAGCCCGTGTCCCCTTGACCTGTGGGTGCCATGTAGCTGGTAATCCAGATGTGTCCACGTGTCTCAGTGACGTGCTAAGTGTACTGAGGGACAAAGAGAGGCCAGGTGACAAGCTGCGAGGGTTGTGGCACATGAGGACCTCATGGCTACAGACTGGCAACTTTCTAAGCAGGTCCGTGTACTGCTCGGGAACTAAATCAGGTTCACCCCATTTTGGTAGGTTCCACCATAACCCATAATGCCCAGGGGCAAATTCCGAGCGACCACGTGGGAGTGAAGACCACCAACGGGCAGGGAATGGCATCTGAGCCATGAAGCTCACCCACTGCCCCCTTATACCCAGATGCCACCCCGGGAGGATGGGAGCAAACAGGAGAGAGAAGGATCCGGAATATTGAATATCTGCGCAAAACAGAGCGCTGTAAACCAGAAGAGAAGGAAATATCCCCTCAAATTGGGAGAATGGAAGTTTGAGATGAAAATGAGATTAGATGAAAATACAGGGCTGGGTGTGGTGGCTCGTGCCTGTAATCCTAGCACTTTGGGAGGTCCAGGCGGGCAGATCACTTGAGGTCAGGAGTTCGAGACCAGCCTGGCCAACATAGTAAAACACCCGTCTCTGCTAAAAATACAAAAATTAGCCAGGAATGGTGGCGCATGCCAACAGTCCCAGTTACTCGGGAGGCTGAGGCAGGAGGATAGCTTGAACCTGGGAGGTGGAAGTTACACTGAGCCGAGATCGTGCCACTGCACTCCAGCCTGGGCGACAGAGCGAGACTCCATCTCAGAAAAAAAAAAGAAAAAGAAAAAATACAGAGGAAATTGCAGTTTTTGCCCCTGTGAGTAGGAGTGGGTCAAATATGACCCTGCCACAAAAGCCAATCAATTTCTTTCCTGGGAATTTGAATCTTGTACGGAGAGATGTATCAGGAACAAAGATGTGTGGAACTGAATCACCTGGAGGCAATGCTCAGAGATTCCTGGCACCTGGGAAAGGCTCGGTCTGGCTCCCAGGCTGATAAGGCCTAGCTGTTCAGCTTTTCCTTTTGTTGAGTGAGCTTTCTGACATTCTTCCAGTGGATTCCTTTTTCACTCGAGCAAGTCAGATTTGTTTTCCATATTCTCCAACCCGGGATCATCCTGGAAGTGAATGTGAGATGAGAAGAGAGCCAAGGCATGGCCCCTGAGGGTCAGCAGACCAGCGAGAAAAGAGGAGCCTGCAGAGGAGATAGAAAAGGTGAGGCTGAGAGGGTGCCCCTGTGAGCAATGGCCACAGGGGCTGAAAGGAGAGCGAGTGGAGGAGGCGGCTGTGTTCAGTGTCAGGCAGGGCTCAAAACTCAAGCAATATGTGAACGAGACTAGGGCCACTGGATTCAGCAACAAGGAGGTTATCCATGACCTTGGCAAGGAACATTTTAGTGGGATAGAAGTCTGGTTGCAGTAGATTGAAGAGAGGGTGGTGAGACAGAGATACACAGAGAGAGAGAAGGGGCGTGGGTGGAGAGGGGAAGAAGTACAGCAACTGAGAGAGAGAGAGAGAGAGACTCAGAGAGAGAGAGAGAAGGTGGGTGGATGGAGAGGGGAAGAAGTAGAGCCACTGGCTAAGGCTCCAACAGGGAGAAAAGGACAGGAGCTCTATGGGGAACCTGGGTAGAAGGGGGCTTTGTGGGTTTGGGGTTTGCTTTGTTTTTTGTTTTACTATGACAGAAGACATGATGTGTGTTTGCATATACAGAAGAAAGTGAGTTTCCTGAGAAGGAAAGAGAGCTGGGATTGGTTTTAGCTAGGAGGAGGGAAAGGAGAACGGATGGCTAGAGAGACAGGCAAAGATAAGGGACGGAGAGCAAGATTTCATATCTATTGGTTTCTGAAAACACAGATGTACTTTTCTGGTGAAAACTTTTCTTCTTCCCCTCAGGTAGAGTTAGATGCTCATGAATACATAAGCTGAAAATGAAATACTTTGAAAAATGATAGCTAGCTGAGTGTCAACACTTGAGGGGCAAGATTGGTTTTGAGCATATGGAGGGCAAAGAAAGAATTCTTGAGAGTTAGGCTGAGCCAGGAAACTGCAATACACTTTCCTGAACTGTGTTCAAATGTGGAGTAAGCTGAAGACTCTCACCAAGACACAGCTTAGTTCAAACTGAAAAACCAAACCCAGCTATTCTACAATTGGGCAGATATAATAATTTATGAATTCCTAAAGGCTTAGCTCAGCAGCTTTAGAGCAGGAACTCTAAACTTTGTTTTGTTTTGCACAGGTTATACACTGACACGATTCAAAAATCAGAACACAAGGTATACACTCAGAAGCCTGGCCCCTCCTGCTGGCCCCCAACCACTTCCTGAAACACTTCTCTTAGTTTCTTGTCTAGCTTATCAGTTTTTCTTTATGAAGATAGAAGCAATACAAACATATATTCTTAGCTGTATGTCATGATTTTTTTCACCTATATCTTAGAGATCTTTCCTCAGCACACACAGAGCTTCCTCAAACTTTTTCCCAGTTATATAGTATTTTGCTTCGTGGATGCACCAGTCCTGTACAGACACTCCGGTTGTTTCCGATCTTTTGCTACTGCAGCCAATGTTGCAATGGATCACCTTTTACATAAATTATTACATATATGTACAAATGTCATCACAGGGTAGATTCTTAGACTTGTAATTTTGGTAGATATTGCCCAAATCAACAGGGCTGTCAATTTCACAATCCCACTGGTAATGTATTAAAGGGCCTGCTATTTATTCTCCTGACTCACCCACCTCCAGCCCCATCCACAGGGCATGCTGTCAAGCTTTGGGATTTCTGCCAATCTGACAGGTTAAAAATGGTATCTCCGCATACTTTTTATAAGCACTTCTCTTTGAAGATTGAGACTGAGCATCTTTTCATAAGTTTAAGTGCTATTTGTTTTTCTTTTGCTGTGAACCGTCTGTTCATGTCCTTTGCTCACTTTCTCTATTTGGCTGCTGCTGCAAAAGTCCTTAACCAGTGGTTTGTGGCTTTCTCGGAGGAAGGGAGGGAGGGCTGTCTTGTGACTCAGATAAGGTTAAGAATTGTAGGGAAAAGAACAGCTCACCCTAACCTGAAACCTATTTTGTGGTATACATAGAGATGTTTAAGTTTTAAAAACTTTTAACTGAAGTTTAGTTATACACACAGAAAAATGTACATATACTACATTACAGCACACACTCCTATAACCAACATCAGATCAAGGAACAATATTACCAGCACCCCAAAAGCCCCTCTTAACACTCCCTTCCAATCCTTACCACATGGAGGTTCTTTCTTCTGCAGCTTTATTTCTTGATTCTATTCTAAAGGCAAGTGATCCACAAATCCCGGGTCTTCCACAGTTTTGAAGCCACAGTGAAGGGCTTTACCATAGGTAAGGAAAGAGGCCCTGCAGTCCTAGGGCTCCCTCTGCTGGTGATCAGCAGCTACCAGGAAAAGCTGCCCCTCCCCTCCTGGAGCTCTGAGGATTGACTGGAGTCTTAGAAATCAAATTGGTGCAGGCTTAATGGGAATCGGCACACAGGTGCATGGCTAAGGCATCAGAGTCCTCCTTCACTCTCCATCCTGTTAACATTTCGGGAAAGCAACTATCAAAACAATAGACCACAGTAGCTTGGGGGCTATGAAGAGAATGACAAGAAAGCGCAGCGAATTCCCGCTTCCCAACCCTTGCCTATTCCCCACCCACAAAAACAGGAGGCTGTTATGAAAGGTCCTGCTGCTCGAATCAACTGTCAAAGGCATCAACAGTCCCCAGTCATGTTTGTAGAAAGCCAGTAGACAACTGGAATTATTTGCTGAGATGACTGACTGACTGATGGACTCACTGGCTCCTGTGCTAGGTACAGAGATACAAAATGCAGCTCCTATTCTGGTGGACTGCATGCGAAGTCTCATGGGACAACGGGGTCAGGCCATTTAACCCACACAGGAGAGCAAGGGTTGAGGGAGGGAAAGTCAACGTAATAGGTTCTTCTTGCCCTCCAGAAATTTAGAATCTAGCAGGAGATACAAGAAATGTATGGGTAAAGGGCTGAAAGTAAGTTCAGGAGGGACCTGAAGAAGCTCCAGGTGAAATGTTACTGTGGTCTTAGAGACAGGGAGGGGACCTGAGCTGACGAAGTGAATGGGTGGTAGATAGAGGAGCTGGAGGCTCTTCAGTTTTGGGGAGGGGCAAAAAACAGATGCCCAGAGAAGCCAACAGGCCCCCAGTGGACTCTCATGGTAGAAGAAAGTGGGGAGGATCACCACCATTGAGGCAGGTCCTTAGGGTTGTGGGTCCAGGAACTCCATTTTGTCAGGGTACCCAGAGCCAAACAAATTCTGGGGGATGGACTATCTGTTGACTGAAGATCTATAAGCCAGGTGCAGTGTATTCATTTGCAGAAAGGACTATGTCCTTCCCACAACTGGAATGCTTGTGTTTGCCTTCCAGGGCTCCCTTGTTTCTTTCCTCTGATTATTTCCCACCCTCTCCTTAAGGGTCCTGACCTTTCCTGTGGCTTCAATGGCCACCTGTATGCAGACTCCACAGTCTTTATTTCCAGTCCCCACCTCCCATGTGAGCTTCAGAACCATGTATCTTCATGCCTGCTAGACACCTCCACGCGGCTGCCCCACGGATCTCTCAGGTTCACTCTGTCCAAACTGAGCTAATTTAGAGATATATCAGCACAGAGAGGCAGTGACAGCACAGACTCTACCAAGCTGCCCAGGTTCAAATTCTAGCTCTGCCACTTGTTAGCTGTGTGACCTTGGCGAGTTACTTAACTTCTCTTTGCTTCAGTTTCCTCATCTGGAAGATGAGTGTGATAATGGTAATCTCATAGGATTGTGGTGAGAACTAAAATGAGTCTTCTGATGCATAGGAAGAGCTATGAAAGTATCAGCTCTCACAGGCTGGGCACGGTAGCTCATGCCTGCAGTCCCAGCACTTTGGGAGGCCGAGGCAGGCAGATCACTTGAGGCCAGGAGTCCGAGACCAGCCTGGCCAACGTGGCAAAACGCTGTCTCCACAAAAAAAAAAAAAAAAAAAAAAAAAATTAGCCAGGCATGGTGGCACACGTGGGTGACTGAGGCAGGAGAATCACTTGAATTAGGGAAGCAGAGGTTGCAGTGAGCCAAGATTGCACACTGCACCCCAGCCTGGGCAACAGAGCAAGACTCTTGTCTCAAAAAAAAAAAGAAAAGAAAGAAATAAAAGAAAGTATTAGCTGTTACTATGATTCTCCATTTAAATGTTCTTCCTCTGCTCACTGTCAGCTGGGTTCAACAGAGTTTAATTGAGACGGGCACCAATATCCATTCAGTTGCTCAAACTGGAAAGCAAAGTATCATTGTAAGCTTTCTCTCACTGCCCATCCTGTTCATAGTCAATCTCTCCCCGAGACCTGATCTACACAACTTTCCAATCGGCTCACTTGTTCTCCATACTTAGGGCCACCTGCCCCTTCGATCACCATCATCTCAGGCCTCGATCACCATGCCAGTTCACGCTGAAATCAGTCATCTTTCTAAAATAAATTTGGTCATTTCTTTCCATAGCTCCTACAGTTCTCAGAAGGAGAAACCTCAGGATAAGTCCCTTGCCGCAGGCTTTGGGACCTGAGTCCTGCTTTCATCTGCACTTGAAACTTTTATGTTCAAAACCAAACCGTCCCACAGTCCCCAAACCTAGTCTTCTTGGATTCCCTTCTTTAGTGAAGGGGGCCACCTACTGGCGCGGCTCAGGCCAGACATCTCTGCTCAGCAGGCCACCGGGCCCTGCTGGTCTCACCATCCTTCAGCCATGGTTCCCATTCTGGTCTTCCCCCAGATTATTTCAAGTGTCTTCTAACTGGTCTCTCTTACATTCCCCACCCTCCCCATCTACTTTCTAAGAGTCTGCTAGAATGATATAAATTGCTACTAAAAATACAAAAATTAGCAGAGCATGGTGGTGCTCGCCTGTAATCCCAGCTACTGAGGAGGCTGAGGCACGAGAATCAGTTGAACCTGGGGGCAGAGGTTACAGTGAGCCAAGATCGTGCCATTTCACTCCAGCCTGGGTGACAGAGCGAGACCTCAAAAAAAAAAAAAAAAAAGGTTTCAATAGTTTCTGGCACACAACACTCAATGCCTTCCTTTAACAAGTAATTACTGAGAGCCAACTATGTGCCACATAGAGTTCAGGCCTTGGGGATACACTGTATTTTCATCAGTTCTAAGACACCATCGTTTTAAAGACTCACCACTTACTGTAGGTACAAGTAAGAAAGAAAAAAATACTACCAATTAAACCAGGACACACTGGCGATTATAAGACACATCCAGATTTTCTAACCGCTATTAATAAATTGTGGGAAAATGTGCATCTTTGATTAAAAAAAATAGTGACTAAAAAAAAAAAACACAAAGTCCCTGTCCTCGGGTAGCTTCTATTCTAGTGAGGGGACCAAAAAATAACTATACATTGTCAGGTAGTGACAAGTGCCATGATAAAGCAGGGTAAGGGGATACAGAGTGAAGGGGGTGCTGAGGAAGCCAAGAAAGACCCCCCTGGGGAGCTGATATGAGCAGAGATTTTGAATGACGAGATGAACTGTGGGTAAACAATGCTCCAGGAGGGGAAATACATACAAAAGACCTGAGAGGGAAATATGCCTGCTGGGTTCAAATATATGCAAAGAAAGTGTGGCTGGAACAGTCCTAGGCCCTGGGCAGCCAATTTCCTCAAACCCAGTGGTATTTTCCAGGTGAAAGCAGGTATCCCTGGTCTAGCTGGGTACATACAGGAGGTGAAGGTGGGGAGGCTAAGAAAAGCAGTGTAACTCAGCGATCAGCAGGGTGCTATAGTCAGACTGCCTAGATTGGAATCCCCGTTCTACCACTTACAAGCTATGTAACCTTGGACAAGTTATCTAACTATTCTGAGCCTAGTTTCCTCAGCTGTAAAACAGACATCATAGAAGTACATTTCACAAATTGGTTATGAAGATTACATGAGCTAACATCTTGTAAATCAAGACAAATAATCATTATCACTACCTTCTATCCCAAAGTCATTTTAATTTTAATTTTTTTTTTTTTTTGAGACAAGGTCTTGCTCTGTAGCCCAGGCTGGAGTGCCGTGGCATGATCTCAGCTCACTGCAACCTCCACCTCCTGGGTTCAAGGGCTTCTCATGCCTCAGCCTCCAAGTAGCTAGGATTACAGGCATGCACCACCATTCCCAGCTAATTTTTGTATTTTTATTTATTTATTTTTTCAGTAGAGATGGGGTTTCACCATGTTAGCCAGGCTGGTCTCGAACTCTTGACTTCAGGTGATCCACCTGCCTCAGCCTCCCAAAGTGTTGGGATCACAGGCATGAGCCACCACGCCTGGCCTACCCTAAGTCATTTTAAAAAGTATATCGAGGTAAGAAATAAATTACTTTGAGTCTTAAAACATAAGAACAGAATATTTTCCAGATTACCAACTGGTAGGATGGCAGCCACATGGTTAGGCAAATAATTTTCTTTATTACTTTGGACTTGGCTTCTCCAAAGTTATTTTTTAAGAGAAACTATTATCTTCCTATATAAATTGTTCTTGCAGTATAAATTCATGGAATTAAGTCTCTCTTACTAAAGCATGTACAAGACACTTGTAGCAAGAAAGAAGCACTGTTAGAGGCTTCTTAATTAAATGGCATTACCATGTGCATTAATACAAAGTTGATTTCTTCAATATAAAGTCCACACACAAATTCAGGTTTTTTCCCCAAGGTTAAAAAGACTCGGAATTGCTGGTATAGGACACCGATCTGGCTTTTTGTTCACTCAGATCCATCCCATTTTGTAGCTTTTCTATCTCATTCCAAGTCATGATGTACCACACCGTGAGCCAGTCCTATGTATAATGACTTAAAACTTCAGGCCATGTCAGGTGTGTGAGTTAACAGGCTTCAGCATTCACAAGAGGTTCTCACCTTCCAAGTACTCCCCGAGTAATGAGTCACATTCTTGGAAAGCATCTAACTCTTTATGATGGAGATGTGCTTACATAAAATGAAATACTGTAACTTTTTAGTTTTTGGTATTTAATATAATTAGGGATGGAAAGCAGGTAAAATGAGAATTCACCAAAACTGTATTGAGCATCTACTAATCCCCAGGAAGTGTGCTAAGCCCTGGGAATTCAATCACGATCCAGACAATTCTTTCCCCTCAAGGATATATGAGTTTTTTTTTGTTTTGTTTTGTTTTGTTTTGTTTTGTTTGAGACAGTTTTGCTCTGTTGGCCCAGGTTGGAGTGCAGTGGCGCAATCTCGGCTCACTGCAACCTCCGCCTCCCGGCTTCAAGAGATTCTCCTGCCTCAGCCTCCCGAGTAGCTGGGATTATAGGTGCACGCGCCACCATGCCCGGCTAATTTTTCTTATTTTTAGTAGAGACAGGGTTTCGCCATGTTGGCCAGGCTGGTCTCAAACTCCTGACCTCAAGTGATCCGCCTGCCTCGGCCTCCCAAAGTGCTGGGATTATAGGCATAAGCCACCGTGCCCAGCCTTCTCAAGGATATATGAGATTTTAACTGAAGTTATATTTTGAAGTAGCAGCTTAAAAAGACATATTTGGTCTTGACACATTTCACTTGGCAAGGTCTGAGGAAAAAAATGCATCATATTTCCCGCCTTTTCTTGTCCAAGAGATGTTGAGAAGGGCAGTTTAAATCCTGACTTACTAGCACTGTGAGACAGGACAAAGGCAGCTAGAACAAGTTATCTAATCTCTAATATAATCTAATGCTATCTAACTAGCATCATTAGGTTACAATGAACAGTTTTCTTTCATCCCGTCAGTTACTGAGCCTCTGGTAAGAACGACGAGAATTTAAAATGTTTTATCCAGGGCCAACTTCATGTTTAACAACGTTATACAATAAATTGTTAGATTTCATTTACAGACATAGGCCAGGCATTCCAAAGCCTGGCTGTAGTTAAGCTGGACACAGTTAAACCATCTTCGGCAGCCTATCTAGTTAGTTGACTACAACTAAGGTATTGGGGAATGATGGTGGATGGGGCCAATCTTGGTTCAGAGAAAAACCCTCACTCTAGGGGTGGGCCACAATCAACGCCAGCCAACTCTATTGGGCAAAATAATCTGTTCTCACGAAGCTTTGAGAAGTGCAGACGTGGAGCTGGAGACTGGCAGGCGAGGAGAGGCACAGCTAGATCAGCAGAACCAGTCCTGGTGATGGAGCGGGTGGCAGCTGTTGCACAGATCACCTTTTACCGCCTACCATCTGAGCAACATCCAGAATCAGAAAAATGTAAAGAACCCTAAAATTCATCTCCTTTGGTGAACTGCCTAAATCCTTTTGCAAAATTTGGTGTGTAGCTGCATTTCTTTGGCAAGAAGATCTACAGTTCTTACTAGATTCTCAAAGGAGTCTACGCCTGAAAAAACGAGACTCACCGATAAGGTTCAACTTTCTCACTTACTAGATGGAAAACTGAGAGACCCAGAGGAGGAAAAGCAGTTGCCTCAAGACAAACAGCAGCGATATCAAAACCGAAGGCATTTCAATTCAATTCTAATTCCAGCTTCACACTATTGACCCTGGCCACGTCCAATACCTCTTCGCTTCTCTGCAGGCCCTAAAAGATCACCAGGAGGCGAGGGCTGGTGTCCGAGTCCAGGAGAGGTCGCAGGCAGTCCAGATTCTAGCATCACAGAAACTCTGGCCAAGCGCTCAGCCGGGTATTGGCTGCCATAAAGACCCCCTGTCCTTGTCCCCGCCCCGCGGAATTCCGCTGCATAGGTGACTCCAGGTAGAGGACCAAGCACAAGGAGATCCCGGGGCGGTGGAGGCAGAGGACGACTGTGAAGAATGACGCCTACTCACCTGACAGAGAGGAGGAAGCACGCATGCCCCAAAAGCGGGCTGGGAGCAAATCCACGCCACTGGGAGGAGGCAAACCAAAGAATAACAGGAAATGACGTAAGGCGCACGTGCTTCTGAGGGGGGCGGGTGCAGGGCGTTCGAGAGGCGCGGCCGCCGCCCTGCGCCTGCGCAGTCGTCGCCTGCCGCGCTGCCGAGTCACTGGGGTGGGAGGAGCATGAGTAGGGGGCGGGGTGCATGCCGGAGTGCGCAGGCGCAATGCGACTCCCGAGGCGCGGGCCGCCCCCTTGGCTGGTTTGGATCCGGGTCAGTCGGGCGCCGAGATTCGGGAGAGACGCTCTGAACTGACTGCACCGCATCACCGGAGCGCCCCAGCTGCGAGGAGGTAAGTGCCCTGACGTGACGGGGAGGGGCCGCAGCACTGCGTCTCGGCTTCCACAGCCAGTCTGGCCGCGGGCGGTTTTCCCCGGGCCCGCCCGCCTTGGGTCGCGTCGTCTCCCGACGCCTCCTGCCTGGGCCGGGCCTGGGCCTCTCCGCGCTCCCTTATCTGCTGCGGCCTGTGCCTGCTGGAGCTCCGAGCTCCGCGCTCTCTGCCCTTCCCGCCTTCGCGTCCTCCCGCGGTCCCCGCCCCGTCCCGCTCCTCCGCCGTCTCCCGCCCAGCGGCAGCTTCCCCTTTTCGCCCTCCTTGGCCGCCCTTTGCCCCTTCCAGTCCTTTCCCTCTCGCCTCGGAGCCCCATTCTCGTTGGCTACCTCTTCGGCCCCACTCCTTTCTTCTCCCGCATCCCTTGTGCCTCGCTCCGACTCCAGCCTCTGTTTCTGACCCCAGGAATCTCCCGAGGAGCGCAACTTTCCAGCTGGAGACCCCGGGCGGGCAGAGCCCCTGGACAGCTCCCTGCTCGGCGTTGTCCCCACACTCCCCAAGCCCCGTCCTACCCCTCTGGGTTCTGACTAGGAATTTTCCTCCGTTCATGTTTACCCGCGACAGGCACAGACTCTGGGTGAAAAGAAGGAACTTTGTGCTTTGGCTGCAGCGCTGCGAGTATAAAGGGATGAGTGGGTTGCACGGAGAGGTGTGAATGTGCTTTTTGTCCTGGGGGCTGATTGTTTCCTCCCGGTCTAGTTTGCCTCTTAGAGTTGCTGGGCATGGTTTTCTTCCCCCATACTCTACGCTTCCTGGTGGTCTGGGAGTTTCGAAATCTTTAACGTTGTGATGACAACGCTTACCCGCGCATCCCTTCTTGATCGTTCTTAGGTCTTCTCAGGGGCCTGGAAATGTAGACCTAGACTTGCGATTCAAGGAGGTCTTGGTTAAAACGGCAAGATGTAAATAAGATTGTGACGCATCCATTTCGTTGAAAGAAAAAACCAGGAATTTGTCCTTTTGATGGAGGAACTTAAAAGAACTTTGTAATTTTTGTAAGGTTGTGGAAAATCCGAGGCAAAGTTAAATTGCCTGGTGTGATTTGACTTAAAGTAACTTCGAATAGGCTTTTTAAAGTTTCATCTCTTTGGAGATTGTTCAACTCCACGAGTTCACTGCAGTGAAAACGCCAAGACTGTCTCCCACAGATTTAATATTAATGAAGAAGGGCAAGCCAATTATATGTGTTGTCCAGAGTTTGTACAACCCTTTCTTTGAATGGGGATCTGGGGATGCAGAGGAGCATAATGAGCCTTTTATAATTACAAACGTGCTCTTCTCTAGCTCTTAAGGTTATGCCTAACGCTCACTTTTGCTCTTGGCTAAAATAACTGAGACAAAAAGTTAGTAGTAAAAAAAATGCTGGAAGTCTGAAAATCGTTTAGACAGAACTTCATTCCTGAAGTTTTAGTCTGTAGCCAGATTTTAATTCTGGCCTGTTTTGGTTTTTACATGATAGATCTTTTAGTGTGTCAACAGGAATGTAAAGTTTGTATTAACATCTAGGGTGATCACCTGCCATGCTATTAAGTCAGCATGGTGTAATTAAAAGTTACATATGTAGGTTGAGAGCCTCTTAGCAGAGTGTTACATTGTAAGCTCTTGGAGGGCAGGAATGAGCTTCTAGTCCTTACGGAAATGGAGTTTAGGCTTTTATCCCTAGCATTCATTCTAGTGCCGTGCACGTGGTAGTAGGAATTCTGTAAATATTTGTGAAAGAAATGAATTTCTGCCTGTAGGGTTCAGCAGTGTATACTTAAATGTGATGTGTACGTAAATGCTGACTGATTTCCAGAGAGGGCTAAGGAGGACTTGTGGGGGGTCTGCGGGTTGGGGAGATTGGCTCAGATGATTTATGAACTCGGTAAGGGCTGAACATTGACTAACGGATCATAAGGTAATTGAGGAACACTGTAAGTCAAACTTGAGTTTAGTTCTACCAGCAGGAAGAATTTGTTTACAACCTACAATAGTACTCTTTTAGATGATGTGAAGCTTTGAAAATATTGAAATAAGTGATTGCTCACCTCTCCCTCCAGGTATATAGGAATTGATTGTGTATTTGGGGGATCCTACCCTAAATTGAGAATTAGAGACTAGTGAAGCATGGGATTGTGTGAATAATGGTTCTTCATGTTTATGTACTTAAATTAACCAGCAAAATATACGTGGAGAATGTATTTAAATTTTTTTTTGTCCTAAGAAGTTGAGGTGCAGGCTGGCTGATTTTTTTTTTTTTTTTTTTTTTTTAGTAGCTGAATTCTTTTGAGACTGTTTTCAGTGTTCCCCAGAGAGCTCTGCCTAAAATACCTTAACTTCCGCAGATAAGTAAAGTGAAAAGTCCTGATTCCTTGCCTCTTTATTTTGCGCTGGTACTACAATAATATAATGGTTACATTATATCAAACATTATGACACCTTGACCTTTGGAATATTAGAGGTCTCACAATAACTTCGGAGCCACCTTGAGAAACGAGCAGATATGAATCAGAGAGGACCCAAGGGCCGGTGGAGAGGCACTGCTCCCTCTGAGAATGCCCAAGAGGGGTGGGGGCGGGGCGGGGGGGCAGGTAAAGGCTTAGAAATAAAGAGGTGAAGTGAACCTTTTGCTTCAAATATTCTTTATTTCTATTTTTTTGTGGTACTTTTTTTTCTTTCTTTCTGATTCTCTCTGATATGTTCATAGATGCTGGTTTGCTTAATTTTTATTCAAAATTTGGTACTAATAACCCTGAGTGAAAAAATAATTTGGAGACTAGATTCAAGGGTTTATTAACAGACTTCTCTGTTGTGTTTCTTGTTGCTTTGATTGGTTTTTCATCTACCTTTCTCTGTTTAAATATAAAAATCAGGTGGAAAATATGGAGGACTTTGGTTAATCAAACTAGTTAAGAGATCATTTAGTGGTGCGTCTACACAATAGTCATTTCTATTTTTTTCTTTACTTTCAACCTTTCTTTAGGCTAAAGAGAAGTTTGTTTGTTTTTTTTTCTTTTTCCACTCATGTGCACGATGAATTTTTTAGAGGGCTGCAAGTATATAGTTCATTTATTTTCTTTCTTGTTTAACAATTAATTACAGTATTCCAGGCTATGAAGAAAAACACAAATGGAAGTATCAACCTTACTGGTAGAGTGCATTTCTAATTCTGCTTTCACAGTGGTAACGTCTTGTTCTCTAAAACGTGTCTTCTGTGAACATAGCTGTCTGGGTCAGGACTGCTCTAGAGAAATGCTATCATGTGTCATGAAAGTTATACTTAACTAGTGTTAGGCCAGACAAATAGTGTCATTTTAAAGAATCAGAGTGCTATAATTTGAGCTATTCCCTTTTATTTCTGATGTCATTTTGTTCATAGGTTTCTAGACCAACTGGGGAGATTCCCCTGTTAAAAAGTATGTATACTGAAACATAGACTTTAGATCATCTAGTTTCCAAAATTGTGTAATAGGATTTTGGCATCAAGTATGTGAACAGTTTATATTCTGTCATAGTACGTATCCATTTTTGGTATCATTTCATTTGTTTCCCTTTAAGAAATAAAACCTATAGTCTCCAGTTATCTACACTGAAACTTCGTTTTTGAAATAAAAATTTGCTTTTTTTCCTAACAGTAATGGTAACAGGTATACTTTTGATCCCACCTGTTTTTACTTTCTCACTTTATTTTCTTTTTTAGTGTTAACAGGAACATCGATAAGTAGTGTAAAAACTTGCACAATGAAATCCGAAGCCAAGGATGGAGAGGAGGAGAGTCTACAGACTGCTTTCAAGAAATTAAGAGTGGATGCATCAGGGTAATTAAATATGTAATATATTACTTGGAATTATTTGTTTACTCATTTTAAATAGTCCCTTTTCCCTAAAAAGCTCTTCCTCTTTTAATAGTTCTCATTATTGAAAGAAAATATAAATGCTAATAGTGCAACATTCTTCCAGATTCTGCACAGTATGGTTTTAGTTAAAAAAAAAAAAAAACTCTTTGGTTAAATTTGAAAAGTAGCAGTTCATTTGCCCTCCCAGGTTGGGTGTTTTGATTTTTGTTCACTTTGAGGAGGGCTTCCCCCCACCTCTTTTTAATCGAAGATTATCAAGCGGTGTCCCACCAGGGATTTTATCATACATCTCAAGGGAATCACAGTATTTTTCACTAAAAGTGGGTTGGCTCAATGGAAATCTATGAAGACATTGTAGATTTCATGGTCTGTGATTGCTCAGTCTATCACTATGGAAACCTCTATTCAGTAGGATTCTGTCACTGAGGTCAATAACCTTAGTCCCTTTGGCCAAACTAATTAGAGCACCTGCATACCAGCTGCTGTCTGAATGTTAATGTTTCACCCTTTGCAAAATGTTCTGTGTGAGACTCTTCTCACACCAATTCTTTCTCCCAGGCCAAAATAAATCAACATTTTTAATGGATATAAGAATTTCTTTTCATGAATGGAAACTAAACACTGGAAGCTCAGAGTAGAACACCCACAAGTAATAATCGTCATCATTAAAGTTTATTATTCACTTCCTGTGGCCTCAACACTGGGTTAAGTACTTTGTGCACGTTATTGAATCCTCACTACACCTTAGGACATGGATACTACTGTCATTTCAGTTTACAGATGAGACTCACACAAATTAAATTACTTGCTAAAAGTCACATTGGTAGGAAGTTGCAGAGCCAGGATTTGAACCTAGACAGCCTGTCTCCAGAACCTCTGCTCTTTTTTTTTTTTTTTTTTGAGACGGAGTCTGGCCCTGTCGCCCAGGCTGGAGTGCAGTGGCGCAATCTCAGCTCACTGCAAGCTCCGCCTCCCGGGTTCATGCCATTCTCCTGCCTCAGCCTCCCGAGTAGCTGGGACTACAGGCGCCTGCAACCACGCCCGGCTGATTTTTTGTATTTTTAGTAGAGACGGGGTTTCACTGTGTTAGCCAGGTTGGTGTTGATCTCCTGAGCTGGTGATCCACCCACCTTGGCCTCCCAAAGTGCTGGGATTACAGGCGAGAGCCACTGTGTCCGGCCCAGAACCTCTGCTCTTAACCATCCTTTATGTGGTACCTTGAAGACAATATGAAGAAATGCATGCAGTACCTAGCACAAAGTAAAAACTAGATGTTAGTTGTTACAGCCACCTGCCTATTGCTAGTAGTATTTTTGGCCTATCAAATGAGAAGATTTATGCTGATAGATTTGCACAGTAGATGTTGTAGGTGCTCATATTTGCTTCCATGATACTTCAAAAACATATCTTTCCTCCTGATGGTTTTCTAATATGGTCAACTTGCCAGTTCATATCAGTACTTTGATAAATTGTCTTGGGAAACAGAAGCAAAGCAGAGAAGCAGAGCGTTCCAGATTGTGGCTGCAGTGTATCCTTTGTGATTTCTTATATAGGAATAATTTTTTTAAATCAGGAAAATACTAGGAATGTGTACACACAATTATACATACAAATCTCTTAGTGTGTAATTTTGTATAAGTAACTCTTGATACACAGACTTCTTTCCTGATGTTTTAAGAAGTTGAAATGTAAAATAAAGCCAGGCCGGGCATGATGGCTCACTCTTGTAATTCCAGCACTTTGGGAGGCCGAGGTGAGCACAACACTTGAGCTCAGGAGTTTGAGACCAGCCTTGGCAACATGGTGAAACCCTGTCTGCAAAAAACCAAAGAATTAGCTAGGCGTGGTGGTGCGTGCCTGTAGTCCCAGCTGCTCTGTAGGCTGAGGTGGGAGGATCACTTGAGCCCGGGAGCTGGACGTTGGAGTGAGCTGAGATCATGCCACTGCACTCCAGCCTTCGCAACAGAGCGAGACCCTGTCTCAAATAAAAAAAAAAAAAAGTAAAATTAAGCCATTTTGGTATCCCTAAAAATTACTTGGAACATTATTTAAAAATTTTTCAAAATATATGGTCAAAAATTATATATTTGTAAAACCAAATGCTGCATGTTCTCACTTAGAAGTGGGAGCTAAACATTGAACACACATGGACATGGGAACAATAGACACTGCTGACTACTGGAGTGGGGAGGGCAGGAGCGGAATGTGGGTGGAAAACCTACCTACAGGGTACTGTGCTCACTACCTGGGTCCAGTATGCCCATGAACAATCCTGTGTATGTACCACTTGTATCTAAAGTAAAAGCTGAAATGAAAAAAAATTATATATTTGTAGCATATATTCTGCCTTGAGTAAAATTATAAGAAGGGAAGGAGAATATTTGAGAAAACGAAATAAGGGGTGAGTCATTAGCATGACTAAGCAGAATAAGACTTGTGTAGTAGTGTATCATACATTCTAGTTGTTTTATATTGTTGCCAGTTTACAAATGGGATATCTGAGGATTGACTCATAAACTAACCAGGCCTTGCCAGGAATTTAGCATGATCCTGTTCAACAGGTTTTGATTCCTTAGTGGTATTTGTCTTATTAGGACAAATCTCTGTATATTTATTATAAAACAATATCCTATTTATGTGACTGTAACATAATACATGCTTATTATAGAAAAATTTACAAAAACAAGACAGGATAAAAACGGAAGTAAAAATCACAGTTTCCCATAACCACTGTTAACATCTAGACCACTGGTTCATGATAGCCTATACTTATTTTACATAGTTGAGATCATAATATATGTATAGGTGTTTAACCATGCTGCTTTCTGCTTATAAGCATTCCCCCATATCATTAAAAGTTCTTTGTACACTTAATTTCTAATAATTTCCCAACATTTTACCGTATAGATATGCCATAATTTAGAAATACAGTATTTTTTTCTATTATTTAGTTATTCCCAGTTATTTTTTAATTTCAATTATGTTTTGTTGAACATCCTTTCATTTTAGTAGATTAATGTCGCTTTCTCAAGAATTTTTGTCAACACCATAGCATGTATAGTAGGGTGTGTGTGTGTGTGTGTGTGTGTGTGTGTGTGTGTGTGTGTTGAAAAAGTCTGGAAGGATTTCCACCAGTGTTCGATGTTGGTAGTCTCTGGGTTGTGAGGTTATGGATGATTCTGTTTTTCTTGCTTTTAGATTTTTTCACGTTCTTTACTGGGAACCCATATTATCTGTATAATTTTAAACCACAAGGATTTAACTCAGTAATATTTCAAGTTCATTAGTTGAAAAAGTTAGAATATTTTTCTAAAAGTTGCATAATATTTGAAAATGTATTCAGTGTTAAGTTAGATAGAGTCTCCTAAAGTTTTTGCTTCTAAACTTAGTTCCATGACTCTGGTTTGCCCGCATAAGATAAATGGTCAGTGTCATTAGCATTCTCTGGCCATAAGGCCTGATCTGCCCCAGGGAAACAGCCTGAAAGTCTATTTATATCCTGCTGCTGGGTACACTTACCAGTCATTCTTTGGCTTATGATTTTGCAGCCATGGGCTTTTAGGGATACTCTAGATTTGGTTTTGAAGGAAAATTTACATTAAAAGCTGAGCAATTTTTGAGAAACCCAAACTAGAAAAAAAAATGTATTAATAAAAGTTGTATTTGAGTTAGTGAGAACAATATGTTCTCCTCATTTTACAGGTTTTTGTAGCTGTAAACTTTATTCTTGTCTTCAGGTCCATAGCATCTCTGTCTGTTGGAGAAGGCACAGGTGTCAGAGCACCAGTCAGAACAGCAACAGATGATACCAAACCTAAAACCACATGTGCATCTAAAGACAGTTGGCATGGGTAAGAGCTTCTTATTGAAATGATTTTTATTCCAATATTATAAAATATTATTGGATTTTCCTTTCTGAGTGTCCAGAAAAGAGTTAGGTTATGATGTAGAACCTAAGACCCAATGATTAGATAAGGACCTATTCCTTCTTTTGCTGAATTTGCTGAGACTTTTTTTTGGCCTGGTCCATAGTCAATTTTTACAAATATTCCATGTCTATTTGAGAAGATTGGGACTTCTCTAATTATTCTTGGGTTCTCTGTCCATTAAGTCAGGCTTTTAAATGTGTTATTGGAACCTTTTTTTCCAATTTTTTGGTCAACTTGACCTACAAATAATAGAGATGTATGTAGAAATCTACCCCATGGAAGTGAATTTGTCTATTTTCCCTTTAAATTCTATGTTTTTGCTTTATGTATCTTGAGGTTATTTTGTTGGATTTATATAGCATAGGTTTAGAATGTTTTCCTCCTGGTGAATTGAAACTTTTATTATGTAGTGACATTCTTAATCCCTCATAATGGCTTTTGTCTTAAAGTTTTCTTCTAGTTAGTGTTTCGCTTGTGTGTCTTTTTCTATTCTTTTTTTTTTTTTTTTTTTTTTAAAGACAGAGTCTTGTTCTTGCTCTGTCACACAGACTGGAGTGCAGTGTCACAATCTCAGCTCACTGCACCCTCCGCCTCCCTGGTTTAAGCAGTTCTCCTGCCTTGGCCTCCCAGGTACCTGGGGTTATGCAGGTGCCCGCCACCATGCTCGGGTAATTTTTGTATTTTTAGTAGAGACAGAATTTCATCATGTTGGCCAAGCTGGTCTCAAACCCCTGACCTCAGGTGATCCGCCCACCTCGGCTTCCCAAAGTGCTAGGATTACAGGTGTGAGCCACCACACCCAGCCTACTAGTCTTTCAAGCGTTCTGTGTTCTTGTATTTTAGCTGGGTTTCGTATAAATAGCATATGACTAGGGTTTTTTTTATTCGGTTTTATTCAATGTGATCAGTTTGTTTTTAACTGCTGAGTTTAGTGCATTTACATTTATTTGATTATTGGTATCTTCAGAAGTGATTCTGTCATTTTACTTTATTTGTCCTGCTTTTTTCTATTTTTTTCCCACCGTACCTCTCCTCCTTTCCTTTCCAATTGTTTAAACACAATTGTTTGCAAGGATTTTGTTTGTTCTTTTCCTCTAGTGGTTTGGAAATGGCACACTTTGTTTCTATTCTTTCAGTAGTTGTTAGCCTTGATTTTACCATGCATGCTTTTAACAAAGACAAAAATTAATGGTATTTTAGCCCTTCTCCTTAGAAACCCTTTCCTCTGATCTCCTGACTTCCATGATATAGTTGCCCAATATTTTAGTTGTTACTTAATCTCACAAACTAGGTTTTATTATTATTATTTAAGCAGACAGTGTTTATTTAGATTTTTCTACTTGTTTATAACTTCTTTCCTCACCATGCTTTCACCTCAGACCTCACATATACAATCACTTACTTTTTTCCTAAAGTAGTTTCTTTAGTGAAGGTTTATTATTAGTAAATAGGACCTCTGCATTGTATAACTCCATATAAATACATTTGAAAGGGCCCCCGATGTTAAATACATCATGTCCTATTGGTAAATAACAATCATCTGTATCCATGGGGGATCAATTCCAGGTCCTCCCCACTCACATGCCCCTCTCAATACCAAAATCTGAGGATGCTTATGTCTGTTAGACAGAATGGTATAGTATTTGCATACAACCTATGCTCATTCTCCTGTATACTTTAAACCATCTCTAGAGTACTTATAATACCTACCACAATGCTTACACAGCACTTCACTCACACAGACTCAGCATAGTGCTTAGAGCACAGCAAATTCAAGGTTTGCTTTTTGGAACTTGGTGGAAGGGATATTTTCAGTCTGCTGCTGGTTGAATCCACAGGTGTAGAATCCATGGATACAGAAGACCAACTGTGCTTTCATTTATCTGAAAATGTCTTTATTTCTTCCTTGTTTTTGAAAGATAGAGTTGATATAGTCGACATTATATTTCTAGATTGACAGTTATTTTCTCTTAGCACTTAAATTAGGTACAGTTCATTGTCTTCTGGTTTCATTACATTGATATTGAAAAGCATACCTTCAATCCAATTGTTATTAATTTGAAAATAACCTTTCTAGTCTCTGGCTGCTTTTAAGATCTTCCTGTTGTCTTTGCTATTCTATAGTTTTGCTACAGAGTGTCTCTTATGTGGATTTCTTTTTATCCTGCTCCAGTGTATTTCCTGTGTTCATAGATTCTCTTATCAATTCAGAAAATTTCTCGGTCATTATGTCTATAAAAATCACTTGTCCTCTGTTCTCTGTATTCATTTCTTCAGAAATTCCAGACTTACTCTGTCATCTCTCTTAACTTTTACATTTTTTCCAAATCCTTGTCTCTGTACTGCCTTTTAGGTCAGGGGTTGGCAAACTTTTTTTGTAAAGCACCGTATGGTAGATTTTTTAGCCATTGGAGGCCAAGAAGCAAAAATCCAAGGATATTAATAAGTGCTTAAATAAGAGAGAAAATTCCTACTCTACCCTGTTTGCCTGGGGTTGGCCGTCCTGGCTGGTGGACACATTTTGTCTTCAGTTGCTGAGACAGTCGCAGGGTAGTGACTAGCCTGAAAGGAGAACCTTGTGGAATGGGTGGGTAGCAGGTAGTGCCAGGGTCAGTTCTACTCTCTGTCCCAGTGAGGCTCAGATCCCAGCATGCTCTTTTCTCCTCCAGAGATCCCAGCATTGGTTGGAGTCTTGAACTGAGATTCTGCCTCTCAGTGATCAGCAGTTGCCAACCGTAGAGACCCAACATGTAGATGTTAGCCAGTGTGGGGCTGGACAGTGGCGCAGCGTGTCTACTGGCCAGGAAGGTGGGCAGGGAGAATAGGGACGGGGGGGATCCCCTAGCCTGGTCTGTGGCCCACAGTGCTAGCCCACTGGAGCAGTGTCCACAAGCTGTACAAAAACAGGCAGGGAGCCAGATTTGACCCACAGGCTGTAATTTGCTGGCCCCTGTTACAAATAATTCAAATTTATTTTCCAGTCAGTCATTCCTTCTTTAGCTGTGTGTACAAGTCCCCTCTTATCCATAGGGAATATGTTCCAAGAACCCCAGTGGACACCTGAAACTGCAGACAATATGAAACCCATTTGCCATCAGTCAGAGCATGTTTTTGTTCGTGTCTTCCACCCACACATTTAATGCCTTTTCCATCTTAACTAAGGACTTACATGCACTGTGGCTGTAACTTTCACATTTGAAGTGCAACAGCAAGTCTATCACAAATTTGTTTTTCCTTCTTCATAATTTTTCAGATAGGAGATTCGTTCTTACCGTAGATCTTAGCAACCTCAGTATATGATTTATTTTTTTCCTTTCCTTATTAAGTCAAGAACTTTCACCTTTTCACTTAAAGAAAGCTGTCTTAGTTCATTTTCTATTGCTGTAACTGAATACCTGAGACTGGGTAATTTTTAAAGAGACTTATTTCTTACATTTCTGGAGGCTGGGAAGTGTAAGAGCATGGCACCAGCATCTAGTGAGTGTATCATTGCTGCATCATAACATGGGGAAGGATATCACGTGGCAAGGGGGCTCGTGAGAAGTAGCCAAACCAGCTTTTATAACAGAGCCGTTCTTGTGATAACTATCACTCTCCCTCAATAACCCTTTAATTCATTAATCTGTGGATGGATTAATGCATTCTTGAAGGCAGAATCCTTGTGACCCAATCACCCCCAAAAGTCTCAGCACTGATGCATTCAGGACCAAGTTTACAACACATGAACTTTTGGGTGACGCATTCTAACCACAGCAGAAGCACTTCGTGGCTTTTCCTGGTATACCCAAACTGCTAGCATCACTACTGTTGCACTGTGGGGCCATTGTTAAGTAAAATAAGAGTTACTTGAACACAAGCACTGCAGTACCATGATAGTTGATCTAATAACCAAGGTGGCTACTAAATGACTAATGGGTAGGTGGCATATACAGTGTGGATACCCTGGACAAAGGGATGATTCACATCCCAGGTGGGATGGAGCAGGATGGTGCAAGATTTCGTCATGCCACTCACAGTGGGGCGTAATGTAAAACTTACGAATTGTTTATTTCTGGAATTTTTTATTTAATATTTTCAGACCATGGTTGACTGTAGGTAACTGAAACTGTAGAAAGCGAAACCGTGGATAAGATGGGACTACTGTGTTCTATTTAGTTTTTTAGTGTCTTGTTTGGTTCTTGTCTCTAATTCACTTAGCAGTTTTGAGTATCTTTTCTTTTCATTTAGTTCTTTATTTAATTTTTTTATTTAATTTATTTATTTATTTATTTTTTTGAGACAGAGTCTCGCTCTGTTGCCCAGGCTGGAGTACAGTGGCGTGATCTCGGCTCACTGCAAGCTCCGCCTCCCAGGTTCACGCCATTCTCCTGCCTCAGCCTCGCAAGTATCTGGGACTACAGGCGCCCACCACCACGCCCGGCTAATTTTTATATTTTTAGTAGAGACAGGGTTTCACCGCATTAGTCAGGATGGTCTCAATCTTCTGAGCTTGTGATCCACCTGCCTTGGCCTCCCAAAGTGCTGGGATTACAGGCATGAGCCACTGCGCTTGGCTATTTAAATATTTTATAAATAGTTATCTTACATAGTGTGTCCAGTAATTCCCAGTATCTGAAAACCTCAGGGGTTGTAAATATTGTTAGTTTTTTGGTTTTGATTGATTGGCTGTTACCAATGATAGAAATGAATCAGAAATCTATTTAATAGTAATGGCATAATGGTCATTTGTAACGTTAGCCTCACAGTGGTTCTGAAGCTGCTATATTCAGGTTTAGGGCACAATATTTAGGCTTTACAGGATCGGTTTCAGTTGTCTGTTTGAGGTGCTTCCCTCAGACCCACTGGTCAAAGGCTCCCAAGCTTAGAGTTGGAACAGGGCAGGTGTTCTGTCCCAAATGTTTGGCCCAGGTGATTCAGTTAAAAAATACCATTATCTCACCTGGTTCTATAACTTGCTAATAAGATGATGTTGAAGTTTTTGAGACACAAAGACTTAGGCAGCATGAAAATGGAGGCAGGTACATCTCTTGCAGGAAATTTATGAGCTTAGACTCATAAATCTGAGGGAAGGTAAATTTCCTACTGTCATAAAGAATCTGTTTAGGACAGCTCCATATCCCAATATCTTCTTGTATATTTTTTTTCCTCTTTAGGTCTACAAGGAAGTCTTCACGAGGAGTGGTGAGAACTCAGCGTCGTAGACGTTCTAAGTCTCCTGTCCTTCATCCTCCGAAGTTTATACATTGCAGTACGATAGCATCTTCTTCCAGCAGTCAACTCAAGCACAAAAGCCAGACTGATTCACCTGATGGCAGCAGTGGGCTGGGAATTTCATCCCCTAAAGAGTTCAGTGCAGGAGAAAGCTCTGCTTCTCTCGATGCTAATCACACAGGGGCAGTCGTTGAGCCTTTGAGAACTTCTGTTCCAAGGCTCCCATCAGAGAGTAAGAAGGAAGACTCCTCTGACGCTACCCAAGTCTCCCAAGCAAGTCTCAAAGCCAGTGATCTCTCTGACTTTCAATCAGTTTCCAAGCTAAACCAGGGCACGCCATGCACATGCATAGGCAAGGAATGCCAGTGTAAGAGATGGCATGATATGGAAGTGTATTCGTTTTCAGGCCTGCAGAGTGTCCCTCCCTTGGCTCCAGAACGAAGATCCACACTTGAGGACTACTCTCAGTCGCTGCACGCCAGAACTCTGTCTGGCTCTCCCCGATCCTGTTCTGAGCAAGCTCGAGTCTTTGTGGATGATGTGACCATTGAGGACCTATCAGGCTACATGGAGTATTACTTGTATATTCCCAAGAAAATGTCTCACATGGCAGAAATGATGTACACCTGATAGCAAGAAGCTAATTCATATGCTTTAAACCAATGAAGGCTTGTCAAAGAGATTTAGTTAATGGCAGACCTTGTGGCCACTTTGTGTGAGAAGACATCTCTTTCTGCTCACTGTGCTTGCAATAAAAACTTTTCTTGGCATCTCAGTTAATCTTCATTCTTTAAACTTACTCTCTGAGTTCTTACATACACTTCAAGGCGAGCAGATCAAAGAAAAATCCCCCTTATTTAGAAATGTTCCTGGGGAATGAAGAAACCATAATTACTTGAGACTGGCAGCAGTGGGTATATGGTAAAAGCCTTTGTAAAACTGCATTTTTCAGATTTGTTTAAGGTTTGGTAGCCAAGGAAAGTAAAATGTGATTTTGTAACTGCACTAAACATTTGTCATGCTGTAGTTGCCAGCCCAGAATATTAGAAGTTACAAGACTGATTTAAACCGTCTCTGATTTAATGCAAGATATATTGTGTCTATAAAGGTTTCTCTTGTTATTGTTAAGCCAGAGATCTAAGGTTTAGATTCAATTTGAATAAACTAGCTGGCCTGCCCTCTATTGTTTGAGAGAGTTATTAACCATCACTAAATAAGCCCCTGCTGGTGCTATTCATCCTGAGACATGTTACATGCAGTTTCAAGTAAGCAGCTTGGAATGGGCTGCTTCAGTTGGAGGGAGGGGGTGTAATATTTGAAACAAGTGTGTGTCTTCACCATCTCCAGCATTTTAAATATATGGCTTTTTTTGTTGTTATCAGTTGTAATACAGGTCTCATACCTCAGTTTCAGATGTTACAGATGGTTACCTCTTTGAGTTGCCCTGTCACCCCAGCAACCCTTAAAGAGAATTTTGTACATTCTGTATCCCACAGATTTGGTCAACCATTTCAAAATTCCCTCCAGTTTGGTAAAAATCTGTCTTCAGTTTCAGCTGGATGATGAATCCTTGTTTTTCAGGTGGCTCCAAAAAGAATGTTGCATGTGTTCAGACCATCCTAAGCAGAGCCACCAAATTTAGTGACAGTGTCTAGCCATGTTAGCAATAATGTTAACAGAAGCTTTTGTTTAAATTACAAAATACATTTATACTATTTACTAAAACATCGCGCTGGCTGTGGTTGATTCATGATAGTGGGATGTGGGCTTCAACAAATAGGTGATTTGTACTTGGGGGAGAGGGGAAGGGTGTTTACTAGAAAAACCCTAAGCTTAAGTAGTGGGAGTCCTCTGCTGGTCATTGGTTTGGTGTGGATTTAGTGACATCTGAAGGCTGTGGTTAAAGCAAGGGAGCAAAATACCTTATCACAGCTCTAGAAGCTGTGACAGATATTTCCTAATAATGGTGACAGAAGGTACACTAGTATATCTAAGGCAGAAATTCTCAAACTTTTTGTAAGCACTTCCTTTACACTGACAAATTCAGGACCCAAAAGGTTTTGTTATCTCCAAAAGGATATAAATATTTACCATGTTAGAAATTAAAACTAAGGTATTTTTAAAATATTTATTTAAAAACTCATTACAAGCTAACAAAATTTTTGAATGAAAAATAGCTTTTCCAAAACAAAAAATAGTAGAAGAGTGGCATTGTTCTACCTTTTTGCAAATCTTTTTTAATGTTTGGCTTAATTAGAAGACAGATTCTCATATGTTTCTGCATTCAGTCTCTGGGATATCGCATATTGTGTGGTCTCTGGCAAACTTTTGTACACTTGGGAGAATGAATGTGAAAAAGGCAACTACAGGTTGAATATTCCTTATATGAAATGCTTGGGACCAGAAGTGTTTCGGATCTCAGATTTTTTTTAGATTTTGAAAGATTTGCATTACATGCTTATCAGTTCAGCTTCCGTAATCCTAAAAGCCAAACTGCTCCAATGAGTATGTCCTTTGCTCCTCATGTCAGTGCTCAAAAAGTTCTAGGTTTTGAAGCATTTCAGATTAGGGACCCTCAACCTGTAATGTTTTAGTACCATGAAAATAATTTTGACCTCAGATTTCCTAAAAGGGCCTCAGGGACACCCAGGGATTCCCAGACCAAAATTTAAGCTGCTGGTTGTAAAGGTACCACCCCGCTTTCACCTCCACAACTTGTGTTTTGGCTCACCTTTAAAAAAATTAAAACTGGGCCGGGCACAGTGGCTCACGCCTGTAATCCCAGCACTTTGGGAGGCCGAGGCGGGCGGAACGCAAGGTCAGGAGATCGAGACCATCCTGGCTAACATGGTGAAACCCCGTCTCTACTAAAAATACAAAAAAAATTAGCCGGGGGGTGGTGGCGGGCACCTGTAGTCGCAGCTGCTCAAAGGCTGAGGCAGGAGAATGGTGTGAACCCGGGAGGTGGAGCTTGCAATGAGCCAAGATTGCACCACTGCACTCCAGCCTGGGCAACAGAGCGAGACTCCATCTCAAAAATAAAAGCTGTAGAGGAGTGGAGCTATTCTAATTAAGTAGTGAGCTATTCAAGTTCATGTTAAGTGGGCTTAACATGGGCTTAACATGTTCTTTGAATTAAGATGAGTTCTTAAGCCTTTAAATCCCTTTTAGTTTGTTTTTCAAGCCAGCGGTCTGGTTATTTACTTAGTGCTGTATATTAGTGCAGCAGTCACCAGAGAATGATGATACGTATTCTTTTCATATGAAGGTGTTAGGAGGGTGTAAGGATTGAAAAGGGCAAAGTTCCAACGACCTAGTAACTCAAAATCCAACTTGCATAAAAGTTTAGGCATTCCAGATTTGTGGGAATAAGTTGTAAGTTATCTACATCTCAGCAAAATCTTCCTCAAAACATGAATCTTGAAGTTAAAAATTACTCTGCTCAGACCTAATTGGCCCAACTTTAACATTAGGGTCCCTCATTGGGACATTTGACTTTCTTTTGTGAATGTGACGTACCAAACTGATCTCCTTGCTCTGATATATCTAGGAAAATGGATTTGGTTTGTGGATTGAGGGATTAAGTCTCACTCTGATGTTCCACAAAAGTAACATCCTGATTTCCACATGCCTTTATTTAACAAGTTTTCATTGAACGTTCATTCATTCATTCATTCATTCATTCAATAAGTATCAAGTGCTTACAACACACCAGGGACACTGTACTAGATTCTGGGAATCGAACAGTAAGCAGAACAATATCCTTGTCCTCAGTAGAGAAAGGTGACGAACATATAAGTTGTATGGAGAGAAAAAGAATTAGGAGATAGGAAGGGGTGGGCTAGGGATAGGGTTGCTATTTGGGGTGTGCAGAGAAGATGCTGTGATAAGGTAACATTTGAGCAGAGACCTGAAGGAAGTAAGAGAGTGAGCCACGGGGGCATCTGAGGGAGGGGCATTCTTGGCAGAAGGAACCACAAGGATGTCAATGCAGCTTGAGCAGGTGGGGTCAGAGACAGATGAGTAGGGCCAGATCATGGAGGGCCTGGTAGGCTATTTTAAAGGTGTTGGCTCTTTGGCTCTTACTGTGAGAGATAGGGAGTCATTTGGGGAAGCAGAGGAGAGAGACATGACCAGACTTAACTTTTTTTTTTTTTTTTTGAGACAGAGTCTTGCTGTGTCACCCAGGCTGGAGTGCAGTGGCATGATCTCAGCTCTGCAACCTCCACCTCCCGGGTTCAAGCAATTCTTGTCTCTCAGCCTCCCAGGTAGCTGGGATCACAGGTGTGCACCACCATGTCTGGCTAATTTTTTTGTATGTTTAGTAGGGACAGAGTTTTGCCATTTTGGCCAGTCTGGTCTCAAACTCCTGACCTCAGGCAGTCTGCCCACCTTGCCCTCCAAAAGTGCTGAGATTACAGGCATGAGCCACCATGCCCAGCTGAGACTTAACCTTTTGAAAGAGCAGTGGCTACTATGTGCAGCCTAAGGGAAGGCAAGGAGGACAGTTAGGAGGCTACTTCAGTGAGTCAGGCAATGGGTTTGGTGGCTTGGGCACTTGGCAGTGCAGGAGATAATATGTGTTCTGGAAGGTTTTTTTTGTTTTTGTTTTTTGTTTTTTTTTTAGACAGAGTCTCGCTCTGTTGCTCAGGCTGGAGTGCAGTGGCGCGATCTCAGCTCACTGCAGTCTCCACCTCCCGGTTCAAGCAATTCTGCCTCAGCCTCCCGAGTAACTGGGACTACAGGCGCATGCCACCATGACTGGCTAATTTTTGTATTTTTAGTAGAGATGCAGTTTCACCATGTTGGCCAGGCTGGTCTTGAACTCCCGACCTCATGATCCACCTGCCTCTGCCTCCCAGAGTGTTGGGATTACAGGTGTGAGCCACCGTGCCCAGCCTGTCCTGGAATTATTTTAATCTAAATCCCTTCAGGGATTTGCCGATGGACTGGATTTAAGGTGTGAGAGAAAGACAGGAATTAAGGTTGACTCCAAAGGTTTTAGTAAGTTTGGAGTCGGCTGGAGGGACAAATTTGCAAGTGGAAACTGAGAGTTTCATTTGTTCTTGTCAAATCTGAGATGCTCGTGAAATATTTAGAAATGTTGAGTAGGTGGCTGGATGTCTGACTGAAGATCAGGAAAGTGGTGCAGCCTGGGGATGCAGACTTCGAAGTCATCGGTAGAGGGAGGTTATGCAAAGCCATGTGACTAGAGACCTCCTCAGAAATGAATGTAGATAAAGAAGCCAGAGAACGAAGGTTTGGGACATTCCCAGGGTACAGAACTCAGGGGGATGAGGAGGAACCAGTAAGGTAGGAGCAGAACCGAGAGAGATTCTAGAAGTCAATTGAAAAAGGATTTCAGAAGGGGGTCATCAGCTGCTAGATGCTGGGAAGACCAGGAGCACCCACTATGTGCAGGCACTGGGTAGACACAGATGAGCTGCAATATCTACTGTACAGCAGGTGCTCAGGTTTTTTAATAATTTAAGTTCTGAGGTACATGTTCAGGGCATGCAGGTTTGTTACATAGGTAAGCATGTGCCGTGGTGGTTTGCTGCACCTATCAACCCATCACCTAGGTATTAAGCCTGTTAAGCCCCATATGCATTAGCGATTTATCCTGGTGCTCTCTCTCTTCCTGCTCCCCCACCCTACCCACAGGCCCCATTGTTCCCCTGTCTGTGTCCATGTGTTTCCATTGTTCAGCTCCCACTTATAAGTGAGAACGTGTTCGGTTTTCTGTTCCTGTGTTAGTTTGCTGAGAATAATGGCTTCCAGCTCCATCCGTGCCCCTGCAAAGGACATGATCTCATTCCTTTTTATGGCTGCGTAGTATTCCATGGCATATATGTACCACATTTTCTTTACCCAGTCTATCATTGATGGACATTTGGGTTGATTCACTGATCATTAGAGAAATGCAAATCAAAACCAGAATGAGAAACCACCCCATGCCAGTCAGAATGGCAATTATTAAAAAGTCAAGAAACAAAAGATGCTGGTAAGGCTGTGGAGAAATAGGGATGCTTTTATACTTTTGGTGGGAATGTAAGTTAGTTTAACCCTTATGGAAGACATTATGGCGGTTCCTCAAAGACCTAGAACCAGAAATACCATTTGACCCAGCAGTCTCATTACTGATTTATATTCCTTTGGGAATGGGTTTGGTGGCTTGGGCACTTCGCAGTGCCCAAGGAATATATATTTATATTCCTTTGGGAATATAAATCATTCTATTATAAAGATACACGCACACCTATGTTCACTGCAGCACTATTCGCTATTTTTTGGAAAGAAGAAAATCCTTGCTTTAAACAACTCATAGTTTGGGGGAGGAGCCAGCATGTGGGAAGGGCACCAGCCCAGCCAGGACACCTGCCTGGAAAGGCTTCCTGGACGGTGAGGCTCGCTCTGCTGAGCCTTCCATGGCTAAGAAGAACTCCAGTGGATTTCTGGGTGCAGTCCTTCTTGTTCCGGATTTCCAGTTCTCTCCCTTTGAGGCTCCCAGAGAAGCAGTCAAGCTTGAGAAGTTGAGCAGGAAATAGAGGGAGAAAGTGACCAGGGAACAGAACCAGGGAGTGGGAAGAGATCTGAGATGAAGAGAGGAAATAGGCTAGCTACCTTTAAAACCAGTTTATAATTATTTCAAGTTTATTTTATTTTTTATTTTTATTTATTTTTGAGATGGAGTCTCACTCTCGCCCAGGCTGGAGTGCAGTGGCACAATCTCAGCTCACTGCAACCCCTGCCTCCTGGGTTCAAGTGATTCTCCTGCCTCAGTACCCCCAATAGCTGGGATTACAGGCAGGTGCCACCACGCCCGTCTAATTTTTGTATTTTTAGTAGAGACGGGGTTTCGCCATGTTGGCCAGGCTGGTCTCGAACCCCTGACCTCAGATAATCCGCCTACCTTGGCCTCTCAAAGTGCTAGGATTACAGGCGTGAGCCACTGTGCCCGGCTTATTTATTTATTTATTTATTTATTTATTTATTTATTTATTTTATTTTTTTTTTTTTGAGAGAGGATCGTGCTCCATCACTCAGGCTGGAGTGCAGTGGTATGATCATGGCTCCCTGCAGCCTCGACCTCCCAGGCTCAAGCGATCCTCCTGCCTCAGCCTTCTGAGTAGCTGGGACTACAGGCATGCACCACCATGCCCGGCTAATATTTCAAGTTTAGTAAATTCCATTGGATTTGAAGAACTTGGTTTTTCTCAGGAAAGTCCGTTGTAATGCACATAACGCCACAAGAGGTCTCCCTTTCCCTGAAATGCACTGGTTTAAAAGGTGGGGCAAATGGTAGCTTGTCAGAAAGCTCTGGGCAGGTAAGGCCAGTACCAAATTTGGCAAAGAATCTTATTTAAACTTTTACAAAGTCAAAGTATCCCTTTACCGGTAACTTCGTTTTGCAGTTTAAAACATGAGAATAAGGAGTGCTTCGATGTCAAGATATTTAATATTTAGGAGGGGTTCTCTCTTCCCTCTTTGATGACTATTTTATTAAGCCTGAAAAGTAATTTAGTATGTAAGAGTAATACTCATAAGAGCTAACACTGATTATATGTGTAATGTGTTCTGAGCTTTTTACAGTATTAACTCTGTAATCCTCACCCAGTCATATCAGGTAGATACTGTTATTCTTGATACCAATAATCCTCTGAGGTAGGGACTTTTACAGATGAAGAATTTGCAGTTTAGAGAAATTAACAATTGGCCCAAGGTCACACAGCTTGTGAGGGGCAGGACTGGGATTTGAAGATGTATCTAACCCCAAAACTACTCATCCTGCGGTAAATGAATTCATGAATTTTTATGTTATTAAATAGTTTCTTAATTTGAAATTTTACCATGGTTTTGTTGTTGTTGTTTTCTATCTATTTATTTATTTTTTGAAATAGGGTTGCCAGGCTGGAGTACAGTGGCACAAATATAGCTCATTGCAGCCTCCAACTCCTTGACTCAGCGATCCTCCTCCCTCAGCTTCCCATGTAGCTGGGACCAAAGGTGTGTATCACCACACCTGGCTAATTAAAAAAAATTTTTTTTAATTGTAGAGGCGGGGTCTCACTTTGTTGTCCAGGCTGGTCTCAAAACCCCTGGGCTCAAGCAGTCCCCCAGCCTTGGCCTCCCAAAGTGCTGGGATTACAGGTGTGAGCCACTATAACAGGCACTTACAGTGTTTTTAACCAGAGATGAAAATCAGATTCATCTGAGGAGCTTTTAAAAGAATTCGACTGCCCAAGTCTTCTCCCAGAACAATCTAATTCTGTAGGTCTCAGGTGGGGCTCTCGGATCTCTTTATGTTTTTAAGTTCTATAGGTGATTCTTATGTGTAGTAACTCTGGGTAGACAGCTACCCTAGGGAGCTGCTATGGATGAACAGTGGTTAAATTCACATAGGTAGAACACCCTGCTAAGATGTAGCAATGGCTGCCTGGCCTAAGCATATGATTACAGTATTGAATCTGCAGCTCAAGCTCCCCTAGCTTCCAGTTTGAGATGCTCTTCCCTTGACAGCAGAGCTAGAAAGAAGTTTGTGATTCTCCGAAGACCTAGTGAGAAGTGGCGAAAGCAGAACTCCCTGGGAGTAGCCCTGAGGTGTTCTTAGAAGTGAATTGTGCAAGCAGGCTGTCAGTCAACCTGGCCAGGGCTCACACCTAACTACCCAGAGGACACATTTTTTATCCACTACGTGCTCCCTGTCAGCTTGGCAAACAGACGGTGACAGTGAGCCCAAGAGGCTGGGTGCCTCTACCTGGTGGTGAAACGCAGAAATAGAAGGGGCTCTTTAAGGTCAGCGGCTGTGACCAAGGATGGAACCAAGTCCTAAGAACAGGTAACCCACTGGAAGGAAAGCAGGGAGTACTTTTTACCCACTCCCCAAACAGGAACAAGACTTCCGCAGTGACTTCACGTGGCCTAAGTTCTCATGGGGTTTGGAAATATGTCAGATAAGTTTAAAGTCAGATAATTGTCTAATGTTCTGTAGTACCTTCTGTGCTTAGTTCTCTCTTTCTCTTCTGTCCCTGTCTTCACACACACACACACACTCACATAGAAACACACACACTCACCACACACACACACACAAACACACACACTCTTACCACACACACTCACATACACTCTCACAGACACACGCTCACACACACGTTCACACACACGCACAGACACACACAGATCTTCCTAGTCTTGGTGGCTCTTACCTTTCCCAGAATTTCTCTATACTCCCACTAACCTTGGGCTTAGCTGGGATTTACAATCATTAGCTCTGGCCACAGCTTCTTGCCATGGAGATTTATTTGTTCTTTTTACTGGAGTTTGGTGGGAACCTGAGTGGCTGGGAATCCACCCAGGCCCTTCTCTCCTGGCCCTGCCCCAAGAGCTTTCTGAAGTCTGGCCTCACAGGCTCCTAGGACACTAGAGCAAAAGACAGCTCGGAAAGGGAAATTTTAAAAAATCATGACCCTTGAGAATTTCTGAGAGGACCTCATTACAACACAACCCTGCGTTGACAGGAAGGGGACTCCTTTGACCCTCAGGGTCTGCTGGGTCTGCGGCAGGGGGCAGGGAGGGCGCCGAGGCATCAAGGGGTGGGGAGAGGAAGCCCAGCGGGACGCCCAGTCTGTGTCTCAGGCAGAGAGGAGGGCAGGCTCCTCTCCCTTCTCTTTGCCCTTCAGGGGAGAGAGAAAGGGAATAGATGGTTGCTTCTTGCACCAAGTTCTCCCAGGCTTCCAGGGGTGGAGGGATCTCAGGGTGGTGCGTGAGCACTGGACTGAGATTCTGTGTATCTTCCAGACTGTTTCCATAGCCTCCCCTCTCTTTCTGACTTCCCTCCTCTGCTTTCGGAAGCACATGTGAAACTGTCTCCATTCCTTTCTCTTTAGGTCACCGGATTCCTTGATGGGGCTGGCAGTGGTGCTGTAACCCCAGGTCCCCTTAGGGCATGTGAGTGGTGATGGGGCTGAGATCTGCCAACCTCCTCGCTCTGGGGGATTTTCAGTGTTCCAGGACTGGGTGTTCTGCTGGTCTCCCTCTCCCCTCCCTTCCCCGATTCCCCGGCGCCCTCCCTGCCCGCAGACTCAGGGGACTCTGAGAATGGAACGGAGCTGTCATTCCCGGAAGGAAAAGACACCAGGTTCCCTGGGCTGCCTGCACTCAGTTCTCAGCCTCCTTCCTCATCCCTCCAGCCACTGCCCGGGGCTGCAGCACGGGCGCGATTTGAAATACCCCTCCTTCCCGCTTTGAAGAAGGCTGGGCTGGCTGGGGGTTATTTTGGGAGCAGCTTCTGAGATCCAATGGCCTTGTTAGGGCAACACTGACCTTTCCGTCCCAGAAGGAGGGCAGGATTGGAGAAGGGGGCGGGGCAGCGGCGGGGAGACCGACAGCCCCGCACACCCACTGGGGTGGAGAAGGGGGCCAGCGGGCTGCGGGAATTCAGCCTCCGGCGGGGTCCGTCACCGAGGGGAATTTCCCCTCTTTGAAAAGGCTGGGGACCCCTCCACCCCACCCTTTCACTGGGCTTCTTAAAGAGATCACACCGTTTTCCCTTGGACTTCTTGGAAGGCAGACTTGGGACGCTTTGTGGGGACTTTGAAACTTTCCTTCCTGCTTTCTTTCCAGCAGGCAGCCTTGCTCTGGATGGTGGAGTCCGGGCTCCCGGGCATGGCACTGACTAGCCGACCCGGTGCTGACTTGGCGCCGGGGCACTTTCAGCCTCTGCTGGCATCCTGCTTCCTCCCTCCTGGGGTGCAGTGGTGAGTCTGGGGGCCTGCCTCCGAGGGCACTGGAGGAGTGTTGCAGGCATCACCCACGTCCTCTGCACCCACGCTGGAGGACGGGGAGGTTGTCAGGGGCTATGATGAGATGAGCGGGGGCCGCTTCGACTTTGATGATGGTGGGGCGTACTGCGGGGGCTGGGAGGGGGGAAAGGCCCATGGGCACGGACTGTGCACAGGCCCCAAGGGCCAGGGCGAATACTCTGGCTCCTGGAACTTTGGCTTTGAGGTGGCAGGTGTCTATACCTGGCCCAGCGGAAACACCTTTGAGGGATACTGGAGCCAGGGCAAACGGCATGGGCTGGGCATAGAGACCAAGGGGCGCTGGCTCTACAAGGGCGAGTGGACACATGGCTTCAAGGGACGCTACGGAATCCGGCAGAGCTCAAGCAGCGGTGCCAAGTATGAGGGCACCTGGAACAATGGCCTGCAAGACGGCTATGGCACCGAGACCTATGCTGATGGAGGTGAGGCCAGCTGGGGGCCTGCAGAGGTGGGACGGGGCCTGGGAGGGTAAGAAACCCTGGTGGAGGGTGGGAAAGGTGACCGGCAATTGGCACAGAATCAGATGGGCTAGGATGTGATTTGCTGTGTGGCTTTGGGCAAGCTGCTCTACATTTCTGAGCATCCATTTTCTTGTAGTAAAGATGGAGCTAATAAAGAGGTTATTGAGAGGATTGGTGGGAGTGCTTAGTACAAAGCCTGCCATATAAGTGCACACTCAACACACAATAAAATGTAACTACTACCGTTAGCATGTTCGGTATGCCCCAACATAAGCAGCCATGGAATATACTCTAGCACAATTAGGGTCTAGTCTTAACTTTGCCATGAAAATTATTTTCAAGCAATAGATCATGAGGAGTATTCATCCACCCACCCACCCATCCATCCACCCATCCAACTATCCACTCATCATCTATCCACACACCAATCCACCCACCCGTCCATCCATCCATCCACCCACCTGCCTGCCCATCCATCCATCTACCTATCCACCCATTCATGCTTCCACCCAACCATTCATCTACCCATCCAGCCATTCATACATCTACCTGCCCATCCACCCATCCATCCTTCCATCCATCCTTCCATCCATCCACCCATGATCCATCCATGGATTTTTTTTTTTTTTTTTTCGAGAGAAGGTCTCGTTCTGTTGCCCAGGCTGGAGTGTAGTGGCACGATCTCGGCTCTCTGCAGCCTCGACCTCCCAGGATCAAGTGATCCACCAACCTCAGCTTCCCTAGTAATTGGGACTATGGGTGTGCACCACCATGCCTGGCTAATTTTATTATTATTATTATTATTATTATTATTATTATTATTTGTAGAGACAGGGCTTTTCCATATTGCCCAGACTGGTCTCAAACTTCTGAGCTCAAGCAATCTGCCTGTCTCTGCCTCCCAAATTGCTGGGATTACAGGTGTGAGACACTGTGCCCGGCCTACATTCCTTTTGTGTTTCCTTTTTCAAATTTTTTAAAGATAGGTCTTGCTCTGTTGCTCAGGGTGAAGTGCAGTGGCACAATCACAGCTTACTGCAACCTTGAACTCCTGGGCTCAAGCAATCCTCCCATCTCGGCCTCCTGAGTAGCTGGAACTACAGGCACATGCCACCAAGCCTAGTTAATTAATCGTTTTTTCTTTTTTTGTAGAGATGGTGTCTTCTTACTATGTGGCCCAGGCTGGCCTCAAACTCCTGGGCTCAAGCAATTCTCGGACTCCGTGGCTCACGCCTGTAATCTCAGCACTTTGGGAAGCCATAGTGGGAGGGTCACTTGAGGCCAGGAGTTCAACACCAGCCTGGGCAATCTAGCAAGATCCCCATCTCTACAAAACGAAAAATCAAAAAACAAAGATAGGCATGCAGAAAAACAGTTATACACATTATACACGAGTATGTACAGATACTGTAAAGGAGAATGTAGACTTGAGGAGGTCAGGAAATACTCTAAGTGGAGCTGACGCGTGAGCTTGGTCTCTACAGGAAAGTTATGTTTGTGAGGGTGGGCACGGGGCCGAGAGAGGAGTGAGGACAAAGGCTCAGAAGCATGAGAGTAGCAGTGGGTTAAAGAAACAGAGAGGAGTTTTCTGTGGCAAAACAGCCCTGTGGAGTGGCAGAGCAGACGTCATTACCTAGTCCACGGGGTATAACATTGGACATATCACTTAGCTGAACCAGTTTCCTCATCTATGAAAAGGGACACTTTAGAATATCAGTACTGCTCAAAATGTGGTCGGTGGACGGGCAGCATCAGCACCATCGATCCACCAGTTAGAAATGCAAATTCAGTGGCCCACCCAGACCTTCTCATCAGAATCACTGAGTGTGGGTCCAAACACTGCTTTCACAAGCGTATCAGGCAATTTTTTAAACATCAAAGTTTAAAAAGGATTGATTTAAATTAGGGCCTAGCAAACCAAAGATCATGGGCCAAACTGGCCCGCTGTCAGTTCTGCACAGCTTATAAGCTGAGAATGTTGGAAAAGAAGAAGAAGAAGAAGAAGATTTTTTGACACGTGAAATTATTTGTAAAGCCCCTACGTAACATCCTCAATTTTGCTTCTTGTCCTGCAAAACCCAAAGTATTTACTATCTGACTTTTTTTGTTTGTTTGTTTGTTTTTTGAGACAGGGTCTTACTCTGTCGCCCAGGCTGGAGTGCAGTGGCACAATCTCAGCTCACTGCAACCTCTGCCTCCCAGGTTCAAGTGATTCTCCTACATCAGCCTCCCAAGTAGCTGGGACTACGGGCACCTGCCACCTCACCCGGCTAATTTTTTTTTTTTTTTTTTTGGTAGAAATGGGATTTTGCCACGTTGGCCAGGCTGGTCTTGAACTCCTGACCTCAAGTGATCCACCCTGCCTTGGTCTCCCAAAGTGCTGGGATTACAGGTGTGAACCATCACACCCCACCCTACCTGACTCTTTCCAGTGAAAGTTTGCTGGCTGCAGTTTTGAATCGTCATTCAAACTCTTTCTGATGCAGGATAATTCTATGGAGTCTTCCTAATGAGCTGCATTGGAAAGAGGAACTGATGCAGATAACTCAAAACTGGCTAATTTTTACAAATGACATTTGGCATCAGAAGGCATTCGTAGGACATTATATTCATCACTAGTGTCTCCTCTTTTTGACATTGGCCAGGAAGTGTGGGACTGGGGCTGGGATCAGGGCAGCTGGGGCAGGAAAAGGCATCAGCCAGCCCAGGGAGCAATGTTTGCTGAAGCCGAGGCCCTTGGGCATGTTGAGAGCAGTCTCAGGTGCAGGATAGATTTGCATCTGAGCTGCCAGTTGGTGGGTGTCTGGATGTTAACGAGGTCTCTGGAGTTTGTGCAGGTGCCTATGGCTGCTACCCAGCACTGGCTGGGGACTGAACAGCCCTGAGCACAGATTCTGGCTCTACCACTTTCTAGTTGGGTGACCTTGAACTGTTTTCTGAGCCTCTTGAATCTAGTGCAATTCAGTTCAGCAGATGTTTATGCTAGGCACAGTGCTAGGCACTGGAGACACAGCAGAGAGCAAGCCTCAGTTTCTCTGGCTAAAAATGGAGATAATCCTTCAGTGCTTATACAGCATCAGTTACCTATGCACAGTGGTGCTCTGCAGGCATGCGTAGAGTGTCTGTTCCCATCCCTCTTCTCTTCAAACCAAGGTGTGTGTGTGCATGTGTGCATGTGTGTCTGTGTGTGCATGTGTCTGTGTGTGTCTTTATGTGTGCGTGTGTATGTGTGTGTATATGTGTGTTTTGGGTCTGGACATGAGTCACAGGACACAAATCTCTGGGTCAAAACGAGCATAGGAAACCATAGGTCCATCTCCCAACGTGTCTCAAAGAGGAAAACCTATTCATTCATTCATTCATTCATTCATTCATTTATGCAACCAGTACTACTGAGTACCCGCTCTGTTCCAGGCACTGCTTCACAGCAAGTTTTAGGGTGGGGGCAGTGAGCAAGACAAGGTCCTCAAGGAGCTCCTTGTCCAGTGGAGAAACATAAACTAGAAAACAAACATACATGTAATCTCTAAAAGTTACAAGTGTTATGGAAAAATCTAATAGAGGCGGAAGAGGAAGGTGTTCTTAGACGGAGTCATCTCAGAAGCAGGATGGGGGAGCCTGTAGAGGAAGTAGGTCCCCTCATGCAGAGGGAATCCCATTGCAAAGGCCCCAGGGCAGAGCTGGGCTTAGCAGGTTTGAGGAACAGCAAGAATGCCAGAGTGAGCGAGGGGTGCAGACATCGTGGCCTGGGCTGGATCGCACAGACTTTGCAGGCCCTGGATTTTATCCCAGGTGTGCCCAGGAGCTCTTCAGGCCGGGTGACCAGAAGCCCTGCTGCCTTGGTTTGTGAGAGCCCCAGACTTCTCCCAGATGAGATGACCCCACATCCAGGGGCCCTGGAAACCTCACAGATTCTCTTTCCCAAGCCACACACGAGCTGTAACTCTCCAAAATTAGACGTGGCCACTGCTTCGGAAAATCTCTTTAATCAACCTGTCATCAGTCCCCCGAGGGTTTGTTAAGGATCTGCCCTCACCCTTTGCCCCAACCTGGGTATCGCTAAGGGGAATGTGGACAAATAAGATCCTGTGATTAGGAACGGCTGGGAGTCAGGCAGCCCTGGGTCATTCCCCTAGTCCTGCCACATTATTTAAATTCACCAAACCTTAATTTCCTTGTCTATAAAATGGGCCTATCCGAATCTCTCAAAAGACTTCTTATGGGATGAATGAGTACTTAGTAAATGGTGGTTGCTCTTATTACTATTACCTATTATTAATTCATCCAGTAAATATTTATTTAGTGACTATGATGCAGCTAGCACTACGCTACACCTCTGGTGTAGAAATAAGCAGAAGGGAAACACTCCCTGTCTTCATAGCAAATCTAACAGGAAATTGTCCTGCAATTCTGTGTTGGGTGCTAGGTAGGGACAAACAGGGGAGTAACAAAGCCAGAGTGGGCAGCTGACAAGACGCAGGCATTCAGGGAGCCTTCCTGAAGTCAGCTGCAAGCCGAGCCCTGACATACGTGCAGGAGTGAGCCAGGTGACAAGGGCGGAGGGAGACTCCAGGACGAGAGGACAGAGCATGCAAAAGCTGGGTGGTCCAAAACTTGCCATCCAGCTAGGAGATAAAGCTGAAACTTGCATCTTATCCTCAAAGGTTCAGAAGTCTTCTCCACTGCCCTCCTTTTCTTGTAGTCAAATGCTACAAAGGAAACAGCAGTTTTCCAAACTGGAGATGTCAACACATTAGTGGATGGTGAAGTCAATTCAGTGGGTCAGGACCTGCATTTTTCAAAAGGAAAGAACAGAACAGAATAGAAAAGTATCAGAGTATTTCACAGAGAAGAAGATAAAGTATTATTTTCTGAAATATTTATTCAGTTGGCGAGATACACATATATTTGCACACACACAATGTGTGAGAGTGTGTGTGTGTTTAAAAGTGCCTGCATTTATGTGTGTTTTGCAATGTAAAATGTGTTTCTTACTGCAAGTCATGGTCCAAAAAGTTTGACACTCATTGTTCTAAGGTGACTTTACATCTTCTTCAAAGCCCTGCCATTCCCATCTGCAGGGCTTTGAATAAGTATTATTTAAAATACTTATTTAAATACTTGTCCTCTAGGCTTTCTCTTTGGTCTAAGGATAAGCTCTCCTGCTCTCGCATGGGAAAGGGAAGGTGGGGCTGGTGCAGGAGCTCTGGCCTCCCAAACCCTGTTGTAAGCTGCTTGGCACCCCTCCCCCTCCTATAGCCCTCATTCCTCCCGCGGCCATATATAGCAAAGCTAAAAACAGCTGCTGACTTAAAGCACACGCACACACCCCAGCCCTGAAAGAGTTATGTGCCTGTTGCGTGGCTGGCTGGCTGTTCCCACCGAGACACTCACGGACTCTGGACCTCCTAGAGTCCTTAGTGCTTGTTGTTTTCTGAGGTTCTTGGTCCTGGGGCCCCTGCGTTGGCCTCAGAGACCCATAAATACCCTGAAACTTCAGGCGTGATGTGAACATATGTGCAAGACTATCTGTGTTTTTCTGGGAGGCATTTTCTCACATAGTCTCAGATTCTCCAAGTCATCTCTGGCCCAAATAAGTTCCAGAACCACTGATGACTTTATTAATCCCCTCCCCAAAATGTGCACTGGAAGAATCAAGCCCGAAGTTGACTTTTTTCCATAAAGCTAATAAAAATAATAACAGTAAGGCCAAGGTGGGCAGATTGCTGGGGCCCAGGAGTTCAAGACCAGCCTAGGCAACATGGTGAAACCCCATCTCTACAAAAAAGAAAAATACAAAAATTAGCTGGACGTGGTGGCACATGCCTATAATCCCAACTACTTGAGAAGCTAAGGTGGGAGGATCGCTCGAACCTGGGAGGTCGAGGCTGCAGTGAGAAATGATCACACTACTGTACTCTAGGCTATGCAACAGAATGAGACACTGTGTCAAAAATAAATAAATAAATAAATAAGAATAATGATAGCTAATATTTTTGGAGTGCTTACTAAGTCCCAGGCACCGTTCCTAGCACTTGCGGTACTTGAGGTATGTTGTGTTATTTATTTATTTATTTATTTTTTGAGACGGATTTCCGCTCTTGTTGCCCAGGCTGGGGTGCAATGGCGCGATCTTGGCTCACTGTAACCTCTGCCTCCTGGATTCAAGCAATTCTCCTGCCTCAGCCTCCTCAGTAGCTGTGACTACAGGCATGTGCCACCATGCCCAGCTAACTTTTTGTTTTAGTAGAGATGGGATTTTACCATTTTGGCCAGTCCAGTCTCGAGCTCCTGACCTCAGGTGATCCCCCTGCCTTGGTCTCCCAAAGTGCTGGGATTACAGGGGTGAGCCACTGCGCCCAGCCTGTTGTATTGTTTAAACCTTCACACAACAACCTCATGGAGAAGTAGTTACGGCTCCTGTTTTACATATGAGGAAACTGACATGGAGATCATGCAAGTACCTCACTCAAGGTCGTCTAGCCAATAAGAGGCAGAGATGCAATTTGATAATAATAAGTGATCATTAAACATTTTGTATTATAAATAAGTATTTTAAATAATAAACGGGAAACAATGATACAGAATAGGACATGCTTCATAATTCGTGAGACCCAGTGCAAAATGAAAACGTGGACCCCTTCTTTAAAATCATTAAGAATTTTAAGATGGGGACAACAGAGCATTAACCCAGGCGCAGGGCCCTTCTGAGTGCTGGGTCCTACGAGACTGCATGGTTCCAGCACCCACGAAGCTGGCCTTGACAATAGTAATAACTGTTCCTGGCTACTAGTTAATATGCCTTTACTATGTACCAGACTCCGGCTAAGAGTTTTATGGGCATTGTATCACTTGGGTTACCTCATAACCCTCTCATCTACCAACCTAGTGGCTTTTAAACTGTTATAATTGCAATCCCACTATAATATATGTGTTTTATTCCTTCCCTGGCGGTGAATACAAAAAATATATGTATTTTACATTGTAATTCTATACCTATACACATCTAAAAAGAATGTAAAATTGAAACAAACCGTCACGAAACAAGATTTCCCTTCCTAGGTGCAATGCTTGTTATTTTCTCTTTTATTCTATTTTGTTGAGAGAATTAAATGAGGCCCTGATCCATGTAAAGCTCTTAGAACAGGATATGGCATGTGTTAGTGCTTTTATTACTACTACTATTATTATTATTATTATTACATGCTGAAAAGTTGAGACTTTATGTTTAATTATGACGATTGGGTCAAAAACCCAAGCTTCTGCACTCTGGATCCAGTTTTCTTTCTTATTCTCAAAGCTTATGACTTAAGCTAATTTTAGTCCAATTGACTCTGAACACAGGAGCTACGTGATTTTGCCAGGCTGGAGGACTGAGCAGTAAGTACCTGGTATCACATTCTCTGGGCCTGTGACACATGTTCCTTGCAGAGATAAGCTTGAAGGAACTTAACTTCCATATTTATTTATTTATTTGCATAATAGAATATCTTTTCTGTTGATCAGTTTGTCTATCTTTATGCCAGTGTCATGCTGCCTTGGTTACTGTAGCTTTATATAGTCATAAAATCAGAGTAAATTCTTCAACTTTGCTCTTCTTTTTCAAAATTGGATTATTCTAGATCATTTCCATTTTAAAATCAGCTTCTTCAGCCTGGGCAACAGAGTGAGACCCTGTCTCAAGACAAAAACAAAACAAAATAAAACAAAGAAAAGAAAACCAGCTTCTTGATTTCTGAAAAAGACCTGCTGGGATTTTGATGAAGATTGTATAAAATCTATAGATCAGTTTGAGAGAATGGACATCTTATTAGCAGTGAGTCTTCCAACCCATGAACATGGTATATATCCCTATTTGTTTAGGTTTTCTTTAATTTCATGCAGCAATGTTTTAGAGATTTCAATGTCTTATACATCTTTTGTTAATTTTATCCCTAGATATTTTATTTTTTGTGATATTGTAAACGGCATTTAACATTTTATTTTTTCAATTGTTCACTGCTAGTTTATAGAAATACAACTAGTTTTGTATATTGACTTCGAATTCTTTTACCTTGCTCAGTTAATTTCTTAGTTCTAGTGGATCTTTTTGTTTTTGTTTTTCAGGTGAAAAGGAATCTCTTTTAACTTAAAATAGTTTGATTGTTATTGAAAATCAAGTGTAGAGGCCCTGAGAGAATCTGATATTACTAAAGGAAGATGTGATATTTAAGCATCTGAGACTTAGAGTAGCCAGATCGGGGTTCAAATCCCAGCTGTGCCGGTTCTTAACCATATGAACCTGGGTGCACCATGTAACCTCCCTGAGCTTCTGTTTCCTTTTTTCCTTTAGGGATGTGTTAAAATCGCCCTCAGAATATGGTCAAGACAATGAAACAAGATAATACATATGAAGCACTTAGCATCATGCCTGGCACACAGGAAATGCCAAAATATATATTCCTGTATTTCCTTCACATTCCAAAGGGTGAATTAATTCAGGATGGCCTGAACCATAGCTGTCCCTGTCTTCGGGAGGATATTTGAGGACAAAAATGAGTTTTTGACTTTGGAACAGTAAATAAGACAAGACTTTGAATTCACTTAGTTCTGCCTTGAGTCCTGCCAGTGAAGATGGAATCCATGCCAGACACGATTCCATTTCGAATGTAGAATCAGCATAATTTAACCTCATCTTGGAAATCTCATGTCCCAGTTCACAGCCAGGCATCAGTGTGACAGTCAGCTGAGCTGCTGTCTTAGCAGCTTCTGGGCATTCTATAGAGACCCCAGGAGAGCACAGCAGACCCTTAGCAGGACAGAAAAGCAGACCTTATTAGTCTTTCCTCTCCACGGCCTTGTTTTCGGTGATTCATGTGCCCGATTGGCCAAATCTCTGCAGACGTGCCCCTGTCCAAGGCCAGGCTTCTGGGATTCATCGAGCTTGCTCGTTTCCAGGGCCTGCTAATTCCGTGCCCAGCAGCTGTTCCCCGGAGCAGGCCCTGCCCTCCACACCCTCATGAGGAATGCCGAGTCTCATTTTCTGAGGGCCCTGATTGAGGATGGGGTGTGGGGCGAGGGGGACAGGGTTGCTTCCTGCCATAGACTTCCTGCTTTGGAGGGTTATCTTTGTTCTCACCTATCCCTTCCCGAGCTGAAGCTATAGAGTAGGAGAGAAGTTAGGGCTGGCACACCTCCCTCCCATGTAACTTTCACTCCCTGCTTAAAGGGAACTGATGAGAGTTGCCTGGCACAGATCTGTGCCTGGCAGAATCCACAGAGCAGCCCAGGTGTGCTAGGAATTCCAGAGTGACCCCTGCTCCAGGCCAGGAATGAGCACCTTGTGCCTGGAGGTCTTCCTGCCAATGCTGGCTGACCATTGCTGTGGATGGGGTAGAGTTGGAGTCACACATGGAGGCTGGACAGCCGCATGCAGCCTGCAGGGGACACTCTGGATGGCATGCACCATGTTTTTATTATTTCTATTTTTAATTAAATTGGAATCCTTTATGGGTACTTTTTTGTTTGTTTGTTTGTTTGTTTTTAACAGGGTCTTGTTCTGTCACCCAGGCTGAAGTGCAATGGTACAATCACAGCTCACTGCAGCCTTGACCTCCTGGGCTCAAGCGATCCTCCCACCCCAGTCTGCAAGTGCCTAGGATTACAGGCGCACACCACCATGCCTGGCTAATTTTTTTGTAGAGATGCGGTTTCTCCATGTTGCCCTGGCTGGTCTCAAACTCCTGAGCCCAAGCCATCCGCCTGCCTCAGCTTCCCAAATTGCTGGGATTACAGGCGTGAGCCACTGTGCCTGGCCTATGGCTACCTTTTAAAAAAGTGATCAAATTTAACATCATCAGTGACAGGCAAACCTACAGTATGCACCCTTGATGGGATGTACTGAGAAGGCCAGCGCTTTAAGACGCCAAGGCAGGAGGATTGCTTGAGCCCAGGAGTTCAACACCAGCCTGGGCAACATAGTGAGACCCTGTCTCTTAAAAAAAAAAAAAAAAAAAAAAGACAGACAGGATCTGATCCATGTGATGAGATTCTTTGATTCTTTTAGCTATTGTGTTGAGAAGAAGCAGTTTTGGGAAAATAGGTATTAGGTGAGGGGGAGATGGCATGGAGACCAACTAGTGAGTTTATTACAATTATTACTGGTGAGATGATGGTGGTTTGCACCACTACCTTGTAGTAGCAGAGGTGGTGAGAAGACACATTTTGAAGCAAAAGCTTATAGACTGGATAGGATTGAGAGAAAGAGGAGTTAAAGATGGTCCCAAGGCTTTTGCCTGAACCGTGGAAGGATGGTGTTGCCATGAACTGAGATGGGGTGAGGGTTTGAGGAGGGAAGGTCAGGAGTGCAGTACTGGACACCATGGGTGAGAGATGCCTGTTGGAAGTGTCCATGGGCATTGGGGTTGTGGGCAGGCCTGTGCACAGGTAGGTGGGGCTCCTTTTAGACCCTCTCCCCTTGACCTTTCTTACCTTCTGCACACACAATCATTTCTGGTCTCCAAGGCCCTTAGGGTTGCTGAGCTGACCCCAGGCCTGGAAATGGGCCTTTTCCCCAGGCCACAGGCTCCAGGGCTGTCAGCACCCAGGAGATGCCTCCTGGTTAATCCCCTGCTTCTGGGGGTGAGCCACAGGGCATCATCTGGGGCAGCAGCCTCTGGATGTAGGGGTGGTGGAGCCCTGCGGGATCAGGGACTTGTCATCCACCCGCTGCAACCTGACCCTGCTTCTGGGAGCTGGTCCCAAATGCCGCCAGCTCCTCCGCTTCGGGTTGTCTGTTGGTGATCCCAGGAAACCAGAGACTGTGGAGATTTGATGGACAGCAGCATTTGGAAGCCATGGGAAGGGACTTTGGTGCCAGCCTTGCAGGCGAGCCAGAGAGCAAGGCCTTGGGATTGTTACGGGAAAAATGTAACGCAGTCTAAATGCTCACCGAAGGGACTGTTAAATTAATTTATGAGACCATGCGATGAAGTACAACAGGCCTTTAAAAAGACAGAGGTGGACCCACCTATATTCATACAGAAAGAAATCTAAGGCATTATAAGTGAACAAAAGCCATGTGGCAAATATTTATTGAGTTCCTGCTAGGTGCTAGGTAGCGTTCTCAGAGATGGGGTCAGTGGTAGACTGGTGAACAGCTAATCTTTTAGTCTATTTGTGATAAGTATACGGTTGCAAATTGGCAGAAAAAGGCCTGGAAGGACCTTTAAATCATTAACAGGAGTTACCCTGGGGAGACCGGACAAAGGTGTTTTCTTTTATGTACTCTTCTCTTGTTTGGATTTTTTTGCAATGAGCATATGACTTTTAAAATTTTGTTTTTTTTTTTTTAAATTTGAGACAGGGTCTCACTCTGTTACCCAGACTGGAGTGCAGGAGGGATCTTGGCCCACCGCAACCTCCACCCCTGCACAGGGCTCAAGCAATCCTCCCATGTCAGCCTCCTGAGTAGCTGGGACCACAGACTTGCACCACCACAACCGGCTACTTTTTTGTAGTTTCAGTAGAGACAGGGGTTGACCAGGCTGGTCTTGAACTCCTGAGCTCAAGAGACCCACTCACCTCAGCTTCCCAAAGTGCTGGGATTACAGTCATGAGCCACCACACCTGGCTTACTGCAACCTCCGCTTCTCGGGTTCAAGTGATTCTCCTGCCTCAGCCTCCCAAGTAACTGGGATTACAGGCAAGCGCCACCACACCTGACTAATTTTTGTATTTTTAGTAGAGACGGGGTTTCACCATGTTGGACAGGCTGATCGCGAACTCCTGACCTCAAGTGATCCGCCTGCCTTGGCCTCCCAAAGTGCTGGGATTACAGGCGTGAGCCACTGCACCTGGCCCAACTTTTGCAATTTTTAAAAAGTGTTTTCTCCATACAAACAGTATTTACACGTAGACATAATAAGGAGCCCTCAGGATGCAAAAAGGGTTGGGGGTGGGGGTGTCTAAGCACAGTTTTCCAGAATGTAGGCTCAGAATCCTGGATGGCCTCCCTTTGTTTCTCCCTACTCTGGGTACTCAGCTTTTCAATGCAAGGCAGGGTTGAAAGAGCATTTGAGGCAAGGGACCTGTTCTTCAGTCCCAGTTGAGCTACTCCTGGGCTGTGTGGCCTTGGGCAGGTCCCTCTACCTCTCTGAGCGTAAGCTTCCTCCCCTGTATAATGGAGGAATAAGACTATACTTACCCATGAAGGTAAGCAGATTTTCTCATGCACAACACTGGCTAATTGGGTGTGGCTACCTGTGGAAGTGGTGAGAGGGGGACTGCAGGCTATAGTGCTACTCAGCCTCATGACCCATTAGCAATGTCAGTTGTGGACACAGGACGGGGAATAAGTGGCCTAAGTGATGGATTACTTATGGGCTTGGACTAGAAGATCTTATCATCATCTGATGAATTGTTTGTTTGTTTGTTTGTTTGTTTTGAGACGGAGTCTCTCTCAGTCGCCCAGGCTGGAGTGCAGTGGTACGATCTCGGCTAATTGCAACCTCCGTCTCCCGGGTTCAAGCAATTCTCTGCCTCAGTCTCCTGAGTAGCTGGGATTACAGGCATGCGCCACCATGCCAGGCTAATTTTTGTGTTTTAAGTACAGATGGGATTTTGCCATGTTGGCCAGGGTGGTCTTGAACTCCTGACCTCATGACCCACCCACCTTGGCCTCCCAAAGTGCTAGGATTACAGGTGTGAGCCACAGAGCCCGGCCTTTGTTTGTTTGTTGTATGGATAACATTAACTTATTAGGACAATGGTATTATAGTAGAGGAAGAGTTTAATAAATGTAGGGCTAGTCATGTGGGAAGATGGGGGTTTATTATTTAAATTTATGTCTCTGAAAGTTTGGAAGGTAGCGTTTTTTTAAGGATAGTTTGGCGGGCAGGGAGCTAGGGAAAGGGAAATGTTGATTGGTTGGATTGGGGATGAAATTATAGGAAGTTGAAGCTGGCTTTTTTGTACTGAGGCAGTTTTGGGGTGGGGGTTATAGGACTGGTTGAATTAGTTTTTTGTTATGAGTCACAGGTCTGGGTAGACTCGTCAGAATGTAAAAGTTCAAAAAATATTTTAAAGGCCAATTTTAGGTTTTGACAGTAGTGATGTTATCTATAGGAGTCACTGGGGAGGTTACAAGTTCTGTAACCTCTGGCTATATTTCTCTGGAGTCATAATTTTATAAAGGCAGTTTTGGTCTCTGAGTAAAGAGGGGGTTAGTTTCAGGAAAGGACTGTTAACTATTTTTGTCTTAAACTATTAACTCAATTTTTGAGTAGTCAGTTTGGTCTATGTCCAGCCATGAATGAAGACAGTTAGCTTGTGAGGTTAGAAGTAAGATGGAGTCAGTTATATCGATTTTTTTTTTACTGTTAAATATTTTTATGTCAGATTTTTTTCACTATCATAATTTTTATAAAAGCGGTTTTAATCTCCAAGCTCCACTCCAGCTGTGACCTTCTCAGGATTGAAATATCCTCACTTGCGCCACAGTTGAGGTTGTCTATGGCTGTGTGGCACATTCACAATAGAAACCTGAGAGCTCGTATTAAATATGGGTTATTGAGCTGGGCTTGGTGGCTCCTGCCTGTGATTGCAACACTTTGGGAGGTTGAGACAGGAGGATTGCTTGAGTCCAGGAGTTCAAGAGCAGCCTGGGCAACATAGTGAGACCACGTCTCTACAAAAAATAAAATTAGCCAGGCATGATGGCATGCACCTGTGGTCCCAGTTACTTGGGAGGCTGAGGTGGGAGGATCACTTTAGCCCAGGAGGTTGAGGCTGCAGTGAGCTGTGATTGTGCCACTGCACTCCAGCTTGGATTACAGAGCGAGACTCTGTCTCGAAACAAAACAAAACAAAAAATATTTATATATATACACATACAGGTTACTAGACCCAGCTCCTGCTGGCTCATGAGAGCTCAGGAACTTTGCAGTCATGGTGGGGGTATTTACACAATGGAAACTGACTAATAATACAAACTGAGGTTGGTTGGTTTGTTTTTCCTAAAGAGCTGGTTTGCTACTATATCCTGACTATTGTACTAATATGAAATGCCCCTTTTTCCTTCTCACCCCAATTTAGGATGATCAGCCATCTCAATTTACCTGAAACTGCCCAGTGTCAGCATTGAAAGTTCCACATCCCAGGAAACCTCTCAGACATAGGCAAACTGGGATGACTGGTCACCCTACAGTCTTTTCCCATGAAGTGAAGGGAGCCAGCCTTTGTTGAGAGCCCGAGATCTCTGCTAGATAAACCATGTAATACAGCAACCTTGCAAAGGAAACTTGCTATGCTCACTTTACTGAGAGGAGACAGACTCAAAGAGACCTTATTCAAAGCCTGTGCTTGTTAATGCATTTGACAGTATCTGCTGAATGTCTTCCATGTGTTAGTTCCTGCATGGAGTGCTGGGGATGCTGTGGTGGGCAAGGCAGACCTGTCCCTGCCCCCAAGTGCATGTATGCTAACAGCAGAGACTGGCATCTAACAGTTACTTAAATACAAAATGTGATACATATTTTGAAGGAAAAATAGAACAGTTTATGAACTGATAACAGGGAAACCTGGTCTGGTCTGACAATCAGAGAAGGCTTCCTTGAGGAAGTGATGTTTGAGCTGAGATATGCAGGATGAATAGAGGTAAACTTGGTGACGGGGAGGCCGCACAGGCAGGCAGAAGGGGCAGCAAATGCAAAGGCTTGGAGGTGGGACCTGAGCATGCTGTGTTCCCGAAAAGGCTGGAGCACAGACTCAGAGGGAGAGTGGGGTGGATGAGGCTGGAGAGATTGGCAAAGCCCAGATCATGAGGGTTTTGTGGATCACAGTGAGGAGCTTGAACTTCATCCTTCTAGTAGATTCTAGGCTACCCCTTCAGACACTCCTTAGGACCAGGGACACATTCCCTGAGCTGCCAGGAGTGTTAGCAGCTGACAGATCCTGGCTGGGTATTTCTCTCCAACAAAAGGAGCTGCCTCATTCACATCCAATGACTGTAAGGACCTGGCTCCCTTGCTTTGATTTTGGGCGACGCTGAAGGGCTATACCAGCTTAAATCCCCCTGGGATCAGTTGAATATTCTGTTGCAGATGTTCAGCTTCTTCCACTGCCAAATCCTGCTTCCTTCCTTACACGTGCTCTTCCTGAGAGCACTCCCCGATAAATCTCCCACATATCATCTCAGCTTCAGAATCTGTTCCCTAGGGATCCTGACCCGAGACACTCCTCAAGGCACTGGGAAGTTACTGCAGGGTTTTAAGATGGGGAGTAACCTGCTGAGAGTTGCATCTTACGAAGAAGATGAGTGGCAGCAGCAAAGGGTCAACTGAAGTCGGGGGCAGGGAGGATACTACTGTCATCATCAAGGGAGAAAAGGATGTGGCTTGGACTAGACAGATAGGGTGGAGACCAAGAGAATTAAGGAGTATCACAGTGCATCATTATGAGAAAGTCATTTAAATTCTTAGTTTCAGTTTTTCCAATTGTAACATCGAAATGATGATGCCTGTATCTGTTAGAATACTTTCTTATCTATTCATTTTAACAATATATTAAACAAAATTAAGGAGATTTTCAGAGTCAGGTGTATCTGAAGGCCATGTGATTTCCATTATTCTTTGCTACCTCCAAAGATGTCTTAGTCCTGATTTACTTTCTCTGGGATGCTGGGTCCATAGTCTTTATCAAGGTGGGTTAGAGCCAAGCTGGGATGAGTCCCTTATACTCAGGAGCATCTGTGTGGTGTCGGTGGCATGGGCATGCGTGCTGACCGCAGTGAGCATTTCTGGTTCACCTGGTCTGATCTTGGCATGCTTGGACAAGAGCCACTAACCCCTGGACTCTCTGATGCTCACTCTGTATCTGCCATGCTCCATCTTAAACACTGAAATTTGTTGATGACACTTCTATGGGCCACCCAAAGATCTTGTGCCAACATCTGGTACTACGTGAGAGGACTTGGAGAAGGATCAGGGATGGCTGGTAGACAAAATAGGCAAGATAAAGACAAGAGAGCTGCCATGGGAAGTAAGAAGTGATAAATGTCTTGGGCAATGAGAATCTGGAGGAAGGAAGGCGGTTCCCTGAAGGAGGTGGTTTGAAACTGGGCTATGAAGGATTTGGGAAGACAAGGCTGAGAAAGTGACTTGGAACCAGGTCATGAAGGAACTGGACTATCAGGTAAGGACTTCTATAGGCAATGGGGACTCCTAGAAAGGAGCTAGTCCTCGTTCCTTTCTCTCCATCTCTGTTCAGTTCTCCAGTGTGTTAGTCTGCTTTCCGTTACTTATAACAGAATACCTGAAACTGTGTAGTTTATAAGAAACAAAATGTATTTCCTAAGAGTTCTGGAGGCTAGGCAGTCCAAGGACAGGGGGTCATATCAGGAGCGGCATTCTTACTGGCGGAGACTCTCTGCAGAGTCCCAAGGTGGCACAGGGTGTCATGTGATGAGAGGGCCGAGTGTGCTAGCTCAGATCTCTCTTCCTTTTCTTATAAAGCCACCAGCCCCACTCCCATAACCAATTAAACCATGAATCCGTGAGTGGATTAATCACCTCTTAAAGGCCCCACCTCTCAATACTGCCACATTGGGGATTAAGTTTCAATTTGAGTTTTTTTAGGGGGACAAACATTAAACCGTAGCACCCAGGCATACTGATATTCCAACCTCAGAGAGTTCCCTAGAAATAGGAAGGTGTCGCTGGCCAGATGGGGTGGTGTTCTCAGTGTCCATTCTGTATTTGGAGGCAGAATGCTGGTCTGGCCCATATGTCTCTTTGATGTCTCAAACTGGATTCTGGATCTCCCAGCTCTTCCTTGGTGTCTTAGTCAATTCTGTGTTGCTATAAAAGAATACCCGAGGGCCAGGCATGGTGGCTCATGCCTGTAATCCCAGCACTTTGGGAGGCCAAGGCGGGCGGATCATGAGGTCAGGAGTTCGAGACCAGCCTGGCCAATACAGTGAAAAACCCCGTCTCTACTAAAACTACCAAAAATTAGCTGGGCATGGTGGCAGGAACCTGTAGTCCCAGCTACTTGGGAGGCTGAGGCAGAAGAATTGCTTGAACCCAGGAGGCGGTGGTTGCAGTGAGCCAAGATCACTCTACTGCACTCCAGCCTGGGCAACAGACCAAGACTCTATCTCAAAAAAAAAAAAAAAATACCCAAGGCCAGGTAATTTACAAAGAAAAAAGGTTTATTTGACTAACGATTCTGGTGGCTGGAAAGTTTAAGGTGGAGCATCTACCTCTGATGAGGGTCTCAGGCTGCTTCCACTCATGGCAGAAGGCAAAGGGGAGCCAGTATGTGCAGAGATCACATGGCAAGAGGGGAAGCAAGAGTGAGAGTGAAAAGGTGCCAGGCTCTTTGTAACAACCACCTCTTGTGGGAATTAACAGAGCAGAAACTCACTCACCCCCAAGGGAGGGCATTAATCTATTCATGAGGGATCTGCCCCCATGACCCAAACACCTCCCATTAGTCCCCACCTCCAACACTGAGGATAACATTTCAACATGAAGTTTGGAGGGGACAAACATCTGAACCATAGCACTTGCATTTCCAAAATGGTCGTGCTTTCTTCAGAGCTGAGATTTGGGTGAGAATTTTGGAACTTTTAACATGTAAGGGAAGTTCTCATATTCTTAGAGGTGAAAGCACTAATCAGGACGCTTGGCTGTGATTGCCAACAACTGCCACATTGTGTCGTCATGAGCAAGTCATTAAAATTCTTAGTTTTGGCTTTTCCAACTGTACAATCAAAATGATGTTACCTGTATCCATTAAGATACTCTTTTGTCTGCAGGTGACGGAAAACCCTAACTCCAAATGACTTAAACCAGCACTTTCTAATGAAAGTATAATATGAACTACATATGTAATTAAAAAATTTTTAGTAGCCATATTTAGAAAGGTGAAATTAGTTTTAATAATACATTTTATTTAACTCATTATCCAGAATATTGTCTTTTTTGTGTGTAAACAATATACAATCATTAATGAGATATTTTCCATTCTTTTTGTGTGAATTTTTAAAAATTCTGGAATATTCAAAACCTGAGTATTCCAGAGCACAAACATGCTTTCTTACAAACAACTGGACCCGGGCAGAAAATTGGAGCTGGTCTCATTTTCTTCCTGAGCTCTGTCTGTCTTCTGTGGCTCCTTTTCATCTTTCCAGTTAATCCTTTCTGGGCAAAGACTCTGACCTGTCAAAAATCTAGGGTTTACTGAACACTTACTATATCCTAGGCACTGAGCTAGCTGCCTCACACAACAGTTTATTTAATCTTCAACCCACCCTCCCCACTCCCTGCCACTCAAGACCTGGGGCATCACCTCTCATCTGGACTGCTGCCATGGCTGTATTTATTTCTGTGATTGTTTAATTAAATTTAGTCTATCCCTGGCACAAGACTCTGAGCTGCTTGCTGGCAGCGATCATGTCCACTTAGTTCACGGCTGTATCCCAGCACCTAGCTAGAAGAATGCATGGTCTTCATCTAGCTTGTCAAATGCAAAGGGTTGTATGAACAACCAGATGAAGTATGTATCATGATTTCCATTTTACGGAAAGACAAACTGAGCTCCGCAGGCTTAAATAGTTTATGCATGTCTTAGAACTAGTCAACGTTAGAGTTTAGATTTAAATCCCTGTTATTCTATACTCACCAGAAGAGCAACTGCAAGAAGGCTATATTTAGGTTTTATTAATTTCAGGAGTCCTATCGGGGGGACAGGACCGTATTTTTGCCATGGTTATGGCCTTCACCAGCATTTTACATGTCCACCAATAACTCCCAGGGCTTGAACTGCTGAATCTGGACCTGAACACCCTTGGCAGCCACTGCTGTCCACTACTGAGCACCTACTGCATGCCGACTCATGAGGGAAAAAAGATGGGTTTCCTGCCTCTCAAAGGACATAAGAGTGTCATTCAGGAAAAGAGTTGAAAATTCATCGGATGCTTACTGAGGATTTCCCTGGGCCTGGGAACTGTGCTAGATGCCAGGATCTTAGCAAGAATAAGGTAGACAAAGCTTCCTCCCTCTTGGAAGGCAAAGACAAGCAGTGAAGGCTTCCGGTGAACAAATGGTCATGATAATTATTCAATGGCACCTGTGGAAAGTGCTAAGAAAAATGGATGACATGATAACCTGTGACTGTTTCCGGCAGCACTCAGGGAATGGGGCTCAAGAAATCTTCCTGGATGAAGTCACGTTTAAGCCAAAGCTTGAACTGTCAATAAAAGTTGGCCAGGGGAAGAGGGAAGAGCATGTGAAGAAATGGGGAAAGCTTGTGCAAAGGCCCCAAGGTGGGAAGGCGAGTGTGAGTGGTGAGCAGTCCAAGATGAGGCAGGGGAGGTGGCAGGGGTGGCCCCTGCCAGGTTTTGTAGGCTGTTGGGGATCTCCCCCCTTTCCTTTGGGACAGTGGGAAGCCCTGCAGGGTTTACAAAGCTCAGTGAGGAGGCAGTCCAAAGGGTACAGGAGGAGGCCCTTCCTTCTGCAGACGGCCCCTCTCAGCCAGATGGCCATGGCCAGAGGCCTCCCTCTCTCCCTCTTCGGATGCATTCTTCCTGTCCCCAGGGAGAACTGTCCTGTCTTGGAGGGAGTTGGAGTGGGGGTGGCCTCAGGAGTTGGTTTTTCCCCTTCCCAGGGCCCTGTCACTCCCAGCCTCCCCTGGGTGTCTGTGCCTCTTGCCACTTGCTTGTAAGTTTCCTAATATAGCCTGACTGTTGCCTTCCCAACTGGTGGCCAAGAGCTGCTCTCCTGTTGCAATCTCAGCTTTTCTTGGGCTTAAAGGGACTATGTCAGCCCATCTCATGCCAAACTGAAGCTAAAGGTAGGTTGGTTGATTTAATTTCATAAAGTTGTCCAACCCAGAGGTTAGATGTCTTCTCTCTTTCTCCCAGTTTACCATCTTCTCTGCTCTCTGCCTGTTCACTTTTCCCTTTCATTTTTTAAAATTTCTTCTGAGAAGTAGAGGAGCATAGCCAGACAAGGATGTGGGTTTGGCTCTGGCATATTTATTAGCTGTGTCATCTTGGATGAGTCCTTTGTCCTTGACGGGCCTTAGTTTTTTCTCATCTGTAAAACAGGAACCATAAAATACCTCCCCAGAGCTATTATTTCCACAGAGCTGTTTGCAGATGGACAAAACAGAAAGAAGAGAATAAACAGTTATGGAATGCCTGCTGTTCATTCATCCATTCATTCATCCAACACATATTTACTGAGTACCTATTTGGCACAGTTCGAGGCACTGAGGATACCACAGTGAACAAAAAAAGAAAAGAATCCTTGCCTTTAAGGAGCTTGCATGCCAGTGAGGGGGATGGTCAATAACACAAGAAAAAGCAAAATGTATGTTGCATTAGATATGCTCTAGGAAAAATAAAGCAAAGAAGGGAGATAGAAGACCTTGGGCAGGGGCTGAATCTTAAATAGGGTGGTCACGGGTGGCTTCGCTGAGAAGATGACATTTGAGTAAAGGCTTGAAGACGGCAAGAGGGTGAACCATGTAGGTATCTGGGGGAAGGGCATTACAGGTAGAGGGAACAGCAATACCAAGGCCCTGAGGTGGTTCCATGGCTCCTGTGCAGCAGCAAAGCAGTCTTTGTGGCTAGAGTGGAGTGAGGGAAAGGGGAGGATGCGGGGAGAGGAGCACAGAGGAGTGAATGGGGATGAAGTCAGGTAGGGCCTGTGGGTCACTAAGGACTTCAGCTTTTCTTCTGAGTGAGAAGGGTCAGTGCAGTGTCATGATCTGACTTAATACATGTGAACAAAATCCCTCTGATTGCTGTGTTAGGGACGGATAGAGGGGCAAGAGTGGAATCAGGAGACCAGTATGGCAGTGACTATGAAAATCCAGGTGAGAGAGAACAGTGGCACAGACCACCATCTAGTTGAAGTGGAGGTGGTGAGAAGCAGCTGGATTCTGGATTCATTTGGAAAGTAGAGCTGATGACTTTCCTGATAGATATTTGCAGAATGCTATGCTGGGTTGTTTTTTTGTTTTTTTTTTTTTCTGAAAAGCTTCTTTACAATTTATTTATTTACATTACAAAAATCAACTTTATCAAGGTGTAATTTCCATATGATAAAATGCATTTGAAATGTACAGGTGTGACAGATGTACACACTTGTGTAAACCATCAGCACAATCAAAATGCAGAACATTTGGCTGGGCGCAGTAGCTCACACCTGCAATCCCAACACTTTGGGAGGCCAAGGTGGGTGGATCACCTGAGATCAGGAGTTCGAGACCAGCCTGGCCAACAGGATGAAACCCCATCTCTACTAAAAATGCAAAAATTAGGTGGGGGTGGTGGCACACACCTGTAATTTCAGCTACTCGGGATGCTGAGGCAGGAGAATCGCTTGAACCCAGGAGGCAGAGGTTGCAATGAGCTGAGATCGCACCATTGCACTCCAGCCTGAGTGACAAGAGCAAAACTCTGTCTCCCAACCTCCAAAAAAACAAAAAAAGATGCAGAACATTTCCATCAACTCAGAAAGCTTCCCTGTGCCCTTTTGCATTCGATTCCTTCCACACCCAGCCCCTGGCAACCACAGATCCACTTTCTGGCACTATAGGTTCGTTTTTTTTTTGAGGCTTTCATGTAACTGGAGTCACACGGCTTTCATCTCTAGCTTTGTTCACTTAGCATGTTTTGGAGACCCATTCATGTGTTGTATGTAACAGCAGCCTGTTCTCTTTTCTTGCACTTTTCTAGCACACTCTCTTTTCTAGCACTTCACTGTGTTAGTTTATCCATGTACCAGCTGACTGACATTTGAATTGTTTCCACTTTTTGTTGTCTCCTTTTTAATCCTCAAAAGACCCCTGGAAAGTGGGTATTACTTTTCCATTTTCCAGATTAAAAAAACTAAGAATCAAAAGAAGGAACTTGCCCAAGGTTCCCCAGCTTAGACGATATTTGAAGCCAGGTTGACTCCACATTCCATTCTGTCCTCAGCCTCCATCAATGGGATCACATGTGAATGAGCTTGGGAAATGCGACCTGTTGGTTTCCCATCTATCCAACTTCCCATTTTTCATCTGCTATACCACATTCTCATTTCTCTGTTCATTGCACCTGCCACACAATCCCATTTCCTGCTTCCTTAGCTTAAGTTGGATCTTAGTTCAAATCCCATTTCTGCTCCTTTCTCACTGTGTGACGTTGGGCAAGTCACATAACTTCTCTGAACATCAATCTACCTATGAAATAGAGGTCATATTTGCATCTTCCTCTATGAGATCATGCCCAATGATTTCTTCTCCATTTCTGTCTCTCTCCATTTCTCTTTAGCCCTTTTATTGCCGATATTCCATGATCCTTGGTTTTTTGAGACTGGTCATTGAAGGGAACAGAGCCCCGGTGACTCTCCCTCCTGGCTGTTCAGAGGGGCTAGAAGCACTAGGGATCTTCTCCAACAGAATAAACTGGAATTGATGGTGGTGAAGCCCAAGGATCAGTTGTTTTCTTTTAAAGTTTCACTGGTGCTTCTAATGCACACCAGGATTAAGAGCCACGGGCTCGCAGCATACATTCTGGCATCAGACAGATTTAGGCTTGGATCCCATTTCCTTGGTCAAATTGCTTAACCTCTCAGATCACCTGCATCCTCCTGGAAAGGAGGATTATCGTGGGACCCACCTCACAGGACTGTTGAGAGGTTTAGTGAGCCCCTGGCATTGTACATGATCCTTAATGGGGGTTCTTGATTCTTAATGGGGGCTCTTCATGCAGAAGGGGCAGGGTGGGGTAGAAGTGGGATCCTGAGCTCAGTGTGCTGGGAGGGACCAGGCAGTGTGGAAGCATCCAGATGTGCCCTCCTTCGCCTCCAGAGTCACAGTGCACCAATTCCTAGAAGCTCAGCATCTCAGAGTTAGGTCAAGCCTTGGAGAGCTCTTCACCCAACACATCATTGACAGGCAGACAATGGAGGTGTTAAGAAAAGGAATTGCCAAGGTCACCCAATGAGATGGAATTTTTGAACAGGTTTAGTTAGTCAGCCATTTTGCAGATATTAACGGAGCACCTCTGTGTACCAGACACTGTTCCAGGTTCTGGAATCCATCCAAGAACAAAATAGAAAAGATCCCTGCCCTCATGGAGCTTCCATTTTAGCAGAGGGAGAAAAGCAATTAATGTAATAAATAAGTCATATGGTATGTTAGAAGATGATATGTGCTATGGGAAAAATAAGGAAAAGTAGATAAGTGAGCAGGGTGGTGGGGGTGCAGGCAGATTGCAATTTTGGAAAAAATTTTGTGGGTTCATAATAGATGTATATATTAAATATTTATGGGGTATATGAGATGTTTTGCTAAAGGCATGCAATGTGAAATAAGCAGATTGCAATTTTAAACAGGGTGGTGTATTCATCAGGGTTCTCTAGAGGGACAGATCTAATAGGGTGTGTGTGTCTGCGTGTATATATATATATATATATATATATGAAGGGAAGTTTTAAGGAGTATTAACTCACACGATCACAAGGTCCCACAATGGGCTGTCCACAAGCTGAGGAGCAAAGAAGCCAGTCCAAGTCCCAAAGCTGAAGAAATTGGAGTCCGACGTTCGAGGGCAGGAAGCATCCAGCATGGGAGGAAGATGTAGGCTGGGAGGCTAAGCCAGTCTAGGCTTTTCACATTTTTCTGCCTGCTTTATATTTGCTGGCAGCTGGTTAGAAGGTGCCCACCCAGATTAAGGGTGAGTCCACCTTCCCCAGCCCACTGACTCAAATGTTAATCTCCTTTGGCAACACCCTCACAGATACACCCAGGATCGATACTTTGCATCCTTCAATCCAGTCAAGTTAATACTCAGTATTAACCATCACAGGGGGTCAGAGTAGGTCTCACTGAGCAAAGACTTGAAAGATATCTGGAGGAAAAGAGTTCCAGGAAGAGGGAAGAGCAGTGCAACAGCAGGTCTGCTGGGGTGAGTTTAGGAGTCCCTTCCTTGGTTGTCTACTCAGCCATCTTGCTCCTGGACGTTTATTAGGAGGAAGACCTTTTGGTTTTTGTTAACCAGGGAGAATGTATCAGCTTGTGTTTAAAACAAAGAAGCCTCAGAATTTCTGCCTTCGGTGCAGTGAACGTTATATATCAGGTACTGTTCTACATGCCGGAGGTACAAAGATGAAGGCAGAGAACTGCCTTTCAGCAGCACTGCTGTGGGAGAGAAAAACCAGGACTGTGGCCCAGGTGTGTGTGGGGTGAGTGAGGGGAGATGTGAGCTGGAGGTGGCTGTGTACCATCTAAGGGAACACAAATTTCCAAGGTGACATCTGGAGCTACCGAGGGGAGGGGAAGGGGTTGGGGATATATTTAGGGGGGCCAGCAGTTTAAAAACTCTAAATGATGCAATCATCTTGAGAGAACAGGAGAAGGTTTTGGATGAGCCCTGGGGAGAACCACATGTCAGGATGGGGGCGAAGGATGAAGTTATTTTGGCAGCTGTGTATCAGCTTGTCATACAACTCAGGTGACAACACACATGAGCACAACTTTGTAGAATCACAGTATCACACACAGCTTTGCTTTCAGAGTTTTTCAGAGACATTAACTCATTTAAACCTCAAAAAAACCCTAGGAGGTAAGAGGCAGTTATTACCTCTGGCAGATAAGGAAGCTAAGGTACAGGGAGGTTAAGTCAGTTGCCCAAGGTCACATAGCTAGTAAGGGCAGAGGCAGGATCTGGACCCAGGGAGCCTGGCTCTGGAGTTTGTGCTCTGAACCACTACTCTCTGCTGCCTCTCCACACACATAAGACTTGGATGGCTACTAACATAAGGCATCTCAATCCCAGGCAGGAGCTCACGGACTTGTGTACATGCAGGGCTTAAGTTGCCGACACCTTGTACATACCACTAGCCTTCCTCCATATGGTCTCATATGGTCTCAGTGTCTCAGTTTCACTGATGCCCATCACCTCACACACTCAGCCTGGAGTGCTACATATTACTTTCTTTGGCACTCTGATAGCCTTACACACTCAGAACCTCATACACATCCATAATGTTACCTCCGTGAGATTTCAGGCACTCATCCCACTGTGCACACACTGCCCTGCACGCTCATGATTTGTGTGTGTGTATGTGTGACAGGGTCTCCGTCTGTAGCCCAGGCTGGAGTGCAGTGGCACAATCATGGCTCACTGCAGCCTCGACCTCCCAGGCTCGGGTGATCCTCCCACCTCAGCCTCTCTAGTAGCTGGGACCACAGGTGCATGCCACCACGCCTGGCTAATTTTTTTGTAGAGGGAGGTTTTGTCATGTTGCCCAGGTTGGTCTTGAACTCCTGAGCTCAAGCGATCCATCTGCCTCTGCCTCCCAAAGTGCTGGGATTATAGGCGTGAGCCACCTCCCCTCACCTCATGATCTTATATAGTCAAAAGACACCGATATGCGTGCCCACAAGTGTCTTGTACACACGATCTTGCACAAATACACACACAAGCCCATGCTCTCCAACATCTGCACTACCATGCGAACTCACTGGCTTATCCGTTCACGACTTGTGACCTTGCCATGTTCCCACCAACGTATTCCCCACCATCGTGCAAGTTCCTCCTGGCTCACCCACTCGTGTTATTGCACACTCGAGTAGACTCAAACACTCATAGCACTGTGCACCCTGACCCTCAGACGGCCGTGCGCCTCTCGGTCCCACCCCGCCTTGCCCACTCCTGCCCTTGCCCTCCCAGGCCACCGTGCACACGCGGGGACCCGTCGTGCCGCCTACTGACGCGCCCTCTCCTCGCCCGCAGGGACGTACCAAGGCCAGTTCACCAATGGCATGCGACACGGCTACGGAGTGCGCCAGAGCGTGCCCTACGGGATGGCCGTGGTGGTGCGCTCGCCGCTGCGCACGTCGCTGTCGTCCCTGCGCAGTGAGCACAGCAACGGCACGGTGGCCCCGGACTCGCCCGCCTCGCCGGCCTCCGACGGCCCCGCGCTGCCCTCGCCCGCCATCCCGCGCGGCGGCTTCGCGCTCAGCCTCCTGGCCAATGCCGAGGCGGCCGCGCGGGCGCCCAAGGGCGGCGGCCTCTTCCAGCGAGGCGCGCTACTGGGCAAGCTGCGGCGCGCAGAGTCGCGCACGTCCGTGGGTAGCCAGCGCAGCCGTGTCAGCTTCCTTAAGAGCGACCTCAGCTCGGGCGCCAGCGACGCCGCGTCCACCGCCAGCCTGGGAGAGGCCGCCGAGGGCGCCGACGAGGCCGCACCCTTCGAGGCCGATATCGACGCCACCACCACCGAGACCTACATGGGCGAGTGGAAGAACGACAAACGCTCGGGCTTTGGCGTGAGCGAACGCTCCAGTGGCCTCCGCTACGAGGGCGAGTGGCTGGACAACCTACGCCACGGCTATGGCTGCACCACGCTGCCCGACGGCCACCGCGAGGAGGGCAAGTACCGCCACAACGTGCTGGTCAAGGACACCAAGCGCCGCATGCTGCAGCTCAAGAGCAACAAGGTCCGCCAGAAAGTGGAGCACAGTGTGGAGGGTGCCCAGCGTGCCGCTGCTATCGCGCGCCAGAAGGCCGAGATTGCTGCCTCCAGGTAGGACAGCGGTGGGGGTGGGAAGGCGTCGCCTCCCCTCGGGGAAGGGGGTCCTGGGGCAGGGCAACCTAGGAGGCCCTGTCTCCAAGCCTGATTCTGCTTCTTTTACCCCCATCACCTTCAGGGGTTAAATGGAGGCTGTTCGGGAGCTGGTGGCTCCTGTTGACTCACCCATCCATCCGTCACTCAATTACACCCAGCCCCTCCACTGACTTAACCCTTCCACTCACCCAACCTTTCTAATATCCACCTGAACAACCATCTCTCCAGTCATCCACTCCATTCCCCTACCCATTCCACTTCCTGTTTACCCACCCAGTCATCCAGTCATCTATCTATCCACACAACCTCGCAGTCAACCACCCAAACCCTCCCAAATCCACCCAATTCCTTCATTGACTAACTTCTCTAACACCCACTGAACAACCCCTCCACCCACACACCCACCTCCAGTCCCACATCACACCTGAACATCCACCTGAACAATAGCCTAACATCTACCTGAACAACCACCCATTCACTCAAAGATTTACTCATCTATTCCATCCAACCTACCCAATTTTTCATCCTTTTACCTACTCAGCCAGCTAATCACCCATCCATTCATCGACTCAACCACCCGTCCAACTACCCAGATGCCCATTCAAACATACAGATACCCTTTCAACCACTCACCCGTCCCCTCACCCACCAATCACCTGCATTCACTCAGCTGCTTCCAGCTGCCCAGCTACCCATCTTAACATCCAGCCATGCATCCATTCACTCAAGTACTTCCATGTATCCACCTAGCAACACTTCTGTTCATTAAAACAACATCCACTCCCGCCCACCCACCTGGTCATCTAACTACCCAGCCAGCCACATCTATCACTCAACCAAACTTCTATTCATTCAACCACCCCCACCTATCCATCTACCCATGCATCCATCCACCCTCCCATCTACTAAACACCCACCCTATCGTCTACATTCAAACCCCTTTAAGTCTTCTCATTGTACTTCAGATAAAGTTCTAAATGTTGTCTCCAAACATTTATGGCACCTACTAGGTACAAGGCAATTTTAAGTGGTTCACAAATATTGACTCACTCAGTCCCTTTAACAACCTTATGGTAGGTACTATGTTTATTTCTGTTTTGCAGATGAGCTAAGTGAGGCTCAGAGACATAAGGTGACTTGTCCAAAATCACCCAGTTAGTGAGTGGCCTTTTATAATCAGGTTCCCACCCTCCTACCCAGCCTTATTTTTTGTCATTCTTTCCCTGAGCCTGGAGTTTTCTTCCCTCTGTGCTAGTTCTTCCTTCTTTAGTTTCTCCTGCCACAGAGTTTTTGTTCATACTGGTTCCTTTGCCACTCACTTAACCTCTACTCCTCCTTCAGAGCTCAGGTCAAGCCTGACTCCCTTAGAGAGCTGATGAGGTCCACCGCCAGCTGCCGTTCTGTCCTTAGAGCACATCACAGATGCAGCTTTACATGACTTACATGACTTGTTTTTAACCCACCACTTAAATAGGATTCTCTATGTGCCAGTCACTGTTCTGAGGTCTTTACCTATATTAACTCATTTAATCTTACAAGATCCTGAAGAGGTAGATACTGTTCTTATTCTCATTTTGCAAATTTGGAGTGAGCTGCAGGGACAGCAGCAGTGTGGTCTGGCAGGAGGGTGGTAAAAGGCAATCGCCTGTCCTGGGGCTGTAGCAATCCTCCTGAGGATGTAAATGGCCTGGGCAGGAGACTGAGCACATGGTCTTCAGAATTAAGCAGGCCTAGGGCCAAATCCTGGCCCTGCCATTTTCTAGCTCATTGACGTGGGCAGATCAGTTGGCCTGTCTGAGTGTCAGTTTCTCCATCTGTGGCACCGCCATTTCTTAGTTGTATGTCCTTGGCCAGATCCATTTTCTTCTCTAATCTCAATGACCTCATCTATAAAGACAAGTTGGTCTAAGGGTTAAGAACGACAGTGCAGGTCAGGTGGCTCACAATCCTATTGTGAGGTGAGTTCCCCAGGAAGCAGACTTTGAGATGAAGATTAACATGCAGGAAATGTATAGGGAGCACTCTCTGGATCAACATTTGTGGGGAAGGGAAGAAGGCCGGACTGGGCGGTGGGAGACACTGGGTTGCAATACAGTCTCAATAAAGCCTCAGCCAACCATAAGGGATGCTCTGCAGTGGAGATGACCTTCAAGGTCATCGCAAGTTGGGATAAGGGAGCTGGCTCTTGTATACTCTCCACATTTGTATGCAGGCTACCCTCCAGAAGGAGGCTTGACTAGGGCTGGACAGCTCTCTTCAGCCAAGGGCAATCCCTGGAGAGGGCTGACAGCTGGCAACTCTCTGAGTAGCTGGGAGTGGGAGAAATAAGTCCTTCAGTCCTGAAGGGGAATCTGGGTAGCCCATCACAGTCACCACTACAGTGTTGGACACCAGACATGGCTTGATAAATATGACTAGTCATTGTCATCATACAATGAATTCATTTTACAGACGTGGAAACTGAGGCCCAGGGAATGAATGTAACATGCCCAAGACTACCGGCAAGCAAGTGGGAGAACCCAGGCATCAGCCTCTAGCTTTCTGATTCAAAAACTTTAACTAGCACATCTTGCTAATGCTAAACTTTGTAAACTTTACACTGCTATAAATGTGTGAGCCGTTGGCGTCACTGAAGGGGACAGAAGGTATGGGTGATTTTTTTAAAACTTCTTGGTTAGAGGCGACTATAGTTTGAATGTTTATCCCCTCCAAAACTCATGTTGAAATTTAATTGTCATTGTAACATTAAGGCATGGGAACTTTGAGAGGTGATTAGTTCTGAGACTAATCTTTGAGAGGTGATTAATCCTCATGGGTGGGATTAAATCCCTTATAAAAGGGTGAGTTTGACCCCTTTTTGTCTCTTGGCACTCCCGCCTTCTGCTGTGTGAGGATCCAACCTTCCTCCCCTCCGGAGAATGTAGTGTGCAAGGTGCCATCTTGGAGGAAGATAATGTCCTCACCAGACACTGAACCCACTGGTGCCTTGACCTTAGACTTCCCCTACAAATAACCCAGTCCCAGGTATTCTGCTAAAGTGGTACAGATGGTCTAAGACAGGCAGGACCAGGCTTATGACCAGGTGCTCATATAATTTATTGTCTAAACCTGAACACTTCTATGAGTAAAAGGGAGCACTTTTTAAAAATAAAACTTTTAGGTGGGAATAATTTTAGATTTACAGAAAAGTTCCAAAAAGAATACACAGAGTTCCCATACACTCTACCCATTTCCCGCTATTGTTAACTTCTTACGTTATCATAATACATTTGTCAAAACCAACATGGCACATGACTCTTCACTGAACTCCAGACTGTATTTGCATTTCACTAGTTTTTCCATCAATGTCTTCTTCCTGCTTCAGGATTTCCTGAAGGATCATACACTGCATTTAGTTGTCAGGTCTCCTTGGTTCCCTTTGGTCTGTGATAGTTTCTGATTCTTTGCTTTTTTTGTGTGTCCTTGACAGTTTTTTTTTTTTTTTTTGGAGGCAGGGTCTTGCTGTGTTGCCCAGGCTGGACTGCAGTGGTGCCATCTTGGCTCACTGCAACCTCCGCCTCCTGGATTCAAGCGACTCTTGTGCCTCAGTCACCAAAGTAGCTGGGACCACAGGTGTGTGCCACTACACCTGGCTAATTTTTGTATTTTTAATAGAGACGGGGTTTTGCCATATTGGCCAGGCTATTCTCGAACTCCTGGCCTCAAGTGATCTTCCTGCTTTGGCCTCCCAAAGTGCTCATATTACAAGTGTGAGCCACCACTCCCAGCCCAACAGTTTTGAGGAGTACTGGTGAAATAGTTTATAGAGTGTCCCCCAATTTGGGTTTGTCTGATATGTTTCTTATAAACTGAGGATGTTAACTTTGATCACTTGGCTAAGGTGGGTCGGTCAAGTTTCTCTGATGTACAGTCACTATTTCCTCTTTTCCCGCTCCATCCTTTGGAATTCAGACACTCAGTGCAGGCCACACTCAAGAAGGCGAAGGGTCTGGAATTCAGGCGCACCTTTTGGAGGGGGGAATATCTACCTATATTATTTAAAATTCCTCTGTATGGAAGATTTGCTCCTTCTTCCAAAGGGAACATTTTAAATAATTACACTAAATGTATCTGGTTATGACAAGTGTAAGCTCAGACTGTCCTGGACCACCCTGGGCCACTTAGGCAGAGCACAGCAGGAAGGAGCTTAGGTTCTTGATTCAGAAGACCATGAATTGGAACCCCAGCTCTTCTCCTGAAAAACTGTGTGACCTTGCCCAAGTTGCTTCACCACTCTGACCCTGGGATCCTCTTTCCTCAGAGGGTGATTAGAAGGAGTAGGCGAGCTAATGCCTGTAAAATGCCTGGCACGGGGCAGCCAGCAGTAAAGACAATCATTGCTATGATCTAACAACATTTGATTTTAAAGGTGAGGAAGTGGAAGTTTGGGGAGAAGGAGGGATGCCCCCTTATTTTCCTTGCCCTCCTGGCCCTTCCTGCCAATGCCTGTGCCCCTGCATGTGGAGGTTTCGAGCTCCCGCTGAGAAGGCTGCCAGGCCCACAGCCGGGAAGTGAGCCTGGGGACTGAGAAGCTGGGATCCAGCCTTTTGCATGCGGTGCTGCTGTGGGATTGGATTCCTTGTGTGTCTGGGGCAGGAGTCCTGCGTGCCCATGGAGATGTTGCCATGGGTGGAGGTGGCTGCCTGGATGGGTTTCAAGCTCAGACTGAATTTCCAATTAAGGGAATTTTGGGGTCAGGAGGAAAAGCAGGATTGTGGCCGTCTTCCTCAGGGACTCTCCCCATCCCTGGGGCTTCGTGAGTAATCTGGCTGTGGAGAGACAGAAAGCATCCCCAGCAGCCACGGCCTCTTCACACCCAGGCAGGCCCGGGGTTTCTCTCCATTGTGGCTTCCAGCTCCTCCCTCCAGGCTTATGTGGAACTTGTCAGCCCAGAGGCTACGATCAGGACATCTTTCCTAAGAGAAGGGAGAAAGATGAGACAGCTCTCCCCTGTAAAATGAGCTATGGATTGAAAAAGATTCTTGACCTGGGCTGTCCAGTACGGTAGCCACTTGCTGTACATGGCTACTGGGCACTTGGAATGTGGCTGGTCCAAATGGAGATGCACTGTAAATGTGAAACATCCTGGATTTCAAATACTTAGTATGAAAAGAATGTAAAGTAACCTATTAATCATTTTTAAAATATTGATTACATATTGAAATGGTTACATTTTAGATACATCAGGTTTGACAAAATACATTATTAAAATTAATTGCACTGTTTCTTTTTACTTTTTTGAATGTGGCTACTAGAACATTTAAAATTACAATGTGATACATGTTATATTTTTATTGGACAGTGTTGCTGTAGACCCATTCAGGGCCCTCAGAGTAGTCCCAACCCTGTCACTGAGCAGTTGGGGAGACTGAGGTGCAGAAAAGGATGTAGATATACTCACAGCCACAAAGCGATCGAGAGGGAACTAGATTTATGTCTTCTGATTTTGCAGCTAAGAACTCTTTTGTGATGCCTTTTAAGGTCATAGATACTGGATTGTGGAGGGAAGCTGGTATGTTTGGGGAGGCGCCTAAAGTTTTCAGGTTGTCATGCCAACACCCTGACAAATGCCTGTTTTCTGGAAGGAGCACAGTGAGTGTTAAGAGTAAGGCTTAGACTCAGCCCCTTGCTTGCTATATCTTTTCTTCCCTCCAGACCTCAAATTTCTAATTTCTAGAAGACCCACCTTGAAGAGTTTTCACAAGGTTAAAGCAGAACCTCTATACGAAGGGTAGATACACACGCCGCAGGGCTGACAAGCAGGAAGTAGTCTGTAAGCGTCAGCTGCCATTGCTGTTGTCTAGTCTTCCTGCTGTTGTGCCCCCATGGCAGAGGCAGGGCATGGCCCGGAGTTCTCAGTTGTCCTAGGGTGTGAGGTTTGGAGCATCTCAGGTTTTGTACCAGGGTGGCATCTGTCTGTCTTCTACCCCCTCAGCACCCCACCTGCATCTCCTCCCCATGTTGGCTCTGGAAACTCCAAAGCTGATCATAACTTAGAGTTGGTTTTTTGAGTTGCTTGGAGCTGAATTTCTCTGGTGAGCAGGAACCCATGTGGTTCATGGGCAGTGGCATTGGATGGACCTAGGTTTGAATCTGGCTTCAGCCTCTTATAAACTGTGTGACCTTAGGCAAGTTACCTCACCCCTCTGGGCTCACTTTCCTCTTTAATCAAATGGGAATTATATTACCTCCTCCCTGAAAGGAGTGCTGCAGAGAGTAAAAGAAATAGCTCATGTAAAGGGCCGGTGCTTGGAAAGCATGGAAGGAGGTGTAAGCTGTTATTATCAATCCTGTATCATTCTGTACTGATCCAAGAATGAAATTGCCCCAAGGGAAGGCCCTGTCTTCTCTCTCAGTCCGTACAACTGTGCTTCCCAAATGTTCATCTTCTGCAGGCCCCAGTCCCAGTTTTTGTTACATTCACACACCATCTCTACTTACTGTCTTAATCTTCATCTTTGAATCAACTTACTTAAAAACACGTAAGTACATTTATTGAAAAGGAAGACTTTCTAATCACTATTGAAAATGTGAAATCAATATCACAGCAAGTTCTGAAAACAGAACAATGCTATTCAAGTTCCACGTCAAACTATTGATGCCCAAAGGCACTGAGTGTAAAGTTTGTTTTCTTTTTGTTTAAAAGAGAAATTGGCAAGAGATTGACCGTTATGAAAGAGCCGTAGGCACCTACAGAGGCCTTTTCCTTAACTAATGAGCAAAATGGATTTGGTGTCACTTCAGGCTGTGACTCTGCACCGCCAACACTCATTTCCACACCATGGGGGACACAGGTCACCAGAGGGAAGAGGGCCTGACACTGGACTAGGTCTCAGGGAGGGTCTTGGTAATTGTCCATCTTTGAGCCTTTTTATTTAATTTTTATTTAATATACATTCATCTATTTCTGGGAACCGGGCATGATTTTAAGTACCTTACATGTATTAACTTTTTTCCCCCTTTTTTGTGGAGAACAGCATCTTGCTATATTGCCCAGGTAGGTCTCGAACTCCTGGGCTCAAGCTATCCTCCTGCCTTAGCCTCCCTAAGAGGTGGGATTACAGGTGTGAGCTACCGTGCCCAATGGGGATATATTAATTTATTGAATCCTCAAAACAACCCTGTGAGGAAGGTACCGTTATTCTCATTTTACAGATGAAAAAACTGAGGCACAGACAGGTTAAGTTTCTCAAACAGGTTGCACAGCTGAGTCATGGCAGAGCTGGGAGTTGAAGCCAGGTGACCTGGTTCTAGAACGCTCTTAACCACAATCTGACCTTCGGTTGGTTTTCCTTCACAAACTTTAATAAGCACTTACCCTGTGCCAGGCTTGTGCCAGGCTTGTGCCAGGGCACTGGACACCCAGTGGTGAATCAGTGTGGGCAGCGTCCTCTGGAGACCCCCATGTTGAGGGCAAAGCCATGCAGGGATTGGACAGTTGGTGGTGGAGAGGGAGGAAGGAGCTGAAATTGATGGGGTCCAACAGAAAGAGCAACTAGCTGTCCCAGAGGAGATCTGGGAAAGCTCCCTGCAGGGGCCACCTGTGGTTGGGAGTCTGCCAGGTGGAAAAGAGAGAGAAAGGTCGTTCCAGGTAGAGGAACTAGCATGTGCAAAGACATGAAGGTAGGAATGCGCATGATGTATTTTGGGAGCAATGAGTCATCCAAAATGCTGGAATGGGTGGGGAACGATTAGAGATGAGGCCGAGAAGGTAGCCCAGGGCCAGGTTAGTACGGGCTTTGAATGCCTGGTGGAGTGAGAGTCTGACGTTACAAGCTAAAAGGTTCCAGGGGCCAGGCAGGCCGCAGGCTTGTGTCCTACTCACTAGAGGGTGGTGGGACCATGGGAACCAGGTCTCCCTGGTCTCTGCAAGCCCTCTTGGGTGGAGCTGCCCCTTCCTAGCTAATGGCTGCCCTGGAGAAACATGGATTTAATGTTAGCACAACTCTTGATTTTTCTTTCTTTTTGTTTTGTTTTTTTTTTTTTTTTGAGACAGAGTCTTGCTCTGTCGCCCAGGCTGGAGTGCAATTGTATGATCTCGGCTGGCTGCAACCTCCGCCTCCCAGGTTCAAGCAATTCTCCTGCCTCAGCTTCCTGAGTAGCTGGGATTACAGGCATGCGCCACCACGCCCAGCCAATTTTTGTATTTTTAGTAGAGGAAGGGTTTCTCCATGTTGGCCAGGCTGGTCTCAAACCCCTGACCTCAGGTGATCCATGCGCTTCAGCCTCCCACAATGCTGAGATTACAGGCGTGAGCCACTGTGCCCAGCCAACTCTTGATTTTCCAAGATAAACTAGAGATTTGCATTTTGTTATAAAAATTTCCATTTTTTGACCTTTTATTATGGGAAAATATGAAGCATATATATAAATAGAGTGATATAATGAACACACATGTACCCATTAACTGGATTTAATAATTATTAGCAATTTTTCCATATTTACTTTATCTTTTTGTTTTGTTTTGGAGATAGGGTCTCACTTTGTTGCCCAGGCTGGAGTGCAATGTTGTCAGGTCAGCTCACTGCAGCCTCCACCACCCAGGCTCAAGTGATCCTCCCACCTCAGCCTCCCAGGTAGCTGGGGCTACAGGTGCATGCCACTACAACTGGCTAATTAAAAAAAAAATTATCTGTAGAGACAAGGTCTTGCTATGTTGCCCAGGCTAGTCTTGAACTCCTGGCCTCAAGTGATCCACCTACCTAGGCCTTCCAAAGTGCTGGGATTACAGGCATGAGCCACCACCCCTGGCCTGTGTTTGTCTTTTTGTTGTTATTTATTGACTAGACTCTCAATTCTGTTCCAATGATTTATATACATCTATCCTTATGCCAGAGGCTGGTCTTGATTACTGTAGCTTTATACTAAGTATTTTTTTTTTAATTTTATTATTATTATACTTTAAGTTTTAGGGTACATGTGCACAACGTGCAGGTTTGTTACATATGTATACATGTGCCATGTTGGTGTGCTGCACCCATTAACTCGTCATTTAGCATTAGGTATATCTCCTAATGCTATCCCTCCCCGCTCCCCGCTGTACTAAGTTTTGAAGTTGGGAAATGTGAGTCCTCTAATTTTGTTCTTCTTTTTCAAGATTATCTTGGATATTTTGAGTTCCTTGCATTTCCATATGGATTTTAGCATCAGCTTGTCAATTTCTGCAGGGGAAAAAAAGGCCGCTGGGATTTTGTTAAACCTGTAGGTCAACTGGGGGAATATTGTCCTTTTAACAATTTTAAATCTTCCAATCCATGAACATGGAGCACCTTTCAATTTATTTAAGTCTTTAACTTTTTTCAATGATGCTTTATAGCTTTCAGTGTACAATTTTATACTTATTTTGCTAAATTTATTTCTAAATGTTTTATTCTTTTTGCTGCTACTTTAAGTAGAATTGTTTTTAAATTTTATTTTCAGGTTGGGAGCTGTGTCCTAAATCTCTTAGTCTAGAACCATCCTCCTCATTTTTTTTATGACATGACATCTTCTGGATTTGTCAGGCTGATTCCTTATGGTGCTGTTTAACTTGTTTCTCTCTTTCCTGTACTTCCTGTAAATTCTATCTCAAATGGATTCAGATTAGATTTTTCTGGCATGAAAACTTAATAAATAGTTCTGTGTACTTCATATCGTATCACATCAGGGGGCATGTAATGTCTGGTTAGTATGAAATCTTCCAATTCTTTTTTTTTTTTTTTTTTTTGCTCTGTTGCCCAGGCTGGAGTGCAGTGGCATGATCTCGGCTCACTGCAACCTCCGCCTCCCAGCTTCAAGCAATTCTCATGCCTCAGCCTCCCCAGTAGTTGGAATTACAGGCATGCGCCACCACTCCTAGCTAATTTTTATATTTTTAGTAGAGATGGGGTTTTGCCATGTTGGCCAGGCTGGTCTCAAACTCCTGACCTCGAGTGACCCACTGCTTCGGCCTCCCAGAGTGCTGGGATTACAGGCATGAGCCACTGTGGCCTGCACAAAATCTTCCAGTTCTTAAGTACTCTGCATAACAAATTGGAGGACTTGATTTAGGAGCAGGGGTTGGGGGGAAGAGGGCAGAAGGAGGTGGTGAAGAAGAGGGCAGGGTCACAGGCAGTGGGATGGAGCGACAGGGAAATGGGGAGAGAGGCTTAGCACATCTGTCACTAAACCCCGGAGCTCTCATATCCATGCAGGAAAACTCACCAACACGTGGCTACACACATGCACATGCACGCATACACACACTTACACACATGACAAATATTATGCAGGTGGAGAAATCATGTATGTGTGCTATATGCTACCCTGCCCCGCTTTGTGAGTAGGTAGCCACGAGAGCTGGGAACGGCCTGCCCAAATGTGTATGACCACACCTGGACCATGGCTCTTGTAGTGAGAGTATGGCAAGGGCTAGGCTGTAGGCTGGGCGTCAGTGAGGAGGCTGCTGCAGGATCTGGGGAGATGGTGGAGACCTGAAACCTGGCAGAGCCCCTGGGGTGGGAAGGGAGGGCCTGGCAGCACCATCAGGAGGCTGGGCTTGGGCTTCCAGAAGCCTGGGGCACGGTTAGTCAAATTGTCCTTCTTGTGTTCTTTTTTTTTCTAATTGGAGAAGGGAGAATGTAGTTTTGTTTTTTTTTTTTGAGACGGAGTCTCGCTCTCCCAAAATGCTGGGATTACAGGCGTGAGCCACCGCGCCTGGCCGATTGTTGATTTTTTTAATTGGAGGAAGGAGAGTGTTGAGGTGGCAGTCTGCCCGGTGTTGAATCAAGAGGCTTGCAGGTGTCCAGAGATGCCCACCTTAGATTGTGGAGGAGAAGGGAGGGGAAATACCCGGAGCCCACACACAGAGAAGGGCAGTAACGAACCTAAGGCCACGCAGCAGCTCGGGTTGCCTTCGCCCAACACAGTCCCCCTTTCTGCATCCAGGACGTTGTCAGCAGGTGGGAAAGAAATGAAGAACGCTTTGTTTCCTTTCCTTGTTTCCTCACCACACTCCCTTTCCTCATCTGTTAGGGGAAGGCCATTGTGTCAGAAACAGAGGCAGGCACGTAGAGCAGAAGGAGCACTGGAATGGGAGTCAGGAGACCTGGGGGCTGACCCAGCCTCAGCATCCATTTCCAGTCCCACCTCTCAGCCTCAGCTGTCTCGGGGAATCCCAGGAGATCTGGGATAATAATGGCCAACATCACTGGATGATACTCATTGAGGACTTAATATGTGGCGGCCACTAAGTGCTCAGCTAAATTAACTCATCTAATTCTAACTTAGGCCTATAGAGAGGTTTTTTCATTTGTTTGTTTTTGTTGTCGTTGTTGCTGTTATTTGAAAGAAAGTCTCACTCAGTCACCAAGGCTGGAGTGCAGTGGTATGATCTTGGCTCACTGCAACCTCTGCCTCCTGGGCTCAAGCAATTCTCCTGCCTCAGCCTCCCGAGTAGCTAGGATTACAGGTGCGTGCCACTACCACTGGCTAATTTTTGTATTTTTAGTAGAAACAGGGTTTCACCATGTTGGCCAGGCTGATCTTGAACTCCTGACCTCAAATGATCCACTCACCTCGGCCTCCCAAAGTGCTGGGATTACAGGCATGAGCCACCATGCCCAGCCCTTGTTTTGTTTTTAACATGCCCTAAGTCACACAGCCAGTAAGTGATAGAGCTGAGATTCTGGACCCGAGTCTATGTTCTGAGCCACCACCCTATGCTGCCACTTCAGATACAGTGAGTTAATTTCCCTTTCCTTTCTTCTTTTCTTACATTGTTCTAAACAACATACCTGTCATTAAAATCCAAGGAAGATCTTACACACGCAAAATCCAAGGAAGATCTTACACATGCAAAATCCAAGGAAGGTCATACACGTACAAAATAAAAAAGTAATAAATCCCCTGGTCTGCTTCTACCCTAGTTGCACCTCTGAAGTGACTGTTGTTTACATTTCGCTTATAGAATTCTTCTACTTACCTATTCTGATTTTGTTTTTGTTTTTCATAACTAGGACTACCTACATAATGTTCTGTAACTTGCATTTTTGATGTAATATGTTTTGAGATCTTTTTATGTTATGCACATAGATTTATCTTCCTCTCTTTAGCAGCTGTATGCTAGTCCGTAGTGTGGAGGTACCATGATTCATTTAACCAGATCTCTTTTGGTGAAGATTGAAACCATTTCATGTTTTCTTGATCACCAGTGAGGCCGCAGTGAACAGCCTTGGACCAATATCCTTGCTCACAGGGCTGATTAAGGGAATGGCCCAGCCAGGCAATGTATCCCATCAGGGACATTCAAGCAGCACTGGAATACACTGGGAATATGACGGCAATTCACGTGGGCCTTTGCAAGGGACTGACTCCTGACATTTACTGTCAAAATGTCAATTTGGTCAATTTGGTTCCTCTTGACAGGGTCCACAGTACCCAGTGAATTCAGCAAAAATCCAGCCAACCCCATCTAGTGTTTCACCCCACCCCTCCAGTATATGTTCAACAAATATTTAAAGAATAATAATTGCAAGGGAGATGCAGATGAAACTTTATGGGCTAAATTCCTAAAAGTAGAATTTTGGGGTCAAAAAGAATGTGCATTTTAATTATTATCAGAACCCAAGTTAACATCCAAAAGGGTTGCACTCAGTTTATAACCCCAACAGTGTACATGAGTGCAGTCTTCCTCACACCCTTGCTGCTGGCGCTATGTGCTATCAGTCTTTCGCATCTTTGCCAAACTGAAAAAATTTTGAAGAAAATCTGGTGTTCCAGGAACCCAGTAGCCACCTTCAACACTCCTCCAAACAACTGCCCGTATCCACAGAGGCTATGTCTGTCCATTTTCTCAGTGTCTCTGGCTCACCTCCTGAGATGCCTGGATAGGTAGGAGGTTCCACTAAGCGAGACTGAATTCCCTGAGGATGGGCTTGAAGCGTTGGAAAGGCCCCCGACTCCGGATTCCTGCCCTTCACCACATCCCTCCTTTGTGAATTACCAGATGGACAAAATCCCTTTGTGCCCAGAAACTGAGGTGCAGGAGTGAATGGAATTTCCTGAGTTGTCAGAGCCGGATTCTCGAGACATATGTGAGGCAGCTGTGACTCCAAGGCTGAGTGGTCTGGGGAGAGAGGAGCTTGCCTGGGTCCCAGGCAGCAGGGAGATGTTGGAACAATGGTGACCATGTGGGCCGGGCGCGGTGGCTCTCGCCTGGAATCCTAGTACTTTGGGAGGCCGAGGAGGGCGGATCACAAGGTCAGGAAATCAAGACCATCCTGGCTAACACGGTGAAACCCTGTCTCTACTAAAAATACAAAAAAGCAGCTGGGCATGGCGGTGGGCACCTGTAGTCCCAGCTGCTGGGGAGGCTGAGGGAGGAGAATGGCGTGAACCCGGGAGGCGGAGCTTGCAGTGAGCCGAGATCACGCCACTGCACTGTAGTCTGGGCAACAGAGTGAGATGCTGTCTCAAAACAAACAAACAAAAAAGAACAATGGTGACCATGCATTTTGGGGAGCCAGGCCTTCCAAGCTTGGAGTGTAGAGTACTAGAGAAAAGACCCAGCGTGCTCCCTTCAGTCTTCAGAAAAAGCTGGTCAGAGCTGGAAGGTGCCTTAGGGAAGAGGAGGCCCAATGTGCTCATTTCACAGGTGAAAAAACTGAGGGCTACCAAAGGGCGGAGCCTCAGCTAGGGTTGTGCAGGGAGTCTGGGTCAGAGCAGAGAGGAGTGTGGCTGGAAGGCAGGGTGAGGGAGGCTCTCGTGCAGCCTCAGTTGGCTTCTGGGTCACGATTAATAAATCAAATGAAAGAGGACAGAACTCTGCAAAGTGGAAAGGAATGTTTTTATCTCCTCCACCTCTATAAACGGTGCTTATGGCCTAGCTCCAGAGTGTTTCCAGCTTTACTTTTCTTTTTTTTTTTGAGATCGAGTTTCACTCTGTCACTCAGGCTAGAGTGCAGTGGTGGAATCTCGACTTATTGCAGCCTCCTCATCCGCGTTCAAGCGATTCTCCTGCTGCAGCCTCCCGAGTAGCTGGGATTACAGGCATGCCACCACACCTAGCTAACTTTTGTATCTTTGTAGAGATGGGGTTTCACTATGTTGGCCAGGCTGGTCTCGAACTCCTGACCTCAGGTGATCCACCCACCTCGGCCTCCCAAAGTGTTGAGATTACAGCCATGGGCCACCGCGCCTGGTCCAGCTTACTTTTTAGCCCAAGTAGCAGAGTCAGAGAACATACAGGCCAGCAGCCTGCACCTTCGGGAGAAAAATGTCTCTCTCCCACAGATGCAAGGGTTTCCCCACAGTGAGACCAGGGCTTGGCCCTGCTCCTGGCTCTGAGCTGAGCCCCAGGGATTCGGTTCAGTGCTGGAAGGGCCCAGACCAAGAGTGTTGATATGACAGTAAAAATAAGAAGGCTAGTGGCTGCCCCAGGGTCAGTGAGTTCAGGCCAGGGTCAGGGTCTGGGCTGTAGTCCTGCACTCTTACTGGCCTCATGGCTTTGGGCAAGTGGCTTTTCCCTAAGCTTCCTGTACCTCCATTTCTTCATCTCTAAGGTGGGGATCATGAGAGAACCTGCCCCGTGGGGCCTAGGAGAGGGTCGTGTTGGTGTTGATAAATGTGCAGTGCTGGGAGCAGTGCCTGGCATGGACAGGGCATCTCTCAGTGCCCCCTTCTCACCACTGTCTGCCAGCCTCTACACTGAGTTCCCTTCTATGCTTCATTTCATCGAAGCCTCATGAAGGAGGTGCTACTTATTATATTAGCCCTTTTCACAGATGAGAAAACCAGTCCAAACTCTCACGAGAACTGACACAGCTGGGCTTCCGATTCTCTGAGCCAAACTCCACCTTCTTCACCACGGTGGGAAGAGAAAGTCTCTCAGCTGCTCCCAGGCTGACACTCCGTGCCTAGACCTCGGTGCCTGGCCATGATTTCGAATGGTAGAGCGACTGAGAGTTCAGGCTGGGGAAGCTGAGGAATCGAGGCTCAGATTCTGCTCTGTTACTTGCCCACCAAGTGTCCTCAGTCTTCCCTAAGCCTCCCTTTCCTCGTCTGTAGAATGGGGACAGTAACAGCCCTGTCCCCCCAGGGTTATGGTGAGGATGATATGAGGCGATGTTTGTAGAGGGCTTCATGTGTCCATGGCACTTGGTGGGTTCTTGGTAAGGAGAGACCGTGGGCAGTTTTATCATCGTTCTTACCCAGAGCCCGAGATGAGTAGAACGTGGTGAGGCCAGCTGTCTCCTTTAAGCTTCATCCTTCCCCAAATGCCGCTTCTCTCCTCTGGGTTTCCAAAGCCCAGTCCAACTTCCACTTGACTTCCTAAGTCCATACCAGTGAGTCCCTGCCATTGGGAATGGAGTTAAAAATAAAGCCCATCTTTAAATCCTTCAAGTAAACACCCAGCTCTCTAAAAATAATCCATTTGCAACAGGTCTTCACAGCCAGGCGGGGCTTGAGGGGTGGAACTTGGTGAGGCTGGTTCCCAAAGCCAGGCATGACCCAAGCCTGGCCTCCATGTCACCCCTCCTTGCCTCTCGAGCCTCTGGTTCTTTGGGGAGCCAAGTACCCCCTCTTTGTCTCCATCCCCTGTTTGTCTCTCTGTCTCCACTGCCACCAGCCCAGTGCTGGCCACCAGCCCCTCTTACTGCCCCTCTGCAAGGGTCCCTCACTGCTTTTCATGCCTCCTCCTGCCCCCCGTACTCTTCTCCACACAATAGCCAGCATGTGCGTTAAAAAATGTCAGCTTGCACGTGCCATGCTGCTGTACAAAACTCTCATAGGGCCCTTGGTTAAGGTTCCTGCAAAAGCAGAGCCTGAGACAAGGATTCAGGTGCAGATAGTTTATTGGGGAGGTGATGCCAGGAGGGAGGAGCTGAGAGGGCATGAGCGGGGAGCGCGAGAAGGAAGAAGGACAGGCGGTGCAGGTGTGTGTTATTGAGGCATCACTGCAGACCACGGGGACTGGATCCAGCTCAGACCTCAGTACCTGCAGCATTGTCTGTCTGAAGGATGGACGCAGGCTCCAGTGCCGCATCCACTGGGAGTTTCCCATGCGGCAGAGGGTGAAGGGGCCTCCTGCAGCCTCAGATCAGGCTCTGGGCAGGAAGTGGACAGCTGTGCTTGCGTGGGACCCTGACAGTGCTGGGTAAGTCTGACCTTACATGGAGCTTGCCTCCACAGCTACAGGGGAAACTAGGGGTAGACACAGGAGCTGGGATGCAGGCACCAGGGGTATTGCTTTCAGGAGAAATTCCAGATTCCTTCCTTTGGCCCCCAAGTCCCTTCCTGTCTGGCTCTATTTACCCCACCAGCCTCATCTCATACCACTCTCCCCATCATTTGTCTTCAGCCATGTTTCCTTCAAAGGGCCATTCTCTTTCCTGCCTGTAGTCCTTTGCACATGCTGTTCCATTTGCCCAAAATGCTTTTCCTTTACTCTCTCACGAACACCTACGCTTTTCATCTGGCTTCACTCAGCTTGACGGTTTCTTCCTCAGATGAGCTCTGAGCTCCCTTCTAGTCTGGGTTTCCTGTTTTATGTGCCCCTGGCTCTCCAGTCCCAGGTGCCAGCAACTAGCATAGCACCCAGCATGTGTGTGTGGCCCAGGGAGCCTGGTTGACTGACTAATGTCAGGCCTTAAACACCCTGTAATGGGAAGAACCCACAGCATGGGACACCCTCCATGTTACTCATTTCAGCCTTGAAACACATCCAACAAATACTTATTGAGAGTCTGCTCCATGCCAGGTAAAGTTCTAGGCTTTTGGGGAGAAAACCTGAAGATCCAACCTTCATGATGTTTGCCCTCCCGCTGGGGAGACAGACAACACAACAGACATACATAAAGACAGAGCCTGTGGTCGGGCAAGTTGCCTTTCAAAATATGTGGTCCGGGCTGGCCTCACTGAGGAAGGCCTCGTTGACACTGAAGCAGAGACATGGAGCTGAAAGAGCTGGCCAGGGGGCTGCGTCAGGGAGAGCCGCCCAGGACAGGGAGGGGCCAGGGAAGGCTCTGAGGTGGGCATGTGCTTGGCGTGCTCTGGGGACAGTGAGGAGCCCAGTGGGGCTGAAGTGGAGTGAGGGGGAGGACAGCAGTGGGAGAAAAGGCTGGAAAGAGCATGGGGAGGCAGCGGGGATGGATGGCAATGTTGTACAATCCGGGAGCCACTAGCAACCTGTGGCTATTTAAGTTAACTGAAGTTAAAGAAAGGAAAAGTTTCCTTTCTCAGTCTCAATAGCCACGTATCAAGTGTTCGATAGCTGGGACAGCACAGATATAGAACATTTTCCTCATCCCTGAAAGTTCTGTTGGGTGGTGCCTTCGGGGGCCTTGCAGGTCATGGTAGGGCATACGCGCTTGCCCATACATAACTGGGCACGCATCCTGGGGGCCTTTCCTCACCTCCCAAAGTGGGTATGATTAAAGCATGCAAGGCCATTTGGTCCAACCCCAGCCAATGTCAGAATGCCTTTCCCGTCATCCTGCCAAGTGGTCATTCAGTCACTCATTCACTGCGTCTGTCTCTCCAGGCATGGGGAGCTCGCCATCTCTTGAGATGGTCCAGCCCAGCTTTTGATAGATTTGCCTTTTGGATTTGCTAAAACCAGAAGGACTTTCTGCTTCTCTGTAGTTTCTACCCATGGGTCCTGGTGCTATCCTTGAGGACTGTGTAGATTAGAACCATACTCAGCTGCAGGTAATAGAAGCTGCCTGTGGCTGGGCATGGTGGCTACTGCCTGTAATCTCAGCTCTTTGGGAGGCGGAGGCAGGAGGATTGCTTGAGGCCAGGAGTTTGAGACCAGCCTGGGCAACACAGTGAGACTCTGTCTCTACAAAAATAAAAATAAAAAAATAAAAATATTAGCCAGGCATGGTAGCACGCACCTGTAGTCCCAGCTACACAGGAGGATCCCTTGAGCCCAGGAGTTCAAGGCTTCAGTGAGCTATGATCACACCACTGCACTCCAGCCTGGGCATCAGAACAAGACCCTTTCTCTTGAAAAAAAAAAAAAAAAAAAAAAGCTGCTTCTACTGCCTCACCCATTGGGCTTATTTTCTCACATAATGTGATCAGAGAGGCTGTGCCAGGCTGAATGGCAGCTCCATGATGCCCTCAGGGACCCACCTCCATCTACCTTTCTCTCCCTCTGTCCTTAGAGGGTGGCTTTTGTCCTCACACTCAGAAATAGCCACTGCACACCTAGCTTCACCTCTGCATTCCAGGCAGCAGAGGTCCAGATGCAACAGCTTCTCCATGCAGAAGTGAAGACCTTCCCCAGATGTAGAGAATGGGAAGGTGAATATTTTTAGCCCGATGCGTTGCTTCCCTGAACAAATTAGGCTTCCGTTAGTGGGAAAGAGAGAGAGAATGGATATTTGGTGAGCAGCTAGCAATGTCTGTCTCAACATCCTTGCAGAGGTTTGAAGACTGTGACCTTAATATCCCAAGTCTTCCCTGGTCACCACATCTCTAGTCCCTTCACTGCACCTCTGTTTCCACATCTCCTCATTCTCCATTTTTCAGATGGAGAGACAGAGGCACAAACATATTCATGGTCAAGAGCACAGGCTTTGGGGTCAGATAACACTCGTTCCTTGGGCATGTCACTTCCCTGAGCCTCAGTTTCTCCAACGGTGGGAGGTGGTAGAAATTGATATAGTACTTACCACTGAGGGTAAAATGAGATATAACCTGTGTCAAATACTGCAAACCACAGTCATTCAGTGGTGGCAGTTTTAAAAAATTATTTTAACTATGATTACTCTTGCTTCAGTGATTCTTCTTGGTGTTATTAAAGGGTGAGATCGTGGTGGGGATCTCCCAGGTGTTTCTGTAATCCCAGCGATCACCCCAGGGAGAACCCCTCTCCTTAGGCTGCTAGAGGACGTGTGCCATAGGACCAGATAGGAGGGAGAGGCAGCGGTGGGAATCCATTTTCAGAGCTACCTTTGGCCAAGCCATATCCTTGTGGGGACCTATTGCATTGCTGCTGAAGCGCTGTTCCCATCAGCCCTGGCTTCATGTGGCCCTGTCTGGGAAGGGGGTGCTCCTACAAAGTCATGGCAGCCTGGTGCCAAAACCATCATCCCAAAGGACCTGCTGTAGCTTTGCCAGAAGCCTGGCTGAAGGGGTGGAGGCCCCCGGAGCTCTGACCCACCACGTGGAGGGTGGGAAATGCCACAGAGCAGGTTCTCTAGAAGGGATTTGTCAGAAGCTAAACTGGGGTGCCCCCTGGGCTCAGGCCTGCACAGTTTCTCCCTGACGACCCAGCTGGGATGGATATAGAGACAGGTGTCATGTTGCAGAAAGCCTGCCCTAAGAGGCCCTACTGATGTCTTCATTAAAAAAAAAAAAAAATCTCAGCCGGGTGCGGTGGCTCATGCCTGTAATCCCAGCACTTTGGGAGGCCAAGGCGGGCAGATCACGAGGTCAGGAGATTGAGACCAGCCTGCCTAACATGGTGAAACCCCATCTCTGCTAAAACTACAGAAAATTAGCTGGGCATGGTGGCACGCGCCTGTAGTCCCAGTTACTCAGGAGGCTGAGGCGGGAGAATCACTTGAGCCCGGGAGGCAGAGGTTGCAGTGAGCTGAGATTGCACCACTGCACTCCATCCTGGGTGACAGAGTGTGACTCCATATTAAAAAAAAATCATACATTCATTTGGTTCAAAACCCAACAGTTAGAAAAATATTGCTATAAAGAGTCTATCTCCTTTTCCTGTCCCCATCTTGTTGCCACCTCCACACCCCATAGGCAACTCTTGTTTGTAGTTTCTTTCCTTTCCTTCCAGTTACTTTCTATTAAGATGAAAAATATGAAATTGCTAATATTTGACCAGGATTGACCTATAAAATGGCAATTTCATATGGTTCAACCTAATATAAACAAATGCATAGATTCCCGTTCTTCTCTTTCTTACACAAAAAGTAGCATATCATACTGTAGCGTATACATACTGTTTGGAATCTTGCTTTTTTCTCTGCTGTGTATGTATTGGAGATCTATTCATGTTTTTCCAAATACAGAACTTGATCAGTTTTTAGATGCTTGTGTAGAATTCCATTATATAGCTGTGCCATAATTTATTGAATCAGGTCCCCATTGTTGAACATGGATGTTTGGGTAGTTTCCAGATATTTGCTGTGTTAGATCAATATTTCACCCATGGGTTGGTATATCTCTAGAATAAATTCCCCCAACTCGCAGTTGCTGGATCAAAGGCTGTCTGTGGTGGTTGTCCCATTTTATCTTCCCGTCCACATTGTTTTAGGGTGGGAAGGCCTCTGCCACTGACTTGCTGAATGACCCCGGGCAAGTCCCTGCCCCTCTGTGGGTCTCCATTTCCTGGAGCACTGAGCTCTCCTTGCCTTGTCCTTGGGGGGAAAAAAGCTGGCCCAGATTTACTTCCTTGCTTGGCCTTTCCCACGTCCCAGTCATGGGCAGCTATTGTTACTGTGGATCCTTTGGGAGATGACTTTATCTCAGAGGGAGTCCAGGGCAGCCCAGTGAGGTCAGCATGGAAGAACAGAGAGGAGGACGAGGCGAGGCAAAGGCACAGCAGTGTGGCAGCTGGGGCAAGGCAGCGACTGCCAAATGCCAGTCACTGCCATACCTTCCTGAGCCGCGCCGTGTCCACATGCCGTCTGTATCCCCTTACTATTTAAGAAACATTTTAACTTTCTTAAATCTAAATTTATTCTTATAAAGAAACTTTAGATCATTACCATAAATAGAAATCTAGTATTAGATGAGAAAAAGTTAGCCAAAAAAAAAAGAAAAAGAAGAAAAAGAATACGGTGAAGCAAAATATCATCAAACCATCCCTCAGTTGCTTATTAAAATCTTGGCCAAGTGTAGTGGCTCATGCCTGTAATCCCAGCACTTTGAGGGGGCCAAGGCAGGAGAATCGCTTGAGGCCAGGAGTTTGAGACCAGCCTGGGCAATATAGTGAGACCCCATCTCTACAAAAAAATTTAAAAATTAGCTGGGTGTGGCAGTGCTCACCTGTAGTCTCAGGTGCTGTTCAGGAGACTGAGGCAGGAAGACAGCTTGAGCCCAGGAAGTTGAGGCTTCAGGGAGCCATGATTGCACTACCGCACTCCAGCCTGGGCGAGAGAGCCAGACTCTGTCTAATAAAGCAAACAAACTCAGACTCAGGGCTGCTTGCTGCTGGGCTCTCAGTTAAAAAACAGCGTGTAAGAGAGGCATTAAAGTCCAGGCGCGGTGGCTCACACCTGTAATCCTAGCACTTTGGGATTACACTTTGGGAGGCACTTTGGGAAGCCAAGGCGGGCAGATCATGAGGTCAGGAGTTCGAGACCAGCCTGGCCAACATGGTGAAACCCCATCTCTACTAAAAATACAAAAATTGGCGGGGCATGGTGGCGGGCACCTGTAATCCCAGCTACTCAGGAGGCTGAGGCAGAAGAATTGCTTGAGCCCGGGAGGCAGAGGTTGTAATGAGCCGAGATCGCACCACTGCACTCCAGCCTGGGTGATAGAGTGAGACTCCGTCTCAAAAAAAAAAAAAAAAGTTTTTTTTAACTTTTTCTCTTTTTACAGATGCACTTTCTACAATGTTACTTAATGAATGGTCTGGTACCACCTATCATTCTTGGTTCTGCCAGTAGAAAGCATCTCATCCTTTAGAGACACTCGCCTGGGAGACAGATTTCTCCTCTCCCTCTTCCCAGTGTCAGAGAGAAGGAGAGCCAGTCTTTAGAAGGGCTTGTTCAACATCCAGTCTTTGAAAGGGCAGGATTCAAAGACTTAGCCCAGTTGTGACTGCTATCATGGGATAAGGCAATGGGGTTGGAACCTCCTCTGGACCTCCAGTACCTGGCACGGTGCCTGGGGCCAAATCCGATCTCTGGAAGTGTGTTTTGAACAGAGGGATGCAGTTGTCCAGAGGAAGGCTGGGTTCGGCCCCTCCTGGTGGCTTCTTCCTCCCCTGTCCCTGTGACAGCAGGGTCGCCAGCCCCCAGGAGCAAATGGAGCTGCCTGGAATTCCTTCCCAGGGCTCCTTATCAGTTTTTAGAGCAGCCTGCGGTGGGGTGTGAGTGGGTGTCTGTGACACTGGGGGCTGCTCTGGGAAAAGCTGGAATGCCCCAGCCGAGCCCCACCTGGGGAGGGGCCGGAGGCGGGGGAGGCTGCTGGGCTGGGAGGACTCAGCTGTCACATTCCTCCGGCTCACAGAAAGCTCTCCTGGGTTCCTTGTCCTTATTTAGGCAGGAGATGTCTGCTGACTGGGGCCTTGTAAGATGCCATTGCAGGCCGGCTCCCGGGTGGGGTGGGGCGGGGTGGGGGCAGAGCACACCAAGAGCTAAGTCAGCAGGCTCCTGGGCGGGCGAGCCGCAGGGTGGGAGCCCAACCCTTGGGAAGAAAATCCGCTAAGTAATAATAACAAAAAATAGCAGCTAACATTCATGGGGTGCCTACTGTGTGCTGGGCACAATGCTGAGCTGGTCTGTAAGTTCCAGAAGGCGAGTCTCTCCTGTTCACAATGGTACCCCAAGATTAACCCAGGTTCTGGTACACATAATGTACATATATACTATATACTATATACTATATGCACATGCAGAATATCCAAAAGGGTTGTATCAGTCTGGGTTCTGGCAGGAAAGGGTCTATTAGGTGCTTAGTAAATACTTGTTACAACTGAATGAATATACCCTTCACATGCCACAATTTACATAATCCTTACAAGAAGCAGCTACTAGTATAGCTAAGTGCTATTAGTAACCCATTTTACAGATGGGGAAACTGAGACTGGGAGAGGTTCCATGACTTGGCAAAGATCATGCAAGTTGGAAGTGAGGGAGCTGGGGTTTGAAACCGGGTTGTCTGACTCCAGTAGTAACTAATGCTTCCATCTTCTTATTTTGGTCTTAAGCCACAATAGAATACCTGGCTTTCCTCTTCCCTAGCTGTGTGGATTGGATGGGTTATATAATCTTCTCACCTGCGAAGTGGGGATAGTGATATCTACTTTAGAGAATATTGTGAGAATTAATTAAGAAAACGCGTGCAAGTGCCGGGCATCATTCATAATGGTGATGTTGATGATGATGATGATGATGATGATGATGATGGCGATGAGTCCCAGGGGATTCAGCATCCTCTCACTGGGTTGCACCCAGGGAGCAGAGTAGGCAAATGGTGAGGCCATTTTCCAGCAGACTTCATCCCCCTCCAGGAGCACGGTGACAGTCATGGCCCTCTGAAGAGGGTGGCAGGGCCTTCATCCTGTCTGTGTTTCCTAAAGAGAAATGTTCACTACTCCTAGGCCATCTGAGGCCTCCAGGTTCCCCAAGCAAGAGGCTGGAAGGGGTCTGGGGTAGGTTTTACCCTCTGTTCATCCATGGTACATGATCACATTTTTGTGTCAGCTCAATTGCCCAAGGCTTCCATGAGCACCTCCTGTGGACCCGGACTAACTTTCCATCCCTTGCTGTCTGTGTGCAAGTTGTCTTGGGCAAGTTATTGAAATGCTCAGAGTACCGGTTTTCTCATGTGTACACTGAGGGTGATAATAATAGTATTTCTCTCATAAGGCTGCTGTTCAGGTAAAGTGACATGATGTGTACAAGCACTTACAATGGGGCCTGTCGTGTAGTACATAACCCTTCCAATATGTCTATAACAGAGTAACGATCACAATGACTAACTTTCAATGATTGAAAATTGAAAATGATCACACAGACTTCTCTGGGCCTCAGTTTCCCCTTCTTGTTACTGTGTTGATCTTAAAGGAGATGAGATGATTTCTAAGGGTCCGTCCAGCTCTGTGAGTCTCACAGTCAAGTATATGTGATTCATATAACAAAACGTTTATCCAGCACGTTCCTGGTGAGCCTAAATATTTTCGGATAAATAGTCCTGCTCTGTGCCAGCCTCTATCTGGTGACAGGCACACAGCAGTGAAGCTTTTGCCTCTTGTAGGACTCACAGACTAATCAGAGGAAGACAAAGTGACCTGGGAAGTGAAATGGAGGAGACGGTAGAGTAGAGAGCTGGCAGTCAGGGTGAGCTACCCTGGGGAAGGATCCTGAAGGATGAGTAGGAGTTCACCAGATAAAGAACCGAAAGATGGGGATGGAGACAAAAGTTCCCAGGAGAAGAAACTACCTATGTTTTCACCCCAGGCATAGAAACAATAGACAGGGCACATTTGAGGAACTGGAAGTTTCTGTCTGACTAGAAGGCTGAGTTTGAAGTCAGACCAGAGAGGTTGGCAGGAGCTAAGTCATGAAGTTACATGAAAGCATTTCCATGTCATCCTTCAGGCATTAGGAAAGGCACTGTGGGGTTTTAAGCAGAGGTTTAAGACCAAATTTTCTGGGGGTGGCCTCTGGACCAGATGGGGCATAAGAAGGAACATTTACATCTGGGGTTAGCATCTAGCTGGGCACCCCAGTAGGTACGGTCATGTTAATTGTTAAATATTGAAATAGTCTGTACTGGTTTGTCACTAGCAGCCTCCCTGAGCCCCCAGGCATCCCCCCTACCCCTGTTGGTATTCCGTCCACTTGGTCTTTCCCAGCAGCTAAATGGTTAGCCACCTGGCACAGCAGGTGGTTTTATATATATATAAATATATATTTATTTATATCGCCTCCTGCCTACATCTCAGTCATGCCGTCCAGCTCTAAGAAGGCATTAGAGAGCATCAGATGGAACAGGACCAGCTTGGGAAACTTGGGTTTTTAACCCAGGCCTTTACCTCTTCTTGCTTGATAGGCAGGAGATTAGACTGGAATCTCCCCTAGGGCCATCCTGCCCTGAGATAGAAGGGGAATAGACACCCAGCCCTCTCTGGCCTCTTGCTGGGGCCCCCAGTCGGCTGGGCACACTGGAAGCCAGTGAGCAAGGGTGCTAGTGATGAGGTTTAGCACAGCCTTTGGAACCAGGTAGACTGCCATTCCATCCCAACCCAGAGCTTCCCTGCTGTGTGGCTGCCCCTAAAGGAGGCCTAGTTTCCTTATTCAGTGGACACAATAATACCTGCCCCCTAGGATTGTTGTAAGGAATAAATGAAACCATACTTCTAAAAGTTCTAGTACCAATAGATGTGAGATTTTAAAAATATTTATTTATTTATTTTGGAGTGAGTATAATTTATGCACATTCAGAATATCCAGAAGGGTTGTATTAGTCTGGGTCCTGGCAGGAAAGGGTCTATTGCAAGGGTTTAATGGGGAGAGTTTAATGAAGGTGCTGTTTGCAGAGATGTGGGCAGAAAAATTAACAAAGTATGTTAAGGCATCCAGGACCAGCAGCCATGGGAGCCGTTATACCCCACGCCTGAAGGGGCAAGAGGTGGGGGAGAGGGAAATGTTGTGATGACTGGAGCAGGGATGGGGACGGTGGGGTTGGGTGAGAGTTGCAGCTGTGGAGGGGGACGGTGGGGGGGGTGAGAGCTACAGCTGTGGAGGGGGCGGTGGGGGTGGGTGAGACCTGCAGGCGTAGAGGGAGGGCAGTGGGGGTGGGTAAGAGCTGCAGGCGTGGAGGGGGGAGGTGGGGGTGGGTGAGAGCTGCAGGTGTGGAGGGGGACGGTGGGGGTAGGGAGAGTTGCAGGTGTGGAGGGGGACAGTGGGGGTGGGGAGAGCTGCAGGCATGGAGGAGGGTGGTGGGGGTGGGGAGAGCTGCAGCTGTGGAGGAGGGAGCCAGGCAGGAAGAGGGAGAAGTGGAATAGACACCCAGCCCTCTCTGGCCTCTTGCTGGGGCCCCCAATTGACTGGGCGCACTGGAAGCCAGTGAGCAAGGGTGCTGGTGATGCAGGCTGTAGAGATGATCTCCCTGGGCAGAGCTGGTTAGGGAATGGATGGGGTGGGGCAAGGGGAGGAGACGGGGCAAAAGGAAAATAACCAGCCCAAGTGTGTGTGTGTGTGTGTGTGTGTGTGTGTGTGTGTGTGTGTGTGTGTGTGTGTGTGTGTGTGTCCGTCTGTCTATCTTCCAAAAGGAAAATAACCAGCCCAAGTGTGTGTGTGTGTGTGTGTGTGTGTGTGTGTGTGTGTGTGTGTCCGTCTGTCTATCTTCCTCCCTTCCACCTCATTCCCAGTGGGCAACCTGTATTATAAGTTCCTTACCTATCTTTCCATAAATATTCTCTGTATAGAAGAGCAAACAGGTTGTCTGTTTACACAAATGTTACATACAATAGAAATTCTTTTACACCTTGCTACCTGACTTAACATATCTTGGAATTCACTCTTTGTCATACATAAAGATCAATCTTATTCCTAGGATTGGCTACATAATACTCCTTCAAATGGCAATGCCATAATTTAGTTAACCAGCTCTGTACTGCTGGACTTGGCTTTGTTTCCAATCTTTTGCTATTACAGTGTTACAATAAATACCGTGGAGCTCACAGACTAATCAAAGAAAGGCAAAGTCACCTGGCAGCTAAGTGCAAGAGATGGTAAGAGCAGACAGCTGGCAGTTAGGGTAAGCTTTCCTGGGGAAGGGTCCTGAAGGATGAGTGGAAGTTCACCAGATAAAGAAGTGAATGATGGGTATGGGGACAAAAGTTTCCAGAAGTCATTGGGACTTGTACATGTGTCATTTTGTACAATTTGAGTATATCTGTTGGTCACACTCCCAGAAGGGGAATCACTAGCACAAAAATATGTAGATGCTGGATTTTTAAAGAAAAAAATGGTTGGACAATTAAATGATAAATGTCAGTATATGGAAACATGGCAAATTACTTAAGTGAATAAATTATAAAAGTATGGCAGGAACAGCTAACACTTCTATAGTGCTTACTCTGTGCAAGGCACTGTTCTTAGCCCTCTGTGGCCATTAACTCATTTAATTTTCATTACCCTATCATGTAGGCACTATTATTATCCCCATTGTGTTAGTTACCCATCACCACATAACAAATTATCCCCACACAGAGCAGCTTAAAACAACACACATTTGTTGTCTTAACAGTTCTGCAGGTCGGGTATCAGGGTGTGGTTGCTGAGTCCTCTGGCTTAGGGTCTCTCTCAGGCTGCAGTCCAGGTATTGGCCAGGGCTGTGGTCTCATCTGAAAGCTCCTCCAGGGAAATATCCATTTCTCAAACATGTGGTTATTGGTAGGATCCAGTTTCTTGCAGCCTGTTAGACTGAGGGGCTCAATTCCTCTCCAACATGGCAGCTTGCTTCAGCAAAGCCAGAAAGAGACTCTGGTGGCAAGAGAGAAGTCACGGTCTAAACGAATCATGGAAGTGACATCCCATGACTTTTGCATATTCTGTTCTTTAGATGCGTGTCTCTAGGTCCAGCCCACACTCAGGGGGAAGGGATTACACTAGGATGGGAATACAGGGGCCATATGAGAAATCTGCCTGGCATCTCTTACTTTTAAGAAGAGAAAACCAATGCACAGAGGGACTAAGTGACTTGTCTAGGTGAAAGCTAGTAAGTCAGGGATTCACACCCACATAGCGTGACTACAGATTCCATGCTATTAACCACCATGCCTCAAAAATGGAATCTTTATTGTGTTCACAGCCCTGATAAAAAAATAGGTGAGTACCTTGTGTTACAAATGGAGGGCCCACCCAAGAAACGAAAAAATAATAGGTGTGCACCTGGAGAGACAAGGAAGGCTCAAAAGCTAAAATAGCTATTGCATTAGCAAAGTGACTTCAGCGCACTGTTGCTTTAATATGATGGTTTTTATAGTTTGTAAAATTTTAAAATCAGGCATAGATTTTTTGAAAAGGAAGTTTCCCTGTGTGGTTTTGAAGCACTCTGTCAGCTCATGCAGTGAAAGCCTCTTTGCCAGCAGCCAGATCCAGATTGAACTGCAGGGTCCACTACTCTGTTGGTTGGTGGAGGAGCAAGGCCCGAGGTTCCCTCCCTGTCATTTCATTGGTTGCCAAAGTGCAGCCAGATCTCCGTCCTGCACAGTCAGCCAGGTGATGCCAGGCCCCAGAGAACTAGACTTTCTTGCAGACGTGAAGGATGTGGGGAACATGCTGGTAACCCAGCCCCAGGCTCTCTCAGACAGGCAGCAGGAGTATCAGGAATATAAAACTCGGGGGCCTCCTGATATCCTTGGGGGACGAGGCTGGGCTGAGGCAACCACAGCTGCTGGGCCCTGTGGAAAGTGGGCAGGAGCTGAAGCGGTGCAGCAGATGCAGGGGTCAGCAAAGGCTTTGGTGCCAGAGAGTCCTGGGTTTGGGCTCGAGCCAGCTCTGGACTTACTAGCTATGAGCCATGGGCAAATGATTTTCTGAGCCTGCGTTTCTTCCGCTGTAAAGTGCATCATCTTGAGGATGACATGAGATCACACGGGTTGTTTTGTTTTGTTTTGTTGCTGCAGTAACAAATTACTACAAACTTGGTAGCTTAAAACAATACAGATGTATTCCTTTACAGTTCTGGAGGTTGGAAGTCTAAAGTCGGATTTCCTCCTGGAGGCTCGAAGGGGACGATCTTTGTGCTTGTCTTTTCAACCCCTAGTGGCCCCCTGCATTCCTGAGCTTGTGGCACCTTCCTCTGTCTTCAGAACACATCACTCCCATCATCACATCGGCTTCTCCTCTTCTGTTATCAAATCTCCCTCTTATAAGGACACCTGTGGTTACATTTAGGGCCTTCCTGTCTAATCCAGGATGATCTCTCTATCTCAAGATCCTTTATTTAATCACACCTGCAAAGCCCTCTTTGCCATAGAAGGTAACATCCACGGGTTCCAGACACTAGGACCAAATATCTTTGGGGCCATTATTCACCGATGCCTTTGGCTGAGTGTCTGGTGCATAGTTAGCTCTCAGTAGGCAGCAACGATTTATTTATTTATTTATTTTTTTGAGACAGCCTGGCTCTGTTGCCCAGGCTAGAGTGCAGTGGCGCAATCTCGGCTCACTGCAACCTCTGCCTCCTGGATTCAAGCAATTCTCCTGTCTCAGCCTCTCGAGTAGCTAGGATTACAGATGCGCACCACTGCGCCCAGCTAATTTTTGTATTTTTAGTAGACAAGGTTTCACCGTGTTGGCCAGGCTGGTCTTGAACTCCTGACCTCAGGTGATCCACCTGCCTCTGCCTCCCAAAGTGCTGGGATTGTAGGTGTGAGCTGCCGCGCCCGGCCGGTAAGCAGCAACACTTATTACTTTGCCCTGTCTTCTAGGCTGAGAGCTCACACACCCACTCCCTCACTAGAGGAGGCTTTGCTCCAGCTGGAGGCTGGGGGATTTCAGTGGAGCTTCCAAGATGGAGAAGTTCTACATAGGGCCTGAGGGCTATCACAGCCCCCAACCTCAGAATCCCCAGCACCACCCTTACTCCTCACCTCAACTAGAACAAATCTGCATCGAGCTTGCTGTGTGCCAGGCCCTGTTCCCAGTGCTTTCTGCGGGTCCTCTCTCTAATCCCCACAAGCTTATGAGATATGGGCTTTTCATAACCTCATTTTACAGATGGAAAAATCAAAGCACAGAGAATTTCAGTAAGTCACCCACAGTCATGCAGCTGTGTTCCTAACCAACTTGGAATATACCACCATGTTAACCGGGTACAGTGACATGCTCCTGTAATTTGAGTTATTTTGGAGGCTGAAGTGAGAGGATCACTTGAGCCCAGGAGTTCAAGGTTGCAGTGAGCTATGATTGCACCACTGCACCCAAGCCTGGGCAACAGAGCGAGACCCTGTATCTTTAAAAAAAAAAATGTTAAAAAGAAAAAGATGAAAATGTTAATAGCAATTTTTTATTTAAAAAAATGCTCATTTTCCAAAATTTTCTTTGAGGAAGCCATTTTATTTTTATAGTATATGCAATATATCTTATATTAATATTTATAATATAAAAATAATAAAATACAAATTATGAACATGTCACCCACCCCATGGGCTTTCTCCTGCCCCATAGTCTTGTTCTGCACTCAAGACTTTTTACTTGGTCTTGTCTCTCTTAGCAGACTCTACATCCTTCAAGAGCAGGGGCCATGTCTGCCTTCATTATGACTTTAATTATAACAAGAATGAGCAAATGATCTAACCGCCCTGTGCCTCAGTTTCCTCATCTATAAAGTGGTGGTAGTACCTACCTCAGAGGGTGGGATTAGCCCTTAGGTTATTTCCCATTTTTTCTTATTAGGAACAGTGTTTGTAGAACTAAGCAGAAGAACTAAAACCATAAAATTCTTAGATGAAAATATGAGTAAATTTTTTTGACCTTGGACTAGGCAAAACCTTCTTAGCTATGATGAAAGCACAAGTGACAAAAGATAGCTAAATTGAACTTCATTAAAATAAAATAACGTTTGTACTTCAAAGGAAGAAAGTGAAAAGACAGCCCAGAGAATGGGGAAAATATTTGCAAATCATATATATGATAAGTGACTTGCATAAGAATATATAAAGAAATTTTACAACTCAATAATAAAAAGAAAAAAATCCAATTAAAATCTGGCAACGGATCTGGATAGACATTTATCCTAAGAAGATATACAAGCAGCCATGAGCACATAGATGCTCAACATCCATTAGCCATCAGGGAAATGCAAATCAAAACCACAATGAGATGGCACTTCCCAAACCTCTAGTATGGCAACAATCAAAACAAAGGATGGGCCGGGTGCGGTGGCTCACGCCTGTAATCCCAGGACTTTGGGAGGCTGAGGCGGGTGGATCACCAGGTCAGGAGATGAGACCATCCTGGCTAACATGATGAAACCCTGTCTCTACTAAAAATACAAAAAAAATCAGCTGGGTGTGGTGTCAGGTGCCTGTAATCCCAGGTACTCGGGAGGCTGAGGCAGGAGAATCACTTGTACCCGGGAGGCAGAGGTTGCAGTGAGCGGAGATTGCGCCACTGCACTCCAGCCTGGGCGACAGAGCGAGACTCCGTTTCCAAAAAAAAAAAAAAAGAAAGAAGGATGATATCAAGTATTAGGGAGGATGTGGAGAAAGTGGAACTCTCGTGTATTACCAATGGAACATAATGTGATAATATGGTACAGCCATCTCAAGACCAGTTTGGCAGATCCTCAAAAAGTTAAACATAGAGTTACCACAGGACCTAGCAATTCTGCTCCCAGGTATATACTCAAGAGGAATAAAAACATGTCCACCCAAAAACCTGTACACAGATGTCCACAGCAGCATTATTCATAATAACCAAAAAGTGGAAAGCACCCTAATGTCCATCAACTATTGAACAGGTAAACAAAATATGGTTTATCCACACAATGGAATATTAGTTGGCAATAAAAAGGAATGAAGTACTGACGCATGCTACAACGTGGGTGAACCCTGAAATGATGTTTAGATGACACATCCATATGTTGGCAAATGATAGAATTTTGGAAGTGAATGCTGGTCAGCATTGTTATAATAGTAACAGAAACAATAATGATAGCTAATATTTGTTACGTGCTCAGTTTATGCTAAGCACGTTTGTGCTATCTCATTTCAGACTCCCAGTAATTTTGTGAGATTGTCCTCCATTTCAGAGTTGAAGAAACTGAGGCCAGAGAGCAAAGGTCAGATATCTAGATGATGGTGCTACAAATTGGGCTTGAGTTTGTGCCCTTAACCCGTCTTGTGAGGGGCTTCCCAGTAGGGCACTGCCTGCCTCATTGACCACCGTCCATGTCTCTAGCACCCAGTTTTGGCTCCACATAGCAGGGGCTCAGCACACATTTGCTGAATGAGTATGAATGGAGTCCTGGGTGGGGAGAGGAAGGTCCCATGGGTCAGGGCTCCCTGACTGCACCTGCATCCTTGGGGGTGGAGGGGGCTTTCTCCTAGGGAGTTCTCTGGGCCAGTGGCTGGACACCCAGCTGTGGTCCTTCCTCTAGATTAGCCTGACCATGGTTGTTCTGGAGTGGATGGTCACGACCAGCCAGAGCTGGGGATGAGGGGCTATTTTGGGAGAGGGTAGGGCAGTGACGTCGGAAGCATCCCCACCTCAGGAAGACACTGGGCAGCACTTTCCCTGTAACCACCTGAGCATCCTCCAGAGAGGCTGGCAGTGGCCTCAGCCAGGGACCCTGATTACTGCCCCCATCATCCAAACCTACCATGGGATTCCTGGGCTGAAGGATTTTTAAAATTATTATTATACTAAAGTGAACAATTCAGTGGCATTTAGGACATTCAGGATTTCTGTTTCAGTCCCCTTCAAAACACTGTGCCTCCTCTCCTCTCCCCCTCCCCTCCCTTCCCCTCCCCTCCTCTCTTCTTCCTTCCTTCCTTCCTTCCTTCCTTCCTCCCTCCCTCCCTCTCTCTCTTTTTCTTTCTTTTTCTTCCGAGATAGGGTCTTGCTTTGTCACTCAGGCTGGAGTGCAGTTGTATAATCATAGCTCACTGCAGCCTTGACCTCCCGGGCTCAAGCGATCCTCCTACCTCAGCCTTCCAAGTAGCGGGGACCGTTAGCCACCATGCCTGGCTAATGTTTTTACTTTTATTTTTTGTAGAGACGGGGTCTCACTGCGTTGCCCAGGCTAAAACTGCACTTCTCATTTTATGTAACAAGCCCTTAGGTAGCACTTCCTGTGTTCTGAGCCACGCGACTGTAACTAATTTACTCCCTACACCATTCCTTGGAGACACGTGCCCTTATTACTCCCATTTTACAGATAAGGAGACTGGGCTCAAGGTGATGAGGAGCAGAGCCAGGGTCTGCACCTGGGCAACCTGGCCAGAGTCACCCCCTCTTTGCCACTCCACCGTGTGGTTTATAGACTTTGCTCTGAGCCCCTGCTCATCCATGGACTTCCAGAAATGTTGCCTGATTGACCTGGCAGGGCTGCATTGGGCTACGAGCTCCCCAGGCGGCTGCTGGGTCCTATTCATTTCCATCCTTGGCCCCAGCACATGACGGACCTGGCTCAGAGGTGGTACCAGGAAGGCAGCAGCTTGGTGTCATGGGTAAGAGCTTGGGCAGGTTCACTTTCTAGTGTGTGACCTTGAGAACGTGCCTCCAGCTCTCTGAGGCCATATGTGTTTACACGGGGCCGTGGCATAAGGCTGGTCACAGAGTGCTTAAGATAGAGTTGGGGTCTTTCTGTGTTGCCCAGGCTGGTCTCAAACTCCTGGCCTCAAGTGATCCTCCTGCCTCAGCCTCCCAAAGTGCTGGGATTACAGGCATGAGCCACTGTGCCTGACCATACAAGGGATTTTTGGATGTTCAGTTTGCCTCTATGTCTTCAGTGCCCAGAAAAGTGCCTAGCACATAGTAGGCACTCCATAAAGTTGTATTAAGTGAATGAACCAATACATACACGTGGGTCTTAAACTGACTCTTTAAGGCCAGGATCGCGGCAGGAGGGGAGAGAGTCTTCCAGGTGGGGGAACAGCCTAAGCAAAGGCCTAGAGTCGGGGCAAGTCCGGCAAGGGTCCCCCTTTGGCCCCATAAAGCCACCAATGCCTAGTGGAGACAACTGAGAAACAACCAAGCAGTTAGGGGCCTGGGAGGAGAGATGGGGAAAGGAGGCCAGGGTGGGGGCAGGTGCTTTTAGAAGTGGCTCTATTGGGTGAGAGCCCTGCTCCTATCTCAGAAACACCAGCCTTATTTTTAACCCTGCTGATGAAAGTTAATCCGAATGAAATCAAGAAGAGTCTCCCCGTTCCTCCCCCGGCCCCAGTGACTGCTCCCTTCCCCCAGGCAGGGTCAGAGCCATCCTCCAGACCCTCACCCAGAGGCATGGATCCAGAGATGGTGAGTGGTCAGTGGAGCAGGAATGCTTCCTGCATTTCCCCAGCAGGGCCTTGATTCAGGGAGGGACCCTGGTGCTGAAAGGAAAACATTCAAGGCTCCTTGGGGGTTGAGCAGGCTGGGAACAACTTCAAGATGGAGCTGGCTTTTCTCTCTGCGGAACACGTGCTTCTCAAACTTAAATCTGGATCTGGAATATAAAACACAGATTCCTAGGCTCGTTCCCTTCAAATTCCGATGAGTCGGTCTGGGCAGAACCTGAGAATTTGTATAACTGAGCTTCCGGGTGATGAAGATATTGGGTGGGGGTCACGGACTGCATTAGGAGAGGCACTGGCCTAGAAGCAATAGCCTCCCAGCCACAGTGATTCCGCCTGTCCTTCACCCGGTGAGCTGCTGGTATACCCCATCAAGCCTGCCTCGGGCAAGGGTCTGGAGAGCCTCAAAGGCCATACTAAGTAGGTAGGGTTTTATTTTGAGCACAGTAGGAAGACTTGCAAAGATCTGAAGCAAGGGGTGAGACCACGGGTGTGTGGTTAAACAAACTTGCTGAGCCGCTGTGTGTAGGAGCAGCTGTAGGAGTGAGCCTGCAGGCAGGGGGGACACATGGGAGGGGGTGCAAGAGGAGTGGCAGAGGGTTCAAGAGTTATAAAGGGAGCCGGAGAGACCAGTGTTGGTGATTGATGGGCTGTGGATGTGGAAGGAGGTGGAAAGGGGGGGTGCTGAAGAACACTGGGATTCCTGGCCTGAAGGCTGGGATCAGAGATAGGGAGCATGGGACAGGAGAGAAGGACTGATAGGATGCAGCGGGCCGGGTGGTTGGAGATGGACAGGGAGTATGCTTGCTTCCAGCACAGCAGCACTTGTTGCCCTGGGCTGTGTGGCCGCCCCTGTTCTGGCTGTGCACAGTTGGTCCCCCAGAATCTTGCAGGGCTGTGGGGAGAGGCTGCCTTTCCTGCCTGAGGAGTCCTCGGCCCAGCTTCCAAAGGCACCAGAAAGTGGGCATCTTTCTGCTCACATGACCAAAAAAAGGGCATTTTCTCAGTTTGAAGCCTTGCCCAGCCCTTTCCCTCCTCCTCCCTCCTGGGGTTTCAGGTTTCCAGAGAAGTGGCTCTAAAAAGTTTAGAACTTTGTCTCATACATACTCACGTGTAGGCAAAAATAAGCCTGGGAATATGCATGTAGCACACTCAGTTTTGATGTACAAATGTCATTCTCCTCTTCCTCTTGCACCACCGCCACCAACACCCCATCATCATCAAGGCCAAACATTTTCACGCATTGCTTCTCACTTAGTTTTCACAGCAACTTCTGGAGGGGAGAATTACTGTCTCCACTTTACAGATGAAGAAACTGAGGCACAGAGAGGTGAAGCCATGCATGCACCCAAGGTCCTAGACTCCCAGTGGGGTGAGGTGAGTGAGTAAGTGAGGGATCCAAGTGCAGAGTCCAATCCAGGCTTTATTTAAAATTTTCTTCATAGGTTGCTTATCAAGGATTTATTTTTGCATTATTTTTGACTTTTAAAATATTGCATTAAAATGTGATTCCTCTTGATCACTGAGTTTTTTGGCAACCCCGTAAATTTTGCCCCTGAGGTGAGTGCCTTGGTCATCTCACTCTGTCCCCGGCCTTGGCAGAGCCCAAATTGGAATCTAGGGCTGTTAATTCTAAAACTATGTGCTCTTAACTCTTCACTAGGCTGCCTCCTTGCCCCTACATATGTGCACGCCTGCATGCGTGCCTTCAGCCATGTATTCATTCATTCAGTAAACATTACTGTGGCAATATGGCATAGTGGAGAGGCAGGGGCTTGGAAATCAGACAGCTCCAGGTTTGGAATCTTACCCTGCTGCTTGTTATTGAGTGGAAATGGAGCCTGTGGTTAAGATACAGACTCTAGATTCTGGAATGCTTTGGTTTGAATCCTTACTCTGGTACTTTCTAGCTATGTACGTTTGGGTGAATTCTTTTTTTCTTTTTGAGATGCGGTCTTCAGTTGCCCCGGCTGGAGTGCAATGGTGCGATAATAGCTCACTGCAGCCTCGATCTCCTGGGCTCAAGCAATCCCCCCCACCTCAGCCTCCTGAGTAGCTGGGACTACAGGTGTGCACCACCACACCTGGCTAATTTTTTTTTTTTTTTTAATTTTTAGTAGAGACAAGGTCTTGCTATGTTGCTTAGGCTGGTCTTGAACTCCTGAGCTCAAGTGATCTTCCTGCCTCAGCCTCCCAAAATGCTGGGATTACAGGCACGAGCCACCACGCTGTCCTGGGTTCTTTAGAACCCTCCTATGTCTTGGATGTCTCCTCTGTAGAGAGGGATGATAGGAATAACATCTACCCTGTAGAGTTATTGGGGGGTTAAATAAGTTAATTTCTGTAAAGCCCTTGGCATATACTAAGTGCTTTGTAAATGTTAACTCCTATTTTGTTTCCTTGAGCAAGACACCTTTCTGAACCTCAGTTTCCCCACCTGTGAAGTAGGGACAGGTAAACACTACCTTACTACCTCACAATTTTGAGGTTTGTAAGGGATAAATGTCCTGGTGCATAGTAGAAGATTAAGGGAATTTATCCCCCTCACTGTGCGTCCAGTTCTCTGCTGGAGACTGAGATAAAGACACACACACATCAGCTCCCCAAGGAATTAACTCATCTGTAGAGAGTGGACACTGACTTGGCTTTGCAGCTCCTCGAAGGCACCAAGCTCTTCCTCAGTCTCAGAGTCTTTGCAAGTGCCCTTCGGTCTACCTGGCTTATTGACCCACCTGCCTCTTAGGGGCCTAACGTATGTGTTTCTTCAAGTCTCAACTCAAATGTCAACTTCCTCAAGGAATCCTTTCCTGACCAGCCCACCTCCACCACCCATCAACATTAAGTCTTTCTGTCCTGCATTTTCATTGTATTCTCTACTCCTTCACGGCATATTTCACAATTATAATTAGGTACTTTTTATTTAATTGCATTTTATTAAATAGTTTTTATGTCTGTTTACTAGACAGCTCCCTCATCTGACAGTAGCCTTTCTGGTCCACAGAGTCTCTGTCCTCAGTTCCTGGCCATGCTCAGCTCCTGGCACAGGCTCTGGCACATGCTCAGCTACTGGTATAGAGCAAGCTTGTCTAACCCTTGCCCATGGGCCGCATGCAGCCCAGGACGGCTTTGAATGCGGCCTAACACGAATTCGTAAACTCTCTTAAAATGTTATGGGATTTTTTTTTTGTGATTTGTTTTTTTTAAGCTTATCAGCTATCATTAGTGTTAGTGTATTTTCTGTGTGGTCCATGACAATTCTTCTTCTTCCAGTGTGGTCCACGGAAGCCAAAAGATTGGACACCACTGCCCTAGAGTTACGTTGCCTGGGTTCAAAATCCCAGTTCCTGCACTTCAGGATTCTGTGACCTTGGGCAAATTGCTTAACCTGTTTGAGCTTCAATTTTCTTTTCTGTAAAATAGGGATAATAATAACAGCACCAGCTTCCTAAGGCATTAGAATGAGCATATGAGATAATCTTCATAACTCCTTTAGAACCATGCCTGGCCCATTTGGAAACTGGACTGTTATTAATTTAGTAGGTACTTCTGTGAGTTAAGCTAGGCTGACAGCTGAAACAGACATCTCCCAAATCTCAGGTACTTAACACAATGAATGTTTAAGATTTGCTCCTGTCACGTGCAACTGTGGGGCTGCGGGAAGGGGCTTTACTCCATGCAATCCTTCATGGGCTCAGATTTCTTAACTTGGAGTCCACAGGAGGGTCTGTGGATAGATTTCAGGGGTCCATGAACTTGGATGATGTAGGTTAGATTCCCTAGAAGTAGAGCCTGAAGTGGGGATTCTTGTGTAAGTGATTTACTGAGGGAGGCTTTCAGGAGAGAGGAGAATGAGACGCAGGATGGTGTAGGGAAGGAGATGAGCTAAGATGTGGTCTCAGCAGGAGACCTGCTTCAGCGAGTCCACCGGGGGCTCTGGAGCGTGGATTGTACCTGCTGCAGCTGGAGTTCCCTCCTCTTGAGGCAAGAGGAGGCTGATCAGTACCAGTCATTGGTATGGGCTGCCTAGGTTTAGGGGTAGGCAGGGCAGTATTTTTTTTATTTCTATTTTTTGAGATGGAGTCTCGCCCTGTCGCCCAGGCTGGATTGCAGTGGTGCAATCTCGGCTCACTGCAAGCTCTGCCTCCCGGGTTCACGCCATTCTCCTGCCTCAGCCTCCTGAGTAGCTGGGACTACAGGCGCCCGCCACCACGCCCAGCTAATTTTTTGTATTTTTTAGTAGAGACGGGGTTTCACCATGTTAGCCAGGATGGTCTCGATCTCCTGACCTCGTGATCCACCCGCCTGGGCCTCCCAAAGTGCTGGGATTACAGGCGTGAGCCACCGTTGCCGGCCAGCAGGGTAGTATTTTAACTTCTGGAACAAGGTGGCTTCTATGGGCTACAATTCTCTGGGGTAGTAAGGAGCCATTAGCAGCCAACACTCACATCAGCCGGGGGTAGGCACATTTGCCCAGTGAAGGGATCTGCATAGGGCACCAGAAGTACCCACTACAATGGGAAAAGCTACATCTTTATTTTTATTAACTCCAACTGAAATGTAGCCTTCTCTTCAATTATAGAAATAGGCAATAAACCATAATAGTAGTAGTAGCAGCTGTGACTTTGTCACCAATAGAAATCTCATATATTTTCATGTCATATTACATGTTGTAATTAGATATCCTTGAAATATCCTTTATGCTGATCTATAAAAATTACAGTAGTTAACAGACCTGATATTTGATATAGATTATTATTTTACAAATGTGTTCTTTTAAATATTTTGGAAACAGTATGTCAAGTAACTGCATCCTTTTGTAATCCTATGTATATTATGCATTCGAAAACATTATTCTGAGAAGGGATCTATAGGCTTCACCACACTGCCAAAGGGATCTGTGACATGAGGTTAAGTCCCTATTCTGGGGACTCAGCCTGCTCTGCATTCAACCAGCAATGCTGGGGAAAAAAGAGAGGGCACAGAAGTTTTTATGGGCCAATACTGGAAATAGCATATATGATGTCTTCCCATAATGCATTGGCCAGAACTCAGTCACCTGACCACACCTAACTGCAAGGGAGGCTGGGAAAGGTAGTCTGTCTATGTGCTCAGAAAGAAGAAGAAATGATCTGGAGAATGCATAGCAGTCTGGGCCATGAGGCTCGATAAATATTCATTGACTGCCTGAGTGAAAGAATGCTCTGTTTAGCATGTCTCTTTGTGGGCCGGGGAGAAGGGGCAGAAGTCTGGTTCTCTGGAAGGATCCTGAGTCTTCTGCCACGTTGTCTCCATAGGACAAGCCACGCCAAAGCCAAAGCTGAGGCAGCGGAACAGGCCGCCCTGGCTGCCAACCAGGAGTCCAACATTGCTCGCACTTTGGCCAGGGAGCTGGCTCCGGACTTCTACCAGCCAGGTAGGGCCAGCCAGGGATGGGCAGGGTAGGGCTATCCCTAGGGTGGGCACTTTTCTTTGCTTACTGGAATCTGAGATGCCCAAGTGGTTTCCTGGATGCCCGTGAGTCTCAGAAACTGGGGCATGGTGCAAATGTGGGATGGGATGATGCAGGGGTAGGTGGGGAGACACATCTCTGCCTTCATGCTGAGCTCGAGGGGAGGGCAGCAGAGTCACTCCAAGTGGTCTTTTGTCTCTGCTCTGAGCAGGGAAGACAGTTGGAGCTGGTGAAGCTTAGAGGGGAGGAGTCACTGGTGGATGAAAGGGAAAAATGGCTTCTTGCACTTGCCCAACAGTTTCAGTCAAGCACTGAGCACTGTCCATGTGTCAGGCACTGTGCCAGGCTCTGGGGTTACATAAGTGGGGTCCAAAATCTAGGGGAGCAGAGAGTCACAAAAACAACAGAGCTAGGGGTACAATAAACAGACTCTGCATTCGTTCAAACCCTGATTCCGCTGCTTCCCAGCTGTGAGACTTTGAGTGAGGTGTTTAACCTCTGTAAACCTCTGTTTCCTGATCTGTAAAATGGGAGTAAGAATGGTGCCTGCTTTTTTTGTGCATGGATTAAATGCGCATGTAAGGTACATTCCCAGTCCTCAGTAAGCTCTCAGTGACTGTGGCTGTTGTCTCATGATTATGGTTCCATTTCACATTTCACACAGCAGGATGAGCACTGTGCGGTTAGAATGGGAGTGGAGGGAGCTCACAGGAAGCAGTTAGGCAAGAGGAAGTGTTAGAGAAGGCTGCCCTCAGGAGAGGCCATTTGAGCTGAATCTTGCAGGCTGAACAAGAGTCTATCAAGTCAGTGGGTCTCAAATTTGACACAGATTGCTGGGTCCACCCCCAGAGTTTCTGATTCAGTAGGTCTCGGGTGGAGCCCATGAATGAATGTGCATTTCTAAGGATCAGGCGATGTGGATGCTGCTAGTCTGAGACCACACTTTGAGAGCTGCTGTACCAGATAGTGCTGGGTAGGATGAGTGGAGGAGGTGCAAAGGCACAGAAATTCGGACAGAGCAGCATGCCAGGAAGCCACATCACAAAGTAGGCTGTGGGTCCTGAGAATCGAGGCTGCAGAGTAAGGAGGACCTCCTGGCCTTGGTAGAGATCTGGCATATGAATAGAGTGGTGGGGACCCCTGAGGGACAGAGATGGGAATTCTCTGCGACGAAGGTTTTGTTTTTTTGTTTTGTTTTGTTTTTTTGAGACAGAGTCTCGCTCTGTCACCAGGCTGGAGTGCAGTGGCGCCATCTCAGCTCACTTTAACTTCCGACTCTCTGGTTCAAGCAATTCTCCTGCCTCGGCCTCCTGAGTAGCTGGGATTACAGGCACGTGCCACCATGCCCAGCTAATTTTTGTATTTTTAGTAAGAGACAGGGTTTCCCCCTGTTGGCCAGGATGGTCTCGATCTCCTGACCTTGTGATCTGCGCACCTCGGCCTCCCAAAGAGCTGGGATTACAGGCGTGAGCCACCGCGCCCAGCCATGAAGGGTTTTTAAGTTAATGAAGTGATCAGATGTGTGTTTTCTAAACGTGATCCTGGCTGCAGAAAGGAGGCCAAGGGAGGCCAGATGGAAAACCTAGGAGCGAAAACCTATGCCTGGGAGGATCCCTCGCTTCTGGTCACAGCGCTCCCCCTGCTGGTCTATGCCGGTGCCGGGCCCTGAGCTCCGCCTTTGACATGCATTTTCTCAATCCTTCTGTTCGTATTTATAAAATAGGTATGATCAGGGCCATGTTTCAGATAAGGGAGTGGAAAGAGACTCGTGCCATAGTAAAGGGCATCGCCTCTGGAGCCAGACTGCTGGGTGCTAGTCCTGGCTCTGCCCTTCGACAGCTGTGTGACTTTGGGCAAGTGATTTAACCTCTCAGAGCCTCCCTTTGAGGTTCACAGTAGCATCAGCTTCATAGGGTTGCTACAGGGATTAGATGAGTTAATATTTGGAAAGTGCTTAGGACAGTGCCTGGCACTTGGTCAGTGCTATGTGAGTGCCGACTAAGCCCATGAATGAGGCTCGAGAGGTGAAGTGGCTGGCCCAGGATCATCCAACAGTGGTGCGGGGTTCGAGCCCAGCCTCCCTGTGTTGCCCCTGGCAGGTCCGGAATATCAGAAGCGCCGGCTGCTGCAGGAGATCCTGGAGAACTCGGAGAGCCTGCTGGAGCCCCCCGACCGGGGCGCCGGCGCAGCGGGCCTCCCACAGCCGCCCCGCGAGAGCCCGCAGCTGCACGAGCGTGAGACCCCTCGGCCCGAGGGTGTCTCCCTGTCACCTGCCGGGACGCCCCCGCAGCCCAAGCGGCCCCGGCCCGGGGCGTCCAAGGACGGCCTGCTGAGCCCAGGCTCCTGGAACGGTGAGCCCAGCGGTGAGGGCAGCCGGCCAGTCACTCCGTCCGAGGGCGCGGGCCGCCGCAGCCCCGCCCGTCCAGCCACCACCGAGCGCATGGCCATCGAGGCTCTGCAGGCACCGCCTGCGCCGTCGCGGGAGCCGGAGGTGGCGCTTTACCAGGGCTACCACAGCTATGCTGTGCGCACCACGCCGCCTGAGCCCCCGCCCTTTGAGGACCAGCCTGAGCCCGAGGTCTCCGGGTCCGAGTCCGCGCCCTCGTCCCCGGCCACCGCCCCGCTGCAGGCCCCCACGCTTCGAGGCCCCGAGCCTGCACGCGAGACCCCCGCCAAGATGGAGCCCAAGCCCATCATCCCCAAAGCCGAGCCCAGGGCCAAGGTCCGCAAGACTGAAGCCCGAGGGCTGACCAAGGCCGGGGCCAAGAAGAAGGCGCGGAAGGAGGCAGCGCTGGCGGCAGAGGCGGAGGTGGAGGTGGAAGAGGTGAGGCTGTCGGGGAAGGTGTGCCTAAGGTCAGGTTCCCTAGAAGTAGCAGGGCTTGAGGCAGGATTCAGGGGCAGGGGATTTGGGGGTTGCCGGGGTGCGAGAGACCGAAGCAGGATAGAGCAGGGGGAAATGCAGCAGGGCTGGGGATTAGGGGAGTATAGGCTTGGCCTGGCCCACAGAGGACGTTGGAGCGTAAATGGCTGCATGGAGTCCTCCTACCTTTGCACCTGGTATCCCATTGGCAGAGACAGTTCTCATGAGCAGGGGGCAGCTGGGAGCCTGAGCAGCTGGAGGGTAGGTCCATTTGCCCAGTCAGGGGGGTTGGGCTGGGCACGAGCAGCATCTGCTACAAGGTGTAGCAGTGAGGGCTTTCTGGAGGTGGAAGAAGGGCCCAACAGGATTTGGGTTATAGACCTCTTGACTTATGGGAGGCAGGGAGCTAGGAACGGTGGCAACAAAGACTGAAGCTGGGCTTTGAGGGACTGAAGAATGCGTCCCAAGGGGAATTAGCAGGATGCCTGGGTTCCAGGCCTGATTCACACAGTATATGACCTGGGGCATGATCTCGTCCCTCCCTGGGTCCTGAGGGATTTGGTTATTTCTAAGAGTCCTTCCAGCTGTGATGGTCTGCCATCCAGGTGACAGGATACAGCAGTGAACAAAGCCGGCAATGCTCTTAGGAAGGTCCATCCAGTAGTTCCTGCTCTGTCCAACCTTGCTGTGACCTGGGTGGGGGGTGTCTCAGAGGCCATGGGGACTCAGGCAGCCTCTCTCTACTGCCCCCAGGTCCCCAACACCATCCTCATCTGCATGGTGATCCTGCTGAACATCGGCCTGGCCATCCTCTTCGTTCACCTTCTGACCTGACCCTCACCTACCAGGTGCAGCCAGCTGGCTGGAGGAGGGGTTGGGGGGTGGGAGCCCCTGGGGAGTTCTGAGCACCAGGGTGGTGGGAGGAGGGACCTACTCAGTACTTGGATGACAGTCCTGTGACTAACTGAGGCCCACCCACCTGCAGAAGCCGAGACCTAGAGTGTGATTTGATACCAACACACACACACACACACACACTTCATTAGATCAGCGTTTGCAGAGCACCTGCTCTCTGTCAGGTGAGCACTGAGGGCTTCATTCACTCATTCATTTGGCCAAGCAGCAGGGACTCACTCCTGCTCTAAGAATGGGGTGAACACAGTGAAAGTAACCCTGAACTTAGAGCTCATTACAGAAAAGTCTTACAGTTCAAACATTAAGCACAACAGGTCTAGACTGAGCTCATCTGGGACGGTGGGACTCTCATCTCTGTGCTCCCTTTCTCTCTTCCCCACTTCAGTCTTTAATCCCTTGCCCCCGCCCCCCACCCCCAGCCTGCTCCTGTTCCTCTGCCCTTTGGTTCCCTCTCAGTTTTCTCCCCATGATGGAGCTGGGGGCTGGGGTAAGTTCCCGTGAAGTGGAGTGGGCTGGGCTGGGCTAAAGGAGAGTGGCCCTCACTGCTCTCAAGATGAAGCATTTACAAGACAAAATCTTCCCCCTGCTGGAACCAGCCTTCACAGCCTCAATCCCGTGCTTGACAATAATAACAGGGTTTCTACCTTTTCCCCAGGCCCCCTTTTTTGATACTAGCTTAATTTGGGCTGGAGGTTCTTAATCAGCCCCAGGAGAGTATATGCTGTCACCATGTAAACAGTCAATGACAATACCGGCCTGGTAAGTGCTGCCGTAGGGGTGAACACTTGAGCTCTGCAGGTTCCATGTTTCACAGGGGCTCTGGGAATGCTTCCTGCAGGCGCTGATTCCTTTAATGACCTGAAGGGTGAAAAGGAGTGAACCGGCTGACAGTGGGGGAGGAAGAGGGAAGAGATGAGTGCACCAGCAAAGGGAACAGCATGTGTAAATAAACAGAGGCAGGCAGCCAGGGCCAGGAGAGGCTTCAGGGACCTGTTTGTGACCTGCCGAGTATCAGAATCAAGGGACAAGGCTGTCTGGGGGTATGCAGAGGTGGGATCTTGCCCCAGAGAAGATGAACCCTGAGGCTTGAGCCCTGCACCTGGCTTGGAGGCCCAGCCTCTGCCCTCTCTCCCTCGCCTGACCCTTTTGCTGTGTCTTTGCAGAGCCAGAAGTTCCTGCTGAGGACATGAGGACCGTCTTTTTGCAGTGCCAGGCAGGGTGGCCAAAGAGGACTGGACTCTGGACCCGGAGCCCCGCGGTCCAGTTCACATTCACCCCACAAGAGTTTCAGGAGGCCTCCCACGGTGCCTGTGCTGGGTGGCGGTGGTGGTGCCAAGAGGAATGGAATGTCCTGGGCTCCTTCAGGAGCTCTCTACCCAGGGGCAAGGAGAGCCCAGAGAGAAGCGCCCTGGTCTCTTGAGCTTCCTGATCTGCTCCTGTCCCCCGCCCTCCTCCACTCCCTTGCCTTTCCCTAGGTTGTCCCCTCCCTGGGCTTTTGTGTGTTTTGGGAGATGTCACCTAACCAGGACATTGATATTCAATCCCATCCCCCTTCCTTCCACTCTGCCCCACTTTGATTTAATCCTTTGGCTGTGGGCTGAGGCCTCCCAGGGAAGCTGGGTGGGTGCTGAGACCCCCTCAGACCAGCGCAGAGGCCTGTCCTTGTGCAGTCTGCACCCCGCACCCCCTCCCTTGCCTGTAGATGTTCTGGGTGACAGGAGAGGAAATGGACAAGGTCAGTTGGAATATCCCAGAACACAGTGCTCTGTCTCCTCCCACCAGTCCAGTTAGCTTCCCTTCTGGACCAATAGACGAGGGGAGACCCCATGGATCCTCTGGCTGGGAAGCGGCTGACCAGGTGGCCAGGGGGCGGGGTGGGAAGAGGGGTTAAGGTACAGTGGTGATGGCCTGTTTTGGAGTGTGTCTGAGACTGGGATTGCATTTGGGGTTTCTCGTGTGCTTGGGATGCTAGAGGGTCACCTGCAGGAGGCCTGAGGCCGGCCAGAGAAATCTCCTGTGATGCCCTGTGAGATGGCTTGTCTCCTCCCCCATCAGTGCCCACCGAAAGCTCAGGGGAGCACAGAAGCCCGTGGAAGCCCAGGGAGATGTCCCTGGGGCAGACACTCAGGCAGGTGTTGAAGACAAGCTGCTTGTCAAGAAGCATTTCCCGGCAAGAGAGGAGCAAGTCTGGGGCTCCAACTGGGTACAGCCTGGGTGCAGTTATCAGCCCCTTTGGCTTACTTGGCAGAAGATGGCTACTTGGATGTACCTCACTTAAAGATGTTTTGTACCACACTAGGTCTCTGGGCCCTTGTGTTTCCTGGGGGTGGGGTGAGGGCCAAAAGCTATGGTTTCCTGCCTCCAGGAGAGTGGAGGGAAAGGGCTTCCAGGCCCCTCCAAGCCTGGGGAAGGACGTGGCATCCAAGCTGAGCCAGAGGGAACTGCTGCTGTCCTCCCTTCATTTCTATGGACCTTGGAGGCTTTGGCTTTGTGGCAGGGCCTCCCCAGGCATCTCTGGGACCTAGGAGTTTGCTTCTGATGGGGTTAGCTTTCCCATTTCCCCTCAGTGCTTGGGAACCTTCTCCCTTAGCTTCACACTTGCCGTTTCAAGCCCTGCTGGGACCTTGTGGCTTGGCTGGAATCCAGGACTGTATTTTCATGGAGAAGAACCTGCAGATTCTTCCATCCTCAGCTGGCTGTGGCCCACGGCTCTGCATCTGCATCTGCATCTGAGCTTCTCAAGACTCCTGGAGCATGAGGGGAATGGGTCAGGGCCACTGCTCAGTGCTGATGGGCTCCAGGCTCTGTATCGGAGATTCTTGTCCTGTTTTTGTTTTGTTTTGTTTTGTTTTGTTTTTGGCTGGTGCTGGGGACAAGCCTGTGCCTGCCAAAGCTCCCAGGCCAAGTTTGGGGCCTGGTGTTTGGGGTTGGGGTTGGGGTTCAGGATGCTGCAGTCTGTGCAATAATAAACCCGCATCTGCTCACGGGTTCTGGCTGGGCTGCAATGTGCTTGTGGGTCCAGGATGGGGGGCTGGCTCAAGGAGGGTGGGTGGGAAGAGGCTGGGAGACGTGGGTCCTGCCCATCTGTGTCCTCGTTCTCACGATACTTGAGGGGCAGCTGAAGGGCTTCAGTTTGAATGGGGGCTCAAAGACCATAGAGCTTCTACAGTGGAGTTTCTAAAGCAAACTTCCAGAAACTTCTACGAGTAGCTGACAATAGAATCAAGAGCCTGCCCTTTGAGGTGGAGTTCCCCCAGCCTCCAATGCTAGCCCGGCCACTTTCTTCACTTCTCTGAGCCTCAGTTTTCTCATCTATAAAATGGGGATAATAACAGTGCCTACCTCCTGGTAGTGGGGATTACATTAGATGTTGAGGCTGTAGAAAGCAGTGGAGAAATGGAGACAAGTGGTGTTGTTATCACACTATGGTGCTGTTAGCTCTGCTACAAGCCCTCTTGCATTTTGGTAGAGGATCCCAGGGACCCCAAAGGGATGGAGGTGATTCAGATACCAGTTGTTTAGTCAGAATTTCTCAATCAGTGGGGGAGCCTGATGTGATCCCCACACTCCACAGAGGCTTAGAGCAGAGGGACTTGCCCAGGGTCACGCACACAGCAAGTTGGTGGCAGGAAAGCAGTTCTCTTGACTTTTTAGGAATAAGCACTGCCCATGAAGTTACTCTCAAAACTGGTGGTTCCCAGCGAGCGGGTTGGAGAAGAGGGTCCCCTCAACCAACAGTAGGCTCGAGTTCAAGCACACCCTGTCCTCAGGAGCCTGGCTTCCCTACCCAACCCAGTCCTATCACTGATGGGCCATGTGCTCCCTCACTCCCTCTTTCTGTGCCTCAGTTTCCTCTTCTGCTGAGGAGACTCTAATCTCTGCCCCATGGTCTTCCTCATAGGCAATGCAGTTGTGAGGCTCAAATGCGATAGATTATGGTGATAAAGAGGTTTTAAGCAGGGCATGGTGGCTCACACCTATAATCCCAGCACGTTAGAGGAGGCTGAGGCAGGTGGATCACTTGAGGTCAGGAGTTTGAGACCAGCTTGGCCAACATGGCAAAACCCCATCTCTACTAAAAAAGGAAATACAAATATTAGCCAAGTGTGGTGGCGTGCAACTGTAAACCCAGCTAGTTGGGAGACTGAGGCAGGAGAAGCACTTGAACCCTTCAGGCGGAGGTTGCAGTGAGCCGAGATCCAGCCACTGCACTCCAGCCTGGGTGACAGAGCAAGACTCCATCTGGAAAAAAAAAAAAAAAAAGTTTTCAAAACTCTGGAATGATGCTGGGATTCCAGGAAGGATGGGCTTGGAGGAAGCACAGGAGGGGAGGTGGGAGTTGGAATGAGGAGGGAATTGTTATCTGTAGCCTTTGATAAAAACCCACAGAGGGAAAGCAGGTGGGCAGCCAGCCCAGTTGGCCTGTCTGCAGATGGGTGTGTGTGTGGGGGTGTGTGTGTGTGTGTGTGTGTGTGTGTGTGTGTGTGTGTGTGTGTGTGTGTGTGTGTGTGTGTTAGATGAGTTGGGGGCAGGGGTGGCTGTATTAAACTCACTTTGGATGGTGTGCAAAGGACGCGGCTTCCTGAGCCCCAGGATTGGAGACTCAGAGCCAGGTAGGGTTAGTTGGAGACAGCGCCCCCTTTTGGATCAAGTGTAGGACACAGCCAGGCTGATGCCTGCTCATCTAGTCTTGACCACAGGCAGCTCTAGGAAGTCTGATGGGTCTCCTGCCATGCCCGGAATGCATTTAAGGTGGTTTGTACCATGCGTGAACTTACAAGCAATGCTGGCCCACTGCCTTGAGGTCTCTGCAGGACTCTTCCAGGGCAGTGAAAGGGAGGGGACCTAGGAACCGTGGGAGTCAGATTTGGGATTTGGGCAAGAAGGGAAGTTTCATAATCTGATGGACCCACAGAAGACCTGGCTGTTCTGGGAGAGATGCAGGCCCAAATGATGACCTTTGGAGGTGCCACGCCTGAAAAACTGATATGAAGATGCTCTCCCCCAAATAAGTAACTCAGAATACAAATAGTACCTAAACTGTAAAATGTAAAACTTGCATGTATGCTGAAATTAAAATAGCTCTTAGGTTCTTGCTTTGTGCAAAACTCTGACTATGCCTATGGAGGCCAGTTCCCACTCCCTGTCACTCTCTCGGCCTGTCTTGCTGGTACACTCAATGGAGTCAGGTGGTTGTAGGTTAGGCCCTGTGCTAAGCCCTTCACCTCCTGTATGTGGTGGCAGAACAGCTGTGTGGTTCGGCACATGGTAGCTGGTTCAAATCTTGGCTCTGTCCCTTAACATCTAGAACTTTCTTACTTTTCTGGGGTTGATGAATACCATGTTACCTGCCTCTTCAGATAGAAAATATGAACACAGCACTTAGAACAATTCCCAGCATGGTGTGAGCAGATGGCAAATGCACTGTTATTTTCCATTCTTCGCAGTATCTCCATGGTGTAGGTATGTGTCCACCCATTTTGCAGATGAAGAAAATTGAGCCTTGGGGAGTGATTGGTTCAAGGTATCACAGAGAGGGAAGGACAGAGCTGGGACTGAAACCCAGAGCCTGTGCTCTTTTACAGAACCACACTACTCCCACCGTGAAAGAGTGAGCTTCCCATCACTGCAGATGAGCCAGCTGAGGGGAGATGCTAGTAAATAGGGATGTGGCAGGGGACATTTGTCTATTGGATATGAGTGGATGTGATGATTCAGAATTCCTGAAGGAGCTCAGGGAAGGAAGTTTCCTTCTTCTCTGAAGAAGCTTGCGGAAATAACTCCTTAGGTTGTCAGAGATGGAGGTACTCTAAGATATCAGCTCATCTGGCCCCCTGTTTTCCACGTGGGGAAACAGGTCTGGAGAGAGTGTCGCGATTTGTAAGGATCATACAGCAAGTCAGTGACAGAGCCTGGACTGAGCAGGGAGTCATATTTTGTCCACAGACCAACTGTAGGTGAGACCCTCATGTAGGACAACAGATGCCAGGGCACCCCATGTGTCAGAACATTCACCATTCACTCCATGCTGTCTTGACCAGGTGCCTACATTACAGTCATTTCTTCTTCTTCTTCCTTTTTTTTTTTTTTTTTTTTGAGACGGAGTCTCATTCTGTCACCGAGGCTGGAGTGCAGTGGTATACAGTCACTTCTTAGTGACCTTTTAAAGCTATTTACATCTTGAGGCTGTAAAGTCAGCAAAGTCTGAGGGAACAATCTCCACAAAGCTGCTCTCCCTTCAGACCCCAGATACAAATTTGGGGATCTCCGGGGCTACCATCACTTCATACTGACTGGCTACAAACAAGGGGGTTCCTATGACTATCCTCATACTCAATAATTCACTAGAAAGACTCACAGAACTCACTGAAAGCTATTCTACTCAAGTCACATTTATTACAAGCAAAGAATGTGAATCAGAACCAGCCAAGGGAAAGGGACATAGGGTGGAATCTGGGAGGGTTCCAAATGCTAAACACCTGTGTCCTCGGTATCTGTTACCTTGCCAGCATTGATAAGTAACAGTATGACAAAGTATGGCCAACCAGGGAAGCTAACCAGTGCTTCGGTGTCCAGAGTTTTTATTGGGACTTCATTATGTAGAGGTGATTGATTGAATCATTGCCCACATGGTTGAACTTAACCTCCATACCCCTCCCCAAACCCAAAGGTCAGGCTGACATCACATAGCCCAAAGCCCCAATCCTTTAACCCTGTGGTTGATTTTTCTGGCATGGCCAGCACTCACCATAAGCCATCTTGTTAGCATGAACTATGAGTTGTGGTCCCAGGAGCCCACTATGAATAACAAAGACACTCCTGTTAATCAGGATATCCTAAGGGTTTAGAAATTACTTCCTAGGAGCCAGGACAAAAATCAGACCTCTCTCTTGAGGCCCAGTTCCTAACTACACAACCCTGTATCTCTTCCTATCCACAGCTTCTCCACTAGACTGAGTTCCTTGAGAGAGGAGCTATCTGTGATTCATCTCTCTATCCATGCATTAGTTAGTGTAAGCTTGGCTGAGGTGATGGACTCCACAGTTTATAATTGCTATACACCATATAAGTTTGTCATAGAACAACTGTCCCTTGTCACAATGATTCAGGGACCCAGGTTTTTTCCATCTGTGGTTTTACATATCCTAGGGCTTTGTTGGTCTCTGCATCTGGCCAAAGGAAAAGGAAAGAGAGTATGGAGGATGGAATTTGCTTCCTAAAAACCTTCACCAGGAAAATAGCACACATCACTTCTGCTCATATTCCACTAGCCAGAGCTCAGTTGTTTGGCCTCAACTAGCTTCAAGGGAGGCTGGGAAATATGGACTACAAGTGTCCTCAGGGAGAAGAGAAGGATGTGGGTTTTGGTAAACAGACAAGACAGTACAGCCTCTAGTACCATCCCCATTGTCCCACTTAGGTCTTGGGGCAGAATAGACATTCAGTGAGTGCTTATTGAGGAAATGGATATGGTGGCCATAAGAGGCAGTATGGTTGAGGAGTGGGGATGGGTTGGGGCTTTGGAATTGGACAGACCTAGTTTCTAATCCTGGCTGTATCACTTCTTTGCTGCATGTGGAAGATGCCATCACTGATTGGATTCTGCAGGAGCAGACACTGAGAGTCACCTAGGCTGCAAGATGTTTATTAGGGATCAAAACCTGTGAGAGGAAGGAGGAGAATGCAGAACAGGGCAGAGGAAGAAGTCTAACTTGATGCAGGCCTGACAAAGTCCAACCCAGTGGGATCTCCAGAGCAAGGATTGCTTGTAGAGCATCTCCTATTGGGCTTTTATACCCCTCCCTTGCTCAGTTACTGGGTGATATGGTTTGGCTGTGTCCTCACCCATATCTCATCTTAAATTCCCACATGTTGTGGGAGGGACCAAGTGGGAGGTAATTGAATCATGGGGGCAAGTCTTTCCCGTGCTGTTCTCGTGATAGTGACATGAGATCTGATGATTTTAAAAAGAGGAGTTACTCTGCACAAGTTCTCTCTCTTCGTCTGCTGCCATCTAGTAAGATGTGACTTGCTCCTCGTTGTCTTCCACCATGATTGTGAGGCTTCCCTAGCCACTTGGAACTGTAAGTCCCATTAAACCTTTCTTTTGTAAATTGCTCAGTCTCAGGCATGTCTTTATCAGCAGCATGAAAACGAACTAATGAGCTGGGTGAGACAGCTCTCTGAAGCTGGGGCACACCCTGAAGGAACTGACAACTGGAAGTTGTCTGCTGACCACATTTCTCACTGCAGAGAAGCAAGTCCTTCTTGAAGGGATAAATGCATGATGCTTCTCTCTCTCTACCACATACCCAACAGCCATTCCTGACCCTGCTCCTATCTCTGCCTCCACTACAGAGGCGTGAGCAAAACTCATGATCAAAACTCATTTCCTAGCTTCTTTTGCATCTAGGAGTAGCCTTGTGATCCAGGAGACATAATTGTCCACAAAACGTAAGGGAAAGCTCACCTGGGGGTTCCTGAGAAAGACTTTCTTCTATGATAAAAAAAGAGATGAAAGCAAGCAAAGTCTCTCTTGCTACCTTGGCTTTCCCCCTTATTCTTGCTTTTGGATGCAGGTTGGGGTCGTGGGTGCTGATGCTTGGAGCTGTGGCAGCCATTTCACAACCATGAAAGGAAGGTCAAGAGAATTGCCAGGTTGCCAACCCAGTTGATTCTGAAGCTACTGAATCAACTCTTGAACCATCTACAACCAGACTTCTTGTTAAGTAAACAATAACTGTTCTCAAGACTTAAGCCCCTCTTCATCAGGCTTTTTGTTACTTGGGGCCAAACACATTCTAACTGTTAAAATGTATGATCCAGGGCAGGTTACACAATGTCTCTTAAACTTCATGCTTTTGTTGAGACCTTTCTGACGCACCAAAGCTCTTCCCATACCCCAGATGCTTCTCTACACAGGAGGTTTCCTGGCAGAGCATGGGTATGTGTGTGGGAATGGGGGAGTGGTGGATGAGGGGGTGCAATTAATGTGGCCTTTGTACGGAGCCCATTACAAATGGGTGGGACTGGTTATGTGCACAAGGTGGTTTTTAGGTATGTGGATGAGGGGAAAAGGAGATCCCTGAGCCTCATCAGAAATATAAAAAGAAATTATAACATCATTTGAGATGCATGAAAGTTAAGCAGAAACAGGAGAGTGGAATGAAATTCTCAAAAAAGAAAGCAAGTGTAGTAGTGCAATATTGCTGTGATAATACTGCATGACAAGCAACCCTCACGACGACAAACATTTTTTTTCTTGCTCATAGATCTGTGGGTTGACTGTGTTGGCTCTGCTTCAGGCTAAGGGAGAGGTTCAGGTTTTCTCCAGTTGTTTCTCATGTTGGGACCAGTGCCAATGGAGCATGTTTATCTTACGGTGGATGGCAGAAGTGCAGGAATGAAAGCCTCTGCTCCTATCATGTCTGCTTAGATCCTATTGGCCAAATCAAGTCCCATGCCTGAGCCCAACAACAGTGGTGTGGGGGAAGTAAACTCTTCCAAATCTAGAGGGAGGTACTTACCACAAAAGAGTGGATATATGATTTCTTTTCTTTGAGACAGGGTCTTGCTCTGTTGCCCAAGCTGGAGTGCAGTGTTACCATCATAGCTCTTTGCAGCCTCAAATTCCTGGGCTCAAACTGTTCTCCCACATCAGTCTCCCAAAGTGCTGCGATTACAGGCATGAGTCACCCCACCTGGCCATATTATTCTTTTATAAGGAGTGAAGAATTGGGAATAAAATCCCAATCTACCACCACAGGAGAAGTCACAGAGAAAAATGCGGTCAGAGGAAGGGGTTCCTATGAGTGTCTGGTCTCCAGCCATGATGACATTATCCCTTTAGACTACCTGATCCTTCTGGGCTGCACTGATATTCACCAAGGATTCTCCCTCCAACTCCACTCATTATTTCATTTCACAAGTTCAGTTTTTTCCCCATGTTCTCTTCTTTCCCCTGTCTCTTCTTCCCCCCAATCCTATCTAATATCAGTCAGTAGAATTATCTTTCTTAGTATCTACTTGGATTGGGTCCCTATATCCAGGTAGAGACTGTGGGAAAAGCTAGTGATTACTCTTTTCTTAGACATGAACACCTGGACATTCCCCAGTTGGTGGTGTATCTTCTCCCTCTTTGTTCCTCCATTTATTTTTTAAAATATTTAAGGAAGTCAATGACTTCCAGGACCTTTCATGGGCACTGGGATTAAAGAGATACAAGAGGCATAGTCCTTATACTCTAGGAAAGAAGACCTGGAATGTCTTACATGATGGCCTGGCATTAAACATGCTAGGACAGAGGGATGTGCAGGAGGCTGTGAAAATACACAAAAGCATTGTGAGTTTGGAAGGGAGGGGATGGAGAGGACTCTGAGTTTTACCCCTACCTATCCTTCCAGGATGATTCCTGGCACACAGGTGTCTGTCTCAGACCCGTTAAATACAATTATTAGTGTGGTTATTGTTTATCTGCCTTTGCCAGTAGGCTGTAAACTCTGTGCACTTAGGGATGTGCCTATTTTGTTCATTTTTGTTGTCTTAGTCCTTTTGGGCTTCTGTAACACAATACCACAGCCTGGGTACCTTACAAACAACAATTTATTTCTCACGGTTTGGGAGTCTGAGAAGTGCAAGATCAAGGCACCAACAGATGTGATATCTGGGGAGGGACTGCTTTCTGGCTCTCAGATGGCACCTTCGCTCTGTGTCCTCACATGGTGGAAGGGGCAAGGCAGCTCTCTGGGGTCCCTTTCATAAAGGCATTAATCCCATTAATGAGGGTGAAACCCTCATGACCTAAGCACTCCCAAAAGCCCCACCTCCTAATACTGTCACATTGGTGATTAGGCTTCAACATATGAGTTTGAGGGGGACAGCAGCATTCAAACCATAGCACCTGGATTCCCAGGTTGTTACACAGCTCATTAATGGCTCATAATTGGCACCATTATGTTATAAAAGCTATTTTTTCCTGATTTCAATAAGAGGGAAAAGATCTCAAGGTGGTAGAAGGTAAGTGGCAGTACTTAACTTTCACAGACAAGGTGAGTGCAAGTTCTGTAGTGGGCAACATGAATCAATAGCAATCAGAAGGTTTGACATGCAGGGATTTTTACCAGGAGCTAATCAATCCTGGTATCCTTGGGGAGATGAAATAGCTGGACCATCTGCTAAAGTATTACCTGACAAACTGTAGGTTTGATAGGCAGAAGTCTGACTTGAGTCACTGCAAAAGAAAGCCACGGCTTCATACCTAGTTCCCAGACCTAAATAAATTCACAGACCCAGAGAGCCTTGACTACAGAGGAAGGACCCCACAATGACACCTTTGTTAGAGGACAAAGGTGTTCTTTCAGTTTTTTGAGGAATCTTCAACCTGTTTTCCAAAAAGGCTGTACTTATTTACATTCCCACCAAGAGTACACAAGGGTTCCCATCTCTTCACATCTTCACCAATGCTTCTCATTCATCTGTTTGGTAATAGCCATTCCAACAGGTGTGAGGTGAAATCTCATTGTAGTTTTAATGTGCATTTTCCTAATGGTTAGAGATGTTGAGTATTTTGTCATGTATCTGTTGGGCAATTGTATCTAATCTTTAGTGAAATGCCTGTTCCGAACCTTTGCTCATTTTTAATTGGGTTATTTGTTTTCCTGCTGTTGAGTTTTTTTGAATTCTTTATATATTTTGGATATCAGCCCCTTTTCAGATTTATAGTTTGCAAGTATTTTCTCTCAATTCATGGATTGTTTCTTCAGTCTGATAATTATTTCCTTTGTTATGTAGCCTAGAAGTTATGTAACCTGGAAGAAATGGATGACTTCCTAGAAGCATATGACCTACAAAGATTGAATCTTTATGGAAAGTTTAAACATTAGTAATTCAACCTCTTTACTTTTTGTAGGTCTACTTAGGTCATCTATTTCTTCTTGAGTCAGTTTTGGTAGTTTGTGTCTTTCTAGGAATTTGTCCTCCTCCACTCTTCTAGTGGACTTCTAGAATACAGATGGGATCGTGCAGCTCTGTTGCTTACCTATGCCTTTTTTGGCTCTATATTTTCTGCAGCATTAATCTCCAAAATCAGGGGCAAGCACTGCAAGGAATACACAATATTGAATGTGAAAATAGATATTATTAATTTCTACATATGTATTATTGAAAAACAAATATGTTTAATATATTGCTAATATATTGAGAGTCATAATTGTGAATAAGCTTTAAAGGTACACAATTTCTTTTTTTACACTTTTAGGTTCAGAGGTACAGGTGTAGATTTGTTATATAGGTAAATTGCATGTCATGGGGGTTTCGTGTAGAGGTCATTTCATCCCCCAGGTAATAAGCATAGGACCCAATATGTAATTTTTTTATCCTTACCCTCCTCCCAACTTCCACCCTCAGGTAGGCCCCAGCAACTCTTGCCCCCTCCTTTGTGTTCATGTGTATTCAATATTTGGCTATTACTGATAAGTGAGAACACATGGTATTTGGTTTTCTGCTCCTATGTTAAGTTTACTTAGATTAATGGCCTCTAGCTCCATCCATGTTGCTGCAAAGAACATAATCTTGTTCTTTTTTTGGCTGCGTAGTATTCCATGGCATATAGGTATCACATTTTCTTTATCCAGTCTACCACTGACGGGCATTTAAGTTGATTCCATGTCTTTGCTATTGTGGATAGTGCTGCAATGAACATATATGTGCATGTGTCTTTATGGTGGAATGATTTATATGCCTTTGGGTATGTATCCAATAATAGGATTGCTGGGTTGAATAGTACTTGTGTTTTAAGTTCTTTGACAAGTCGCCAAACTGCTTTCCACAATGGCTGAACTAATTTACATTCCCACCAGCAGTGTATAAATGTTCTCTTTTCTCTGCAACCTCTCCAGCATCTGTTATTTGTTGACTTTTTGAAAATAACCATTCTGATTGGTGTGAAATGGTATCTCATTGTGGTTTTGATTTACATTTCTGTAGTGATTAGCAATGGTGAGCATTTTTTCATATGCTTGCTGGCCATGTGTATGTCTTCTTTTGAAAAATGTTCATGTCTTTTGCCCACTTTTTAATGGGGTTGTTTTTTGCTTGTTAATTTGTTTAAGTTCCTTATAGTTTCTGGATATTAGACTTTTGTTGGAAGTGTAGTTTGCAAATATTTTCTCCCATTCTGTAGGTTTTCTGTTTACTCTGTTGATAATATCTTTTTGCTGTACAGAGCTCTTTAGTTTGATTAGGTCCCATTTGTCAATTTCTGTTTTTGTTGCAATTGTTTTTGGAGTCTTCATCATGAAATCTTTGCGAGAACCCATGTACAGAGTGGTATTTCCCAGGTTATCTTCCTTGGTTTTTATAGTTTTAGGTTTTACATTTAAGTCTTTAATCCATCTTGAGTTGATTTTTGTATACAGTGTAAGAAAGGGGTCCAGTTTTAATATTTTGCATACGATTAGTCAGTTATTCCAGCACCATTTATTCAATAGGGAGTCCTTTCTTCATTACTTATTGTTTTAGTTTTGTGAGTAAACTTTTCTTTTCTTTCCCTCTGAAGTCTTGTCGGATTTACTCCTAAGATTCAGTCTTCAGAATTTAAACAGAGCATGTGTCTAAGGTGAGTTCTTTAGGAATTAATCTGGTCCTGGAAACAACGTGCTCTTTCCGTGTCAAAACTTGAGACTTCCGGCCAGGTGCAGTGGCTCATGCCTGTAATCCCAGCACTTTGGGAGGCTGAGGTGGGCAGATCACTTGAGGTCAGGAGTTCGAGACCAGCCTGGCCAACATTGTGAAACCCTATCTCTACTAAAAATATGAAAATTAGCCAGGTGTGGTGGCGTATTACAGGTGGTGCACCTGTAATCCAGCTACTTGGAAATCTGAGGCAGAAGTGCTTGAACCTGGAGGCCGAGGTTGTGGTGAGCCGAGATTGCACCACTGCACTCCAGCCTGGGTGACAGAGCTGGAGTCTCAAAAAAAACAGTCTTCAGTTCATTTTTCTTTTTCTTTGAGCTAAGAACAATTTTTACATATGTATGTATGTATGTATTTATTTATTTTTGAAACAGAGTATCACTCTGTCACCCAGGCTGGAGTGCAGTGGTGGGATCTTGGCTCACTGCAACCTCCACCTCCCGGGTTCAAGCACTTCTCCTGCCTCAGCCTCCTGAGTAGCTGGGATCACAGGCATGAGCCATCATGCCCAGCTAATTTTTGTATTTTTAGTAAAGACAGGGTTTCACCATGTTGGCCAGGCTGGTCTCGAACTCCTGGCCTCAAGTGATCCGCCCACCTCGGCCTCCCAAAGTACTGGGATTATAGGCGTGAGCCACCACGCCCAGCTGGTTTTTACTGTTTTAAATGGTTAGGGTGGGAAACAAAAGACTATTTCATGATGTGAAAAATCATGTAAAATTCACATTTCGGTGTTATGAATAAAGTTCTATTGGCCCACAGCTATGCTCATTTAATGATGTATTTTCAACCTTCATATTGACAGATTGAACTGAGGCAGGAGAATAGAGTTTGGACCAGGCAACTTAAGGCCAATGTGTGCTGACTTCCTAAGGCTGGATCAAAAGGGAAACACTTGGGTCTGGGGGCAGGGATTCTAAGACCAATTAACACCAACTTCCAAAATCTAAACCAAAAGGAAAAACTCCATCTTGCCATGCTGGGATAACAAAGAACCAAAGGTTACTCTCCATACAACCTTCCACCATGTCTCAGATGGAAAGGAAAGTGCCTTGGATTGGCTGTGGGCCAAGTGCCAGCCATCCCCTCATCTGCTTAGGGTGCCAATCCACTCTGTCTCCAGATGACTGCAGACCAATTCACTTCAGCTTTAATTAGCCACGGGCCAAATCCTTCATCCAGATAAAGAATGGACAACTTCAGCGGCGCCATTATTCTTCCTACCACACTCTCTTCCACAATCTTGATGGAGTAACTCCAACTCTAGAGCTAGCAGGAAAGTAAAGCTTAGAAGGTGTATTTGATTTTGTTTTTAATCAGCCCTATCCAGTGTAAGGTACATGTGTGAGGAACAAATTCATGCATTCGAACTCATGCGTAGAGACCCAGAGAATAATGAAAGTGAGACTTTTAATGACTGTCTTGCAAGACTGGGTGTCTGATGAGCAGGCACACCCAGCACAGTCACAACAAGCAATTCATCCTCTAGTGCACAGGTCCCTCCCCCGGTTCCTCAAAGACTGAGTACTGTGGGGTCACACTCTTCCTGGACTTTGCCTAGTGATGGTGGGTAGGGGCTTTAAGTGTTCTTTTTTAGGGTTGTCTTGCTGCATTTTGTTGCAGCCCACAATGCATTGCAATCCTAGTTAGCTCAGGGGCTTTTTAAGTATTTGACTTACGACCTTATGACCTAAGTAGCTGGGCAGGCTGATAAGAACTGACAAAGTGAGCTATTTTGCAGGCTAGTAAACTTTCATTGTAGACTAACTGTCTTTGGTTTGAGTGAGGGCAACTAAGCAAGGGAGGAATGGGAGAAGGGAGAGGCCGACAAGCGGGCATCGGCTCTCCAAGCAAGGGCCTAGTATATCTTGTTTCTTCTGTAGTTTGCTGACCTAAGCCGATTCAAGGCACTTTGTGTTGGAAATGGACCACTGTGTACGTTATTTCCTTCACATGGATGTGCTTTGGTCAAGCAATAGGCCGAGGCAGACATCCAGGCCTGCATGACTCAGCAGGGTTGGTGTGCAGGCTCACACCTCCACTTGTTATATAACCTGTTTGTGTAAGTTCATACTTGGCTGTACGCCACTATTGTCTGTAAAAGGTATGACTGCCCTGCTGACAATGCATGGGGCTCTGGGGACATGGCTGGGCTTGGCTCTTGGGCATGGCTTGACGTGGTTCGGCGCGCTGGTGCCCAGAGGAAGAGAGAGAGAGCCAAAGCTGTCCGTCTTGCAGGTGGGCAGTGGGGAGCCAGGAACCAGCTTGTGCCCAGAGAAAGAGTTAAGCTGCTGACCCTGAAGGTAAGGGAGAGCCGGCAGCACAGCGGTGTGTGGGAGCAGCCGGCTCAAGCAGCTAAAACAAGGCGGACAGTGTGAGAAAACTACTGATGAGAGAAGAGTGTGTAAGAGCTGTTGATGAGAGAGCTGCTGAATAAAACTACATTTCACCTGCCTACAGCACCCCGCCCAGTGTTTTTCAGCTATCTGCCCATCCGCCCACTCCCCTTGGACCTCAGTATGGGTCCGAACCTGACCCCAAGCAGGACATTTGGCATAGTTGTGGACCTGACATCCGGCTCCTGTCCTGTTCCCCAAATCTCCAGGATCCAAAGCCTAGATGATCCTTTATTTTCTATAAAGCAAAACATGAGTTTGGTACTCATTTTTGCAGCCGATAGGGCCCTCAAAAGGAGTCGTTAAAACCCAGAAAACTTCGTAACCAGGCCCTTGAGCTGCTTGCTTGGGCCCAGTCCCACCTGTGGAGCGCTTTCCACTTTAATAAATCTCGCTTTCGGAGAATGGCGTGAACCCGGGAGGCAGAGGTTGCAGTGAGCCAAGATCGCACCGCTGCACTCCAGCCTGGGCGACAGAGTGAGACTCCATCTCAAAAATAAATAAATGAATAAAATAAAATATCATTCCCTGCTTTCACTGCTTTGTTGCTTTGTTTCACTCGTCACTTTGTGTGTTTTGTCCAATTCTTTGTTCAAAACGCCGAGGACCCGGACAACTCACACTCAAGGCCCTCCATCCGGTAACAGAATAGTTGTGATAAATACCATGTGGCCCGCAAAGCCTAAAATATTTCCTTTCTGTCCCTTACAGAAAACGTTTGCCAGTCCCTGGTATAGATAATTCAAAAGCATCCACTGAGCAGACTCCCTCAGGGAGCCCAGGAAGTCCTTGGTCTTAAGGCCTGGTGGAGACATGAGCTTTTGCCATCGCATGTTTTGTTTTATAGGAAATAAAGGATCACCTAGGCTTTGAGCCCTGGAGATTTGGGGAACAGGACAGGAGCTGGATAGGGTTGATTAAAAACAAAATCAAGTGCCCTTTCTAAGCTTCACTATCCTGCTAGCTCTAGAATTGGAGTTACTCCATCAAGATTGTGGAAAAGAGGGTGCTGTCCTGGTGATAGTGAGTTATCAGAAGATCTGATTGTTTAAAGGTGTGTGGCACCCCCTCCCTCCCACTCCACATCCCTCTCTTTCTCCTGCTGTCACCATGTAACAGACTGCTTCCCTTCATCTTCCGCCATGAGTAAAAGCCCCCTCAAAGCCTCCCCAGAAGCTGGATAGATGCTGATGCCATCCTTGAAACTGTAAGCCTATAGAACCTTGAGCCAATTAAACCTCTTTTCTTGTAAATTACCCAGTCTCAGGTGCTCCTTTATAGCAAGGCAAGAATGGCCTAATACAATGTCCACATCCTAGTCCCCAGCACCTGTGAGCATGTTACCTTGCATGGCAAAAGGGAATTGATTAAAGTTGCTATCATCTGTCCTTGAGTTGGGGCGAGTAGCCTGGATTATCCAGGTGGATCCAATCTAATCACACGGCTCCTTAAGAGCAGACAACCAGTGGCAGCTGTGGTCGGAGAAAGGGACGTGGTGATGGAAGTAGGGTCACCTACACACTATGTTGCTGGCTTTGAAGATGGAGGAAGGGGGTCTCTGGAAGCTGGAAGAGGCCAGGAAGCAGACACCCTCCTACAGCTTCCTGAAAGGAACACAGCCCTGCTGACACCTCAATCTCAGCCCAGTGAGACCCTTGCTGGACTCTGGCCCACAAAACTATGAGATAATAAGGTAGGGTAAGACATTTGTGTTGTTTTAATCCACTAAGTTTTGGTAATTTTTAATACCAGGAAATTTAATAGTAAAATAGTAGAAAATGAATACAGTGGGTGAGCTGGGTCCACCTCTTGAAATCACCATCTTGCCAGATTTTCTCATGTCTCTGATATAATTTTTGGTTGCCTAATATATTTAGGATCATGTTATGTTTTAGAGCTAGAAAAAAAAACCTCAGCATGTCTTGTGAATGTCCTATTTTATGCTTGAAAATAAAATATTTGAATCTAATTAACTTCATCTTCTTTATCATTGATGGACAGAGACTCAAATTTGACTGTTATTCCCAGTCTGGAGTGATTTGCATCATATGATCAGTCTCTCTCCAAAAGCACTGTATAAAAAGGATGTATGTTTATTTTATTTTTGTTTTATTTATTTTTTTGAGATAGAGTTTCACTCTGTTGCCCAGGCTGGAGTGCAGTGGCACCATCTCGGCTCACTGCAACATCCGCCCCTGGGTTCAGGTGATTCTCCTGCCTCACCCTCCCGAGTAGCTGGGATTACAGGCGCCTGCCACGATGCCCAGCTAATTTTTGTGTTTTTAGTGGAGACGGGGTTTCACCATGTTGGCCAGGCTGGTCTTGACCTCCTGACCTCAAGTGATGTGCCTGCCTTGGCCTCCCAAAGTGCTGGGATTACAGGCATGAGCCACCATGCCTGACCAAGAGGATGCATGTTTATTGTGCATAATCCCTACATGAGCAAACTTGATAAATGTAAGATTTCATTTTAGCAATTTTTTAAAAGTCAAAATAATATAGATTGTGTAAAGGTTATGTCAATTGTTAAATTTTTAGTTTCTTTCCACTTACATAGGCATCTATTTTTGTGATGTGACTTTGGAGTACTTCCTCTCTTTAATCTGTTGCATATTATTGGGTAAGCTATTCAACCTCTTCAACAAATCATGAAGTCTGCTTGGAACATTTGTAATAGCAGATTTTAAGGAGCAATTTTGCATTTTCTATTTATTTCAGTCATAAAAACATTTTAACAGATTTTTCTTCTACATGCAGAAACATGGACAAATTATACAAACATAATGCTGGGTGAAACTAGACAGACCTAAGAGACTCCGTCATGATATCACTTATATAATGATCAAAAACAGGTGTAGTCTGTTGTGTTAGAAGTCAGGCTAATGGTTGCTTGGGGGATGGAGGGATATTGGGAAGTGGCACAGTGGGAATTTTTAGGATGCTGGCAATGTCCTATTTTTGATCCAGGTATTGGTTTCATGAGTATATTCGCTTTGTTAATGGATTTGTCAGCTGTCTCAAGACTTGTGCATTTCCTGGATGTATGTTTTATTGAAATTAAAAGCTTTATTATGAATAAAAACATACCAGAATCACTGGGACACAGCCAATACAGAGCTTAGCTAAGAACTCATACCATTGAATAGGTATAGCAATAAATACATTAAAAAGAAAAAAGTTTAATTTCTAACTCACAGTTAAGAAATGAACAACAATAAAAATAACAATGAAAAGGGCCAGGTGCAGTGGCTCACACCTGTAATCCCAGCACTTTGTGAGGCCAAGGCAGGTGGATCACTTGAGGTCAGGAGTTTGAGACCAGCCTGGCCAACAAGGTGAAACCCCGTCTCTACCAAAAATATAAAAATTACCTGGGCATGGTGGTGGGCGCCTGTAATCCCAGCTACTTGGCAGGCTGAGGCAGTAGAATCGCTTGAGCCTAGGAGGTGGAGTTTGCAGTAAGCCGAGATTGCGCCACTGCACTCCAGCCTGGGTGACAGAGTGAAACTCTGTCTCAAAAACAAAACAAGTATCAATGAAAAGATGTGGAAGGGAGAATTAATAAACACAAGTACATAGAATAATCAGAAAAGAGAAAGGAAATAGTAGAACTGGGAATTGTTTCTATGAAAAAAAATACTAGCTAGTGTAATAAAGAAGAAAGCACAAACATACAAAATACTGCAAATGACCATAAAACAAAAATGAAAAAAATATTGAGACTATTTTATGCATATAATGTGAAAATCTAAGACCAGCCAAGAGGTAACTTCCCTTCTGGATCAACAAAAGAGGGGACTAAACAATGGTTTGCAAGACACTGTACATCAGTCAACAAAGGACAGTGATTGCTGAGAAATGGGAGACAAATGGAGAGAGCCCTTTTATGGAAAGAATTGTGTCCCCCCACCACCTTAATTCATATGTTGAAGTCCTAACCTTCGATATGAATATATTTGGAGATAGGGTCTTTAGGGAAGTAATTAACGTTAAATGAGGTCATAAGGGTGGGACCCTAGTCAGATAGGATTGGTGTCCTTATAAGAAAAGGAAGAGGTGAGGCACAGTGGCTCACGCCTATAATCCTAGCACGTTGGGAGGCTGAGATGGGAGAATTGCTTGAGCCCAGGAGTTTGAGACCAGCCTAGGCAACAGAGAGAGAGAGACCCTGCCTCTTTAACTAAAACACACACGCACACACTAAAAATCGCTCCTTTCCCCAGTGCAAGCACAGAGTAAAGTCATGGAAGGACATTTACCAGCAGGGGGCAGGTTCTCAACAGAAACTGAATTTGCTGTCATCTTGATCACAGACTTCCAGCCTCCAGAAGTGGAAGAACATAATGTCTGTTGGTGAAGCCACCCCATCTGTGATCTTTTGTCATGGCAGCCCAGGCTAATACATTCTACAATTGACCCAGTGAGTTTTCAGGTTGCAGTGCCGAGACAGGGAACTTGGCAGAATCCGTGAGTTGAGGACACTGGCTGAGATCCTGGGAAAACCAAGGTAGGCAGACCCCTCAGGACAGAGTCCCAGAGAGAAGAGAATTATACAGAGCACCCCAGGTGTTTGCAGAGTGTCTCCCTTACTTGGCAGACTGCTGATCAGTGCACGTGTGAGATGGAACTACGTGAGACCGGGGGAAGACATGCTCCCTCAGGACCAGGAACAGTGTCTGCTCCCACAGTCAGACTGGACAACCTTAAGATTCACAGGGCTTCTTGTTATCCAGCTCTCAGCTCAAGTGCCGTCTGCTGGGCGAGACCTTCTGTGACCTCCCCAGTTAGGTGTTTTGTTTGTTTGTTTGTTTGAGGCAGTCTCACTCTGTCACTCAGGCTGGAGTGCAGTGGCACCATCTCTGCCTCCCTGCAACCTCTGCCTCCCAGGTTCAAGTGATTCTCCTGCCTCAGCCTCCTGAGTAGCTGGGATTACAGGCACGTGCCACCATGCCCGGCTACTTTTTTGTGTTTTTAAAGTAGAGATGGGAGTTTCACCATGTTGGCCAGGCTGGTCTCAAACTCCTGACCTCAGGTGACCCATCTGCCTCGGCCTCCCAGAATGCTGGGATTATGGGAGTGAGCCACCACACCTGGACCCCAGTTCGTTTTGAGCTTCCTGCTTCTAGGTACAGTCTCTTGCACATGACTGTTTGTTTATATCCAGTGTGTTTTCATTCTCAGAAATTATCTTCTGCACATTCTTAGATTTTTATTCTCTGCTTCCCCTAAAGGGTTATTTCCATGATAGAAGGAATGTTGTTGTCTTCTCGAATGTTGTATCCCCAGTACAGATAATAGTGCCTGGCAATTAAGGAGTTAATTACAGGTAAGAGTTATGATGCAGCTAACAGACATAGAAAGGTACAAAATGAAAGAAGGGTGGGGAGGTAGAAGGGAGTTATTTTCATCAATTGTAGTGGAGAGACAAGTTATAATAGAAAAGCTCAGTTAATTGAGGTTTAAGTGCATTGCTTAAAGGTGTGATGTTTCTAAGGGGGGGCAGAATCAAAGTAATCTATCAAAACCTTTAGAGGAATTTGGGAAGAAGTAATGTCAGAGCTGATAAGAAAGAATGGTAGAAATCTGTTACTTAGAGTTCTACTAGGCAGTCATCAGGAATTACACTGTGACAGTTGCGTTGGTGTGGAGAGAGGGGGTGGCAAATTACTGCTTTCTATAATAGGTCCGTAAATATTTCATTTCTAGCCATAGGGATGTATTGCTTTGATTTTTTTCCAATAGAGGAATTCAAACACAGGAAGAAACCTTAGATAAATCTGTAAAGGACTAGGATGAGAGATTTCATTCATTAATTTTTGAGAAGCATGCACATAGAGAAAGCGCCTCTTATTCTTTCTTAGATAGACACGCGTACATACGGAGTCGGTTCCCTTTCCTCTTGTGAATCATTTTGAACCAAGCATAATTAGAGCACCTTTGTATAGTACTTGGTATTTTGGATTTGCATTTTTTTTGGGGCGGGGGGTGTGGTTCTATTCCAATGTTTCAGGCCTTTAAAAAAGGAATTGTTTATAACATGAGTCCAGAAGCCGTCACATCAGAGGGCGTGTTCCCAGGCAGGTGGAGTGGGAAGGGACTTCCTGAGGCAGACACCAATGCTGTCCCTAAGTGGATGGCCCTTGTGGTTGTGGAATTTGAGGCCACGATGTCAGGAAGCGCATGGTCCCTCCTCTGTGTCTGGGGGCAGGAGAGAGGGCCTGACCATCGATTATGCAGGCAAATAACTCCACCTGTGGTGAGAATTGGCCTTGCAGAGTCTGAGGGCAGTTATCTGGGGTCACGATCTTGATCGTCACCAGCTGTGTCCAGTTGGAAAATCACCCTTCCAGCTTGTTCACTTCCAAATGTGGGACTGTGGGGCATATCCTGGCAAGGCTGTGGATGATGATCTGACAGACAGCCCACGGCCTCAAAACAGCTAAGCTTCCAGCTCTGCAGCCTCTGCCTCCTTTTCCTCTAGGCATGGCCCAACATGCCTTTGCTGTGTACAGAAGGGCATCTACCCTTTTTGGGAACTCTGCTTTCTGGTATGACCAGGTGTGGTGTTTGCACCCATGAAGTTAATATGTAGGTATAAGGTGAGGTTTCAGACGTGGATTTGGGATTAGGACCAGTTAGAAACACCTATACATCACCTGTGATTCCCTTTGGAAGAGTCTGCTATTTGGGGGGGATAGCACCATCCCCCAGAAGGTGCCCCTTGGTGATTATCATGGGTCAAGGCATGTTTTACACACTCATGGTATGGATGAGAGCTTTTCAGACCTGCCAAATGTTGAACATCGTTTGATGTTTCTGAAAGGGAGCCTGTCTCTTGTGGGTTGTGGTTCAGGCACATGGAATATTGTTTTCTGGTCATGTAACCAAGAGTTAAGTCTGCAAATTCAGGTCAGTAATTGGTGGAGCTGTCAGATAACCAGGTGTATCAGCTAGCTTATGCAGCATAACAAACCACCCCAGACTCTGTGACTTAATACAACAACTATTTATTGAGCTCACAACTCTGCGGGTTGGCAGTTCGGGATAGGTTCATGTGGGCAGTTCTGCGATTTCGCCAAGTTTGGCTTATCTCAGCTGGAACTCACTCATACATCTGAAGTTGGCTGCTGGATGGGCACAGGGCTTTCTGATGTCATCTGGGGCACCTTCCTTTTCTCTGCAGGGTCTCTCATCATCCAACAGGCTAGCATGGGCTTGTTCCCATGGTGATGGTTCTGACCAAGAGCAGTGAGAGGGCGAGGTCAATGAGCAAGCACTTTTCAAGTTTCTGCTTGCATAATGTTTGCTGCTGTCTCATTGGCTAGAGCAAGTCACATGGCCAAGTCTGGAGTCCACATCAGAGTCATTAAACAAAATCAGAGCCATTCCTGCAAGCTGTGCACAGCACCAGGGAACAGCTGACACCAAGCCCACTGTTCCCATCCAAACATACCTCAGAGCAGGGAAAACGGCTCCTGTTATCCTAAAAGAAATCGTGGCTCCATTTTGCTGCTCATCAACAATGTCATGTGTGAACCTCTGATCTCTTTTGTAGGAATGGTGATAATAAAAATAATGATCAGTGACATTGATAATGACAGCTAACCTTGTTTATCACATTCCAGACACTTCTAATTGCATACAAGGATTATTTCGTTTAATTCTTAGAGCTGTGAGAATGAGAAGCTACATACACCAACATTACATATATCTCAAAAACCTGTAAGTGGAGAATGATATTTATAGTATGAGAAATTTACATAAAATTCTAAAACACATAAAGCAATATTATATATCATGGATATTTACATTTGTGTTTAAATAATGGAAATGATAAAAACAAACTCAAAGTAGCTACTTTCAGAGGAGGATGGAAACTGGTAGAATGAAACACGTGGGAACCTTGATTATAACTGTGGGGGGGGTTGAGTTCTGACTGAAGTTTAAGATTGGTAGAGGTTGCCTAGGTGCTAGTTATATTCTCTCTGTACTGTTTATATGTCTAAACTATTTCAGAAAGAAACTAGAAGTTGCTTCACCCACAAAAATACTTAAGTATATTAAAAATCTACAGTAAAATCAATGGATCAATGGAATAAGATTTTTAAAATCCAGAAATGCACCCAACTTTCTAATTAAAGGAGTGTCACTCAAAAAGGTGAAATGGAACATTTAATACATAGCAAAGAGACAACTGGGCAACCATTTGGGGAAAAAGTAAACTTAGATCCATGGCTCATACTTTGCACTAAAGTCACTCGCAAATGGATTGAAGATTTCAATATTTAAAATGAAAGTACAAAAAAGGTGGTGGTGAGCTCTCAGCCTCTGGGAATCATAGCTTTATAGAATGTGAGGTTTGGAAGTGACTTTATGGGTTACCTGTACTACAGGCGTGCACTACCACACCTGGCTAATTTTTGTATTTTTAGTAGGGATGGGGTTTTGCCGTGTTGGCCAGGCTGGTCTTGAATGCCTGGCCTCAAGTGATCCACCCACCTCGGCCTCCCAAGGGGCTAGGATTACAGGCATACCATCTCTTTTGTAGATGGGGAAACTGAAGGACAGGGGTAGAGGTATATTTTTACCCAGGCATTGAGTCCACTCAAATCAGCACTAGTGCCAGAGTCTCAACTAGACCCCAGGTTGTGGAGCAGAGTTTCTGTGCGCTGGTGACCAGCTTGCCTGAATCCAGTGAGACAGAACACCCATGCACACAAGTTACATGAAATGAAATGGGTTTATTACTTACAGACAGGCAGCAAGGGACAACAGAAGCCTGGGATTCATTGCAAGCCAGTCCCTCAGGCTCAGGAAATCTGCCCCAGGTTGATGGAGTCTGTGTGTGCTCTACTTGCACCACAGCTGAGATACCCCAAAAGATAGCCCAGCCCAGGCTGTATACTTCAGGGGCAACATGATAGGCTTGGCTAAAACACCTAAGGATACCCCGTTTGTAGGGGAAAGAGGAATAGAGCCTGGGCTGTTGTAGCCAGTTCCTACGCATCTCAGGATATTGCATTCTCAGCACATGCCAAGTTAGTCCTGAGAAACTTAAGCAAAAAAGCGGGTAGCCGGGCATCGTGGCTCACGCCTGTAATCCCAGCACTTTAGGAGGCCAAGGTGGGTGGATCACTTGAAGTTAGGAGTTCAAGGCCAGCCTGGCCAACATGGTGTAACCCCATCTCTACTAAAAATACAAAAATTAGCTGGGCGTGGTGGCACACATCTATAATCCCAGCTACTTGGGAAGCTGAGGCAGGAGAATCACTTGAACCCGGGAGGTGGAGGTTACAGTGAGCTGAGATCACACAACTGCACTCCAGCCTGGGTGACAGAGTGAGATTCTGTCTCAAAAAAAAAAAGTGGGGGGTGGGGTGCGCCGGGGGGGGCTGTGCAGGCAAGGAGAACTGGGTTGATGGGTTGGCGCAAGGCCACCTGGGGAACTGTCCTGCACAGATCAACCAAAAGGTAATATTCAGTGACGACTTGTGCACCAGGCACTGTGCCAGGACTTTACCTAGATGATCTTATGTTTTCCCACCAAATGAGCTAGTTGCTGTCGTTATGCCCATTTTACAAATGAGGAAGTTGAGGCCGCGTGAGGTGGTTGAACTGCCAGTGGTGTGGCCTATGTGCTCTGCCACACTGCATTCCCTGGAAGGGTGGTGGCTGGTGTGCCCATGGCTCTGGTGCGAGTGGGCAGGACTGCAGTGGAACAGCGCCTCAAGGATAAGTTGGGGCAGGATACGGGGAAGATGGGAGGACAGGACGAGGAATTTGGAATCCAGCAGTAGCAGCTATGTGCAGGGGGAGAGTTTCCTCTCCTTTCACACAAGGCTGGCCGTGCACTTTGTATCCTAGATGAGCCAGCTGTGCCCGTTCCAGCTGCCGCAATGGCATTGGGGCCAAACCAGTTTTTAAAGGGCTCTGGCTGTGGGAGATGGAGAACCTGCTGCCAGCCAGGCAGGGCCAGGGTGTAAACTGGAAAAAGGCTTCTCTTCCTCCAGTCATTGTTTTTTACAGTAGTTCTCCATCTTTGATATACAATATTTGTACGTATTTATGGGGTACATGCGATATTTTGGTACATGCATACCATGTATCATAATCGAAGCAGGGTAGTTAGGATATCCGTCACCTCTCCCCCAGGGATTGTTGGAGTCAGGATGGCATTGCACAGCCTGAACAATCACAGGTGGCCCTGGGGGCTGACTGAGGCGGGACGGGACGCTCACTCTAGGTGAGCTGGGTGACAGTGATCATGGCCAAAGTGTAAAGACGGAGTTCGGGGAAGGAGAGAAGGAGGGGGTAGGGGCTCTGGCACTGGGCCATAAACAGTAGCATCCAGTTAGGAACTGCAGTTTCATAAACTAAGCTTCTTTTTATCACATTGCACACCATTAAAAAGTACAAGGGATTTGGGAGACTGAGGAGGGTGGATTGCTCGAGCCTAGGAGTTAGAGACCAGCCTGGGAAACATGGTGAAACCCCATCTCTACTAAAAAATAGAAAAAAAAACCTTGCCAGGCATGGTGGTACAAGCCTGTAATCCCAGCTACTCGGGAGGCTGAGGCAGGAGAATGGCTTGTACTGGGAAGGTGGAGGTTGCAGTGAGCCAGGATCGCACCACTGCACTCCAGCCTGGGCAACAGAGCAAGACTTGGTTGCAAAAAAAAGTCAAGGGGTGGCTATACACAGCTGCAGGAATGAATCTTGTCAAATGGTGCTGAAGAAAGGCCAGACAGAAAAGACAACCATATATGAGTCCATTTATATAAAATGATAGAACAGGAGGCAAACTCAGTTTATGGCAATAACCGTTAAGGTGGTGGTTACCTGGGGAGGTGGTGTGGAGGGAGGTGGGTGAAATCACTGAGGAACAGGGGCACGTGGGAACTATTGGGGTGATGGAAACGTTCCATTTTGTTTTGGGTCATGGCTACAGAGATGGAGATGTGAAAATGTATCATTTAAAAACAAATCAAGCAAACAAAAAAGCAGCCCTTCTAAATCAGTGTCCAGCGTGTATGCAACATACAAGAAATCAGGCAAATGCTACGTGGCTTCTTCCCAGGAGAACTCCACTGCACACACAGGTGCCACTCTCTGTGCTTCACACACAGCTACCCCAGATGCCGAGTGTGCTCCCGCCAGCAGCCTGCCACGCCGAGGCCGCAACGTAGGTTTGGGGTTAGGCAGCAGAGGGTGCAGCGCAGGGTGAAAGTGTTCTCCCAAGCGTGTGGCATGGCTGGGGCTGCCAGCACTGGTTTAGGTGGGCAGAGGCTCTCCTGTGCTGCTCCAGGACTCAGGCGGGAGCCCATGCATCTTTACCTCTGCCACTCATGCAAGTTAGTGTGTTTGCCCTGCTGCCCTTAGATGCGGCGTCTTTTTTTGCAGTGCCCAACCTAGACACATGTGCATTCATATCTTGCCCATTAGACTGCCCAGGGCAAACCACATGGCTTCAAACCATTTTTCCACACTTCTCACCTGCTACAGGGAGCAGCTCTGTGGTGGTTTGAATTCAGCATCTCAAGTTGGCAACAAGTGTGCAGAAGCACCCAAAGTCACAGGTAACCCTCCACGGGGTCCTGGATCTGGATGCCAGCTTCTGACCCCCCACCTGGGACTCACTTCATAAGGTGGAACCCAAGGGATTCAAGGTTTCTGGGGGGCCAGGCACGTGGCTCATACCTGTCATCCCAGCACTCTGAGTGGCAGGAGAATCACTTGATCCCTGGAGTTTGAGACAAGTCTGGGCAACATTGCAAGACCCCCATCTCTGCGAAAATAAAAATAAAAATTAGCCGGGCATGCATTGGCATATGCCTGTAGTCCCAGCTACTCAGGAGGCTGAGGCCTCACTTGAGCCTGGGAGTTCAAGGCTGCAGTGAGCCATGATTGCACCACTGCACTCCAGCCTGAGTGACAGAGTGAACCCCTGTCTCTAAGAAAAAAAAATCTGGGGGTTGTGGGTTGTGTCCTGCAAATCTCAAGGCAAGTTCCAGGTGATCCTGAAGTGGGAGACTGTCCCATTGGTGGCCCTAAGGGAGCCTGCTGCCATTCCCACGCTTGTGCAGCACCTCCCCTGGGAGCTGTGCTGATCCTGTTACTTACTTTAACCCAGTGGTTCTCAAACCAGGGTGGCTTTGTCCTCCAGGGGACATTGGGCAATCTCTGGGGACACTTTTAGTTGTTGGCCCTGGTGGGGGTGCTACTGACAGTGAGTGGAAGCCAGAGATTCCACTAAACATCCTGGAACACACAGAGCAACCTCCTCCAATTCCTCTGCTCTCCGCAAACAGAATGAGACCATTCCAGTGTCAATGGGGCCTATGCTGAGAGGCCCTGCTTTGCCCGATGAAGCATGGTGGGATGATGCTCCGTCGGTTCTGGGCTCAGCCTTTAAGACGCCGTTAGCTTCTGCTTCATCCTCAGACCCCAGCCACCATGCAAGTTAGTTTCCCAGCACTGCCATAACAGGGTACCACAAACTGGGCAGCTTAAGGCAACAGAAATGTATTCTGTCTCAGTTCTGGAGGCTAGAAGGCCAAAATCAAGGTGTTGGCAGGGCTGGGTCCTTCTGGAGGCTCTAAGGGGAGAATCTGTTCCATGCCTGTCTCTCGACTCCTGGCAGTCCTTGGCATTTCATGGCTGGTGTCAGCATAACTCTAGTCTCCTCCTCTATCTTCACATGGCCTTTGTCCCTGTGTGTATCTGTTTGTCTTCCAACCTCCTTAGAAGGACATCTGACGTTGGATTTAGGGCTTAACCTAATCCAGTATGACCTCATCTTAACTAGTTAACATCTGCAAAGACTTTGTTCTCGTCTTTGCAGATATAAGTAGTTAAAATGAGGTCATATACAACCATACATCAGGTCGTATTTTGAGGTTCTGGGCAGATATGATTTTTGGGGGTAGACTATTCAGCCTACCACACCATGTAAGAAGTCCAATTCAGCTGGTCATGGTGTAATCCCAGCACTTTGTGAGGCTGAGGTGGGTGAATCACTTGAACCCAGGAGTTCAAGACCAGCCTGGACAACATAGTGAGACCCATCCTCTACAAAAAAAAAAAAAAATAGAAAAATTAGCCAGACATGGTGGCGTGCGCCTGTAGTCCCAGCTACTCAGGAGGTTGAGGTGGGAGGATCACCTGAACCCAGGGAGGTCAAGGCTGCAGTGAGCCGTGATCATGCCACTGCATGCTAGCCTGGGTGACAGGGTTGAGACCCTTATCTCAAAAAAAAAAAAAAAAGCCCGATGCCCCTAAGATCACCAAGTGATGAGGGAGCCCAAGCTAGCTCCATGGACAGGCCACATGGATGGGGAAAGAAGAGAGATGCCCAGTCAACCCCAGATGTTTCAATCATCTCAGTTGAGCTCTGGATATGGAGAGAAGCCATCTTTGATGCTCCAGCTCCAGTGTCCTGTCGCCCTAGCCAACCACGTGGAGCAGGAGAGCCATCTGGTCAACCCACAGGTTTGTGAGATAGAATGAATAATCATTTTAACCCATAAGCTTGGGGATCCTTCATTACGCAGCAGTTGATAACTGACATGAGGCCAGGGCTGAGCTACTATTGACAGTATTGTCCACACTCTCACAGGTGAGATAATTCCCTCTCCCAGATCTGAGGTGTACCACAGGGCTGTACAGCCTCACACCTGAGCATGGAACTCTAGTCTGGTCTAGAGAGGTCCCGCCTTCTTCCTCCTACCTCCCCTGGCCACCCGCAGCCTCAGGATAGCCCCGGTCACGTTCTCTCCACATGGCACTGATGTGAGGGACCGAATGAGCATCTTGCTGAGGATGTCTTTAGAGGGAGTTGGGATGCCTGGCCTGGCAGAAGTTCTTTTGCCTCAGAAGCCTGCAAGAGGAGCTGGGGCAGAAGGGAGACCGTGGTTCTGCAGTGCCCAGCACAGGCCCCAGAAGGCGGGCAGCCAGCCAGGTAACTTCCCAAATGTCATCCTTTGCTTCTGGTCAACACTCAGCCTGTCCCCAGGAACAATTCTAGTCCCTGGAGGCCCAGCTCATGAGTCACATGGTATTTGTCTGAAAAGGAGGTCAGTTGTAAGGTAGTTCTGGCTCACCAGATGAGTAGTTAAAATTAATTGACCAGATCTTACACCCACTTGGGGAAACAGTTTGGCAGGTTTTATTTTGAAGTTAAACATATACCTACCCTGTGATCAAGCATTTGAACTCCCACGTATTTACCCAAAATAAATGAAAACATATGTGCAAAAAGACTTGTACAAGAATGTTCATAGCAGCTTTAGGCATAATTGCCAAAACCTAGAAACAACACACATGACTCTCAACAGGATAACAGAAAAACAAACTGTGCCTGATTGCTTGAAATGGAATCCTGTTCAGGGACAAAAAGGAAGAAATTAGACATGCAGGGAACAACATGGATGAATTTAAAAACCATTAAGTGAAAGAAGCAGACACATAAATATGTACATGCCCAGTACTTCCATTTGTATGAAATTCTAGAAAAGGCAAAACCTAGCTGTAGTGATAGAAATCAGAGCAGTGGCTGCCTAGAGCAGTGGGGGCAGGGGTTGGCTGGAAAGGGGTGTGAGATTTCTCGGGTGACAGGAATGTCCTGTAGCTTGACTGGGACATACACGTGTATCAAACTCATCAATCTGGCCAGGCGTGGTGGCGCACACCTGCAATCCCAGCACTTTGGGAGGCTGAGGTGGGCCAATCGCCTGAGGTCACGAGTTCAAGACCAACCTAACCAACGTGGTGAAACCCCATGTCTACTAAAAATATAAAAATTAGCCAGGTGTGGTGGTGCATGCCTGTAATCCCTGCTACTCGGGAGGCTGAGGCAAGAGAATCCCTTGACCCCAGTAGGTGGAGGTTGCAGTGAGCCAAGATCACGCCACTACATTCCAGCCTGGGCAACAGAGCAAGATGCAAGCCTCCATCTCAAAAACAAGAAAACAAAGCCACATCAATTGTACATCAATCTAAAATGTGGGCATTTTAGAGGCTGTGAATTATACCTCAATTTTTTTAAAGTTTAAAATGAAAAAAAAAATTAAGATCTTTTAAAAGCAAAGATTAGCCAGGTCCTAGCTTTCCCAAGCCAAATGTCTGTCCATCTGTCAGTTATGACCAGTCATACATTTGGCCAGTAACATTTGTCAGGGTGGGTCAGAGTATCAGTTTGATAATTCGTGCTCATGTGATCAATTTGACGGTAGGGTAATGGGCTGGATCTTGGTCAGTCAGCAGCAGCCTCTTGGATTTGGAGGTGGAAGGGATGGCTCCCCATTGGGTAAACATTGCACCATGGTGAAGAGTCAGGCATTGGTCTGCCTGGTTCCCACCCAAGCTTCCCTGCTGTCTAGCTCTGTGACCTTCGGCAAGTCACTCACCCTTCTGAGCCTCAGTTTTCTCATCTGTGAAATGTGAACAATCATTGATCTATCACATGGGGTTGGCGAGATGATGAAATGAGCCAATGGGTCTGCAGTGCCCAGCACAGGCCCCAGCACATGTGCTCTGACAGTGGGATCTGTTATTCCTGTTTTTATTTCTCCATCTGGCGGCAGGAAAGGATACAAGTGGAGGCCCCTTTCCTGTGTTTCCAGACAAAGGCTGCTGCTGTTTGCTGGAAGAAGAGCTCAGGACCTGGGGAGGAGAGGAAGGGCTGAGGAGGCCTGGGTGCGGGCAGCTTCCCCAAAGGGCCGTGGGAGAGGGGACCCTGCAGTCTGAGGTCAAGCCTGGCCTCTGGTTCTCCACCTCCTGGGGACAACTCAGCCAGCTTGAAGGCAGGGTCTCCCATCGCAGGCAGGCAGGAAGCCAGCTCTGTTGGCCAGCAATGGCAAGTGGGCAGAAGGCTGTGACTGGGGCGGGGATCTGAAACGGAGGTGATGACAGCACAAAGTGTCCCCCAGGCCCCCCCTGTCAGGGAGGGGAGCAGCTGATAAACTCATCCTCACGTGGATATTTGGGACTAATACCGTCACCCTTCTGGGGGCACTTTTGGTTTAAAAGAGAAGTCTGGATAGAGCAATGCATAACTCAAAGGAATATTTTGCTCTGGTGAATTTCAGGTGATACAGCAGATCTATTTTTCTGGTCAGGGGCTCCGGTCCAGAGTAACCCCTTCTCATTGCCACCCAATAAAAGAAAAAATAAATAACAACCGGGGACCCACCTGTTTCACCTTCCCACAAGAGAGAAGGATGTTGGCAGTGTGGTGCTTGGGTGTTCTGAGTTCTGACATCATGCCAGGATCATCCTAGGATCGTAGCATTTACTAAGGGCTTTACTGCATACTAAGTGATATTAGTATCACTTAACTTGTTAAGTTGTCAGAGCCACTCCGCGGGGTTGTGGGTGTAGGGCAGTTGAATATGGAGGCCAAGCATGGAGGTGAATGACCTGTGTCACCTACTCGCAGATGGCAGAACTGGATTCAAACCCATTCTCTGACCCTAAGTTAGCCCACTTGGTTACTAGTCCTTCTGTTAGGCCTGCTACACTGCTCTGCAGTTCCTAATTATGACCACCAGGAGGCACCACCACTCCACACGTGAGTACTCTCTGCACTGTTCCTGAGAAGTGAAGGCTTAGAATCACATCACTACTTTCTTATTTACCACAGTAATATTAATAGCTGCTATTAATTTAGCACTTGCTATGTGTCAGGCCTGCACTAAGCACTACATGTTTTATTTCATATATTTCTCACACATCTCTAACATGTGGACCAGGCTGTTTCACAGAGAAACAGTGAAATTCAAAACCAGGTCTGTGTCTTCAAAGCCTGTCCTCTTAACCATATATCCTCAGTGGAGATCACAAACTAGACACTTGGAGGCCACATTCGGTCAGCAAACTTGGTTTTGTTGGTTGGTTTGTGTTTGGTTTTTTTTTTGTTTTTGGCTGGGATGGTGTTCCAACACGCATTGAATTTAAATGCTTTTTGGCAGGGCAGTCCCTCTCCACTTAGCCCCAGTCCTCATCACACCCTCTCATGTGTCCCTCTGTCTCCTTCCTTTGCTTATGTTATCTGCCTGACCCTGACGTCACTGGAATTTGCAGCTTGTGGTTGTGAGTTTGTCAACTCCCTTTATACTAATAATACATTGTAGATGGGAGTCAAGGGATTCCAGGGCAGCTTGGAGGTTTAGGAAGGCACCCAGGAAAAGTGACAAATGGTGTGGCCGAGAGTCACTGTGGAGATGCGGGAGGCAGCCCTGTCCTTCAGTGTCCGCCCCGGACCTATCAGTAAATGTCCCTTGTGCTCTGTCAGCATAGCGTGCATGGCACCTGCAAAGACCTGTGGATTTCCTGGGGTGGACAGTGGTGAGCTGGAGGTGGAGCATGCCGCATTTCGACTTTGCACTACCCTCCCAGAAGAGCGACGTGGCTACTGTGCACTCACACAGAATCCTTCCTGATTTGCGTCTGTTTCCTTTCACCTGGCCCATGAACCAGTGGTTGGACTTAAATAGCACCGCGGGGTTTCTAACCATTATCGAGCACCCCATCTATCAGGGACTGAACTGTGTTCCCCCAAACTCACATGTTGAAGTTCAAACCCCTGGTGCCTCAGAATATGACTGTATTTGGAGACGGGGCCTTTAAAGAGGTGATTAAGTTAAAAATGAGGCCATTAGGATGGGCCCTAATTCAACCTACCAGCTGTTCTTAGAAGAAGAAGAGACTTGGACATGCAGAGAGACCCCAGAGGTGGACAGGCGCAGAGGGATGGCCCTGTGAGGACACAGAAGCTGGCCATCTAGAGAGGCCTCAGAAGAAACAAAGCCTGCTAGCAGCTTGACCTTGGACTCCCAGTCTCCGTAACTGTGAGAAAATTAATTTCTGTTGTTTAAACCATTTCTGTGGTTACGGCAGCCCAGGCTGACTAATATGCTGTCCATCAAAGGTGGGCTGAGCTGCGGATGTAAGCGTGGTCAACAGCCAGCCTCGCAGGGCACGGTAGCTCATGCCTGTGATCCCAGCACTTTGGGAGGCTGAGACGGGAGGATCGCTTGAGCTCAGGAGCTCAAGACCAGCCTGGCCAATATAGTGAGACCCTGTCTCTACAAAAATTAGCCAGGTGTGGTGACACATGTCTGTAGTCTCAGCTACTCGGGAGGCTGAGGTGGGAGGATTGTTTGAGCCCAGGAGGTTGCAGCTGCAGTCAGCTGAGATCACGTCACTGCACTCCAGCCTGGGCAACAGAGTAAGACCCTGTCTCAAAAAAAAAAAAAAAAGCCAGCCTGACAAGGGGGGAGGAAGGAGCTTGGAGACCACCCTCCTACTCCAGACTCCCCTGTGTAAGACACGTGTGTGGAGGAATTGATGAATGTGCTTTGTTTGTTACGCTCTTACTATTAGTGATGAGAACCGCTTCTTCATAGATGAGAGCATAAAGAAGCCAAATTATTGGTTTCTAAGTTCAAAAAGATGGTCTAGGAGTAAGAGGAAGCTGGAAGGGGAGATGCAGTCTGGCTGTCTTCAGAGTGGAAGGGTCCACCTACCACCCACAAAGCCAGGAAAGACCCACCTAAATCCCTGTGAGATTTCAAGACATGGTGGATGAAGAGAAAATCTAAAAGTTACCAAAGAAGGGGGCAAAACATAAGCAGTATACAAAGAAATGGGAGGCAGAATAATATTCAACGCTCAACAGCAGCAAGGCTGGAAACGAGAAGTCAATGAAGCCGTGCCTTCAAATTCAGAGAGAAAGTTATTTTCAGCCTAGACGTCTTTATCCAGTCAAACCACCAATCAAGTGTGAGGGTAAGACGAAAACATTTGCAGAACTGCACCTTTATTTCTCATCCATCCTTTCTTAGAAAGGGCCTGGAAGATGCGTTCCCCCATAACAAAGAAGCAAGACAGGAAGGAGGAATGGATGGAATCCTGCAAAGAGAGGACCCATGATAGAGAAAGGCAAGGGGATTTGCTAAGTAATAAAAGGAAGCATCTGATGATGGCTGGAATCTGCCTGAGAAAGAGATCAAATTGGAGCACAAAGTGTCTGGCCATAATCAGATAGGGGGTTTACAGCTCTGAGCTTTGGGGGAAAATGAGTGACAGGGAGGAAAATTAAGCACATGAAAAACAAAAATGAAAAATTATTCAAGGAAAAAAATATGTAGCTTGACCCATCAGCAAATGTGAGTTACAGAGTAGGGATAATGTAAGCCTGGAATATTGATTAACTGCGATGATTGTGTAGTTCACTGGGAGGACTTAGGGGGAAGCAAGACGGAGGAGGCGCACTAAATCCTCTTTTTCTATGAAAAGAAGTGAATAAAAGGCATTTAAGAATCTATAAATCGGCTAGGCTCACGCCTGTAGTCCCAGCACTTTGGGAGGCTGAGGTAGGTGGATCACAGGGTCAGGAGATCGAGACCATCCTGGCTAACGTGGTGAAACCCTGTCTCTACTAAAAATACAAAAAATTAGCCAGCCATGGTGGTGGGCGCCTGTAGTGCCAGCTACTTGGGAGGCTGAGGCGGGAGAATCGCTTGAACCCAGGAGGCGGAGGTTGCAGTGAGCTGAGATTGCACCATTGCACTCCAGCCTGGGTGACAGAGTGAGACTCCGTCTCAGAAAAGAAAAAAAATCTATAAATCAAGAAATAGCAGTGTGTGCATATTCAGTTGTTAAATAACAAAAAGAGTTGAGAATATTTACCCCTAGGTGGTGAGAGTCAGAGATTGAAGGAGGGAAGGGCAGAGGACACCCTGACATCATTATAAGCTTCATGGTCTGGTTTGATTTTTGTTTTTTGTTTTTGTTTGAGACGGAGTCTTGCTCTGTCTCCCAGGCTGGCATGCAGTGGCGCAATCTCGGCTCACTGCAAGCTCCACCTCCCTGGTTCACGCTATTCTCCTGCCTCAGCCTCCCGAGTAGCTAAGACTACAGGCGCCTGCCACCACAACAGGTTAATTTTTTGTTTTTTTTGTTTTTTTTTTTTTTAAGTAGAGATGGGATTTCACCACATTAGCCAGGATGGTCTTGATCTCCTGACCTCGTGATCTGCCCACCTTGGCCTCCCAAAGTGTTGGAATTACAGGCATGAGCCACCGTGCCCGGCCTGGTTTGACTTTTTAAGGCAGGGATATGTGGTCAGTCTTCCATATCCGTGGGTTCTGCATGATGGATTCAACCAACCACAGATCAAACATATTTTTTAAAAGTACAACCATAAAAATTAATATAAATAAAGCCAAAACAGTATAACAACTATTTACATAGCAGTTATATTGGATTAGGTGTTATCAGTAATCTAGAGATGATTTAAAGTAAACAGGAAGATATGCATAGGTTATTTGTAAATTCTATGCCATTTTGTATAGGAGACTTGAGCATCTGTGGATTTTGGTATCTGTAGAAGGTCCTGGAACCAATCCCCTGTAGATGCCAAGGATTGATTATATTATTAAAGTGGTTTTTTTTTTTTGTTTCTTTTTTGAGGTGGAGTTGCACTCTTGTTTCCTAGGCTGGAGTGCAACGGTGAGATCTCGGCTCACCGCAATCTCCACCTCCTGGGTGCAAGCAACTCTCCTGCCTCAACCTCCCGAGTAGCTGGGATTATGGGCATGCACCACCATTCCGGCTAATTTTGTATTTTTAGTAGAGACAGGGTTTCTCCATGTTGGTCAGGCTGGTCTTGAACTCCTGACCTCAGGTGATCGGCCCACCTCAACCTCCCAAAGTGCTGGGATTACAGGCGTGAGCCACAGCACCCGGCCGCAATTATATTATTAAAGTTTTAAAGTTGAAGTCAAGGACCTTGAAATTAGCACCTTACACCCATGTAGATGTTACTTGCTATTTTAAAACTGTGTGAAAGGCCTGTGCAGGGCACCACCGGCACGATTTTTACACTGCCAGGTCCAAGTCCCCTTTTCTTGTCCCCCTAGGGCCCTTTCTAATGCTGAGGGCGTCTTAGCTCAGGCTGCCATAACAAAACATCACAGACTGGGTGGCTCAAGCAACAGAAATTTGTTTTCTCGCAGTTCTGGAGGCTGGAAAGTCCATGACCAAGGCGCCCGCATGGCTGGTTTCTGGTGAGGGCCCTTCCTGGCTTGGTGATGGCTGCCTTCTCTCTGTGTCCTCACCTGGTGGGCGGGAGGGGGGTTCTGGTGTCTCCTCTTGGGACACTGCTCCCATCATGAGGACTCTACCCTCGTGTAGAGTCTCAACCTGTCACCTACCAAAGGGCCCATCTCCAGATACCATGGCCTTGAAGGTCAGGGCTTCAACATACAAATTTTGGGGAGACACAATACAATCCACGGCATAAGGCAACAGTGAAATCACAGCTGGCCTCTGCATCCCTCCTCTGTTGATTGGAACTTCTTCAAAGTGGTTTCTTTAACTGCTTTGCACTTGCACTTCAGAAAGCTCATTTCTGTCCTCTGATTCCCTTCCCGTGCCTCAAAGTCAGCCTTGGCCTCGGGTACAGGGGGCACAACAGTCACGTGGCGAATGCATAGTGGTGTAGGCCCCAGGGCTGAGGTTCTGACTTTTGAGGACTGCGGCTCCTCATCCAGTGCTCTCGCTCATGGCGCCCGCGAGTATATATCCAGTTTCCAGTGGCATTCTGCATCATGGCAATTTGGATTCCTGTCCTTCGCTGTCACCACCCTTGCCTAACGTCACCACCTCCTCTCCCCTGGATGACTGTGCAGCCTCCTGACAAATCTTCCCACGTCCACTCCTCCAACCCTGCCATCCCCTCCCCTCTCAACTGCCAGAGGGATCCTGTAAAACTGCCATTTGGGTCGTGCCTCTCCTAAACATAGATGACTTCCCGTTGTTCTTACAACACAGTCTAAACTCTTGCGGCCTGGCCAGGCTCCTGCCGGCTTCTCAAACTCATCTCATGCCATGTTCCCCTTTGGCCATTTCTGCAGCCAACACTGGTTTCCTTGTTACTTCAGAGCAAGCCAGCGTCTTCCCACTCCAGACGTCTGTGTGCCTGTTCTTCTGCCAGGAACTCCGTTCTGATACTGTCCTTGCCTGTTCTTTGCTTCCTTCAGGTCTCCGCTCAACAGCCAGCTCTGTTCCCTCTCTGAGGTGCCACATGCTACCTGTCCCTGTTCCCTCTCTGAGGTGCCACATACTACCTGTCCCTTGTCCCCCATCATGTCACCCTATCCTATCTTGTCACCATCTCACACTTCCTGTTTATTCATTAGCATATTTGTGTAAGAAAATGTTGACTGGAATCTTTCCTGTTGCCCAGGAGGGTGACCAGGGATCCCCACGGAGGAGAAAGAGGGTGTAAATGTGGCAGGAGTTGATTCGCAGTGGGGCCACACATCACCTCCCTGCCCCTGGCCCCTCACACTCATCCCTGGAGCTCATGAGAAGGATGGACGGCAGTTCCTTCCTGGTCAGCACCCCATGTGCATCCACACCTCTGACCCCTGCAAGAAAATGACTGCAGGCTGGGGCGGGCCTCCAGGGTACTTCCTTAAAAGGCCTTTCTTCCCCACCTTCTCCCCATCTAAAACAGGCCTCCTTTTATTCTTGCTCACAGCAGCGATTTTTAGCCCCTCTCAGCAGCCTCACAATCAGAAGTCTTCTCTGCGTCTGCACGTGTCCTTGTTTAGGGCTTATTCCTCCTGCTATCCTGAAGTCCAGAAGGCTGGAGACCTGCCTGGTCTGTGTCACTTCTCACTTTGCCACAGCAGCTGGCACTTAATAGGAGTTCATTAAATGCTTGCTGAATGAATGCCAACTGACCTGTTTTTGTATTTAATAGAAACCTGTGGAAGACAGCCTTCCTCCAGTTGGAAGCAGAGCTCTAAGGCAGAAGGTGAAACATAGGCAAGGCCAGGCTGGCAGAGAGATGGGCAGGTGGGTGGTGAATAGCTGCACCTTCTGGTAGCAGGAGCATGATTGGAGAGGAGAGAAGCAAAGCTTGTGCCGTGCAGGCAGAGTGAAACGGGGACCAGAGAGATTAAGGGTGACACTGCTCTCTTCACTCTCAGGCCCAGGTTCTTAAAAAACACACATAATAAAACATGAGAATGTGAGTCGTCATGAGCCAGACCCCTATAAATATACCATCATTTTTAATCCCAACAAGTGTCCTCTGGGAATGGTAATAGTATTACCATTTTTCAGATAAGGAAAGCAAGACCTAGAGAAAGATAAGCAAACAACATTTATTATATTAAATTGTCCCAGGAAATTCACACATGTTGTCTCACTTAATCTGTAGGCTGAGCCATAGCTATTACCATTACGGTTTTGCATATGAGGAAACCAGATCTCCAAGTGGAAAGTCTTCCAATGTCATCATCTTTTTCCTTCATTCGAAGGACAATGACAGGTCATCTGGTCCACTTTGCCAGGATACGGCCATTTTGCAGAAATAAATGTGTCTAGTAACTCATGCATGTTCCCCTATACATGTTGAAACCTAAGAAAAAATTACAAGCATGTTAGATGATGCCTGCAGGGCACCAGCCGGTGTGCATAGGACTGTTTGATCCTGCACCAAATGTCCCCAGACCACTAAGTTTGAGTTCTTATATCTCCTTCCCTTGCCCAGCATTACTTCGCATGGCTTTTGGTGTGCCCGTCTCTAGCAGACAGTTTTTTGCTGACTTCCCTCATATGCTAAAGGCTGGAAGATAAAGTTGCTGGGGTTGTGTGTAAAGTGATGATCTGGGTGCTTTTTGGAAGTCAAGCCCCCAGGGCTTTAGTGCCTGGGCTCTCTTCCCTCCTGGAGTTTTGCTTCCTACGTGCAAGTGGAAGAAATTTGGAAAAGGAGAGATGTGGGGTCTGATGTCATTTTAATTCTCGGCTTCATGCAAATTATGTGACCTCCAGCAAGTACCTTGGCCTCTCTGGGCAACACATTCCTCCCCTGAAAATGTGTTGTGATATTCGGCAAAAGTGTCACTGTGAGTTCCACAAACTTGCATTTTTCCTCCAGGGCACACTTCCTCTAGGACAGTGGTCCCCAGCTTTTTTGGCACCAGCGACCAGTTTCATGGAAGACAACTTTCCCATGGCTGGCAGGTGGCGGGGAGATGGTTTCGGGATGAAACTGTTGCACCTCAGGTCATCAGGCATTAGAGTCTTATAAGGAGTGTGTAACTCGCATGTGCGGTTCACAATAGGGTTCATGCTCCTATGAGAATCCAATGCCGCTGTTGATCTGACAGGAGGTGAGGCTCAGGCGGTAATGCTTGCTCACCCACCGCTCACCTCCTGCTGTGTGGCCCGGTTCCTAACGGGCCACAGACCGGCCCAGGGGTTGGGGACCCCTCCTCTGGGATGATTCCATTTCCCATCCCTGCTGACTAGCTGTGGCCGTCAGGAAACGGGAAGCAGTGACAGGCACCACTTCGTTTCCCGCTTCTGCAGGATCCCCGGCTCACTCACCACTGGCTGGCTATAGAGGACTCAGGGGAGGGCTCCGAGGGTGAAGGGGGTTGGCAGAGACGCCAGAGAGAAGAACCTTGGATCCCCAAATGTTCTTGGTGGCTTGGAGGAATCAACTCTGTTGGGTTAAGCTGCTGAAATGGGAATTGTTTCTGCAGCGTAGCCTAGCACATCCTGAATAGTACACAATGCAAGAAACTTGACCTTCTGGTGCAGAGATTAAATATTATTATAATGATAATGATAATACTATTTTAAGGACTTTACCTATATTAACTCATTGTTACTTAGAACAGCCCTTTGAAGAGGAGACTATTATCTCAAGTCAGACATGAGGAAACAGAAGTTAAGAAACTTGCCTGAGCGCATACAACTTGTAGGCAGCCAAGCAAATATTCCCCCAGGCAGGCTGTGACCCAGCCCTCCCTCCTAACCACCGCCCCGACACTGCCTCTCACTCTGTCTGACTACCCTTCAGCGTTTGGTGGGCTTGAGGTTATTGGTTTTGAGTAATTTGGGAAGCAGAGCTGGTTAATCGTTGATGGGTTGAACAATTTTTTAAAACTCCTGAATCTATAACAGCACATCAGATCTTTTTTGCGTGGGGGTTACTTCAAACTTTCAAGAACAGATAATTCCATGTTAACTGATGTATGTATATGCATGTGCTGTGCAGCAGTACGAACAGTCATGTGGCTTGTGTCCAAGCCTGTCTACGTGAGATGTGCATGTATGTGTAAGATGCACTTGAGTAGTGGATGGGGGGGTATGAAGGACATTTTTATGCATTTGGTATATGTGTATATGTGTGTGGTGAGCTTATGTAGTATGTATGTGATGTGTGTATACATGTATCATTGCATGATGTGTGTGTACATGCGGCATGCACATGTGCATGGTGTACGTGTGGTATGTGGTGTGTGTCCATACGCTATGCATGAGTGTGTGTGTGTGTGTGTGTGTGTGTGATGCGGGTCTGTGTAATGTGCTGAGTTTGATGTATGTGTGAGTGTACGTGTTATGTGTATGCATGCATCTGTATGTGTTTTGGGTGCTGTGTATATGTGTGTCCTACCCACACATGCATACCAGCCACACACATGCATACCACATAACATACCTACACATACAGCTTGCCCTCGCCAAGCATACCACGCACAGGCACGCATATGATGTACACAGATGCATACCACATGCACAGCACACGTGTGCATCCATACATGCTACACACACATTACATGGACACACATATGAAACACACAAGACCACACTGCACACTCTCTTACCACCTCCACACTCACACCATCCACACATGCACCACCCTACACCCCACGCTGGGAGTCAGAGCTGGCCTGGACCCCAGGAGATGGCTGCAGAGGGCGAATGTTTGGGAATAAGTACCACTTGTGAGGTTCACCTTCAATCTGAGCACAGCCACCCTGTTTCCAATTCAAAAAGATCCCCGTGCAGCTCTGTGGACTCTGCCTCAATTTCCTCCAGAGAGGATTCTCTGAAATTCTTGATGAAATTCACAGTTGCAGAGTCACAGCCTCTGGGGGGTCTGTGCTCAGGAACGCGTGGCACACGGAAGCGCCTGCCAGTCCTAACTCAGCCCTGATCATTTATTGGGGCACAGCCCAGATGTCACCTCACCCAGGAAGCCTTTGACCCTTGCAGGATGGGGTACCCCTGTTCCGCATTCCCCTGGCTCCCCTTTTTCCACTGGTCACATGGTATTCATAATTTTATACTTTTATGGTTTATAATATAAAGTTGCTAATATTTAATTATAATATTATGTGTTCCATCTCTGTCTTCCCAAGTGGACCTTAACTCCAGAAAGGCAGACTGTGCCCCATCCTGCTGGCATCCCCGGTGCTCAGCCAAGGACCTGGCCGAGAGGAGCTGCTCTGTTGTTTGTATTCTTGCTGAATGAACGCATCGAATTTTAGCATTGTGGACTCTGAAAATTAATTAAAAAATTAATCTGTGCCATGTTGCCCACATTCCAATCCAGTGTAAAAATTTATATGTATCTCTCCAGGGAGGAATTACTACTGGGCAATTTTGGGACCAGCTATGCCTGCCTTCTGGGGTGGGGGGTGGGGGATGTCTCAGCCTCGGCCCAGGTTGTGCCTCCTGCTTGGACCAAGATGTGTTTTGTAGGGGGAGGTGTGAGATGGAGAAACCTGAGGAAGGCGCTTGGCCCTGGGAAGGGTGAGAGGGGTTGGTCCCTGGGCCAGCTCTGTGGGCAGTGGGGACAGGCTGCAGGCAGGAGTTAAGGGTGTTCACAATGTTGGGGCCACTGTTCTTGGGTCTGGCAATAACCTGGAGCCTCAAGGTGTGAGGGACCCCAACCGCAGACTGGCCCTGGCAGGTGGAGGATGCTGCAGGGAGAACCTGGCCCACGACAAGGCTGGGGGACCCAGGGCTGGCAACTTTGGGAGCACAGGGTTGGGGAGTGGGAGAGCCCATGGCAGAGACCCCAGTGTTTTTACAGCCGGTGTGACCCTGGGTTCTTGGAGGCTCTGTGGGTCGTGGCCACCATCATTGCAGGATGGAATAGAAAACATGCAGCAGACACTGCATCCCAGGAAAGAGGAAGCCCCTGGAGTGGGGCTTGGATGGTTGTTTCGGGGCTGAAAGTCTTGCAGTTGCAGGTAAGGCCAGAGCCAGAGACATTCGGAGCAATACAGATGCGGCCCCACTTGGGCCATGCGCATAGTCAGTATGGTAGGCTGTTGCCTTAGAACATACGGGCCTGAGATGGGGATTCTGGTTCAAGTGATTTACTGAGGGGGTGCTCTCAGAAGGGAGTCACATCCTCAGAGCAGGGCGGGGTGGGGAGAAGGAGCTTAGCAAGGATGGTGTTGCCGCTGGAGGCGGCTTCAGGCTGCTCCCGGGGACTCGGGTTGTGAATTGGGACCACAGAGTTGGCGTCTCCATTATTTGGTCATTAGCTGTGGCAGCTCTCGGGGGCAATGACTGGGATGGCACTCAGGACCTGGGGATGGGCTCTGGCAACAGAAGAGCCCGGGGAGAGGGGGACACCAGTGCCAACTACTGCAGTCGGCACTACAGACTGAATGATTGTGTCCTCCCGGAATTTGATTATTGGAATCCTAACCCTCAATGGGCCAGTATTTGGAGGCGGAGCCTTTGGAAGGTGACTGAGTGGAGCCCTCAGGATTGGGGTGAGTGCTGTTAAATTCTGGAGAGCGCCCTCCCCTCCCGCCCCGTCGGACACAGTGAGAGGATGGACGTTTACGAACCAGCAAGTGAACCCTCACCTGACACTGAAGCTGCCAGCGCCTTGATCTTAGACCTCCCAGCCTCCACAACTGAGCAGTAAGTTTGCGTTGCTGTGAGCCACCTGGCCCATGGCACTCTGTTATGGCAGCTGGGATGGACTAAGACAGTCGCTGTCCACTCCATGGCCCTGAAATTGGCCTTTAGGCTCTATTCTCACTCTCACTCTCTGGGCCCCAGAACACACCCGTGCGACAGTCCCTGATATCTGCAGGCAGGGCGCTTAGGTTCTGCTTGGGGCCTCTGAGTGTCCCGTGCAGCCTAGAGGGGGTGGCCTTGGCGTGTGGACGCCTGGAACGGACTCCTGAGCTCCTGGTGCAGCTGTGAGGGATGGCAGCAGGCCTCTGCCTCAGCACCACTGTACAAGGAGGGCCTTGTACTCTTGTCATTGTGGGCTGTCTGCGTGGATCCCAGTGATGCTGTTTTCACAAACATGGAAGCAAGAGTTGAATATTAAACTGTCTCAGCCGTCGTGTTACTGACAAGCCCCACATAGAAAAGGAAATTGTAACCACATGAAATATTTATGCTGCACGTTGCAGTGCTGCTGCTGACGGGACGGCAGGTGGCTGGTTGGTTTGGGGTTTTCTTTTTTATTTTTCCAAAGTGGATTACAAAATGCCCTCCAGTGAGGAAACTGCACCCCACTCCTGGGCTGTCATCAGAAAGGAGGGGGTTTACCGTGATTGGAGAGTGAGAGGCTGGGAGAGCTGTCCTGAGTGTGGGGGCTCCTCTGTCTGGGTCCCGAGCCTGGCTGGGAGCGGGGGCACCTGTCCCCACCTCAAAATGGCTGCATCACAGGGTGCAAGAGTTGCAGCCTCCCACCAGGCAATTGGTATTTTTCCAGATGTAGTTAAAACAGTCAACTATTATTTGCCTTTTGTTGTTGTTTGTTGTTGTTGTTAGTATCACCATCTAACATCTGCTGGGAAATCTGGTTTAAAGAATCCCCTGTCTAGGATGCTTCCTACACTCAGGTTTGAAAAACCCCTTGGCCTCCTCCCTGGATTCCCACCGCTCACCTCCACAAGCCTGGGAGGCCCCATCCTCCAGAGGAAGGGCTCGCCACTGTCACCAGCTGATGCAAGTTCCTGTGTGGTGGCGTTCTTGCCCACACCCCTTTTCATCATCACAAGAGCCCTACGGGTCTGTCCCACTGTTACCCCCTTAGAGGGCAAGACTGAGGTCAGAGTGGTCCCATCACCCACACACAAACCCACACGGGCTGGTAAAAGTCAGGCAAGACTTCGACCCGTGTCTGTCTGGCCCAAGGGGCTCTATGCCACTTTAGGGGGTTCAACCCTGGCTCACCAAGGGCAAGGAGACACAGACTTGTTTTCAGCTTTTCAGAAGTTTTATTATAAAGAGATTTGAGAGAAGCACTGGGCACCAAGACAGACACTCGCCAGGGCCAGGAAACAGCTGCAAACGACGTCAAGAACCCAAACCCAAACCAAACCCCAAAACCACGCACACAGTAGGATAAGCTGCAACTTTGTTCTCAAGGTTTCTTCATAAATAGACAAAAGTCGTTGCCGGCAATTTAAAATAGATGAACACATGATTAAAAGGAGAGCAGTGCTCCGGGGTGGCTAGCAAGCGTCCGGTCCTTGCTGTGAGGATGACGAAACGGTTTGGCAGCCGCTTTTGTGCACGTCTCCCTTAAGATAAAACTTAAAAATGTGCTAAGGATCATATAAAATGCTTTTTACCGTAAAGGAAACTACTTTTTTTCCCCACAAAATAATCTTACAGATGTCTTCAGCACAGTTCTAAAACACGTAGTCAACTACTTACACGGAACCAACAGTTTCTAGGTTTCGCAATCTTTTGTTCACACTGGAAAACCGATGTGCACGTCTATGCCGGGGGCCAGCCCTCTGGCCCATGCATCTGGGGTGGGTGTCCGTTGGTAAGCGACCCCGCTAGGGGCAGCCCACGTGGGCTGGAGCTGGGGCCGGGTGTCCAGACATAGGGTACTGTGCGCAGGGCGAGGACAGGGTCCACAGTTACCCTGGAGCAAGCAGGTCAGCGAGCAGAAGGTTCCTGCAGGTTCTTTGGGCTGGCGGCGGGCAGTGGGCTGCCTCTGCAGAGTCTGGTGGGAGGTTGAGGAAGAGACTCAGCCCCCGGGCAATGGGTGTGTCACTGCTCTCTCCGATTGGCCACCCTGCCTCTGGCCAGGGCCTCTTTTCTGCTGTCAGCCCTTCAGGCTCTGAGCAGTGCCTTCCAGCGAGCCTCAGGGATGGTGGGGAGGTGGGATTAGGTGAGGTAGAGCGATTTGTCCCTGGGGAGCAGGCTGTGTGTGAGAGAGAGAGAGAGAGAGAGAGAGAGAGGAGGGGCTGTCAAAGCTGTTGGGTACCTCCCCAGGCCAGGGGAGCACCAGGACCCCTGCACTGTACGCCCCCACCCCCACCCCCACCACTGGATTCAGCTGCCCCTCTGTGGCTGAATGAGGGACTTGCAGCTGCTCCCCCACCCCCACCCACCTCTGCACCAAGCAGAACCAAACCCCTCCTGGAAACCCAGCAGGGGACCACCCAGTCCTCAGCTCTGGGTGAAAGGGCAGTAGTGTGTCTGTCTTTCATCGAGGCACATGCCGATGTCACCATTGCTCTCACATGGGTTTTTAATCACAGGAATTTGTAAATCTCAAACTGAATTAAGGGAGGACAGGTGCTTTTTATGTTTTTAAAATAGGGCCCTGCTGGGGTCCGACCTCCATGCTGGATGTGATGCGCCAGCCTCAGGAGGCTTGGACATTGTATGACACTCCCCTACATACCCTAAGTATTCTGACTTTTGAGAAGGAAACTTGGGGACAGGAAAGGGCTGGGGTAGGAGAGTCTGCACCTGCTTGGGGTGCAGGGAAGGGATTCTTGCTGAGCTGAGTCCGCCCACTCACGTAGAATCTCACTTCAGGCATATCAGAAATGGGGCATGCGCGGTGGTCATTTGTTCAGTGTCCAAGGGCGCTGGCGGGATCAGCAGAGGAACCAGCCCTGTGCTGGGAGGCCGAGGCTAGGGCTGGGGGCAGCGGTTCTCAGCAGCAAGGTGGCCACCCGACAAGTGTGCTGTGCCTTCCAGGGTGTGGCGCTATCGCTGGGACAGCTGCTTGGCACTACGTCCCCCAGGTGTGGCTGCGGGACTTGTTCTTGCCAAGGGAATGGGAACCTGGCTGGCGGGTTAAGGAGCAAGTGTCCCTCCTCACTGCATTCTCCCTCTCCTGCTGGCTGCAGTGAAAGGTCACTCTTCCCCGGAGCTGGGGTGGCGTGGATCCAGGAAGACTTTCTAGAGGGAGGTGTTAGCATGGGTTTGAAAAGTGGAGGGCAGGACAGGAACAGAGGCCCAAGACAGGAGGACTAGGGAGGACACTGGGGTGCATGCGGAAGGGGTCTCTAAGGTGTCTGTAATTCCTTGGGATAGACAGTGGGTCCCTTCTCCCACCGTGTCCCACCAAGGTCCCCTGTCCTGCATTCTTAGCTGTTCTAGTCTTGGGAGCTGCCCTGCCCAGTGGGCTACACTCCCCCCGGGGGCAGCCCACAGCCAAGGGCTGACTGATGAAGGGTTCAAAAAGCCAGCTCCCTGACCTCCAGGTGGGAGCCACTCTAGCACCGTTCGTGCTCCAGGGCTCCCATGGGGTGAGGCAGAAGCAAGTCTTCAGCTGAGGCCACATCCCCCCTCAGTTCCTTCCCCCACCCTGTCCTGCCTCCCTCACCCCCTTCTCCTGCAAGCTTTCTCCAGTGCATCCCCAAAGGCACCCAATCCCTGCTGCCTCAGGCTGTGCTTCTAGGGAACCGGCCTAAGATGCAGGACTCATCTGTGAATGTCACGTGGAAGCACTTGTGAAAAAAACAGAAGCAAGGAAGCAGCAGCAAGACTGAAGACTAGTCAGTTTCCCAAGCAGGCCTCAGCATCAGGCCAGCAGGGTTGTTCTGGGGCCTGGCTCTGCGGTGTCATCTGAGATATCGATCCCCTCGGCAGGGCTGACAGTGACTGCAGGGTCCTCCCCCGTCCACGTTGCCCTTGGCCATTCTCCCATCCCTGGCCATCCTGTTCCCACTCTCCCTGGCCGGCAGGACAAAGGCAGGGACGGGCGAGGACTAACCTGCAGGTGCCGATGCCACACTCCCCACTGGGGTAGCTGCTGTCCCAGTCCCCGCTGCTGGTGGGGTTGGATGGGCCAGGTGAGCAGGATCCCGAGCTGCTGGGGAACTCAGAGATGTGCGGGAAGTCCTACAGAGGGGGAGGGAGGAGGCCATGAGCCAAGGAGAGATGAGGGGGCAGACTGTCCCAGGCCTCCCGGGGTGAGAGCCCATGTGTCCAAGGGTGTCCTCACGGAAGAGACGCTGCCTCCAGGGCTGCTGCCTTGCTCCCAGTAGAACACTTTTCAAAATGTTCAACCCTTGTCTTGGCTGAATCAGGGGCTGAAGGACTTGGCTTTCAGGGCCTTTCCCTTTCTGGGCCTCAGTTTCTCGATCTGTAAAATGGAATTACTGAGCCCAATGACCTCTAAGGGCCATGTGAACCTTGTAGCAATCTCTGTGGAACAATTAGCAGGGGTAAGGTCTCGAAGGCTTTGGGAAGGGCCAGGGCTAGGGCTGAGGATGCAGGAAGCAGGGACTGGAATATCATAAGAGTCAGTCTGGCAGCCTGTGAACTGTTCACTGCAGCCAGCGCATCTCAGGTAAGGTGTGAGAGACCCACTTCCTAGATGTGGTAACTGAGGCTCAGAGAGGTCAGGTGCCAAGGCTGAGGTTATATCACTGGTGAGTGGCAGGGCCAGGGTTTGAAAGGGCAAAGCCGCTTCCCCTCCCCACACGGTCACAGAAGGGCTGTTCTGCTCTTCCCTGCTTACCTGTGGCCCTGGAGGTGAGGGGCTCATCGCCAGCTGCACCTGGAGTGCCATGGGGGTGGGCAGGACAGGGGGCTGGGGGGCTGGCGACATGCTAACAGGTGGACTGAGGAGGGCGCCCTGGGCGTGAGGGGGCAGTGACAGCTGCTGGTGCAGTGTGGGGCTGAGTGGGAAGGAGGGTGGCGGCGGCGGGGACGCACTGAGGCCTGGCAGCAGAGACTTGGAGCCCAGTGTCCGGGCAAGGCTGGCCGGGGAGGCCCCACTGCGGAAGGCCTGCAGGTCCGACGGCGTCAGGAAGGAGGCCAGGCCTGGCATGGCATACATGGGCTGCTTGGGTGGGAGCATTTTGGCTGGCGGGTTTGCCTGAGTGCTCTTGGTCTCACCTTGATCCGGGGAGCTCTGGAAGGAGACAGATATCAGTCACTGGAGAACAGAAGAGGGATGAGCCAGAACATGGGCTGTGAGGCCAGGAGGCTCTGCAACCCACTGACACGGCTGCTGGCTGGCTCTCTTGGGAGAGAGCTTGGACTAACCAGAGATAGCACAGGGTCCTTAGTCTCCTTGGCTCTGACCAGCCAGCCACCCACTGCTTTTATCTTTGGGGGGCTCCCCTGCCCTTGGGGGAATCCATGTTCCTCAGCCTGGCCAGTGAGACAAGCACCATCCCACTGAGCCAGCTCTAATCATGCTCCTTCCAGCCTCTGTGCCTTTGTAGATGTTGTTCCCTTGACTTTGAACCACCTTTTACTTGGCCTCTTGTGTACCAATTTGGATGCCATCTCCTCTGTAACAGGAACAACACCCACCTCCACTTGGGCCATGCATCCGCAGCCACACTTAGCTTCCTACGTTGCTGGTGTTGACAGAGGAGGCCGACGGTGTGGTGAGGAGGTGCCATATTTTGGGGTAGCGTGTCCCAAGCCCCATCAGCAGTCAGAAGTGAAGGCCACATAAAACTGGCAAAACTGGGTTTGAATCCTAGTGCGGCCACTTTAACAAACTGGATCTTTTCAGGCAAGTCGCTCAACCCCTCTGGGTGTTGGGTTCTTGTTGGAAGAAGCCAATGAAATGCATGTAAAGTACCCAGAATGAGCCTGGCACGCTGTAGGTGCCCTGCAAATATGACCATGTAGGTCTGACCCATTCTTTCTAAGACCTGGGGTGCTGGCCCTTCCTGCGGGCCCCAGTTCTTGCTCCATTCCTCAAGTGGCCCCACTCTGATCAGGGCTGTGCCTGGAGATTCCAGGTGTTACCTTGGAGACGAGGCTAGCCCGGTAGGCTGCCAGGGCCTTCAGATATTCCTTCTTCGCTGCTTCTGTCTTCCTCTTATAGGCCTGGAAGAGTCAACACATGAGCAATACTGGGGAGAAAGTTACAGAGGAGATGCTGTGCGGGGTCCTGGGGTGGGAAGGCATGGATTCAAGGATCATGAATGGACGAGGGTGGTGGGGTCAGAAGCTGAGTCAGCCAGCCACTGGCCCCTTTCTGGGAGCGCTGCAGAGAAATTGTGGAGACCAGGCCATATCCCAGTTCCTCACCCAAGTCACTGTGTGGCCTTGGCCAACATGCTTCACCTCTCTGGGCCTCCAGGCTATATCAGCACAACTGATCACAGAAAGACAAGGCCCTTTGAAGCCCCCATTCTGAGCCAGCACGGTGCAGATTTCTTAATGCTGAACCACCTTCGCAACCTAGAATGAACCTACTTGTTCATAGTATTTTAGTTTGGATTCAGTTTGCTAATATTTTTTATTAAAAATTTTAGACCTAGGTTCATATGTTATTGTAGGATTAGTCCCAGTTTGTTTGCACCTCCTTGTTTCCATGGCTTTTGGTAGAAACGAGGAGGTGCGAATGACTTGGAGCTTAGCCTTGTGTGACTTGTGTTGGCCAATAAGACAAGCACAAATGTGATGCACGCAGAGACTGACAAAGTGATCACATATTGGTGAGCCCTCTTGCTACTCTTGGAACTCTTAATTAAAATTTTTTTTGTACATGAATAAGTTCTTTAATGGTGATTTCTGAGATTTTGGTGCACCCACCACCTGAGCAGTGTACACTGTACCTGATGTATAGTCTTTTATCCTTCACCACCATCCTTTTCCCCAAGTCCCCAAGGTTCATTGTATCATTCATTATGCCTTTGCGTCCTCATAGCTTAGTTCCCACTTATGAGAACATACAATGTTTGGTTTTCCATTCCTGAGTTACTTCACTTAGAATAATTGTCTCCAATTCCATCCAGGTTGCTGCAAATGACATTATTTCCTTCCTTTTTATGGCTGAGTAGTATTTCATGGTGTGTGTGTGTGTACATATATATACACGTACATATACGTGTGTATACACACATATATATGTACACACACATATGTACACACATATATATGTACACACACACCACATTTTCTTTATCTACTTGTTGATTGATGGGCATTTGGGCTGGTTCCATATTTTTGCAATTGCAAATTGGGCTGCTACAAACGTGTGCAAGTATATTTTTTGTATAATTTCTTCTCGTCTGGGTGGATACCCAACAGTGGGATTGCTGGGTCAAACAGTAGATCTACTTTTAGTTCTTTGAGGAATCTCCACACTGTTTTTCATAGTGGATGTACTAGTTTATATTCCCACCAACAGTGTAAAAGTATTCCCTTTTTGCCACATCCATGCCAACATCTATTTTTTGATTATGGACATTCTTGCAGGAGTAAAGTGGTTTTGATTTGCATTTCCCTGATCATAATGATGTTAAGTATTTTTTAATATGTTTGTTGGCCATTTGTATATTTTCTTTTGAGAATTGTCTATTCATCTCCTTAGCCCAGTTTTTGATGGGATTGTTTTTTTCTTGCTGAGTTGAGTTCCTTTGTAGATTCTGGATATTAGTCCTTTGTTGGAAGTATAGATTATGAAGATTTTCTCCCACTCTGTGGGTTGTCTGTTTACTCTGCTGGTTCTTTTGCTGTGCAGCTTTTTAGTTTAATTAAATCCCATCTATTTATCTTTGTTTTTGTTGCACTTGCTTTTGGGTTCTTGGTCATGAAGTCTTTGCCTAAGCCAATGTCTAGAAGGGTTTTTCCAGTGTTATCTTCTAGAATTTTTAGGATTTCAGGTCTTAGATTTAAGTCTTTGATCCATTTTGAGTTGACTTTTATATAAGGTGAGAGATGAGGATCCAGTTTCACTCTTCTACATGTGGCTTGCCAATTATCCCAGCACCATTTGTTGAATAAGATGTCCTTTCCCCACTTCATGTTTTTGTTTGCTTTGTCAAAGATCAGTTGGTCGTAAGGATTTGGCTTTATTTCTGGGTTCTCTATTCTTTTCCATTGGTCTATATGCCTATTTTTATACCAGTAGCATGCTGTTCTGGTGACTATGGCCTTATAGTATAGTTTGAAGTCGGGTAATGTGATGCCTCCAGATTTGTTCTTTTTGCTTAGTCATGCTTTGGCTATGAGGGCTCTTTTTTGATTCCACATGAATTTTAGGATTGTTTTTTCTAGTTCTGTGAAGAATGATGGCAGTATTTTGATGGGAAGCATTGAATTTATAGATTGCTTTTGGCAGTATGGTCATTTTCACACTATTGATTCTACCCATCCATGAGCATGGGATGTGTTTCCATTTGTTTCATCTATGATTTCTTTCAGCAGTGTTTTGTAGTTTTCCTTGTAGAGGTCTTCCACCTCCTGGGTTAGGTATATTCCTAAGTATTTTTTTAATTTATTTATTTATTTGCAGCTAAAGGGGGTTGAGTTCTTGATGTGATTCTCAGCTTGGTCACTGTTGGTGTATCGCAGAGCTATTGATTTGTGTACATTTTGTATCTTGAAACTTTGCTGAATTCATTTACCAGTTCTAGGAGCTTTTTGAATGAGTCTTTAGGGTTTTCTAGGTATATGGTAATTCCATCAGCAAACAACGACGGTTTGACTTCCTCTTTACTGATTTGGTGCCCTTTACTTCTTTCTCTTGTCTGATTGCTCTGGCCAGGACTTCCAGCACTGCACTGAATAAAAGTAGTGGTGGTGGGCATCCTTGTCTTGTTCTAGTTCCCAGGGCGAATGCTTTCAACTTTTCCCCATTCAGTATAATGTTGGCTCTGGATTTATCATAGATGGCTTTTATTACCTTAAGGTGTGTCCCTTCTATGCCGATTTTGCTGAGGGTTTTAATCAAAGGGATGCTCAATTTTGTCAAATGCTTTTTCTGTGTGTATTGAGATGATCATGTGGTTTCAAATTCTGTTTATGTAGTATATCACATTTATTGACTCGTGTATGTTAAACCATTCCTGCATCCATGGTATGAAACCCTCTTGATCATGGTGGATTATCTTTCTGATACAACACTGGATTCAGTTAGCTAGTATTGTGTTGAGGATTTTTGCATTCATGTTCATCTAGGTATACAATCATGTCATCAGCAAACAGCAACACTTTGACTTCCTCTTTACAGATTTGGATGCTCTTTCTTTCTCTTGTCTGATTGCTCTGGCTAGGACTTCCAGTACTCTGTTGAATAGAAGTGGTAAGAGTGGGCATCCTTGTCTTGTTCCAGTTCTCAGGGGGAATGCTTTCAATTTTTCCCCATTCAGTATAATGTTGGCTCCGGTTTATCACAGATGGCTTTTATTACCTTAAAGTGTGTCCCTTCTATGCTGATTTTGGGCATAGAAGGAATACTGGCCTGTAGTTTTCTTTTTTTGTTGTTGTTATGTCCTTTCCTGGTTTGGGTATTAGGGTGATTGACTGGCTTCATAGAATAATTTAGGAAAGATTCCCTCTTTATTTTGTGGAATAGTGTCCTTTAAAAGTCTGATAGAATTCAGCTCTGAATCTATCTGGTCCTGGCCTTTTTTTGTTGGTAACTTTTTAATTACCATTTCAATCTCACTGCTTGTTATTGGTCTGGTTTAATCTAGGAGGGTTGTATATTTCCAGGAATTTATCCATCTCCTCTAGGTTTTCTAGTTTATGTACATAAAGGTATTCATAGTAGTCTTAAATGATCTTTTGTATTTCTGTGGTATCGGTTGTAATATCTCATGTTTTGTTTCTAATTGAGCTTATTTGGATCTTCTCTCTTCTTTTCTTGGTTAATCTCACTAATGGTCTATCAGTTTTATTTATCTTTTCAAAGCACCAGCTTTTTGTTTATCTTTGGTATTTTTTGGTTTCAATTTCATTTAGTTCTGCTCTGATCTTGGTCATGTTTTTCTTCTGCTGCGTTTGAGTTTGGTGTGTTCTCTCTCTTTAGTTCCTTGAGGCGTGACCTTACATTGTCTATTTGTGCTCTTTGAGACTTTTTGATGTAGTCATTTAATGCTATGACCTTTCCTCTTAGCACCACTTTTGCTGTATCCCAGAGGTTTTGATAGGTTATGTTACTATTATCGTTCAGTTCAAAGAATTTTATAATATCCATCTTGATTTCATTGTTGACCCAACAATCATTCAGGAGCAGGTTATTTAACTATTTCCATGTATTTGCATTGTTTTGAGTGTTCCTTTTGGAGCTGATTTCCAGTTTTATTCCACTGTGGTCTGAGAGAGTACTTGATATAATTTCTATTTTCTTAAATTTGTTGAGACTTGTTTTATGGCCTATTGTATGGTCTACCTTGGAGAACGTTCCATGTGCTGATGAACAGAATGTATATTCTGCAGTTGTTGGGTAGAATGTTCTATAAATATCTGTTAAGTCCATTTGTTGTAGGGTATAGTTTAAGTTCATTGTTTCTTTGTTGACTTTGTCTTGATGACCTGTCTAGTGCTGTCAGTGGAGTATTGAAGTTTCCCACTATTGTTGTTTTACTGTCTATCTTTCTCATTTCTTAGGTCTAGTAGTAATTATTTTTTTTAAATTTGGGAGCTCCAATGTTAGATGCATATAAATTTAGGATTGTGATATTTTCCTGTTGGACTAGTTTTATTATATAATGTCCCTCTTTGTCTTTTTAAACTGCTGTTGCTTTAAAGTTTGTTTGGTCTGATATAAGAATAGCTATTCCTGCTCACTTTTGGTATCCATTTGCATGGAGTATCTTTTTCCACCCCTTTACCTAAAGGTTATGTGTGTCCTTATGTGTCAGGTGAGTCTGTTGAAGACAGCAGGTGCTAAGTTGGTCAATTATTCATTCTGCCATTCTGTATTTTTAAGTGGAGCATTTAGGCCATTTACATTCAGTGCTAGTATTGAGATGTGCGGTACTGTTCTATTCGTTGTGCTATTTGTTGCCCAAATACCCTGTGGTTTTTTAAAAAATTGTGTTACTATTTTAGAGGTCCTGTGAGATTTATGCTTTAAGGAGATTCCATTTTTGTGTATTTCAAAAATTTGTTTCAAGATTGAGCTTCTTTTAGTAGTTCTTGCAGTGCTGGTTTGGCAGTGGCAAATTCTCTCAGCATTGCTTTGAAAAAAAGAACTGTAATGAAGCTTAGTTTTGCTGGATACAAAATTCTTGGCTAATTGTTTAAGGAGGCTAAAAATAGGACCCCAATCCCTTCTAGCTTGTAGGGTTTCTGCTAAGAAATCTGCTTTTAATCTGAAAGGTTTTCCTTTCCTTCTTTTTTGTGATAAGTTTCCCAGGTGTTCTTTGAACTTCTTGTATTTGGATGTCTAGATCTCTAGCAAGGCCAGGGAAGTTTTCCTCAATTATTCCCTCAAATATATTTTCCAAACTTTTAGATTTCTCTTCCTCAGGAACACCAATGATTCTTAGATTTGGTCATTTAACATAATCCCAAACTTCTTGGAGGCTTTGTTCATCTGTTAAAATTTTTGTCTTTGTTGAATTGGGTTAAATTGAAAGCCTTGTCTTTGAGCTCTGAAGTTCTTTCTTCTACTTGTTCAATTCAATTGCTGAGACTTCCCAGTGTATTTTGCATTTCTCTAAGTGTGTCCTTCATTTCCAGAAGCTGTGATTGTTTTTATTCTATTTCACTGGAGATTTTTCCATTCATAGCCTGTATAATTCTTTTTTATTTTAAGTTGGACTTCACCTTTCTCTGGTGCCTCCTTGATTAGCTCAACAATCAACCTTCTGAATTCTTTTTCTGGCAATTCAGAGATTTTGTCTTGGTTTGGATCCATTGCTGTTGAGCTAGTGTTATCTTTTGGGGGTGTTAAATAACCTTGTTTTGTCATATTACCAGAATTATTCTTCTGGTTCCTTCTCATTTGGGTAAACTATGTCAGAGGGAAGATCTGGGACTCAAGGCTGCTGTTCAGATTCTCCTGTCCCTTGGGGTTCTCCCCCTTCCCCTAGGGATGTGGTTTCCTGAGAGCCCTGCTGCAGTGATTGCTATTTCTCTTCTGCATCTAGCCACCCAGCAGAGCAACCAGGCTCTGGGCTAGTACTGGGGAGTGTCTGCAAAGAGTCCTGTGATGTGATCTGACTTCAGGTCTCTCCTCCATGGATATCAACACCTGGTCCAGTGGAAGTAGCAGGGGAGTGAAGTGGACTCCATGAGGGTCCTTGGTTGTATTTTTAAGTGCACTGGTTTTGTGTTGGTTGGCCTCTAGCCAGGAGGTAGCACTTTCTAGAGCACATCAGCTGCAGTAGTATAGGGAGGATACAAGCTTGCTCTAGTGTCAGGTGGTGGGCGGGGCCATGGAGTTCCCAAGAGAGATTATGTCCTTTGTCTTAGGCTAACAGGGCAGGTAGGGAAAGACCATCAGGTAGGGGCAGGGTTAGGTGGGGTTTGCTGCAGATGCTGTGGGGCTTGTGGTTCCCAGAGGGATTATGGCTGACTCTGCTGTATCACACAGGTCGTCAGGGAAGTGAGGGAAAGCTGGCAGCCACAGGCTGGTCTCACTCCCACCATGCACCCCCAACAGCACCGAGTTTATTTCCAGGCAGCTAGTGAACAGGGCTGAGAATTTGCCCCAGGCTACAGGCCTCCCAGCTGAGAAAGCAAGCCAACTCACAATTCCTTGGCTGTCCCAGAGAGCCTGCAGCAGCAATCCACATCCTTCAAAGGGTCTGTGGATTCTTTTGGCTTTCCTAGTATGTTCCTGTGGCAGTTCTTGGAGCAAAAGTTCACAATGTGAGTCTCCATGCACTGTTCTGTCTGTCCAAGTGGGAGCTGCAAGTTAGTCCTGCCTCCTTCCTGCCATTTTTCTGCTCTAAAACTGCTCTTGGAACTCTGACTTGCTATGTGAATAAGCATGAGCTAGTCTGCTGGATGATGAAAGACACATGGCCCAGTTTGGCTCCACTGCTCCAGCTGACAGCCATCCAACTCCCAGAAGCAGAGATGCCTAATTTACTGTAGTTGACCACTGATGCAAATGGGTGAGCCCAGCCAAGAGCAGCAGCAGAACCATCCTGCTGAGCCCAGCACAGTTCATGGACTCTCAGAATCATAAGTTGAATAAATGATTATTGTTTTAAGCCATTAAATTTTGGTATTGTTTATTACACATTCAAAATTAAACGATGCAGTTAGCTTCATTATGTTTTAGTTTCAAGGTTACATTGTATATAAAGACTTCTGAAGGTTTTCTTATTTTTCTAAGTCTTGGAATTATTAGCTCTTTGATGATTTGAAAGAACTTTCCTATCCATCACCTAGGCTTGAAACTTTTGGGGGACAGGCAGGGTTTTTTTTATTTCCTATTATTTTCTCACTACCTCTCTTGGTTATTAGTGTATTAATAGTAAAATAGGAATATAAGTCACATTTCTAAATGTGATTTCAAAAACTGACACAAGCTAACATCCAGCCTTATGCTTAATAGTGAAACATGAGAGGTAATGCAAAGTAAGAAGACCACTATCCCCACCATTGCTGAACATCTCTTTTTTAGAAGTCCTAGTCAACATAACTGGGAAAAGAAAACAAAATTAGAAATCTGAGAAGTGAGGAGACAAAATAAGGGGACATGGCTGGATGTAGTGGTTCATGCCTCTAATCCCAGCACTTTGGGAGGCCAAGGTGGGAGGATCATTTGAGGCTAAGAGTTTGTCAGCCTGAGCAACACAGCAAGACCCTGTCTCTACAAAAAAATGAAAAAAATTTTGTGGGGCATGGTGATGCATGGCACGCCTGTAGTCCAGCTACTTGGGAAGCTGAGCTGGGAAAACTGCTTGAGCCCAGGAGTTCAAGGCTGCAGTGAGCTATGATCGTGCCACTGACCTCTAGCCTGTGTGACAGAGCAACACCCTGTCTCTTAAAAAAACAACAAGACAAAATTATCATTTGTAAAAGATATATATGTATAAATATGTGTATAATTATAGACTTTTTTTTAAACCTAGCAGACTCAGGAATTAAAAATGATCAGAAATGATAAAATAGTAAGCTTGGCAGTTACAAATTAAATTCCTAACTTTTTATACTCAACAATTTTCTAGGAAAATGGGGAGAAACAAGCCATTTATAACGTATTAAGTAAAAGGAGAGATGTGCCCATTATTGGATGGAAATAAATATATGCCAAGTTCTTGGGTTAGAAATAAAACGTCAGACAGGTAAGCAGAAATGAAACCAACACAGGGGCTGGGACTCTCAACCACCTTTGCTTGCCTCTGGGCTGTGCTGAATGAGGTCAGAGAAAGCATCGGTGGAGGGAGTGCCTGGGGACAGAGCACTTGAGACCACTGTCTCCCCAGACTGTATAAAAGGGCAAGGAAATCCCCCCACCAAACAAAAACAACCTGAAGTCTTTTGAAAGGGAATTGGTTGCCAACGAAACACATAAGGGAAAATGACAGACGTCCCTATAGCAAAAGCCGCAGTGCCCTGCCAATATCCCCCAGTCCTTACCCCTGTCCTACAAACATGCTCTACTTTCAGCTGCTACCGGCTATATTCCTTTGCCTGAGGGTCCCTCTGGTGGCAGGAGCCTGGCATGTGTAGCAGGCCAGAGGTGCTGCAGAAGTAATGTCCCCTGGAGCAGCTCTGAAGGAATGCTGGTGTCCACCCCAGCATCCTTGCCCCTCAGACAGGATGACCCTGAGGCCTGGCACGTTCTAAGCAGGCTCCTGAGTTCCCAGCAGGATTGTGCTCCGGTTGCCCATGGTGAATTCTCCTGGGACAATGTGCCGTTTCCTGGCTGCCCTCCTTTCCCTGTCCCATTTCCCCACTCCCCTACCAGAGGTGGGGGTCATCTCACAAATAAACTCTCTGCATTATAACATATTCCAAAATTACCTAAAATTTTAGAATACGGTAAAGAAGATGTTTCAAATAAGTCAGTAATTCATCTCTCTGCCCCAAGCCTGCTACTTTCCCCATATTTCCCATCCAGTGACTGGCATCTCCATTTACTCAGACTGGAAGCCAGATGCAAGGAGGCTCCCAGGACATGCTCTGTGTCCCCTACCCCAAACCATTCTGGAAGATGCTCCAGACCCTACCTTCCCCCACCTGGATCACTGTGCACCCTCCACATCCACTCCTACCTGCCTTATGCTGCCGTTCCAGGCTCTCCTCTGCATAAAACTCTTCACTGGTTTTCTCTCCTCTTAGAACAGGGCCTGACTACTTCCAAGGTCTGCAAAGCCCAGCGTGGCCTGGCCCCAGCCCTCCTTTCCAGCTCCGTCTCTGCCATGGGGACTCTCATTGTCTCCTCTCTGGCCATCCTGGTCTCCTTTCAGTCCCCCGTGCTTTCCAGCCTCCTTCCCTTACCAGGCCTCCCTGTCTGGAACACTTCCCCTCCTCCAAAGAGAACTCACTCTTCAGGTCTCACCTAGTGACCTGACCCCCGGGACAATGTCCGTCCCTGCTCTTTCCACTCTCATGAACTATGCACCCTCCTGGTACATGACACAATCACAATTGTAATTTTACATTTATTCATCTGCTTATTTGATTCATGTCTCTCATGCCAACAGCCCAGTTGAGGCTCCTGCTTCTACAGATGTGAGTTCAAATCCGGACTCTACCTTGATTCATGCTGGTGACCCTGGGCGAGTCACTTTACCTCTTGGTGTCTCTACCAAACAGGAAAGCAATGGCTACTCCACAGGGTGTTGTAAGGATTCAGTGAAATACCGGAGGGAGAGCCCAGCCCGGACATGAGCTCAAAGAATGAGTAGCCAGCACCCCTGTTTATATTATAGACATGAAAACTGAGGCTCAGAGTTTAGGTGGTCAGCCTGAGGTCACACAGCTGGCAACTCCATTTGCCTACCAGCTAGTTCTGCTCTCTATTCTCCCTGGAGGCCTTTAGAGGAGGCCACAGGCACACGGTCAGTGGGATACGAAGCTCTGGCCTGGACTCCAGACTTTTAGGGTTGGGGGGACAAGATGGATGGAGATGCTTGTTCTCATTTTATCAAGGGGGAAGCAGAAGTTCAGAGAGTGGTTAAGTTGCTAGTAAATGCAGTTGGTTAGTAGAATTGGAAGGCAGCTAGCTTCCCAGTTTACAGAAGGGCAACCTGAGCCCAGGAAAGACCTCTGCAAGAGTCTCTAGTTCCAGAGCTGGGCCTGGTTTCAGACCTTCAAAGTGTGTCCTTGGCTCCAGGACCACAAAGCCTCAGGGGATGGCCCAGAAAGAGAGGGAGGCTCACCTGCTTCTGTTCCTCTCCCAGGCTGTCCCACATGGAGGCCACAATTTTGGACACATCACCGAAAGTGGCACTGGGGTTCTGACCCTTGATGGCGGCCTGAGTGTCTCTGAAGAAGAGTGCGTAGGCCGACACAGGCTTCTGCGGCTCATTGGGGTCCTTCTTTTTCTTCTTCTTTGGGTTCTTGGCCTTTTTTCCTGGGTCAGCTGAAGGTCTCTTTTCTCCCGAGATCTGCCCGAGTGAGAAGTGTCAGAAAACCAAAGAAGCCCAAGGTCCTCCTGCCAAAGGCGATCAACACAGACTCGGCCGAGCTGCACATCCCCAGCCCTGCTCATGCACAGATAACCACTCACGTGATGGAGGGGGCAATGGACAGACACATATATACACACCCTGGGTGGGTGTTTAACTCATTAAAGAGAATCGGCATGATTATAAAGTTGATTCAGAGAAATGCAGGAGGAGAAGACGACTGTATAGTCACTGAAAGAATGGAAAGAATGCTGGAATTACATTACCAAATTACACGTGAAACTGGTTAGTGTCCAACAGAGCACTAAAACTATCACCTTTGGGACTTTTAATCTTTTCTACTGGACAGAAATTTGCATCTCTACCAGGCAAAGTTAATTCACCTTATAATCAGACAAAAATCACTTACATCTCTTATCACTTTTCCCCCGCCCAAGGTAACATCTTCTTTTACAGAGTTGTGAAATCCCCTAATCAATAATGAATAACGAATCAAAGCAAAGGTCCAGTTTCCTAGAGAATCAGATAATTATTGAGTGAGCCTGTTAGCCAATGCTTTGGTATGACATTGAAAGAATGTGCAGTCATTTGGGGGCCTACTTCCAAGTTTGGAGTGTGTGTGCATGTGTGTATATGTGTATATACGTGTGTGTGTGTGTATCTGCCCTCCCACTTGTGAGCACAATCCCCAAAAAGGATCCTGCATTACAAAAGGCTGGTCTCCACCACCATGTTTCAGCTGTGCAGCTTTGAGCAGGTGGCTTAGTCCCTGGACCCTGTGAAGTGGGGAGGGGATGAGGCTAAAGCGACTGTTACTGCATCAGCCCTGGAGCCAGTGGCTTCACCCTGGACAGACTGCAGGACCACGATCCTGTGAACACTTGACTTGGGGCTTCCAGGATGGGGTGGTGGTTGGGATGCCCACCACAGACCTCAGTGGGTCTCTGTTGGGTCACTCAAGCCATGTAGGAACAGGGAACTTTGGTCAAAAGCCCTGGACCCTGCAGTGAAGACTCTGGCTCTAGGAGCCAAGAAGATGGAGGTGACATGTTGAACTGATGATAAAGCCATGGGCCAGTAGGCATGATCAGGCATCCATGTCTGAAGGACATGGTTCTGTTCCTGAGGCTTATCTCTGCAGCTACTCCCTTCTCCAAGCCCCAGTTGTGTTAGCACCGTGGTGTGGTCCTAGCAAGATCAGGGATGAAGAGGCATGTTGTCATTGATAAAGTCCTGAACAGGCACAGCAGGGCAGGGGGTTGAGGGCACATACACTGGACTGCACCTGCAGCCTCCTGGGTTTGAATCCTGGTTCCCCCCACTTACTAGCTGTGTGACACCAGATACATTACTTAACCTCTCTGTGTCTCAGTGTCCCCATCTGCCAAACAGAGATAATAACAGTCCCTGCCCCATAGGACTTTTATGAGGATTACATGGACGTATGCTTGTTAGGTGTTTAGAGCAGTGGCTGGCCCATAGGGAGTGTTTGTTAAATAAAAACCGTTCCTGCAGGGACTATAGTAGAGGTCAAGTCATCCTTAGGATGAAGCTGGGCCAGGATCCAGAAGTAAACCCCCTCCTCCCCTGAAGTCCAAGGTTACTGCCCTAGGCCTTGGGAGGCTACCATGTGGAAAGGACACTGGATCGACAGACGTAGGAGGCACGGAGGGAGGTAAGTCTTGATTCTGCGACTAGCTCGCTGGGAGGCCCTGGGCAAACACTTCTGTCTTTGGCCTTTCTGGGCCTCTGTTTTCCTCCCTGGTAAGACAAGATGTTCTCTCACTGGGAGGTGGATTTGGAGTCAATGCAAAGAAGGACCAGAGCTTGGACAGGCGGCGGGCTCTCATCCCTACCATGTTCTTGAGGAGGTCAAACCACTCTAGACTCCAGGAATGTTGGGGGAATGCATGTTCCCGGTGGGGGGGTCATTTTTGCACCCCACCCTCAAGGTCAGTGAATACTCTAGGCCCAGAGGTGCTGTCTTCTGGACCACACAGTTTTGTCAGAATATTTTCTCCTAAAAGGGCCAAATGGCCACAAATGTGACCCCGATGGCCTTGCTGAAGCCGTCCACACCTCTGAAATCGCCCACTGGCCTTCAGGAGTCAGGCTTTGCCAACTTTCACAGGATCTTCTCACCCCGACCCCTCAACATTTGTTGGAATTTTCTCTGCTTTACGCACAAGGCTGTGGGAGCCCCGAGGGGACACAGCTTGTTAAGGACGCTCAGCACATGGCGCAGCCAAAGCCCGATGCCACAAAGCCCCATAGGTGCCATCCCCCCTGACCAGGTTGCTCCACCTGCCAATGTGCTTTTTCCTTGGCTTCCAGCGTGGCCTGGGTGTCTTAACAGAAAACCACTGAGCTCTGTGGCGGACATCCCAGCTGCCACCAGGAATGCCTGCTCAGTGGGGATGGCACCTACAGGGACCTTGGGACATCGGGCTTTTTTAGTCTTTACTAGAGGGAGGTGATGCCCATTTCCCCACAGGACCCCTTCCCTGCCGACAGGAGGGCAGCTTCATGCTCTGTTCCTCCACCGCACATACCTTGAAATGCACTTCCGACTCCTCTTCCTGAGTGGAGCTGGAGGGAGAGGGGGTCGCTGACTTGCTCCCTGGCGGTGATGGGGAGCTGTGGGCGATGCTGCTCCGGATGCCCATCTGCGAGATGAGCTGGGACTGGCTGAGGGCACTCATGTGGCTGGCCAGCATTGCCGGGCGACCCAGCAGGGGCCCGGGCCGGCCTGAGTCATAGGCAGCCACTTCCGAGTGGACCATCTCCTGGATCTAAGAGAAGAGGACAGGGGGGTTGAGTTAGGAAGGATCTGTCCTGCCACTCCATCACATCTGTGCTAGCAGACTTGGAGGAGGGAATGCAGAGGAGAAGTGATGGGTGCGGCTCCTGCTCCAATCCCTGACAGGTGAATCTCAAGATGGAGCCTCATGCTACTTGGACCTCTGTATGATTAAGTGCACTCGTGGGAAACCGGCAGCTCCGTGGCTGTGTGCCATTCTACTGACATTCACTTCGGACAGATGCTTTGCATTTCAGCCCCTGCCAGAGAGCTCAGTCCAGTTATGTTGGATCATTTGATGAGACTGAGTCTTCCCTCCTGGAATGTGATATGTCTCTGCATGAACTGAGCAGTCAGCATGACAGCAACGCACAAAGATGCTGGACGCTAACTGCATTTTGAATCCTGGTCCTGCCATTCTACCAGCTGGGTGACTTTGGCCAAGTTACCTAACCTCTTTGTGCCTCAGTTTCTTCATCTGTAAAATGTGGATATGAGCAAACCTACATTCTAGGGTTCTTAAAGATCAAATGTACCTGACATACAGTAAGCCCTATATTGTATAAGCATGTGTTAAATACGTTGAATAAATAAATTTCTTGATAAAGTTGAGTACTTCTTTTCTTCCTACAGGTCAGCAGTTTTGTTATTAACTCCATTCCCTATGATATTTTCTAACTGGTTACTTCTGGAAAGTTATTGGGTTTTACGTATAAGCATTTCTCACACTAAACACACATTGAGAATAGGACTTTGGACCTAAATATATGTCCACAGCCTGTTGAGTGAAGCATACCTATTTGCATACTCTTACGATTTTTATTTCCTCTGCATCTGTGGTTATTTCCCCTTTCTAATTTCTAACATCAAGTATCTGTTTTTCTCTCATTTTTTCTTCATGAGGAAAGCAAATGGGTTTTCAGTTTTATGTGGGTGGTTTCTTTTCTCCTCAAAAGAATCAAATCTCAAGTGTATCACTTCTTCTCTGTTTTCTAATTCTATAATATCTCATTTTATCTTTAGCTATCCCTTCCTCCGCATTTTAAAGATTTATAATTGCTGCTTCCCCCTCAATTTTGAGTTGTATTTTATTTTTTAATTGACAAATGACAAATTGTATATATTTATAAGTACGATATGTTTTGATGCATGTATACACTGTGAAATAATTAACATATTCATCACCTCACATAGCATTGCTTAGATGAGAACATTTAAAATCTACTTTCTTCTTTGATCCAAGAGTTGTTCAAGAAGAGTTCTGGAATACCATTTGACCCAGCAATCCCATTACGGGGTATATACCCAGAGGAATAGAAATCATTCTATTATAAAGATACATGCACATGTGTGTTCACTGCAGCACTATTCACAATAGCAAAGACACGGAATCAGCCCAGATACCCATCAATGATTGATAGACTGAAAGAAAATGTGGTACATATATATACCATGAAGTACTATACAGTCATAAAAAGGAATGAAATCATGTCCTCTGCAGGGACATGGATGGAGCTGGAAGCCATTATCCTCAGCAAACTAATGCAGGAACAGAAAACCAGACACCTCATGTTTTCACTTATAAGTGGAAGCTGAACAATGTGAACACTTAGACACAGGGAGGGGAACCACACACTGGGGCCCGTTGAGGGGGCGAGGGGAGGGAGAGCATCAAGAAAAATGCTAATGCATACTGGGTTTAGTACCTGGGTGATGAGTTGATAGGTACAGCAAACCACTGTGGCACACATTTACCTATGTAACAAACCTGCACATCCTGCATATATACCCTGGAAATTAAATTTAAAAAGGCTAACAAAAAGAAGAGTTCTGGACATTTTAAGTGGCTAATTTTCTTTTTCTTTTGGCTACAATTTCCAGTAACAAAAATTATCAAAGTATGGGGTCTGTGCTATTCACAAGTTTGAGATTTTGTTAAGGTTTTCTTTGAGACCCAAATATGATTAAATTGTGTACATATTCCACAGTCCTTACAAAGAATAGGCTATGTTTGCAGATGAATACAGCAGTATATTTTTCCATTCCATCAGTGATTATTCTTTAGATTCCTTACCTTTTTGGCTCTTTAATCTTACACAGGCTTGTCCAGATTGCCTGCAATTTTTCTGTTTCCATAAAAAAATCTCCTTTTAATGCTTAAAGTGTTTGTTTTGGGAATTTGATGTCGGTTTTGTTTTGTTTTTGAGACAGAGTTGTGCTGCATCGCCCAGGCTGGAGTGCAGTGGCATGATCTTGGCTCACTGCAACCTCTGCCTCCCAGGTTCAAGCGATTCTCCTGCCTCAGCCTCCCAGGCAGCTGGGACAACAGGTGGCACCACCATGCCTGGCTAATTTTTGTGTTTTTAGTAGAGACGGGGTTTCGCCACATTGGCCAGGCTTGTCTCAAACTCCTGACCTCAAGTGATCTGCCCACCTCAGCCTCCCAAAGTGCTGGGATTATAGGCATGAGCCACCACACCCGGCCCTGATGTTGGTTTTTATTGCAAAAAGAAGACAGACAATTGTGTCTTCATTATGGATTAAACTCTTTGTTAAGTATCTTTTTTGTCTCTTTTTTTTTTTTTGCCTTGAATTCAGTGGAGTCTGATATGAATAATGCTGTCCTTGCCCGTATGTTTGTTTGAATGTGTCTGGCATGTCTTTTATTACAAATCTCTTAGTTTTTATTTTTTAGGGTTACTTTTGTCAAATGTTTTTGTTATGATCAGCTTTAGAAAATGAACTCTTCCCTTATGCCCTGGAACAGTATAGATAACATATAAATTACGTTTTCCTTAGAGAATGAAAGCTTAAACAGAAAACCATCTAAGGCCCGGTGCTTTTTGTTTTCACAAGATCCTTCATGGCTAATAGGTCTATTTCAGTTTCCATTTTCTCTTGAGTCAGTTTTGGTAAATTATATATATATATAAATTCATTTTATCCAGATACTAACATGTACTAGCATATAACTGGATAATATATTTTTAAATATACTCTGTGGTTTTCATCAGTTCCCATTCAAAATTGTAATACTGTGAATACATGTTGCTTTTTAAAATTTTCCTTCTCAAAATTTATTTATTTATTTGTGACGGAGTCTTGCTCTGCTGCCCACACTGGAGTGCAGTGACGCTAACTCGGCTCACCTCCACCTCCACCTCCACCTCCACCTCCCAGGTTCAAGCAATTTTCCTGCCTCAGCCTCCTGAGTAGCTGGAATTACAGGTGCATGTTACCACACCCGGCTACTTTTTGTATTTTTAGTAGAGACAGGTTTTTGCCATGTTGGCCAAGCTGGTCTCAAAATCCTGACCTCAAGTGATCCACCCGTCTCAGCCTCCCAAAGTGCTGAGATTACAGGCATGAGCCACCACACCCGGCCAAAAGTTTATATATTTCAACTGTCTAGCCAAAGAACCAGCTCTTATATTTAAAAAAAAATTGACAACTTTCATGATAATTCATTAAATTCTGCTTTCTTCTCTATTAATGTTGACTTGAGGTATCATATGTTTCTTACATAGGTTTTCAAATTAAGCTATTTTCACATTTTCTTTTTTAGTAATAGAAACATCTAGGGCAGGAGTTGAGACAAGAGCAATTTTACCATGCAGGGGGCATTTCTCTGAAGACATTTTTGGTTCTGACAACTGGAGGGTGGGAAGCTACTGGCATCTGCTGGGTAGTGGCCAGGGATGTCCCCACTAAACAAAGAATTATGCATCCCAAAATGTCAATAGTGCTGAGGCTGAGAAACTCTGCTCTGTAACTATGATTTTTCTTCCAAGGAGAATTCTAGCTTCATCATATAAGTAAGTATTTTAAAAATATTCTACATTGATGATTTTATTTTCTCTCTTACCCTAAAATTATTTGGAAGAGGGTTTTTATTTAATGTATCCTTTGTTATCATGATCAGAGACCATGACTCCTAGAATTTTATCTTTTTGGAAAGTACTGAGGTTTTCGTTATAGCTTAGGATATGATCAATTTGTTTTTCCTTTTTAAAAATTTTTAGGTTCAGGGGTATATGTGAAGGTTTGTTATACAGACAAATTGCATGTCACAGGGGTTTGGTATACAGACTATTTTGTCGCCAAAGTATGATCAATTTTTGCAAAACTGTTCATGTATATTGGAAATAATACTGTATATTGTACAAATTTCTCCATATGTCTATTCAATAAACAGTTTTGACTACTTTAGGTGTAAAATCTCAAAAGAATTGGCTTATTTCACTTAGCTTAAGGTCCTCAAGGTTCATCCATGTGGTAGCTGAATTGGAACTTTCTTCCCTTTTTAAGGCTGAGCAATACACCCTTGTATGTATAGACTACATTTTGCTTATCCATTCATCTGCTGGTAGGCACTTGGTTGGGCATTATGAATAATGCTGCTAGGAATGTGGTGCACAAGTATCTCGTGGAGACTCTGCTTTCAATTCTCTTGAGTAGACACCCAGAATTCCAATTGCCGTATCATATAGTAATTCTGTTTTTTAATTTTTAAGAAACCACCATACGGTTTTCCATAGTGGCTATACCACTTCAATTCCCACCAGCAACACACAAGGGTTCTGGTTGCAGTTTCCACACATCCACGCCACTTGTTTCTCTCTCTCCCTCTTTTCAGTAGAAGCCATCCTAATAGGTGTGAGGTAAAGTGAAACTCATTCTTGTCCATAAAAATGCGAACAAATTTTGTCTGGTAGGGATATAATTGATCCCACCCTGTAAAAAGGATGATTCCAAACAAACATTATGTTTGGTTGCTCTATAGCCATTAAGCAGTTTTGCATTTCTTTTTTTTTTTTAATACTTTAAGTTCTAGGGTACGTGTGCACAACATGCAGGTTTGTTACATATGTATACATGTGCCTTGTTGGTGTGCTGCACCCATTAACTCGTCATTTACATTAGGTATATCTCCTAATGCTATCCTTCCCCCCTACCCCCTGCCACAACAGGCCCCGGTGTGTGATGTTCCCCTTCCTGTGTCCAGGTGTTCTCATTGTTCAATTCGCACCTATGAGTGAGAACATGTGGTGGTTGGTTTTTTGTCCTTGCAATAGTTTGCCAAGAATGATGGTTTCCAGCTTCATCCATGTCCCTACAAAAGACATGAACTCATCCTTTTGTATGGCTGCATAGTATTCCATGGTGTATATGTGCCACATTTTCTTAATCCAGTCTATCATTGATGGACATTTGGGTTGGTTCCAAGTCTTTGCTATTGTGAATAGTGCCTCAATAAACATACGTGTGCATGTGTCTTTATTTTTTTTTTATTTTTTATTTTTTTATTTTTTTATTTTTTTTTTATTTTTTATTTTTTTTATTTTTTTATTTATTTATTATTATTATTATTATTATTATTATTATACTTTAGGCTCTATGGTACATGTGTGCAACGTGCAGGTAAGTTACATATGTATACATGTGCCATGCTGGTGCGCTGCACCCACCAACTCGTCATCTAGCATTAGGTATATCTCCCAATGCTATCCCTCCCCCCTCCCCCCACCCCACAACAGTCCCCGAAGTGTGATGTTCCCCTTCCTGTGTCCATGTGTTCTCATTGTTCAATTCCCACCTATGAGTGAGAATATGCGGTGTTTGGTTTTTTGTTCTTGTGATAGTTTACTGAGAATGATGATTTCCAATTTCATCCATGTCCCTACAAAGGACGTGAACTCATCATTTTTTATGGCTGCATAGTATTCCATGGTGTATATGTGCCACATTTTCTTAATCCAGTCTATCATTGTTGGACATTTGGGTTGGTTCCAAGTCTTTGCTATTGTGAATAATGCCGCAATAAACATACGTGTGCATGTGTCTTTATAGCAGCATGATTTATAGTCCTTTGGGTATATACCCAGTAATGGGATGGCTGGGTCAAATGGAATTTCTAGTTCTAGATCCCTGAGGAATCGCCACACTGACTTCCACAAGGGTTGAACTAGTTTACAGTCCCACCAACAGTGTAAAAGTGTTCCTATTTCTCCACATCCTCTCCAGCACCTGTTGTTTCCTGACTTTTTAATGATTGCCATTGTAACTGGTGTGAGATGGTATCTCATTGTGGTTTTGATTTGCATTTCTCTGATGGCCAGTGATGGTGAGCATTTTTTCATGTGTTTTTTGGCTGCATAAATGTCTTCTTTTGAGAAGTGTCTGTTCATGTCCTTTGCCCACTTTTTGATGGGGTTGTTTGTTTTTTTCTTGTAAATTTGTTGGAGTTCATTGTAGATTCTGGATATTAGCCCTTTGTCAGATGAGTAGGTTGCGAAAATTTTCTCCCATTTTGTAGGTTGCCTGTTCACTCTGATGGTAGTTTCCTTTGCTGTGCAGAAGCGCTTTAGTTTAATTAGATCCCATTTGTCAATTTTGGCTTTTGTTGCCATTGCTTTTGGAGTTTTAGACATGAAGTCCTTGCCCATGCCTATGTCCTGAATGGTATTGCCTAGGTTTTCTTCTAGGGTTTTTATGGTTTTAGGTCTAACATTTAAGTCTTTAATCCATCTTGAATTAATTTTTGTATAAGGTGTAAGGAAGGGATCCAGTTTCAGCTTTCTACATATGGCTAGCCAGTTTTCCCAGCACCATTTATTAAATAGGGAATCCTTTCCCCATTTCTTGTTTTTGTCAGGTTTGTCAAAGATCAGATAGTTGTAGATATGTGGCGTTATTTCTGAGGGCTCTGTTCTGTTCCATTGATCTATATCTCTGTTTTGGTACCAGTACCATGCTGTTTTGGTTACTGTAGCCTTGTAGTATAGTTTGAAGTCAGGTAGCGTGATGCCTCCAGCTTTGTTCTTTTGGCTTAGGATTGACTTGGCGATGTGGGCTCTTTTTTGTTTCCATATGAACTTTAAAGTAGTTTTTTCCAATTCTGTGAAGAAAGTCATTGGTAACTTGATGGGGATGGCATTGAATCTGTAAATTACCTTGGGAAGGATGGCCATTTTCATGATATTGATTCTTCCTACCCATGAGCATGGAATGTTCTTCCATTTGTTTGTATCCTCTTTTATTTCCTTGAGCAGTGGTTTGTAGTTCTCCTTGAAGAGGTCTTTCACATCCCTTGTAAGTTGGATTCCTAGGTATTTTATTCTCTTTGAAGCAATTGTGAATGGGAGTTCACTCATGATTTGGCTCTCTGTTTGTCTGTTATTGATGTATAAGAATGCTTGTGATTTTTGTACATTGATTTTGTATCCTGAGACTTTGCTGAAGTTGCTTATCAGCTTAAGGAGATTTTGGGCTGAGACAATGGGGTTTTCTAGATATACTATCATGTCATCTGCAAACAGGGACAATTTGACTTCCTCTTTTCCTAATTGAATACCCTTGATTTCCTTCTCTTGCCTAATTGCCCTGGCCAGAACTTCCAACACTATGTTGAATAGAAGTGGTGAGAGAGGGCATCCCTGTCTTGTGCCAGTTTTCAAAGGGAATGCTTCCAGTTTTTGCCCATTCAGTATGATATTGGCTGTGGGTTTGTCATAAATAGCTCTTATTATTTTGAGATACGTCCCATCAATACCTAATTTATTGAGAGTTTTTAGCATGAAGGGTTGTTGAATTTTGTCAAAGGCCTTTTCTGCATCTATTGAGATAATCATGTGGTTTTTGACTTTGGTTCTGTTTATATGCTGGATTACATTTATTGATTTGCGTATATTGAACCAGCCTTGCATCCCAGGGATGAAGCCCACTTGATCATGGTGGATAAGCTTTTTGATGTGCTGCTGGATTCTGTTTGCCAGTATTTTATTGAGGATTTTTGCATCAATGTTCATCAAGGATATTGGTCTAAAATTCTCTTTTTTTGTTGTGTCTCTGCCAGGCTTTGGTATCAGGATGATGCTGGCCTCATAAAATGAGTTAGGGAGGATTCCCTCTTTTTCTATTGATTGGAATAGTTTCAGAAGGAATGGTACCAGCTCCTCCTTGTACCTCTGGTAGAATTCGGCTGTGAATCCATCTGGTCCTGGACTTTTTTTGGTTGGTAAGCTATTGATTATTGCCACAATTTCAGATCCTGTTATTGGTCTATTCAGAGATTCAACTTCTTCCTGGTTTAGTCTTGGGAGGGTGTATGTGTTGAGGAATTTATCCATTTCTTCTAGATTTTCTAGTTTATTTGCGTAGAGGTGTTTGTAATATTCTCTGATGGTAGTTTGTATTTCTGTGGGATCAGTGGTGATATCCCCTTTATCATTTTTTATTGCATCTATTTGATTCTTCTCTCTTTTTTTCTTTATTAATCTTGCTAGTGGTCTATCAATTTTGTTGATCCTCTCAAAAAACCAGCTCCTGGATTCATTTATTTTTTGAAGGGTTTTTTGTGTCTCTATTTCCTTCAGTTCTGCTCTGATTTTAGTTATTTCTTGCCTTCTGCTAGCTTTTGAATGTGTTTGCTCTTGCTTTTCTAGTTCTTTTAATTGTGATGTTAGGGTGTCAATTTTGGATCTTTCCTGCTTTCTCTTGTGGGCATTTAGTGCTATAAATTTCCCTCTACACACTGCTTTGAATGCATCCCAGAGATTCTGGTATGTTGTGTCTTGGTTCTCGTTGGTTTCAAAGAACATCTTTATTTCTGCCTTCATTTCGTTATGTACCCAGTAGTCATTCAGGAGCAGGTTGTTCAGTTTCCACGTAGTTGAGTGGTTTTGAGTGAGATTCTTAATCCTGAGTTCTAGCTTGATTGCACTGTGATCTGAGAGATAGTTTGTTATAATTTCTGTTCTTTTACATTTGCTGAGGAGAGCTTTACTTCCAAGTATGTGGTCAATTTTGGAATAGGTGTGGTGTGGTGCTGAAAAAAATGTATATTCTGTTGATTTGGGGTGGAGAGTTCTGTAGATGTCTATTAGGTCTGCTTGGTGCAGAGCTGAGTTCAATTCCTGGGTATCCTTGTTGATTTTCTGTCTCGTTGATCTGTCTAATGTTGACAGTGGGGTGTTAAAGTCTCCCATTATTAATGTGTGGGAGTCTAAGTCTCTTTGTAGGTCACTCAGGACTTGCTTTATGAATCTGGGTGCTCCTGTATTGGGTGCATATATATTTAGGATAGTTAGCTCTTCTTGTTGAATTAATCCCTTTACCATTATGTAATGGCCTTCTTTGTCTCTTTTGATCTTTGTTGGTTTAAAGTCTGTTTTATCAGAGACTAGGATTGCAACCCCTGCCTTTTTTTGTTTTCCATTTGCTTGGTAGATCTTCCTCCATCCTTTTATTTTGAGCCTATGTGTGTCTCTGCATGTGAGATGGGTTTCCTGAATACAGCACACTGATGGGTCTTGAGTCTTTATCCAATTTGCCAGTCTGTGTCTTTTAATTGGAGCATTTAGTCCATTTACATTTAAAGTTAATATTGTTATGTGTGAATCTGATCCTGTCATTATGATGTTAGCTGGTTATTTTGCTCGTTAGTTGATGCAGTCCCTTCCTAGTCTCGATGGTCTTTACAATTCGGTATGATTTTGCAGTGGCTGGTACCGGTTGTGCCTTTCCATGTTTAGCGCTTCCTTCAGGAGCTCTTTTAGGGCAGGCCTGGTGATGACAAAATCTCTTAGCATTTGCTTGTCTGTAAAGTATTTTATTTCTCCTTCACTTATGAAGCTTAGTTTGGCAGGATATGAAATTCTGGGTTGAAAATTCTTTTCTTTAAGAATGTTGAATATTGGCCCCCACGCTCTTCTGGCTTGTAGGGTTTCTGCCGAGAGATCCGCTGTTAGTCTGATGGGCTTCCCTTTGATGGTAACCCGACCTTTCTCTCTGGCTGCCCTTAACATTTTTTCCTTCATTTCAACTTTGGTGAATCTGACAATTATGTGTCTTGGAGTTGCTCTTCTCGAGGAGTATCTCTGTGGCGTTCTCTGTATTTCCTGAATCTGAATGTTGGCCTGTCTTGCTAGATTGGGGAAGTTCTCCTGGATAATATCCTGCAGAGTGTTTTCCAACTTGTTTCCATTCTCCCCGTCACTTTCAGGTACACCAATCAGACGTAGATTTGGTCTTTTCACATAGTCCCACATTTCTTGGAGGCTTTGCTCATTTCTTTTTATTCTTTTTTCTCTAAACTTCCCTTCTCGCTTCATTTCATTCATTTCATCTTCCAGGGCTGATACCCTTTCTTCCATTTGATCGCATCGGCTCCTGAGGCTTCTGCATTCTTCACGTAATTCTCGAGCCTTGGTTTTCAGCTCCATCAGCTCCTTTAAGCACTTCTCTGTATTGGTTATTCTAGTTATACATTCTTCTAAATTTTTTTCAAAGTTTTCAACTTCTTTGCCTTTGGTTTGAATATCCTCCCGTAGCTCGGAGTAATTTGATCGTCTGAAGCCTTCTTCTCTCAGCTCGTCAAAGTCATTCTCCGTCCAGCTTTGTTCCCGTTGCTGGTGAGGAACTGCGTTCCTTTGGAGGAGGAGAGGTGCTCTGCATTTTAGAGTTTCCAGTTTTTCTGCTCTGTTTTTTCCCCATCTTTGTGGTTTTATCTACTTTTGGTCTTTGATGATGATGATGTACAGATGGGTTTTTGGTGTGGATGTCCTTTCTGCTAGTTTTCCTTCTAACAGACAGGACCCTCAGCTGCAGGTCTGTTGGAGTACCTGGCCGGCCGTGTGAGGTGTCAGTCTGCCCCTGCTGGGGGGTGCCTTCCAGTTAGGCTGCTCGGGGGTCAGGGGTCAGGGACCCACTTGAGGAGGCAGTCAGCCCGTTCTCAGATCTCCAGCTGCGTGCTGGGAGAACCACTGCTCTCCTCAAAGCTGTCAGACAGGGACATTTAAGTCTGCAGAGGTTACTGCTGTCTTTTTGTTTGTCTGTGCCCTGCCCCCAGAGGTGGAGCCTACAGAGGCAGGCAGGCCTCCTTGAGCTGTGGTGGGCTCCACCCAGTTCAAGCTTCCCGGCTGCTTTGTTTACCTAATCGAGCCTGGGCAATGGCGGGCGCCCCTCCCCCAGCCTCGCTGCCGACTTGCTGTTTGATCTCAGACTGCTGTGCTAGCAATCAGCGAGACTCCGTGGGCGTAGGACCCTCTGAGCCAGGTGCGGGCTATACTCTCCTGGGGCACCGTTTCCTAAGCCCGTCGGAAAAACACAGTATTCGGGTGGGAGTGGCCCGACTTTCCAGGTGCCATCTGTCACCCCTGGAAAGGGAACTCCCTGACCCCTTGCGCTTCCCGAGTGAGGCAATGCCTCGCCCCTGCTTCGGCTGGCGCACGGTGCGCTCACCCACTGACCTGCGCCCACTGTCTGGCACTCCCTAATGAGATGAACACGGTACCTCAGATGGAAATGCAGAAATCACCCGTCTTCTGCATCGCTGGCACTGGGAGCTGTAGACCGGAGCTGTTCCTATTCGGCCATCTTGGCTCCTCCCCAGGTAGCTGCTTTTTCGCATGTGTCTTTATAGCAGCATGATTTATAATCCTTTGGGTATATACCCAGTAATGGGATGGCTGGGTCCATTTCTTAGAAAATTTATTTCACCATTCCTGTTTGCCTACATATGTGTCTATTCTTCAGATTCACCTTTGAACCTGTTGTTATATCTTACTGGATTCCTCATTAATCACGACTTAAATAAATTTTTGGCATGCTTTCATCTTATATTTGTATGAGAGTTATGATGTTACCTTTAGAAAGTTGTGCATTACAACAAAGATGATCACTATGGCATTTAATTCCAAAAAAACTGGAAATAATGTAAACATTCACTAACTGGGAGATGGCAAAAATCTGTGGTGTATTTACATAATGGAATTCTGTAGAGGGTTAACCTGACCAACCTGGACCTACAGCTGCCAATGCAGATGAACTCAAAGACAATAACCAGTGAAGAGAGTTTCAGAAGGACACATATAGTATAATGCCTTTATGAACACGTTTAAAATATAAAACATCACTGTCAGGTGTTCAAGAATATATGAGAATGTAGTAAAAGCATAAAAACACTCACTGCAGAATAGAGGTTCTTTCTTTCTGAGAACAGAGAGGTACAAAGGGACCTTACTTGTACCTGCAATATTTATTTCTTCAAAAGCAGATCCAAAGCAGCAGCAACAACAATATGGGCTCTTCCAAGCAGAGTGTTAAACTTAAATGTGATGGGTTCCGGGAAGTCTGGAATGAGGGGAAATGGCTGGTACCTACATAACTTAATTGGCCATATTAGGCACCCTGAAATGTCTGAAACAGGGTCAGCCTCATCCCCTCATCCCCAACCTGGGCTCCAGACTCCCACATCCAATTCCCCGAGGGACATCTTCCCTCGGATGCCCCGCAAGCATACCAAACTTCACATGCTGCAAATGGAGCTCTTCCTTCTCCTGAAAACTGTTCCTCCTCCAGTTTTACCAAAATAGTAAAATGGTACTGGCGTTCTTGCTGTCACCCAAGACACAAACCTGAACATAAACCCTGACTTCTCCCTTTCCCTTACAACCCCAGGCACTAGCCAGGACATGCCATTATTGGTTCCACCTCCATAATGAATCCTACGTCTTTCACACTCCTCACATCCCAAGCAATTAATATCTCTCTATATAAATAAATCAGGCCAGGCTACTATCCTCCTTAAAATTCTTCATTGGCTTGTTGATCCTTTTAGAATAAAATCCGATCCCCCAAATAATAATGACAACAATAATAATGGCTGTTTTGAATCTCAAAGTTTCTTTGAAATAAAAACATTGCACTATGATGTTCTTACATGTGCGTAACATTTAATTTTGCCTGATATTTGCTAGGTCCTTTGGAACATTTTCCACTTTCTTCAGATAAGTGATATTTTCTACAATTATTTGATTATTGCCTTTTTGCTAAGCTTCCTATTAAACACATTGAATCATCACGATCTTTTATCTTTTCAGTCATAATTTTGAGCCCTTTAACTTCTCCCTTGGAGTTTTGGGAGAAAACCTGGAGCTGATCATCTTCACTTATTTGGTTATAACCAGTGTTGCTCGCTGCTTTCACCGAACTTTTACATCCAGTGGTCACATATTGATACGGTTTGGCACTCAAATCTCATCTTGAATTGTAGCTTCCGTAATTCCCACGTGTTGTGGGAAGGACCCAACGGGAGGTAATCGAATTACGGGAGTGGGTCTTTCCTGTGCTGTTCTTGTGATAGTGAATAAGTCTCGTGAGATCTGATGGTTTTATAAACGGGAGTTCCCCTGCACAAGCCCTCTTGTCTGCCGCCACGTAAGACGTGCCTTTGCTTCTCTTTTGCCTTCCGCCATGATTATGAGGCCTCCCCAGCCCTGTGGAACTGTGAGTCCATTAAATCTCTTTCCTTTATAAATTATCCAGTCTTGGGTATGTCTTTATTAGCAGCATGAGAACAGACTAATACACATGTTTTACTTGAAAGCTATCTTTCCTGATTGCAAATTCTTCTCATCACATGGATACACCGTATAATTGAAGTTTATTATGAATGTTTTTGCCTATTTTTTGGAGTAAGATTCTCAAAATGTGCACTCTTTAGAACTACGGATTTTGTACAATTGTCCAGTGACTTTTCTTTATATCCTGATTCCTAGATTCAAGCCTGCACACTGCAAAAGCAAATACTTGTTGGACCTATTTAACAAAATTAAAGCCACAACAGCAGAACTGGATGCGATCCAGGAAGGATGTCAAGTCACTGTGGAGAAGCTTCATTCTTGCTATAGTTACAAATATATTCTCAATATATGGTCGGACCTTTCATGAGTCCATGCTTTCTGTGATGGACACAATGGCAAGCTTTGGGGATGAGAGCGCCCACTTCCCCAACCACACTTCAGGGTCTCACAGTCAATTAGAGAGACAGTTCCCTTCATAAAGACAGTACATGACTGGCTATTCATAGATAAAAACCAGCAAAACATGGGGACAGCCACTAAGCATCCCAGGTTTTCTAGGGCATTTAAAAAACTTTGTCCTAATTTCCCCAAGGTGAAAGATGTGCCCCTAATTTGAGGCCTGTTAGCTGAGGATGCCCACTGTAGTGGGGTTGGTGCCAGACCCCATACCCTTTACCATGCTTCTGTACCTATTCCCCTGTGTGCTGGGAGCATTGGCATCTGCCCGCATCTCCAGAAAAGTGGCCAAATGGGAGCTGCTTCTCCCAGGAGGCTATGACATCTCCTTAACGCCAACAGCCCACCTTGCAGCAGACCCCACCACTGCTTGACTGGCACAGGGGTGCTAAAGGCCACCCTGCTGGCTGTGCAGTGAAGCTGCGCTCCAGGGCTCCCTGTGGAATCAGGCTGAAGCGAGTCTCTAGCCGAGGCTACATCCATGCTCAGCCCCTTCCCTTGCAATCCCTGATTCCTGCAGCCCCTCCCTCAGTAAACAACCTTCGCAAGAACCCCATCTCAGGCTCTGCTTCTAGAGAGCCCCCACCTCCATCGGTTCAGCTCCTGTCTCCCCTCTCTGTCGGCTGCATCTCATCAATATCAACTCCTCTCCCATCTTAAAATTAAAATCTCTCTTAGCTCCAGGTCTCTTAAAAACTTCTGCCCCAACTTTCCTCCTTCTCCATGCAGCCAACTGTGCAAAGAATTGTCTCTCCTCACTGTCCTTGGGCCACTCCTCCCACCAGCGACTCACCTGGCATCTGTCCTCATTCCTACCCATACCGTTGTACTCAGTGTCCTCACCACCAACCTCATCAGGAGGAAGAGAAAGAGGAAGAGGAGGAGAGATTTTTATTAAGCACTTAATATGTGCCAGACACTGTGCTGAGCATGTCCACATATGACTCATTTAATCACAACTACTACAGGAGGTGGAATATAATTATCCCCAGCAGAAAAAGCCAAGCGTCAGGCCAAGAGACTTGCCCATAATCACACAGCTACTAAAGGTGGAGTTGAGCTTCTCCAAAGTATCACCCTCCTCCCTAAGTTACGATGCCTTCCCCAAGAAGACACTTCTCCATCCTCAACTCCTGGGCCTGCTGCCTCCCCTCCAAGCCCCCTTCCCTTTGTCCAGGGCCCAGTGCTTGACTGTCCAACCACCTCTCCAGCCAGTCCTTCCTGCTCTTCTTCAGCCCACCCACTAAACGCTGGTGTTCCTAAGGTTCTGTCTGACATTTCCTCCCATCTTACTTTCCTTCCAAGTGAGTCTGTGGCTCCTCCATAGACACCTACAGATAGGGGCATCCCCGTGATGATTCTAAAATTCCCAACTTTCACCTAAAAACGTATTCTGCTTAAAGCCAATTTCAGCCTTTAGAAGAAGAAAGGTGAGCTCACAAGAGAGGGACACAGAAGTGGTGAGACCCTGTCCATCCCTCCATGCATTCTAGAACACTCTACCAGCTCACGAGACCCCCTACTCCAATCAGAACCCACATCCCGCTGCCCCAACACTTTTAGCAGCTAAGGCCTTTTGTCCTGATCAGCTGCAGCAGATGCAGTGGAGACCCTGCCCCCCGGCCCTCGGCCCACCTCGGGGGTCCCTATAGAGGGTTATTGTGTGTGCGGACAGCTTCCCTCAGCACCCTGCCTGAGGGTATTCTCTGCCCCAAACAGCCTGGAAGTGCTGACCAACTGGGGCCCCAGGAATGACCCTCAGCCAGTGAGGAACAGGAGTTTGTAGATGAAACCTCGACTTCCTCTCCCCTCAGTGGGACGATTCTGAGTTGTGTCCCGGAAGACTTGACATTCTTCCCGGATCACATCCACAAGTCTCTCAGAGGGTCCACAGCAGGACCCCGTTCCTGTTGCCCAAAGTGGTAACAACCCGTGACTTTCTTTCCTTTCAATCTCACTTGCCTTCTTCCCTCCAAGGGCTTCCTGGGTTCACCCCCGAGACAAACATCTTGCACCCAAACCTTTGTGTCAGGGTCTGCTTTCAGGGCTATCTCAAGCTACACAGCTCTAGTCCCAGCCTCCAGCATGGCCTCCTGAGTCCAGGCAGCATGCTGGCCCCTGCAGTGACCCTTCTGGGGCATGAAATGTCGCCTCCCTGTTCTCCATCTCTCAGCAGCTCCCGAGGGCCCACTTAGCAATGGCCTAGCCATGTAAAATGCCCCATGAGGATCTGTACAATCTCTCTCCTCCTGACCTCTCCAGCCCCTTCCCAGAGCTCCCTGGGGACATGTGGGCTTCTCTCTGGACTGGACACCTGCCCTCTGTGTCATCCTCCTTTACGGCTTACCTGAAATGTCACCTCCTCAGAGAAGCCCTCCCTCTCCTGCTCCATCCTCTGGCCTCGCCCTCTTTCCAAGCCTCTCGCAGAGCTCTCCACATTGCCTCCCAGCATCTGCTCGAGTGCGGAGACACCTGCCTCCCAGCACCAGGCAGAGGGCTGGGCAGGCAGCCGGCACTCATGAGATGTCTGGGAACCAAGTGAAGCCAGCCTCCTGCTTCCCTCATGGAAACATATGGCCACGCTCCCGAGCCACATCTGTACCCGCCCCAGGAAGGAGGAGACACGGAGGCAGCAGGAACGAGGCGGCTGTGAACGTAATTAGGATCGCAGAGCTTAATAGCTTCGCAGGGCTGCAGGAACACAAAGGCGTTTTTCACAAATTCCCCATTTGCAGTCTCTATGGAGAGCAGCCCCGTGTGCTCAGCGTAACCCCACACCATGAGGAGAGAACAAGAAAAATCACACCTTCCTCCTTCCCGCCTTCTGCCGATTCACAGAGCTGGCAGCCACCCTGCATCCTCCGAGGCCTGCAGGAGCTGTCATTCAACACAGCCTCACACTCAGCCCAGGAAGGCGGAATTTTTTTTTTCTTTTTTTCCACAATTAAATTTTTTTTATTTTCTTCAGCCTGGAAAGGTGGAATTTCTTTTCCCCCCACAATTAAATTTTTTTCTTTTCTTTTTATTGACAAGTCATAGTTGTATACACGTATAGGGTCCAATCTGATGTGCTGACAGATGTATACAATGTGGAATCAATTTTCTGATGGCAACAAAGGCTCTGTTCAATTGTGCTCTTATTTAAGTCCCTGCTTCAGTTTGAGAGGGTTCAGAAACTTCTCCTTAATTCCTGGACTCTGTCGCCCAGGCTGGAGTGCAGTGGTGCAATGACAGCTCACTGCAGCCTCCACCTCCTAGGCTCAGGCGATCCCCCCACCTCAGCCTCCCAAGTAGCTGGGTTAATTTTTTAATTAACCCAGCTAATTTTTTATATTTTTGTAGATACAGGGTCTCTCTATGTTGCCCAGGCTGTTCTTGAACTCCTGGGCTCAAGCGATCCACCCTCCTCAGCTCCCCAAAGTGCTGGGATTATAGGTGTGAGCCACAGCACCTAGCACTTCTCATTAATTTCTGAGCACAATCAGAAATTAAAGCATAGCAAGAGTGACCTTTATTCCAGTTTTCAGTAGGTTCCTCATCTCCATCTGGGACCACTGAACTTCATTGTCCATATCATTATTGGCATTTTGGTCAAAACCATTCAACAAGTCTCTAGGAAGTTCCAAACTTGCCCACATCTTCCTGCCTTCTTCTGAGCCCTCCAAACGGTTCCAACATCTGCCTGCTACCCAGTTCCAAAGTTGATTCCACATTTTCAGGTATCTTTATAAGCATTGCCCCGCTGCTGGTACCGATTTTCTGTATCAGTTCATTCTCATACTGCTATAAAGAACTACCTGACACTGAGTAAAAGAGTAGCGCTTTCCAATAGATCCCAATGTCCTTGTTTTATAGAAAATGATAGCAATAATAATAATGATAATATCTAGTACTACAGTGAGTGAGGGCTCACTACACCCCAGGAACCATGCTAGGAGATTCACCAACAAATCTTTGATGTAAGCACTCTTATCACTCCCATTTGACAATAAAGACACTGAAACCCAGAGAAGTTAAGTGACCTGCCTAAGATCACACAGCCAGAAAGTGGGAAAGCCAGAATTCTGCCTGTCTTCTGAGTCTCAGATGTTTTTCACTGTATCCATACAGATCTTAAGAGCTGCAACATGGGGTAAAAATGACCCTGCCCTCATGGGGCAGCTGTGAGGATCAAATGAAAAGGTAACTTTGTACAGAGTCAGACATGTAGCGGGTGTTCAAGACAAAAGTTTTCCTTTCTTCATCTCCTCATGAACTTGCTTAAGGTATGAGCTTGAACTGGATCTCAACTGGGCTAAGAAGAGGTGAGAAATGACTGGGCGCCATGGCTCACTCCTGTAATCCCAACACTTTGGGAGGCCAAGGTGGGTGGATCACCTGAGGTCAGGAGTTCAAGACCAGCCTGACCAACATGGTAAAACCCTGTCTCTACTAAAAATACAAAAATTAGCTGGGCTTGGTGGTGGGCTCCTGTAATCCCAGCTACTCGGGAGGCTGAGGCAGGAGAATCGCTTGAACCTAGGAGGTAGAGGTTGCAATGAGCTGCGATCGCACCATTGCACTCCAGCCTGGGTGACAGAGCGAGAATCCATCTCAAAAAAAAAAAAAAAAGAAGAGGTGAGAAACAATAGAAGGTTCTGAAATCTGAGAGGAGAGGGATGCCAGGAGGGAGGCTCCAAGGACACTAAAAATGACAGCACACAGCCTGGCACAGGAGGGCCCTTCACAAATATTTTCTATATTTGTCTGATCCAGGGGTTGGCAAACTCTGTAAAGGGTCAGACAGTAAATATTTTAGGCTTTGTGGGCCAGATGGTCTCTAATCACTACTCAACTCAATTCTGCTGCAGGAGCAGGAAAGCAGCCATAGATGAGAGTGCAAATGAAGGGCTGTGGCTGTGTTCCAATAAAACCTTATTTACAAAAATGGGCAGAGGGCCTTTGGCCCAGGGCCACAGACTGGCAACCCTTCTGGTAGTGGAGTGTGGTAAGTAGAAGCAAGGGTAGAAATGCTATCCTTTATGTGGCAGGTAGCATTTGCCAGACACTGACCTGTTGACCATAGTTTCTTCCTACTCAGGCATACGAGAAAGGGGTGCTTATCATCAACATTTTACAGACGAGGAAACTGAGGCTCAGAATGAGAAGTCATGTGCCCAAGGTCATTTGGCTATAGGCGGCACAGCTGGATTCACATGAATGTCTGTGTGGCTCCCAGGCCTGTGTCCTCAGCCCTACACCATTGCTGCACCCACTTGCCCAGCACAGCCTCAGTGAACACCTACTCAGTGTGCTCTCACTTGGCCAAGCCCTGCGCTGGCCACAAGCTGAGCTCTTGCTCTAACCTTGCATTGCAGCCTCTCTCTAAAATCAATGCAGCTGTGACCCCTGCACGCCCCGATGGCCCCCTCAGGACCACAGGACTCAGTTCTCCAGCTGCCGGGCATATGGGCTTCTGACAGCTCACAGCTGCAACCCTCTCCAGGAACTGCCTGTGGCTGATGGAGCTGCTCCCCCTATGGTTACAAGCCCTTCCAAGGGGTGGTCTACATTCAGTGATGTGGGGGTTCAAAGGCCCAGCCCCGTTGACTCAATTTGGGACATCTCAGAAGGCGCATCCTAGCATTCCAGAGCTCACTGGACTGGCTGAAGCCTCTGTAGCAATGCATGTTGGTTCAAGTTCTCTCTCTGCCCCAGGCTGCCTCCTTTACTTCTCATGGGTGACATTCCTGAGAGTGCTCCCCTAAAACTTGCTGTGCACAATCTCCACCTTGGAGTCTGTTTCCGGGGAACCTGACAGATGACAGCCACCTGGCTAGCCCATGTTACCCCATTACCCAGCACATTCAAGCTCTCTGCATCTCCCAGGCATTGAGCAGGGTCCCAATGCCTGGGCAAGAACCAGCCTCTCCCCATGCATCAGCCACATTTCCCTCCAGCCCTTCAGCAACCCTTGTTGAGCGTGTCCAGTGCCGAGTGCAGATGCTGGGTTAGAGAACACATGGCTGACCAGAACACAGTCCCTCCTTCAAGAGGCCTTGTGTGGTGGTCGTGGGGGAACAGGAGTAAGACATGTGCAGAGACCTTCCCACCTAGTCTGCAGAAGGTGGTGGCCACTGAGAGGAAGTGGAGTCTGGCCTGACTCTTGCAGCTGCTCAGGAGTTAGCTGGTGAAGAGGGTGAGAGTGTCCAGGAAGAGGAAACAGCCTGTGCAAAGCCGTGGAGCTGACATGGACCTGGCAGGACCCAAGGTGGCTTCACTGAGGCTTCAGAGGCCAGCAGGGATGGACAGCAAAAGGCCTGAGAGCCAGAGTGGGGGAAGGCTCTCCCAGGCCCATGGGGAGCCATCGAAGGGATTTCAGCAGAGGAGGGATGTGTTCAGAATTGCCCTATGGAACCATTCTGGCTGCACATGGATGAGGCAGTTGAGAAAGGAGAAAAGAGGTCCCAGAGAGGGAGCTGGTACAGTCTATGGCAGTGGCCAAATCTACCAGGTAGGTCCGAGAGGCACTGAGGAAGACTGATATTGATAGGTGATTGAGTGGAATGTGTGGGATGAGTAGTGGCTGAGTCAAGCAAGACTCTTGGGATGAAATGGTGATAAGGGGTGGCTATTGCAGTTCTCTGAGGTGGAGACATAGAAGGAGGAGCAGGATTGAGCAGAGTGAAGGTGATGAGCACAGGCAGACATGTGTTAAGTTTTGGGAGCCAACAGGGTGTCTATGGAAGCTAACATGTTCACAGGGTCTGGGGATTAGGATGTAGACATCTTTGGAGGGGATTCTCATCTAGCCCACCACACTTGGATCAATGATGTGAGAAGTCAAGACAAAGCTCCTGCATGCCAGTCCTGGAAGGAGAAGAAGAGGTCACAAGTCTGGAGTCCAGCCTAGAAGTCTAGACCTGGCAGAGAGGCCTGGACGGTGACAGAGACCCAGAAGTTGGCCACTGTTCTGTCCTCTGACTGTGAGCTTCCTTGAGTCACTGCCTTGAGCCTCTTTCTCACATCCTCTGCAGGCCTCTGTTTTGAGCTGCCCTCATCACAACTCTTGCTGTGGCCATTTCACTTCTCTAGACCTCCCAGAGCTCCAAGCTGCTCCTGGTACTCCATTCATTCATTCATTCAATAAACATTCCCTGAGGACTGTTATGTCTGAGACCCTGAGCTAGAAACGCCCCATCTCAGGAGTACACATTCTGGTGGGGGAGGCAGAAATGAACCCGCAATTTTAAGCAGTGCAGCAACCCAGGTATGCCTGGGGTCCTGTGGGGTGCCAGAGAAGAGCCCCTCCAATACCTGGACAGCCAGGAAGCCTTTCCACAGGAAAAAAAACTGAACTGACTCTTGAAGTCTGCAGAAGATAAGGAGGGTGCAGAGGATGTACCAGGAGTAAGAACAGCACATGCAAAGGCACTGAGGCACAGGCCAGTGTGATGAGCTCTGCAAGCCGCCTGGAGCCTGGCAGGGCTGGAGTGATGGGTAGGGTGGGAGATAAGGATAAAGGGGTATCCAGAGGCTGGGACTTGGTGGAGGGTAAGCGTGCTTGCAGGTGCTAAGTGGATGGCCACAGGCAACAGGTCTGGGCACTGACAACTGACAAGAAGCCCTATGATCTGCAGCATATCTGCCTCCCCAGTGAAAATCGACACGTCTCAGTCCTCTGAGAAGGCAGCAGAGACTCTGTGTATTAGTTTCCTGTTGCTACTGTAATAAATTACCACAAACTTAATACCGTAAAATAACACAAATTCCTTCCCTTACAGGAGCAAGAACAGCGCATGCACCTCCTGGAAGTCAGAAGTCCAAAATGAGTCTCACTGAACTAAAGTGAAGGTGTTGGCAGGGCTCCTTCTCTTTGGAGGCTCCAGGGGAGAAGCATTTCCATAATTTTTTTTTTTGGATGAACCGTATCCTCATGCCTTGGCTTGTGGCCCCACATCACATGACCTTTTTGCTCTCTGCTTCTGTGGTCTCATCAGCAGTGGTTCTGTCTGTTGGGCCCTCCCATCTCCCTCTTGTAAGTACTTCTGAAATTACATCATTGAGCTCACACAAATAAACCAGAGCCATATGCCCATCATAAGATCTTTACCTTCATCACATCTGCAAAGCCCCTTTTGATATACAAAGTAACACAGTCACAGGCCCCAGGGATCAGGACATGGGTATCTGGTGGGGCATGATTCAGTTTACTGCAGCCCAGAATCAATGATGTGGGAAGTCACAACTAAAGCTCCCCCATGAGAGTCTTCCCAGGGGCACACTGCTCTCTGAGATGTCCTGGGGCTTTAAGTGTCAAATAATTGAAAACTACCTCCTTTTTGGGAAAAAAAAAATCTAGCACAAAAGAGAGGAAAAGAGAACCAATAGGAAGCCTCCCCCGTGCCTGCCTCTAGCCCCGAAGCCTCGTCGGTACGTATTTCTAATACACTTTCATGCTTGGTGGGAGATCCTTCGCACACTGACAAATTTCTCCTGAAATTTAGATGTCTTGTTCAGAATAATAGCTGTAGCGCACAGGTGCCCAGCTGCTATTGTAAAATCAGTAAGCATTTAATTGAAACAAACGACTATAATAATAGTATATTATCCCTGCAGGCCGAGTGCCATCACAGTTTTAATTATTGAGTTAAGAGTCAGACTAATTTATCCTTTAAGGCAACAGCCCCATTCCTGGTGATACTGATCATCATGTTATGAATATGAAGCCACCGGCGGAGAAGCAGAGAAATGAAAAGCAATTTGTCCCCTTTGGGGGCTGGTTTTGTCTTTGAAGAAAGGTTTGCAAATACGGGTCACCAAGCCCCTGGGTCTGGGATTGCTCAGCTGGGGGTGTGAGGTTTCTGTTCAGGTTGGGATGGGGCTGTGGGGGGGGTCCCTGTGCTCCCCTTCTCTGTAATACAGACCCTCTCTCCTCTGCTCAGAGCCAGCTCTAGCTCCCTACTATATCTCAAGTAAAAGCCAAAGTCCTTACTGAGCCATAGCCTATGTAACTACTCAACCACCACCACCTGGCACCTCTCTGGCCTCCCCAACTCCAGTCCCCTCCATCACCCCTCTCCATCACATCCACCCCCTTGCTCTTCCTTCAACCCTCGAGCAGCCTCCCACCACAGGGCTGTCTTCTAGCTCAGTGCATTTTTGCCCCCAGGAGATATCTGGCATTATTTGCAGACATTTTTGTTGTTACAACTGTGGGGACGCTCCTGGCGTCTGGTGGGTAGAGGCCAGAGAAGCTGGTCAACATCCTGCAATGCACAGGACAGCCCCGCAACAAACAATCCAGTCCAAAATGTCAGTAGTGCTGAGCTGGAAAGCCCTGGGAGGTTAACTACTGCCTCTGCATGGAATGTTCTTCCCCCACCCAGCAGGGGATACTCACCCTGCTCCCTCCCTCACCTCCTGCAAGACTTCCTTCAAACCACAGTTTTATCAGAAGGCCTTCCCTGATCATCCTACCCAATACTGCAACCCGCTCCCCTGCCCCAGACACCAGGCCAGCATTCCCCATCCCATTATGCTTCTGTTCTTTCTTCCAAAGTACTTAACACCTGCTAACATACTGCATGACTTATTTAGTAGTCTATTGTTTATTATCTCGCTCCCCCTGCTAGGATGTAAATTGCACATGGGCAAAGATCTTTGTTTTGTTCACTGATGTATTGCTGGTATCTAGACCGCGACACCTGGCAGGGGGTTCAGTGAATGTTGAATGAGTTATCCACCAACCTCCCCCTCCCTTTACCCTCCATGTCCGCTGGGCCTCCAAAAGCACATGCCACCTCCTCCTGGTCTCCCAAATCCACCCCTTCTTGCCAAGGTTCAGAGCCCACTTCATTTTCCTGGACTATGGTAAGTCTCTTAATGGGCAGCTTAGGCATTTCTCCAGCAAGTGCTTTTGGGTAACTCCCACAGGCCACATGGTGCATTCTCGGTTGGTTCTTTGAGGGCAGAAACAGTGGCCTGTGAACTGTCACAGCCCCAGGACCTACACGGTGGCGGTCAATGAGCCGCAGGACCTGAGACACAAAGAATGCAGGCACAGACCTTGCCATGCAGAAGGGGCCACCAAGTCCAGTGGGACAAACAGATGGAATGAGCTAATCGCACCAATATAGCACAACCCATGCTACTAGTGCACTCACCCACTCGACAAATGCAGCGTGCTCCTGTGACACAAGTATCTCACCCCTTCCAGTGAATGGGGAAAGTGGCATTGCAGAGGAGTCCTGCTCAGTCATACAGGCTTCTTCCAGCGCGGTACTATTTTATGCTACACCAAGGAATAGCGTCTAAACACAGAGGGCGCTAATAGAGCAGGACTCAGCAAACAGTGGAGGAAGCAGCGCTGCTTCCAATGCCCATTCGCCCACCTTCCCCCACCGTACCACTTGGCCACGTGCTCTGGTGTAAAAGCGCCAACTGCTTGCTTCTCCTTCTTTGTGCATTTTGCCCTTGTCTCCATAATTCAGCAGTGAACCTCACATCCGCTTCCATGAAAATGCCTCCCCACCCTTCCTCAAACCTCCTTCCATCAAAATGCCTCCCCAGTTGTTACTGAGGGTTTTTAAGGAAGAAATTTAACAAATGCTTTTTAATTGTGCAGATATATACATTAGGAATGTAATAGTTTTCTCTTAGTGCTCTGGTTACAAAGTTGCATAGACCTTGAGTAGTTTGTCCCAGCTCTATTTTTCCCATGAACTCTTGTTCTTAGGATTTTGCAGGTTTTTCAGGAAGGCATGTGTCACTTTATAGCAGGCACATCTGTACTTATTAAGTATCTGCTATGTACCAGGCCCTGTGCTGAGCACTGGGACTCCCCTGCCCTGTGGAGCTCATCTACACCCAAATCAATACACAGTCACAGTGGTAGTGAGGGCCGAGAGGGAAGCCAAAGGCCAAGTGAAGCTGTAAGATCAGGGGTCAAGGGCACACTGGGCATCAGGAAAGGCCCTGATTTGGCAGGAGTGAAGGATAGTGGGAGGGGTGAGGAGGGTTGGGGAAGGAGGAGCTTAGAGTCACAGGCAGGGGCCAGGCTGGGTGGGCCTTGAACGCCAGGGGAAGACATTGGACTTTATCCTGAGGGTCATTGGAAACCCAGAAGAGTTTTAGGGAGAGCAGTGACTGTATTTCAGAAAGGCCAGCTTGGCTGCTAAGAGTAGGTGGCAACTTCCAGCTGAGAGGTGATATAGCCACCATCTGAGACTCAGATAGATGGAAAGCAAGAGATGGAGGGAGAGACGTAGGATTGGGGACTGGTTCTGGCAGATGATTAAGGCGCATACCAGATTACTGATGAAATTCATGGGCTTCTTACATAGGAGAAGAGACACATCCAGCCAGGTAGGGGAGAGTGGCCAGCTGTGGACAGCTGAACTTGGGGATGACTTCCAAGTGGGGGTCTCCAGGTGGGGGCCAATTGCATGGTCTGGTGCTTAGGAGAGGGGATAGAGCAGTGGAAATGGCCTGGACTCCCTTGTGGTACCCAGCCATGAGCGTGGAGCATCAGGAGAGTCCTATGAAGGAGGGTGCAGAAGGGTGGCCTGAGCGGTGGAGGACACCAGAAGCCTGGTCTAATACAGCCAAAGTCAAGGATGATAAAGACAGCAGGTGCCCAGTGGGTTTGGCAACATGAAGGCCATCAGTGCCCCTAACCAGAGGAGTTTTCTAGTCACAGGGAGGCAGAGGCCAAGGCAAATGGGAGGGGAGGAAATACAGACAGCCAGAGTCAATGACCCCCTCTTGGAAGCTCTGCTGGGACCACGAGGGGAGAGAGGAGACAGTAAGCAGGTGTCACAGGACAACTTTCTATTTAGATGCTGAGCAGAAAGTGCAATTGTGGAGGGCAGGTGTTCCCATCACAGCAATTCCCCATGGGGATCCTAACTGCAGAACCGGGTGACTGGAACATGGCTTTGCCACTCACAGGCCATGTTCTCATTTTGGGGGTCAAGTGGTTCTTTTAACAACCCTGTGAGGTCGCTGCTGCTGTTTCCACTTCACAGTTGAGCAAACGGAGCCTCCAAGAGGTGAGGTTCATGGCTCCCTGTCTGCAGCACACACAGAGCAGGATCAGGATCCAAACCCAGGTCTGGCTGACCCCAAAGTTTGAGCTCTTTTGACTATTGAGGGCAGAGGGGCACGGTGCAGGCTGGGCTGGCCTCACCACATCCTCTTACCCACGGTTACAGAGTGCCTGAAAGGGTATGGTGCTTGTTATCACCAAGCAGGTCAGCACAGCAATATCCGTCTTGTTTTGACTAATCTTTGTGACTTATCTTTCTGTATCTTTGTGAAGAACTGAGAGGGAACCACTGGTCAAAAACAATGACAAACCGCAGAACTGCTGTGATGGAAGCAGAGCTGGAGGGTGAGGCTTGCTGTTCAGCGTCAGCACGGTGGCGACCCTGAGTGTCAGGGGGCTGCTAGGACTCCAGGGTTCACTGTGGCCAAGGAAGGGATGAAGCTTGGGGAGCCAGGAGGGGCAGATCACAAGGGGATGAGGACTTGGTCTGGCAGTCACTGGGGGACCAGAGTGGTGTGTGAGTGGGGGATGGCTGAGCAGGTTTCCCTGTACTCAGGGCAAGAGGCTAAAGGCAGGGTCAAGAGGCACGTGGGGCAGATGTCATGGACAGGAGAGAGCTGAGGAGGCAGAACTGGCTGCCCTTGGTCACAGCAGGTGGATAACTAAAAATGACCTGTCCAAGCTGTGAATCCTCCAACTTCCTGAATTTGATCTTCAGTTTCTATTTCAAAAGGGGTCTGAGAGCCCTGCCCACAACACCAGGGCTGGGAGGGGGCATCAGAGAATCTGGCAGGGAACCTTTCCTCTCCCATCTGAGTGACAGGGAGGGCACATCTTATTCCTTTGTGTCTTAGTCTGTCTGTATCACTGGAATGTAAGCTCCATGAATCAGGGATTATCATCAGTTTTGTTCACTGCTCAGGGCTTGGAAGAGTACCTGGTACATAGTAGGGGCTCAATAAAAGTGTGAGGGCTGAATGAGTGTGTGAGTGATCCTGATGGAATGAAGCAGAGAAACTCCAATGTCTTGCTCAAGGTTTGCAGCTCTAAGCGCTGCAGCGAGGGTTTGGGAGCAGAAAAGTAGGTTATTTCCTCCTCCAGCAATGAGCTCCCCATAGACAGATGCCCCTCTCCCAGAACCAGTCCAGCCCCACCCTAGGCTGCTGCTGAGGGCTCTGCTAGACCCCCTCACCCCCCTGCCCAGCCACAGCACCCCCTCTGGGAATGGGGCAGCCCCTTCCACTTGGGACCAGTTGGCCTCCTTCACCCCTACTCACTTTTGGACTCAGTTCAAATGCCCTTGCCTTCAGGAGGCCTTCCTTGGCTCCCCCACCTAAATCAGGATCCCTGCTGATTCTCTCTCCTGACACCCTGTTATTTTTTCCATTGAACTTGTCACAGCTGTAGTCGTACCTTCAGCTGAGTGTGTACATGGCTCTGGTTGTGTGCTCCATTTATGAAAGCAGGAACTGTGGCTGGTGCTTTGCTCTGAGCCGTTTCCCCAGTGCCCAGCCTGAGGCCTGGCACCTGTAAGACACTCAGCACATGTTGAGGAATGAGCCAGGTGGGCTGGGAGCTCTGGGCCCCAGACTGGCAGCCTCCATGATCCCCTAAGTGGGACCTGCCTCCTACGTCTTCCACCTCGAAGCATTTGAGGCGTGCCACAGTCGGGCCCCCGCTTTCTCCAAGCCTCTGCTTGTCCTGCTCCCCACTGGCCCCCCACACACTGAACATTCCTGCCTCCTCACCTTTGCCTGTGCACTTCCTTCTGCCAGGGATGCCTCACTCATCCCCAAGCACCTAGGCACTGGCTGAAGTCAACTGGTCTCTGGGACCTATTTGAGCTCGACCAGCCACTTCATCTCTCTGGGCCTCCTCAATTAAGGATCTCCAAATGGGGCAGAGATGGAATCAGATCTGCATCCAGTAAGTTCCTACTGGCTGCCCCCATGGGGATGAACTGGAGCAGGAGACACAGAAGCAGGGAGACCAGGTCAGAGGCTTCTGCAGCTGCACGGGCTATGGTGGAGACGCCTAAGCTGGGATGGGGCAGTGGAGGCGGGACAGACTCAAGGCAGGAAGCCTGGTGGTGGGTTCTGGGTGGGCTCAGCATGGCTCAGGGATCCCAGGCAGGTGGTGGGACCTCCGCATGACGGGGAAACGTAAGAAGGAGGGGAGGGTGACCCACCCCCTCCCCCGAACACTGAACATTCTCCATTCTGAATTGGCACATGTGCTAATTAAAACCATCTTTCCAAAGAATTTATTATAGGCTATTCTGAGCTAATTATAAATTCTCTGAAGCTGATCCTGAGCAGTTTGCTAATGCAGTGTTGAAATCTCTTTGGCCACCCTCGTTTAAATTATTCATCAGGCCCTGCAACAGTTGTGAACTGTAATTTAAACAGTCAGCTCATGAATATTCAATTAACACAACAAACACTGCCGTGTTTTACTGCCTCGTTGCTCAATATTTTGTATCCTCACCCGTGTTTACATGTTTTTATGAACTCTCGAGAAAAGTGTTGCCTGTTGAAGTGCCTGGTTAAGCCGAGATTGAAATGCCCAAGGTGGGGAGGAGGCGGCAGGAAAAGCTTCCCAGATCCTTTCCCAGGAAAGTTGTGGATGCTCAGGGATGGGGCTCAGTGGCCTCACCCCCCAGAAGAGGGAGGGAGGCCCAGAGAGGGTCAGAACTGGCCCTGAGGTCACACAGTGGACCTGAGGCATAGAAGGACTTGGAGTTCTGGGGTGGTTCCTACCGCCTAATTTACCACAAATTAATTGATGAAGGGGGTTCTGGGGAGGTCTGGCCTGAGACAATATCAGGCAGGCAGAAGAGGCCACATATTTCCTGCTCTCCAGCCCCTCCTTTTTAGGTTTATTATGGTTTATTTTTATTTTTGAGGTAAAACAAATTCCTAGGGTTTTTTAAATCCATAATTTAAGAGGAATGCCCACTATTAATATCAAGGAGTAATTTTTAATTCAAAATATGCTGTTTATCTTCTTTTTCCCCCTCTTCCCACCCTTTCTCCCTGAGTACCCAAAGTCCATTGAGTCATTCTTATGTCTTTGCATCCTCATAGCTTAGCTCCCACTTACGAGTGAGAATATACGATGTTTGGTTTTCCATTCCTGAGTTACTTCACTTAGAATAATAGTCTCCAATCACACCCAGGTTGCTGCAAATGCCATTAATTCATTCCTTTTTATGGCTGATATATATATATATCTATCTCACAGTTTCTTTATCCACTCGATGGATGGGCATTTGGGTTGGTTCCACATTTTTGCAATTGTGAATTGTGCTGCTATAATCACTCAGAAAGAAGTCATTATCCCCAGCCCCTTTTGGGCAATGGCCAAATGTTGACCAATCAGGTACAGCTGTTCAAGGTAACAGGACATCTTAGAATCCAAGCCGGCTTAAAGATCAGAGATCCCCCTACTCCGGACTCCATGGCCACGTCAGAGGACTATATGTCCCCACCCCGCCCCACCAGGAGCTTTAGGGCCTCTCAACCTGTAAACAGTTTGGAAGGCTCCACAAATGGCTCTTCATTTATCCTCACATCCCTCCTCTGAGGCAGGCGCTATGATGGTTACCATTTTTTACAGATGAGAAAGCTGAGGCTGAAAGGGTGAAGATTGCCCAGGACAGAGCTGGGGCTTGAGCTGGAATCTTCTAGCCCTAAGGTCCCTGCTCTCCTGATAGCATCAAATTGCTCCTCCACTGAGGATCTGGGTTCTTTCTGACGGTGGGGGAAGCTGTAACTCATTCCTCCCAAGGATCCAGACATGTGGTGGGAGGGGGGGAAAATAACATTTTTCACACATAGGATTAGTTTAGATTTTTAAAAAGTTTTACAAAATTCAGTGCTGACATGAGGGGGAGAACTCTGATATCTCTGGCACCATGAGTGGGGGTGCAGCTGATGCGCCCATTTGCTGGGTGGTGTGTAGGGATTCAGTGCAGCGATGCTGGGCAGACCCACCTGGTCTGAACATTTCTCCAGAACACACTGCACAGCTCCATCCCCTCAACTGCCTCATCCATACAATGGGGTGACAATAGAGTCTACCTCGAAGGTTTCATGAGAATTAAATAATGCATGAGGAAGCGCTCAGCACAGGGCCTGAGAAATAGTAGAAAAGACCTTGATCCACTAATGCTCCCACAATCACCACCATGTCATCCGAATCAAAATTACTTGGCAATATGCTTCAAAACGTGCATGTCTTCTGGCCCGCCACTCATTCCAATTTTATTTAAAAATAATTGTTGAGTGCCTCCTATGTACCAGGCACTGATTTTGGTTCTGGTGATACAGCAGTGAACAAAACAGACCTAGTCCCTGCTCTCAGGGCACTGGCGTTCCAGTCAAGGAGACAGAGGTGACAGCAGACACACAAATAAATATATCGCGCTTTAGACAGTGGTAAGTGCCAGGGAGGAAAATAGAGCAGGGAAGATGAGCTCAAGGTGCTGGGTGGGGGATGGGGTGCAACTTTAGAAGGGGTGGCTAGAAAGGCCTCCTGAGAATGACATCTGAGCCACTTTTTAGGAAAGACAGAGGTATGAGAATATACTCTGCAGATGTCTGCGGAAGAGTGTTTCAGGCAGAGGGAACAGAATGGCAAAGAGCCCGAGGCAGGCTCGTGCCTGGCACGTTCAAGGACTGGTGAGGCTGGCGGGGCTGGAGCCGAGTAAGCCGTGGGGGTGGGGCGGCATGCAGATTATGCGGGGTCTGACGGACATTATAAATCACTGGCTCTCACTTTGAGGGAGATGTGAAGGCACTGGGAGGCTGTGAACCAGGTCCTCACCTAGAGCTCTCTCACTGAGAAGAAGGGTGGTCCGGGATGATGACCCCTAGCTGTGTGGCCTGAGCAACTGGGAGGATGGAGCTGTCTTTTGGTGAGATGGGAAGGGGCGGAGGGCAATGAAGGAGCAAGGCAGGGGAAGTGTTAGGACCTTGGTTTTGGAGAGAGTATGCTTCAGATGCCTGTTAGACAATCACAGAGACACTTGGGGCTGGAGATAAAAATTTGGAAGTTCTCAGGATATAGAGGGTATTTAAAACCACAAAACTAGATGGGATCATGGAGCACCTGCGATAGATAAAAAGAGGACTGAGCCCTGGGGCCCCTTCAGTGCTCAGAGGTAAACTCAGGAGACTCACACGGAAGGAGCAGAGAGGAGCGGGAGAGTGTGCGTCCCAGCAGCCAGGTGAGGAAAGCATCGGGCAAGGCTGAGAAAGTGACCAATTGTGTCAAAGGTTGATGCGCAGGCAAGTAAGTCAAGGGCTGAGCACTGACCCCAGAAATCAGTAACATGGAGGTCATTAAAAACCATGAAGTGGGAAGTTTCAATGAAGGGCTTAAAACAAAAGCCAGGAAACGGTGCGAGGACAGAATTTGGGAAAAATGAAGACGCATGACTGTTTCAAGAAGTTTTGAAATCCCAAAGGAGATAAATCTACAAACAGAAAAGGTAAGTCCACAAAAATGTTTGACTGTGTTTGTAGTGCAGGGTCTCACAGCCTTGGCATTAATGATATATGGGGCCAGATAATTTCTGGTGGCAGGGGTTGTGGGCTCTGTCCTGTACATTATAGGATGCTTAGCAGCATCCCTAGCCTCCACAGTTGTGACAATCAAAAATGTCTCCAGACACTGTCAAATGTCTGCAGGGGGGCAAAACTGCCCCTGTTAAGAACCACGGATGTAGTAGAAGTTCTTGGCCCCTTCCTGGGCCCCCTTCACTGGTGTAGCGCCCTGTCCCCCAGCTGCTGGGAACATCAGTTGGTGAAGGCTCTCAGCTGCCCCCTTCTTCAGAGGACACCCCTTGCCAACAGGTACTGCAGCCCCAGGAGGTCACTCCATCCCCCAATCTCTGGCCAATGACAAATGGACATGGGGGTGCAAAGGCTACCCCTTTTCCCTATGATAGGATCAACTGTGTGGTGCAATTTATGCTCCAGAACGCCCCTGGGGGCAGGCAGAGGCTCGACACATCCGAGGGAAACTTCTCTGTCTGCCTTAACATCTCTCCCTCCCTCTCCTGAGATCCCACCCCCAAAATATAATAATAAAATTTTAAAAAAAATCCTTTTCACCACTCCCAAAGAATCCATCCCAAGAGAGTTTATAATAGAAAAGATCAGAAATACCCTAAATGTCCATCAACAGAAGGTTAAGTACATGATGAAACACCCATGTGATGGAATGTTATCTAGCCACTAAAAGGAAGAGCAAGACCTGTAATTATGCACGCGGAAGTATACACATGATACACTGTTGCAGAAAATTGGCAGGTTCTAGAACTACTCCAATAGAACACACTGGAAAGTACAGGAAAAGGCATCACATTTGGGTCCCATTTATGTAAATTTTGTATATATTTTTATATATTGTGTATATTATCTTTGTATATTGTATATATTATCTTTGTGTATAATGCACAAAGATAAGACTGAAAAGATACTTAGTAAATGGTTGGGTTAATAATGATTATTTTGTGGATGGTGCAGTTTTAACAATTTTTACTTCTTTGTATTTGTTGGTTTAATTTTTTTTTCACAGTGAACATGTGCCATTTTTTAAAAATCAAATCCACAAAGCTATGCTTTGGGAAGAAAGTAAAAGATGTAAGAAGACTTCATTTCAAAATTTATAGGATACAGCCAAAGCCATACTAAGAAAAAATGTACAGCCATAAACTTTTTATTATTAAACAATAAACAATAAAAGTAAATGAACTAAAGAATTCAAAATAAAAAATTTAAACATCTACAGAAAGAAAGAAGGGATTCATAAACATAAAGAGGGAAAACATTAAGAGAAAGAAAAGTAATAGAATTGGAACATAACTCTGATGCTTAGTCCTCTGCATAAAATGAATAAAACAATGTAGATAAAGCAATAAAATGGATAAACCCCGGGTAAAGATGAACAGAAAAGAGAGGGAGAAATCACCAATATATGACTTTAGCATTATGAATCAGGGTGTAATTATAGATACGAAGACCATAAAAGAGATAAGGTAATACTATATACAACTCCATGGTAATAACCGTATAGATCTCAATGTAATAGTCATCTTATGAAGATGGTATAACCTCAGTACAGAAGTATGAGATCTCAGTGTAATAGTCAGTAGATCTCAGTGTAGTAGATTACTCAGGAGATCTCAGTGTAATAGTCATCTTATAAAGATAGTAGAACCTCAATACAGAAGTATGATAAAGCTATCTTATAAAAAGCCACCACCGGATCAGACAGGGGATGGGCTAAGGGAGAGGGTATGCGGCTGAGGAAGGAGGGAAGGGGGTGAGTGCTGGTGGCAGCCCCAAGACCAGAGGCAGCAATGAGCTTGTCATTTGTTAAGTTTCCCTGCAGAAGTGAGGGCCCATGGGACGTGGAGGTGCTGCTCACTGTCCTGCATGAGAAGCAGAGCTGTGTGGCAAAAGGGATGGACTGTGCTGGCCACCAAAATGTGGGACTCAGACCTTCTGCGCCAGGTGGCACTGGTGCTGAGAGCACCAGCCGCAGCTCCTCGGCTCCCTGAGCATGCACCTCCCAGGCCACGCTGCCTGTGGTCACGCCCAGTCAGTGTCTGAACACACTGGGGCTTAAGGCAGGTCCATTTGGGGAAGGTGTGCAGCTCTTCTGATGGGCAGCTTTGGTTTGAGGACTCCCCATTGGCCTGGCCAACCTTTCTTAAAACTGATGCAGTCCAAGATGCTTCCTGCCCAGTCCTTGCTATCCAGATCTTCCTATCCAGTCAGTCCTTCTTTCCTTCCCTTTTTTTTTTTTTTTTTTTTTTGTCTGAGATGAAGTCTAGCTCTGTCACCCAAACTGGAATGCAGTGGTGCGATCTTGGCTCATTGCAACTTCTGCCTCCCAAGTTCAAGTGATTCTCCTGCCTCACCCTCCCAAGTAGCTGGGATTACAGGTGTTCACCACCACATCCAGCTAAATTTTTGTTGTTTTAGTAGAGACAGGGTTTCGCCATGTTGGCCAGGCTGGTCTTGAACTCCTGACCTCAGGTGATCTGCTCGCCTTGGCCTCCCAAAGTGCTGGGATCCCTTCCTTCCTTCCCTTCTGTCCCTTCCTTCCTCTATCTTTCCCTCCTACCTCACTTCCTTATTTCCTTCTTTCCTTTCCTCCCTCCTTCCCATCCTTTTTCCCTCTGGTTTCAGACCTGTATCATGGTCTGAAGCTTCCCCCCTCCTCTGGCCTTCTCTTCCTCCCCCCACCTCCCTTTCCCTCTCTCTCTCCTCTTACATATCTAATCCCGTCTGGTGCCTGTTTCTTGGTAGACTCCAACTAATGTACAACTAGAATCTGTCTTTGGGAGAAAAATTGTACCTGTTTGATAAAAACACACTGAGGACCTGCTTGGGGTGGAGGGTGGATCCCAAGGACACCCCGCTCAGGGGTCACTAAGCTAATTTCTAACGAAGGCAGGTCCTGTCCATGGAGGAGCTTTGGTTTCATGGGCACAGAGGTAAGTATAGGGGAGATGCCAGGGCTGAGGGGCTCACAGTATGACAGACAGAACCGAGAGAAGTCCCAGGCATGGAACATGCCACAGGGCAGGGATACACTCACAGGCTCACAGTGACTGTGGCCACAATAAGGCATGGAACCACAAAAATGAGTAAACTGTTTGTGCCATGTACCCCTGTGAGACCATGTGGGCATCCACTGGCAGTTCACCAATGCTTGGGAAGGTGGAATTCCTGGGGGAACCAGAAAGGATACAGAGCCCTGTATGTGGTTGGCAGGGAAGAAAACAGAGACAGCTCACACGTAAAGTGCTTAGAGACAAATAATAGCATTGCCATGGCTCCCATGCTGAGTACTTTATAATCATGACAGCATCTAATTTTCAAAGCAACCCACAAGGTAAGGATGAATAACACATCTATTTCACACACACAAAAAAAACACTAAAGTTCAGAGGGCCTGGGTAACTTCCTCAACACGCATGTAGCTGGAGAAACTCAAAATCCAGTTCTCTCCAAGTCCAAGGCCAGTGACATTAATTCTGGCAACGTGCTGACCCCCTCTCAGCAGGGCCATGGGCACAGAGAAGACAGGGAGAGTCCCGGTTAAGGGGCTGTTCCTGAAGGACAGTTTTGTCTCCAGCGTCATCGGCCGGCCATTGCTCACTTGTGCTGTGGATGCATGCGTGGGTGACGGGCCTTCCGCCACGTCCTAAGGGCAAGGTAAACCTGCTCCCTACCACATCTGGAATTCATTTTGCAGTGGGTTATGGGAAGGTACAGTTCTGGTTTAGTGTGATCAAAGTCAGTTAGGCCAGGCGTGGTGGCTCACACCTATAATTCCAACACTTTGGGAGGCCAAAGTGGGAGGATCACTTGAGGCCAGGAGTACAAGACAATCCTGGGCAACACAGGGAAACCCCATCTCTAAACAAAAAAAAAAATCAAAAAAATTAGCCAGACATGGTGGTGTGTGTCTGTGATCCCAGCTACTCAGGAGGCTGAGGCAGGAGGATTGCTTGAATCAGGAAGGTAGAGGCTGCAGTGAGCCGTGATTGCACCGCTGCACTCCAGCCTGGGCAACAGAGCGAGACTCTGTCTCAGAAAAAAAAAAAAAAAAAAAGTCGACCTAGTGGAAGCATGCAGGGCACAGCCAATGTACTGGCTAGAGTTAATCTGCTTCTCAGAGCAGGGATACAAAAGCAGAAGAAAGTGTCAAGTTCACAAGGCAGACAAAAAGAGAGTGGTTGGGGGTCTTGTGTGCACAGGGACAGGGGCCTCAGGTCTGGGGCTCCCAAAAGCGAAGAGGAGTCCGGTGGGATGGGGTAGCGACCATCTCAGGCTGATTCTTCAGTCTTAGAATCTCGGCTTACGGCCCCATAATTTGCTGTTACCCTGTGCTTCTGACCAAGGTCCAGTTCTTCTGGGCCAGTTGCTACCAGTGCTGCAAATGTCTGAGTCTGTCTACTTGCTCACACTCTGTCCTCCTATGATCTCAAAGAATGGGCTTCGCTGATCCATCCCTTCCCTGGCATATGCACACCCGTCTCCCCCATAAGCAGCGGGAGGAATCTTGAGTTCTGGTCACACAGACGTCCCCGATACCTCCCCTGTCCTAGGCCCCCTTTCTTTTCCCTGTTGCATTTTGTTCCTGATTCTTCTTAGGCCCTTGGTGCACAATTGCCCATGAAGCACCCCAGGATGAGGCATCGTGCGATTCAGGAAAACCTGGAGTCTTTCTGATCACAGGCTGGGACTGTCATCATGCCAGAGGGTCTGCTTCAAGGCTTGTGCCAATGGGAGGTGCACAGGGTAGGAAAGAACCAGGAACCACAGGCAGAGGTGTCGGTCCTCGAGTTCCTCTGGGGGGAAAAAGTCTGCAACCATCCTGAGTGTGATGAAATCCTCAAGGCAAACAGAAACACAAGTGCATCCTATGTGTCCTAAAACAACTGAGAATTCAGGGCTCAACGGAGGATGACCACAGCCATCCTCCATTCTGGGCTGGCATTAGAAGCCCCTGGAGGCATGGTTAGGCATGGGCTGCTGGGCCCAGCTGAGTCTCCCAGTCACCAGGTCTAGGGAGGGGCCTGAGAATCTGCATCTCTAACAGGTCCCCAGGCAGTGCTGATGCTGCTGGCCTTAGGATCACGTTTCCAGAAGCAGCTCAGCAGTAGTCTGTCTTGCTGGATCCCCTGCTGGGAGTGTGGCTACCAAAGGCACACACCTGCCCCTTTCTCGAGAACTGCCCTTGGCCAAGAGGGGCCATCTTTTTATTTTTATTTTTAATTTTACTTTAAGTTCCAGGTTACACGTGCAGAACATGCAGGTTTGTTACATAGGTATACATGTTCCATGGTGGTTTGCTGAACCTATCAACCTGTCATCTAGGTTTTGAGCCCCGCGTGCATTAGATATTTGTCCTAATGCTCTCCCTCCCGTGGGGGGCCGTCTTACGTAGGAAGTTATGCAGGAGCTCCACCTACTTCTGGCCTGTGACTCACGACTGATTCACAGTTCCCACTGGGGAACAAATGCCAGCAACTCCGTGGCCTAATCCACACTGCAGTGCTGCCTGTGGGACCAGGCAGACCTCCCTCTAGCGCGGCTCCAGATAGCATCTCTAATGTCTCATTTACTCTTCACAACAACCCTGGGAGGAAACTGTGGCACAGAGAGGTTAAACAGCTTGGCTGAGGTCGCACAGCTGGTTACATGTGCAGCTGATGCTGCCTGACCTTGGAGCCCTACCTCCTAACCCCACGGCCCTCCTGAGCCGGCTGTGAGCCACACCCTCCAGAGACTTGAATCTCTTGAGGAGCTCATTCATGAAATGCTTTAGAAGCCCCCTCTCCCTTGATCCTTCCGACAACTCCCTGGGTGATTTGGATTTTGTCCATTCAACAGGTGAAGAAAGTGAGGCCGGAAGGAAAGTGACTTGCCTCCCACAATCTCTTAGTAGTGGCAGAGACAGGAAGTTAAACCCAGGCTTCCTGACTCGCGGTCTTGTTATCAGTTTCCGGGGTGACAGGAAGAACTAACCATGCTTAGTTAGTTAGTTAGAGATTCCTCAGGGCTCCAGCATCCCAGTCCCACAGCTCCGCCCAACACACACACCCATGACAGGTTCTGACTACTCACCTAATATTCCTTCCCTTTTTCCTTGCTACCACAAGTTTGGAGACAGAGCCATTGAGCCAACACTTTTGCCCTCCTAACCCTGCCTCGGCTGAGAGCTTTGACCAACACCCACACTCGATAGGGAGACAGGGGAAAGGGTCCCACCTTTGCCCACCATCCCAGCTCAGAGGCCTGGGCCAAGGATAGGGTGAGGGATATTTTTGTGTTGAGGAAATAAAGCACTTGGGGTCAAGAGAATCAGGGTCCCATCCTGTCTTCACCACTTCCTAGCTGTGTCTTTGGACAAGCCACCTGCCCTTTAGGTCTTGGGAACACATCTGTAAATGAGCAGAATTCTATCTCCCTTAAAGTCGAAAGGAGGGTTAGAAGACATGAAGCAGACTGCTGTGTAAGACAGAAGACGCTATAGGGTCCCCACGCGACTTAGTCTCCAAAAATGATGTTTGAGGTGTTTACAGAGGCATTTATTTTTCATTCATTCATTCATTCATTCTTCAGTCAGTCGGTCAGTCAGTCAGTCAACAAACCTTTTTCAGACACCTGCTACATGCCACACATGAAGCAAAGCATCAGAAATATTCATTGGCACGTTTGATTCTCACACTCTGTGGAGTAGACAGCATCAGCTCCATCTTACCTGAGGCTCTGAAAGAGACAGTAATTCACCCAAAGTCACCCACTGGGGTAGAACAGGGACCCAGGACCCCAGACTCCCAGTTAACTGCTATTGCTTGGGCAAGCGGCTGCCACCACCATAGCCTGGGCCCCAGCCCAAGCCAGCTGCTGAGCTTAAATCTCTGATGGGATGCGCTTGTCCTGGAAACGCTCCCAGCCTCCAGTCTTCCATAGCACCCCGACACTCTCTCCTAGAGCTTTAATATTTAGATGAGCTGTATTTGTCTTGCTGCCTTTTATAAAGACTCTGAGTTCTAAATGGACAAAGCCTCAAGATGAGAGAAAGAGAGCTCATGAGACTGACTTTTTATTATCCAGGCAGAGCGGGGGGAAAATGACTCCAATAAATCTCAAGTTTTATGTGCTCCAGACATTCTGCAGAGCCAAAGATGGCTTCTCAGCAACGCCGATGGTACATTAAAAGCTCATTTTCCCAAACATGGTCCTGAATATGCACTCGGAGGAAACAGCCATTACACCCAGTAATATTGAGGCTGCAGCTGACGAATGTCGCTGCGATTTTCCCTGAATTCTCCCCATGACTCAGGAGCAGCTCTCAGAGTTCATACCCTGTTAGGCTTGGCATGCTGCCTGGAGTGGAAGTTAAACACCTGGCCCTTGCACTCAGCCTCGAGTGCTCTGATTAGGAGCCCAGCAGGGGATGGAAAGGGTGGGTACCAGAGGGCAGCTGAGCAACCATAAAACATCACAAACTGTTTTATGAATTTCAGCGGAAGGGGTGGTGATCAGGTCTGAACAGGGAGGTCCATGCACATATGAAATTTCTTCCTCTCAGGCTTTCCCACTGTCCTCTGGCCCCCAGGGCTACCACCTCCAGGAAGCCTTCGGTGCCAGGACTGTCCTCTGAGCTCAGCACTTCTTCCGTTTCTTGTTCCAAGCTGCAAGTGCCTCACACTTCATGTTGAGATTATTTGTGAATATGAATGGCTCAACTCAGAGCTGGGCAGATAAAGTGGGTCTCCATCTTGTCCCGCTCACTGCCTTGCTCATTCACTCATTCATTTTGGAAGGCTACATGGGCTAGATATGGAGAGCCCAGGCTGGGGAGTCGGGCTGCCTGGGTTCAATTCCTGGCACCATCATTTTGATAACTGTGTAGCCAAGTCATTTACCCCTCTGTGCCTCTGTTTTCTCATCTGTAAAATGGCAACAAGATTATAAACAGAAAGGGTTTAAGTAGGTGCCAGTTCCATAGTAACTGCTAAATAAATGTTACATGACAGTTATAAATAATTCACCCATTCCTTTAGGAAAAGTTCACTGAGAGGATAGAAAGTCAAATAAGGTGTGGTTCTTGACCTCCAAAGGCCAAGGTGAAGCATCTGGCCCCATAAGCATGAGCAGTGCTGCAAGGGGCTGGCCATCGTGATGTTCTTGGGGATGCTCCACACGTCACTGAGCTGCCCACGTCAGCTCTCGCCTGGCACAGAGGTGGTGAAGCTGAAATAACAGCCCCAAAGAAAGCCGGGTTGACACCAAGCTGAAATCACGGCCGCTGTTCCCTGCCCGCCACTCCTAGACGGTGAGCACCCCAGAGCATCTTTCAATCTTCCACAGCTTAGGTCCCTACTCAGCAGACAACAAAGATTCACCCCATACTCATACTCAGCCAGGCGGGTGCAGGAAGAACTGGGCTTAGAGTCAGAGGCCCAGGTTCAAGTTCCAGCTCTATTCTTTTTCTGGCTATGTGACCCTGGACAAGTAATTCCCTTCTCCCATTCATTCAGTAATTAATAAACAGACATTGAAGGCCACCTGCTAACCAGGCCCTTTGCTAGATTCTGGGGCTAGAGAAAGACACAAGGCCCAGGCCCAGCCTTCAGGCCGTCCTAGGCTGGTGGCCCCCGGTAAATGCACAACCACATATTGCCATGAATTCAGACTGATCCCACCTTAATATACATTTCTGATATGTTGTTCATCACGGTTTTCTGTGTTAATTTTGCCTTTTCAAAATATTTCATTGAAAACACTATTTTTATCTTGATGACTGAGTTTTTGGACACACCCTTAAATTTTATGGTTGAGGCACGCATCTCACATGCCTCACCCTCGTTCCAGCCCAGAGCATCCAGGCAGCCTCTGTGAGAAGATGACTTCTGAATTGGGTCCTCATACAGGAATAGCAGTTCACTGGGTGGACAAGGTGGAACAACCTTCTCAGCAGAGCGAACAGCATGCAGAGGCCCTCAACCAGGAATGATTTTGCTCCCAGGGGACGTTTGGCAATGTCTAGAGACATTTTTCATTTTGATTTTGACTAGGGTAGTGCTACTAGAGGCCAGGAATGCTGCTAGACATCCTACAAGGCACAGGACACCCCCAATAACAGAGAATCATCCCACCCAAAATGTCAGTGGTGCGGAGGTTGGGAACCCCTGTGCTAAAGAACACAGGTGGGAAGCACCATGGCTTAAGATGCGACCTCAGGGCAGGCGCAGTGGCTCACGCCTGTAATCCTGGCACTTTGGGAGGCTGAGGCAGGCAGATTGCATGAGCTCAGGAGTTCAAGACCAGCTTGGGCAACATGGTGAAATCCTGTCTCTACTAAAAATAAAAAATAAAGAATAAAAAAGATGCTACCTCAGCCTGATCCCTTGGCCTCTCTAAGTCTCAGTTTCTGCATCTGAAAAATAGGTACCCTAATGGTTCCTATCTTAAAGGGTGCTGGGAGGAGGGAACGGCACCAAGGCTCTGCAGAGCAGGTGCTCAGTGAATATCTGTGCCCCATCCTCTCCCAGTGTGAACGCATGCCAAACTGCAGAGCAAACAGTTCTCAAAAGAGACAGCGTCCCTGGTTCCAAAGAAAACTGGGACATGGAAAAGAACATGTTTTGTTCCTTTCCGACCTTTCTTGTAGGGAAAACCATGAATCTTATCTCGTCAACAAACGTGATCCTGTTCACAGAAAACCAGCCTGCGCGTTAGCTTATCACTGGCCTGAGTTTTAACAGGGAGTGAATTTTTATGACCGAGTTGTAAACCTTTGCAAAAACCATTTTTAAACTAAAGAACGCTGACAGATTCTTAACTACTGTAGCTGCTAAATTAAGCATGAGGGATGGGATGGGGGGTTTAACGAAAGAAAAGAAAAAGTGCCCTAAAAGAGTTAGTGGAGGTAAAATAATGTTCATTAAAAATAGAAAAACAAACACATACAAAAAAATCTTTTGTGTTCAACTTCACACTCGTACATCATAATGTTCCAGTAAAAGGCCATTTCCCCCTGAGATAATAAAAGAATTGAATTTTTCCTTATCGGTCATCTATTTTTCTAGCCGAAGCTATTACTCCCGCTCTGGGGTTGCTAGGCAACAAGAAATATTAATAGCAGCTTTTATTAGCTTAGCTTTTGCAGCCGAGTACCAGAATGAGAAAATGGGAAACATAAATGTGTTACATAAATCTTTCAACCTTTCAGAGCTGGTGTTAGTCTCTGTTTCCATAATGATTTATTGAAGTGATGGTTCATTTATGAGAAAAAGGAGTTCAGGGTAAGAAAACGGAGCGGTCCCCTGCAGGAGTGTTTGAAAATAAATAATTATAGCAGGGGAGCAAAAGCTGTTTAAAGCCATTTTTCTGAGTTTTATAAAATGTAAAAAGACATATTTCTTTCGCTTAATGCCTCTGAAAAACAGGGGCCAGGAGTTTCATCTGGACTCTGATAAACACAAAGGAAGCCCAGGGCCTCTAGTTACCACTGTTTAGGACCCTTAGAGACCCGTTTGGGAGATCAGTGCTCCCCCTACTTCCATCCCCAGAGGGACGTTAGACAAAAACATGGCACCTTGGAAAAGCCCAACTCGGAGGTGCCCCTGGTAACCCCCTGCTTCGACTAAGATGGATCCTTCCCTTGGTCACGATGCCAAGAAGCATTGCGTCTTGGGCCCCCCGCTTTCTTGGCAAGCAGTGGAACTGTCACTCCGCTGTTGCTTTTAAGCTCGGAGTCCTGACCGAGGTCCTAGTGTAATTAATATGCCTTCCCCTGCCTGTCCCCCAGCTGGGGCCCTCCACTATCCTGGCCACCTCAGCCCCCCACAAAGTTGGTAACCAGCAGGTCAGCCTGGACAAACTTAGAGACGAGGCTGAAGCCACCCCAACCCCGTCAATAAAGTGGATAAAGTAGTAAACAGAGCAGCTTACATTTACCGATTGCCTATGTGTGACACTTTACCTGCATTGGATCGCTGACTCTTTATAAACTCCTATGAGGCAGGTAACAATATCTCCATTTACAGATGAAGAAACCGAGGCTCAGGGAGGATCAACCCCTTGCTCTGGGTCACAGGGTTGGGGGTAACGAGGAGGGAAGCTGGGGTTTGAACTTAGGTCGGCCTGACCACATAGCCTATACACCTGACTACTAGATGATACTGTATGCCAAGAAACCAAAAGTGCACAGAGAAAACCCAAAATGTAATCATGGTAGGTTACAAAATTAGCTACACATTCTTGCCTCTCTGCGTCCACACCCTCCTATGATGTGACTCTACCATTTCTCTCTTCAAGAGGTAGGATCTATTTCTCCACCCCTTACTCTAGGATTTGCCATGTGACAGGCTTTGGCCAATGGGCCAGGGGTAAATAGGATACGTGCAGAGGTTTGAAAAGTACTGCACATTGGGGTGTACCCTCTCTTGCTACCCTGGGCACCCTGTGTCCATCACCACGTGAACGATCCTAGGCCACCATGTGATAAGAGTCACACATCTCTCTTTTCCTTTTTTTTTGAGATCGTCTCACTCTGTCACCCATGCTGGAGTGCAGTGGCGTGATCTCGGCTCACTGCAACCTTGGCTTCCCGGGTTCAAGTGATTCTCTTGCTTCGGCTTCCCGAGTAGCTAGGACCACAGGCACAAGACACCATGCCCAGCTAATTTTTGTATTTTTAGTAGAGATGTGGTTTCACTATGTTGGCCAGGCTGGTCTTGAACTCCTGACCTCAAGTGATCCGCCCATCTTGGCCTCCCGAAGTACTGATATGACAGGCTAGCCACGATGCCCAGCCTTGAGACATACACCTCTCATCATGAGATATGAGAGTGGCCAAATCATTCCCCTTTGGTGTCAGCTGACCCTGGGCCAACCACTGCAATGTCAATAAGGCCATCCTAGAATAAGCAGCTGCAGGCAGGCTATAAGCTGGACCTCAGAAATCACCTGAATCAGTCCAGATCAAAAGAATTACCTCGCCGACCTGCCAAATAATGAGAAATCATAAGAATTCATTGTTTTAAGCCACTAGGTATTGGGGTAGTTTGTTACACAGCAAAAGCTAATTGATACATTCATAAGACAAGACCAAACCAAAAATGTTATGCATTAAGAGTAATGAAATGAATGGGTTGGACTAGGGGGTCCCTACTGCCCCCTGTGTTTCAGAAGACCAGAGGACCAAAGGTTAAGGGTCTTTTTTCCTTGTGTCTGCAACTCGGGAGGGGATTCCTATGTCTCAACTTGTGAGAATCCAACAGGGATAGACCATGCCTTCTGCGGGGAGGAGGAAAGTGGTAGGGAAGAGAAGAGGAGAGAGAAAGGAGACTGGAGGGGAATAGTTCAGAACAGGAAGAAAATGGGGGAGGTGTTAGGAGGTATATCAAGCACCTCCCACAGTCAATACCCAGACCCTGTCCCTAACTCCAAGGCCCTTGCCCCCAGGATCAAGTCCCCACTCCAAGGTATATCAAGGACCTCCCAGAGTCAATACCCAGACCTTGTTCCTAAGTCCAAGGCCCTGCCCCCAGGATCAAGTCCTCACTCCAAGTTTTAAACCCTGCCCCCAGGCTCCGGGCACAGGAACCATCTCTAAAGCAAGGTGGTCAAGTGGCAACTAAGGTACAGCTCAGCCCCTTCCCCAACAGCCTAGTCCAGGGCACCAGCGTGGAAAGGCCCTTCGCTTGGAGTGGGGGACCCTAGGCCACAGCCCCTAGCCCTGTGTGTGCAGCATGAGGGGCCTATCCTGGCAAGATGCTTTGGGACAAGGACCTAGAATACAAAGAATCTGAAACACAGCATTAAGTACTGCATTTGATAGGATTTGAGCCCCCTTAGGCCAGTGATATGTGTGACATTGGTAGTGGGAGGACTATTGAACTTCAGATCCATATACTTGTCTAGTATGTCACTGCTAACAAAATAATTCTACCCATTTTCCTATTTGTGAGTTCACCAGAGCTGAAATCCCAATCCCCATTTCATAGATAGGAAAACTGAGGCTGGGAGAGAAGTAAGTTGTCCAAGATCCCAAAGAAAGCAAACAGGAGTCAAAGCTGGGAGGAGAATGCATGAATGACACCGCATACCTCTCCTGCACTAAGTGAGTCCCACAGCAAGACTACATAGCTCCAGGGACCCATGGGGCTTGGTGCAGGAAAAACCCACATTTCCCTGATCACCAGAATCTATGGCTACTGTTGGGGGAGGTTTGCCAGAATTCATTTCTGGCTGGGCCCAGCCTCCATCTGCCCGAGGCTCTCCCAGGAGTTTCTCTGGTCTCACAAAAGGTGCAGGTTCCCCAGGAACCTGTCTGGGAACGTCCAACTCTGTTGTCTCCCAGGGTAATTCCTCTCCTGGGTAAGCCAGGAGCATAAGCTCAAACATTTCCCAAGGACGACTCCAAAATAAATGATTTCAGACTTAACAGAAGCAGCTTAATAAATTCCACTCTTCGAGTTTCTTTGGGTATTTTAGAAACTGATTTATACATACAATATCTCTCTCAAAATGAGACAATCAACACAGGATAAAATTATTGAGTTATGAAAATCAGGGTCACACAGAGGTGCAGCACTTTAAATTAAACCGGCAAAATATATCTTTCATACTAAATTGACTCTTTTTGTCTTGGAAATGAATGTTTAATCAGTTAAGACGCTGAAGTTGAGGGAGAAGCCTTAAGCATATTTAATTTTGTAAAAGGGGTTCGATTCCAATACTGTACATCACTCCTGCTAGCTGCCATACCTTTAAAGCAGAAGGCTAACTCCCACGCCTGCCCGCAAGGCTGAACAGGCCAGGGCAGGGGACCGGAAAGAATCGGTGGCCTCTGGGATCAGAGCCAAGGGGGCTTTGGCATTTATGAGATGGCTGTCAAATGCCTTGGCCTTGCCCATCTCTCCAGGGATGACATCCTCAGTGTATCTCGATCTGTGCAGACAACGCCTGAAGCACCCTGGCCATCAGCGTATCCTCTGTGCCACCTGTGGCCCTGCAGCCCGGCCGCACCATCCCTCAGCCATCTGGTAAAACTGAGAGGTGGATGGCAGGGGATAGAGCTGGGCTTGCATTCTGGCCTTGCTGTTTAAGAGCTGCATGACAGTAATTCATTCACAAAGTACTTATAGAATCTACTCTGCATCAGGGGACACTTCCTCTAGGAAGTGATAACCCCACATCTAAGGGGCCTCTTCCGGGCACAGAGCACCACACACTGATGCTATTAGAGAATTTACCACAGTCTTAGAAATAGGCTTTTCACTTTCTCTCCATCTGCACCAGGAGTCCCTCAAGGGCATCTTGTAGATCCCAAGCCTAGAACAATGCCTAGTACCTAGTGGGCGCTCAATGAAGGCTGTCGCACAGCTGAGGATCACTGTGGTAGGTTGAAAAATGCCCCCCAAAGATATCAGGTCCTAATCCTTGGAACCTATAAATGATGCTGTATTTAGAAAAGAGGGTCTTTGCAGATGTGATTAAGGATCTTGAGATGGGAGATTATCCTAGATTATCCCCAAATGCCCTAAATGCCGTCACAAATGTCCTTAGAAGAGGGGCAAAGGGAGTTTTGCGGACAGAGGGAAGGTGATGTGAAGACGGAGGCAGAGATCAGAATGATGCAGCCACAAGCCAGGGAAGACCAGCAACCCCCAGGAGCCGGAGGAGAAGCGAGGCTGGATTCCCCCCGACAGCCTCTGGGGAAAGTGAGTTCCTCCTGACACCGTGATTTCAGCCCAAGGAGACTGCTTCTGGACTTCTAGAGGTGTGATAGAATAAATCTCTGTTGTTTTAAGCCCTCAAGTTGGTGGAAATCTCTTAGAGCAGCCATGAGACACTAATATAATCACCTGCCACCTTGGGGTCTCCATCCCTTCATGATACTATTATCATTATCCCTCGGTTTGCTTCTTGGGGGGATTACACAAGAAAACATTTGAAAGCCCTCTGCATGGTGCTTGACACCCAGCAGGTGTTAACACCAATTCCAGCGTCACCCACGTAGCGTATATGCCTACCCACACACAGAGCCACGCCCGTTTGTCCTGTGGTTCAGATGAATTTAAAAACTCTGTCTTGAAGAGTCCCTTGTCTCTCTTCACCAGATAGTCCCAATGCATGTACATCTTCTTATCTGGTTTTCCCAGTTGGTCCGGGTGCCCTCCCCTGGGTAATAGAGTTTGGCTTATCTTTCATGACATAAAGAGGGAATATAAAATTCAGTGAACCCTTGCAAAGTCTAATGGAAGAATTAAGGCTATCTGAATTTGTGAAGCCTCTTAAACATGAGCTAGTTTTAAAGAAAATCTGGAAAACGACTGCAAGTGCCTATTTGGACAGAGCCCAACAAAAGCATTTCCTAGGGGGGCGATTAGCAGGTCATCTTTGATAAAAAGATAACACTCTTTGTAATTATCAGAGCTATTATAATCAGGTGGCCCTACAAATGTATCTGAAGGTGTCTGCGGTCTGCTCCTTTAGGTAAATGAGACTTAAGGGAAAACACTGCCATTTAGTTACAGTGGGAATTCATTTTTATTACAAATAACAATAGCAAATGCTCATTGAATGTTTACTCTCTGCCAGACATTTGCTAAGACTTTACATACATTATCTCCGATACACTTCATCACAATCTTCAGGTGGGTACAATTATGATTCCAAGACAAGGGAACCGAGGCTTCAGAGGTGAAGCCAGGATCTAATTCAGGTGTCTGGGACCAACCACCACCCCCACATTGTCTCCATTCACCCCAGTACCAAAGGCAGCAACACAGTGACCCCAAACTGTAGCCATGCTCACCCCCGCACCACAGCCCTCATAGCAGATGACAAAGTACCCACCTGGCCCTGCTCTTGTTTGTATTACCATACATCCCAAATAGGGATGGTATGGAGCAGTGAGGTTTCTGCTAGAAAATGAGCCCAGTAAGCAAGTAAGGTACAAGCATTCTAACGAACTGGAAACCCATTTATGTCTAGTGTTCCATTATTGAAATGCTAAGCATGTGGGAGTTATTTATATCCTACTGCTCAAGCTCATCGCCAAGGTCTGATTGCAAAAATTCAAAAAATTGCAACCTCGGGCATAAATGGGTTAAAACCATTCCAGACATGGCGGTGTGAGTCCGAATCGCTAGGTTTGAGAGAGAGAAGAGGAAGCTGAGGACTTGCATTATTGATGGACCCACAAGGAAAAAATTTCCAAAGAAATGGAGCATCCATTTTCATTGAACTATTTCGTGAGAACCAAACACTATAAAATGTGGATCTTGAGTTGGTTTCCTCCCACCCTCCTTCCCTTCCTTGTCTCCTTTTATTTCTCACCTAGCTTCAAAAACAAACAAAAAAATGTGACGTGCCTTATGAAAACACACAGAGGACACCAGCTTTTTTAAACAAGGAAGTTTGGTGGTAATAAATGAAGAGTAAACAAAATACAGTTGAGATCGTTTGACTATAAAGCCACGTCCTGAGGTCCCAGGGGTCTGCTAGAATTGGGCCACAAATTTGACTGTGGCTTCTGAACAGTCATGGCAGAGGTAGACACAAGCCACCCCAAACCATGAGATTCTGCTAGGAAAATCAACTAAGCAGCCCTCCTCCTGTGCCACAGGTGTGTGTGTGACTCAAGCTGACAAAAGTGAACTGCTTCCTCCTAGACATAGTGGTCTGTCCAGCGATGCTGTCATGGTCCTCTCTGCCAGAGATGTCAGGGAAGATGCTAGCTGCCAGCAGCCATCAAGCCTGTTGTGTGGAAATGGGCCTTGTGACACTGGTGGGGTTCCTGGATTGAACCATGCCTGAAACCCTGTATCCATCCTCTGGATATTTCAGACTCTTTTGTATAAGTTTGAGTTTGGTCCCTGTCATTTAAAAATGAATGTAAGAGTCATAACTAGTACATAATATTAAATGTGAAGGGAAAAAAAGCAAAAATAATCACAAGTCACAGTTGCTCAGAAGAAGCACTAGAATTCTCTTAAGGAGATTTTTCTATGGTATAAAAAAATGCTCTACTGTTCTACCATTTTTCTGTAGATTTTGATGGTTCAAATCAGCCATTATTATTTATTTTTGAGACAGGGTCTTGCTGCGTGGCCCAGGCTGGAGTGCAGTGGCATCATCTCGGCTTACTGCAACTTTTACCTCCCAGGTTCAAGTGATTATCGTGCCTCAACCTTCTGAGTAGCTGGTATTACAGGTGTGTGCCACCACACCGGGCTAATTTTTGTATTTTTAGTAGAGACGGAATTTTGCCATGTTGACCAGGATGGTCTTGAACTCCTGGCCTCAAGTGACCCACCTGCCTCAGCCTCCCAAAGTGCTGGGATTAGAACTGTGAGCCACCATGCCTGGCCTCAAATCAGCCATTCTAAGGATATATATCTCCTTAGAATGGGATTCAGGACCCTTATGATCCAGGCCCTACTGAGCTCTTTCATCTCCTCTCTCTCCTTGGCTCCAGGTCCTTCCTCTCCAGCCCAATAAAAAGAATGAACCACATGCCGTTCCCAAGCATGGCACGAGCACCCTTGCCGCCTCTTTTTGTACCTGATATTCCCCCAACCTGGGAAAGGTTCTTTCTTGCCTTTGTCTGCCTGCTACATTTTTGCCTATCCCAGGAACTTTAACTGAGTAATCACCCTCTTCTCTGGCAGCTTAAGCAAGATACAATTTTTTAAATTATATGATTCCATTTCTATGAAATGTCCAGAATAGGTAAATTTATAGAGACAGAAAGTCAATTAGTAGTTGCCTAGGGCTGAAGATTTCAGGGGGTGGGTTGGGAGTGATGGCCAAAAATATGATGTTTCTTCCTGTTGTTTTTTTGAGAAAGGGTCTCACTCTGTCACCACAGCCTTGACCTCCCGGGTTCGAGTCATCCTCCTACCTCAGCCTCCCAAGTAGCTAGGACTACAGGTACATGCCACCACACCTGGCTAATTTTTTGTTTTGTAGAGATGGGGTCTTGCTATGTTGCCAAGGCTGGTCTTGAACTCCTAGACTCAAGTGATCCTCCTGCCTCAGTCTCCCAAAGTGCTGGGGTTACAGGCGTGAGCCACCATGCCCAGCAATAGAGCATTTTTCTTTTCTCTTTTCTTTTCTTTTCGTGATAGGGTCTTGCCATGTTGCCCGGAGTGCAGTCAGTGCCTTTTCACAGGCACGATCCCACTACTGGTTAGCATGGGAGTTTTGACCTGCTCTGTTTCCGACCTTGGCCGGTTTACCCCTCCTTAAGCAACCCAGTGGTTCCCCACTCCTAGGAGGTCACCATACTGATGCCAAAGCTAGTGCAGCCAACTGATTTGCACAGTGCACTACAGCCCAGAACTCCTGGGCTCAAGCGATCCTCCCATTTAGCCTCCCAAGTAGCTGAGATTATAGGTACACACCACTGTGCCTAGCTAGTGTTTCTTTATGGGGTGATGAAATGTTCTCAAATCAATTGTGTTAATGGTCACACAACTCTGTGAATATATGAAAAGCCATTAAGTAGCATACTTTAAATGGGTGAATTGTATGGAATATAAATTATACCTCAATAAAACTGTTAAAAAATAAAAATGAGATTATACTATTAACAAATAATGCAAACCAATACTGAGATATTGTACCCAGAGCTCTAGAAGGAAGCAGCGTGCTGACATTAGATTTCTCTCCATACCCACCCACCGTGTCCCACAGACTCCCATGCAAGCAACCAGGTGAACCCAGACCCTGCCCATGAGCCGAGAGTTCTTATCAAAGCATCAACATTCTTCTGCTTCCCTCTCAACCCCTTCCCTGCTGTCATCAGCAGGAACTGCAGCAGGTGACAGGGACTCACCGTGGGCAGCTGGCCCGACAGCAGGTGGCTGTCCTGTGCTAGCATGTTGGACACCATGATGGCTGGGAGGTCCATGGCCTGATAGGAGTAGGCAGGGAGCAGACCATTGGGGGTGAGGCCGTGGCACAGCGAGTGGTAGCTGGCTTCGTGGTCCCCCAGGTGCAGGAGGGATGGCTCCGGGAGGTTGGGAGGTGTTATCGGGGGGATCTCATAGTCTTCGTTGTTCTCGCTCTGGCCGTTGTAGGTCTAAAACATCAAAAAGACATGTCAGTGGGGGTCAGTGCCTTACAAGCGCAGAACATACCCAACAGCGCTAATAACAGCAGCAACAATAATGATAGCAACCCCTTGGCAAAGGAGAGAACGGATGATGCTTCTGCAAGGCAGAGGGTCAAGACGGTGCCCTGACTCAGTCAGACTCCTGCCCTATCCCCAAACAGATGTTTCCTCCCACCAGAGGCTCTGCATACAGAAGCCTGCCCTCCTGGAGAATGGGGGCCGGCTCCCCCTGTTCCTCTCTGGTTTCCCACCAGATGTGGCCATGACAGTCACCTTGGATCCATCTTTCCGGCCCACCCATTTCACAGATAGAGACTCAGGTCCAGGGAGGAAAGCAGTCCATCCAAGGTTGGGGGAAGAGTTGGGAATGGAGCTGAAGTGTCCTGATTCCAGGCCTGGTGATCTTTCCAGGGAAGCCGGGCCATTTTCTCTTGTGCTCCCAACACTCAGCCCAAGGCTTCTCAGTCTTTCTCATCTTGGTAAATGGCACAAACATCCTTGCAGGAGTGCAAGCTAGAAACCAGGAGTCACCTGCGCACCTTCCTTTCCAATCCTTCCTTGTTTATTTTTTCCCACCTCGCCAAACTGTCCAGGAACCTCCAGGACAACGCTGAATAGAAATGGTGAGAGCAGACATCCGGGCCTTTTTCCTTATCTTAAAGAGCTCAATATTTCACCACAAAGGATGCCATTTGCCACAGGTTCTTTGAGGTATTCTTAAGCAAGCTGAGGGACATCCTGGTGGGTCAAAGTGTGTGGCTTTATTAAAATCGTGCATGGCTTTTCAATTTTATCAAATTCTTTCCCCCTGCATCCACTGACAGACTCAAATGACCTTTCTCCTTTAATTCAGTTAATATAGTAAATGTGTAATTTGGTTTTCTAATGGTAGATCAATCTTGTGTTCCTGGAATAAACCCTATTTGGTCATGACATATTATTCTTTCTATAGATTGTTGGGTTTTGTTGGCTGATGTTTTGTTTAGGACTTTTGTATCAGGTTCACAAGTGCGACTGGCCTATTGTTTTCCTGTCTCATTCTGTCCTTGTTGGGGTTTTAGTAACAAGGTTACATTAGCTTGAGGAGTCATTCTTCCATTTCTACACTCTGGAAGAGATTAGACCTAGCAGAAGAGAGATGTGTCAACTGGAAAATGACTCTGAAGAAATTATCCAGAGTTCAGCATAGACGGTCAAAAAGGAAATATGAAAGAGAGATTATGTGCACAGCGGACAGAGTTAAGAGTGTCTAATGGATGCCTGTTCAATCAGCATTCTGGAAGGAGAAGAGTGAGAGAACTGAGGAGATAATAGCTGAGAATGTTCCAGAACAGAGGAAGCATATCAAAGGCATTGGCAAATATAAAGGTAAATGTTTTCCACACTTTTTCTTTCATTTTTTAAATGGACATAAAATAATGGTACTTACTTACGGGGTACACAGTGATGTTTTGATACAAATAATGCATAACGATCAGATCAGGGTAATTGGCATATCCGGCATCTTGAACATTTATCATTTGTGTTGGGAACATTCAATATCTTCCTTCTAGCTCTTTCAGACTATATAACTACGTAACATATATTGTTACCTACAGTGCTAAATCTTAAATTAATCAAGAAATATGCATAGAGGTGGGGGGAAACCTAAACCACAATAGCATGTAAGAAATAACATCTTCTAGCATCACCGTATTGTTTGTTAAGTGAGTGTGTTAAAATAGTGAAGGTCACTCAGCCTGGCACAGGACCTGGTTGGTGGTAGCCAATTCCCTGAGTGTCTGCTGGATGAAGTTACTGAGCAGCGGTGATAGCTGGGTGCGCGTACAGCCTGTGGCAACAGCAGAAAGCACAAGATACCTAAATTCCATGGGGGAGAGCCCTAGACTACGCTTTACAGTCGTAGAACAGACTGAGAGGGTAAGTGCCTTGCCACCCTGGGACCCACCACTGGGACCCAGAGCCCACATGGCCCCTTGCTCATTTCCTCCCTCTGCAGGGCTACAGCAGGATGATCTCATAGATGGGCAAACAGTCATCTGGGAACAGGCCATGACCATGCCCACGTTCCTGCTTCACCTTCTCCTTCTCTGTTCTCATGCTAGGGTTCCTCAGGCTGTCCTGAACTCCCCTCTCTTCCTGCCCTACATTGCCTCCCCAGGTGGACCTCAACCAGTCTGGGTTTCGATTCTCATCTAAGTGCCACATTTACCCCTTCAGCCTTGGTCACTCATCTGAGCTCCAGGGCTCAGCCCCTCCATGCCCAATCAATGTTCTCATTTGTTGATCATAATACCCCTTCCCCTGCCGTGTCCCTGTGTCCTCCCCATCTCAGCAAGTGACACTACCTTCCATCCAGTTCATAGAACCACGAACCTGGGACTCACTCCCTGACATCTCTCAAATCCAATGAAACGCCTCCAAAATATCTTTAAAATCTGTTTCTCTCCCACTGCCACTATCCTAGTCCAGGCCACCACCACCTCTTACCAGCCCTTTTCATTGGCCACTCGGGCTGCTCTATTCTCTTTCTGTAGCCAGACTGGTCTCTATCAAGATGATCATCACACGATGTCAATCCTACATCAAATGATGAGCTCCCCACTGCCTTCAGGATGAAGTCCATAGTCCCAGATCCAGCCCTGGAAGTCCTTGTATGGCCTGGCCCCGCTACCCCTCTAACTACAGTGACCTCTCCTGCCTCTGGGCTCTCCCCTACACAGTTCCCTCTGCTGCACTCCGCCCGCCACACGTTGTCCCTCCCGTGGTTCGTTCCTACTCATCTCTCCACAATAGGTTTTGTTTAAATGTCTTGCCTGATACTCCAGGGTAGATCAAACCCCATTTCACACCCCAAGATTGCCCAGAATTTTTCCTTGGAAGCACTCATTGTTATAAGTAGTTAACTGACTTCTTGTGTGATTATTTGTCGGATATTTAATGTGAGTTTTGCTCCCTATATCCCCAATGCCTCAGTCAGAACCTGGAACAGAGTTGGAACACAAAGTAAGAGCTCAGAAACAATGAGTTGGCCTATAATCCCAGCACTTTGGGAGGCCAAGATGGGAGGATTGCTTGAGACCACTCTGGGCAACATGGTGAAACCCGATCTCTATAAAAAAAAATACAAAAATTTGCTGGGTGTGTTGCCATGCACCTGTAGTCCCAGCTACTTCGGGGGCTGAGGTGGAGGATCATTTGAGCCCAGGAGGTCAAGGCTGAAGTGAGCTGTGATTGTGCCACTACACTCCAGCCTGGGTGACAGAGGGAGACCTCATCTTAAAAAAAAAAAAAGAAAAAAAAAAAGGTGAATGTACAGCCAGGTCCTGGGGTGGACACCATAAACATGCGTCTCACTCAACCTTCATGACTGCCCTGGAGGTGGGAACTACTGTCCCTATCACGCAGGAGGCAGTGCAGTGCAGTGGTTAAGAGCCAGGCAGCTTGGGTTTGCATCCTGGCTCTGCCACTTACTGCCTGTGTGTGACTCTGGGTGCATTACTTACCCTCTGATACAGTTTGGATATTTGTCCCCTCCAAATCTCATGTCGAAAAGTGACCCACTGTTGGAGGTGGGGCTGAACCAAAAGTGTTTGGGTCATAGGGCAGATCCTTCAGTAGTGGTTTGGGACCCTCCCTGTGGTAATGAGTGAGTTTTTGCTCTATTCGTTCATGCAAGAGCTGGTTGTTTAAAGAGACTGGCACCTCTTCCCCTCTCTCTCTCATTGTCCTGCCATGTGACATGCCTGCTCCCCGCTTCACCTTCTCCCAGGAGTAAAAGCTTCCTGAGGCCTCATCAAAAGCTGAGCGGATGTGGGTGCTATGCTGATACAGCCTGCAGAACCATGAGCCAATTAAACCTCTTTTCTTTGTAAAAGATCCAGTCTCAAGTATTCCTTTATAGCAATGCAAAACAGACTAAAACACCCTCTCTGTGCCTCAGTTTCCTCATGTGTGAGAAAGCGGGTAATGACAGTATGTATCTACAGGGATGCTATAAAGAATAAATGAATCAATAACATGTAAGTTTCTCAGGGCAATGTTGAGCACACAGTGAGTGATGTCAGCATTAGTTATTGCTATCCTTGCTGCCCTTGTCTGGAGTTTCAGAGATGGTGGGGACTTCCCCAAGGACACAGAATAAGCAAACAGTAGCACACTGGGATATGGAGGACAGGGACACATGCAAAAGGTAAGTAGAGTCAAAATGGTTGCTGGTGGTCATGAATACTATGATACTATGGGGGACACACACAAGGGATTGTATAGGGAGCATCAAAGGAGTAGAGTCTTGCCTTAGAATGGGCAGAGGGGTTGGGAAGGCTTCCTGGAGGTGGCGACTCTGAACTGGAAAGCTGGCAGTGGGATTCTACTTTCTGGGGTGATATGATACCTGTGGCTTATTGCCACCTAAAGGCAGTTGGCCCCCAGCCCATCTCGGTGGTCAGGCTGAAGACACACATCACCGTGTGGTGCTCAGACCTGTATTGTGCAAGTTAGGAACACTCATAAATGAGGATCCTGAGCCAGTGAGCTGCTGTTTACTTATTCTGTGTCTTTGGGGAAGTCCTTTAACTGTCTTGTCATCAGTGCCTAGCACAGTGCACAGTGATGACTCATTACAACACAATAAATGGGCACGGGAAATGGGGGAATGTCCCGGTCTCTAGTTTCAAACCACAGCTCTCCTTCCCAGCATACTACACGCCCCTCAGCCACCTGCTGTTCATGTGTTTTGACCACCACCTCCCTCCCTGTCCCTCAGCACCCTTAAAATAGGTGCTGACACAGAGAAGGTGCCCAGTGAATGCTAACTGACTGCTCAAGTCCATTCCTTTCAGTCAAAAAACAAAACTTCAATCCACTGGAACCAGCCCAATTGACCAGAAGCCTTTTGAAAAAATAAGCATATGCTGTATCAAAATATTGGAATCACACAATTATGACAATTCACTTAAAGAGGCAATTAGCACACTTAAAAATAACTAAGCATGCAAACATGAACATGCCTCTTCTGAATGCAATCAAATCCTACATGCATGACACTGAACACAAAACAACTTGTCCTGAGTACCTACTATGTGCCAGGCACTGAGCCCAGCATGTCCATATACATTCTCCATTTAATTCATATGTGTTCTGTAGAGAAGTGATTATTATCTTCGTTTTGCAGATGAGGGACATGGAGTTTAGAGAGTAGAGGTGTCACATAGCTAGTAGGTCCTAGTTGTAATTCAGACCCCAGTCTTGTGACTCCAAACCCAGCATTTTCCTACAGTAGAATTGGCCATTCCATGGTGCCTAATTTTCTCTCTACCACTGGCATCCTCATGAAAATATAGAAAGAGATGCTAAGTCATAAGAGCTTTGCCAGTTAAAAATATTAGTAAAATCTTACAGGAAATCTGCAAAGAGTTACCTCTTCATTTCCACTCTTTCTTTCTTAAACCCACTCCAATCATGTTTTCATCCCACTTCCACCAAAACTGCTTGGGAAGGTCATCAATGACCTCCATCTTCCTAAATCCAGTGGCCAATGCTCAGTCTTCATCTGGCCTTCATCTTGACCTTATCAGTGGAATTTGATATAATTAGTGCACCCTCCTCCCTTGGAACAAACTTCTTCACTTGGCTTCTGGGACACCAGAGATATTGGTCCTTCAACATCACAGGCCATTTCTTCTGTATGTCCTTTGTTGGTTCCCATTCTTCTCCTTAATCTATTGATGATGACATTCCCAGAGCTCAGATCTTATACCCTCCTCTAAACACACTCACTCCCTGGTGCTCTCATCCAGACTCTTGGCATCATGGACCATCTGTACGCTGCTGAGCTCCAGTTCTTACTACCAGGCCAGACCTTCTCCTGAAATGCAGACGCATATAGCCCACTGTTATTTGTCCTTCCCTTTGGATGTTAATTGATATCTCAAACAACTTAACACATTTAAGAGAGAACCTACCCCTCCCACAGTCTTCTCCACCTCAGCTAATGGCCACTCCATCCTACTGGTTGCTCAGGCCAGAAACCAAGGTGTCATCCTTGACCCCTGTCTTCCTCCCACATCCTACACGAAATGTGTCCAAAAATACCATCAGCTCCACCTTGAGCCATCACCCTCTTTGCCCTGGATGACTGCAGCAGTCTCCTCCCTGGCCTCTTGGCCTCCCTGCCTCCACCCTTGCTAAGGTCCATTCTCACCCCAGGGCCAGAATTATCCTGCTAAAATATAAGCTCTGCTCACAACCCTCTAGAGCTCTCCTTCTCACTCAGATAAGGAACAATGGCCCCATGCTATGTAGTCTTGCTCTCCCAAGTCCCATGTCCATTTTTTATCTCTCTGATGTCATCATCTCCTATTCCCCTCGTTCATACTACTCCAGCTACTCTAGGCACATTTCTGCCCCAGAGTCTTTGAAATGGCTGTTCCCTTCCTTTAGAATACTCTGCTTTCAATATCCACACAGCCTGCTGTTCTTTCCCCATTGAATGGTCTTGACACCCCTATAGAAAATCAACTGACCATAGATGTATTGGTTTATTTCTAGACTCTCAATTCTATTCCATTGGTCTATATGTCTGTCGTTATGCCAGTACCACATTGTTTTGACCACTGTTGCTTTATGGAAATTGGGAAGTGTAAGTCCTCCAGCCTGTTATTTTTCAAGATTATTGGTGCTATTCAGGCCCCCTGGCAATTCCATATGAATTTGAGGATCAGATTTTTCATTTCTGCAAAAAAGACCAGTGGAAATTTGATAGGGATTGCACTGAATCTGTAGATGCTCAGATAGTATTGCCATCTTAACATTATTAAGTCTTCCAATCCACAGACATGGATATCTTTCAATTTATTTAGATCTTTAATTTCTTTTGGCAATGTTGTGTAGTTTTCAGTTTAGGAGTTTTTCCCCTTCCTGGTTAAATTTATTCCTACATATTTTATTCTCTTAGATGTTATTATATATGGAATTTTTTTTAGTTTCCTTTATGGGTTGTTCATTGTTGGTTTACAGAAACGCAAGTGACTTTTCCCATACTGATTTTGCCCTGAAACTTTGATGAATTCATTTATTAACTATTTGTTATAATTTTAAAAGCAAAAATTTTACACCATTGGAAGAACCAAAGAAAGTAGAAGAAAACAGAACTTTATCAATCTAGAAAAATCTGCAAAGAAAATAGGAATGAACTATCAAACATAATAAAGAATATTCATAAAATGGCAGCATTAAGACTAAACATTCATAACACAATATGAATGATTTCAATTGCTTTATTAAAAGACAAAATATTTTTATTAAAATACATATAGCATATGGTTTATAATAGACATATCTAAAATAAAATGACCTCTAAGGTAAAAATAAATAGACATCAGCCGAGCATGGTGGCTCATGCCTGTAATCCCAGCACTTTGAGATGCCAAGGTGGGTATATCACCTCAGGTCAGAAGTCCAAGATGAGCCTGGCCAATATGGTGAAACTCCATCTCTACTAAAAATACAAAAATTAGCTGGACATGGTGGCGAGTGCCTGTAATCCCAGCTACTCAGGAGGCTGAGACAGGAGAATCCCTTGAACCCAGGAAGCAGAGGTTGCAGTGAGCTGAGATTGTGCCACTGCCCTCCATCCTGAGTGACAGAACAAGACTGTCTTAAAATAAATAGATAGATAGATAGATAGATAGATAGATAGATAGATAGATAGATAGATGTATCAGGCCAACAAAAAGCAGAATGGCAAAATTAATTACAAATTAAGTACAAATCAGGGCAAAAAAAGCATTAAAACATATCAAAAGGAACACTTAAGTCAATAAATGATATAAATCTACTAAGAAGAAATGACAAATTTTTATGTAAATTGATAAAACCACAGAAATATAAAATGTAAAAAACTGTTAGTACAAAACCATAAACAAAATGGGCAAATCAGTCAGATAGAAATGAGTGAGGATTAAGGATTTGAATAACACAATTCACTCTTTTGATTTATTCCTTTCAAATGTCCATAGGACACTTACAAAATATAACCAGGTAAACTACAAAGAGAATCTCAAACTCTTCAAAAGGTAGAAATTAGATAGATCACATTCTAAGACCTAAATACACTGATAGGCTTTGGCTCTGCATCCCCACCCAAATCTCATGTCAAATTGTAATTCTCAGAGTTCAGGCAGGGGCCTGGTGGGAGGTGAATGGATCATGGGGGCTGATTTCTCCCTTGCTGTTCTCGTGATAGTAAGCAAGTTCTCACAAGATCGGTTTGTTTGAAAGTGTGCAGCCCTTTCCCCATCTCCCTCTGTCTTCTGCTGCCACGTGAATATGTGCTTGCTTCCCCTTCACCCTTCTACCATGATTGTAAGTTTCCTGAGGCCTCCCTAGCCATGCCTCCTGTACAGCCTGCAGAACTGTGAATCAATTAAACCTCTTTTCTTTATAAACTACCCAGTCTCAGGTAGTTTTCTAGCAATGTGAGAACACAGACTAGTACATGCACCAACCTAGTTATTAACAAAAACAAACAAGTAAAAAAAATGGAGGGAGGGAAATCCTCCTACATACTTAACTTAAACACTTTAAGAGCAATCATCTAAGTAACTTCTGTGTTAAAGAGGAAATCACAACTGAAATGATGAGAACACTACCTGACAAAATTTATGAGAGATGGACAATGAAAAATTATACTTTTATCGAAATGAATTTATTAGAAGACAAGAAAGACAAACTCAGCACTCAACTCTAGAAGGTAGAAATAACAAAAATAAACTGAAATAACAAAAAAACTGAAATAACAAAAATAAACTGAAAGTCTATAGGAGAAAAAGTAATAAAATAGAAAACAAATTTTAAATAAGAAATACAAGGAAGAGATTTTTTTTTGAAAAGGCTAATAAAATAAGGAACCACTGACAAGAAAAAAGAAAAAGATACCCAAAAGGGAATGAAAAATATATTAATTCTTTAAAAGCCATTGAGAATTCCTTTGATACAGTATCAGGCTAATCTTGATCAATATTTATAATTTTCAGCTTGTTAATTCTATCATTTACATCTTCCTAACAACTATTACTTTTCTTTTTCTGCTTGATCCTTTGGTTTCTGAGAGAAATGTGTTAAAAATTTCCACTGTGATTGTGATTTTATCAACCTGCTGTATTGCTTCATATATTTCAAAGCTATGTTGTTAGGTATTTACAAATCAATTGTTATTGTATCTGCTTGGTGAAGTGTTCCTTTTATTAGTGACGGCTTTCTACTTTATCCCAGTTAGTGCTTACATGAAGGTTCTCAGGCTGCCATTTTGACTATCGATCTTCATTTCCCACCACAATGCTGTATAAGAAAGAGGTGAAGATTCACTGAGGGAGTAGTGGGTGATTTGACCTTTCTACAAATAGCTTGTTGAGAGTTGGAGCATAGCATAAAAGGAGAAGTGGCATTCACTCCCTGGTGATGCATGGTGAGAAATGATTCTTAGGAGAACCCAACTTGTGTCCCCAGAATTGAATCCTGATTATATATTCCAACAACCTTCCAGCTTTGTTGGGAGGAATATTTGAAACACATGGAAACATGAGGTGCTGTAACTCTCATGTATTGAGAGTTACACTGTTGATCTGCAGAAAGAGCTCTGGCTTTGGAGTTACACTGACATGGGGAATCTTACTTGCTTGAGGGCTTCTGGCAATTTATCCAAACTGCCTACTACTCAGTTTCCTTGTCTACACAACCCCACCTAAGAGCTGAGAGAATTATACAAGGAAACAGATGGGAAAACACATTAACAAAAAGTCAGCATAAATCCCACACACATACCCAAGGAAGAAAAAGAAAGCCCTCGGATGATATGCAGAACAAGTAGAAAATGGCATTTCCATTTTACAGAAGAGGAAACTGAATGAAGTTCAAAAGGGAAAAATGACTTATCCAAAGTCATATGGGTAGCATTTATGAAAATGAGGACAAGAAGCCCTGCCTACCAGCAGCCAAAGCTTTGCTCTGCCACTGTTCAAGCTCCTCCCAACACACACAAGTCCTGGCTAGGCCAGGGCAGGCCTGCTCCACGCCTCTTGTTCCAGTGTCATGTTAATAATGTTTTCTTTCACTCTAAACAGTGTCCTGGTTTGGCCAATAAATTATATGGTCGCCCTACCATCTTGCCATTTTAACAAGTAAAACCCACACCAGCAAGAACATCTCAGCTACAACATCACCGATCATTAGGGAAATGCAAATCAAAACCATAATGAGATACCATCTCACACCAGTCAGAACAGCTATTATGAAAAAGCCAAAAAATTACAGATCCTGGCAAGGTTGCAGAGAAAAGGTAACACACTGTTGGTAGGAGTGTAAATTAGTTCAACCATTGTGGAAAGCAATATAGCAATCACTCAAAGAACAAAAAGCAGAACTACCATTCAACCCAGCAATCCCATTACTGGATATATGCCCAGAAGAATATAAATCATTCTTCCATAAAGACACAGGTACGCAAATGTTCATTGCAGGACTATTCACAACAGATATGGAATCAACCTGAATGACCATCAATGACAGATTGGATAAAGAAAATGTTGTATGTGGTACATATACACCATGGAATACTATGCAGTCATAAAAAAGAATGACATCATGTCTTCTGCAGGAACATGGATGGAGCTGGAGGCCATTATCCTTAGCAAACAAATGCAGGAACAGAAAAGCAAATACCACATGTTCTCACTCATAAGTGAGAGCTAAATGATAACAACTCATCAACACAAGAAAAGGAACAACAGATACTGGGGTCTACTTGAGGGTGGGAGGAGGGAGAGGAGCAGAAAAAATAACTAATGGGTACTAGGCTGAATACCTGGGTGACAAAATAATCCATACAACAAATCCCCACGACACAAGTTTACCTATATAACAAACCTTCACACGTACCCCTGAACCTAAAATAAAAGTTTAAAAAAAGCCATCTCGGCTAAAAGACTGTAGTGCGATTCAGTGTTTCTCAACTCTGTTTTCACAATAGAAAATGGCATCTTATCCAAACTCCAAACCCCATCAACTGGAGCTGAGCTCCTAGCACTGTAACTTCTTATCACGGGTATAGTGATTTTATGAATTCTGCGGGGAATGAAATGCAATTTTGTCAGGCTTGTCTGTGTCCATAATGACCGAGTCAAATTAATCATCTCAGATAATACCCCTGTGTCACCCATCCCAGACATGTTTAATAGAATCTTTCTAATTCGAGTCTCACCATACATCAGATCTGGAGTATTGCAGCACTTCTGAAAACCAGGACAATTATGCCTTTTGCTTGGCCTGTCATTTTCCTGGACTAAAAATGTTTCTTAAAAAATAAAAAACTAAAAGTCCATACCATGTATAAGCCAAACGGGAGAGAAAAGCCATACCGTTAAAATGAAGCGTGGATTCTGGAGGAGGTGGGGGAGGGGAATGTAATATCTTTTTTCAGCCTTTATCTACAGGCAGAACCTCCAAGCCGAGCCAGGGCACTCACAGGAGTGCATCTAACACCCTCCCACCGGCAGTCTGCCACGCTGCTGGCCACAGCTGCTCTGTGGCTGTTCCTGACCCTGAAACGCTTGGATCAGGGCAGACAGAGGCATCATAGTGGGACAATGACAGGCAGTCACATTAGACAGGAGTTTTGTTGACTAAAACCCTATCTGGGAACAAACATGATAATCCCCATGTGTTCTTGCTCAGGACACAATCTGACTCAAGCTAAGGTTCCAGCAGCATCCTGGGTGATTCACTGTGCAGGGACGGGGAGGCTCTGGAAAGATACATGATTGGTGGGTGAGTTTGGGGGTCCTTTTCTTTAGGAAGCAGCAGTCCCAGCAGAACTTCAGTAGCAAAAGTCGCAAGGCTGGGGATAACTTGTGAGCAACAGCATTTGAATGAGAAGAGGCAGCCTGAACCAGGCATTGGCCCCATTTTACAGATAAGGAAGCTCAGTTTTCCAATAAGTGGTAGACTTTTTTTTTTTTTTTTTTTTTTGGAGACAGGGTCTGGCTCTGTCACCCAGGCTAGAGTACAGTAGCATAATCTTGGCTCACTGCAGCCTCTGACTCCTGGGCTCAAGCTATCCCCCCACCTCAGCCTCCTGAATAGCTGGGACTACAGGCACGAGCCAACACACCTGGTTAATTTTTTTGTAGAGATGGGGTTTTGCCATGTTGCCCAGGCTAGTCTCAAACTCCTGAGCTCAAGCAATCTACCCACCTTGGCCTCCCAAAGTGCTGGGATTTATAGGCATGAGCCACTGTGCCAAACTGTCTCTTTTTTTTTATTGAATTTTCTTTTTTGAGACAGAGTCTTGCTCTGTTGCCCAGGCTGGAGTATAGTGGCATGATCACAGCTCACTGCAGCCTCAATCTCTCAGGTTCAAGCGATCTTCCCACCTGAGACTCCCAAGAAGCTGGGACTACAAGTGTGTGCCACCATGTCCTACTATTTTTTATTTTTTTCAGGCGTGTGCCATCATGTCCTACTATTTTTTTTTTTTTTGTAGAGACCGGGTCTTTCTATATTGCCCAGACTGGTCTCAAACTCCTGGCCTCAAGCAATCCTCCCTGCTTTCCATTCCGAAGTGCTAGGATTACATGCGTGAGCTACCGTGCCCAGCCTCAAATGACATTTTTATAGCTACATATCCAACTGCCTCTTTGATACTTTCCTTCCCATGGATGTCCTGCACAAAAGCCCAGCAAACTTTTTCTGCAGATAATATGTATTTTTGGCTTTGTGAGTCATATGGTCTCTGTCACAACTATTCAACTCTATTGCTATAGCATGAAAGTAGCCACAGGCAATATTTAAACTAAGGAGGATCCCATGTTCCAGTAAAGCTTTATTTACACAAAACAGGTGGAGGGTCAGATTTGGTCCAAGGGCCATGATTTCTTTGACATGTCCAGAACTGAGCTTGTGGTCCTCCTTGTACCCACCAAGTCCGTTTCCCCCTCAGTACTCTTCTACCGGTGGCTCAAGCTGGGAACCTGGGAGTGACATTCAATTCCTCCCTCTCTCACCCCATCTCCAATCAATCACAAAGTCCTGTCAGCCCCAACTCCCCATGTATCTCAAATCTTCCCACCACGATCCATCTGCAGAGCAACCATCCTAGTCCAAGCAGTCATCACCTCCCACAAGGACTGCTGTAATCACCTCCTCAATGATCTCCTAACTTCTAATCTCGTTCCTTCCAAATTGTTCTCTCCATAGCAGCCAGGGTAGAGGTTCTACACAGAAAACTGATGGTGATACTCCCGTTAGTTGACGTCCTCTTTATGCTCAGATACAGTGTGTGTGAAACCCTCTCTGCAGCCTGCAAAGTCCTGCATGATCCGGCCCAGCTGCCTTCCAGTCTCACCTCCTATGACAACCCCTCATCGCTATGGCCAGCCTGGATGGTGTCTGACATGCCACGTGCCTTCCTCATTCAGGGGGAACTTGAACATCACTCCCAGGTTCCCATCTTGAGCCACTGGTGGAGGAATACTGAGGGAAAAACATGCTCGGTGGGTATAAGGAGGACCACAAGCTCAGTTTTGGACATGTCAACATTCCTAAATCAGTTCGGATCAGCAAATCACAGGCCGTGGACCAAATCTGGCCTTCCACCCTTTTTTTTTTTGGTAAACCCTGCACGAATGTGTTTCATGTTCTAAAACCAGCATTACCTCTGCCATTTTTCTATTTTTTTTTATTATACTTTAGGTTTTAGGGTACATGTGCGCAATGTGCAGGTTAGTTACATATGTATACATGTGCCATGCTGGTGCGCTGCACCCACTAACTCGTCATCTAGCATTAGGTATATCTCCCAATGCTATCCCTCCCCCCTCCCCCCACCCCACAACAGTCCTCAGAGTGTGATGTTCCCCTTCCCGTGTCCAGGTGTTCTCATTGTTCAATTCCCACCTATGAGTGAGAATATGCGGTGTTTGGTTTTTTGTTCTTGCAATAGTTTACTGAGAATGATGATTTCCAGTTTCATCCATGTCCCTACAAAGGACATGAACTCATCCTTTTTTATGGCTGCATAGTATTCCATGGTGTATATGTGCCACATTTTCTTAATCCAGTCTATCATTGTTGGACATTTGGGTTGGTTCCAAGTCTTTGCTATTGTGAATAGTGCCGCAATAAACATACGTGTGCATGTGTCTTTATAGCAGCATGATTTATAGTCCTTTGGGTATATACCCAGTAATGGGATAGCTGGGTCAAATGGTATTTCTAGTTCTAGATCCCTGAGGAATTGCCACACTGGCTTCCACAAGGGTTGAACTAGTTTACAGTCCCACTAACAGTGTAAAAGTGTTCCTATTTCTCCACATCCTCTCCAGCACCTGTTGTTTCCTGACCTTTTAATGATTGCCATTCTAACTGGTGTGAGACGGTATCTCATTGTGGTTTTGATTTGCATTTCTCTGATGGCCAGTGATGGTGAGCATTTTTTCATGTGTTTTTTGGCTGCATAAATGTCTTCTTTTGAGAAGTGTCTGTTCATGTCCTTTGCCCACTTTTTGATGGGGTTGTTTTTTTCTTGTAATTCTATTGTTTTATTCTATGTATTTGCATGTTACATGCTACAAATATTACTCCCAATTTGTCACTTGATCTTATTTATAACTTTTGCCATATCAAGGGCTTTACATTTATGTTAAAACATTAAATGTATTAATGTATGATTTCTGGCTTTCACATTATGCTTAGAAAATGGCTTCTCCATACTGGTATTACTAAGATGTTCAACCATGACATTTTTCAGACATGGGCCTGGCTCGATCTGAAGGCCATGATCCTTCCTTACGCCACATGACTTTCCCACGGTGGCCTCAAAATGGGAGCTCCTTTGGCTCCAAGACACTGCGAGACGCTGAGACTTCCCTTTAAATCACTGCAAGGGATGCCACACCACATGCACGTGCCCTGCCCTCATGTCAATGCTGGGAGGCCTTACAAGGGAGGTAGGGGTATCCTGGCTCCTACACGATCGCTCCTACACAATCACTCCTGATGCTGTCCTGGGTCACTTACCTCTGTCCATGCCACACGTGGTTGGGAGCTGCTCTTGACCATCCCAGCCATCGTTCAGATAAGTCTCCCAGTTCTTCCACCTCACTCTCTCCACTCCAGCCACATTCCTCAAACATGCCAGGCACACTCCCACTGCGGGGCCTTGGTGCTTGCTGTTCCCTCTACTGCAATGTCTTTTCCCAGATCTCAACTCCCTCGCCCCTTCAAGTCATTGCTCAAATGTCACTTTCTCAGCAGCGCCTTCCCTGGCCACCCTGTTTGCAAGTGCAGCTCCTGCTGGCACACCCAGTTCCCCTACCTGCTCAGTTTCCCCACAGAACTTTTACCTGCAAACATACAGTATACTTTACTTTTTAAAAATAATGATTATGGCTGGCTGTGGTGGCTCACGTCTGTAATTCTAGTACTTTGGGAGGCCAAGGCAGGCGGACCACCTGAGGTCAGGAGTTCAAGACCAGCCTTGCCAACATGGTGAAACCCTGTCTGTACTAAAAATACAAAAATGAGCTGGGCATAGTGGTGTATGCCTGTAATCCCAGCTACTCAGGAGGCTGAGGCAGGAGAATTGCTTGAACCTGGGAGGCGGAGGTTGCAGTGAGCTGAGATCGCACCACGGCACTCCAGCCTGGACGACAGAGCAAGACTCCAACTCAAAATAATAATAATAATGATTATTGCCTGTCCCCTTCACTAGGATATAAATTCCACCATTTGGTCACTGATATATTCCAAGGGCCAAGGACAGTACCTTGTACATAGTAGGCCCTCAATAAACATTTACTGAATAAAAGGATGCATGAACAAGTAAGGACTGGAGTGTTTGACTGCTTTGTTCAGTTTCATCTCAGCACCCATACCACTGCCCAGCACACAGTAGATGCTTAGTAAATATGTTTTGGAGTGAATGAATGAAAGAAAGTCCTAATGGTCTGCTACGGCATGGGGCTCAGCACTGCACCATCTTTCCTGCAAGCTCTAAGAAGTCAGCAAAGGTCTGAAGCAGCCTCCCCGCTCAGTGACGCTGTTCAGCATGAAACCATTCTAACTTGGCCCATCGGGGTCTCCTGGTTCCTTGTCGTTATCTTAGCATCTTCTCATGAAGATTTGAGCCCCCACCTCTGACAGGCTGTGTGACCTTGGACAAGTCACTGACCCCTTGCTGGGCCTCAGTTACACCAACTGTAAAAAGAGGCAATTGGATCAAGGGATTTTTAAAATCAAATTCAATTCATGCCTGTGCTCCTTGTATGCAGGTACCCAGGCACACACAAGGCAGTGCTGATTTTAAAGGCAGCAAAAATGATGAGTAGGCTCTCTAGTTGTTTCTGTCTTAAAATAAGCTTCTGGAAAAATGATGTCTATTTGCAGCTTTTTTTTTCTTTCCCATTTCTACCTTCTGAAAACGACAGAAGTAGCATTGCCTAAAAATGTGCCAAGCGCCAGCTGCCTGTGGATGAAGGCACTTAAGTTCTCCGAGAATGGTCCTCATGAGTGCCCTGAGATCCCAGGACACCAGGTTGAGCAGTGAAGTCCCCTAGAGCACACTGCTCCATGGACACTGCCCTGCTCAGACCCTTCAGAACAAGATCCCGGCCTCTGTTTGGCATCCAAGGCCTCCTGGACCAAGTCCTGCAACCTTGCCTGATACTAGCCACAGTGAACTCACTGTAGCCCCCAGACACTGCATTCTGTGGTATCACCGTGCCCCTGGGTGTGCTGGCCCCTCTGCTCATGCCATTGTCCTCCCAGGTGACATTGAGAGGACTTCCACAATACCCTACTGCCTTCCCAGGTGGTGGCACCACAAATGGGGCCCAGTGATCTGGGCAGAATAGAGCAAGGCCTGCTCCTCTTGCAGCCTGCACCCCATGCTCCTGTTACTATGCCCCAAACATCCCATCAGGGGGCTGCCACCCAGAGCTCATCCACTCCCTTAAAATGTAGTGAGCATCCACTCTGAACTAGGCTTTTGCTACAACCTACAGAGTTACTAGTAAAATTAAAAAAAAAAAATAGCTCAGCCCCCATCCTCACATTGTTCTGACCTGCTTTCTATAGCTTTTTCCAAAAAATAGCAGAAACCATTTATATAGTACTTACCATGTGTAGAGGTATCCTTATCCTATGTACTTTTCATACATGAACTTGTTAATCTTCACAACAACTCTGAGGCAGGTGTTATTATTATACACATTTCACAGAGGAGCCACAGAGATGGGAAACATTGCACAAAGCCACACAACTGGTAAGAAGGGATGGAGCCATGATTCCAACTCAATGGTTCAGTTCAGGGGAACTGAATCCGGCCAACAACCAATAGAGGGAACTTGGAAGTAAATCCCCCTTCAGTCAAGCCATCAGATGAGACCACAGCCCTGATTATCACATTGAGCACAGCCTCCAAGAGACCTTAAGCCAGAGGCACCCCATGAAGCCACACTTGATTCCTGGCATGCAGTAACTATGAGATGATTAATATATGCTGGGTGGGTTTTTGTTTTTGTTTTTGTTTCTGACACAGAGTCTTGCTCTGTTGCCCAGGCTGGAGTTCAGTGGCATGATCTCGCCTCACTGTAACCTCCACCTCCCGGATTCAAGTGATTCTCTGGCCTCAGCCTCCTGAGTAGCTGGGATTACAGACACATGCCACCATGCCCAGCTAATTTTTGTATTTTTAGTAGAGATGCAGCTTCTCCATGTTGGCCAGGCTGGTCTCAAACTCCTGACCTCAAGTGACCCACCCGTCTGGGCCTCCCAAAGTGCTAGGATTACGGGCATGAGCCACTGTGCCTAGCCCTAATATATGCTGTTTTTAAAATTAAAAAGCCTAGCTCATGAATTGGCACCCTTAACGACAGTGTGATTCTGCTTCTTTATAAATAGAAGGGACTGGGCTCCCGCATGTGTGATGCTGAGCTTCCATGTTGATTCTGCCTTCATAGGCAGCTCCCGACTGCCTCCTCTCCCATTCTCTAACTGCTCCTCAGGGTGGGCACGTGCCTGTGCCCCACCAGCTTATGAACCCCCTCAGCATGGGCTAATTGCTTGCAGTGCTTGGGGAAGGCAAAGTACACTAGGCCAGTACTTCTCAACCTGTAATGTGCACACAAATCAAGCAGGGATCTGTTAAAATGAAGATTCTGATTTAGGAGACTCTAAATCAGATTCTGGGTGGGGACTGAGATGCTGCATGCCTAACAAGCTCCAGGGGATGCTGCAGGTCCATGACCACACTGGGGATAGCATGGCCTGAATCACTAAAAGCACTTTGACTCAGACTAACCGTGGTTCAAATTCCAGTCTGTCACATGCAGCTGGGAGTCCTTGACCTCTGAGAAGAGAGACTTACTCAAGGTCATATAATAAATTAGAGTTACCTGGAGCCACAACCAAAACCCAGTGTTCTCACTTCTAGTCCAGAGTCCCCAAACTGCAGATAAATCCACCCTCCTAAGTTCTGAGTCTGGACACATTTCAGTGTGTGCGTGTATATCCCTGTATGCGCCTATACCCGTGAATGAGTGTGTCAGATGTGCTTGTGAATGTGTCTAAACTGCATCTGTACCAGTGGGTTTGTGAGAGTTGTTCATCACCAGATATTAGCTCACCAGATACCAACTCCACTCCTACCCTGTGCCACGTCCCTGCCCCCATGAAACCCACAGTCTAGGAGGAAAGTAGCCATTAAGAAAATAAACAGAAACTAAAATCTCATTTGTGTGTGCTTGTGCACATGTGAGAGTATTGCTCACACTAGTCCAAGAGCCAGGTGATTTATTATCTCCATTTCACTGCAGAAACGGAGGCAATGAGAGATTAAGTAACTTGCCCAGGAGCACACAGCAATGCTCAATGTGCCTTTCCATACACTGAGCATGCCTACAAGTTGTGTTTGTATTTGCTTGTATTTGTGCATGAATGTGTCTGTATACAAGCATGTGTGTGTCTGTGCCCAGAGAAACGTAGACATCTTCACATATTCCATTAACAAGATTTCCTGGCACCGCAGCACAGCATCATAAAAACCACACACACACACACATATGCATGTGCTTTAAGATGTTGATCTTTCGGCCGGGTGCGGTGGCTCACGCCTGTAATCCCAGCACTTTGGGAGGCTGAGGCGGGCAGATCACGAGGTCAAGAGATCGAGACCATCTTGGCCAACATGGTAAAGCCCCGTCTCTACTAAAAATACAAAAATTAGCTGGGTGTGGTAGCATGTGCCTGTAATCCTAGCTACTCAGGAGGCTGAGGCAGGAGACTCACTTGAACCCAGGAGGTGGAGGTTGCAGTGAGCCAAGATTGTGATACTGCACTCCAGCCTGGCAATAGAGTGAGACTCTGTCTCAAAAAAAAAAAAAAAAAAAAAAAAGAGAGATGTTGATATTTCAAACATTTCCTAAAACTCTGTCCACTGGGAAATAGAAGTGGAAGGCCAGAGCCTGCAGAGCTGAGCAAATCTGGGGAAGCCCGTGCCACCTGCTTCCCTGGGGCAAGCCACAGCCAGAGCAATTTCACAGCTCATCATCCATTATGAGGCTAAAATAATTCTTCCCCTCCCAGGAAGTTAAATACATTGTTGAAGCGGTAAAAGGCTCGTCCATCCATGCTCCCAGTGGGAACTTACTACCCTGGTGACCGGATTAACCCAAGATACAAATGACCAAACCTGGCTAGGTTCCCTTCCCTGCCTGCCCTGTCTCTAAAAATTGAGATACTTGTAAAAATACAGTGCCTTGATCTTTTTTTTACACCTTATTGAAGCATAGAATACAACAGAAAAGTGCACAAATCATAAATGTACAGCTCAACGAATTTTCATAAAGTGAACAGATTTGTGTAAACAGCACTCAAAGGAAGGGAGAAAACCTTCCCGGCACCTCTGAAGCCCCTCAAAGCCCCTATAGTCACTCCCCACCCCCACTAGGGTAACTGCAATTCACATTCTATCTCCATTGATTCGTTTTGCCTGTTCACGTGCTGTATGTAAATGGCATTGTCTAGAATGTTCTGTCTTGTTGTCTGGTTTCTTTCACTCAACGTGTTTGTGAGACTCATCTGCTTGATGGCATGTGGTTACACATCATTCATTCTCATTGCGGCATAGTATTCCACTGTGTAAGAATATTTCAGAATCATGTATCCAGTCTACTGTTGATGGGCATTTGGATTGTTTTCAGTTTTGAGCTTTAATGAAAAACACTCCTATAAACTTTTTTTTAAGAAACGGTCTCACTCTGTCACCAAGGCTAGAGTGCAATGGAGCAATCATGGCTCACTGCAGCCTCAACCTCCAGGGCTCAAGTGATCTTCCCACCTTAGCCTCTCGAGTAGCTGGGACTACAGGTATGTACCACCACACCTGGCTAATTGTTTAATTTTTTAAAACAGGGGTCTCACCAAATTGCTCAGGCTGGTCTTGAACTCCTGGGCCCAAGTGATCCTCCCACCTCAGACTCCCAAAGTGCTAGGATTACAGGCATGAGCCACCATGCCTGGCCTGAACATTCTTATGTGCATCTTTTGGTGAACATACAAAGGCATTTGTGGAGTTGAATTACTGAGTCACAGAGACATATGTTCAGCTTTAGATACTGCAAAGTGGCATCTGTGGTGGTACCAATTTACACAGCAGTGGGTGAGGGTACCGGTCCCTCCAGATCCTTCTCAACTTAGTCTTTTACATGTTCTCCATTTCGGTGGGAGTACATCATGTTAATAAATTTTAAAGCCGGGCACAGTGGCTCACACCTGTAATCCCAGCACTTTGGGAGGCTGGGGTGGGCAGATCACTTGAAGTCAGGAGTTCGAGACCAGCCTAGCCAACATGGAAAAACCCCATCTCTACTAAAAATACAAAAATTAGCTGAGCGTGATGGCACATGCTTGTAATCCCAGCTACTCGGGAGGCTGAGACAGGAGAATCACTTGAACCTGGGAGGTGGAGGTTGCAGTGAGCCAAGATCACACCACTGTACTCCAGCCTGGGTGACAGAATGAGACTCCATCTCAAAAAATACATACATACTTACATACATTTAAAAAGGCTTCCTCGTCCCTTCCCATTATATATTTCCCGTTGCAATTGCCAACAATTGTTTATGAAGGCTAGTGGCAACAATAAAACTACAACTGCTCAGTTTACATATGGCACAAGTATAACAACTAGCCACAAACTTCCCACCCTTGAGGGCCATCCCAGCAGTCAACAGCCAAAGGTCACACTGTGCTAACTTTTAAAGCCTTTGGGCAGTTACAAAGAACTTCACTGAAGGTTTTCTTCACGGGACTTACAAGAGGAAGATCTCACCTCCCAATGCACAGCAACGTTCCTCAGAGCCCTCCTTCCCCATCTCTCTCTCCAAAGGCAACGGTCACTCTCACAGCCCGCTTATCCTTCCCAGCTGGACACACACTCCTCTTAAAGCCATGCGCCCCAGCTCCTCACTCCGCTCTAAGCACCCTCCCAACTATGAGCTCGGCGCCACCGGGTGGCTGTTGGTACAGACCCTGCTACCTCGCAAGCAGATGCATCCTCGAAGGCCTGCATCACTGGCCTGACCCCAGGGCTTCCGGGCCTCTACTTGGGGCTGAGTATGTACCTGTCCCGTTTTACCTTACTGAAAATAATGTTTTCCATCTATAAAATGGGTATTTTAGTAGCACCTCAGGCTAACTACCATTTGCCATGTACCAAGCACTAGAACAACCACTTTGGATATAAACACACCTAATTTACTTCTGCATCACTCTGAGGAACTTCTAAAGACAAAATTGAAGCTCAGAAAACTTGGTTAATTTGTCCAAGCTTCCCCAGCCACATGTGTCAAGATTATCATTTGAGCCCAGTTCTGCCTTCTCATGTCATTACCTTTATAACCCAGCTCCTTATCATCATCCCTGGTGGGCTGAAATGTGACACACAACCTCCGGCCTCATTGCGGTGCCCTCTCAGTATTGTGTGACTCAGCCAGGTGGGGAAGGCCAGTCTCTGACCTCTGGGACAGACCATTGTCCCTCCTGGGCGCTCAGGCAGTGGGTGAAGGGGGCTGAGCCCTTGGCTGTAAGTCAACCCAGAAGGTCCCTCAGAGATTTCATCCAATCCCCATTCACAGATGCAAAAAGCAGAGCCCAGAGAGGACAAATGATCAGTCTGAGGGGACACAGGGAGAGAGGCTGAAGAGGGGCCAGAACCAGGATCCTGACCCTCCAGAAGATAAGAACCCAGTCCCATTCTGAGAAAGTCCCCACGTCTGGCCTCATTTCCACTTCTTGGTCACCGGTGAGCTCACACACAGCAATGAACAATGTATAAAATCTTCGTTCTCTGACCCTCCCCGGTAAAAACCCAGGTACTACAGGGGATGCTAAGTTCGAGGTGGCTGGGAGGGGGAAGGGTGCTGTTTTTAAGAAAATCCTTGAAATCACGTGTCCACCCCACTGCTATCCCCTCCCCCAAGCCCCTGCACTTCCCACATCATCATCATTGTTTCCATCCCATTTAGAGAGAGTGAACATTTCCTGGGATTCAATTTCTCTCATAATAGTTGGAAGGAAACAAAACTATATGCCATAAACATTCACTGCATTGTATGAAAAATATCTTTATGACAGGGGAGGCACCATAAATGCAGACCAAAATCCTCCCCCCATCCATTCCCCAATGCCTCCACGCCTGTGCCCTCGAATATTTAAATGTCTCACAGGCAGGAATCAACAGCTTTAAAATAAATATATTTTTGGCCGTTGGGATGTAAAATTAAGATTGGTGAGATGTAAGTACTCACTCCTCCTCGGCAGTTTTCTCTCAATGAAAGTAAGAGAAGCTAGGCCATTTTTTCTGAGCATGTGTTTAGGGTTGATGGGGAAGAGCTCATTAGTTCAATCTGACATATACTCAATTCTCTCCATATACACAGGATGGGCTTTTTCCCCCTCCTTGTATTTTATTCTCCAACTGTGAAGTGATATTAAATTTCATCAGATTCGAACAAAATCTATGGTCTTGAAACAGTTTCCTTTAAGGTCTCCAGTATGTATTCAGAACTCATGAATCATGTTCTGATAACACAACCATAATTATTTTTAAAGTGTGATGTTTGTGGCTTTAATAGGAAATGCTTGCAAAAGGCCTTTTCTCTTTGATTGTTTGTAATCTTAGCAGTAATCACCACTGTTACCTTCTCCGCACCACAGCGGGTGAAACACAATTTCATTTTAATATGAATCGCGAGCTCTTCACCCAGGTTTTAATTAAAGCAATAAAAGCCTTGTCATCTTTGCCCTTTACAGTGTACACAGACTCAGAGGCCAGAGTTACTAAGACAGAAATCTTAGATTTCAACAGCAGCAGGAGGGTCGCCTGCCTCCAATACATTTACTGCAGAGGGTTTTTATTTGTTTCGAAAAGCCTCACCCTCCTCTGCCTCTCTGTGCTGCAGTTTCCTCCTCTGTAAAATGGGACAGCAATAGTGCCTACCTACACAGTTAATGTGAGGATGAAATGAGACCACCCATGGAAAACATTTAGCCCCAGAGCCTGAGCCTAAGGAGGTGCAGGGCAAATGTTATTGATCATCGGTATCATCATTTAGTGCTGGAAAAAACAGACCATCTACCCTCATTATTCACATGAGGAAACAGGTTCAGAGTGATACCAGCACAGGTGAAGGCCTAAGAGCAGGGCGGAGCCTCGAACTCAGAGCTCCTGGCTCTTTTTCCCATTCTGGGCATCTGACACTGCCCCCTGCTGGAAGGTGGCTGTGACTTTGCAGCCGCAAGGACCTCAGTGCTCAGGGAATGGCAGGTCTGAGCTCTCCTCTAGAGGCTGACCAGCACCTTGTCTTCTGGCCTCCTGATGGTACCATCTCCCCACCCTAGGTCTATGCTTGATCCAAGTGGTGAGAGAAACAGACCAGGCAAACTTGGGGATCTGTGAAGGAAGGCTGCACAAACATGATGGTGGTGCTGGAACCAAGAGCAAGAATCACGAACTCCAAGTTCTTGTGTGTCTGTTGCATGCCAGGTGTGGTGTGAGGCACCGAGAAGCCTCATTCGGTAGCATGAGGATGTTGGCCTGTATGACATGACGGCTGTACTCCAGCGCACGTTCTGCGGGAGTATCGGGAAGGGATGCTACAGGGGCAGTGGGGCCAGGGGCCACACTGGGTGTTGCTCATGCCCTGTGAGGCTCACAGCCAGCAGGTTCACATTTGGTGGCACACACTGCACCCCAGAGACCTGAGGGCTCCCCAGGGAGCACCTCATGTGTAAGTCCCCAGAATCTTCATGTTCAATTGTGCAGTGTCATTCCCCTTGCAAACAGCTCTGGAGCCACTGGGATTCTCACTTTAGGAACAAAGTACCCTATTTCCCAGCCTTGCCTTAGAACACGCCTTCTGCTTGCCTCCTGCCTCAACAGGAATTTCAGAGGAACTGACATCCTTCTCCCTCTCCACTACCCCATCCATTCAGACCCCTGCTGATTGTCCCTATAAATCCCACCACACCCAGCCCCATCAGCATCCAGCCCCTCATTCTTCCAGGCTTCAGTTCTAGGTCCCACCTTCCCATCCACCCTACCCTGGCATCCTTCCAGGGCCCTTCAGCTCAGCCACCATGCTGTGCTGGGCAGTGGGCTCCTCACCTCCCAGGAGCTTCTCCCCCATGCAGCTCCCCGCTCCCCAGGCATACCAGGCCCCTGCCAATGCCATGGCCTGCTCACTTCCAAAATCACCAGCCAGCTTCCCGCTCTGAATAAGGTGTCCTTGCCATCCAGCTGCACCCCAGTAGCTCTTTAGCTGCACTGGACCCCGGGCCCTGGGACCCATCTTCTCTCTAAACGCAGCTTAGATTCCCTGATCCTTTATATCAGTCTCTTTTGAGTAAAAAAAAGCTGTTGTGTCCTTCTGGTGCACCTGCCTGGCAGATCTCTTGCCCTGGATTAACCCACCTGTCTGCCCCACAGCACAAGCACCGGGAGCTCATTCTCCCATGCTCCACAGCAAATACCCCAGACCTCCCCACCACCTCTCACCCGCAGTCCCCTGGCTCTTGGCCCACCAACTCTCTGAGAAGACTGACACTTTCAGGTGCAGACACCCTCTGCTCTCAGCCAACCCATCTACAAAGCCACACTCCTTTTCTCTGCTGTCCTCCACACCCAGCACTCTCAGCTAAGGCCAGAGCCACCACCTCTGACCAGGATCCAGACCCTCCCACTTTCTCTGAAATCTGAAAGCATCCCTTAGCCTTTCCCCCTCCTAAACCCAGAGCTTCACCCTCTCTCCTGACACTTTCCATTGATGACTAAACATTCTAAAGACTTTTCTTTAAAAAAAAAAAAAAATCCCTTCTATGGACGCTTCATCTCATTGAGCTCGGCCCTGGCCCTTGTCCTGAACAGCTAAACTTCTCACACAAGTTGTCTATATTTACTGTTTACATGTCCGCACCTGACGCTTCTCAATCCGCCCATGGGACCTGCACAATTACCCTGCACATCAAAACTGCTTACACTGAAGCCCAGAGCCACTTCCTTTTCGCTAAGATGATTGGACACATTTCAACTTTCATCTCACCCAATCCCTCAGAAGTGTTTGAGCTAACTGACTCTCTCCTTCTTCTTACATTTTATTCAACTTTCTAAAGTTATAATAAATTCCCACGGTTTCAAACTCCCTAAACATAAAGATACAGTGAAAAGTCTTTTTCTATCCGTGCCCAGCACCTGCACAGTTCCCATACCACGCACACACGCACAGAGGTACATGCATGTACAATGCGCAAAGCCACTACTAGCGTCCATATATCCTTCCAAGGTTATTTAATCAAATGCAAGCACATAGAAATATACATTCTTATCACCTTTTTGTATAAATGGTAGCATACTGTACTGTTTTACATCTTTTTTAGTAAAGCAATATCAAAATGAATAGTCTTGAATATGTCATTTCTCATATGTACAAATATATCTGTAGGGCATATTTCCAAAAAACTAATTGCTGGGTTAAAGGTCAATGTATTTGCAATTTTGATAGATGTTGTCAATTTACCCTGCCCACAGCAACGTATAAAAGTACCATAAGAACTCCAGTCGAGTGTGTTATCAAACCTTTGGATTTTGGTCAATCCAATTGGTAAAAAATGGCTGTCTTATGATTTATCTTATGAATGATTCTTAGCACTTTTCACATACTTAGGAGCCATCTGTATTTCTTTTTCTGTAAACTATTGGTTCATATCTCCTTCCTTTTTTTCTACCAGGGTTTTGAACTGATGTCTAGCAACTCTTTATGTATAAGGGTGATTAGTTCTTCAACTATGGTGTAAGTTGAAAATATTCTTGCCCAACTTTTGTCTACTGACTTTACTTATTTTGGTTTGGCCATACAAAAGTCATATGCTGATTTTATGTTAATTTTTATATTTATATTAATTTAGTTTTATGTTAATTTATGGTCCAATTTTAAGTCTTTTCTTCTGAGGCTTTGAATAGTAGAAATGTCTTCCCACACCAAAGTTGTAAAGTATACCTTAAGGTTTGTTTTGCTGGTGCCTTTATGGTTCCCTTGAGTATATTTAAATGTTTGATTTAACATTTATCAAATCATTTTTTATTTTTAATTTTTGTGTGTACATAGGTGTACATATTTATAGAGTACATGAGACATTTTGACACAGGCATGCAATAAGTAATAATTATATCATGGAGAATGGGGTATCCATCCCCTTAAGCATTTATCCTTGTGTCACAAACAACCCAATTATACTCTTTTAGTTATTTTAAAATATGCAATTATTGACTATACTTTGTTGTACTACCAAATATTAAATCTTATTCATTCTTTCTATTTTGTACACATTAATCATCCCCATGGCCCCCTCTGCCCCACTACCCTTCCCAGCCTCTGGTAACCATCCTTCTACTCTCTATCTCCGTGGGTTCATTGTCTTGATTTTTAGACCCCACAAATAAATGAGAACATGCAATGTTTATCTTTCTGTGCCTGGCTTATTTCACTTAACATGATGATCTCTAGTTCCATCCATGTTGTTGCAAATGGATCTCATCCTCTTTGTATGGCTGAATAGTACTCCATTGTGTATAAATACCACATTCTCTTTATCCATTCATCTGTTGATGGACACTTAGGTTTCTTTCAAGTCTTGGCTGTTGTGAACAGTGCTGCAACAAATATTGAAGTGCCGATATCTTCAATATACTGATTTCCTTTCTTTGGGGCATATACCCAGCAGTTGGATTGCTGGATCATATGGTAGCTCTATTTTTAGTTTTTTGAGGAACTTCCAAACTGTTCTCCACAGTGGTTATACCATTTTACGTTCCCACCAACAGTGTACGAGGGTTCTCTTTTCTCCGTATCCTCACCAGCGTTTGTTATTGCCTGTCTTTTGAATGTAAGCCATTTTAACTGGGGTGAGATCATATTTTGTTGTAGTTTTGATTTGCATTTCTCTGATGATCAGTGATACTGAGCAACTTTTCATATGCCCGTTCGCCATTGCAGGTCTTCTTTTAAGAAATGTCTATTCAAATATTTGGCCCATTTTTTAATTGGATTATGAGATTTTTTTCCTATGGAGTCATTTGAGTTCCTTATATATTCTGATTATCAATCTCATCAGGTAGTTTGCAAATATTTTCTCCCATTCTGTGGGCTGTCTCTTCACTTTGTTGATTGTTTCCTTTGCTGTACAGAAGCGTTTTAACTTCATGTGATCCCATTATCAAAGGATTTTATTTATCCTCCAATAAATTTTAAGGAACTGTGGATCCAACATCCTTTTCCCCTAGATCCCCTCTCTTCTTGAATTACTCTGCCCGTGGTTTCTAAGACTCCAAGTTCTCCTCCTACTTCTCAAACCACTCCTTCTTAATCTACTTCACAGTCTTCTCCTCCTCCTCTACTTTGCCTTCAAATGTTGCAGCTCAACATCTCAGTCGTTGGTCCTCTGCTCTTCTCATTCTTCCCTCTCTCTCCATAAATCTCCTTCACTCCCAAGGTTTTGATATCATGGGCTGAAGATTTCCAAATTTACTTCTCTCATGAGCTCAAGATTTGTACCATCATCTATCTACTTGAACATCTCCATGTGGATGAGCATCTCAAATATAACACATCCAAGTCTGGCATCATCAAACCTGCAGCTCCCCAGGGTTTCCCTAACTCAGAAAATGGTACCACCACGCCTGAAAATGGGCTCATGGTAGAAGCCTAGGAGTCATCCTTTACCCCCCGCCCCCGTTTCTCTCTTCCTCTATGTCCATCACTGTCAAGACCCACTAACTTTATCTCCAATGCATCTACTTCTTTCCATCCCCTCTGCCACAATCTAGATCTTGATCTTTTACTTGGCCTATTACCAACCCTCCCACTTGGTCTCCCTGTATTCATTCTTGTCATTGAGAGCTTTTAATACTGCAAATCTGATGTCATTCATGTCATTCAGTCTGACTCTAACACACACACACACACACACACACGTTCTTTCAATAATTCCTGTAAAAAACGTGAGCTCTTTAGCAGAAGTGGTATTTAGAGCTAAGAGAGTAGAAAACTCTACACACAGCCAGGAAGGCTGTGATGAGGAGGTGACATTTGCAGTGCCCCTGAAGGAACAAATAGGCATTTGTTGGTTGAAAAACACTAGGGGATTCCCATCAGAGGAAACAATGCATACAAAAACACCAAGTTGTAAATGAGTGCAAGAGGTGACCAGAGGCTCTTGTGTGACCAAAGCATTATATGTGGTAAAAATAATAATAATAATAATAATAAGTCATAGCTAGTTTTTCTGAACTCTGGTGCTTTACATACTCTTAGTTTAGCTTCCTCTGAAGTACAGCCTGAGATGGGGATGCCTGTGAAAGTGACTTGAAGAGGGCTCTCAGAAGAAGGGAAGAAGGGAGGCAGGACATGACAGGGGAGGAGCTGAGTAAAGATTTGGCCTTGGCTGGAGTCTGGCTGGATTGGCTGGAGTCTGGCTGGATTAGCTGGAGCCCATGAGGAGTTGCAGAGTTGGTCACTCCTTGAGATAAGGATATCGGTTTCTAGACCTCCCCTTCTATCCTCTCCTGGGTTCACAGTTCCAATTTTCCAAAGAAGGAGTAGCTGTGAATAGTTAGCAGCCAACACTCACAGCAGCTGAATGATGAGCGGGACTCTGGTGAGGCGGCAACAGAATCCACAATACACACACACCTCATTTACTTCTCATGACACTCTAGGAGGCAGGCGCTACTCCTCCCATTTGATAGGAAGCTGCTATCACTTGCATAAGGAAATCTGGCCCATGCTGAGGCATGGAGGAGCTGGAATTTGAATCCAGGTCTGCTGAGTCCCAAGCCCACTCCCTTTCCTCCTCACCTCATCCCAGGAAGGAGGAGACTCTTTCTGGGTCACATCATCAGGAAATATCCATTCCTGTAACTCCTGGACAGAGTCTGCTCTCAACAGGAAAGAACTGACCTCTACCAGGTCCTCTACCCCCGTGGAGCCGCTGATGGGGACACAGCCCTATCTGAGAATTATATCTCATTCTCAGGCCACCCTGGCAAGTCTGGTACAAAAGTAACCCAAGGTCCAAGGAGGGAGAGGGAGTGTGATCATTTGTAGAAGCTAAAGCAGCTATGCGAAAATTTCTGTGGAGACTTGCAAAAACCAAACAATGGAGAATGCATTTGCAAAAAAAACTTCAAGCCCACAAAGCTGCGGTGAAAGTTTTCAAAAAGGGACACAGTCAGCTAATACATACCCTAGGGGAACCTCTGTCTCAGCTGCGGTTTCTAAGTAAAGAAGATGGCATCTCAGGAGAAGTGTTACATTAAAGAACAAATTTGTAATACGATTTGAATGTTCTGGGCCAGGCATAGTGACTCACGCCTGTAATCCCACCACTTTGGGAGGCCAAGGTGGGCAGATCACTTAGGGTCAGGAGTTCAAGACCAGCCTGGCCAACATGGTGAAACCCTGTCTCTACTAAAAATACACACACACAAAAATCAGCTGGGTGTGGTGGCAGGCACCTGTAATCCCAGCTACTCGGGAGGCTGAGGCAGGAGAATCACTTGAACCCGGGGAGGTGGAGGTTGCAGTGAGCCGAGATCCAGCTACTGCACTCTAGCCTGGGCGACAGTGAGACTCCATCTCAAAAATACATACATATATTGACTGGATGCTCTGGAAGCAAATGTTTTCCAGAAATGGCTTCCCACTGATATTCAGAGCCTTGCATATAACAGGTGTCCAATAAACATTTGCTGATTGGGTGAACCTTGTATTTAACTGTATTTATAAAACATATTTTAGGCCATTTAGAGTGTTTATCCTCTGAATCCTCTAGTGGCTGTGAGAGCTTCATTTTACCCAAATGTTGATGTCAATCCTTAATCCAGTAATTTGGACGATACAATTCCTGCAGTTGATGAGACAACACATTGTGAGAGGGTGGTCGTGTGTGTGTGTGTGTGTGTGTGTGTGTGTGTCGTGAGTTCAAGAAGCACTCCAGGGAAAAGAGGAAGGAAATATATAGGACTTTAATCATTAAAGTCTAGAAGCCAGTAGGGTCCCACTGAGCTGTAGGGAGCTATAAGTACCAGAAAAGTCTAAGTTATTTTTCAACAAAATCATCATGAATCATATCCCATATGTTTCCTACATGTGGTGGTTTGTAAAAAGGCCACAATACTTTGCAGCCTTTCCCATCAAGAGGTAGAGGGTATTTCTCCATTCCTTGAATCTAGGCTGGTCCTGTAACTGGCTTTGACCAATAGAATGTGTTGGAAGTAGATGTGTATTTCAAGCCTGGACCTCAAGAAATCTTGCAACTTCTGCTCTTGCTGCTCTGGGAACCCTTCTCCTAACATGTGAACAACCTGGAGCTAGCCTGCTGGAAGCTGAGAGACCATGTGGAACACAGGTGAGCCTCCCATACCAACCAGCCCACTGCTGATCTGGCAGTGTATTGCTGCTGCTAAAGTGATCCTAAGCAAGGCCAGAAGAACCACCCAACTGAACTCGGTTAAACTGCTGACCCACAAAATCATTAACTAGATAAACATTTGTTGTTTTAAGCCACTAAGTTTTGAGGTGTTTGTTATGCAGCAAAAACTAACGGATACACTATAAGAAATCTAACTGCAATTGCAAAATTTGTTCACATTAAGATTGGCTCATGCCACTGGCTAGACTTAATTAATCTCAGAGAATTTTGATATCTTCTTCATAAAGTCCTAAGTTAGGGAGACCCTCTGCGTCACAGCATAAAAGATTCAGACGGACCCTCAGGAAGTCCAACCACCTTGTTCCACTGTTAGGGACATTGAAGTTCAGAGAAGAGCAGGGGCTACCATCACTCATTACACAAATATTTTCTGAGTGCTCTCGGTGTTCCAGACACCATGACCCACTGGGATACACAGCATTGGACCAGAGAGACCAGATCCTTTCCCCATGGTGGTCACAGTTTAGGGTGGAAATCAGGCATTAACTAAGTCATCACAAGGTAAGTAGATGACCACTGTCATCTATAAAAATTATGAATTTTTGTCACTATGAATTAAAAAGACCTGGTGCCATTTTAATGAAAATCATGGAAAGGGGACCTAATGTGGGTTTGGCAGTCACAAAGAGCTCTCTGCAGAAGTGACATTTAGGCTGAGGCAAGTCAGTGGACAAGGCAAGGGAGGCTTGTGGAGCTCCGAGTCTGAGCTTCACAAGTTCGAACACCAGCTCTAGTGCTCCCTGGCTGAGTCACCTTGATTGAATCAGTCAACATCCTTGATCTTCAGTTGCATCATCTATAAAATTGACTGAACAATAACGTCTACTCATTCTTGAGGCTGTTGTGAAGATTAGCTGAAATAACCATTGAGAAAAAGGCTTTGCAAGCTGCAAAGTGTTAGGGGAATTGTTGAGGATATGACTGTTAATGGTTTGGGAGGGTGACATTTATTTGTACCAAGTCTCCTCTCCAAACGACTGTGCTCTCCTCTGCCCAAGCCTAGAACAGACACAGAGCCCCACTGAGTCCCACTTTCCCTTCTTGGTGGAAGGACATTGCCAATGCTTTCCAGTAGGTTCCAGAACAAAATTCACCATAATATAGTTCTGAAAACCAGGGCTCAATATGTTAACAAAAATACTATCTAAACATTGTGAAAAGGCTCAGATGAGATGTCAGGGCTAACTCTGGTCTGCTGAGATGAGACTTCAGTTGATTATGTACAATTAAATGACATCAGTGTACTCTTCCAAAATAACCACTTCCAGGGCCTGGAGTCTTGCCCACCAGTCTTGCATGTTGGCGCATGTCAATGCAATATAAAGGCAGCTTTGCAGCAGCAGCATGATGCTCACACAGGGACAGGCCAGAGAGGGGCATGGTATGGTGGCCCCGGCATGAGCGATCCTGCAGCGGCAGGGGAGGGGGCGCAGCACCCTGCAGCAGAGCTTCCATGTCCCACTGAGACTACAGTATCTTCCTCACTAGTAGTGCCCCCTAGGGCCACAGGCCCATGTCTTACTCATCTATGGCCTCCATGGGACCTGTCACAGAATAGGGACATAAATATTTTTGACTTAATAGGCTTCTATTGCCCCATCTGGAAAATATGTGCCCAGCCTGATGGCTGAGGGGCCACCCAACCTGGACTGCCATAGCCCCCACAATGGCAGAGACAGAGGGTAGAGGTCAGCTCCAGGGCTGGGGTTGCCCTCCAGCTTCCCAAGTTTCTCAGCAGCTATAACCCTCCTTGGCTCTCCAATCAGTGTCCCGAGCTGGTCCCACCCAGCAAGCACCACTGCCTTAGGGAACCATCCTCCACGATGCCGTGCCTGCAATGAGAATACTTCCTGGTATCACATTCTGCCATGAGGACCCTCCCTGGGGTTCCGGCCTGCAGTAAGGACCCTCCCTGGGGCCCCCACCTGCAGTGAGGACCCTCCCTGGGGTCCCAGCCTGCAGTGAGGACCCACCCTGGCATCACTTTCTGCAGGGACGACATTCCCCAGGGTCCTGGTGTGCAGTGAGGACCCTCCCTGATCTCAGCCTACAGTGAGAACCCTCCCTGGGGTCCCAGCCTGCAGTGAGGACCCACCCTGGCATCACATTCTGCAGGGAGACCGTCCCTGGACCCTCAGCCTGCAGCAGGGACCCTCTGTGGCATCATAGACTATAGTGAGGATGCTCCCAGCTGAGAGAAACATTAATTTTCAGAGACCAGGCTCTCAGTGGAAAATCTGATTCCAACTGGCAACTATGACCCCCCAGAGGGCCAGGCTGGGATTCGAGACAGCCTTGCCCAGGAATGACTCTGCTTCCTTTGCCACCAGTTAAGACCCTCTGCTCTCCTTCCTTGTGCCCTGTCCACAACCCTCCCCTGTGGCCTTCAACAACTCCCAGCGGGCAGGAGAAGCATGTATGCCTACTCAAGGGCATGTGTGCATCCAAACCAGAACATGTCCCCGTGGGTGCTGTGTGGTGGCAAGAGGTAGGCGGCACCAGAGAGCAGCAGGCACCTCAACTCACTGCTGCTGAAAAGCTGCCCCAGGTGTGGGGAGTATGGGCAATACATTTCAAGTTTCATCAAGTTCCCAATCCATTTTAAGCCAACAGTAGCCAGGTAGTTAATTTACAAATACTATAGTCCCACTTTGATTGTACCTTTTAAGGGGACTATTGCTATTCTTGATCATTCAGGGAGAAGACAGCAGCAGGCTGTGCTGGCCCCACTCTGCACCCCCTACCTCCACCCAGGAACAGCTCAGCTCCAGCCAGCCCAAATCTTAAGACACCCGTTCAGGGAGGATGAGACACCCACCTGGCTGGTTGACAGGAGCTCTGGGTTTCCGTCACTCATCCCCACGTAGGCACTGTCACCATCAAACTAGAATAGAGAGAAAGGGAGAAGCAGCTCTGATTAAAATGCTCTCAGGAAGGCACTAGGAGAAGCAGCCGCAGGAGGGTGGGGGACTGACTGCAGGGGACTGTGGGGGCTGCAGAAGCCAAATCAGAGCCCAGGATGCCCAAGGCCCCATTTCAGCAGGGCTACCTCTAGGGTGGAATGAGCAGCCCCTGTTCCACAGCCCTCGAGTGCTCAGGTTCATGCTGTTAATCACACTTAGAATGCAAATAGGAAAACCTTTCTGCCCTCTATAACTTGTCCATAGACACAACAGGCTGCCTTGCCATGTGCTGAGCTGCCCATCCTTAGAAGTATGCAAATACCTCCCTTGACCAAAATTATATCAGGTGATCAGCTAGAGCTGGAATCCCATGTGCTGGGGGAGGCCAATAACACCAGAGCCTTGGGATCATGACAGCCTTCCCTAGACATGCCCTCCAGGTCCTGCCATCCTGAGTGGTTTTGGCCCATCACCTATGCCATCCCAGCCCCTATGGCCACGCCTGGTTACAGGCAGTGAGGACTATGGTAGAGACCATGTACAGGAACTACATCCTGTGTGCAGAGAAGTTGCTAAGTCTGGATTCAGGAAGATTTCCCTATAAATCTGCCTAAAAATTCAGGAGCAAATGCAGGGGAAGAGATGTGGGCTCTGGGACCCCTGCCTCCCTCTTTGCCCTGAAGTGTGATCTCAAGTTGGTGCCTCAACTTCTGAGATTCCTCATCTGTTAAGTGGGGATGATGCCTGTAGGCCCCTCCTCAGAGGATGTTGCACTGTAGAGCACTTGACTCAACACATTCATATGGAGAGGACTTAATTCCAGTTAGTTCCCTTCTCTTGAGCTAGGTGTCTTAGATAGGGTTCCCTAGAAGCAGAGCCTGAGGCAAGGGTTCAGACGCATGTGGTTATTAAGGAAGTACTCCTTGGGAATAACCTGTAAGTGTGGGAGGCAAGCCGGACAGGAGTGAGTACAGCTAAGCAAGGATGTGGTCTTGCCCGAAGACTTCCTTCAGCCTGTTCTGGTGGGGAGCTCTGGGGCATGAATTGTACGCAGAGTTAGTACCAACACGAAGCAAGGGGTGGCTGTTGTAGCCCAGGGTAAGGAAGTCATCAGCCATGGGCTGCCCTTAGGGGACATGGGGAGGCATAACCTTCTGAGCAAGGTGGCCCCCAATTGGCCAATGAAGACAAGTCTTCAGAGAACTATATTGGCTGTGAGCCATTTGCAGGCAGCTCGTGCTCAAGGCGGGTGGGAGATGTCTGTGCTGGTCAGTAAAGGGTTCTGGGTGGGGCACCAATAATAAACAGCCATTTTATTTTAATTGAACCATTTATTTATTAAGATATATTCACATGGTTCAAAATTCCAAGAGTACAAAAAGCAACACCACCCCACCTCCCAGCCATCTACTGCCCCTCTCCAGAGGCAACGTCTACCAGCTTTTTTATATCATTTCAAAGACTGTCTACATATACACATTTTAGAGTCATTTATTCTATTCATGACAGCATGCGATACAGTTTTGCACTTTATTGTTCTCTTAGCAACACATCTTAGAAAATGTTTTATATCAGAACATAATTCTTTCTTCTGTATCCAGTATTCCACAGTGTGGATATAACACATATATTTAACTAGCTGAGCACATGGGTAGTTGCATTGTTTCTAGTTTTCTGCTATCCCAATATTGCTCCCATAAATATTTTTGTGCATCTGTTATTGAGCATGGGTGTGAGTTTATATACAAATTATTATTTGTATAATTGCTGGATCCAACTGTATGTGCATTTGTAATTTAGACAGACATCACCCAGCTGCCCTCACGGAGGCCGTAGAAATCCACACACCCACAACCATGTGAATGTCAGTTTACCCAGCCGCCTTCACTCAGAGAAGCTTTGCTTGACAACTGGCTCAACGCCAGCCCCAGCCCCTGTGGGCTGATAGCCCACCACCCTTTCTACCACCATTTTCGATGTGCCCTCGCCCCACCTTCCCTTGGTCTTTGTTCCATAGCCCCTGTTACCCTCTAGCATTCTCTATATTTACTATATTTATTGCTTACGATTAGATTCCTCCTACTAAAATGGAGGCTCCCAGGGATCAGGGATCTTTGTCTATCTGTACCTTGATGTTTCCCAAGCTCCTAGAATAGTGCCTGGCACAGAGAAGGTACTCAATAAACGTTTGTTGAATAAGTAAATAAAGCAGCCACTACCACATTCAGATCTCCTCTGACCAGGCCTATCTTCCCATCTAGGCAGTTGGGTTGATGGTTACACCAAAGAACCTCCCCAGCACAGGGACGGGGAGAGTCCCTTGGTGACTGCTGGATGATTAAAAGAAAAGGCTCTTCCATGTCTACAGTTTGGGCACTGACCCCAAATACAGGACTCCATCCACCACACTGTACCCCGAGCTCATGCTGTAAGACCGTGCTGAGAGGCTACCTCCTCCAGGAGGCCTGCCATGCTCTCACCTCCTCTGGCTGTTCCTCTTACAACATAGACTGCCTCCACATTTGTCATCTGTCCCAGAGTGGGAGCAACATGGAGGCTGGAACTGTGTCCTGGTCATCTCCAAATCTCCCAGAGCCTGGCATTAGGGATGGGGCTATAGATGAGGCAGGGTGGGGGCACTTTCAGCAAAAGCTCCTGGGTACTTGACTTGATGTGTGACCATGGTCATTGATCATTTTGACAAAAGTAAAATTTTTTTAAAACCACACGTAACTTATAAGTAGACCCTAATAAAAAGAATAATTGGAGATGGAGGAACATTAAGTTTAATGAAGTGTTTGAAACATTTTATAAAGCAATAGTAATCGAACAGTATGGTATAGGAATATGCATAAGAAACAGAGGGAAAGATGTCCAAAAAACCTTTGAATGGTCACCATTTATTAAATGCTGGTGAGAACAGAGCCACTGCAAGGCAGGGGCCACCATCTGCTTCATTCCCCGATATGTGCAGTAGACAATCAATAAATATTTGGTGACTGAATGAATATTCCTGGCACTGAGCAAAATGCTTTACATAAAAGACCTCATTTAATCCTCAGAATGATCCAATGAAGAAAGTATTCTTTTCCCTGCTAAAACCAAGGAAACGGGTAGAGAGAGGATAAGTAGTTGTCCAAGATCACACAGTTGGGGAGAGATGGGATTTAAGAGTCCCTTGTTGGATTTTTTCTGCTTGGACTCTCCCACTAGCTGCAAGTGCATTCACAGCAGGGACCAATGCTTTTCTGGATCCTACTATATAATCAATAGTCTGCCTTGGGCCTGGTGCATAACAGATGCTTGATAAGTGTGTTAGAGGTTCAGGAGAGGGAGGAATTATCCAGAGAGAGCAGTGGGAATGGCACTGGAGACGTAGGGCAAGGGGGCCTGGTCTCTGATGCGAGTGTGTTAGGGGCAGGCAAGGGGGTGGGCAGTGGATTCCCATGAGGTCACCAGAGCCTGTCTTATTCATTCACTCCTTTATTCAACCAATGTCTAGGAAAGAGCTGCCACGTGCTGGAGTAAAGCTTGCTTCTGGCTTTCAAGGTGCACTTGAGAAGTTGGCAGAGGTTTCCGAGGCAGGGCCTGGGTCTCCTCAGCTCAGTTACCCCTGGGCACCTTGCACGATGCCCTGGAGCCTGCTGGGCTCAGAACCAGCTGCCAAGGAGTGGTAAGCAGAGGCCCTGAGGGGGTGGGGAGGCCTGTTCTCTGCCCACCTCTGCCAGGGTTCCACCACATTGGAGCCCTTGGAGGGCATGAAGGAATAGTTGGGAGACACTGAGGGTTCCCAGGCTCCCCCTGGCTTGGCTTGCAGGACTCTAAGGCCTGGGGCTTACCCCCTCAGCCCCTCCTCATTCGGGACCTTTTCTGGGTAAATGAACTTGGAAGCCAAGGGGAGAGGTCACAAAGTCACCTCTGCCCTCAGACACAGCAGGGCTACCTCCTCCTCCACATGTGCACAGACAAGATCAAAAACACCCATATCTACACCCACCGCAGTGCATACGCTGTGTGAACACAAAGGTATATGATGGATACCATGTGCACAGCGTGGGCAGCACACACACACACCACAAACCGATATTTGTGTGGACCCATGTCATGCAGCACAGCGTTCAACATGGCAGCGTTCAGCTCACTCATGTATCATGTCCATGGGTAACACAAACCAACGCACACACAGCACAAGCGTGAGTGTGCACATGTCAGAGACCCTTTATACAACTGGGCACACAATAACCACAGCATGCACACAAGGAAAGCAGGGTGTGCCCGTATGTGTACAAACATTCCATGCGTCTGCAGCCATTTAAATGTAACTCACACAAATGTGAACACGAACATATACCGCATATGCATACAGAGACATACAAAGCAAAGATGCACATGAACTTCAGTTCTATGCATATTTCACAGTTCATCAGTTCCTTGGTCAAAAATCTCTTTTTCATACCACACAGCCTTCCCTATGCTTCAAAATGTGAGGAAAAAAAATGTAGGGAGAAACAACAGCTTAAGAATTTCCATGAACGCCAGGAGAACATCCTCTTACCAGTGACTGGAATAGATTAATTTTCCCCATTTCATATTCTAATTATAATTCCTTTTCCCATTGCCATCTTCAGTCCTCATTACAGCTGGAAGATTGTTCTGCAAAAGCCAGGCCTTCATCTTCTCTTCCCAAGAGTTTTGTCATGGAAATTAGTTTTGGAATCTGAAAGAACCCACATTTTTGCAAATATCGAATGTGTAGGGATAACCCTTTCATGACGGCCACCAGGGACACAGCTTACAGGGGCTTCTAAGGCATCTGTCTCTCCCCTACCTCTCCTTTCCCTGTGTGGTCCCCTCAGGGAAAAGAGCACCTCGGCCCCTATTCCAACAGCCAGCCCCCAACTTAAGCACACCATGCTTCCCCAAAGGATTTTTTAAGGAAACTTAGCAAATAGGCAGCCAAGGTGAAGAGCCCTGATCTTAGACAGTCAGATCCCAGGTCCATCTGTGCCACCTTGGGCAAATTGCTTAACTGCTTTAAGCCTCAGTTTTCTCATTCTTATGACCACAGAGTCACTGATTCATGACAGGTATAAATAAAATATTTGTGGGGTAAACAGATGTGATAAGTGGGTAGATGAATGGATGGAAAGGAGAAACGAGTAAAGGATGGGATGGATGGATGGGCAGATGGGTGGATGAATGGATGGGTGGATAGATGATTGATAGATGGGTGATGTATAGATGGGTGATCGGCAGATGATGGACGGGTGAATGAATAGATGGGTGAGGGATTGTACACATTAGCACTGTCCAACAGAAATATAATAAAAGTTACAAATGTGACCCACATATGTAATTTTACATTTTCTAGTAGCCACAGTTTTTTTATGGGGTACGTGAGATGTTTCAACACAGGCATGCAATATGTAATAATCACATCATGGAGAATGGGTTTCCATCCCCTCAAGCATTTATTCCTTGTGTTGCAGACAATCCAATTATACTCTTTTCATTATTTTTAAATGTAGTAGCCACAGTTTAAAAATATTAACAGATAAATAAATCATCAAAATTAAGTTTAACTCAATATATTCATAACATGATTTCAACATGTCATCAATATAAAATGATTATTAATGAATGGTTTATTAATGAGATGGATGGATGGACAAATAGATGGGTGGTTGGGATGTATGGATGGGATGGCTGGGATGAGAGGGAGGAGTGGATGAATGGATAGGTGAAAGGGGATGGCTGCGTGAGTGTGAACAGACAAGTGTATGGGAAGAGTATTGGGATGGTGGACAAGATGAACATGGATGGGCGAGATGGGTGTTGGGGATGCATGGATAGATGCCTGGACATGTGGGTTCCTGAGTGGATAAAATGGGTTGAGTGGTTGGATGGAATGGATAGGCGCATAGCAATGTGGGTCTGGTATTTCCTTCTCACTCGATTCACACTTTCTCTGGAAAATGTCATAGCTACTCATGGTTGCAACATCACCAATTCTCAAATCCTCATCTTTAGCCAAATTACCTCCAGATTCCAATATATAGTTTTCTCCCTGGCTATCTCCCCCATTTGCCCATGAGCACCTCAAATTCAACACCTCCAGCACTGAACTCATAACATGTACATGGACTTGCTGTTTCTCCAGCACTCCCCTGTCGTAACAGAAACTGTCACCTTCCACACAGTCCCACAGTCAGTACCCCTGGGGTGACTCTGGTCTCCCTGCCATCTACATCCCTCTGATCCAATCACCTGCAACATCCTTCTGCTCAGCTTTCCTAAGAGTATGCTGAGTGTGAACACAAAGGTATACAATGCATGTGGTATGCACAGTGTGGGGGCACACACAGGCACCACAAACCCATGTTGGTGGGTCCATGTCACACAATCCATCTTACACGTTGGCTATCACTAGCGATCTTTGGGCAATCGCTTCACTCCTCAGATCCAAACCCTGCAGAGACTCCACATCACTTAGCCTATATTATCCAGGACCCTCCAGGACAGCCCCAAGTCTCAGTTCCCGTAGGGTCCTCAGCATAGTGGGAGCCTCCAGTGCCCCAACTTTTTTTTTTTTTTTTGAGACAGAGTTTTGCTCTGTCACCCACGCTGGAGTGAAGTGGCATGATCTCGGTTCACTGCAACCTCCACCTCCCAGGTTCAAGTGATTCTCCTGCCTCAGCCTCCTGAGTAGCTGGGATTACAGGCATGCACCACCAAGCCTGGCTAAATTTGTATTTTTAGAGACGGGGTTTCACCATGTTGGCCAGGCTGATCGCGAACCCCTGCTCTCAAGTGACCTGCCTGCCTCAGCCTCCCAAAGTGCTGGGATTACAGGCATGAGCCACCACACCCAGCAAGTGGCCCCACTCTTACACATCGTCCCACCATGAGCCTGGAACACTCTCCCTTTCTGTATCCACCGAAATCTACCTCTTCCTAGGCCCTTCTTTATTTCTGGCTACAAACTCCAACCTTAACACTGTCTTGCTTGCTTTTATAAACCCATATTCTTGGACCTAACCAAAAGCTTCCATCTAAAATCAGCTTTGGACTTAATTCAACTCCTATGTACAGTGTAACATACTGGGTAACAGCACCTATCTGACGACTGGTTCCACTACTTACGAGCTCAATGACTTTAACATCACTTTGCCTTCCTTTCCTCACCTATAAAACAACAATTATGACAGCCACATTCCTACCTCATAAGGTTCTTGGTATCTGTTATCAGACATCAGCTATGAGTTAGCATTATTAAGCATTATGTTACAGATATTAACTATTTTTGACAGGTGCTTAATAAATGTTACCTATTATCATTGTTATGATATACTCAACTCCTATCCCCTTATCAGCCCCCATCTCCCTCAGTCTAACAGATGACATTGTCTCCTCTGTCACTGAGGAATTGAAGTCATCAGATATTCCCTCAATTCTCCCAACCTTCCCTATGTTATTTACATCATGCTCATCTCGACTTCCCTTCCTTTAGTCTGAAAAGGTATCTCCCTCCTGTTCAAGGTCAGCCTCTTCACCTTGACCCTTTCCCTCCCATGTCTTCTGCCCATTCACTCCCACTCTTGGTCCTGGGTCTAAGATCTCATTCAAATATGCTGAGGCGAAATGAGACCAGGCAGTGCCTTTGTTGTATCGTGTACCAGGCACCTATCATGTGCTGAGGAATATGCTCCCAGCCACTGGGGAATCTACAAGTGAATTTTGCCACTGCCCCTTGGGAAATCTATGCAAATAGATCATCACAAAGGCACTGAAAAGAGATAAAAGCAAAGGGACTTGGAGGCAACAGTCATTGTTCATTGAACGATCTCTTGTGAGTGCTTACTGTGTGCCAGGCAGTGTGCTAGGTGCCAGGCATGCCAGAATGATGATGACACAGCCCCTGCCTTCAAGGAACCCCCAGTCCTTTGGAGAAGATGACAGCTATGGAGGGAGAATAAAACCTTCCTATTTTCCAAATCTACAAAGGAAAAGATGTTCTTTGACCACAGTCCCAAGCTGCAAACAATGAATCCCCAAACCAGCTTAAAGCTCATCCTCATTGGTCACTGGGAGCTTTACAGCCCCACCTCTGAAAGTCAGTCAATCAATAGTCTTACTCCTAATAGCCACATGTCCACCACAGAGACAGCCAGCCAGTCTCAGAACCTCCTGCTCTGAAAGTCCTCCTATCCCAGGACTCCATGCTTCCCCAAACCCTGAAAAGATCAGCCTCTTGCTTGATTTGGGGAGACTACCCTTGCAAAGTATACCAATGAATTCAGCTTCTTGCTTTCGATATTGAATGATGCCCTCTTCTTTGACACATGTGACAAAGGCCAGGATCAGGTTAGCCAAGGGGAGCAGAAGCAAGGCAGAGGGTCTTTCCAGAGAAGCATCCTGAAAAAGTGACTTGGAGTCTCCATGATGTAGGAAGCACAGGAGGTGACTAGGCAAGGAGCAGAGAATATGACATCCAAGGCTGCTGTGAGCACTGGCCAAAGAGCACCTACGTATACCAGCCCTTGTCCCAGATCTGTGCCCAGACATCTCACTGGAACCCCCTAGAAATCCCAAGGCTTTCATGAGCAGCAGCCGCACTGTCGAGATGAGCAAGGTGAGGCTCAGAGTGGTTGGGAACTTGTCCAAAGCCACCCAGGAAGTCTGAACTTGGCCTTGATCCCAGGTACCAAAGCAGCAGCTGTTCTGTAGAAGCTGTTGCTCCTCCCCTCTGCACAGAGACACAGATCAAAGACCAGGGATGCACAGCCCTCAGCCTAGCCAGTCACAGGCACTGAGCTGCGCCTCACCAAGATCTAAAGAGGAAACAATCAAAGCAGCACACACTGCTGCCGCCTGCCCCACATTGGGCCGTGAGAACGCTCATTCTGCACAGATAAAACACAGCTCTAAAGAGAGAGGCAGCGGCAACCTAGGTCCTGCCGAGAGTGCGGTTTTATGTGGAAGTCTCATGGGGAAATACACATCAGGGCCAGGAAGATGCCGGGGGAGGGGTGCAGGCACAGAGGCCAGCACAGATGGAAGAGGAACAGGAATAGAGCACGGCCTGGGAAGCCTCAGTCTCAGCCTGACCCGGGCCCTGTACACCAACTCCAGGCCCATCACCACCTGGAGAAACATGATGACACAGTGGATACAAACACAGGCCCTGGTCTGGCTGCCAGGGTTCAAATCCTGGGCTTGTTGCTTTCAAGCTGTTGGGTTTTTTTTTTTTTTTTAACTACATTACTGTGTCTCAGTTTTCTCATCTGCAAAATGGGTATGACTATCATTTGGATTAAATAAATATACAGAAAGTGCTTAGAACATTGCCTGCCTGAGAAGGCACTCAATCATTGTTAGCTATTTCTTATTTTATTATTGAATCCTCCTAAGAACCCTGCCAGTTGCTGTAACTACCTCTCTTCTGTAGATGAAGAAACTGAGTGGGGCTTTGTGCAAATCTCTGAGGTCTTAATCATGGAAAAGACTCTTGATGCCTGTGCCCACTGTATGTAATTTGAAATAAAATTTGCAAATTAAAGTCTTTATAAGAAATTCCAACTGCAAGGGCCTATTTTTCCCAACAACGACGACTTTCATGCTTTGTTCCTAAAATATCAGATATTAACCTTTCTTCAAAAATGTTTTTCTCCTGATTGGTACACCTGCTTTGCTGGGCACAACGCACATTCGTATTCTGCCTATGATAAATCCTCCCCATGACAGAGGCCCAGAAAGTTTAGGGGATCTGCCTAAGGTCACACAGCCAAGACCTGCCTGAGCTGAGTCTGAAGTCCAGGCTGCTGACTCCTAAGAGTACACCCTGGCTTCCCACCCCCACTGCCTCCAAGCCACGTGAACCAGAGAAGGTGACCTCATGACTATGGGCCTGGGACCTTAACTATCAGAAGCAAGGACGCCTTGGGTACTGCCTGCCACAGGAGCTGGGAATGTCCCTTGTAAGCAAGCTCAGTGCTGTGGGCCCCTGCAGGACCCTTGTCCCCACCGCCAACAAGAGTTGGCTTGGATGGCGCCATCTATTTCAGTCAATAAAAGACATCGAGGGGTAGTGTAAAAATGGCAGTGGTCACTATAGCACCACAGTTGAGGGCTGCCAGGCACCTGGGCTCCTCTGGGAGGTGGGAATCATTGCCCCTTCCCACCTGGCTCTAACTGTGCTCTTTCTAGACCTCCACCATCTAGAATGGTGGCCGCTTACCACATGTGGCTTCTGAGCACTTGAATCGTGACTAGTCCAAACTGAGATGTGGGCGAGTGTAAAGTCCACACTGAATCTCAAAGACTTCAGAGCAAGAATGATGATGATGACAACAGAAAGGAATGCAAAATACCTTGTCAATATTTGTATATTGATGATGTATTGGAATAACATTAATATTTGGGATATACTGGGTTAACTAAAATATTAAGATTAATGTCACCTGTTTCTTTTCACTTTTTCTGAACATGGCTATTAAAACATTTAAAATCATGTGTGTGGCCTGCATTGTATTTCTACTGGATGGTGCTGGTCTAGACGCTGCCCTAGTCATTATCTGCTCCTGACCCAGAACCCCAGAGACAGAAGAGTTGACATCAGCAGTAGCCGAATCCATTTCTCTGTGATAGATATGGGAGAAATGGGGTTTGCAGAGGGAGAGTGACATGTTGAGGGCAAGAGTCTGGTAACAAGGCATTCATTCATCCAACAAATGTTAACTGAGGCCTTACTATGTATGCTCTGGGTACTGGGAAACAGCAGAGAACAAAGTAGAGGGCCACATCCCAGTCTAGGGCTCTGCCCTGAAGCCAGTTTGCAGGCTGGGGGTGAACATGGTGATGACACAGGAATCTCACCCCAGCCATGGGATCCTGGGATCCTGGGCAGCTGAACTCAGCACCAGTCCCTCAGCCCCTCACAGTTGGCTGGATCACAGGTCTCATAGGCTGCAGGCAGGAAGTCCAGCTCCAACCTAGGGCAGATCTGCCCCCAGGACCACCAGTGAGTCCCATCCCAGTACACTCACCAGCTGCAGCTGCCCAGAGGGCCTGGCCTGATGGGCAGGGCAGCCCCCTAACATAGATAGCATGGAGGCCTGCAGGCCTGTATTTCTTCCTTCCCTGGTACTGCCACTGGTAGCTCACACACCGTCTGCATTACTGCAGATTTATGGCAAAAATTATCCTCTCTCTCAGCTCCATTTAAAGCCATTTGGAGCTCTCTCCCATCCCCGATTGTAAATCTAATTGCACATTCCAAACAGACAAGCGCTCATTAAGCTTTAATTATGCACATGTTGTTTTCAACAAACATTTTCATTTGGCGCTGTGAGGGGGTATGGTTCAAAGAGGGCTGCAGACGCTGCCTGGGGCTAGAGGGAGCTGGGCTGGGAAGTGGGTCAAAGTGTAATGAGATGAGGCCATCCAAGGGGCAGGGCCAGGACCTCATCTGATTGGGCTCACGACTTTGAGGCCTTTCCCTGGGCTTCTGCTGTGGGGGATGCCAATGTACATGCTCTCGGCTGGTCTCACCCACCGGCACTGCCCAAGTCCCCAGAGTCTCAACGAAACCAGGCCCATGGACCTCTCCAGTGACAGGAGGGAAGGTAGGGACCCACAGTCTGGCTCAGAAGGATAAAACCCCCAACCAAGAGCCATTTTCATCAGAGCCTGTGGGCTCATCCCTGCTCCCACCCACCCGCCACAGTGCAGCTGGAGGCCTCTTCTTCAGCACCATCTTCCCTTCCCTCATTCGTTCACTCATTTATTCCACAACCACGTGTCTGAGCATCAGCTGGCTCAGGCAGTGCAGGGTCAGTTGGGACCATGATGGGTGAGGCCTCTGCGTGGCTCTCCCCAAGTCACTCTCCATCAAGTCCCATCCCCTCCACTGGGGAAAAGTTTTAATTCTTGGCCACAGCATTCACTTGAGCATCTGCCACCTGCCAGCCCGGCGGTCCAGACTGCCTCCCACCCACCACAGGCCCATCCCCTCTTCTGCCTTTCCAAGCTCCCTGCCCAGATCACACTCTCCCGCATGCCTCGTCCAGGCCTCTGCAGCAGCTGTGTCTCCACCTGAAACTCCCTGCTTTCTCTCTTCCACACTGTTCATGCCCATTCAACTCCCATGCTGTCCCCCTTCCAGAAGCCATTGCTGATACCTACTCCCGGGCTGGCCTGGCCACCCCTCTGCCATGGGGTCACCCCGTAAAACATGTATTGGACCCTAGCGCCATATCACAACAGCCGCATGTCTGGCTCCTAAGACCAGCCTGCTCACTATATCCTGAGACACCATCACCTTCAAAGATGGAAAAGAAAGGCACCACTCACTGTGTGTCCTTGAAAAAGGCCTCCCCCTTTCTAGGCCTCAGTTTCCTCATTTGTACCTGGAAGGGTTGAATGGGTGATGCCCTCTGAGCCCCTGGGCCGTTCCATCAGTCTTAAGTTTTATGGTCTGCCCAGGAGCTAGGCCACATTCTTCCCAGCAGGAGCCATGGAGGTGACCAAGGCATGCTGACAGTGCCCAAAAGGTGCACACACAGTGGGTGGGAGACAGGAGCGGTGGAGAACCCAAGGCCACTCCTCAAAAAGCTTCCAAAAATACAAGCAAGTGAAATCAGCATATGCTTTAAAATGGAAATCAGATTCCATTCAGCGTCTGGATAGCTACCTGTTGTTTCAGGTACCCAACAGACTCTGAGTGTGAAATCTGCAGACAAGAAATGTATTGGGAAGTGCTATAGGGAAGTGGGGGAGCAGGACAGGCCAGAGGGACAAGCCAAACTGTGATGTAGTCACAACGGAGGCCTCCGCCTGTCCCAAGGGGAGCTCTGGAACTGGGATGGCCCAGCAGAGGTGTCCCAGTTTGAGGCAGGGAGCTAAGCATTGTGTAACCCCACATGGGATGGCCATCGGATCCAGGATGCCCGGGGTGCGAGTGTTGATGACCTTGGCCAAGGCTTCCTCTTTCCACCAAAGGCACCGTGGAGCTGCCCAGAGAGAGGCTCAGCTGATAGGGGCAGCAGCCAACACTCTAAGCAGCTGATAGAATGTGTGCCTGGATCTGAGGAGGGACTAGGGCGACACACAGCAGCATCCACTAATGGCTACGATCGTTTACTCATTAGAACGAATGCATGCAATGTTTATATCACACTAATGACAAGCCAGGCACTCTTAATTGAATGACAAACATCCATTCCTGTAATCCTCACGACAACCTCACGAGGTAAGTTACTGAGGCTCCCATTTTACAGAAAAGGAGACTGAGGTCGAGGGAGGTTATGTAGCTTGGGAGGTTATGTAGGGGTAGAATGAGGATTCAAACCCAGGAAGTTCAACTCCAGAGCCTACACTCTAATGAGAAGGCTGTACTGCTGCCAGGTCTTGCCCCGTTACCTCCCATAACACGGAGCTGGCCAGCTCCTGGCTCTCCCTAGAGGCTGGGATGCGGTCAGCGGTCTAGAGCCTCAGGTTGCCCTGCGCTGCCAATATTTGTATTTGACAATTATCTATCATCCAAGCGGTTGGGAACAAGTCCCAAAACTGATTCTTGCCAAAGACAATTAACTAAAAGCCGCATGAGCGTATGTCGGGTGGCACTGTGGTGTGGGGGGAACGGAGTGTGACTGAGACAATGAGCAGATGATGTGGAAGATATTTTCTCCCCAGCACTACTAAACAAGCCCTCAATCATGCCACAAAGGGCTCGTGTTGTCGGAAGGGAAATATGTCAACGACAGCGTTCGATCTTGGAGTGGTTCAAAAAGAAGAAGAAAAGAAATCTTTGAAATTGTAATTTGACCTAGAAAGGTTTTTCTAGGTCATCTGAACTTGGCACTTGTGCCTCTAACCCCAAACCTAACACAGACAAAGTGCCAGGTTCACTTCCTTCTGTCAGTACCAGATAACACAGGAAATGGTATTTGTAAACACTGCTGATATATTTTTAAGCGCTGTCTCAACGTCGGCCTTTGGACTGGGAGCTGAGAGAACACTGGTGCAGCACAGCTCTGGAAGCAGGCAGATCTAGGTTCAAGTCCAGGCTCTGCACTAAGCTGCTGTGTGGCAGTGGGCAGGGATCTTACTCCTCTCGTCCTCAGATTCCTCCCCTGGAGAACAGGAATGGAACAGGCAGGGTTTTGCATGCTACCTAGCAGTGTGCAGAGAAAGGCCAGCTCCCCACTTTCACCCCAGTTGCCTTCCCAAGCAGAGAGCCACCCCTCTGTTCTTGACTATTGAATCCTTCTGACCCAGATCTGGGCTGTCTCCTGGAGACCCAGGAGGGCAGTGGGGGGCTCTGTCCTAAGAGGCCTTTTCTCTCCCAGAAAATAGAAAACTGCACTCCAAGGCATAGCATGTGCCAATGAGTTATTCTAATTCATCTTCACTATGGACCCACTAAGATAAATAATGAGGCCTCAGGGCTGGGAGGGCTTTAACCCTCTGGCTTCTGCAAATCCCACTGGGGAAACCAAGGCCAGGGCTGATGGATGGCCCACCGTTATTGGCAAGAGCATGTCCAGGGTTACAACTGCCAAATTGTTGGGTCCCCTAAGCCTGCACCTCCAGAAGAAGCCAGATTTAGCCCAGTTACTGTCAGAAGCCCAAGGGCACGGTGAACATTCCTGTCTTCCCCAAGCCCTGACCTCAGCACCTACAATGTACCTGGCCACATGCCAGGTGCAGAGGGGCACTAGGGACCTAGAACCAATTCCCCGGGAAGCTCAGGTCCATAGGGAAAATGGGTATCTGCATAATGACACCCGGAGGGGGGTGATAAAGCACTAAGGTGGAGATAGGCCAGGTGAGAGCCGTTGGTACGTACCTGTGAGGTAGTGGGTCCAGAGTGAGCAAAGGCTAGGCAGCCAGGTGGGGGGAAAACCAGTATGTGTGCTGGGGAAGGGGAAGAAGGGGTGTCTAGAAGTCACTGAGGTGGGCTACAGTACAGAATGTGAGAGAGAAAATCAACATCCACTAAAGAAAACAGGTGCATGTTTAAAGCAATATTCTTAAAGAAAGAGTAATGGAAGGATGCCCAGTCTGGCCAGAGAGGGAAACATTCCGTGAAGCCACAATTAAAGCAGTGTGGCAGTAACAGAAAACAAGAACCCTAAATCAATGGAACAGAAGGAAAAGTACAATGTTGGACCCAACCAGGTATGGAAACGTATCAAGATTAAGGAGGGCATTTCAGAGGGAAGACCATGTAAAGACACAAGGGGAAGGTGTCCACCTCCAAGCCTAGGAGAGAGGCTGATATGATTTAGCTCTATGTCCCCACCCAAGTCTCATGTCGAGTTGTAATCCCCAATTTTGGAGGAGGGACGTGGTGAGGTAATTGGATCTTGGGGGCGGATATCCCCCTTGCTGTTCTCGTGATAGTGAGTCCTCATGAGATCTGGTTGTTTGAAAGTGTGTAACGCTTCCCCACTTGCTCTGTCTCTCCTGCTGGCCATGTGAAGTGTACCTGCTTCCCTTTCACCTTCTGCCATGGTGGTAAGTTTTCTGAGACCTCTCCAGAAGCAGAAGCTTGTACAGCTCACAGAACCGTGAGTCAACTAAACCTCTTCATAAATTACCCAGTCTCAGGTATGTCTTCATAGAAGTGTAAGAACAAACTAATACAGAGGCCTCAGATGGAACCAACCCTGCCAACACCTTGATCTCATACTTCTGACCTCTAGCCCTGTGAGAAAATAAATATTTGTTGTTTAAGCCAAAAAAAAAAAAAAAAAAAAAGAGGGCATTTACTTTATGCCAGGTAACATGTGATGTGCTTTACACATGATCTTCTGCTCATTCTTGACAACAGTACTAGGAGGCAGATATCATCCAGTTTTACAGAGGAAAAAACAAGCCCAATTTAAGCAACATGCTCATAGCTCACACGGAAAGTGGCAAAGCCAAAATCTTAATTCTGCTAAAGCTCACGCTTATAACAGCTACCGTATTTTGTCTCCCCTTTTGCAAACAAAGAGACAAGGACTAATTATTTAATAAACAGAATGGGGACAAGAGGGTTATCCTGTCCCTACTTAGGAACACTGAACTAGATACCCACTGCAAGACACCCATCAAAATGCACTCCAAACGGATTAAAGAGTTAAACATAAAAAGTCGTGTTACAGGGAAACAATCAGAAAACAGAACAGAATGTTTATCAGATCTGTGGAGGCAGGATAACTTCTTCAGCCCTCGAAGCAATCACAGAGGAAGAGAGATTGACAGATTCAAATATATATGCATTAATATCTTCTGTGGAAGAAAACATAATAAAACCAAAATGAAAAGGACATCAGACTAAGAAAATATCAGCACCAACTATAAGACAGTTAATATATACAAGGTAGAAATGGCTCAGTCAAATTAAACAGAAAGCAAGATGCCAACAGACAAAAAGACATGGGATTCAAACAAAAGTCACACATGAGGCCATATCTTAAGAAACAAATATGGAAGGGAAAAAAGGGACACCCGATTCAATGGCAAGTGGGGAAATGCACATAAAATAAACTTACTGCAATGCAACTGTGATATTCCATACCACTGCTGACATGGGAAACGGGTTCCAGCTTAATGGAAGACAATATGGTGGCCACTCTTAGGCAGACACAGCTAGCCAGAGGCAGGGGATGAGGACTCGAGAGCTTAAAACAGTCTTGCTTAAAACAGCCTTTTACTCTGAGTGCTGGGGATGGTAAAGTGATATACAGAAAACCCAGTCTTCTTTTTTTTTTTTTTTTTTTTTTAAGACAGAACCTTACTCTCACCCAGGCTGGAGTGGAGTGGCATGATCTCAGCTCACTGCAACCTCGACCTCCCAGGTTCAAGTGATTCTCCTGCCTCAGCCTCCCGAGTAGCTGGAATTACAGGCATGAGCCACCATGTCTAGCTAATTTTTGTATTTTTAGTAGAGACAGGGTTTCATCATGTTGGCCAGGCTGGTCTCGAACTCCTGACCTCAGGTGATCCACCCACCTCAGCCTCCCAAAGTGCTAGGATTGATTACAGGCCCGAGCCACTGCACCTGGTGGACACACGGTCCTTGTCCTGGAGCTCGTGGTCTAGGGAAGGGGACAGGACCAGGAATCAGAATATGGGTGAGTGGTAAGTAGATGGGAAGCCAGGTTCGTGGGGCCTAGACAAGGGTCTTGTAAAAAGGCTTCATGGAAGAGGTGGCTTCTAAGCAGATCTACCTGCAGCATGCACAGAACTAGCCAGGCGAGGGCAGAGGCCAGTGGGAACAGCATTCGCCAATGCCTGGGAGCTGGAGGGAAGGGCCCATTCACGGAGTAGAAAGGCGGTGCAAGATAAGACAGAAAGGCAAGCAGGGCCTTATCACAAGGGAGCTTCAAGGGCCACACCGGGGAGGTGAGACTGAAACCCAGAACGTGAGCTGCACTTCAGAAACTGGCCTCTGGCTTCTGGGTAGAGAATGTGTTGCACATGCTAAGATGGGGAAACGGGAGTCTGAGCAGGGCTTGGGCAGGGAAGAAACACTGGCTAACACAATAATAAGTAAAACAGCGTGGCAGTGATTCAAAAATAGAAATTTATACTGATGGCTAGAATGAGAAGCAGGTTTGGAGCCAGAATAAAACCATGACAGCCCCAGCATGTTATGCAGAATACGGCCTTGAGAGTCTCACAGATGAGTGAAAAGTGCCAAGGGCAAGGGATCACCCAGGAGTCAGAAAGGGGGTGACTCATGCAATTTGCAAACCCTAATTTCCTCTCCTTGGTCACACACTTCCTTCTGATTTCTTTCTTCTGATGATTCATTAAAAAAAAAAATTCTCCTTTTAAATTCACATCAGAAATGTCTGAGTACCTCGGCTCACCCTGCCCTAAGCTTTAACCCCTGCCCCTGAACCAGCAAAACCCAACATAACCCCAGGTGGCTAAGAAGACACTGGCTGCCAAGAAACCAGAAGCCAGCCAAGGGGAAACAAGGGGTTTCAGGCTCTGCGATGGCTGCCTGAGGCCCCCATGGGCCCTCCTGTGCCCCAGGAGGGTTTTCAGCAGCGACTCACATGCACAGATCCACAGCTCTCAGCCAGAACTCGTGCAGTTTCAGAATTTGTTTGAATTTCAGAAAAGTAATGAAGTGCAAATTCTGCAAATTATGCCATAGCTTCAGTGGAGCCTCAGGCAACACCTGCAATGGAACACATTCATATTTCTGCAGTGGAACATATGAATATTCACACAAGTGGGGTGAGTAAAGATTACAAAGAGCCTCGCGTCAGCTCAGGTCAGATTTTGGGGGCCAAACGAGTTTGCAGCATATTGACAAAACAACTTCTGGTTGCAGGGCTTTTTGGATTGCAGATAAGGCAGTTTCGAGCTGAATCAAGCACCAGGACTCATGTGCTAGAAGGCTGTCCCTCTGTATGCCCATTTTTACATAGGAAGAAACTGAGGCTTGGAAAGTTAAAGGAAACGGTGCAAGGTCTCATAGCTATTAAGTGGCTGAGCTGGGATCCAAACCCAGGTCTGATGTCTCTCCCCACACCCTCGTGGATCCTCCCAGAGGCTGAAATGGCAGGCAGAGAGTTTAATGTGACAGGGAATGTAGACAGCACAGGGAGTGGGTCAAGGCCAGGTGCAATAGGAATGGACTGCCCAGGTGCCCAGAGAAACCACTGGCGCTCCTCCTCAGCTGGCCCCTGCCTGGTGTCTGTCCTCCGAGGCAGGTCCAGGAGCCTCCAGCCACCCTCAAAGGTCCAGAGCTCCCTGCGTCCTCTGCACACAGGACCCATCCTTCATCTTTCCGCAGAGGTTCGTTCGCTGAGAGCCCCCTTCATACCAGGTCCTGGGGGCTGGGACACAACGAGAAGCAAGGTAGACACAGTCCCAGCCCCTGCAGGCCTCAGAGTCCACTGCAGGAGGCAGGCAACAAACAAGCAAACACACAAAGGTGGTCACACATTGCATTGTGCTAAGTGCTGTGCAGCAAACACAGGAAGTGTGGAGACAGGGTCTCTCTGTAGAGGCAGCAATTAAACTGAGGGAGCCCGGAAGGGAGAGAAGGAGGCTGTCAGGCAACAAGTAGTGGGTGGGAGCATTTAAGGCAGAGGGAGCAGCAATGCAAAGTCCCTGAGGTCCACAAGTAGAAGCTCTCGCATGCAGAGTGAATAACGCGCAGGACACAGTAGGCAGAGGGGCGAGGCAAGGATGTGATTTGGGGTCCTAGGACCACCATAAGGCACGCGGATTTCATCCCACATGGGAAGCCCTTGGAGAGTTCTTGCAGGGGAGTAACGTGCTTTAATTTATAGTTTAAAAGATGACTCAGCTAGCCATGTGGAGGATGGATTCCATGAGGTTCCATTCCTTGAGTCTCAGCTTTCTCCTCTATAAAATGGATGCATGAGAAATCCTGTGAAAAGCATAGCTCAGGAGTGTCTGGCATAGAGTTGACTTCCAAAAGATGGGAGGACAAAGACAGTCTTCTAACCTAGTCACAAACCAGGAGAACCCAGTCATCAGTCATCCATAGTCGCTCCCCTGCTCAAAATCCTACTAGGCTCTCCTCTCTGTCCTCAAAACAAAGATCCACCTCTTTCTCTTGGTCCCAAGGTCCTGCTTGACCTGGTCCCTGCTGATTTCCCCAGCCCCATCCTTCACCCTCCCGCCAACTGAGCCACTCCTAGGGCATGCCAGGGCCCTTTCCCTAGAGACAAGTCCTTTACACTGACCTTGCCACCAGCCTGCCCTGCATTCCTACAGACATGGACACACACCAACCCCGATCAGCCCAAGCAATGAGAGGCTCAAAGAGTGGCTGAGAGTGTGCGTATACATGTTGGAGCATGGGGGTTGGGAGTGGAAGGACTATGTTAAGAGACACCTCTGCCTGTGCATGAACATGATGACAGACAGGTGCAAGGGGTGCCACAAGAGACAGGAGGAAGGGGTCAGTTCTGTCTGAGCAGACAGAGGAGGCTTCTATGCAGTGGGTCTCAAATGATTTTCTGACTGAAGGTGATATATTAGTTTCCTAGGGCTGCTGTCACAAATCACCATAAACAGGTGGCTTAAAACAACACAAATTATTCTCTTACAGTTCTGGAAAGCCAGAAGTCTAAAATCAGCCTCACTGGGCTAAAACCAAGGTGTCATCAGGGCTGGTTAGTCTGGAGGCTCTAGGAGAAAATCCATTTCCTTGCCTTTCCCTGTGTCTAGTGGCTGCTTCTGTTCCTTAGCTTGTGGTCCCTTCCTCCATCTTCATAGCACGTCACCCCAGTCTCTGCTTCCATCCTCACATCACCTTCTCCTGATTCTGCAACCCCTCCTCACTTATAAGGACCATTGTGATCCTATAGGGCCCACCCAGACAACCCATGATACTCTCCCCATCCCAAGACCCTTAATCACATCTGCAGAGCCCCTTTTGCCATTTAAAGTAACATACACAGGTTTCAAAGATTAGGACCTAGCTATACTTAGGGGTCATTATTCAACCACCCACAGTGAGTCCCGTAAGTACTGACTAACTGTGTCTCAGTCTGCCTATATGTCTGGAGAGGACAGAGAGGGAAGTACCTGCTGTGGTAGACTTTACTACTGCTCTCAAATATCTGGCTCTCCTCTCCTTCCTGGCACATAGGACACTACACCTCAGGCTCCCCTTACCATTTATTGGAGCCATGTGTCTAGTTTAGGCCAATGGGTTATGAGCAGAAACAATGTGGGTCTCCTCTGGGTGGAAGTATAGAAAAGCAAACTTGAGATCTGCAGGCTCTCTCTAGAGGACCAGCAAGGTTCCATCTGGTCAAGACTTGACCGACCTACAGCCCTGAGTGATCTGTGGAGCAGAGCCCAACCCCTACTTCTCTGCTGATGTCATGGAACACGTAGTAAGAACAAAAATAAACCTTCCTTATGATTAGCAACTGAGATTCAGGGAGTTGTTACAGCAGCATAACCCTGACATGCTCAGTTAAGTTTAAGCCGGGGCAGTGGCTCACACCTGTAATCCCAGAGCTTTGGGGGGCCGGGGCGAGAAGATAGCTGAGACTAGGAGTTTGACACCAGCCTGAGCAACATAGCAAGGCCCCATCTCCTAGAAAAAATAATTATTTTTCTGCCGGGCGCGGTGGCTCATGCCTGTAATTCCAGCACTTTGGGAGGCCGAGGCGGGCGGAGGAGATCGAGACCATCCTGGCTAACATGGTGAAATCCCGTCCCTACTAAAAATTTTAAAAAAATCAGCCAGGTGTGGTGGCACACACCTGTAGTCCCAGCTACTCGGGAGGGCGAGACAGGAGAATCACTTGAACCCAGGAGGTGGTGGAGGTTGCAGTGAGCCAAGATCGCACCACTGCACTCCAGCTTGGGTGACAGAGCGAGACTCGGTCTCAAAAAAAAATTATTTTTAATTAGCCAGGCATGGTGGTATGCACCTGTAGTGCTAATCAGGAGGCTAAGATGGGAGGATTGCTTGAACCCAGGAGTTTGATGCTACCGTGAGCTATTATCATGCCACTGCACTAGAGCCTGGGTGACAGAGCAAGACCCTTTCTCTAAAAAAAAAAAAAAAAAACAAAAACCATAATAAGTTTAATAGCAATGATCATTTGCTGATCATCTACCATGAGTCAGGCACTTTACCTATATTGCATGTAACCCTCGTAATCACCACCCAAGCAAGGTCAGAATTCGCTACTTTTGTTTTGTTTTGAGATGGAGTTTCACTCTTGCTACCCAGGCTGGATTGCAATGGCATGATCTCAGCTCACTGCAACCTCCGCCTCCTGGGTTCAAATGATTCTCCTGCCTCAGCCTCCCGAGTAGCTGGGATTACAGGTGTGTGCCACCATACCCGGCTAATTTTTTTGTATTTTTAGTAGAGACGGGGTGTCACCATGTTAGCCAGGCTGGTCTTGAACTCCTGTACTCACGTAATCCACATGCCTCGGCCTCCCAAAGTGCTGGGATTACAAGCATGAGCCACCGCACCGGCCTATCTACTCTATTTTAAAGGTAGAAAACTCGAATACAGAGAGGTAGACGTGAAGGCTATCTACCTAGGACATGGTGCAGCTGGGATTCAAACCCACAACAATGTGGTTCCAAAGCCAAACTCTTAACTACTGCAAGGGTCCTCCTGAAAGGGACCATAGGCTTCCAGACCCTTCTCTGGCCCCAGACAGCTATCGCCCTGAAGGTCAGCAGGGGCTTCTGGCCAATGCAGGTCAATCCTGGGGCCAGAATCCTCAATGACTATGTGAGCCCATCCCTGGGGCCTGGAGCCCAGAAACAAACCCCCCTCACCCCAAAATCTAGCCTGAACCTCTTCTGATTGCTGGGCTGGTTCTTATTCACGTACTCATGCATCCATGCACCGAAAGAATATTTGCTGTGCATCTACTTTGTGCCAGGCACTATTCTGGGCTCCTGGGAGACAGCAGTGAACAAAGACCCCTGGAGCTTACGCTCTTGCATTGGAGACAGAAAACAATACACATAGTCAACAAGTGACTTACATGGTATATGGAAAGAAGAAAGAGTTGAGCAGGTGAGGGGTATTGGGAATGTCGAGATAGAGGGTATGCAAGTTTCAACAGAGCAGTCAAGGTGGGCCTCATTGAGGAAGTGATAGTGGAGCCAAGACTGGAAGGTGGTGAGGGAGTGAGCCAAGTAGATGTGTTGGGGAGAGCATTCCAGGGCCCGACAGCCTGTGTACAGGCCCTAAGATGGGAGCTGCCGGCAGGTGTGACTTTGGTCAGCAAAGAGACCAGCAAAGACGGGCAGAGCAAGCAGTGGGGAGGGGTAGGGGAGGCCAGAGAGGCAACTGGGGATGGAGTGTGCCCCACAGATGGCACTGAGATTACCCCTCCCCAGAGAGAGGAAGCCAGCACTTTTTCCACCGGCCTTATCTGATGCTGTGGTTGGGGAGCCAGCGAGGGCAGGCGTGAGGGCTGCATAGCTCGGCACATCCGAGGAACCTCAGCAGGGCCTCAGAGCAGCTGACATCCGCTTGGCCTGCGGCTTCTTCCTGTGGCTTCTGCATCTCAGGTTGCCCCGATGGCTGCTATTTTTTCTCCTGTTTGGGGCTCTGTGGTGGGCTCGTCTATGCATTGTTGAGTTTGCTCTGCTCAGAGCAAATGTGAGGGGTTAAACATTCCAAGTGTCTTTGGGAACACTTACTATCCAGCAAGTGGGAAAGAAGAGGATGTTTGTTATACATGTCGTCTCGTCAATCCTCGTGACCCTCCAAGCTCACAGAGGCTAGGTGGCTTGTCCAAGGTCACAGCCAAATCAAACCAGTTTGAGGATCCTATTCCAGTCTGTCTAGGTCTGAAGGCCCTTAATTTGCAGGGAGGTCTTTGCATCTACTGCCTAAATTAACATTTCTGTGCTGTCTGGCCTTGCAGCACGTGTGAGAATAAAGGTGCATCGTCGTGGGTGATGTCCTCCCAGAGCATCACAGCACTGATGGGGAGGACAATGACAGAAGTGGGCACAGGGAAGGGGACTCTGGCTCAGGTAGTTGTGGCTAGACAGTGGAGGCAATCAGAGAAGGCTTCTGGAAAGCCGTGGACGTCGTGACCACACCTGCAAGAATAAACAGGAGTCCAAGGGGTAAAAGAAACATTCTGGACAATGGGGTCTGAAAGTAAAATTAAGAGGCACAATAGCTTGGTCAGTGGGGAAGGGGATTTAGGAGGGAGCAGGACAGTGATTCTGCAGGAGGCAGAAGCTAGCTTGTGGACTGCAAAAAGTGAGATCAGACAGGTGCCCAGCTCCCCCAGGTGGGTATATTAAAGGTATCAGAACAGATCCAGCTGATTACAAAAGACACCCAACCACAGGCTTTAAGCAGGGAGGGATGTATGCATCAGGTGGTTCTCAGAGATCCCACTGGCTGCTGCGAGAAGAAAAGACAAGGGGGAAGGGTGGAGGCAGGGAGGCCTGGGAGGAGGCTCCTGCAGTCAACCCGGTGACAGGTAATAGCGAAGCGGGGAGAAGTCATTGCACTCTGAAGGTATAGCCAGCAGCAAGTGCAGGTGGATTAGATGCAAGGAGTAAGGCAGAGAAAAGGGTCAAAGATGATCCCACATTTGTGGCCTAAGCCAAGGGGTGGACAGTCATATATACAAAGTAGAAGGGGCATTTTGAGGTGAGGGAGGGTGTGAATCAGGAAAAGAGCCATTGAGAGTAACTGTCTCCTTCTAGATGAGCCCTTGGGGTGAGGACATGCAAATCAAAGCTGCCTTTCTACACCAATCCCCACATGACTAGGGGGCTGCTGCTCCCACGGCCTCAATTGCTCTTCACAGCAAGGAAGACCCAGGGAGGTTAAGTGAGCTGCCTCAAGCCTCACAATTAGAAGTCAAGAGAGCAAAGGCTGAAAATCCAGGTCCACCCAATTCCTACTCCAGGCTCATCTCAACACCCAACAGCAGGAGTTTCCTAAGGCCCTCCCTGGAAAATGGCTCCCCAGGCCCAGGAGAAGCTGGAGAATTCACTCCCCATCTCCCCATCTATATTTTATGCCTCTCTTTGCAACTGTCCAGATGTGTGAACATCTGCCAGGCCCCCTGGCTAGACGGAGATGGCAGCCCTGGGCCTCCCAGTGGGTGGCACAGAGGCTGCCCCAGCAGGCCCCCAGCTGCCTCCACGGGAAACCTCGCCTCCCTGCCCCTGCTCCCAATTGCATTAATTACCGGTTTGTTCATACACAAGGCAGCAGGGGAGAGTCATCAGCGATGCCGCCGGCCGAGGAAAGGAAATTAATTTCAAACATGAAGCTCATCCTGCTCTGGAGGCTCCCACATACCCGATTTCCAACACAGTGGAAGAGCAGGGGTTGAAGCCGTCAGCCTGGATTCTTCTTCTGAGGGAATCAAAGGTCCAAAGGGGATGAAGAACTGACCCAAGATCACACAGCAATTACTAATGGCAGGAAAAGCCCTGCAACTCAGGCCTCCCACTTCTGCACACCTTCATTCTTCCCACAAATATTCAGCAGGTGCCTGCCGTGTTTGGGCCCCTGCGTGCCAGCAGACACCCTGGTTTCAGGCAAAGGCTCTCCAGGGCCTCTTCCCTCCCCAGGAGAACACGTTATTTACTGAGCACCAACAATGTGCTTTATATATTTTATCCCACTTAGTCCTCCTAACAATCTGTCATTTTATAGGCAAGGAAACTCTGGCTCAGAGAGGTTGCTGTGCTGAGGTCACACAGCAACCTAGGAACACAGCCATGACTTAAGGTCTTAAACCTGGTTCAGCTTCTGTTCTCCAGGCAGGGAGCATGTGTGAGGGTGCAATTCTCAGCCACTCTCTCCCTTCCAAGACTCCTTTCCTTCCAGCACCTTCCTTCCCAGCCAGGGGCTCTCAGCAAACAGGTAATCAGGTAGCAATCTGAACGCTGGCTTACTGGCTGGCTGTTTTCCCAGGGCCCCACCAACACAGTGCTGATGAGTGGTATTCAGTAAGTTGTTCAGGAAGTGTTAACACCAAAAGGATCGGTTGGTTCTCTTTCAAAATGGCCAGTCAGTCCTTGCCATGGACTCGTCTCCCAGTCAAGAACCCATGGAAGTGACCAGAAACACAAAGAATTCCTATTAGCCAGGGCTGTAAAACAGACCGTGGTCCTCCCTTCAAGCTCCCCAAACAGATTCCAGAGCCTCTGACTCTTAAGCACAAGAAGAGAGCTCCCTGGATCATACATGCAGATGCACACAAACACATGCCCTTGTGAGCCACGCCCTCCTCATGAGTTGAGCCGACATCCTAGGTCATTTGTTCATTCATTCATGCCTCATTAATGAGGTCCTTCCACACACCAGGCAAAGTGTTACACAGTGTGTGTGTGCACACGTGCATGTGTGCATACATATACACATGAACACACGTAAATGCTTATACACACACACCATCATGACAACACAAGAAAGTAGGCATCAGTGTCCCCATTTCATGGATGAAAAGACAGAAAGCTCAAGGAACTTGCCCTACGTCACAGATTGTATTTGTGGCCGAGCTGAGATTTGTAAGCCGTGCCTAACCCAGACCCCAGTACACAGTAGGTGCTCAATAGCTACATTCTGTATCCAGCTGGCTCCTCAGGCTTCCCTTGCAGACCTGGGCCCACTGCCTTCTGCAGGCTTTCAGACCCAGAGTGAAGAAGGTGGAAACCATCCCAGGAGGCACAGAAGCTGGTGTTTCCTGGTCTCTCCCAGTTCAGCCAGGATGTTCCAAATGACGGAAAGCGGACCTGAGCGGGAGGCTTCTGTTGCTGGGACACACATGCACGAAGCCGGATTTCAACAATGGCTGTGATAAATCAGAGCACCAGAAGAGGTCGGGCCTCCTGGTCTGCTGGGTGCAGCACCATCAACAGCAACAAGCCCCGCCCCCAACCCAGTCAACTCCCATCACCAAGATAGCCTCCCAGGCACAGCTGGGATGGCCATTCACGTTAGGTTTCTGCATTTGAAATCTCTGCCACCTATTAAGGGCATGTGCGTCCCCTTAAGTCCCCTTAGTTCCTTTCTCATTTGTTGCTGTCCTTTCTTCCATGAAAATATGGTGCGTAGAGATCCCAACTGCTTATTTTTCAATGTCCTTACTTCACACAAGGAAAAGGTGGCATTCACCAAATTTGGCGAGAAATTTTTATTGATTCCCCGAACTCCAAAATCCAGTGGAAGAGGCAGCTCAGGTATTCCTGGTGACGTCCTCAGCCACTTTTCACCCCTCTTGCCTTCTTGGAAGGCCCTTGTCACTCTTTAGCCCAGGTATCTTCTGGGCTCCTCCCAAGCCATGGGCCATCCCCATCAGTGCTCCCACTGTTTCCAGTCTGAATCAGCCAGACCCCCCAACCCACACCTGGCCAGGCCTACTGCAGGGTGTGCTGAATGAATGAATGAATGAATGAATGAATGATCCTGAGCAGCCTGGGCACCAAGGCCACAGCCTGACCCTGCTTTCCAGAGGCCAGCCCCAACCGCCTCCAGAATTCCTCTCCAAGAAGGAGCTGCCAACTGCAGGCCTCCTGGCCCCTCTAAAGCATCTTCATTCCAGAATGTGACAAGCACCAGTCCAGGTCCCTGCCTGCCCCCATCCAGACATCACCTGTCTTCAGCCCACAGTGACGGCCTGACCACCTCCACTTCATGGGGCGGTGGGCACCCACTGCTTACCTTCTGCGGAAACACACCTGCAATGCACCAGCGTCTTGCAAGTAGAAGGAGCCCGAGTCTTATTCCACAGAAGCCCAGGCAGCGAGAGAACGCGCCCGCGACAGCCTCTGTGCGAGTCTGCTGCATAATCAGCAGAGAAAGAGGAAAAAATGCCAGAAATAGCAAGCTTTATAAGCCCTCCTGACAACTCTTGGTCCTCTATTGGCTGGAGGCCCAGCACCCCCACCCCCCATCCCATTCGTATAAGGTGAAATGGAAAAACCTGTTATTTAACCTCTTTTATCAAAATCCATCTCCTATTCCAATTTGGGCCTGCGTGTTCGGAGCTCCTGGTGGCGGTCTCCACGCCAGGTCTCGGGGAGCAGAAGGGGAGGCAGCCCCTAAGTACAGCGTGGCTCCACGTCATTTGTGGCTTAAGAGCCTTCCCCACTCACACACGCTGCCTTAGGAGGGGTGTTGCACTGGAAGAGCCTTCGGAAGGCAAATTGGCAGCACCTGTCAATGTGTGAAACTTGCATGCCCTTTCATTCAGCAATTAGACTCCTGAGCATCCATCCTGCAGAAATACCTGTACTCAGTGCATGGATGCATGCCCAAGGAGAGAATTAGAGACAGCTAAATGTCGAAAGCCAGGGTCTGGTTGAATATATTGAAATACATCCGATGGAATGAGGAAGGTGTGTAGGTACTGACTTGGAACTGCCTGGGAGAAAAAGTCAAGGACATGGTTCCATTTTTATAAAAACAATAACGGTGTATATGTATGTGTTTGAACATGCACTATAAAAGATACCAGGCTGTTAATAGCGGTTACACTAGGGAGGAGGAGATATTTTCAGTTGCTGCTTTTTTCTTTCTTGTTTCATTTTTTTTTCTTTACCACAAGCATGTATTACATTGTAATTTACAATGAAAAAATAAGAACCTCCCTTGGTTCCTTTCCACTCTTCTGAAGCCATCAGGCCAAAGGCCAAGGTCACCCACCACAAGCCTTGATCGGGCTTGGGATAAAGCTGGCCCCAGGCACTAAGGGTTAACCAGCAGTCTCTCATTAGCTTTCGCACAAATGCAGTTAAACTAGGGCTCCATGAAGAAGGCAGACTTTGAAATAAGACAGAGCTGGGTTCGAATCCTAGCTCTGCCTGCTGGAATGGCTAACTTCCCTGAGCCTCAGTTTCTTCACCTGTAAAATGGGGATAATAGTACCTATTAAGTGTCATGTACTGTGCCGGGTGCTATTAAACTAATTTTAATTTTTTGGACATTTCAGAAGCAGCAAAGGCTGCTGAGGAGGCATCACAGAGCTGAGAGGATCCAGACTAAGCAGGAAGAGCTCTGGGGAATCATCTTATTCCTGAACACTTGTAGCAATACTAAAGTAAGTGACAGAGAGAACGGCCTGGGAATAGCAAATTTCATGTGATAAAGGGGGCTGGTGCCCAGCGTGTCTGCAGGAGGAGGGAGAGGCTGGAAGGGGGATTACAAAAGGCTCCAGAAAGGAAAAAGTCTTGCTTCCCTGCCTCTGTACCTTTTTCATGCTGTTCCCTCTGCCTGGAATGCTCTTCCCCTGACCTTCACACAGCTGACTGCTTCTCATCCTTCCAGCTCTGCTCAGAGATCTCCTTCTTCCCCAAAGAGAGCGCCTCTAATCTCACCTGCACCTGAATTACTTTGTCCATAGCACACTCCTGCAGCCAATGGTTTCTGTTCATGTGTTTGATGGCTTTTGTGTCTGTGTTTATTGTTCTTCTCTAGGCTCTGAGCTTCTTGATGGTCAGGATCGTCTGTCTTGCTCATCTCTGGGTCCTGGCTCCCAGCATGGGGCCTGACACACAGTGTATGCTCACCAAATAGAAAGTGCACACAACCCATAGATACAAGGCACATGGCACTCGTCTCAAGGCAAAAGAGAGGTGCATTTTGCACCGCGATACAAAGATGGATGAAAATTTCAGACGTACCAAAGATTTAGAAACACATACACACACACACAAAGCTGTAAGCATGCAAGAAGAAATTGTCCATGAATATTTATATAAGCTTAGGATGATAAAGAACTTTCTAGGCTCAAATTCATGTGGACAAGGATATTTATTGCATCATTATTTATAAGAAGATGAAAATGACAATAAAGTCCATTGATAGAGGATTGGATAAATAAATCATGGCTCTCCACAGAATGGAATACTATGCGGCCTTGATGGCCGCATGATCAACAAATGATGGGCATTTGTTGATGTTGCAAGAAGCCATGTTGCTTGTTGAATGTTAAACTTGTTCATCAGAAACAAGAGATAAGTGAAAGGTATAATTGATTGTCAGAGAGAAAACACAAAGGTAAAAATCTTTCAAGTCTCGTTTATTTATTCATTCACTCAAAAAACTTTTTTTTGTTGTTCCGTCTGCCTCCTCCCTACTTCACATAGGTCATAATTCCAGAAGCTGGAGCAACGTGTGATCAGGACACTGCCCCCGTCCTCATAGGAAGCCCAGCTTACACACAGAGGTGAGTATGATATAAGGGAGACAGTGCCCACGGGTAAGGGTCTCAGGGTGGTCACCTGGGCGAGGGCCTCATGAAAAAGGTATCAGTCAAGCTGAGATTTGGACAAGGGGCAGAGTTTGAGTACACAGAGAAGGAATGAGGCATTTTAAAAGGCAGAAGCTGGGTGATACCAGACAAGCACAGAAAGCCCCTGCATTCTTCATCAAATGCTTACTGAACCCCACCATCTGTAGGAGAGGGAGTTTACAGGAGCTAAGCCGAGGCCCAGATTCTGGACTGAATTCTGCCAAATGTACTGAGAGGAGGCATTTGGGGTTGTGATCGTACCATCCACAGGTGTGCAGGTGAGAAAGCATCCTCCCAACCCTGACTCATGCACCCCGAGAGCACCAGCCCCACAGAGAAGGCAGGGCTGGGGCAGGTGCACCTGCCTGGCAGGTTGGATGACTGAGGCTTAGCAAGGCAAATCCCAGGGTGTGAGACCGGATTCCAGGTGCAGTGCTCTTGGCTTTGCAATAAATATTCAGGTGGAGGTATTTAATGTGGGTTGGAGGGGGTCCCATCGCTGTGGCCCCTCTGCTCAGCTCCTTCTGGGGTGGAGACAAGAAGGGCCTCTGCACCTGAAGAAACTCGGCATTTTTTTAGTTCTTTTTTAATTTTTCAGATTCTGAGGCAACGTGATGGTTATGGTTCAAAACAAAGAGAGATGACTCAGCTTCCTGTGGAGAAGCTGCAGCCTTTTGGAAATGATCTTTCAGTTTTAATGCTTCTCTCTTCTTATCCACGGAGGCAGCTTGTCCAAGCTGCTTGTTTTCTTTTTTCTCTTATTTATTTATTTATTTATTGAGACAGGGTCTCCCTCTATTGCCCAGGCTGCAGTGCAGTAGCGTGATCATAACTTACTGCAGCCTTGAATCCCTGGGCTCGAGAGATCTTCCTGCTTCGGCCTCCCGAGTAGCTGGGACTACAGGCATGTGCCACCACACCCTGCTAATTTTTGTGTTTTTCCTTTTTTTGTAAAAATAGAGTCTCACTATGTTGCCTAGGCTGGTCTCTAATTCCTGTCCTAAAGCAATCCTCCCGTCTTGGCCTCCAAAAGTGCTGGGATGACAGGCATGAGCTATGGTGTTACTTGTTTCCTTGTTGTTCAGCTGTTCCCAGGGTGAGGGGCAGGGACAATGGCCAGGCTCTGTGGCCAGAATGCCTGGGTTTGAATCCTGGCTGTACCCTTAGATCTTGGCCAAACTTAGATCCTCTCTGAGCCTCCGTTTACTAATGTTAAGATGGGAATAATAGTTCCCTCCTGGTGGGGTTTTTGTGCAAAGCAGCTGTCATCGATGGAAAGTGCCTGGTCTGGTCCATAAATATCACTGTTAATAACCAACAGCCACCATGCTGAGGTTCTACCGTGCTTTGATGATCTCATTTAATCCTCACACCTGCACGAAACAAGTTCCCATTTTACAGACGAGGAAGTTGAGGCTCACAGCAAGGAGTCCACTTCCATCTTCTTATTCATGAGGGTCAGTGCACACAGCCCAGGCAAACTCACAATTGAATCATTATAAGCTTTGTCCTTTGATTTTCACTACAGTAGCAACCAAGCCCATATCAGCCCCTTGCTGTCTTTATTCACAAAATGGGGACAAATCTTCTGAGATTGCTGAGATGTTCCAGCCAAGGTTTACCAAAAACAATTCTGTGAAGGACTCAGGAACCTTCCATAGTATCACATCATTCCTTCCTCCGGGGCAAGGAGGAACTCACAGAGCTGAGCTCTTCCTGCGCAACATCCCAAGGAGAGGCCAGAAGGGAGTCAGAAAACCCCCTCAAGTCAATAGAAAACACCAAAGCTGAGAGGGTGTGAGCTTACGCAAATAAAAAGAACAGGGCTTTAGGCCAGGTACAGTGGCTCTCGCCTGTAATCCCAACACTTTGGGAGGCCGAAGTGGGTGGATCACATGACGTCAGGAGTTCAAGACCAGCCTGGCTAACATGGTGATACTCCATCTCTACTAAAAATACGAAAATTAGCCAGGTGTGGTGGCACATGCCTGTCAACCCAGCTACTCAGGAGGCTGAGGCAGAAGCATCACTTGATCCTGGGAGGCAGAGGTTGCAGTGAGCCGAGATCGTGCCATTGTACTCCAGCCTGGGCAACAAGAGCAAAATTCTGTCTCAAAAAATACTCAAAAAAAAAAAAAAAAAAAGGCTTTAAAATCACCTATTATCCAAATGGCCACCCTGCACCATGATATTAACACGGGGATTCTCGAACCTTTGTCCTAGAACCAAATTTTTTTCTTAAATGCAGTGCAGGTGAACATAAGGTAACCCACAACAGCCCAAACCCAAGCTTCCACGACCCCTTCCCTCACATCACCCTGAAGCATATGCTGACAGAGCAACCTTAATAGTAACTGACTAATTTTAAACCCTGTGATTACCAGGGTTGATTTCCATGGAACCTTCCTTTCACAGTACTGAGAACCTCTCATGAGCAGTAATTGCCAAGTTCAATTTTAGCTCTGTCATGCCCAACCATCAATGCTAACTAAGGCAGCTGCTTCATCGCCAGGTAAGCTGGTAATGAAGTCAGCTTCACAGCTTAATTTCACAATATTGTGATGCCCCCGTCAGCACCTGTTAAGTGCTGAGAAGCTGCAAGCTTCTATTAAACAAATCTCACCCAAGGGAAGTGACTAAAGCCGCTTTGCGCTTCTAAGGTGCCCTGGTCTACATCCTCACGCCCACTGCGATTTTGTGTTTGCTTAATCCCATGTGCCTCCTCTCTGCAAAGCACTGACCACTAAAGTGCCACACTCCTAGGGTGCCCTGATTGCTGCCTCAACCTCTGCAGTCACCTCTCCTTCCCCCTCCATCCCTGCGACTCTGGCTCAGCCTTTCACCCTTCTGGCCTGGATCCCCATAGCAGCCCCTTAGCTCACCCTCCCCCATTTATTTTCCAGGCCAATTAGTAGAGTTTTCTTGGGGAAAAAAAAAAAGTTGCCGGGTGCGATTGCTCACACCTGTAATCCCAGCAATTTGTGAGGCCAAGATGGGAGGATTGCTTGAGATCAGGAATTCAAGAGCAGCCTGGGCAATGTTATCAAGACCTACCTCTGAAAAACAGACAAAAAAAAAAAAAAAAAAAGCTAGCTGTGCATGGTGGCGCATGCCTGTAATCCCAGCTACTCAGGAGCCTCATGCAGGAGGATCACTTGAGCCCAGGAGTTCAAGGCTGCAGTGACCTATAATCATGCCACTACACTTCAGTCTGGGTGACAGAGTAGGACACCAACTCTTCAAAAAAAAAAAAAGTGACATCCCACCATTTAAAATCCTTCAATGGCCCCACTGTCCTCAAGGTAGAAAGTCTTCACATTGTGTTTTCTTTTAAGGTTCCTGATTGAGCTCTGCACCAAGCTCCTAGACCCAATGCCCCATCCCTCAGCCACACTGTCCCAGGGACTTGCCTGCAATACCCCAAGCCCCATACACCCCTGAACTGCACTATCCAGGTGAACAAGTCCCATGACTTCATTTTCCCTAAGGAAAAATGTCTCATACAGGGCGTGACTCCCTGCCCCTTAACTATAGAAGGAAACCTCTGCAGCATATCTGAGCATTTCCCTGTGGTCACTCAGTAGCAGCACTGACTGAATCACATAAGCACCCCATAAGACACTCTTGGGGTGCTTAGTAAGCATCTACTCTGTGCCAGGCACTGGTACTTTCTGTCACCTCTTTAATCCTTAGACAATCTAGCAAAACGAAATGAGTTGTTTTTCTTTTTGGGTGTGCCAACAGGCTCAGAGAAGTTAAGTAAGCTCTTGAGGCCACACAGCTTCTAAGCTGCAGGGTCAGTTTAAACTCATGTCTGACTATACGAATGGTCTCACCAAATGAACCCTCACTTATCTTCCAACCTCACCGCACGTATTCATTTGTGGGACTTACACAATGCCATATTCCAGCCTCATTTTGTTAAAATGCCTCACTAGTCTTGGCATCCGTCCTATTCTTATACAGTTCCCATCCCCTCCCCATGGCTGGGTTCTGGCAGCAGAACTGTACTTTGAGTGCAGTGGAGCATGCTTGGGCTGACTTTGGGCTAACTTCAGCTTTTGCCCAGAAATTGGCAGAAGCTAGACCAAGGTTTTGTCCTTTCTTCTTACTCAACTCCTCCAGTCCTAATATGATGAAATCCCTATGCAAACCTTACCACAAATTAAGTAGATGCAATTATTATCCCCATTTTACAGAAGAGGAAACTGAGGCACAGAGAGGTTAAATAACTTACTAGATGTGCACAGCTAGTAACTGTCACAGACAGAATTGGAACTAAGGTCTTAGGACCTAACATGCCTGCCCAGCACCACTATGCTACGTTGTCCCTGAGTCACTGATCTCCTCATTTTACAGATAAGGACACTGGGGCTCCAAGAGACAAGGGGGTTACCCAAGCTGGGGCTTTGGCATCCTGTCTGGACAGCTGCAGATGCAGGTGAAGCCAGCGACTCCAGGAAGCTCCACCCTCAACTTCCAGCTAAGGCAAGACCATGCTTCTAGAAGCGAGGGCACCTGTCCACTCCTGCCAGAGCTGCACAAGGAGGCCATAAGGCAGAAACACAAGGGCTGGAAAACCCCCCTGGCTTTCAAAGCTGCCTCAGATGCCCCTCCACCACCCCTGGACCCATTGTGCTGGGGGCAGGCGTCACAGACCAGTCACCCCCTCAATGCAGGGAGCGACAAATGTTCTTTGCCTGCCATGTGGTGGCTGGGCCTCCAGTTCAGCTAAAGCCAGTGTGGAAATAAGTCCTGGGGCATGAAGATGCAGGTTCGAATCCCAGCTCTGTCAAATACTAGCTGTGAACCCCGGGTAAAGAGCTGAGGCTCTCCATAAAGTGGGGTATTAATGCCACCACCTAGCTGGCCATCTGAAGACCGAAGGCGCTCACAGGCTCAGTGCCCTCCCTCTCAGAGTAGATTTGCTGCCATTTCAGTGCCCACATCCAGCAGCATCCTGATAACTCATCAGGACATGGGGCGGGAGCCAGGATTGCTTCAACTTATCTCATTTGAGACATGCTTTCCGGGACAAGCATTTTACTATTAAGTAATAATAAAATCTGAGGTTGAATGGAAACCCAAAGTCAGGACTGAACTTCTCAGTCCTACCTCAGGCAGGAGGGGAGGACTAAGGGGTCCCGGTGGGTCATCCCACAGCGGGTGGAATTGTGAGTGGGGCCCACATCTGTGCCAGGCCCTTCTCCTGGCCATCACTGGGACAGGCTGCCAGTCCACGTGACATATCCCGGTTGCCATGGTTTCTGTTTATTCTGGGGAAGAAAGTTCCACTGACATGGGTCCTGGTAAGAGGAGAGTTTGCTTCACTCCACCGTGCAGTCACTGGGGTCCCCGCATTGTCCACAAGCATTAGACTGAAGGTGCTGAGGTTAACAGCCCTCAAAGCTTCCTCTTCACCTGACCCAGGGAGGATGGGAGCTGGCCCTATTTCCAGGTGAGAAAACGGAGGCTCAGGACTGGGCAGCTACTTGCACGGTTTCATGGAGATATTGGCAAGAAGCAGGAACCCACACTCCAGACTCCTCCCATTTTTCCAATCTGTGCTGGTTCACTTATGATCATTATTCTGGCACCCAGTGATGCCAGGCCTTTTCCACAACCACAGCCCCTGATCTGCTTTCAGAGAAGCTGTTGAAGGCTCCAGGGACATCAAAGGCTGCTTATGGGACTGGGCAGGCAGCTCTGCATGGGGACTCGACGCTGCAGTCGCCCCCAGGATGGCCCTCCCAGCCCTGCACATGGATGTAGAGGCTGGCTTAGGGTTGGAGACCTGGGGTGTGGCTGGGGAGGGTCCCCAAGTCATTCCTCTGTGCACCCTCCCTACGGGCCTCCCCAACATCTGATCACCTCATTCTCAGTCCGTGGTTCAAAGACCACCAGCCAGCAGGACTGAGTACAAAACCCCTCACTTCCCTCACACAGCAGTCCTCCCAAATCCTCTGCTACTGACCCCTTTCTTGCTTCCTCCTCCCCCTTCCTCAAACTGAACTCTGTGCCCACAACACCCTTCCCAATGCTCAAATCCCTCCTGGGTCTCCTCTCCCAGCCCACAAAACCCAGGAGCTGCCTGTGGGAAGGTATCAGCCACTTCCCTCCTGAGACTGCATCGCACGGGAATGCTCAAGCGACCTTTGCGAACCAGAAGTTCCTTTCCCAGCCCAAGGTTGCCGACACTTAAAAGAAACTGGCACTTTCTTGGAGTGGTCAAGTGTGCCAGGCCCCTCCTTCCACAGGACCTTTGCACGTGCTCTTCCCTGTCTGGAATGCTTCCCCCGTGGCCATCATCTAGCAAGTCCTAGTCTTCCCACAGTCCCCCCAGTGCTCTCTGTTGCCTGGTCTCCCAGCCCTGTGTGGCTCTCCTTCATCACACCTGTTCTGCTTTAGTTATGTTTCATCATGTGATTATTCACTGGCTAGACTAGAGGCCACGTGCCCACAGCACGAGGCCTGTCTTGTTCACCCCAGAGTCCCCTGCCACAGTGCCTGGCACACAGCAGGGACTCGATGAATGTCTGCTGTCTGAAGAGTGGGGGCAGCTGTGTAGATTACAAAGATGACCACTAATCATAATCATAGCCTCTTGTCCTGCACGCATGCCCTCGGCACCGTGAGGCTGCCACTCCTCTCATCATCTCTCTCTTTATGCTTTGAATGTGGGCTTGGCCATACGCTTGTATTTGACAAATGGGACAACAACAAATGTGACACAAGCAGAGGCTTGAAAAGCACCAGGACACTGGGGTTTGTTCTCTCTTGATGCACCAGGGAGCCTGGGAGCCCCAGGTGCACATGCCCGAGCTAGCCTGCTGGAGGACAGGAGGTCATGCGGGGAGCTGAGCCAACAACCAGCCAGCCCCCAGCCAGCAGCATGCAAACTGCCAGCCGCACAAGGGAGGCTGTCCTAGATCACCCAGCTCCCAGGCCACTGGCCAACTGACCACGATGCAGGGAGGGAGAACCTGTAGAGACAACCAGCCTAGCCAGGAAGCCTTGCAGCCAACCCATGGAATCATGAGCTTAATGAAATGGTTATTGTTTTAAGCCATTAATTCTGGTGGCTTACTGTGAAGCAATACACAACCAATACAGGAGCTAATAGAAGAGCATTTGCGCTGATACGCTCACAGCCAAAGAACATGTGTCTGGTCTACTCAGCATCAAGTTGAAAACAACAAAGCCTCTTGGGGGCTGGGAAGCAGCTGGGATCAGGAAAGTTCAGACCCTGAGTTTGAGCCTGCTGGCCTATGACATTGCCTTGAGCTGGGACAAGGTGGGCACTCACCTCTGTGAGTAGATCTGCCTGTCTCTACCAGTGGGAAGGACAATACGCCATGCCAAGCCTTCTCGGGTTGATGGTCTGAGTCTCAATGAGGAACACATGAAAGGGTCTCCAAAAGGAAGCTAAAGACCCCTGTGCATGCAAGAATATGTGGTGCAGAATAAAGACCATGACTTCAGAGCTAGACAGATTCACGTTCATGATCCACTCTGCTTCTTTTTTTTTTTTTTTTTTTTTGAGATGGAGTTTCACTCTTGTTGCCCAGGCTGGAGTGCAATGGCATGATCCTGGCTCACTGCAACCTCCTCCTCCTGGGTTCAAGCAATTATCCTGCCTCAGCCTCCTGAGTAGCTAGGATTACAGGCGCTTGCCACCACACCCAGCTAATTTTTTGTATTTTTAGGACAGGGTTTCACCATGTTGTCGAGGCTGGTCTCGAACTCCTGACCTCAGGTGATCCACCTGCCTCAGCCTCCCAAAGCGCTGGGATTACAAGCACGAGCCACCCCACCCGGCAGATCCACTCTGCTTCTTACAGGCTGTGTGACCTTGGGCAAGTTTCTCTGAGCTTCAGGTATCCCATTTGTGACATGGTAATAGTAATACATAATTTGCAGGGCTGTTGTAGGGGTTAAATAAGATAGTACACAAAAGACACCTAGCACAGTGCTTGGCACATAGTAGGTATTCACTAAACAGTAGTTCCTCCTTGTCCCCACCCCATCTCCACTGGTACCTTTCATTCGACCATCTTATCCCCACATCGCAGCTTAGCACTAACAGTTTCCATGTTTGATATCAGCATATCGTGCCAGGTTCCAAGCTGTGACTATAGCTTATATAACATCCTACGCAGGAGAGGCTTACAGGGAAGATGGCGGAGAAAGAGTTGGATGTTCCCAGCTTTGACTGGGAGAGAAAACTCAGGCCACAGAGGTGGGGACAGAGCGAAGAAGACTGAAGATAATTCAGAACCAAATCCTCCCCACAAGGTCCTGACGCACCCCAAGCCCAATCTGTCTTCATCTGGGATAATGATTTGTGCTCCTTCCTCCATTCACCCGCAAGGCACCAGCGCACAGAATGGGGCTGGCTGCACGGGAAGGGTAGAGAAGGAAGGCTCACCACAGTGGCCAGACACCCAGCTGTCACCAAGATTCCTGGACGGAGCATGACTCCAGGGACGCTGTTGGCAGCTTAGCCTGGCCTCTGCCCCACAAAACACTTACAGGAAAAATAGATGACCCCTGTCCGGAGTGGCCCAAATGTCCAAAAAATGGTCTACAGAAACGGTCCAGGATGGACTCCACCCACCCCAACACACACCCCCACATACACACGCACACACACACACACACATACACACACACACACACACACACACACACAGATGAAGTCTGAATCCAGGGAGGGTGGACAATGTGGAGAAGCTGGCTCAGAGTTGGGGTGGGAAGGGGGTCCCAGGGCAGACAGCATGACACTGCACCATCACGCCTGCCCCAAAGCCCTCCATGGCTCCCCATATAGAATCCAAACCCCAGAGCCTGGCAGTCAGTGTCCTCCCAGCCCCCTCTATACGAGCCTCTGCCCATCCAGTCAGGTCTGCAGTAATTCCCAAGCCTCCAGCTCCCCTCCCCTTTCCACACACCCCCTCCCTATGTGGTGTGGTCCCTTAGGAAGAGAAAGTATGTTCCTGGCAAGCAGCCTTGGGTTCCAATCCCATTGTGACCCCGGCCCAGTGCCCTCACCTCTCAAGCCTCAGCTCCTCACCTGCACGGTGGAGGTGGCTTTCTAAATAGGATTGTTGTGAAGATTAAATAAATAACGTAAGTGAAATACCCATCCTGTGATGGATGCTAAATAAATGCCTCTGCCCTTCCCCATTCCTCTATGTTCTCCTCCTACGCTTCTTGGAGGTCCCACCTAAAGGTTCCTTCTGCCAGGAAACCCTCCCTGAACACTGCAGGCCTCAGGGGTAATCTCTGCCATTTCTGACTGAGGGCAGGTCTCTCTCTCTCTCTCTCTCTCTCCTTACCTTGGGCTCTGAAATAAGAGCTGCCTCTTCCTGTGCAGACCCTCCCCCCATCCCCACCCTCAGCTTCCATCACAGCCTGAGGACCAGAACAATGGACCAACCAAACCATCACCTTGTGAACCTGCAGCACACGCAGCTCCCAGAGAGGAGAGGCGGCCACCCCAGGGGACACAGCAGAGTCCACACCGGAGCCCAAGTCCTGCCTCCCAGTCCACCCTCCTCAAGGCCATCCTCAGGCAAAGATACTGTGACTGGATGACCACGAGTTCCACCCAGAACCCCTCTTTCAGGCTGTGCACCCACTCCCCGGGGGCTGAGTGCTGACGCCCACAGCTGCCCACAGCTGCTCCCTCTGGAGAAATACCTGCTGGGAGGTAGCACAGGAGGCATGATACCTCTCCCCCTCCTGGGCAGCCCATGGCCAATGACTAATTGACATGTGGGCTGTAGAGGCGCCACCCCAGCCTCCAGGTGGGACCCGCTTTCTCGTAAAATTCCTGCTCCAGGGCTTTCCCCCTTTCTTCTGCGAGCACTCCCCACCGAACCTCTCACACAAGAACCCTCGTCTCAGGCTCTCCTTCTAGAATCTTAGCCTAACACAAACGCCTTGATTCTCAAAGCATGGCCCCCTGAGCAACAACATCTAGCCCTTGTTAGAAATGCCAGATCTCTGGACCCGCCCCAGACCTACTGAATCAGAATCTGCATTCTCACGAGACCCTCATGTGATTCAGGTGCTCTTCAGTTTCAGATGCGCTGGCTTGAGGTAGGCAGTCACCAGCCCTCTGTGGGGATCAGCCAACTAGCCTGGGTATTAACCAAACCAACCCCTCTGTCATGGCAATTGTATTGCTAATGTGCATGTTATCTGCTATGGTCTGAATGCTATGGTCCCCCCAAAATTCACATGTTGAAATCCTGATGGTATCGCAGAGCCCTCCTGATGAGGATCAGTGCCTTTATAACCAAGAGCCCAGAGAGCTAGCTGGCCCCCTCCACCATGTGAAGCCAGAGTGAAACAAGGGCTATCTATGAGGAAGTGGGCTGTCATCAGACACCAGACTTGCCATGCCTTGATCTTGGACTTCCCAGCCTCCAGAACTGTGAGAAATAATAAATAAATACCAGTCTCTGGTATTATGTTACCTGAGCCCCAGTGAGCTGAAACATTATCCAAACTTGACCATCAGCTACAGAAATGAGCCAGGTAACGGAGACATTCACCACCTGTGGGGGTCAACGTGGTCCCCTTTGCTCCAGGTGAGTGTGATCTCCAACTTTACCCAGGTAGAAGCTTCTCACCCTTCTGGTTTGAGCTCTAGACTCTAGTGACCTTACTTGGTCACTAGAATTCTGTTTCTCTTTGGTGCCCCAGCGTCTGCATTAGTCAATTACAGCCTTTGCCTCCACTTCCTTCTTGAAGGGACTTTGCCCCTGCCACCAGACAGCTAGGAAAGGTTCCCCAAAAGCAACCCCGGGGAAGGTGTCAGAAAGAGGGGCAGATGAGATTTGTCCAGGCCCCTGAAGGATGCACGGAGGGGAGCAAGGCCCACTGATGTCTCTGCTTAAAGGAAGAAGCCGCTGACCTGCCCTCAGTCAGAAATGGCAGGGAGGGCAGCAACCCCTCTCTAACCCCTTGCCTTCACCCAACCCAGGGTGTGGGCCCCCAATCCTGGTGTGAGCCCCTCAAAGCCCCTCCGAGGGGATGTCCATGACCTTTGCAAAACTAAATGCAATAACCAAGTCCTATGTGCAGAGAAGACCCCAGGGCCAGCCCCGAAGGCTGCAATAATCCAGACGTGTGTTTGGACAGGAGGCACCCTGCAAAGCTCCGTCAACTCTGCCTGTCGCCTGAGGAGGGAAACGGTTCACCTTTTGCTAATCGTCCTAATTCATTTTTTATTACTAACTTTCCTGTTTTCTATTTGCTGTCTGATTGAAGATATTACCGAAGGCATTTAAACAGCATCAGACCATACCACAATGGCAAACATAACTCTCTTTATTGAAATCTGCATTAATATACATATAAGTCCCCGATCACAAAGACCTCAGGGTCCACATGCTAGACCCTAAATGAAGGCAGATTTGGCAAGAGGTATATACACAATGGAAGAGTGTTCAGAAGGTAATAAGCTGTGCCAGGAGGGCAGGATAAAATGGGCACTTTCTCATGCTTCTGGTGAGTGGGGATGACCCTTTTGGAAAATGACAGGTCAGCAGGAATCAGGAGGCATAAAAATGCTCACTCTTTTTTGACCCAGAAATTTTACTTCCTGAGTCTTCTTTGATACCCCACTCTCCACCATACCCCAGATCCAACTCATCCCCAAACTGCATACATCTTTCCTCCTGTTACCTCCCACACCCTTACTTCTCTTCATTTCCACTCCACCACCACAGTCCAAGCCAGAGTGGACCAACAGAACTTTCTGCAGGGATGGAAATGTCTGTATCTGCGCTGCCCAATAGGGGCTAAAATACCCATCTGTGGCTAGCGAGTACAAGAAATATGGCTAGTGTGAATGAACTAAATTTTCTTTTATTTTCCTGTATTTTAAATGAAAAGAGCCACACGTGGCTACTGGCTACCTTATTGGATATAGCATGGCCACAAGCCATCATCAGTTCTCCCCTGAGCCACAGGCACCACCTCCCAACTATTCTCCTGCCTCCACTCTTGCCCCGTCCAATATTTTCCCCCACAGAACAACTGCAAAGATTCTTCTAAAACGCAGCACACCTCCACGACTCCCACTGCTCTTAAGTCAATGTCCAAGCACCTAGACACAGCCTCTGAAGCCCATGTCTCCGGTGGACACTGGGCGGCCCAGCCCCAGGGAGCCCACAGTGTCAGAGATGCTGGATGGGAAGGGCAGTAGCACAGGGGAGGATAGCAGTGAAGGCCTCCAGGAGGGGGTGGCGCTTGAGCAGAAATTTAACAGACGTGTATGTTTAGCGAGGCGTGGTGGCACATGCCTGTAGTCCCAGCTACTTGGGAGGCCGAGGTGGGAGGATCACTTGAGCCCAGGAGTTGGAGACCAGCCTGGGCAACATGGTGAGACCCCTTGTCAAAAAATTTAAAAATTATCAGGTGTGGTGGCATGTGCCTGAAGTCCCAGCTACTCAGGAGGCTGAGGCAGGAGGATCGCTTGAGCCCAGTAGGTCGAGGCTGCAGTGAGCCATGTTTGTACCACTGCACTCCAGCCTGGGCAATAGAGCAAGCCTCTGTCTTTTAAAGAAAAAAAAAAAAGATGTATGTGTAGGAGTTTGCCTGGTGGATGGGAAACACTAAAACCAGAGGCCTGGCAGTCAGAGTTGCTCTGAAGCCTCCACCCATGAGCAAACGACAGAGATTCCCCACACTTCCAAAGCCAATATTCTAGTGAAGGGGATAGAGGAGGGAGGAGAGAAGGACATAAACAATAAACATCAGGAATAGGTAGAAAGGGATGGGTAAGGGGCTTCCAGTGAACCATGGTAGGGCAGTGCAGTTTGCAAGCCTTAAGTATTAAGAAGGCAAAGTGTCAAACACTGCCCTTGAATCTGCACTGTGGGATCATAGCAGGTGATTTCCCTCATTTCCTAAACTTTTTGGCAGGTAACATAGTGTTCATAATTTACAGTTTAATTTTTTTAAAAAAGAAGAGTGATAACTTTAGGAGAGAAGCAACCAAAAAGTCCTGCTTGCTCAACAGAAACATTCCCATGAGCTGAAGAGAGATTTTATTATCTCTGAAGGCCAGGCCAACTGTGCCCCAGATACCCCAGCCCAAGCAACTGGGAGTGACGCCTCCCTCCTGACAAAGGCAAGGTCATCATTCCCAGGGAGATGGGAAGGGGGCAAAACAGGGGCTGCATCTGCCAGCCTTGCCCCAAAAGGTCAAGCATTGATTAAAAGCCATGAGGACAAGGATTTCAAACATCATCTCTCTTGAGTCATATCTCAACTTTCCTCCTTGGGCTCAGCTAGAGATGGGCCTGGCATGTTTCTACAAGGAGAATTATAGAATTCACATGGATTAACACTTGCAGGCCCCAAACACTGTGTCCCTCACATATATGTGTTTAATCCTCCTGGCAACAACATATAAACAGGGTAAGTGAGGCCCAGAGAGGGTGAGTGGATTATTCTTAGAAACACAGCCTGGGCTATGTTACGATGGTCATCTCTGAAAAATATAAGCTGCCTCATTCATTCGTTCAATCTTTCAACAACTTTTTACTGAGCACCTACTATAGATCAGACACCATGGGGACGCAATGGTAAACAAAATAAGCATGAGCCTATTGCTTCTTAAAGTTTATTATCCTGAAGGGGAAGCAACCAAGTAATTTCACAGATATATGATACCAGGAAGAAAAATACTCAGAAGCAGCTGGGCGCGTTGGCTCACGTCTGTAATCCCAGCACTTTGGGAGGCCGAGGCGGGTGGATCATGAGGTCAGGAGATTGACACCATCCTGGCCAACATGGTGAAACCCCGTCTCTACTAAAAATACAAAAAGTAGCCGGGCATGGTGGTGTGTGCCTGTAATCCCAGCTACTCGGGAGGCTGAGGTAGGAGAATCACTTGAACCTGGGAGGTGAAGTTTGCAGTGAGCTGAGATTGCACCACTGCCCTCCAACCTGGGCAACAGAGCGAGACTCCATCTCAAAAAAATAAAGAAACAAATAAAAAATTAAAAAATTAAAATACTCAGAGGCTATGGTAGACAAAAAGAAAGACAACTGCACAGATGAGCAGATCAGACTCTGGGAAGATGAGGATGAAGCTGAGGTCAGAGGCTGGGCAGGAGCCAGCCATGTAAAGAATGAGGGCAAGAACATTCCAGGCAAAGGGAACAGCATGTGCAAAGCCCCTCAAGTGCAAAAGAACAGGGTTGGGGGGGGGGGGGGTCTGAGAAATAGCAAGAAGTCCAGGTGACTGGAATGGAGTCACTGAGGGGGACTGACTCTGACTTTGCTCATCACCATGTCCCCAGCATGAAGCCTGGTTCCTGGAACAGAGGCTGGAAATGCAGGCAGAGGTGAGCTCACGTGAGGACTTATGGGCCAAAGAAGAAGTTAGATGTTATCTACTCACCAGGGCAAGGCACTGGAAGGCTTTAAGCAGAAACCTAAGAAGATGTGATTTAGGTTTGTAAGAGTTCATCAAGCTACAACAGAAAGCCATTGAGCAGCTTTGTGGGGTTTTTTTTCCCTGGTTTTTTTTGTTTGTTTGTTTGTTTGTTTTTGAGACAGGGTCTCACTCTGTCGCCCAGATTGGAGTGCAGTGGAATGATCTCAGCTCACTGCAACCTCCGCCTCCAGGGTTCAAGTGATTCTCCTGCCTCAGCCTCCCAAGTAGTTGAGATTACAGGCACGAGACACCATGCCTATTTTTTGGGGGGTTTTGGTGGTTTTTTTTGTTTGTTTTTGTTTTTTTTTTTTTTCATATTTTTAGTAGAGACGGGGTTTCACCATGTTGGCCAGGCTGGTCTTGAACCCCTGACCTCGAATGATCCACCCGCCTCTGCCTCCCAAAGTGCTGGGATTACAGGCGTGAGCCACCATGCCCGGCCCCATTGAGTAGCTTTGTATGGAGAAGAGACAGGATCCAATTTATGCATCATAAAGACATCGATGGTGGCCACCATGGCTCCTCAGCTCACCCTGACCTTTGGTCACTGGATAGTAAATGTCTCCAAACTCCATGGAAAGCGAAGTTTCCCCGGCTGGCATGTGGGAGGTGGCCACCTTTCGGCAAAGCAAGACAAAGAAGCGAATGACAGGGCGTGTTGACAGAGCATCAGACAGAAGCATGGCCATAGGCAGATGAAAAATTGTCCCACAGGACACCTCAACAGGCCGTGACTTGCTGTTAGCATCAAGCCATTAAGAAAACACAATGATGTGCTTCGCTGATCCTGAAGGACGTAATCCAGGTCGGCATGCAGACATTTAGTGCTCCATCCAAAGGAGCAATAAAGCGACCAACACAAGAGCAGCTGCAGGAAACCTGCACTGTGCAAGTGGGCGGCCAGGCCCTTCAGTGCTTTTTATTCCTTCTCTCATTTAAAATCAAAGCCTGACTCTTAGGCATCTGTAGACAGATTCGGAAAGGGAATTGAAGCTAACTACACCAGGTGCTTAAACATACATCATTACCTCATTTAATTTCATAAACAAGTAAGCATTGCTCATCACATTTTGTATATGAGAAAACTGAAGTCAGAGATAATAAATAGCTTTCCAAATGCCCCTGGCTCCCTTCTTCAGCCTCACATCTTGACACTCTCAGCCCCTTCTATGCCTTTGCATATGTTGTTCCTTCTACCTGGAATGTTTTTCCCTACCTTCTTCACTTGGCCAAGTTCTACTCATCTTCAAGCACAGGCAAGTGTCCCTTCCTCTGAGAAGCCTTTCCTGACTGTCCCCAGCCTAGCCTGGTGGTCCCACACTCCCCTGTGCTACTTCAACATAATGCTTACCACACACATTTGAAATTGTTTATTTCTGTCTCTCTAATAAGATCATGCTTCTCAAGGAAAAGGACCATGTCTTAATCACCTGTTCCTGCCTGGCACCTACCACAAAGCCTTGCATATAGCAGGCAGTGCATGCTCCTTGGATGGCTGTATGAAGGAGGGATAGAGGGAGGGAGGGAGGGAGGGAGGGAGGGAGGGAGGGAAGGAAGGAAGGAAGGAAGGAAGGAAGGAAGGAAGGAAGGAAGGAAGGAAGGAAGGAAGGAAGGAAGGAAGGAAGGGAAGGAAGGAAGGAAGGAAATTAACTCTTCATAGGTGGCAAAGCCAAGATTTGATCCCAGGCCAGTATGACTCCAAAACATATCTCATGATGTGTGTGTGTGTGTGTGTGTGTGTGTGTGTGTGTGTGTGTGTGTGTATGTTACATAGATCATCAGAAAATGTACACAGTGTGGAATATATTACTGAGGACTCCATTCGTCCTTCCAAAAGAGATGCCAAAAATACCAGCCCACAGGGGAAAAAAGTAGGATGATGAATACGGGGGAAAGGGTTAACCAAACCCTTTTCCTTGTTGCAGGAGAATTTCACCTTTGTTAATTGCGGAGCATAACTCCCCTGGAAACCTGAGGAAAGTGGGACGTTAACTATGTTACCAGGCAACTCTCCTTATGGTAAAAATGACCCCTGATTGGTAAGTTGCATTTGAACTGGGAGGAACTATAAATAAGTTATAAATATCTGAAAAAGAAGCCATACTTTGGGTTTTCCTAGATGCAGTGACATTTGTACCTGACACATCCCTGGGTCCTTGAAGCTAAGCCTACGGAATTGTTACAATGGATATGGCTGCTGAGAGGATAAGGCTTCTAAGCCAGGGTGGCTTCCACAGCCACCCATTGTGTATCTCATTCCTTTGCACTTAAACTAGATCCTGGGAGGGAGGGGGCAGCAAAGAGAATAGCTCCTGGCCACCTTCGTGGACCACTGCGGAGACTGTTGCAAGAATTACTTGTGCAGAAGAGAACAGCTCACGTGCCTTGCTGGCAGGCTGTGTCAGGCTGTGTCCCAAATCTTTCGAGGAGACTGGTGCCAAGTGTCCCCTGTGTTCATCTTGTGAGTCTGAATGTTTCATTGGTCCTTAAAAACTCCCTGTGGGAATTGCAATGAGAAAGAAGGGAACTGATACAGGAGAGAAAAGGGACAGTCCCAAGGGGAACAAGCGCTACACCGATCCTGAACTGAAAAGCTCCTTAGACTGTACAATGTACACTAAAGGCACTAAAACCTAGTATAGGGTCTATACTTGCTGTTCTACAGAGGGCCCAGTTCACCTAAACAGTGCCTAGAGAAAGAAATGAGGGAGGGGAAGACTTACTTGCCCTCCCACAGACCTAACCACCAACCTGAGATGCAATTGTGATTATGTGAGGAAAGCACGACTCAGAGAGGCTAAGTGACAGCTCCAAAGTCATACAGCTTATAAGTGTCAGGATATGAACCCAGGCACTTCCATCAAACTCAAAGTCACATTTGGATCCAACATCTGGGTTTGCATAAAAATGAACTTCCATCTCAGGTGGACATAGAGAACAGAGAAAGCATGGGAGTCGGGGTGGGAGACCTTCCTAAATAATGTAAACAGGAAATATTTGCAGAATAAATGAGACATAAAGGGCCCAGGGTCCATCTTCCACATCATAAAGTTCAGTTCAAGCCAAAACACAGCACGATGAAACAATAAAATGTATGCATGGCATTGACCCTGGGTTATACTACTACTGAGTCAATTCATTTCCAACAAGTTTCTAAATCATTCCTGCAAATCAGGCCCAGCTTCGAGATAAGCACATTTTAATTAGCTGTAATGTAAAGGCGCTCTAAGACAAGGAGCCAGTGATACACTCTTCCACCCCTGCAGCAGGAGGAAGTGAGCTCCCCCTGGCACCCTGACAGCTGCAGAGCAAGCTCGGGCCAAATTCCAGCTCTGCCTAACAACTCCCTCTGCCACCCTTCTGTTACTTGATTCATCTGGACCTCAGTCTTCTCACCTAAAAAATGGGGACAAATGTGCCCAGCATAATTCTTAGGAAAACTTAAGGCACATAAGAAAATAAGAAAAGGCTGGGATCAGAAACGTTATGAGATTGCTAGAAACTAAGAAGTCAAAGAAACAGACTGACAGCGAAGCCTGTGAGCACTAAGGAACCGGCACGCAACACCTAACTGAACCCCAGAACGTTCCCAGAGAGAGGAAGCCTGCGCTGGGACCCCTGTGTCTGTCCAAAGCCCTGGGAGAAAGCTGTTTGTTGGTTTTGCCCCCAGGCTAATGCCAAGGAGAAGAATTCTCTAATTGAAATGAGAAATCTGCCTGGGAGACTCCCTCCCGCGGGTGAGCACAAGGCTGGAAAAAGTGCACCAGTGCCCTGGGGGTAATTGCTGGCCTACCTGAGGGACAAAGAGGCCCCCAAGGACGTCGTAGGCTCATCCCACAGTGCAATAGCGTCTGCACTCACACACCACACACAGGGCGTTTCTACTCAACATCCACACTGCCCACCCACGCAGGCACGGCTTCCACCCATGTTGAGGAAACTCACAACCACAGAACAGCTCTAGACCCACCCCCCTCCCATTTACAAATTTAAATGTCAACCAAGAATCACCAGGCATTTGTAGAAAATACCAGCATAAAAGAGAGGCCTAAAAGTGAACAAAAGAACCACCAATAAAACAGAGTTAAATGCAGGAAACAAAAGACCACTTTTTTAAAAATCGAATTACCATCTTCAAAGAGATTCAAGATAGTCACATATCCATAAAAGAAGAATAGACCACGATGATATGAGATCAGTCAAGAAACTCAGAACTGTGGGAAAATAAAAAAATGATTCCAGAAATAAAAACAATGAATGTATTAAAAGTAAGGAACTGAAGAAAGGGTTTGATGGGAAGTACACCCTCCACACCCTTTTCAGTGGACACCCCGGGACACAGGGCTGTGTGTGGAGAAGGGAGAGGGACAGACAGTGAGAGGGACTTCACTTGTGTCTTTGCTCTTCTAAAATACTTCTGTGTGTCTTACAAAGAGCAAAATCAATTTTTTAAAAATAAAAGAGTGGCAGGACTCAAGATAAAGAGGAAAATGGTAGAAAAGTGAGGTGCAGTTGGGAGTGAGTTAATGAACAGTAGCCACACCACAGTAGCCTATGTTATGGCTACAGGTGACCCCTCCTTTGCCTCTGAGCTTCCTGGGAGCTCAGTGAAGGTGAAAGGCAAAGCCAGAGACACTGACCTGCATTGAGGCTGGGCAGGGCAGACGGCCTCTTGTTGAACTAGACAGGACTCTAGCCCAAAGAGAAAGCCCTAGCTCTTGCCCAGAGGTGACCTCCTTAAGCATGGCCCAGAAGCTCCTTGGAGACCCATCTGGAGTTCTCCCTAACACACAGGAAGATATGTGACAGCTCAGTGCAAGGACTCTGGAATCCCACCCTGGAGCATCTAAGAGCATCTTTGAGCCCCTAAAAACTCCATTAATTACCATTTGTCTTCCCTTGGACCCAAAAAGTAACTATCCTGCCTTTCCTATGCAGAGCAGATGACACATTTCTCTCACTTCATGAGACAAAGAAGAACCTTGAGCAAGTGAGTGACCGTCACTAAAAGTCATCCACATGCTTGCCCTTGATTTCCTGGGAACCAAAAGGAAGGTGCATTTTCTCCACATGATGCATCTCCCTGAGATGGTCACAGTGGTACTCCCCGGCCCTCTTCCATATGCTCATCCCCCAACCCCAGGAATATCAGCGGCTGGGCTTGCAGCTTGCCCTTCAATGGGACTGCCTTCTACTGCAGTGAACTCCTTCGCCCAAGGGAACTGCCTGCTCTTCACTTTTAGGCCTCTCACTTATGCTGAAATGACCAGATGATGCAGAAATCAAAGGCTTGGGCAGTCCCCTTACCTCCGTCTGGGGCAACACCAAAAAGCCTCCTTAGCGCCACAGCTCCCTGTGGGATGGCGTTCGTCAGAACCACAGGACAGGACAGACCAGCTTCTCCCCGGCCCAAGCATGTTTCCTCCTGTGTCCCCTGCAGGTGCACCCCTTCCGCCCACCTCACCGCAGAGAACTTCCCCACATAAACCTTCCACGAGCAAGTCTCCATCTCAGGGTCCATTTCCAGGCAACCCAATGTGAGACTTTCCCCATGGTGAAGAAGACTCTCCCCACAACCCACCAAGGGGCTTGAGAAGGACACCTAACCATGTCCACACCAGGGCTCCATGCCCCAGGCCATCAATACATCTCTACTGTTCTCAGTTAAGGCAGGACAATCCTGCCACGTTCTAGTCTAGACCAGAGGTTCTCTAAGTGTGGATCCCAGACCGGCACCATCAGCACCATCGACTTGCTAGTAGTGCTAACTTTCAGCGCCTCCCCAGGCCTGCTGAGTCAGAACTTCTGGGAGTGGAACACAGCAGTCTGTTTTAACTACGCTCCAGGTGATTCTGGTGGGCTAAAGTTTCAGAAGCAGAGTATCTATCGCGGCCTACTGGGGGAAATCAAATGCAAGTCATTAGACTTTCCCATCAGCGGAAGACCAAGAGACAGTCGTTGAGGACAGTCAGAATCCAGCAACGTGATGCATTCCATACTTGGGCACCGCACCCCTGGTTCCAGGCACAGTCCTCTACTTACAGCCCCATGGGCTGGGGTGCAAGGCTCTTCATAACCATCTCTGCTGGTGTCCCAACTCCCACGCAGGCAGGTTTCCCCTCCTTAAGCTGACAGTATCCCGAAAGCACCCCTGTACTGGCTGCTCCCTCTGCCTGGAACACCCCCCACCACTCTACATGCCCCCAGGTAGCCCACCTGGCATTCCTGTAAGACTCTGCCATTGTGAAACCTTCCCACACTCCCGGCATTGGCACTGCTCAGCCAATTTTATATTTAATTATTACTCTGCATTTTGAGCCAATTGATTACAAATCCACATAGCCATTCACCCAGTAAATAAAACTTTTCTATGGAGTCACCGAGCCTCCAGGACAGGGCTGAATCCCCAGCACCCAGTAGGCACTCAATAAAAACCTGTTGAACATCTGAGAAACCCAGCAGTAAACAGGCCATTAAATATTGAAAAACCACAATCAGTTTGCTCATCCTAGCAGGCACCAGAATTAGGAACTGTATGGCAGCAAGTTTTAAATATCAGGGAAATTGATCAAAATTTATTATCCTGTGTCATACAACATCGTTTCATTAAGATATAAAATTACAATTTACCACAACTCATTAGGTTAATAATCACTTACCATATGTTTTTACTGTTGCTCCCAAACCATGCTGAAAAATCACCCTGTAGGTTTGAATCCATGTAAATAAGATGACTGTCAACCCTGTGGATACAGGATTACTGAAGGGAGACAGTGGACTGAAGTCCTGGCCAGAAAGCACGGACCCTGCTGTGGTGCTGCAATTCCTTTCGCCACCATCTTCTAGTTTACCTGCGCTAAACTTCCTTCCCACATCACTGGTTCTCAAGCAGGGGCAAAGTCTGGAGACATTTTTGTTGTCACGACTGGGGGCAGGGCAATGCTCTTGGCATCTACTAGGTAGGGGCCAGGGGTATGACTAAACATTCTACAATGCATGCAACAACTCCCACAACAAAGTTATTAGGTCCAAAATGTCAATAGTGCCGAGGCTGGGAAACAGCATTCTAGATTAGACAGAATTTCCATACCTATTACTTTAATCTGATCTTTGCAGCAACAATAGAAAGCAGGCATTTCTATCCCCTTGTACAGATAAGAAAACTGAGACCTGAACATCTAAGTGATGTGCATAAGGTCACCTGCCCAAGCCAGTGGATGGTGCAGCTGTGATTTGAACCAATTTCTCTGCCTCCAAAACCCACTTTCTCTGCTACACAGATTCAAGAAGGTAACAGAAGGTGGAGGAAATGAGCAACTCTCTCCCAATTCATAATCCTGGACACTCCAATAAGAGGCTCCTCCAATCCAGAGGCTCAGGAAAATCAGGTCTAGGGACCAAGACATGGAAGCATCCAGCATTGAGACTGCCAGCAGCCCAGGGCCAGAAGTGGTGGCTCATGCCTGCAGTCCCAGCACTTCGGGAGGCCAAAGCAGAAGGATCATTTGAGCACAGGAGTTTGAGGCTACACTGAGCTATGATTGTACCACTGCGCTCCAGACTGGGCAAGAGAGCAAGACTGTGTCTCTAGAAAAAAAAAAGAAGAAGAAGAAGAACATGGCGGGGCAGCTGTGGAGCGTCCTCCAGCAGCTGGTGCAGAAAAGCAAGTTCCTCTCGCATTTTAACTTTCAGTTGGGCTGCTCTTTGTGGATGAAAATGAAAGCATTTCCTGCTGGGGCCAAGTGCTACACATACATGATCTCCAACCCTCAAGCTCCAAAGGGGAGGTGTCAATGTCCCCATTTTACAGATGAGGAGACTGAGTCCAGGGAGGTTAAATAACTTGCCTGCCCTGATGGTGGTGAAGGCAGTGTTCAAACCCAAGTCTGCCGGGTTCCAGAATCCATGCTGCCTTCATATCCTGAGACCAACTCTAGGAAATCAGAGAAGCAAAATAGATTGCCCTACAGAATTACATGGGGCAAGGAGCCACACAGCAGGGGGATTGCTGGACCAAGGCGGAGGCACAGGACCTTGTCCTTCATGCAGGCTCAGCTCCTCTTCCCGCCTACAGGCTGCTCTGTGTGCCAGGCTCTGTCCTCCGAGCCCACTTGGGGAAGCTCCTCTAGGAATGGAAGGTCCCCCAAAGACTCTGCGCCTCTGTGGGGTCCTGCCCTGGCTCCTTGTGCCCCACAAAGTCTTCAGATGACAACAGCCAAACAGATGCTAAGTTCCTCAAGCCACAGGTTACAACTGTCAAGCCCTAGATTCATTCATTCATTCAGCAAATATTTGCCGAGCATCTATGTGTCAGGCTAGCGCTGGGAATACAAAAGTAAAGGCAGACACAGTGGTTCCTGTCCTCTGAAGGATAGCAGGCCCATCTCCTCAAAAAGCATCATTCCCACCAGCATTCCCTCCCAGTGCAACCTCCACAGTTAGAAAGGACATTCCCAGCCTTTATTTCATTATATTTCCACCCCCACACCATCCCTCTAGGCTGATGGTCACCGGTTTGCCTTCCCTTTGCACACAGGGAAACAGAGCCCCAAAGAAGAGTGCTGACAGGCTCAAGGTCACCCAGCAGATCGGGGGCAGCAGTGCCAGGCTTGGGCTGCTGGTCCTGCCATGCAAACGTCCTGGGGTCCTTCCTGGAGGAGCCTCCAGCACAGGTTGGGGGAGGAGTTATAGGGAACATGTTTAGATGGAAAGTAAATGAGAGCCTCCTAGCAGAGATGCAGACATCCATCTAGCGTTCCCTGGGACCAGCCATCTCAGCTCTAAGCCCACCCATCCCAGGGTACCTTCCATGGGACCCACTAGCAGCCACCTGTGCCCCTGAAGAAAGGAGCTGTGGGAATCTCACCCACCAAGGATGCCAGGCAGGCCTCACATAGGTCAAGTCCAGATCAAGTCCATAGTTTAACCCCACTTCATGAATTTTTGTCAAAAAGAGTCTTCAATCATTCATTAACCAAGCTTGTCCAGATCTCTTCCTTACAAGATGCTGTGCCCAGAGCTGTGTGGGTGGGAAGTTGAATCCTTCACCCAACAGCACATATTTACTGAGCAACTATGAGTCAGGCACCATGCCAGGTGCTGGGCAGAATTCCTGCCTGCCAGGAGCCCACAAAACCCTGTACACAAACAACCAAACAACTGCTACATAAAAAGTATGGTCCTTGGATCAGCAGTAACATCACCTGGGTAGCTCATTAGACATGCAAATTCCCAGGGTCCCATGCCAGACCAACTGAATCAAATCTCTGGGGGTGGAGCCCAAGAATCTGTTTTTAAAATCTCGCCAGACAAAAGACACGGAATCAACCCAAATGCCCATCAGTGTTAACCTGGATAAAGAGAATGTGGTACATATACACCATGGAACACTATGCAGCCATAAAAAGGAACAAGATCATGTCCTTTGCAGGGGCATGGATGGAGCTGGAAGCCATTATCCTCAGCAAATTAACATAGGAACAGAAAATCAAACACCGCATGTTCTCACTTATAAGTGGGAGCTGAACAATGAGAACACATGGACACAGGGAGGGGAACAACACACACCGGGGCCTGTCAAGTGCCAGCAGGAGGGAGGGAGGGAGAGCATCAGGATAAACAGCTAATGCTTGCAGGGCTTAACACCTAGGTGATGGGTTGATAGGTGTAGCAAACCACCATGACACATGTTTACCTGTGTAACAAATATACACAACCTGCACATGTATCCTGGAACTTAAAATAAAATAAAATTAAATTAAAAAAAAATCTTGCCAGCTGATTCTTCATGTGTACATAGATTTAAGAAATGCTATTCCAGATCACAAGTCCTTCCTCAACTTCCCTATTTAAAAATCACAAACCAGCCCCAGGCCTTGGGACTCCCAACTCTCTTTCCTGTTCAATTTTTCTCCAAAAGTCATATTCCCATCAATCATGATACCATATATTTCACCCATATATTTATGACTTCCCACACTGATAAATAAGCTCCAGAGGGCAGTGATTTGAGTGCCTTTTGTTCACTGCTGCAGCATCAGTTTCCTTGCACAGTGCCTAGCACCAAAAAGTGCTCAATAAATATTGTTGGTAGAATGATGGGTGGCAGAACATGCCACATCCTATGCAGTACCCGTTCTTGGGGAAGCCTGGAAAGAAAGAGAAGTTTGCTGGCTGTGAAGCACCACACGGGGAAGGTGGTACCCAGGTTGGCCTTGATGAAGGCCTTCATCCCTTCAGTCCAGGGATGAAGGATGCTGGAATGGAGATGCTAAGCCCCTTCCTAGAATGGGCCCCGGATGGTTGATATTGTGGTTATCTAATTAGTAGCTGGTATGTGCCATTAACTGTCCTAACCCGTATCACCTCACTTAACCTTCCTGAAACTCAGAGGTAGGCAATGTTGTCTTTGAGAGAACACCAAGACTCAGAGATATTAAATGATTTTCCCCGCCCACAAAAAGACTTGCATAAGAACGTTCACAGCAGCTTTACTTATAATAGCTCCAACTTGGAAACAAACCCAAATGTCCACCTGCAGGTGAATGGATAAACCAATTGCATTATATTTATACAATATAATATTACTCAGCAATTAAATGGAACAAACTATGGATATATACAACATCGTGGATGAATGTTGAAGACATTACATTGAGCAAAAAGAAGACAGACACACAAATGTTTATGCTGCATATCAAGTTCTAGAACTTAAACATGGTTAATATACCTAAATTGAACTTAAAGAAAGCATTGGTAACAGAAATCAGGTAAGTAGTTGCCTCTAGAGGTGGGGATAAGACGTGCTGACTATAAAGGAATGTGAGGGAACTTTCTGGGATGATGGAAATGTTCTCTATCTGGACTGGGATGTTGGTTACATGAGTGTTAATCTTTATCAAAACTCATGGAACTGTACACTTAAAATCTTCATGTTATTGTATGTAAATCATATCTCAGTAAAAAATGAGCTAAAAATCATTTGCCCTAGGTCACTAAGCAACAAATGGACATTTGAACCCAGGCTTGCCCAGTTCTGACGATCAGTTTACACTAGTCTGCCATAGTTGAGCAGGGATCCCCCAGCTGTCCCCCAGCCTGGTAAGATGCCTTGCCAAAATCTGAACCAGGTGTTCATGGTTACCCCAAGAAAGATGTTACAGGCTCTAAACCCCTAAACCGTGACAGAGACTTGCAAAAAAAGCCAAACAAGTGTCCTGCTGGGAGTCAAACCTGGGCTCAGGCCTCATCTTTGCTTCTTACTTGCTGTGTAATCTGTGAGTTACACTCCTCTGTGACTCAGTTTCCCCTTCTGTAATGCAAAGAAGGAGGAGACCAATGGTTCCCAGCATGGAGCCACAGATCCTGGGAGCCATGGGGCCACAAATCCCTATGCTCAAAAAGCACCTTTATTACATTAAATAGTAATGAGTCTTCTTCATACCTGTTAAGCTATTTTTCTAATGCATGCTAATATTGTGATTAATAAAATACACATCTATTTTAAAGCAAAAATAAAACCATAACAGCTTTTCATTAGTGTGTATTTTCTCCAACAAAAGATACCAAAAGAACAACCAATGTTCATGACTTTGGTTTAAAGAGGCTGGGAATCTCTGTGCAGAGGATCGCTAAGGGGACAGTCGCCAAGGGGATGGTCGCCAAGGGGACGGTCGCCAAGAGCCCTTCCAGGTCAACTGCCCCATAGTTGTCGGGCACCACTTGGGTAAATGCTTGCCCTTATGTATATAAAGCCTGGCTCCCTGTGCAACGAGCCTCTTGTCTGGGGACAGAGCCCCCCCATGTGTGGGTGTGTCCACCCTACAATGTGTGGATTCAGCCAGGCCTACAGGCCCCAAGTGTGGTCACTACTGCACCCTGAGCCTGTTTCCCCTCCAGCTTTGATAGTGACTAGTGTAAAGGTGGAGCTTGGGCATTTCCCTCCCCAACCCCTCCCCATCCACTTCTTGAGCCAGAAAAGGGGAGTTCCTGATCACAGCCCTACCCCCCAACCACCACCACTAAGGCCATGCCCACTTGGGAATCCCTTACCAAAAGACCTCTAGCCCCTAACTGAGTACAGTGACCTCTCCCCTCCTGCCTCACCCTGCTCTAGCCTGAAGCACTGAGTAGCAGGTTTCACATCCAAGTGCAAAGTCAGACCTTCCTTTCACCTATCCAGTGGCTCAGCTGCATACCCACCCCCATCCCTGCCCCGCCCCACTCTGGACACATCCTCAGCTATGGGCCGGGGTCCTACAACCCACACAGAAAGAAACCAGAATGAGAAACCGGCTTCTCATTCCCTCCCTGACGGGCCCTTCCCGGCGAGATTCGCACAGGTTCTGGTGCTTAGTCAGAGGTTTACAGAGCATCAGAATAAAGCAGGGGCCTCGGCTGAGTCCTACCTCCAAAGGCCCCTATTTGGGACAGCCCCACCCTGGCGAGATTTATAGAAACACCACCCTCAAACGGAGCGCTCCAGGCTAAGCCCCCACCCACTCAGACTTTGAGGCACAAATGCCCAGCCCACCCACACCCGCAAACCAGAGGCTGGTACCTACCTCGCCAACTTCACATTTTGAAAAATAACAAAGCCAAGGGCAGAAGACAGACCAGCTGCCCCCACACCCAACCTTCTCCTCCCTGAAAACTCCACTTGCTACTTTTAATCTATTTTACTCCATCAGACTGGAGGCAGCTCCCGGCCTTCTCCTGAGGCTACCATCCCCCCTCATCGGCTTATAACTTTGCTGGTCACTGGACAAAAGAGAACCACCGCCACTCTTCGCAAGACCTCACTTGTCGCCCACCACCGCCCCACATTGCGCAGGCCCTAGTGGCCTGGATGCTTGCCGCCCCTGGCGAATTGCAGGGAGGCTTTGCCAGAAGCCGCTCCCCTGGGGCCTGAGGGCGCACTCAGGGAGGCCCAGCCCCGGAGGCCCCGGGATCCGCGCCGGGACGCCCCTCTCCTGCCTCATCCCCACTACCAGGGGCCTGACGAAAAGCCTGCGAGGTTGGGGAGAGACCCTGGGGGGCGCCGATCCAGCCACTGGACGCGCACTCACCCCGCATCGCCACGGAGCCCGCGCGTCTGCGCCAGGGCCGCGGGAAACCCACGCGCGCTGTTCAATCCGGGCTCCGAGTGACGAAAAGCCGCGCTTGGCTCCAGCCGGCCCGGGACCGACGCACCGACCGGCGGACGCGCGGACAGTCTGGCTTCCTAACTAAGTTTGAAAGTTCCCTCCCCGGCGACCGAAGGGAACGCGGACTGCACAGAGGCACCCAACCCATCCGGGCTGGGCCAGACGGGGCAGTGGGACCTGACGCCTCGGGTTCGGGGTTCCAGGCACGCAAGCCTCCATCACTGGGAATGCGCCCGGCGCAGCGCAGCGGGAACCTGGCTGGGGTTGGGGGGTAGATCCTGGAAACATGGAGGAGGGAGGGTGTCCCGCACTACAGCCCCAGCCTGGAGGGACGCCGGCTCAGCGCTCCCGGGAGGGGACAGGCCTCGATTGGCCGCAGCCTACTCGGAATCCGAGGCCCCGCCGGGCAGTGACGGCCAATTAGTAAACTGCCCAATTAGTGTGCTGCGGCGCTGAGAAGTTAAACCTCGACGCGCGAGTGTGGATGACCGAGGTGTGGCCGTCCCTGGGGGTGACCGCGTGTGACTGTGTGGCCGTCAGGACGATCTGTGTCTAAGGCTCACCGTCCAGGGGGGTGGCTGTGTGTGACAGCGTGCGCCTGGGTGAGGCGTTGTGGCTGCGAGCGTGTGACTGTCGGGCGACTTCTTTGTGTGACTGTCCCCCGTTGTGCCTGGGTGTGACAGCGGGTGGGGGCATGTCACGGTGTGTGGGGCATCGGAGCGTCTGTGGGTGACTCGTCTGTGGCGGTGAGACTGTTCGCGGGTGAGTGGTTGCGTGTCGTTGTGTATAAGTGATTGTCAGGGTGACTTGCGTGGGACGGCGGGACCGTGTAAGCAATGCCTGGCCGCCTGCGTGTGGCCGTGGGTCACTGTGACGGCTTGTGAATGACTGCGAGGCTGTCAGGGGGACGCGAGTGAGGGGCCACTGTGTCGTCGCACGGGTGGCTGTCGGGATGACTTCTGCCCGCGATCCCAACAACTCAGGGCGTGAGCGTGGCCGCGAGGGGATCGATGTGAGCCGCCCGTGCCCGTCGGCGGGGCTGATGTGCGCGGCCCCGTGTGACCCCGGGAGCGCCTGAGTCCCGAGCTGCCAGGTGACTCCGGCCCCGCCCGCCGGGGACCCCCGCCCGCCCCCGCCTACCTTGCCGCCGTGGTAATAGTCCAGGTGCGCCAGGCCGGCCGGCTCGGCCCCGGGCCGCGCGCCCACCGCGGGCGCCGAGGGGTACAGGCGGACGTCCATGGCGGGCGCGGCGGCGGCGGCGGCTCCCGCGGGCAGTGCCTGGGCGGGCGGCGGGTGGGAGCCAGTGTGCGAGCGGGACTGCCAGCGCGGGGGGCGGGCCGGGGGCGGCGCCCAGAGGAGCGCCCCGCCCCCGCCCCCGCCCCGCCCGCGCGCGCTATTGTTCCGGCCTCGGGCGCTGCCGAGGGCCGGGGGCCCGGGGGCCCGGGCCGGGGCGGGGAGGTCCTTCCTCCGGGCTGGGCCGCCGCCGGGTCCCCCGCCCGGCCCTGCATCCCTGAGCGGGGCGCGCCTGTCCAGACGGCGCTTTTCCGTCCCGCCTTTCGCCACCCACGGTGAGGAGAGAAGCCCGAACGGCACCCCTCCCCAAAAGTGGGACACTCCCTTGCCCTAAATAGTTGAGGCGGCGCTAGCCCCCGCCCCGCGGCGTGGGTGCGGGGGGAGAAGAGGAAGGTGGTGACAGGACCACTTTGGAGATGGGTGCTGCCTTACCTGGGGGAACGCAGGCCAGCGCCGGAGGATGCTCTTAGCATGCCCGCCCCCTCCTCGTCTCACTGATCTGAGTCAGCTTGAGAGCCCCCCCCTGGAGATTGCCGCGCTTAAACTCTCACTCACATATGGGGAAACAGAGTCAAAGACTTGCAGCATCAGTAATGGAGCTCCAGGCAGGTGGGCTCCATTGCCCCCAAAGGATCCAGAGCTGAAACCACTTGGAGAAGGCAGCAGGACCCCACCCCTTTTAATGATGGGGAGGGGAGGGCCGTAGGAATGCTTAGAGCCCGAAGCTCTGAAGAGGGGTCCAGGATCTGCCCACAGTCACTGTCTCTTGGAGTGAGGAAAGGAAGAAAATGAGATTGGAATGGGATGGCTCTGATGGTGGGTCAGAAAGGTGACTGTGAAATGGGGTTCCTCCCCAACCAAAAAAAAAAAAACAAAACCCTCTAGTTCTTGATATCACTTGCTGGTTGCTAGACTGTTGCACCCCCACTCCCCTTTTCATGCAAGAATTGTCTACACTAGCAATCTCCACTAGCAATCTCACTGCTCACTGACTGCTCCAGGTATGTCTGACTGGGAGAGGCCAGGAGGCAGAAGTCAGCCAGAATGTCATTCTTGTGTGGCACCAGGATATAGGATGCCATTGGGAGAAAAGGACTTGAGCTTCCTGCCCACTCAGGAGCTAGCTTAGAACTTAGTTCTCAACTGCTGCTTGGGCTTTGCTGGTCCTGGCCTAGAACTAGGACCATAAGAAAGATGCATTAACAAAAGATAGGTGTGGGAAACAGGCATTCACTGAAGGCTTGGGAACAACAGAGGGAAATTATAGCTCAGAAAGGAAAGAACTTCCAAATAAATTTCGGCAGTCATTGTTTCTAGAAATACAATGCCACACCTCATCAGAAAAAATTTTCCATTGTCCTGTGTCCATTTTTTTCATCTGGATATCCAACTGACCAGCACTCTTTACTGAAAAGATCACCACCACCACCACCCCCCTACAAACACACACATACTCTTCTGCAATGCTAACATTGTCGTAAATCAAGTAGTCTACATGTGCATAAGACTGTTCCTGAATTCTCTATTCTGTTCTGTTAGCCTATTTTTCTCTCCCTGTGCCATTATCACAATGTCTGGATTAGTGTGGCCTTATAAGTCTAAATGTCCCATGAAATAAGTCTACCCATTTTGTTCTTTAAGACTGCATTGGCTATTCTTGATGTTTACACTTTCACAGAAATTTTGGAATCAGCATACCTATTTATATACATACACACAAACACACTAACACAATCTTGCTGGGATTTCCATTGGTATCACTTTGAACCTTTAGATCAATTGGAATAAAATTAACATTTTCAATAGTAAAACTTCTTATCCATGAACATGGTATGTCCCTTCATTTATTTTGGGTTTTTAAAAAAGTTATCTCAGCAATGTTTTGTAGTTTTCTATGTGGAGACCTTGCACATCTTTTATTAGATTTAGCCCTAGGTATTTTTTGTTGCTATTATGAATGGCTTCTTTATTTTCTGTTTGTTGTCAGTACAGGGTTGTTGTTTTACAACACGTCCGCAAATTCTTTGACACCCTTCCCAAGAAGTAGAGTCTAACACTCTTCCCCTTGGGAAGGGATTAGTCTTAGTGAATGGGTTTTAACAAAAAGAATGTGACAGAAGTGAATCTATGTGACTTCTGAGACTAGCTAGATCATAAAAGTTAATAGGGCTTCTACCTGGCTCCCTCTCTCAGGACTTTTGTCTTTGGAACACTAAGCCATCACATAAGAACTCTCTCTTAGGCTGCCAGGCATTGAAGAAGCCCAAACTAACCCACACAGAAAAATCGTATGCAGAGACCCTGATACTAAGTAAAGAGGGATTCCTAGCCAGTCCCCAGCTGTGCCAGCTCCTGCTGTTCCTGTTCCATCTGCTATCTGACTGCACCCACATGAAAAAGGCTGAACTGTGCAGATGAGCCCTTCTTGAATCCAAAATGCACAGAAACCATAAGAGATAATAAATGATTACTGTTATTTTAAGCCACAAAGTTTTGGAGTGATTTGTTACTTAGCAATATAGGTCTGAAACATAGTATAAATAGATTTTTAAATAATGCCCTTGTATCCAGCAACATTGCCAAACTCATTTATTAATTCTAGTAATTCATCTGTAGATTCTTTGGCTTTAAAAAAAAATTTTTATCTCATCTGTAAAAATGAGAGTTTTCGTTTTTTCTTTTCAGTTCTTATAAGTTTTGTTTCTTTTTCTTGCCTTGTTGCACTGGCTAATATCACCAGTATAATTTTGGAAAGAAGTAATAGTAGCAGACACTCTTGTCCCATTCCTGATTTCCTGATCTCAGAAGGAAAGATATCAATATTTCACCATTAGTTATAATGCTTGCTGCAGTTTTATTTTTGTTTCATTTTGCTTTGGTGTTTTTGTTTGTTTGTTCGTTTTTTGAGACAGAGTCTCACTCTGTCACCAGGCTGGAGTGCAGTGGTGTGATCTTGGCTCACTGCAAACTCCGACTCCCTGGTCCAAGCGATTCTCCTGCCTCAGCCTCCCGAGTAGCTGGGATTACGGGTGTGTGCCACCATGCCCAGCTAATTTTTGTATTTTTAGTAGAGACAGGGTTTTACCATGTTGGCCAGGATGGTCTTGATCTCCTGACCTTGTGATCCAGTTTTTTTTTTTGCAGATACCTCTGTTGCAGGTTGGAGAAATCAGTCTTCACAGAAATACTCTGGGTCAGGAAATAAGACTGCTGTGGCCATTTTACAGACGAGAAGAGTGAGACCCAGTGAGGAATGCACATCCTGACAGTTAATAGTAGAGCCAGGACTACACCTAAGTCTGGAAATTCCACCTGGAGCACTTCCTTCTGCCCATATTTCCACAGTGTTGGTCCCACTAACTCTGGCCAGAGGTGTAGAACAATGACCACCAGAGTTTCAAGATGCATGTGCAATGGGTCAGCTACAGGCAGCTATTTGACTTCTCTGGAGCCTGCCAGCAGCAGCAACAATCAACCCTGCCAGTCACCTATATCCACTTTCTTCCCTGAGGAGGGAGCCAGCACCAAGGAGGTATCTGAGAAGTCCAGCAGCAAAGTCCAACAAGGCCCCAAAGCTTGATCTTGCCACTTCATGTTGGCAGTTGATCAGACAGGAAGCTGATGACTCAGTTCCCCCAAAGAAACACCACAGCCTCATCTGTTGTCTTGAAGATGGGAGTGGGGCTTCAGTTCTCCTCTCTTCCCTTTGATTGCAAGGAAAAATCTGGGAGAGAGGAAGCTCAGATCTCAGCCAGTAGCCCAGCTGGTCCAGTCTGGAGACCCAGAGTATCTGTTTGTTCATCTTCCAGCTGTCAGTTTCTGATATCATAAATAGCTGATATATCAGAATATAGATGGGTTTTAATATGTTTTATTAACCTTGAGGTATGGTAAGGACAATACATCAGGAGATGATTGCCATGGAAAAGACAGTTTGGTACTCCCAGGTGTCAGGAGGAGGGGACATACCGTGCCATTGGGGGCCACTGGGGAAGCACCAGGTCAGTCAGGAGGCAGAGGGAGAGGGGAGAACTGTGGGTAAGAGCCTTTACTGTGGTTTCCGCAGGAAGGAGCAGACAAGGCAGGGTCAGCAGGTTTAGGATTGGCTTGTTTGAATAATTTCAGCAGCTCTGGGGCATAGGGGCTGTCCCTAGTTGTCTGGTACTGGCTCTGGAGTAATTAGGGCAGGTAGATAGTGAGTTGGAGTGTGAGAGCCCAATAATACAGGTGGTTGGAGGTGTAGGCTCTGTATTGGTTTGCATTAGAAAATTATGCTAACAGGCTCACAGGTGAGTTGTTTACTATTTCTAGGTATTGGCTAACCCTAGCAGGGGCAGTCCCTCCAGGGTCTGCAAGACCCCAGATGTCAAAGTATCAGAATATAGAAAATAAGACATGGTTAATACAAGATGTGTCCACTTACCCGTGGCATCCAAGAGGGAAATGAGTCCTACTCCATCTATCGCTCCTTTACCTAGGAAATGTCTTGGCTTTAAATCAAAAGGACTAATCCCTAAAAAACAACTATGGCAGAGGAACTAAATACCCAACTGTGGGAGCACTTAGATCTAGTAATGAATCTTCTTCCTCTTTCTCCTTATAGGCACGTGGTAGACTTGTACTCCCCCACCCACTTGAATTTAGGTGTGACCATGTGACACTTTAGCTAATGGAACATGAAGAGAAGTGGTGTGTGTCACTTCCAGGTGGAAGCTTTAAGGGCCTGAGCATATTTAATCCTATTCTCTGAGCCATAAAAATCCTAACAAATGTCAACTCATTTTTTAAGACCTAATTCAAGTAACATTTATTTGGTTAAGACTTCTCCAAGACTCCAACTTAGTGCTCCAATTTGCTGCTCCAATAACCATCTGCACACAGGACTACTAGTGTGAATCTCAAAGAACTGCAACATCACATTTGCCCAATGAGTTTCTCCAAGGCGAGGACAATAGCTCGCTCATCTCAGTGCCACCAGTGACTAGCACAGTGGCTAACAAAGCCTGGATGCTTCCTGCCCACCTCTGGGGAGAAGACCTTCCTACATACACACACACACACACACACCTTCCTACACACACACACACACACACACACACGCGTGCGCGGAAGAATTTAATTGTTCAGATTCCAGCTTACAGATGGGCCATGTTTGCCAGTGAGGGAAGTCACAATTCAGCCCTCCGGTGAGGCCCTGTCTACATCTATCTCTGTCCCCTCCTTCCCAGTTGCCAGCATGCATGTGGTGGGATATGTTAAGCTGGATTGAGGTGCAGAAAATGGAAGTCCACAGGGAAAACCTCACTTCAAAAGCTCAACTTATCTTAGTTGAGGTCAAAAGCAGATCCTGAGACACAGATTCTGGTGCAAGTAGTTTACGGGAGTGCAGTTCCAGGACACACAGGTAGTGGTGTGGGAAAGTGAGACAAGAAAGGAAGACAGTCAAGAAAGGGCATATTATCCAACAAATTACTACTGTGGGCAATTGGAGCCTAACTCCACTGGGGAATTCTGGAAACAGCGTAGAGCACATACTTGGAGTTATCTCCTTAAAGAACAAGGAATTGGGGTCTTTACCCACCCACTCTCTTAACACTCTTGGTTAAAGCCTACTGTCTGGGGCATTCATTCCTGGCAGTTCAGCCTGAGAGGCACAACAGGGCTGTGGCAACCAGAGAAAGACCTTAAGCAAAGAGAGGCAGGTACAAGCTATACACATCTCCTCCAGGAACTTGGTTGGTGGGTAGCTGTTGTCTGAGGCAGCAGTTGGCATTCCTAGAGCCCTGGCCATGGTGCCCTCTGGCCAACAGCATGCCAACCTGTCCATTATTTCTGACAATGAGCCAAAGAAGCCCACAATTTGCACTCAAAGTGTCTGCTGGACAAAAGATCTAATGGACCAACATGTGTGTGACAGACTTTGGCACAAAGTGACTTACTCTGGCCCTTGCATATAAGAATACCAGATGAGATGTCAAAGACTCTGAATGCAAGTCCTGTACTCTGCTCAACTCCCTTAGCCAACAATCCCATGAGGTAGGTAGTCCCTATCTTATACATGAGGAAACTGAGGCACAGAGAGGCCAAGTAACTTACCTACCATTAGAACAAGTTGTAGCCAGGGTGTGCAACTAGCCAGTTTGGCCCCCAAATTCACACTCATAACTACTACACCTCACTGCATCTTTCTGATCTGTCATACAAATTTCAGGTTAAGGTAAAAAGAAAACCCTATTAGTATTTGACTTGAAATTACATTTAATTGTTCAATTAACTTGGGGAGAATTAAATTTTTTATTAAAAGTTGTTTTAATTCAGATAGATAGGAATACTATTAAAGTTTTCGAAGTTGATATTGTATTCAAGAAAAATTTTTAAACTCTCTTATTTGCTCTGTTTTTCTATAGATTCCCTTTGACTTTCTGTGTAGATGGTCATGTTATCTGGAAGAGGGGATTGATTCTGTTCTTCCTTTTCAATCTTCTTACCACTTCTTTCTTTGTCTTTTCTTATTGCATTGTCCAGCACCTCTAGAATCAATGTTAAATAGAAGTGGTGATATCAGGCATTCTTGTCATGTTCCTTACTTCAGTTAACCTACTTCTTATATTTCACCATTAAGCCATTAAGTAAGATACTTATTGTAGCTTTTGGTAATACATTTTACCAATTAATAAAGTTTCTTTTTATTCCTAGTCTGCTAAGATATTTTTTTCTGGCATGAATTAATTGTAGTTTACAATGTGGTTTTTTTTTTGGCATCTATTGAAATAGCCATCTGGGTTTTATCATCTAACCAATTAATGATATGTATTATATATATAGATATTATTCATATTGAACCATCCTTGAATACCTTGGGTAATTGTTGGGACTTCTATTTGCTTCTAATTTTATTATTATTATTAGAAACAGGGTCTCACTCTGTCACCCAGGCTGGAGTCCAGTGGTGTGAACATAGCTCACTGCAGCCTCGAACTCCTGGGCTCAAGTGATCCTTCTGCCTCAGCCTCCCATGTGACTGGGATTACAGCCATGAGCCACTACCTCCAGCCATATTTTATTTTCTAATACACTGCTCAACTCCATTCGAAGTTATTTCACTTAGGGTTTTTTTTTTTTTTGCATCTATGTTAATAACCAAAATTGGTCTAAAATTCTGTGCTATTGTTGCCAAGCTTTATGTGTCAAGGTTATACTGGTTTTGCCTAATGAATGGGAAAGAAGAATTTTAATAACCGATTCAACTTCTTAAATTACAATTGGATGATCATATCATTTTTTCTTAGTAAATGTTGGTATGCTTTTCTAGAACATTGTTCATTTCACTTAGCTTTTCAAATGTATTGGGTTAAACATGTCTTTAGTATTATCTTATGATTTTTGAAATGCTCTTGTATCTGTTACATATGCTCTTTCTCTTATTTTCTTAATCAGTCATACTTAGAGTTTGTCTGTCATTAAACTACATTTTTATTCTATATTTCTATTTTCTATATTCTCCAAGTTTTTTTGTAGTAACTGGGAAGAAAAATTAACATTTTTGCAAACAAAGATAATATACGTAAAGCGCCTAGTACTTAGAAAACATTTGGCAATATTGGTTAAATTAACATAAGAAAAATATTTTTTAGCACATGCCAGGGACTAGAGATTCAAACTATGATTGCGACATGATTTGTGCTCATAGCTGAATTGGGGAGACAGACAGGTAAGTGGTCAATGAAGTATAGTATGATAAACATAATAGAGTTAAGTACAAAGTGGATTGGGAACACAGAGGAGTACTTCCTGAGGGAGGTGATGCTGAGCTGGGCACTGTAGGATGGGTAAGAGTTAGGCAAGTGAAAGAGATGGCTGTTTCTTATCCTTGCTTTTGGACTCATCTTCAAGTGGCTCAGCGCTGAGCAAGGGTGAGCTGCCCGGACCCTGGCTCCTTCATTTTCACAAGAGAATGTCTACTAATGTTTCCCCCTTCTAAGGATGACAATACTCCACTTTGGTCCTACATGCCCCTCTGGTGCCGTATTTTCTATCATCTGCTATAGCACAGGGGTGGACAAAGGAGAATAAAGAGTCAGCTGTTACTTCTCATCTTGAAGAAGACCTTTGGCAAAGCCCCTTATGGTAACGACCATTCCCCAACCGCTGGTGGCTTTGTAAGCAAGCCCACTTTAAGGGGAGCATGAAGACAAGAACATAAAAATAAAAGATGTACTACTCTCTGGTCACTCCCTGCCAAGTCTCTACTGGGCCTTGGACAATCGTTCTGTAGAAGCCTAAATATCCTTGCCCAAAAATGTTCAGAGAAGCAGGGCTTTTAACAGCCAAAATTAGACAGAGACAGTAGTCGAGTTAATGGCCATGAGAAAAATAAAGGCTTTTAAAGTCCTGGAGTGCTGACAACAACCATTCAGCTGTAGCCCCCCTCAAGACAATATGTTTACTGAGCACTTACTATGCACTAAGTGGTTGGTATGTATCATCTCACACAATCTACCCACTGTGAGGTTGTTGCTAATGTTACCATCCCCGGTTTACAGGTCAGGAAAGTGGAGCTCAAAGAGGTTAGATGGCTTGCCCTACAAAACACTAGGCCTGAGATTCAAACCCAGAGCATTTACATTTATACACCATCTCCTATGGGGACATGTGCCCAGTGCCTGAGACAGTGAAGGCCCTGGGTGACTAAAGAATGAATTGATTAAGTGAACAGAAGAATGAACTGCCATGAAGACTAGAAAGCAACATGAGAACATTATTTTTGCTCAATGGTTGGTAAGTGAAGGAATTGACTAGGCAGGAACATGAGGAAACTTTCTGAAGTAACCCTAATATCCTATATCTCGATGAACGCTTAGGTTACACAGGCAGTCACATTCCTCAAAACTCAGAAAATGTACATTTAAGGTTTGCACATTGCATTGTATGTAAATTTCACATTTGAAAAATTGTAAACAAACATTAGACTCTAATTGATGGTACACATGCTGATATAGTTTAGGGGAAGAGGAAGGATGTCTGCAATTGGAAATGCACTCCCAAAAGAAGGCAGCTTGATGAATGGATAGAGAAACAGATAGATGGATAGTAAGTATGTGATAAAAGCAGGAGAGGAAAGTAATGGTGGAATCCAGGTGGTGGATATACAGGTGTTTGCTGTCATAGTCTTTCCACATTGTTTATTACACTGTCATCATAAAACGTGGAGGGAAAATACCTTGTGTGTTATGGTGGCAGTTGGGGAAACATTTGTGCCTGCATCATGCTATTTACCATGCTTTCCACTATAGAAGAATGTAGAGGTAGCCCTTCCTCCTTGTCTTCCTTCCTTCCCTCAGGGTCTCCCTCATTCCATCGAGCGAATAGCAACACAGGGTCAACACTCGGTTGGCAGCAAATCCAAGTTCCACTATTCCCTGCTCACCTCTGCTCATGCCACATCGATTCCTTCCTCTGAGGGGCAACTCCCTTGACCTCAACTGAAGGCAATGTAGCGTTGGACGGAGATCATGTTTACACGGGACCGCACCCTACCGTCCACCTTGGACAGCAGGAACCTGACGTCTGTTTGCATGCCCCAGCCCAGCTCTCAGCCTGGCATGCAGCGAATCATCCAGTAGTATTTGGTAAACACAGAGACAGAGACAAGGAAAAGTGTCCTGTGTCCAGTGGCTGGAATTCCAGGTGATTTTTTTCCCCAAACTTTCTTTAATGATGTCCGATTGCCTTTGAGATAAGAAAAACCCTCAGCTCACCCAGGGCCTCCCACGATGCCCTCAGCAAGGCTTTTCACCCAACTTTTTCATCAGGAGGGGAGGAGCCAGCATGCTGAATTGCAATGTTCTGTTTGCTGCTTGACTGCGTGTGTATTGTTGGCTTATTTATTTTTTCTTTTGTTTGCGATATGGTTCCTTTAAAATATCCAGAGAAGGAAACCACTCTACAAAAAGAAATTTGAATTTTTGCATGCCCGGTTACCATCTGAAATGTCACTTGCACGTTAAGTCTGTGTCCCTGAGTTGCTGTGGCAACCTCAGCAGCACTCTTTGCCCGGGGTGATAAAGGGGCCCTTTGTTAGCCAGGAGACCAGGTCTGGGTGCAGGGACATCCTATTCAGCCCATCCTAACAAAGGAGCACACGTCCCCCTCTCTGAGCAGGCCAGCCACTGGGCCTGATTGTGCCTGTACCATCGACAACCTTCCATGGGGAGAGTGGAAAAGAAACCCCCTATTATTGGCATCTTTGAGCTAAAGTTGTTGGTTTTATTTCTTTTTCTCTCTGTGCTGCTTGCTGTACAAAAACCCCTGCAAAGGGCCCCACTCATGCTTTTGCAAAGAAAAACACCAATTGTGAGGCCTCCCTAGGAGAGGGATGAGGCTCCCAATCTTAATTGAATCTCCTAAACTTGGTTATTAAAATGGCAACTCTAGCAGCACTGGGTAAGCAGATGGGTTCTTCAAATTTTAGCAAGCACCTGGGCCTGGCCCAGAAAGTGGTCCTGGCTGTCTCTGGCTCTGTGGTGGCCTCCGTACCCAAGAGCAAAGGGGCTTATGCCAAGGGCAGGCCCCCCATGGACTGACATCAGACCTGGGGGCTCAAGCTTCATTCAGTCATGGATTCTTCTCCCTCAAAGTTGCAACGTAAAGCAGGGCAGTGCTTTGCTCAAGCTCTCTGAGCCGCTCACATGAGAGAGGCGCCTGGGAGTCCAGGATCTTAACTTCCAGGCCTAGGATCTTGAAGGTCACAGGTGGATGGGGAACAGCCCCCAGGCCTTGGCTGCAGCCTGTGGCCCTCCTTCCGCTCCCAGAGTCATGGGCTTCCACCCACAGCTCCTGCCAGATTAGGCCCAGTTTTTCCTTTCCTCTCACATTGCCCCAACCAGAATCATTATTTACACTTCTCTTTCTGGTACGATGATGTATGTGAGAGCTGAAGCTGGGAGCTCCCACATAGCCAGAAATGGTTGTTCACGGTGCCCCAGGGCCAACACAGCGCCTGGCACACAGCATGTGCTCAAAAAGTATTTGTTGACCCAGTGGATCATGAATGAGTGACTCTATCAGAATGGATTCATTTCATCCTATCAAGCACTCTTTTAGATTAAAACCATCTTCCTCATTTAATTCCATTCCCTGCTGTCCTCTGCTGCCAGGTCCAGAACTGGAGCAGGCTACCGAGGTTACAGATGTGATCCCTGCTAGAGAGAGGCTGTGTTCAGACAGATGTGTGGACAGAAATGGCAGTGTTAGGCAAGGAGTGCCAATGGGGGTTACCCAGGGGCCACAGGGGCTGGGAGTGGAGGCTGCAGGAGGCAAGAAGGGATGCAGAAAGACTTCCAGAATGGGGACACTCCCAAACGAGGTCTCGGAGATGACCAGGAACCGGCTGAGCAAAGCAGAATTCTTTAGTCAGAAGACACAGTAAGAGCAAAGACAGGGTGGTTTGAAGTAGCCCACTATACACAGGGCTCCCCATAAAGCTGTCTATTGGTGGAGAATCCAGGGCATGGCAGAAAGGGCCTGGATACAGCTGGAGGGACAAGCCAGAGGGAGGACCCCCATGAGCCAGACTTAGGAGCTCAAAGCCAAGTCGACCATGTACAGTTGTATAGGTTGTGTACTGTGTAAAGCAAGTGAATGAAGTTGAAATCCAGCCTGTGGTCTGCTGGCCAAGCCCTGTGGACACAGTTAAACCCTGCACTTAAAGAGGCAGCAAGGTCAGCTTGCAAAGGTGTCAGTAGCTTATGTTTCCATTTCCAGGGGTGGACAGTGGTGTCCTCAGCTCCAAGCAATGTGTGTGTGGTATAGGGGAAGGAGGCACTACATCTGAAGGGAAGCCATGCAAAAGAAGCAGCACAAATGAGAAGGCCCTGAAGAACTAATAGTAGCTCCTGGGACTGCCAGGGATGACTGGACATGCACCCTGCCGTCTGTACAGGGGGTGAAGACACAGTGAAAATGCTCAGCTCTCAGGTCGATCCTAGATTAAGAGTGAAGGGAAGGCAGGAGGGGCACAGATAATGATAAAAGGAGGGGGTTCTGGTTTTGGAGGTCTCCATGGGATGCAGTTGGAGGAAAGGTGAGAGGGCTGAGGGTGGAATGGTGAGGACTTCCAGTTGGATTTTTACATTAATGAAGGGGAGTGGCAGTCCTAAGGGGAAGACAGTCTCTAGGGCAGTGGTCCCCAACCTTTTAGGCACCAGGGACTGGTTTTGTGGAAGACAATTTTTCCACGGCCTGGTGGTATGGGGGAAGGATGGTTTAGGAATGGAACTATTCCACCTCTGATCATCAGGCATTAGATTCTTATAAGGAGAGTGCAACCCAGATCCCTCACATGAGCAGTTCACAATAGGGTTCGTGCTCCTATGAGAATCTGATACTGCTGCTGATCTGAGAGGAGGTGGAGCTTGGGCGGTAATGCTCACTTGCCTGCTGCTCACCTCCTGCTGTGCGGCCCAGTTCCTAACAGGGTACAGACCAGTGGAGGTCCATGGGCCTAGGGGTTGGAAACCACTGCTCTAGGGTGTATTGTCCACAGTGAGTAGGGGCTGGCTTTTGAAGAAGGGAAAGTCCAGGATCAGGGGTCTAAGGGTGGGCTGGATCCCCAGGTAGGAGAATGAGGGCCTCAGGCCTCAGGCCAGCAGCTAGACTTGGGAGGAGGCCTAGACATGACTTCCTCCAGGAAGGGTTAGGGGTCTGTTCTGCATTATGTCGGGGATGCTTAGCCTTGCTCCTTGCACATTGCAGATGAGTTATAAATATTTGTTCAATCAATGACTAAGTTGATAACATCAGTGATCCAGTTCCCCTGGATCTGTGTGAATGTGATCTGTGAATGTCTGAGAGGTTTGAAAGGGCAGCTTGTGCCAGGGGAGGTGAGTGTGTAGATAGTGTGTATCTTCTGGGTAACATTAGCTACTGCAACAAAAAAGCCCCACATTTCAGTAGCTTAATCTCAGAAGCCTGTTTCCTGCTCACTGATGACTCCAGTTCACTGAAAAGTCCAGTTCCTTGTTTGCTGACAGCTTTCCTCCATGTGGTGATTCAGGGATCCAGGCTTCCTCTATCACTGGCTCCACCATCCCCCTGCTTCACATAAACCCCAGCCCAGAGGAGACATATCACTTCTGCTCACCTTCCCTTGATGAGAACTTCTCATATAGCTAACCCCAGATGCAAGGCAGACTAGGAAATGTAGTGCTAGACTGGAAAGATGCCTCCTCAAAACAATTTTACACCATGGAAAGGCCAGCAGAGATTTTGGGTGCACTGACATAGGAAGTGACAGAAACAAGAGGAAAGTGGGGCCTCGAGGCACAAATTTGTGCCAGTGGCCAAGGACATGAGCAGCCACCCTGAATTCAGTTTTTGGCCTTGCCTGAGATTCTAACTGGAACATGGAGATGATGTGTATGTAGGGAGGAAGGAGAAAAGCATGAGTGGCTCTCTCTCCCACTGATTGCTATATTTGATCCTCACTTAGTCTTGGGAGATGGAGCTCCTTTAGCTCATTATCCCTCTTTTACAGAGGAGCAAACAGGTTGAGAGAGAGTGAGCGAGCCTTGGGCAGGGTTACTCCCGTGAAGCCGGGACTAGAACCCAGGGCATCTGTTTCCCAGTCCTGTACTGGCTCACCAGATACCCTAAGTCTAAACTGATTCTCCAGAACACATTTCTGTGTTGTTCTGGAAAAACAATGTATAGTCTGCGACATCACAATTTTGTTCCCAAGCATCGAGAGAGTGGTACATGGCCATCCGGCAGGACGATTTCTTTCAACTGACAGCTTGGAGGAGGAAGCTTTTATTCCCGGGGTCCCCAGGGGAGGGGCTTGGCCAGGCCTCTGCTGTGTCAGGAATTCTTCCATTGTAGCTTACCGACTTTGTTACAAAGTATAAGATCTTTTAACATATTTTTACACACTATCAATTCTGCTCTCTGTTCCTTGCATTTCTTTTTTGTCCTGAAGCTCAACCCGGGCAAAAACATTTTTCCCTTCAAAAATTCAATGGGGCTCTTACAAAGTGACAGTGGATTAAATAGCTGCATTTATGATCCCCTCCCAGATACACCTCCTCGTTTTTTTGTTGTTGTTGTTTTTTTTTTGGCCCAGCACCAAAAATCAAATGCCAAAAAGGCAACGGATCTCAGCTGTTTTGAAACAAGCTGTGTTGGTCCAAAGGTTATTTCATTTTGGACACTGTGTGACCGTGTGTTTGGGCCTCATTTTAAATTAATAAATGCATAAGCATAGTCAGTACTCTAACCCCAGAGGCCAGCGTGCTGCCTGGCCCATGGCAGCCTCAGTAAATTTAGGAGGAAACCCACACCCTGGAGTTCTCTGACCGTGGTGAAAGGCAGTTGAGTAGACTTGGCAGAGAAACCTTGTCATTTATGGTTTTCCATTTTAAATCTAAGCATTCTCACATTGTCTTAAAATTTATAAATGCATGGGTGTGGTGAGTATTCCAAGTGTTCCCAGTGCCTAGCAGTGTGACTCGGAGTAAACAAAAAAATATTTTTGAATAAATGAACCAAATAAGTAATTAACATCTCAAAGTGGGCATTCATGCATTGCGTTGTTTCCTGCAAACAAGTTCAGGAGGATACTTCCCATGTACTAAAGGGAACTTATTGCAAATTGGATGACTGGGAGAGGCAAAGTGGCAGCTCTGGGGCCTGGAGGGACATCCCCCGCAACCAGAGCTGTCCCACCTCTGCTGCCGCTGACTGCCGCCCCCATTCTAGCTGCCTAGGCTCCCATCTCCGCTTTTCCCCCTCCTCACCTCCCCTCCCTGCTGCTGCGCACAGCCTTCCATCTCCTCCCACCTATCCTCTGACCCAGAACCCACTCCATCCCTCCACCCAGCAGTCCTAGCCCCTGCCTTTAGCTTGGATGCCAGCCTGGTCTTGCTTTCTGAGAGAAGAGGTGTCCCGTGACTCTTCCTGTCCCCTATCATCACACCTGGTGCAGAAGAGGGGCAGGAGGGTCCAGGTGGGCCACCGGGATGGAGGAGTGGTGTACGTGGGGCTTTCAGCTCTAGGTACTTAGGAACCTGGCCCAGCCTGCCCACCTGGAAGTAGCCTGACCTGGTGTGGGTGCAGGGAGCCGCTATCTGCAGGAAGGAGTTGATGGACAGAGTTTAAGGTTCTTCCTCTCCTTACCAAAGTATTTATTTAGCTCCCAACTTTACTCCTACCCCAGAGTTAACATTAATGATATTAACCATTTCTCTCATATGTTTAAAAGTTTTTTTATTTCACAGTAGTGTTTATCTTTTAGTTTTATGATTTATTTTGCTCTATAGAAGTTTTTTATTTTGTGCAATTAAATTGGTCAATCTTTTCTTTATTTTTCTAAAGATTACTAAACTATTCTGTTGTGTTCTCTTTTATACTGTATGGATTTTTTTTTTTCTTTTTATCTTCCACTTTTCTGAAGTCTCTTTTGGAATAAGACTCAGGGACAGTTTGTAGCTTTTTTTTTTTTTTAATCTAAATGACTAGCTAATTTAAATAAAATTTAATAAGTAATTCATTATTTCCTCCCCAAATGTGAAGTGTCAATTTCATTATCCGCTGAACAGCCATGATGCTGGAGCCCGAGTCTGCACTCGGCGACCCCCTTATTCATCACGCCATGCGCCTGTGGTTTGGTTTCCATTAATTTACCTTTATAATATGTTTTGGTAAACAAGTAGGGCAAGTTCCACTTCTTATGTTTACTTTTCAGGAAATTCAATTCTATTCTTTTATGCCAATTGTCCCAGATTTATAATAACTTCGTTAAGTTCCTATCAGTTTGAGTAGGGTGTTTTTTACTGGAATTACATTGAGTTAAACAAACACTCATCTAAGAAGAACAGACATCCTTACTATACTAAAACTTCCTATCAAAGATGTGTCTTCATTTATTGGAGTCCTATTTCATATCCTTCAGTGGAGATTCATTGTTTTTTTTCTGCTAGTAGACCCATTCCTGATCTTATTTCTAGGAATCTTCCTCCAGGCACGTTTTTATTTGCCTTCCAGGATACCACATGTTCCTGGTTTCCTCCTACCTCCCAGGTCACTTCTTTTTGGTGTCTTTTACTGGTTCTTTCTCTTCTCTCAGATCTCTTGTTTTGTTTGGTGGTTTTGAGATGGAGTCTCACTCTGTCATCCAGGCTAGAATGCAGTGGTGCAATCTTGGCTCACTGCAACCTCCGCCCCCACAACCCCCAGGTTCAAGTGATTCTCCTGCCTCAGCCTGGGATTACAGGCATGCGCCACCATGCCCGGCTAATTTATGTTGTATTCTTAGTAGAGACAGGGGTTTCCTCATGTTGGCCAGGCTGGTCTCGAACTCCTGACTTCAGGTGATCCACCCACCTCTGCCTCCCAAAGTGTTGGGATTACAGGTGTGAGCCACAGCACCCGGCCTCTTCTCCCAGACCTCTTAACATTGGGCTCCGGAGCTCAGACTTGTAATTCTCAAAGATTCTACTGAATAAACCAGCAATTCAGAGATAAATATCTTTTTTTTTTTGAGATGGAGTCTCGCTCTGTTGTCAGCTGGAGTGCGGTGGTGTGATCTTGGCTCACTGCAACCTCCAATTTCCTGGTTCAAGCAATTCTCCTGCCTCAGCCTCCTGAGTAGCTGGGATTACAGGCATGCCCCATCACGCCCAGCTAATTTTTGTATTTTTAGTAGAGACGGGGTTTCACCATGTTGGCCAGGATGGTCTCGATCTCCTGACCTTGTGATCTGCCCACCCTGATCTCCCAAAGTGCTCCAATTACAAGCGTGAGCCACCGCACCCATCCCAGAGATAAATACCTTTGTGCAAATGATTCTTCCATTTTTCTCCTTAGGATTCCTCATAAGTGGAAACAATGAGCAAAAAAGCCACAGAGAATTCAGTTCCTTTTCAGGTCCACACTGACTAGAGTTGCCTGGATTCCTGCAGAGTTGGCATGGCATAGCTCAGAGAGATTTGGGAGACTGGGATAAAAAAGCCTCTTGTCTAGGCCGGGTACGGTGGTTCAAGCCTGTAATCCCAGCACTTTGGGAGGCCAACGTGAGCAGATCACTTAAAGTCAGGAGTTCAAGACCAGTCTGGCCAACATGGTGAAACCCCATCTCTACTAAAAATACAAAAATTAGCCAGGCATGGTGGCGCACACCTGTATCCCAGCTACTCCGGAGGCTGAGGTGGAAGAATTGCTTGAACCCAGGAGGTGGAGGTTGCAGTGAGCTGAGATTGCACCACTGCACTCCAGGCTGGGTGACAGAGTAAGTAAGACACTGTCTCAAAAAATAAATTAAAATAAAATTAAAAGGCCGGACGCGGTGGCTCATGCCTGTAATCCCAGCACTTTAGGAGGCCGAGGCAGGTGGATCACGAGGTCAAGAGATTGAGACCATCCTGTTCAACATGGTGAAACCCCGTCTCTACTAAAAATACAAAAATTAGCTGGGCATGATGGCGCATGCCTGTAGTCCCAGCTACTCGAGAGGCTGAGGCAGGAGAATCACCTGAACCTGGGAGGCAGAGGTTGCAGTGAGCCGAGATCACGCCACTGTACTCCAGCCTGGGGACAGAGCAAGACTCCATCTCTAAAAAGAAAAAAAAAGCATCAGAGACATTGCCTTAATATGATGGCAATTATTCAGGAGAGAGGTGAAAGTGCCTTAGGATAGAAAGGTTGCCATGAGTATGATGAGAACTGTTTGGATTCCGGATGTTTTGCAAGGGTAGAGTCAGTGGAATTTGCTTAAGAATAGGATGTAGGGTGTGAGAGAAAGGGAACATTTAAGGATATATTCAAAATGGCCGATAAATCATAAGAATTTAATTGTCATTAAATAAGTTGCCATTGAGGTTGAGACTGGAGCAGGTTTGGGGGGAATCAGTTCAGTTGGGACCAGCAACACTGGAGATGTTCATTCCCATCCAAGTGGAGAGATCAGGCAGGTAGCTGGATATATGGGTCTAGGGGCCTGGGGAGTAGCCCAGAGCAGCAATATAAATTTAGGATTAAATAAGATAATAAGTAAAGCTTGTTTAGCCCTTTGGAACTCTTAGAAAGGAGACAGACAGGTCTATGCTGGGTACTTGTCTAGGCTCACTCCCTGCTAACAAACTTGCTCTAACATTATCAGTGTACACAATTTAAATCAATGCCTCTGCAAAATAACACTTTTTTTTTTTTTTTACCATGTCAAAGTCCTTCCAGGCCTCTCACAGATGAGTTTGAATAAAAGTATGCATTAGGAGGCCAGACATGGTGGCTCACATCTGTAATCCCAGCAGTTTGGGAGGCCGAGGCAGGAGGATGAGTTGAGGACAGTTTGAGGCCAGCCTGGGCAACATAGCAAAACCCACTGTATTAGTTTGTTTTCACACTGCTAATGAAGACATACCCGAAACTGGGAAGAAAAAGAGGTTTAATTGGACTTACAATTCCGCATGGCTGGGGAGACCTCAGAATCATGGAGGGAGACTAAAGGCACTTCTTACGTAGTGGCAGCAAGAGAGAGTTGAGGAAGAAGCAAAAGTGGAAACCCCTGATAAACCCATCAGATCTCATGAGACTTATTCACTATCACAAGAATAGCAGGGGAAAGACCAGCCCCCATGATTCAATTACCTCCTCCTGGGTCCCTCCCACAACACATACGAATTCTGGGAGATACAATTCAAGTTGAGATTTGGGCAGGGACACAGCCAAACCATATCACCCATTCTCTACAAAAAAATGTTTAAAAAATTAGTTTGGCACGGTGGCACATGCCTGTAGACCTAGCTACTTGGGAGGCTGATACAGGAGGATCACTTGAGCCCTGGAGGTCAAGGCTGCAGTGAGCTGCGATTGCACCATTGCACTCTAGCCTGGGCAACAGAGTGAGGCCTTGTCTCTAAAAAAAAAATAATAAATAATAAAAAAATTTAAAAATAGAAGATAAAAGTGTGCATTAGGAAGACCTGAAGAACTTTCTCCAAATACTCCATTCCTGAGTCATGCCCTTACAAATTCCAGCTCAATAGACTCCGTTCTTTATTTTGTAAAAGCTTTCCCCCGGGATTTTCATGAACACCCCTGGGATCATTCATTGGTCAGAACCTTAATGCTAAACTCGTAATGCCAAGAATATGGTAAAAGAAATAAAAAAAATATGGAAACAATCTAAATACCCAAATACTAAGGGTGGGTGTTCTTGTCCTCATTTTATAGATGAGGAATCTGCAGCTCAGTGGTGAATCCACTTTCCTAAAATCATATAGCTGGTGAATGGCAGCCAGGTTGTGACTGACCCAAGTTTTAGGGCCAGATGTGTGTTCTTGTCACCACCTCCTGCTGCCTTCTGCTGCAGGGTCACTCGTAATCCCACTGAGAAGGCGGAAGGCTATTGTGATGCTTTGAGTGGCAGATGCATGTCAGGAGTAAGTCTTCCTGCCCTTTTAGCCAACTTGTCAGCCTGAAAGAGGTAAAGATTTGGTCAGTGAGCCTCAAATCCTAGTAAAATCAGAATTACCAAGGGGGGTTCCTGCGCCTCAACCCCATAAGTTATGCTTCGTTAGGTCTGAGTGAGAAACACAGCCTTAAATGCAAAGTGCTAGCTGCCCCCAGTACTCAGTCATTCCACATTTCTTTCTCCCACTTCCCTCTGGATGCCCGGCATCAGATCACGAACCTCCCCCAACTCAGTACTGGCCTGGGGGTGCTGGCAGGAAGAGGGTTAAAGTCCTGAGAACTAGGGGCTCTTCTCTCATGAGATTGGAATGTGGTGGAGGGGAGTGAGCTGAGGGACGCTGGTGGTCCAGCACTGAGCCTGGCCATTGTTGCAGAACAATTGCCCCCCAGGAACAGAACAGCAGACGCTAATTATGAGACACTTGTGTCCTCCATGTAATTATGAGATCTGTGTGACCATTAGCATAAGAAACTAGCTCGCTGGCTTGTTTTGGTTATAACTTTCCCCAAACCGCTGTACTCAGGAATCTGAAGAAGTAAAACGATGAACTCGGGGCTTCATAAAAGACTCAGCCCAGAGATTGTCAAGTTTAGGTCACATGAGAATCACCCGGATGCTTGAAAAACATGCAGATTCTCAGGCCTCGATTCCAGAAACTTGGATTTAGTGCATCTGAGTGGAAATGAAGGTGGTTTAGCCATTGAGATTCACAGAAGTCCAAACTTAGTTCTCCCTTGGAAGCTGGCAGAAGTCCTGGCACCCATCTCAAAGTTTTCTAAGTACCTCTACTCCCTGAGCAAAGGCTCTCACTGCCCTGCTGATGTTGCCTGAGCCTCGAGGGTTAAGCCCAAACACTGATTGAACCCCTAGCTGACTCAAAGGGAGGAGCAAGTCAAATGACTAATTCCCTGCCTAGACAGAGCCTCAGATCTCATGAGAAAGGTAAGAGTAGAGAATAAGAACACAAACCTAGAGCTACAAGGAGTCTGGGAAGGGTCCCCCAATCCCTGACTCCTGAGTTCATCAGTCATGCAAGGATCAGAAGCCTATCTTAATCCAGCTTGGGTAAAAGGGTAATTGATGGGTGAGTTTGCTTAACATGGAAAGGGCTGCAGCTGGCTGCAGAAATAACCAGAACCCAAAATTAAATGCCGCCTGGACTCTCTCCATGCTTACACACTGGCTTTCTGGGCCACATGGGCACCACTGCCTCCCTACTTCACATCTTCCAGCCTCTTCCATCCTAAAGAGGCAATCCTTCTTTAACTCCAACTTGAAAGTTCCCAAAGAGATCCACTTCCTCACCTGTGTGTCCAGAGAAGTAAAAGTGGCAGTGACTGGCCATCCACAGAACCAAAGGGAGGGAGTAGGAGAGGGGGCCTCTTCCCGTAGGAAGGGGATGCTAGACTAGGCCAAATTAGTTCTCTAAGGCCCTTCACATGCTCTATGTTACTTAAACCTTGTGACCACCGACTGAGACAGGTAGACTCATTCCTCATTTGACAAATGAGGAAACTAAACAGAAGGTAGAGTGACTTTCCCAAGGTTACCCAGCTAGTCTTTGGCAGAGCTGGACTTCCTGACCAGGTCTCCCTGTGTCCCAAGTCCAGTTTCTCAATGGCATTGTGCCGAATGGCATGTTCAATGCATGAGGGAGACGCCAGATTTTCTGGAATGTTTGGTCAAGCGTTCTGCAGAAGAATGACAGCTACTGAGGGAATATTGCACAGGAGACTAGAGAGGTGGACTGGGATAATATATTCTAGAAAAGGGAATGTTAGACTAAACTTAGGCTCTTATTTAGAATGCAATGGGGAGTCGATGAAGGTTTTGAGCAGAATTGTAATATTATTAGATTTTTAATTCCAGTCTCTCAGAAAACTGAGCATATTCTAGTCAATGCATAGAGGTTAGGGTCTCAGGAGCCACACACTGTTCAAAGAACCATAGATTCTCATCTTCTCCATCTCAGGAGCTGTCAGCCAGTCACCCTCACCAGGACATCCACAGTCCCTGGACTGGTCAGGTTCCGGGCTCAATATGTATCCCCTCATTAACCTCACAACAAGAAGGAAATAGGAGTGATGATTCTAGTCATGGAATCTTAGCTAGTTACTGGGAATGTAAAGAATAGAGCTCCCAAAGGGGACAGGAAGGAGCTTGTTGGGTGAACAGCTGGTCTTTCTATGTGTCTATATCTCTCTATATATCAATATTTTTGTCAATATAGATACTGGTGTCAATGCCAATATTGATATTGATATCCTATTGGTCCTGTTTCTCTGAAGAACCCTGACTAATACAGGGACCAAGAGGGGTCAAGGTGATGGCAGGAGGGCCACTTAGACATGTCCAGGTGATAGAGGTAGGACATAGGAGGAAGTCCCTTGCACATTAAAGGTCTAGGCACGACTCCATCTCATTTTTAAAACTGAGATATAATTCACACACTATAATATTTACCCCTTAAACTGCAATTCAGTGGTTTTTCATATATCCACAGAGTAGTTCAACAGTCACCACTATCAAATTCCAGAACATTTTCATCACTCTAAAAAGAAACTCTGTAACCATTAGCAACCACTCTGCACTACCCCCTTCTCCAAGCCCCTGGCAACCACTAATCTTCTTTCTGTCTCTATGGATATGCCTTTTCCAGACATTTCACATAAATGGAATCATACAATATGTGACTCTTTGTGTCTGGCTTCTTTCATTTAACAAAATGTTTTCAAGGTTCATCCATGTTTTGTATGCATCAATAGTTCATCCCTTTTTAAGGCTGACTAATATTTCATTGTATGGATATACCATGTTTTGTTTATCCATTCATCAGTTAATGGACATTTGGGTTCTTTCTACTTTTTGGCTATTATGAATAAAGCTGCTATGAACATTTCTGTGCAAGTTTTTGTATGAACATAGATTTTCAATTCTGGGGGTCATATACCTATGAATGGAATTGCTGGTTCATGTGGTAACTGTATGTCTGACTTCATGAGGAATTGCCAGAATTTTTCAAAGCAGCTGCACCATTTTACATTCCCACCATCAGTGCAGGCATGTCCCAATTTCTCTACATCCTCGCCAACCTTTATTATTGTCCATCATTTTTATCATAGCCATTCTAGTGGGTCTGAAGTACTATCTCATTGTTTTAAGCTGGGTGCATGTTTGTAGTCCCAGATACTTGAGAGGATGAGGTGGGAGCATCACTTGAGCCCAGGAGTTTGAGGCTACAGTATGCCATGAATGTGCCTGTGAGTAGCTACTGCACTCCAGTCTGGGCACCATAGTGAGACCACATCTCTTAAAAAGAACACAAACAAAAAATGTATTCATTGTTGGCTTTTTTTTTTTTGAGATAGAGTCTCGCTCTGTCGCCCAGGCTGGAGTGCAGTAGTGCGATCTTGGCTCACTGCAAGCTCCGCCTCCCGGGTTCACATCACTCTCCTGCCTCAGCCTCCCAAGTAGCTGGGACTACAGGCACCCGCCACCATGCCCGGCTAATTTTTTGTATTTTTAGTACAGACAGGGTTTCACCGTGTTAGCCAGGGTGGTCTTGATCTTCGGACCTCGTAATCCGCCAACCTCAGCCTCCCAAAGTGCTGGGATTACAGGCATGAGCCACCTCACCCGGCCCATTGTTGGTTTAATTTGCATTTCTCTCCCTGCTGGCTAATGATGTTTGGCATCTTTTTATGTGCTTATTGTCTTTGTACATCTTCTTTGGAGATATGTATATTCAGATCCTTTGCACAATGTTTAAATTGGGTTATTTGTTTAGTTATTGTTGAACTGTAGGAGTTCTTTATATATTCTACATGTAAGTCCCTTATCAGATATATAATTTGAACTTTTCTCTCATTCTGAGTTGTCTTGCACTTTCTCAGTGGTGTCCAACAAAACATAAAAGTTTTATATTTTGATTATGTAGAGTAATTTCATATAATTGCTGATAAGGTAGGCTTTATGTCTGCCATTCTGATGTTTGTTTCTATATGTTTCTTTTTTGTGTTTCTTCTAGTCCTCCATTATTACCTTCTTTTGTACTAGATATTTTCTAGTATTCCTTTGTCATTTCTTTCACTATATATATTTTAGTTATTTTCTTAGTGGTTGCCCTGGAGATTATAATTAGCATCTTAATTTATAACAACCTAGTTATTACCTTCATTTCAATTGTATACATAAACAGTTCTCCAGTATAACTTCATTCCTTCCCCAACTTTTGTACTATTTTTGTCATACAGATTACATCTTTACACATTGTATGACCATCAACGTAGATTCATAATTTTGCTTCATATCGCTGTCCTTTAAAACAAATAAGAGGAAAAAAAGAGTTACAAAGAAAAAAATAAATTTATTTTTCCTTTTGTATTTATTTTGGCCTTTGTATTTACCTATGTAGTTACCTTTATTTCTTTATGTCGATTTGAGTTACTTCCTATAGTCCTATCATTTCAGCCTGAAGGACTGAACATTCGTTAGTATTACTTGTAGAAAAGCTTCAGGCTGAAATACCTGACAGACTGCCTCCTTTTTTGTCTTTCTGGGAATGTCTTAATGTCTCCTTCATTTTTAAAAGATAGTTTTCTTTGGATATAGAATTCTTGGTTGACAGTTTTTTTGTCTTTCAGGGCTCTGACTATACAACCCACTGTCTTCTGACATCTATGGTTTCTGATTAAAAGTGAGCTGACAATCTTATTAAGGCTCTCTTATACATGGTGAGTCACTTCTCTCTTGATACTCTGAAGATATTCTCTTTGTCTTTGCCTCTTAACAGTTAAATTATGATGTGTCTACGTAAGGATCTTTCTTAGATTGTCCTAGTTGGAGTTTGTTGAGATTCTCGAATGTGTAGATTAATGTTTCTCATCAAATTTGGGAAGTTTTAGCCATCGCTTTTTTTTTTTTATTTTGAGATAGAGTCTCACTCTGTCGCCCAGGCAGGCTGGAGTGCAGTGGTGCGATCTAGGCTCACTGCAAGCTCCGCCTCCTAGGTTCACACCATTCTCCTGCCTCAGCCTCCCGAGTAGCTGGAACTACAGGTGCCCGTCACCATGCCTGGCTAATTGTTTTGTTTTGTTTTTTTTGTATTTTTAGTAGAGACGGGATTTGACCATGTCAGCCAGGATGGTCTCAATCTCCTGAACTCATGATCCACCCACCTCGGCCTCCCAAAGTGCTGGGATTACAGGCGTGAGCCACCACACCCACCCTAGCCATCCTTTTTTTTCTCAAATATTCTTTCTGCCACTGTATCTTCTCTTCTAGAAATCCCATTATGCATATTTTTGTATTATTGATATATCTCAGTATGCTTGATAGGTCTTTGAGACTCTTCATTTTTCTTCATTCTTTTTATCTTTCTCTTCCTCAGACAGATAATATCATGTGACCTATCATCAGGTTTGCTGACTTCTTTTTCTTCTGCCTGTTAAAATGTTCTGTTGAGCTCCTCTAAGTGAATGTTTCATTTCAGTTACTGTACTTTCAACTCCAGAATTTTTGTTTTAATAATTTCTATCTCTTTATTGATATTCTATATTTCATGAGACAACATTTTTAAACTTTTCTTTAGTTCCTTAGACATAATTTCCTTCATGCTTTAAGCATATTTTAAATAGCTAATTTAAAGCCTTTGTCTAATAAATCCAACATCTGGGGTTCCTTAGTGTAGTTTCTCTTGTTTTTGCCCCTTTTTCCTGTTTATGGGCCATCCTTTCTGATTTCTTTGCATAACTTGTATTTTTTGTTGAAAAAGTTGACCTTTAAAATAATATAATATGGCAACTCTGGAAATCAGATTCTCCCCCTCTCCAGAATTTGTTATTATTATTTGTTGTTGCTGCTGCTATTTTTTTTAGTGTCCTTTGGAATTATTCGGTAAAGTCTATATTCTTTGTCACATGTTGCCACTGAAATCTCTGCTTGGTTAGCTCAGCCACTAATGATTAAAGAGAGATTTCCTTAAATGCCTCAGACCACCACATCTCCCATTCTTCACTTTGGGGTTCTGTGTGGATGTTGAGACACTGCTAAACACTCTGCAAGGAAGCAAAAGAAAAGGTCTTCTGAAGAAAATCACTTGCTAAGAGAAAAGTTTAAGTTCCCAATAAAATTCAAGAAAATGTAGAGCCTATAAAATGTAAGATGAGAGAAGAAATAATAATGCAGAAGAATGGGATGAACAGAAGCCTAGTTGAGATTGTTTTTACTGTGAGAAACTAATAATATAAGAATTAAACAATGCTATGGTAGAATTTTAGACTGTGCCTACAGTAATAAAGTACTGCAGCAAAACAAAAGCATATCAAGTCATCGATGTTGATAAGATGTCAGGAATGCAGTGATAAAAGAATAAGGGTGAAAATTATAAAAGAGAAAGCAGGAATGCAGTGGGTAAAAGAAAAAGGATGAAAGGAGAACTAAATATGTGATCCATCATATGGAAAACTGGTTTGTTCATTCATTAATTCATTTAACAAATATTTATTGAACACAGACTTGGTGCTAGGAACTGAGAATAAATCATGAACAAAACAAAGTTTTAGCCTTAATGAAGCCCACATTCTGGTGGAAAAACAGAAAATAAATAAGTATAATGTAAATAATAAATATTTAAATTATAGTAAATGCACTAGCATGGAATGGTAAGTTTTATAAAGAAAACACAGAATGAAGGGTTACAGAGTGACTAGTGCATGTCAGTGGAGTGGCATTGCAGTTGAGAAGATAACATCTTAACAGAGACGTGAATTAAATGATGGAGATAGTCCTGTGGATATCTGAAGGGAGAATGTCTTAGTTTATTTAGTGTTGTTGCTGTAACAGAATACCTGAGACTGGGTAATTTATAAAGAAGAGAGGTTTATTTAGCTCACAGTTCTGCAAGCTGGGAAGTTCAAGGGTATGGCCCAGGCTTATGGTGAGGGCTACTGGTCTGCAGCATAACATGGTAGAGAATGTCAAATAGGCAGTGGATACATGCAAAGAGACTAAACCCAAGGGGCATCCTGGCTTTATAAAATCCAACTCTTGGAGAACTAATTCTGTATTGGACATTTCCAGTTTGAGATGCCTACTAAACATCAATTTAGGTTTAGGCTTAGGAGGTGTTGACAGATGAATATATAAACTGAAGATCAAGGAAAATGTCAAGACTGGAGGTACAACAGTGAGAATCATCAGTGCATAAATGATGTTTAAAATCATGGCACTTAAATCCCACTGGCTATTAGAACAAAGTGTTGGACCCAGAAATGAGAAGATCATGATAAAAGGGGACCAACAATAAGCAATAAAACCAACCGAGTGTGAAATCTACTCCAAATACAATAATTTCTAAAAATTAACGCTCAGAAAAGAATTACTCTAAATTTGCATCCTTAAAAAAATCTCTCATATTATGGAGAGAGTCCTGTGGATGTCTGAAGAGAAAGTGTCTTAGTCCATTTAGTGTTGCTATAACAGAATACCTGAGATTGGGTAATCTATAAGAAGAGGCATGAGGGAAAAGACATGGACAGGCCGGGAAAAAAATCAAGGACCCATCTCCCTACATAGACAGCATTCTGATCCATGGTAATAAGGCTGAACAAGAAGACCAATTTGGAAAGGCACTATTATGGAAATGCACCTTCAAAAAAATTTTTATTTTTTGAGATGGAGTCTTGCTCTGTTGCCCGGGCTGGAGTGCAGTGGCGCAATCTCGGCTCGCTGCAAACTCTGCCTCCCAGGTTCAAGCGATTCTCATGCCTCAGCCTCTCGAGTAGCTGGGATTACAGGTGCCCACCACCACGTCCAGCTAATGTTTGTATTTTTTAGTAGCGATGGGGTTTCACTATGTGGGCCAGGCTGGTCTCTAACTCCTAACTCCTGGCCTCAGGTGATCCACCCACCTCGGCCTCCCAAAGTGCTGGGATTACAGACATGAGCCACTGTGCCCAGCCTCAAATTCTTTATTTTGAACAAAAATCTTGTTTGGCAAAGAAACATCAGCCTGAAATGACCTCAATCAATACTGGTTTGCAATGATTAGAGATGTCACCTGACAGAATCAGTAAATAAGGAAGGCAAAGAAATTTGACACAGATTTAGTAATTATTGCTAAAGGTATCACCTCACAATTGCAAGTGTCAAATGTCTTTGTAAACAATCCTTCTAAAGCTCACTTGAAAATCAATACAGAAAATGGTTGTCTGTGGAAATCATGCACATATACCATCAGGACAAATTAAACAACCAAAAATCTGTCCGCACGTAATGGGCTATTGTGGCTTGGGATAAAAGTTTCCGTGGGAGCAAACATATAGATACAAACATAAATGTGTCACAATGCCGCAAATGGAAATGAAGACAATGTACTGTGGAAAACTGTGTTGGACAACTTAAAAAAAATGGATCTACTGACGACAAAGACACTAATGTCCAAGACGCCAGTGAGGAGTTTCAATAAAATTGTTCCTTACAACTTTATTATTATATGAGCAGGAAAAAAGCAGTAAATTAAATTACCTTTATAATATATAATTTTAAATTGTAGATATAATGAAACTACTCCAATAAAATTTATAAGTAAATATCAACTTCATTAAGGTTCTAAAGGTTATTTATACTTAAATTGGCCAAAATTCTGGAGAATATTCTCAACTGGAAAAGGAATGGAGGTGTTTTATGTTCTGGGTTATCCTGTATTTAAACATATATGGTGCTGGATATTCCTATGGCTATAAAACCAAATGCAAGGTTATAGCATTATCTTCAATTTGGTGGCATGAGGGAAAGACATGGACAGGCCATGAAAAAAATCAGGGACTCATCTCCTGACATAGACAGCATTGTGAGCCACGGTAATAGCTGAACAAGAAGACTAAAGCCCTCCCCATCGTTCTGAGTCAGATTCTTAATACTGATAAGGGAACACTCCAAAAAAGGAAGAAAATGTGTGTGTGTATGTCTGTGTGCAAGCACGCACAAGTGGGCACACACGGATGTCAGGAAGGCAAAGGCAGAATCAGGGAGGCTGGAAAATATCATTTGGGAAATATTTTCAGAGCGATAGACCAATATCTTCAACAAATACCTGTTGGGTTGGGAATATTATTAAGTTGGTGCAAACATAATTATGGGTTTTACCATTAAAAGTCGTAGCAACCTTCAACACAGAAAGCCTATGGTTATGAGCTTTTCTTTTAGTTTGACGTCTCTTTGATATGGTTGGTCCGCCCCCAAAAAGGAGAAATATGTCAGTCAGAAGAGGCATCCAAAGTGGGACAGGGCACTTCCATGGCTCATGTTGCACAGTGGGTTCAACAAATATGGAACAATGTACCAACTTCCAGTTAAAAAAATAATGAATTGAACCCAAGCTTTGAGCTCTGCTTTCTTTGGAAATGCCATTATAGCAATAATAAAGGGTTTTAACAAAAAAACCAGTAAAGCAAGGACCAACAGGGGAAAAAGCAACATCAACATTTTGGAAACTGGAAAGCAGATAGACAAGCTGAGGACTGAGAAATTTGAGTTATAAGTCCACGGAGGGTAAATCCAAGAACCAACCCAGTTTATACTAAGGAACCTCCCAGTCACTCAGCAATTGCTATCCAGGATCTCTGGAAGTAAAGGTGATGATTTGACTAAAAATTCAAGAGTTGTTGAAGGTCTGTTTAAGAGACATTTGGACTCCCCTGTCCCATTTTCCCCCTGAATCTTTACACCCAGGCAGATGACTGAATGTCTAGTTTTTGCAAAAGGGATGACAGGTATAATTGGCAGACACAAGAGAATTATTAACTCTAAATACACGCATCCCAGATCTTGAAATTCTTAAGCCTCTTCCCCTGCTCAGATAGTGTGACTCAAGTGGCCAGGCCTTCTGCCTCTAGGGAGGAGACTGTACAAGTCTTCTCTGGGGAACTGACCAGCCCAACAAGAAAGACCCTGAGATACTGACATGGGGGTTGCCCAGGGAAATAGTCTGTCAAATAATCCACAGTTATATAGCCAATTAGCTCCACTCACGTTTTAGAGCTTCCAATAAACTTTTTAATCTCTCATTCCTAAGTATGTGCAGATAGCTAGAGATTACCAGACATGTGAGGAAAACCTCCAAAGTGAAAATCAGAGAACAAAACTAAACAAAAAAAGAGAGAGGTTATGGGGATGGGGTATGGTAGGTAGAATAATGCCCTCCCAAAATGTGCATGTTCGAATCCCCAGAACCAGGGAATGTATTATGTTACATGGCACTTTTGCAGATTTAAGGTTGCAAATGGAATTAAAGTTGTTAATGATCTGATTTTGAGATGAGGAGATTATCCTGGATTATCCTAGTGAGCCCAGTCAAATCACATGTGTCCTTAAAAGCCAAGAACTTTTCTTTGCCATGGTCAGAGGGAGATGTGGCAACTAGAAAAGAGACAGAGAGATGTGAGGAAACGGGCTATGAGTTAAGACCTGTGACTGGTCTCTAAAAGCTGAAAAAGGCAAGGAAACATATTAGCCCTAGAACCTCCAGAAAGAAACATGATCCTTCCAACACTGTGGTATCAGTTCAGTGAAACCCATATTGAACATCTGACCTACAGAACTATAAGACAATACACTTACATTGTTTTAATTTTTTTACAGCAGCAACAAAAACCAGTACAGGGGTATTTAGAGAAACAGAAATTATCCAGAAAGAAGAAAATCTCTTTTTAAAAAAGTATTAGTTCCCTCAAAGGGATGAAGTATTGCAAACATGAAATAGGAACAGGATTCTATTTTAAGAAAAGCGACATTCTGAAACCAAAAAAGTGCTCATAAAGTTAAAAATACGATAGAAAAAAAATTAAAGTCAGCAGCAGGCTTGGAAGCTATAGATGAGGAAATCTCCCAGAAAGTAGATCAAAAAGACAAAGATATAGATAATAGGAAAGAAAAGATAAAAAACAAAACCAAAAAAACTAGAGAAACCATCCAGAAGATGCCACCCAAATAAGAGGAGTTCCAGAGAGAACAGAGAAACATAGGGGAGTACATCAGCAACAAAACAACAATAAAACATGTCCCTAAGAGAAGGACAAGAATTGCCAGATTGAAAAGGCCCATGAGTATCAAGTGAGACGGACAAAAATAGACCCATGCTGAAACATCTTCGTGAAATTTCGGAACACTAGGAGCAAAGAGAAGATTTTAAAAAATATTTCTGATCATTTTTAGACTACCTAATCTGTCCATTCCTTGGAGGAATACAATAAAAGATTCAACTGCGAATAATGAATTATCATCCTCTCCCTGTGGTTCTGTCAATTGTTGCTTGATATATTTTTAGTGTATATTTTCAGGTGCATATATATTTGTATTGGGTTTTTTGTTATATTGTTCCTTTTATTAGTATATAACCTCTTGCTTTGTTCATTACGATGTTTTGGCATTAAATGCTATTTTGTCACATGTTGAAATTGCCAGATTATCAATATTTTCATATTTGCCTGGATTCCAGTCTGATTTTTCAACTTTCTTCGCCTTTTTGTATTGCTTATTTCTTATTTTAAAAACATAATATTGTCTCTTTCTTTTAAAAAATCTACTCTGAGATGTCTGTGAATTTAATTGGTGAATTTAATCCATTTTCATTTATTATTATTATTGTTATAATGTATTTCACAATTTACACTTACAGGGATTTCTTTTTCTTTTTTCCTTCTTCTATCCAACTTTCTTTTGGGTAGGGAGAATTTCCTTTTGCTGGTTCAAAATTTATTTATTTTGCTTTGGGCCTTGTGTCAATTGCCCTTAATTTAAGACCCATACCCAAGTTTATTTATCCTTATTTATTTCTTGAACTTGACTATATTTATATCTAGTCTTCCATGTTTTTCATATCACTTGTAGTACCCACTTGACGTTGGTCTGATTCTTGTTTGTTGGCAATCTGCTTCAACCTCAAAAACATTTAGAATTTTTCTTTGATGTTCTTATGTTTCACTCTAATATAGGTACAGGTTTTTTTATGGGGTTTGCTTTGTTTTGTTTTGAGACAAAGTCTCACTCTATCCACCAGGCTGGAGTGCAGTGGCATGATCATGGCTCACTGCAGGCTCAACCTCCCAGGCTCAAACAATTCTCCTGCCTCAGGCCCCCCATGTAGCTGGGACTACAGGTGCACACCACCACATTCAGCTAATTTTTTATTTTTTGTAGATAAGGGGGTCTCACTATGTTGCCCAGGCTGGTCTTGAACTCCTGGACAAAAGCAACCTTCCTGCCTCAGCCTCCCAAAGTGCTGGGATCACAGGTGTGAGCCACCACACCCAGCTAAGTATAGGTTTTTCTTACCTCTTTTGCTTGGTGTTCTATAGGACTTTTCAAGCCAGAGACTCTTGTCTTCAATTATAGGAAGCTGAATCTTCACTGTTTCTTTAAATATTTCATCTTCTCAATTTTTTTCTTCTCTTAGTGTTTTCATTTTTAAAATATTAACACTTTTACTTCTATCCTCCATATTTCAAAGCATTTTGAAAATATATATTTTTCTCCCTCTTCATCATTTCCTACTGCCTCAGAATAATTCCTCTACCTAATCCTCCATTATATTAATTTGTTCTTCAGCTGTTTCCATCCTGCTATTAATTCTATCTCTTGTATTTTTTGCTTTAACTATTATACTTTTCATACTTGATATTTCCACTTGGTTTTGTCCATGATTTCTTACTTTTTCTTCATATGCTTAAAATCATCTCTTATTTTCTTAATTATTTTTATAATGTTTATTTTAAATTCTGAAGCCATCTCTCAATAATTCTGCTTCAGGTGGAATGCATTCCATTTGTCTTTTTTTTTCTTTCTCTTTAACAAGAGAGGTATTTCTCAGGTGTCTAGATATCTTGGCCTGTGAATTCATTTTCCCACAATGGAATCAACTACTTTGTTTAGCAGAGTATGAATGAAACCTCAAGGGCCAGGCTCTCATCTGTGTCCCTGTGGATGAATGTCAGTTAAGGAGAGGGATAAGCCTCTGAGTAGAGAAGCTCAAGTACCACAAAACAACAGTTAGCCACTGCTCTTTGCTGCCATTGTAACTGACAACTCCTCTGGTTGGGGTTTCATTTTGCATCAATTCCTCACTCAGCAGAGCACCCAGCTGTCCCATGTTTACTGGCACTGGAGGTTTGGACTATTGCTTCCAATTTCTATGGTGAAGTGGAAGTCAAAGATGGTATCAAGGCACTTCAGGAGAAGAAGCAAGAGAAGAGCTTTTTAAAAGCTTCCTGCCAACCCTGTGGGTTTTAATCTTGGTTAGGCATTACACTCACATCTGGAACATTTTTCAAATGCCACTGCATCACAGACCAATGAAATCAGAATACCTGGGATGAGGCTTGGAGGTGAGTATTGATTTTCTCAACATTGTATTTTGAAAACAAAAATCAAACCAACAAATCAGTCTTAAAAAAAATAGTACAGAGAACATCACTGCTGTCTTCACCTGGATTCATCAAAAGTTGCCACAGTTGCACTCATTCTCTCTCTCTTATTCTCTGTTACAAGGTGTTTTGTTTTGTTGAAGCATTTGGAAATAAGTTGCAGACAGCTAGTAATTCAACATCAGTTAAGAAGGAGGACATTCTCCTATATTTCCCTATTATCTGGTGTGAATATTTTTTAAAGCTTCTCAGATGATATCTAACGTGCACCAGGATTGCAAATCACTGCTCTAACCCACCCTCCCATCGTTGCCTTTGCTTGTCCCGTCCTTTACTGCTTCCTACATACACGAGTGTGTGCACCCATATACATACACTCCAGCTCAAAGCAGCCATGAGACCCTTCCAGGGGCTTCCAACAGTCCTTTGTTAGTTCCTCCAATCCGTGTTTTATCCCATTTCTGTGGTTTCTCCAGAGTAGAGTTCACGGCAAGAACCATCGATGTGGGCTTCTGGGTCACCTTGACAGGAACTTGAAGCCCTTGAGCTCTGTATATTTATTTTATAATGTTGATGTCAGGTCCAGCTCTTGATAAAGCAGTGAAGAAATCACATTTTAGGCAAAACATAAAAGTACAGAAAAACTGAAGGCAATCCTAAGGCAAACTAAAGTCTGTGACTAATTTGTTTATAAGGTTTCTTAAACATACATGAAATATTTATTTAGTGAAAACAAAAGAAAGACTAAATTAACCCACTTTGTCCATAGGCCCATTTCAGTCTGAGTTTTAAATTCCTAAAATTAAGTTACATGATCCAGTCTCCAAGTTCCTTTAAAAAAAAAAATTCTTGAAATAGTGCATCTTTCTCAACATCTTTACCATATTGGACATTATAACATTGTAAATCTTTTTCAATCTGATGTGCAAGTGATGATGTCTCAGTGTGGTTTTAGTTTGCACTTCACTGGCTATCAGCAAGGTCAAACATCTTTTTACATAGCAGATTAGTCATTTATACATTCTATCTGATATTCATAATGTTTGCCCGTTCTTAAAGAGAGGTTTTTAAAGTAAAGGTCAATAGTATTTCCCTCCAATCTTACCTTAAAGTAACCAATATTTTCTATTGGTTTTGCATCCTTCTGAATCTCTCAAAATGCATCCAGATATATACTCACTTATAGAGTTCTAGTAAGACGATTCTGAAGCTACCCAAATACCTAAGGGTAGAGTGCAAAGTGTGAGGAGTCACGAAGGAAAATCTATCCATGCCAGCCCAAGGCAAGTACAAATCCTAAATAGAATCCTATTCAAAGGTGAGAAGGGAGTGAGAAGCAAGAACTCAGCAACCAATGACAAGGAAATGAACACAGCAGCGTAGAGAGATGAAGACCATATTTCTATAAATTGAACCCATAAAACAGATGAAAATTTGGGGCAAATCTACTTTCTATTCTCAGTGGCATGGGAAAAAGTTCAAGGACTCCAAAGAAAAAAACGGATGAAAAATGAGCTCCTGTAACTATGGATTGGGATTACAAAAGAATGGGCAATGCTAAGAAAAAATGGTAAGAGGCCAAGCAACGCTACTGCAACATTTTTTAAATGGGTAGGAAGGGAGAACAGATTCATCATTGAAGGAATCCAGGTTGGCAAGATGGAGGGTCCTTGAGAGAAAATAATGCAGAATGTAGAAGCAAAAGACAAAGGATTGAGGAAAACCACAGAGGAAAGAAAAAGAGATGGAGTATAGGATAATTGGTGCTCCTAAAGAAGAGACTAGAGGCCGGGCATGGTGGCTCACGCCTGTAATCCTAGCACTTTGGGAGGCCAAGGCGGGTGGATTGCCTGAGCTCAGGAGTTCAAGACCAGCCTGGGCAACACGGTGAAACTCCATCTCTACTAAAATACAAAAAAATTAGCCAGGCATGGCAGCGTGCGCCTGTAGTCCCAGCTACTCGGGAGGCTGAGGCAGGAAAATTGCTTGAACCCGGGAGGCAGAGCTTGCAGTGCGCCAAGATCACGCCACTGCACTCCAGCCTGGGCAACAGAATGAGACTCCATCTCCAAAAAAAAAAAAAAAAAAAAAAAAAAGACAGAAACAGTTCAAAACATAAAAGGAGAGATCTTTCCTAATATGAAAGAGGAACAAAGAAGGCAGTGTCAAGGCAAGTTCTGATAAAAATTATTTCATTTTAGTTATAAAGAAAAATGTCTGTAAATATCTACACTGAAGAAAAAGGACTCTGATGTTTCTGCCATACAATTCACTGCCAGAAGACATGGCAGTGTTTAAAGGAAGAAAAGGAATATGGTCCCAAGTTCTAAGCCCCCAAATTCTAAGCCCAGTCAAAGTGCCAGTCACCTGGTAAGGAAACAGGCTGTTATTAAACATCAGAAAACTTTAGGAGGAGGTCACATAAACACTCTCTCAAGAACTAGTTGAATAAGTATATATTTCTGAACATGAAGGCTGTGTTGTAGAAAGTGTGGGGTAAGAGCCAAATCCATCCAAACTGCATCCAAATTCCAAACATGAAATGAAGACTAAATAGCCATGGGAAGTATTGTTATAAGAAAGAACAAAAATATTAAGTTCCTTGACAAAGAAAGACACCTAATACAAATATTAATGATAAGTTCCTTATAATAGGCTGGGGCAAAAATTCAGGATACACGAATCGGGTGAGGTGAATTTGGAATTGATATTGATGGAGGAGAGAATGAGAGGAAGCAAAAATGTGCAGTTGGACTTCTCTTTCATAGAGAAAGACAAAGGGCAAGGCCTTACTTCTAAAACTCATGAATTGGAGAATGAGGATTAATCAAGTTATTCAATTATCAATAGATCTAAAAGCAGAACCTATATGGGCATTCAATTACTTTAAAAATTATGAACAGTAAAGCAAAAGACAGAAAGGAAATTACACTGCGATGAATCACAACAAACAAAATAACCTAAGAACATTTTTAAACAGAAATTACTATGACAATAAATGAAAATGGAATAAACACAGATATTTTTTAAAAGCTTAAATTAATACATAAAATATAACTCCACAAACACTTAAGTAAAATAAAATGATTCAGAAAGACTATGAGTAAGAGAGGACCAGCAAAACTTGTTCAAAAAAATTGTTCCAGGAAAAACAAATAAGCAGAAAGCAGAACCACGATAACATCAGATGAAATAGAACTCTTTCAAAAATCCAAACAGCCTAGAAATCTGTTGCCCTTTAAATCGTCCCAATGCATAATGAAAGAAAATTTTCAATTAATTTTACAAATTATGCAGAATTAAATATTTAAAAAGCAGACCAGCACAAAATGGAAGACCACAAACCCAATTATGAATATACATGCGAAATAACAAAATATTAGCAAATAAACTAAATAGAACATTAAAAGAAAAATTGTGGGGGGAGGAGCCAAGATGGCCGAATAGGAACAGCTCAGACAAGCAAATGCTGAGAGATTTTGTCACCACCAGGCCTGCCCTAAAAGAGCTCCTGAGGGAAGCACTAAACATGGAAAGGCACAACTGGTACCAGCCGCTGCAAAATCATGCCAAAATGTAAAGACCATCGAGACTAGGAAGAGACTGCATCAACTAACGAGCAAAATAACCAGCTAACATCATAATGACAGGATCAAATTCACACATAATGATATTAACCTTAAATGTAAATGAGCTAAATGCTCCAATTAAAAGACACAGACTGGCAAATTGGATAAAGAGTCAAGACCCATCAGTGTGCTGTATTCAGAAGACCTATCTCATGTGCAGAGACACACATAGGCTCAAAATAAAGGGATGGAGGAAGATCTACCAAGCAAACGGAAAACAAAAAAAGGCAGGGGTTGCAGTCTTAGTCTCTGATAAAACAGACTTTAAACCAACAAAGATCAAAAGAGACAAAGAAGGCCATTACATAATGGTAAAAGGATCAATTCAACAAGAAGAGCTAACTATCCTAAATATATATGCATCCAACACAGGAGCACCTAGATTCATAAAGCAAGTCCTTAGAGACTTACAAAGAGACTTAGACTCCCACACAATAATAATGGGAGACTTTAACACCCCACTGTCAACATTAGACAGATCAACGAGACAGAAAGTTAACAAGGATATCCAGAACTTCAACTCAGCTCTGCACCAAGCAGACCTAACAGACATCTACAGAACTCTCCACCCCAAATCAACAGAATATACATTCTTCTCAGCACCACATCACACTTATTCCAAAATTGACCACATAGTTGGAAGTAAAGCACTCCTCAGCAAATGTAAAAGAACAGAAATTATAACAAACTGTCTCTCAGACCACAGTGCAATCAAATTAGAACTCAGGATTAAAAAACTCACTCAAAACCACTCATCTACATGGAAACTGAACAACCTGCTCCTGAATGACTACAGGGTACATAACGAAATGAAGGCAGAAATAAAGATGTTCTTTGAAACCAATGAGAACAAAGACACAACATACCAGAATCTCTAGGACACATTTAAAGCAGTGTGTAGAGGGAAATTTATAGCACTAAATGCCCACAAGAGAAAGCAGGAAAGATCTAAAATTGACACCCTAATATCACAATTAAAAGAACTAGAGAATCAAGAGCAAACACATTCAAAAGCTAGCAGAAATAACTAAGATCAGAGCAGAACTGAAGGAGATACAGACACAAAAAACCCTTCAAAAAATAATGAATCCAGGAGCTGGTTTTTTGAAAAGATTAACAAAATAGATAGACTGCTAGAAAGACTAATAAAGGAGAAAACAGAGAAGAATCAAATAGACTCAATAAAAAATGATAAAGGGGATATCACCACCGATCCCACAGAAATACAAACTACCATCAGAGAATACTATAAACAACTCTACCCAAATAAACTAGAAAATCTGGAAGAAATTGATAAATTCCTGGACAAATACACCCTCCCAAGACTAAACCAGGAAGAAGTTGAATCCCTGAATAGACCAAAAAGAGGCTCTGAAATTGAGGCAATAATTAATAGCCTACCAACCAAAAAAAGTCCAGGACCAGACGGATTCACAGCTGAATTCTACCAGAGGTATAAGGAGGAGCTGGTACCATTCCTTCTGAAATTATTCCAATCAATAGAAAAAGAGGGAATCCTCCCTAACTCATTTTATGAGGCCAGCATCATCCTGATACCAAAGCCTGGCAGAGACACAACAAAAAAGAGAATTTTAGACCAATATCCCTGATGAACATCAATGCAAAAATCCTCAATAAAATACTGGCAAACCGAATCCAGCAGCACATCAAAAGCTTATCCACCACGATCAAGTTGGCTTCATCCCTGGGAAGCAAGGCTGGTTCAACATATGCAAATCAATAAACATAATCCATCATATAAACAGAACCAAAGACAAAAACCACATGATTATCTCAATAGATGCAGAAAAGGCCTTTGACAAAATTCAACAGCACTTCATGCTAAAAACTCTCAATAAACTAAGTATTGATGGGACGTATCTCAAAATAATAAGAGCTATTTATGACAAACCCACAGCCAATATCATACTGAATGGGCAAAAACTGGAAGCATTCCCTTTGAAAACTGGCACAAGACAGGGATGCCCTCTCTCACCACTCCTATTCAACATAGTGTTGGAAATTCTGTCCAGGGCAATCAAGCAGGAGAAAGAAATAAAGGGTATTCAATTAGGAAAAGAGGAAGTCAAATTGTCCCTGTTTGCAGATGACATGACTGTATATTTAGAAAACCCCATCATCTCAGCCCAAAATCTCCTCAAGCTGATAAGCAACTTCAGCAAAGTCTCAAGATACAAAATCAATGTACAAAAATCTAAACGTTCCTATAAACCAATAACAGACAAACAGAGAGCCAAATCATGAGTGAAATCCCATTCACAATTGCTCCAAAGAGAATAAAATACCCAGGAATCCAAATTACAAGGGATGTGAAGGACCTCTTCAAGGAGAACTACAAACCACTGCTCAAGGAAATAAAAGAGGACACAAACAAATAGAAGAACATTCCATGCTCATGGTTAGGAGGAATCAATAACGTGAAAATGGCCATACTGCCCAAGGTAAATTATAGATTCAATGCCATCCCCATCAAGCCACCAATGACTTTCTTCACGGAATTGGAAAAAACTGCTTTAAAGTTCATATGGAACCAAAAAAGAGCCCGCATTGCCAAGTCAATCCTAAGACAAAAGAACAAAGCTGGAGGCATCACGCTACCTGACTTCAAACTATACTACAAGGCTAACCAAAACAGCATGGTACTGGTACCAAAACAGAGATATAGACCAATGGACAGAACAGAGCCCTCAGAAATAATACCACACATCTACAACCATCTGATCTTTGACAAACCTGACAAAAACAAGCACTGGGGAAAGGATCCCCTATTTAATAAATGGTGCTGGGAAAACTGGCTAGCCATATGTAGAAAGCTGAAACTGGATTCCTTCCTTATACCTTTTACAAAAATTAACTCAAGATGGATTAAAGACTTAAATGTTAGACCTAAAGCCATAAAAACCCTAGAAGAAAACCTAGGCAATACCATTCAGGACATAGGCATGGGCAAGGACTTCATGACTAAAACACCAAAAGCAATGGCAACAAAAGCCAAAATTGACAAATGGGATCTAATTAAACTAAAGAGCTTCTGCACAGCAAAAGAAACTACCATCAGAGTGAACAGGCAACCTACAGAATGGGAGAAAATTTTCACCATCTACCCGTCTGACAAAGGGCTAATATCCAGAATCTACAAAGAACTTAGACAAATTTACAAGAAAAAAACAACCCCATCAAAAAGTGGGGGAAGGATATGAACAGACACTTCTCAAAACAAGACATTTATGCAGCCAACAGACACATGAAAAAATGCTCATCATCACTGGTCATCAGAGAAATGCAAATCAAAACCACAATGAGATACCATCTCACACCAGTTAGAATGGCAATCATTAAAAAGTCAGGAAACAACAGCTGCTAGAGAGGCTGTGGAGAAATAGGAATACTTTTATACTGTTGGTGGGACTGTAAACTAGTTCAACCATTGTGGAAGACAGTGTGGTGATTCCTCAAGGATCTAGAACTAGAAATACCATTTGACCTAGCCATCCCATTACTGGGTATATACCCAAAGGATTATAAATCATGCTGCTATAAAGACACATGCACACGTATGTTTATTGTGGCACTATTCACAATAGCAAAGACTTGGAACCAACCCAAATGTCCAACAATGATAGACTGGATTAAGAAAATGTGGCACATATACACCATGGAATACTATGCAGCCATAAAAAAGGATGAGTTCATGTCCTTTGCAGGGACATGGATGAAGCTGGAAACCATCATTCTGAGCAAACTATCGCAAGGACAGAAAACGCATGTTCTCACTCATAGGTGGGAATAGAACCATGAGAACACTTGGACACAAGGTGGGGAACATCACACACCAGGGCCTGTCGTGAGGTGGGGGGTAGGGGGAAGGGATAGCATTAGGAGATGTACCTAATGTAAATGATGAGTTACTGGGTGCAGCACACCAACATGGCACATGTATACATATGTAACAAACCTGCACGTTGTGCACATGTACCCGAGAACTTAAAGTGTAATAAAAATAATAATAATACTAAAATAAATAAATAAATAAATATGCTAAAATCTATAGTTTTCTTAGGTTTTCAACAATCACCAACTAGAAAATATAACCGATTTTAAAAATTTCATTCATGCCAGCAATAAAACTCAAAAGATACCTAAGAATAAAGTTTATAACGTGCATGATGTCTATGAAAAAGGAACAACAATTTAACTCTCCTGAAGTATTTAACAGAAAAAGAGAGAGAGAGAGAAATAGTGTGTTTTTAGATAAGAACATTCAATTTGGTTAAATACTTTTAGAAGATAATTTGGCAGTGTTATCAAAATGGCAAATGAACACATCTTTTTATGTCCCACTTGAAAGGACCCTACAGAAATCATAACACAAAGTACAGAACTATTATACACAGAATGACTCAAGAATTTTGGACTGAGCAATTGAATAAACAGTCATGCTGTTTCCAAAGTTAGCAAAGTTTATCAAATTGGCAAATTATCAAATAAACGCCTTACAAAGTGCTTACCCTTTGAGTTGGCAATTCCATTCCTAGGGATTTATTCTTAGGAAATATTCATGGTAATGCTCAGAGTGAATTTCTGGGCTGAATTCATTGCAGTGGTATTTATAATAATGAAAAAATGCAAACAATTTCAGTGTTTAACAATGGAATATTGTGTGGCCCTAGACATTTATGCAGAAAAATATTCAATGATATGGAAAGAGAAACATGATTATATTGTAACATGAAAAAATCATGTTAGAGGACAGGATGTACTATTACATATAATGTGATTGAAATTTTGTTGAAAAAAACTATATGAATACACATAGTCTTAGGAAATAGACTAGAAAGATACAGATCCATTGTTGACAGCGGTTGTCTCTGGGTTACACGTCTCTGTGTGATTTTAAATTTTCTGTCTATATTTTCTAGATTTTCTCCAATAATCATGTTTTACTTTTGTATACTAAAAACTGCTTTAAAAGTTTTTTATTTTTTCTTCTGTGCAAGGTTCCAAAGGAATGTGATCTGCCATCCTGACCACGCTAAGAGTGATTTTGGAAAAGTGTCTTTCTTCTGGGGGCCCTATAGTTCATGTCGTCTGTAAGCCAGTCTTGAGGCCAGGAGTCCGAGACCAGCCTGGCAAACACAGAGAAATCCCATCTCTACGAAAAATACAAAAATTAGCCAGGCATGGTAGTCCGCGATGACTAAGGTCCTTTGACAACTTACGCTCTTTGGTTCACTTTAAACCAATCACCATTAGCCCTGAGGGACCTCCACTTACTGCTGGTTAATTCACTCCTTCACCACAGCAGATGTTGGCAGGGTCCCACCCATGACCCCTGTCCAGTACCCTTTCCTTGCTGCCCCAGTGCTAATTGCCCTCATCTTCATGGCTAGGGCTTTCTTGGGGAGCAGGGCTGGAGGCAGAGATTTGACCTCTCAACCAGGAGCAACCTTTAAGCAAAAATCACCCCTAGTTGGAATGTAGATCACTCCGGTCCCCTCCCATCTTGGGTGGCGCCCACGATAGCCCAGTGAGATTGGCCTGCATTCAGCTGCCCACCATGGTAATGGGCTTGGCTCCTTTCCCTTCCTGCCTCAGCCCCCTAGTCCCCTACCTGGCTGTCCTGGGATCACCTTTCAAATAAACTATGTGCTCTGGGATCCTTGTCTTGGGGTCTGCTTTTGAGCAACCAAAAGTAAGATAACCTGTATTCCTTATCTCGGCTCCCCTCAAATCTCCAACTCCCACCCCCTCCCATTCTCAGATCTTGACCTTGCTTTTCATTTTGTAAAAGAAAGAGAAACAATCAGAAGAGAGCTTCCCATGCCCCCACCTCTAATCTGTCGATCTTCTCTCCTGTTACTGATGTCCCAATGTCTAAGGGGGTGCCTTAGGGGGCAGGTCTGAAAGGGGCATCAGAGTTATTTCTGTCCTGGAGTTAGGCAATTGAAAAAGGGGAGGCCACTGGGTCAGAGAAACAGCACAGGCAAAGCCTTCTGGTACCCTTGGCCCAGAGCAGGCCTGTGCACCGGTCATAAGAGGCAGAAGTGACAAGGAAGCCAGGCTTCCCCGACCACCTGCAGCCTGGCCCAGCCTCTTCTGTTGGCTGCCTGGGAGGGGAAGTCCTTTGTTGGGCAGGGTGCTGATTGATACTAGCCCCAGTCCCTCACCCTGCCACCCCCTTATCAACATTGCAGGAGATACCTGAATCTGGTCTTTCAGTTACAACCATAATTGTATTCATAATAATAAATAAAATTATTATCAAATAATTAGCTTTTCTTCAGCACAAACTATGAGTTTGGCATATTAGTCTGCTCAGGCTGCCATAAGAGAATACCACAGACTGGGTGGCTTAAACAATAGAAATTTATTTCTGTCCTGGAGGCTGAAAGTCCAAGATCAGGAGTCAGCAGGGCTGGCATCTGGTGAGGCCTCACTTCCTGGCTTGTAGATGGCCACCTTCTTGATGTGTCCTCACATGTCCTTTCCTCTGCGCACACAAGAAAGGGAGGGAAAGGTCATGGGGGAAGAGCTATCTCAGTTGTCTCTTCTCTTCTTACAAGGACATCGATCCTATCTGATTAGCCCCGCCCCCACTTCCCCTATGACCTCGTTTAACCCTATGTATTAGTCTGTTCTCACTCTGCTAATAAAGGCATACCTGAGGCTGGGTCACTTATAAAGAGAAGAGGCTTAAGTGACTCAGTTCCAAACGGCTGGGGAGGCCTCACAATCATGGCAGAAGGCTAATGAGGAGCAAAGTCATGTCTCACATGGCGGCCTGCAAGAGAGCCTGTGCAGGGGAACGCCCATTTATAAAACCATCAGATCTCATGAGACTTATTTGCTACCATGACAACAGTATGGGGAAAACCGCCCCCATGATTCAATTATCTCCCCCTGGCCCCACCCTTGACATATGCAGATTGTTACGATTCAAGGTGAGATTTTTGTGGGGACACAGCCAAACCATATCACCCTAATTACCTCCTTAAAGGCCCTATCTCCAAATACAGTCAAATTGAGAGTTAAGGCCTCAACATATGAATCTGGGGTGGGGTTGGGGGAGACACAATTTTGTCTATAATTACATGGTTCTTTGTGTTTCACGTGTATTAACTTTTTTCGTATTCATGACAATGTCATAAGGTAGGCATTATTATTAACATAATTTTTTAAATGAGGAAATGTGGCACCAAAAAGCTTAGTATATTGCTGAAAATCACACAGCTAGTCAGGGTGGTGGGATTTGAATCCAAGTACTCTGGCTTCAGAGCCTGTGGTCTTACCCACCCCTCCATTCCAGGCCAGGCAGCCCTGAGCTCAGATGGCAGAGCTGAGGCAGCAGTCACAAACCCCACGGTAAACTGGCCATGGAATCATAACCACAGGTTTGTTCCTCTCAGTGAACCTTCACAGCAGTTTGAGGAGTTGAGTGTTCATTGTGCCCATTTTATACATGAAGAAACTGAGGCTCTGAGAGTTAAGTAAGATGGCACAGGACTCAGACCAGGCCACACGTCACCCTGACTCTCTGCCCAGTTAAAATTAAGTGAATAAGGGATGGAATGAATGGATGAAAGTAGGACATTCCCTGCCCACTCAGTCTGATGTGGGAGTGGCAGAGGCTGTGTGTGGATGGGCCATGAGGTGTGAAAACCTCCTTGCTTTAAGACAAAACACCAAGCCGGGCATGGTGGCTCACACCTGTAATCCCAGCACTTTGGGAGGCCGAGGCGGGAGGATCACCTGAGGTCAGGAGTTCGAGACCAGCCTGATCAACATGGCAAAACCCTGTTTCTACTACAAATACAAAAATTAGCCAGGCTTGGTGGCATATGCCTGTAATCCCAGCTACTCGGGAGGCTGAGGCAGGAGAATCACTTGAACCTGGGAGGCGGAGGTTGCAGTGAGCCAAGATTGCACCATTGCACTCCAGCCTGGGCAACAAGAGCAAAACTCTGTCTCAAAAATAAATAAATAAATGAATAAATAAATAAATAAATAAATAAATAAATAAGACAAGAGACCGAGTCAGGGTTTGAGGCTCTGAGACACTTAAGAGAGGCTCAGGGCAGAGATGACTACGTGGGGCTGGGGACACAGGTTCTCTAACAGTTGAGGGTCAATCAGAGAAGGAGCTGCTTCTCCAGTGTTGACTCAGTCACCTCCAATACAGAGCAGGATCCTGGGTCACACAGGATGAGCTTTGGAATCATGGGGATCAGGGTTTCCTGCCTCTGTGTGTGAATTTGGCCAAATCAATTACCCTCTCTAAATTTCAACTTCCTCCTCTGTGAAATGGAGATAACAGTTGCCAGCCCTAAGGCTGCTAGGAGGACAAAGTCAAGGGGCAGATGTGCAGTCACCTGGCAGGTGGCCTGTGTCCTCCCCATTGGTGGCTACTGTTGTTCAGTGGCCAGGCCAGGGTGGCGAGGCCCAAGTGGGTTCAGAGTGGGAGCCAGGCAGTGCCAGAACTGTGCCCCTTGGCAGGCGGGATAAGCCACGGGCAAGTCCAGAGCAACTCTCTCCCCCAATCAGGGTCTCAGTTTCTCCATGTGTAACACATGGCCCCAAATCTCTTCCAAAGCTGACCTTCAGGAACTCAGTTATTCACTGACACGTCCGGCAAAGGGAAAGTCATGAGCCTCCCTGACCATAGGACCACCAAGAGGAGCCACAGAGAGGGGACATGGTCCACCCAGTGTCCACTCACCACAGGTCAAGACCACGCTGAACCATGATCATCTGATTCCCAGATCCAGCTCTCAACGCCAGGGCCCCAAGTGAAGGAAAGCATGCTGGATTTAGAATCAGCACACAGCGGGCCAGTCCTGGATCTGCCACCTACATCCGCGGACTTTGGACAAGTCACTTCTTCCATTTCCTTATCTGTCAAATGGGAAGAATAACCCTTATCTCTTTTAGAAGAAAATGTAGAAAATGTTGTTGGAGTAGGGAAGGATTTCTTAAACAATTCACAAAAAGCATAAACCACAGAGAAAAATTTGACTGCATTAAAACTTAAAATTTCTGTGACCAAAAAGCACCAAAACCAAAATTGAGAGAGAGGCCACAGGCTTGGAGAAAATATTTACAATACATATAACTGATAAGGGATTAATATCTATAATACATAAAGATTTTTATAATCCAATTTAAAAAGCAAACAGAAAAAGAGACAAAAACATCCACAAGCATTCACAGAAGAAACTCTAAAGCCCAATAAATTTATAAATACATGCTGAGCTTCACTGTTGACCAGGGAAATGCAGATTAAAGCAACTAAAAGACTATTTCATAAACATCAGAGTGGGGGAAAAAATCTAACCAAATGTTGCAGAGGAGATGGGAAAGACAGGAACTTTTAGGAAGAGGGTGTTGATACTCTTACCTGGGAGAGCAATTTGGCAATATCTAGCAAAGCTGGAGAGGTTCATGCCCTGGGGCCTTCTGAGCCAACAGTTCCACTTTCAGATAAATATCCCGAAAGAGTAATTCCTATACATGGGCTCAGGATTTGCACTGCAGCACTGATGTTATTGGGAAGAGAAAGAGAACAGCCTAAATTCCTATCAGTAGGGGATTGGGTTAGTAAATTTTAAAACCTTCTTACACTAGAATACTAATTTAAGGCAAATGAACTAGATCTACTTGTAAAAAGGTGAATAAATCTTAAAAGCACCTGTCAAGTTACAGTAAGTTGCAAAAGGACACATACACCATTATTATACATAAATGTCAAGAGCCCACCTAACAAAGCTGTATATTTTTTGTGATCATGCACATTGCAGTAAGTTTTTAAACATGAGTAAGACATGTCCCTTTAAAACATGGGTAGTGACAGTAGTTATCTATGAGCATTGGGATAAGGAAGGCTCTGACTGTACTGATAATGTTTCATTTCTTTAAAAGAGTTTTTATTTAATTTTCTTTCTTTCTCAGATTGGAGATGAAGGGAGGGAGAGAGAGAGAAAGAAATGAGGACAAATCACAGCAAATGTAGCAACACAGTAACATCTGCTAAACCTTGGTGGTAGATTTGCAAGCATTATTTCATTATATTAATCTCTGAACATTTCTGGATGGTTGTAATATTTCTGAATTTTAAATAAAAATTGTTGGGGTGATAGAAATGTTCTATTGTGGTGATAGTTCTATGAATGTGGACATCTGTCAAAGCTCATTGAATTGGACACTTGAAACGGGTGCGTTTTATTTTATTTTATTGAGTCAGAGGCCCACTCTGTTGCCCAGGCTGGAGTGCAGTGGCACAATCTTGGCTCATTGCAGCCTCCGCCTCCCAGGTTCAAGTGATTCTCCTGCCTCAGTGACCTGAGTAGCTGGGATTACAGGCATGTGCCACCACACCCAGCTAATTATTATTATTACTATTATTATTATTATTATTATTATTTTGTGTGTGTGTTTTTAGGGAGACGGGGTTTTACCATGTTGGCGCTGGTCTCAAACTCCTGACCTCAGGTGATCCACCCACCTCACCTTCCCAAAGTACTGGGAATACAGGCATGAGCCACCATGCCCGACCTGGTGCATTTTATCATTCATCAGTTATACCCCAATAAAGTTGATTCTAAAAGAGGAAACAATTAAATGTGGCTCGTCACTGCTCAGCATCTCCAGTGGCACCTAGTTCCAGATGGAAGCAGAGGGAGGGAGGGAGAGACGTCATAGGCTCTGCTTCAGTCTTGAGGGTCTGTCCCCCAAACTGAGGCCTTCAGGCTACCCAAGACCTCATGGCAAACAGGACACCCTTTGCTTTGGGGTCAAGAGTGGGCTGAGCTCTCCTCGCAGGGTTTGCTGAGTCTAATTTTAGAGCTTTGGAGGGTGGAGGAAGAGCTGGCTCTGCTTCTGCAATGAGTTCATCATGTTCCTTGGCACCTCAAAGTTCTCTCCATTTAATTTTTCAGAAGCGCTAACAAATCAGGAAAGAAGTGTGCCCTGAAATTGCTATTTGGATGAACGTGACAATTGTAGGCCAGCAACAGAAGCTGGAGGAGCTGTTGTGTTTGCAACTCATAACTTCATCTCACAGCCCGACTCCCAAACAATGCACACACTTGTGGGGAGAGTAGTTGCTTGGGTGGAAAAATACAGCCAAACAGGCTCTCAATGAGACAAGGAAGGAAAGAGGAAGAGACGGGAGGGAGGACCGGCACGCTGGCTAACATATACCAAATGCTTACTACGTGCCAGGCCCACTGTCATTTCTTCCTCAACATACATATTACCACCCCCGTTTTAGAGATGAGGAAACAAGCTCAGAAAGGGAATGTGTTATTTTGCCAAGAGCACAAAACTAACAAGTAGCAAGGCTGAATCTGAACCAATCTGGTTGGTGTCAAATTCCTTGCCTATAGCAAGGAGAAGGAGCTCAGTAAACGTTTCTTCCTTTTTATCTTTCTGTACCTCCTTTTCTTCCTTCCTGAGGAAACTAAGGCCCAGAGAGGTTAAAGGATGTGCTGAAAGTTATCAAGCTGTCTTGGGGACAGAACCAGGACTGGCCAGGGTAACTAATTGGATGGCGAAGCTGAGGAAGATGGGAGAATCCAAAATGAGTCACGGATTCCTGCCATGCACAGAGAGGAGAAGGCTTCGCAGGAAAGACGCTGTCGGTGGGGAAGTGAAGGGAGGGTGTTAGATTGGAGGTAATCTTTGGAGTAACCAATAAAGATGTCCTGAGACGGCCGGGCGCGGTGGCTTACGCCTGTAATCCCAGCACTTTGGGAGGCAGAGGCAGGCAGATCACAAGGTCAGGAGATCGAGACCATCCTGGCTAACACAGTGAAACCCCATCTCTACTAAAAGTACAAAAAATTGGCCGGGCGTGGTGGTGGGCACCTGTAGTCCCAGCTACTCCGGAGGCTGAGGCAGGAGAATGACGTGAACCCGGGAGGTGGAGCTTGCAGTGAGCCGAGATTGTGCCACTGCACTCTAGCCTGGGCGACAGAGTGAGACTCCATCTTAAAAAAAAAAAAAAAAAAAAAAAAAAAAAAGATGTCCTGAGACAACCAGGTTTCTTTTCTGGCTCTAAATTTGTGGAGAGAAAGGTAGGCTACGAAGATGGGGAGACTTTCTTCTCAGAGCCTAGGAGGACCCCTCAATGCAAAAAGGAGTAAGGACTTCAGACCACCTGACCGCCATGGGGTAAACAGGGAATCACAGAAAACAGTATACAAACTAAAGAAGCATACTTGGCAGGCTCAGTGGCTCACACCTATGATCCCAAAGTTTTGGGAGGCTTAGGCAGGAGGATCCCTTGAAGCCAGGAGTTTGAGACCAGCCTGGGCAATATAGCAAGACTCTGCATCTCCAAAAAATTTACAAATTAGCCAGGTGTGGTGGCACACACCTGTAATCCTAGCTACTCGGGGGGCTAAGCAGGAGGACTGCTTGAACCCAGGAGTTCAAGGCTGCAGTGAGCTATGATTGTGCCACTGTACTCCAGCAACAGAGAAAGAAGAAGGAAAGGAAGGAAGGAAGGAAGGAAGGAAGGAAGGAAGGAAGGAAGTCAGTCATGTGGAGGCAGTCATGGTAAGGGCTGAGGGCCATTTTCACCCGCCCATGTCTTCAAGACATCAGTGGGTCACGTTGATATTCAAAATAGTGATCCTTAACAGCAAGAAAAAGTTAATGTTCAGTGCCTTACTATAAATAAGGAAAGATGTCTAATTCCACTTTATATTGATTTCCATTCAATATCAAACCAAAATGGTGCTTAAGGTAGTAAGTTTTAGTTTCCAAGAACGTTCACCTGGAGAAATCTCCTTCAGGGAGAGACTGTATGGGAAGAGATGTCTCAGAACAATTTTTTCATTTGTTAACAATAGAACACTTTTTACGAATGTAACCTTACCCAGAGGTGGACTATATAAAGCACAAGCCTAGTCTTTCTGTTTCCACCTCCACAGTTCCTAGTGTTCCTTGGAACACAGTTTGAAAACCACTGAGCTGGCCAGACATGTTGGCTCATGCCTGTAATCCCAGCACTTTGGGAGGCCAAGGTGGGTGGATCACCTGAGGTCAGGAGATCAAGACCAGCTTGGCCAGCTTGGTGAAACCCTGTCTCTACTAAAAATACAAAAATTAGCCAGGAGTGGTGGCAGGCACCTGTAGTCCCAGCGACGCGGGAGGCTGAGGCAGGAGAATCGCTTGAACTCAGGAGGTGGAGGTTGCAGTGAGCCAAGATCACGCCATTGCACTCCAGCCTGGGTGGCAGAGCAAGACTCTTGTCTCAAAAAAAAAAAAAAAGAAAAGAAAACCACTGAACTTACCTAACAAGGCTATTTTACAGATGGGCAAACTGAGGCCCAAAGAAAGGAAGGAACTTTCCCAAGACCACCCAGCAATATAGCAAAGCCCATGCTGAAGCTATGGTCTGGAGTCAGTTCCCAGACTTGTATTTCATGAAGTCTGAAACCTTAAAGGTAGGAAGAGTATATGACCTTATATTTTCATTCCCAGCAGAGAGAGATGAAGACCAGAGATATTAAGTAACTTGTTCTGGTCACACAGCCAAGACAAGGATCACAGTGTTTTTTCCTCTGCATAACAAGAAAGTGGTCCCTCCCACAGTGGAACAGAAAAAGGAGGCAGGCTGAAAATCCCAACCCAATGGTGAGTCAGTGCTTTTGTTATATTTCTCCTATTTCCAACAGAGAAGAACATCACATTTATATATAGTTGAACTTATAACAACACCTGCTTTAAATGACGGTGAGTTTTTGGCTTAAGAGTGAGCTAGTAAAAATAATAATAAAAATTTAAAACCCTGGGTAGTTGTTCCAATTAAGTTCAATTAAACATGCCCTTAGGTAGAGTAGATACAGTGAGAGATGCCTTGTAGAATCCAATTTCTCTGACAAACACACTCGCCAGCATAGAGCAAGGTTATTATTTCATTTTTTGAAAAGGAGTGCAGTGTAGTGGAAAAGACACAAAATTTAGAGTTGAACAAATCTAATCCACATCAACTCACTGCTATGGATGAGTGAAAGCCACTAGAAAATAAGCATGATAATTCCTATCTCAATAGGCTGCCAGAGGATTAAATGAGGTAATGTAAGGAAATGGTGATATGAAAATGTGCCGCAGAGAGTAATTACAGCTACTTTTGAAATATGGAATTGAATAACTAAATTATTTTGCGAGGTTTTCTCTAAAATTATCTGAAACATCCGAGGAAAGATGGTAAAGTAAATGCAGGCTCACTCAATGTCTCTCTCCCCAAATTGAATAGAATGACAACCACAAATAGACATAACTTTTAAATGACCAAGAATAGCAGTTCTGAAGCTAGCAACGGGGACGGCTATGCTTTGAAGGTATGTGTCCCTCCAGAATTCATACATTGGAACTTAACCCCCAAAGTGATGGTATTAAGAGGCTGGGCCTTCGAGGGGTGATTAAGTCATGAGGGCTCTGCCATCAGGAATGAAATTAGCACCCTTAGGAAAGGGCTCAAGGCGGCCAGGCGCGGTGGCTCATGCCCGTAATCCCAGCACTTTGGGAGGCCAAGGTAGGCAGATCACGAGGTCAGGAGATCGAAACCATCCTGGCTAACATGGTGAAACCCCGTCTCTACTAAAAATACAAAAAATTAGCCGGGCGTGCTGGCGGGCGCCTGCAGTCCCAGCTACTTGGGAGCCTGAGGCAGGAGAATTGTGTGAACCCGGGAGGTGGAGCTTGCAGTGAGTCGAGATCGCACCACTGCACTCCAGCCTGGGCAACAGAGCGAGACTCTGTCTCAAAAAATAAAAAAAAAAAGATTTCATTTTGGAAGAAGACATTTTAGAAACATTAAAAAAAAAAATTAGACCACAGATGTATCATAGTCTTAAAAAAGTCAAAGATGAGATGAAAATTTAACAGGATAAGATTGGAAGAATTGCAGAGCTAAGTTAATAAGTTGTGAACCAGAATAATTGGATTATGTTCCTATTAAATAGATAAGAAACAGCCAGGACAGAACTGACAACAGCAGGAATATAAAGAGGGAGAATTCAAGATAGGGTAATAGAAAAATCACCCAAAATGCAAAGGAAAAAGGTCAAAGAGTCAAACAATTTAGAGCAGATGATTGTTACGTATGACACACAATGGAAGTAAACATACCGAGAAGTAGCATCCTTAAAGGAGAGAACAGAAAAAATGTACCATGGAAATGATCCATCATATAATAAAGAAAAAATACTGAATGTGAAGATTGAAAAGTATATGGCTTTCAAAAAAAAACATTAGTAGAGAAAGATGAAAATCTAGATACATTGTGATAAAGATCTTCAACTTAAGGCATTTAAGAAGGATAATTATATAAGTGCCTTGCCAGTAATACCAAGTTATCAATTAAAGCGAGAATATCAGACTGCCCCCATTGATTTCTCCATATTAATATTTGATATCAGAAGACCAGTATAACATCTGCAAAGGTTTGAGGGCATAAAAATATGACTTAAAAACTTTATACGCAATAAACAGATGTGAGGTATTTTTATTTTTGTCATTGTTTTTAGCTTTTTTTCCTTCTAAAAAATTCATTGTATGTATTTAAGGTATAATATAATGTTTTGATGTACATATATACAATAGAATAACTACCACAGTCAAGCAAATTGTTAACATATCCATCATCTCACATAATCTTCCTCGTGTGCAGTAGAAGTACCTAAATTCAGGGACTGTAGGATGCATCAACATTTCTTTTAAAAAATTCTTTTTAATAATAGAACCCAGGCCGGGCACGGTGGCTCACACCTGTAATCCCAGCACTTTGGGAGGATGAGGCAGGCAGATCCCCTGAGGTCAGGAGTTCAAGACCGGCCTGACCAACATGGAGAAACCCCGTCTCTACTAAAAATACAAAATTAGCCAGGCATGGAGGTGCATGTCTATAATTCTAGCTACTCAGGAGGCTGAGGCAGGAAAATTGCTTGAACCCGGGAGGTGGAGATTGCAGTTAGCCAAGATTATGCCATTGCACTCCGCCCTGGGCAACAAGAGCAAAACTCCGTCTCAAAAAAAAAAAAAAGAAAGAAAGAAAAAGAAAAAGAAAATAATAAAAACCAGAAAACCAAAAGATAATTCAAAATAAAGAAGTCAAGAACAGGAAAGCTATTGAAGGAAGGATAAAGAAGAGGTTAAGAAGTGAATCTTGGGCCCAGCACAGTGGCTCATACCTATAATCTCAGCACTCAGGGAGGCTGTGGTGGGAGGATCACTTGAGCCCAGGAGTTCAAGACCAGCCTAGGCAACATAGAGAAACCCAGTTTCCACAAAAAATTTAAAAATTAGCTGGGTGTGGTGGTGCATGCTTGTACCACCAGCTACTCAGGAGGCTGAGATGGGAGGATCACCTAAGCCACAGAAGTGGAGGCTGCAGTGAGCCATGACTGCAAGAATGCACTCCAGCCTGGGCGACAGAGTGAGACCCTGTCTCAGGGAAAAAAAAAAGTGAATCTTGGATCCTTTTAAATATAAAATCAAGCCTCAATAATGGTGAAATTTAATTTTAAGTCAAAATTATAACTCCTCAAAGAAAATCTATATTATGTAAAAAATAAACAATTAAAATAGAATACCTACAATGGCCTATGATAAAAATCTCAGATCATAACAAAGTTGAAATAAAGAGGAAGTATGAATCCACAGATCTTGTAATTTTTTATGGTAGAGACTCACTATACACTATTATACATTGTTTTGTATCTTGAGCTGAGAAATCAAGAAAGAGAGATAAATATATCTCTTTTTAGATAGTAAAAACATGTTATGAACTACATCAATAACTGGATAGTTAAGATGGGGGCAGGAGGGAGTGAGAGAAAAGGAAAGGATTGGGAAGGAATTTTTAAAAAATGATTTTTGAGAACCTGCCAGGCAAATATGAACTAAAAGAAATTAGGATTCATGACATTAATATCAACAAAGTTGAAATGAAACCAAAAAAATTATCAAATGAGACAAAGCATTACCCATGCTGATAAAGGATGTAAAACACAATGAGAATGATTGTCAATGACATCATTCCAGATGATGTAACATCAAAAGACATGAAACAAAAACTCTTAGATAAATACAATGTGAAATCAGGAGAAACACAAGAATAGAAAACTTTAACTCCCTCCTCTCAGAAATAATTAAAGCTATAAATAATTTAAATAATATAATTAATGACATTGATCAAATATGTGTGTATATAATATGTTAAAATCTGTTCACAGAAAACAGAGAATATTCCTTTTCTTCACATGCCAGTGGAATATTTGACATGTGCTAGGCTACAAAGGAAACCTAAAAAAATCTAAAAGTAGATATATTACAGTTCACAAGCTCTGAACTTGATGCAATAGAAGCATAAGTTAATAGTAAAGGCAAACCAAAAAATAAAAATTCAGACATTTTCTCCCCGCCAACAACTCCTGACTGAAAGGACAAATAAATTTAAACAGCTGAAGCTGTATTTGGAAGAAAATTAATAGGCTTCAACAGTTACTTCCAAACAAACATTCACCGATATGTTCTCAGGTTTCAATGGTCTTTGACCAGAAGGTAATTTTAAGATCCAAATTACTATGACTCTTAGCCATTCCAACCATAGTCCATCCTTCTGCTAGGTTTCCCATAAAAACAATTCTGGGAACCCCTGAGGAATGTTTGATTCTGTTCCACAAGTTCCTTCTGATCATCATCATCTTCTCTCCCCTTCATCCTTTCCCTCTCCCTCTCTCTCCCCTCCTTCCTTCCTGCTTCAGCCTTCCCTTCCTCCCTCCTCCCTCTCTCACACTTTTATCTCCTTCCCTTCACCTCTCTTTCCCTTTTTTCCTCCCCCTCCTTCCCTTTCTCTCTTTTTCCCCCCTTTCCTCCCTTCCTTTCTCTCTCTTTCTCTTTTTCCCTTTCTCTCCCTCCCTCCATCTTTCTTTCTTCCTCTTCCTCTTACTCCTCTTTCCTCCCTTCCCTCTCTGCCTTCCCTGCTGGTTAGAACCACAAGAGAGCTTTCTGTAATGATGGAATTGTCCTATGCCTTGATATGTGCTGATTACAAGAATACATATATATATCAGTCAAAACTCATAGAACTGTACACTCTCCAAAGAAAGTCAATTTTACTGTATGATAAAATACAATTTTAAAAATAAAATTAAGGAATAAAAGTAGTGTTCCAATGCATCTAGAAAGAAGAATTTTTTTGAATTTTAAATCAAGCAGGCATAAAAGTAGCACTAAAAGCTGAAAACAACAAGAAAAAAGTAAATTGATCCCAAACATTAAATAAAATATTAATGAATCACTTACAACAGTACATCACATAACTACCATAATAGGTCCAAGCAGGGGTTTGCACCAAGACTACAAGGATGGTTCAATATTAGGAAATCTATAGATATGATTTACCATATCAATGGGTTAAAATAGAAAAATGATAAGGTCATCTCCTGACATGCCCTCCCAAAAGGTATTGGCTAAAATGAAATATCAATTTATAATGAAGAAGTTAAAAATAATTTTGTAACATTATTAAATATCTAGATAGCTAAATACCCAGATATTTAGCTATCTATAGATAACTACCGGATGGAGACATACTTATGTCTCCAATAACTAATGTCTTACTCAAAACTTCAGCCATAGGAGCATTTCTTCTGATAAAACAGAATCAGGGCATCCACAAGTAAATAAGAAAATAATATCAGAAAGGCCAAGCATGGTGGCTCATACCTGTAATCCCAGCACTTTGGTAGGCCGAGGCAGGATGATCTCTTGAAGCCAGGGGTTCAAGATCAGCCTGGCCAACATAGCGAGACCTCATCTCTACAGAAAAAATAAAATAAGATATAATTTTTGGAAAGAAGGAAGCAAATATTTATATATTATATAATCACCTTCCTAAAAATCTAAGAGAGTCAACTGATAAACCATTATAAATAAAATAACAGTTCAATATAATATGATAATACAGGAATAACAATATAATAAGTTAGAAAAATATATACAATAGAACAGCTCACTGAAATGGCTCATTACAAAAATTTTAAATAATAGCTAATATTTGTTAAGGACTTACTATGTAACATGAACATTTCCATGAAATAGGTATTATTTTTATCCTTATGGTAAAAATGAGGACATAGGCTAAGAGAGGTGACGTCAACAGCCTGCATTCACACAGCTTTGAATATCAGAGCCAGGATGAAAACCCAGGTGGTCCTATTCCAAAACCCATGTGTTTAACCACCAGAGACTACTTCCTCCCACTATACTCTGACATATATAAGTAATAGCTAGTTAGAAAATATGATGGAATAAAAGATTCATTTCCCAATAGCAAAAAAAAAAAAAAAAAAAAAAACCCAGAAAATTCTTAGGGATGAACATAATAGGAAACGTGCAGAGCCTGTAATGCAGAGAAATGTAAAGCATGGCTTAGAAACATAATATATAAGAAAAGACTGCATGAATACTGATAGGTACCTTGTATGTAGATCTAACACCATAAAAATATATATTCTCCTCAAAATACTCTAAAATTTAATGCAATCCAAATTAAAATATCAAAAACACTTTTTGGGATTTTCACAAAAAATAATTCTAAATTCTGCCCCCAAAAATAAATGTATAATGCTGTAAAAATCCTTTAAAAAGAACATTAAAAGGGGATTTTCCTTACCAGATATTTAAAAATTACTGTAGTATTATAAAACTACAGTAATCAATAACATATTGTGTTACCTAAAGAGACAAATGAGTGAAACAGAATGGATAATCCAAATTAGAACCAAGTGTATACCAATGTTTAATTCGTAATAAAGGCAGAGTTCAAATTAGTCAGAAGTTTATGGATTATACAATAAAAGATATAGGGGCTGGGCACAGTGGCTCATGCCTGTAATCCCAGAATTTTGGGAGGTTGAGGTGGGTGAATCACTTGCGGTCAGGAGTTCGAGACCAGTGGGGCCAACATGGTGAAACTCCATCTTTACTAAAAATACAAAAATTAGCCGGGCATGGTGGTGGGTGCCTGTAATCCCAGCTACTCAGGAGGCTGAGGCAGGAGAATCACTTGAACCCTGGAGGTGGAGGTTGCAGTGAGCCGAGATTCCACCACTACACTCCAGCTTGGGTGACAAAGTGAGACTTCATCCGAAAAAAAAAAAGATGTTGAGATAAATGGCTACGCATTTGGGAGGAAAAAAAATTTCCAAACTTCCTTCAAATACCAAAATATATTCCAGAGAGATGAGTGAGGTATATATTTTTTGAATGTTTAAAATGGTAGGAAAAATATATCTATATAAAACTTGGGGAATATAAAACACTAAAAAAGAAGTCTTATTTTATTACATAAAAATGTTAAATGGTAACATATACCATAAGCAAAATCAAAAGATAATTGGTTGCAAGGAACCAAGATCTGACATCTCTACAGTACAAAGAACTCTCATATCAAGAAGAGAATAGCTCAACATAGTAGAAAAATGGGCAAAATAAATGAACAAGCCGTTCAAATAAGAAACAACATGAAAAGATGCTCAACCTTGTTAATGATTAAAGAGTTCAAATGAGTCCGGGCATTGTGGCTCACATCTGTAATCCCAGCACTTTGGGAGGCCGAGGCAGGCGGATCACCTGAGGTCAGGGGTCTGAGACCAGCCCAGCCAACGTGATGAAACCCTATCTCCACCAAAAATACAAAAATTAGCCAGGCGTGGTGGCACATGGCTGTAATCCCAGCTACCTAGGAGGCTAAGGCATGAGGATCGCTTGAACTCGGGAGGCGGAGGTTGCAGTGAGCTGAGACTGCGCCCCTGCACTCTAGCCCGGGTGACAGAGTGAGACTCTGTCTCAAAAAAAGAAAAAAAGTTAAAATGACAACACTGATATTTTTGTTGAAACTGTAAGATTGGCCAAATTGAGTGATTGGAAATAATGCAGGAAGTGGGCTGGTGAAGGCACTAGTCAGTGGCAAGGACACAGGGCTGGAGTTGGGGGTCATGCCAAAGTGTGAGGCCCGTGGGCCTCATGGCCGAGGAGGCTGGCTGGGGCAGTGGTTTGGGGGGACTTTGTGGAGGTGTGTGGGCTGAGAGTCACAGCAGCCACAGATGCAGGACGGTGAGAGGATGTTGCGATGGTGGAAGATAGGTTATATGAAACAAATAAGCAAAGCAATTGAATAAATTAGTACATATATTGGGGATAATGAGAGCCAAGATTCTCATTGCCTAAGATATTTACAAATGTAAAAGGAGAAGGCTAGAAATAACCTTGAGGTATTGGATTGGATTTGGAGGTTTTGGTATAAACCCACGATGCGTGTGTGTGTGTGCGTGTGTGTGTGTAGGTATATATATAGAGAGAGAGACACATGCAAATAATTTTTAGTTGAATAAGCATGAGTGTGTGTGTACACACATGTGCATGCACGCACACACACATATACCTACATCCCAGGTGTAATGAGTATACTGAGTGCCCAGATCTTGGTTGTAAATATCACCCTTCACTGAACTGAATCAGGGCTACTCCAAGAAATGACTAATGCCACGGCTGAGGCAGAAAATGCATGATGACGAGATGAACCTAGAATATCTCATTAAGCCAGAAAGTAAGGAAATGGTGAATGAAAGATGAAGTCATAGCAAAAGGACATGGCAGCCACAGTGTTCTTGAAGGGGTCCCTGCCATCTGGGAAAAGATTTGGTTTTTTCAGCTGAGTCTGGCTCTGTCACCCAGATTGGAGTGCAGTGGTGTGACCTTGGCTCACTGCAGCCTCCACCTCCTGAGCTTAAATGATCCTCCCACCTTGGCCCCCAAAGTAGCTAGGACTACAGGCGCACACCACCACGCCGAGCTGACTTTTGCATTTTTTTTAGAAACAGCATTTCGTCCTGTTGCCCAGGCTGGTCTCGAACTCCTGAGCTCAAAGGATCTGCCTGCCTCGGCCTCCCAAAGTGCTAGAATTACAGGTATAAGCCACTGTGCCTGGATTTTTATTTTATTTTTTGAGACAGGGTCTTATTCCGTTGCCCATGCTGGAGACAAGATTCTGATCGTCAAACTAGGTAATGATAGAAATGAATTATAAAATAGAAATCCATGAGCTCCTGCTGATATAAATACACCTGTACATACAAAAAGGAAAAGGAAAAGACTTTTTTATAATAGAGCATCAACTCATAGATGTAGAAGGAATGATGAGAATACAAAAATTACCATTTGGCCAATATCACAAAGGTGACTGATCCAGAAGTCATCCATGAAGGGGGTTTAACAGGGAACAGAAAATATTGGCATCATCTCAGAAACTTCCCCACAACATACCAATCAATTACAAAATGGAAATGGTGAGTTTATGGTGGGGAAACCTAAGGCCAGGCACAGTAGCTCACACCTGTAATCCCAGCACTCTAGGAGGCCGAGGCGGGCAGAACACTTGAGGTCAGGAGTACAAGACCAGCCTGGCCAACATGGTGAAACACCATCTACTAAAAATACAAAAAATTAGCTGGGTGTGGTGGCGGATGCCTGTAATCCCAGCTACTTGGGAGGCTGAGGCAAGAGAATCGCTTGAACCCGGGAGATGGAGATCCCAGTAAGCCGAGATTGCGCCATTGCACTCCAGCCTGGGCAACAAGAGCTAAACTCCGTCTCAAAAATAAATAAAATAAAATAAAATAAAAATACGGTGGGGAAACCTGGCAGGCACCAAGATGACCTGGTGGTCGAGATCAACACCTCCAGAGGTGGCCACCATCTTGTGCCTCCTGAGATGATACACTGAAATCATGCAGCATCATCCAGCGGCCTCCCTGCCCAGGAACATGAGCTGAGTGTGGACACAAGGAAACTTCAGATGGATCTGAGTTGAGTGTCACCCTAGAGAATGGAACCCTTTAAAACTGTTGAGGATTCAAAAGACAAGGCAAAATGAGAAACTATTCCAACTTGTAGGAAACTGAAAATGCACAAGAACTAAATGCAATACATGTTCTTGGAGAAGGTTCTGGACCAGAGGGGAAAAGACAAATTGTTGGGACGTTTGAATGGGGTCCATGGATTGGGTGGTGGTGTTTGTACTGATGTTGATTTCTTGATTTGGAGGGTTGCATTGGGGTTAGGTAGAGAATGAACTTGGTCTGGTGAAATACACACGACCGTGTTTAAAGATGATGGAATATTATGTGTGCAGCTTGCCCTCCAAAGATTCAGAAAGAGAATAATGGAGGGACGGAGAGACAGACAGACAGAGAGAGCACATGCACAAGCCAGAATGTGATAAAATGTTAAGAATTTGATGATCTTGGTGAGGGGTATATGGTAGTTCTACGTATTGTTCTAGCAATTTTTCCACAAGCTTGAAATTGTTCAAAGTATATTATCTTTTGAAATATTCAAAAGAATAAAAATCCAATTAGAAATGTTAGTAGAAAGAATTATAGAAGCACCTTTGGCATATTTGAAATAGGCCTCGTTTTTGTTGAATAAAATGTGTTCACATCCACTAAATAAATAAACAGTGTTGGTGAGGGAACGGATAAAAAAGATTCTGTGGTGATAGGTTTGTAATTTGGTACAATCTAAATAGGCCTTTCTTTGAGTCTAAAAAATGCATAAAGAAGCATGCAAAGATATATATGTTTTAAGGATGTTTGGGGCAGAACAGGTTTGAAAAATTGGAAACAACCCATGTACCTGTGAGTGGTCATTGAAAAATTCAATCACGTCCCTACAACTTAGCTCTCAGGTGCCCTGAAACAATGAAGTATTGTTTAATGAATATACAAAGGTGTTCACAATTTATTTTTTGAAAAACAAATCTATGTATTTATTAATTTGGTCATTAGCTCAGCAAATATTTGTTGAATCCTATTATGTATGAATTGTTGGGTAAGGCGCATTAGATTTAAAAAGATTTATAAAGCACTGTATTTCCTTTTCTGAAACTCCAATTTCTAATTGAGGAGACAGACATATCAACAAATAATATTTATGATATCTTCAGTGAAAAGTACAAGTTGAGACCAGGCGCAGTGGCTCACGCCTGTAATCCCAGCACTTTGGGAGGCCGAGGTGGGTGGATCACCTGAGGTCAGGAGTTTGAGACCAGCCTGGCCAACATGGTGACACCCCATCTCTACCAAAAGTACAAATATTAGCCAGGTATGATGGCAGGCGCCTGTAGTCCCAGCTACTTGGGAGGCTGAGGCAGGAGAATCGCTTGAACCCGGGAGGTAGAGGCTGCAGTGAGCCGAGAACTCGAGCCTGGGTGACAGAGCAAGACTCCATCTCAAAAAAAAAAAAAAAAAAGTGCAAGTTGTAGAACAATTTTCACAGAATGCCATTTGGAAAAAGAAATTATATGAACGGTAATGTGTGTGACTACAGGCATGGAGACGAAAAGCACAGTGGATCGAATACATTATTAGTGATTCTGTCTGGGAATGAGTTAAAATGGGGAAAATTTTACTTTCTGTAGTGTTTTGAAATTTTTACAATGAGCATGTATTGCTTGTATAATCTGGGGTGATACAAGCAATAAAAATATCTATGACTAGGGAGAAATAACGTCATGTTGCCTGAACACAAAACAAGGAAAAGATGGGTCTTTGTCTCTAAGACGGAGATGCAGCTCTGCCCCGGGAGCGATGGGCCTAAATTATTATTAATTGCAGTTGTAGGCCTCAGCACTTTGCCATGTCTGCAATTTTAGAAAGTAAACAAACATCTTGTTCTCAAGATAATCCTGAACTGTTTATATTTGGTCTTCCTGAGAAAGAACGTTTTGTGACTCACCAGGGCCTCAGGGAGGAAGGGAAGGCCCCTCCCAGATCTCAGGTTGGCCTGCTGCGGGAGGCCTGCCCTGGGGATCAGCTCCTATTGCCCCCCCAGTTTTAGCCATGGAAGGGCCTCTGGTCATGAGCACTTCACCCTGGGGTCCAAGCCCCATCCTGTTCACCCCTAACCCCGTGAATGACAGGGGATCTTCACAGAGGGAGTTGGTAAACTTGGGAGGTGGAAAAAAATATTACATCTGTCTCTTTAGCACCACTGCCCTGAAAGTTAGCATTTCCTTCCCTTGGGAATGTCACCAACAAACCACAGTTGTATTAGCGGAAAAGAAACACAGATATTTTCATATCGCACTACAGTCATTGCTACTATCTCCATAGATCGTTTACACCCAGTACCACTTCAAAGTTAAGATGCTAATTAGACCTGTCCCTAGCGCTTGTTATTTAGTGCATTAATGAAGAAGTACATTTATTACTATATCAAAAGTGTTTTTAATATTTTGATAACTATGTTTCAACATAATTGGAATCCTTCGTAATCTAATGTATTTTTATTTTGTGCATTTAAAAGATGTGCTCAGAGAAGAGGCCCATGGCTCAGAAAGGTTAGGAGTGTTTGATCATGAGGATTGCAAAGGGTTGAGAGTCCCAGGAGGCCTAAGGGATGGCTCCCAAACCCCGCGAATGGCCAGCCTTTCACAACTCCATACTGCTGGAAAACCTGAATTTTGGCCAGGCACAGTGGCTCACACCTGTAATCCCAGCACTTTGGGAGGCTGAGGCAGGTGAGTCACCTGAGGTCAGGAGTTCGAGACCAGCCTGGCCAACATGGTGAAACGCTGTCTGTACTAAAAATACAAAAATTAGCCAGGCATGGTGGCGCACACCTGTAATCCCAGCTACTCAGGAGGCTGAGGCAGCAGCATCGCTTGAACCCAGGAGGTGGAGGTTGCAGTAAGCCGAGATCATACCATTGCACTCCAACCTGGGAGACAGAGTGAGACTCTATCTCAAAAAAAAAGGGAAAGAAAACCCGAGTTTTCACTTTCTCCAAAGAAATGCTGGAGCTGGGCATGGTGGCTCATGCCTGTAATCCCAGCACTTTGGGAGGCCGAGGCGGGTGGATCACTTGAGGTCAGGAGTTCAAGACCAGCCTGGCCAACATGGTTAAACCACATCTTTATTAAAAATACAAAAAAATTAGCCAGGCATTGTGGTGTGTGCCTGTAATCCCAGCTACTCAGGAGGCTGAGACAAGAGAATTGCTTGAACCCGGGAGATGGAGGTTGCAGTGAGCCAAGATTGCGCCATTGCCCTCCAGCCTGGGCAACAGAACAAGACTCTGTCTTAAAAAAATAAATAAATAAATAAAAAGAAAAGAAAAAATGCTGGCAATACTGCACCTGCCTCCCCTCCTGGACCCAGCTCCCAGCATGAGTAGAGGCTGCTCCTTCAGCCAGGGCATCATCTCTAGTGCCCAGGCCCTAGCATGCCCCATCGTCACACAGTACCCCAGGCCTGCCATCCACAAAGTCTCAGAGCCGTGTACTGGCCAGATCTACTTGTCTCCTGGGTCCTCTGTAGCCATTTCTTTTTGTAACCTTTAATCTAAGTCCACCCACCCATTCTCCAGGTGCCATAGCTGTGGCCTGAGAGGTGGGGAGCCAGGATTGCTAAGCTAAGTTAGTGGCACCCCCAGAATCACCCCGACTCCAGGCCCCTTCTGCTCATTGGCCAGGCTGTTCTCCCTGGAGGACCCCATCCCGCCTCCCTTACATTCCACAGGAGTCCTCAGAGAAGGGACACAGCTGCAGGTCCTGTGGTCTTGGACACTCGTTGCACTGCCCTGAGCCTTACTTTCTTCATATGTAAAATGATTTTTACAGATACATACAAAATGTATGATTTTTTGTAAAATGTATGATTTTGTAAATTATAAAATGTATGATTTTGTAAAAATCATTTTACAAAATCATACAAAACGGTATGATTTTGCCAGGTCTGGGACAAAGTGCAAAATGTAAGGAGGTGCTCACTAGCCTGACCCTGGATGTTCCCTCTTGCCCAGGGATGTAAGAAGGCCCATGAGAAAAGAAGGATAGGAAAGAAGTCCCCATAAGGGTGGGAGGGACTCCCACTCCGCTGCACTGTCTTTGATACATCTCACCCCCAGCATCCTTTCTGCAAAGCAGAACTCACGCCGGTCACGGTGCCTCATGCCTCTAATCCCAGCACTTTGGGAGGCTGAGGCGGGTAGATCGCTTGAGCCCAGGAGTTCGAGACCAACCTGGGCAACATAGTGAGATCCTGTCTCTTAAAAAAAAAAAAATGGCAGGCCGGGCGTGGTGGCTCACACCTGTAATCCCAGCACTGTGGGAGGCCAAGGCAGGCGGATCACAAAGTCAGGAGATCGAGACCATCCTGGCTAACATGGTGAAACCCTGTCTCTACTAAAAAAAAAAAAATACAAAAAATTAGCCAAGCGTGGTGGCAGGCACCTTTAGTCCCAGCTACACAGGAGGCTGAGGCAGGAGAATGGCGTGAACCCGGGAGGCGGAGCTTGCAGTGAGCCGAGATCGTGCCACTGCCCTCCAGCCTGGGCGACAGAGCGAGACTCTGCCTCAAAAAAAAGGCAGAACACGCCCCCATTCCTCTTAAGCTCCCTTGTGCCTCCCTACTCAACCACTTCCCTACCCAGACTGACAACCACGTGCATCTGGATCCATTCACCCACAGGGAGGGAGAGTGTGGCTTGCTACCATCATAGCAAAAAATAACTCGGCAGCAGCATCAATTACAATCTTAAATGTCCTTGCCCTTTGATCTAGCAATCCTACTACTTGTATAGGAATCTACCTACACAAAGTAAATGTTTAGTGTGTAAAGATGTTGATAATAGCCCCAGCCTCCAAACGTGCAAGGAGAAGATCGGAACCGCGTGGGGATCCATCCCCGGGAAGGAAGCTGGATACAGTGTGACCTGGCCATCCTGTTGAATTCTATGAAGCCCTCACTCACAACGGGGTGGACCTGTACATTTCCACATGGAGAGTGCTCTAAGATAAGCTGGTGAGTGAAGGAAGCAAGACGCAGGCCGATACTCAAGTGTGATGCCATGGCCTGCTAAAAATAAAGTAGCATGCGTGCGTTGCAAGAGAGGACTATTAACACGCCCATCCCCAGCTCCCCGCTCTCATCTCTGACAGAGAGGGCTGCTTTCCCCACCACGACCTCCCTGGAGAGCCCACACCTGCTCGTGGGCTTCTGTAGAGGCTGGGAATGGGTGGGCGGGGACTCCCAGGTGAGAGAGCTGGTCTGCAGAAAGCAGCTGCTGCTCTGTGACAAGGCATGCGTCCCTCCCCACAGCGCTGTTTGTGTGTATATATGTGTATGTTTATATAGACAGATCATAGTGAGACTAAGATTAGACACACCAGGAAAGGCGCACAGTAAACTGGTCTCCATAGTTACTCTAGGGTGGGATGAGGTGGCCCTAAAGTGATGGGAGAAATGACACAGATCTTTCAATAATGACATGGAAAGATGTCCACAGATGACTGGGATTGGGAAGGGGGAACAGTTGCGGGATAATAGGATTCGTGGACTACCACTTTCAAAATGACGTAGCTTTGTGTCTCCTTATATAGACACACCATGCTACACATCAAGCTTTTCCTGCTAGTTACTTCCTGGAAATGGGATCAGGAAACGGTGAGGGGCCGCACTGTTTACCTGCCCCTAGACCCCACGGAAAGAGTGGGTGGGAAAATCACAGCATGAAGCATAGCACAGGGCTTGGCACTTAAGGCATCCTCATCCACAGAGAATGTAAGAGTTCGGCAGAACTAGCTGAATGGGTCTTTTGTTGAATAAATATTGTGGCTCACAGGTAGGCCATGCCAATAATCAAATCCCCGAAAAAGTTTTATGCAATAAAAATACATTAGCATTATACCTAGACTTGACTCATTTTTACAATGGATGATTCAAAAGTTTCTATATTTTTAAGAAACACTTAACTCTCTTGGCCTCAGAGATATCATGTGCTCCTGGCTTTATTTTCTCCTATATCACTGGCCTCTCCTTCTGAGTCTCTGTCTCTCTCTTTTTTTTTTTTGAGACAGAGTCTCACTCTGTCACCCAGGCTGGAGTGCAGTGGCATGATCTCAGCTCACTGCAACCTCCGCCTCCTGAGCTCAAGCAATCCTCCTACCTCAGCTTCCTGAGTAGCTGGGACCACAGGCATGCGCCACCACACCTGGTTAGTTTTTTTTTTTCTTTTTTGTCTCTTTTGCTCATTCATTCATACACCCACTCATTCATTCGGCTTATATCTATTGAGTTCTTATTACATGTCAGACATATTCCTTGGTGGTGGAGATACAAGTGTAAACAAAACAGACTACATTCCCTGCCCCTGTGGAATTTAATTCTAATTGGAGGCACAAGACAACGAACAAATTAGTTAAATACATATATAGTGAGTGATAAGCACCATGGAGAAAAACAAGGTAGGGGAAGAGAATCAGGAACGTGGGGCTGAAGAGGGAGTTGCACTTTTAAAATGGTCATCAGAAAAGTTCTTTGGGTAAAGACCTAAATTCGATGAGGAAACAAAGCACGCCTATTTCTGGGATGGGGAAGGGTGTTCCAGGCAGAGGGAATAGCAAGTACAATGGCTCAGAAGCTTAAGAGAACATGTAGCAACGGAAAATTGCACGGAGGTTATGGAGCATAAGTGGTGGGAGCCAGTGGTGAGAAATGAGTGTGGAGACTGTTAGGGCTTCATCAGGAAAAGCACTGGGCTTCGGGCTAATGAATGTGGGCTCCATGCAGAGGGTATTAGGGATGGATGTTACCCCATCAGGCTGTGTGCGTGGAGGGCAGGTGCTGGGGCAGCCTGGAGGCAGCAGCCTGGTGATGAGGCTGTGACAATTGTTGGATGAGGGACAGAGGATGACTAAGGAGGGTGGGAAGTAGGGGACCTGATGCCAGAAGGGGCGTGTTTGTTTCCTGTAGCTGGTATGACCCATTACCATAAACATGAGGGCTTAAAGCCACAGAAATGTATTCTCTCGCAGCTCTGGAGGCCAGAAGTCTGAAGTCATTATTGCTGGGCTGAAATTAAAGAGTCAAGAGCACTGTGCTCCCTCCAGAGGCTCCAGGCCAGAATCCATTCCTTGCCTCCTCCAGCTTCTGGTGGCTGTGACACTTTTTAACTTATAGCAGCATGACTCCAATTTCTACCTCGGTGTCACATTGCCATCTGTCTGTCTGTGTCAAATCTCCCTCTGCCTCTCTCTTATAAGGATTGTATGTAGGGCCCATACATTAGCAGATAATTTTCCTATCTCAAAATCCTTAACACAGCCACAAAGACCATTTTGCCATATAAGCTAATATCAATATTTAGGGGCTGCAGGGATTAGTGCCTGGCACCTCATGGGGGCTGCTATTCAGCCTGCCACATGGATAAAAGGTAGATTGCTCAGACCCGGGATCCCCTGCCAGGCCTCACCCACATGGCCCCTGATGACCTCCACATTGCTAAGTCTCCTGGGAGATGCTCAGTCCTCATCTTACCTGACCCAGCATAGCTCAGCTCTCCTAGTTCTCCTCCAACCCTGCAACTACTCCTTCTCATTGCCTCTGTTCATCCCTCCTCTTCTCCCCAGGGCCCTGGGGGCCAGCCCTTGGTGACCATATCTACCCACATGCCAGCCACTCTAGCCCAGACCTCTGTCCCCATCTGGAAGCCCATAAACCTGACTCTCTCTCAACAGCTCCACTGGGATGTCTAGGAGGGCTTTCCACCTCACAGCTCCAAAGCTGGACTCCTGATCTTCCCCCAAACCTGCCCCACCTGCAAACTCCCCCTTCTCAATTGTCAACCTGTCCAACCCACCAGGAGGCCTTGCCAGCTCGGTCTTCACAACACACCCAAATCTGACCCCTTCTCCCCGGTCCCAGCCACCCTCTCCTCTCTTACCTGAATTTGGCTGCAGCCACCTCACTGGCCTCCCTGCCTCCCCTCTCCAAGTGAGCCTTTTCGAAGGTAAATCAGATGGCATCATTTCACCCAGGGTCAAAGCCAGGCCTTGCATTGTTCTACAAGGCCCCGCATGATCTGCCCACTCCCTGTCTTCTCTCTGACCTCATCTCCTGCTAATATCTCTCTCCTCTTCCTACTCCTTCCTCTTCACCCACACTCTGCTATTCCTTGAGCTTGAGAGCGCCATTTCTTCCTCAGGACCTTTGCACTGGCTGTTCCCCTTCTTTGGAATGCTCTTCCCTTCAATACCCCCATGACTCATTCTCTTGATCCTTTAAAATCTTGCTCAAGAGTCAGCTTCTCAATAAGGCACACTCCGACTACCGCAATAAATATTGCAACCTCCTCCAAGATTCCCAGTTCCTCACCCTGCTCCACATCCTCCAAGGCAGTCCCCGGGGCACATCATTTGCTTATTCATGTTTCCTCTTGAGTCAGCCCCTGAGAGGCGGAATGTAGAAATATTTGTTGATTTTGTCCACTGGTTCCTCCTTTGAGCGTAGATCAGTGCCTGGTACATCATAGGTGCTCAGTGTATGTTTGTTGCATGGATCACTGCGTGTGAGGTTGAGGGAGCAGCAGGAGATCAGAATGCCTTTGGGAGTCTAATTCCATGAGAAGCGTCTCCTGTCTCCATGAGGCAGGCAGGGCAGGGGCAGGTCAGGGGAGCTCAGGTTTGAGTGTGGAGGGCATGAGGCACCCAGGACCTACAGAGATACCTCCCAGTGCAGCTGGCTCTCTGGAACAAGAACTCAGAGAGACGTCTGGCTGCACGAAAGAGCCTGGCCTAAATGAGCCTGGCTTTGACCCTGGGTGAAACTATAACAGAAAGTGCGCCTTCCAGCCCTACCCCAGAGTCAAGCTCACCTGGGTGTGAATCCCAGCTCCTACCATTACTGACTGTGAGACTCTGGGCAGGTTCCCTCCCCTGGCTGCACTTCAGTTTCCTCATCTATCAAATGGGGACAGCCACTGTACAGCATCTCACACCGTGTTGTTGAAAGGGTTAAATGAGATGATACTCAAAGCATTGAGTATGTGGCATATGCCCTTGTCTCCTTTCCAAGGGCCAGGTGGCAGGGCAGGTAGCAAGTCCCCAGGAAGCTGGCCTGGGACTCTGATTCACCTGGAAGCCCTGAGCCCCTCAGACATTTGAGGCTCCATCTTCAACCCCTCTCTCGAAGGGTCCAATCCCCCAGCTCTGCCTCGTGCTATAGGCATTGCCATAGTTAAAGCAGGCTCTCAGCCACATCTGAGCCTGAGTTAATGGGCCTCTGACCCACTTTTCTAGCCGACTCATTACCTCTTATTTAGCCTTGAAGACTCTGGTGGCTGATTGGCAGAGAAGCTTTCACAGCTGGGAAGAGATATGGGATCTGGGTCAGCCGCCCGCTGTCCATGAACTCTGGCCTCAGCAGCTAATGGCAGAACCAAGGCAGGCAGAACGAATTCCCTGACCCCAGGACCGGGCCCACCAGGGAGATAGAGTCACCATGTTCCCCTTGTCTCAGCCTTGCCTGGCTTCCACGTGGTCGCATTCCAACCACCCCATATGGGGGCTGTAAGAAAAGGGGGAGGACTCAAGTGTTCCCTCCCTGCAGGGAACCCCAATGCTTCCAGCTGATGCACCCCCAGGAGAGGATGACAGACAAGTAGGCTTTCCAGGCCACCCCCAGCCTGATTCATGCGTGGGCAGCACCTCTTCTGGAAGGCCGGGTATGAAGCTTTGCCAGGGCCACTCTGCAGACAGCAGGGGTAGATGGGGGCCTTGGATACCTTACACAGCAGGGTGTTGTGGGATAAAGCAGCCAGGCTGCATTCTTCAGGGCCAGTCACTGCCCCACTCAGGGCCTCAGTTTCCCCATCTGTTGAATGAGGGTTCTGAGTAGATAATCCCCAATTGTGCTATCCAGTGTCATAGCACAGGCTACACGTGGTGATTGTGCCCTTGAAATGTGACTTGTCTTGTAAGTGTAAAATACACATGGATTTTTAAGACCGCACAAAAAATCCCACCAAGAATATCAAAATAAGTTTGAATAAGTTTCAAATAAATTTTGTTTTGATTACAAGTTGAAATGATATTTTAGATATATTGGGTTAAATGAAATACCATATTAAAATTAATTTCAGTGTTTCTTTGTACTTTTAATGTGTACTTTTACTTTGTACTTTTAATGTGGCTACAAGAAACCTTAAAATTATATATACGGTTTGCATTGTATTTTCATTGATAGCAAGTGGAGCTCTAGAGACCTTCTGAGTTTGAATTTTTCAAGGGATGTGTGGAGGTGGGTACCATGAGTGTGTGTGTAAGTGTGTGCATGTATGCGTGTGTTGAGGGAAGAAATTGGCAGGAGGAATATGTGAGCACAAGTGTGTACATGTATGTTTCATGCACACAAATGTACATATGTTAAGGCCAGGCACAGTGGCTCATGCCTGTAATCCCAGCACTTTGGGAGGCCAAGGTGGGTAGGTCACTCGAGGTCAGGAGTACAAGACCAGCCTGGCCAATGTGGTGATACCCTGTCTTTACTGAACAAACAAACAAACAAAAAAAATAGCTGGAAGTGGTGGCACACATATGCAGTCCCAGCTACTTGGGAGGCTGAGGCAGGAGAATCCCTTGAACATGGGAAGCAGAAGTTGCAGTGAGCCAAGATTGCATCACTGCACTCCAGCCTGGGCCACAGGGTGGGACTCCATCTAAAAAAAAAAAAAAAAAATAGTTTCTGTTAAGGCATGCTGCAGAAGGGAGGAGGTAGGAAGAGGAAACGTCTCTCGGACCCAGGCTTGCCCACGGCCCTTCATGCACATAAAGCATCATCCTGTAAATCTCATAGAAACCTGTGGGTTAAGGGCCCTTGTCCCTATCGTACAGATGAGGAAAACAAGATCCAGGGACTTGGGCGTGAGTGATATTTACCTTCCATTCCACCAATGCCGTGGTAGGAAGGAGGCAGGTCCCAGATGATGAGTCTGGGGGGAAAAGACACATTGTGGGGGCTGCACTGACTGCTCTTTCATGCATTCTCTCATTTAATAATCCCCACCACAGGCTGGGAGCACAAATAAGGAAGCTGAGGCTCAGAGAAGTAATCTCACCCCCCACACCATCATTCTCAGGCACCACTACCCACCCAGTAGCTACACAAACCAAAAGAGAGTGGCGTTGTCCTTGTCCCCTTTCTCTTCCTCACCCTTCACAACCACCGCATACATCACTAACTCCTCCGGGCGCGCATCTTAGACTCCTCTCTGCAATCATCTCTCCATCCCTCCCAGCCCCACCCCACCAAAGCCCTCATCCACCATCCTCAGCCCTCCCCAAAACCACTAGAGGGAGCTTTGCAAATCGACAGGGAGACCTTGCCTCTCCCCTGCTTACAAACCCCTTGTTGGCATTTATTGCTTTCAGCATAAAGACTAACAGCCCTAACAAAAGCCCCCAGGCCCTACCGCCTCAGGCCCCCAGCTGATCTCTCCAGCCTCAGGTCTCCTCCCACTCCTCCTTTAGCACTCTGCTCCAGCCCCACTAGCCTTGTTCGGCTCCCCAAATGTACCACAGTCTGTTCCCACCATAGGACTTTCGTACATGCTGTTCCTTCTGCCTGGAATGCTTATCCCTCCGTTGTTGCCTTGCTACTGCTGACTCATCTTTCACAGCTCAGCTCCAGGTCATTTCTTCTGGGAAGCCTCCCTTGACTAATTATGAGAATAATAGTAATAATGATTTTTAAAAATAGGTAACATGTTTTAGCTCTTACCATGTGCTCAGAACACTCTAAGCACTTTTTGCGTTCATTCATTTAAACCTTACAACAAACCTATGAGGCATGTACCTTGTCTCCATGTTGCAAATGAAGAAACTGAAGCACAGAAAGGGTAAGCAGCTTGCCCGTGGTCACACAGCAATTTAGCTCCAGAGCACTCCCTCTCTGAGCCCTCATCATCACCATAGCTAACCTTTGTTGGCCACCGACTATATTCCAGTGTTATAAGCATCTTATGAATCTTATCACTGTTGTAATTTTACATTTGTTTGTAGGATGTTGGCTGTTTGACAGTTCCAGTTGCTCACATTCTTACTCATACTTGTTTCATTTATACCCACAAGAGAATATTAGCTAAGAACAGGAAGCCAGGGACAGTGAAGTTGAAACACAAGTGAATGGGCACCGCTGAAATGATAATTCACTGGATGTGCCTTGTGCTACCTTTCACTGGTGCCATCTGATCAGAATTCTTATAAAACACATCCATATGTTTCCAGAACCACAAAAACCAATTACAAAGAGAGAAAATACAGAGATGAGCACAACCAATTTAACTTTTCATTTATTGCAGGGGAAAAAACTATTCACGCCACAATGGGTTCCCTGAGTGGGTCTTACCAACATCAGCTTAGAGCCTTCTATCCTATTTATAGTCAATTTGAAACAAAACCTCCAAATTCACCAATAATCCCATGGCTTTTATTTTAGGCACAAAACACACAAATCCCTCTCATCCGGCTATGAAAGCAGTTTTTCAATTATGTACAGAATGAAACATCAATCTACACTTTCATATGCATTTATTCCCCCAAATTAATCATGAGATGTCCTTCAAAGATATATTTGTCAACAAATTGTACCGTTTATTACATAATTAATTCAAAAGAAATTAATTCACAAGAAATTGTATCTCTTTTTCAAGAGACAAGATTATAAAAATGTCTTTTTCTGCATTAAACATGAACTTTGTAATACAGTCTTTAACAGTATGATATCTAAATAATTAACCACTTTTTAACATATACCATATGAAAGAAATGAAAGAAATTACAAATCATCTAAGAGGATTGGAGAGATTATTTTTACCATGAATGGGGAATGCTTGTTTTACCACAACCAGGCCCCCCTCGAGGCTCAGTTAGGGGAAAGGGCTCTCCAGAGGGGATGTGACTGGCCACTCCAGGCAGCTGATCACTCAGGGAAGAACTGGGGCCACAGGCCAGGCCTCCTGCCTCCCAGCCTAGATGATGAGGCTTCACCCTTAATCCTAAAACACCCACACCCCATCCTCTCACCTAGAGGGTCTTTCCCACCCAAACCCACCCTCCACTCTCACTGGCATCTCTCACCCCCTGCTGGTCACGTCTTTGGTCTGTGGTTTCCTCACCTCCTCCAGGAAGGCCTCTCTGATCACTCTTCCTACCCCCAAACCCCCCCCCCCCCACCTCACCATCACCACCACCACCACTGTCAAAGCTGCCTGTCCTCAGCTGCTGCTGAATGTCATTATGTAACTGTGCTCAGGCCTCTCATCTTCTTCCCCCACCTGACTGCAGCCTCCTCCCAAGCCCCGCTCCATCTCAAGCCTCTCTGAGCCCACCTAGTCCAGTCCAGGGGAGGGGTTCACTGTAAATCAAGGCTGTGTCTGCCCTGAGCACCTGCAGGGCTGGGTTCTCTCCTGAGCTGGACTCACTTACTTCTTGAGGGACAAGATCCCCGGTCCAGCCAGGCCACAAAGGTGGGCAGAGGCCTTGTGTAGCGCTGCACCTGCCGGAGAGAACTCAGGCACATCACTTCTCTTTGGAGGCCTCAGTGTTCCCACCTACTGAATGGAAGAAAAGTCCCTGCCCTGGCCCAGAGGGAGTCTCCAAATACCCAGAAGTCAGCCTGTGTAGGTGCGCTCCCTGCGCTAGATATATCTGGGTCTGCCCTTGGCTCAGGCCTCATCCTTCCCTCCTCAGACCAAGCAGCCAGCACCTCTTACCTGGGCTCCCTGCAGCCACCTGCACTCCACACTGGAGCCACAAGGCGCTTACACATCCTAAGTCAGCCCGTGTCACTCCTCGCCCCCACCCCTCCATGGCCACCCATTTCCTAACCCAGGGCTAAAACACCCTCATGTTCCAGCACTGCTTCTCAGCTGGCCAGGACCACCTCGCCCCCCTCTCCCCACATACGTGCTCCCCCTCCTTGGGGCAGGTGTGGCAGGAATGGGAGTCCTCTTTTTGGTCCACACTCCACAATCCACAATCCTATGGCACTTTTCTCCCACTCTGAGCCTCAGCACACTGTTCCCCATCTTCCACAGCTGCTTCCTCCCCAGCCTTCAGCTCTCAACCTAAAACGTCAGCCCCGCACAGAGGCCTTCCCAAACTGCCCTCTCTACAGCGCCCCCCAACACACTGGACCTTCATCACGTGGGTGACAATGGGTAATTAATTAATGACAGTCAACCCTTGGACAACACATGTTTCAACTGTGCGGGCCCACTTATATGCAGATTTTTTGCAACAAAATTACACCAAGTGTGTCTGCCTCTCTTATCTCCCCTTCCACCTCCTCCACCTCTTCCGCCTCTGCCACCCCTGAGAGAGCAAAACCAACCCCTCCTCCTCCTCCCCAGCCTAAACATGAAGATGACGAGAAGACCTTTGTGATGATCCACTTCCACTGAATGAATAATAAATAGACTTTCTCTTCCTTATGATTTTCGTAATAACATTCTCTTTTCTCCAGCTTTCTTTATTATAAGAACACAGTATATAATGCATAAAACATAAAATATCTGTGAATCAAGTGTTTATGTAATCAGTAAGGCTTTGGCCAACAGTAAAGCTGTTAGTTAAGTTTTAAAGTTATACAAGAATTTTCAACTGCACGGGGTAAGGGGTTGGCACCCCAACCCCCACGTTGTTCAAGGGTTCACAGTAATGAACTTGCTGCTGCTTTATCGTCTGTGTCACCACTGAGGTCCCTGCTGTTTCCCCAGTGCCTGAGACAGTGCTTGGCACATAGCAGGTGCTCAGTAAATATTTATTGAACGAATGAATGAATGAATACATGAATGAACAGCTAGGGGTGGTTGTGTGTGGTACCCCCATGAAGGCCTTGACAGGTGTGAGGGGTGGTTATTTAGAAATAGCACAAAACAAGCTATTTGCCTGGAGGCAGGTTCTCTGCAACGTGGCCTCTGTCTAACCCAGACCCCAGCTCTGCTGGCCTTTCCTCATTACCCTCCTGGTGCACTCCAGGAACACTCACTCCACTCCTCTCAGCCACGCTGACCAAGTGTGGTCAAGCCACGAGCAAAGTGTGTTTTGAAACCAGCATAGGCCAGGTGCGGTGGCTCAAGCCTGTAATCCCAGCACTTTGGATGCTGAGGCAGGAGGATTGCTTGAGGTCAGGGGTTTGAGACTACCCTGGGCATCACAGCAAGACCCTGTCTCTACAAAAAAATTAAAATAAAAAAATTAGGCAGGTGTGGTGGCATACACCTGTAGTCCCAGCTACTTGGGAGGCTGAAGTGAGAGGGTCGCTTGAGCCCAGGTGGTCAAGACTGCAGTGAGCCATGGTTGGACCACACTGAACTCCAGCCTGGGTTACAGAGCAAGACCCTATCTCTAAACAAAACAAAACAAAAAACAGCATAGAACAAGCACCACCCTGACCTCAATTTGTGAGAATGTGATGAGTTCTGTAACACAGACTTGCCACCTCCTTCAATGCCACCAGGCTGAAGAATGCCACCTTGGGTGGTCTGAGCCTCCATTGCCTTTATTTGTAAAATGGGGATAATTCCACGTACCTCCCAGTGTCACAAGACTGAGACGTGAGAACGTATGAGAAGCAACTTGCACATTGCCTGGTGCGTGGCAGCTCTCGGGGCCACGTTAGTCTCTCTCCAGTCCCATCCTCTTCTCAAATCAGGGAAATTCTAGAATGCAGACTGTGTCTCTTGGTATTCGGAACCAATTACCAAGTTTCTGCGGGTGACTGGCTACCTCTCGGGGACATCAAGAGTCTTAATTAATTATGATCTGAAAAGGTTTGATGTTCCAGGAATAAAAAGGCATGAGGGAGCCCAGACTATTTTCAGGAACATTAATTATTTAATGGACATTATTCGTAGAAAATTGGGACTGGAAAATGTAAGTTTGAGATGGGAGCAATATGATTATTTTTAACCCTAAATTCCATTCACTCTCACCCATCATCAAGAACAGGCTGTTGGTCTGGCAGACAAAAGAGAAGGTTCTAGTCTGAGCTGTGCCATGGATTTGCTGTGTGACCTTAAGTAGGTCACTGTCCCTCTCTGGCCTCAGCTGCTGCTTCTCTCTTTTTTTTTAATATAATAATTTTCTTCCTTTTTGTGAGACAGAGTCTCACTCCATCACCCAGGCTGGAGTGCGGTGGCACGATCTCAGCTCACTACAACCTCCACCTCCCCGGTTCAAGTGATTCTTGTGCCTCAGCCTCCAAAGTAGCTGGGATTATGAGCACGTGCCACCACGTCCAGCTAATTTTTTTGTATTTTTAGTAGAGATGGGGCTTCACCATGTTGGCCAAGCTGGTCTCGAACTCCTGACCTCAAGTGATCTGCCCGCCTAGGCCTTCCAAAGTGCTGGGATTGCAGGCATGAGCCACTGTGCATGGCTGGCCTGTTTCATTACCTGTTAGGGTCTGTCTGAGATGGTTTCCCAGGGGCCTAAGCTCGGACAAGAGTGCTTCAAATGTCCCAACCTGGGCCCCACTTTTGAAGTTCCCATTCAGTGGGTCTGGGGTGGGCCCCAGAATCTACATTTTAACAAAGCTCACGAACCTGCCTCCAGAGATCTTTGGGCCACACTTCAAAGAGAATTGGCTGTGACCCTGGAACATCCACGGAGGACCCTTCTGAGGAGATTTGCACATGAAAGATGTCCATTTTTATTAGCTGCTTAAATGCTGAAAGGACATATTAAACTAAATTTAAATGAATTCACCCAGTCCTTGATTTTCCTCTTCATCAAAGTTCATGTGGTTAATTCCGGGGTCAAAACATAAAAATGTCCTCTTGTTATTAGCTGCTAATCAGTTCACTACAGTGATTCCCCAGAGAAGTCATAATTCCTGTCCACAGGAACTGGAAATGAAACACACACATAGCTCAGCTCTCTGCTGATAATCTACATATAAGGATGTCCTGAACACACAGAGAAGTTTACACCTGAAAATATGTGAGCTGGAAGTCATCCATCCATCCACTCACACATATATTCATTTATTCATTCATTCATCCATCTACTCATCCATCCACTCATCCATCCATCATTCATCTATCTGTCCATCAGTTCATCTCTCCATCCATCCATCCATCCAAGAAATGCTTACTGAGGACCTGCTATATCCCAGGTATTGGAAGCACAGCTGGTAAACAAGACAACAAAACAAACAGAGATAATTTGATCTCTACCTTCCTGCATCTGCAGTCTTTTGAGGGCATTCGACATCAAACAAGTAAAACAAACTAAATAATTACAAATTGTGGAAAATCCTGTGAAGAAATTCAATAGGTCTCTGAAATAGAGAATAGTGGGGTGGGAGAGGAAGAAACCTACCTTGAGTGATCAAAGGAGACTTCTTTGAGGAGGTGATATTAAAGCTGAGACCTAAAGGATGAGAAGGCAGTACCTGGAATGCCTTCCAGACAGAAGGAACAGTAAAAGCAGAGACTCTAGGCATGAGCTGCGTGGAAACCTGAAACACTTCCTAGTCCGACATGCCTCCCAAGTGCCCCAGTTAAATGATCTTCTAGCTTCTGCTCACACACTTTAGGTGACAAGGAACTCACTGCCTCTAGTAACTGCCTCCCATTACTGAGGATTTTGATAGGTCAAAGTTCATTCTCATAAGAACTCTGTAATGTTCACTATCTGGTCCAGGTTATGACCTTAAGGCCCCCCAAGTTCCTTGAAGTGGGTCCACAAGACACCCTTGGGCAGCTGAAAACAACACTGATGCCCCAAGTAAGCTGCCTCTTTGCCTGATGCACCTCCCCGGCTCTTCAGCCAAGGCCCACAGGCCATCCTAGCTGCTTTTGATATCATCTGTTCAATGACCCCATGTTCTCCTTATCGTGGAAGTGTAGAACTGATGAGATCTGATCCAGATTGCAACAAGTGGGACTCTCACCTCCTTTATTCTGATTATTAAACCTCTATTAATGCAGCCCCAGTCACCCCAATCTTTTCTTCCTTCTTCATTGATCAAGCAGTCATCAGTACCCAGAGAAATATTTGGCTCTTGTTTATTTTTTAACTCTTCAAGCTCCGCTTATACCTGTCCATGCATAGCTCAGCTGACCCTGTGAACAATGCTTGCCCAGAAGATTTGAGGCCTGACTTTTCCCCTGCTCCAGAGGCAGCATGCTCTTGTAGAAATCCAGGAATGGCAGGCATCATATCCATGTTTCTCTGCAGAGTACCCCTAGGACCTGGAACAGTGCCTGGCACATAGCAGGTCCTCAGTGCCAGGTGAATGGCTGGAGATGAGCAAATGAAGTAACAGCCAATCCGGGCTCTGATCCCGACTGCCTCTTACCAGCTGGGGAGTTTCTCAGCATCTTTGAGCTTCAGTGTCTCCACCTGGAAGTGGGTCTCATAATTATATTCCTAAAGGCTGGGTGTGGAGAGAGCTGATGACAAAGCCTGGCACATAAGGGGGCTGGAGAAAGACCGTCCTGGACCCAGGCCTGGCCTTCTGTGCACAGCTCACAACCTCAGGTCCCTTGTTGGTGCCAAGCAGGGATCTCTGGCTCCTGGGGCTCAGCAGGTTCAGTGGTGAGAACAGTAGCTAACATCTACTGAGCACTCACCGTGTGCCAAGGTGCTTGGATTTACTCATTGCATTCTCACAACCAGCCCAATGAGATGGGCACAGCCTATATCCCCATTTTACAAATGATGAAACTGAGGCACAAAGAGATGAAGTTCGATGGCCAATGAGTGGCAGAGCTGGATTTCAACTCTAGTTTCCTGCTCCCAGCTCTGCTCAGCCTCTTGATAACTGTGCCCTGGGGCCTCATTTGGGGTCTTCTTCCCTAAGGGGCTGAGTAAAGGCACAGAGTAAAAGCCTCTGGCCCACATGGCTTGCTGGAGCTGACTGTGCCACAACCCCACCAGCCCAGAGCACAGGCAGGGGGACAAAGGTGGGCCTCGTGGGGGGATCTGGAAAAGGTGTTTTTCATGACCTGATGGCATCCTGTGCCTGGAATATTTTTGTGCATTCATTAAATGCTTACTGTGCACCCAACTCTGTTACATGACGCCACAGGTATGCTCTTGCTTATGCTCATAGCAGTCACATGAAGGAACCATCTCTTGCTCCCATTTTATAGTTAAGAAATCTGAAGCTCCAAGAGCCAAAGGATTCCATGCTTGCTGGATCTTTCCATCCTTTGTACCCAGATCATTCTGCCTCAGTTCCACACAGGGCACTTGGAAGGGAGGAGGTATGGGGAGCGGGTGTGCAGGAGGAGGGAGAGAGAATGGGATGAAAGTCAGACAATGTGGGTAAGAGAAGCAGGAGGCAGCAGGGGCAGGTATGACATTAGCCAGGTGTGGGCTATTTAGGCATCGGCCCCGTGAAACTCCAAGCAGATTAGTTAGCCTCCCTGAGCCTCAAGTCCTCCATGTGCAAAGCAGAGATTATACTAACAACTCTTCATTATCAAACGAGGAAACGGAGCAGAGATCCGGGCAGCAAATGGGAACTCAGTAATTTTCAGGCTGGTTTTGGGTGGAGTGAGGGGGACAATGAGAAGACAGGGGAAGCGTTTACCATGGTTCAGGTGACCACAAAAGTATATAGGCAAAGGCTGGGCAGCTTCAGGGGTGGTAGTGGAGGGTGGAGGTGGTGCCTGAGGTTGTACGGCATCTGGGGGTTGCAGGGGTGAAGGGGATGGATGTTGGCATGTGACCTGAAATTGTAAAAGGAATTGACATTGGGATTGTGAGGGATTGTGAAGCAAGAGGGTAGGGTTTGAAGGCAGTTGTAGGAGAGTCTATGAATGCATTGGGGAGACAGTGGGAACCTGTCAGGATGGCTATAAGGGTGTGGGTGACAGCAAAAAAATGTGGCAATGAGAGGTATTGGTGAGGTGATGCTGGGAAATGCAAGGTAAAGAGGGCCGGAAGAGAAGACCATGAAGATAGCGAATGGACTGAGCAAGCTGGTGTCTCTATGGGGGTTGCCCCGTGTCCTGCAGAGGCTCCCGACCTCCTAACCATCTCCATCTGGCAGCGGGAGAGGGCGAGGAAGGCGGGTTTTCTCTCTGAGAATCACAGCCCTGTATGTGGCCAAAGCATCTTTACAAACATTCAAGCCCAGCCCCTGTGTATTAAACATGTCTCCAGTGAGGTCCAGAACAGGGAAGGGACTTGCCCAAAGCCACACAGTTGGTGGGTGCTGGAAGCAGGATCCACCCAGGTCTGACTTGCAGGCCCACACACATCCCCACCGGCTGCTGCCACCTCTGTGTTGTCTGTGCTTAGCTTCGAAGCTGAGGTTCACGACGGGCCCCAGGGACAACTCTGCTGTCATCCTAAGCCCTCCATGACAGTTATCAATAGCCAACAGCAACCCCTCCTCCCAACTTGTTTTTCTGTTGATGTCATGCTGAGGTCACCAATTAATAGGAAAAAACTTTGCTGTTTTCCCTTAAAAACATTCAACAAATGACTTTTTTTTTTTTTTGAGACGGGGTCTTGCTCTGTCACCCAGGCTGGAGTGCAGTGATGCAATCATAGTTTACTGCAGCCTCAACTTCCCAAGCTCAAGCAATCCTCCCACCTCAGCCTTCCAAGTAGCTGAGACTACAGGCATGTGCCCCCACACCCAGCTAATTTTTTAAATTTTTTAGAGAGATGGGGTTCCACTACGTTGCCCAGGCTGGTCTCAAACTCCTGGGCTCAAACAGTCCTTCCACCTCAGCCTCCCAAATAGCTGGGACTACAGGGATGAGCCACTATTCCCAGCCCACAGAATTTTTTTATTAGTATCATTATCACTATCTCTCACGGTTTGGGGACTGATTGGGTTCAGCTGGGCGGTTCTCCGCTCTCTCCTGCAGTTGTGCTCAGACAGGAGCTGGGGGCTGGAATCATTTAAAGGTTCACTCATGCATTTCTGATAACTGAGGCTGGTTGTCATCCAAAACGCCTACACATGGCCTCTCCTGGTCACCTGGGCTTCCTCACAGCATGGTGGCTGGCTCCTAGAGCAAGTGTGCCTAGAGAGGGAGAGCCAGGCGAGGCTATATTGCCTATCATGACCTCCCTTTGGAAGACACATCGCGTCACTTGTGCCATACTCTGTTGGTCAAAGCAGTTGCAAAGGTCTGTTTAACTTCAAGGGTCGGGGACATAGACTTCACCTCCTGATGGGGATGTATCAAGGTCACCTTGTAAGAAGAGCACATGGGATGGGAGCTATTGTTGCAGCCTCCTTTGGAAAGTACAATCCACTAGAATTGGGAAAGAAGAGATCACTAATAGCAGCGAAGCTTTACCTAAGAGTTTCTTATGTGTCAGGCACGGGGCTGTGATCTCTTGCCAGCTCCTTACAACAATGCTTAGGGGTGGACACTTGACTGCCCCCATCTTACACTTGAGAAACTCAGAGCTCGGAGAGTTTAAGTGGCCCACCCAAGTTCACACAGTCAGTGAATGGCAAAGCTGACTCCTGGTAGAATGACTGCAGAATCCACTCTCCCAGTCATGCTGCTGGGCTGACTTACGTCAGAACTGAAGCCAGACCCGCACTGGGCATGGAAGGAGGGAGGAAACTGACATTCACGGAACACCCAGACATTGGGCACTTGCAAATGTTAACTCATCAGTCTCCGTGAGCTCCCCCTGTTACTCACCTAAGGATCAGAGGAGAGGAGTGACTTGCCTAGGGGCACCCAACCTGTGAGTTTTAAACCAGGTCTGTTTGAGGCCAAACCTTGCTTGTGCAATACCCACAGCCGTCTCTGAGAATAAAGGCCAGAAGCTTGGGGGCAGAAACCAGGACAGATAGTGCCAGAGAGGGGCTTGGGAGCTGGTGGTCTTGGGGCAGAGTAGACAGAAGCCTCAGGTAGTCACTGGTTCAACCCCATCTTGCCTAATCCCCAAGACAAACAATGAAGTAGTCCCAGCTGCCAACAGGGCAGCCTCTCATGTCATGTCCTTCCTACATATGAGGAAACTAAGGCACCAGAGGGAACTTGCCCAAGATCACAGTTTGGAAAAGCTGGAGCCATTGAGGCGTGGGGGTCATTGCCTTGGTGGTAGACTAGACTAGGTGGGTGTAATGTCAGGAATGGGGTAAAAGTGCAGTCAGAGAATATAATGAGGAGGTGCCGGGGGCGGAGCCAGGGCAGACATCAGGAAAAAGGGTTGGAGGTCATTATGGGGGCCTTGAATGCCAAGCTAAGAAGCATGGCCTTTATCTTGTAGGCAGGGGAGTGGCAATGGGCAGAAGCAACAGTCCTGGAGTTACTTTTCAGGTTGAAAGTGGTTGCAAGGCCAGGCACAGGCACAATGCAGAATCCAGACACAGAACAGTCACGTTAGCCACATCACACGCCACCCAGGACACAGAGGGAGCAGGCACCAGAGCAGGCCCCCAGCACCCTGTCCCATGTCACCATGTGGTCCCCACCTCCAGGGTGAAGATGCCTCTCTGTAGCCAAGATACAGTGTCCTAGGAGGGACTGAATTCACTAATTCAGCCAGAATATGTGGCATCACTTTCCCACATTAGGAATGGATGTCTCCAGAAGCTTGGTGATATGGTTTGGCTGTGTCCCCACCCAAATCTCATCTGGAATTGTAACTCCCACAGTTCCCAGGTGTCATAGGAGGAACCTGGTGGGAGGTGATTGAATTATGGGGGTGGGCTTTTCCTGCACTGTTCTTGTGATAGTGAATGAGTCTCATGAGATCTGATGGTTTTAAAAACAGGAGATTCCCTACACAAGCTCTCTCTTCGCCTGCCACCATCCGTGTAAGATGTGACTTTCTCCTCCTTGCCTTCCACCATGATTGTGAGGCCTCCCCAACCATGTGGAACTGTAAGTCCATTAAACCTTTTTTTCTTCCCAGTCTCAGGTATGTCTTTATCAGCAGCGTGAAAATGGACTAATACACTTGGCTTCCTTCTGCAAAGCTACCTCACTGTCTGACCTGATGTGGCATGTAGACTGTCTCTGAACCCAGCTTTCAGGCCCCAGACTTAGAAATTACCTCCATCTTCACCTCCACCTGAGGATATCACATTAGGGGATAAAAGTTGAATCACATCTGTTATTCCAGGAATTCCTCACAACAACCATCAAGTAGGTGTTGTTGCACTCCCATTTAACAGAGAGACAAACTGAGGCAGAAAGAGACACATGGCTCACCCCAGCTGCCTTGGCCAACAGAGCCAGGGCAGCCTCTCTCCTGAAGGATGTGGAGGAAATCCTCTGAGGACTTGGGCAGTGGTGGTTGCCCTATCGTGGGCCATAGGCAGGGATGACTTGTTCTCCCATGGGCACCTAATGACTGTCTTTCCTCCTTCTCCAGCCTCCTTCCCTTTTCCTCCCTCTTCTCCACCCCCTTTGGCTACTCTATCAACTGCTTTCTCATTCTCTCTGCTTTCCTTCTCTTCTCACTACACCTGGAAGCCCCCACTGGGGCTTTCAGCAGAACCCTCATCCCTCACTCCTGCTCCAAACTCCACTGGGGCTCCTCATTGCCTGATGGACAGAGTCCCAGCTCTTCAGCTCCTGGCCTGTCATGAGCGGCCATCCCGTACCCTCTTGGCTTTGGCTGTCCTCTGTTTCAGCTGCAGCTGCCTGGTCAGGCCACTCTCCTCCAGCCTCCATGCCTGAGCTCATGATGTGCCTTTGGCTGGACGGCTACCCTTCCCTTGTCCACCTGGAAAACTCTTCCCTGTCCTTCAAGAGCCACCTCGGATGTCCCCTCTGCTTCTATAAGGCCTCCTGCAGGGTATCACCTATGTCAGGGGTCCCCAGGAACACTTCCATGATTTTCTGGAGGACTCACAGGACTCAATGCAGAGTCATAGTAATGGCTGTGATTCATGACAGCAAAAAGATATGAAACAATCAGCCAAGGGAAAAGGCACATGGGACAAAGTCCAGAGAAAACCAGGTGCGATCTTCACAGGGTCCTCTCCCAGTGGAGTCACACAGTATGCACTTCATTCTCCCAGGGACAGGTGTTGACATTTGTGAGGTGTTGCCTACCAGGAAAGCTCATTACAGAGTCAATACTCAAGGTTTCTACTGAGGCAGGTCATAAAAGCACCCTCTGCCTAACATGTACCGAAATTCCAGACTCCCAGAAGGAAAGCAGGGGCTCAGCACATGCCTACAAACAGTTTAGGCACAGTGAGCCACTATTATCAGCTACGAGAATGGAAGAATCCTTCTGAAACCCAAGTACCCAGACACCAGCCAAGGGCCAACCTTGCAAGTAGACCTTTCTGAGGATGCAGCCTCAGGCCAGCTGTGTTGACTCTCCTCCCTGCTATGCCTGGTCCATGCCACACTGTTAGAAATGCACTGATCACACCACCTGGGCTCACATTATCACTACTGCAGCAGTAGCCCTAACAGGTTAGGCTTACTCCTGGGCCAGCCAGCTCACCGGACTGAGCTCTCCTTTTTTAAGAATGTCCACTAGCACAGGTGCTTAATGAATGCATTGAATAAATTAACTTAAAAATGAAGCATGTCCACAAAAAAACTAAAAATAGAATTACTCTATGATATGGTTTGGCTATGTCCCCATCCAAATCTCATCTTGAATTATAGCTCCTACAATTCCCACATGTTGAGGGAGGGATCCAGAGGGAGGTAACTGAATCATGGGGGTGGGTCTTTCCTGTGCTGTTCTCATGATAGTGAATAAGTCTCAAGAGATCTGATGGTTATATAAAGAGGAGTTCCCTGCACAAATTCTCTCTCTTTGTCTAACACCCTCTGTGTAAGACGTGACTTGCTCCTCCTTGCCTTCTGCCATGATTATGAGGCCTACCCAGCCATATGGAACTGTGAGTCCATTAAACCTCTTTCCTTTATAAATTATCCAGTCTCAGGTATGTCTTTATTAGCAGCATGAGAACATACTAATACACTCTATGATCCAGCAATCCCACTTCTCGGTATGTACCTAAAGAATGGAAAGCAGGGTCTCCAAGAGATATTTGTATACCCGTGTTCATAGCAGCATTATTCCAAATAGCCAAAAGGTAGAAGCAATGCAAGTGTCCATTAACAGATGAATGGATACACAAAACATGGTCTAGACATACAATGGAGTATTACTCAGCCTTTAAAAGGAGGGAAATTCTAGTGCATGCTACAAAATGGATGAACCTTGAGGACATTATGCTAAGTTAAATAAGCCAGTCACACACACACAAAATATTGTATAATTCTATATGAGGCACCTCAAGTAGTCAAACTTCTAGAGATGGAAATTAGAATGGCGGTTGCCAGGGCTGAGGGGAGAGAGAAAAGGGAATCATTATTTAATGGGTACAAGAGTTTCGGTCTTGCAAGATGAAAACAGTTCTGGAGACTGGTTGTACAATGCAAATGTACTTAACTCTACTGAACTATATATTTTTAAAAGGTTAAGATGATACATTTTATGTTATGTTTATTTTACCACAATTTTCTTTTCAAATGAGGCACGACCCTCCCTGGAGGCAGGTGTCTGTTCTGTTTGACCTAGAGTTCCAACAATCATGTGAAAATGCACTAAACTACGGTACAAGAGCCGAACATGCCTTTTATTCACAATCGGCAGAGAAGAGGGTTCATTAGATATCTAATGATTGATTTTTAAAATCTTCTTGAAAGACCTGACGTGTATATTCTGAATCAGTTTGCCCTGTGATCCACTAAAAATGACTTATGACAGGAATTCATACATAATTGCTATCAGTGGAGTCGGCTTGTAAGAATATTCCAAGCATTTAATTGACTTTTAAAAGAATAGCTACAGCAAGCTAATTAAATATCACGTTAGGATATGTGTTAATTGATATTTAATGAGGATGTCAATTGATGTCTAACTAGCCAATATGTCTCTTAAAATATGTCAATTAGGTACCCAAAGATCCTTTTCAAAGGGAATAGGAGTTAAACACATTGAGGATGTAATTTGTTAATTTTTTACAATAACAAATCACAACCCTCCCTGCTGACTTTCTCTGGATGGTAAAGCCATTTGTGAGCCACCTTGCCTAGTCTGAAAACAGAAAACACTGCCTGTTCCACATGAACACTCCCCGCAAATTTGCACTTGTGGTAGCATAGAGAGAACTGCGCATGCCCGAGGACTTTCCAGACCTCCCCTTTCCTTCCACCAAGCACCCGCTAATCCCAGAATCTACCCCCTCAACCTTTTTTAATGAAATGACTGTCTGAAAGCCAGCACAGGGAGACAGATTTGAGCTGGACTCCTGTCTCCTTGTTAGTCGACTTAAAAAGTTTTTTGTTTCTCAAAAACCCAGTGTCATAGTATTGGCTTCTAGTGCATTGGGCAGCAAGCTCCTTTGGCTTGGTAGCAAATGCAATAGCCTAAGCGCCTCCATGAAAGTGATCTGGAATTCACTCCTCTGGCCAGGTCTGCTCCACCACCTATCACTCCCCAGGATGGAGGGAGACTGCAGAAGGGAGAGCAGGAAGTTTGAGGCAATGGCCTCAATGAGCACGACCCTAATAACTCTAGGGCTACAGCATTTTAAGGTCCCACTGACCCCACTGCAGATAATCAACGAAGACAGCTTCTAGAATAGCCTTTGTGCAGACCATGGATCACTGTAAGATGCTACCTGTCCTCACAAATAATTAGACAGCTCATGGTGTCATGAGAGAGGGCTAATCAGGTTTTCATGAGATCTCAGAGGAATGGGACAGAGTCAGAACAGCCATGTGGTCACGAGCACGGGTTTCAGAATCAGACAGGGCAAAGTTCAAGTTCTAGATCTTGCTAGCTAAATGCCCTTGAGCACCTTTCTCAACCTCTCAGAGGAAGCCGGAAAATAGACATTAAGTCAGTTTGTCCCACCCTCTCTGCTGGCAGAGGTCAGAGGTGAAACAGAAGGGTGGCTTCAGCTTGCCCAATATCAAGTGAAGATCCCAATCAGCAAAGAGCTCAGCACTTAGGATCAATCAGCAAAGAGCCTGGCTCCTCTCACTTCCAAGTAGAAGGGAAAACCATCAGCAGCTCCAGCCGCTGTTCTAGGAAATGGTTATTCAGTTACCAATAACAACAGTTGCTATGGAGACAGGCGGTCCAGCCTGCCAACCTGGAATTACTCTCAGGCCAGGGCCAGATTAGCCACCTCCACACCCTTTCCAAACCAAGAGGCAGCTTGAGCCCCAGTTCTCCTTCAATTACCTGATCAAGGTGTTTTTCCACTTGATTTTTCCTTCTTCCTCCTATAAGAAGGTCCCTCTATTTGAAAGTTAGTTGAGATACAGGGCAAAGGCATTGAAAGTCTTGTGGACTGTGCAATCCCTAAGTCTTTGTAAAGTCCAAGGACAGCTTATGTTGGGGTGGGGTGGTAAACGAAGCAGCTGTGTTTTTGCTCAGGGCTGTAGCAGCACCAGTGAATCCAGAACCTCTTGAGAGGTCTGTGTTGGGGTCAGGCTCCATGCAGAGGCCAGGGGCAGACTGGGATGTTTTTGGATGGGCAGCTGGAGATAGTGCACCAGGAGGGATGGTGAGGGCCACACTTAAAGAGTACTCAGTTTCTCCAAGCCCTTCAATACTGCTCCTCTACAATAGGTGGCTAGATTAGAAAATACATCAGAATGTTAGTGGTAAAAGGAACCAGAGATAAGTGCTCTTCACTGGGAAGAAACTGAAACCCTCCAAGGGGATGGGACTTAACCACAGTGACCCCAATCTCATACCCAGGAATCTCAACTCCCAGTGTGAGTTTTTCCCACCACAGCGTAAATCCAGGTTGTTCCGCAATGTTATGCAATGTGAGTAGAGCTTTCTAACAATAAGAGCACCATCTATGGTCTGGCTTCCTGCTGAGGTAGGTAGTGAGTTCCCTGTCACTGGAGGTACACAAGGAGAGGTCAGATGACCTTTGGGCAGAGCGTTTTAGAGAGGGTTTCAGTCTTGGGAGGCAGTCAGGACTGGATGACCTCAGATCCTGTATTGTGTGGACTCCACTAATTCGACAGTGAGTAGAGGTGTCTCCACTCATGATCCAGATCCAGTCCAAACAAATGATCCAGAATTGCTTCAAACAGCAGCATCCAGTTCAGCTATCTGTCCAGCAGCCTGAGCGAGGCCTGGCTAGAGGGCTACTCAAAAACCTACCAAAAGAGCACCCACATGTGAGAGATGGAGGCAGGCAGGAAAACAAGAGCTTTTCCTAAAGTCCCAGTGGGAAAAAGACACAGACAGAGGGCCAACCCAACAGTGCTCATGGTCTGATGTCAAGTTTAGAAAACAGTATAATGTTGAGCCGGGCATGGTGGCTCACGCCTGTAATCTCAGCGCTTTGGGAGGCCAAGGCAGGTGGATCACTTGAGGTCAGGAGTTCGACACCAGCCTGGCCAACATAGTGAAACCCCATCTCTACTAAAAACACAAAAATTAGCCAGGTGTGGTGGCAGGCGCCTGTAATCCCAGCTATTCAGGAGGCTGTGGCAGGAGAATCACTTGAACCAAGGAGGTGGAGGCTGCAGTGAGCCAAGATTGTGCCACTGTACTCCAGCCTGGGCATGAGAGCAAGACTCTATCTCAAAGAAAAACAACAAGAAGAACAAAAAGAAAACTGTATAATAAAGATCTGACCTGGGCTCCAGCCTGTGTGCCCTCAGCTTCTTCAGTGTGAACCTGGGAAAATCTCATAATGTTCCCAAGGCCTGGTTTCCTCGGGTGAACAACCAGATACTCATAGCTGCTAATAAAGTGGATTTCTTATGACAGTTAGGAAAAGGATGCAGGACCGTGCCTAATGCAATGCTGATAGTAACTGATGGTTATAGGTTTGCTCCAAACTAATGAAGAGGGGAGGCAAGAGGGAGAAGAGATGAAACGAGATTGACCCTGAGTTGATAATTAAAGCTGAAGTCCACAAAATCAAAACTATTTTCCTGGCCAGGTGTGGTGGCTCACACCTGTAATCCCAGCACTTTGGGAGGCCGAGGCAGGTGGATCACTTGAGGTCAAGAGTTTGAGACAAACCTGGCCAACATGGTGAAACCCCGTCTCTACAAAAAATACAAAAATTAGCCAGGCATGGTGCCTGTAGTCCCAGCTACTTAGGAGGCTGAGGCATGAGAATCACTTGAACCCGGGAGGCGGAGGTTACAGTGAGCTGAGATTGCGCCACTGCACTCCAGCCTGGGTGACAGAGTGAGACTCCATCTCAAAAAAATTTTAAAAAAAAAACCATTTTCCTAATAATACTAGCATGTCATTTGCCTTTCTCCCTTTCCTTCTCCCATGAGGGTACTGTGGAGTTTTCCAGAGGCCACACAGCATGTGATGCCACAAAGATTAAATGAAAAAGCAGATATGAGAATCCAGCTGCCCATTAAGCCAGGCATTCAAGATTTACAAAATGTAAAACAATGTCTTTTTCTCACTAATTTTTTTGTTTGGGAAATATTGGGGTTTTTAAATTAAGAATGTATTTAACATTTATTTGGATTGCTATTAAGAAAAACAGAAAACGTGTGTTGGAGTGGATGTGAAGAAATTAGTACACATGCACACTGTTGGTGAGAATGTAAAATGCTCCAGTCACGATGGAAAACAGTGGGATGATTCCTCAAAAACAGAAACATCAGAATTACCATGTGATTCAGCAATTCCGCTTCTGGGTAAACACACAAAAGAACTGAAAGCGGGGTCTCAAACGTATCTTTGTACACCAATGTTTGCATTCACAATAGCCGAAAGGTGGAAACAGCCCCAGCGTCTTGTCAATGGAGGATCACTCGGTCGTGTACACATACAAGGAATATTCAGCCTCAAAAAGGAAGGCAATTCAGACATGGGCTACAGCATGTGGATGAATCTTGAGGACATTATAAGTGAAATAAGTCATTCACAAAAGGACAAATATGACATGATTCCACTTACATGAAATACCCAGAGTCGTGAAAATCATAGAGACAGAAAGTAGAACAGTACTCATAAGGGGCTGGGGGAAGGCGGATGGAGAGTTGCTAAGGGGTACAGAGTTTCAGTGTGAGATGATGAAAAATTTCTGGAAATGGATAACAGTGATGGTTGCACAATGGGAGTGTACTCAACGCCATTGAACTGTACATTTAAAAATGGTTCAAATGGGGCGAGGCACAGTGGTGCATACCTGTAATCCCAGCACTTTGGGAGGCCAAGGTGGATGGATCGTTGCCCACTCCAGCTTGGGCAACAGAGCAAGACTGTGTCTCCAAAAAAAAAAAAAAATAAGGTTAAAATGGTAAGTTTTCTGTTATATATATTTTACTACAATAAAAATGAAATAAAAGTAAATATAATGGAGAATGTATAATTGCCATCTGAAAGCTTATAGTAGACATAAAGTGTCAAAAACAAAAAAGTTACGGGTGTTAACATGTAATGGGATTCTTGTTTTTTTTAAATGAGTTAATAGGTGTAAGTGTTTGAGTTTTAATGTCTAATATGGTTAATATCAATAGATGCCCCCAAATAAACAAAAACCCCTTGAGGTCCTCGATAATTTTTTGAAAGTATAAAACATTCCTAAGACCAAAAAGTTTGAGAATGGCTAGATGATATCGATCTCTCTCTACTTCTGTAAATGTTTTTAATTTTCCATATGAGAAAACTTTTAAGTTTTTAAAATAATACTAATTGACTATTCTCTTTCCTTCTACCTGTCTGGGCAAATTGATTCACCTTGATGGAATTCAGCAGCCTCATCTGTCAAAGGAGCAGAAATTCCAAAGCATGATCCTATGAATCAAACCTGACACCCACAGACACAGGAGCTCCCTCCTCCCCCACTGCCAACCCCCGAGCTTCCGCAGAGATCTGAGCGTCTCTGGGTTGAGGAAGAGAGGGAGTGTTCTCCCGTATTAATCAGATCCCATTAATTTTTCAAAGTAGTCAACAGCCCACTTACTCATCTGCTGTGAAGCCTCATCCATAATTGATCCTGAACTGCATTTACCCAAACAGGCCGCGGAGATGCCCGTTGCACGTAGAGCTCTGGGAGGGTTGTCTGCTGATGAGCCTACTCCCAGTAGCGAAGGCACTCACAGCCATGACACATGGTAACTTCAGCAGGCCTGACACTTTTCCTCCCATCAAAAACAACAACGAAGAGGAAAGGAATGACTCCCCAGATGCTCTGAATGGTTGTTCTGAGGCCCATTTCTATGTACAAGTCAGCTTGAGGGAAATTAAAAACAACTGGTATAAGCCAAACTCATACCTGTGTCTTGATCCTTTCGGGCTCCTAGAGCAAAATACCATAAATTGGGTAGCTTATAACTGAAATTTATTTCTCATCATTCTGAAAGCTGGAAGTCCAAGATGAAGGCACCAGCAGATTTGGTGTCTGCTGAGGGCCCACTTTCTACTTCATAGATGACACCTTCTTGCTGTGTTTTCACGTGGTGGAAGGGGTGAGAGGTTTCTCTCAGGCTTCTTTTGTAAGAGCACTAATTCCATTGATGAGGACTCTGCCTCCATGAACAAATCACCTTCTAAAGGCCCTACTTTTTAATACCTTGGGGCTGAGGATTTTAACATACAAATTTGCAGGGAACATAAACATTGAGACCACAGCAGCCTGCCAGGTCAACCACCCAGGTCCATGAAGACCTCAGCAAGTTCAGCGCCAACACCCCTATATAATCACTTTGAACCTCATGCCCTCTACCTGACGCCACATACTTCTTACTCCATCCCCCCTCCAAAATAAATGGCAGCTGGATTGAATATTTAAATGTTTAAAAAAAGAATTGAACCAGGCATGGTGGCTCACACCTGTCATCCCAGCACTTGGGGAGGCCGAGGCAGGAAGATCACTTGAGACTAGAAGTTCAAGACCAACCTGGACAACATAGCCAGACATCATCTCTACTAAAAATAAATAAATAAATAAATACAAACTCGCCGGGCGTGGTGGCTCATGCCCGTAATCCCAGCACTTTGGGAGGCCGAGGCGGGCAGATCATGAGGTCAGGAGATCGAGACCATCCTGGCTAACAGAGTGAAACCCCATCTCTACCAAAAATACAAAAAAATTAGCCGAGCATGGTGGCAGGCACCTGTAGTCCTAGCTACTCGGGAGTCTGAGGCAGGAGAATGGTGTGAACCCAGGAGGCGGGGCTTGCAGTGAGCCGAGATTGTGCCACTGCACTCTAGCCTGGGCAACAGAGCAAGACTCCATCTCAAAAAAAAAATAAAAATAAAAAAAATATTAGTGGAGCATGTTGACACTCACCTGTAGTCCCAGCTACTTTGGGAGGCTGAGGCAGGAGGATTGCTTGAGCCAGGGAGATTGAGGCTGCAGACAGCCATGATTGTACCACTGCACTCCTGGGCAATAGAGCGAGACCCTGTTATAAAAGTAAATACATCAATAAATAAATTAGTTAAAACCCTTAAAGACAACCTAAAATGAACATTTATCTGATGAATAAAGACTTTGTAGTGAGAAAGAGAAAAGCAGCCCCTGGCATTGGGAAGCTTACCTGGCACTCATGGTTGGGCCCTGGTGTTTTCTTGTTGGACATAAACAATCTTACAGAACACCAACATCAGACAGGGCCATTATGTAACTGCACTGGAGCAAGACAAAAGCTAGACCACTCTGTACTCATATCTGAACCGTGTTACACCTGTAATCCCAGCACTTTGGGAGGCCAAGGTGGGCGGATCACCTGAGGTCAGGAGTTTGAGACCAGTCTGGCCAACATGGTGAAACCCTGTCTCTACTAAAAATGCAAAAATTAGCCGGGCGTGGTGGCGCACACCTGTAATCCCAGCTACTTAGGAGGCTGAGGCAGGAGAATTGCTTGGACCCAGGGGGTGGAGGTTGCAGTGAGCCAAGATCACGCTATTGCACTCCAGCCTGAGCAACAAGAGCAAAACTCTGTCTCAAAAATAAATAAATAAATAAATAAATAAATAATAAAAATAAATTATTATCTCACAGCTCTGGAGGCTAGAAGTCTGAGATCAAGGTGTCTTCAGGTCTACGCTTCATCTGAGAGTGGTAGGAAAGAGTGTGTCCCAAGCTCCTCTCGAGATTCTTGTACTTTCTTGACTTATAGAAGCATAACTCTAATCTTCGCATAGTGTGCTCCCTATGTGTATGTTTCTATGTCCAAACTTCACCATTTTTATAAGGATACCAGTCATTGGGTTAGGGGCCCACTCTACTGACCCCATCTCAACTAATTACATCAGCAACAGCTCCATTTCCAAATAAGGTCACATTCTGAAGTACTGGGGGGGTAGGACTTCAACATATGAATTTGAGGAACATGATTAAATCTATAACCCATTAACTAATGCAAATATAAGGACATTGTCCAAACCACAAAAATGAACAAACACCCTCTGTATTAGTTACCTAGGGCTGCTATATCAAATTACCTCAATCTTCATGGCTTGAAACAACAGAAATGTGTTTTCTCACAGCTCTGAAAGTCAGAGTTTGAAATCAGTATCACTGGGTCAAAATTAATGTGTCTGCAGGTCTGCACTCCCTCCCCAGAGGCTCTTGGAAAGAATCCATTCCTCGCCTCTTCCAGTTTATGGTGGCTGTCAGCATTCCTTGGCTTCTGACCACAACTTTCCAGTCTCCACCAATCAACGTTTTCAAATCTCCATTGTCTCTATCTTCATATTGCCTTCTCCTGAGAGAGACAGACAGACAGACAGAGAGAGAGAGAGAGAGAGAAGTTTCCTTCTGTCTCTCTTATAAAGACACTCGTGATCCTATTTAGGGCCCACCCAGATAATCTCCCCAATCTCAAGACCCTTAATTTAATCTGCAAAGACAACTTTTCCATCTAAGGCAGCATTCACAGCTTTCAGGGATTAGGACCTGATATCTTTGGCAGCCATTATTCAGCCTACTATACCCAATATGCTAGCTAATGAGGGTGGCTGCTGCTTCTTTACCAATTTCAGCTTTAATCGCACTTCATTCTTCCCACTTTCTAAATAAGACTTATTAAAATATCCAATCACAGAATTTCCTCCACTTCCAGAAAGCTTCCACTTCAGAGAAAAGCCTTGCCTCTTTGAAATCTCCTCAAAATCACTTGACACAAATCCTATAATGGATCTTTCATGATACCTCCCATGAGGTGCCTCACAGTTCCCCAGGGTGTCTGGTCTCTCTTGTCGCAAGGTCAATAAACCCAACTTTTTTCAAATGTAGGATATGCATGGTGGTATTTGGCTGGAGAATATTAACAGTGGCATTAAAAACCACGAGATGGGCTGGGCACTACTGGCTCATGTTTGTAATCCCAACACTTTGGGAGGCTGAGGTGGGCAGATCACTTGAGATCAGGAGTTCGAGATCAGCCTGGCCAACATAGTGAGCCCTTGTCTCTACTAAAAATACAAAAATTAGCCAGACATGGTGATGTGTGCCTGTGATCCCAGCTACTCAGGAGACTGAGGCAGGAGAGTCACTTGAACCCAGAAGGCAGAGGTTGCAGTGAACCAAGATTACACCACTGCACTCCAGCCTGGGAAACAGAGCAAGACTCTGTCTCCAAAAAAAAAAAAAAGATGTCACAAAGAAGACAATACTTGTCTACAAAGAAGTGACATTGTCAAAAAATGGCAAAGTAAGAACTTCCAAAAATTCTTTCTTCCATAAAAGCAATGAGAACACTGGCAGAATTTGTCAGAACCAACTATTTCAGAACTCTAGAAATGAATCAAAGCTTACAGCAATCTGAGGAGAATTTATTGAAGAAAAACAATGAATCTTCACAAGAACCTTGAGCTTTGTGACATTTTAACTTGACCTCATCCCATTCCTGTGCTTCAGCCCACAGTAACCTTGAAAGCTAACAGCCTATAATCACAGGAATAACTAATAGCCTACCAGTCCATGGAGAAGTTAGAAGGGGGCTGGAGCTCCTTTAAACCTCCATTCTCAGAGAATTGTCATTATTTGACCTGTCTGGAAGACCCCTGCAAAATCCCGCTCACAAACCATGTCTTTATTTGACCTGACTTAGAGTTCATCCATTGTGAACATTCTTTTTTCCCCCTTTGGGGGCTTTTGTCAAAAACAATATGCAGAATTATTTAACATTGTAGATGCCTGAAGGGATGATAACAGTTTGGGAAAACAACAAGCTAACCAAAAAGCTTAAAAGGAAAACCTAGAGAATGAAATTCCATAGTGGGTTTTGAAAAGAAGGCCATACACATGTGTAGGGCTGTGTACATGATCAAGAAAGACATGAGAAGGGCCTAAGCACTCACCTCTGGCTGACCTTGAGGCTCTCTGCAAGCAGACAGTGAAGACTAAACCAGAGTTGCAAATTGCTTGGCCGAGTATTGAAAGTGTGCCCCAGCATGCATACAGAGCCTCTAACAAAGACTGGGAGACTTATTGGTTCTGGACATTTAAGGAAATTTCTGCCTGATCAATAACTGATCACTAAGCTAACCTGAGCAGAGGCTTCAGTGGTCACACACAATAAAAAATACAGACTTTAAGAATTAGTCCAGGAAAGTCACCAAATAAACAAATAATGACAACAACAAAAAACAGCAAAAACAACAAACCCTAGGAAGAAGCAAGAATCTGATTTCCAGAGTTGTCACATGTTATTTAGAATGCCCTGTTTTCAACAACAACAACAAAAAAAAACTTTTAAGACATGCATAGAAACAAGAAAGTATGGCCCATATACAGGAAAGAAGTGGTCAATAGAAACTGTGCCTGAGGAAGCACAGACATTGCACTTAATAGACAAAGCCTTTAAATTAGCTCTTTTAAATATATTCAAAAAACAAAAGAAATCATGTCTAAAGAACTAAAGGGAAGTATAAGAATAATGTCTCACCAAATAGAAAATATCGATAAAATGGAAATTCTGGAATTGAAAAGTATAAGAAGTGGAATGACAACTTCACCAGAGAATTTTAAGAACAGATTTGAGCAGGAAAGATACAAAATAAGGCAGCCTTTAAGATTAATCCATTGAGGTTTTCCAGTCTGAGAAAAATTTTTCAAAAGAATTAAGAAAAATGAACAGAGCCTTAGGGACATGTAAGACACCATCAAGTGTACTAACACACACACAATGGGAGTCTCAGAAGAAGAGAAGAGAAGGGGATAAGAGTATTTGAAGAAGTAATGGGCAAAAACTTCCAAAATGTTACAAAAAAAATTCATCTACACATCCAAGAAGCTCAGTGAACTCTTAAGTAGGATAAACTCAAATAGCCATGCCTAGACACACCATAATTAAATGGTGAAAACCCAAAGACAAAGAGAGAACCTTGAGAGCATCCAGAGAAAAGTGATTCATCACAAAGGATCCTCGATAACATTAATTTAGGCGACTTCTTGTCAGAAACTATGGGTGCCAAAGTCAATGGAATGACATATTCAGAACACTGAAAGACAAAGACTGTCAACTAAAAATTCTATATCCAGCAGAACTATCATTCAAAACTGAAGGAAAAAATAAGAACTTCCCATATTAAAAAAAAAAAACAGAATTTGTTGCTAACAGGCCTGTCGTATAAGAAATACTAAAGGGAGTCCTTCAGGCTAATATAAACACAACAACTTGAATAAATATGAAGAAGTAAAGAATATCAGTAAAGGTGAACTACACAGGTAAATTAAAAGGCAGTGTATAGGCATTTTTTGTTTGTAACTTTTTCTTCTATTTGTTTTAAAAGACAATTTCATAAAGCAATAATTACAAAACTGTATTGAAGCCAGGTGTAATGGCTCATACCTGTAATTCCGGCACTTTGGGAGGCTGAGGCATGAGGATTGCTTGATGTCAGGAGTTTGAGACCAGCCTGGGCAACATAGTGAGACCCTGTCTCTACCAAAAAAATTTTTAATTAACCAGGCACGGTGGCATACATTTGTAGTCCTAGCTATTCAGGAGGCTGAGGCAGGAGTATCACTTGAGTCTAGGAGTTCAAAGCTGCAGTGAGCTATGATCATGCCACTGCACTCCAGCCTGAGTGACAGAATGAGACTCTATCTCTTTTTTTTTTTTTTTTTTTGAGATGGAGTCTCACTCTGTTACCCAGGCTGGAGTGAGATGGTGTGATTTTGGCTCACTGCAACCTCCGTCTCCCAGGTTCAAGCGACTCTCCTGCCTCAGCCTCCCAAGTAGCTGGGATTACAGGTGCACACCACCATGCCAGGCTAATTTTTTGTATTTTTAGTAGAGACGGGGTTTCGCCAGGTTGGCCAGGTGGGTCTCGAACTCCTGACCTCAGGTGATCCACCTGCCTCGGCCTCCCACAGTGGTGGGATTACAGGCATGAGCCACCATGCCCGGCCAATTCTATCTCTTAATAAAAAAACCATATTGATAGGCATACAATATATAAAGAGGTAATCGGTATGACAAAAAACAGCACAAAGTAGGAGGGAGATAATAGAGTTTTTTTTTTAAAGTTTATGTATGCTATTGAAATTAAGAAGGTATTAATCTGAACTTCATTGTTATAAGTTGTTAATTAGAATCCCCAGGGTAATCACTAAGAAATTTACTTCAAAAAACACATAGTAAAGGAGAAAAAAAGGGTTTTTGATGGTACACAGGAAAATACCTAGCTAATACAAAAGAAGGCAATATGGATGCATAGAGGAATACAAAAGATCCAACATATATAGAAAACAAATAGTAAATGACAAATGTAAATTCTACTTTATTAGTAATTATAGTAAATATAAATGGATTAAACACTCCAATCAAAGGGCAGATACTGACAGAATGGATTTTAAAACATTATTCATCTATATGCTATTTATAGAGACACACTTTAGATTCAAAAACACCAGTGAGTTGAAAGTAAAAAGATGGAAACAAATGTGCCATGAAAACAGTAACTAAGAGAAAGCTGGAGTAGCTAAACTAAGATCAGATAAAATAGATGGTAAGACAAAGACATTTCACTAGAAATGAAAAAGGAAATTTTATAATGATAAAAGGATCAATCTACATAATAATTATAGGCTGTATCCTTTATCCAAAATGCTTGGGACCAGAAGTATTTCAGATTTTGGAATATTTGCACATACATAATGAGATATTTGGGGGATGAGACCCAAGTCTGAACAAGAAATTCATTTATGTTTCATATGCACTTCATACACATAATCTGAAGGTAATTTTATACAATGTTTTTAATAATTTTATGCATGAAACAAAGTTTGTATACAGGTACATTGAACCATCACAAAGCACGTGAGGTCAGGACTAGAATTTGTCCCTTGTGGAGTCAGGTTGGCACTCAGAAAGATTTGGATTTTGAGGCACTTCAGATGTCAGATTTTCTGATTAAGGAAATCAACCTGTATAAATATACATGAACCTAACAACAGAGCCCCAAAATACATGAAACAAAACCCAACAGAATTGAAGAAGGAAATAGACAAAAAGTCAATAGTTAGACACTTCAATAACCCATTACGATAATGGATGGAATAACTAGACAGAATATCAACCAGAAAATAGTAGATTTTCCTATAAACAACTAGACCTAACATCTACGAAACATTCCACCTAACAACAGCAGAGAATTTGTTCTTGTTAGGTGCACATAAAACATTCTCAAGGATAGACCATATATTAGGCCATAAAACAAGGTTTAATAAATGTAAAATGATAGAAAGTATATAAAGTATATTCTCCAACCACAATGAAATAAAATTAGAAATCACTACCAGAAGAAAATTTGAAAAATTCACAAACGTGGATATTAACACACTCCTGAGTGACCAACACTCAAAGTGATAGATATTCTAAATACTCTGACTTGATCATTATAGATCCTATGCATGTAACAAAATATCACATGTACTCCATAAATGCGTATAAGTACTATGTATCAATAAAAAACCAAAAGGAAGAAATTACAAGTATATTAGAAAATCCTTTGAGATGAATGAAAATGAAAACACAACATACCACACATGTGATGCAGCTAAAGCAGTGCTTAGAAATTTATAGCTGTAAATGTCAATATTAACAAACTAAGAAAGATTTCAAATCAATATCCTAAACCTTCACCTTAAGAAACCAGAAAAATAAGAGCAAACTTAACCCAAACAAGAAAAAGAAAGAAATAATAAAGACTAGAGCAGAAATAAATGAAATAGAAAATAAAAAATAATAGAGAAAACTCAATAAAAGTAAAAGTTGGTTCTTTGTAAAGATCAACAAAACTGGCAAATCTTTACCTATACTGACAAGAAAAAAAGAGAAGACTCAAATTACTAAATCAGGAAAGAGGTAACATTATTGCCAATCTTACAGAAATAGAAAGGTTTATAAGCTGGGCACAGTGACTTACACCTGAAATCCCAGCACTTTGGGAGGCCAAGGAGGAAGGATTGGTTGAGGCCAGGAGTTCAAGACCAGCCTGGACAACATGGAGAAATCCCATCTCTACAAAAAAAAAAATACAAAAATTTGCCAGGCGTGGTGGCCCACCGATGTAATCCCAGCTACTATGGAGACTGAGGTGGGAGGATTGCTTGAGGCTGGGAAGTCAAAGCTGCAGTAGGCCATGTTTGCACCACTGCACTCCAGCCTGGGCAACTGAGCAAGACCCTGTCTCAAAAAAAAAAAAAAAAGGTTTACAATGGAATATTATGAACAATTGTATACCAACAAACTAGATAACCTAGAGAAAAATTGAGAAATTTCTAGGAAGAAAAAAACTACCAAAACCAATTCAAAAAGAAATAGAAAATCTCAATGAAACTATAACAAATAAAGCAATTAAATTAATAATCAAATCATTTCCCACAAACCAAAGCCGAGGACCAAATGGCTTAACTGGGGAGTTCTACCCAACGTTTAAAGTAAAATTAATACTGACTTTCCACAAACTCTTCCAAAATAAAGAATAGGAAGGGGCACCTTCTAACTCATTCTTTGAGATCAATATTATCCTGATACTAAAAGTAGACAAAGACATCAGACAATAAAGAAAACTATAGATCAATATCCCTTATGAATAAGCATAAAAATCCTCAACAAAATACTAGCAAACCAAATCTAGCAACTTATAAGAAGAATTATACACCATGACCTAGTGAAATGTATCCCAGGAATACAAGATTGGTTCAACATATGAATATTAATCAACATAATACACCATATTAATAGAATAAAGGACAAAAAACACATGATCATCTCAAAGGATCCAGAAAAAGCAACTGAGAAAATCCAACTACTTTTTATGATTTAAAAAAAAAAAAAAACTCAAAAAAAATAGAAAGAAGGAAACATCCTCAATCTGGTAAAGGCCATCTACAAACAAACAAACAAATCCACAGCTAACATCATAGTTAATAGTGTAAGACTGTAAATTTTATGCCTAAGATCAGGAAAAAGACTAGGATGTCTCCACTCACAACTTCTGTTCAACATTGTGCTGGAAGGTCTAGCCATGACAATCAGGCAAGAAAAAATAATAAAAGGCATCCATTTTTCCAAAGTAGAAGTAAAATTGCCTGTATTCACAGGAGACAGGATCTTGTATGTACAAAATCCTAAGGAATCCATAAAATAATTGAACAAGTTCATCAAAGTTGCAGGATACAAAATCAACATAGAAAAATCAATTGTGTTTCTATATACTAGAAATGCACGACCAGAAAATGAAATTTAAAAAACAATTCCATTTCAAATAGCAACAAAATAAAATACTTAGGCTTTTACACTGAAATTACAAAACATCCTTGAAAAGATTTAAAGAACACCTAAACAAATGAGAAAACGTCCACGTTTATGGATTGCAAGATTTAATTTGCTAAGATGGCAAAATTCTTTGATTGCACTACAGATTCAAAGCAATATCAATCTAATCCTAGGGGGCTTTTCTGCAAAAATTGTCAAACTGATCCTAAGATTAACATATAAATACAAGGGACCTTTAATAACCAGAGTAACCTTGAAAAAGAAGAACACAGTAAGAAGACTGAAACTTCCCAATTTTAAAACATATTACAAAGCTACAGTAATCAAAACAGTGAGACTTTCATAAAGATAGACATATAGACCAAAAGAATAGAATTGAGAGATCAGAAATAAACCCTTACATTTATGATCAATTAATTTTTGAAAAAAGTGTCAAAACAATTTCAGAGGGGGTAAAATTGTCTTTTTAACAAATGGTGCTAGGATAATTAGCCAAAAAAAATTTTTTTACAAAAAGAATTAATCAAACCCCTACCTCACTCTATATATAAAAATTAACTCACAATGGATGCAAGATCTAAATGCAAGAGCTCAAATTATAAAATTCTTAGAAGAAAGTTAAAAAGTCAGGAAACAACAGGTGCTGGAGAGGATGTGGAGAAATAGGAACACTTTTACACTGTTGGTGGGACTGTAAACTAGTTCAACCCTTGTGGAAGTCAGTGTGGCGATTCCTCAGGGATCTAGAACTAGAAATTCCATTTGACCCAGCCATCCCATTACTGGGTATATACCCAAAGGACTATAAATCATGCTGCTATAAAGACACATGTACACGTACATTTATTGCGGCATTATTCACAATAGCAAAGACTTGGAACCAACCCAAATGTCCAACAATGATAGACTGGATTAAGAAAATGTGGCACATATACACCATGGAATACTATGCAGCCATAAAAAATGATGAGTTCATGTCCTTTGTAGGGACATGGATGAAACTGGAAATCATCATTCTCAGTAAACTATCGCAAGAACAAAAAACCAAACACCGCATATTCTCACTCATAGGTGGGAATTGAACAATGAGAACACATGGACACAGGAAGGGGAACATCACACTCTGGGGACTGTTGTGGGGTGGGGGGAGGGGGGAGGGATAGCATTGGGAGATATACCTAATGCTAGATGACAAGTTGGTGGGTGCAGCGCACCAGCATGGCACATGTATACATATGTAACTTACCTGCATGTTGCGCACATGTACCATAGAGCCTAAAGTATAATAATAATAATAATAATAATAATAATAAAAAGAAAAAAAACAATTAAAAAAAAAAAAGAAGAAAGTTAGGTAGAAATCTTTGTGACCTAGGATTAGACAAGAATCTCTTAGATATGACACCAAAAGCACTAGCAACGAAAGAAAAAAATAGATAAATTAGACTTCATCAACATTTAGGACTTTTGGCCAGGCACAGTGGCTCACACCTGTAATTCCAGTGCTTTGGGAGGCCAAGGTGGAAGGATCACCTGAGGTCAAGAGTTCAAGACCAACCTGACCAACATGGCAGAAACCCATCTCTACTAAAAATTACAAAAATTAGCCAGGCATGGTGGCACATGCACCTGTAATCCTAGCTAATTCGGAGGCTGAGGTGGAAGGATCACTTGAACCCAGGAGGCAGGGGTTGCAGTGAGCCGAGATCACGCCCCTGTACTCCAGCCTGGGCGACACACTGAGACTATCTCAAAAAATAATAATAATAGTAATTAGGATTTTTGTGCTTCAAAGAATACTATCAAGAAAGTGAAAAGACAACTCACAGAATGGGAGAAAGTATTTGCAAATCATGTATCTTATAAGGGAAGAGTATTCAGAATATATCAAATATGTTTAAAACTCAACAATAATAAGACACATAATCCAATTTTATAATGAGTGAAAGGCTTAGACATTTCTCCAAAGATATACAAGTGGCCAAGAAACACATGAGAAAATGCTCAAGATCACTCATTATGAGAGAAACGTATACCAAAACCCCAATGAGATACTACTTAGCATCCACTAGGATGGCTATAATCCAAGAGACACAGAATAACAAATGTCAATAAGGATGTGGATAAATTGGAAGACTTGTGCATTGTTGGTGGGAATGTAAAATCATGCAGCGTTTTGGGAAAGAAGTTTGACAGTTCCTCAAAAAACTAAACATAGAGGGACTGAGCAATTGAACTAATTACACAGCCAAGAGCAGTGAAAACATGTTGAAATAAAAACATGTCCACAAATATTCATAGCAGCATATTCATAATAATCAAAGAAATGAAAACAACCCAGTGCCTACCCATTGATGAACGGATAAATTATGGTATATCCATACAATGGAATATTATTCAGTCATAAAAAGGAGTTGAGTACTGAGTTCTTCTACAACATGAGTGGATTTTGAAAACTTTATGATGCATGAAAGAAGGCAAACACAAAAAGTCACATATTGTATAATTCCATTCATATAAAATGTCCAGAATAGGAACATTTGCAGAGACAGAAAGCAGATTAGTGGGCTAGAGGAGGAGGCTGCTATGTCTGACTGGGTGATCAGGGAACGCCTCTCTACAGAGGTGCCATTGGAATAGAGTCCTGAAAGGGTGTGTCATGCAGATTCCCTTGGGAAGCACATTCCAGGCAGAGGGAACAGCCAGTGCAAAGACTCTGAGCTTGTGGGAAGGGATAGGAGGCAGGGCAGGTAGGCAGAAATACGTGCTGTCAGGACTAGAGTGCAGGATGGGGAATTTAAAGTTTCTCCTAAGGTAGAAGGAAGGTTTAGGGGGCCTTAATGGTACATGGAGGGTTGGGGGTTGGTTGGTATTGAAAAGACTTCCCTGGCTCTCATGTTGAGAATAAACTGGGCGGGTAGCAAGTGTAGAATTGAGAAGACCAGATCAGAGAGGAGGGAAGAAACGGACATGGCCCCATCCCCGGTGGGAGCTGGGAAAACAGAGACAAGCGGACACATTTAAGAAAGCTTGTGAAGCTAGAGCAGATGAGATTGACTGATGCACTAATGTCCATCTCCCAGCAAGAACTTTTTCCTCTGTTCCTTAGAGGCTTTTATTCTTCCCTCACCCATGTGTAGAGAGAGAGCAAATGAGGGTATTTTTAGAAAGTCTTTAGGAGTGAGAGCTGAAGAGATGAAAGTTCCACCATCACCTGGACCGTCAAAACTGAAGCACAGCCTGTCCACAGACACTACTGCACGGGAATGTTTGTGGCAGTTTATACCTAATAGCCCCACGCTGGAAACCACCCAAATGTCCATCAACAGAAGAATGGAGAAATTGCATGTATTCCTACAACAAAATACTATAGACAACAATGAAAAAAAGCAGTCTACTGCCACCAGCAACAACACTGGATGCATCTCAAAAACGTTATATTGTGCAAATAAAGCCAGGCAAAATAGGAATATCTGCCTATGATTATCATATGAAGTTCAAGCACAGGCACAACAAATTTAACATATAATGATAGAAAGCTGATAACTTACAGTGGTAGAAATCAGTGGTTACCTAGCGGTGGGAAGCAGAGATTGACTGGAAAGGGGCACAAGAGAACTTTCCGGAAATCTAAAAATGTTCTATATCTAGATCTGGGGGGTGATAAATGGGTATATATACTTTATTTTATTTTATTTTATTTTTTGAGACAGAGTCTCACTCTGTCCCCTGGGCTGGAGTGCAGTGGCACAATCTCGGTTCACTGCAACCTCCGCCTTCTGGGTTCAAGAAATTCTCCTGCCTCAGCCTCCCGAGTAGCTGGGATTACAAGTGTGCACCACCATGCCTGGCTAATTTTGTATTTTTAGTAGAGATGGGGTTTCGCCATGTTGGCCGGCCATCGCGCCCGGCCAATAATGTCTTAATAAATTATGGTGCTGACATGGACAGAGCACAGAAAATGCTCCCCAAGCATTTGGGAGCCCAGCAGCAACAAGGGGGGTGCCGAACTGTGCTCTCCCCAGGCCTGGCTCTCAGGAGGGCAGCTGACTACTCTTGCATTTCCCCCAACACCTGGAGGTAACGCAACAGCTACCACAGGTCTCATGTCATTCTCTCAAAGGGTTCTGAACTCTCTTTACAAAAATTCTGTTTCCCTCTTGAATGTCATCATTGAAAATTCAAATGTCCTACAGATGCCGGGAGTCAGCCCTGAGCCAGGCATGGGCTGGTTGGAGGGGGTGAAAGAGGAACGACCAGCTCTGGTGAGAAGCCAGGTCAGGCTGTAGCTGCATGGGACAGTCTGGGTTAAAAGCACAGGCTCCAGAGCCACCCTGCCTGGGTTCAAGTCCCAGCTTTGCCCCTTACTAGCTGAATGACCATGGGCATGTCAGTTAACTGTTTGGAACCTCAAATTCTACCTGTGTGAAATGGAAATAATAATACCAGCCTCACAGGGCCCTAAACTTATGTATATATCTTTAAAGTTCAAGGATACCCCATCGCCTATATCTTAACGGATGGAATATCCTTTCCCATCCCTGACATTGGCTCTCCACCTCAATGTTCACCACTGCCCCACAGCTGGCCCTCTCGCTTGACTTTACTCTCCACCAACACCTACTGAGTCTGGGTGCGGCAGCTCATGCCTGTAATTCTAGCACTTTGTGAGGCCAAGGCAAGAGGATCACTTGAGGCCAGGAGCTCGAGACTAGCCTGGGCAAAATAGTGAGACCCTGTCTTTATAAGAAAAAATTTAAATTAGCTGAGTGCAGTCATACACACCTGTAGTCCCAGCCACTTGGGCCCCTGAGGCAGGAGGATCACTTGAGCCCAGGAATTGGGGGCTTCAGTGAGCTATGACTGCACCACTGCACGCCAGCCTGGACAACAGAGCGAGACCCTGTCTCTAAAGAAACATAAAATAAAATAAAAAACAAATAAACAAAAACCTACTGAGCACTCTCCCACTGGAGACACACCACATGCTGCGGGGAGATGACTGGAACCTGGCCTGTTTATGCCTTGGTCTCACCCTTGCTGTCCTCTAACACACTCTCTTCCTACCCAAAGCCTTCCCCTCTCCCCAGCCTCACTCCTGTGGCTAACTCATACACACCCTTCAGATCACCCTGATGTGTCACTTCCTCTAGGAAGCCTCCCCTGATTCTGTCTGCTCTACTCGTGTCTCCTCTGTATTCCCCACTAGCAGAAAAGCTCCTGGCATCTGTCCTTTTGCTGCTAAGTCATCTTCAGGACCCAGCACAGGACGTGGAACCTGCAGGCATCCTGCGAGTGTTTGCTGAATGAGAATGGGCAAATGAATGAATGGCTATAATTCTGCCTGAGAAATTAGGGAAGGCTTCACAGAGGAGGTGACATTTCACTGGCTCCTAAAGGATAAGTGAAAGTTAACCAGGGGAAGAGTTGAGGGGCAGTGTGCATGGTTGAGGGTTGTGGCCGAGCCCTGTGTCTTCTGGGGCCCAAAGGGGAGGAGGCCATTGAGGCTAAGATGTTAAGCTAAGATTTCAGGGCTTGATCCTGTAAGCCATGGGTTGCCCTCTGCACTGCCTGGGCGCCAACTCTGTGGACTCTGGTCCAGCCAGCCTGGTCACCAAGATTCTAATGAACAGCCAAGGTTTGGGGCCCCTGCTGGGGCATCAAGAAGAAAGTCAAAGCCAAGGAGACTTTGAAGCAGAGAAGGAACAGGATCACATCTTCAGACTTACCACTGTGCAGGGAGTGGTGCCAGACAGAGGAAGAGGGTCAAGTTCTAAGAGGAGGGTCAGCCTCGGGCCACTGTGCTTAAGACGACAGAAAGGGGAAATCAAGGGCAATTCCAGCTCCCATTGGCTGTAGGGCATGAGGGAAGCAGTGTTGAGGCTGAGTGATGAAGGCGGTAAGTCGTGGTTTTACTGCTGTGAAAGTAGGCAGAAGATCTAAGAGAAGCAGATGTTCATGAGCTGTGTACCAGGCTGCACAGCTCACCGCTCTCAACACATACAAATGCACAGGCAGCCCTTCCCTCTGAAGCCAGCTGAGCATTGCTGGAGACGCCATCCTCACACCCAGCCTAGCTGAGAGTCTGGCTGAGATCTGCAACCTTATAAAAAATTGCCTGCGCACACATTGCCAAGACCAGACCCGGCACAACTCCAATTTCCACTGTATCAGTTTCCACGGAACAAGACAAGCAGTGGCTTCTAGAAGGAGCTTCAGGCTCCAACGGTTTTGCCTTTTCTCAGAAGCAATTGCTACTTTCATAAACACTGGGTGGGGGCGGGGGGAGATAGCACAGACAGTGGCTAAGCTATGCTCATTACAGGCAAGTACTGATACAGAGAGCAGAAAAAAAAATCCAGCTTGTACTATCTCCAGATATCAGTGTTGTGACTTCTAACAGCATCCACTGTATCTTGTTTCATTACAACTGCCAAAAGGAAAAAAAAAAAATTGAATTACCATGCTAATGTCTTCTCTTTTGGTGAAATCTGTGATTCTGGTACGTGGATATAAAATACATCGTTAGTTGCTTTTAAACTTGTCTCTAATGATGAAAATAACATTGCAGGGCATGAAGGGGAGACATAAGTAAACTCAGGCGGCTGGCAGCACTGGAGAACCTCTCATAAGCCCGTAATTTGACAGTGTACTTTCTTTCTCCCTCCAAGATGACAGTTAATTCCAGACTAGGACGGCTGTCAAAAATGCTTAGTTCTGCTCCACTTGAGTTAATTACCAGCCCTGGGGCAGGCTGCCCTCTACTCCTCTGCTAATGGGGCTGGGCTCCAGGTAAAAAATCCATTTGCAAGAATGTTTTCCTTGCTCCAGATCTAATTTATTGAATATCAAATATTTATGCCAAAGCAATTAAAGTGACAACATTGCTCTCCCTTCTCCCCTGCCCCCAGTCCTAGACAAGCCCCGGATGGCTGACAGAATGCTTTATCCAGTCAACACAGGATGAAAGTTTTACTTGAGCTTCTAAAGCAAGAGCTTTAAAACCTCTTTAACCCACAAAGTCACCTGGGATTCTTTTATTTTCTTCTCCTTTGTAGGCAGCCACGTGACTGGCTATGGAGCAATGACTGAGATGCTGAGGCAGGAGGCTCAACTGCGGTTTCAAATCAACCAACACTTGCTGCAGCCCTCTGTGTGCCAGGCACCAGACAAGGCCCTGTGACTGACCAAGATGGATTAGGCTCAGCCTGTTTCCACAACAATCTTGCAGCCTGACAGCAGAGACACCTTGGGGCATGCACAGAAGAGTGACAAACACTGATGATGCAGATAAGCTGGAAGGTTCTAGGTATACATCCTTAGAGATCTTGGATTGGGGGTCTCCAAGGCTTGAAGGCCACCCAAGATCCCCTTCCACCCAACCAGCCCTAACTACAGAAAGTTTGAGATCCAGCCAAGTGTATTTCATTTTTCCCAAAATGCTACTCCCCAACAAGAGGGTCTCAGACTGTCCAGACCTGGAGCTTTGGGCCATTCATTCCCTCTTAGACAGCACCCAACCCTGCTCCACCCCCATGAAGCTCTTGTATCACGAGACACATGATTTGGCATCTGCCCCAGAGGAGTGATGGGTAAAGGTGAGCCCATGGACAATCACATGTGTACCCTCCCTGGTACACTCTGGAAATGGGAAAAAGAAATGCAGCTGGCTAAAGAGGACTTTTTTTTTCTTTTCTTCCCTAAAGCAAGGGAGCTCAGCAAAGCTTACGGCGGCATATTTGAGTTGTGCTGTACCTGCTACCTGGCTTGGATTCCTTCAAGGCCTTGCTGGCTGCACTCACCTCTCCCTTCTGACAATGGAACAGAGGGCTTTCCTTGGGGCTGAACTGGGTTGTGAAGGAGAAACAGGCATCACAAGGTGGGCTACATGGACAAAGGCCGAGTAGAGAGAATGCAGGACATTGCGTTCAAAGAACTAAAAGCAGATGGATTTTTACTGGAGCCTTAATTGCAAAGGAGTAAGCCCTGGGAATGTAAACATCAAATGAGGTAATCTAAGCATGTTAGAAAACGTCAAATTGTGGATAAATGTGAGTTACTATCCATATCACTGAGGTGTTGGGGAAACCAAGCGATGTGTTATATGCACACTAGCATTACATAAATTATAGTTGTTACAGGATATTTTGGAAGATTAAGCTTCAAACATGGACATTGATTTTAAAATATACCTATCTGTCGATTTCTTTTGATCCTACCTTTTTACAGCTGTTCATAAACTGAGAATTATGATCAATTTCTTCTCTGTTCTCTTTTCCAAATGAACACACTCTACCCAACTTTAACATTTACTGTTTAGATATTCTTAGTTTCCTGTCAATTTGACCACCATGCTTCAGGTTTGAAGCATTGTGTTCATGTTTTATGGACAGACCATTCTTCTGGCTATGAGTATGAGGGTAAGAGAGTTAGTATTTATATCCCTTTTTATGTCTTCAGTTATCACCTGCTATGGTTTGACTGTGTCTCCCAAAAAGCATGTGTTGGAAACAGAATCCTCAATGCAACAGTGTCAGGAGGTGGGGCCTGTTAGGAGGCGGGGCCTCATGGGAGGTGTTTAGTCGTGAAGGCTTCACCTCTATGAATGAATTTAAAGGTTTGAGGCTGTGAGTTTGACCATTTGCTCACTCTCTCACCCTCTCTTTGCCCTCCCACCATAAGATGACATAGCAAGAAGGCCCTCGTCAGATGCCGGCCCCTTGATCTTGGATTTCCCAGCCTCCAGAACCATGAGCCAATAAACTTCTGCTCAATATAAATTACCCAGTCTGTGGCATTGTGTTACAGCAGCAAGAACTAAGACACCACCTTATTCAAAGGCATTATCACACCACATCTAAGCTTCTGTCGTAATTTGAGCTGTACACACTGCCTGGAAGCTTTGTCTCAAAATCATCTTCCTCTTAGCTGGTCAGATATCAATATTATGTTTACCATTAAAACTAACTGTAGTGCTCACTTTGGCAGCACATATACTAAAATTAGAACAATACAGAGAAGATTAGCGTGGCCCCTACACAATGATGACATGCAAATTCATGAAGCATTCCGTATTTTTTAACAAAAAATTATATATATTAAAAAAGCTAACTGTAAAAGGACCTCTACTACAGCCAATGTGATAAAACAAGAAAAATAATAAGGGGTAAAATGGTTGGAGAGGAAGAAATACATTTATCATTATTAGCAGGCAATATAATTACATATGAGAACACCAAAAAAATCACAGAAAAGCTATTCGAACTAATAAAAGAGGCCAGTAAAATGGTCTAATACAAAGTATATTTGCAGCTGGACTCAATGGTTCATGCCTATAATCCCAACACTTCGGAAGGCTGAAGTAGGAGGATTGCTTGAACCCAGGAGTTTGAGACCAGCTTGGGCAACATACCGAGACCCCTGTCTCTACAAAAAAAAAAAAAAAAAAAACAACTTTTTTTTAAATCAACCAGATATGGTGGCACATGCCTATAGTCCCAACTAATATTAAGAATCACTTGAGCCCAGGAGGTTGAGGCTGCAGTGAGCCGTGTTCCCACCACTGCACTCCAGCCTGAGCAACAGAGTGAGATCATCTCAAAAAAAAAAAAAAAAAGTCTATTTGTATGAAGCAATAGTTTTCCTATATATAACAATAGCCAATTAGAAATAAAACAGAAAAATCTGGTTCATGATATACATCTAGCTACCTTACTGACATCTCCATGAGAATGTATCACAGAAATTTCAGCACAAAAGTGAATTTTGGATCTTCCACTCCAATATTTTCCTCCTCCAGTGCTCCCTAATTCCATGAAGTGCTCTTTCATCTACTTATTTGCACAAGACAGAACCCTAGGATTCTTTCCCTTTCCCCTCTCCCATACTCCCATCCCCAAATCTGTCATCAAAGCCTGACAATGTACTCTATGTCCATCCACTCATCCCTCCAACCCGACTGCCTCTACGTTAGTTCAAGCCTCCATTCTCTCTCACCAGGACAACTGTAGTAGCCCTCACTCTTCTCCTCTTTTGCGTTCTTGCCCTCCCCAATATGTCTCTATGAAGCAGGCATAAGGACCCTTTAAGATTTTAAGCTAAATTGCACCATTTCCCAGCTGATACCCTTCAGAAGCCGATACACCCCATATCCTCAGCATCACCTGCATGCTTTGGCTTCCCGTGGTCCTGAGGAACCTTCTAGCTTTGGCTCAAGCCAGTCTCCTCCTCACTCCCTGTGCTGCAGCCATGCCAGCCCCCTTTTGTTTCCTTGAATGCCCCTAGTCTCTTTCCCACTTCAGGACCTTCGCTCTCTGTCTTTCCTCCTGGGAGTAAGAATCACTGACCTTCCTTCAAGAAGACTGAGGAGAGCCAGAGGGCATTAGTCCTTGCCAGAGATCACCCTGACTTTCTGGGCCTCAGTTTCCCTGTCTGCAACACCAACTCGTTGAACTAGAGATTCTGTCTGGCATTGCATGAGCTGAGATTTCAGTAAGAGTTGACAGCAATTGAACTGGTGGAGAAGGAGAATGGGAAGTGGGGAAGAGGACAGAGGGGAAATGGTCCTGGGGAAGAGGACAGAGAGGAAATGGTCCTGGGGAAGAGGGCACAGAAAGAAAAGCCTAGAAAACTATGGGTAACCACTTTCAGGGAGCTTAAAACACTGAGTGCTATTTAGCAAAACAACTCACATCAAATCTTAACAGGATTTGGGACCAACACAAAAATCTCATCTGAAGACAGAAAAAGCCAGTGAACTCACCATATTTAAATATTAAATACATGCACTATATTGAAAATTTGGTTCTACTGCATGAAAATAATCCACATTATCCACAGCCAAGGGAAAAAAAAAGGCTATCCATGTAAACACCTTCTAGCTAGCCAAAGAAAGGGATACCTTAGCTGCTTTTGTTCCTGGCTTTCACAGAGACTCCTGGCTGCCAACTCAAATCTTTCTTCCTAACAGAGCTTTGGTTTCACCCAAGGAAGCAGTCCAATTAAAACGCTGCATTTCCCAGCTTCCTCTGCCAAGAGAGGTGGCCACATAGCATAGTCTGGCAAATGATACTTAAGAAGAGGCTGCTGGGTGGACTTCAGGGAGATGTCACAAAAGGCAGGGCTGGTACACATTCTTTTTTGCCCTTTGTTTTCCACCCTTTCTCCTTCTTCCTTCTTCAACCATCTTGTGACCTCGTGGTGATGATAAGGGACAGGCCAAGAGAATCAGAGACCGCCATTTAAATCCCACCTCTGCCACCTGCAAACTCTGTGAACTTGGACAATTTGCTTAACCTCTCTGAGCCTCATTCTTGTCTGCAATATGGGAGTCATAATGCCTCACTTGCAATATTGTTAAGATTAATTGATATGTTCATACTGTTCTTAGAAAAAAAGATAAATTTAGATAGTTTATCACACATAGGCCACAGCACTTTGTAAACCGTATAGCTCTAAAAAAACACATGCTGAATTGTTTTTTCCTCCTCCTTATTTTGTAAGTGACAGATTGTCCTCCCAACCAAATCTAAAATACTTTAAAAATTAGGATGCTACATTTCTACATGACATTCTTTCATTATAGGAATGTCTATTTCTTTGACATCACACTGGTCCACTTTGTTATCAGATGCAGCCAGAGGTCCTTTTATATGCAGTCTGGCCACATGCAAATCACAAGTTATCTTGTATTCTCCAACTTTGCCATTAAAGTTAACTTGGGCCAGGTGCGGTGGCTCACACCTGTAATCCCAGCACTTTGGGAGGCCAAGGTGGGCAGATCACAAGGTCAGGAGTTCGAGACCAGCCTGGCCAACATGGTGAAACCCCATCTCTACTAAAAATACAAAAATTAGCTGAGCGTGGTGGTGGGCGCCTGTAATCCCAGCTTCTCAGGAGGCTGAGGCAGGAGAATCGCTTGAGCCCAGGAGGCAGAGGTTTCAGTGAGCCGAGATCATGCCATTGCACTCCAGCCTGGGTGACGAGAACAAGACTCTGTCTCAAAAAAAATTAATAAATAAAAAATAAAGTTAACTTGTATTCTTCAATTTTAGCACTAATTATCTTCTAAGTAAACCAGAAATTTCAGATGCATAATTCTTTAAAAAAAACCTCTCTTTCCAAAGGTGTAGCTCTGTTTTATTGAGCATTTGATGGGTCTCATCAATCTAGAATTCCACATCCTTCAGTTCTAGAAATTTTCCTTAAATTATATCTTTGATGATGTTTGCCCTTTCATTTTCTGTATCCTTTCACTCTTAAATTCCTGTTTTTTGGACATTGGACCCCCTAGTCTGTTTCTCTAGTTTTTCTTATCCTTTTCTCTCTTGTTTTCCATTTCTTTGTAGATATGACTTTCTTTTTGAAATATTGACTCAACTTTATCACTCAATCCTTCTGATGAATTGTTCATGTTTGAGCATTTTTTGCTTTTTATTTCTTTGAGTTTCTGGTGTTTTATTGTTCTCTGAATTCTGTGTGTTCTTTTCATCAGCATTCCTTACTTGTTTCACAAATGCCATATCTTTCTACCTTGTGTTGTATCTCTGAGAATGTTAATGCTTTTAAGATTTCTTCTCCCTGCATCGTCTAATTCCTCTAGGTTGCTTCTTTTCTTTGCTTATTTGTTTGGGTCTCTGTCCTTCATGGTAGAGGCTTTTCTTAAATGTCAAGTGACCTTTGGTTTTCTGCTCATATTAAAACACTGAGATACTAAAAATTCATCGGGACCTCTGAGCTTTTCAACTAAGAGTCATACAAGGAGATCTGAACAGGACATTTTGTTGAGAAGACTCCAGTGTCAGTGTCTTTAGGGCTCTACTCCTGGGCTTGTTATATGCTCCAAAAAAGAATCTTTCCATCTTCTGCCTGGCTACCAGCATTCTGGGAGGTGAGTGGGATCTTAATATTGAGAACAAATCTCAATCATGTCACTTGCATGCAAGAAATCCCAAATGATTCCTCACTGTCTACAGGTTAGAGTCTATACAAGTAAAGCAGTTAAATCTTGCTCATTGCAATATGCTATTCCAAAATTAACTCTCAGCCAGCTCCCTTCCTACCCACATTCCAACTTCCAACTGGGCCCATTTACTTACAAGTTCTGTGAGTTTCCTGTGTCTTAGCCACAAGTCATCTGCACCCTTCCCCTCTCACATCCCCCTGATAGCTCTGAAAAGGCATCCATCTTGCACCCTTTTTTATGCAGAGTAAGTGGACTCAGACTGAGCTCCCCTAAAGCTCCTACACCTACATCTGTCACTGCTGTGTATAACGCAAAGGATGCTAAAGAGATGGGAACCACCCTCCCTAGAAAGCCATGGGGAATTCTAAATAATAAATACTTCTTTCCTATCACACAAACTAAACAACCCAATCACTTAGATATTTTTAAGTGCTCTCCTGGATAATATTTGAGCTAAAGAGCAAAAATCAAAATTGCAAACAGACTAGTTAAAAACAATGGAAAAAAGAAAACATATAAGAAATCTCATGGGATGAGACAAAGCTGATTCATAGGCAAATTTGTAGCCTTAAATGGCCTTTATGGCCAATCAGAAAAGAATAAAAATAGGTAAAATAAACTTTCAATTAAGTAATTTGGTTTTAATAAAAGATCAAAATAACCAGGGGAAGAAAGCTGTAAAACAGTTAAAAGCAAATATTATTGATTAGTAACCTTAACAGTCAGAAAGACAGTGGGATTAATAAATTTTAGAGTTGGTTCATGAAACAGCTTTGCTTCTACCTTTAGAAGAAACACAAACAGGCCAGGCATGGTGGCTCACATCTGTAATCCCAGCACTTTGGGAGGACGAGGAGGGTGGATCACTTGAAGCCAGGAGTTCCAGACCAGCCTGGCCAACATGGCGAAACTCTATCTCTACAAAAAATACAAAACTTAGCTGGGCATGGTGGTGCACTTATAGTCCCAGCTACTTGGGAGGCTGAGGCAGAGAATCTCTTGAACCCAGGAGGTAGAGATTGCAGTAAGCTGAGATTGCACCACTGCACTCCAGCCTGGGCGACAGAGCGAGACTTTGTCTCAAAAAAGAAAAAAGAAAAAGGAAAAAACACAAATAAATGTTATAAATGCCAAAGGGGAAACTATAGGTTTTAAAACTCTAAGAGGACTCTACCTACAATTATATGCTTATAATTTCAAAACTGCAATGAAATGGATTATTTTCTGGGAAAACATAACATTAAAAAATTGCTTCAAAAATTGCTTCAACAAAAACTAGACTATCTGAATAGAACAATAATAAAGGAAAAATTTAAAGAAAGTTCTTAAAGTATTGCCTCCTAAAATGGTTATAACCTCAGATGATTTCACAGGTGAGTTACCTCACCTTTCACAGAACAAAGAAATTTTGTAACATTAGCTCTTTCAGGGCATGAAAAGAAAAAGATGTAAATTTTTTTTTTTTTTTTTGAAACAAGGTCTCACCCTGTCACCCAGGCTGGAGTGCAATGGCACCATCATAGCTCACTACAGCCTCCATCTCCTGGGCTCAAACAATCCTCCTGCCTCAGACTCCCAAAATGCTGGGATTACAGGCATGAGCCACCATGCCTGGCCAAAAGATATAAATCTTATCAGTTCATTTTACAAAGCTAGCAAAATGGTTGATATAATATTTTGGATGAATCTCAAAAACATTATGCAGCCAGGCACCGTGTAGTCCCAACTACTCAGGAGGCTAAGGCTGGAGGATCACTTAAACCCAGAAGTTTGAGGCTGCAGTGAGTTATGATCACATCTGTGAATAGCCACTGCACTCCAGGTTGGGCAACGTAGCAAGACTCCATCTCCAAAAAACAAATTTAAAAAACTTTTTTTAATTTTTTAATAAAAACTTTACGTTGAATGAAAGAAACCAGATACAGAGGAATACAAACTGTATGATCATATATAGGACAAGTTCAAGGACAGGACAGACCAAACTAATCTCTGGTGATAGAAATCAGGGAAGTGGTTGCTGGGGTGTGGATCGAAGACTGACTGGAGGGGCCACGAGGGAATGTTCTGGGACCATGAAAATGTGCTATATCTTGATCTGGATGATGGTGACTGAGGTATATATATTTGTCAGAATTCATCAAGCTGTACACTTAAGGTTTGTGTAGTTTATGTAAATTATATCTCAATAATGTCCTATTAGGAAAGACAAAACCTTGTAACTGTGACTTAAAAGATAGTCAACAACAACAAAAACAGGCTAATCACACTTAATATGTTATACATACAAAAATACTAAAAAGATACAAGCAAACATAATCCTGCAGTAGACTGGGAGAATAATACATCAAAAAACTCCAAGGTTGTTTCAATATTAGAAGTCTATTACTATAATAATTTGTAGAAAAAAACTATAATAATATTTAAATTAGTCTATTAAATTCATTTAATAAACTCAAATGAAAAATAATACCTCAAGATGATAAATAAAAATTAACATTTCAAACCGAATGCCGACGTCATCTTTAACAGTGAAATTCAGGAGGCAACTTCATTAATGTCAAGAACAAAACAAGGATAGTCATTGTTCCCACTGCTGTTTACTACTGTTCTGAAATTTCTAAGCAATGTACCAGACCAGAAATAGATGTGAATCATAACTACAGGAAAGAAAGCAACAAAAGTATTATTTTCAGTTTGTGATAATATTGTCTTTCTAGAGAACACAAGAGAACCAACTGAAAAACAATATTATGACTGGTTAAAAAATAAATATACACAAACAAGTAGTGATGTTCACTGAAGCAGTGTCATACTGAACAATTGGAAACCACCTAAATGTCCAATAATAGAAGATTGGAGAAGAGAAGTATGCAACACAGTAGAGTATTATACAGCAGTTAAAATAAATTAAGTAAAGAATATTAAGTGGATCTGGGTGCGGTGGCTCACACCTGTAATCCCAGCACTTTGGGAAGCCGAGGCAGGCAGATCCCTTGAGGTCAGGAGCTCAAGACCAGCCTGGCCAGCATGGTGAAACCTCATCTCTACTAAAAATACAAATATTAGCCTGGCATGGTGGCGGGCACCTATAATCCCAGCTACTTGGGAGGCTGAGGCAGGAGAATTGTTTGAACCCAGGAAGCGAAGGTTGCAGTGAGCCAAGATTGCACCACTGCACTCCAGCCTGGATGACAGAGCGAGAAACTGTCTCAAAAAAAATTTTTAAAGAATATTAAGTGAAAAAGAAAATGCAGAAAAAATATGCACAATGTGATACTTTAAGTGTAATGTTTAAAAATACACTACTCAGTAAGCAACAAAAACACACAACCCAAATCAAAAACAGACAAAGGACTTGAGTAGACAATTCTCCAAAGAAGATATACAAACGGCCAATAAGCCTATGAAAAGATGCTCAACATCACTAATCATTAGGGAAGTGCAAGTTGAAAACACGAGATACCACCTCACACCCATTAGGATGGCTACTATTAATAAAGGGGAGAGAGGCCAGGCGCGGTGGCTCACACTTGTAATTCCAGCACTTCACCTGAGGTCAGGGGTTCAAGACCAGCCTGGCCAATATGGTGAAACCCCGTCTCTGCTAAAAATACAAAATTTAGCCAGGCATGCTGGTGTGTGCCTGTAATCCCAGCTACTTGGGAAGCTGAGGCAAGAGAATCACTTGAAACCTTGAACCCCGGAGGCGGAGGTTGCAGTGAGCCAAGATCACGCCATTGCACTCCAGCCTGGCCAACAGAGCAAGACTCCATCTCAAAAAAAAAAAAGAAAAAAAGAGAGAGAAAAAAAAAAAAGTGTTGGTAAGGATACAGAGAAATCAGAGCTTTTGTACACTGTTGGTAGGAGTGTAAAATGATACAGCCACTGTAGAAAACAATATGGCAGTTCCTCAAAAAATTAAGCATAAAATTACCATACGATCTAGCAATTAGACTTCTGGATACATACCCAGAAGAATTCAAAGCCGTGTCCCAAAGAGGTATTTGTACACCCATGTGCACAGCAGCATTATTCACAATAGCCAAAAGGTAGAAGAAACCCAAGTGTCCATTGATGAAAGAATGGATAAACAAAATGTGGTACCGTATGTGTGTGTGCATATGTATGTGTGTGTGTGGTGTGTGTGTATCTACATACACACACAAAAATGGAATATTATCCAGCCTTAAAAAGGAAAGAAATTCTGACACATGCTACAATATGGATAAACCTTGAGGACATTAAGCTAAGTGAAATAAACCAAACACAAAAAGACAAATACTATATGATTCCACTTACGTGAAGTCTCTAGAATAGCAAAATTCATTAAAACAGAAAGTAGAATGGTGGTTGTCAGGAGCTGGGGGAATGGAGGTGTCATTGCTTAACGAGTACTGAGTTTCAGTTTTGCAAGATGAAAGGAGTTCCGGAGGTGGATGGTGGTGATGGTTGCACAGCAATATGAATATACTTAATATCACTGTACTTAATATGCTAAATGGACTTAATATACCAAATTATTTACTTACTTAATTAGGTGAGTAATTAAATTAATGTACTTAATATACTAAAATGGTTAAGATGGTAAATTTTATGTTATGTATATTTTACTGCAATAAAAAAAATGAAAAAAAAAACACACCAAACTACGTTGCTTGAAAAAATACAAAAACATGGATGTGAAAGATAACTTATCAATTTCTGGACATTGGCTGCCTCTGGGGAGAGAGAAAGGGGAATGAGCTGGGGCTGGAGCAGGATATCAAGGGGCTTCTGATGGCCGGGCACAGTGGCTCACAACTGTAATTAATCCCAGCACTTTGGGAGGCCAAGGCAGGAGGATCACTTGAGCCCAGGAGTTGGAGACCAGCCTGGGCAACATAGTGGATGCTGTCTCTACCAAAAATAAATAATAATAAAAAAAAATTAGCCAAGCGTGGTGGCACATGCCTGTAGTCCCAGCTACTCAGGAGGCTAAGGCAGAAGGATCACTTGAGCCCAGGAGACTGAGGCTGTAGTGAGCTGTGATTGCACCACTGCACTCCAGCCTGGGCAACAGGGCGAGACCCTGTCTCAAAAAAAAAAGAGCGGGGATATTGCACCTATAATTGTGCCTTGCTTAAAGAATAAAAAGTCCTGGGGAAAAACACTCTCCATCACCCAGGCTCATTGTGCCAGAAATAATCCCCAAAACTTCGCTTGCAGCCTTTCCACACAATCCTCTCCCCAACCCCAGCAACCACACCTCTGATTTCCATCACCAGATGTGAGTTTTGCCAGTTCTTGACCTTTATTTAAATGGAATCATGGATTTTCTTTCAGGCCTTCTTGGTCTCTCCCCAGAAGACACCTCCTCTGGACACCTAGTCTCTCTAAGAGACCTGTAAGAGCCTGAGCCATGGTCAAGGGCCACACACCATCATGTTCTTGGGCTCTGTGAAAGTCAAGGGAGGCTGCTCTTCCCAGGGCTTGGAGCAAACACCCAGAGAACATGGACCAACCCCTTACACGCTTAACAGATCTCCTCTGTTACTGACCAAGATACCGCCATATCAGTAGGACAATCCATGGGGAAAAGACTTCACTCAGTATAGATAGATGACAGTTTCTTTCTTTTTTTCTTTTTTTTTTTTTTTTTTTTGAGACGGAGTCTCACACTGTCGACTGGAGTGCAATGGCATGATCTCGGCTCACTGCAGCCTCCGCCTCCCAGGTTCACGCGATTCTCCTGCCTCAGCCTCCCAAGTAGCTTAGATTACAGGCACACACCAGCACATCAAGCTAATTTTTTGTATTTTTAGTAGAGACAAGGTTTCACAATGTTGGCCAGACTGACCTCAAACTCCTGACCTCGTGATCCGCCCGCCTCAGCCTCCCAAAGTGCTGGGATTACAGGCATGAGCCACCACGCCCAGCCAGATGACAGTTTCTTAATGTAAGCACTACTGACAACTGACACTAATAATTTTTGTGTGTCGGAGCTGCCCTGGGCACTGTACAATGTACAGCAGCATCCCTGGCCTCTACCCAACAGATGCCAATAGCTAGTTTCCAGTTGTGACAACTAAAAATATGTCCAGAGATTGTCAAATGTCCCCTGGGAGATGATCCCAGTTGACAGATGATAGATTGATAAATGATTGATTGATTGATTGATTGATTTTTTTAACCTACAAATAAAATGTTTAAGATATATGCAGGGCCAGGTGTGATGGTTCATGCCTGTAATCCAAGCACTTTGGGAGGCCAAGGCAGGCGGATCACCTAAGGTCAGGAGTTTGAGACCAGCCTGGCCAACCTGGTGAAACCTCATCTCTACTAAAAATACAAAAAACTAGCAGGGCGTGGTGACGGGCACCTGTAGCTGCAGCTACTCAGGAGGCTGAGGCAGAAGAATCGCTTGAACCTGGGAGGAGGAGGTTGCAGTGAGCCGAGATCATGCCATTGCACTCCACCCTGGGAGACAAGCAAAACTCCATCTCAAAAAAAAAAAGATATATGCAGAAGCATTTGAAGCAGTGACAAAACTTCGTAGAGAATATAAAAAAAGATCTGCACAGTTAGAGAACATACCATATTCAAGGATAAGAAAACAATATTTCAAATGGATTATTTCTGCTTAAAGTCATATGAAAGTTTAATGGAATTGCAATTCAAACCTGGCTAAGGCCGGACGCGGTGGCTCACGCCTGTAATCCCAGCATTTTGGGAGGCCGAGGCGGGTGGATCACCTGAAGTCAGGAGTTCAAGACCAGCCTGGCCAACATAGTGAAACCCCATCTCTACTAAAAATACGAAAATTAGGTGGCGGGCACCTGTAATCCCAGCTACTCAGGAGGATGAGGCAGGAGAATCACTTGAACCTGGGGACAGAGGTTGCAGTGAGTTGACAGCTGGACATCGCACTCCAGCCTGGGTGACAAGAGCGAGACTCCAACTAAAAAAAAAAAAAAAAAGGCCAGGCGCGGTGGCTCACACCTGTAATCCCAGCACTTTGGGAGGCCAAGATGGGCAGATCACTGAGGTCAGGAGTTCAAGACCAACCTGACCAACATGAAGAAACCCCATCTCTACTAAAAATACAAAATCAGCTGGGTGTGGTGGCGCATGCCTGTAATCCCAGCTACTCAGGAGGCTGAAGAGGGAGAATCGCTTGAACTCGGGAGGCGGAGGTTGCGGTCAGCCGAGATCACACCATCACACTCCAGCCTGTGTGACGAGAGCGAAATTCCGTCTTGAAAAAAAAGCAAAAAACGCCCTGGCTACAAAGTTTCTACAAGTTAAAAATATTAGTCTAAAGTTTGAATGGAAAATAAAAGAGGTTAAATAATAAAGAAAATTTTCAAAAATATAAATAATGGATTTTATCTACCAGATATAAAATGGGTTGTAAAATTATAATAATTAAAGCAGTGTGAAAGAATAGACATAGCTATGAAAGAATAAGCCTGAAAACCGTCACGAGTCTACATAGGAATTTAGTATTGATTAAAGCGGCACTTAAATTAATAGAGAATTTCAGCCAGGCGCGATGGCTTATGCCTGTAATCCCAGCACTTTGGGAGACCGAGGAAAGCAGATCACTTGAGGTCAGGAGTTCAAGACCAGCCTGGCCAAAATGGTGAAACCCTGTCTCTACTAAAAATACAAAAATTAGCCGAGTATGGTGGCATGCACCTGTAGTCCAGCTACTCTGGAGGCTGAGGTAGGAGAATCGCTTGAACTCGGGAGGCAGAGGTAGCAGTGAGCCAAGATCGTGCCACTGCACTCCAGCATGGGCAACAAAGGGAGACTCCGTCTAAATTAATTAATTAATTAGGCCAGGTGCGGTGGCTTACGCCTGTAATCCCAGCACTTTGGGAGGCCGAGGCGGGCAGATCACGAGGTCAGGAGATCAAGACCATCCTGGCTAACATGGTGAAACCCTGTCTCTACTAAAAATACAAAAAATTAGCTGGGTGCGGTGGGGGCGCCTGTAGTCCCAGCTACTCAGGAGGCTGAGGCAGGAGAATGGCATGAACCTGGGAGGCGGAGCTTGCAGTGAGCCAAGATCGTGCCACTGCAGTCCCCTGGGCGAAAGAGCAAGACTCCATCTCAAAATAAATAATTAATTAATTAATTAATTAATTACTGGGGAATTTTGGGGGTGCTCAATAAATAATGCAGGAACAATTCGTTAACAATTTGGGGCAGGAAAAAGTTCAGCGTTTCATACCATACATCAAAATAAATTTCAACCGGGCGTGGTGACTCACGCCCCTAATCCCAGCACTTTGGGAGACCAAGGCGGGCAGATCACTTGAGGCCAGGAGTCTGAGACCAGCCTGGCCAACCTGGCAAAACCCCATCTCTACAAAAAATACAAAAAATTAGCTGGGCATAGTGGCGCACACATGTAGTCTCAGCTACTTGGGAGGCTGAGGCAGGAGAATCGCTTGAACCCAGGAGGCAGAGGTTGCAGTGAGCTGAGATCATGCCACTGCACTCCAGCCTGGGTGACAGAGCAAGACTCTGTCTCAAAAATAATAATAATAAAGTAAAATAAAATAAATTTCAAATCAATCAAAGAGCTATTATTTTAATGAAGCCATGAAAAACTAGGATAAAATATAGATTAATATTTTTTCTGATATCAAGAGAGGTATGACTTTTCAAGCAAGAGGAGAAAAAGACAAAAGGAAAGACTCAAAAAAGAAAAACTGATATAGTTGACTATAGTCATCTGCCTACCTTCTATGTATCAGGAAGCACCACAAACAAAATTAAAATTCAAAAAACACTATTTGTCATATAATGAAGAACATAAGATCTAAAATTTCTTCTCCATCAATATGAAGAGGACAACACCTTACTCCCATTTTTCAAATGGACAAAAGACACGACCTTGCAATCCACAGGAGTTAAAATAGGAATGACCAAAAGGCATTATGAAGTTAATCATGGCTGCTCTGCCTACGGAGTAGCCATTTTCTTTTCTTTTTTTTTTTAAACGGACTCTCGCTCTGTCACCAGGCTGGAGTGCAATGGCAAGATCTCGGCTCACTGCAACCTCTATCTCCCTGGCTCAAGCGATTCTCCTGCCTCAGCCTCCCGAGTAGCTGGGACTACAAGCATGCGCCACCACGCCCAGCTAATTTTTGTATTTTTAGTGGAGACGGGGTTTCATCATGTTGGCCAGGATGGTCTTGATCTCTTGACCTCATGATCTGCCCACCTCAGCCTCCCAAAGTGCTGGGATTACAGATGTGAACCACTGCACCCTGCCTCCTTTACTTTCTTAATAAACTTGCTTTCGTTTTCCTCTGTGGACTCACCCTGAATTCTTTCTTGCACCAGATCCAGGAACCCTCCTTTGGAGTCTAGATCAGAATCCCTTTCCAGTAACCTCTTCCTAGCAAACCTCAAAGGGACAATACTGGAGAGAACCCTGACCCAAAGGAAATAGACTGCAGCACCAATTGGTTGACTTTGGATATTACCTTTTGTTGAAATTTTGGAGTTATGAATGGCCCTCAGCATACGAACGCTGTCTGACTGAGCGCCTCTCTACTCTGGATATGAGACCCTAATAGTTAAGCAGGAATATCATGGCCCCTATTCAGCCTAAAGAAGCTGCAGAAGATGTACCTTCGTCCCTCTGCAACCCTTAGGATTAAGAATCCCCTTGCAATGGCTGGGCGCAGTGGCTCACACCTGTAATCCCAGCACTTTGGGAGGCCAAGGCGGGTGGGACACCTGAGGTGAGGAGTTCGAGACCAGCCTGACCAACATAGAGAAACCCCGTCTCTACTAAAAATACAAAATTAGCCGGGCGTGGTGGTGCATGCCTGTAATCCCAGCTACTTGGGAGGCTGAAGCAGGAGAATCACTTGAACCTGGGAGGTGGAGGTTGCGGTGAGGTGAGATCGGGCCATTGCACTCCAGCCTGGGCAACAAGAGTGAAACTCCGTCTCAAAAAAAAAAAAAAAAAAAAAGAACCGCCTTGTAAAATGGAGGGGGTTCCAACCAGAGCGACTCCATCTTGAATAGGGGCTGGGTAAAATGAGGCTGAGACCTGCTGGGCTGCATTCCCAGGAGGTTAGGCATTCTTAGTCCCAGGATGAGATAGGAGGTTGGCACAAGATACAGGCCACAAAGAGCCGGCTGATAAACAGGATGTGGTAAAGAACTAGCTGAAACCCACTAAAAGCAAGAGGAGGATGAAAGCGGCCTCTGGTCATCCTCACTGCTCATTATATGCGACTTATAATATATTAGCATGCTAAAAGACACTCCCACCAACACCATGACAGTTTACAAATGCCATGGCAACATCCAGAAGTTACCCTATATGGTCTAAAAAGAGGAGTAACCCTCGGTTCCAGGAATTGCCTGCCCCTTTCCTGGAAAACTCATGAATAATTCACCTCTTATTTAGCATATGATCAAGAAATAACTGTAAAAATAACCAACCAGCAGCCCTCGAGGCTACCCTGCCTATGGAGTAGCCATTCCTTTATTCCTTTACTTTCTTAATAAACTTGATTTCGCTTTAAAAAAAAAAAAGAAGAAGAAGAAGAAGAAGTAGTAGTTAATTGCTACCAGGCACAGTGGCTCATGCCTGTAATCCCAGCAGTATGGGAGGCAGAAACAGGAGGATGTCTTGAGGCCAGAGGTTTGAGACCAGCCTGGTCAATATGGCAGAACCCTATCTCTACAGAAAAAAAAATAGCTGGGTGTGGTGGTGCACGTTTGTAGTCCCAGCTACTCGGGAGACAGGATGCAGTGACCTGGGGTGCAGTGACCACAGTACTTCAGCTTGGGTGACAGAGCAAAGTTAATACCATTGGAAATCTATATTATACAAATTAAAATATTGAGATGCCATCATTCACCTATCAAATTGGCATGGGTTTTTTAAATTAATATCCAGCATTTGAGAAGGGGCCCTGTGAGGAAAGACCATCCAGAGAGGCCTTTGGGTACCAACATTTAAGAGCATGGGCTTTGCAATAAACCTGCCTCAGTTAAAAAAAAAACAGCCCCACCACCTATTAGCTTTGTGGCCCACAGAATGTTATTTCACATCTTTGAGCCTCAGTTCAGATGCCTCTGAAAGTGGCAGTAACCGCAAGGGTAACCAAGATGCTGCATGTAACCACTTAGCAGAACACCTCATGTAAGTCAGGGCTCAGTAGACTTAGCAACTGTCACTCTTGCCAACGAACATGTGTGCATGGAATGGTGTATTAGTCTGTTTTCACACTATGTAAAGAAATACCCGCTCCCTCTCTCCCTCTCCCTCTCCCTCTCCCTCTCCCTCTCCCTCTCCCTCCCCTTTCTTCGGTCTCCCTCTCCTTTTTTCGGTCTCCCGCTGTTATCGAAGCTGGACTGTGCTGCCATGATCTCGGCTCGCTGCAACCTCCCTGCCTCGGGCTCCTGTGACTCTCCTGCCTCGGCCTGCCGAGTGCCTGAGATTGCAGGCGCGCGCCGCCACGCCTGACTGGTTTTTGTATTTTTGGTGGACAGGGGGTTTCGCCGTGTTGACTGGGCCGGTCTCCAGCTCCTGGCCTCGAGTGATCTGCCCGCCTCGGCCTCCCGAGGTGCTGGGATTGCAGACGGAGTCTCGCTAACTCAATGCTCAATGGTGCTCAGGCTGGAGTGCAGTGGTGTGATCTCGGCTCGCTGCAACCTCCACCTACCAGCCTCCTGCCTTGGCCTCTTAAAGTGCTGAGATTACAGCCTCTGCCCCGCCGCCACCCCGTCTAGGAAGTGAGGAGCATCTCTGCCCGGCCGCCCATCGTCTGGGATGTGAGGAGCGCCTCTGCCCGGCTGCCACCCCGTCTGGGAGGAAGTGAGGAGCGCTTCTGCCCGGCTGCCCCGTCTGGGAGATGAGGAGCACCTCTGCCCGGCCGCCCTGTCTGGGAGGTGAGGAGCGCCTCTGCCTGGCCGCCACCCCGTCTGGGAAGTGAGGAGCGCCTCTGCCCGGCTGCCACCCCATATGGGAAGTGAGGAGCGCCTCTGCCCAGCCGCCCCTTCTGGGAGGTGAGGAGCGCCTCTGCCCAGCCGCCCCGTCTGGGAGGTGAGGAGTGCCTCTGCCCGGCCGCCCCGTCTGGGAGGTGAGGAGCGCCTCTGCCTGGCCGCCACCCCGCCTGGGAGGAAGTGGGGAGCACCTCTGCCCAGCTGCCCCATCTGGGAAGTGAGGAGCGCCTCTACCCGGCTGCCACCCCCTATGGGAAGTGAGGAGCGCCTCTGCCCGGCCGCCCACTCTGGGAAGTGAGGAGCGCCTCTGCCCGGCCACTCCGTCTGGGAAGGGAGGAGCGCCTCTGCCCGGCCACCCCGTCTGGGAGGTGAGGAGCGCCTCTGCCCGGCCGCCACCCCGTCTGGGAGGAAGTGAGGAGCGCCTCTGCCCGGCTGCCCCATCTGGGAAGTGAGGAGCGCCTCTGCCCGGCTGCCACCCCGTATGAGAAGTGAGGAGCGCCTCTGCCCGGCCGCCCACTCTGGGAAGTGAGGAGCGCCTCTGCCTGGCCACCCACTCTGGGAGGTGAGGAGCGCCTCTGCCCGGCCACTCCGTCTGGGAAGGGAGGAGCGCCTCTGCCCGGCCACCCCGTCTGGGAGGTGAGGAGCGCCTCTGCCCGGCCGCCACCCCGTCTGGGAGGAAGTGAGGAGCGCCTCTGCCCGGCTGCCCCATCTGGGAAGTGAGGAGCGCCTCTGCCCGGCTGCCACCCCGTATGAGAAGTGAGGAGCGCCTCTGCCCGGCCGCCCCGTCTGGGAGGTGAGGAGTGCCTCTGCCCGGCCACCCCGTCTGGGAAGTGAGGAGCGCCTCTGCCCGGCCGCCACCCCGTCTGGGAGGAAGTGAGGAGCGCCTCTGCCCGGCCACCACCCCGTATGGGAAGTGAGGAGCGCCTCTGCCCGGCCGCCCCGTCTGGGAGGTGAGGAGTGCCTCTGCCCGGCTGCCACCCCGTCTGGGAGGAAGTGAGGAGCACCTATGCCCGGCTGCCCCGTCTGGGAGATGAGGAGCACCTCTGCCCGGCCGCCCCGTCTGGGAGATGAGGAGCACCTCTGCCCGGCCGCCCCGTCTGGGAGATGAGGAGCACCTCTGCCCGGCCGCCCCGTCTGGGAGATGAGGAGCACCTCTGCCCGGCCGCCCCGTCTGGGAGGTGAGGAGCGCCTCTGCCCGGCCGTCACCCCGTCTGGGAGGAAGTGAGGAGCACCTCTGCCCGGCCGCCCCCTCTGGGAAGTGAGGAGCGCCTCTGCCTGGCTGCCCCATCTGGGAAGGGAGGAGCGCCTCTGCCCAGCCGCCACACCGTCTGGGAAGTGAGGAGCGCCTCTGCCTGGCCACCCCGTCTAGGAGGTGAGGAGAGCCTCTGCCCGGCCGCCCAGTCTGGGAAGTGAGGAGCGCCTCTGCCCGGCCGCCCCGTCTGGGAAGTGAGGAGGACCTCTGCCCGGCCGCCCCGTCTGGGATGTGAGGAGCGCCTCTGCTCGGCCGCCCCGTCTGGGAGGTGAGGAGCGTCTCTGCCCAGCCGCCCTGTCTGGGAGGTGAGGAGCGCCTCTGCCCGGCCGCCCTGTCTGGGAGGTGTACCCAACAGCTCTGAAGAGACAGCGACCATCGGGAGCGGGCCATGAGGACGATGGCGGTTTTGTTGAAAGGAAGGGGGGGGGAAGTGTGGGGAAAGGAAGGAGAGATCAGATTGTTGCTGTGTCTGTGTAGAAAGAGGTGGGCATAGGAGACTCCATTTTGTTCTGACTAGGAGAAATTCTTCTGCCTTGGGATGCTGTTGATCTATGGCCTTTCCCCCAGCCCCGTGCTCTCTGAAACATATGCTGTGTCAACTCAGGGTTAAATGGATTAAGGACGGTGCAAGATGTGCTTTGTTAAACAGATGCTTGAAGGCAGCAAGCTCTTTAAGTGTCATCACCACTCCCTAATCTCAAGTACCCAGGGACACAAACACTGCAGAAGGCCGCAGGGACCTCTGCCTAGGAAAACCAGAGACCTTTGTTCATGTGTTTATCTCCTGACCTTCTCTCCACTATTATCCTATGACCCTCCCATATCCCCCTCTCCGAGAAACACCCAAGAATGATCAATAAATACTTCATAAATTAAAAAAAAAAAAAAAAAAAGAAATACCCAAAACTGGGTAATTTATAAAGGTAAGAGGTTTAACTGACTCACAGTTTCCCACGGCTGGGGAGGCCTCAGGAAACTTACAATCATGGCGGAAGGGGAAGCAAGCACCTTCTTCACGTGGCGGCAGGAGAGAGAATGCTTCAAAGGGGGACCTTCCAAGCACTTTTAAAACATCAGCTCTCGCGAGAACTCCCTCACTATCACTAGAACAGCATGGGGGAAGCCATCCCTGTGATCCAATCACTTCCCACAGGTCCCTCCCTCAACATGTGGGGATTATGGGGATTGCAATTTGAGATGAGATTTGGGTGCTGACACAGAGCCAAACCATATCACATGGTGATACTTTGAAAGTCTTTTTAACACATGTTCTCAAGTGGATGTCCCTGCACGCCAGGGTCCTATCAGAAAGGGCTGCAGATGGATGTGTTTTAAGGGCTGAAGGAGGTCATGTGGTTAAAGTTCTTAGCTGTGCCTGACATCCAGTAAGTGTGCAATACCTTCTAGCAATTAAAGGCAAATTGGAACAGGTAATGGAGGCTCAGAGAGATGATGGGATGAGGCCAAAGTTGCATTGGTAAATGGTGAAGCATGGCTTTGATCCACATTTGCCTCGTTCTAAGTCTCTTTCCCCCATAACACATTTAGGATCCTGGCAAGGTCTTAGGTTCTTCTGAGAAGTGGATCCAGCTCCCAGTCTTGAAATGAAGTCAGGAATTCAACCACTGTCAGATCATGTGCAAAGGCTGGGGAGTTAACCTTCCTCGGTTCAAATCCTGGCTCTACCAATTTCTGGCTGTGTGTTTGTCCTTGGCAAGCTACCCAACCTCACTGAGTCTCAGTTTCCCCATCTGTAATACAAGGATGATATTAATATCACCTAACAGAGCTGTTGTAAGGATTAACTGAGATGATCAATGTAAAAGGCTAAGCACAATGCTTCAAAACATTAAATAAATGTTGTTGTTGTTTTATCACCACATTAATTTAGGCACCAGAGTCAGTTTGCCATGCCCCCTTCCTTCAATATGTTGGTGCAAGTTCCTTATGCCTAACTGCTCAGGCAAGGCTTCTGCATTGCACAGCTCCAAGGGCACTGTTCACATCTATTCCATTTCAATGGTGTCCTATGGACTTGTGCAGTGCACAACCTATACTCCTGTACATAGCATACTCAGAGCAAACTATGGGGCTACATAAAGGATCTGGATGTCAGAGTCTCTAGTGGGAAAGCATGAGCACCATGAGGACAACAGAAGTGTCCCAGTTCTGGTGTCCTCCAGCTTAAAGCTAGAGTCCAAGCTACTCCCAAAAGTCTGGGGGATATGCCTCACTGCCAGAAGGAGGAGACAGTGAGAAATGGTAGGTGCCTTCAATACAGGAATGCAGTTTGGGGAGCTGGACTGCTGGGTGGAGAAACAGGACTTGGGCAAGCAGTGGTCTCTGGTATAATTCAGGATCTCTGAGTAGATGCAACTCAGAGTCAAGGAAGAGCATCTGTGTATTCTGGTCATGGAAGACAACACATTAGATACCAGTTGCTGCTTCAGAGCATATACTACTATGTCCTGCACAAGAGTAGCCCAGCATTAAAGGTGGCAGAGCTGAGTCTTCAGTGGGCCACTTCATCCTTCTACTAAGCTAGCCATTTCATGTCTGCATGGTAAAAATAGCAAATTCCTTGAGCACAAGCCCATTTCCTCACTCACTTGCTGTGGCCCAAGGGAACACTGTGGCTATGAAGACACATTTCACAAGTTCATGGATGGTGATGCTGCCAGGGCATGATGGAAATGGAAATCCAGGATATGTATCTATTCTGGTAAGAACAAATTTTTTCCCCTCCATAGCAAATGGGGACCTATTAATCAACCAGCCACCAGATCCCCTCAGTGTGCTATGGCACGTCATTGAGGACTTGGTGAAGACATCTGCTGCTGGAACATTCAGCACTGAGCAGAGGGGACAGCCCAGGAAGTCTTAGTGTTGGATACATGCATACTGCTGTGGCCACATGGTGGTAAGTCCCTTGAACAATGGGCTGACCAGGGAATGAGGAGGATGGACACCCATGGGGCAAGTTATGTTGTCTACCAAGTACCTACATGGTAGACACTTGATTAACATTTACTGAATGAATATATTAACCTGATCATTGAGAGGCATAGGGGCAGGACCTGGACTAGGGTGATATGAGTCAAGCACCTTCCTTGAGCAAAAAATTTAAAGGAAGGTGCTCAAAATCTCAGTCATCAAAATAAACAGTATTTTACCAAAATAATTTTTAAAATAAAGATTAATGCCAAGATGACTAAAATCTCAAAATAGTACATTGAAGCAGGATGTGATGGGGCCAAGACAAGATTGAGATGAGTGTGACCAAGTTACACAAGCGCAGGGTTGGATCCCGCCTTAAAGTTTGGATATTTTGTTTACAATGAATTTTTTTGCATTGTTTCTTAAAGCGTTGCTTAAAATAGTAATATTAAGTAAAATCTTGTAAAATAGTAAAATCTTGATGGCTAAGGCTTATTGGCTAACCCCTTTAATTTTGTGCCCCAGGCGAGCGTCTCACTTGCCTTATCCTAGTCACTGCCTAGCACCGTCTGCTAGGATTCTTAAGATTTTCCAGACTACAAACAGCATGCTGATCTGCCACCAGGCCTGCCAAGTGGTGGGGTCACTTGCACAGTTGTTGGACCAGCTATAGGACCTCTTTTTGCCTGCAGCTCCACTCAAAGCTGATAACGTTTTAGACAGGGTGGGCACTGGTTGAAATAAGGCCACCCAGATGTGAAGAGATGCATTAGGCATTAGTGCCTTCTGCCTCACAAGGAAAATCCCAAGAGGTCCCACACTCATAGACCCCAGGAGCTTCCCCAAAGTGACTGACCTGTGAGGGGTTTTTGCTTCTTTGTTTGTTTGGTTGTATTTTAAGAGTTTATTTTTTTAGAACAGTTTTAAGTTTACAGAACAAGTGAACAGAAAGTACAGAGAACTTCCATATATTCCCCCTCCTTCTCCCCTGAACCCTGCAAACAGTTGACCTATTATTAATATATTGCATTAGTGTAGTACATTTGTTGTACTTGATGAATGAATACTAATATATTATTAATAACTAAAGCCCAGAGTTCACTCTCTGTGTGGCACATTCTATGTGCTTTGGCAAATGTCATGTACCTGCCATTACAGCATCATACAAAATAGTTTCACTGCCTTAAAAATGCCCCTGCTCCACCTATTCATCCCTCCTTGCCTCCTTCCAAACCCCTGGCAAACACTGATCTTTTTACTCCCCCTATAGTTTTGCCTTTTCCAGAATGTCATATCATTGGAATCACAGAGTATGTAGCCTTTTCAGAATGGTTTCTTTCACTTAGCAATATGCCTTTAAGATTCTTCCATGTCATTTTGTGGCTTGATAGCTTTAAAAAAAAAAAAATCACTGAGTGATGTTCCATCGTGGGGATATACCACAGGCTGTTTATCCGTTCACCTACTGAAGGACATCTTGGTTGCTTTCCAGTTTTGGCAATTATGAATAAAGCTGCGGTAAACATCCATGCATAGGATTTTGTCTGGACCTAAGTTTTCAACTCATTTGAGCAAATATTAAGGAGCGTGATTGGCCATGAGTTTTTGGTGACCAGGACCTCCTGGACATGGGCCCTTTATTAACTTCCAGCATCCACAGGCATGACTTCTTCAAGGGAGTTGACCGGTAAGATATTTTATGAAATGGAGAGACCATCAGAGTCTCTCACACCCAGACACTGGATTGTCCTTGAAGCAGGAAGGCAAAGGTGTACTGCTGCCCCTATCAGGAGAAGGCAAATGATTTCTAGAGGTCCAGTTTAACGGAAACAGAGAAAGCAAACTTTCCCCACCCCCGGTAATGCCCCCACCCTAGAAAGAAATTGTGTCAGAGAACAAAGAAGGGAGAAAAGGGTTGTCTTTTCCAATTTAGCACAAATCTCTTCTCCCCAGATGTAGCAGGGTCCAACTCTTGCCTTTGTGTTTGTTCTCTAAATGAGAAAGAGCTTTTACCTGCAATGATTACTTGCCACAAGATCATAATTAACAGAGAAAACACATATTTCCAAGGAGTCAGAAAACTGTTTTCTAATAACAAATGAAAATATAGTTAACGTTCCACAGTTCTTTTCTCTGGAGAGATTTTTTTTCTTACTTTCTACAGATTTAAAGGAAAAAAAAAATATTTTAGGAGTATGTTATGGGTTGTTCCCAAAAAAGATAGGTTGAAGTCCTAACCCTAGTAACTGAGAATGTAACCTTATTTGGGAATAGGGCCATTGCAGATATAATTAGTCAAGATGAGGTCATACCAGAGTAAGGTAGGCTCTTAATCCAATATGACCAGTGTCCTTATAAGAAGAGAAGAGACACAGACACCCAAGAGGAGGATGCCATGTGACCACAGAGGCAGAGACTAGAGTGACACAGCTGCAAGCCAAGGAATGAATGGCAAGGACTGCTGGCCAACGCCAAAACCCAGGAAGAGGCAAGAATAGGTCCTCCCCAGAGTCTCAGAGGAGCATAGTCCTGAGGACTTCAGACTTTGAGTCTTCAGAACTGTGACAGAATACGAAGCTGTTGTTTTTTTCTTTATTTTTATTTTTTATTTATTTATTTATTTTTGAGATGGAGTCTCGCTCTGTCGCCCAGGCTGGAGTGCAGTGGTGCAATCTTGGCTCACTGCAAGCTCTGCCTCCCGGGTTCACGCCATTCTCCTGCCTCAGCCTCCCAAGTAGCTGGGACTACAGGCACCCGCCATCACGCCTGGCTAATTTTTTGTATTTTGTTTAGTAGAGACGTGGTTTCACCGTGTTAGCCAGGATGGTCTCGATCTCTCCTGACCTCGTGATCCACCCGCCTCAGCCTCTCAAAATGCTGGGATTACAGGCGTGAGCCACCGTGCCCGGCCGAGGCTGTTGTTTTAAGCCACCCCGCTTGTGGCACTTTGTTACTGCAGCCCTAGCAAATTAATACAGAGCAGAATCACCTGATGCTTCACTTTGCAAATGAATGCCTGAGGCCCTGGCAGGTGCATTGATTTACCTGAGATCCCAAGCAAGTGGGAAGCAGAGATGAGACTCAAATCAAGGTCCACTTGACCTGAAGACTAGTGTTCATTTCACAACATGACTCCCTCTCCTGTGTGTGGCAACCTTGCCTGGGGCAGCCAGGTTCCCATCTGGACATGCACTACATTGGGTTCAGCACCTGGGCAACAGGTGAACACAGGCCTGGTGTACTCGGATGTAGAAGGCTTTAGAAACCAAGGTAGAAAAAAATGTATGTGATGAGTGAGGAAGGCGGGGTAAAAGAAGAAAAGTGATTAATATTGATTGAGCTACATGCCAGGTGTTTTATACATATTGTCTCATTTACCTCCCACAATAACCCTTGGGTATACATATAATTATTCTCATTTTTCATATTAAAAACTGATTATTAGAGAAGCTAAATAACTCTCCTAAAACCATATGGCTAGCTGGTGGGGAGATTCAAACCCAAGTCTATGGGACTCCAAACTCCAAACTCCATGTACTGTTTCTGAGTAGTTTCATCTCTTCCCGTGGTGTTTTTTGTTTGTTTGTTTGTTTGCTCGTTTGCTTGCTTGGAGACAGGGTCTGGCTCCGTCACCCAGGCTGGAGTGCAGTGGCACAATCACAACTCACTGCAGCCTCAATGTCCTAGGCTCAAGCCATCCTCCCACCTCAGCTTCCCAAGTAGCTGTGACCACAGGCATGCACCACCAACCAGCTAATTTTTGTATTTTTAGTAGAGACGGGGTTTTGCCATGTTGCCCAGGCTGGTCTCAAACTCCTGGCCTCAAGTGATCTACCTGCCTTGGCCTCCCAAAGTGCTGGGATTACAAGCATGAGCCACGGTGCCTGGCCTCTTCCCATGGTTTTGTTTGTCATCTTTATGTTAGTGGCTCCTAAATTTTTATCTGCAGCCCCACGTCTCGTCTCCCTGTTCAATATCTTCATTTTAACATCTCGCATGTCCAAATTCGTCATGTCCAAAATTTAATTCATCACCTTCCACCAAAAAACTGGCTATCCAACCACCAAGATGCCCAAACTAGAAACCTTGGAAGCCTCCTCGACTCCTCTGCTGCCTCACGCCCACTCCCTTCCCCCAACCCCACCACACAAACCCAACAATTCACCAAGTCTATTCATCCACCCTCTTTCCACCTCCACCGCTTCTGCCCTGGTCTGAGCCGCCATCATCCTACTCCTGGGGAGCTGTAATCTTCTGACTGGTCTCTCTGCCTTCACTCTACTTTCCCTTCCACAGTCTAGTGTCTTTTCTGCAGTCTAGTTTCCCTTGTGCAGTAGTGAGAGTGATTTCTTGAAGCACCACAAATCTTATCACATTATTGTCCTGATGAAAACCCTTCAGCGGTTTGGGAGGCCAAGGTGGGCGGATCACGAGGTCAGGAGATTAAGACCACGGGGAAACCCCATCTCTACTAAAAATACAAAAAAATTGGCCAGGCGCGGTGGCAGACGCCTGTAGTCCCAGCTACTCGGGAGGCTGAGGCAGGAGAATGGCGTGAACCCAGGAGTCGGAGCTTGCAGTGAGCTGAGATCGTGCCACTGCACTCCAGCCTGGGCGACAGAGCGAGACTCTGTCAAAAAAAAAAAAAACAACAAACCCTTCAGCTGTCATTGTAAATTCTCATGTGCTATTCACTGTTATAAGCCCTTTACATATAGCAACTCATTTAATCCTAAAAACCACCCTATGACATAGGCACTAGCTTGTTCTTCTGTTACCAATGAGAAGATCAAGATGCTGAAAGGGTTCAGCCACCCATCCAGGGTCTCACAGCTAGCGAGTTGCAGAGTTCACGCTCTTATGAGTTACACTAAACATTCTTCTCAAGGATGCCATCTGCTCCGAAGATAAAAGTCCAAAATCCTTATCATGCATACAAGGGCCTGCAGGGTTGCACCCCTGCCTCCATCTCTCTATCCCATCTCCTCTCTCTCTTTCATTCTTCTCAAGTACACAGCAAGGACTGATTTTTTTTTTTTTTTTTTTTTTTTTTTTTTGAGACCAAGTCTCACTCTGTTGCCAGGCTGGAGTGCAATGGCATGATCTTGGCTCACTGCAACCTCTGCCTCCTGGATTCAAGTGCTCCTCCTGCCTCAGTCTCCCAAGTAGCTGGGACTACAGGCGCACACCACCACACCCAGGTAATTTTTGTATTTTTGTTAGAGACGGGGTTTTACCATGTTGGCCAGGCTGGTCTCAAACTCCTGACTTCAAGTGATCCTCCTGCCTTAGCCTCCCAAAGTGCTGGGATTATAGGTGTGGAGAAATGGGCCCGGCCAGGACTGGAATTTTTTAAAACATCCTCAAAGTCTCAGAGCTTCTTCCTGCCTCAGGACCTTTGCATGGGCTCTTCCCTCTGCCTAGAACACGGCTGTCCCCCATTTTTCAATGTTGCTTCCTCAGAAAAGCTTTCCGTAAGCCCCAGACCAGGTCAGCTTCCCTGTGTTATGCTGTTATTGTCACCTGTACTTTTTCTTTGTAGTACTTATGACAATTGTAATAAACTATGTGTATGTCCAATGTCTGCTTTCCCCCACAGACAGCAAGCTCCAGGAGTGCAGGAAGCTTTGTTTCCCTAGGACATTGCCTGGAAAACTGATGTCCAATACAGTGATGGGTTGAAAGAACAAACAAAATAAAGAACAGAGAACAAATGAATGAAGATATTGTGCTACTCTTCAGCTGTCTGTCCAGCCAAGAGGCACATTTCCTGATGTAATACCTTTTTTCTAAGGAGAACATCTCACACTTTAAGTGTATACACAAATCACTTGGGAATCTTGTTAAAGTTTCGGATTGGATTCAGTAGCCTCAGGTGGGACCTGAGAGCCTGCATTTTGGACAAGCTCCAGGTGATGCTGGTGATGCTGGTCCTGGAGCCTTACTTAAAGCAGTAAGTATTTAAACCATCTCTCACCTCAGCCTCTCTTTCATGAATGTGTCTTTCAAATTTCTTCCCCTACCTGCTAATGGCATCCAGTTATTAAAAGAGGGCTTTCTGTGTACTTTTGCAGTGAGTGAAGAGTGCCTCCTGCTTGCTGCTGAATTCCTCCACAGTCCCCCGGGACAGGGAAGGGAACAGTCCCTCCTCTCCCTTTTCCTGTCTTATTGAGGTTCTCCTTGTAGTAGCTGTTGCTTCCCAAACCATACACCCTGTCTTGTTCCATTTTCTGTTGCTATAACTTAATATCTGGGACTGGGTAATTTATTAAGAAAAAACATGTATTTCTTACAGTTCTGAAGGCTGGGAAGTCCAAGGCCGAGGGGCTGCATCTGGTGGGGCCCTTCTTGCTGTGTCATAGTGTGGTGAAAGGCATCACATGATGACAGCCAGGGAGTGTGCCAGCTCAGGTCTCTTCCGCTTCCCATAAAGCCACCAGTTCCATTATGGGTGCCCCAGCCTGATGACCTTATCTCATCTTAATTATCTCTGAAAGGCCTCATCTCCAATCAACATATGGATTTGGGAATTCGGTTTCCACAACATGAAATTTAGGGGGCACATTCAAACCATAACACTCCTTTTATCAGACTAGTACCCCAGCCCCTGAGTCCTATGAGTCCTGAAGGCTCACCCTGTTCCCTTTCCTAGAGACTTGCCTTTGGCAGATCTGCCCCCTCTTAGAAGCTACTCTCTTCTCACTCCCATCCCCACCAGTGGCAACCGGTAGCTAGTGACTGACATGGAAGTACAAATGCCAGTCCCCTGGCCTCAAGTGGGGACCAATCTGTGGTACAATTCACACTCCAGAGCTTCCTGTGGATCAGGTTAAAGCTGATCTCCAGCTTCAGGTACTTCCCCTCCCGTGTCCAGCTCCCTTCACTCCCCATCTGCAATAATTTAGTCTCTGCAAAAATTCTGCAAGAATCTCCATCTAGGAAAGCTGACTTAAGACATCCCCTCCAACAGATCCTCCTTCTCCTCCCTAAGGAGTTCTCTACTCTCTTCTTTCTTCCCAGCCATAATGACAGATGCAGAATGCCAGAAACTAGAAACCAGTGTGCAAATAATAGAACATACCTTGGGAAGTACAACTAAAATATCACACAGAAGAAACTCTAGCACCTTGAGCACCATGCTGCCATCCACACTCTCAGCTGCAACCCTAGCATGGCCCTGGGGTTCTGTCTCTTAGAGGGAGGCCACCCACCAAGCCAGGGAGGAATTGTGGCATGGTTTCCTCTCACACTGAATCTAAGTTACCAGCAGATGCTTTGTCCGTGAGCCTCACCTGGCTTGGCCCTGGCCTTCCCAAAGCAAAGCCCTCCCGTTGTTACCATGGTGGCCATGTGCAGGAATGGAAATACAATGGGAACAGACAGGAATCTAGAGAAAAGAAAGACATCATCTTCCACGCATTCCTGGCACCTCTTTCTTTGGCCCATTAGGAAACCCACACCCTCTTCCCCTAGCCTATCAGCTGCCCACATTCTGGGACCCAGGATCTTCAGAAGTGCTTTTGATCCCTGCTATGTGTATGTGTATGTGTATGTGTATATGTATGTGTCTGTGTCTGTGTCTGTGTATGTGTATGTGTATGTGTATGTGTAGACATATGGCTGGAGGCAGTGAGGGAAGTGAATGTGCCCACAGGCCCAGGGGCAGTGGAGGAAAGGGGGAAGAATGGTGAAAGGAGAGGGTTAAGGAGCCGGCAGCCACACAAACACCTTCCACACTGCACTCCTTGCCATTTCTTTTCCGTGAATTTAAATGCATTCTGTCACACTGAGTTATGTCACCCGGAGGAAATGCCCAACTCGGCGACGTTTTTAAAGATTATTTTTTAGATCACCTATCACTATCCATTTGAGGAACGATTGTTCAATCTGAAAAAAATAAATACAAAACTTTCCCCATCTAAGCAAGATGGAAAAATAACTTTCCCTATTCTTTTATTTTCTTTCTTTAATTTTTTTAAGAAGGTTTATTTCTGAAGGACAGGTTTGAAAATCAGTTTTCACCTTGGCATCTGGCTGGATTTAAGCACCTCTGTAAGCCTTGTCATATGAGTAAACAAATGAATGGACAGCCAGCTGTGTGACCTCGGGCCATTCATTTAACCTCTCTGAGTCTTAATCTCCTCAACTGTTACACTGAGATAACAATACCGACCATGACCATCAAATGAGATGATGTCCAGGACAGTCCTTGAGTGTGTAAGGTGTCTGTTCCACTAAAGTGTCAGTTCCTCAAGGGCAGGGAGCAGGCTCAGGCCAATTCTGCCCTCCCAATGGAGCTTGTATAGGGCCTGGCTCACAAGAAGTGTTTAATACATGTCAGATGGATGAATGGTTCAATGGATGATGGTTTGGTGGTTGGATGTCTGGACATCCAGAGAGAGGGATGCATGATGCAGGGATGGATGGATGAAATGGTAGGCTGAAAAATAGTTTTCAAAATAGCAAACAAATAATCCCAAAAAAAGCCCTTATTTGTAGTGTTCTCCAATTTCCATGGTGTAAATATCCCCACCATGGCTGGTCAAGCCACCAAGTGACATCATTAAATGCACGGTCAGAAATAGGCACGATCAGCTCTTAAGAGACTAGAAGCCAGCTCCCACACCCAAGAGATGGGTGGGTGGGTGGGTAGAAGGAAGGAAGGAAGGAAGGAAAGAAGGAAGGAAATGAGGGAGGGAGGCAGGAACAGAGGGAGGAAGGGAGGGAGGGAGGAAGGGAGGGAGGGAAGAAGGGATAAAGGGAGAAAGGGAGAAAAGGAGGAAGGGAGGAAGGGAGAAATAAGACAGGAAAGGAGGGGAAAAGGAAAGAGGAAGAGAATAGAGGAGAATAGATGTTTACCATAGAAAAGAAAATAAAAATACTTAGAGACCAAGGGAGTGCCAGGAAGAGCAAAACCCAAAGCAGTAGGAAACCTCGGTTCCCCAGCCCTCATCATGGACCAGGACTGAGTCCACCCATCTCCTGGAGTAAATTATTTCTTCTTAAGAACCAATTGGAGAGGGAGCTACTTAGTCCAGGACAATTCTCCTCAATTATTTTTAAGAATTAGAGGCCAGGTGTGGTGGCTCATGCCTGTAATACCAGCATTTAGTGAGGCTGAGGTGAAAGGATTGCTTGAGCTCCTGAGCAATATAGCAAGACCCTGTCTCTATAAAAATAAAATTAATTAGCTGAGCTTCGTGGTGTGCACTTGTGGTCCTAGCTACTTGGGAGGCTGAGGTGGGAGGATCGCTTGAGCTCAGGAGGTTGAGGCTGCAGTGAGCTGTGGTCGTGTCACTTCACTCCAGCCTGAGTGACACAGTGAGATCCTGTCTCAAAAAAAAAAAAATTAGGAACCTTTTTTCAAATGAAATCTTACTTGGAAGCTCAATAATAATTATAGTTGGTATTTACTGAGCATTTACTATGTACCAGGTATAGTCTAAGTGCATTACATGGAGTACCCCATGATCTTCCTGACAGCCAAGTGAGACAGATGCTCTTACTATCCCATTTACCAGTGTGGTCAAAGCACTCGTCCAAGTTCACATAACAAGCAGAAGATCCAGAATTTAAGCCCAGGTGGTGACAGCAGTCCTAACCACTCTGTTCTCCTGCCCTAATAGATCAAAAGGAAAAGAAATGGCTGCCCCGCCGAACTATCCCTGAAGGACCTGAGCCCAGCAACTCAGAGGCCCCACACAGAGCCAGGTTCTTGGAAAAGAAGCAGGAAGAACAAGTGCCAGTCCTGGTTCTGCCCATAGCTGGCTGTGTATCCTTGGGAAAACCTCTGGCCCTCTCTGAGCCTTGGTTCTCTCACTTATAAAACAAGTGATCATCTTTATAAATGAGAGAACCGAGGCTCAGAGAGGGCCAGAGGGGACTGAAGTGAACCCCTTCAACCTCCTGGGCTCAGGTGATCCTCCTACCTCAGCCTCCTGAGTAGCTGGGACCACAGGTGCACACAGATGGCCAGAGGGGGCCATGGTGAGGGACTGGTGATAGAGCCCCAAGGCTCAGCAGGTTGTCCCTCCCTCCCTCCCCCCTCCCTCCTTCCCTCCCTCTCTATAGCCATTATAGATTATGCATTGGACAATTCTCCCCACAAGAAGGGTCTGGAGGCCTTCAGAAAAGACTAACTCAAGTAAGCCACACTGTATATTTTTTATATACCTCTGGGGCACCAGGACCCATTTGATTTATAATAAAATGCATCTACTTTTGAGCTGGTATGACATTCTTGGAAAACCCTGATAGTAATCATATCTCTAATTAAATTAAATCTTGTAGGGATCATTTTCTTCTCAAGGATAGTTATTTTTACAGTCATTTTTGTTAATGCAGAGTAATAGTAATTTAGTTTCTAGCACTGCCTTCATGTACAATTTTACAACTATGCATGCAATTAAATTTGTTTTTATGGGGAAGAAAAACAACAACAAAGAGCAAAACCAAACAAGTTGGTCAGCCTGGCTGGGTATTATTGTCTATGCGACTCCTATCCCTTTGCAATTCTAAAGAAGAAATACAGATTATTCTCCCCAGAGAAATGTAACACCTACTAAACTTTGGATATAACTATGGGAGGGGAGGCATGAGGGGGACACAAGCCCCGGGAGCTAGGATAAAGGACGGTTTTTGCCCAGACAAGAATGTCTCTGAGGTCCCAGGTAATTCTTCAGGTCCACAATTCAATGTCCTTAATCAATGCAGAAAAATAGCCCAAAGACACCACCTGAGATTTTTAACATGAAGAATGCTCCTGATAAATAAAACTCTTAATGAAATACAAGCAATTAAGCTAAAAGTTCTATCAAATGCAGCCTGTCACTCAGCAGCCTGACACTTAATTGAATTTCTCTTTCCACCCCCTGGCTCCCTTTCCCTGATAAACAAATTCATTCACTGCAGATCAAGTTTCCCTAACCCAGAAACCAACGATAGTCAATCAACTAATTGACACAACAAAGACTTCTATTTTTTTAAGTTCCCCTAATTAAAGTGGAAATGAAATTTTATAATACTCTGGTGCCTGGTATTAATTACTCTGTGGTTAACCCTCTCCGTCCTCCTCAGGGACCTGACAGCAGGAAGTGGAGGATCGGGAAGTCCCACACCCAGACACAAGTCCAAGTTCCAGCTCTATCCTGAGTTCACTGTGTGATCTGGAGAATTTGCTTCCCTTCTCTGTTTTCCATCACTTGTAACACAAGGGATAGAACTAGGTGACTTCCAAGGCTGCTTCTGCCTCTAACTTACATTTTATGATCCAGAGGACAGCGTCATGGCATAGTTCTCTCTCTGTGACTCATAGGTTTCCCAGCACAGCTGCCAAAAGCTCTCTCGCAGCAGAGAACCAAAAATACAGCCCATTTACTTCAACAGGCTGCCTCTACCTGACAAATGCAGCAGCCAGGAATGTATCCACTGCTCTTCCCCGGCATCCATCCCCACATTCCCAGGTACACCCCCAATACACACACATTCATACAAACCTCTCCTTGAAGCACACTCCTTCACACGCTCATCTCTCTCACACATGCACACACACACACAATACATCAAGACCAGGTGCACACACACAAGACACACCCTCATGCAGGCACACCTGCATATAAACATACGCCCCCTTACAGAGCAAGTCCTGTCAATCAAGGCCATTCACACGCACACAGACACACACACTACATGCTCCTGAAACACACATATTTAGATGCATGCCCCTTTAGACAGATCTCCTCAAATCTGTGCACACACTCATCTCCCTCACCCCTGACACAGAGGCACATACGTGTGTAGCCCAGACTCCTTTTTAGGGCAAATCACCTCCAACAAGGCCATGCACACACGTTTATACACTCACATGCCACACACACTCATATGCACCCCTCCTCAGCATCACTGTCAAATATGAGCGTGGGTTGCGTTTGAGGAGGTTATCCAATCTCAAGAAGGCTTTGGCTAGGGCAGCCCCAAGGATCTCCAAAACCTGACCGACCAGGACCTTTCCAAACTGTCTGGGTTCCAAAGTCTCTCATTCACCCAAGGGTTCCTGAGTGCCGCCGCTGTGCCCAGCACTGCATGGGGAGGAGCACGGTGAATGGGGCAGACATGGTCCCTCTGGAGGCAGCTCTGTTCCTGGCAGTTCCTGGCCGCCAGGACATGTGTGCCCAGCCCAGACTCCCTAGCAGGTAGTGAGGACCCCATCCCCGGACACTGACACATCCAGGGGTCTCATTTAGAGGCAGCATTTTCATGACATCATGGCCACAGGATGGCCTTTGGGTCAGGTCTTACAAGACAAGAGAGGGTGCACCAGGCAGAGACACAGTATGAACAAAGACAGGGAGGCTGGTATCGGGGGTACTGAGAGGCAGCACAATGCAGGGGTGTGGGCAGCCCAGCTCCACTGCCCACTGTCTGCAGGGCTGGGACAAATCACTCAACATCTCCAAGCCTCAACTACCTCATCTACAAAATGGGGACAATAGCAGTAGCTGTCAGAGAAGGACCACCTATTGACTCCACAAATAGAGATTGGGCAGCTACTATTTGCCAGGCACTTGGGGTTGCTGTGCAGAGCAAAAAGGGTGATGAATGCCGGCTCCTGGTGCTATGCCCAGCCTGGCAGGACCCCCAGGCACATGATGGGGTGGAATGGGCAGAAGGCCCGGACTGCCAGTGGGAAGACTGGTACCTGGAATGAATGAAGAGCATGGAGGCTGGGAGGGGCAGAGGCTGAGGCTGGAGTCGGGCTGGGAGGAGGGGGCCATGGTGAGGGACTGGTGATGGAGCCCCCAGGCTCAAGCCGCCTATCACTCTCCACAGTCTCACACTGTCTCAGCCCCAACCTCGCCTTGTCCCAGCTCCATTCCTCAAGGGGCCCCTTCCAGGGCAGGGGTCTGGCTTCCCCTGCAGGTTTGCAAATCCAGGCTGGGGAAGCGGGGGCAGCGGGCACTTTTCTTCCCCCTTGGACCTGGAGCGGATGCTCTCTGCATCTAATGCCTTCTGTTTAGCTCATCTCCCTGTCTCTGTTTTCATGTTTTCCTCTCTCACACTGGCTGTGTGGAGCGCATCTCAGAAAATACTTGCTTTTGAAAGTTGTTGCCATAACAACCACTTCATTACACGCCAGGCCCAGTATCTCAGAAATGCAGAATCTTTCCTTAAAAGCGTGCGCTGCACATCAAAGGGGAATAGGAGCTCATTATTTTTACATTATTTTGCAGGCAAATAGATATTTTCCAATACACATTTCTTTTCTAAGTTGATTTTCTTGTTCAGTGGAAATGCACATTTCTTTCTTAACGCTTTCCTGCCTGCAGGGTGCAGGGCCTCAAAACAGGGCCTGAGTTCCTCAAAACAGGAGAGAGAAAGCATTTATTACTGGGTTATTCATTCCTTGGTCCTCAACACAGCGGCTCATGAAGGGTGGTTTGCTCTAATTCGCAATTTGATCGCACCTAGAAATTCTAGAAAAGGCAGGCATTGTTTATGTAGCATGCACACGCTTTCACTCATCTGACTTTGTGCTAAGCAAGATTTTGTAACAAGTGAAGCTAATTATTTAAAGAGCCAAATCAAAACCAAACCAAACAAACTTCACCATATGGGATAGAGATGTGGTCCAGGATCTTATTTTCTGAACCAGAGGGTGCTGTCCAAATTTCATAGTTCTCTGTGAATGCCTAGCATGTCTCTCTCCCTCACCAGCATGTAAACCCCATGATTTTTGTCTGTTTGGATCACATCTTTATCACCAGCACCTAGAACAGTGCCCGAGCCTGCAGGCACTCAGTAAATATCTGCTGAATGAACCAACAAATATGCTGTGAATACTGTAACTTCTAACAATTCGCAAAAAATGGGATAATCAACCCCATTAGACAGATGAAGAGTTTAAAGCTCCAATAAGTTAATTCGATAATAATATTAAGAACAATAATAAGTGCTAACTTTTTTTTTTTTGAGACGGAGTCTCGCTCTGTCGCCCAGGCTGGAGTGCAGTGGTGTGACCTTGGCTTGCTGCAACCTCTGCCTCCCAGCTTCAAGCAATTCTCCTGCCTCAGCCTCCTGAGTAGCTGGGACTACAGGCGCACGCCGCCACACCCGGCTAATTTTTTGTATTTTAGTAGAGACGGGGTTTCACTGTGTCGCCCAGGCTGGTCGCAAACTCCTGAGCTCAGGCAATCCGCCCGCCTCAGCCTCCCAAAGTGCTAGGATTACAGGTGTGAGCCACCGTGCCCGGCCTAACTTTTAAGTTTTTTATTGAAATATAATATGCATATAGAGAAGCGCACGTAAGTGTACTGCTCCCTCACTTTTCATAAACACCCCTGGGTAACTAACACTCAGATCAAGAAACAAAATATTTAGAGGGAGGAAGAAGACTGTGATCAGGACTAGCTTCAGGGGTAGCCTCACAGTAGTTCCCTAAACTGCAGCAGGTTTATCTTATGTAATCTTTTCAATATTTTATTTAATTTTTTTGAACCAGGGTCTGGCTCTGTCACCAGGTTGTAGTGTAGTGTCACCTAGGTTGTAGTGGCTCTGTCACCTAGGTTGTAGCCACTATCACAGCTCAGAGCAGCCTCAACCTCCTGGGTTCAAGCAATCCTCCTACCTCAGCCTCCTAAGTAGCTGGGACTACAAGTGCGTGCCACCACGCCTAGCCAATTTTTATTTTTATTTTTAGTAGCGATAAGTCTTGCTATGTTGCTCAGCCTCGTCTTGAGCTCCTGAGCTCAAGCAATCTTCCTGCCTTGGCCTCCCAAAGTGCTGGGATTACAGGCATGAGCCACCACGCTGGCTGTTATTTAATTTTTAATTGACAAATAATAATTGTATGTATTTATGGGATACAATGTGATGTTTTGATATATGTATACATTGTAGAATAATCAAATAAGGGTATTAAACTGGCATATCCATCACCTCATATATTAACCATTTCTTTGTGGTATGAACATTTAAAATCCTCTTTTGGCTATTTGGAAATATACAATATTTCAAAATTCACCTCCCTGCTGCATTATTTCTGTCTGTTCTGTTTTACAACAAAGTGGCAAACCCCCATAACCAATATCCTGACCTCTAATATCACAGATGACTTGTGCCTGTCTTGCGATTTCTATGAATGAAACTGGACGGTAAGTGCCCTTTTGTGCCTGTTTCTTACTGTCATTAGAATGATTTTGAGGCTCATCCATGTTGTTGCACATTGTTGACCCTCATTCACTTCCCTGCCAATAGCGGCTATTTTTTCATGAGCATTTACTATGTGCTCTGTAAACTCATTTAATCCTCCCAACACTCTAATATGAAGACAGTATTAAAAGTGATTTGCCTAGACCAGCCAGGCGCTGTCTGTAATTCCAGCACTTTGGGAGGCCAAGGCAGGGAGATCACTTGAGGTCAGGAGTTCAAGACCAGCCTGGCCAACATGGTGAAAACCCATCTCTCCTAAAAATACAAAAAGTAGCTGGGTGTGATGGTGCATGCCTGTAGTCCCAACTACTCGGGAGGATGAGGCACAAGAATCACTTGAACCCAGGAGGCAAGGATTGCGGTGAGCCAAGACCGCATCACTGCACTCCAGCCTGGGTGACAGAGTGAGACTCCGTCTTTAAAAAAATAAAAATAAAAATAAAAAAGCCAAGCATGGTGGCTCTCACCTGTAATCCCAGCACTTTGGGGGGCCGAGGCAGGCGGATCACAAGGTCAAGAAATTGAGACCATCCTGGCCAACATGGTGAAATCCCGTCTCTACTAAAAATACAAAAAAATTAGCTGAGCATGGTGGCTTGCACCTGTAGTTCCAGCTATTCAGGAGGCTGAGGCAGGAGAATCGCTAGAACCTGGGAGATGGAGGTGGCAGTGAGCCGAGATTGCGGTATTGCACTCCAGCCTGGGCAAAAGAGGGAGACTCTTTGCCTAGAGCCCTGCAAACAGGGAGCAGAGAATTGAACTCAGAATTTTATGATCCCAAAGCTCCTGCTTTGTTGTTGGTAAGCTCTTTCCTGGGTGACTCAAGGCTGTGGCTAAGAATGGTCAGTGGCTGCGCTAGGCCAGGGGTGAGTAGAGCGCTCTGTGCTCTGACATTGAGCGGCCCCAGCATGCCATCCTGGCCTTGTGTAATTGCTTTGATATTTCTCCAGTTCCTGACCTCACTGACAGGCTTCCAGCTACTCCCTCCTGCTGGTGTCCATGTGCCTGCCAACAGCCATGCCATCAACTCTCACTTTACTAAAAATAGTGGAGTTATTAGAATTGTGTAAAAAACAAAAGGAAATGGCCATGAGCAAGTGCCTGCCTGTGCATGTGATTACAGGTGACGAGGTCCATGGTAGTTTGCTTCCTGAGTCCAGGCAGAAGTGTGTAGTTAAGTCAAGTGCCACTCTGGTGAGCTTAGGAAACTTTTCCCTTTGTAACTACCAGGTTAGGGTCTTGAGAGCTTCAGCCTTGTAGTATTTCTGTAGTTAGTGATGATGGTCAGTACAAACAAGGTAGCTGAAGTCACATTAGTCCCGAAATCCCATTGGACAAGGCAGCAAGGAGAAGGCCAGGTGCAGTGGCTCACGCCTGTAATCTAGCATTTTGGGGGGCCAACTCAGGAGGATCACTAGAGGCAGGAGTTTAAGACCAGCCTGGGCAACATAGCTTAGCAAGACCCTGTCTCTACCAAAAAATAAAAATAAAAATTAGCAGGTGGCCGGAGTGGGAAGATTACTTGAGCCCAGAAGTGAGTTTGAGATTACAGTGAGCTACAACTGTGCCACTGCAATCCAGCCTGGGTGACAGAGTGTGACCCTGTCTCTAGAAAAAGAAAAAAGCCAGGAGCAGGACAAACACAAAAGCTCTTTGCTGCTCTCAGTTCTGAGGCAGAAACGAATGCCGAATGGTATCTGAGAGGGACTGGTTTCTTGTCCCATGGCAGAGCTAGGGTCTGCAATCCCGAGTTTCATGGTCTGTTCCCACTCCACTCTTCTGGAAGGTCCCCTCTCATCCCCTCATGCCCCAAGGTCTGCCATGCATTTACCACATTTGGGGCCTGTGCAGGGAGCTGGGGACGCTTAGCACAGAAAGGACAGGGCCCAGCCAGCGGCATCCCCCACAGCCTCCTGCCCCTCTGCTGAGCATCCCTGGAGCACTGCCCAGGTCTGGGTAGCACAGTCTCACTTGAGTCCCATCCGGCCTGTCCACTCCTCCGTCTGAGCACCACTCACTCTACTGAGCACTTGTTGGCTCTCAATTATTTTTTTTAATGAAAGACTAAATCTTCTCCCCATTCTCCTTACTGCTCTTGGAAGAAACCAATTTTGTGTCTCTTGACCAAAACATTCCTAATTACCTATATTAATGTCTGTTCTCTGCATTCTCTCCTGAGCCAGTTTTTAACATCTTACTGGTCCCTTCATTAATTAATGAGCTTAAAAATATTTGGCACACATTTAAAAAAAAAAAAAAAAAAAGAGTGAATCTATGCCTTTGGAGCTTTTGCCATGAGCGTGAGCACCCCGCCTTCCTGGGTTTCACACTCCCCTAGACCCAAGGCCTGATGCCAGAGAGAGCCTCTCTTCATGAATAAGGACAGCTCCTTGCTTGTTTTCTGACACTTTTTGCAGCAGCCCCGATGGCTGTGCTGTAAAAAGCCACTCCACCCTGGGCCCAAGAGTACGTTTGGCAACTGTGTTCCTTTAATGGATGCACACGTGTCTATTGTGAGTACAAACATAATGGTCTCCATGGAGATATGGTCACAATGACTAATTAGACAAAAGACAGTGTTTCTCAAGCCTTGAAAGACATCGTGGATGTCATAAACGAACATCGTCTTATTCGGTTGCTGTATTCCTTCTCATTTCTCCCTAGAAATATCAATACGTGGTCCCTGGCAACATGACTTTATTATGAAGTCATACTTTTTTTTTTTTTTTTGAGAAGGAGTTTTGCTCTTGTCACCCAGGCTGGAGTGCAATGGCACAATCTTGGCTCACTGCAACCTCCGTCTCCTGGGTTCAAGCCATTCTCCTGCCTCAGCCTTCCATGCAGCTGAGACTACAGGCATGCACCACCATGCCTGGCTAATTTTTGTATTTTTGTAGAAACGGGGTTTCACCATGTTGGCCAGGCTGGTCTCGAACTCTTGAGCTCAGGTGATCCACCCTCCTCAGCCTCCCAAAGTGCTGGGATTACAGATGTGAGCCACCACGCCTGGCCTGAAGTCATACTCTTTAGCCACCTGGTCAGAACCTTTCAGATCCTCAACTGCAGGATTCCAATCCTGGCACACATTCCCAAGGCAGCCACGGGGCACTCATTCATGGCTGGCATTTCCAGACTGGGCTGTCCAACTCCAGCCCTGCCTGCTCAGTCTTATGATGGCTGCTAAGGGGACCAGGGATGCTCCAAGCTACGGGGCCCTCACAGCTCCTTCCATCACAGCAGCCTGACTCAGCCATCAGCTGCCCCACTGGGCTCACCCCAATACTGATTTGCTTCAGGACGCCGGATGGGATTTTTCTTATTGTGCCCCTCCCCAACAAGGCTGGGGCAATGAGTATTAAATATCCTGCATTCTGGTTTTGGTTTTTGTTTTTGAGACGCAGTCTCACTCTGTTGCCCAGGCTAGAGTGCAGTAGCACGATCTTGAATCACTGCAACCTCCGTCTCCTGGGTTCAAGTGATTCTCATGCCTCAGCCTCCCAAGTAGCTGGGACTACAGGCACCCACCACCATGCCCAGCTAATTTTTGTGTTTTTAGTAGAGATGGGGTTTCCCCATGTTGGCCAGGATGGTCTCAAACTCCTGACCTCAAGTGATCCTCCCGCCTCAGCCTCCCACTGTGCTGGGATTACAGGCGTGAGCCATCACCCCTGGGTCTGAGTTTTTGTGTTTTAAGAGACGAGGCCTTGCTCTGTCATCCAGGATGGGGAGCAGTGGCACAATCACAACTCACTGCAGCCTCAAATTCCTGGGCTCAAGCAACCTTCCCGCCTCAGCCTCCCAAGTAGCTGGGATTACAGGTGTGTGCTACCATGCCCAGCTGACTATCCCACATTCTAAAGGGAAGCTATCTTTCTCCCCAGGGAAGTGCAACCCTAGCATATTTTAACACCCTCAGAAGTGAGAACATATTTCTTCCAGAAATACGCACTGCCCCGATATGCTTTTCCACTTTCCTGCCCCTCATCCCACCATGATCCCAGGCTAAAGGAAAAATGTTAAGAACAAAAAATATCTGGACCTCAAACTATGGCAAAACCTATCTCAGACACACGGAGAAATGAGTCCAAGTTCACACTGTATAACAGCAAAAAGAATATTTGAACAGAAATGTCCACACACAAGTAAGAAACTGATGGAAACTACGCACACACAGTCCCACAAAAACCCCAAGAAAAAAAGCACCCAAAAGACAAAGAATCCAGCCTAGAAGAAGATATAACCCCAAAACTGGAAGAAAACTTCACATAGGTGCTCTCTGCTATAAAACGACAGAACAAGAACAGGAATTTGGTAAAACAAAATTTCAAAGATGAGTTGATTAAACAACAGAATGACACACAAAAGAGAGACCTAAGGAAACAAATTGAAATCAAATAATATTACAGAAGTCCCAAATTAATGATAAATGTCAAAATCAGAAGAGACCCTGCTGAAAATGGAATTATGAATAGACAGATAATAGATATTAAGAAAAACAAAGATATGAAAGCAATCAGAGCCAGGTATGGTGGCTCACACCTGTAATCTCAGCACTTTGGGAGGCCAAAGCAAGTGGATCACTTGAGGTCAGGAGTTCCAGACCAGCCTGGCCAACATGGTGAAATCCCATCTCTACTAAAAATACAAATATTAGCTGGGCATGGTGGTGCACGCCTGTAATTCCAGCTACTAGAGAGGCTGAGGCAGGAGAATTGCTTGAACCTGGGAGGTGGAGGTTGCAGTGAGCCAAGATTGCGCCACTGCACTCCAGCCTGGCGACAGAGCAAGACTCTGACTCAAAAAAAAAAAAGATGTCATCAAAATTTGGAAGATTAAAAAGTGAATGAATGATTGGTAATTGGCCCAGCAAATGAGAGAAAGTTAAGTCCTATGTGTGCCTGCAGGGTAAAGAACCTGAGAACAGAAAATCTATTTGAGCCACAAAACCCTGCATCAACAACCAGAATCCCTCTGAAAGGTGGGGTGCAAGAGAGGCTGAAAACAGAACTGGCTGAGAGTCTGTTTGATGAGCATTTAGAACCCAGACCTCCTTTTATGAGCCTGCACAGTCGGGTAATGGTGCTCCCCACCCCCAGCAGGTGGGAAGTCTACTCCCTGCAGATGTTGAAGCCAGAGACTTGAACAGGAACACCACACACAGCCAATAATAGGTATGAGATACTGTGATGAAAACATTAGAATTAAGATTTGCATTGCTTCCCCTTCACCTTCTGCCATGATTGTAAGTTTCTACGGCCTCCCCTGCCATGTGGAACTGTGAGTCTATTAAGCCTCTTTTGTTTATAAATTACCCAGTCTCAGGTAGTATTTTTTTTTTTTTTTTTTTTTTTAGACCGAGTCTCGGTCTGTCACCAAGGCTGGAGTGCAGTGGCATGATCTTGGCTAACTGCAACCTCCACCTCCCGAGTTCAAGCAATTCTCCTGCCTCAGCCTCCTGTGTAGCTGGGATTACAGGAGTGCACCATCACACCCAGCTAATTTTTGTATTTTTAGTAGAGATGGGGTTTCACCATGTTGGTCAAGCTGGTCTCAAACTCCTGACCTCATGATCCACCCGCCTTGGCTTCCCAAAGTGCTGGGATTACAGGTGCCCAGCCTTCAGGTAGTATGTTTATAGCAGTGTGAGAATGGACTGATACAGATTATCTTCTAATTATGTGATTTTCTGGAAAAGGCAAATCTACAGGTACAGAAGGCAGATCAGTGATTGCCAGGGTCCAAGTGAGGAAGGAGGAGCCCATCAGGGCAGAGACTGTTGGGGATGATGGAGCCACTCCACATCTTGATGGACACATGGCTAAGCTTATTCAGAACTCAGAGCACTAAGTGTGCACATCTGTGAAGGGTGCATGAGAAAAGGACAAGAATGGTGATATGGTTTGGCTGTGTCCCCACCCAAATCTCATCTTGAATTGTAGCTCCCACAATTCCCACATGTTGTGGGAGGGACCTGGTAGGAGGTAATTGAATCATGGGAGTGCATCTTTCCCGTGCTAGTCTCGTGATAGTGAATAAGTCTCATGAGATCTGATGGTTTTATAAAGGGGAGTTTCCCTGCACAATTTCTGTTCTCTTGTCTGCCGCCACGTGAGATGTGACTTTCACCTTCTGCCATGATTGTGAGGCCTCCCCAACCACGTGGAACTGTGAGTCCATTAAACCTTTTTTTTTTTTTTTTTTTGTAAATTGGCCAGTCTCAGGTATGTCTTTATCAGCAGCATGAAAATGGACTAATACAAATGGAAAACTTGGTTACAGACTTTTCATAGAATATGCCTGTCTTCTGAGTTAATGATGAACAAATTCACATTACTCTCAAAAATCCCACTATTGGATTAATTTAAGTATTTTATCTGAGAAGAATACCATTGTTAATTGTGCTTATAATAAAATTTAAAGATTTGAAAAAACTAGGTAACTCCAATCACAATGTTTTTCCTAATCTCTTGTAAAATTTAGAGGGATCTTGACCAGGCGCGGTGGCTCATGCCTGTAATCACAGCACTTTGGGAGGCCAAGGCGGGTGGATTACTGGAGGTCAGGAGCTCAAGACCAGCCTGGCCAACATGGTGAAACCCCGTCTCTACTAAAAATACAAAAATTAGCCGGGCATGGTGGTGCGCACCTGTAATCCCAGCTACTCGGTAGGCTGAAGCGGAAGAATCGCTTGAACCCGGAAGGCAGAGGTTGCAGTGAGCTGAGATCTCACCATTGCACTCCAGCCTGGGCAAAAATAGTGAAACTCCATCTCAAAAAAAGAAAAAAAAAACTTAGAGGGATCTTTTAGGAACCAATTCCATTGGTGATAATGTAATGTTTGTTTAAGATTCAGATTCCTTTGGTTTTGTTTCCTTGTCTTCTGTTTATGTTAAGTAAAATTACCTCTAATAACTTTTACTTTCAAAAGTATCCCATTTTATAAAAGTAGGCCTATCTGTCTCTCCATGTAGAGACTCCACATAGAAACATAGCTTGAATGATGGTTTTGCAGGGAGGAAACTTGGGAGGTCTTTTGTTTTATCTATTGTATCTTTTCTAAATTTTTTGCCTTTCAAGGCGTCTGGGCTTTTTTTTTTTTTTTTTTTTTTGAGACAGAATCTGGCTCTGTTGCCCAGGCTGGAGTGCAGTGGTGCAATCTCGGCTCACTGCAACCTCTGCCGCTTGGGCTCAAGTGATCCTCCCACCTCAGCCTCCTGGGTAGCTGGGACAACAGGTGCGTTCCACCATGCCTAGCTAATTTTTTTGTTTGGGTTTTTTTTGTTTTTGTTTTTGGAGAGATGGGGTTTCGCCATGTTGCCCAGGCTGATCTTGAACTCCTGATCTCAAGCAGTCCACCCACCTTCGCCTCCCAAAGTACTGGGATTACAAGCATGAGCCACCACTATGCCCAGCCTTCATCTGTGCTATTTTTATGAAAACAATAAGTCCTTCCCTGACCCCACTGCAGCTGGAGTCACAGCTCTCTCCTCTCTTACCCATGTCCCTCTTCCTACTCCAGAGCTGTTGCCACACCCATCCCCACCCTTTTCTGGATTCCAGTCTTGAGGGACAAGGGTTCTGTCTTGCTCCTCCCCATACCCATGGAGTGCCCTAGTGCACACAGTAGGTCCTCAACACATACAGCTCAAATAAAGGAGACCACATGCCAAGGAGAGAAACCCATCATGAGTTTGGAAAGTTAAACATCTGAGTTTTCAATCCTGAACTGGGGTGATGGTCCCGCTGTCTACTTTTCCACAAAGTGAGAGAAATCAAGGGACGGAGAGAATGTGGCTAAAAGCCTTTCACTCACAAGAATGCTGTGAGACCAAACACAGCCTCCAACATCTCACACCTAACATCTGATAAGATATCTTTCCTCCTAGCAAGAGACTGAGCCTTAGCAGGAATCCAGGGGTTGGGATTCTAGAACCATGAGTACACAAAGTTGAGAACATGATGAAGCCACTAGAGCCGGGAGGACATCGAGGTTAAAGCAGAGATGGAGCAGATAAACCCACAAGATTCCTTGGCATTCTTGAGTTCAACATGAATCACTTGTAAGCGGTCCTCAAGGACTATGATTGGGATCATTCATTATTTCACTGAGGGATGGGTTCAAATCGTGCACTGCAGAACTGGGGGCAGGTGCTGAAGCTGAGTCCCTTAGCCAGCGAGAGAGGCAGCCACCGCCAGGGCCTCTCAGCACGGCTCTGCTCCTCTCTCTTGGTCCTATGTGTCCCCAGCTACTCCCACAAAGTGATGAAACTTTGCTTTTTGTGAGAAAGGGCCCTAAAATAAATCCAACTGCTCCCAATGTTGGTGATGGGACAGAAGAAGAAGTGAAGAAAAATTAAAGACATCCAAAAAAACAATGATGTGGAACTACATACTGAAAAGCGATATCCAATTATCCTGAGGCTCAGATCCACCATTGGAATGACTTCAACGTACACACAACACAGAAACCGGAAAGTGTGACTCAGGAAACTGTCAGTGAGGCTCCTGCCATGAGCAAAGATACTTACCACAGAAAGCTCCGTTTATTCCTTTTGAGATGGAGTCTCACTCTGTTGCCCAGGCTGGAGTGCAGTGGTACGATCTTGGTTCACTGCAACCTCCACCGCCTGGGTTCAAGCGATTTTCCCATCTCAGCCTCCAGAGTACCTGGTATTACAGGCATACCCCACTATGCCCAGCTAATTTTTGTATTTTTCATACAGACGAGGTTTCACCGTATTGTTCAGGCTGGTCTCGAACTCCTGATCTCAGGTGATCCAACTGCCTCGGCCTCCCAAAGTGCTGGGGTTACAGGCGTGAGCCACCGTGCCCAACCTCAGTTTATTCCTTTATTGATCCTTCATTCAATTCAACCAATGTCACTGATGTGGTCAGGCACTGGGCTTGACTCTAAGGATGTAGCAGGGAGAGGAGCAGAGATGCGGCTTTTGTGGAGCTTATATTCTAGTGGGGAAAGAATCAACAAATACATGTCAGGTGGAGATATAACGAAAAATTAAGAGGGAAAAAGAATAAAGAGTGAAGGAAGCTGATATTTTATTGCAGGAAGCTGATATTTTAGATAGAGAGGTCAAGAAGAGCCTCTCTGGGATGGAGAGAATGGAGCAGAAACCAGAAGGAGGGGAGAGAGGGAGCCTCATGGATATCTGGGGCAAGAGCTCTCCAGGTAGAGGGAAAAGCAAGCGCAAAAGTCACGCAGCGGAAATGTGCCTGAAGGAATAGCGCGGAGGCCAGAGACGCTGGAACGAGGTGAGCAAAAGCAGAACAGCAGGAGATGAGCCCAGAGAAGGACCAGGGCAGACCCAGTGAGGTCATGGAGGCCCCGGTAAGAACTTCGGCTTCGACTCCTGGTGGAAGGGAAACCATTGGAGGGCCTTGAGCAGAGACTTCGCCATCTGACTCAAGCCTTAACAGATCCCACAGCACAGAGAGTCACCTACAAGGTGAGTAAGTTTGGAGGAGGAAAGGAGCGAGGAGGCTTCTGTTTCTGTCATAACCCACGTCGTTGGCTAGTGGCTTGAATAAAAGTAGCAAAGTGGAAGTGTTGAGAGGTGCTCTGATTTGGGATATCATTTGAAAAACCAGAGGCCGAGCTTGGTGGGCGCACACCTGTCGTCCCAGCTATGTGAGAGGAGGATATTGTTTGGATCTGTGTCCCCGCCTAAATAGCATGTTGAATTATAATCCCTGGGCTTGGAGGTGGGGCCTGGTGGCAGGTGACTAGATCATGAGGGTGGTCCTTCACAAATGGTTTAACAACATCCCCTTGGTACTGTTATTGTTGAGTGAGTGAGTGAGTTATTGCAAGATCTGGCTGTTTAAAAATGTGTAGCAGGCCGGACGCGGTGGCTCATGCCTGTAATCCCAGCACTTTGGGAGGCCCAGGCGAGCGGATCACGAGGTCAGGAGATCGAGACTATCCTGGCTAACACGGTGAAATCCCATCTCTACTAAAAAATACAAAAAATTAGCTGGGTGTGGTGGCGTGCGCCTGTAGTCCCAGCTACTCAGGAGGCTAAGGCAGGAGAATGGCGTGAACCCAGGAGGTGGAACTTGCAGTGAGCCGACAACGCCCCACTGCACTCCAGCCTGGGTGACAGAGCGAGACTCCATCTCAAAAAAATTAAAAAAAAAAAAGTGTGTAGCAGTGCCCCATTTTCCACTCACTCCTACTCTGGCCATGCGATGCGTGTGCTTCTCCTTCACTTCCACCATGATTGGAAGCTTTCTGAGGCCTCCTCAGAAGCCAAGCAGATGCCAGCATCTGTATTGCCTGCAGAATCATGTGGCAATTAAACCTCTTTTCTTTATAAATTACCCAGTCTCAGGTATTTCTTTACAGCAGTGCGAGAACAGATGAATACAGACGATCTCTGGAGCCCAGGAGTTCAAGCCCAGGAGTGAGCCGTGATCACACCACTGTACTCCAGCCTGGGCAACAGAGTGAGACCCTGTCTCTAAAAAATTGTAATAATAATAATTTGAAAAATCATATTCATATGTCTAGGGGATCTTCAGATCCATCCCTACAGGGTGTCAAGGGTTGAGCAAGAATGTTTACTTGTGTCAAGCCATTTATATTTATTTTAGTGTGACTTTAAATTATGCCTTATATTCTTAAATACATTACTGATGATAATTAATGGTGGCTTATGTTCAATTTCACTTCTGTTTTCATTTTGATAAGAATAACCAGTCAGGTGGCCAGGCGCAGTGGCTCATGCCTATAATCTCATCACTTTGGGAGGCCAAGGTGGGTGGATCACTTGAGGCCATGAGTTCAAGACCAGCCTGGCCAATATGGCAAAACCCCATCTCTACTAAAATGCAAAAGTTAGCCAGAACAGTGGTGCATGCCTGTAGTTCCAGCTACTCAGGAGGCTGAGGTGGGGGGATGGCTTGAGCCCAGGAGGCAGAGCAATCACACCACTGCACGGCAGCCTGGGCAACCGAGCTAGACCCTGTCTCAAGGAAAAAAAAAAGAATAACCAGTCAGGGCACTATAATCTCACATGGGTAACTGACCTGCGGCCAACCCCACTGTTTGGAGTGAAGTTCAGGCCCAGACACAAGCACTTACATACTTGATGTCAGACATCCAAGGCAGGCAGTAGACGTGGGATGCTCAGGAGGATACGCCCCATGTGGCATCTGATCAAGTCTGGCTTAGGTCTAAGGACAACGTTCAGGACAAAAACTATGCCTTTCCAATTTTACCATTGAAGATGCCTTAGACAACCAATAAAGTGGATGGTGTAGGACCACAGCCCTACACAGCGACATTCTTGCATCACTCGGCTCGATCACAGGAAGGTCTCACACCACTGAGTCTGACCACAGGAACGGGCAAATGAAAAGTCACGCAGCTATATGGGCAACGGAACTTCCCAGTCTCCAGTTCCCGGCCAGGAAGTGGGGGCTGGGTGGAGAAATCTGGAAGCTGCCTGCTTACCTACCAGGTCTCCACTCTGTTTTGCTATGAAGCCTCTAAGGCTTGATACCTGTTAATGGACGTATTTGTTGTCAGAAATAAATGAGATGGTGGGGTCAGTTTCCAAAGTCAACAACAGTTTGAATCAAATAGGCTTGGGCACACATGCCACCTCTGCCCCTTGCTCCCTGTGTGGCCTTGGGAAAATTACTTAGCCCCTCTGCCGCTCAGAGGTGGGAATAATGTGAGAAGGAAATGAGTGCCTGCACTTGGCCCTTAGAAAGCCCCAATCCACGTTCAGCCCTGATACCAGCTTCACGAATGTTCCCTTGCAAGTCCCAGAGACGGGACTTCCTGAAGGGTCCAGGTGCCTTCAGGCCCCCTTGGGTCTGTGAGTACTGGACCACATGCATCCCCAGATTAGACCTCAAGGACTTGGAATCCCCACATCGGGCCACAGTGGATTTATGCATCTCCAGACAGGACCAAGGGACTCACGCATCCCCAGATTAAACCACTGACCCACAGGGCAAGGAACTAGGGTGATTTGTTCTCAATGGAGTCTGGAGAAGGAGATTTAGAATCACTAGACTTCAATGGTGGGGGCAGCAAATGGGGAGTGAAATAAACCGACACTCTTGGGGAACTCTAAAATGTTCAAAAGAAAACTAAAACGCAGGAGCTGAAGGTAACATCCAAAGTCACACCACCAGCGAAGGCCATAGAACAACAAAACTAGAGAAGTTCTTGGAGAGCATCTCGTCTAGCCCTTCATTTTCCAGATGAGGAAACTAAGGCCCAAAGAAAGGAGGAAGTTAACCTAAGCCACATGGTCCACTTGTGGCAAAGTCATCCCTCAGACTCAGATCCCAGATGTGAGGTCTGGCGTCCCCTCAATTCCCCAATACCAGCACCCACATTGCACACCCTTCACCATCTAGCAGAGATCTCGCCAGGGCTGCCATGAGCTGCCCCATGACACTCCAAGGAGCTGATGCAAAACATTTTGTTTTGCACCATGCCTGTGGTGACAGCTGAGTTAAACTGAATGCTCACAGTCATTATGCTCAGAAACTGAGCAAGAGTTCCATCTATTGGGGTTTCAGAATGAATCAGATTTCCAAACTCTCCTCTCTCCACCTCATCGCATGTCTGTATATGGTAACCTTTCAAAAGTGAGTCTAATAATTAGTCATCTTGGCCTAGTTCAAGACAACAGTATGTTCTCCAATTTCACTTTGCTTTCAACAAGAGAGCGATGCCAACGGTAATGTTCACCGTGGTTAAACACGCTTCTCAGCTGGTCCCTGCAGGCAGCCAAGACAGCTCTGGTCCCCGCAGTTGCCCAGTGCTTCCCCACAGCTCTCTAACCAGGCTGTACCCTCTGCTCAGATCCACCCCCAGCCCCAATCTTGACACCAACTGTGTACCAGGCACTACATCAGATGCTTTGGACTCATCATTACATTTTATCCTCTCTGCAAGATAGATGGTTCTCTTGTTGCCCCCATTTGAAGATGGGAAATTTGAGAACCTGAGGGTACTGGTCCTTGTCTACTGCCCATACCCCAGGTCCAGCCAGTCCCTCTCTTCCTCCCTGCTCCAACCACACTGTTCTGCCAAGACAGTGAGCTCATTTCCACCTCAGGGCCTTTGCACATGAGATTCCTCTGTCTGAAACACTCTTCCCTCTGACTCCACCTGGTTCACTCCTTCTCGCCCTCAGATCTCAATTCAAGCATAATTTCCTAAGGGAAGAATCCTTCACATCCTCAGGTTCCTAGAGCTCTTTTCATCCACACAGCACCCTATGAATCCCTCCTCCTTCAAGGCAGCTACTATACATTGTAATTTTATTTTAAATTTTTTGTAAAGATGGGGTCTTGCTATATTGCCCAGGCTGGTCTTAAACTCCTGGCCTCAAGCAACCCTCCCACCTTGGCCTCCCAAAGTGTTGCAATTACAAGTGTGAGCCACTGCGCTCAGCCTAACATGTAATTTTATATTTAAGGGATTATTTGCTACTATCTGGCTCCTCCACACAAGCATGAATTCTAGGAGGACAGGGATGGTGTCTGTGTTGCCCACCACTATATCTCCACACACAAAAAGGACACATAGTAAGGGTTTAGCTATCACATATTTATGGATGATGGATGGATGGGTGGTCAGATGGAGGGTGGGCAGATGCAAAATGCTTAATGAAGAATTTGCCACCCATCCAAGTAAGAGTTGGGCCCAAATGCAAGCCCAGGCCTCCGACCGGCAATCCCTCTCGGTGTGTGTGATAATCCTCCGCACACACACACACATCACCCCCAAACTCTGACCCTGGGAGACAGTACCCACCTCCCTGGAGCAGTGTTCTCAAAACTCCCCTGACCAGCACCCCACTGTCCAAACCCCATAGCTCCCACGCCACACACCTGGAGCTTCAGGGATGCTGATTCTGCGGGTCCAGGAGGGCCCAAACTCTACACTGTTAACAAGCACCCAGGTAATTTAGAAGGGAGTGTGTCCCAGAGCTCGTTTGAGGATCTCTGGACTAAGGTGAGTCCAGGCAAACCCAAATCCCCAGGGAGAGCCGCCCAGCGCCACCCTAGGCCGCCTGCGTGGGAAGTGGCCGGGTGCCGCAAACCGGGGCCGTGCTGCCCTCTGGTGGTGCATAGCGGCACTGCAGCCTCTGGGCTCCCTGAAGGAACACCGGCCGCGGGCGCCCCAAGGGCCGTGGTGTCCTGGTGGCCCACGTCGGCCTAGGTCAGCGCACCTGGGTTCCAGTCCCTGACCCTCCAGAGACCACCCCAAGCCTTTTTTTTTCTTCATAAATGGAACATAATCAACGTTTCCCAAACTTCAGTTCTTTGGGTACCACCTTCATCATCTTGCCCATCTCATTTATACATGCTATTCTTAATTTTTCTCTGAATTGCCGGGTGTGGTGGTGGCTGTCGCCTGTAGTCCCAGCTACTCAGAGGGCTGAGGCAGGAGGATGGATCACTTGAGCCCAAGAGTTGGAGGCTGCAGGGAGCTATGATCACCCACTGCACTTCAACTTGGGCAACAGAGCAAGACCCTGTCTCAAAAAAAAAATTTTTAATAAACGTATTTATGTATTACAATTCATGTTAAGAGAGAAATGAATACCCACAGTAAACAGGGGTGGATTTCACTTGCCATAAATGGTGGTCTGGGGGAGAGGAGGGGACATGGTGGGGAGGGGATGAAAAAACCAGGATTACCAAGATTTTCATAAATAAAAAGACTGCCATTTTACAAACAAAAACAAACAATGGCTTTCCTAAGTGGTGAAACTATAAAGAACAGCAAAGAAATTAGCGTTATAAAAATTAGGATAGCCAGGCGCAGTGGCTCACGCCTGTAAATCCCAGCACTTTGGGAGGCCGAGGTGGGCGGATCACTTGAGGTCAGAATATTGAGACCTTCGTGACCAAGATGGTGAAACCCCATCTCTACTAAAAATACAAAAATTAGCCCAGCGTAGTGGTGCATGCCTGTAGTCCCAGCTACTCGGGAGGCTGAGGCAGAAGAATCGCTTGAACCCAGGAGGCAGAGGTTACAGTGAGCTGAGATTGTGCCACTGCACTCCAGCCTGGATGACAGAGTGAGACTCCATCTCAAAAAAAAAAAAAGAAAAAAAAGGGATAGTGCTTTTCTCTGGGGGTCAGGAGGCTGTCATGGGAAGAGATGGTGGGGGCCCCAGGGAACCCAGTTCTCCTTCTTTGTGTAGGATATTTTTACAGTCCTGTGTTAACCCGCACATATGAGCTTTATGCATTTTTTCCTGCATTTTATGTGTCACAACAAAACATGTTACAGAAACAAAAAGTAACCAGTGAAATACAAGTAATTTACAAAGGCACACCTGAAAATAGGAGAGATGAGGCTAGGCACAGCGGCTCATGCCTATAATCCCAACACTTTGGGAGGTCAAGGCAAGAGGATTGGTTGAGCCCAGAAATCTGAGACCAGCCTGAGCAACATAGCAAGATCTTGTCTCTACAAAATATCATTTAAAAATTAGCCAGGCATGGTGGCATGCATCTGTAGTCCCAGCTACTCAGGAGGGTTGCTTGAGGCAGGAGGATTGCTTAAGCTCAGGAGTTTGAGGCTGTAGTTAGCTGTGATTGCACCACTGCACTCCTGCCTGGGCAACAGAGTAAGACTCTGTTTCTTAAAATAAAAGAGGGGGTGACACTGAGCAGCAGGTCAGGGGTGACACAGCTGCTCAGGGGACAGTTTCAGGGGTTAAATATCCCAGAAACGGAGTGACCATCCAGGGGGTCCTGTGTGAGAGGCAGCTCCAGGCAGCAGCCCTCCCCCCCCACCCACCCTCCTTTCTTCTTCCCTACCCTCCCCTGAGCTCCCTGTATGGAAGCTCAGAGCTCGGAGTGGATTTCTGGAGGCCAGGGTGGTGTGGTGAAAACAGCAGGAACCCACTCTTGGGGGACTATGAGCACCCCAATCACCAGGCGGGTGGGGAAAATTGAGCTACTTTCAGTTCAGTTATGAGTCCCAGAGACATTCATGGCTATTTACTGCTAGCATCCGTTCTGATTCGTTGATGCCTGTGCCATTCGGTTGTCAAATATGTTTATGATCAGCCCTGCTAAGATGCATTAAAACACATGTGTATTAGTCAATTCTCACACTGCTATAAAGAACTACCTGAGACTGGGTAATTTATAAAGAAAAGAGGTTTAGGCCAGGCGTAGTGGCTCATGCCTGTAATCTCAGCATTTTAGGGGGCCGACGCGGGCGGATCACCTGAGGTCGGGAGTTCCAGACCAGCCTGACCAACATGGAGAAACCCCGTCTCTACTAAAAATACAAAAAAAAAAAAAAAAAATTAGCCAGGCGTGGTGGCACATGCCTGTAATCCCAGCTACTCGGGAGGCTGATGCAGGAGATCACTTGAACCCGGAAGGCGGAGGTTGCAGTGACCCCAGATTGTGACATTGCACTCCAGCCTGGGCAACAAGAGCGAAACTCCGTCTCAAAAAAAAAAAAAAAAGAAAGAAAGAAAGAAAAGAGGTTTAACTGACTCACAGTTGCCCAGACTGTACAGGAAGCATGGCTGAAAGGCCTGAGGAAACTTACAATCATGGCAGAAGGCAGAGGGGAAGCAGGTACATCTTCACAATAGCAGAGCCGGAGAGAGAGAGTACGAAGGGGGAAGTACCACACACTTTTAAGCTATCAGATCTCATGAGAACTCACTCACTACCATGAGAACGCAAGGGGGAAATCCACCTCCATGATCCAACCACCTCCCTCCCACTAGGGCCCTCCTCCAATTTGACATGAGATTTGGGCAGGGACACAAACCCAAACCATATCAATATGTAATTACCGAAATTAAAACTGTCCACCAAAACACCATGAAATGTCACTCACATACCTCCAGTGGGGCACAGTGGGGCACGCAGTGCATTTTAGGACGTGGTAGGCATTACCTGGCTCCGCACAGGGCGCCTCTGAGAACTAAACGGGCACTCACAAGTGCTGAGCCCCACACAAAGTGTTAACGTGGTTAACACAACAGCCTTCCAGGAAGCTGGGAGCTGGGATATCCCCAGCACGGAAGACAATGCTGAGACTGACCCACAGGGCGCAGGGGCTCCCGTGGGAACTCACAAGTGCTCTGCGGTTTGCCTGTCTCTCCTGCCTAAACAAGGAGCAGCTGGGGAAACTCAGGCTGGCCAAAGCACCAACCATTCCCTCTCTCCCTCCACCACCTCCCCACCTTGTTTTGTTTTTTTTTTCCCTTCATTTTTCTCCTCTTTCTTTCAAGGAATTCAGAGTGCAGGTCCCACTATGAGTTCCCAGGCAAACCCACCTCTCCCAACTTCCTAAACTGTGAAAGGAAAATAAAACTTGGGACTCCAATTCACTCTACCCAAAGGAAAAAAATTAAGCTGAAAGCTGAGTCATGCGAGAAACCGCCTTCCCTTTTGTGCCTAAGCAGATAGGTAGAGATAAAACGCCAGATATCTCCAATTACTCTGGTTCACCTTATGTTACTTAAAGTGCCAATTTACTGAGTGCTAGATGAATACATAATTGACGATTCCCCCACCTACTCCTTTTCTTTTGCAACATGTGAATTCAGTAATACGACCACAGCCTCCCTTGTTGCTCTCCAGTCTGCTTTCCCCTTTAAATACTGACACCCTCAAAATCATCTTTGTAGAAAGGCACAGACGGTTTCTGTGATTCTGTGTTCTGTTCTTCTGGGCATGTCCTTAACTTTGGCAAAATAAACTTCTCAATTGATTGAGACCTGTCTCAAATACTTTTAGGTTTACAAAACCCACTCCCATTTTTACTAAATGTGTGTCCACACATTTGGGAACAATAGACACTGGGGACTCTAAAAGCAAAGAGGAGCCAGGCACGGTGGTGACTCAGCCTGTAATCCCAGCACTTTAGGAGGCCAAGGCAGGTGGATCACCTGAGGTCAGTTCAAGACCAGCCTGGCCAACGTGATGAAACCTCATCTCTACTAAAAATACAAAACTTAGCCAGGAGTGGTGGTCACGCCTGTAGTCCCAGCTACTCCGGAGGCTGAAGCACAAGAATCGCTTGAACCCGGGAGGCGGAGGTTGCAGTGGGCTGAGACCATGCCACTGCACTCCAGCCTGGGTGACAGAGCAAGACCCTGTCTCCAAAATAAATAAAAGCAAGGAGGGAAGGAGAGGGGCAGGGGTTGAAAAACTACCTATTGGGTCCTATGTTCACTGTTTGGGTAACAAGATTAACAGAAGCCCAAACCCATATCACACAATATATGCCCACGGAACAAACCTGCCCACACACCCCCCTGAATGTAAAATTAAGAACATTAAAAATAAATCAGTATGTGTCCACACACAGAGAGGCAGCCTGGAAGACTAGACGCCAACACATTCTTTTCTTCTTCATACAATGTTTGCATTTTCCGACTTCTTTTTACAACAAAGTTTGAAAATGAGAAGCGACCACGCAGCTGTGTGTGTAGGCATAAAGCATGGTGTTGAGCAGGAAGCCCTCCTATGAGAAGAAGGAAGTCAGGGGCTGAGTCCTCACGGTGCCCTTCAATTGCTAAATGACCTTAGGCAAGTCCTTCCCCTGTCTGGGCTTCAGTTTCCCCATCTGTTCTTTAACTCAAGCCCCACTCCACCCATCTTTCCACCCTGCCGTGGGCCCTGGAAGGTTGGCCCCTGTGGACTGCATCACCCACACATCGTTGCTGGCTGGCTTCCAGGTTTCAGATGCTGGGAGGAGAGAGAGAAGTAGGGATATTTCTTCCTGCTTCCTTCCTTCTTCAGGTCTCATTCCGGGCAGTGGCTTAGTCCCTCAACCCCAGCTCTTGCTGGGTGATTCTACTTTCTGTCTCCAGCTGTCAATGGACTTCAAGAGCATAATCCCCTACCCCACCCCGGCAGGCTTCCCCTTGCTGCTGGTGCCTGGGAGCCTCTGCAGCCTTGGTTGGGGCTCTTTGCCCCGCCCACCTCTCTATAATAGTCCATGAAATCCAACTGAGTAGGATTCTGTTCCTTGCTGGAACTTCAAGTAATACAAGGAACGAGTAAAAATACTCATATAAATACTCATATAAATACTATGGAATGAGTATAAATTTCCCAGACCATATCTTCAGGGTTAAAAACCTATTACTTTATTTCTGCATATTTAATTTATCTGAGTTTTGTTTGTTTGTTTGTTTTTTGGTCACTGTGTCGCCAGGCTGAAGTGCAGTGGTGTGATCTCAGCTCACTGCAACCTCTGCCTCCCGGGTTCAAGTGATTCTCCTGTCTCAGCCTCCCGAGTAGCTGGGACTACAGGCGCAAGCCACTGCTCCTGGCTAATTTTTGTATTTTCAGTAGAGACAGGGTTTCACCATGTTGGCCAGGCTGGTCTCAAATTCCTGACCTCAAGTGACCCACCCACCTTGGCCTCCCAAAGTGCTGGAATTACAGGCATGAGCCATCGCCCCGGCTTATCTGAGCTTTTAAGCTCCCATTTCCACTGAAGGTGGGAAACAGTTGCAAACATGAAGTAGAGCAGCCACTTCACTCTACTGTTCTTTAGGTAAACACTCACTGCATTCAGATTTCAGACACGCATCCAGCATGCGCGCGCACACACACACACACACACACACACACACACACACACACACACACTCCACCCAGAGGTGGCGCAGCTGGTGTGGGGATGGGCTTACCTACCACACCAGCATCTGGGGTGAGTCGCCTGGCTGGGAGGGTTCTTCGCTGACCTCCCTGGAGTCTGAGTTACCCCAGCCCCCACTGCCTCTGCAGAGGTGACTGTAGATCTGCCATGGTCCCTGATCACCCACTCCTGGGAGCCTGAGCCCACCCAGGACAGCCATCCACTCCAGCTACGTGCACGCTCTCTCCAGGGGCTTGAAAACTCTAATCTGCTCCCTCACACTGTGCAGGGTCCCTGATCCCACGGAGGCTGTCCTGAGGCCACTGCATTCCAACACCTCCCTGTGTCACTGCTGCTCCACCGAAGTGGGCTTCTCTGTGAGTCTTCCGGGATCCCTACAACCTTAACATGGGTTTCTATCCCCTGAAGGATGGGGTGCTGGACTCATTCTTGGGGACCCAGTAACTCCTATCCCTAACCACACCTCCTCCATCTGGTCTTTTCTGAATCATCTCCTTTTGGGCAAGGGAACATTCTTCACTGTCACTCATTCTTCCCCACCCTGTGCTTCACGGTGTAAGTAACAAGCTCTGGGTCCCCGTGGCTTTGCGTGTGCCGTGCCAAGCCAAGCTTAGGAAACTAAAAACACAAAAAACCTGCTGCAGCCTCCACCTTCCAGGTACAAGCGATTCTCCCGCCTCGGCCTCCTAAGTAGCTGTGACTATAGGCGCGCACCACCATGCCCGGCTAGTTTTTGTATTTTTAGTAAGAGATGGGGTTTTGCCATGTTGGCCAGGCTGCTCTCAAACTCCAGACCTCAGGTGATCCAACCATCTCCGCCTCCCAAAGTGCTGGGATTACAGGCATGAGCCACCACGCCCAGCAACACTCTAAAATTTGACTCTCATCTCACAGGCTTCTCTGGGGTCCTCCCTTCCCTGGGATCTAAGCCTTGAGATCTACTTTTAATAATAGTGATGACCTTCAGTGGCTCTTCCAGCTGTGATCAGCTCTGAATCATTCACTTATTCAAAACAAATACTTCTTGAGCACCTGCTATGCACCAGGTGCTGTGCTGGGCACTGGAGATACAGCAATGAATTGAAAAAGACAAGGTGCATGCTTCTGGGGACTGATAGTCTACTGGGGGAGGCAGGCGTTCATCAGAAAATAGAAAGAAATAAATGTAAAATGACAGTTGTCATATAATGCTATGAAGGAAAGGCATGTGAGGCTACGAGGGTAAAGAATAGAGGAATTTAATTGAGTCAGAGAGTTCAGGGGAGGCTGAGCTCCAAAGGCCAGGCAGGAGCTTCCACATGTAAAGAAAGAAGACAAGAGAATGCAGGAGATGCCAAGGCCCTGTGGTGGCAGAGAGCACAGAGCCCAGGAGTGGCCAGGATGGGCCAGTGTGGCTGGTGTGCAGAGAGGATAGGAAGGAAGCACATGCCAGGTATGGCCAGGTGTGGCAGCCCTCGGAGGGTGCAGGGCCTTGTGGGCACCTGAAGGATCCTGACTAGATCTTAGTGTAGAGGAAGCAGAATGGGGACAGCCTGCCTGCATTTCTAGACCTTCCCTCAGGGTCAGGTCTAGAAGAGAGAGAACAGAAGGGAGTTGGGAGACTAGTTAGTAGACTATTGCCTTAGACTAGGCGAGACATAATAGCTGATAGGACTAGAACAGTGGTGATGGGGATGAAGAGAACTGGACAGATTCAAAAGCTGTTCAGAAGTTAAGAGTAGCAGGACTTGGTGATGGATTAGACATGGGGGAGGTGGAAAAGAAAGGAATCACAACTCTTGGTTTGCAGGACTGAATGAAAGTGGATGGGTGATGTCAGCAGAGGAAATAGTGATGGTTAATTTTATTCGTCAGCTTGACTGGGCCACATGGTACCCAGATTAAACACTGTTCCTGGGTTAGCCTGTGAGAGTGTTTCTGGCTGAGATGAGCATTTGAATCAGTGAACTTGGTAAAGGAGGTGGCCCTCCCTAATGTGGGTGGGCATCATCCAATCCACTGAGGGCCTGAACAAAACAAAAGGCAGAGGAAAGAGGAATTTGTCCCTTTTTTCCTAACTCACCGCTTGAGCTGAGACATTTCTCTTCTCATCTTCTGTCCTCCAACCAGGATTTATATCATCATCTCCCCTGCTTCTCAGGCCTTTGGACTTGAACTGAATTCTACCATCAGCTTTCCTAGGTCTCCAGTTTACAGATGGCAAATCATGGGACTTCTCAGCCTCCAAAATCATGTGAGCCAATTCCTCATTTTTCCTATCCTGTTCATTCTGTTTCTCTGGAGAACCCTGACTAGTACACATGGAGACTCTAAAACAGGACCAGGTTAGGGCAGGAAGGTCAGTTTTAGATTGGTGTGGAGAAAGTTAAGTATGAGGTATCCATGAGACGTCCAAGGTGGATTCACAGGCTTGCACTAAGCAGATGGTTTAGACCTCCAGATGCATATTGGTGAGTTATCTACATCTAGACAATAAGAGAGAAGAGAAAACTAAGCTCACAGGACTCCAGCATTTGATGGCCTAGCAGCAGAGAATAAGATTGAGGAATCTAAACAGCAAATTCAGAAATAGGGAAGAAACAGTACAGAGAAAATAAAAACCAACAATGAAAGTGCAAAAATACAGGGCTGACTACAAATAATGAGGCATGAAACCTATTGCAAATGTCCAAAATAAATATTAAAGCTCAAGATACACAATATGTTAAAATAATTTTTTATTAATGACCAGGTTAGGGCAGGAAGGTCACAACCATCTGGTTCTGAAAATCCCAAATAATTTCCCCAAATATTAAGTATATGAAAAGGACCAGCTATGGTGGCTCATGCCTATAATCCCAGCACTTTGGGAGGTCGAGGCAGGTGTATCACTTGAGGTTAGGAGTTCAAGACCAGCCTGGCCAACGTGGTGAAATCCCATCTCTACTAAAAATACCAAAAAAATTAGCCGGGCATGGTGGTGCACACCTGTAATCCCAGCTACTCGGGTGGCTGAGGCAGGAAAATCGCTTGAACCCAGGAGGCGGAGGTTGCAGTGAGCCAAGATCATGCCACTGCACTCCAGCCTGGGCGACAAAGGGAGACTCCGTCTCAAAAAAAAAAAAAGAAAGAAAGAAATACATGAAAGGAAGTCAAAGAAGAATGGCATGGGGAATCATATCTTAGACTGGACATGAGATAATGGTCAATAGTACTGGAGTAGTAGTGATGAGGATGAATTGGATAGATCCAAAAACTGTTCAGAAGTTAAGAGTTGCAGGACTAGATAATGGATTTGACATGGGGAAGGAGGAAAAGAAAGGAATCAAAACTCCTGGTTTGCAGGAGTGAATGGAAGTAGATGAGTGATATTGTCAACCAATGAGATGGTATTATGGTTATTTTTATTCTTGCCATTTGATAAGTAAACAAAATGGTCTCAATATTTTTCTATTTAAAGTAACTTCTGATATAATAAAGGATATATAACTTCTAAGACACCAAAGAAAACTAATTCAAGAAAACATGGCTCGCTAAAAACAAAAAGCATAACAAGATAACAGAATTAAGACCACACGTAACAGCTGTCGTAATAAATGTGCATGAGTTAAATTCATCTAAAATGCTTAGGTTGAATCAAAAAACAAAATCTAAACTACAGATTGTTAGACCTCAAAGCAGTGAGGTGTTTAGTGTTTTGTTTTTGGCTTGGTGGTTTTGTTTGGTTTTTTTCAGTGACAGGGCCTTGCTAGGCTGCCCAGGCTGGACTTGAACTCTTGGGTTCAAGCAATCCTCACACCTCAGCCTCCTGAGTGGCTTGAACTACAGGCACATGACACCGCGCCTAGCCAAAGTGAGGTTTTAATGATATATGATGGCAGCTCGCTGGAGGGAATACCCAAGTCCTACCCTGCCCATTAACCTTCCTCATGAAGTTCCAAGGAACAGATTCTCAAAAGAAACAAAAGAAAATGGAAAACATGTTTCCACATTATTATAATGATGTTGGAGACCTAACCAGAGGCTCCATGGAAACCCAAATCTGGATCTGACGGCCAGCTGTTCCAGAGAACCCCTTAGAATAGTTCTTAGAGTACATGGATTGCCAGATTCAGCAAATAAAAATAGAAGATGCCTAGTTAAATTTGAATTTCACACAAACACTAAACTTTTTCTTTTTCTTTTTTTTTTTTTTTTTTTTTTTTTGAGACGTAGTTTCGCTCTTGTTGCCCAGGCTGGAGTGAATGACGATGGTCTCAGCTCACTGCAACCTCTGCCTCCTGGATTCAAGCGATTCTCCTGCCTCAGCCTCCAGAGTAGTTGGGTTTGCAGGCACCCATTAACCTTCCTCATGAAGTTCCAAGGAACAGATTCTCAAAAGAAACAAAAGAAAACGGAAAACACGCCCAGCTAATTTTTGTATTTTTAGGAGAGATGGGGTGTCAACACGTTAGTCAGGCTAGTCTTGAACTCCTGACCTCAGGTGATCCACCCATCTCGGCCTCCCAAAGTGCTGGGATTACAGGCGTGAGCCACCACACCCAGCCTAAACTTTTTTTTAATATAAATATGTCCCAAGCAATATTTGGGACATTGTGCTAAATAAAACTATTCATTGTTTATCTGAAATTTAACTTGGCCTCCTGGATCGCGTGTCGCAACCCAGCACACCGTAACGGGTGTGTTAGAAAATGAGAGCCAAGAAAGGAGCAGATGGCCCCTTCCCAGACCCAGGAGGAGCAAAGTAAAAGAGGGAGCGACTCTCCCACCAGGAAAAGTAGGTTCCTCAATCTGGAATCCCAGGTTAGCAGCTCCTCCTGGAGAGAAGACAGAGTGAGAGCAAAGGGCAGAGCTTTCCCTCCCCATACACAAATAGCTTGTTTACAAAAAGCCCACGGCCAATGAAATGCTACATAAAGGTTAAAACAAAGGGATTTCCAGATGACTGACTCTGGGATCCATTTAACTGCTCTCTGCCAAATGCTTGCTAAAAAGGTCAAAGGAAAAACACAGGAAAATCTATATTCACATGTAAACCAGCGAGGAGGCCAGACACATGCTAGAAGCCCTTGAGGTGAACTGGAACATAAGGCGGACCCGGCAGAGTGAGGAACCGGCCCAGTGCTACGTCTGGTGGAATTGGCCCACACCGACTCACTCACATTTCCACAAGGCTGAAAGACCAGGATAGCTGAAACCATAGGGCTAGAATTTACTTCTCAATTCAATCAGCTTCACCTTTGCTAAATGCCTAGTCTAGGAAAAGATTGTCCTGAGCACAGCAGTGTTTAATACGATCTTCTAGTCAGTCTTCAGTTTACACATGAGAAGCCTGCACTGGAGGGGCACCAGTTTGTTCAAAGCCACCAGTCTACTAGGTTTTGAATCCAATTCTCCTCACCCTCTGCCGCAGCATGGCCCTCGCCAGGGGAGAGGGGCCAGGAGGGGCTGGCAAGGGCTGGCAGGGGGTCCTGCCCTCTGTCTGGGATGTGTTCTCCCGCCCTGGCCTTTCAGAGGGGATCCTCCTGTTGTGCTTGAGAATGGTGGTTGCTGTGTGCTTAGGTTACTGTACAGTCCAGCTGTGCTTAGACCATGGCTTTGTGTGGGTGGGCTTCTATGAACCACCTCTCTGGGCAGATTTCTCTAATCTCTGCTTTTTTATTTTTATTTTTATTTTTTTGAGACAAGGTCTAGTTCTATTGTCCAGGCTGCAGTGTAAGTAGCACAGTCACAGCTCACTGCAGCCTCAACCTCCTGGGCTCAAGCAATTCTCCCACCTCAGCCTCCATAGTAGCTGTGACCACAGGCGTGTACCGCCACACCTGGCTAATTTTTTCATTTTTTGTAGAGATGGAGGCTTACTATGTTGCCCAGGCTAGTCTCAAACTCCTGGGCTCAAATGATCCACCCACCTTACCTTCCAAAGTGCTGGGATTATAGGCATGAGCCACCACGCCAGGCTAATCTCTGCCTCCTTAGCCCCCTAACCAGGCCCCCTGCCTTTCTTGCTGCTCTTAAAACCACAGGCCCCAGAGATGGAAAATAAGACGGAAACCTGTCCACATCACTTCCTTACTTGAAGCCTTCCTCAGCAACCCATCACTTCAGCACCCAGCAAGGGTGCCCTCAGGTCTGAACCCCATGTGCATTTCCACCCCTCCCCTGCCACCCCACTTTGTAGGGGACATCTCATATATAGTTCCCAACCCAGCCGCTCTTACTGCCTCGGTGCTTTGCTCATGCTGGCCCACCTGCCGGGAACACCCTTCCTACAGCCTGTTGGTTCCTGGTTATCCTCCAGGCCAGCTCAGTCCTCATCTGAAAGACAGCAGCTGGCTGTCCCCTCATCCTTGCACTCACTGTATCCTGATCAGAAGGATGTCTGTCTGTCTCCCCATCAGAGATCTTTGACCCACAAGGTCAACACCATAAATGCCTGAGCTTACCTGAACTTGATGTCATGAAAAGCGCAAGAGTAGGCCGGATGCAGTGGCTCATACCTATAATCCCAGCACTTTGGGAGACTGAGATGGGGAGATCACCTGAGGTCGGCAGTTGGAGACCAGCCAGACCAACAAGGCTGTATTAGTCTGTTTTCATGCTGCTGAATCACTTGAACCCGGGAGGCAGAGGTTGCAGTGAGCTGAGATCTTGCCACTGCACTCCAGCCTGGGTGACAGAGCAAGACTCCGTCTCAAAAAAAAAAAAAAAAAAAAAAGCGCAAGAGTATTTTAGTTTGGCAGGCTTGGGCTGCACCAACTCTGCCACTTGCTACAGGTCTATCTCTAGGAGTGTTACTTTACCTGTTTTCCTTACCTGTTGACAGCTGTTAAACCACTGGTAGCTTGAAATTGGCCTTGGTGGGAATATTTACACCATGGAAATTGGCAGATGCTACAAATGGATGATTTTGTTTTAAATGTTGGCTGTTTGAGCATTTGTGGGACTGACCCCATAAGTCACCAAGTAAGAAGAAATGAATCTCTGTAAGTTGGAGGGACCCATGGCACAAGTGGCCTGCACCCTGCCTGTATCCCTGTGACTTTTCAGTGTGCTCTGGCCAGCTTCCACTTTCAGCCTCTGCAACTAGAAATGAGGCTCTTGCTCCCAGAACTGCCCATGCCTGGCAGGTTGGAACTGCCAAAGACCTTAAGATGCAGGGCAGGCAAGCCCCAAAGTGGAGCTCAGTCCACAAGCGTTCTTGGCTTTGCCCAGGAAAGAATTCAAGGGCAAGCCAGAGGTAAAAGAAAACAGCTTTATTGAAGAGACAGTGTTACAGCTCTGTGACTGTTCCTGCACAGCAGGGCTACCCCATAGGCAAAGAGTAGCTGCTCAGGGCACTTTTGCAATCATATTTACACATACTTTTAATTGCATGCAGATAAAGGGGCAGTTTATGCAGAAATTTCTAAGGAAAGGGTGGTAACTTTGGGGTCATTGCCTTGAAAAGAGGCCATAACACTGGGTGTTGCCATGGCAACAGTAAACTGACTTAACACACTGGTGGCTGTGTCTGATTGAAAGCTGCTTTCACCCTAGCCCTGTTTTAGCTAGTCCTCAATCTAGACCAGTGTTTGAGCCCCACCTCTGGAGTCAAGTCTCACCTCCTGTCAACCCCAGAAATAGCTTTTAACAAACGACTCTCTTGAGGGTTGGGGTGTAAATGCCCCAGCTCCCCCACCCCTTGGGTGGAGTAGTTCTGAGTTGTGTGTTTTGTATCACTTCCCATAGTTTCCCCTAAAGGTCTCAGATAGCCACTGAAGTAGACAGCTGAATCACGTAGGGGATTTTTCACACTTTGACCTTTTACTAGTTTCCATGTTTTTCTAAATATAATTTTTGCTTGATTTTTCTTGTTACAGAAAAATATGCCCATTAAAACTTTAGAAAATACAAAAAAAGGCTGGGCGCAGTGGCTCACGCCTGTAATCCCAACACTTTGGGAGGCTAAGGGGGTCGGATCACCTGAGGTTGGGAGTTTGAGACCAGCCTGACCAACATGGAGAAACCCCGTCTCTACTAAAAATACAAAAAAGTAGCCAGGTGTGGTGGCATATGCCTGTAATCCCAGCTACTCAGGAGGCTGAGGCAGGAGAATCGCTTGAACCCAGGAGGCAGAGGTTGCAGTGAGCTGAGATCGCGCCATTGCACTCCTGCCTGGGCAACAAGAGTAGAACTCTGTCTCAAAAAAAAAGAAAAAAAGAAAAGAAAAGAAAATACAAAAAATTGTTATAATTTTTGGCTCTTATTAGTTTTAAATATATTTGGTATGTGAGTACATCTATATAAATACTTGGTATGTGAGTACATCTATATAAATACTTGGTATGTGAGTACATCTATAAATGTATCTTCCTTACTCTTTCTCCTACTTAGCCTTACCTGCACTTCCCGAATGAACTACTTATATCCGAAATCTCGTCTTAGAGTCTACTTCTGGAAGAATTCTAGCATAATACCAGTAGGACTCCACAAAACTGGCAAGCTCAAAGCAGCAGGTGGCAGAGAAGCAAATGCCACCAGGTATCACTGAGGACTAAAGCTCAGCGCTAATGTTGCCCCTGCTGAAGAGGCAGGAGGGCTGGCCCATCCCATGGTGCCACAGGCTGTGGCCACATCTCATGCCCTCCTGCGCTGATGCTGGAATGAGGTGTGGGTTGTTCCTGAGGTCCAGCTAACTTTGGGCTGCTAGAACAAAGAGGAAAACCCTTGGGCGCATCAGTAAAGTCACTACACAGCTTCACTCCTCGGTTGGGTCCCTCAGATAACCAAGTCTCCAAGAGCAAAAGGACAGAGAATCCAGCCTGAACTGAGACAGCCTCAGCATCAGACAGAAGCCACACGGACACACTCCACTCCAGCAGAGAAGCAGCTCAGCACTCACAGATGGGCCCAGAGATGAAAAGGAAGAGGTCAACTGGGCACTGTGGCTCAGGCCTGTAATCCCAGCTACTCAAGAGGCTAAGGCAGAAGCCAAGAGTTCAAGACAAGACGGGCAACATAGTGAGACCTTGTCTCTGAAACAAATTTTAAAATCTTAGCCAGGTGTGGTGGCAGGAGGATTGGTTGAGCCCAGGAGTTCCAGGCTACAGTGAGATACAGTTGCACCACTGCACTCCAACCTAGGTGACTAAGCAAGACCCCTGTCTCTAATTTTTTTAAAAAAGGAGGAAGTTGGCCGGGCACGGTGGCTTACGCCTGTAATCCCAGCACTTTGGGAGGCCGAAGCGGGCAGATCACAAGGTCAGGAGTTTGAGACCAGCCTGGCCAACATGGTGAAACCCCATCTCTACTAAAGATACAAAAAATTAGCTGGGCATGGTGGTGCACACCTGTGATCCCAGGTACTCGGGAGGCTGAGGCAGGTGAATCACTTGAACCCGGGAGGCAGAGGTTACAGTGAGCTGAGATCGAGCCATTGCACTCCAGGCTGGGCGACAGGGCAAGACTCTGTCTCAAAAAAAAAGGACAAGGTTGGCCGGGCACGGTGGCTCATGCCTGGAATCCCAGCACTTTGGGAGGCCAAGGCAGGTGGATCACCTGAGGTCAGGATTCGAGACCAGCCTGGACAACATGGTGAAACCCCATCTCTACTAAAAATACAAAAATTAGCTGGGTGTGGTGGTGGGCACCTGTAAACCCAGTTACTCGGGAGGCTGAGGAAGGAGAATCGCTTGAACCCGGGAGGCAGAGGCTGTAGTGAGCCGAGATTGCGCCACTGCACTCTAGCCTTGGTGAGGCAGAGTGAGATTATACCTGAGAAATGAGTACTGATGACCCTTAACAAATAGTTACTCCCCAAGAAATAGGAGAAAACCTTAAAACAGAGTTTCCTCAACTAGTTCCACAGGAAACTAGCTGGTAGAGGCGGCGATAGGTGCTAAGGAGAAAAGGCTGCACCTGGGAGACACTGAGTGAAGCAAAGGTTCACGGCTGGCTTTTCCTTAAGGCCTTCTTGGATCTGTGCTGATGTCCACTGAGATTCCCCAGGAGAAGGTACAGTGTGACAATCCCCAGAGCAGCTTATAGGACTCACATTCCAAGCAATGCCAGCTTGGAAAAACAAGCGTCATTTAATAAATAGGTATAAACAGGGAAGACATTTAATTCAAACATCTGTAAGAAAGTGACCAAAACTGATGACATTTTAGGCCACCAAAAACACCTCACAGGCACTAACAAGCCATCGTTTTCTCAGGCCACATTATCTATCCACCATGCAATAAAAACAGAAATTAAAAACAAAAGGATAGACAACAACAACAAAAAAATGAAATCACTTGGAAATTTATGCCTAAATAACTTGAATCAAAGAAAGGAACAAAACTGCAGTTATGGGCCATTCAGAACATCATGACAATTGGAACTCCACGTAGCGATACTTAGGGAATGAAACCGAAGTACTCCCCATAGCTCCAAATGTTTCTGTTATTCAACAAGGAAGACTGAAGGCAAATGAAGCATCCAACTTAAGGAGCTAGAAAATAAGCAACACGATAAACCCAGGGAGAGAAGCAGAAATACAGATAAAAACTAATGAAATAGAAAACATAAAAATCCACAGAACTGATAAATCAAAGACTCGGTTTCTTGTAAACAGCCGTAGGACACCCAGCCTTGTGGAAGCCCAATAAAGGGAGGGGGCACACGGCTGGGCGCGGTGGCTCACGCCTGTAATCCCAGCACTTTGGGAGGCCGAGACGGGTGGATCATCTGAGGTCAGGACTTTGAAACCAGCCTGGCCGACATGGCAAAACCCCGTCTCTACTAAAAATACAAAAGTCAGCCAGGCGTGGTGGCAGGCGCCTGTAATCCCAGGTACTCAGGAGGCTGAGATGGGAGAATCTCTGGAATCCGGGAAGTGGAGGTTGCAGTGAGCCAAGATCGCACCACTGCACTCCAGCCTGGGTGACAGAGCGAGACTCCGTCTCAAAAGAAACGGTTGGCGGAGGGTGGGGGGTGGTGGCGGAGGGGAGGAGGGAGTAGGAAGCAACTGAGCAAAAGAGAACCCAAAAACACATTAGAGAAGTCAAGGAAATGTAATCAAAGACACAGAGGAGAGGTTTCAGATTAGAAGAGTATTAAATGCATGCAGTGTGCTAGTCAGCTGGGAGAGTTCAGTAGAGAACACATGTGTCTTCCTCAGCTCGGGCTGCCCTAAGGAAATACTACAGACTGGGTGGCTTAAACAACAGAAATTTCTTTCTCACAGTTCTGGAGGCTGCAAGTCCAAGATCAAGGTGCCAGCAGGGAAAGGTAAGGCCTTTCTTCTTGGCTTGCTGATATCAGCCTTTTTTGCTCTGTGCACACCTGGCCTTTCCTCTGTGCAGGAGTAGAGAGAGCTCTAGTGTCTCCTCCTCTTCTCCTAGGGACACCAGTCCTATCAGATCAGGGCCTCATCCTTACAACCTCATTTAAGCTTAATTGCATCCTTCAAGGCCCTGTCTCCAAAATCAGTCACACTGAGGGTTAAGGCTTGTGAAAGGAAAAATAAATCTTGGGACCCCAAAATCACTAAGCTAAAGGGAAAAGTCAAGCTGGGAACTGGTCAGGGCAAATCTGCCTCATTCTATTCAAAGTCTTCCCTCTGCTCACTGAGATAAATGCCTATCTGATTGCTTCCTTTGGAAGGACTAATCCAAAATGCAGAAGAATGCAACTGTTTGTCTTTTATCTGCCTACGACCTGGAAGCCCCCTCCCTACCTTTGTTGTTGTCCCACCTTTGTTTCCAGTTGTCCCGCCTTTCCGGATGGAATTAATGTACATCTTACATATACTGATTGACGTCTCATGTCTCCCTAAAATGTATAAAACCAAGCTGAGCCCCGACCAGCTTGGGCACATGTCGTCAGGACCTCCTGAGGCTGTGTCACGGGGACATCCTTAATTTTGGCAAAAGAAACTTTCTAAATCGACTGAGACTCATCTCAGATATTTGGGGGTCACAGGCTTCAACATATGAATTTGAGAGGGACGCAATTCAATCCACAACAGCATACTTTTCTAGAAAAATGAGAACTGCCAAGAGAAGTAAAAAACCATGGAATCAACTTTAAAACTGACAGAGGACTATTTCCCAAAAGGGTGTGGGTCAGAGAGTTTAGCAGACAAGTTCTCTCAGACTTTCAAAGAATGTTTGTAGGCTGTTTAAACCATCCAGGAAACAAAAAAGAGAATGTGCTCTGATTCAGTTTACAAATCTAGCATAGCTGTGACGTGGAACCCGACAAAGACAACCAAACTTCACCCAGTCGGGCATTTTAACCAGAGCCCAAGCGATTCCTGGCCACATTATAGTTTGAGAAATGCTACATGGTGCTACATTCATTGTCACTACATGAAGAGAGTTTTCTAAATAAGGTCCTTGAGTCAAAGGAGTTGGCAGGTGCCCAGACGGCTGAGACCAGAGGAGCCCTTGGGTAAGGGGTGGCCCACAGAGACGTCCAGTGTGGAGAAGCCCTGGGCCAGAGCCCAAAAGCCCATGGGAGCTACCTGTGCTGTCCACACCTGTCTCCTGGACATGGCAGGGAGATTCAAGGAGCCAGAAATGGAGCGGCCGCCCATACTAACGCCACATACACACAGCTTGAGTTTAGCATGCTTAGGATCTCCTTTAACCTGAAGGAGGTGCCTTGGGCAGAGGGCACAGTGTTGACACTAACGGCTACAGGGTATGAGGAGGCAGTCAGCTTGGTGTACAACCTAACAACTGAACTGTCTGGAGAGGTAGTGAGCTCCCCATCGCTGTCTGACCATCCTCCAGGGATGTTCTGGGGGTCATGCCGGCCCTGGGAGAGAAGCTGGCCTTGATGACGTCAGACTCTCTCCTCGCCTGGAGACTTCAGATTCATGATGACTAATCCTCCGTTGGCAGCATCCCACCCCATAATGATAATTGCTGACTCAGCTAACCAGGACATGCCATTTCTCATTTTCAGAAAACACTGTTTCTGCACGCTCTGTGACCTTCTCCTCTCCACGCCTGTGTTACCATCTGTTGGCAGCATCTCTCAGGATGAAGATCAGCAGGGAGGGGAGTGAGAGGAAAGCAGGTCCAATCTTACTTGCAGCGCTGGTCACACATGCACAGACAGGGTTGAAAAGTTTCTCACAGACAGATGTGTGTACATCCCTAGCTCCTCTTGGTTTGCCATGGTGAGCAACCTCTCAGGTCCCAGGCTCAGAGCAGGTGCCAGGAGGAGGCTGCAGGCTTGAGGACCATTCAAGATGTCCATTAGAAGCACAAACAGCCAGGTGCAGTGGCTCACGCCTGTAATCCCAGCACTTTGGGAGACCGAGGCGGGCAAATCACGAGGTCAGGAGTTCGAGACCAGCCTGGCCAACACGGTGAAACCCCATCTCTACTAAAAATACAAAAAATTAGCTGGGCATAGTGGCAGGCGCCTGTAATCCCAGCTACTCAGGAGGCTGAGACAGGAGAATTGCTTGAACCCGAGAGGCAGAGGTTGCAGTCAGCCAAGATCACACCACTGCACTCCAGCCCTGGCAACAGAGTGAGACTCCATCTCAAAAAAAAAAAAAAGAAGCACAAACAACCCTAGCCTTCCCTCTCCCCATAATGGACTGAATCTCAGCCTGCCACACTAATAGGTGCGTGGCCACAAAGAAACCTGCAACAACAATGTCTTACTCCTTATTAAGTGGATTTCAATGATGGATACAGTGCTTTCATTGCGATCTCCATATGCAGAATTGCAAAGCCTCTCTCAGCCAGGCACATGTAACCTAGGCTTTGTGAAACCCTTGCAAATAATTTTTCAAGGACAATAAACCACAAATGATCAAAGACAACCAGAATTACAGAAGCCTGAAGACTCCAGCCGGGGCCACCTCTGGTCGGGAGCATGAAAAAGACAGTGATTAAAAAGTCACTGTCAGCCGGGCATGGTGGCTCACGCCTTTAATTCCCAGACCTTTGGGAGGCCAAAGTGCGAGGATCACTTGAGCACAGGAGTTCAAGACTAGCCTGAGCAACATAGAGAGACCCTATCTCTACAACAAATAAAAAAATTAGCCGAGTATCATGGTTTGCGCCTGTGAGTCCCAGCAGTCAGGAAGCTGAGGTGGGAGGATCACTTGAGCTCAGGAGTTTGAGATGGAGTGAGCCCAAATCTTGCCACTGCACTCCAGCCTGGGTGACAGAGAGGGACTGTATCCCAAAAAGAAAAAAAGAAGATTGCTATCAGCATCATCGGCAGACACTGCACCAGGCTTGGGGGTGTGGAAGAGCAGATACTGAACTCCCTGTTAACTCCCAGTAAGGACAACACTATAGTTCCTTTTAAAAAATATTATTTTAGGCCGGACGTAGTGGCTCATACCTGTAATCCCCGCACTTTGGGAGGCCGAGGTGGGCAAATCACGAGGTCAGGAGATGGAGACCATCCTGGCTAACACGGTGAAACCCCATCTCTACTAAAAATACAAAAAATTAGCCAGGCGTGGTGGCAGGTGCCTGTAGTCTCAGCTACTCAGGAAGCTGAGGCAGGAGAATGGTGTGAACCCAGGAGGCAGAGCTTGCAGTGAGCGGAGATTGCACCACGGTACTCCAGCCCGGGCGACAGTGCGAGACTCCATCTCAAAAAAAAAAATTATTTTAATATATTTTTTGAGACAGGGTCTCACTCTGCTGCCCAGGCTGGAGTGCAGTAACACAATTTAGGCTCACTGTAGCCTCAACTTCCCAAGCGATCCTCCCACCTCATCCTCCCGAGTAGCTGGAACTACAGGCATGCACCACCACAGCAGGCTAATTTTTGTATTTTTTGTAGAGATGCGGTTTTGCCATGTTGCCCAGGCTGGTCTCGAACTCGTGGGCTCAAGCAATCTGCCCACCTCAGCCTCCCAAAGTGCTGGGATTACAGGAGTGAGCCACTGCACCCCACCATATTTCCTTTAATAGTGGGCTGTGGGCTTGAAGAAAATGGGCTCTGTGTTACATGCATGATATGGAAGGTACAGTTTACCAAGGACACTCAGCAGAGAAAACCAGGTGCTATCCCTAGGGTGAGTGGATTGGGGTATAGGGAACACAACTTCTTGGCCTCACATTCCTCATAGGAGCCAGCTTGGTTTGAGGCACTAGAATTCCACTGGTCTGGGGTAAGAGCCAGATCTCAAGATCTCAAGAAGCCCCAGGAGAGCACTGAGCAAGCCATTGATCCCCCACTCTGAGCTAGGACTTTGGGTTTTCTCCCATGGGGAAGAATATGCTCCGTGTGTGGAGAAAAGAGAAATGAATGCTGATGACGAGAAGGGCAGACTGTGGAAGCCCTCAGGACTCCCCAAAGTTCCTATTCTCCTCCTTCTGGGCATGTGGAAAGACCGTACCTCCTTGCTCTTTGAAGTCAGGTAGGACTTACTTTGAACAATGAAACAGTAGCGGAAGTGATGTTCATCATTTCCTGGTGGAAGCTTGCACATGACTCCCCACATCCCCTTCCTTCTTCTAGAAGGAAGCAAGTGTTGCTATGGAGGCTCCATCAGCCTGGCTCCATTAACCACAAGGAGCAGATCCCCACTACCCCTCCCCAACCCAGAGACCTGCTTTAGACATGAAAGTGACTCATAAGCTTTCGTTATTTTAAGCTACTGAAGTTTTGGCACTGTATGTTATTGCAGCCTAACCATGCCTATCCTGACTGGCACACCCAGAATAAATGGCGTAGTCATGAAAGATGCCTTTTTTTAGAATCCTTTGTCTAATCTTTTGTCTGTACCTGGGTTCCCATTACAATTTCTTACTATGACATCAGTGAGTGTCATGTTGCTAAATTGTCTGCATATCATATGATAGTAACAAGACATCCCACATGTATGACCAGTTGCAATTATGTAACAATGTAGACAAAGCCAATCACTTCAAGCCTCAAAAAAGGCTGACACCATAGCCAGGATGTGGAGAGACAGAAAAAGTGTCATTTACAATGACAAAAAAAAAGAAAAAGAAAAAACCATAAAGCATCATAGATTAAATTTTTTTAACGTGCAAAAAATAGAAAGAAAACTACGAAGCCTACCTGAAAAGACACCATCAATAGAGCTTAGTAAATACCAGGAACCACACACACACACAGCTTCCCCAAGGTCACGTGGCTGGTAAGTGGCAGGAGGTAGAATATGAATACAGTCAGCTTCCTTAACCACCACCAAGAATAGGATGGGTGAGCTTTTTCTATAATGGGCCAGACAGAAAACATTAGAGGTTTCTGGGTCATCTGGATTCTGTTGCAACTACTCAAATCTAGCTCAAAAGCAGCCAATGGACAATATATAAACAAATGGGTGTGGCTGTGCTTCAATAAAACTTTATTTACAAAAGCAGATAGCCACCTGGATTTGAATCATGGGCCCATAGTTTGTTGACACATGATCTAGAATAACAAATCCTTGAAGATAGTCAAGGCTTTCGGGGGGAAAACTAATAACAAGCAGAGACTTGCTCTATCAGATATCAGCACATAAAATAAAGCTACAAAAATTATTTGGAATTGCATTATATTTATGTATTAATTTAGGGTGACTATGTAATTTATATAAGTTAGTTTACAGAGAATATTCATTTATGATTTTGAGTCGTCCTATTCAGGAATATGGTATTTCTCTACTGTCACTCAGATCTTGAGAAACAATTTAACAGGGTGGGGGGTGGGAAGGAGCTCCAGGCCAATTTTTAGAAGAAATCCTACCTAACACCAGACAGGTAAATAGAATGTCAGAGGACCAAAACCACTAACACCCTGAGATATGTGTCAATTGCATCCATTCAGACTTTGGTCCAGTTCCGTGAGGGACAACAGCAGGGTCGACCTAAGATGGGGCGTTTTATAGGAAATGTTTCCCATGTTAAGCTGGAACACCAAAAGGCTTCACCTTCTGGGATATATGGATAGATTTAAACCCTTCCCCCACCCCCAAGGAGACTAGGCTGCTGTGGGCCTCAGCAGAGCAGAAGGGTAAAGAAAGACAGCCCTGAGAATCACATCCAAAAACCAGCCCTGGCCAAGCGCAGGGGCTCACACCTATCATCCTAGCATCTTGGGAGGCTGAGGCGGGTGGATCACCTGAGGTCAGGAGTTCAAGACCAGCCTGGCCAACATGGTGAAACCCGTCTCTACTAAAAATACAAAAAATTAGCCAGGCGTGATGGCGGGCACCTGTAATTCCAGCTACTTGGGAGCCTGTGGCAGGAGAATCACTTGAACCTGGGAGGCGGAGGTTGCAGTGGGCCGAGATCGCACCACTGCACTCCAGCCCGGTGACAGAGCGAGACTCTGTCTCAAAAAAAAACAAAAAACAAAAAACAAGTACATACAGTTGAAAGACTTAAGTCACAACATACATCCAGGAACAATTTTAGATGGCAGCATTCCCCAAAGCCATCCACCCCTCCCAAGCAGTGCACAATAGCCTCTTCCTGATGACTTAGGCTGCCCATTGTGACCACCGGTGACTGCAGCTTGACATCATAGTATATCCCTGAGTCAAGCGGCTGTGGGTTTTTGGCTCTTGCATCTGCTATATATAGTTCTGTCTCGGGTGCCATTTGCTAACTCTGTTCTCTGTGTAGCTGCTTTTGGCAGCTCCTCATCTCTCTTCTAATCCACCACTCATGGTCCTAGAGAACAGACCACAAGTTAAGACCGTCACCTACAGAATCCCAAGGGCCAAAACTGGGCAGAGGACAACTCCATCCTTCTTACAAAAGGGCTTCTCCACAAGAAGCATTTCCGTTAGACTCTGAGCAGTGAGATACCCTGCTTCAAGAAGAATTTCTCATGGAGCCAGAAGCCTTTGAAATTTGCCCTTACGATCCTCACCACCGAATCCCACTCAGCAGATTCCAGTACCACCTGGCATCATGCAGGAGAAAGAACCCCAAGAAAGCCAAAAAGATGGCCACCTGCAAATACAACGCCTGCCACGTGGTCCCCATCAAAAAGCTGGAGGAACATGAGGCTGTTTGTGTCAACAGGAGCGCTGTGGAGGAAGAGGACACCGAGAACCCTCTGAAAGTCAGTCTTCCTAGTTCAGAGCAGAACGATGACACCCAGCAGGTCTCACCTTGCCTTCCCAGCCCCGATATCTGGAATGTCGATGGCGCTAATTGCCAGCATGTGTTTGTCCTTAAGACTTTTTTTCCTCAAAAGCTTGTTTGTGAAAATGACACAAAAGAGTCAGCAAGAAAGACCAGTCCCCAGAAGATCCTCAGACCAGGACAGTAAACTGCCAGCTGAGGAAGGAGCACACGCCTCGTAAATTCATGGGAGAACATGCAATGCGTCAGAATAAAAGACATGCAAAGTAAACTACCCTGGGCTACCTTTTTTTAACCTGGCAGATTGATAAATATCAGAAGGCTTAAAATACTCTGCTGGCAAAGGTAGGGCAAAATGGGCACTTTCATAACATTGGTGAGAATGTCAGTTGGTACAACCTCCACAGAGGGCAATTTGACAATAGCTATAAACATTATCAATGCACACAGGCTTTGATTGAGCAATTCCACTTCCAGGCTTCATTCTGTAAATATAATCACACATGTGGAAAATGAGCTAAGTACTAGCTTATTCATTGCACCATTATTTGCAGCAGCAAAAAAGTTAGAAATTAGCCAGGTGTGTTGAATCACAGCTGTAGCCTGTTAGTCTGGGGGCTGAGGAGAGAGGATCACTTGAGTTCAGCCTGGGCAACATAGTGAGATCTTGTCTTAAGCAACAAAAAAAAAAAGTCAAAAATGACCTAAATATCCATTAAAAGGGCCTGATTAAAAATGTTATACTGCAGCCATACAACAAAATATTATGCCGCCTTGAAAAAAAGTGAGGAAGCTCTTTGTGTGCTGATATAGAAAGGTTGAGACACACTGTTGAGCTCAGAGGTCAGCAAACTTTTTCTGTAAAAGGCCAGATGGTAAATATCTTAGCCTTTGCCAGCCACGCAGTCTGTGTTGCAACTACTCGGCCCTGCCACTGCAACACAAGAGCAGCCACATATAATATGTAAACAAATGAACAGAGGTTCCAATAAAATGACTTACAGCCACAGGTGGCAGGCTGGACTTAATGGTGGGCCATGATTTGCCAACCCCCAGTTTAACTGATAAAAACCAAGTCCAGGCCGGGCCCGGTGGCTCATGCCTGTAATCTCAGCACTTTGGGAGGCGGAGGCAGGCCAGTCACCTGAGGTGTAGAGTTCAAGGCCAGCCTGGCCAACATGGCAAAACCCCATCTCTACTAAAAATACAAAACTTAGCCGGGCATGTGACGGGCACCTGTAATCCCAGCTACTCAGGAGGCTGAGGCAGGAGAATAGCTTGAAAACCCAGTAGGTGGAGGCTGCAGTTAGCCGAGATCACACCATTGCAATCCAGCCTGGGTGACAGAGCGAGCCTTCGTCTCAAAAAAAAAGGAAAAAGAAAAGAAAAAACAAGTTCAGAACAGTCTATACAGTATGCCACCATTTGAGGAGAGTTGCGGGAGAAGACACGAATATGCATGTGCTTGTTTTTGCATAAAATTTCTCTTTAAGGATACTCTAGAATGGAGATCTGCCCACAAAGCCTGAAATGTTTTTTCAACCTGTTGCCTAATAGAAAAATTTGCTTGCCTCTTCACTAGAAACTAATATTGTCTGCCTCCAGGGAAGACAAGAGAGAGCTCTTCTTTACTATTGACTCTTCAGAATCTTTTACATGGGAATATATATGAATATGTTATCTGGTCAAAAATTAAACTATATTTTTTTTAAACAGCAGGTAGAAGACTTAAGTCTTTTGAAAGATTTTCAGGAGGAAATCTTAACTGTTAAGTTTTTTTTGTTTTTTTGTTTGTTGAGACAGAGTCCTCGCTCCGTCGCCCAGGCTGGTGTGCAGTGGCACAATCATAGCTCACTGTGGCCTCAACCTCTTAGGTTCAAGCAATCCTCTCGCCAAAGCCCACCAACTAGCTGGGACCACAGGCGTGCACCACCATAACTGGCTAGTTCCATTTTTTTGTAGAGATAGGGTCTCACTATGTTGCCTAGGCTCACTGCTTTTTTTTTTTTTTTTTTTTTTTTAAAGTAATCATAACTTTGCCACCTGGCTGGCCCCTTCAACTGCTTACACGAAGTATTAAACAAAGACTTCTTGGGGGAAAAAAAAGTTCTGGATGACAGTGATTAATGAAGTGCACGAACTAGAGAAATCACATACAGGAAATAGGGGGAAAAAGTTATGTGGAGAATATATGTTTATAAACCATAGGCCAATAGGACCAGGAAAACTTACTCTTCCTGAAACTCCCTGAATTGGGCCATAAGGGAGTGAGCCTGGTGGAAGCGCTACCCACAGGGGCTCTGTCAAGACAGAGCAAAATAGAGCTGATGTCTGTCACTATGTAGTGGCAGCCTGGAGCATTCTGTTGAGTATTCTGAAGGTATCCTCCAAGCTCCCAAAGGGCAGCTGGCCAACAGGCAGTGGGGAAAGGAAGCCACACCAACCCTGGGCAACAGGCAAGCTTTGCAGGTTCATGCTGAGGGTTCCTGGCAAAGAGAGTGCTGTGGAAAAGCTGTGTCTTGGGGCAGAGGGTGCTCTGGCTGGCAGAGGAAGAAGAGAGAGGAACTATATTCAGGTCAGGTGCCTTGCTGAAATAATTCCATTAAGTCCAGGCCACAACACTGAGGAGCAAGCATTTTTATTTCCAATATACAGATATGAAAAGTGGGTTTCAGAAAAGCTAAATGACAGCCAGGTGTGGTGGCTCACACCTGTAATTCCAGCACTTGAGGAGGCCAAGGTGGGCAGATCACCTAAGGTCAGGAGTTCGAGGCCAACATGGCGAAACCCAGTCTCTACTAAAAATACAAAAAAATTAGCTGGGCATGGTGGTGTGTGCCTGTAATCCCAGCTCCTTGGGAGGCTGAGGCAAGAGAATCACTTGAACCCAGGAGGCGGAGATTGTAGTGAGCCAAGATTGTACCACTGCGCCCCAGCCTGGGCAATAGAGCAGAACTCCGCCTCAAAAAAAAAAAAAAAAAAAAAAACCTAAATAATGTGCCTTGGTTCACAAAGTTAGTGCATGGCAAGTAGCCTAATTGCCTAATTGAATCCATCCCCAGCAATTCCACTCCTAGATATGTATAAACCAGATGTGCACGAGAGTTCACTAAAACATGAGGATGAGATGTGCATAACAGCACTATATATTTTTTTAATTTAAAAGTAAACTTTAATTTTGAAAATGCAAACTTGAAGAGGGCAGACAGATCACACACAAGGCTACCACTTCACACTTGGAGGGTGGCACAGCAGCCGGGCAAAGGTGCTCCTCACTTCCCAGACGGTGTGGCAGCCAGGGAGAGGTGCTTCTTACTTCCCAGACTGTGGGGTGGCCCGGCAGAGGTGCTAACAGCACTATGTGTAATAGTCAGTCTGGAAGCAATCCACACATCCTTTGAGATAATGGGTAAATTGTGGAAGTCACACAATGAAAAACCAATATTGTAAATTTCAAAATTGAGAAGAGTAGACTTTAAATGGTCTCACCACAAAAAAATAAGTATGCGAGGTGAGATATGTTAATTAGCTTGGTTTAATCATTCTACTGTATATGTATAAACACATCAAAACATCACATCATACCCCATAAACATATACAATTATTTGTCAATTAAAATTAAATTGGCCAGGTGTGGTGGCTCATGCCTCTAATTCATCCCAGCCCCACTTTGGGAGGCTGAGGCGGGAGGATCACTTGAGCCCATGAGTTCAAGACCAGCCTAGGCAACATAGTGAGACCATGTCTCTATAAAAACATTATAAAAAAATTAGCCAAGCATGGTGGTGCACCTGCAGGCTCAGTTATTCGGGACGCCTGAGGTGAGAGGATCCCTTGAGCCCAGGATTTCAAGGCTGCAGTGAGACGAAATCACATCACTACACTTCAGCCTAGATGACAGAATAAGACCATGTATAAAATAAAATACAATACAGAAAATAAAATAGAAAATAAAACAAAATGGTCATGAGAATGAACAAATGATAACTACCCAGATCTACTTGGATGAATCTCACATAATGTGAAATTCTGTTGACATAATATTTAATGAAAATAAAAAGGCAAAGCAAAGCTGGTGTTTGATGTCAGGATGGCGGTTACCCTTCGTGGGTGGAGAGGGGGTTTCCAGTGCTGCTCTTGTTCTGTTGTTTGATCTGGGTGCTGGTTATGCGAGTCTGTTCACTTTGTGAAAACATATCCACAGCCACGTGGGATTCATGCACTCTTCTGTATGAATATTGCACTCCAATGGAAAGGTTTTAACTAAACCTCTATCTAACGCTTACGGTTTTTTCTATGGCACCATACTCCTACCCTGAATGACAGGTATTGTCATCGGCCACTGCCATCACGTGGGCTGCAGCAAGGAGGCACCTGTGGCAGGGAAGCGCCGCGGGAGCTGCCCACTCCATGGATCTGGTGCTCCCCGGGGGCCGCTGCAGCTGCCCAAATCTCAGCTGCCGACCCAGGCCTCCAGCTCCACAGAGCAGGCAGGAACCCTGCCCTACTGGGCGGGGCTGCAGCTGCCCAAACTGCAGCTGTGGATCCAAGCCTTCCCGTGCTCTTAGTGGGGCCGGGAGCAGGCAAGATCTGCCTGTCTGGGCGCAGCTGCAGCCACCCGACTGGCGGCTGCAGACCTGGGCCTCCTGCTCCACAAAGTAGGCAGGAGCTGGGGACAAGCAGGATCCCTGCCCCTTCCAAGTTGTCGGGGCGGGAGCTCCCTGGGTGCAGCTGCAGCGGCCCTCCCAGGTGCAGGACCTGGGCATCTGCAGCCTGCATTCTTGGGCAAGGAATGTTCCCCATCCCTGCAGGCTCAGGGGTGTCTGCTCCCGCTGCCTGGACTCTCTCCTCTCCCGGCACCTGCTCCAATCTGGGAGCAGGGTTGGGGCCGCACCCAGGGGCCATGAACGGCAGCGGGAGTCAGATTCCTGGGCAGAAGGGGGTGGGTCCCCAGTAAGGCCCCTCCCTCAGGCCAGGGAGGGCCTGAAGGCTGGGAGCCAGCTGCCAGTCCCGAGGACCGGAGTGGGGACTTGTGGTGCCCCCTCCCTGCTGCCCATGGCCACCCACGGAGCAATCAGCATGCACTTCACCCCCTCTGAGGTCTATAAAAGTCCCGGGCTCAGCCAGAGCAGGAGAGAGGACAGAGGAAGGGATGACCAGCTGCATAGAGGAGATACTGTCTCTGCTGGTAACTGGAGATAATGGGACAAACAGTAGCAGAGAGGAGCAACCTCCTCCAGAGTCTCCTCTCTGCTGAGAGTTAACACTGTAGACCATCTGCCTACAGACAGAAGTTACTCACTGAGGGTCTCCTGTGAACTGTTGTAACACTCAATAAAGCTTCTCTTAATCATGTTCACCTTCCACTTGTCTGGGTACCTCCTGGACACAGGACAAGAACTCGGGTAAAGGTGCCATCAGCCACAGATGTTTCTGGCCAGAAAAGTGACAACCCAAAGATCCCGTAACAGTACGACACAGAGGATGGCATGGAATGGGGCATACTAAAATGCCAGACTTGCTGTCCAGGATTGGGCTCAAGTCCTGACTCAACCACTGTCTACCACCTTCCCTCCCAGCACTCACCTGAAATGTGGGCACTAATTTCTCCTTTGCAGGGTATATTGTGTGTAACAAAGAAATGAGAAACTAACATGTAAAAACATACTAAGTAATAACATACTAACAGCCCATGTTATCTGAGCACCAAGTATGTGCCATGTTCTTCCCAATCCCTTCAACAAGTCTGAAGTTGAAGGATTCTGCCTATTTTACAGCCAAGGAGCCAAAGCTCAGTGCATTAAAGAGACACACAGCTCCCAAGAGCTAAGCTGGGTTTCCACGCAAGTCTGTCTGATCCAAAGTAAGAGCTCTACCCAGGACTGCAGGAGGACCTGGGAGAGTCTGCCAGATGCCACAAGCCACATCTCTCCCCAGTGCCTTCGGCTCTGGGGAACAAGACACAGGTATGGTCACAGTGGCTTTGAACTCCAGAATCCTTCACCCCATTCATTTCCCGCAAAGTTACTGGAACCCTAGGTCTCCTGTTTCTCCCCAACCCTGTTGAGTCCATGGCTCAGTGTTGATTTTCCTCAGTGATACACCAGGGTCTGCTGAGAAAGTGGCTAATTAAGACTCCCAAACTACTCCTGGCCTATCAAAACAGGTTTGTGGCCTGCTCCTGCCCCAGTCCCTGCCTTGCTCTGAGAAGCAGGACACTTTATCATTTATCCTGGACCACCTAAGTACTCACATGTCCCAGTTCCTCATACCAGCATCTGTATCAGTCAGCTTCTGCTGTGTAACAAACCATCCTCAATCTTAGGGCTTAAAGCAATACTGATTTATTATTCTCATGACTCTTTGATCAGATGGGCAGTTCCTCCAGTCTGGGACAGATCAGGTGAGGCTAGATGGTTTAGGGTGGCCTTACTCACATGTCTGGAGTCTCAACCAGAACAGCTAGAATTCTCACCTCCTTCAGCAGATTCTCCCAGAGTCCCACAGGGGCAAAGCCAACCACATGACCCACTCATGGGAACAGCTACAGGGAGCAGTGATCCCTAGGGAGCCATTGCTGGAACAATCTACCACAGCCTCTACATCTGTGAGCCTCTCACCTCCAGGCCATGCTGGCCACCAAATGCCAGACAATCATCTGGATCTTGCCAGAACATTCACCCTCTGCCATTTTTTTTTTTTTCCCAAGAGAGTTTTGCTCTTGTTGCCCAGGCTAGAGTGAGTAAGTGCAATGGTGCAATCTCGGCTCACCACAACCTCCGCCTCCTGGGTTCCAGCGATTCTTCTGCCTCAGCCTCCCAAGTAGCTGGGATTACAGGCATGCGCCACCATGCCCAGCTAATTCTGTATTTTTAGTAGAGACGGGGTTTTTCCATGTTGGTCAGGCTGGTCTCAAACTCCCGATCTCAGATGATCCACCGGCCTCGGCCTCCCTAAGTGCTGGGATATCAGACGTGAGCCACCACGCCCAGCCTCCCTCTGCCATCTTAACTAAGCCTCATCTTTCCCTCCTGCCTGTCCCTCTCCCAGGCTGACCACAGTGCCTCCACTCCTGTACTACCATCCTGAACTCAGGCCCTCTGCCCCTCAGCGCTATCTGGCTAACTCTCTCTTGCTTGTCACACGAGCCTGGGAAACATCAGGCCTGGATCAATCCTCATGACCAAGTTCCCCAAACTCATGATCAAACAGCAGCTGGGCCCCCAGCACCTCCTGAGTGGCAACCAATCTGCCTTCCCATGTGGGCTCTCCCTGTCCCCATGATAGCCAGGAGCTGTGTCAAATCTGACTCCTCCCCACTTTCTCTGAGCAGATGACTGGCCTCACGGTACCCCCTGCTTTACTTCAAAGTTTGTTCCCTCTGGCACATTTTATATCGATTGGTTGGTTTATATCTGTCTGCTTTTTAGAATTTAAGCTCCATGGTCGGGCGCAGTGGCTCACGCCTGTAATTCCAGCACTTTCGAAGGCTGAGGCATGCGGATCACAAGGTCAGGAGATCGAGACTATCCTGGCTAACATGGTGAAACCTTGTCTCTACTGAAAATACAAAAAAAAAAATTAGCCGGGCATGGTGGTGGGTGCCCGTAGTCCCAGCTACTCGGGAGGCTGAGGCAGGAGAATGGTGTGAACCCAGGAAGCGGAGCTTGCAGTGAGCCAAGATCGCACCACTGCACTCCAGCCTGGGCAACAGAGCGAGACTCTGTCTCAAAAAAAAAAAAGAATTTAAGCTCCACGAGAATAAGGTAGTTTTTTGGTTTTTATCTTTTGAAATAGGGTCTTGCTTTGTCACTCAGGCTGGAGTAGAGAGGCACAACCACAGCTCAAGAGATCCTCCCACCTCAGCTTCCTGAGTAGCTGGGACTACAGGCGTGAGCCATCATGCTAAGTTTTTAAAATTTTTTATAGAGATGGGGTTTCACCATGTTGCCCAGGCTGGTCTCAAACTCCTGGGCTCAAGTGATCCTCCCACCTCAGCCTCCTAAAGTACTAAATTACAGGCATAAGCCACCACACCTGGCCTGGTTTCTATCCTTTACTGCTATATCTTCAGCACTACAACTATGCCAGACATGTCAGGGTAGGGTTGGAGGGTCCCTCAATAAGTGTGGTTTTGTTTTTGTTTTTGAGACTGTGTCTCCCTCTTGTTGCCCAGGCTGGAGTGCAATGGCATGATCTCGGCTCACTGCAGCCTCGACCTTGTGGGCTCAGGTGATTCTCCCAACTCAGCCTCTCGAGGAGCTGGGACTAAAGGCACATGCCACCATGCCCAGCTAATTTTTTGTATTTTTTTTTAGTAGACAGAGGGTTTCATGATGCTGCCCAAGCTGATCTCAAACTCCTGGACTCAAGCAATTTGGCCTCTCAGCCTCCCAAAGTGTTGGGATTACAGGCATCAGCCACCATACCCAGCCTAGTAAGTATTTATTTAATGCATGAACCAAAGAACAAGCCCACAGCGCACAGAGCTCAGTGAGGATGGTATGTTAAGCTTGCTGTTACCTGCAGCCACTCTGTTCTTTACAGCCTCCTCCCTCCAGGACAGAAAAGGGCCTCAGGGCAGTTCCTGGGAATGAGCAAGACCTCAGGCAAGAGAGGGCATGGGGTACAAGCCCCTGGAGCCTCACAGGCGTCAGCTCAGAGTGTAGCCAGTCAACGCCCTGCATGTGAATCACCCACTGGTGGTTTGTTAAAAATCCCTTTTTGCAGGCTCCACCCCAGGTACCTGACTCAGAGGGCCCAGGAATTTTCATCATTAGCCTGCAGCGCACTGCACTTGAGTTTGACAAAGTTGTTCCACCGAGTCTTGGTGTGAGCTATAGAAGACAACGTAATGCAGTCTCCATCCTCACCGTGGGGCACAGGTCATCCACCTTGGGTGACCAAGGCCTGTAGGGAGCGGCCAGTGACAGAGCCTGGGGAAGAAGTTGGGGAGGGGACAGGCTCCAGGCCAACAAATCACAAAAGCTCAGGGCATGAGTTAGGTATGGTTCATCCATGGAACCTGCAGGAGCATGCGGCCCAGCCACATGGGCTGCAGAGTGCGGGGTGCAGGGTGGGAAGCACAGAGCCCCCGCCCCTCCTCGGCTTTAGATCAAGAACTGGGACACTGCCAGGACCAAGAATGGCATGCCTGCACGTGAATGGATGGGAGTAGGGGGACCGTAGGTGGGAGCTCAGCAGGGAGAAGGGTGTGTCTGAGGCCAGACACAACTGAACTCTCCACCCTAATTAACTCAGTCCCCATCCCTCTAGAGTTGGCCGCATCTCCTGCCCCACATGAGGACCTGCCCCAAGTCTGCTCAACCTCTGCCCACAGGGATGGCCATGTGCCTGTCCCATGAAGCCCACTGCTGAAAAATCACTTCCTCATTTAGATATTCTCAGACTTGGCACCTTCCCCTCTTCAATCCCCAGGGATTCTTCCCAACCACCTGCCAAACACTGTGCTCTGTAGCCACAACCCTAGGGATTTAGGACCACAAGGGCTGAGGCTCTGGCCCAGCCTGGCCTCCTGCTCAGCCTTGGCCAATGGGGCTAGAGGGTCTGCCCAGCTGCCTTCACCTGTCTTCCTTGCTTACTGGTCTGACCTGGGGGCCAGGCTCAGGTTGAGGCAGAGGCTTGTTAGTGGGCAGGTGAGCCACCCAAGGCAAGGGCCAGGCAAGGCCCTACTGCACCAACCCATCGTCCTCCTCCGCCCCCAGTCTCTGCCCACCCCCACCCAACCCCATGGCTAATAGTACTCAGAGTTTTGCAGAGATGCCCACTGGGTGCAGAGATGAGAGAAATTGCTCTCAGCTCACTGTGCCCCTCTGTGGAAACAGGGTCAAGGGCTCAGGCCTGGGCTGTGCTGATAAGGCTGGCCTCTGAGGATGAGCATTCAGGTCCCTATATCCCAGAAGAGGCCCCTAGGTCACCAGGGAACCATGAGCAGAGCCCAGTAGAGAGGCAGAGTCCAGATCAGCACAAAGAGAGAGGCAATTTTATTCTTCCAAAAAAATGCACCAAGAGAGGGTGAGCACAGGAGCACCCCTGGCCACATCCCCCATTCTAAACAGGGTCTGAGATGAGGCCAGGCCTGACCTGGACTTGGGAGAAGCTGACTGAGCTCCCTGTGGCCTTGGGAAGGGAACCAGGCAGACCTGGGAGTGGAACTTTGTTGTTAGCACCAGGAGCCGCCCACAGCTGGGCTCGGCGACAGGGCAGCGCATGGCCCTGTTGCCTCCACCTGAGAGTCTGGGGAGGGGCTGGTGGCAGAAGGCTCCCTGCAGGAGGTCACCTGAATGACTCTCAGATTCACAGACCCCCTCCGCCCCCACAACCCCTGTAAACATGAGAATGGGCTCGTGACACCCCCAGAACCTCAGGACAAGATGAGGGTCCGAGATGTGTGGCTGGGCTTCAGGCGGCCCAGGAGCTGCCGGGCTTTCTCCTGCATGAAGAGCTGGTCCCTGGTCCCCCCGCAGGCCACCGTCTTCCAGGCACTGGACATCTGGGAGGAGGCAAGAGGGTTACCATCCAGGCAGGGACTATGTGTTCCCAACAGACCCTGGTGATCCTGGCCAGGGCAGGGTGGAGTTATAAGCCTCCCTACCCTAGAAGCCAGAGACTTCTTATTTTCTCTCCACATTCCCTGTGACCCTGGACAAGTCACTTCCTGGCTGTCGGCTTCCTCAACTGTAAGTAGGAAGCTGGACAAGGAGACATGGTCATGCACTGCCTGCCCCGTGCAGCACCAGCCTCGAGGAGAAGCCACAGCCAGGAGGCGGGTGAGAAGGAGCAGTGAGATAGGTCAGCAGCCTGAAGCCAGCCCCTGCCTGAGGACAGACATGTACTAAGCAAACCAAATACAGGGATAATGACTTAGTTACAAGTGAAACCCAGGCCACAAAAGAGAGAATGGCAGAATGGGGGTATCTCTACAGAATGTAGGGTCAGGGAAGGCTTCCCCCTAAGGAAGCAGCATTGAGACTGAGATCAGAAGAGTAAGTTAAGCAAATGCAGCCACGGGAAGTAGCAGGAAGAACACCCAGGCAGAGGAACAGCCTATGCAACGGCCCTGAGCTAAGAAGGCGGGCACTGCAGGACCCCCAGGGATGGCCAGCACTCACAGGGGCAGGTGTCGTGAACTGGCTTCGGGGCTTCTGGGCCACTGCTGCCTTCTCGGGCTTGGCCTGCAAGAAGCCCTGGTTGAGCAGGCTGTTGTCTTCTTTGATACCTGACAGGGTGAGGCTGGAAGAGTTTGAAGGGGCAGTTGTCGGCTGAAACCAAAACCAAGTCAAGGAGTCACCATTTTGCCAGAAGCTGTGAGAGGGAAGAAAAAAACCCGCAATCCCACCCCAGCACCACCACCTGGCTACTGAGACCTGAAAGAGGATACACACTTTTTCAAGCCTCAGTTTCTGCTTTCAGATGGGGAGTTTACATGAGCTTAATCTTACTTTATACTTAAAAGATTAGGCAAAGGGCCAGGAGCGGTGGCTCACGCCTGTAATCCCAGCACTTTGGGAGGCCGAGGTAGGCGGATCACGAGGTCAAGAGATCGAGACCATCCTGGCCAACAGGGTGAAACCCTGTCTCTACTAAAAATACAAAAATTAGCTGGGTGTGGTGGTGGGTGCCTGTAGTCCCAGCTACTTGGGAGGCTGAGGCAGGAGAATGGCGTGAACCTGGGAGGAGGTGGAACTTGCAGTGAGCCGAGATCGCACCACTGCACTCCAGCCTGGGAGACAGAGCGAGACTCCGTCTCAAAAAAAAAATTAAGCAAAGACCTTAATCTTGTTCTAAAGAACTTTCTTACTTAAAAAAAAAAATCAAGTAATCAAGTAAAGAAACATTTGTGTGCGTTTCAGAGCCTGATTCAGTGATGTGTCTGGAGGCACAGTCAGGTACTTGGGGGCACATCAGCCCTGGGATGGGTGCCGTGCAACCCCCAGGCCATAATAACATAATCAATAAATGTGGAGAATTACTGAGCATTATCGAGTAATAACATACTCAATAATGTTGCCTTTGTCACATAAAGCCTCAGGAGGAGCCAAGGCTGTTCCTAGTTTTCCTGGGACCAGAAACATCCACAAGCATCATAAAGACACAGCTTCAACCCCAAGCACAGCAGAGTTGCACAAAGCCCCTCCCACACCTTTCCAGCCTCTCTGCTCTGCTTGGCACTGTTCCCTCCTGACTTAGGCTTGGCACCCCTTTTATAGGCTTTTAACTGGGGCTCAGGGAACCTGAAAGATCACAGAGGGCAGTGATAGTGTCAGAACTCAAACCCAGGCCCACCTGACTCAATCTGTGCTCTTCACTCCCTGCAGTGACGTTTTTTTCTTTGCAGTAACCTGGCTGAAGGTCCCCAGCCTGGCGGGGACCCCTAGCCAGGACAAGGTTTCTCTGCAAGGACCGTGAGGGCAGCAGTCTACTTGGAAGATCAGACAACCCTTAACCTTTGTTCATAATGCCGCCATGCCTCTCACAGCCTCCCCAGTCTGAGCCAGGGCAAGCCAACACACCCCATTGTGAGCAGAGAGGGATCAGCAGCACACCCTAGCTTCTGGGGACCCAGGCTCTGCACAGGCAACAACCCCCTTTCTGAGGTCGCCCTGACTGTAGCACCCAGCACAGCAAGTGCGCTGGCCTGGGGGCTATATAGCACCCATCCCAGGGCTGATGTGTCCAAGTGCCTGGCTATACCTTAAGACACATTACCAGGCCAGACACGGTGACTCACACCTGTAATCCCAGCACTTTGGGAGGCCGAGGCAGAATGAACACCTGAGGTCGGGAGTTCGAGACCAGCCTGACCAACATGGAGAAACCCCGTCTCTACTAAAAATACAAAATTAGCCAGGCATGGTGATGCATGCCTGTAATCCCACTACTTGGGAGGCTGAGGCAGGAGAACCACTTGAACTCAGGAGGCAGAGGTTGCGGTGAGCCGAGATGGCACCATTGCACTTCAGCCTGGGCAACAAGAGCGAAACTCCGATTCAAAAAAAAAAAAAAAGAAAGATAAAGGAAAAAAAAAGACACATCACTGACCCTCTCTGGGAGGGTGCTGGAGACCCAGATGCATGGTTTTAAAACATGTCCTAGTGGCACAACTCTGCCAAACAAAACCTTCTACGAGAGACAAGCAGAGCTGCTGACTGAAGCCAGGAGTGGGTGCCCAGACCCACCCTCCCTGCAGAGCCCAGCGTTCCAGAAGCCCAGTTGGAGGGTCACTACACTAACTCCACCTTCAGGGTCCTCTCCAAAACTCAACAGTTCCAAGGGGCAGAAGCCTTCCAAGGAGAACTCATCCTCCTAGGGGCAGCTCTGGAGTGGGGTGGGGGTGGCTGAAGCCTTACCAAGGATAGAGACTTGGGCAGTGTGGACATCATCAGCTTCACATCCTCATCCACAATGTCAAGAGCCAGAGACTTCCGGACTTTCTTGATGGGGCTCCGCCGCAGCTGGGGGTTGGCAGACAGAAGGGGGTTAGGGTGAGTGTCTGGATTCCCCATGGTCAGCGCCTGGATGGTCATGGCCACGGATGATCACAAAACCAGGCCCTGCTGCAGTGCAGACTTGGAGCAAGGCCCAGCTAGTGGGAATCTGCTGTCAGAAGAATGGGGGGCTGGGAAAGTTAGGCCCCATGGCCCCATTAGACTCTCTACCCAAGGTAGACCCTGTCCTGCCAGGTGCTGCCACAGTGAGCAGGAACACAGCATGAACCTCCACCACAAAGTGACCTGTTCTCACCCCGAATGGACCAGACACAGCCCCTCAAACAGGACCAGCAGAGAATCATCCCAGTAAAACCTAAAATACCACCCACAGGCCAGTAATATGGGAACACAAACCCCTTGGGACAAGCCCCTCTACAATATCTACTACAAGGAATGCCCCATACCTAACCGTGCACCTCACAGAAGCAGGTCCAGGGTCTGCTCCGATACCAAGGAGTGGCTCTGAGAGTCACACCCCCACTCCACCCAACAGTGCGCTCAGCAGGGGCTGCTACAGCTCACAACCATCCCCACCAAGGAGACGCCAGGGAGGGCCCTGGAGGCCAGAGGCCAAGTTCTCTCCACCTGCACATGGGGTGCCAGCTCGGGCAAGTCCCACCCAGGCTGACCGCCCACCTCCCCTCCTTACCTAACACCCTGTACATCCCACCGTTCCCAGCTCTCCCTTGAGGAGAGCAGTCTGGGAAAAAGGAGCACAAGGAGACTCGAAGGGATCGTGCACTGTCATGAAAGCTAACGATGCAGTGGGAGGGAGGCTGGCATAGAATGGAGGCTTGGGACAGTCCCTTCCCTGCCCCCCTGCCCAGGAGTCCCTGCAGACTCCACCTCACCTGAACCCATTCCCCCACCCCCAGCTCATGCAGCCTGACACTCAGCCAGGCACTGCCTGGCCTGGCTGGCTCATCCCGACCACCTCGCCTCCATCCAAAGGATTCCCTTGGAACCTCCCTTTCTGCGGCCCTTGGTACCCTATGAATTCAGTCATGGTGTGTCTGTCTAGCATCTGTCTCTGCCCCCTGAACACTAAGGGGAGATCCAGTCTGGGTCGTAATCACTACTCCATCCACCACATCCAGCCCAGCCCCACTTGAGCAGGGTCTGAAAACAATGCTGGATAAGTAAGTAAATCCTTCAAAGCGGAGCAGGGGAGGGTCCCAGAGACACTGTCCTTATCTTGTCAGTTTCCTCGACAACCACCATGAGAAAAGGGGGTAAAGGGGGCATGCTGCACCACCATTCTCCCCAGCACCTCACTTTCTACAACCTGTCCCCAGACGCCTCCCCCATGCCACCGCTCCAATTCCCCCTGCCCAGGCTCTCCCACCCCCACCCCACTCACCCCAGGCTTCCTCTTCTGCTTCTCAGGCCTGACGTCGTCCTCGATGATGAGTTCGATGCCAGCCTCAGAGCGCAGCACCTCCTTCAAGTCCTCCTCCAGGTGTGGGGTCTGCGGCTGTGGGTAGGCATGGGGAAGTCCACGTGAGGCACCACACTCGGGCTGTATGTGTGTGGGACTGTGGGACCAACCCAGCTGCAACTGGGCTGTCCTGGGTAAGGCAGGAAGGAGGCCTGACGCCAGGATGCAGATCTCACACGCACCATTCACAACCACTAACTGCTGCCTTGCACAAGCAGCTGATGACCTTGATTCCCAGGGGCCTGCCATGGCTGGGAGCAGCCCAGAGACGCACAGTAACCCTCACACAGCCCTGTGCAATAACTGTCATCTTAAGCAGATAGAAACAGAGGCTCAGAGATCAAGAGCCTGGCACACAGTCACACAGCTGCTGAATTAGGACCCCGACAGCTCAAAGCCCAGGCTCACTCAACCCTTTGTTCCACACTAATGGGGGCTCTCAAACCCATTTCCCTTTCTCAGGCCCGGGGGTTCCAAGGACCTCTCCAGCTTCAGGCAACAGAGAACAGGGGAGGGAGAGTGCCACTAAGAGCGAAAGGTGCGAATCACGGCCACTCCTCATAAGTCATCCGAAAAGCCCCCGCAAACTTTAATTACAGCTGCCAAGGTCATGAGATTTGCCCTCACACCTGTTCGGAGAGCACACAGATATTTTAGTACAGAGGAGCCGAATCTCCACTGCAACAGGAAAGGAGCACTAACTAGTGCCTCACCTTGGCTCATGTAGCATGGTCCGTGGAAAGTCTGCTTGACTCAGAATCAGTTCCATGGCAGGCCCAGGGAAGCCTCAGCCCCCAGCCACCTTGGGCTTCATAGGAGGCTCCACGCAGTGGAGAGAAACAGCAGGGGGACCCACTGCAGACCTTGTTCACAGTCCAGTGCCTCCACAACCATGCCTTTCTCTCACCCTCCACTGATTTCTAAAACACCTGTGTGTTTCAGAAAGCCCAAGATGCCAACTCCTTTTTCCATAGAGAAAACACAACCATCCCATCAACTGAGAAGAGTAGGGGAGAAGGGCAGCCTGCACACTGCAGGAAAGACGTCCCCGAGGGGCTTTCCAGTGCTCTGTAGAGAACTGGGAGTTGGTCTGAAGACAGGCCAGAGCAGCAATTTGCCACTTCTCTGAACTAGGCCCAGCGCTTATCTTTGCCTGAAAGTGTTTAAGTTATTTGTATTTCACATCAGTCTCCCCCATCCTGAGGCTGAGTGTCACGGGATACCGCCACGTCTCCAGCACCAGCCGGCGCCTGCTTGCACACTCAGGTACTCAGGAGCGGTCCGAGGAAGTGACAAAGAGCAGCCTCAGCTTCCCCATTTATACTATCAGGATCTCTGCATCTTCTCAGGAGGAAGAATCAAATGAGACCTCAGAGGGAAGGGTCCTCTGGACTGAACATGGTTGGATGAACCGAAGGGATCCCACTGTGCAGAGATCCACGGCAGCGACCACACCACGTACCAGGGGCTTCAGGGGTCCGTACTTCTCCAGGGCGTTCTTGAACGGGGTTGGCGTGTGGGGAGTGTTGTCCATGGAGTACTTCTGATCTGGGGTTACAAACCTGCCAGGGGCCAGAACGGGGGAACTAGTGACAGGATAGGGGCCGACGCCAGGCACTCTGCTGCCCTGGCTCCACCTTCCCCCAGTGCGACCTTTGGCCCCAGCACAGGTTCTCTTCCCAACCCTCTCTCCACCCTGCAGGTCAAAGTCAGGGGCTGGAAACAGAAGGGAGAGGGGAGTCTAAGAGGGGCCAGAGCCCCAGACGGGTGGCAGATAGCCGAGAATGCTGCTCAGTCATGGTCCAGACTTGGGACTTTCCAGAAAACAATGCAGTCCGTGGCCACACTTCAGGAACATTGAGAGGAGCATGGAGCAAGATGGGAACCCAGGAAGATCCCATCCTGCCCAGCTTTCCCTGGAGAGCCTGTGTGAGGATGGTGGCAGCACAATGAGGGAAAGGAGGGGCGAGAGGTGAGGCCAGCATCTTCCCAGGTCTCCCAAGAGTTCACCAAGGTGATGGACACATGGAGGGAACCCTTAAGCAGAGTAGAGAAAAACCCAGGATGGTCTGGTCCAGAAGCAGAACTGTAAGATGTTTGTATCAGATGTAGACCCGCCATGGGTGATTTCCGCCTGCCCTAGAGCAGGGGGGCAGAAAAGGCACCTCACGCCCCAGAGCACCAGGGCTGGTGGTATGGGGCTGGGCCAGGCTGGCTGTGGGCAAATGTCAGCTCTGAAGGAAGATACCAGGTTCCACAAACACGAACCCTTGTGTGCTAGTATGTGACCTTAGTCACCTGGAGATGCCACCATGGCTGACTCTCATGGCATGACCAGGGCACTCAGAGGATGAGAGAAACACCCCAGGTAGCCAGGGACTTGGGTGATGAGGCCAACTCCTAGAAACAGCAGCCTGGGGCCTGGCCGCCTCTACTTCCCGCAGCTGGCCAGCCACTCCATGGGGAGATAAAAAACTAGAACAAATGCAGACCATTCTTTTCTTCCTTCCTCAGGACCTAGAGATTAGGCAGGGATCCACAGTCTCTTCCCAAACCCTTGTTATCCCCCATCTGGGACACACAGAGATCCCCCTCTGTAAAGAAGAGTGAAGACAGATAAGTGCAAATCAAATGTACACATCTTACAGTTCAAACCACAACTCACAGGGGTGAATCTGAGCCACTCAAGCATCTCCATGGGATATGGAGTTTCTGAGGAACATGAGAAAATTCCAGAACCTCTCTAATTCGTGGCATCAACAAGGATTAAGAGCACACACATGGCGAAAGGCAGTGGTTCACGCCTGTAATCCTAACACTCTGGGATTAGTGTTAGGCTGACAGGAGAGGATCACTTGAGGCCAGGAGTTAAAGAACAGCCTGGGTAACACAGACTTTATCTCTACTAAAAATAAAAAAATCAGCCAGCCATGGTGGTGCTTGTAGTCCCAACTACTCCGGAGGCTATGGTAGGAGGACCACTCAAGCCCAGAATCGAGGCTGCAGTGAGCCATGATTGCACCACTGCACTCCAACCTGGGTGACTAAGAGAGACCTTTCTCGGAAAAAAGAAAAAAAAGAGTGTATATACACACATTAGAAAACTCAGGGAGAGGCCGGGCCTGGTGGCTCACCCCTGTAATGCCAGCACTTTAGGAGGCCGAGGCGGAAGGATTGCTTGAGTCCTAGAGTTCAAGACTAGCCTGGGCAACACAGTGAGACCCTGTCTCTCAAAAAAACAAAAAAATTAGCCAGGCATGGTGGTGCACACCTGTGGTCTCAGCTAGTTAGAAGGCTGAGGTGGGAGGATCACTTGAGCCTGGGAGGTAGAAGCTGCAGTGGGCCATGATCACACCACTGTATTCAACCTTGGGGACAGAGCAAGACTGTCTCAAAAAGAAAACTCAGGGAGACAGGGAGGCTAACTTGAAAAGGAAATTCAAAAGATTGCTTGGAGATAAAAAATGCAGATCTGTAAATCAGAGAATTCAGCAAGTTGGAAATCAGAGACAACCAAACTGGTGAATCAGAAAACAATCCCATCATGTTCTCCGAAGATTAAGGAAATGGCTTAAGATGGTGAAGAGGCGTATGAAGACGAAAAAGACAGAGACCAATCCAGCCTATATATGGAGGAATTCCTAAGGTAGGAGAAGGGGCAGACAGGGAAAGAAAAACTAAAGAAATAAACACTTCCTCAGCTCAAGGTTTGATTCTTTAGTCTGATATGAAAGCGAGGGGGGAAAAAATACAGAAATACCACACCACCATACAGCCTGTCAAATTTGAGGGATAACAAGAGACTCTCTACAAACGAATAATAGCTGGATTACAGCTCACTCCTGTAATCCCAGCACTTTGGGAGGCCAAGGCAGGCCATTTGAGTCAGGAGTTCGAGACCAGCCTGGCCAATATAGCGAAACCCCATCTCTACAAAAAAATAGAAAAATTAGCAAAAAATATAAAAATTAGAATTCTTCGCCAGCAGGCCCATACTACATGGTTAAAGGATGGCCTTCAGAAGGAACCAGATGGAAATACGGATCTAAAGAGGAATGAAGAGCACCGGAGATGCTTCTTCCTATAGAAAAAAGGAGTTGGAAGGAGGCAGCAAATGAGGCCACATGGATGAGAAAGAAAGAGAGCAAGAGAAGTATCAATGCCTTTTGTAGTGACAGCATCTCTGTTTAAGGGCTTAGATGCGAAGTCCAAGATTCTGGTTTGAACGGACAATCATTTCTCACGACACCTATCTAAGTTACGCTTTAGATCAACTCTTTAGAGACTGATTTCTTTTTTCTTTCTCTTTTTTTTTTTTTTTTTTTTTAAACTAGAAAGAGAGTCATACTTTGTCACCTACTGGAGTGCAGTAGCCAATCATAGCTCACTGCAGCTTCAAACTCCTGGGCTCAAGCAAGCCTCCCGAGTAGCTGGGACTACAGGCACACACCACCATGCCCAGCTAATTAAAAAAAATTTTTTTGGCCGGAGCAGTGGCTCACACATGTAATCCCAGCACTTTAGGAAGCCGAGGCGGGTGGATCACAAGGTCAGGAGTTTGAGACCAGCCTGACCAACACGGTGAAACCCTGTTTCTACTAAAAATACAAAAATTAGCTGGGTGTGGTGGCGTGTGTCTGTAATCCCAGCTACTCAGGAGGCTGAGGCAGGAGAACTGCTTGAACCCGGGATGCAGAGGTTGCAGTGAGCCGAGATTGTGCCACTGCACTCCAGCCTGGGTGACAAAGCAAGACTCCATCTCAAAAAAAAAAAAAAAGACAAAAAAAAAACTTTTTTTTTTTGTACATACAGGGTCTCCCTATATTGCCCAGACTGGTCTTAAACCCCTAGTCTCAAGTGATCCTCCCACCTCAGCCTCCCAAGTGCTGGGATTACAAGTGTGAGCCACTGAGCCGGACTTTGGAGACTGATTTCTGACTAAGGGATTCACAAATCTTTTCCCGAAATTATGTATCATTATCAGGGCTAAAATTCCTGAGCTGATTTCTGAATCACAAAATAGCGATTTCCTCCTCCAGCAAATGTATCAAGCAGAGGAATAGTTAAGCAACTCTCTCTACCTGGAATTTAGAATCATGATGACCCAAGGAAGTAAACTTATTGTAAAAGCACTTCCATAAAAGCAGACTGGCAAGCAACCTGTCCAGGCTTCCAGACAGAAAACGTCGTGCTCCGTAAGCTCAGAGGACAGGAATGCAGTCTCCACTCTTGATAGAGGGACTGGGCACTTTCGCCCTGCACATAAGGCTGTTCAAACACAACGAATTTGCACCTGAAACCTTAGGAAGGGGAAGAGATTATGTTTTTCAGGCTAATTTGGACTCTCTCCATTCCTGAGACAAAATTATCAAATGAGGGCCAGGTGCAGTAGCTCACACCTGTAATCCCAGCGTTTTGGGAGGCTGTGGCAGGAGGATCACTTTAAGGCCAGTTCAAGACCAGCCCAGATAAAGTAGCAAGACCTCGCCTCTTAAAAAAATTTTAGCCGGGTGTGGTGGCTCACGCCTGTAATCCTAGCACTTTGGGAGGCCGAGGCAGGAGGATCACGAGGTCAGGAGATCGAGACCATCCTGGCTAATATGGTGAAACCCCATCTCTACTAAAAATACAAAAAATTAGCCGAACGTGGTGGCGGGTGCCTGTAGTCCTAGCTACTCAGGAGGCTGAGGCAGGAGAATGGCGTGAACCCGGGAGGTGGAGCTTGCAGTGAGCCAAGATCGTGCCATTGCACTCCAGCCTGGGCAACAGAGCAAGACTCCGTCTCACCAAAAAAAAAAAAAAAAAAAAAAAAAAAAAAAAATATATATATATATATATATATATATATATATATATAAAAAATATATGTATAGCTGAGCATGGTGGCATGCACCTGGAGTCCCAGCTACTCAGGAGGCTGAGGCAGGAGGATCACAAAAAAGGAAACTATCAAATTAAAAAGTACAAATGAGGAAAAGCAAAGGTGGAGCCTGAAACAATATTGATAAAAATGATAAATCGTGGTGGCCAGAAAGGAGAGGGCTTTCTTAAAACAGTTTTCAGTGTTATTCCAAGGGTGCCCCCTCCCCACTGTGCCACCAGTGGTCCTGAGGCCCATGGTCTGGTGTTGCTGAGGGAGAGGACGGCGAAGGTGGGGGGCACTGCAGCACTCACGCAGCATGTTTCTGGTGCAGGGGTGTCTTGTCCCGGTGCAGTGGTGTGGTGACTACCACCTTCTGGCTGCACACTGGGGTGGATGTCAGCGAGGGGCTCTCCAGCTCCAATGTGTCCTGTTTGTTCCAGAAGTTCAGAAACTGCCAAAGAGAGAGGGAACAAGACAAAACGATGACCTGCATGTGTATCCCTGAGACCTCAGGGGGTCATGGGGAGAGATCCTTGAGCCCCTCCCCCAAAACGTCTGCTCTGATACTGAGGTCTCCTCTTGACCCATCAGACATCAGAGAACAAGGACTAGGACAGATCCATGCCAGGAGCCCACCAAGCAGGTTCACACAGGCCTCTGGGCTTCCGTCGCCCTAATCCTAGCTTTTGCCATCTCTACTCGAGTGCTGACGACGCAGTTAAGGCACAGGAAGCCAACTGTGGGAGAGTGGCTCCTTCTCAGAAGAAATAAAACTAGCTCTGAACTGACCTGTGAAGGCAAAAGGCATGTGACAGTTGTAGTGATGCTGGTGGCGGTGGGGTTATCATTTAGAGGGCACCTTCTCTTGCCATTGCTAAGTACTTCACACAAATAATTGCAATCAGTTACCACAAATCCTGAGACATAGGCACTATTACTATCCCCCTTTTACAGATAAGAAAACCAATGCTTAGAGAGGTTTTGAGTCTTGCACTGAGTGCTAGAAGTGAGACTCAAATCTAGATCTAAGCCAACATCCATTCTTTGAAGCACCCCCGTCTCTTCCCTCCTTGCCCTGAAGGTGCTATAATAGAGAGCCATCTGCAATCCTCAGGGTCACCACCCTAAATGGGGTCTCTGGAGTAGGGCGGCCACCACGCTCCATCATCCTGAGCTTCCCAAATAGTAGATGAGGGACCTGCTGCCTTCCTTCTCCAGCCAGCAGCCCTCACTTGCAGCATGTTACAGGCTGACCTGTGTCTCCCTCAAATTTACATCCTGAAGTCCCAACTCTCAGCACCTCAGAATGGGACTGTATTAATACCTGGAGATAGGGCCTTTAAAGTGGTTAGTTAGGCCAGGCGCGGTGGCTCACGCCTGTAATCCCTGCACTTTGGGAGGCTGAGGCAGGTGGATCACCTGAAGTCAGGCATTTGAGACCAGCCTGGCCAACATGGTGAAACCCCATCTCTACTAAAAATACAAAAATTAGCTGGGCATGGTGGTGGGCGCCTGTAATCCCAGCTACTCGAGAGTCTGAAGCAGACTTGCTTGAACCCAGGAGGCGTACATTGCAGTGAGCCGAGATTGCGCTACTGCACTCTCGACAACAGAACAAGACTCCGTCTCAAAAAATAAATAAATAAATACAGTGGTAAGTTACAGCCTGGCCAACATGGTGAAACCCCATGGTGGCGGGCACCTGTAATCCCAGCTACTTGGGAGGCTGAGGTGGGAGAATTGTTTGAACCTGGGAGGTGGAGGCTGCAGTGAGCTGAGATCACACCACAGCACTCCAGCCTGAGCAACAGAGCAAGACTACATCTCAAAAAAATGAAATAAAAAATAAAGTGGTAAGTTGAAATAAAGTCATTAGAGGCTGGGCGCGGTGGCTCATGCCTGTAATCCCAGCACTTTGGGACGCCGAGGCAGGTGGATCACTTGAGGACAGGAGTTCAAGACGAGTCTGGCCAACCTGGTGAAACCCTGTCTCTACTAAGGGTTTGGTGGCTCATGCCTATAATCTCAGCTACTCAGGAGCCTGAGGCAGGAAAATTGCTTGAACCTGGAAGGCGGAGATTGCAGTGAGCTGTGATCGTGCCACTGCACTCCAGCCTCCAGCCTGGGCAACAGAGCAAGACTCTGTCTCAAAAAATAAAAAAATAAAGTCATTAGAGTGGGACCTAATCCAATAGCTGGTATCCTTATAACATTATAAAATAAGAGGTTTTACAAGAAAAAACAATAGATTAGGACACAGGTGACCACGTGAAGACACAGGAGCCACAGCATCTACAAGCCAAGGAGAGAGGCCTCAGAAGAAACCAACGCTGATAAATTTCTTGTTGAATCCACCGAGTCTGTGGTACTCTGTTAAGCAGCTGGAGCAAACTGACACAGGGTCTCTCTCAAAATGCCACTAGCCATCCTGACCTGTGATGACAGGGTCGCCTCCTGCACCAGGCCACCTCAGGCCTCACTCTCTCCCACAGCCTCACAGGAAGAACAGACCTAATGACAGCCAAAGCCCTAAGTTATACCTAGGCCCACCAAGGCCCTGCGCCACTCCCCACCACTCCGCACATCCACTCTGCCCTTCTTTTTCTGTGCCTTTGGTCAAGGTGCTCAAGGAGATCCAGCCCAGATACCTCTCTGCAGGAAGGCCAGGTGCCCCCCACGACCTCTATCTCGGAGAGACCCTGGCACCCATCCCGGTTCCCGAGGCTCTGTGTGTTACTAACAGAGCACCCAGGGGCAACACCCAGAAGAGTGAGTTCTCAGTGACTTCGCAATTGCCATCACATGGTACTTCCCACACTCTATTCTGGTTAATTCATTACAAGCCCATCCCCAGCACTGGCTATCCCAGGTCTTCCCAGGACCAGGCAGGGCCAGCCAGTGCTGGGGACAACCCATCATCTTCATCTTTGCTCCCCAGTGCTGGCAAGTCTGCTATGAAATAGGTTCCATACATGTACTGAACAAACACGACAGTTCTCTTCCTCTCCTTCATTACCCAGTTACCAGCATCCTCCTCCTCCTCCTGGCAGTCTTCCTGGACTTGCCCAAACTAGATACACATATGCAACACCACAAGCCTTCTCTTTCATCCTGATTATCACATTTTCTGGGCCTTTTTTAGTTAACTGGTCTTCCTACCAGAGCATAAGCTACATGAGGGCAGAGCCAGGTCTGGTTTTGCTCACCCTTGCCCCAGCACTGAACACTAGGTGTCTGTACCGACCCAATAAGCAGCCAGAGTGGGGTCCACGCACCTGGGAGGGCGAGAAGGGCAGGGTCTTAACAGGTGTGCTCTTGGGCGTGAGGCTGTTACAGGAATCCAGGAAGGACAGACTGGTGCTATTCTCAGTGACAGGGGACAGAGCCACACGCCTCTTCCTCTGCCGCTTGAGCACCGAGGGTGGCGTGCCAATGCCAGAGCCCCCGACTTCAGTGCTGGGGGAAATGGGGATCAGCTCGCCCCGGCTGCTCCGGCTCAGGTCTGAGATGGTGTGGCCATCCAGGCGGTACTCGGTCACGCTGGGCACCGGGGCAGCAGGCTGGCGGGGTGGCAGGACCTGCTGCTGATGTGATGCTTGCAGCTGCACTAGGCTGTTGTTGATACTGTCCTCTGCAGATGGTTCCTCAGGGAGGTCAAATTTACTCAGGTCACACCAAGCATCGGGGTCCTGTCCAGGGAAGGAGGTTAGGAATTGCAATTACTATGCTCTTAATACAAGAGGACTCATTCATTAAGGGAAATATTTAAGTGTCAAGTATGATCCCACAGCCCAGGACCAATCATTAATATTTCATGCATTTCCTCAAAGTTTTCTATGACTATACATCTATATTTTCAGATTCTTTTTTTCTTTAAAGAGACAGGGTTTTACTCTGTTGCCTACGCTGGAGTACAGTAGCACAATCACAGCTCACTGCAGGCTTGAACTCCTGGGTTCAAGTGATCCTCCCGCCTCAGCCTCCTGAGTAGCTGGGACTACAGACATGTACCACCATTCTCGGCTAATTTTTTATTTATTTATTTTTTGAGACAGAGACTTGCTCTGTCGCCCAGGCTGTAGTGCAGTGGCGCAATCTCGGCTCACTGCAACCTCCGCCTTCCGGGTTCAAGCAATTCTCCTGCCTCAGCCTCCTGAGTAGCTGGGACTACAGGCGTGTGCCACCATGTCCATATTGGCCAGGCTGGTCTCGAACTCCCGACCTCAGGTGATCTGACCGCCTTGGCCTCCCAAAGTGCTGGGATGACAGGTGTGAGCCACTGCACCCGGCTTCAGCTAATTTTTTAAAACATTTTTTATAGACTGTGTTTCACTATGTTACCCAGGCTGGTCTCAAATTCCTGGGCTCATGTGATCCTCTCACCTCAGCCTCCCAAAGTGCTGGGATTACAGGCATGAACCACAGTACCCAGCCTGCAGATATTTTTATAGAACGAAATATAGAGCAGTGAATGGGATGTCACTTATCATTGATGCCTCCTTGGGGCAGCTCACAAAAGTTGTTTCCAATCCCCACAATTCTGCTAGGGAAGCATTACTTTCCCTTTCATACCAAGGAAGCTGAATTAAGGGGATTCGGTCTTCCCAAAGTTACTCAGCTTCTAGAACAAGCCCGTGAGTCACTACAGGTTTTCCCTCCTTTACCCAATAAATCACAACACAAACCAAAAAGCTTCTGGACAGAGGCTTCCACTTTGATCTCTGGTTTCCGGCCTCTGAGTGGACCCAGACACTAAAGCCGAGTTCTGGTTCCCTGGGGTAGCTCACTGGTTCCTTAAGGGTGGAGGCCAGCTGGGGGCAGGACCGACCTCAGGCCCACACCCCAACTCAGGAAGCACCCAGCACTGACAGTGTCTGGTAGACCAGAAGTACATCCTACAACGACCACTGAAGTGGACGGAGCAGAGGAGGGAAGACGGGATTTCCACACATGCAGTAACTCCCCCAACAAGTGCTGAAGGTCATCGTGGAAAGAGCCTGAGCTCTGAGCCGGACAGCAGGGTCTAACTCCTGTTCCTGGAGGTCACCGGCTGTGTGAACCTGGCCAAGTCTCCTAACCTCTCTGAGCGTGAGGTGCTCTCACTGTTGATGAGTCCACTACCCACCTCACAGGCTGTTAAAGACCAACTAAGAGCCTACACATTAGGTAGCAAGTGATGGGCCTGGCACGCGGCAAGCACTCCAATGTTAGGTACTGTAATTACTCATTAAGCACTGGCTCCGGCAATCAGTGGGTGCTCAATACAAGCGAGCTGTGCCTGCCAAGCAAAAGAAAACAGAACGGTCTGGGGTCAAGGGAGGTGATGCTGCGGTACACACAGTGTGCCAGGCATACAGGGGCCAACTCTCATCTCAACACTCCCCTCAGGGCTGGGGGGAGGGATGGGGCCCAGTGCTTGCTTCAGAGCTGTGCTGAGAATCTAAGAACGTGCTAGTGCCTCTGACACTCCCTGGAGGTGGGGGCACCACAGACAGACCCTGCAGCTGGGTCCAGTCCCAGCCACTGGGGTCAAGAGGTGAGACTTAGAGTAAAAGAGGCCTGAGTAGATGGCCCCCCAACCCTTCATCAGGTAGTAGCAGGAGCATAGCATGGCAGTCAAGACCACCAAGTATACTTGCTGTGCAAACTTGGGTACGCTACTTGACCTCTCTGAGCCTCAGTCTCACCTACAAAACAGAAATGACACACCTCACAGGATACCACACAGACTGTATGTTAAGCTCAGACCCTGGCAGTTAGATGTTCTAGGATGGGAGACACCTGGGTAGGAAGGCGAACACGGACCCCCATACTGAACTCCCCACCCTAGTGACCAGGCCTCTGGTCTTTCACCTCCCAAAACCCGCTCTACACAGCAGGCCTGGCCGATGCAGCCAGGAGCTGGGGTGTCACACCAAGAAGCCCTCCTCAAAGGACACAACCCCACAGCCAACACAGTAACCACAACACGGGCTCAACGGCTGCCCCACCCTGAGTAACCAGAACCCACTCACTACTCCAAGACCAGCACCAAGCCTTGGCATTTCCTGGGCTCCTCTTCAGGGAGACCCAACCATATGTGATGCCACAAATACCACAATGTCCTGTGCTATCACCTGCCAGTCAACCTTTAAATTTAGGACTCAGTGCAGTGCCACCTCCTCTGGGCAGCCTTCCCACCCCGCCCTGTGCCATACATAGAGGTCAGATGCCACCACAAACTCCTGCTGCACACACCGGGAGCTCCCCAAGGATAGAGACTGCATGGTGACAACCCTGGTGTCCCCAGCCCTTGGGTCAGGGCTGGGCACTCAGCATCAAGTCAGTAACTGTTAGCAGGGCGATGGAATGAGCAAAAGGATGTGGGCCCGTGAGAGAAGCACTTCCTGCTGGGGGTGTTCTGTGCCCACTGTGAAGTGTTGTGACCAACATACCGACTCGATCAAGTCCAGGGCTTCAGAGAGGCTAGAACCCACAGCAGGGATGAGGAGGTTAGCTGCCTCCACCACCCATTTGTAAGGCAGGCTCGTTTCCGGCGGGGAGCCTTCCTGGTCCTCACGCTTCGGGAATTCCTCCAAGGGCTCTGGTGTTCGCACTGCGTCCAGATCTGTAGGTATGGGCTCCTGCTCCTTTGATGTGGTGGCTGCTGCAGGTTCCTCCTCACTGCTTTCCTCCTCCTTTATGGTAGGAGGGACAGAGGGCCAGTTGGTCAGAAGACTTCCCTGTAAGACACAAGAGTACACCATTTGGATTTTGCTGAGATATAGACTATATAGTAGTTTCCAGCTAAAGCACACAACCTAAATCTAGAAGGAAACTGTGATGAACCCAAATAGAGAAACATTCTACAAAATAATTAGCCATACCATATACTTCAAAAATGTCAACATCATGAGACTAAGAAAGGCTGACTAAAGGGATAGGACAACTAAATGCAATGTCTGCTCCTAGACTGCATCATGGGCAGGGAAAAATGGAATATAAACTATAGATAAAGATCCTGAATTAGGCTTAAATTCCCTGGATTGAATATAACTTTATTGTGGTTATGTAAGCAAATGGCCTTATTCTTAGGAATCTATGCTATATAACTAACTCTCAAATGGCTCAGATGAAAGAAGTAATACACAGAGGTTGGGTGCAGAGGCGCACGCCTGTAATCCCAGCACTTTGGGAGGCCAAGGCCGGTGGATCACCTGAGGTCAAGAGTTCGAGATCAGCCTGGCCAACATGGTGAAACCCTGTCTCTACTAAAAACAAAACAAAAAAAAATTAGCCAGGTGTGGTGGCGGGCACCTGTAATCCTAGCTCCTCAGGAGGCTGAGGCAGAATTGCTTGAACCTGGGAGGTGGAGGTTGCAGTGAGCTGAGATCGTGCCATTGCACTCCAGCCTAGGTAACACGAGCAAAACTCCGTCTCAAAAAAAATTAAAAAATTTTTAATGCTTAATAAACATTAAAAAATTAAAAGACCAGTACGGTGGCTTATGCCTGTAACCCTAGCACTTTGGGAGGCTGAGGCAAGTAGGTCCCATGAGTTCATGAATTCAAGGTTGCAATGGGCTATGATCACACCACTGCACTCCAGCCTGGGCAACACAGCAAGACTCTAATTAAAAAAAGGGCGGCGAGGGGGAAGGGGGCTGGATGTGGTAGCTCACACCTGTAATCCCAGAACTCTGAAAAGCTCAGTCAAGAGGACCCCTTGAGTTCATGAGTTCAAGGTTGCAGTGAGCTATGATCACGCCACTGCGCTACAGTCTGGGGTACAGAGCAAGACCCTGTCTCATTTAAAAAAAAAAAAAAAAAAATCACGCCTGTAATCCCAGCACATTGGGAGGCCAAGGCGGGCGGATCACAACGTCAGAAGATCAAGACCATCCTTGCTAACACAGTGAAACCCCATCTCTACTAAAAACACAAAAAATTAGCCAGGCATGGTGGCAGGCGCCTGTAGTCCCAGCTACTTGGGAGGCTGAGGCAGGAGAATGGTGTGAACCCGGCAGACGGAGCGTGCAGTGAGCCGAGATCGCGCCACTACACTCCAGCCTAGACTACAGAACGAGACTCTGTCTCAAAAAAAAACAAAAGGCCGGGCGTGGTGGCTCACACCTGTAATCCCAACACTTTGGGAGGCCAAGGTAGACAGATTCCTTGAGCCCAGGAGTTCGAGACCCGCCTGGGCAAGATAGGGAAACCCCATCTCTATAAAATAAACGAACAAACAAAAAGTGAATTTTACTTATGTAAATTATACCTTTATAAAATAAGAAAAAAGCTACCAAACTGGGAAAAAATAGTTACTACATGATGGAGTAACATCCTTAATATACAAATAAAACGTACAAACCAATAACAAGACCAAAAAAAAGAAAAAGACAACCAAGCCAAATAACAAATTAAGGGATAATTTGTTACTCACCCTCATTAATAGTAAAAGAAATGAAAACCAAAACAATGAATCAAAACATCACATTGTACACCATAAATATATTCAATATTTTTGTTGTTGTTGTTGTTTTTTTTTTTTTTTGAGACGGAGTCTTGCTCTGTCACCCAGGCTGAAATGCAGTGGCGCGATCTCAGCTCACTGCAAGCTCCACTTCCCGGGTTCAAGTGATTCTCATGCCTCAGCCTCCTGAGCAGCTGGGACTGCAAGCGTGCACCACCACACCCGGTTAATTTTTTATATTTTTAGTAGAGATGAGGTTTCACCATATTGGCCAGGCTGGCCTCAAACTCCTAGCCTCAAGTGATCTGCCCACTTCAGCCTCCCAAAGTGCTGGGAATACAGGCATGAGTCACCGCCCCTGGTCAATATATGCAATTTATTTGTCAATTATATCTTAATAAAGCTGAAAAAAAAAAAAATCAACTCCAAAGTAATTCAATCAAAATAAGAACATGATAATGCATTTGTTGCTCATTAAAACTGGCAAAGATTTTTTTTTATATAACCATAGCCGGTATTGACAATAAGGCTGGAAACAAGCAGTCCCATATACTGCTGATAGCAGGATTAAACAGTACAATCCCTTTGGCAGCAATTCAGCAATGCTTATGAAAACTTCAAATGTCCACACTATTTTACCCAGCCATTCCACATCTATAAAATCAACCGTCCGGACGCAGCGGCTCACGCCTGTAATCCCAGCACTTTGGGAGGCCGAGGCGGGCAGATCACGAGGTCAAGAGATCGAGACCATCCTGGCCAACATGGTGAAACCCCATCTCTACTAAAAATACAAAAATTAGCTGGGCATGGTGGTGCATGCCTGTAATCCCAGCTACTTGGGAGGCTGAGGCAGGAGAATCACTTGAACCTGGGAGGTGGAGGTTGCAGTGAGCCGAGATCGCGCCACTGCACTCCAGCCTGGCGACAGAGCGAGACTCTGTCTAAAAACAAAAAATCAACCACATAGTTCAGCAAATGTACAAAGAAACTGAACAATGATGTTCATTATAGCATTGATGGAAATAATAACAGATGTTCAACAATATAACGGTTAAATAAGATACGGCAAATTCAGGAATGTTGGAGATCTGAATACACGTAACAACATGGAAAGAGATATTAAATAGAAAAAGAAAGTTGTAAAACAGTAAGACATCATCTAATTTTAGGCCCGGCGTGGTGGCTCACGCCTGTAATCCCAGTATTTTGGGAGGCCAAGGCGGGCGGATCACCTGAGGTCAGGAGTTTGAGAACAGCCTGACCAACATGGAGAAACCCCAATTAGCCAGGCATGGTGGCACATGCTTGTAATCCCAGCTACTCGGCAGGCTGAGGCAGGAGAATCGCTTGAACCTGGGAGGCGGAGGTTGTGGTGAGCCAAGATCATACCATTGCACTCCAGCCTGGGCAACAAGAGCAAAACTCCGTCTCAAAGGAAAAAAAAAGGTTGAGATGAGTGGGCTCAGCCTTCTGCATTGCCCAATTCTATAAAGTTGTTAAGTTTTTGCAGTGATCACGCATTACTTCTGAAGCAGAGGAACCAATTTTATAATAGCAAGCACTGACCAGTGAGTGGAGGAAGTTGGGAGTGGTCCCATATATGAATTAACAGGCAAAATTCTTCTGGCAGCAATCTAACAAATGTTAAGAGGTTTTTTTCTTTTCTTTTTAAGACAGAGTCTTGCTGTCACTCAGGCTGGAGTGCAGCAGTGTGAACTTGGCTCACTGCAACCTCCGCCACGCCAGTTCAAGTGGATTCTCAATTATCGTGCCTCAGCCTCCTGAGTAGCTGGGATTACAAGCCTGTGTCACCATGCCCACCTCAGTCTCCCAAAGTGCTGAGATTACAGGTGTAAGCCACTACACCTGGCCTGTTTGCTTTTTCAAAGACAGAGTCTCACTCTGTTGAAATCCTGGGCTCAAGTGAACTTCCTGCCCCAGGCTCCAAAGTAGCTGGAACTACAGGTGTGTGCCACCGCACCAGCTTTTTTTTTTTGTAAAGACAGAGTCTCCCTATGTTGCCCAGGCTGGTCACGAACTCCTGGCCTCAAGGAATCCTCCCACCTTGGCCTCACACAGTGCTGGGATTACAGGAATGAGCCACCACACTCAGCCAAAAGGGTTCCCCCCACCACCAAATATATTTGTCCATCTCTAGGAACTTCTCAAGAAATAACTGCATAAAGAAGCAGTGATTTGGCCACAAGGGTGACTATTAGAGTTTTATCTCTAATAACAAAAAACCAGTAATATCCTTATCTTCATCAGTAAGAAACTAGTTAAATAAATAGCACACCAGAAAGACAACACTGGAGAGAAATGGATAAGGCTGAAATCAACACAGGCCAGGCACGGTGGCTCATGCCTGCAATGCCAGCACTTTGAGAGGCTGAGGCAGGTGGATCACCTCAGGTCAGGAGTTCGAGACCAGCCTGGCCAACATGGCGAAACCCCATCTCTACTAAAAATACAAAAATTTGCCAGGCATGGTGGCAAATGCCTATAATCCCACTTCCCAGCTACTCAGGAGGCTGAGGCAGGAGAATCACTTGAACTCGGGAGGCGGAGGTTGCAGCGAGCAGACATGGCACCACTGCACTCCAGCCTGGGCAAGAGCAAGACTCTGTCTCAAAGAAAAAACAAAAAACAAAAAAAAACCTGACCTCCTGTGCTCAGGGTTATGGTCTGGGGCTTGGTCCCAGCCCAGCACAGCCAGCACTCCAGACACTCAAAGTGTCAGGGAACAAAAGCCAAGTCAATAATTGGCTTTCAGCACAGTAGAGTTTTTAAGAGACTAGAGATCTGTTCACTCTGTCCTATGCTGAAAGTCTTCTGAGTCGGCTGATGCCCACTGTTTCTCTTTGTGGAACGGAGACCTTTTCTTCAATCAGAAGTAAAAGATCAAAAGCATACTACTTAGATGTACAAGAAATTGTCAGAAGTAGACTCCTCTGGTTAAGAGATGCACATGGAGTTGAAACTAGAAAAAGAAGTCGTTTTACTTTTCATTTTATACCTTTCTCTACCATTTGAAAGTTACCCCATAAGTGCATTCATATTGGGAAACCGAGAGATATTCTCTAAAATTGAAAAATCAAGAAATAGAGGCAAAAACATAATATATCACTCTAGCAGGGCACTGTGGAAGAATTGTAGCTGTCAACAAGTTATCTCTACTCAGTAAGAAGAGGGAAAAAGATTTTTTAAAATTATTAAATAGTTCATACCATGACAGAAAAGATTAGAAAATAACAAAGGACAATTGTTACCTACCACACATCCGGCATCATCAAATCTTAATGTTTTGTCATGCTTGCTTCAAATTTTTATTTATTTATTTATTTTATTTCTTTGTGACAGAGTCTCACTCTGTCACCCAGGCTGGAGTGCAGTGGCATGATCTCGGCTCACTGCAAGCTCCGCCTCCCGGGTTCACGCCATTCTCCTGCCTCAGCCTCCCGGGTAGCTGGGACTACAGGCGCCCGCCACCACACCCAGCTAATTTTTTATACTTTTAGTAGAGACAGGGTTTCACCGTGTTAGCCAGGATGGTCTCAATCTCCTGACCTCGTGATCCACCCGCCTCGGCCTCCCAAAATGCTGGGATTAGAGGCATGAGCCATGGTGCCTGGCCTTCAAATTTTTTTATTTATAAATAAAAGCTGGAGTGCAGTGGCAGGATCTCAACTCACTGCAACTTCCACCTCCCAGGCTCAAATAATCCTCCCACCTCAGCCTCCCAAGGAGCTGGGACTACAGGTGCACAAAATCACACACAGCTAACTTTTTTTACTTTTTATAGCAATGGGGTTTCACCATGTTGCCCAAGCTCATCTTAAACTCCTGGGCTCAAAAGATCCATATGCCTTGGCCTCCCAAAGTGCTGGGATTACAGATGTTAGCCACCACGCCCTGCCCAAATTTTTATTTTGAAAAATAACCTTTAGAGATATAGTTAAAAAATATAAATAAAAACTTTGCTCTGGTGTATAGGACAATGGATGTTAACATAAGTATATACTGATTTCATTTTTAAAACTGCAAATGTAGCTGGGGCATGGTGGCTCACGTCTGTAATGCCAGCACTTTGGGAGGCTCAGGTAGGTGGATCATTTGAGGTCAAGAGTTTGAGACCAGTTTGACCAACATGGTGAGACCCCATCTCTAAGAATACAAAAATTAGCCAGGCATGGTGGTGTGCACCTGTAATCCCAGCTACTCGGGATGTTGAGCTAGCAGAATCGCTTTAACCTGGGAGGCAGAGGTTGCAGTGAGCTATCACATCACTGCACTCCAGCCTGAGCGACAGAGTGAGACTCCATCTCGAAAAATTAAATAAATAAAAACTGCAAATGCAATGCCAGACATGGTGGCTCACATCTGTAATCCCAACACTTTGGGAGGCCAAGGAAGGTGGATCTCTTCAGGCTAGGAGTTCAAAACCAGCCTGGCCAATGTGGTGAAACCCTATCTCTACTAAAAATACAAAAATTAGGCGTGGTGGTGCATGTAATCTCAGCTACTCAGGTTGCTGAGGCATGAGATAGCTTGATCCCAGGAGGCAGAGGTTGCAGTGAGCCAAGATCACACCCTACACTCCAGCCTAGGAATCAGAGCAAGACTCTGTCTCAAAAAAAAAACAGCCTGCAAATGTAATACTATAGGATTTTAATTGTTAATTTCTAGAAAAGTCAAAATTATAGAGACAGAAAACAACAGTGCAAGGAGCTAAGGACTGAAAAAAGGCTAAGAAAAGGAGCACAAGGGAATTCTGGGGTGATGGGACTGTTCTATACCTTGACTGTGGCAGTGGTTACATGGCTGTATGCTTTGTCATAACTCAAAACTGTGTAAATTACAACTCAATACATTTTTTAATTTTTTTTAATTAAAAAGATAGAGATGCCTTTCTCGCTCCCCGGCCATCTTAGCGGCTGCTCTTGGTTGGGGGCCATCCCGCACCTAAGGCAGGAAGACGGTGGCCGCAAAGAAGATGAAAAAGTCGCTGGACTCGATCAACTCTAGGCTCCAACTCGTTATGAAAAGTGGGAAGTACGTCCTGGGGTACAAGCAAACTCTGAAGATGATCAGACAAGGCAAAGCGAAATTAGTCATTCTTGCTAACAACTGCCCAGCTTTGAGGAAATCTGAAATAGAGTACTATGCAATGTTGGCTAAAATTGGTGTCCATCACTACAGTGGCAATAATATTGAACTGGGCACAGCATGTGGAAAATACTACAGAGTGTGCACACTGGCTATCATTGATCCAGGTGACTCTGACATCATTAGAAGCATGCCAGAACAGACTGGTGAAAAGTAAACCATGCAAAATCTTCCTTTAATATAATTTGCTTGTTTTAACAAAAAAAAAAGATAGAGACACGGTTTCACCATGTTGCCTGAACTGGCCTCCAACTCCTGGGCTCAAGCAATCTGCCTGCCTCAGCCTCTCAACTTGCTGGGATTACAGGTGTGAGCCGATGCACCCAGCCACCTCTGATTTTTTTTTTTAAATTGCAAACATGCTTTCAGTTTTAAAAAATTAAAATGAGCAACAGGTAAGAAGGCGGCCACCAGCAAGGAGAGATAGAGGCTGAGGATCTCCTTAACTAATTCACAATTTTATATAACCAGCTTGCTCTGCTATCCTTCATCTGCAGGCAGACAAGTGCCAGTTATGTGCAGAAGCGTCACAAGGCCCCAGAAGCACATGGCCCACTTTTAGACTCTGTGGCAGAAACTGACCAATAGCTGTGGACAAGGTGTTCAATGAGATGGTGTCAGATGAATGTGAAATCAAACCAAGCCAAAGGCTGAGCAGCTGTCTCACCTGGCCTTCCGTGGGCTGGGCATTCTGGAGGCCGTCCTTGTCCTCGAGCTCCAGCAGCAAGTACACAGGGGGCTTGCAGTCTTTGGACTCACTCAGGAAGCCTCCTGTGTCCACCTTCCTTTTGATGGTAGAGTTCCAGTGATTCTTCACAGCATTGTCTGTCCTGCAGGGGGCAGCAGGGGGCCTTTGAACCCCAGCTCTGTGGGTGGGGTGCCACCAGACACATCACTAACCTCCCTAAGCCAAGTTCCTGCTCCTATAAATGAATCTTCCACTAGATGAACTCTAAGGTCTCTTTCTGTTCCAAGGAGTTCGAGACCAGCCTGACCAACACAGAGAAACCCTGTCTCTACTAAAAATACAAAATTAGCCGGGCATGGTGGTACATGCCTGTAATCCCAGCTACTTGGGAGGCTGAAGCAGGAGAATCACTTGAACCCAGGAGGTGGAGGTTGTGCTTAGCCAAGATCATGCCATTGCACTCCAGCCTGGTAACAAAAGTAAAACTCCATCTCAAAAAAAAAAAAAAAAAAAAATTATAAGACCAGGAACAGTGGCTCACGCCTGTAATCCTGGCACTTTGGGAGGTGCTGGGCATGATGCCAGGCACCTGTATTCCCAGCTATTTGGGAGCCTGAGGCATGAGAATCACTTAAACCTGGGAGGTGGAGGTTGCGATGAGCCGAGATCACGCCACCGCACTACTGCCTGGGCAACAGAGTGAGACTCCATCTCAAAAATAAATAAAAAATAAATAAAAATTAAAAAAAATTAAAACTTTTTAAAAAATTGTAAAACTGAAGATATGTGCTTGGAACTCTCACCCCCTTCCCTGCCCACTTCGAATGTATAGAAGCCATAAGCAACACTGTCTGCTCATTTCCACTGAGTCTCACGCTGACCTCAAATGCAAGGCCTGTTCACCTCCCACAGACTGATAAGTGGCCAGAGGGCAGAAGACCCACAACTGTTCACCTCCCTGAGCCTGGGTTTCTTTATCTGGAAGGTCAGAAGACTATGTCATACTCCATCACTCACTGAAGATTCAGGGAGGAGACACATCTACAGTAGAACAGTAGCATAAAGCACAGAGTAGATTAGCAGAGAAACATGTAGTAATAAAGGCATAGAGTAATACAGGAGGATGGGATAGTACCACAAAAGTGTATAGAAGTATAGTGGTGAGAAGCAAGCGGCAGGTCAGGTGTGGTGGCTCAGGCCTGTAATCCCAGCACTTTGGGAGGCTGAGGCAGGTGGATCACCTGAGGTCAGGAGTTCAAGACCAGCCTGGCCAACATGGTGAAACCCCATCTCTACTAAAAATACAAAGGTACTGTGCTGACACACGGTAGACACCATCTTCTTTGGAGCGCCAAGCAGAATGCTCTTCCCTTGAAAAGTGAAGAGAGTAACAGCTTAACTGAGCACCCAGTCTAAGAGGATATCCTCAGATCATTTGCACTTTAAGCCCTCAGGGACACAATGCTCACTGGGCAAAGGTGTAGGGTAAGGGGTGCTCCTGGTGCTCTGACCAGATCCTCTGTCCCTACAGCAAATCCAATCCCCCAGCTGCCGGGCATGCTGCCGACGGCTTCTACTATGACTTTATCTGCATAACAGCCCTTGGAAGCAGATCACCTGAGGTCAGGAGTTCAAGACCAGCCTGGCCAACATGGTGAAACCCCGTCTCTACCAAAAATACAAAAATTAGCCAGGCGTGGTAGTGCATACCTGTAATCCCAGCTACTCAGGAGGCTGAGGCAGGAGAATCGCTTGAACCCGGGAGGCGGAGGTTGCAGTGAGCTGAGATCACGCCACTGCACTCCAGCCTGGGCGACAGAGCAAGACTCCGTCTCAAAAAAAAAAAAAAAGACAACAAAAAACAGCCTTGGAAGGCACAACCAAAGATGCCCCAGGAGTTCCCCAACCCATGTACACATGCGCCCTCCTCACACGTACATATCTCACATGTATACATGTGAACACATATACCCCCTGGCCTTATAGCAGGCCAAAGCTGGATATTCCAAGACCCCATCCCTTGTTTGGCCCTTTCCCTACTTTTCTCCACTCCTTCCCTCACAGGTGAGAACCTTTCCAAGAGATCCCATGTACCTGAAACTCTGAGTCACAGGTTCCACTTCCAGGGAACCTGACCCAAAACACCTCCCCAGCCCTCCCACTCCCCAAGACCAGAGTCTGGGGTGCCCCAAGCTATAGTGAGACTCATTCTTTTGCTCGCATATAAAAAGCACCCACTGTGTGCCAGGCATTATTGTAGGCACTGGGGATCCTTCGGTAAATAAGACAGGTGGCTGCCATTGACAGTTAAATCTAGCAGGGGAGATGAATGTTATCTCCAGCTACAATTGGGGTACACACTACTCTGCAGACAGGTGTGGGCACAACACAGAGGTCACCAGGGACCAACCACAGTCTGGGAGAACAGAGAAAACTTCTCTGAAGAAATAGCACCCCCACTGAGAACTGAAGGATGAGAACACATTAGCTACACAATAGGCACAAGCGGGAGTGCACTGCAGGCTGACAGAGTAACACTAGGAGCTCTGAGAAGAGCTCAGGGTTCCAGGGACTGAAAGGAGGCAAAGCAGCTAACACCAAGTGAGCACAAGTGACAGTGGATCAAGGTGAGGCTGGTGGCACCTGTGAGCCAAACAGGCCATGTGGGGAAAGAAGCCAGAGTTTCCAGCCCAAGTGTCAGGGGAAGCCCCAGAAAGATGACACATTCAGGTTTGAGCTTTGAAAAGGGATCATTTCAGACTTTGGGGAAAACATACCATCTGGCATTTTCTCTCCCTGCCAGGACCACACTGCCATGACAAAAAAAGGGATTCAAAATAAAGCAAGGCAAAAATTCACAAGGACAAAGAGAAACAGGTAGAAGACAGCCACTAGTAAGAGATTTTTTACAAGTTTTCATAAGATGGAAAACAGGGGAACAATATCCAGCTTAGGGCCAGGTGCGGTGGCTCACACCTGTAATCTCAGCACTTCGGGAGGCCCAAGGCAGGCAGATCACCTGAGGTCCGGAGTTCAAGACTAGCCTGGCCAAGATAGCAAAATCCCATCTCTACTAAAAATATAAAAATTAGTCAGGTGTGGTGGCGGGCTCCTGTAATCCCAGCTACTCAGGAGGCTGAGGCAGGAGAATCACTTGAACCCAGGAGGCAGAGGTTGCAGTGAGCCGAGATCATGCCACTACACTCCAGCCGGGGCGATAAGAGCGAAATTCGGTCTTATAAAAGATATAATATTGACAGAGAAGTAAGCTATTGAAACCACAAAATAAGAATAGGGTGCCAGGCCAGGTGTGGTGGCTCATGCCTGTAATCCCAGCACTTTGGGACCAGCCTGGGCAACACAGGGAGACCCTGCCCCTACAAAAAATTTTAAAACTAGCTGGGTATGCTGGCCTGCACTTGTAGTCCCAGGTCCTTGGAAGACCGAGGCAGAAGGATTGCTTGAGCTCAGGAGGGTGAGGCTGCAATGAGCCATGATTATGCCCCTGCACTCCAGCTTCGGTGACAGAGTGAGAACTCTGTTTCAAAGAGTCTGGGCATAGTGGCTCATGCCTGTAATCCCAACACTTTGGGAGGCTGAAGTGGGCAGGAGGTCAAGAGTTCGAGACCAGCCTGGCCAACATGGTGAAATTCCGTCTCTACTAAAAATACAAAAATTAGCCAGGCATGGTGGCACACACCTGTAGTCCCAGCTACTTGGGAGGCTGAACCAGGAGAATCGTTTCAACCTGAGAGGCAGAGGTTGCAGTGAGTGAGCCCGGATCACGCCACTGCACTCCAGCCTGGGTGACAGAGTGAGACTCTGGTCTCCCAAAAAAAAAAAAAAAAGAGTGCCAGAAAAGGGAGGAGCCCTTACAAAGTAAAATTTTTAGGGAAAATAATTTCAAAAAAAGAGAAGTCTCCCAGAAAATGAAGCAAAAGAGATGAAAAATAGGAGAAAAGATCATGGAATGCTTTCAGTATTTAGGAAAAAAAAAAATATATATATATATATATATATATATATATATATTTTTTTTTTTTTTTTTTTTTTTTTTTTTTTTTTTTTTTGGAGACAGTCTTGCTCTGTCGCCCAGGCCGGAGTGCAGTGATGTGATCTCGGCTCACTGCAACCTCTGCCTCCCGGGTTCAAGCAATTCTCCTGCCTCAGCCTCCCAAGTAGCTGGGATTACAGGCTCACCACCACATCCAGCTAATTTTTTGTATTTTTAGTAGAGACGAGGCTTCACTGTGTTGGCCAGGCTGGTCTCGAACTCCTGACCTCAAGTGATCCACCCACCTCAGCCACCCAACATGCTAGGATTACAGGCATAAGCCACCATGCCCGTCCATAAACATTATTATTTTAATAACTGTCATACATTATTGGCGCAATAGGGATGTATGGGGAGTGGGAAAGCCTAAGAAAGCTAATCTCCCGTAGCAGAGGATCAATATGTAAAATGGCACATCACTTAAAGAGATAAAGAACTCAAAAAGATGAGTCTGTTTTAGTAGAGTGATTTAACAGAGTGGTGACAAAGACTGATGTTTTTCATTATAAACCTTTTAAGAAAAAGAAAAACAAAAAACACCTTTTAGCAGATTATAGTACTACCTGATTTTTTATCATTTTCTTCTTAAAGAAAGCCCATCTATCCCACATCTCAAGCCTATTCTGTGTTAGAAGAAACTGAAGTCAAAGAGAAGAGGCTAACCAAGAAGACACAGTGAGCTGGGAACAGGATTGAGAACTAGACTCCAGGGTTCCCGACTTCTTGCTGAGGCCTCCCTTATCACCATCTGTTCTTTTAAGCTGACAGAAGACACGGCCTTCCCTGGGGAACCACCCTTCCTCCTGACTATGCATGCCTCTGGGAGCCCTGGAGCCGAGGCTGGGTGTTACAGAACAAGAGCACAGGACCACAATACCCACCTAGGAACCCTCCTCCATCAGAAACACAGGGCTGGCCTCCCGGGAACCTGCCCCAACCCAAGAAGACAGCTTACCTCCCTGGCAACATCTTGGCGATCTCGGCCCAGCGGTTGCCCAGCACCTTGTGGGCCTCGCAGATGATGCGGTCCTCCTCCTCGGTCCAGCAAGACTTCTTCACCTCAGGGTTGAGGTGGTTGTGCCAGCGTTCACGGCACTGCTTCCCCAGCCGGCCCTTCAGGTGCTTGGCAATCAGTGTCCACTGCTTTGTGCCGTACTTCTTAACCAGCTCGATGACCTTAGAGAAAAGCCTCTGGGTAGCCAGTTGCACCGGCCCCTCCCTCGCCCCCACCATGGCCCTTCACATCCACCTGAGCCTTGCCATGGCCCTGAGTGGTGCCACCCACCACATCCCCTCAGGCAACACTGAGCAGGCTGCAGGGGATGCCACCCAGGATGACTTTGTGTAGCCCACAGGGCCTACCTGAGGATCTGACCACATCCCTCTCATTTATTGCCTGGAATAAATCTAGGCCAAGAATGCCAGAGACTCTTTCTAGAGTAGAGATCAAATGGGGGTAAACAAAGGCGCCAGAGTCCTGCTTCCCTCTCCAGGGCTCAACCCAATAAGCTAAGTAGAAAAGAGCAGAGGGATGAGGAGGAACAACACACAGGGAGTCCATACTAAAGGTGGGAAATAGACTTTCCCACACCAGCCATGCCCCAGGCTGGCGCAAGACCCTCCAGCACTTCCATGGGAATTGGGAGGGCACAGGCTGAGCCACAGTAGCAGGCATGGCGGGCTGACCTAGCCAGACCTGAGTCCCCACCTGCCCTCAGTCAGGCTTCCTAGCTCAGGACACAAATCACAACATACACAGCCACAAGAGCCAGGCCAGGCCCCACCTACACAACAGACACACACGTTCTCATGTGCACACAGGCCACAAGAAACTGGGAAGAGTGGATGCTACTTTTGGCAAAGATTTTGGTGAAGAAATATTTGACTTCATTTCTGTATGGTTTAAATTTTTATAGCAACCACATATCACTTTGATTTTTTTTTTTAAAGATTTTATGTTTTTACTCTTTATTTTATTTTTTATTTATTTTTTTTTTGAGATGAAGTTTCGCTCTTGTTGCCCAGGCTGGAGTGCAATGGCACGATCTTGGCTCACCACAACCTCCGCCTTCTGGGTTCAAGCGATTCTCCTGCCTCAGCCTCCCAAGTAGCTGAGATTACAGGCATGCACCACCACGCCCAGCTAATTTTGTATTTTTAGTAGAGACGGGGTTTCTCCATGTTGATAAGGCTGGTCTTGAACTCCTGACCTGAGGTGATCCGCCCGACTTGGCCTCCCAAAGTGCTAGGATTATAGGCGTGAGCCACCGCCTTTTTTTTTTTGAGACAGTGTCTCACTCTGTCACCCAGGCTGGGGTGCAGTGGGGCGATCTCAGCTCACTGCAACCTCCGCCTCCTGGGTTCAAGCAATTCTCCCGCCTCAGCCTCCCGAGTAGCTGGGATTACAGGCACACCACGACACCTGGCTAATTTTGGATTTTTTGGTAGACAGGGTTTCACCATGTTGGCCAGGCTGTTCTCAAACTCCTGGCCACACCCAGCCAAAAAAGTATTTTCAAACTAAATTTTATTTTATTCTTAAGAGACAAGGTCTCAGGCCGGGCCCAGTGGCTCACGCCTGTAATCCCAGCACTTTGGGAGGTTGAGGCGGGTGGATCACCTGAGGTCAGGAGTTCTAGACCAGCCTGACCAACATGGCAAAACCCCGTCTCTACTAAAAATGCAAAAATCAGCCAGGCGTGGTGGCGTGCACCTGTAATCTCAGCTGCTCGGGAGGCTGAGGCAGGAGAATCGCTTGTCCCTGGGAGGAGGAGGTTGCAGTGAGCTGAGATCATGCCACTGCACTCCAGCCTGGGCAACAAGAGCAAAACTCCGTCTCAAAAATAAATAAATAAATAAATTTTATTTCATTCTTTTTTTTTTTTCGAGACAGTTTCGCTCTTGCTGCCCAGGCTGGAGTACAATGGCGCCATCTCGGCTCACTGCAACCTCCACCTCCCCAGTTCAGGTGATCCTCCTGCCTCAGCCTCCCAAGTAGGTGGGATTACAGGTATGGGTTACCACACCCGGCTCATTTTTGCATTTTTAGTAGAGACGGGGTTTCGCCATGTTGGTCAGGCTGATCTCAAACTCCTGACATCAGGTGATCCACCCACCCCGGGCTCCCAAAATGCTGGGATTACAGGTGTGAGCCACTACGCCCAGGCGTTTTGTTTTTTGTTTTTTTTTTTTAAGAGACAGGGTCTCACTCTGTCACCCAGGCTGGAGTGCAGTGGTGTGATCGTAGCTCACTGCAGCCTTGAACTCCTGGACTTAAGCAATCCTCCCAACTCAGCCTCCCAACTACAGGCACCCCACCACCACGCCGAGTTAATTAAAAATTAATTTTAAGGTGAAGTGCCAGCCATGGCTCATGACTGTAATCCCAGAACTTTGGGAGGCCAAGGCGAGAAGATAGCTTGAGCCCTGTAGTTCAAGACCACCCTGGAAAACATAGGAAGACCCCATCTCTACAAAAAAAAAAGGCCGGGCGCAGTGGCTCATGCTTGTAATCCCAGCACTTTGGGAGGCCGAGGTGGGTAGATCACAAGGTCAGGAGTTCAAGACCAGTCAGGCCAAAGTGGTGAAACCCCGTCTCTACTAAAAATACAAAATTTAGCCGGGCGTGGTGGCGGGCGCCTGTAATCCCAGCTCCTCGGGAGGCTGAGGCAGAGAATTGCTTGAACCCAGGAGGCGAAGGTTGCAGTAAGCCAAGATCGCACCATTGTACTCCAGCCTGGGCGACAGAGCAAGACTCAGTCTCAAAAAAATAAAAAAGGAAAAAAAAGAACAGGAATGGTGGCCTCATACCTACAATCCCAGCACTTTGAGAGGCTGACGTGGGAGGACCATTTGAGCCCAGAAGTTCAACCAGCCTGGGCAGCACAGCGAGACACTCTCACTACAGAAATTTTTCAAAAAGATTAGCCAGACATGGTGGCACATGTAGTACCAGCTACTTTAGAAGCTGAGGTGGGAGGATTGCTTGGGCCTGGCAGGTCGAGGCTGCAATGAGCTGTGATTGTGTCACTGTACTCCAGCCTGGGTGACAGAGCGAACCCCCGCCTCAATCAATCAATCAAAAAAATTAGCCAATGCTCTCCAGCCAGCGCAACAGAGTAAGACCCGTCTCAAAAAAAAATTAATTTAAAAATGCCTACTTCCAGGCCAGGCACAGTGGCTCACGCCTGCAATTCCAGCACTTTGGGAGGCTGAGGCGGGTGGATCACGAGGTCAGGAGTTCAAGACCAGCCTGACCAACATGGTGAAACCCCATCTCTACAAAAAATACAAAAAAATTAGCTGGGCGTGGTGGCGCATGCCTGTAATCCCAGCTATCAGGAGGCTGAGACGGGAGAATCGCTTGAACCCAGGAGGCGGAGGATGCAGTGAGCTGAGATCACGCCACTGCACTCCAGCCTGAGTGACAACACGAGACTCCGTCTCAAAAAAAAAAAAAAAAAAGCCTAGTTCCCTTCATCTCCCTCTTTCCCATGAGCCATGCCTGCCTCGGTGGAATGGCATCCTCTGGGCTGGTATCAAGGAGAAGAGATGAGGGAACTCCCAAGGTAGCCCCGGGCAGTCATGGCACGTACTGCCTCTTCTAGGTTGGGAACATCCCCAGCCTCTCTGAGCCTTGCTCTCTCCATCTGTAAAATGGGACTAACAATTTCTGCCCACCTCACAGGACTGCTATGGCGATCAAAAGAAGGCATCTGTGCCCTGTGAAGGTCACAGGGTGCAATTGTCATTAAATCAGGGATAGCAGCAGCTGCCATTTGCTGAGAGCAAATGTACAGGACCCGCAAGCCCCCTACAAGCATCACCTGCTTAACTCTCATGACAACGCTGCACTGCTGCTGCTCCCCTCCATGGATGGTACAAGAGAAGCCGAGTAATCAGCCCAATAGCCCTCAGACCATGAGTGGGGAAGCCTGGAGACACTCTGAAACTTGGAATCTCAGGGCTGGAGCCAGGGCAGCATAAGAGTGTCCAGACTGGCTGGTAGACAACTCACACCCAATGCTCAGCTTGACACCCCCAACCCCAACACAAGGCAATCTCACAGTCCCCAGGTACACTGGTGAGTGAAGGCACACTGTGTGCAAGGCACAGTCCCAGCAGTTACCTTTTGGTCTTCCTCTTTGGTCCATGGCCCCTTGACAAGGTCTGGATTCAAAACTCTCAGCCACCTGTACTGGCATTGCTGGTCAGTGCGGTTCTGGGAAAAGAACAGAAGAACAAACCAATCTGTGAGAACTTCTGGGACCTCGGGCTGGGAGCCTGGTTAAGTACTAGGCTCAGCGGCCTATGGCCTGGGACTAGGCACACCTTGGGTAGGTGCGTCCTGTTCCATGCAGCCACCACACACTGCACACCCACATGCCGGAACATGGGCGTTTCCCTTTGCTACAAGGGAGGGCAAACTCGGGCCCCTGTGGGAAGCTACCCCCTACCAACCGAACACGAGGGGCCACCATCACAAGTCTTTAATTCCTTGTATGTCAGGGACCCCTGCTTTTTTCTAGGAGAGCATTTTTATGCCCTGAAGAATTCAGATTACACAGAAGACGGGGAGATGAGGAAATGGGGCAGGAAGGGATTTGGTGACGTGCTTTCTGAGCAGCCCAGGCAGTAAGACTTATGGCAGCTCCTGCCACACCCGCTCCCTCCCAGACACCTGTGGGTCAGGGGTGGGAGGGCCTGAGAAGGAGGTCCTGAGGGGAACCCCCTCACCATCAGGAGGCTCTAAATACTCGAATGTGGTAGCACCTGCCAGCCCTGCATGGGCCTCACCATGAAGCCTGCTGAAAGCATCACTTCCCCTCAGTTTCAGTCTCACTGTTGAGAAACCGAACACCTGTTCACTCCTGACTTACAGGAAGAAATGCAAATATGCACCACATGCTGCAAATGTCTCAGAGCCTGAGGACCAGCAGGCATGCTGAGGAGCTGGGAGATGTTTACAGCAGTGTACCCTGAATGCCACTTTGGGAAGAGAGATCATACAAAGGTCCATTTGCCCTGTTTTATTTGGTTTCATTTTCAGGGGCTTAGTAAGGAACTCCCTTTTCTCCTCCTTGGCAAAGTCTGTCCCAGGCACACTGTTCTCCCAGAGCCCTTCCCCCGAGGGAGGGCCACAGGGGGACTGTACTCACAGGGAAGTGGCTGGCCAGGAACTTCCAGTCCTGCTGTCCAAACTGCCTCACCAGGGCCCTCAGCTGCTCGTCCTGCCAACACCAGAAAGACAGGGGCTCAGCACACATACGTGCAGAAAACCTCAGGGCTGCCCGTGACAGAGCCCAATCTAAAAGGAACAGCCTCGTCAATCCATTCCGTCATGAAGTGAATACGTACAAGGTGCCAGGCGCTACAGCTGCAGCAGCCGGCAGCAAAAGAGCTGCCCCTGATCTCATGGGAGGGAGCCAGCTGCCAATGAAAGGCTCACAGGAACAAAAGTAAAGCCATCCGCTGCTGGGAGATATGGAGAGGTACGTGGTGACTGCCTAGTCAGGGACACTAAAGGACAGGTTCCAAGGAAATGCAGAATAGCTAAAATGGAGGAAGCAAAACAGATCCAAGATGATTTTGGAGGGAACCAGAGGGGCCAGACCATCCGCAGCATCAGTTCAACCATCTATCATGCAAAGCCACTGATGTGTTTGAACAGTGGGTGGTCACAGTCAAACATGCTTTTTATAAAGTTCTCTTTGCCTGCTACAGGGTGGAAAAGGGGCTGGAAGGGAGCAAAGTGGACATAAGGAGGTCATCACTGAACTCAGGCCAGAGCTGACAGTGATTCAGCACTAGAAGCAGGAGGCCTGGGCAAAAACAAGAGTAGTTAGAAGACAGGCTAGTATCTATCAAAACAGCCTCCCGAAATGAACTACCAATTCAAGCGATAACATGAATCTCAGTGTCACTATGATGTGTGAAAGAAGCCAGACACAAGAGGGTACACACTGTATGATTCCATGCATGTGAAATGCTAGAAAATGTAAACTAAGCTATAGGGACAAAAAGTGGTTGTCTGAGGCCAGTGGTGGAAAGGGATGAACAGCAAAGGCGGGCAAGGAACGTCTTGGGGACAATGGAAATGTTCTATAGCCCGGCTGTGCTGGTGGTTCTACTGAATTGTACTATAAATGGTTGTAGTTAATTATATATAAAGTTTTCCTCAGTCAAATCGATTAATATATAAAGGAAATGTCAAGCCAGGCGCGGTGGCTCACACCTGTAATCCCAGCACTTTGGGAGGCCGTGGCGGGCGGATCACGAGGTCAGGGGGTTGGCCAATATGGCGAAACCCCGTCTCTATTAAAAATACAAAAATTAGCCAGGTGTGGTGGCGGGTGCCTGTAATCCCAGCTACTCAGGAGGACGAGGCAGAAGAATTGCTTGAACCCAGGAGGTGGAGGTTGCAGTGAGCCGAGATTGTGCCATTGCACTCCAGCCTGGGCAACAGAGCATGAGTGAGACTCCATCTCAAACAAAAGAAAAAAGAAAGAAAATGTCATGCATATAAACAATGGATATTACTCAGTCGGGGGAATTCTGACATGCTACAGAATGGATGAAAGCTGAGGACACTATGTTAGTCAAATAGCCAGACAGGGCAAATACTCAGGATTCCACTCACAGGAAGCATCTAAAATAGTCAAAATCAGGCAGGGAGCAGTGGCTCACGCCTTTAATCCCAACACGTTGGGAGGCCAAGGCAGGTGGATCACCTGAGGTCAGGAGTTTGAGACCAGCCTGGCCAACATGGTGAAAGTTCATCTCTACTAATACAAAAATTAGCCCGGCGTGGTGGCAGGCGCCTGTGATCCCAGCTACTCGGGAGGCTGCAGCAGAAGATTCACTTGAACCCGGGAAGTGGAGGTTGCAGCGAGCCAAGATCATGCCATTGCACTGCAGCCTGGGCAACAGAGCAAGACTCTGTCTTGAAAAAATAAAATAAATAAATAAAATAGTCAAAATCACAGAAACAGAGTAGAAAGATAGCTGCCAAGGGCTGGAGGGTGGGAGGAGGGTGAATTCATGTTTAATTAGTTTCAGTTTTCCGTCCTATTTTTTTTTTTGAGACAGGGTCTCTCTTGGTCACCCAAGCTAGAGTGCCGTGGTGCAAACACAGCCCACTGCATCCTCAACCTCATGGGCTCAAGTGATCCTTCTACCTCAGCCTCCCAAGTAGGTGGGACCACAGACACACGACACCATGCCTGGCTAATTTTTGTTTTTTTGTTGTAGAGGCAGGATCTCACATGTTCTTCAGGCTGGTCTAGACTGCCTCAAGCAATCTCCTGCCTCAGCCTCCCAAAGTGCTGGGATTACAGGCCTGAGCCACCGTGACCCACCAAGTTGGTGGGAATTTTTGGTTTGTTTTTAATGACAGGGTCTTGCTATGTTTTCCCAGCTGGTCTAGGACTCTTGCACTCAGGCAATCCTCCTGCTTCGGCCTCCCACAGTGCTCGGTTTACAGGCATAAACCACCGCACTCAGACTTGTTTCCAATTTCAAAGATGAAAAAGTTTTAGAGATCTTTTGCAAAACAATCTGAAAATAATTAACACCACTGAACTACAAAGTTAAAGATGGTTAAGGGGTAGATTTAAGGGGGAGGAAAAGGGGATAAATTTAAAGTGAGGTGGTTGTGTCACACATACAAATTTATATGTGTATATATGTATATATGCTCCTAGACAGAAAAATTGGTCACAATGTGGCCCACGACAGGTATCAAAGCCCTCAACTACAGCTTGGCCAGAACCAGCACAGGCTGGGCAAAGTCACTGTAAATTCTCTGGGTGAGCCAGCCCAGGACACTCTTCCCTACCTATACCATGCCCCCTCCCTGCCCTGGCCAGGCTCTCACCTGCTTCCTTCTGTGTTCCCCAGTCCATCTCCGGCACCACTACCCTCCCTGACAACTGACCTGGATAGTATCGTTTCCAAACTTACACTTTTCCCACCCACCCTGGGACTCCCCTACGTGGTCAGCTCCATCCCCGCACTGTCCTCTCCACAGCCACCTCTTGCTTGCCTGGCACAGCGCCCTCTCCCACTCCCTCAGCACTGGTCTCTCAGCCCCAGCCCGTGCTCTATATCTTTTTTTTTTTTTTTTTTTGAGACGGAGTTTTGCTCTTGTTGTCCAGGCTGGAGTGCAATGGTGCGATCTCAGCTCACTGCAACTTCCGCCTCCTGGGTTCAAGTGATTCTCCTGCCTCAGCCTCCCAAATTGCTGGGATTACAGGTGCCCACAACCACACCCAGCTAATTTTTTGTATTTTTAGTAGAGACAGGGTTCAGCCATGTTGGCCAGGCTGGTCTCAAACTCCTAACCCCAGGTGATCCACCCGCCTCAGCCTCCCAAAGTGCTGGGATTACAGGCGTGAGCCACCGCGCCAGGCCACCCATCTTTTATCGATCCCCCACACAGCAGATGAGCTCCCCTGAAGCCCGGCTACATTCACATCACTCCCTGCATTAAAAACCTTCCATCTTTGTCCAGTTCAGACTTAGAAAAAACAAACCAAAAACCAAGCTAACCTGGCTCTGCACTGAGAGCCGAACAATCCTACAGCTTCTAAGCCCAACACTCAAGGCCCTCGAGTAATCAGCCCCAATGTGTCCTTTCATCTCCGTCAACCATTTCTCCCCTTCAAGGACCCTTCCCTCCAACCAAACTGGCCTCCTGTACTGGCTTTTCTCCACCTACAGCCCCTTTCCTGATCTGACTTACCCACCTTTTTGCACACTGTAGGTCTTCCCTCACTGCTAAATTTCCAAATCCTCATCCTTAGCTCAAAGGTCACTTTCTCCACGTAAGTTTCCTTAACCTCTTCGGGCAGCAGTAATCTCTCCTACTAAAGGTACTCGCCATCCACTCATCCTACAATTATCAGGTGCCCAGAGCTACAACAGTGAGCACCAACAGACACCAATCCTACCGGTGCCGCGGATGACCACAGCACATTCCAGGGACCCGCACACGGTCTTATCTCTCCATCCCAGAGAGAAAGCTGCTCCGGGGTAGGAACTTGGTCTTGTTTATTCTTCTAAGCCCACAAGAGCCAAATATAGTCCCTGGTCCACAATAGGATGAGCAGAAAAGGTTTGCTTAGCACGCATCTGGAAAAACGTCTTTCATGATTTAAAAGGGTTTTACCACTCACACAGCAAGTTTTAGAAAAAACAAAACAAGCTAGTCATGGTGGCTCCTGCCTGTAATCCCAACACTTTGGGAGGCCAAGGCAGGAAGATTGCTTGAGCCCAGGAGACCAGCCTGGGCAACATAGCAAGACCCTCTTCTCTATTTAAAAACAAAAAGCAAAAGCAATACAAATAATACAAAACAAACAAACAAAAAAAACCCAATCCTAAAATTAAAGACATCTATGATGTTAACTACGGGTTGAAAACAAAACAAAACAAAAAACACCGAAGAACTGAAGACACTAAGAAAAATTGAGGTAAAATAAAAGGCCAGTAGAAGTCTAAAATGGTACAATCAATTAAGAAAAAGGCAGTTTCTGTAAAACTAAACATACACCTACCCCATGACCCTACCTAACTATCTTCCCAAAAGAAAAGAAAACATGTATTTGCAAAAAGACTTATGCAAGAATCTTCATGGTAGCACTATACACAATAGCCAAAAACTGGAAACAGTCCAAACATCCATCAACAGGTGAAACGCTGTGCGGTATACCCATACAAAGGACTACTATCCAGTGATAGAAAAGGACAAGTTACTGAATCACCCAACACAATGCTGAGCAAAAGCCAGATGCAAAGAATGCAACCGTACGATTTCATTTATAGAAGATTCAAGAAGAGGCAAAACATATTATCCTAAGCAAACACAGGAACAGAAAACCAAATACCACATATTCTCATCTATAAGTAAGAGCCAAACACTGAATACACATGGACACGAAGAAGGGAACAAGGAGACCAGGGCCTACTTGAGGGTGGAGGGTGGGAGGAGGGTGGAGGGTGGGAGGAGGGTGAGGATCAAAAAACTACCTACTGGGGCTGGGTGCAATGGCTCAGGCCTGTAATCCAGCACTTCAGGAGGCTGAAGTGGGAAGATCACCTGAGGTCAGGAGTTCAAGACCAGCCTGGTGAACATTTTAGAGACAAGTAGAAACCTTGTCTCTACTAAAAATACAAAAATTTGCCAGGCGTGGTGGCATGTGCCTGTACTCCCAGCTACTTGAGAGGCTGAGGTAAGAGAATCGCTTGAACCCAGGAGGCAGAGGTTGCAGTGAGCTGAGATCGCACCACTGCACTCCAGCCTGGGCAACAGAAAGAGACTGTCTTTAAAAAAAAAAAAAAAAAAAAAAAAAAAAAAAAAAAACTACCTATTGGGTACCATGCTTATTACCTAGGTAACAAAATCACCTGTACATCAAACTCCCATGACATGCAATTTACCTATATAATAAACCTGCACATACACCCCTGAACCTAAAGTTAAAAACACACACACACACACCAAAAAGAAACAGGCAAAACAAATCAATCAGCAACTGCCTGGAGCTGGGGAAGCCTGACCACAAAGGGCCACAAGAGGACTTCTTGGGATAATCAGGGTGGTACTTAGATTGGTATTTGCATTTGTCAAAGGTGATCAAACTGGCTAGCCGTAGTGGCTCACGCCTGTAATCCCAGCACTTTGGGAGGCCAAGGTGGGTGGACTGCTTGAGGTCAGGAGTTCAAGACTAGCCTGGCCAACATGGTGAAACCCCATCTCTACAAAAATACAAGAATTAGCTGGGCAGGATGGCCGGTGCCTGTAATCCTAGCTACTCAGGAGGCTCAGGCAGGAGAATCGCTTGAACCCAGGAGGCAGAGGTTGCAGTGAGTGGAGATCACGCCACTGCACTCCAGCCTGGGAGACAGAGACTCCATCTCAAAAAGAAAAAAAAAAAAAAGAAAAAAAACTGATCAAACTGTTCACCATAAAAAGGGCAACATTTGGCCAGGCACAGTGGCTCATACCTATAATCCTAGCACTTTGGAAGGCTGAGGTGGGAGAACTGCCTGAGCCTAGAAGTTTGAGACCAGCCTGGGCAACATGGCGAGACCCTGTCTCTACAAAAAATACAAAAATTAGCCAGGCATGGTGGCACATGCCTGTGGTGCCAGCTACTCAGGAGGCTGAGTGGGGAGGATTGCTTGAACCCAGAAAGTTGAGGCTACAGTGAGCCACACTAGTACAGCACTCCAGCCTGGATGACAAGAGCAAAAACCCTGTCTCAAAAAGGGGAAAAAAAAGGGCAGTGGATTGCATATAATTACATACAAATTATATTTCAATCACATTTATTAGAAAATAAAAAGATGGAGCTAGAAGGAAACCAATTCAGGGCTTGATGTCAGAAGGTTCAATACAGTTAATTTTTTTAGAAAAAGAAAGTGGGAGTTGGCAGGGTGTGGGGACTCATGCCTGTAATCCCAGCACTTTGGGAGGCCGAGGTAGGCAGATCACCTGAGGTCAGGAGTTCGAGATTAGCCTGGCCAACATGGTGAAACTCCGTCTCTACTAAAAATACAAAAATTAAGACCGGGCATGGTGGCTCACGCCTGTAATCCCAGCACTTTGGGAGGCCGAGGTGGGCAGATCACGAGGTCAGGAGTTCGAGACCAGCCTGGCCAGCATGGTGAAACCCTGTATCTACTAAAAATACAAAAAAAAAAAAAATTAGCTGGGCATGGTGGTGCATGCCTGTAATCCCAGCTACTCAGGAGGCTGAGGCAGGAGAATTGCTTGAACCCGGGAGGCAGAGATTGCAGTGAGCCAAGATCATGCCACTACACTCCAGCCTGTGTGACAGAGCAAGACTGTCTCAAAAAAAAAAAAAAAATTAGCTGGATGTGGTGGCTCACGCCTGTAATCACACCTTCTCGGAAGGCTGAAGCAGGAGAATCACTTGAACCCAGGAGGCGGAGGTTGCAGTGAGCTGAGATTATGCCATTGCCCTCTAGCCTGGGTGACAAGAGCGAAACTCCATCTCAAAAAAAAAAAAAAAAGAAAGAAAGAAAGAAAGGGGGAGTTACAGACTTGGCCGAACCTCCTAGCAGTCAAAAGACAAAAAGCACAATCAATGTCCACAACATAGAACATGCCAGGTGCTCAGGAGACACACTGGGCCCCGAGGTCTGGGACATACATCCCCTTCCCACCCGCTGAGTCCTCAGAATTGAGAGTCCCCCACAACGTTCTGAGAAGAGACATGAGGACAATCAGAGGACCCATCCCTTCCTTCACCGGCTCCTCCTCTTCATCCCATCTGATGAGACATCAGGTAGACACTCCAGGCTCAGTTCCTCTGGACAGTCCCCAGCTGCCATCGACCCTCTCTTCCCCATGGCACTCACCTCCTCATGAGTCCATTTGACCTTGCACTTGCTATCCCTCTGCTCTGGCACATCTGAATCTGTGTCCTGGTAGTGCAGCTCATCCAGATCCTCGCTATGGGGAAAGCAGGCCAAGGGTCAAGGATGGTGTGTCCATATGTTTTACATAATGGAGAGTGTATAGGCAGCGGGGAGCCCACCCTAGGGAAAGGTGTGGGGGAGCGAGGCTCTTACTTTTTCTTCTTTTTAAGACATAGGCACTTCTGCTTCACTTATTTTTATTGAGACAGGGTCTCACTCTGTCACTGGGCTGGAATTCAGTGTGGCATGATCATAGCTCACTGCAGCCTTGAACTCCTGGACTCAAATGATCCTCCCGCCCCAGCCTCCTAAGTAGCTGGGACTACAGGGGTATGCTACCACGCCTGGCTAACTTTTGTATTTTTTGTAGAGACGAGGTCTCACCATATTGCCCAGGGTGGTTTTGAACTCCTGGGCTCAAGGAGTCCTCCCACCACGGCCTCCCAAAGTGCTGGGACTATATGCATGAGCCACCACACCTGACCTCACCTCTTTTTAAATTTTTTAATGAAATAGGGTAAAGAGCTACTTTCTTCTTTTTCTTCTTTTTTATTTTCAGGAACACCCTAGTGATTTCAAAAGCTGTAAGAAAAAGAGGCCAGGTACAGTGGCTCAAACCTGTAATCCCAGCACTTTGGGAGGCCGAGGTGGGTGGATTGCTTGAGGTCAGGAGTTCAAGACCAGCCTGATCAAACACGGTGAAACCCCATCTCTACTAAAAATACAAATATTAGCTGGGTGCGGTGGCGCATGCCTGTAATCCCAGCTACTCAGGAGGCTGAGGCAGGAGAATTGCTTGAACCTGGGAGATGAAGGTTGCAATGAGCTGAGATCATGTCACTGCACTCCACCCTGGGTGACAAAGCAAGACTATCTCAAAAAAAGAAAAGAAAGGAAAAAGAAAGTTAAGATTTCACCAAGAATATTATGTTCAAAATCAGACTATCGCTTTTTCCTTTCAGTAACAAACCTGCATGGATATTTTAAGGAATAAAGTTGATGAAGTAAGTTATCAGGCACTAGGATTTTAAGAGATAATTAGTTATTTGGAAAAAAAATTCTAAATATATTATCTATGTCCGTTTGTTGTTTTTCTTCTTTTAGGGACAGAGTCTGGCTCTGTCATCCAGACTGGAATGTAGTGGCATAATCATAGCTCACTGCAGCCTCCAACTCTTAGGCTCAAGCAATCCTCCTACCTTAGCCTCCCAAGTACCTGGAACAAATAGCATATGACACCATGCCTGGCTATTTTGTATTTTTTTGTAGAAATATCTCACTATGTTGCCTAGGTTCATCTGGAACTCCCGGCCTTAAGCAATCCTCCCACCTTGGCCTCCCGAAGTGCTGGGATTCCAGGCCTGAGCCACTGTGACTGGCCAAGTTGTTTCTTCGTGTGTGGATTTTTTTTTTTTTTTTTTTTGTAATGACAGGGTCTCAGTACGTTGCCCAGACTGGTCTTGAACTCCTGGGCTCAAGGGATCCTCCTGCCTCAGCCTTCCAAAGTAACTCGGATTACAGGTGTGCACCACCGTGTCTCGCTTATGTCCATTTTTGCAAATCCCTTTTTAATCCTTGCCTACACACAGGCATAATTAATGGAGAGAAAAATCAGTGTACAATTACCTACACACAGGCATAATTAATGGAGAGAAAAATCAGTGTACAGTATCTTTTTTTTTTTTTTTTTTGAGACGGAGTTTCACTCTGTCACCCAGGCTAGAGTGAAGTGGTGACATCTCAGCTCACTGCAACCTCTGCCCCTCAGGTTCAGGTGATTCTCCTGCCTCAGCCTCCTGAGTAGCTGGGATTACAGGCGCCTGCCACCACACCCGGCTAATTTTTTTTGTATTTTTAGCAGATACAGGGTTTCACCATCTTGGCCAGGCTGGTCTTGAACTCCTGACCTCGTGATCCACCCGCCTTGGCCTCCAAAAGTGCTGGGATTACAGGCGTGAGCCACCGCGCCTGGCCCAGTGTACAATATCTTCTAACGTGGCTATAGGGAAAAAAAAAACAGTACGAGCTGCTTTGAATTCTGATTGTTTTTACTCTACCAGGCAATCTTCCAAGTTGCTCCAAAAAATCCTTGTATTTATCCAGTTTAATAGTTACAAAAATGGAAATCGGGCCAGGTGTGGTGGCTCACACCTGTAATCCCAGCACTTTGGGGCCAAGGCAGGTGGATCACCTGAGGTCGGGAGTTTGAGACTAGCCTGACCAACATGGAGAAACCCCGTCTCTACTAAAATACAAAATTAGCCAGGCGTGATGGCGCATGCCTGTAATCCCAGCTACTCAGGAGGCTGAGGCAGGGGAATCACTTGAACCTGGGAGGCGGAGGTTGGGGTGAGCCGAGATCAAGCCATTGCACTCTAGCCTGGGCAACAAGAGCGAAACTCCGTCTCACAAAAAAAAAAAAAAAAAATGGAAATCAGCCGGGCGCGCGGTGACTTCACACCTGTAATCCCAGCACTTTCGGAGGCCGAGGTGGGTGGATCACAAGGTCAGGAGTTCGAGACCAGCCTGGTCAACATGGTGAAATGATGTCTCTACTAAAAATACAAAAAAATTAGCTGGGTGTGGTGGCATGCACCTGTAATCCCAGCTACTCGAGAGGCTGAGGCAGAAGAACTGCTTGAACCCAGGAGGCGGAGGTTGCAGTGAGCGGAGATCAGAGATCGTGCCACTGCACTCCAGCCTGGACAACAGACGAGACTCCACCTCAAAAAAAAAAAAAAAAAAAAAACCCACAAAAATTAGCTGGGCATGGTGGCATGTACCTGTAGTCCTAGCTACTCGGGAAGCTGAGGCAGGAAAATTGCTTGAACCCAGGAGGCAGAGGTTGCAGTGAGTCAAGATCGTGCCACTGCACTGCAACCTGGGCAACAGAGGGAGACTCCGTCTCAAAAAAAAAAGTGGAAATCATAGGATCCACCTCCAGAGATGTCAGGTGCTTGAGGAAGGTTAGTAATCTTTCCCCAACTCCACCCGACAGGACCTGCATCAGGTCACGTTGGTCAGGTAAGTTGCTAGGTCAGACATTTGTAAACTGGAAAAAGCTTACAGGTTTCCAAACAAGGCAAGTCTAGGTCTTGTGACCAAATGAAAGAAGGCTTACTGTGCTATCCACATTACCTTCTCCTTGTTCTCCAGAGCTCACCGTTGCTTCCTAGAGTCACTCCTATACTTCCACAGCACATGGGAAACCTTCCTGTCTCGGGCCCTTACACTGCAACTGCCTGTCTCCTCTACATCATTTACAAAGGTCAGCTCCACCTTGGCATCCCAGGGTTTACCACCAAAAGGGCTTAAGAAATGTTTGCCCAGGGACTGACTGAATACACAAATAAATGAAAAAATGTGCAAAGCTGCTGCCTATTAGTCAATAAGAAATACTAATTAAATTTTTTAGGCCAGGCAAGACCCAATTTCAAAAGAAAAAAATTTTCAGAAATAGGAAAGGAGGGACGGTGTCTACAGTCAGCAATACAGAAGGATCTGGAATTCATTCCTGACCTAGTTCATGGGTCCTCCACCACTGCAAAATAGAAGGCAAAAATCCAGAAGATACTAATAACAGAATGAAGCTGGCTTTAAAATCAACTGCCCCCAAACAGCTCGTGACAGAAACCATCTTTGCTTCTCCAGCATCCAGCACAAAGACGGCCTGGCTTCTAACAGAAGGTCAGCAAATATTCTTTCAAGGATGAAATGACGTCTGCATGGACACTCCCTGGTGCTCCAATGCCGTTTTTTTATTTTTATTTTTATTTTTTTTTAGATAGAGTCTCGCTTTGTCACCCAGGCTGGAGTGCAATGGCATGATCTCGACTCACAGCAACCTCCGCCTCCTGGGTTCAAGTGAATTCTCCTGCCTCAGCCTCCCGAGTAGCTGCAATTACAGGCGTCTACCACCACGCCCGGCTAATTTTTGTATTCTTGGTAGAGACGAGGGGTTTCACCATGTTGGTCAAGCTGGTCTTGAACTCTTGGCCTCCCAAAGTGCTGGGATTACAGGCATGAGCTACCACACCCAGCCTCCAATGCTGTTTGATAGGGTCAGCATCTCAGACAGCTGGGGCATTTCTGTGAGATGATATACTTTACCATATGTGCTGGCCATCAACTTCACCCACATTCTCATTATCCCCCTTAACAGATGCGGAAATTGAGGCTCAGAGGGGTGAGGCCACCTGCCAAGTTCATAGAGCCAGGCTCTGAACCTTCCTAACTCCAGACACCTGCAAGTCCTCACATCCTAATCCCGGCTGAAAAAGCAGAGGCCAGTTAGTGGTGGCAACCACATTTTGGTCCAACATACCCTACATTTTGCCCTTCAACGTGCTGGGCTCTGCTCCAGGACAGGGGTGAGTCAGAGACAAAGCGAGAAGTGGGGCACTAGGGCAGAGGAGAATTACAGCAAGTGGCCAGGAAATGGGCTGAGGGCTGTGGAGCTGCCATCCTTCACATGGGAGGGGTTCCTCCACTGAGCCCCTCATGGGAGAAGTAGCCTAGGACCTGGGGGTGGTCTAGGGGCAGTCACTCCTGGAATAACTCTTCCTGAACAAAAAACCAGGATGGGGCCAGGCAAGGTGGCTCACACCTGTAATCCCAGCACTTTGGGAGGCCAAGGGGGGAGAATCCCTGGAAGCCAGGAGTTCGAGACCAGCCTGGGTAACATAGTGAGGTGAGACACGACGCGAGGCCACTCCTGCCCTCTTCCATCTCTACACAAAATAAAACAGGCCAGACGCGGTGGCTCACGCCTGTAATCCTAGCACTCTGTGAGGCCAAGGCGGGCGGATTGCCTGAGCAACACGGTGAAACCCGTCTATACTAAAAATCCAAAAAATTAGCCAGGCGTGGCAGTGTGCGCCCATAGTCCCAGGTACTTGGGAGGCTGAGACAGAATTCCTTGAACCCGGGAGGCAGAGGCTGCAGTGAGCCGAGATTGTGCCACTGCACTCCAGCCTGGGCGACACAGAGTGGCTCTGTCTCCTAAATAATTAAATAAATTAGCCAGTTGTGGCAGCGCGTGCCCATAGTCCCAGCTACTCAGCCTGCAGTCCCAGCTGGCTGAGGTGGGAAGATCACTTGAACCTGGGAGGTTGAGGCTACAGTGAGCTATGACTGCACCACAGCACTTCGGCCTGGACTGCAGAGGGAGACCCTGCCTCAAAAAAAAAAAAAAAAAAAAACAAACCAGGGCAGGGTCTGACAGGTGCCTGAACAGAAAACTCTTCCTGGACATTGGCGCTGTCCTGGGAAAGTGGGGCCTGAGAAACACAGTCCCTGTGCTCAGATCCCTATCCTCAGCCTGAAAGGGCAAAAATCTAGAGGGATGGAAGGCTTCATCTTTAGATGAGGCTATCTTCTAAAGAGGGACCGAAGGTTGGCCGGGCAAGGTGGCTCACGCCTGTAATCCCAGCACTATGGGAGGCCGAGACGGGCGGAACACAAGGTCAGGAGATCGAGACCATCCTGGCTAACATGGTGAAACCCTGTCTCTACTAAACATACAAAAAATTAGCCCGGCGTGGTGACACGCGCCTGAAGTCCCAGCTACTGGGGAGGCTGAGGCAGGAGAATCGCTTGAACATGGGAGGCGGAGGTTGCAGTGAGCCAAGATCGCGCCACTGCACTCCAGCCTGGGTGACAGAGCGAGACTCCTTCTCAAAAAAAAAAAAAAAAGAGGGACCGAAGGTTATCTGAGCTGCAACGATCCAGGCAGGGAAGAGGTCAGGACCCCACTGTCCTGTCTCCCAGGCAGGCTGAAAAGCTTGGAGCTCAGGCCCCAGGCGCACAGGTGTAAGACAGAGATCTGGAGCCACAGACGTGGCTCCGGGATCGGCTCTGCCACTTAAGTCTCTGGGGAAATAAGTAAAATGGAGACCGCAGTTCCTGCCTTTGCCCCAGGGACTCTGTCTCCCCCGAACCTTCAACACCAGCTGCCCAAAACTCCTCGTGGGAACAGGAAGAGAGGTCTCAAACCGAACCAATCTGGGGCGCGGAACCCAGGTGGGAGAGACAAAAGAGCCCCCAACTCAGCACCCTTCTCAGTCCAGGGGAGAGGGCTTGGGGGACTCTGTGCTCCCCGGAATGTTAAGGAGCAAAGCCCACCCACCAAGTTGACCCAAAACTAGGCTGGAACAAGTGCCTCCCAGGTTCGGTCTCCCACTAGCTGGGACTTGAAGACCACCACTCGCTCCCAGGGGTCGCCTCCCTCACCGGCGAAGGCCCTGCCAGCTGACACCGGCCGGCCCACCCCATCCCGCAATTAGGCGGGAGACAAAATGACATCATGCAGGGCTTGGCCCGGGTCCCAGGAGACCCGCCCGTCCCAGCTCCGAGGCCCAGCAGGCCCGGGGAGCCGCGAGGGACGCCCAAGAGCCCCCCAGCTTTACGCGCGCCCCTGCCTCAGAGGGCCCAGGACGCAACATTTCCGCGGAAACACTCCGCCCCCAACACACACACACACCCCAGCTTGGTGGGAGCCTGGGGAGGGTCGGGGGGAGCTGGGTGGGGGGGCGGTGACTTAAAGGGAGGGGGGAAGGGCCCAAGCCCGCCCGGCTCGTCTCACCAGCGCGTCCGCCGAGACATCCCCCCGGCCCGGACCGCGCCGCGCTCGCCCGCCTGCCGGCAGAGCCCGGAGCGGGAGCCGGGCCGGGGTCAGGACCCGGGCTGCTCCGGCCGCTCCGGGCCCCGGGCCGCGCTCGAAGGCGTCAGCGTGTCAGCAGGTCCCGCGCTCCCCGCTCGCAGGAACTGCAGTCGCCGCCGGCGCGGGTTGAAGCACTTTTCTATCTCCCGCCAAGCGCGTCGGCGCCGCCCGGTCCTGGCGCGCGAGCGCCGGGGGAGGGGCCTGCGGGAGGGGCGGGGCCTGCGGGGAGGGGCGGGGCCTGCGGGGCGGCACCTGCCCAGACCCTTCAGGGCCGGCTGCAGGACAGGGGTGGCAGCCGCGACTTCGGAGTTGTGGAGCAGGCCAGGATGTGACCGAGCCCTGGCTCAGGTGTCAGTCCGGGGCGGCCCAGGAGTATCACACATAGCGAAGACCGAGGAAGGGGAGCGAGGCGCGAGCATGGGAGAGCCAGCCAGGGAAAGCGCCAGGGCGGAATCCCCCACGCTAGTCCAAGCCACTCCTGCGTCCTTAGAGCCCCACCCTAAAGCGGACCCTCACCCTACCTGTGCCTCTCCCTGCTTCCTCTCCTGCCTCCGAGAGACCCTCCTTAACAGACTTTATTTTTTGTTGTTCATTTTCTTAGAGGCAGGGTCTTGCTCTGTCGCCCAGGCTGGAGTGCAGTTTCGCGATCATAGCTCACTGCAACCTCCACCTCCTAGGCTCAAGCGATCCTCCCACCTCAGCCTCACGAGTAGCTAAGACCAGGCACTCGCCACTACACCCGGCTGATTTTTTTTTTTTTTTTTTTTTTGAGACGGTGTCTTGCTCTGTCGCCAGGCTGGAGTGCAGTGGCGCGATCTTGGCTCACTGCAACCTCCACCTCCCGGGTTCAAGCGATTCCCCCGCCTCAGCCTCCCAAGTAGCTGGAACTACAGGCGGGCGCCACCACGCCCGGCAATTTTTTTTTTTTTTTTTTTTTTTTAGTATTTTAGTAGAGACGGGGTTTCACCATGTTGGCCAGGATGGTATCGATCTCCTGACCTCGTGATCCGCCCGCCTCGGCCTCCCAAAGTGCTGGAATTACAGGAGTGAGCCACCGCGCTTTTTTTTTTTTTTTTTTTTAGAGAAGGGGGTGTCTTGCTATGTTGCTGTTGCCTAGACTAGTCTAGAAACACCTAGGCTCAAGGGTTACTGCCGCTTTGTCCTCCCAAAGTGCTGCGATTACAGGCGTGAGCTCTTTTCCAGAATTTAAAACCATCCTCCTCTCCCTCAGGGTAAATTCCTTACTCCACAATCACATTTATCTGATCTTCCAGACCACCACCCAGCCCTGGCCAAAAGAAACGGCCTCTTTGCCTTTGCCTGAGCCATTACCCAGGGCAGGAACACTTCCTGCCCCTCCCAGGTGGCTGATTCCTATTTAATTTGGGGTCCACTGCCCACATTCTGCCTGTAGACTTCTGCATTTCCCCCTTTGAACTGGGAGCATCCTGAGGTCCAGGTGGCCTCTCAATGCACTCCAGTATCTCCAGGGCCCAGTAGAAGACCTGACATAAGAAGCCCCAGGCAAAGGTTTGTTGAATTGAATTCAGTTTACCTTGAGTTTAAACTCCCAGAGATTAGGCCAGACTTAGTGGCCCACGCCAGTAATCCTGGCACTTTGGGAGGCTGAGGTGGGAGAACTGATTCAGTCCAAAAGTTTGAGACCAGCCTGGGGATCACAGCGAGACCCTGTCTTTACAAAAAATTAAGAAAAATTAAGAAATTACCTGGCTGTGGCAGTGAATGCCTGTAATCCCAGCTACTTGGGAGGCAGAGGCAGGAGGATTGCTTGAGCCCAGAAGTTCGAGGGGCTCAAGCCCTTGTCATCCCGCCACTGCACTCCAGCCTGGGCGACAGACAGTGAGACTGTCTCTCCTTGAGATTTAGCAAAGGTTTTCTATTTTAGATTGACATTTACCAAGTACCAAGGATCAAGTCACACTGGACTTCCTGGGAGCAGTGCTGAGAGGAAGATAAATGAGCTCTGAGACAGGATGCTGAAGAGACCAAACCAAACCCCAGCCTTTTAGCCCCTGTTCAGGCCTCAGAGCCCCCTTCCAGAAGCTGCTGGCCACCTGAAGACAGTCCAGCTACCAGCTGCTGCAAACTTCACTTACCACAGAAGAAGGAAGACTAACTCACATCTTAAGTGCTAGAAGCTTCCATATCACGTAATTCAGGGTTTCTCCCACCCACTCCCCTTATAAAGTAATTAATGTGGACATGCCCACTTCATTGAAAGCACAGCCTCCACGGTCAAACTTCCTGGGGTTTGAGTCCCAGCTCCATTCAGTTGCGGTATCTTAGGCAAATTACCTAACTTTTTTTTTTTTTTTTTTTTAGACCAAGTCTCGCTTTATTGCCCAGACTGAAGTGCAGTGGCGTGATCTCGGCTCACTGCAACCCCCACTTCCCGGATTCAAATGATTCTCCCACTTCAGCCTCTCGAGTAGCTAGGACTACAGGAATGCGCCAGCATGCCTGGCTAATTTTTGTATTTTTGTAGAGATGGGTTTTCATCATGTTGGCCAGGCTGGTCTTGAACTTCTGACCTCAGGTGATCTACCCGACTCAGACTCCCAAAGTGCTGGGATTACAGGCATGAGCCATCATGCCCAGCCAATTATCTAACTCTTCTGTGCCTCAGTTTTCTCACCTGGAAAAATGGGATTTATCAAAATTTTAGATAGTTTTTAAACTATCAGCCTCCCAAGTAACTGGGGTTACAGGAGCACGCCACCATGCCCGGCTAATATTTCCAGCCAGCATTCTGTTTATAAATTGTAACTCATTTAATCCTTGTAACAACTCTATGAGGTAGATACTGGGATTATCCTCTTTTAGCAGATGGGAAAACTGAGGCAGAGACTTCCCCAAGGTCACAGTGCTAGTAAATGGCAGAGCAGGGATTCAAACCTGGCCTGTCTAGTTCTAGAGTCTATGCTCTTAATCACTATACTTTGTAGGTAATTATAGGATTAAATAAATTAATATGCGTAAAGCACCAAAAACAGTTCCTGGCACATAATGAGATCTATATTGGCCGGGCGCAGTGGCTCATGCCTGTAATCCCAGCAGTTTGGGAAGCTGACGCGAGTGAGTCACCTAAGGTCAGGAGTTTGAGACCAGCTTGGCCAACATAGTGAAACCCCGTCTCTACTAAAAATATGAAATATTAGCCGGGCGTGGCGGCATGCACCTGTAACCCCAGCTACTCAGGAGGCTGAGGCAGGAGAATCACTTGAACCCAGGAGGCGGAGGTTGCAGTGAGCCGAGATCATGCCACTGCACTCCAGCCTTGGCAACAGAGCAAGACTCCGTCTCAATAACCCCAGCCTCCCGAGTAGCTGGGGTTACAGAAGCACTCCGCCACACCCGGCTAATTTTTTGTATTTTAATAAAGATGGGGGTTTCACCATGTTCCCCAGACTGGTCTCAAACTCTTGATCTCAGGCAATCCACCCACCTCGGCCTCCCAAAGTGCTAGGATTACAGGCGTGAGCCACCGCACTCAGCAAAAAAAGAACTATATTACTGTTAGCTATTATTACTACTGTAATTCTTCAGCTGCCCTCACTCTTATCCTTTGAGGTCCACACATTAGTCATCCCATTTCAGAGAGAGGCAGGACCTGACAGCTTGGGCAAGGTATCTGCCCAAAGCAAGAGGCAGGGAACAGCTGCAGAGTGCACTTGCAACCTGGAACTGGGGCCAGTTAACCAATGCCCCAGAGCCAAAGAAGCCTGGAGTCAGTGCTGTGAGTCAGGCAGCAGGGAGATCACCCTAGTGCCAGATGGAATCTGATGATCTCTACACATTTCCTCTCCAGTTATCATCATACCAACAGATATCCCCTGGAGAGAGGATTCCCAGTGTCCCGAGTGAAACCACACCTGGGAGTGGTCCCTGGATTCTGGACTAATAACATACAGAATTTATCTCTGCTGGGAAACTTTTCCTGAACACGCCCTCCTTGGACAGGGAGGCTCCAGGTATTTGGTTATTCCACAATTTGCCCCAACCCCGGCTCCAGACCCAGGCCTGACCCTGTGTTGGGAAGATAAGGGTCAAATCAACTTATTAAATGCTCAGGGCTCAGCACCAGCTTGGACACCAAACAAACAGTGATTGATGATAAGTAGAATCACATGGCCCTTCTGGCTGGAGTCTTCCCCCTCCACCTCCAGAGCATCCTCCTTATCATTCTTGTCCTCATCACACTTCCTCCACCATTTTATTTCTCTCTCAAGAGAAAGGACAGCCTGTGCACATTTTAAGCTTCAGACCTTTACTATAGCTTGGCTGCTGGTAGGTACTCATGGAAGGGGTTTTACACATTCCATTTAAATTGAGTGGATGCAATGTTACAAAGCTAACATTTGGGCTGGAGAGTTAGAAAGGCTTGGACCTCAAGTGAGGAAGCTGGGAATGCTAGAGTTTGAATTGTATCTCATAAAATATGGGACATCAAAAGAGATTCAGGCTGGGCACGGTGGCTCATGCCCGTAATCCCAGCACTTTAGGAGGCCAAGGCAGGCAAATTACTTTGAGGTCAGGACTTTGAGACCAGCCTGGCCAACATGGTGAAACCTCATATCTACTAAAAATACAAAAATTAGCTGGGCATGGTGGCACGAACCTGTAGTCTCAGCTACTCAGGAGGATGAGGCACGAGAATCACTTGAACCCAGGAGGAGGAGGTTGCCGTGAGCCCAAACTGTGCCACTGCACTCCAGCCTGGGTGACAGAGCAAGACTCTGTCTCAAAAAAAGATTTGGGACCAGGTGCAGTGGCTCATACCTGTAATAATCCCAGCACTTTGGGAGGGCAAGGTGGAAGGATTGTGTAAAGCCAGGAGTTCGAGACCAGCCTGGGCAACATAGTGAGACCCCCTGTCTATACAAAAAAATTTGTTAAATCAAAACCTAAATACCAAGTCTCCTTAAACTAGTACATACACCTGTTGGCTGAGTTCAGTGGCTCACATGTAATCCTGTAATCCCAACACTTTGGGAGGCCAAGGTGAAAGGACAGTTTGAGGCTAGGAGTTCAGGACCAGCCTGGATAACACAGCTAGACCTCGTCTCTACTAAAAATGAGAGAGAAAGATTTTGAAACAAAGGGATGTTTTGCAGACTCTTCTGTCCCACTCCAGGGCATCAGTGTAGAGAACAGAGACATGGTAGCAAACAAGTGGCCATATAGGCATAAGAGGCCAAGGACTCAGCCTGGAAAGGGACACTTTCTATAACAATGTGGATCTCAATGGAAGGAGGAAGGAAAGCAATTTAATTACTTGATTCAAGGAATCAAACTAATTCAATACCTGCTTTTTTTTTTTTTTGAGACAGAGTTTCGCTCTTTTTTGCCCAGGCTGGAGTGCAATGGCACCGTGATCTTGGCTCACTGCAATCTCTGCCTCCCGGGTTCAAGCAACTCTCCTGCCTCAGCCTCCCAAGTAGCTGGGATTACAGGCATGTACCACCACAAAATACAATTTTGTATTTTTAGTAGAAACATGGGGTTTCACCATGTTGGTCAGGCTTGTCTCGAACTCCTGACCTCAGGTGATCCGCCTGCCTTGGCCTCCCAAAGTGCTGGGATTACAGGCGTGAGCCACCATGCCAGGCCCCCAATGTCAGCTTTTACTACTCAAAAGATTGAGATTACATTAATAACCATTTGCAAAGCACCTATCTCTGAGTTTCAGAAATGGACTATCAAAGTATTCAGATCAGAAAATAGTAACAGCTTGGCTGGGCAAGGTGGCTCACGCATGTAATCCCAGCACTTTGGAAGGCCAAGGTGGGCAGATTACTTGAGGCTAGGAGTTCGAGACCAGCTTGGTCAACATGGTGAAACCCCATTTCTATTGAAAATACAAAAATTAGCCAGGTGTGGTGCCGCTCACCTGTAGTCTCAGCTACTCGGGAGGCTGAGGCACAAGAATTGCTTGAACCTGGGAGGCAGGGGTTGCAGTGAGCCCAGATCTTGCCACTGCACTCTGATCTGGGTGATAGAGTGAGACCCTGTCTCGGAAAAAAAAAAAAAAAGATAAGAATAACAGGATGATTTTTCTAGGGAAGACACTATGTGCCTGGCACCATATTGAGTTTTACATTCATTTTGCCTTTTTTTTTTTTTTAGAGATGGGGTCTCACTCTGGTTTGAGGCTGCAGTGAGTTATGATGGCACCACTGCACTCCAGTCTGGGGAGCTGCAGTGCAATGGTGCCATCATAGCTCACTGCAGCCTCGAACTCCTGGGCTCAAGCTCAAACTCGTGGGTTTAATCCTCCCATTTCAGCTTCCCAACTTGCTAGAGTTACAGGCATGAGCCTCTGCGCTGGCTTATTTTGCATTTAATGCTTATTACTCTGTGCAGCAGGTAACATTTTAACAACAAACAAATTAAAACACAGAGATATTAAGTAAATTGCACTGATCACACAGCTAAGGGCTGGTAGCTTGAAGCAAAACATCCACAACTTGATATTAGATTGGAGAGTACCATTTGTGATGTATACTGAAAGTCTGAGCCTGGGCTACAACTAGAGGTTAGTCATAACGAGAAAATCCAACCATCCATATTCTCAGGAAGCTCACCAACTGGTACAGAATGAGTGGAAAATTAGCTCTGTACAGGTGAAGATCAATTGCCAGGACTGTGAGTGCCCACCCAACAGGATCACTGAAGGCTCTTTAGAGCTGGATGATTTAGGAATTTGCAATGCAGGGAATGGCACAGGAAATAGCCAGCGCATGGCAAGGAGGAGGGGGATTAGGAAGTACTCAGGGATTGGCAAGGGTTCAAAATCATTGACTCTTCTCTCACTCACGTATCTGATCCACCTGCAAATCCTATATCCAGTGGCAAAAGCACATGAAAAGATGCTCAATACCATGTAATTAGGGGAATGTAAATTAAAACCACAATGAGATTTACATGCCTATTAGAATGGCTAAAATTTAAAAGACTAATTATACCAAATGTTGATGAAGATGGAGAGCAATTAGAATTCTCAAATACTACTGGTGGGAATATAAAATTGTATTTTATATTCCACTTTGAAAACTGTTTTTTTTTTTTTTTTTTTGAGATAGAGCCTCGCTGTGTATCCCAGGCTGGAGTGCAGTGGTGAGATCTCGGCTCACAGCAACCTCCGCCTCCCAGGTTCAAGTAATTCTTCTGCCTCGGCCTCCCGAGTAGCTGGGACTACGGGCACACGCCACCACACCTGACTAATTTTTGTATTTTTAGTAGAGACGGGGTTTCACTATGTTGACCGGGGTGACTCAGACTGGCTGGTCTCAAACTCTTGACCTCGTGATCCACCTGCCTTGGCCTCCCAAAGGCTGGGATTACAGGCTTGAGCCACCACGCCCAGCCTGAAAACTGCTTCTTAACTTAAATAGGGCCAGGCACAGTGGCTCACGCTTGTAATCCCAGCACTTTGGGAGGCTTAGGCGGGTGGATCACGAGGTCAGGAGATCGAGACCACCTTGGCTAACACGGTGAAACCCCGTCTCTACTAAAAAATACAAAAAATTAGCCGGGCGTGGTGGCAGGCGCCTGTAGTTCCAGCCTGCCTCCAGGCTGAGGCAGAATGGTATGAACCCGGGAGGCGGAGCCTGCAGTGAGCCGAGATCGCACAACTCCAGTCTGGGTGACAGAGTGAGACTCCGTCTCAAAAAAAAAAAAAAAAAAAAAAGGGCTGGGCATGGTGGTGCGCACCTATAATCTCAGCTATTCGAGAGGCTGAGGCAAGAGAATCACTTGAACCTGGGAGGTGGAGGTTGTACTGAGCCAAGATCACGCCACTGCACCCCAGCCTGGATAATAAAGCGAAACTCTGTCTCAAAAAAAAAAAAAAAAGAAGAAAAAAAAACCTTAAGTATACACCTATCATATCATCTAGCCACTCCAAGAAAAATGAATACATATCTCCACGCAAAGCTTTTAGATAGCTTTGTTTGTTACAACCCCAAACTGGAAACAACCTAAATATGAACAGGTGACTGAATAAACAAATTATAGGTAAAAAACAAATATATCCATACAGTGGAATACTACTCAGCAAAAGGAATAAATTATTGATAAAATATAAATAAGTTACAAACTGTGCTAAAAGAAGCAAAAGAGAGCATACTGCATGATTTTTTTCTTAATTTTTAAATTTTTTAGAGACAAGGTCTGGCTCTATAGTCCAGGCTGGAGTGCAGTGGAGCGATCTCGGCTCACTGCAGCCTCCATCTCCCAGGCTCAAGCCATCATCCCACCTCAGCCTCCTGAGTAGCTGGAACTACAGGTACACACCACCATGTCAGGCTAATTTTTTTTTTGAGATGGAGTTTCACTCTGTCGCCCCTGCTGGAGTGCAGTGGCATGTTCTCGGCTCACTGCAACCTCCACCTCCTGCGTTCAAGTGATTGTCCTGCCTCAGCCTCCCAGGTAGCTGGGATTATAGGCACGAGCCACCACACCCGGCTAATTTTTGTATTTTTAGTAGAGATAGGGGTTCGCCATGTCAGGCTGGTCTCAAACTCCTGACCTCAAGTGATCTACCCACATAGGCCTACCAAGGTGGTGGGATTACAAGCATGAGCCACCATGCCCGGCCTATAAGACTATTTATATAAAACTCTAGGACTGGCACGGTGGCTCGCCCCTGTAGTCCCAGCTACCTGGGAGGCTGAGGCAGGAGAATCACTTGAACCCGGGCGGCAGGGGTTGCAGTGAGCCGAGATCACGCCATTGCACTCCAGCCTGGATGACAGAGTGAGACTCTGCCTCAAAAAAAAAAAAAACAAAAACAAACAAAAAAAAAACTCTAGAAGTTACACACAAATCTAAAGTGACAGAAACCAATCTAAAGTGACAATGGTTGTGGAGAGGAAGGGATTACAAGGAGACACAAGGACGTTTTGGCGCATGATGGATATGTTCCATTTGCATGACTCCAGGGACCCCTTCTGAGTCACTAGAAGAAGTGTGGGGCCACCGACTAAAGGACAGGGCCATTAACCCTGCCTGTGTTTTTCCAGGCTCATGCCAGCCCTAGCGGTTTCTTTAGGTATGCAATTGCAAAAGGGGATAATTTAGATCTCCAAGAAACCATCTAATCCAAATCCCTTGCATTCCTGAAGAGACTCGGTGCCAGGACCCTGGGCTACATTATACATACCCCATGGCGAGGCCCCCACCCCTGACTTCTACTCTGCACCCTCTGGAGCATCAGCTTTCGCCAACACTTAGCTCTTCTGTCACTTGCAGTTCAGCAATCAAACAGGGAAGGACTTGCGGGGTAGGGAGTTTGGGTTCAAAGTCAGGGAGAAACCGCGGGTGAACGCTAAGGCCTGTCCAGAGGCGGGTGGACCCAACCGCAAGCTCCTCCAAACGGCAGCTCCTGGCAACATCCTCACCCTCCTCCGTGAAAACCGGAGGGGAATGTCAGGCCTTGGAGTCAACCCGAGAGTCTCGCCGCCCGCAGGTGACCGGGGGCAAGTGACGTGCCCTGTTTCGAGGGGCCTCCCATGTAAAACGAGGCCAAAGGCTCCAGGATGCTCCATGGCAGGGCCCGCGCCACGGGCCGCCAGACCGCACCGTCAGGAAGGAGCAGGGGAACTCCGAGATCCCAGTCTGAGCCTGCGCCTGGGATCAGGCGGCGCGCGGGGCATCGCGGGAGTCGCGTCCCTGACGTCACCGTGGGGCGCCTGTGCGCAGGGACACCTGGAGCGGGGCGGCGGGGACTCTGGGGCTCTAACCAGCCCCGTGCCCCAGAGCCTTCTTCTGGGTGGCGTGGTCTCGTTCGTGCGGAGGACGGGTGAAAGAAAGTCGCAGGGATGAGAGGGAGCAAGGGAGGGACGTCGCAGGCCTCGGACATTGTGTCGCCCCCCACCCCTGAACCGTCCATGACTTCCCAGTGTGGGTCAGAGGCTCTGGACCAGCTCCTCACACTGCATGCCCGGTGTCCCGTTTGCAACTATTATTAGGTTAATTTCTCTCAGCAATTAGACTGAGCTGCGGCAGGGGAGCCCTGTAAGGTTGCCGAAGGGGTTTCACCTTGCCCTCTGCCTGGACACAGCCGATTTATCAAGACAGGGCAATTGCAATAGGGAAAGGGTAATTCACGCGCGGAGCGGGCTGTGCGGGAGACCGGAGTTGTATTATTACTCAAATCAGTCTCCCAGAAAACTCGGGGCTCAGAGGGGTTTGTTTTTGTTTTTGTTTTTGTTTTTGAGACGGAGTCTCGCGCTGTTGCCCAGGCTGGAGTGCAGTGGCGCGATCTCCAGTTATTTTTACACTGTTACCTGCTAGGACTGGTATATATGTTTTCTTCTTTTGGTTTTGGTTTTGGTTGTCGTTGCTTTTTTATTTTTAAGAGTGAAGTTGGAACACTTGTTCAAGTCGGCTATTTTTCATTTTCACTCTTATGTACCAGGAAGTTTATGCACATGGTGAATAGCAGCTGGGATAAAGGGGCATTCTTGTGGCTCATGTTTGAATTTAAAAACACCCCTGCGCCGGGCGTGGTGGCTCACGCCTGTAATCCCAGCACTTTGGGAGGCCGAGGCGGGCGGATCTCGAGGTCAGGAGATCGAGGCCATCCTGGCTAACACGGTGAAACCACGTCTCTACTAAAAATACAAAAAATTAGCCAGGCGTGGTAGCGGGCGCCTGTAGTCCCAGCTACTCGGGAGGCTGAGGCAGGAGAATGGCGTGAACCTGGGAGGCGGAGGTTGCAGTGAGCCGAGATTGTGCCACTGCACTCCAGCCTGGGCGACAGAGCAAGACTCCGTCTCAAAAAAACAAAAAACAAAACAAAACACCCCTGCTCACCACTTTAGCTAGTTAAGCTTAATTTTACTAATAAAAACTAATCTGACATCACCACCTATGAAATATTCTTGCCAAAAATGTTTTAATTCACAGTCAAGCCTTCAGACCTAACTTCAGTTTACAGGAAATAAAGAAGATAAAGGAACAAGTTAATAGACACCATGATGAAGCAATGAGATAAATCCAGAATGTGAGATATTCTGCAAGACACCTAATTTGATCTTTTCAAAAAAATCAGTGTCTGGTCAGGAGCAGTGGCTCATGCCTGTAAACCAAATACTTCGGGAGGGCAAGGTGGGAGGATCACTTGAGCCCAGGAGTTCCAGACCAGCCTGGGCAACACAGTGAGACCCTGTCTCTACAAAAAATTAAAGAATTCGCTGGACATGGTGGTGCACAGCTGTAGTCCCAGCTACTGTGGAGGCTGAGGTGGGAGGATCGATTGAGTCCAGAAAGTCGAGGCTGCAGTGAGCTATGATTGCGTCACTGTATTCCATCCGGGGTAACACAGCAAGACCCTGTCTGGAAAAAAAAAAAAAAAGATCATTTAAAAAAAAAAGAGATAGGGAGACTGTTCTGGATTTAAAGAGACAGTCAAATACAATGTGTGAACCCTGACTAAATCCTGGCTTGAAAAAAAAATCTATAAAACACATTTTGGGGGCAATTAGGGGACAGTCTGAATATGTATTAAACATTAGGTAATAGAAATGATAATGGCATTATAGTTATACAATGAATATTTAGGGGTAAAATGCTATTCTGTCTGCAATTTCATTTCAAATATTTGGTAAAAAAGATTATACAGGGCCAGGTGACGTGGCTTACGCCTATAATCCCAGCACTTTGGGAGGCTGAGGCAGGCGGATCATGAGGTCAGTAGTTTGAGACCAGCCTGGCCAACATAGTAAAACCCCATCTCTACTAAAAATACAAAAAATTAGCCGGGCATGGTAGTGCGTGCCTGTAGTCCCAGCTACTCGGGAGGCTCAAGGATAATTACTTGAACCCAGGAGGCGAAGGTTGCAGTGATTGTGCCACTGCACTCCATCCAGCCTGGGCAATAGAGCAAGACTCTGTCTAAAAAAAAAAAAAAAATTGATTATACAGGCCAGGGTCAGTGGCTCATGGCTGTAGTCCTAGTTACTCAGGAGGAGAATCGCTTGAACCCGAGAGGCAGAGGTTGCAGCAAGCCAAGGTTATGCCACTGCACTCCAGCCTGGGTGACAGAGCAAGACTCCATCTCGAAAAAAAAAAAAAAAGATTATACATACATTGGGATTTTTTTTTTTTCGAGACAGAGTCTTGCTCTGTCGCCCAGGCTGGAGTACAATGGCACAACATCAGCTCGCCGCAACCTCCGCCTGCCAGGTTCAAACGATTCTCCTGCCTCAGCCCCCCAAGTAGCTGGGACTACAGGCGCCCGCCACCACACCCGGCTAATTTTTGTATTTTTAGTAGAGACAGGGTTTTGCCATGTTGGCCAGGCTGGTCTTGAACTCCTGACCTCAAGTGATCTGCCCACCTTGGCCTCCCAAAGTGCTGGGATTACAGGTGTGAGCCACTGCGCCTGGCCTATACATTGGGATTTTAAGGTCTACATGTAAAAAGATAAAAATAAAAATGATTATACATACAGAAAGCATATATGGCAATATATTAATAATTTTTTAAAGTCTGATGGGCACACTGGTGTTTAATGTAGTATTCTTTACGCTTTTCTGTTTCAAAGTGGGGTTTTTTTTTTTTTTGAGACGGAGTTTTGCTCTGTTGCCCAGGCTGGAGTACAGTGATGCGATCTTGGCTCACTGCAACCTCTGCCTCTCGGGTTCAAGGGATTCTGCTGCCTCAGCCTCTCGAGTAGCTGGGATTACAGGCGCACACCACCACACCCGGATAATTTTTGCATTTTTTGTAGAGACGGGGTTTTGTCATGTTGGCCAGGCTGGTCTTGAACTCCTGGCCTCAAGTGATCTGCCCACCTTGGCCTCCCAAAGTGGTGGGATTACAGGCATGAGCAACCACGCCCGGCCCTCAAAGTTTTGTTGTTGTTGTTTTTTTAATGTAAACAGTTTTATTTAGAAACAGGTACCTGTTTGCATTGTAGAATATAAAACTTGGCTTATGCTCTATAAACAATAACCATTACCCCAATTCAAGAGAGCTAGCATTCACAGAACACACAATTAGTTTCAAAGTTTTCACATAAATGGGAGAAAAAATATATCCTTGCCACAAGCCATCCATGGATGAAGGCGAAAAGCCTACTGACCCTGTGGCAGAACAGGCCTTGCTTCCTCCAAGGCACCTTCTTGGTCAGGAGAGCGGTGGGAGAAACTCCGGGTTAGTAGGCAGATTGCCAGTCTCTTCCGCAACTAGGCCTCAGTTATCCCTTTGAAAAGTGAAAGTGGAAGTTGGATTAGATTCAGATAGAACCAAAAAGTTCCTTGTAAGATTATAGGTGTTTATTCTAGTTACCTATTGCTGTATAACAAATTACTCCAAATCAGTGGCTTAAAACTGCCATTTTAAGGCCAGGTATAGTGACTCATGCCTGTAATCCCAGCATTTTGGGAGGCCAAAGTGGGAGGATCGCTTGAGGCTAGGAGTTTAAGACCAGCCTGGGCAATATTTATTTCTATAGGTATTTATTTATTTTAGGGGTAAAGTGCTATGATGTCTGCAATTTCATCTCAAATAAAAATAAATAAATAGAGATGGAGTCTTGCTATGTTGCCCAGGCTGGTCTCAAACTTTTGGGCTCAAGCAATCCTCCCGCCTTGGCGTCCCAAAGTGCTGGGATTACAGGCATGAGCCACTATGCCCAGCTCCCCACAGCCCCCCCCCCAAAATATATATATATATATATATAATTTTTTAAATTTATATTTATTTTTTGAGATGGAGTTTTCATTCTTGTTGCCCAGGCTGGAGTACAATGGCGCGATCTCGGCTCACCACAACCTCCACCTCCCGGGTTCAAGCGATTCTTCTGCCTCAGCCTCCCGAGTAGCTGGGATTACAGGCATGCGCCATCACACCTGGCTAACTTTTTGTATTTTTGGTAGAGACGGGGTTTCACCATGTTGGTCAGGTTGGTCTTGAACTCCCAACCAAGCGATCCGCCCGTCTCGGCCTCCCAAAGTGCTGGGATTACAGGCGTGAGCCACTGCACCCAGCCTATTTGTTTTTAAGTAGTTAGCATTTAATGAACCTCCCTCCATGTGGCCTCAAGCCACCAGGACACAGGCCCCCTCGACACCCTTAATCTTCTCAGCTCTTCTGCTGAAGAATTTGGCCTTCTCAATGACAGGCTGCTTTGGGAGCTTTCCCTTTCCCAGAAATTTGTAGTAGCCCAATTGCACCACATCAATGAGGGGAGCAGCCCCAGGCTTGTTTTTAGCAGCATTCACCTGTGTCTGCTCACTGACCAAAGTCCACAATTTGTCAAGGCTGACAGCTGGGCAGAAACTCTGGTTCCTCTTTAAGTGGTAATGCCTCATACCAACTTTCCCAAAGTAACCTGGGTAGTATTTGTTGAAGTTGATCCTGTGGTGATGCATTCCACCAGCATTACTGTGGCCTCCGGGGTGCTTCTGGAGCTTGCCTATGCGGTCATGGCTCACATGGCCCCGAAGTTTCTGGGTCTTCCTCAGTCTGGATGGCATGTTGGCGGCTCAGACAAAAGACTCTCTCTCTCTCTCTATATATATATTTTTTGTTGTTGTTGTTGTTTGTTTCTTTGAGACGAGTCTCGCTCTGTCGCCCAGGCTGGAGTGCAGTGGCCCGATCTCCGCTCACTGCAAGCTCCGCCTCCTGGGTTCACGCCATTCTCCTGCCTCAGCCTCCCAAGTAGCTGGGACTGCAGGCGCCTGCCACTATGCCCGGCTAATTTTTTTGTATTTTTTAGTAGAGGTGGGGTTTCACCGTGTTAGCCAGGATGGTCTCGATTTCCTGACCTCGTGATCTGCCCGCCTCGGCCTCCCACAGTGCTGGGATTACAGGCATAAGCCACTGCGCTCAGCCACTCAAAATACATTTTTTAAAATTAGCTGGGTATGGTAGCATACACCTGTAGTCCCAGTTACTCGGGAAGCTGAAGCAGGAGGATTGCTTGAGCCCAGGAGGTTGAGGTTACAGTGAGCTATGATCACACCAGCGCACTTCAGCCTGGGCAGCAGAGCAAGACCCTGTCTCAAAAAAATCAAAAACAAGGCTGGGCGCAGTGGCTCATGCCTGTAATCCCAGCGCTTTGGGAGGCCGAGGCAGGTGGATCACTTGAGGTCAGGAGTTTGAGACCAGCCTGGTCAACATGGTGAAACCTTGTCTCTACTAAGAATACAAAAAATTAGCCGGGCATGGTAGCACGTGCCTGTAATCCCAGCTACTGGGGAGGCTGAGGCAGGAGAATCACTTGAACCTGGGAGGCGGTAGGTGCAGTGAGCTGAGATTGTGTCACTGCACTCCAGCCTGGGAGACAGAATGAGACCCTGTCTCAAAAAACAAAACAAAAATCAAAAATAAAAATAAAAACAAATATAACAAAATGGCAGTGAGGACACACCTTCCCTCTCATTTTATTATATTCATGGATTCTGGGAGTCAGGAATTCACAAAGAACACAGCAGGGATGGCTTGTCTCTGCTCTATGACATCTGGGGCCTCAATTGCGATGACAAAAGGCTGAGGTGCTTGATGGCTGGGGCCAGGAGTCATTTGGAGGTATCATCATTCATGTTTGGCAAGCGATTTATACCAAGATGCTGGTATAGATTGAGATCTCTGGCTGTTGGCCAGAACACCTACACATGGCCTATCCACGTGGCCTTGGACTTCTTACATGGAGGCTTGTGCTGTAAAGGTGAATGTCCCAAGATAACCAGGCAGAAGCTGTATAGCCTTTTATGAACTAGCCTCAGAGGTCACCAGCATCACTTCTGCCACGGTGCCAGATTCAAAGATTCAGAGGAGGGAATAGAGACCCCACCTCTCAATGGGAGGAGCATCAAGCCCACAGGATAAGAGAAGAGCATTTGGGTTGGGAGACAATCGTTGAACACATTTTGGGGATGTGTTCGGAACACACTGCCACAGCACTCCCCAGGCCTGTCCTCTAGCTGCTTATCTCCCAGCTTTGAGCTAGAGCCCCCAAATTCTGCCCCTGGAGTGGCCTCCCCATTCCCCAGTGCCCTGCCCTGGCTGGCAACTCTGAATAAGCCGTGTCCTAGGGCTTGAGTATGGGAGAGAGTGGAAGCCTATGAACAGAGCATTACCATGAAGAAATCATTTGAAACTCAGGATTTGACTTGAACTGTTCTTCCCAAGCTTTTAAATTTCTAACACTGCTCTTTGACAAATGATTCTCATGACTTTAATTAACCACTCCATATGAACAACTCCACTCTTGAGACTGGACATCTTTTCTAAGCCTAAGTTAGGGATTTCCAGCCATTTACTAGTTATTTCCATCTGTATTAATTGCCATAGTCTCAACTGGACTCTTATGCTCCAAAACCACTCATCCTTCAGACTCCCCATCTTTTTTTTTTAAATAGAGTTTCCGTCTTGTTACCCAGGCTGGAGTGCAATGGCGTGATCTCGACTCACTGCAACCTCCACTTCCCGGGTTCAAGCAATTCTCCTGCCTCAGCCTCCCAAGTAGCTGGGATTACAGGCGCCCGCCACCACGCCCGGCTAATTTTTGTATTTTTAGTAGAGACGGGGTTTCACCATGTTGGCCAGGCTGGTCTAGAACTCTTGATCTTAGGTGATCTGCCCGTCTCGGCCTCCCAAATTGCTGGGATTACAGGCATGAGCCACCGTGCCTGGCCTAGACTCCCCATCTTTTAATAGCTACCCCCACTATCCCAGGAAATCAAGCCCCAAATCTTGCCAATCTAACTTTCAACACCCAGACCAAATGTGTTTCAAAATGCCACCTTTCCTATAATACCACCTTAGTCCACATCCTTATTATTTGCTCTTGGGGTTGTATCAAACTCTTCTCTAAATGACCATCCTTCTACCATTCCCATCTTTATAGAACCCACCAGCTAAACTATTCCCATTGTGCAGCAATGGGAATTGCTCCTCCCCTCTCCTCCCCTCCCCCTCCCCCTTTCCTCCCGCCTCCCCTCCCCTCCCCTCCCCTCCTCTCCTTTCTCTCCTCTCCTGTCCTCAGTGGCTCTGCAAGCTTCCATCTGGCTTTCAGAGTTCCCCAAAGCTGGTTCTCTGTGTATGTCAGTACACTGCTGTGCATTTCCATACACCAACTGCACCATACTGACAGGTGCAGTCTCTCCCATTGTCCCATGACAATACCCTCTAGCCTCCTTGGAACAGATGATTACATTTGGCCCTACATTATAACCCAAGACGATGATAGAACTGGGTGCTTCAGGAAGCCAGAGGAGAGGGAAGAAGCGTGGGTGGCCCATTCTGGAGTGCAGTGGTATGATCATAGCTACTGCAGCTTTCAACTCCTGGGCTCAAGGAATCCTCCCACCTCAGTCTCCCAAATACCTGGGACTACAGGTGTGTGCCACTATGCCTGGCTAATTTTCATTTTTGTAGAGATGGACTTTCACTTTTGTTCCCCAGGCTCAGCTTCTAAATCAGGAGTATCTAATCTTTTGGCTTCCCTGGGCAACATTGGAAGAATTGTCCTGGGTCACACAAAATACACTAACAATGGCTGATGAGCTAAAAAATAATAATAATGGCCGGGTGCGGTGGCTCACGCCTGTAATCCCAGCACTTTGGGAGGCCGAAGCAGGTGGATCACGAGGTCAGAAGATCAAGACCATCCTGGCTAACACGGTGAAACCTCGTCTCTATTAAAAATACAAAAAATTAGCCGGGCGTGGTGGTGGGCGCCTGTAGTCCCAGCTACTCGGGAGGCTGAGGCAGGAGAATGGCATGAACCCGGGAGGCGGAGTTTGCAGTGAGCCAAGATAGCGCCACTGCACTCCAGCCTGGGCGAAAGAGCGAGACTCCTTCTCAAAAAAAAAAAAATAATAATAATAATAATAATAAATAAATACATCTCTTATTTTTTTTTTTTCCTTGACACAGTCTTGCTCTGACACCCAGGCTGGAGTGCAGTTATGTGATCTTGGCTCACTGCAACTTCTGCCTCCCAGGTTCAATGATTTTCCCCACCTCAGCCTCCCAAGTAGCTGGGACTACAGGTATGAGCCACTATGCCTGACCATGTCTGGCTATTTTTTTTTTTTTTTTTTGAGACAGTCTTGCTCTGTCGCCCAGGCTGGAGTGCAGTGGTACAACCTCAGCTCACCGCAACCTCTGCCTCTGGGGTTCAAGCGACTGTCCTGCCCCAGCCTCCTGAGAAGCTGGGATTATAGGCCTGCACCACCACACCCGGGTAATTTTTGTATTTTTAGTAGACAGGTTTTCGCCATATTGGCCAGGCTTGTCTTGAACTCCTGACTTCAAGTGATTCATCCACCTCGGCCTCCCAAAGAACTGGGATTACAGGCATGAGCCACCGTACCAGGCCTCTACATCTGGCTAATTTTTGTATTTTTTGTAGGGACAGGGTTTCATCCTGTTGGCCAGGTTGTTCTCTATCTCCTGGCCTCAGGTGATCCACCCACCTTGGCCTCCCAAAGTGTTGGGATTACAAGCATGAGCCACTGCACCTGGCCTCATAATGTTTTAAGAGTTTACACATTTGTAGGCCGGGCGCCGGTGGCTCATGCTTGTAATCCCAGCACTTTGGGAGGCTGAGGCAGGCGGATCACGAGGTCAGGAGATCGAGACCACAGTGAAACCCCGTCTCTACTAAAAACACTAAAAATTAGCCGGGCGTGGTGGCAGGCGCCTGTAGTCCCAGCTACTCGGAGAGGCTGAGGCAGGAGAATGGCATGAACCCAGGAGGCGGAGCTTGCAGTAAGCCGAGATCGCACCAATGCACTCCAGCCTGGGTGACAGAGCGAGACTGTCTCAAAAAAAAAAAAAAAAAAAGTTTACAAATTTGTTTTAGGCCACATTCAAAGCTGTCCTGAGCTGCATGCAGCCCATGGGCTGCGTGTTGGACAAGCTTGCTCTACATGGTTGTGCCCTATGGGCAACTGGGAGATGAAGGGATGAGTGATCTATGTAAGGAAGTTATCTTATCTACTCTTTTATCTTTTTCTTTAGGTACAGTGGGGTAAACAGATTATGGGTTAAGTTTTGTATCCTTTTGTTTTTTTTTTGAGACAGAGTCTTGCTCTGACACCCAGGCTGGTATGCGGTGGTGCGATCTCAGTTTACTGCAACCTCCGCCTCCCAGGTTCAAGTGATTCTCCTGCCTCAGCCTCCCGAGTAGCTGGGACTACAGGCGTATGCCACCACGCCCGGCTAATTTTTTGTACTTTTAGTAGAGATGGGGTTTCACCGTGTTAGCCAGGATGGTCTTGATCTCCTGCCCTCGTGATCCACCCAACTCGGCCTCCCAAAGTGCTGGGATTACAGGCATAAGCCACTCCACCTAGCCTCCCATCCCCCCCTTTTTTTTTTTGAGACAGAGTCTCACTGTTACCCAGGCTGGAGTGTAGCGGCATGATCTCGGCTCACTGCAACCTCTGCTTCCCAGATTCAAGTGATTCTCCTGTCTCAGCCTCCCAAGTAGCTGGGATTACAGGCACATGCCACCACACCTGGCTAATTTTTGTATTTTTAGTAGAGACAGGTTTCACCATGTTGGCCAGGCTGGTCTTGAACTCCCGACCTCAAGTGATCCGCCTGCCTCGGCCTCCCAAAGTGCTGGGATTACATGAGTGAGCCACCGTGTCCAGCCAGTGTTGTATCCTTTCAACCGGTCCAGAAAGCTGTACAGTATTCACAACAAGCTTGAGAGTTAATTATGTCTTTGATAAAAGACTCAAATCCAGAACTGGGGTTGAAAAAAAAAATTCAATGAAAGACTGTTTCACAGGGTATAAAAAGACAGATGCAACCATACATTTAATTTTTAAAAATGGAATATATCTTACATAAGGATTTTGTGAAAAATCTTATACCTATCTGAGTATTACAGAAGATGCATATACCTTCCATAGCTCATGGAGGAAAGAGTGTATAAACAATTTTGATAAGGAGTTGAAAAACAATTTGAAAATAGTTTATAAAGAGAGAATCAGGAGGCAGAAAAAGCTTCAAGAGGCATGGTCTTCAGAAATTGTTCTGGAACGCTGTTTCACTTGTATCGATGTCATGTTCCTGGATGAGAGAATAAGACACAGAATTTTAGTATTTCAGTATAAAGCCTGAAATGTAAACTCTTCAGTGCTTTGGAATTTAGAGATTCTGAATCTTCATTAATTAGGACATATACATAATATCTGGCTTTAGGGCTGAATCCAACCCAAGGATCAAATTTTGATCCTTTTGCCCTACCAGGGCAGGGCTTGTGACCACTGCCCACCAACCACCATGATGAGTAACAAACAGAGTTGAAAGCACTGGTGCGAAGACCACACTAGACTTCTTACAATGGCCTTGGGTGCCTGTCCTAGCATGCCACCAGAGTGAGTACTGCTGGGAACCTACCTGACCTCCCATCCCATCATTCACTGCTGAGCAGCCACATCAAAACCCTCATCTCTGGGTTCCCTTCATGGATGGCACTTAGACCATGGTAACTGCCCATACACTTCTGTCTCCCACTACACAGAGCTCTGAAAGGCACAGCAAGGACCACACTCATCTTGTTCACTGCTATGGCCCCAGCCTCCAGCACCATGCTAGAGGTGGAGAGTAAAACACTGCCAAATGAGCATCTGGCACAGCCAGCTTCCTTCCAGGAGAGGCTCAGAACCTAATTGGTCTTTCCACTCAGCATCTGGAATCCTAAGCTTGAATTTTGCCTGCTTACATTAAACAACAAAACACTCTTTTTTTGCTGCAAAAGTGACACAGTCACTATAGAATTTTTTTTTTTTTTTTTTTTTTGAGACGAGTCTCGCTCTGTCGCCCAGGCTAGAGTGCAGTGGCGTGATCTCGGCTCACTGCAAGCTCTGCCTCCCGGGTTCATGCCATTGTCCTGCCCCAGCCTCCCGAGTAGCTGGGATGACAGGTGCCCGCCACCACGCATGGCTAATTTTTTTTTGTATTTGTAGTGGAGACGGGGTTTCACATGTTAGCCAGGATGGTCTCGATCTCCTGACCTCATGATCCTCCTGCCTCAGCCTCCCAAAGTGCTGGGATTACAGGCGTGAGCCACCGCATCTGGCCCACTATAGAAATTTTAATAAAGAAGGAAAATAAAAATTAAACACTATCTTTTTTTTTTTAAGACAGAGTCTCACTATATCACCCAGGATGGAGTGCAGTGGCACGATCACCGCTCACTGCAACCTCAACCTCCCCAGGCTCAGATGATCCTCCCACCTCAGCCTCCCAAGTAGCTGGAACTACAGGTGCACACCACCACACCTGGCTAATTTTTGTATTTTTTAATGGATGTGGAGTTTCTATTGCCCAGGCTGGACTAGAACTCCTGGGCTCAAATGATTCACCTACCTTGGCCCCCCAAAGTGCTGGGATTGCAAAGTGTGAACCACTGTGCCCAGCCCAAGGATAAATATCTTTTTTTTTGGAGGGGGACAGAGTCTTACTCTGTCACCCAGGCTGGAGTGCAGTGGCATGATCTCGGCTCACTGCAAACTCTGCCTCCCGGGTTCACGTCATTCTCCTGCCTCAGTCTCCTGAGTAGCTGGGACTACAGGCACCCGCCAACACACCCGGCTAATTTTTTGTATTTTTAGTAGAGACGGGGTTTCACTGTGTTAGCCAGTATGGTCTCGATCTCCTGACCTCGTGATTCACCTGCCTCGGCCTCCCAAAGTGCTGGGATTACAGGCTTGAGCCACTGCACCGGGCCCCAAGGATAAATATCTTTTATGTTTTTTTTTATTATGCGAAATAATTCTATGTGTGTATTGTGTGTATTCTGTAAAGAAAGTAGAATCTCTCTATATACTGTTCTTTAGTCTCTCCTCACCCCATATTTACTGTATCACGAATGTATTCCCAAGTCCTTAAACTTTTTTTTTTTTTATTTTGAGTCTTACTCTGTTGCCCAGGGTGGAGTACAGTGGTGCAATCTTGGCTCACTGCAACCTCCGCCTCCCAGGTTCAAGTGATTCTCTTGCCTCAGCCTCCTGAGTAACTGGGACTACAGGCACGGGCCACCACACCAAGCTAATTTTTTTATTTTTAGTAGAGATGGGGTTTCATTATGTTGGCCAGGCTGGTCTCGAATTCCTGACCTCAAGTGATCCGCCCACCTCAGCCTCCCAAAGTGTTGGGATTACAGACGTGAGCCACAGCGCCTGGCCCAAGTCCTTAAACATTTTTATTTTTATTTTTTATTTATTTTTTTGAGATGGAGTCTCACTCTGTCTCCCAGGCTGGAGTGCAATGGCACGTTCTCAGCTCACCACAACCTCCGCCTTCTGGGTTCAAGTGATTCATCTGCCTCAGCCTCCCGAGTGGCTGGGATTACAGGCACGCACCATGATGCCTGGCTAATTTTTGTATTTTTAGTGGAGAGGGGGTTTCACCATGTTGGTCAGGCTGGTCTTGAACTCCTGACCTCAGGTGATCTGCCTACCTCAGCCTCCCGAAGTGTTGGGATTACAGGCATGAGCCACTGTGCCCGGCCTCCACTTCTTTTATACCAAAGCACTTACCATTTTCTAGCATCCTGTGTGACTCACTTATGTTTACTGCTTATTGTCTATATCCTCCAGCTAGTATATAGGTTCCATAAGTACAGGGTTTATTGTCTGTTTTGTTCACCTAGTAGATGCTTAATAAATATTTACAGGCTGAATCAACGTCATAAAACATGGCAAGCACAGTCCATGGAAGATACCAGTACTGGAGGGGCTCCCACTACACTGTGTCTTGTAGGCTCTGTACCTGGTTCAATTTCTTGAACTCCACCACTTGGAAGAAGACGTGCTCAAGGATATGTTTGGCATCCTGTTGGTCCTTTGGTAGTTTACTGGTTACTCCAAGAATATCACCACACTTTCTGACATAAAATTCCAGGTCTTCTTCAGTACCTAAGACAGTTGGAGTAGTAGTTAGATTAATTCTTAACTTCTGCCCTTCCCAAAGTACAGACTTAGTGTGTTTCAGGTATGCCCTATCATGTTTCCACATTTCCTAAGATCACGCACCTCTTCCTAAAGTAATGTGACTACAGGATTTCAACACTGAAAAACTCTAGAGCTCTCTAATGTGCTGCTTTTATAATAAAAGCACTCCTAATCAGAATAAAACTGGACTGGTACTGGCTTTCCTATTCCTCAGATCTAGTATTCCTACGTTAGAAAGAACAGGTGCAACAGTAGGAAATCAAATTATCATTCCCTGAATGCAACAAAGATGACTATAGAAAAGCATATGGGTAATTAAAAATAGCATTTACTAAAACAATATTGTATCGGCTGGGCGTGGTGGCTCATGCCTGTAATCCCAGCACTTTGGAAGGCTGAAGCAGGTAGATCACTTGAGGTCAGGTGTTCAAGACCAGCCTGGCCAACATGGCAAAACCCCATCTCCACTAAAAATACAAAAATTAGCCGGATGTGGTGATGCAGGCCTGTAATCCCAGCTACTCAGGAGGCTGAGGCAGGAGAATCACCTGAACTGTGGAGATGGAGGTTGCAGTGAACAGAGATTGTGCCACTGCACTCCAGCCCGGGCAACAGAACAGACTCCATCTCAAACAAAACAAAAGAAAACAGCCGAGCGTGAAGGCTCATGCCTGTAATCCCAGCACTCTGGGAGGCCAAGGTGAGCGGATCACGAGGTCAGGAGTTTGAGGCCAGCCTGGCCAGCATGGTGAAACCCTGTCTCTACTAAAAATACAAAAAAATTAGCTGGGCATGGTTGTGTGCACCTGTAATCCCAGCTACTCGGGAGGCTGAGGTAGGAGAATTGCTTAACCCTGGGAGGCGGAGGTTGCAGTGAGCTGAGATCACGCCACTGCACTCCAGCCTGGGGGACAGAGCAAGACTCCGTCTCAAAAACAAAACAAGGCTGGGCGTGGTGGCTTACGTCTGTAATCCCAGCACTTTGGGAGGCTGAGGCAGGTGGATCATCTAAGGCCGGGAGTTCGAGACCAGCCTGACCAACATGGAGAAACCCTGTCTCTACTAAAAATACAAAATTAGCCGGGCGTGGTGGTGCATGCCTATAATCCCAGCTACTCAGGAAGGCTGAGGCAGGAGAATTGCTTGAACCCAGGAGGCAGAGGTTGCGGTGAGCTGAGGCTGTGGTGAGCCAAGATCGTGCCACTGCACTCCAGCCTGGGCAACAAGAGGAAAACTAGGTCTCAAAACAAAACAAAACAAAACCCCCAAAAACAAACAATATTATAGAAAGAAAATTAAGGAAAAAAATCACCCATAATTCCACCAACAACATAGCTCTGTGAAGCTATCCTCTGGAGCCCTACGTGTAGGATAGACAGCCATTACTGCACTTCTCACATTATACTGTAATTTCTTTCTTCCTTTTTTTTTTTTTTTTTTTTTTGAGACAAGGTTTGGCTCTATCACCCAGGCTGGAGTGCAGTGGCATGATTTCAGCTCACTGCAACTTTCGCCTCCTGGGCTCAAACCATCATCCCACCTCAGCCTCCCAAGTAGGTTGGACTACAGGTGTGTACCACCACGCCTGGCTGATTTTTTGTATTGAGACGGGGTTTCACCATGTCGCCCAAGCTGGTCTCGAACTCATGAGCTCCAGCAATCCACCTGCTTTGGCCTCCCAAAGTGCTGGGCTTATAGGCGTGAGCCACTGTGCCCGGCTGTAATTTATTTATTCTCCCTCTGATTTGCATTTTAAGTTTTGATAGAAATGTATGTTTTTTACTAAGACATTCAAACCCACAGCTGTATCAATGTTTCATCCTAGTTCTACTGCCACCAACTACCTAGAATTATTATTGCTATGTATGCTTCTGTGTGTAAATGTAAGTTTTCACAAAAATGGGATCAAACTAGAATAGTTTTCTAAGTTGACTTCATCATTTAATGATGTATTATGGACGTTCCGTATCAAAGTTTATGCCCTGCATTTTTTTTCTTTTCTTTTTTTTTTTTTCAGACGGAGTCCCACTCTGTCACCCAGGCTGGAGTACAGTGGCGTGATCTTGGCCTACTGCAACCTCCACCTCCCGAATTCAAGCAATTCTCCTGCCTCAGCCTCCCAAGCAGCTGGGATTACAGGCACCCGCCACACGCCTGGCTAATTTTTTTTTTTTTTATTTTTAGTAGAGACAGGGTTTTACCATCTTGGCCAGGCTGGTCTCAAACTCTTGACCTTGTGATCCACCCGCCTTGGCCTCCCAAAGTGCTGGGATTACAGGCATGAGCCACTGCGCCTGGCCTTTTCTTTTCTGAGACAGGGTCTCGCTCTGTCAACCAGGCTGGAGTGCAGTGGCACAATCTTAGCTCACTGCAGCCTTGACTTCCTAGGCTCAAGCAATCCTCCCACCTGGGCCTCCTGAGTAGCTGGTACTACAGGAGTGAGCCACCATGCCCGGCTAATTTTGTTTATTTTTCTATAGAGAAGAGGTCTCACAGTGTTGCCCAGGCTGGTCTCAAGTGATCCTCTTGCCTCAGCCTCCTAAAGTGCTGTGATTATAGGTGTGAGCCATTGCACCCAGGCTACATTTTTCTTTTAACAGGTATGTAATATTCTATTTTGTTTCTATTTATTTATTTTTCAGAAACAGGGTCCTCTGTCACCCAGGCTGGAGTGCAAGGTGTATCATAGCTCACTGCAGCCTCCAACTCTTGGGCCCAAGTGATCCTCCCACCTCAACCTTCCAAGTAGCTAGGAATATAGAAATGCGTCACCACACCTGGCTACTTAAAAAATTTTTTTTTTTTTAGACGGAGTTTCGCTCTTGTTGCCCAGGCTGGAGTGCAAAGGCACGATCTCGGCTCACCACAATTTCCAACTCCTGGGTTCAAGCGATTCTCCTGCCTCAGCCTCCCGAGTAGCTGGGATTACAGGCATGCGCCACCACACCCAGCTAATTTTGTATTTTTAGTAGAGAAGGGGTTTCTCCATGTTGGTCAGGCTGGTCTTGAACTCCCAACCTCTGGTGATCTGCCCACCTTGGCCTCCCAATGTGCCGGGATTACAGGCATGAGCCACTGCACCCAGCCTTTTTTTTTGTTTTTTGAGACAAGGTCTCATTATTGTCCAAGCTGGTCTGAAATCCCGGCCTCAACTGATCTTCCTGCCTTGGCTTTTCGAAGTGCTGAGATTATAGGCATGATCCACTGTGCTCACGCAATTTTTTTTTTTTTTTTTTGTAGAGATGGGGTCTATGTCACCCAGGCTTATTTCATACTCTTTTTAACCAGTCCCCCTAATGATGGATAGACCATTAGACTGTTTCCAATTTTTTGAATGCTATAATTAATATCTATATCTTTTTTGTTTTGCATTTCTACAAGGATTTCCATAGGACAGTTGCTAGAAACAGAAATGCCAAGTCAAAGCTTCTGCTTCTTCACTGTTCTGTGATTCCTCCTGGACTCATCACTATGTCCTGCTCATTTTTGACTGCCCAGGACCCACAGCAATGCCTGCCACAGAAGAGAGATGCAGTAAAGGTCTTCGTTTACACTGAACTGTTTCCATTTTGCTTACTTCTTTCTGGGCTTTGGGCACATACAGATGTTGCTGACATAGCTGGTATCCTCTTGTACATACAGTTTTATATCTTGCTTTCTTCATTCAGGATTCTCTCTTAAATTCTGTCTGTATCATATGTGTCATTCCCTAGCCTTTGTGAACCTCTTTTATAATGACTACATATTCTCCTACCAAATGATTGTGACGCAGTTTAAGGCCATTACTCTGCTAGTGGACATTAAAGCTATTCCCAAATTTATAGTTTTTTTCTATTTTTAAAAATTGTTATTTTTTAAAAATATTTTTTTAGAGACAGGGTCTTGCTACGTTGCCCAGACTGGTCTTAAATTCCTAAGTTCAAGCGATCCTCCTACCTCAGCCTCCCGAATTTATTGTATTTTTAAAATAAATAGTGTAGAAGTTGGCTGGACGCGGTGGCTCACGCCTGTAATCCCAGCACTTTGGGAGGCTGAGGCAGGTGGATCACCTGAGGTCTGGAGTTTTAGACCAGCTTGGCCAACACAGTAAAACCCCATCTCTACTAAAAACACAAAAATTAGCCATGCATGGTGGTGGGCACCTGTAATCCCAGCTACTTGGGAGGCTGAGGCAGGAGAATCGCTTGAACTCAGGAGGCAGAGGTTACAGCCAGCTGAGATGGCACTATTGCACCCAAGGCTGGGTGACAAGAGTGAAACTTTGTCTCAAAAAAATATATATAATCTCCTTAGATTAGACTCCCAGGAGTGGGGTCACTGCCTCAAAGTGGATCGTTAATTTTATGCCTCTGAGCATATATGTGCAGACGCATTTGCTGTGTTGGAGGCAATTCATGTCAGGAGCAGCCCCAGACCAAAAGTCAGGAGGACCACTCACCGTGGAGCTGGGTGGCCTGGGGCCTCATTTCTTCATCTACATGTCATGGTGGGCACACTTGGCTCTCTCTCAGATCTTGTCCAGTTTGAAGTCTCTATGATTCTTTGGGCCCTACTCAATTTCCTTATTTAGCTGCTCCTATGACCACTGACTGAGATTTGCTAAGTGGCAGCCAGGGTCAAGATTAATTCTATGGTCTCTCAATAGGTCAGAACTAAGGACTCACAGGGATCAAAGCTGAAACCTTTGGCTTTCTGCTTGGCACTATGTTCTAATTCACTGAACTAAATAGCCTCGAGAAGAACAACCAACATTATTTACATGACATAAATAAGAATGGTAAGTTTATACTCCTATTCATATTTTGTTTTCCCTAAACAAACTCTAAGCTTTCTCTCATAGCAATTCTCAGAAATTCATGATTAAATAAAACTCATAAGAGAAAACAAAGTTTAAAAGTTGGCCAAACTTAGGCCGGGCGTGGTGGCTCATGCCTGTAATCCCAGCACTCTGGGAGGCCGAGGCGGGCGGATCACCTGAGGTCAGGGGTCTGAGACCAGCCTGACCAATATGATGAAACCCCGTCTCTACCAAAAATACAAAAATTAGCCGGGCGTGGTGGCACATGCCCATAATCCCAGCTACTCAGGAGGCTGAGACAGGAGAATCGCTTGACCTGGGAGGCGGAGGTTGCAGTGAGCCAAGATCGCACCACTGCACTCCAGCCTGGGCAACAAGAGTGAAACTCCGTCTCAAAAAAAAAAAAGTTGGCCAAACTTACACTTATTGGTAATCTGAGCCAGCCGTGCCTTCTCAGAGGAGAACGTTTCATCTAAATCAAATAGCTCCAGAGGAGGTGGTGGTAACTCCCGGAAACTGGGAGGAAAAACCTAAAAGGAAATAAAGTCATCATTTAGAAATGAGGGAGGATAAGGTAAAGGAAATAAAGTCTCTCTAGAAAGAGCTTGTCCAAAGTCATAACTAACAGTGATGAGACACAAGGAGAATAAGGAAGTTCACATCCTTAATTCTTCAGTTGGGAACCACACCACATGGAAACCCCTACAGAACAGTAACTCGGCTCTTCCCTGAGGATGAAATACCGAAACTCCCATCACCTCGTCTACCCTCACCCATTAGACCCATACCAAGAAAGATTATTAGCCCACTGTAAACAACCAAGTAGAACCAGCTCTAATTACCACTAAACTGACCAAGCTGACATACCAATGCTAATTAACTCAGAACGATGACACAAAGCTTGGGGCTTAGGTTTGTGTTGAACATTTGATTGTACAACTTGTTTCTCATTTAATCATAAGTATTTAGGGATGGAAGTTATTTGGAGAACCAGATGCAGATTAATGTAGAAAGTATTGAACCTGGAGTCACATTTTGTAGGTATGAACCAATGGTATGTGGGTAAATGTTTAACTACTTTCAAAACAAAACAAAACTGAAGGCCTGTTTTGTAGCATTTACCATTTTCCGTAATGTAAATCCTCTCACCATGGCCAATTTCAAGCTACCAAGCAAGATCAAGCCAACTGGCTCATAACATTTCAGAATGTGGTGAGACAAGGTAATTTTAAAGGCAAGTTGAGTGAATTTTGGACTGAAATGTTGAAAAATAACCTATTTACACACATAACCATAACTATCCCCTGGGCTGTGAGAATTATGCTATGAATCAGGCCCTGACACCTGGAATGGCAGTACAAAGTTTTCTTCCTTTTTATCCAAGAAATCTCATATATGCCCTCCAACCCCACAAGATGGGAATAGGAAATGTTTAACAGCCAGAAGGCTCCACATCCTTGATTCCTCAATTTGGAAGCATACCACATGGAAGTCTCTATAGAACATTAACAAATGTGGTGTCCATGCATGTTTAGAGACAGAGCACTATGACTCCACAAGGAGTGCCACGAATGGCACATGGAAGGGACCACGGCGAAGGCCTGCTGACAAGATAAGGGCAACAGTGGAGCTCTACAGTGGGGCTCTGCAGTGGGATCCCCCAAGCACACCTACTCACCGCAGGCTGAAGGGTTGGCAGCGGCGTCTCAAACTGAGGCTGGATGAGCTGGAGTGGTTCATGTTTCACATTTAGCTGCTCGTGAGCCCTGTGTTCATAATCAAACAAAAAAGCAGGGATCAAGACACCATAGCACAGCATGTCTAACTGACCACACTGTGTTGTTCTCCATGAAATACAGTGGTTCAGTACTATTTTTAGAAATACCATTGGACCCAGCAATCCCATTACTGGGTATATACCCAAAGGAATATAAATCATTGTATTATAAAGACACATGCATGCATATGTTCACTGCAGCACTATTCACAATAGCAAAGACATGGAATCAACCCAAATGCCCATCAGTGATAGACTGGATAAAGAAAATGTGGTGCATACCATGAATACTACGCAGCCATAAAAAAGAATGAGATTGGCTGGGCGCAGTGGCTCACCCCTATAATCTTAGCACTTTGGGAGGCCGAGGTGGGTGGATCACCTGAGGTCAAGACTTCGAAACCAGCCTGGCCAACATAGTGAAACCTTGTCTATACTAAAAATACAGAAATTAACCGGGTGTGGTGGCTGGTGCCTATAATCCCAGCTACTCAGGAGGCTGAGGCAGGAAAATCGCTTGAACCAAGGAGGCGGAGGTTGCAGTGAGCAGAGATCGTGCGATTGCACTCCAGCCTGGGCAAGAGAGCAAAAATTCTGTCTCAAAAAAAAAAGAAAGAAAAAGAAGAAAAAAAAAAAAGAATGAGATCATGTCCTTTGCCAGGGACATGGATGGCGCTAGAGGCCATTATCCTAGCAAACTCACACAGGAAGAGAAAACCAAATACCACGTGTCCTTTTTTTTTTCCTCTCTTTTTTGGAGACAGAGTCTTGCTCTGTCACCTAGTCTGGAGTGCAGTGGTGCGATCTCGGCTCACTGCAACCTCTGCCTGCCAGGTTCAAGCGATTCTCCTGCCTAAGCCTCCCAAGTAGCTGGGATTACAGGCACGCGCCACCACACCCAGCTAATTTTTGTATTTTTAGTAGAGATGGGGTTTCACCATGTTGGTCAGGCTGGTCTTGAACTCCTGACCTCGTGATCCACCCGCCTCAGTCTCCCAAAGTGCTGAGATTACAGGCATGAGCCACCGCACCCAGCCTACCACATGTCCTTATAAGTGGGAGCTAAATGATGAGAGCACATAGACACATAGGGGAGAATACACACTGGGACCTATAGAAGGTTGGAGGGTAGGAGGAGGGAGAGGATCGGGAAAAATAACTAATGGATACTAGGCTTAATGCATGGGTGATGAAATAATCTGTACAACAAACCCCCATGACACAAGTTTACCTAGGTAACAAATCTGTACTTGTACCCCTGAACTTAAAAGTTAAAAAAAAAAAAAACCTCATAAAATAATATCAATGTTACTTAATCAACTCTCTAAATAGAATATGCCTTCTAACTTACATAGATTACATAGTTAAATCTTTTTTCATTTTAGATCAGAATATGTTAACGTATTTCAATGGGATTTCAATGAAATATTTTAATGGGATTTAATTTCATGGCAGTTAGTCTAGTTTCTGTCTGTTTCAGATACTCATGTAGATATGTAGTGTTTCACTTTCTTTGGTGACTGGTTGAAATTTTGAATTTTTTTCTTTGATTTAGTGTAAAGGTTTGAGATTTCCTCTTCCAAAATAATAATACCTATATTAATTCCAACTTTGAAATTTGAATTTATTCTTCCCATATCACTCATATGCATCCATATGTTTAAAGTATTATGTGCTTTATCTTTTTTCTTCTTCTTCTATTTTTTAATTTTTTTCATTTATGCACAAAAAACCACAATCTAAACACTTACTTTGAGATAAATTTTGACTCTGTCACCCAGGCTGGAGTGCAGTGGTACGATCATAGCTCATTTTAATCTTGAACTGCTGGACTCTAGCTAGCAATCATCCTACCTCAGCCTCCTGAGTAGCCAGGACTACGAGCGAGTGTGCACCACCATGCCTTGCTAATTTTTAAAAAAAATTTTAGTAGGGACAAGGGCTCACTATGTTGCCCAGGCTGGTCTCGAACCCCTGGCCTCAAGAGGTCCTCCTGTTTCAGCTTCCCAAAGTGATGGAATTACATGCGTGAGCCACCGCACCCAACCTTTTCTTTTTAAATCAGTTTCTGGTATTGAGATTTGTCCAAAGATGGAAATTGATTTCCTGGGAATGAGGGTCTTCCTCACTCTACAGCTACTTCAATCTTAAATTTTCTTTTGATTGGTATTAACTGCTCACCTAAGGCAGCCAAATTCTCTTTTATTTATTTTTTTGAGACAGAGTCTCACTCTGTTGCCCAGGCTGGAGTGCAGTGGTGCGATCTCAGCTCACTGCAACCTCTGCCTCCCGGGTTCAAGCGATGCTCCTGCCTCAACCTCCCGAGTAGCTAGGACTACAAACGCGTGCCACCATGCCTAGCAAAGTTTTGTATTTTTAGTAGAGATGGGGTTTCACCATGTTGGACAGGCTGGTCTCGAACTCTGACCTCGTGATCCACCCGCCTCAGCCTTCCAAAGTGCTGGGATTACAGGTGTGAGCCACTGTGCCCAGCCCCAAATTCTGTCTTAATCATAGTGGAGTACAAATAATAGTCAATACATGATTTGAAAGATAAATAATTTTGACCTTTTTTTTTTGAGATGGAGTTTCGCTCTTGTGGCCCAGGCTGGAGGACAATGGCGCGATCTCTGCTCACTGCAACCTCCGCCTTCCGGGTTCAAGCGATTCTCCTGCCTCAGCCTCCCAAGTAGCTGGGATTACAGGCATGCACCACCACGCCCGTATAATTTTGTATTTTTAGTAGAGACGGGGTTTCTCTATGTTGGTCAGGCTGGTCTCTAACTCCCGACCTCAGGTGATCCGCCCACCTCGGCCTCCCAAAGTGCTGGGATTGACAGGCGTGAGCCACCAAGCCCGGCCAATTTTGACTTTTAAAAAGTTAAAGCTATGAATACAATAAAGTCCAAATTAAAAAGAGACAAAAGACAAAATGTGTTATAAATAATGTAATGATCCTTTCAGGAATCTTCTCTACCGTATCATACATTACTCATTGAGAACTGAAAAGAAACATTTCTTTCAAGTTTCATATCAGGTTTCTCCTAAATAAGCTTTTTGTTTTTGCCTGATGGACACAGTGAATCTTGCAACTCCTGTGTTTTTTTTTATTTCTTTTCATCATTAAGAGATAGGAGTCAAATCTGATATCTGTTTCTGGCAAGTAAACAGATCTGTATGATATGCACTTCTGTGTGCTCATTCAACAAATAATTACTGAATATCTACTATGTACCAGGCAGTTCTACACATGAGGAGTACAGCAACAGTAAAAGAAGATGCCAAGGCAGGCCATCACGGAACTTACATTGTAGGGGGAGGGGAGACACACACTAAACAAAAAAACTAGTAAGATGTCAGGAACTGGCCGAGTGCGGGGGCTTATGCCTGTAATCCCAGCACTTTGGGAGGCTGAGGTGGGTGGATCACCTGAGGTCAGGAGTTGGAGGCCAGCCTGGCCAACATGGTGAAACACCATCTCTATTAAAAATACAAAAATTAGTTGGGCGTGGTGGCGTGTGCCTGTAATCCCAGCTACTCGGGAGGATGAGGCAGGAGAATTGCTTGAACCTGGGAGGCGGAGGTTGCAGTAAACCGAGACCGCACCACTGCACTCTAGCCTGGGAGACAGAGCAAGACTCTGTCTCAGAAAAAGAAAAAAAAAAAAAGATGTCAGGAACTGATAAGTATTAAGAAGACAAATAGGCTGGGCACAGTGGCTCACGCCTGTAATCCCAGCACTCTGGGATGCCGAGGCAGGCAGATCACCTGGGGTTAGGAGTTCAAGACCAGTCTGACCAACAGGGAGAAACCCCGTCTCTACTAAAAATACAAAATTAGCCAGGTGTGGTGGCGCATGCCTGTAATCCCAGCTACTCAGGAGGCTGAGGCAGGAGAATCGCTTGAACCCGGGAGGCAGCTGTTGTGGTGAGCGGAGATCGTGCCATTGCACTCCAGCCCGGGAAACAAGAGCGAAACTCCATCTTAAAAAAAAAAAAAAAAAGACAAATCAGAGGAGAAAGAGACAGGGAAGGGGCAGGAGCAGGGAGTGTGGCTTGTCAGAGGAGCCCTGAGTGAGGGAGGGGGGAAGTCATGCAGTTATCTTCAAAAGTGTCCCTGGCAGAGGCAAGAGCAAGAACAGGCAGAAGGGTGCCCGGCATTTTCACAGAATAGCAGGCCAGCCAGAGTGACTCCAGCAGAGGATCAGTGTTAGGAGCAAGCCTACAGAGCTGAGCTCATCTTACCCCTGCATTATTTTTCTATTGTGGCTTCTCCTTTGCCTTCATTCTCTCAAACATTCATGTTATCCTTTTGCATTGTATGCAATTTTTTAAGCTGGCTAAACTTTTCTGGGGAAGAGGCAAAGTAAAATATCGTCATCCAGTTTAAATTGTACATGTATTTGTGGCCCTTCAAAGTTAAGCTAGAAAACCAAATGCCAATGAGTGGACAAAGATCATGGCAGCTTTTTTCTATGAGTGAGGTCTGTGACTGCAGAAAGATGAGCTCACTGCTGTCACCTCCTCCACTATTTCCAGGTGCTTGGGGAGAATCTTTCCTAGCACTGAGCAGCAGATCTCCACAGAAGGAAGAGAAATAACTTTTATCAAGCACCTGCTATATGCCATGTATTATGCCAACCCTGTGTTAGGCACTTAAACTTATTTCATTTAATCCTCAATACAACTGTGGAAAGTGGGATAATCTCTTATAGAAGAAACTGAGGTACAGGAATGATAAACAGTAGCTTCCCAAAGTCATATGGTTAAGATGGGACAAAGGCAAGATCAGAACTCAGACGTAGCCAATCTCTGCCAACCAGAATCTTTACTTTGGTCTGCCCCAAAATCAAAAGTGATTAGGGGCAGTTTTAAACTAAAATTCTTACTACCTGCTCACAAAGAATCCTGCTGCTGAGTCCTAGCCTCGGCTATCCCAGCTGTGAATTTATTTCCGCTTTCTGTCCCCAGAGAGAGCTGACTGTGCTGGAGCAAAGGCTTTGTCCCATTAAGTCTTCCCTTCCTCCACTCTGCTCACCACCTGCCCTAATTATCCTCCTACCATTAGCCAACATGGCTTGATGGGAACTGGGTAAGGGACTGGAGAAACTCATCTTAAAACCAAGGGAAGAACAGACGCAAAAGCTAAATATACATCTGTGAAATGGAGCTGAACTAGATCTTTCGGGAATGGCCTGACCTCTGGCACTGCGTTTTCACCACTCCATGTTTCAAGCCGCAGCCCATCAGACCATGAACTCTAAGGGCAGGGACTCCACACCATCTGCCTCTACCTCATACTCCGCAGGCATTGATAAACACCCAATGGACAAATGAAATTACTTCAGAGCAACACCCTGTAGTTGACATAAATATTTAAAGCCTAACTGAATTTTAACTCAGAAAAGATAAACTATTGAAAGATGTTACTAGCAAATAAAAATATCTGAGCTTACCACATAGACACCAGAAGCCAGTAACTACTGGCCTCTGCTGTGGTATGTAAGACAAATACAAGAGTTGTCTAAGTCTCTGAAACATCCACTATTTGACTCTGCTGACACTAAGATAGTAGGCAGTTCCAATTAATCCTTCATTTAACACTGAAGAGTTATCATAATGATCTGGTTTAAACATATCAGGGGAGAATTAGGCCAAAACAGCAGAAGCTGGTCAGACTGCAATTGGCTAGCAGAGTGGTCAGATGTATCTTTTTTTATTCTTAGAAAAGCCCTGAGCTGCAGAGGAGGAAGAGAACACCAGAGCTCAAAACCAAGCAAGTTAAGAGCCAAACATGCAGCCAGGAGCTACAGGATTTGTGACCGGGCTGTCACCTGTGGAAGGGGTGATGCAGATGTCACGCCCTGGTAGCTCTGGAGGCTTTGGTCCTGCTGTTTCTTAAAAGCACTCTCACCTCCTACAGTAACACATTTTCAGATAATTTCTTCCAAGATTCAGAGTTAAAATTGCCTGGCTTCAAATTCAGGTCCCAATGAAAACTAGTTGTGTGATTTTGAGCAAATCACTTAATTTCTCTGTGCCTCAGCGTCCTCAGATGTAAAATGGAAATAACAACCTCACTGTGGTTGTTACATGATAATGCAAAGTACATAAACGTTAGTTGTTATTAATATTGAAGGAAGGGGAGATGAGAGGGGAGCTAAGGACAATTGTTAGTCAGGGCTTGATTAGTAGCTGTTTAACTTAGAGCAAATTGTCCCAAGCCTCAGCTTCTTAGAAGTTAACTATGGAGCTATGCTCTACTTTTCAGAATTGTTGTAAACAGTAAATGTGGTAGTATTTGCAGGCTCTTGGAAGAAAGTGGGGGTTCATTGTCTGTAAAACTTAAGTTGGGGCCGGGCTCGGTGGCTCACGCCTGTAATCCCAGCACTTTGGGAGGCCGAGGCGGGCGGATCACAAGGTCAGGAGATCTAGACCATCCTGGCTAACACAGTGAAACCCTGTCTCTACTAAAAATACAAAACATTAGCTGGGTGTGGTGGCAGGCGCCTGTAGTCCCAGCTACTCGGGAGGCTGAGGCAGAAGAATGGTGTGAACCGGAGAGGCGGAGCTTGCAGTGAGTTGAGATCACGCCACTGCACTCCAGCCTGGGTGACAGGGCAAGACTCCATCTCAAAAAAACAAAACAAAACAAAACAAAAAAACAAAAACGTACAACAGAGCTTTTGGATATGATGTATAAGGTTTTACAAAATAAGCTAATTAAAACCACAATTATAGCAGTTACTGTTTATACTAAAACATGCAACTAAATAATTCCTGGGCATTTACAAAAGATATTGCCCCTTCCTCTTTATACCACTTGCTTGACAAAATCACAATGGTTAAATCCATGTCTGGGCCCACTCTGCCTGCAGCTACACAGCTAAACAAGTTTGGAGGAAAACATACCACTCTACTGGTTTGTAGAACTTTAGATCCAAAACCTCTAACCTCCAGGGGGATTGGCAAATCCTTCTACAGAAACCTTGTCTACTTCCCTCTCCCACTCCCCTAGAGGCCTAATATATATGCCTTCTCTCCTAAATCTCCACTATCTCTTTGGCAATTTTTTTTTTTTTGAGATGGAGTCTCGCTCTGTCTGTTGCCCAGGCTGGAATGCAGTGGCGCGATCTCGGCTCACTGCAACCTCCAATTCCCAGGTTCAAGAGATTCTTCTGCCTCAGCCTCCTGAGTAGCTGGGACTACAGGCGCGCACCACCAAGCTCGGCTGATTTTTGTGTTTTTAGTAGACACGGGGTTTCACCATACTGGCCAGGCTGGTCTCAAACTGCTGACCTCGTGATCCGCTCGCTTCAGCCTCCCAAAGTGCTGGGATTACAGGCGTGAGCCATCATGTCCGGCTTCTTTGGTAATTTTTAACTGATGATCTTGTTTCCTATTTCATCAAAAGGAACTGAAGCCCTGAGAACTTCCACAATCTTCAATCAACAATTTTTCTCATCCATCAGAGTCTGCACCCATGTTTCCCATCTGTTACCAACTGAATGATCCATGCTCCTGTCTAAAAGCTAAGACTGGGCCAGGCGTGGTGGCTCATGCCTGTAATCTCAGCACTTTGGGAGGCTGAGGCGGGTGGATCACTTGAAGTCAGGAGTTTGAGACCAGTCTGACCAACATGGTGAAACCCCGTCTCTACTAAAAATATAACAATTAGCCAGGTGTGGTGGTGCACGCCTGTAGTCCCAGCTACTAGGGAGGCTGAGAGGTAGGAGGATCACTTGAACCTGAGAGGTGGAGGTTGCAGTGAGCCGAGATCGTGCCACTGCACTCCAGCCTGGGTAAAGAGTGAGACTGTATCTCAAAAAAAAAAAAAACAAAAAAACAACAACTCTCTCTCTCTCTCTCTATATATATATATATATGACATAATAAAAATAAAAGCGAAGGCCAGGCTGGGAATGGTGGCTCACATCTATAATCCAACACTTTGGGAGGCCAACGTGGGAGGACTGTTTGAGCCCGGGAGTTCCAGACCAGCCTGGGCAACAGTGAAACCTGTCTTAAAAAAAAAGAAAAAGAGCTAAGACCACTTACCAAACCCCCTTTCCCATTGTCTCTTGCTTACTCTCATGTTTCACGCCAGGCATTTTCCTCGCTCTCTCCTACATTATCCATTTTTCTCTCTACTGGAACATTCCCACCAGTATAAAAATATCCTGTGACTTCTTCCATCCAAAAAACACCTTCTTGACCTTACTTCCTCCAGCTAGTTACTGACCCTGGCCCTTGCCCCTGCTCTGTTCCTCTCTGTAGCAAATACCTTAAAAGAGCTATCTATATTTGCTATGTCCAATTCTCTCTTAAACCAATTTCAAATAAGCTTTCACCCTCACCATGTCATAAAAAAGACCCTGTCTAGATCACCAGTGACCTCCATGTTGCTAAATCCAATGATAAATTCTCAACCCTCATTTTTTATGACCCATCAGAAGTATCTGACACAGCTGATTACCCTTTCCATCTTGACAGACTTTCTTTGCTTGGCTCTCAGAATACCATGCACTTGATTTTCTTCATCTCACACTGGCTGCTGCTTTTCCATCTCTTCTTTTGGCTTTTCTACTTCTTCCTTTCCTCTTTTTTTTTTCTGAGATGGAGTCTTGCTCTGTTGCCCAGGCTGGAGTCCAGTGGTGTGTTCTTGGCTCACTGCAACTTCTGCCTCCCAGGTTCAGGTGACTCTCCTGCCTTACCCTCCCAAGTAGCTGGGACTACAGGCATGTGCCGCCATGCCTAGCTATTTTTTTTCTGTTTTTAGTAGTGATGGGGTTTCACCATGTTGGCCAGGCTGGTCTCAAACTCCTGGCCTCAAGTGATCCACCCACCTCGGCCTCCCAAAGTGCTGGGATTACAGGCATGAGTCACCATGCCCAGCTGGCTTTTCTGTTTCTTCCTAAATTCTAAACTCTGGGGTGCCCCAGGGCTCAATAGATGGTCCTTTTTTCTTCTCTATCAACACTTATAACACTTTGTGAGCTCATCCAGTCACATGGCTTTACATACTATCTACCATATTTCATCAAATCTAAGAATCCACCATAATTTATGGTCCATTGAAAGAAAAAAATGCTAGTTAAACTAATACATCATCTATTGTTAATAAAGATTCATCCTGAAAAACAGAAAAAAAAGGAAAAGAAAGAAAAAAAGGCAAAAAATAAGAAAAAAGATTCATCCTGATTTTATAGATTTGAAAATAGGAACAGGTGCTGTGGCTCATGCCTTTAATCCCAGCACTTTGGGAGGCCGAGGTAGGTGGATCACCTGAGGTTAGGAGTTCGAGACCAGCCTGGCCAACATGGTGAAACCCCGATTCTACTAAAAATACAAAAATAGCTGGGCATGGTGGTGCTACTCAGGAGGCTCAGGCAGGAGAACTGCTTGAGCCTGGGAGACAGAGGTTGCAGTGAGCAGAGACTGCGACACTGCACTCCAGCTTGGGCAAAAACAGTGAAATTCTGTCTCCAAAAAAAAAAAAAAAAGGAAAAGATGTATGCTTTAGATGAAATACAGATGTGCCCCCAAACTCCCAAATTAAATGTGTAGCTCAGATATCTCTTCTGACCACCAGGTTAACATATAAAACTGCTACTAAACATCACCTGGATACCTAATTGACATCTCAACTCCATATACCTCAAACTGAACTTCTGCTCTTCCTGCAAAATCTACTCGCAGTCTTTCTCAACTCAGTTATTGCTTTTTTTTTTTTTTTTGAGACAAGATCTGTCTCTGTTGACCAGGCTGGAGTGGGTCACTGCAGCCTTAACCTTTGGGGCTCAAGCAATCCTCCCACTTCAGCCTCCCAAGTAACTCATGCCTGAGTTACTGTGACAGGCCCTGCCTCCATTCTTGCTCCTTGATGTTCGGGATATAAGGAAGTCATTATGCCATACCTCTGCTCAGAACTCTCAGTGCCTCCTCTTTTCACCCAGAGTGAAAGCCAAGGAAGTCCTTACAGAGGCAAACAAGTAGGCCAGGCCTGATCTCCCACCATTCTCACCCCTACTCACTCTGCAGTGGCCTTGTTGCTCTTCCTTGAATGTATCAGGCATTTCTCCGTCTTGTGGTCTTAGGACTGGCTGTTTCCTCTGCCCAGAATACTCTTCCCTCAGATAGCCGTAAGGCTAAATTCTTTACCTCCTTCAGGTTTTTCCTCAAATATCACCTTTTCAATAAAGCCATCCTGATTACCCTATTTTTTTTTTTTTGAGATGGGAGTCTTCCTCTGTCGCCCAGGCTGGAGTGCAATGGTGCAATCTCGACTCACCACAATCTCTGCCTCCCGGGTTCAAACGATTCTCCTGCCTCAGCCTTTGAGTAGCTGGGATTACAGGCGCCCGCCACTGTGCCCAGTTAATTTTTGTATTTTTAGTAGAGACGGGGTTTCGCCATGTTGACCAGGCTGGTCTCGAACTCCTGACCTCGCGATCTTCCCATCTTGGCCCCCCAAAGTGCTAGGATTACAGGTGTGAGCCACCACGCCTGGCCTGATCACCCTATTAAAAATGCAATGTGCCTGGCACTCCCCTTCCCCAGTACTCTGCTTGACGTATGTAATCATCTTCTAACATATTCTTTAATTTACATCACACATATAGAAATGTCTTGATGCCTGTCTGTTTTGCTAGATAATAAACTTCAAAAGGGCAAAGATTTTCATTATTGAGGTCCCTGAAGCATCCCAAGATCCTGGAACAGTAGTTGTGCCACAAATACTTGCTGAGTGGATGTATAAGCAAGGCACAGGGAGAATGGCAACATGCTAATTTCACAAACATCCCCCAAATGCTCAGGATATGCTGGGCTCTGGGTCTTAGGCAATGAGGATTCCAGGTTGATAAGACATGGCTCTTGCTCTCCGGATACACGGGGGTGAGAAAGGAAGACAAGCTAAACAATTTTCTCCCTGAGCGAAATTCAGGTTAGAAACAGTGAAGATGAGCCCTGGCTCCTTTCTGAACCCCTCTGCTTCTGTGTCATTTCCTCCTCCTTTGCCTTCAGGATGCTGCCCGCTGTCCTGTACTTTTAACTGCTTTTCCCCAGCTTCTGTCTTTGGCCCTCTTCTTCTCCTGCCTCTCAAGCACTGACAGCTGTGAGGTCCTGTCTCAAGTCCAATTCCCATTCTTGTGCTGTCCCTGACGTCCTCATCCCATCCCACAGTTTCCCTAACGGCTTTACAGATCTTTTCATCTTTAAACTTGTAGTTCCACCTGCACATCCGCACTAGACTGAGAGTGCCCAGAACACAGCCCATTTATCATTCCTTTTCCTGCATTCTAACTGCCAGTTAATAGCATTACCATTGCCCAGATACCCAGAGAGAAATGAGGTGACCACCATCTCCATTTACTGAGGGTTTTCCTGGGACTTGGGACTCTCTGTGCTAAAACCAGAAGTCTGGGGCAAAATGAAACAAGCTGGTCACCCTAAATGCCTGGTCCAGAATCTGGAACACGCAGGGGCTAATAACCTCTGGCAGTTCCTCTACATCAACCCCTCATGCCCAGCCCAGTTTCTTTGTTGACCTCATCATAGATGTGAGAACATGTTCTGCATGCCACATTTACTGTGACCCTAATTCCCATTCCCAGGTTCATGTTTCCAAACCAAACACTCAAAATGGAGTGCAGTGTGGCTCAGAGGCCCACAGGTACTGACTCGATGACGCTGTGGAAGGAGGTGGTATCCAGCTGGAAGATGGACAGGTCGAAGAGGGTGGTAAAGTCCCTCGGGATCTCATCGCTCTCCTGGAGACACTCTCGATTCCGCTTTGATAGGGTGGCTGTGTAGGGCAGCATCATGTAGTCAGAAATCTGAAAGCCACAAGAGGGTTCCTTTTAGCACAGCAAGAGCAAGCATTTATTCTGTCAAGTCTCCACTGTCTCAGGTCTAAATCTGCAACATTTATATTCTCTTGCCAAGAAATTTTACTGTTCATGATCACTGACCACTAAACCTTAAATAAGTCAATTTATGTGCAAAGAGGAACAAAACTCACTTGGCTAAACCCCAGCAGTGGCTAAATCCAAATCTCCAATTACACCAGTACTCACATGGCTGAAAACAGCTGGAGAAACACACAACCCTATTAACTGGTCTTTTAATTTCATGATCTCTGATCTTGAGCGCTCAGCAATCAACTACATCTCCGTAGTCTACTCACTTTCCCATTCTTCTAGACAGTAATTCCCTTTTGTCAGTTCAGCCATCAAAATGATTTTCCTAGCTCGGTGCAGTGGCTCACACCTACAACACTTTGGGAGGCTGAGGTGAGTGGATTGCTTGAGCCCAGGAGTTGGAGATCAGCCTGGGCAATATGGCAAAACCCTGTCACTACAGAAATACAAAAAAATTTAGCTGAGCATGGTAGGTGTGTGCCTGTAGTCTCAGCTACTTAGGAGGCTGAGGTGGGAGGATCACCTGAGCCCAGGAGGTCAATACTGCAGTGAGCCGTGATCAAACCACTGCACACCAGCCTGGGTGATACAGTAAGACTTTGTCTCAAAACAAAAAAATTTGTTTTCCCTTTCACCATTTTAGCAATGACCTTATTTTCTATTTTAATAAGAAAATAGAGGAAATCATGAAAGAAAGTCCACAAGCTCCCACCATAACATGTGCCCACCCCCTAGCATCCAGGCCCTATCTGCTTCTTTCCTCCTGATACATGCCAGAGCACCTGTGACACCAGTACAGACAGTTCCTCCACTGGTACACTAGATCCCAGTCCTTCTCCCCTAGCCAAGGACATCCCTCCAGCATTGCTGAGAGCCCTCAGTCATGACACATGCTGTGGACTAGTAACAGTAAAAGACCAGGAAAACATAAATGCCTGCCAACAGGAGAGTGGTTAAATATATATATATATATTTACATTTACATATAAAATATGTATATATTTATATTTACATATAAAAATATATATAAATATAAATATAGATAGAATATATATATATATGTATATATAAAAAATTTAGTTTTTTTGAGACGAGTCTCGCTCTGTCGCCCAGGCTGGAGTGCAGTGGCATGCTCTTGGCTCACTGCAAGCTGTGCCTCGTGGGTTCATGCCATTCTCCCGCCTCAGCCTCCCAAGTAGCTGGGACTATAGGCGCCTGCCACCACGCCTGACTAATTTTTTTTTTGTATTTTTAGTAGAAACAGGGTTTCACTGTGTTAGCCAGGATGGTCTCCATCTCCTGACCTCGTGATCCGCCCGCCTCGGCCTCCCAAAGTGCTGGGATTACAGGCGTGAGCCACCGCGCCCGGCCGAGAGTGGTTAAATATATTACACTTAAATAATAAAGCAAAATATGCATATGCTTAATGTTTCAATATAAGGAAATATTTTAGACATGCAGCTCTCCTGTTTCCTAACCCAAATCAGTCTCTGAGAAGCCATGTCCCTAGGTGAGGGAGGAAGCAGTCAGTGGACAGCTATCTTCGACTGTCTTCTCACCTACCTCCTATGACCAATGGCCAGGAAATCATTTTCCTGACATTTCAGAGTCTAAGAAATAGAGAAACAATTGTAGAGTAAGTGCAGTTTGAATTAGGAGACCTGGATTTGGATCCTGACTCTGCACTTGCCTGCCATTTGAACACACTGCAATCTTGAAGGATTTCAGTTTCCTCATCTATAAAATGAGAATAAGACCATCTGCCTCCCAGGGCAGTTATGAGGATTAAATAAGATGACTTATGTGGAAGTATATGGCATACAATGCCTGACACATTACCATCTATTAACTTAGCCCGCACAATCATCCTGTGAGGCAGAGAACACAGGTATTAGTGTTCCCTGTTCACAGATAAGAAAACTAGAAGGCTGGGCCCAGTGACTCACGCCTGTAATCCCAGCACTTTGGGAAGCTGAGGCAGGTGGATCACTTGAGGTCAGGAGTTTGAGACTAGCCTGGCCAAAATGGTGAAACCCCGCCTCTACTAAAAATACAAAAATTAGCCAGGCATGGTGGTTCACGTCTGTAATCCCAGCTACTCAGGAGGCTGAGGCAGGAGGATCGCTTGGACCCAGGAGACAGAGGTTGCAGTGAGCTGAGATTGCGCCACTACACTCCAGCCTTGGGCGACAGAGCGAGACTCCATCTCAAAAAAAAAAATAAATAAATAAAATAAAATAAAATAATTTTTTTTAAATAAAGAAAACTAGGATGAAAAATGGTCAGAAAGAACCTATATAACGTCCAAGAGCCAGTGGTGATTTCACTGTGCTGGTTTCACCACTTTCCCTTGTCTGATGAATATTATCATAATGCCTTTAGAACTGTTAAATCTAAAGGCAACAAAATTATAGTTTACAACATAAATTCTGATACTCTATGTTTCTTTATGAGAAAATTTCAGATTTCTGAAAAAAGTATTTTTCTGCAGATGCTCATTTTGAAAGTCTGGGCCAGAGTGCCCATAATTTAAATTCTAATTTATATACATACTGTATGAATGTATGCTCCCCCTCCAATTAATTCTATGATTAATTACATATTTTGTTTATTGACTTATTTTTTACAATATGGCCTTCATCTCCCCCAAATCATTCCTTCTTTCCATCTGTCTTACAGATGAGGTAAGACAGACATGTATTCCTTTTGAGCTGTTAGAAGTGGTACTGAGAAGCTGGACTCATTTTTCATTTAAAAGTTTCTAATAATTCGGTGTCTACCTCTGGGTCCTCAGCATCAATCTGGTTTAGGTGGATGTCTCCTGTCGTGAGCCACTGGAAAACAACATCCTAAATTAAAAAAAAAAGTATATAATTAGGACAGTTGGTTATTTGAAAAAGCTGAAGGTCAGGACTAGAGAATTAAATCAAGAAGAATGATAAAGGAAAAAAGATTAAACCAGTGATTCAGAAAAGGGTAGCCAGCCTTGTCTTGATGCAGTCATATGAGAACTCAAAGATTTTCTTCACCCTAATGCACCTTTTTTTTTTGAGACAGAGTCTCGCTCCGTTGCCCTGGTTGGAGTGCGGTGGCGCAATCTCGGCTCACTGCAACCTCCACCTCCTGGGTTCAAGCGATTGTCCTGTCTCAGCCTCCTGAGTAGCTGGGATTACAGGTGCCTGCCACCAGGCCTGGTTGATTTTTGTATTTTTAGTAGATGGGGTTTCACCATGTTGGTCAGGCTGGCCTCAAACTCCTGATCGCAGGTGATCCACCTGTCTCGGCCTCCCAAAGTGGTAGGATTACAGGCATGAGCTGCCATGACCAGCATAATGCAACTTTTATTATCGGAAATTTATAATGTATCTTTAAGCACTCTAACCTCTAACCACAAGCTAAAATTTATTAACCTTTGTTCACAATCCTGAATTAATCCCTATTTACTGTGATGACAGCCTGAAATTACAACTTTTGAAAAGAAGAATACCTAGGCTGGGCGTGGTGGCTCAAGCCTGTAATCCTAGCACTTTGGGAGGCTGAGGCAGATGGATCACCTGAAGTCAGGAGTTCGAGACCAGCCTGGCCAACATAGTGAAACCTCATCTCTACTAAAAATACAAAAATTAGCCTGGTGTGGTGGCACACACCTATAACCCCAGCTACTCAGGAGGCTGAGGCAGGAGAATCGCTTGAATTCGCGAGGCGGAGGTTGCAGTGAGCCGAGATGGTGCCATTGCACTCCAGTCTGGGCGACAGAGAGAGACTCCATGTCAAAAAAAAAAAAAAAAAAGTAGACTATCTAGATCTCCCATAATGTTTCTAGAGACACTGAAACTTCACGTAAATTCCACAGAAATAAGATCTTAATCAATCTCCCAATATAACAATTATAAGGCATTTCTTTCTCTCACTGGAATCACTAATGGACAGCTCTGGCACATGCTGTACAGACATGTGCTTCCCCACTCTGCCATCTTCCATAAGACATGTTCCCTTGGCATTTTTTTGACAAAATTGCAATGCCTTTACTTTATTTGCCACATCAGTCAGTGAGTAGTCCTCTACAGAGCCTTTCCTGATTCCCATTCCCACCAGCCCCTCCTCTCCACTCACACCTTGACTCCCGTAATTCAGGTCCCCATTTCTCCTTGCCTGGTGACACCACCGCCTTCCTAATTGGCTCTAGCCTGCCTCCTCCTTTCCACTTTCCACACAACTGACAGAAGAATCTTTCCAAAACATTCTAGAAGTTCTTTCACAAACAACAACAACAAAAAAAGAAGAAGAAACACAGATCTGGCTATGCTCAAGGCTGCTGAAAACCCAAGGGCTCCCTGTGGCTTTCAGCATCAAGTTTAAGCTCCTTGGCCTTACACGTGATACTGCTATTGAGCCTGTTCCTCTCCGCTTCTCCAGGCTCAGCTCCCACCCCACCTGACATGCTCAGAAACACCCTTCTGGATTTACTAATTTGTCTCTCTCTCTCTCAGTGTATTACAAAGTTTTCCAAAGCAGAGACTGGGACTATGCCTGACTCAACTTTGTATTCTCAGTGCCTGGCATATGATGGGTTCTGAGTAGCTGCTTTTAAATGAGCAAATAAACTTACCAGTATTTTTTCAAATGACATGAAAATAATACACATTGTACATTAATATGACGAAAGAAAAAGCTTACCATGATTTTGCTGTTTTCTTCTTTGTCCAAATATTGATCACTGAACATGTGACATGAACCAAGCACTGCCAGCTTCCCACCTTGGTTCTATTGATGACAAAGCAGGGTCAGATACTCAAATCCGAAAATGCATCTCATGTATCCTAGTCCCCAGACACTTATCAGAATCATGCTAGCAACTGTCTTATATACTGAAGAGTGCCAATTCACACCCAGATTTTAAAGTTTAGAAATACCAACTATAGGCCAGGCGCAGTGGCTCAGCCTGTAATCCCAGCACTTTGGGAGGCCGAGGCGGGCGGATCACCTGAGGTTGAGAGTTCAAAACCAGCCTGGCCAACATGGTGAAACCCCATCTCTACTAAAAATAAAAAAAAATCAGCCAGGTGTGGTGGCATGCGCCTGTAGTCCCAGCTACTCGGGAGGCTGAGGCAGGAAAATCACTTGAACTTGGGAGGCGGAGGTTGCAGTGAGCTGAGATCGCACCACTGCACTCCAGCCTGGGCAACAGAGCGAGACTCCATCTCAAAAAAAAAAAAAAGAAAGACCAACTATAATAACTACTACACTTTAACCTGCCTCTCATTTTAGACACTTCTGTATTTTTCTATTTGGCTTTAACGAAAACTAACATAAATTAATTCTACATTAGCTGGGTGTGGTGAGGCATACCTGTAGTCCTAGCTACTTGGGAAGCTGGGGTTTGGAGAATCACTTGAGCCCAGGAGCTCGAGGTTACAATGAGCTATGACTGCACCACTGCACTCCAGCCTGGGAAACCCTGTCTCTAAAAATTTAAAACAAACAAACAAACAAACAAAATTAAATTGGTTCTACAGCATTTTCCCATTGTTGTTTATCTTATAAATGAAGATCATAATTTTAAAGGGAAAAAAGATAAACTCAAAGACAGTCTGTACAATTAAAGATACCTATGGGTACCAAAAAAAAAGTATTTAAGTAAGATCCAAATAGAAAGCTAAGGCAGGCTGAGTGCAGTGGCTCACGCCTGTAATCCCAGCACTTTGGGAGGCTGAGGTGGGCAGATCACCCTGAGATCAGTAGTTCAAGACCAGCCTAGCTAACATGGGAGGCAAAACCCTGTCTCTACTAGAAATACAAAAATTAGCTGGGGTTGGTGGCACGCGCCTGTACTCCCACAGCTACTTGGGAGGCTGTGGCGGGAGGATTGCTTGAACCTGGGAGGTGAGGTTGCAGCGAGCTAAGATTGCGCCACTGCGCTCCAGCCTGGGCAACAGAGTAAGACTCAGTCTCAAAGAAAGCTAAGGCAAGGCTGGGCGCAGTGGCTCATGCCTGTAATCCCAGCATTTTAAGAGGCCAAGGCGGGTGGATCACTTGAGGCCAGGAGTTCGAGACCAGCCTGGCCACGATGGCGAAACTCCATTTCTACTAAAAATACAAAAATTAGTCAGGCATAGTGATGCATGCCTGTAATCCCAACTACTCAGGAAGCTGAGGCATGAGGATCACTTGAATCTGGGAAGTGGAGGTTGCAGTGAACCAAGACTGCACCACTGCACCCCAGCCTGGGTGACAGAGTGAGACTCTGTCTCAAAAAAAAAAAAAAAAAAAAACAACAGAAAACTAAGGCACAAGCATGAGAGAGTCATAAAATAACGACTGGTTAATAAGAAAAATTTTCAATACTTGTAACTTTTAACAAATAAAAACAAACTACTTTTTCCTATCAGATAAATAAATATGAAAATACGATGTAAACAGCGCTAGTCAAATTTTAGTGAAATAAGTTCTTTCACACATTGTTGCTGAAACTATTAACATATGCAACGAAAGCAGTCTGAAACATAAAAAATTCTATGCCCAGTTGTGTACTTATAGTCACAAAAAATTATAAATAAATCCAAATGTTCACAAAAAAGTAATTCAGAATGATGGAACCTTCTTCAGCAGTTAAATTTCATATTATAAAGGGTTTTCAGTAACATGGGAAAATGCTTCCAACACATCATTTGGTTAAACAAAAAGTATACTATAATTTTTTTTCCCATTTTTAGAGACAGGGTCTCACTCTGTCTCCCAGGCTGGAGTGTAGTGGCACAATCATGGCTCACTGTAGCCTCGAACTCCTGGGTTCAAGTGATCCTCCTGCCTCAGCCTCCCAAGTAGCCAGGACTACAGGAGCATAACACCACACTCAGCTAACTTTTTTGTAGAGAGAGGTCTTGCTATGTTGCCAAGGCTGGTATCAAACTCCTGGCCTCAAGTGATCCTACCTCCTTAACCTCCCAAAGTGCTAAGATTATAGGCATGAGCCACCATGCCTGACCTATACTATAAATTATATTGCTATCCTACTTTAAAGCTTAAGAGGCAAATAAATAAAAATAAGGCAAAGTAAAAGTGGGAGAAAGTGAATAATATGTCAACCTGGGCTGTCTTAGAGTCTTGGAGTAGTGCAATGGGGGAATTTTTTTCTTCTGCTTTATCTCTGTATTGTTCATTTTTTCTACAATTATTGTAACATTTCTACAATATTACTTTTTTTGTTTGTTTGTTTTTGGAGACAGTGTCTTGCTCCACTGCCCAGGTTGGAGTGCAGTGGCATGATCTTGGCTCACTGCAACAGGGTTCAAGTGATTCTCTTGCCTCAGTCTCTGGAGTAGCTGGGATTACAGGCACTCACCATCACGCTGGGCTAATATTTTTGTATTCTTAGTAGAGACAGGGTTTCACTATGTTGGCCAGGCTAGTCTCGAACTCCTGACCTCAAGTGATTTGCCTGCCTTGACCTCCCGAAGTGCTGGGATTACAGTTGTGAGCCACCACGCCCAGCCCAACAATGAGCACATTATTACTTTTGTAATGAGAAAACCAGTTCAATAGTAAAAATACAAAATGAAATCAGTTTTTTTAGCTACATCACATACAGGGAACAGGCATAGTTATAACTTCCCTAGGAAAAGAATTATACTAAGCCAGAGATGTCAAGAGATAAATACACACATTCCATAAATTTTTTAAAAATTGGTTTAAAAAACTCTGACTTGTACCAGGTTAAAAGCAAATGCTGCATAGCCTGCCACCAGGCCTGGCTAATTTTTCAATATTTTTTTTTTCTTTGAGACAGAGTCTTACTCTGCCTCCAGGCTGGAGTGCAGTGGCACAATCTCAGCTCACTGCAACCTCCTGGGTTCAAGCGATTCTCGTGCCTCAGCTTCCTGAGTAGCTGGGATTACAGGCACGTGCCACCACACCACACCCAGCTAATTTTTGTATTTTTAGTAGAGAGGGGGTTTCACCATGTTGGCCAGGATGGTCTCAATCTCCTCAAGGCGGGTCACCGCCTTAGCCTCCCAAAGTGCTGGGATTACAGGCGTGAGCCACTGCGCCTGGTCAATTTTTGTATTTTTAGTAGAGACAGGGTTTCATCACGTCGGCCAGGCTGGTCTTGGAGTCCTGACCTCAAGTGATCCATCCACCTCGGCCTCCCAAAGTGCTGGGATTACAGGTGTGAGCCACCACGCCCAGCCCAAGAGCTTTTAAATAAGAAGGGAAAGGTAATTCCTAGGTACCACAAAGAAAAATAGGATTGTTCAGAGCTAGAGACACCTAGGTCCCTAGAAAAAAAATTAGGAGATCAGCTGGTGAATTCTGTCTTAGGGGGTAGATGAAGGTAAATTCAGCAAAATATGAATTAAAAGGCAGTGGGGGCTGGGCACAGTGGCTCATGCCTGTAATCCCAGCACTTTGGGAGGCCGAGGTGGGGGGGATTGCCTGAGCTCAGAAGTTCAAGACCAGCCTGGGCAACATGGTAAATCCCCATCTCTACTAAAAATACAAAAATTAGCAGGGTGTGGTGGTGCAGGCCTGTAATCCCAGCTACTTGGGAGGCTGAGGCAGGAGGCAGAGATTGCAGTGAGCCAAGATTGTGCCACTGCACTCCAGCCTGGGCAACAGAGCTCATGCCTGTAATCCCAGCACTTTGGGAAGCCAAGGTGGGTGAATCACTTGAGGTCAGGAGTTCGAGATCAGCCTGGCCAACATAGTGAAACTCCGTCTCTCTCAAAAATACAAAAATTAGCCGTGCTTGGTGGCAGGCACCTGTAATCCCAGCTACTCGGGAGGCTGAGGCAGGAGAATTGCTTGAACCTGGTAGGCGGAGGTTGCAGTGGGCCAAGATCATGCTACTGCACTCCAGCCTACACAACAGAGAGAGACTCCATCTCAAAAAAAAAAAAGGAAGAAAAAGAAAGGCAGTGGGATGTTGGGTCACTGCCTGGGACTAGCTGTGCCCACATTTTTATGGGGTCTCTAGGATAATAACTGGAAAAATAGTTTTCTGATATATTTTCCTAGGATAAACTAACAGCAACATAATTCTGTGCTACTTTGTGTAATATGTTAACTCCATCTGTTCCTGAATGTATTCTCTTTACACTGAGGGTGACAGCCCATAGTCACAGACAGGAATAAAAGTTATTTTCATCAATATGCTGCCATGGGATTAAAAAAAAAAAAGTTATTTTAAAAGTTATAATACAGCACTTCGGGAGGCTGAGGCGGGTGGATCATGAGGTCCGGAGATCGAGACCATCCTGGCTAACATGGTGAAACCCTGTCTCTATTAAAAATACAAAAAATTAGCTGGGCGTGGTGGCAGGCGCCTGTAGTTCTAGCTACTCGGGAGTCTGAGGCAGGAGAATGGCATGAACCCGGGAGGTGGAGCTTGCAGTGAGCCGAGATTGCACCACTGCACTCCAGCCTGGGCAACAGAGTGAGACTCCATCTCAAAAAAAAAAAAAAAAAAAAAAAAAACGTTATAATACAGGTAGCCTCATGCTACAGTGGAAAAGCTTCAGGTTTAGAATAATAAGAGCTAGGTTTAGGCCTTAACTTCATCAATTACTGGACAGTCTACTGTTTCCCCATAAGCAAAATGTATATAGCTGAAATACTACTTTGCAGGACTGGCAGGAAGACCAATGAGAAAACATATAAAAGCCTTCTGGAAATGGTAAGGTGGTTTTTATTATTTCAAGAATAAAAATAACATCTATACCCATATCTAAGAAAGGCTGTACCTTTGAGTGATAGAAAGCTAGAATGGGTCTGTTAAGTGGGAAGCAGACAGAACCTGTAGACAGAACCGCCACTGCTGGTTTCATGACACTCAATGTGGCACCAAAAGGATACACAAAGGTGAGAGCCCTGTAAGAAATTAAAGAAACACATTCAAATTTTAAAAACATGAATACAAAAATTCTGAAAATAATCTCAATGTTTCTTGAGTAACACCCTTTTTTGAAACAGTCTCACTCAGTCACCCAGGCTGCAGTGCAGTGGTGCGATCTTGGCTCACTGTAACCTCCACCTCTCAGGTTTAAGCTGTTCTCCAGCCTCAGTGCCTGCTATCACGCCCAGCTAATTTTTGTATTTTTAGTAGAGCCAGGGTTTTACCATGTTGACCAGGCTGGTCTTGAACTCCTGGCCTCAAGTGATCTGCCCGCCTCGGCCTCCCAAAGTGCTGGGATTACAGGCGTGTGCCACGGTGCTCAGCTGAGTAACACTCTTTGATTCATTATCAAACACAAAATTTTTTCTAAGCTTTGGTTTGTTAACTTAAAAACTGGGACAACTCAAGCTACACATTTAATAAAGCATTTTAAAAAACATGAAAGTAAATTAACAGGAAAGTGTAAATGACTGTAACTGGGAGAACTAAAGAAGCCCCTGATGGAGGGAGGAGGAAGAGGATGGGGCCTCATCCAAGAACTGAACTCGAGCTGCTCTGCATAATAATATCTTAGTGGTAAATACGTTCTTCCTTAGGTTTGGCTAGTGCTATCTCTAATAATTAATGTATGTCACTGGAAGGGTATGTTACCAGTTAAATGTCACATGAACAGAGGCATAAATATACGCTACAATGGACACTTCTACACAGATCTGCTTTGGAGTCCTTCCTCTACTCTCCACTGTCCTAACAAAGACTTGTCTTAGATTATCTAGAGTGAATTGGTCTGACCTGGGGCAATGTACTCCTGGAGAGGGTGTGGGATAGAGGAGCAAAGGTGGGGTGCAGATTCTGGGGTGAAGCCAACCCATGTAGGAGGGGCTAGGGTTTTACTCAAAGATGGAGCTCTGCAAAGCTTGAAGGAAGTGCTCTCAGAATGGAGAGAAACACAGATCTCAATACCAGAGCATAAGGTTAGAAACTGGGGTGGGGTATAGGGGAAGCACCCATGAGGGGTTCCTCATAGAGATTTTAATTTCCTTTTTCCTTTAGACCACAAAAATTCTTTTTGGCTTAAGTTTAAAATTATTTTCCTCTAGTGTTTTTGTTTGATTGTTTTGTTTTGTTTTTTAAGACAGGATCTCACTTTGTTGCCCAGGCTGGAGTGCAGTGGCATGAACATGGCTCACTGCAGCCTCAATCTCCTGGGCTGAAGCGATTCTCTTGCCTTAGTGCCCTGAGTAGTAGCACCACACCTACTAATTTTTATATTTTTTGTAGAAACGGGGTTTCACCATGTTGCCAGGCTGGTCTTGAACTCCTGAGCTCAGGCAATCCGCCCACCTTGACCTCCCAAAGTGCTGGAATTACAAGCATAAACCACCGGGCCTGGCCTCCCTCTGGTGTTAATCTTCCCCATTCCTTCAGTAAAGTCTCATCTACCCTATGACTTTTGTTGTCATACCATGAAAGAGAAGTGGTACCTGGCCCACATTCTCCAAACTCCACCTTCTACCCTTACTCCAGCAGTATCCCAGCAAGGTGGATTACAGCCCATGATCTCTGGGCCAGAAGCAGAAGAAAACAAGCAGTTGTCCATGGAGGAAGAAAAAGTAGATGGGAGAAATAGTCATATGGAGGTCAGTGCACATCTATCCCCCACATTTTCCCAAAATGCAATCAATGGAAGATGATTCTCAAGGCATAAGGGAGAACGGACAATTGAGTAGCAAGATAAAAACTATCCGCTATTATTATTACTATTATTATTTTTTGAGATGGAGTTTTGCTCTTGTCACCCAGGCTGGAGTGCAATGGCATGATCTCAGCTTACTGCAACCTCTGCCTCCTGGGTTCAGACAATTCCCCTGTCTCAGCCTCCTGAGCAGCTGGGATTACAGGTGTGCACCACCACGCCCGGCTACTTTTTGTATTTTTAGTAGAGATGGGGTTTCACCATGTTGGTCAGGCTAGTCTCAAACTCCTGACCTCAGGTGATCCACCCACCTCAGCCTCCCAAACTGCTGGGATTACAGGTGTGAGCCACTGTGACCAGCCTATCTGCTATTATTTACACTCCTGTATTTCTTTTATTACTACTAAAAAAATCAATGAGACTAGGCTAGACTAACCTGAGGTTAGGAGTTCTAGACCAGCCTGGCCAACATGGTGAAGACCCGTCTCTACTCAAAATACAAAACTTAGCCAGGTGTGGTGGCGGGCACCTGTAATTCCAGCTACTCGGGAGTCAGGAGAATTGCTTGAACCCAGGAGGCAGAGGTTGCAGTGAGATGAGATAGCGCCATTGCACTCCAGCCTGGGCAAAACTCTGTCTCCAAAAAAAAAAAAAAAAAAATCAACGAGACTGACATTTTGGTAAGACTAAGTATAAACTTAAACACCCATCCCCAAAACAGAACTTTCCAAACCATGTGAATGAATAAGATTAGCTCAGTGAAAAGTTTCAGAAAGAGTTTTCCTAAAAGAGGGAATAGCTTGTGTAAAGTCCCTAAGATGAATACAAGCTTCGCTTATTTAAGGATTGAAACAAAGTCAGTGTGGCTACAGCAGAGTGAGAGAAGGGAGAAGGGACATAACAGGAAATAAGGATAAAGGAGAATCTGAGACTCCAACAGGCAAAGATACTTCAAAGCATGAAGCAGGACTAGTCCATACCTCAAAGCCTACCAGGAAGCTGTTTCCTGGATAATCCAGGAAAGGAACAACTAGACATATTCCCTTCACTATAATTAATTACAAAGTCATAACGCAACAACAGGTAGGGCACTATGCTTTCAACTTTACAAAGCACTTTCACAAATATCACCTTACTGAAATTTTCCAACAATTTTGTAAGGTTAACATTGTCCCCATTACACAGATAGGGAAACAGACACTAACAGTTACTATGCCTTGGGTCACCCTTGGCAAGTAAGAGAGGGAATCAGGACCTTCTAATAATTCCTTCTAACTCCAAGTCTACAGTTCTTTTACCTATACCAATTGGATGAGCTGACACAAAGTGAAATAATTAGATTGATTCCTTTTTTTTTTTTTTTTTTGAGATGGGAGTCTCGCTCTGTCGCCCAGGCTAGATTGCAGTGGCGTGATCTCGGCTCACTGCAAGCTCCGCCTCCCGGGTTCACACCATTCTCCTGCCTCAGCCTCCCGAGTAGCTGGGACTACAGGTGCCTGCCACCACGCCTGGCTAACTTTGTTTTGTTTTGTTTTTAGTAGAGACAGGGTTTCATCGTGTTATCCAGAATGGTCTTGATCTCCTGACCTCGTGATCTGCCCACCTCAGCCTCCCAAAGTGCTGGGATTATAGGCGTGAGTCACTGCGCCCAGCCTAGATTGATTCTTGACAGTCAAAAATATTAACTCTGTGAATTATATTGCTATACATATTCCCCCTTATGACTTTATTTTGTTTCTACTAAGAAAGGTCTTCCCTACTCCAAGAATTTAAAATATTCACTTATTTTTTTTAAGCACTTTTTTTTTTGCGTTGGTGTCTCGCTCTGTCGCCCAGGCTGGAGTGCAGTGGTGCAATCTCGGCTCATCGCAACCTCCGCCTCCCAGGTTCAAGTAATTCTCCTGCCTCAGCCTCCCGAGTAGCTGGGATTACAGGCTTGTGCCACCACGTCTGGCTAAGTTTTGTATTTTTTAGTAGAGATGGGGGTTGGCCAGGCTGGTCTTGAACTCTTAACCTCAGGTGATCTGCCTGCCTCAGTCTCCCAAAGTGCTGGGATTACAGGCATGAGCCATCGTACCTGGGCTTCTTTAAGTACTTCTATGCTTTCTTTTAAAATTTAATTTAATTTAATTTTACTTTTTCGAGACGGAGTCTTGCTCTGTTGCCCAGGCTGGAGTGCAGTGGTGCGATTTTGGCTCACAGCAACCTCTGCCTCCTGGGTTCAAGCAGTTCTCCTGCCTCAGCCTCCCGAGTAGCTGGGATGACAGGCATGCACCACCACGACAGGCTAATTTTTTTTTTTTTTTTTTTTTTTGAGACGGAGTTTCGCTCCTGTTGCCCAGGCCGGAGTACAATGGTGTGATCTCGGCTCAATGCAACTTTCGCCTCCCAGGTTCAAGTGATTCTCCTGTCTCAGCTTCCTGAGTAGCTGAGATTACAGGTGCCCGCCACCATCCTTGGCTAATTTTGTTTTTTTTTTAATATAGATGGGGTTTCACCACATTGGTCAGGCTGGTCTTGAACGACTGATCTCAGGTGTTCCGCCCACCTCGGCCTCCCAAAGTGTTGGGATTACAGGCATAAGCCACCGCATCCGGCATATGCTTTCATTTTTAATATTAAAAATTTTAGCCTATCCAGAATACATTTTGGGGTGTGGTATGAAAATGAAACTATTTCTCCAAATGTTTACCCAGAATTATGCCATCCATCTCTAATATTTGAAATGCCACTTTTACTATACACAAATAACTCCCACCCTCCATATATGTTTTTGGTCTAATTTTAATCTGTATTATTTATTTTTTAAAAACTATTTCTGGACTATGACCACATTTTATTATTTTTTTGAGATAGTCTTGCTCTGTCACCCAGGCTGGAGTATAGTGGCATGATCACGGCTCACTGCAGCCTCAACCTTCTGGGTTCAAGCAATCCTCTTGCCTCAGCCTCCAGAGTAGCTGGGCCTATGGGTGTGTGCCACCACATATGGCTAATTTTTAAAGTTTTTTTTTTTTTGTAGAGACAGGGTCCCACTATGTTGCCCAGACTGGTCTTGAACTCTTAGCCTCAACCTATTGGCCCATCTTGACCTCCCAAAGTGCTGGGATTATAGGTGTGAGTCACTGCACACAGCCAACCACATTATTTTATTTTTTAATTTCATTTTATTCACATATTTTTTGAGACAGGGTCTCATCTGTCACCCAGGATGGAGTGCAGTGGCGCGATCTCGGCTCACTGCCACCTCTGCTTCCCGGGCTCAAGCAATTCTCCAGCGTCGGTCTCCTGTGTAGCTGGGAATACAGGTGCGAGCCACCAACGCCCGGCTAAATTTTTGTATTTTTTTGTAAAGACAGGGTTTCGCCATGTTGCCCAAGCTGGTCTTGAACTCCTGAGCTCAAGTGATCTGCCTGCCTCAGCCTCCCAAAGTGTTGGGATTATAGGGGTGAGCCACGGTACCCGGACCACATTATTTTCACTACTAAAACTTTGTAACATGCTTTAACTACATAAGAATGTCAATTTTTGTTGGGTAAAATATTTCAAAGTACAGAGGTATTATAAATGAATGCGAAAAGACAAACCATCAATAGAAAAATGGCCAAGAAGCAATGAACATGAAGTTCCCAGAAGAAATACAATCAGCCAATAGACTTTAAAGGTCATCCTATGCACTAATAATTTTAAAAAATGCAAATTAAAAGAAAGAGATACAATGTTTACTAGACTACTCCATGCTGGCAAGAGAGGAAAAAGGGGTGTGCTCATAGGGACTGTAAGTGGTACCACCTCCCTGAGAGACATCTGGTAACACATTACATTTGGTAACCCATCTGTTGGAAGACCTCTGACCCAGAAATTTCAATGCTGAGAAATTTACCCTAAAAAATACTACCACAAGTGCACAAAACTGTACATACAAAGATGTTCACTTATCCCAGCACTTTGGGAGGCCGAGGCAGGTGGATCACCTGAGGTCAGGGGTTCAAGACCAGCCTGACCAACACGGTGAAACCCCATCTCTACTAAAAATAGAGAAATTAGCTGGGTGTGGTGGCAGATGCCTGTAATCCCAGCTACACAGGAGGCTGAGGCAGGAGAACCGCTTGAACCTGGGAGGCGGAGGTTGCAGTGAGCTAAGATCATGCCACTGCACTCCAGCCTGGGTGACAGAGTGAGACTCCGTCTCCAAAAAAAAAAAAGATGTTCATTTGTGCTTTATTATCTATAATGACAAATATAATTTTTTTTTTTTTTTTTTTTTAGACGAAGTCTCCTTCTGTCCCCCAGGCTAGAGTGCAATGGTACAATGGCAGCTCAATGCAACCTCTGCCTCCCAGGTTCAAGTGATTCTCCTGCCTCAACCTCCCCAGTAGCTGGGATTATAGGCGCCCATTACCACGCCCAGCTAAATTTTCTATTTTTAGTAAAGACGGGGTTTCGCCATGTTAGCCAGGCTGGTTTCAAACTCCTGACCTCAGGTGATCCACTCGCCTTGGCCACCCAAAGTGCTGCGATTACAGGAGTGAGCTACCACACCCGGCTATAAAATTGTTTATAACAACAATACGGAACAGAAGTTAAGTGTGCAGGCTCTAGAATAGACTGCCTATGTTTGCATCTAAGTTCTAACACAGAGTAGTCATCTGCATTTGGGCAATTACATCTCTGTATCTCATCTCTAACTTTCCAGAGTCGTAAGGATTAAATGAGGTAATACATGCCTGTCACACAGTCGATGCTTGACAAACATTAGGTGGTATTATTAAAGAAAAACATTATAAACTACTTAAATGTCCAATAATAGGGAGTTGGTTAGATAAACTGGGATATATCCAATTTAATCCAGTCATTAAAAATGAAGAGGTACTCACCTATAACTTTATACATGTAAAAAAAAAACCTAGAAATCTAAATACTATACTATTTTTTTTTGAGATGGAGTCTTGCTCTGTTGCCCAAGCTAGAGTGCAGTGGTGCAATCTTGGCTCACTGCAACTTCCGCCTCCGGGGTTCAAACAATTCTCTTGTCTCAGCCTCCCAAGTAGCTGGGACTACAGGTGCACACCACCATGCCCGGCTAATTTTTGTATTTTTAGTAGAGATGGGATTTTGCCATGTTGGTTACGCTTGTCTCTAACTCCTGACCTCAGGTGGGCCACCCACCTCAGCCTCCCAAAGTGCTGGGATTACAGGCGTGAGCCACCGTGCCGGGCCTAAATACTATATTAAGATTACCTTCAGGGGGAGAAGCATGGACTTACAGTGCAGAGCTTCTACTTTTTCCTCTTGAACTGTTCAAATTCTGATTATTTTTGTAACCAGAAACAAAAGCTCTTTTCATTTTGAAAAAGAAGACTCCAAAATGATACATCTTCCTCATGTGGCATCAGAAAACACACTCACTGGGCATTGTTTCCACTGCTTTCCTCATCAATGATCCCAGGCACAGCCTTTCCTGCAGCTCGGCTAATTTCCCTTGAAGAAGAAAAATTAAAATCTAGTAAACAAAAAAAATTTGAGAATTTCACACTGCATTCGTTAGTACAGTAAGTATGAGGCTAAGGTGGGAGGATTGCTTAAGCCTGGGAGGTCAAGGCTGCAGTGAACTGTGTTCCCACCACTGCATTCCAGCCTGAGCAACAGATAGTAATATAGTAAAATAAATTATAATAACATAAAACAAAAAGGCAAGAAAGAAGAAGGGGCAGTGAAAAGAATGTATGAGAAGAGACGAGTGAAGATTTATGTAGAAGAAATGAGAGTTATGTGTAAGGATATTTCTGCTTTATTTTTTTTTTTTTTTGAGACGAAGTCTCGCTCTGTCACCCAGGCCAGAGTACAATGGTGCAATCTCAGCTCAGTGCAACCTCTGCTTCCCGGGCTCAAGTGATTCTCCTGCCTCAGCCTCCCGAGTAGCTGGGATTACAGGCGCCTGCCACAATGCCTGACTAATTTTTTTTGTATTTTTAGACAGGGAGATGGGGTTTCACCATGTTGGCCAGGCCGGTTTGGAACTCCTGACCTCAAATGATCCGTCTGCCTTGGCTTCCCAAAGTGCTGGGATTACAGGTGTGAGCGACGATGCCTGGCCAAGATATTTCTGCTTTCAACATGCTTACCTGTTCAAGACTCCACTGGAAACTAGAGCTTCTTTAGGATGGAAATATTTGTGATATACATTTCTAACCACAGCATCTATGAGGGAAAAAGAGAAGGAGGTATATTTTAGGTTAGAAATAAATTTGATATTATAGACTCATACCAATTTTGACCTGAAGGGCACCCTGGAACTTGGTTCCAATCCATCTCGCTTTATAAATGGAAGCAGCCCAAGCCTAGGAGGCTCAGACTGCTGATGAGAATGGAACATTAAAACACGCACACACAGCCCAGGGCTTTTTCCATTATGCCACTGGACCTAGAGGGCTATATCAAATCATAGATAGAAAATTACTGCCTCTACTGAAAATAATAATACTAATTACCATTATTAACCATGATTCCATATTCTTCTAGCAAAAAGTTAATATTGGTGTCAAATCTGGATTCTCCACCTTCTCCTAGCATCACAAAGACATCTCCACCGGTGTCAAGATATTTCTTCAGGATTTCAAACTACACAAAGGAAAAAAGCAATCTATGAATATACTCAAAAGACTTTTGCCCGAAATACCATGAATAAGACCTTAACTAGATGAAAAATAAATATTTCAAATCTATAAGGCATTTATATATAAATGTATATAAGATAAAAAGTACTCTCTATGTAGGATCTCCAAGCTTGTCTTTGAGCATAAAGCTCCAAAATACTCAAAGTAAATTGACAGTTTCGAAGCTGACTATCTAGAGAGCAAGTCAAAAGTGAAAAACTTAACTAAAGGAAGCACTCAGTTCTCCATTCAGCAGCACCCCTGGTCTCCACCTACTAGATGCCAGGTGTACCTACCTTCCCCTGGCAACCAAAAATGTCTCTTGAGATTGCCACATGTTCCCTTAGGAGAAGAAGAAATAGAATCACCCCTAGTTAAGAACCACTGATTTAGACAATGCCTTCTCTTGACTGCCACACAGGATATCAGGATGAAGGCATTTCATACCACACCTGGGAGGAATTCTGTTCAAAGTCATTGACCAACCAAACCATAGAGAGAAATGCATGTTTTCTGCTTATCTCCTGGAAGCTCTCTCTTGTTTTCACAAAGCTGGGGAAGGGAGAAAAATCTAGGGTTGATCTTGCTGGTCTAGCCTGAGAAAATCTGGGGTGGGTGGTCCAGACAAATAGTTTCTCAACTTTCTTCATCAAGCCCTCCAGCAGAAAAAAATCTGAACATGTATATAAATACATTCAATATATATGTATCTCTATATAAAATATGTACTTTATCATTTAAAACAACTCCCAAAAAGGAAATGTTTTAAGGGTAATGAAAATATGAATAATAAACCTAATTTCCTTTTGGCACCCCACTGATTCATCACATGCATCCTACTTTGGAAACTACTGCCCAGACTAGATTTGCCACAGCACGGCCCTCTTGCTCTTGTATGCTGCCTGAATTTTCCTCTCCCCCTGCCTTTCCCACACTGTATAAAACAAATGAATCTTCAGAGGCCAAGGTAGGCGGATCACCTGAGGTTAGGAGTTCGAGACCAGCTTGGCCAACATGGTGAAACCCCCGTCTCTACTAAAAATGCAAAAATTAGCCAGGCGTGGTGGTATGCACTCGTAGCCCCAGCTACTCGTGAGGCTGAGGGAGGGGAACTGCTTGAACCCAGGTGGTGGAGGTTGCAGTGAGCCGAGATTGCACCACTGCATTCCAGCCTGGGCAACACAGCAAGATTCCATCTCAAAAACGAAACACAACAAAAAAAAAAACAAAATAAAAAATGAATTATTTCAAAATCAAAATTAAGGTTGGGCGCAGTGGCTCACGCCTGTAATCCCAACAGTCTGGGAGGCTGAGGTGGGTGGATCACTTGAGGTCAGGAGCTCGAGACCAGCCTGGCCAACATGGTGAAACCCCATGTCTACTAAAAATACAAATAGCCAGGTGTGGGGGCAGATGCCTGTAATCCCCGCTACTCGGGAGGCTGAGGCAGGAGAATCAGTTGAAACTGGGAGCTGGAGGTTGCAATGAGCCAAGATTGCGCCAATGCACTCCAGCCTGGCTACAGAGCAAGACTCTGTCTCAAAAAAAATAAATAAATAAATAAATAAAATAAAAATCAGCTCAAAGTCCATTTCCTCTGGACCCAATAATCCAATGCCTCTTTTCTGTGCTTCTGTAGAAATGTGGAACTTAGAACATTGATCATTATTGGTAGATGGTCCATTTGTGTCATTTCCCCTAGACTATCAGTTCCTTGAGTGCAGAGATCACGTGCTATTTGACTTTGATCCCTAGCGTTAGTCCTAGGACCTGTTACTAGGTGTGTAACAGATCCTTAGTAAACATTTTTTGGAACAACAACAGAAAAACAAAACAAATGGGTTATAACTGCATGATCCTGGACCCTGAACAACAGACTGAATCTCTCCCTAAATTCATCTTCCTTTTCCTTCCTTTTGATTTCCTCTCAAACTCCTCTTCCCAGACAGCCCTAAATATATGCTATGTTCTATGACTGATAATAGCAAGCCAGGTCTAGTTTGCAATATATATTCTCAGAACATAGCTTTTGCTTGGGAAATTCTACTGGGACTTGGTTTTTATGATTATGTGGTTCTGGGACTTGTCCATGTTGCCTAAATGCAATGAATATACAGTAGGTACTGGTATCTACTGTGTCCTATTGGCCATCTGGCATTTTAAGAAAAAGATACATGAAGGATGTGGTGTGCAATAACACAGGTGGGCAAAAGTTGAAGGAGCTTCCACGAATTATGACCCAGTTTCCAGCTATGCACGTAAGTGAGACCCTTCTAACAAAAGAACGGATATTTGGTACAAATTGGAGGTTTCTTATTTCTTTATGGCAAAAACAGGAAAAAAGATTAATTTTGCAGACTTAAATTTTAGAAATTGGCTTAGAATGCATTCACACTGTTAGTGTGGCAGCAAATGTGAGATATTTCCTGTAATCAAGACTGGATGATCCAGGCCAGTGGCTCTCAGTGGAGGCATTTAAACCATCTAGCATGTATTCTGGATCACCATAATATTGCATAATATTAATGCCATAATATTAATGTTTAAGGACATTTTAGCGAGTGAAGGGCAGGGAAGTTAAGGTCCTGCAATATTCAGACCAGTCCCACATAGTAAAGAACTATTCCACAGCATTTGAATATCTTCTCAGATAGTCACGTAGGTTTAAAAAAGAAAAAGCAAACAAACAAAAGAAGCTTAGCCTAAAATCTAACTCCAATTTATTTATTTTTTTTGAGATGAAGTCTTGCTCTGTCACCCATGTTGCAGTGGCTCGATCTCGGCTCACTGCAACCTTCGCCTCCTGGGTTCAAGTGATTCTCCTGCCTCAGCCTCCTGAGTAGTTGTGACTACAGGCGCCTGCCAACACACCTGGCTAATTTTTGTATTTTTAGTAGAGACAAGGTTTCACCATGTTGGCCAGGGTGGTCTCAAACTCCTGACCTCAGGTGTTCCACCCGCCTTGGCCTCCCAAACTCCTGGGATTACAGGAGTAAGCTACTGTGCCCAGCCCAAATTCTACGTAAATACTGTACAAAGTATTTTTTGCACGATTTAACATACACTGAATTCCCAGGTACCCAACTACCATGTAAACTGAGAGAATTATACTCTTTTTATTAATAGAACTTTACCAGAGGCCAAGGCGGGCAGATCACAAGGCCAGGAGATCGAGACCATCCTGGCTAACACGGTGAAACCCCATCTCTACTAAAAATACAAAAAATTAGCCGGGTGTGGTGGTGGGCACCTGTAGTCCCAGCTACTCGGGAGGCTGAGGCAGGAGAATGGCGTGAACCCGGGAGGCGGAGCTTGCAGTGAGCCGAGATCACTCCACTGCACTCCAGCCTGGGCCACAGAGCGAGACTCCATCTCGGGAAAAAAAAAAAAAAGAAATAGAACTTTACCAAGAGTTAGTCAGTATTTTGGAAAAATCACATCACCGACAGCAACACGGCTCATGATTTGAATTGCCAATACATCACTTCCACCAGTCTGCATATGTACCTATCCCATTCATGGGAGTTCTACATATTTATTAAACATTTATTTCAAAATGTCAAACATAAAGAAGTGTTCTAATGCATGTATGACCAAGCATTAACAAACTGAAATATGTATATTCTTCTAGTATATATATGCATAAACATTTACAATTTGAAGTACACATATTCTTTTATAAATCATCCTTTAATTTCTGTACATTAAAGTTAGGAAGTTATATTGCTTTACTTTTTTAATGGTGGTGGGTTAGATTATCTTTGCATTTCAATTCAGGGTAACAAAGTTGGCATCTGTAATATAGGTGGATGCTGGTCTGTTAGGGTTGGAAAATACTCGTCTCAGCCACGTGGTTACCTGGTCGTAACTCAATACCACCACAAAGCTAGTGTAATGCGTCAATGTAGTTGAGGTAGAAATAAGGAAAGACTGTTCAGCCTAGTTTCTAGCCTGATACTAGCATCTAATATCAGACATATGATGTCTGTCCTGTCACAGAAGTTTCTGGAAGTCAACATGAAAAAGGCATCACACAGCTCTCCAGGGGTAACAGTCTAGGAGGCCAGCAGCAATGACAAGGAAAACAGTGATCTCACAAGCATGAGCCCATTGGAAGAACTGTAACACAAAGGAATGCTGATTCCTAGAAAAAAGCTAATAGCTTTTTTCCCTTTTCTTCCCACCTCGCTCCAACTCTAAAGAGAAGGCATGGTGTCAGGGACTGGTCTGGGAGAGGACGTTTTATTAGGCTAAAGTTACATCAAACTTGCCTCTCGAAGGACTTGTGTCTCCTGAATGCATCAGCCTACCATCCCTGGAAGCCCAAACTAAGGCTTGGCCTGGCACCCATCTCCACTTGGGAAAAGGCCCAGGCACCAGGTTCTGACCCTCTCTCTGGATGCCCCTGTGTTCCTGAGGCTGGTTGGTCCCTGGCAAACATCAGGCCAACTCTCTCATTGGCTTCGCTAGGTGGATGGGGAGATGGAGCCGAAGCCCAACAAGCAATAGAGTGTTGCTCTGCAGGCCGCTGCCCTCTATGTGTACATTTCCCTCAGGGTCTCAGTGGGTAGGAGTTGCTGGTTACCTCCACATTCCCAATGGTAATTTCTACTCCTTCCGTCAATTAACCTGATCAAACAATCATGTCTCTCTCCATGCCATTCCCAGCGGGGAAGATCACCTTGCAATCAAATCGAGAAACAAAGGGCACTAGAAATGCTCCCTAGTGGACCTCTTCCCCATGGCACCACCCAGAGTAACAGCAGGAGACCTTGGCCTGCCTCAGTCTAAGGACCACATTGGCCTTGCCCTGCCTCAACCACTCTACTCCCCAGATTCTCTCTCAGCACAAAGGTACTTCCCATTCTCTGTAAAATGGCTCTATGTTCTGGGTTTTTTGTTTTATTGACTGTGAAAAAACACACCTAATCTTTCTTAAATTTACCATCTTAACCATTCTGAAGTATATAGTTCAGCAGTTTTTTGTTTGTTTTTTCTTTTCAGACAGGGTCTCTGTCAGGCTGGAGTGCAGTGGCGCAATCTCGGCTCACTGCAACCTCCGCCTTCCAGGTTCAAGCGATTCTCCCGCCTCCACTTCCCAAGTAGCTGGGAGTACAATTGTGTGCCACCACACCCGGCTAATTTTTGTATTTTTAGTACAGACGAGGTTTCACCATGTTGGTTAAGCTGGTCTCAAACTCCTGGCCTCAAGTGATTCACCCGCCTCAGCCTCCCAAAGTGCTAGGATTACAGGTGTGAGCCACCGCACCTGGCCTAGTTCAGCAGTATTAAATATACTCACACTGTTAGGCAACCGATCTGCAGAACTGTTTTCCTCTTGCAAAACTGAAACTCTATACCTATTAAACAGCAACGCTCCATTCTCCACTTCCCCCAGGCCCTGGCAACCACCACCCTTCTATTTTCCATCTCTACGAATTCAAATACTCTACGTACCTCATGCTTGCATAAGTGAAATCATACAGTACTTGTCTTTTTGTGTCTGCCTTATTTTCATTTGGCATAGTGTCCTCAAGATTCATCCATGTGTAGCATGTATCAGAATTACCTTCCTATTTAAGATTGAATAATATTCCATTGTATGTATATACCATATCTATTCATCTGCCAATGGATACTTGGGCTGTTTCCACCTTTTGGCTATTGTGAATAGCGCTGCTAAGAAGATAGGTGTGTAACTATCTCTGAGATCCAGTTTTCCATTCTTTTGGGCATATACCCAGAAGTGGAATTGCTAGATCATATGGCAGTTTTTTTTTTTTTTTTGAAATAGAGTCTCGCTCTGTTGCCAAGGCTGGAGTGCAGTGGCCCGATCTCTGCTCACTGCAACTCCACCTCCCAGGTTCAAGTGATTCTCCTGCCTCAGCCTCCCAAGTAGTTGGGATTACAGGCACACACCATCACGCCCGGCTAATTTTTGTATTTTTAGTAGAGATGAGGTTTCATCATGTTGGACAGGCTAGTCTCAAACTCCTGACCTCAAGTGATCCACCCTTCTCAGCCTCCCAAAGTGCTGGGATTACAGGCGTGGGCCACCACACACAGCCATCATATGGCAATTTTATGCTTAAATTTTTGAGGAACTACCATACTGTTCTTCATGGTGACTGCATCATTTAACATTCCCACCATCAGTGTGGAAGGGTTCCAATAACTTCCCATTCTCACCAATACTTGTCATTTGTATTCTGGGCCTTATATTTATCATTCTTTATCCATTCCATGAACTAGAATAATAAACATTTTTATTTTAAATGGATTCCTATTTTCTTTCTTTTTTTTTTTTTTTTTTTTGAGATGGAGTTTTGCTCTTGTTGCCCAGGCTGGCGTGCGATGGCGCGATCTTGGCTCATGGCAACCTCTGCCTCCCAGGTTCAAGCAATTCTCCTGCCGCAGCCTCTCAAGTAGCTGGGATTACAGGAATGCACCACCACGCCTGGCTAATTTTGTATTTTTAGTAGAGACAGGTTTTCTCCATGTTGGTCAGGGTGGTCTTGAACTCCCGACCTCAGGTGATCCGCCTGCCTTGGCCTCCCAAAGTGTTGGGATTACAGGCTTGAGCCACCACGCCTGGCGGAATTTTCCTATTTTCAAAGCAAAAATATAGCAAAGAAATGTGGCTAGTGGCCGGGCTCGGTGGCTCACACCTGTAATCCCAGCACTTTGGGAGGCTGAGGTAGGCAGATCACAAGGTCAGGAGTTTGAGACCAGCCTGGCCAACATGGTGAAACCCCATCTGCACTAAAAATACAAAAATTAGCCGGGTGTGGTGGTGGGCACCTGTAGTCCCAGCTACTCAGGAGGCTGAGTCAGGGAGAATTGTTTGAACCCGGGAGGTGGAGGTTGCAGTGAGCCAAGATTGCGCCACTGCACTCCAGCCTCGGAGACAGAGCGAGACTCTGTCTCAAAAAAAAAAAAAAAAAGTGTGGCTAATATTTAATTGGCCCACACTATGTGTTTGGTACTTTACACGGAGTATCTCAGTTAATTATCACAACTCCATGATGAAAAGAGAGATGAAGTGACTACCTTAAGGCCACACAGTAAGTGGTGAAGGGGGATTCAAATCTGGTATTTCAAAGCCCAGACTCCTAATCATTTCACCATATTCCTTCTTTAGTGGATTTCTTACCTCAGCTGCAGTAAATTTTTCCCTTGGCCCAGCTGTAATCCACAGTTTCACTCCATTTAACTTCTCAGATGTGATTTCATCTTTTAAGCTAGAAATACAATTTTAAAAGCAAATATGAGGTCCATAATTTAAACCAATTTAGGTATTATTTTAGTCTCTAAACTATTTGGAAGCAGAGGCCACAGAGGCACAGAGATAAAGGGACTTAGAGGTAACTGGTCCAGTCTCTCTCCCAAAGTGAGAATTCCCTCTACAGGCCTGCCCCAGAGTCATCTGGCCTCTGTTCAAATACTTCCAGTAAGTCAAGGTGTTCAAATCAAGCCATGCTAAAGCATAAGGAAGTCCTCAGCTACTAATTCAATCAGCCCTACCATTAGCTTGTATGATTACATATCCTCACCTATTAAGAAAAACATACACATACACAAAGTCAAAGTTATTCTCATTTAATTCTCATGTTTCCTTTCCCTACTATTGACCTGAGTCAAAATATGAAGAAAGCCTCTAACATCTTAAAAAGCTATATGTGTATAATTAGAATAATTTTTTGGCTTGTGATTTGGAAGACAACTTAATAATATGCTGCTTTAATAATATCCTAATTGCTGATTTCGAAAGAAATTTTTTTTGGTTTTTGTTTTTGACAGAGTCTCCCTCTGTTGCCCAGGCTGGAGTGCAGTGGCATGATCTCGGCTCACTGCAGGCATTCACTTCCTGGGTTCAAGGGATTCTTGTGCCTCAGCCTTCTTAGTAGCTGGGATTATAGGCATGCACCATCACGTCTGGCTAATTTTTGTATTTTCAGTAGAGATGAAGTTTTGCCATGTAGGCCAGGCTATTCTCCAACTCTTGACCTCTAGTGATCTGCCTGCTTCAGCCTCCCAAAGTGCTGGGATTACAGGCATGAGCCACCGCGTCCTGCCCAAGAGATGTTTTAATAAGAATTTATTTAATTCTGAATAATGTTTTTTTATTTTTTTAGACAGAGTCTCGCTCTGTCACCAAGCTGGAGTGCAGTGGCGCAATCTCGGCTTACTGTAACCTCCGCCTCCTGGGTTTAAGCGATTCTCCTGCCTCAGCCTCCCGAGTAGCTGGGACTATAGGCACGCACCATCATGCCCAGCTAATTTTTGTATTTTTAGTAGAGACAGGGTTTCACCATGTTGGCCAGGATGGTCTTGATCTTTTTTTTTTTTTTTTTTGAGACGGAGTCTCACTCTGTTGCCCAGGCTGGAGTGCAGTGGCACAATCTCAGCTCACTGCAACCTCCGCCTCCCATGTTCAAGCAATTCTCTGCTTCAGCCTCCCAAGGAGCTGGGATTACAGGCGCCCACCACCACACCTGGCTAATTTTAATTTTTAGTAGAGATGGGGTTTCACCATCTTGTCCAGGCTTGTCTCAAACCCATGACCTCATGAGCCGCCCTCCCTGGCCTCCCAAAGTGCTGGGATTACAGGTGTCAGCCACCGTGCCGGCCAGTCTTGATCTCCTGACCTCGTGATCCACCCGCCTCAGCCTCCCAAAGTGCTGGGATTACAGGTGTGAGCCACTGCGCCAGACCTAATTCTGAATAATCTTTAAATTGAGCTTATCGCACCTAAACAATCTATGTTACCTAAGAAAATAAAGACTTCTCAGCTTTATCAGCAGGAAAATATCATTTAGAAGGGAAAACAATATACATGGTCAGTCACCTCTGAATCTTCCAATTACTCCGAAGTTTTTTCTGCATGGATTTATAGCCATTGTTGGTGGTAAATATCTCCTTTTTGTAGGCATTGAAAAGAATGGTGCTCCGCAGTTCTTTCTCCATGGTTACCTTATGGAAGAAAGATGGGATCAGAAAATCAATAAACAATATTCCAAAGACCCTAAAAGTAATAAATAGTTGCCTTCTACTACTAATTTATCAAGAAAGGGTATACAACTGAAATCTATCTAGGAAACTCCTACAATTCTCAAAGGTTGAGAGTGAAATGCAAAAGCATAGCACAGAAACCTAAGACCAAAACCAACCCAGCCCTCCCCTACCCACTTTTGCTTTCTGCCTCTTGCCCAGATCCTCCCAACAGCCTACACCTATGGCCCTGCCCTGCCATCACCCTGCTCTTGTGTCCCAAGACCATGTTTCCAACCTGATTCATTACTGCTAACTACTGTTAAGCACGGGGTATAGTCTTCTAGATTCTATTTTTCTTTTTTTTGAGACGGAGTCTTGCTCTGTCTGCCAGGCTGGAGTGCAATGGCATGATCTCAGCTCACTGCAACCTCCATCTCCCGGGTTCAAGTGATTCTCCTGCCTCAGCCTCCTGAGTTGCCGGGATTACAGGCACGTGTCACCATGCCCAGCTAATTTTTGTATTTTCAGTAGAGACGGGGTTTCACCATGTTGGTCAGGCTGGTCTCAAACTCCTGACCTCTTGATCCACCTGCCTTGGCCTCCCAAAGTGCTGGGATTACAGGTGTGAGCCACTGCGCCCAGCTCGAGATTCTTTTTATACATATATTAACTTACAGTTTTATTTTATGAAATAGGATCTTACTATATGCATTATTCTGAAACACCTGTTTCACCTAACCTTGTATATTTGACATGTTTCTTTGTCAGTACACATGGATCTACCATATTCTTTTAAACAGCTACATAGGGCTGGGTGCAGTGGCTCACGCCTGTAACTCCAGCACTTTGGGAGGCTGAGGTGGGAGGATCGCTTGAGCTCAGCAGTTCCAGACCAGCCTGGATAACATGATAAAACCACATCTCTACAAAAAAAATCAGCAGGGCGTGGTGGCACATATCTGTAGTCCCAGCTATTTGGGAGGCTGAGGTGAGAGGACTGCTTGAGCCCAAGAGGTTGAGGCTGCAGTGAGCCGCAATCACGCCACTCTGCACTCCAGCCTGGAGAACACAGCAAGACCCTGTCTTTAAACAACAACAACAAAAACAGCTGCACAGTATTCATTTTATGGATCTACCATAATTTATTTAACCAGTCATATACTGACTGACATCTTTTATCAAATATTTTCTAAAACAATACTAAAAACATCAATGTTAAACATGTTTTTCTGCACTTTGCATATTTGTAGATTCTTACCTATTGAATGGCTGAGTAAATCATTTCCAAATTGCCCTCCAAAAAATTATACTCATTTATACTTCCACTAACACACTTCTGTTTCCACACAATCCTATTTCCAGTCTTTGTCATGTTTGCCAAAAAAAGGGCCAAAAAACCCCCCTCATTACTGTTTTAATTTCTACTTTGAAGTTAGTGAGATAGTGGTCTCTTGCTATAGATTTTTGCCACTTGTATATCTTCTGATTTTCTTGTCCAGGTACTCTTGATCATTTTTCTCTTTCCATTTTTCTTTTTAAAAACTTATTCTTCTTATTATTATTTGAGACAAAAGTCCCACTCTGTGACCCAGGCTGGGAGTGCAGTGGTGCAATCACAACTCACTGTAGCCTTGACCTCCAGGGCTCAAGCAATCATCCCACTTCAGCCTCCTGGGTAGCTGGGACTACAGGCACGCACCAGTGTCCAACTAATTTTTAAATTTTTTGTAGAAGCAAGGTCTCGCTATGTTGCCCTTGAACTCCTGACCTCAAGTGATCCTCCTACCTCAACCTCCCAAAGTGCTGGTTTACTGACATGAGCCACTGCACCCGGTCGGGTTTCATAATTTTCTAATTGATCATTAAACAAATATTTTCATAAGCTTATTTGGCTTCTGGTAGTTTTTTGGTTTGGTTGAATTTTACAGGCCATATGGATTTTAAATTTTATAGAGTTAAAAGTATTAATCTTTTCCTTTCTGGCTCCTGGATGACATGAAACATTTAGAAGAGTTTTTTGTCATTCTAAGATTAGAAATAAATTCAACAATGCTTTATTTCAGTACTTTACAATGTAATTTTTTTTTTTTTTGAGACAGAGTCTGCTCTGTGGCCTAAGCTGGAGTGCAGTGGCACGATCTCGGCTCACCACAACCTCTGCCTCCCAGATTCAAGAGATTCTCGTGCCTCAGCCTCCCAAGAGGCTGGGACTACAGGCGCCCAAACACACCCGGCTAATTCGTGATGTAATTTTTTAACATTTAAATTTTAGTCCATTTGGAAATTATTGTGGTGCTCAAAATAGGCTTCATTCCTTTTTTTTTTTTTCCTTCTTTTTCAAGGCATAGTCTCGCTCTGTCACCCAGGCTGGAGTGCAGTGATGCAATCTCGGCTCGCTGCAACCTCCGCCTCCCAGGTTCAAGCACTTCTCCTGCCTCAGCCTCCCCAGTAGCTGGGATTACAGGCTCGCGCCATAGTAGAGACGGTGTTTCACCAGGTTGGCCAGGCTGGTCTGGAACTCCTGACCTCAAGTGATCCACCCGCTTTGGCCTCCCAAAGTGCTGGGATTACAGGTGTGAGCCACCTCGCTCGACTGGTTTAATTATTTTCTAAATTGCTAAAAAAGCTGCCTGACCCCAATTCATCTCTTCAATGCTGATTTGAAATACAGTACCACTTTACCTATATAATAAATCCCTATATATAACTGGCTCTTATTCTGAGTTCTAATATATTTTATCTGCCTGTAAGCTCCTGCTGAGTTCCAAACTTTTTTTATTTATTCATTTTCAGAGACAGGTTTCCCTTTGATACCCATGCTGGTCTCTGACTCCTGGGCTCAAGGGATCCTCCCGCCTCAGTCTACCAAGTAGCCAGTACTACGGGCCCACACTGCTGCACCCATCTTCTATGCTAGTTTAATTGCTATACCTTTACGTTATAATATCTGGTGGTTCTGGAGCGCTAATCTCCCTTATTACCATTAATTTCAGAATTTTCCTGGTTACTTTCACATATTTATTCTTCTTTAAGCACTTTAACATCATTTTGTCCAGTTGAAAAACTGCCCCCTCCATGATCCCACCACTGTGATACCTCTATCTTTTTTTGTTCTGTTAGTTCAGCCTCTGGTGAGAGTAGCAGGTCTGCGTTCCTGTACTGTCAGACTTAGCCAGAAATGCATTTCCTTAATAATAGCATAAGGCCTTTAAAACTATAAAAATAACAAATATTTGGGTAACGCTGCCAAACCATTCTCTTGCTTTCTCTTCAATAACATTACCAGTCAAATCAGTATTTTCCCACATGAATACCGAGGGGTGGCAGCCACGACAGAAGAGAGATTAAGACTTTACGATTCCTCGTCCGATGCTCTTTCATAGTCAGCGGAACAACTAAAAACCTGCACCACCCGAGGCCGTGGAGATGGGCGCCCAGCCGCAGCGCCAGAACCCCGGGCTACGTCCGCGCCCACAGTTTACTTCACCCCGGTGGACCCTGGATGTTCTATGACCGGCCCAGCGGCCTCGAAGAGTGTGGCGAGTCCCTCGCCAGCTCCCAAGCCGCATCAACGCCCCAGCCGGCCCACCACTGTTGGAGCCCTTTACCTGAGGCCCAGCGACCACCGGTCACCTGACGCCGCCCAGCATCCCGCGGCCAGGTATCCAAGGCCGCTTAGTAACCGGGGAGGCGCGTCGGTGCGCCGGGAGGCGTAGCCCAGCACGCAGCGCTAGCTCCGGCCGACGTGATGACGACAGCACGGAAGGCGCCTCTCCGTCGCAGGCGACAGGGGTAGGGAGCCTGGCTGATGTGGGACTGTACCATTTGGTGCATGAGGGGCAAATCCAAACATAATGAGAATTAACTTTTCACCAAAAATAAACCCATTTAATTTTGTTCTTTAATATCAGTTACAACTAAAGACTAATAACAACGGGAGGGCCCAAGTGCCCAAACTTCGCTCCACCCACAGGGAGGAGAATAGTGAAGGCTTCCAGCGTTGGGTGGGGGGGCGGGGGTTGGAGAATGCCCCAGCTTCGATTCCCAAGGCGCAGGCGCAGAGCGGAGCCAGGCGCGGGCGGGGCCGGGTGGAAGGCTGGGCCGGACTATTAGGAACTACTTAACGGAAAAGGGTGCGCAGGTTTAGTGTTGAGAATGATAATACCGTATAATTCTGTTTTTTTTTTTCATTCTTTTATTTATTTATTTATTTTTCTTTCTTTTTTTTAAATTAAATATTTATTGATCATTCTTGGGTGTTTCTCGGAGAGGGGGATATGGCAGGGTCATAGGATAATAGTGGAGAGAAGGTCAGCAGATAAACACATGAACAAAGGTCTCTGGTTTTCCTAGGCAGCGGTCCCTGCAGCCTTCCGCAGTGTTTGTGTCCCTGGGTACTTGAGATTAGGGAGTGGAGATGACTCTTGAAGAGCATGCTGCCGTCAAGCATCTGTTTAACAAAGCACATCTTGCACCGCCCTTAATCCATTTAACCCTGAGTTGACACAGCACATGTTTCAGAGAGCACGGGGCTGGGGGCAAGGCCATCGATCAACAGCATCCCAAGGCAGAAGAATTTCTCCTCCCAGACGGGGCGGCCGGGCAGAGGCGCTCCTCACCTCCCAGACGGGGCGCCTGGGCAGAGGCGCTCCTCACCTCCCAGACGGGGCGGGCGGGCAGAGGCGCTCCTCACCTCCCAGACGGGGCGGCCGGGCAGAGGCGCTCCTCACTTCCCAGATGGGGCGGCCAGGCAGAGGCGCTCCTCACTTTCTCCCAGACGGGGTGGCGGCGGGGCAGAGGCGCTCCTCACCTCCCAGATTGGGCGGCCGGGCAGAGGCGCTCCTCACTTCCTCCCAGACGGGGTGGTGGCCAGGCAGAGGCGCTCCTCACCTCCCAGACGTGGCGGCCGGGCAGAGGCGCTCCTCACTTCCCAGACGGGGCAGCCAGGCAGAGGCGCTCCTCACTTCCCAGACGGGGCAGCCAGGCAGAGGCGCTCCTCACTTCCTCCCAGACGGGGTGGCAGCCGGGCAGAGGCGCTCCTCACCTCCCAGACGGGGCGGCCGGGCAGAGGCGCCCCTCACTTCCCAGAAGGGGCGGCCGGGCAGAGGCGCTCCTCGCTTCCCAGACGGGGCGGCCAGGTAGAAGCGCGCTTCACTTCCCAGATTGGGCGGCCGGGCAGAGGCGCTCCTCACTTCCTCCCAGATGGGGTGGCGGCCAGGCAGAGGCGCTCCTCACCTCCCAGACGGGGCGGCCGGGCAGAGGCGCTCCTCACATCCCAGACAATGGGCAGCCGGGCAGAGACGCTCCTCACTTCCTAGACGGGGTGGCGGCAGGGCAGAGGTTCTAATCTTAGCACTTTGGGACGCCAAGGCAGGCGGCTGGGAGGTGGAGGTTGTAGTGAGCCGAGATCAGGCCACTGCACTCCAGCCTGGGCAACATCGAGCATTGAGTGAGTGAGACTCCGTCTGCAATCCCAGCACCTCGGGAGGCCGAGGCGGGCAGATCACTCGAGGCCAGGAGCTGGAGACCAGCCCGGTCAACACGGCGAAACCCCATCTCCACCAAAAATACAAAAACCAGTCAGGCGTGGCGGCGCGCACCTGCAATCCCAGGCACTCGGCAGGCCGAGGCAGGAGAATCACAGGAGCCCGAGGCAGGGAGGTTGCAGCGAGCTGAGATCGCGGCAGCACAGTCCAGCTTCGGCAACAGAGGGAGACCGAAAAAAGGAGAGGGAGACCGAAGAGGGGAGGGGGAGAGGGAGAGGGAGAGCAATTCTGTTTTATTAACTCTGCATCTTCGCTTGCCATGGTACTAGGCTTGAGCGCCGGCGAGCATGGCGGGGAGTTAGAACTTGAATAGATTCTACAAAAATGTGAAAACTATGAACTGTATTACGGAGTCTGACGACTAAGCTGGTCAGAAAGGTGCCCCTGTTGAGCACAGCTTTGAAGAGAGAGTGGTATTCATTAAGGCAAAGGCTGGGGAAGGGCGTTCCGGGCAGAAAGAACTGCTTGTGCAGAGAGCATCACCAGTACAGGTTGCCCTGCCATCGCCATTAAAGTGGGAAACCAGAAGCCTGCAACTACTAACAGGCCACCCGACTACCCAGGAAAGCGCTCTGTGCCTGCCTTTAGAGGCGTGTGGATCTGTGAACAACGCTGCAGCAGCCTGGAAGACCCAAACTGAAGATTGCAGAGAGCTCTGACGGTTTTTATTTACATTTTTGTTTGTCTTCGAGTTTAGGATATTAAAACACACACAACTCGTGTGGCTTTCCACAACTTCTGTCACTGGAAATTTTAAAAGTGAAGACGGGCCGGGCGCAGCGGCTCTCTCCTGTAATCCCAGCACTTCGGGAGGCCGAGGCAGGTGGATTCTTGAGCCCAGGAGTTCGAGACCAGCCTGGGCAACATGGCGAAACCCGGTATCTACTAAAAATACGAAAAATGAGCTGGGTGAGGTGGCGCGCCCCTGTAGTCCCAGCTGCTTGGGAGACTGAGGTGGGAGGATTGATTGATTCTAGGAGGTTGAGGCTGCAGTGAGCCGTCATGGTGCCACTGCACTCTAGCCTAGGCAACACAGTGAGACTTTGTCTCAAAAAAGGAAAAAGAAAGTGGAGAAGAGGGCGATTTGAGAATTCTTTTTGGTCAGATGAAGTGGCTCATACCTGTAATCCCAGCATTTTGGGAGGCCAAGGTGGGAGGACTACTTGAGGCCAGGAGTTTGGGACCTGGGTAACAGTAACACCTTTTCTCTCCAATAATAATAGTAATAATAAATAAAAAAAGAAAATTAGCCAGGCATGGTGGCACACACCTGTAGCCTTAGCTACTTGGGAGGCTGAGGTGGGAAGATCGCCGGAGTCCAGGAGTTCAGGCTGCAGTGAGCCATGATCGCTCCACTGCACCCCAGCCTGGGCAACAGAGTGAGACCCTGTCTCTTAAAAAAAAAAAAAAGAGTTCTCTTCTTGGGGATGCTGTATTTTGGTGCAAAATTGGGTGAATACAGTTTGCAGTTAGGGTAATAATGGAAATGAAGTATTCTCACTGAAGAGAGAGTAGGCCGTCCCATTTGAAGGCTGGGACAAATCTTGGGATCTTTCTGCCTGATATGCAGTCAGTGTTTGTTACAGCACCTGCCCAGAGCATTTCTCCCACTGTTAGAGACTGCAGAAAGAGTAAGAGTTTTGGCTGGGTGCAGTGGCCCACGCCTGTAATCCTAGCACTTTGGGAGGCCAAGGTGGGTGGATCACTTGAGGTCAAGAGCTCGAGACCAGCCTGGCCAACATGGTGAAACCCCGTCTCTACAAAAAAAATATATATATACAAATAGAAAAAATACAAAAAATTAGCCGAGTGTGGTGGCGGGCGCCTGTAATCCCAGCTGCTTGGGAGACTGAGGCGGGAGAATCGCTCGAACCCAGGAGGCAGAGGTTGCAGTGAGCTGAGGTTGCGCCATTGCACTCCAGCCTGGGCAACAAGAGCGTAACTCCGTCCCCCACCGCCCCCCCCAAAAAAAGCAAGAGTAACACTTTTAGAATCAGTAGTTGTCACCAAGTTCAATTCCTCGCTGTGACTTGTACCAGCTGGGTGACCTTGGGCAGTTTTCATAATCTCTGAGCAAATGTATCCTATCCGTAAAGTGAAGTTAATAATTTCTTTCTTTCTTTCTTTTTTTTTTTTTTGCCAAAACTGAGACTTGCTCTGTTGCCCAGGCTGGAGTGCAATGGCATGATCTCCGCTTACTGCAACCTCCGCTTCCTGGGTTCAAGCGATTCTCCTGCCTCAGTCTCCCAGGTAGCTAGGATTACAGGCACCCGCCACCATGCCTGGCTAATTTTTGTATTCTTAGTAGAGACGGGGTTTCACCAGTTTGGCTAGGCTGGTCTTGAACTCTTGACCTCGTGAATCGCCCGTCTTGGCCTCCCAGAGTGCTGGGATTACAGGCATGAGCCACCGCGCCCAGCCTGAAGTTAATAATTTCTAAATGCTGGCTTATAGTGAGGATTGTAGATAATGCATATAAAACTTGGAATGTGCTCAATAAACATAGGCTGTAGCATGTTCCATTCAACAGCATAATTTTTCTTCATTTTTATTTTTTATCCTGATGAAAATAATTGTGCTTTTACAATCTCAGAACAGATAGAACCATTATATGTTTCACCGTCCATAGCTGATTGTGTGCTTCTGACACTACTATTACGTTTCTGATCATTATACTCTTGTTTTTTGCTTTGGGAAGTTAGGGGAATTTTGACCTCTCCCTCATCTTGTCCCACATTTGTCAATTAAGTGGCACTATTAAGATGGAAATCAGTGTGTATCTTTCAGCCTTCTTAGCACATGTGAAAGCTTAACATGAACTCTTCCTGACCCAGTTTTGATCTCTAATAGCTCAGTGTCATTGGTGTTTTTTCCGTGGTCTCCCAGACTTCTCCCCCATGATTCCTGGGGCAGGGGGCGGGGTGGACAAGACTTGAGGAAGGGAAAGAGTGGGATTGAATTAAGAGGAAAAGGCAATAAAATCACCAGCACACACTGATCCAAGAAAGTTCCTTCCCTTGTCTCCTAACCAAAAAAGCTAATAAGGCCACCCAGGAGTAGGAACCGCACATTTGTTAAAAAACAAACCACTTTTCTTGTTTGTTTATTTATTTATTTATTTATTTATTTATTAATAAGACAGTCACACTCTGTCGCCCAGACTGGAGTGCAGTGGTGCGATCTTGGCTCACTGCAACCTCCATCTCCTGGGTTCAAGTGATTCTTGTGTCTCAGCCTCCTGAGTAGCTGGGACTACAGGCATGCACCACCACACTCAGCTAATTTTTTGTATTTTTAGTAGAGACAGGGTTTCACCATACTGGCCGGGCTGATCTACAAACTCCTGACCTCAGCCTCCCAAAGTGCTGGGATTACAGGTGTGAGCCACCGTGCCCAGCTGAAACGAATCACTTTTCCACTGAAGTAAGGAAGCACAATCCATCCCACAAATGCAGTGTTCTGAATTTATGAGGTGTTACAGCTCACGTTCTGTCCGATCAGAATTATCTTTAGAAATAACTAATCTTGGCTGGGTGCGGTGGCTCATGCCTGTAATCCCAGCACTTTGGGAGGCCGAGGTGGGCGGATCATCTGAGGTCGGGAGTTGGAGACCAGCCTGACCAACATGGAGAAACCCTGTCTCTACTAAAAATACAAAATTAGCCAGACGAGGTGGCGCGTGCCTGTAATCCCAGCTACTCAGGAGGCTGAGGCAGGAAAATTGCTTGAACCTGGGAGGTGGAGGTTGCGGTGAGTCGAGATCGTGCCACTGCACTCCAGCCTGGGCAACAAGAGCGAAACTCAGTCTCAAAAAAAAAAAAGACTAATCTTGAACATATGGAGCTCCATGGTGGCCAGGAAGCTCTAGGCATCAAGTCTGCAGCAGCCTCCAGCTCTGTCCAGCTCTGAGCTCCCCCATGTGTGGTGGAGCATGGCATGAACTTGGCAGCCAGGCTCAGACCAGGAGCGGCATCCTGTTCAATGTCTCCTCTTCAAGACCCCATTTCTTACACTTGGCTTGTTCCAGCCAACTTTTGACTTAGCTCCTCACTAGAGATTTTGGCAGTCATTCTGCCTGGACCTAATAGCCAGGGTGAGAAGCAGATCGGCACAAAAGTTCAATGTGAGAGTCCTGGAGCCAGCTTGTAGGGCTCCAAGTCCCAGCTCTGACCCTTATTAGCTATATGACCTTCAGGCAAGGAACAGCTTCTCTGACTCTGCATCTTCATTGGTAAAAAGGGGACAGTAATAATTCCTACCTCAGGGTTGTTTGGATGGAAAATTTGTAACAGACATGGATGAGTCTAGTACAGCAACTAGCCAAGCATAGGCAGGCGATCTAAAGCTAACTTTGGCCAATTAAGCAAAAAAGGAGTGTGTTAAAAAGGATCATAAATTCTCAGATCATTTGGAAAGCTAGACAAGACTTGAGGCTTGGGTGGGTGCAGTGGCTTGCACCTGTAATACCAGCACTTTGGGAAGCTGAGGCGGGAAGATCACTTGAGGTCAGGAGTTTGAGAACAGCCTGGCCAAAATAGCGAAACCCTGTCTCTGCTAAGAATACAATTAGCCAGGTGTGATGGTGCGTGCCTATAGTTCCACCTACTCAGGAGGCTGAGGCAGGAGAATCACTTGAACCCAGGAGGCAGAGGTTGCAGTGAGCTGAGACAGCACCACTACACTCCAGCCTGGGTGACAGAACAAGACTGTCTAAAAAAAAAAAGACTTGAGGCTTCCAGGAATGACATTGCAGGGCTGGTCTGATGGCGTTACTGCCACTGAGCAGCAACTGCTACAGTTTGCATCCTTGCCACTTCTACACCAGGAACTCAATTTTGCGGGTACTGTTGTCACAGTTACCACACAAAAGAGCACTCCCAATCCCTTCCCTGAGTCAAAGTGTGGCACAGGTGCATCCCTGCTCCCCATGCCTGGCCCTAGCTAAGGGGAGGCTGGGAAAGTCAGTGTCTAGCATTTTCAGCTACTCTTAAGTGGAGGTAGTTATTGCACCCCATGAAGTCTCATAAAATAGGGGAATCCCTGGAGACAAGAAGGGGTTCAGATACCAGGCACCCAGACCCAATAACAAATGTCCAGTATTACCCACAACAAAGACAAATATCATCAACATAGAACAATAAGAGATATTGATACCCTATGAGCTTGTTACATCTCTGTCATTTTACATATTTAGATCAAAATCCAAACACCAGGAAGCCCTCTGGTAAAGAGTGCTGGCTGCCTACCCAACATTCTCCCCTTCTCCTTTAGTGTCAGAACCCCTTTGTTATTAGGGATAGTCACGTACCCAGCAAATAAGCCACATCTCCCAGCCTCCATTCCAGGTAGGGGTGGGTGGTTAGTGAGATGGAAGCAGAAGTCACTGGGTGGAGTTTTTGGGAAAGCTCTTTAAAAGCGCCCTTTGCTCTTCTCCCCTTTCCTCCATTTTCCCTTCCCCAAACACAAAATTGGCAGCTAGAGCTCCAGTAACCATCTTGTAGCAAACCTAACATTGGAAGCCATTTGTCAAGTTGGCAGGGCAGAAATATAGCCTCTGAGTATCTGATGACCTGTCCTGCCAGCCCTGGACTCCATAACATTATTTTTCTTTTATGTGGTGGAAAAAATAAACTTGCTTCTCGTTTAAGCCATTGTTAGTTTGAGTCGCTCTTCCTAGCAGCTGAAGGTAATTCCTTACTAATACCAGCTGGCCTCAGTAGTTTCACAGGTGCTTCTCTTCTAGCAATCCAAGATGTCATCATCCTCTGGCGCATAAGAAAATCCCAGGAATGCACTTGAGGCCCCAGAGCTGCTGGCCACAGTGTCAGGGGTACAGCCAATGGACTTGGACACAGCTTCCTGGGTGAACTCTGGGTCAAAATGCTTCAAGTCAGCAGGTCCTGCCTGTCAATAAAAGCCAACGATGAGAAGAAAACACCAGGGTCAGAGCTGCTAAAGGAGCCCAAATCCTCAGAGAGGGATGTCAGGCCTCTGTGAGTGCCCCATGCTTCACAGTCATCCATACTTGACTATCACTTTCCTGTGCATTTACATTGATCATTTTATTCCTCTCGCCCCCGGTATTCTGCCTCCACACCAATCCTTAGACAAGTCAGTTAATCAACATAACACTTACTGAATGCCTACCAGGTACTGTTCATGGCGCTGGGAACACAGGAGAACAAGACAAAGTGAGCCCTTGCATTCATGGAGCTTACATTGTGTAGGGGGTAGGAGGATTCATAATAAGCATACGTACAAATAGATAACTTAGGATGGTGATAGGTCCTATGAAGAAGATAAAATAGGGTGATATGGTGGAGATTGACTGGGGCTGCTTTAGCTATTTTGGAGGAAGACCTGTGAGGGAGATTATAAAAATGTTCACAAATTCTCCATTTCCCATCTAGAGGTGGAGTCTATTTCCCCATTCCTTTAATGTAAGTTAGCCATATGACTTGGTTAGGCCAATGGGACATTACCAAATATGACACAAGCAGAGGCTTCGAAATTGCACATCAGGAGTTGCTCGCTTGCTGTACTTCTAACCTTGAGGCCACCATGTGAACAGCCCCAGACTAGCCTGCTGGAGCATGAGAGGCTCAGGAAGCACTCAGTTGCCCTGGCTGCCTGCCAACTCCCAGGCATGGGAGTGAGGCAATTCTAGATCAACAACTGCCAACTGTCCCGCTAGCTGACCACAGATACGAGAGAGCTCCACAGAGACCAGCTGGCCTGGCTCAGACTTGAAAAAAACCACATAGAATCCGAACAAAATAATTTTTTTAAAGAGACAAGGTCTTTTTTGCCCTGTCACCCAGGCTGGAGTGCACTGGCATGATCACAGCTCACTATAGCTTCGACATCCCAGGCTCAAGCGAGCCTCCCACCTCAGCCTCCTGAGTAGCTGGGCATGCAGTACCACACCTGGCTAATTTTCTATTTTTCTATAAAGATGGGGGGGTCTCACCATGTTGACCAGGCTGGTCTTGAACTCCTGGCCTCAAGCAATGCTAATGGCTCAGCCTCACAAAGCACTGGGGTTACAGATATGAACTACCATGCCCAGCCAAAAGATTGTTGCTTTAAGCCACCTAGCTTTGGAGTTGCTTGTTATGTACCAAGAGCTAACCAATACAGTCTCTCTGCGGAGGAGGCCTGGGTTTTATGAAGTAAGCAGGTGAGGAAGGGGAAGGGCTTGCAAATGTGCTTTAGTGTGCAAGTCGGGCTATGGAGCCAAACAGATCACAGTTTCTAGCTTCTCAATAAGGCTACAAGACAAGGTAGTCCCAGCCCAGCACTCAGAGTTCCAAGATCAGAATGTGCATCCTGGCCCTTATTAGTTGTGTGACCCTAGAAGAAAATAATACTAAAGAGACTTACTGAAGACCTCACAAATAGTAGGTGACAAAACCAGGAATCCAGCTCCGGAGTGTCTCATTCTAAAGTCCATTCATCTCTGCCTAGTATTCCATGTATGGTTCTCTCTCCAGGGTATAAGTTCGACATTATCTTCACTGTCTTTTTAAAATCCCAAGGAAAAGAAGCTTTTCTGGTGCCTGGCCCGAGTGTATCCTATCTGATTCAGTGCCCAAAGACAAGTTCATGAATAGGTAGTTAAACAAAGGAGAAATGTAAATGGTGAATTAACATTGGCAGTGTTTGGTATGCAGGCTGTTTCGATGGAAGGGGCTTGGCACCATGCTTTACAGGTAGACCACACAGCTTCATACGCCCACCTCCAATAGGACTCCTTTCATTCACACTGCCACTACCAATTAACATTGCAAAACCAGCACTTTGGGAGGCGAAGGCAGGCAGATCACTTGAGGTCAGGAGTTCGAGACCAGCCTGGCCAACATGGTGAAACTCCGTCTCTACTAAAAATACAACAACAAAAAAATTAGCCAAGTGTGGTGCTGAGTGCCTGTAGTCCCAGCTACTCAGGAGGCTGGGGCATGAGAATTGCTTGAACCTGGAGAGGCACAGGTTGCAGTGAGCTGAGATCGTGCCACTGCACTCCAGCCTGGGCAACAGAGCAAGACTCCACCTCAAAAATATAAAAATAAAAGTCAGGTGCGGTGGCTCATGCCTGTAATCCCAGCACTTCGGGAGGCTGTGGTGGGCAGATCACTTGAGGTCAGGAGTTCAAGACCAGCCTGGCCAACATAGTAAAACCTCATCTCTACTAAAAATACAAAAATTAGCCAGGTGTGGTGGCACATGCCTGTAAGTCCCAGCCACTCGGGAGGCTGAGGCAGGAGAATTGCTTGAACCAAGAAGACAGAGGTTGCCATGAGCTGAGATCATGCCACTGCACTCTAGCCTGGGCAACAAAGTGAGACTCCACCTCAGTAAAATAAAATAAAATAAAAATAAAAATAAAAAACTGGCCAGGTGTGGTGGCTTACACCTGTTATCCCAGCACTTTGGGAAGCTGAGGGGGTGGATCACTTGAGTCCAGGAGTTCAAGATCAGCCTGGGCTACATAGAAAAACCTCATCTGTACAAAAAATACAAATTAGCTAGGTGTGGTGGCACCCACCTCCCAACTACTCAGGAGGTTGAGGTAGGAGGATGGCTTGAGCCCAGGAGGTGGAGGTTGCAATAGGCAGAGATCATGCCACTGCACGTCAGCCTGGGTGATAGAGTGAGACCCTCTCTCAAAAAATAAATAAATTTAAAAAACTAACCATCTTTACTATAAGACAAATATAAGTTAAAACAATTAAGAGATGCTGTTTTTTACTTACCAAATTTGCAAAGTAAAAAACAATAACCACACATGCTTCAGAGTGCAAGCAAGATGAGAACTCTCCAGCAAGTGCCGCTGGTAGGAAGTAGATGGTTTTCCCTTCCACACAGTGAAAAGGTGGTGTGAATCAACAACCTAAAAATGGCCGGGTGCGGTGGCTCACGCCTGTAATCCCAGCACTTTGGGAGGCCAAGGCAGGTGGATCACTTGGGGCCAGGAGTTCGAGACCAGCCTGGCCAATATGGTGAAACCCTGTTTCTACTAAAAATGCAAAAATTAGCCAGGCGTGGTGGCGCATGCCTATGATCACAGCTACTCGGGAGGCTGAGACATGAGAATTGCTTGAACCTGAGATCATGCCACTGCACTCCAACATGGGCGATAGAGCGAGACTCTGTCTCAAAATAAATAAATAAATAAATAATAAAAAAAATCTAAAAACGTTAGCATTGGGAATTCCCCATATGGAATCCATCTTAAAGAAATGACCAGAATTCTGGGCAAAGACATATACTTAAAGCTGTTCATCAGCACATCATGATAAAGAAAAAACATAGTAACAACCATAAGATTGCCATTAGGAACATGGGTGAGTAAATTATGTTACCAACATAAGATGGAAATATTATGCAGCCACTAAAAATTGTATTTATAAAATTTTTTACGACATGAGGAAATTATAACATAGTTTTTAGCCAAAAAAGGAGGAAGATATATAGATGAATAAACACACACACACACATATAGATATTATAAAGTAGGACCTAATTAGGTTAAAAAAAAAAAAAAAAAAAAGGCCAGGCACAGTGGCTCACGCCTGTAATCCCAGCACTTTGGGAGGCCAAGGCAGGCAGATCACGAGGTCGGGAGATCGAGACCATCCTGGCTAACATGGTGAAACCCCATCTCTGCTAAAAATACAAAAAATTAGCCAGGCATGGTGGCAGGCGCCTGTAGTCCTGGCTACTCAGGAGGCTGAGGCAGAAGAATGGCGTGAACCCAGGAGGCAGAGCTTACAGTGAGCCAAGATTGTGCCACTGCACTCCAGCCTGGGCAACAGAGTGAGACTCCATCTCAAGGAAAAAAAACAAAACAAAACAAACAAACAAAAAACACATAGAAAAGTGACTGGAAGGAAATATGCCAGTGGTTTCCCTTAAGTAGTGAGATAATAAGCGTTTCCCCACTGCTACTTTAAACTTTTCTGTTTTACATACATTCCTTTTTTTTTTTTTTTTTTTTTGAGATGAAGTCTCCCTCTGTTGCCTAGGCTGGAGTGCAATGGCATGATCTTGGCTCACTGTGACTCTTGCCTCCCAGGTTCAAGCTATTCTTCCACCTCAGCCTCCCGAGTAGCAGGCATTACAGGTGTGCACCACCATGTCTGGCTAATTTTTGTATTTTTAGTAAAGATGGGGTTTCACTATGTTGGCTACGCTGGTCTTAAACTTCTAACCTCAAGTGATCTACCGCCTCAGCCTCCCAAAGTGCTGATATTACAGTCGTGAGCCACTGTGCCTGGCCAGTGTTTTACATACTTTTTATAAGGATATATGTCATTTTTATTATCAGGAAAAAGCCTATAAACAGAAAAAGATAAAATATCTCTAAAGGGCTTGGCCCTATGCGGGTGTGCTGTGTGACAGAGAGCACTTCACAAACTGTAAAAGTCTCTGCAGCCAGAGTTATTTATTGGTGCTCAAGATAAAGGAGCAGCAACATGGCACTTTATCCAAGAGCTGCACCTGTAGTCAGGACCAGTTCTGTCTCTAACTGACTGTGTAGCCTAGGACAAATGACTGAGCTTCCTGGACCCCCAATTTTTCCATCTAGATAAGGAGAGTTGGCATGCATAGCAAGCTCCCCAGCCCCGGAAATCCAGAGTCTAGAATGCTGTGACCTCTTACCACATTTGGGTTGAAGGGTGGAGTTAGCCTCTTGTGGTACAGGTCATCCCAGTTTATGGGGCTGAAGAATACATGGTTCTTAATCTCAAGCTGCAGGAAGTGCAGAAAAAAGGTTCTGGTTAGAAGTAGCCCTCCCCATGGGTGCTCTCACCTCACCCCCACATCCTCCAGAGCTCCACCAGCAACTGGCTGTCAAATGGAAATTAACTTACAGTTCTGGCTAGTTTCCTGGGACAAGAGAGTTTTGCAGCTAAGCCTCTCCCATCATCCAGAATCCAAACCCTTCTCCCCACTACAGCATCTGTTTATTCCAAAACTATTTACTGAGCATCTTCTCTGGGCACTGACCCTTTGCTAGGCTTTGGGAGTGTCAGTGAATAATACATCAGAATCTGCTCTGGGGGTGGGGGAGTACCAGTGGGAGCTTGGAGACCCCTCCCCTCACTCTGCTTCAGTACATCTTGAGTTTTCCAGTATGCAAACCAGAGAAGTAGACTAAATCAACTCACTAGAGAAGGTTTGAAAAATAAAGCCCCCAAGAAGACCTTCAGATTCCCAGACACCCAGATTTTAGGACTCAGCCCTGGTCATGATTCACCACCTTTCCTAATCATAATCAACATTGGCACCAACTTCTTTCTATCACATCCTCTATCTGTGTTTCTCAAATAATTATTCTCCACCTCCCCATATCAGGAACCCCAGTGGGCTGGTTAACAACCCAGATCGAAAATATCTCCGTAAGAGGCTAGGTGCGGTGGCTCATGCCAGTAGTCCCAGCACTTTGGGAGGCCAAGTCAGGTGAATCACCTGAGTTCAGGAGTTCATGACCAACCTGGCCAACATGGTGAAACCTCGTCTCTACAAAAATAGAAAAATTAGCCAGGCGTGGTGGTGTGTGCCTGTAATCCTAGCTACTTGGGAGGCTGAGGCAGGAGAATCGCTTGAACCCGGGAGGCAGAGGTTGCAGTGAGCCGAGATCATGCCACTGCACTCCAGCCTGGGCAACAGAGCAAGACTCTGTCTCAAAAAAAAAAAAAAAAAAAAGCCTCCAAAAGAATACCCAAGAAATTGGTAACATTGGTTGCCTCTGAATTGAGGAACTGGGTGGCTGGAAGGACTTTTTCTGGATACTCTTTTGTACCCTTTGAATTTTGATCTATGTGAATGTATAACTTATTTTAAGAGTCACACATATTTTTTTAAGATGCAAATTTTTGCTTGGAAGAGGAGACTTATCTTCACGGAAGCCCCTATTCTTTAAGCTGGCCAGGAATAGGCAGCAGATGCCCTAAATGTTGTTACGGTTTACAGTAACTGGAATGTAAAGCTTTTGGTACAAACACTTAAAAAGCACTTACTGTGTGCCAGACACTGCTGAGAGTACTTTGCATACATTAATACTAATCCATTTGATCTTCAAAACAGCTACGTCAGGTGCTGTTATTACAATGGGGAAACTGTGGCTCGCAGAGAGAAAGTAAGCAACATGTCCAAGGTCCTGTAACTAGTAAGCGGTGAAGGAGGGATCTGCTGAACCCAGGTAGTTTGCCTCATAGTCCATTCATGTTTTTTTTTTTTTTTTTTGGAGATAGAGTCTCACTCTGTTGCGGAGGCTGGAGTACAGTGGCGCCCATCTCAGCTCACTGCAACCTCCACCCACCCCCAGGTTCAAGCAATTCTCGTGTCTCAGCCTCCTGAGTAGCTGGGATTACAGGCAACCACCACCACACCTGGCTAATTTTTGTACTTTTAGTAGAGACCGGGTTTCGCCATGTTGGCCAGGCTGGTCTCGAACTCCTGACGTTAGGTGATCCGCCCGCCTTGGCCTCCCAAAGTGGTGGGATTACAGATGTGAGCCACTGCACCTGGCCTAGTCCATTCATCTTAACCACTATGTTAGAAAAGAAAGCAAACTCCTGGTGAGAAAATATTGAGGCCTTCTTTTTGTAAATCCAAATTACCTTGTGTTGAATAAAAAAAAGTAGGATTATTTTTAAAGTGCCACTTTAATGAATGAATATAATGAATTTGCTAAGAATGGACTATGAATCATTTATCCCTATATCCCATTTGCCCAGCCTGGGGTCTGGCAAGGAAGAAGTACTCAGATATTTGGAAAAAGCAAGTGCTGGCTGGGCGCAGTGGCTCATGCCTGTAATCCTAACACTTTGGGAGGCTGAGGCGGGCAGATTACTTGAGGTCAGGCGTTTGAGACCAGCCTGTCCAACATGGTGAAACCCCGTCTCTACTAAAAAAATACAAAATTAGCCAGGCATGGTGGCGGGTGCCTGTAGTCCCAGCTACTCAGTAGGCTGAGGCATTAGAATTGCTTGAACCTGGGAGATGGAGGTTGCAGTGAGTCGAGATCGCACCACTTTACTCCAGCCTGGGTGACAGAGCGAGACTCAGTCTCAAAAAAAAGGCCAAGCATGGTAGCTCACTCCTGTAATCCCAGCACTTTGGGAGGCCAAGGTGGGCAGATCACAAGGTCAAAAGATCGAGACCATCTGGCCAACTTGGTGAAACCCCATCTCTACTAAAAGTACAAAAATTAGCTGGGTGTGGGGGCGGGTGCCTGTAGTCCCAGCTACTTGGGAGGCTGAGGCAGGAGAATCGCTTGAACTCGGGAGGCGGAGGTTGCAGTGAGACAAGATTGTGCCACTGCACTCCAGCCTGGCAACAGAGCAAGACTCTGTCTCAAAAAAAAAAAAAAAAAAAAAAAAAAAAAAAAAAAAAAAAAAAAAAAAGCAAATGCAGTCCACTCTCCGCAAAGAAGCCCGAGGAATCTTCTAAAAACTTAAATCAGGTCATGCCAGACCTCTGCTCAAAACACCCTAAAACTGGCCACTCTCCTCCTTGTTCCCATAGCAGGACTTCTGCACATGCTGTGCCCTGTGTCTGGGGAGCCTTTGCCCAGCTGTCTTCATGGCTGCCTCTTTCTCATCCTTCAAGCCTCAGCTTAATTGTCACCTCCTCAGAGAGAACTCCCTGACCATGCCACTATTAACTTGCCCTCCTCCCATTATTGTCTATCTCAGCTCATTGCTCATTTTCTTCCTGACACTTGTCATACCTTGTGATAATTGTATATAATGTTTGGGTTTTTTGCCTGCCCCCAATCCCAAACTTTTTTTCTTTTTGTTTTTGAGGTGGATTTTTGCTCTTGTTGCCCTGGCTGGAGTGCAATGGCGCGATCTCAGTTCACTGCAACCTCCGCCTCCCAGGTTCAAGTGATTCTCCTGCCTCAGCCTCCCAGGTTCAAGTATTCAGGATTACAGGTGCCCACCACCACGCCCAGCTAATTTTTGGTACTTTTAGTAGAGACAGGGTTTACACCATGTTTGCCAGGCTGGTCTCGAACTTCTGACTTCAGGTGATCCACCCGTTCTGGCCTCCCAAAGTGCTGGGATTACAGGCGTGAATGCCGCACCCGGCCCCCACCCCAAACTTAATAAGGGCAGAGACCCAGCCTATTGAATCCCTAACACCTAGCTTAATACCTGGTACATAGTTGGTGCTTAGTAAATATTGATTGACTAAGAGAACTAGACTAGAGAAAGTAGTCAGCTAGTAGCACTAGTGAATTTCCAAATGAACAAGTGAGCAGCGCCTGGTTTTAGAAGGCAGCAGGATGCGTGTTAATGTGCTTCAGAGCTGCCTCTGCAGGAAGCTGTGAGCCCCATGGGGGCCAGTGCTCTACTGGCAGGTCACCTACAAAGTCTGCTTTGGAGCCCAGACGCTGCCTCTGGTCCTTGTGGAGAAGGCTTTGCAGGAGGTCACAGGCGGCCACCGTCCGGCCCCCGGGGATCTGTAGCGGCTGGTGCAGAATGTTCTCATACATCTGGGATACGTCTTGGCTGTAGAAGGGTGGCTGGGGAGAGAGGGAGAGCAGCTGGAGGATCACCCATGCAAAAGTGAACACAGGCTCAGGGAGATTTGGAGCAAGGTGGGCAGCTGGGAGGATTCAGTATGACCCCTGTCTTGTGCAATGGCTCGCATGGCAGACTGGAAAGAGACAGGACTCCAGGCTTCCAGCACGTGGAGAGAGTTGCTAGGAAGGCCAGAAGTCTCTTCCCACCAGTGTGAGGCCCATCTCTTTTCATCCAGCTTGCGCACCAACTTTGCATTTGGCAACATTTGCACTTTCACCTTAATCATTTCACCCCAGCCTCATAACCATGCTCCAAGAGAGTTGTAATTTTTCAGATAAGAAAACAGGGCTCAGAGCAATTATGCGGCACAGTTAGGAAGACAGCCAGGCCCGAAACCATATCCAGGGTCCCCTTCTCTTTCTTACTATTCTTCCTCCCACGCCTCTTCCAGCTGTTCCTTCCCCTTAATCCACAGAGCCTGTTCCTTCCTAGGGACCAAGCTATGCTGGTGAAACCACTCCAAAGCAAAGCATGGCCTAGGGCAAATCTACACATGCCTCTACCTAAGCAGGCAGCCTAGGACTGGGGTCAGGGGTTGGTTCCACAACCTATCAGGACTGTGATCTCTCTTGGTCTCAATTTCCCTATCAGCAAAATATGATATGCTGTGTCAGCCTCCAAAGGCTATTTTGAGGCACCCAAGGTGAGACAGTGTGTTGTAAACTAACTTTTTTTTTTTTTTTTGAGACAGAGTCTCCCTCCGTCACCCAGACTGGATGTGTGGTGGTGCGACCGCGGTTCACTGCAGCCCCTGCCTCCCAAGTTCAAGTGATTCTCCTGCCTCAGCCTCCCGAATAACTGGGATTACAGGTGCCTGCCACCACGCCCAGCTAATTTTTGTATTTTTAGTAGAGATGGGGTTTCATCATGTTAGCCAGGCTGGTCTTGAACTCCTGACCTCAGGTGATCCACCTGCCTTAGCCTCCCAAAGTTCTGGAATTATGGGTATAAGCCACCGCCCCTGGCCTAAACTAACATTATTGAAAAAAATAATAATTCGCATATTTGCCTTGGCGTTATCTTTTTTAGTCTGGAATGAAGAGATGGCTTGCTCATTTTCCTGGACGGAGCTTGTGTAGACCACATGAGAGATAGACCCATCCCTAGCCAGATGGCCCTTGTAGATGGCCACCACTGACTCACCAGGCCATGGAGCATCTCGTAGAGGACTGCCCCCAAGCACCACCAGTCCACTGCTCGATCATAAGGCTCTTTCCGAAGCACTTCAGGTGCCAAGTACTGTTAGAAGGAAACGCACTTATTTGAAATAAGTCGTTAAGCCTCAGTTGCCCCAGCTGTAAATAAGGCACTTGGAGGAAGATGACCAAGAGCTGACCCTGCTGTGTGTGTGCTCTGTGGCTGTGCGTGTGTTCATGCATCAGTCATTCAGCAAAGGCCTGCTTTCTGCAGGGCCCTTTGCCACGGGTTGGGGATGTAGAAGAGGTCAGCCAGGACTGCTTTGTGCAATTTACATGGTGTGTACCACACAAAAGCACCAACCAAAAGGGTAAAGGGGGCTGCAATCATGGCTGTGATCCACTCACCAAGCCGTAACACTAGTTCAGAGGTATTATCCAGCAACTTTATTTTTGTTTCAAGCGGTGCTTTTTCTAATTAGTCTGCCTGGAGGGGATGCCTTTTTCTATTTTTGCAAAGGCATTCAACAGACTATCTGTGTCCTGGGAGTGGAAGGCCCGGGAGTACTCTCACAGGGCAGTGTAGAGACTAATGTGAGTGTAAGTAAAAGTAAATGTGGCGTATCCTTGTGCTGGAAACCCTAGGGTCAGGAAGGAGGGGGTGACCCCTGAGCTATTGATAAATAAATGTACACCATGTCTCTATGCCTTGCATGAGGAAGAGAACCTGGGAATAAAAAAAAGAGGCTTACTGACTTCTTAGCCTGGTGTCTCTGCCACTGAGTTGGGGGCAAGGTCTCAGCAACAGGAAAAGCTGCTCTGAGAGACTGTGTGGGTCTAGGGAAGGGCAGAGTCACACAGACCTGAGCCCTGGTTGGTATGTGGTCTCAGGCAGGGCATTTAACCTCTCAGAACCTGGTTTCCCCATCCTAAAAATGAATATGCCAAATCCCTCCTAGATGTTGTTCTAAGATGCTAACATGTGCTGGCCCTCGAACAATGGGAGCAACCATGGCTACTGTTGTCTGTGCCCCCTAACACCACGGCAGTGGCTGAGTCATGGTAAAGGTGATGTGTTGGGGCCACATGTCTCCAACATGAGCTGGGGTTCCATATCCTTTGCTCCCATCCCTAGCAACATCCAAGGAAGGGATGGCTGGACTGTCAGGCTTTGGGGGGCTGGCTTTATCCAGCAAACACCATCCGCCATACACAAACACAGACCATGGCTCCTGCTCAGAGAGGTCATCCGACCATCAGCTACCCTAGAACCAAAGTGAGGAGGCCATTAGATCTAAGACCCAGCTTTTCAAGCATATGGAGAAAAAGAGAGCAGCTGAGGTCCTGTCTCATGCCAGGTGGGGAGGAGTCTCCCAGTCTGTAGCCTCAGCCCTCCAACCCTCACCCTGACGTCTGTCTAGCCACTGGGGACCCCTTCAGGTCCAAGGTCCAAGGTCCAAGGTCCAAGGTCCAAGATTGGTGGGAGTTCAAAGAAAGGTGGTTTTTTTTTTTTTTTTTTTTTTGAGACAAAGTCTCGCTCTTGTCCACCAGGCTGGAGTGCAATGGCGTGATCTCGGCTCACTGCAACCTCTGCCTCCCAGGTTCAAGCAATTCTCCTGCCTCAGCCTCCTGAGTAGCTGGGATTACAGGTGCCTGCCAGCATGCCTGGCTAATTTTTGTATTTTTAGTAGAGACGGGTTTTCGCCATGTTGGCCAGGCTGGTGTCGAACTCCTGACCTCAGGTGATCTGCCTGCCTCGGCCTCCCAAAGTGTTGAGATTACAGGCGTGAGCCACCGCACCTGGCCCAAAGAAAGGTTTTAACTTCAGGGCTGCAGAGAGACCTTGGCAGGACATGTAGACGTGTCTGAATGACTGCTGAGATCTGCAAATTGTAACCCTCCGGGCTCTTGGCAGCTGGCAGACAGACCTGGACCTGTGGTTTACACTTGCCAGCCCAGGTCTTAACTCTCAGGCCAGGCCCTCTTGTTGCACGTGGACTTCACCCTGCCCATCAACAGTGTCCAATACAGCAGCCACTGGCCGCACGTGGCTATCGAACACTTACAATGTGGCTACTCCAAATTGAGATGGGCTGTAAGTGTTAAAATTCATGCCAGATTTTCAAGACTTGGTTAGAAAAAAAAAAAGGAATAAAATATTTCAACCAGTTTTATACCGATGGTATGTTGAAATGAGAATATTGGATACATTGGGTTAAATAAAATACATCATTAAAATTAATTTCACCTGTTGCTTTCTTACTTTTTAAATGTGGCTGCTGGAAATTTTTAAGTTGTTTATGTGGTTTGCATTTCTTTCTTTTTTCTTCTTTCTTGAGATGGAGTTTCACTCTTGTTGCCCAGGCTGGAGTGCAGTGGCACAATCTTGGCTCACTGCAACCTCCGCCTCCTGTATTCAAGCAATTCTCCTGCCTCAGCCTCCCGAGAAGCTGGGACTACAGGTGCCCGTCACCGTGCCCAGCTAATTTTTTGTATTTTTAGTAGAGACAGGGTTTCACCATGTTACCCAGGTTGGTCTCAAACTCCTGACCTCAGGTGATCCGCCCACCTCAGCCTCCCAAAGTGCTGGGATTACAGGCGTGAGCCACCGCGCCCAGCCTGCATTTCTATTTCTATTTCTACTGGATAGCACTGCAGTAGAGCTTCACCAGCGGCTAGCTGGCTGGGTCTCAGCAGTGCTAGAGCTGGTGCCCCCATTACATAGATGAGGAAACCAAGGTTCAGTGTACAGCCAACTCAGGACAAGTGTTTGGGTCAAAGGAGTGAGTCCCCTTCACTGTAACCTGTTGGCTCTAATCAGGAGCTGTGGCCTCACCCACTCATGACCTCCCCTCTCCTGGGATGTTTACGCTTACCTCAGGGGTACCACAGAACGTGGATGTGGTCTCTTCAGGCTCTACACCTTCCTTGCAGAGGCCAAAATCCGTCAGCACCACGTGTCCCTGAGAATGAGGGAGGACATGGGCTGGAGGGTGGTATGAGCCAGGCCTAACCCCAAAGCCCAGATGCCACACCCCAGGGCAACAGCTGTGGGATCTGATGCCCAGGCACAGGCTGGAGGCTCCACTCCAACCCAGGGCTCCTGGACTGGATGCCAGGAGCAGCACAGGGGGCCAGGTGGGCACATGCATTCCACTGTCTACCCACAGCTCATCACAAACTCAGACCCACCCCTACAACAGTGGCAGCTTGTGGACAGAAACCCCTACACAGAGGCTGGGGACTCAGAAAGAAATCACACCTTGTGGCAGCTGGGCAGGAAGGTAGAGTGAGTAGATACTGTGGGGTTCTGCCTGGATCCCTCTTCTGAAACCAGGGTACAGAAGAACCATGCCTATCCCCATCCCCCTGCTGCTGGAACATTGCCCGCACCCAAAGTTATGCCCCCTCCCTAGGAGCAATCCACATCCAGGGGCACAAAGGCCCATCCTCTTTGCCTCATTTTGGGACAATCCTAGAGAGCCATCCCAGCTCAGGCCCTCCTCCCTGCTGCAAGATCAGCCGAGGCCCCACTGGCAACCACAATGCAGGTGAGCTTCTTCCTTTGCCCAATCCTGGTTTTTTACCCCTTTAAAAGTGTTATCTCTTGAGAATGTTCCCCAATAAAGCTTCTGCCTCCTCTCCATCTCAGAGTCTGTTTCCATGGAGCCCAGTCTAAGACACTAGCCCCCACCTGGCTCCACCCCTGCCCCCTTGTATACATGCATGCACATATATACATGTACAGTCTCATGTGCACATATGCATGTGTGTACATGTGCATGGGCACACACACACACACATATGCTCAAATGCCTCCTCTACCTATATGCATGCATGTACAATGCACGCACACCCATGCACACAGACTCATGGTCAGATAATGTACCTGTGCAACCATGTCCACACACACACATGCATGCGCACACACACACACACCAACCTGGCAGTCCAAGAGAATGTTCTCTGGTTTCAGGTCCCTGCAGAAAATAAGGGAAAAGAGCCTTGAGGTGTCTCAGCCGTTTAGTGAGGAGAATTGGAGACCTGGGCGGGGGGGTAGTCCTGGCACGAGAACTATTCATGGAGGTTCCCAGAGATGCAGAGGGAGAGCCCAGGAAGGCTGGGTACTTGGACCTCGGAGGAGGAGACTCCAACCCCACCCAAAACAAGGGACCAAGTCCACCAGAATTTCATCAGAATTTAGGGTCCACACCAACCCCTAGCTGTTGGAGCAAGAAGGGCCTGGTCCTGGCTGGCTCTGAGCCACAGGCAGGCCTCACCTGTAAATGATGTTGAGGGAGTGCAGGTAGCCAATGGCGCTGGCCACCTCAGCAGCGTAGAACCTGGCCCGGGGCTCCAGGAACCGGCGCTCCCGCTGCAGGTGGAAGAAGAGCTGGAGAGGAGGAGGAGTGTGACAGGAGTTACTGGGTGGCTGCTGTAGGGCTAGGGTGCACCTGCTCCCCGCCCTGTGTGGCTGCGAGCTCACTCCCTCTCTGACCTGCAGCATTCTTCCTACCAAAAGAGTGCATGCTGGCCCCTGCCCCACACAGCAGTCCTGGGTGTCCAAAGAGTCAGCAGAAGAAGAGATGAGTTAGCATTGCTTAAGCACCTCCTGTGTTCCAGGTTCCAAGTCAGGCCCTTCCACATCTCTTATTTAATCCTCATGACAACCTTCAAGGTAAAAATGTCATGCTAGTTTCATGTAAGAGGAAGCTGGGGGGGGGTCAGAATGGTTAGGCGACTTGCCCAAGGTCACGTAGCTTATAATTGGCAGAGCTGGCATTTGAACCTGCGTGGTTCAAACATTATGCTTTTCCATCAATCCAGGCGATAAGATGATACGGCTGTCAGACTGAGCTCAGGTTAGCTCCACCCATGGGCCAATGTTTTTGGACTATTTTGCCGGCATGGAAAGCCCTTCACTTAGGGATGCAGGACAAAAACTCCCCTCCTGGCATCATTCTGAAGGGCATGAGGTCACGCAGGTTAAATCTGGGGTCACTGAGTGGAGCCCCACTACATTTTGCCATCTTGACCAGAGAGACAGAGTGAAGCCCAGGAGGGAGCCCCGCTTGTCCCAGCTGTGCTTCTGGGTCACCAGGTGGCCTGAGGTCTCTGTTTACCACAGTGACCAGTCAATCCCACCCTGTGGCCTATGGGGTAAAATGGGAGCACTAGAAACCTTGACCACGAGCTCCTCTTAGCATTGACCTTTCCCAGGTCTATCAAAGTGCGTCTATGGGCAACTCCGAATGAGGAAGGCAAGAAAGCATTATGGTGGGGAGTCTAACAGACCTGAATTCAAGTCCTGACTCTACCAGGTATGGGCTGGGTGGCCTTGAGCAAATGATTACCTCTCTGAACCTCAGTTTCTTCAGCTACAAAATGGGTCTATTGTAAGATGAGGTGAGATCATTCCAGAACTTGGCATGCAGTGGGCATGTGGGATGGACAGCTCCCAGCTAAGAGCCAGCCCAGGGAAGCCTCCCTGTGGGCCCACCCACCTCTCCCCCGTTGACATAGTCGAGCACGAAGTAGAGCTTCTCAGGTGTCTGGAAGGAGTAGCGCAGGCCCACGAGGAAGGGGTGCCGCACATTCTTCAGAAGCACACTGCGTTCTGCCATGATGTGGCTCTGCTGTGGAGTCACAAAGAGAGGGGTCCATGTCACAGCCCACAACAGCCCCTTTTATTCCCGCTCAGTCAATATAAGCTTGTGGTTGGAAGTCATCCTACCCAGGACTTTCTCATGCCCCTGCTCAAACACCACAATGGCTCCCCATTGCCCTTAGAGCCAGGCCCAAGTTCCTTGCTTAGTATTCAGGGCTCAGGGTGGTCAGCCTCATCCTAAGCTAGTTCATGTGGGCACAGCTCTAGCCCCTGTATCAGAGCTTCTTGCCCCTGGAGTGAAAAGCAAAGCATGTGTGATGCCTACATAAATGAGTTCCTAAGGGAAAGAAGCCACGCACTATCCATATTCATGCATTTGCTCGTGCTATTTCCTCTTCCTGGATGTCGCACCCTCTTTTCAGACCATCAGAATCCCACCATCAAGGCCAGCTGCACCGCTGCCTCCCTCAGGAAGACCTCCCATTCCCACTCCCTATGGAGACCTTGTCAACATTAATCACCCTTTTCTCTGAGTCCCCTGATCTCCTATGCAAAACTCTCTCTGGGCCTGTTCTGGCCTACTAATGGAGTCAGGTGTTAAAGGAACGCAGGTCAGCTGAGGCATCAAGAAATCCACGATGGGGCTGAGTGTGGTAGCTCATGCCTGTAATCCCAGCACTTTGGGAGGCTGAGGCCAGCGGATCTCTTGAGGCCAGGAGCCTGACCAACATGGCAAAACCCCATCTCTACTAAAAATACAAAAATTAGCCAGGAGTGGTGGCGGGTGCCTTTAATCTCAGCTACTCGGGAGGCTGAGGCATGAGATCACTTGAACTCAGGAGGCGGAGGTTGCAGTGAGCTGAGATGGTGCCATTGCACTCCAGCCTGGGTGACAGAGCAAGACTCTGTCTCAACAACAAAAAAAGAAGTCCCTGATGTGCTGTGCATGTAGCTCATGCCTCTAATCCCAGCACTTTGGGAGGCTGAGGCGGGAGGATTGCTTGAGCCCAGGAGTTTGAGGCTGCAGTAAGCTGTGATTGCACTACTGCACTCCAGCCATATGGCCTGATTGCATGAAGGGTCTTCAGAGAGAATAAAGTGGGGCTCCACATTATACAGATGGGGAGCCTGGCACTTGGAGCAGGCAGAAGCCTTGTCCGTCGTGGAGCCTGCATTTCCCAGGGGAAGGCAAAGCCAGGCTGGTTTTCCTGAAAGCCCTGTGGTGAGGTGGCTTGGCCTGCTTTCTTTCAGAAGGGCCAGCATCCTGCATACCGCGTCCCCTCTGCCCTTTGTTGTGACCACTTCTGCACCCAGCCCCATGGACCTGTCAGAGGTGGGACCCATCTTTGAAAGCCACCCTAGGCTGGGGTTTGAGAAGCAGTAGAAGAAACGCCTGTGCCCAAGCTCTGATACCTCTTTCTTCTTTAAGATGGACTTTTTCTGCAGCACCTTCACTGCATAGAACGTCCCATCAGACTTGCGCTTGGCCAGTAGGACCTGAGCAGAAACACGAATTTGAGGCCCTGTAGGTGACTTTGGACTTCCCAACAGCACTACAAGGCTGCTTTTGTCTGCAGGTGCAAGCGCTCTCTCTTCACACATACAAGTGGCAGCAGGGGCTGGAAGAGGCTGCAGAAGGGAAGACCCAGGCTTCCCACCCTCACCAAGTCATTCACCTTCCCGTAGTTCCCTTTGCCGATGACTTTGAGGAAGTCGAAGTCCGTGGGCCGGGCACTGGGGGAAGAGGGAAAAACACAGATAAGCATTTGCGAGGTCTGGAAACCTGGTGCGTGAGAACAAATCTGGGCTTCTTTTTAACTTTAGAGTGGGGAAATACAGAGAGCCTTCCAGGAGCCATGCCTCCTCACCCCCGAAGAACCCCATGTTCTCCCAGCCAGGAGAGGGCTTGTAATATTCACCCTGGCCCCAGGGGAACTCAAATTCAAGTTAAACAACAGGCAGAGTGGAGATAAAACCAGACATACTGCACAGAAGGCCTACATAGAAGGCAGGGTTCTGGTACCCAAAGCCCCTCAGAAGGGCCTGAAGTGTGGGGAGTTGCTAACAATGCAGACATTTCAGTGGCATTGCAGGAAGAGGGTTCAGCATGGGCAGAGGCTGGGGAATTTGTGGGAGATAAAGCTGGGGAAAGGTCCTGGGCCCAGATGGCAGAGAGTCTTGAATGCTAAACCAGAGAATTTGGATTTTATTCCCAAGGCAAGGGGAGCCAGGTATGAGGCGAGTCAAGTAGGAAAGGTGCTTGAGGGACCAGAACTCACTTTGGGTTGGCTGAAGGCCCCAGGTTGATGTTCCCATTGGCCCTGGAGGGCTAAAGAAAGAAGTGATTACGATCAGCAGATCCCTACTCCTTGGCTACCTCGCTTTCTCCTGGCCCAGGCCCTGATCCCTTCTCCAACAACTCTACTAGGTCTGCCTGCCTTTTTCTTTCCTTTTTATTCGCCTGCCCGCCTGCCCGCCTGCCCGCCTCCCTCCCTCCCTCCCTCCTTCTACCCACCCACAAATCCACTCATGCACCATCTTACCCACTTCTCAAAACAACCTTGGGAGGCAGCTGGCTGTTGTGCTAATTGAATAGGCGAGGAAACTGAGGCCCAGAGAGGAGTTGACCAGGGTCTCACAGACAACCAGGTTGGGATAGAACCCAGGTGTCTCCATGACAAATCTCATGATTTTTCCAGTTCATCTTGAAGCCCTATTTCCAATCTCTACTCTATTCACCCTGCAAGTGGCTCATTTCTATGTGCTCGCAGTAACCCTCTGAGCCCCTGACATTGTCTGGGACCCACAGATTTCCTTAGCCTCGGGAAGAAGTGAGCCCCCTGATGATGGGTGGGGAGCCAAGAACCACTCACCTGTGGACTGGGGGTCCCAGCTGGGCTAGAGTTCATTCTGCAGCAATGATCAGGCAGCTCTGGGGGGACAGGGAGGAGCAGGCATGAGAGAGCTGGTGTTGGGGGGTCAGCTCCGCCCATCCAGGGCTTCAGGCACCACTGCCCTCTCCATCCTCCCCTACCTGTGCATGTGCCACCACCTGAGGGTTTCCTACCCCAGAGGTAAAGCAACCCCTGCACGGATGGAACAAGAAATGATATCCCCTGGACCCAGACTTCCTAACAAACATCTCAGAAGGGATAAAGGGGGATGGGTGTGGCCCCTCCCAGGCTGATTCTTCTCAAGAACTGGGGACACCCAGGGCAACAAGACCCCTGTGAGCCAGGGTAGCTCCAGAAGTCCAAGATGGCCAGGGCTGGAAGGACCTTTTCAGGGCATAAAGTCTGAACTCATCCCCCATTTCACAGGTGGAAGGCCTGTGGCCTAAAAAAGGACCTTCCTAAGGCCACATAGCCTTGTGAAGCGCAGGCTGGGCTCTCCGGACTCCCATAGAGGAACAATGGCAAGCCTGAATTACTGTGCGCACTCCCAGCTGGGCTCTGTGCTATGATCTCCTTGCCACAAGGAATTCTGCCAAACGCCTCAGGAAAGGCAGCTGCCCTGGAAGCCTTGGGCTGGGGCCACAGAGAGACTCAAGACTGGCCAATATCTATTCGGGGCCAAACGACAGAAGGTGTGACCAGCTGATCTATGCGGCCAGGAATAGTGTCTTCCTTGCTTCCACCCTGCAGGGGAGAGGAGGCCAGGGTGCCCAGGCCCCGCCACAGATTGCCTGGGGCCCCACAGTCTCATCCTTGCTTGGCAAAGGTTGAGAGCAGAGATCTCACCTGAGAGCCCAGTTGCTGTGCATCTCAAGACCTTAGTCTTGGCCCACTGTGGGGCCTGGGCTGCAGCCCAGCCTCTCTGAGTAGAGATTTCCTGTCTTTACAAGGCGGGGGGGTCCTGGAGGCACCAACCTCAAGGCCTTCTTGGGAACAGAGAAAGTGAAGGGGAACTGAGAGGATCCCCCAGCCCAGGCTGCCCTGAGAGGCCCAGCCCTGCCAAGCCTTAAGAGCAAGCTGCAGAACTGCTAAGGAAGCGCAGCCTGCCCCTAGCCAATGCCAGACATGTGTGCTCCTGCAAACAGCCCACAACACTGCCACACCCTCTCCTGGGCTGACCCCAATGGCCCTTCGGCCAGGACCTGGCCTCCCTGGTCTCACATACCTGCGAGTCTGAGGAGAGGCCTCTAGGAGAACCAGCAGTTGGAATCGAAGACAGGCAGTGGACAAGAGAGCCTCTCTCTGTTCTCCCAACAAGGGCCTAAGTGTCTGTGCCCGGTGCCGGCCTGGCCCCAGCACAGAGCTCACAGCTCCCGGCAGCTGCAAGGGGGCTAGTTGATGTCACGCGGGATCCAGCAGAGCTTAAGATGGGACTGGAGACTTCTGTTCCCTGGGGAACACCATCTCACCCTAGCAGGGACGGTGGGAGGGTGGGCAGTAGCCCCAGGGCAGCCCTGGAGACCCTCAGGGCTTGTTAGACTGTTTGGGTCAGGGTGTGTGCGGCATGGTGTGTACTGTGTGAGTGTTTTGTGCATAGAGTGCTTCCGTGTGTGTCTGTCTGTGGCTCTGTATTTCAGGTATTTGTGTCCGTTTGTATGAGTCTGCGTAGATGATTGCATGTACGTGTCAGTGTGACCACATTTGTACATTTACATCAGCATATGTCTGTGCATCTGTGACTGTGTGCGTCACTGTATCTCAGTGTGTGTGTCACTGTATCTCAGTGTGTGTGGTGTGTATATGGATGTGTTTCAGCGTGTCTCTGTGTAGTACATATCAGTGTGTATCTTTGTATGTGAATGTGCTGTGTCAGTGTGTGTGTATGTGGGTGAGTGTGAGTCTGTGTGGCTGTCTGAAGGTGTGTGTTCAGAGCAGTATGGGTGTCTGTTAATATGTGTGTATAGGTAAGTCATTGTGTGTCTGTGTTCATATTGGTGTATATCAGTGAATTTACTCTGGGGTGTGTGTGTATGTGTGTGTCTGTGTGTGTGTGTGCGCGTGTGTGCACGCGTGTGCGCATGCGTGCGTCTAGGGGGCCTGTGTATATGAACCCTGTGTAGACCATCTGGAGCTGAAGAAAAAGTCCCACAGACATCAGCCATGGCAGCTGAGAGCCTTTCGCCTCCCAAAAACCTGCAGATGTTTCAGAGGAAGGAACCTGGAGCCTGGGTGTCCAGCTCAGTCCAGCCTGCCTTGGTCTTTACTGAGCACTTGGTCCTTTGGGCCTTTCCCTGCGGGCCCCTCAAGGGCTCTGGCCCAGTCCTCAGGGCAGGCCTGGTTGGCCCATGACTCTTCTGCTGTGTAAGAAACGGTTCCAGAGAGCACCCTGGCTCATGAAGGCCTTGCTGCCTGGGGCGGTCATTAGGTTCTCACAGGGTCCCTTCCTCTCCCCAGGATCCCAAGGGGTGGGCAGGTGTTCTCAGGAATAAAGGAGTTGATGGGCCCACAGCCCCTGCCCTTCTCAAACTTTGTGTGGCTACAGTATACTACAGGGGAGGGACACATGGGGCTAGGGCCCAGAAAGTTGGTCAGGGAGGGAACTGAGCCCAGGGGCCTCAGGGGTTCTCTGTGGGCTCTGAAATGCAGAGGATCTGGAAGTGTTGACCAGAGAAAACCTGAGTGCACAGTATCAAAGCCTTCCATCTTGAACAAAATAGAAATGTGGAACCAATTCATGATCAGCAGGATGTCATGTTGACAAAACACATACCCAGAACAAGGACATTACTTTTCAAAAACAAGATCCTGATGTGGCCTTCATTCAGCAGCACTATTTATAACAGCAAAATAATTGTGCTAATAGTAACCTAAGTGTCCCACCACAGAGCACTTCAGAACGCTTGCCAGCTGCAAGAGCTCCCTCTCTTGACCATATACCGTGTCCAGATACAGTCCTATTTCTTTGTACCCCTTTTCAGCTAAACTCTTTGAAAGAGTTGTCTGGACTCCTTGTCTCCACTCCTCTTCCTGTTCTCTTTTGAGCCTGTTCCAAACAGGCTCTCATCCCAACACTTCAGTGAAACCGTGGACCAGTGACCTCTATGTGCCAAAGCCAGTGATGAGTTCCTCATCCTCATCTTATTCAACTCTTCTGAAGAATTTGGTGCACTCATGTTCCCCATTTGGCTTTAGGAACTCTTGGTTTTCCTTCTAGCTCACTGACTGCTCTTCCTCCATCTCTTGTGCTGGATTTTCCTCCTCTCTTTATCCTTAAACACAGGCCTATCCCAGGGCTTAGTCTTTGGGCTTCTGTCTACACGTACTTGTTCTTTAGTTGATTGCTACCATTTTAATGGTTTAACCAACTATACTTGTCAGTTCCCAAATCTCTCTCTCTAGTTCTGATTCTCCTTTTTTTTTCTTTCTTTCTTTTTTTTTTTTTTTTTTTTCTGAGACAGAGTCTTGCTCTGTCACCCAGGCTGGAGTGCAGTGGCGCTATCTCAACTCATTGCAACCTCTGCCTCCCAGGTTCAAGTGACAGTCCCACCTCAGCCTCCTGAGTACCTGGGACTACAGGCGCCTGCCACCATACCCGGCTAATTTTTGTATTTTTTTAAGTAGAGATGGGGTTTCACCATGTTGGCCAGGCTGGTCTCGAACTCCTGACCTCAAGTGATCTGCCTGCCTCGGCCTCCCAAAGTGCTGGGATTACAGGCATGAGCCACTGCGCCCAGCCTAGTTCTGATTTTTTCCTGAACTCTGGATTTAAATATTTAACTGCTTCCTTGACAATTCACTAGTCAGATGTCTAGAGGCATCTCAATCTTTATTTATTTATTTATTTTTTAAGAAAGAGTCTCACTCTGTTGCCTAGGCTGGAGTGCAATGGCACAATCTCGGCTAACTGCAACCTCCACTTTCTGGTTCAAGCGATTCTCCTGCCTCAGCCTCCTGAGTAGCTGGGATTACAGGCACTCACCACCGCGCCTGGCTAATTTTTGTATTTTTAGTAGAGACTGGGTTTCACCATGTTGGCCAGGTTGGTCTCAAACTCCTGACCTCATGTGATCCACCCACCCCTGCCTCCCAAAGTGCTGGGATTACAGGTGTGAGCCACCATGCCCGGCCAAAGCATCTCAATCTTTTTTTTTTTTTTTTTTTTGAGACATGGTTTAGCTCTGCAGCCCGGATTAGAGTGCAGTGGAGTGATCTAGGCTCTCTGTAATCTTTACGTCCCCTGCTCAAGCTATCCTCCCACCTCAGCCTCCTGAGTAGCTGGGACTATAGACACACACCACCAGGCTTGGCTAATTTTTTTTGTACTTTTTGTAGAGACAGGGTTTCACTATGTTGCCCAGGCTGGTCTTGAACTCATGAGCTTAAGCAATCCTCCTGCCTTGGCCTCCCAAAGTGCTGGGATTACAGGCGTGACCCACCGCGCCTGGCTGGTATCTTGAAGTTAACATGTCCAAAACAAAGGTCTTGACTCATATTCCTTCCACTCTGCCCCAGTCTGCTCCTCCCTCAGTCTTCAGCCTCAATAATGGCACTACCGCCTACTCAAAAGTTCAAGCCAGCGACTTTGAGTTCATTCTAGAAAGCTTGCACCCTCACTCCGCCTCCACTCCATCATGAAATTCCATTCAAAATATATCCAGAAACCATTGCTGCTCACCATCATTGCTGCAACCACCCTGCCTGAGCCCCCATCGTCACCTGCATGGATTATTGCAATGGCTTCTCCACTGACTCCCTGCTTCTCCATTTACCCACTACAATCTTTCTCCATGAAAAGCCACAGTGAGTCTTAAAATGTAAATCAAATCATGTGCCTTAGTTGCTCAAAAACTCCAGTGGTTTCTCAACACACCTAGAATTAAAATCCAAAGCCTCAGCTGGGTGCGGTGGCTCACACCTGTAATCCCTGTGCTTTGGGAGGCCAAGGTGGGTGGATCATGAGATCAAGAGATCGAGACCATCCTGGCCAACATGGTGAAACCCCGTTTCTACTAAAAATACAAAAATTAGCTGGGCGTGGTGACACGTGCCTGTAGTGCCAGCTACTCAGGAGGCTGAGGCAGGAGAATCGCTTGAACCCGGGAGACAGAGGTTGCAGTGAGCTGAGATCACGCCACTGCACTCCAGTCTGGTGACAGAGCAAGACTATCTCAAAAAAAAAAAAAAAATCCAAAGCCTCTACCATGGTTTATGAGATCGATCCATATGACCTGGCTGCTGTCTCCAGCTCCTCCTTGGCTTCCACTCCCCTCCTTCCTAACTGCCCTCAGCCTCTCTGCTTTCTCTTGCTGTCCCTCAGACACACTAAGTGCTCTCTGGCCTCCAGCCCCTTGCACTTAGTTTTCCCTGTGCCTACAACACTCTTCCCCCAGGCATCTGCGTGGCTGTTTTCCACTAACGTCATAGAGGTTTCTGCTTAAAGTCACCTCTTGGAGAGGCTTGTACTGATTACGGGTGACAGGTCATCCTGGTTTGTCTGTGACTGATGGGTTTCAGTGCTAAAACCGCTATAGTCCTGGGCCAACCAGGTTGGTTAGTCACTCTGATACCAGTCCTGCTCATTCCCTATACATTCTGTCTCCTTTATATTTTACTTTGTAGCACTGATGCCTTATCACGTATCTATTAATTTTTATTTTCTATCTCCAACTAGAACATCAGCTCCAGGAGGGCAAATACTTCCTGTTCAACTATTGAATCCTCAGCACTGAGCACAGGGCCTGGAATATAGTAGGTGCCCAGTACATGTTTGACTAATGAATCAATAAATGAATTGATAAATGTTGGTACATATATAAAGTGGAAAATTGCACAACCAAAAACTATATAAAACCTATATAAACCAAAACAGGAACATACACGTGATACAATATCAAGCCAAAAACCAAGTTTCAAAATAGTAGGTGTTGTAGGGGTACCAATTTTGTAAAAGAAAAACAAAAGACATGTATGCACATACACATTTGTGAGTACAGCTGCCAAAAAAAGACTGCAGGGTCATGACCCAAGGTAACAGTGGGTTCTTAGGTTAGGTTATTTTAACTTTTTTTTTTTTTGAGATGGAGTCTCGCTCTGTCGCCCAGGCTGGAGTGCAGTGGCGCGATCTCTGCTCACTGCAACCTCCGCCTCCTGGGTTCAAGCAATTCTCCTGTCTCAGCCTCCCGAATAGCTGGGATTACGGGCATGTGTCACGACACCCAGCTAATTTTTGTATTTTTAGTCGAGACGAGGTTCCACCATGTTGGCTAGGCTGGTCTCGAACTCCTGACCTCAGGTGATCGGCCTGCCTCGGCCTCCCAAAGTGTTAGGATTACAGGCGTGAGCCACCATGCCAGGCTGGTTATTTTAACTTTTATCTTTATACTATTGTGTAAAGCTTCTCAAGATATTGCTGTTGAGTTAATATTCCAGTACCGAGTTCCTGGTGGCAATCTGGCATGCCCATGGCCCATCACACCCTCCCCCATCACCTTGACTGGGCCCATCACACCCCACCCCCATGCCTAAGCAGCCCTCAGTTCCTAAGGCTTTCTTCTGTCTCGCACCACGGTGTTCTAATTTTCTGGCCAGAAGCTGGACATCAATATATTCTCCTAACTCTTCAGACTCCGCAAACTTCTACTCAAGCCCCTCCATGAGTCCTCAAGCCTGTCCCTTTCCTAACTTGCCACAGCCCAGACTTGCCTCCCTCTGTCCCACTGTTACATGGACCTGCTTACAGCTCCCTGGCCCTGCCAAATGGGGTGTGGGGGTGGGACAGTGTCACACAGTTCTCTTTCCTTGGAACATTCCCCAACAAACCTGGCCTTTCCAGCTCACCTTTTCACCTGTTCTCATTGCCTTTCCTGGAAGCCAGATGACCCGCCGATCCCATGCACCCTCTCCTGCTGCTGTCCCTGTCTTCACTGTAACTTGTTCATTTACACGCCTGCCCAGTTCAAGTGCCAACTTGATCTTATTTTGTTCCCACAACCCCACGGGTTAGGAACTATCATCATCCCTGTTTCAAGGAAGAGAAAACTGAGGCAACGACAGGGAAGTGACATGATCAAGACAGTTAATAAATGACATAACCAGGATTTGAACCCAGGCCATCCGACTGCAGAGCCCACGGCCTGGAATTTCAGGAAGACAATAGAAAGCTAGAAAAGGAAAAAATGAAGTTAGTGGGAAGGAAGTGAGGATGTAAGTTGGTTAGTTAAGGAGGAAGAAAATTAGGCAGCTGAGAAAGCAGATAGTTGGGAGGGAAGGAAGGAAAGGAAGGAGGGAGAAGGGAAAGACGTCGGGAAGGAAGAAAGGAAGGAAAGAAAGTAAACAGGTACTAGGAAAGATGTTACCTAGGTAACTAGTCAATCTGGAGACCAACAGGCCAGCAGGCAGGTATCGTGCTCACAGGTGAGCCTCTCACCTGAAAACTCCAGGTTCCAGCTCAGGTCCTGGGGAGCAGCCCCATGCACGGCTCTACCCTCTTCTCTCTCTTCATGGTCTTTCTGACTGGAGGCACAATCCTGACTTGTCAAGCAACCTTCCCAGTCAGGAACGACCTGTCACCCACTAGCTCCTGGCTCCCAAACCGGCTCAAGTTCAACCTCCCACCCCTGCCTGCTGGAAGCTGGCTTCGGGGCCTTCCAGTTACTAATTAACCACTGGACCTGAATTACCAAGCTGGCTGCACCCACTGGCTCCTGGATGGGCCCTGCCTGGGGGACTCTCTGAATTTTTAAAAGCACAATTTGTTATGTGACCATGGGCAACTGACTTCAGCTCCCTGAGCCTCATGTGAATTGGTGATGGATGGTGTGTCCTACTAGAGGGACAGTTTCTGAAGTCCCTTTCAATACTGGAACTGCCTCACTCTCTCAAGGTCCAGCTTAAAAATGCTGACTCCTACACAGCCTTCCCTGATTCCCTCCGCTGAGTCATCTTCCCTTTCGCTTGGAACCTAGTGAACCAGCAACTGAAAGGTTGGTCTCACACAACACTCTCCTCCACCCCTTTCCTAATGGGGGCCACCAGCCTCTACGTTCAGTCATTTCATGGAAACTTCCAGGCTGGGCAGCTCATTTCCCCCTGAGCCAGCCTCTGGCAATTTCTTATGTTAAGCCAAAGACTGCCACCCAGAGCCTACCCGACCTAGCACTGCCCTGGCACCATTCTGGGAGAATCACAGCTGAGTTGAAACCTATGCCCCACTCTGCCCTTCAGAGATTTGAGGCTCAGGAACCAGAGATTAGCTCACCCTGGAGAACAGGGAAGGCTTTCTTGGGGGTTGACCCAAAGCTTCCCAGGCCCTGGGTTCTTTTTTTTTTTTTTTGAGACAGAGTCTCGTTCTGTCACCCAGGCTGGAGTGCAGTGGCGTGATCTCGGCTCACTGCAAGCTCCGCCTCCCAGGTTCATGCCATTCTCCTGCCTCAACCTCCCGAGTAGCTGGGACTACAGGCGCCCGCCACCACGCCCAGCTAATTTTTGTATTTTTAGTAGAGATGGGGTTTCACTTCATTAGCGAGGACGGTATCGATCTCCTGACCTTGTGATCTGCCCGCCTCGGCCTCCCAAAGTGTTGGGATTACAGGCGTTAGCCACCGCGCCTGGCCGGCCCTGGGTTCTAACTCAGGGCACAGGCAGGGCCTGGACCCCGGACAGGTAAGGAAAGCTCTGCCCAGTGACCCTTCCTGAGCACGCTGACTTTCACACTGCTTCCTCCATTGCCTTTCCATTAAAATGTCAACAACTTTCTGGTAATTCTGGTGCCTTAAACACCGGCTGCTCTGCTGTGCTCTGGAGGAGCCCTGCATGGCCACACACCCCACCTCCACCAACACACATAGCAGCATGTGTCTGGCCCTGGTCCAGATAGGGGAGGTGGCTGGCCCAAGTACACAGAGCAAATCAGGGCAGCGCACAAGGTCCTGCCCCTTTCCAGAGCTCCTGCTGCTGCTGCTGCTGTGCCACCAAGCTCCCTCTCCCCTGCTCTTCCAGAGCTGGTTAAAAAACACCTCAAACACCCCACATACTGGTATTGGTTGCATAAAGTGTATCAAATAATTCCAACTTACAGAAGAATGTCAAATAAAAAGTGAAAGCTTTCCCTCCAGCCCATCTTCAATCTCATTTCCAGAGGGAGCTGCTGTTAACTAAAGGGTGACAATCCGGCTGGGCGCGATGGCTAATGCCTGTAATCCCAGCACTTCGGGAGGCCGAGGCGGGTGGATCACGAGGTCAGGAGATCGAGACCATCCTGGCTAACATGGTGAAACCCCGTCTCTACTAAAAATACAAAAAGTTAGCCGGGCGTGGTGGCGGGTGCCTGTAGTCCCAGCTACTCGGGAGGCTGAGGCAGGAGAATGGCGTGAACCTGGGAGGTGCAGCTTTCAGTGAGCCAAGATCATGCCACTGCACTCCAGCCTGGGCGGCAGAGCGAGACTCCGTCTCAAAATAAAAAAAAGGGTGACAATCCTTCCAGACTTTTGTCTATGTCTTAATCTATATGTATATTAATCTTAATCTATATGTATTAATCTATATAACTGCATCCATTTTTTTCCAGAAAATGGGCCATCAGTAATTCACTTTTTTTCATATATACATCTTTTAAGCAGCTGCACCACACTTCATAGTGTGGAGTTTTCACAACCCCTATTCCCTATTCACTGTTCCTTCTGATGGACATTTTGACTGTTAGCAGTTTCACAATATTTCCAACAAGGCTGCAGCAAACATCTCTGCTTTAATATCCTGTGGCCTTCCACTAGTATTTCTGACAGATGAACTCCTGTAAGTGTGAGTGCTGGGTTAATTATGAACTCTCTACCAAATGACTGCAACAAGTTGTGCCAACCAACGTGGCTAGCAGCAGTGCTAAACTTGCCCTTCCCCCTAATGATACTGCAGGAAATAGCCAAGGTCACTCGTGCAGATATGTGTAGATAGGCCACTGCAGATATGCGTCTCCTTCCCGTCTTCCTCTCTTCCTTCTTTCCCCTCCCACCCTCCCTGGCTGGACTTTGTTGTTTGGATATGAAGGTCAAAGTCATGTTCTCAGGCATAAGGGGAAAGCAAGAGACTTAACCAATGGAAATCTACCTCCAGAAATATTCCCTTCACTTTGACATTCCTCAGACCACTTTTCTGTCCTTAGTCTGGCTCCAGCCCTATTCCCACCTGCAAATTCACCCATAGGCAAAGGGAATAACAGACACAGGGCCACCAGAGAAAAATCTACTACCCACATGGGCTAAGAGACTCTTGGGCAACAGAGCTCATACATAGCCCAGATATGGGCCCCAGTTTGCCTTTTGGAAACATTTTTAGAAAGTGATAATTGTACAAAGTGTAAAATCAAATAATGAAAAAGATCAGTTCCTTGCCCCATTCCTCATCTTTTTAGGCTGCTTTCTTTGGTATTTACCTCCATGTATCTTAATAGTCTTATACTTCTATTCTTCCATTTTTCAGTTTAAAACATTTTCAAGTGGCTTCTTTCCTACTATGGAACATGAATACTTAGATTATGCCTATCCAAACACACGTTTCAGCTTTTCCTGAATTTATACTTGCTTCATTTGGTTTTAGAAATTGAACATATTCAATATATATAATTATTAGAGAATTATGTATAATTATGTGTATATAACTCTCTGATAAAGCTAAAATATCCTCTTGATACATTAATATATCAGTTTCAGGTTTTTTTTTTCCCCCATTTTTCTTAGAGCTGTTCATCCTCCTACTCTCACCTAGACAGCTGTCCAGAGGTGAACCTGGCCCTTCCTTTCCCATCACTCTGGAAACCCGTCCCCACCTCCACCTTTTTTTTCATTTGAAATAAGAGTCTCTCTGTCGCCCAGGCTGGAGTGCACAATCTCGGCTCACTGCAGCCTCCCACTCCCGGGTTCAAGCAATTCTTCTGCCTCAGCCTCCCAAGTAGCTAGGATTACAGGTGCGCACCACCATACTCAGCTACTTTTTTGTATTTTTAGTAGAGACGGGTTTTGCAATGTTGGCCAGGCTGGTCTCAAACTCCTGGCCTCAAGAGATCCACCTGCCTCAGCCTCCCAAAGTGCTGGGATTACAGGCGTGAGCCACCGTGACTGGCCTGCAAATCCTCTTTGTCTCTTTCCTTGGTGTGTCTTGCTTCCTGGATCCTATGTCTTCCTCTTTTAAAGGGAAATTTATTGTGGTAAATATAAAATTTGCCACTGTAACCATTTTTTAAGTGTGCAATTCAGTGTCGTTAAGTATATTCATGATGTTGTATAAACATCATATCTATTTAATTAATAAAAAATTGGTTTTTATCACCCCAAAGAGAAACTGCAATTATTAAGCAATGATTCCACATTTCCCCTTCCTCACAGTCCCTGGTGACCTCTAATCTTCTTTCCATCTCTATGCATTTGCCTATTTTGGATATTTCATATATGTGGAATATTTGTTCTTTCGTGTCTGTTTTTTATTTTTTTTGAGATGGAGTCTTGCACTGTCGCTTAGGCTGGAGTGCAGTGGTGCGATCTCGGCTCACTGCACCCTCCCCCTCCCGGGTTCAAGTGATTTTCCTGCCTCAGCCTCCTAAGTAGCTGGGATTACAGGCACCTGCCACCACACCCAACTAATTTTTTGTATTTTCAGTAGAGACAGGGTTTCACTATGTTGGCCAGGCTGGTCTCAAACTCCTGACCTCGTGATCCACCCACCTTGGCCTCCCAAAGTGCTGGGATTACAGGCATGAGCCACCGCGCCCAGCCTCATTTATTTCACTTAGCATGTTTTCAAGGTTCATCTAGTTGTAGCAAGTATCAGAACTTTATTCTTTTTTGACTGAATTAAGATTCCACTAAATGGATAGACCACATTTTGTTTTCTGTTGATGATGACATGGGTTGTTTCCATCTTTCAGCTGCTGTGAATAATGCTGCAATGAGCATAGGCATACAAGTATCTGTTTTCAAATCTTTTGGGTATATACCTAGGAGTGGAATTGCTGAATCATATGATAGTTCTATGCTTAGCTTTTGAAGGAACTGCCAAACTCTTTTTTTCAGCCTACATCACGCTTTGAATGCCAAACTCTCTTCCATAGCAGCTGCACCATTTTACATCTCCACTAGCAATGTACAGGGGTTCCAATTTCTCCACAGCCTCACCATTTTACTTTCCTTTTTTAAAAAATTATAACCATCATAATGGGTAGAAAGTGATATCTCATTGTGGCTTTAATTTGCATTTTCCTAATGCCTAATGATGTTGAGCAACTTTTCATGGGCTCACTGGCCATTTGTATGTATTTTTTTGGAGAAATATCTATTCAATTTGTTTGCCCATCTTTTAACTGGGCTTTTTGTTACTTAGTTTTAGGAGTTCTTTATATATTCCATATGTTAAACCCTTGTAAAATTTGCAAATGTTTTCTTCTATCCTGTAGGTGCTTTTCACTTTTTTGATAATGTCCTTTGATGCACAAAAGTCTTTAATTTTTATGAAGTTCAATTTTTTTTTTTTTGAGACAGAGTCTCGCACCGTCGCCCAGGCTGGAATGCAGTGGCGCGATCTCGGCTCATTGCAACCTCCACCTCCCGGGTTCAAGCGATTCTCCTGCCTCAGCCTCCCGAGTAGCTGGGACTACAGGCATGTGCCACCACACCCAGCTAATTTCTGTATTTTTAGTACAGACAGGGTTTCACAATGTTGGCCAGGATGGTCTCAATCTCTTGACTTCGTGATCTGCCCACCTCGGCCTCCCAAAGTGCTGGGATTACAAGCGTGAGCCACTGTGCCCAGCCATGTAGTTCAATTTATCTGTTTTTTCTTTTGTTGCTTATGCTTTTGGTGTCATAGCTAAGAATTCATTGCCAATTCCAAGGTCATGGAAGATATACCTTTATGTTTTCTTCTTAGGGTTTTATAGTTTTAGTTCTTATATTTAGGTCATCAATCCATTTTGAGTTAATTCTTGAATATGGGGTGAGGTAGGTATCCAACTTCATTCTCTTACATGTATAAACCCAGTTACCCCAGACCCATTTGTTGAAGAAACTGTACTTTCCCCATTTAATGGACTTGGCATTCTTACTGAAAATCAATTGGTTAGGCCGGGCGTGGTGGCTCATGCCTGTAATCCCAGCACTTTGGAAGGCTGAGGCAGGTGGGTCACGAGGTCAGGAGATCAAGACCATCCTGGCTAACATGGTGAAACCTCATCTCTATTAAAAATACAAAAAATTAGCCAGGCGTGGTGGCGGGCACCTGTAGTCCCAGTTACTCAGGAGGCTGAGGCAGGAGAATGGCGTGAACCCGGGAGGCAGAGCTTGCAGTGAGCCAAGATCGCGCCACTGTACTCCAGCCTGCGCGACAAGGCGAGACTCCGTTTCAAAAAAAAAAAATCAATTGGTTATGGATGTATGGACTTATTTTTAGACTCTGAATTCTATCCTATTGGTCTATTTGTCCTTATGCCAGTACCACAGTTTTGATTATTGTGGCTTTGCATTCCAGCCTGGGCAAGGAGAGCAAAACTCTGTAAAAAAAAAAAAAAAAAGAGAAAGAAAGAAAAGAAAGAAAGAAATCGGTTTGTTCTTCAACTTTGTTATACTTTATCAAGATTGTTTGGGCTATCTGAGGCCTCATGCAATTCCATAGGAATTTAAGGATCTGTCTTTCCATTTCTGCAAGAAAAAAATAATCAGCGGAGATTTTGATAGGGATTGCATTGCATATGTAAGTATCTTTGGGTAATATTGACATCTTAACAATATTAAGTCTTCCTAGCCATGAACACAGAACTCTTTCCATTTAGTTAGGTGTTCTTGAATTTCTTTCAGCAATGTTTTGTTGTTTTCAGTGTACAAGTTTGTTGTTTGTTTTTGATATAATTTGTTTTCTCGCTTCTCTCTTATTACAATTTCTATTAATCATATATTTGGGCCTCCAACTAGTCGTCTGATATTTTCTTCTTTCCCATTTCTCATCTCATCTTTTCTTTTTTTTTTGATGTGAAGTCTCACTGTCACCCAGGCTGGAGTACAGTGGTGCGATCTTGGCTCACTGCAACCTCTGCCTCCCAGGTTCAAGCAATTCTCCTGCCTCAGCCTCCTGAGTAGCTGGGATTACAGGAGCACACCACCATGTCTGGCTAATTTTTTTATTTTTGGTAGAGATGGGGTTTCACCATGTTGGTCAGTCTGGTCTCAGACTCCTGACCTCGTGATCTGCCTGCCTCGGCCTCCCAAAGTGCTGGGATTACAGGCATGAGCCACCAGGCCCGGCCTCTCTTTTTCTTTTTATTCTGCCTACTGGGAAATGCCCTCAACTTTATCTTTTGACCCTTGTGTTGAATTTTTATCTCCGTAATCCCATTTTAAATGTCCAAAAGCCTCTTCCTGTCTCTTAATGTTTCTTTTCCTTTTATTGCAGCCATGGCTAGTAGAAGATTAGCTTCTGACAAGTGGAAGCATCAAGTCTTCCACTGTAATAGGAAAGAAACAGAATGAATGTGGGTGGGAGGAGACATGCAGATGAGATGGCAGGAAGGTGAAGGTGTTTCTTCCTATGACTTCCACTTTCTCTGTGACATGGATGGTAAGGATATCTGTCAAGACAATGGGGTAGGAGGTTTGAGAAGCATGAAAAAGGAAGTCAGAGCTAAAGCCCCCAGACCCTACGTGCTTCCTGGGTAGCCCTGAGGGTTCAGTTCACATTGAAGCCAGGGACTACCAGTCTATCACGGCACCAATCTCAGTCAGGTAGGTTCCCAGTTGTGGTGTGGAGAGGATGCGCTCTCGGACAGCTCCATGGTTGGAGCTTCTAGACAAGTGATCTGGAACAGCAGCAGGGCAAAGAAATTAAGGATATTGACAAGAAAGCAGTTAAAGTGATCAAACACTTTAAGGTGGGAAAGATGCCACCTTCCCACCTGCTTGTAGTCTCTGGGAAGCTTAACAAAATCTAACTGTTCAGGTTGACATTTCCCCATCTGAAAGTTTGATGTTTTCATTTTTTATTTGAGCACCGGGATAGAGCACAGTGGTGCAATCACAGCTCACTGCAGCCTCGAACTCCTGGGCTCAGGTGATCCTCCCACCTCAGCCTCCTAAGTAACCGGGACTACAGGCATACGCCACCATTAAAAATACTTTTTTTTTTTTTTTTTTTTTAAATAGAGACAGGATCTAGCTACGTTACCCAGGATGGTCTTGAACTCCTGGCCTCAAGCGATCCTCCCTCCTTGGCCCTCCAAAGTGGCTAGGATTACAGGTGTGAGCCACTGTGCCCAGCCTGATATTATTATTTTAAAAATTAGAGGTTTCATTGAATTTTCTGCGCTTGACCATTTATCAAATGTTAAGGATCGGGCCCTTTTACACACTGATCTCTGGAAGTTCCCACTGTTTACACTTTCAATGCAGACAGATACCCATTTATCCTTATTCTTTGTTTCTTTCCTTAAAAACTATAAGGACCCCAACTAACAACAAAGAGAACACTTTAGTCTCTTCAGTAATGCCACTACTGATAATCATTTTGTGTTCTCTGGATGTTTTATCATGAAAATAGAAACAGACTCTGGCTGCATATCAGTTGTTCAAGTTTATTTATGTTGTTTTGATACACTGACAAATCACACCACATTTTGTTTGTAACTTTTTCTCCCTCAAGAGTCACCTTAGCTTAAGCCAGAAGATTCTCTTAAAGAACACATACACACATGTGCACACACAAGAGGCAAGTACAAAAATGTAACCCCACCAAAGTGCATGTGAATGAAAGTGCAAAAAAGGCTTCATTTGCAGACTCTGAGATCATTCTCTCTGCTTCAGAAAATAAACAGAAAGGTCCTAACTGCCCTAGGCCTGGGATGATCAGGGGCTGGGCGAGGCTGCCAGGGGCCAAAATATAAGTGGCACCTGTTGCTAGGAGGGCAGAGGGCACCAGGAATCTCTGCCAACTCCCTCCCCTCTCTGCATTCCCAGGTCAAGGTGCAATAATATCATTTGGGGACAGAGTGGGGGTAAAGGGGCAGTAGGGCAGACAAGAGGCAGATTTCTTTCTACTTTTTAATGATTTGGTTTCTTTCCAAAGAGTTTGACAATAGTGCAGAAAGTGCTGAGGCCTCAAAGTTCAGAGGCCTGGGAGCCCTTTTCTCCAAGGCCCTTGGTCCATCTTGCCTTCACCACAGGCAAGCATTAGGTGCTTGGCAGATCCGATGGCAAAGACCCTCCCAGCCTCTCTCCTTAGAAGCTATGAGGTCCCACAGCACCAGCCGTGAGTACTTGCTGCCTTCTCACCACACAAAGTCAGTGAACATCTCTCATCTTTTAGAGGAACAGACTGAGGATAAGGAGCTGATGAGTTCTGCCACCACCCAGACAACCAAGATAAAAGCAAGGCTTAGACTTGTTCTTTTTTACTCTTGGCCAAGGGGGTACCAGTGTCACCCTTGTAAACCCAACCTTCGCTGTGTGGCAGGGCTTGCCTAGCTTCCTTCCAGGAAGGCTGTGCTCAAAGCTGCCTCTAAGCAGTTGAAAGGGAAGGGACACCTGAAGCCCTGTGGGAGCTCAACTGTGGGAGCTGAATGGCTTCCTCAAAAAGCTGTCCAGCCCATGGGAGAGAGAGGCCCCTACTGGGTTGTTGTAGGAAATCAACAGAGCTCTGGGTTTCCCACTTCTAAGGGAAAAATAAAGCTTCAAATTTTAATGATAATAGCCCTTGGCATTTTCCCAACACTGAGCCTCACATCTGCACCCTGTCAAACACTTCTGAGAGTGCCACACACACACACACACACACACACACACGTGCACACACACACGCATCACACGATTGAGAGAAGGGGTCTGGGGGAAGGCACCGGCCCCACACTCTTCAGGCCCACATCAGCACCTGAGCACAGGAGGTTGGCAGTGGCTCCTCACCTCCATGTGGGGCTGGCTCCTGCCAGTGGCTCTCCCCCTTCCCACCCAGGCTGGGAGGCAGGTTTGGCAGTGACTCAGTGGAAGCTGGGTTCCTATGTGGACCGAGAAGTGGAAGTCCCAGAGCCCCAGCAGGGGCCCGGCTGGCAGTGCAAGACAGATGGAGAGTGGCAAGGAGGGCTTCAGGGACCCAGAGAATTCAGATAGAAAAGTTCACCTTCCTAACTCCCAACTTCAAGTCATCTTTGTAAGATGCTGCAAGAGCTAGTGGTCAACATTTAAGGGACAGGTTGAATGATGTCATGGGGGTGTGTGCTACACAGAGTGCTACATTCTCATGGCAGAAGGCCTGGCAGGCCTGGAGCCATCACCCCATGGGCAATACCTTGGCTGAGGTCCAAGGCTACAGAGAGGACACTATTCCTAACTTCAGGCACCACTATGCCTGCTGGAGCTGCCCCTCTGGCCAAAGACCCGAGATTGTCTAACAAATCCTTATGCTGGTCTCCTAACCTAGGCTACTGGCAGGCTAGGCTTACTCCTTCCCAGACTCAACACATGAAGGGTGTATGGAAAACAGCAGTGGAACCTCAACCTCTGCCATCTATAAAACAGGCTCTAGCCACCTGCTCATTCTGCTGGAACTTGGACTTGGCGTGGGATACTAAAATGCCAACTGGTCCAGAACTGGGTAAGTTCAGGAAGGCATCTTGGCTCAGAATCTCTAAATTCTGGGCAAAAGAGAGAAAGGCAGCTAGAGACTTCCAAGGGATCTTATGAAAACATGTTTCCGAGGTTCACATACCTCAGGGGGAAGAGCCAGTGGGGTCTGGTTGGGGCACTGCCCAGGAAACGAAGCAGCAGAATGAGGGCAGCAAAACCAGCAGACAGAAAGGGAGGAGGTACCTCCAGGAGTAAATACGTTTGCGGTGGGGTCACTTCTTGGCAGGAGGAAAGGAGCCAAGGAGAGAAAAGTACACAGAGATACCAAAAAAGGGAAAGGGGCCTCAGATTGAAGGACTGCTGCTCTACTAGTCTCTCCTCAACTGCCAAGAAAAAGACCCTTTGGTAATAAAATAAAAGTCCACTGGGGCTGTGAGGCTGCCACAGTCCAACTGACTCCATGAGTAATGCCCCTGCCAGTCACGCCCTCACTGACAAGCCTGGTGGCGAATGAGCTCTAGGACTTGGGGCTGGGTGCCTTACCCTCCCCAGGGCTCCTCAGCTCCCATGCACCCTCTAGGAAGGACCAGCCCTGGTCAGACATAGGTGGAGCATGGGGACGTGTGGGGTATGAGGAACTCAGGTCAGGAAGAAAGCATCAGCTGGAGAGGGAGGCCAAGCAGGGGCCGCAGGAGGGCCCAGCCCTGGGCCAGTCACTTTAAGGTGTCATCGGCGTTTTTGAACATGAGAATGGCGTTATAGATCTTCAAGGCTGGGCCCAGCTTGACGCTCATGATCTTCACAATGTCCGCCTGTGTCAGCAAAAGGAAGGCCTCGCCGTCAATCATCTGAGGGGTTGCGGGAGGGAGGTGGAAAGTGGAGAAGGTGGAAAGGGTCACAGGGCAGGGGTGAAGGAAAGGGAGGGGTGCGCATGGGGAATGGGGGAGGGGAGTAGGAGTAAAGGATATGCGGAAGAAAGGGAAGGAGAGAGGTGGAGAGAAAGGACAGGGAGAAAGGAGAAGGGAGGGAGAAAGGAAAAAAGGAAGACAGCAATGGGGACGGAGAAGGAAAGAAAGACAGCCACTGGTTTCCCCGTGTTCACACACTTGTTCTCTTTCTCTCTTTCTGCTGACTGGTCTGAGGTTTAGCATTTGTATCCGCAAAATGTCTTTTGAGTCCTCACAGACAGTGGCTTTGAGAAACCTGCTGTTGTTGTCCCCACATGACCTCATTGGTCAACCTTAGTGCTGCTGACAGCAAGACAAGCAGACATTGTGTGCATTCCGACATGAGGCAGTACGAAGTACATAGTGTCACCTAGGAACTAGTCTTGCCAAAAGCAGAGGGGGGCAGGGGGAGACAGAGAGACACAGAGAGAGAAACAGAGACAGTGACAGTGAGAAATTTAACCTAACTCTAACCCAGCCTTTGGATCTAACTTTCAGTTCATGGGAAATACAGGGGATAGAGGAACAAGTTAAGTGACACCACTAGAAAGCAACCAGACAAATCCAAAAAACCACATTCTGAAAGACTTTTAAAAATGTCATTAAAAAAGGAAAAAAAGGATGGGGGCGGGGGGCTCTTCTAGAATAAAAGAAACTTAAGAGACATAAAAACCAAAACCAATTATGTAGGCCTTGTTTGGATTCTGGCTCAAAAACTGCAAAAAGTATCCTGAGAACTGGGGAAATATGAATGCAGACTGGGTATTGGATGATATAAAGGAGTTACTTGCAATTTGGTACTGGGATAACAATATTGTGGTTATGTAAAGAAAGTCCTTAGTTTTTAGAGACGCAAGTTATGTCCTCAGGGGTGAAATGTCATGATGTCTAAAATTTACTTAAAATTACTTCATCCAAATACAGGTGAAACAAATATGGAAAATATTAGTAATTGTTAATTCTAGTAGCTAGGTATATGGGTAGAGTCAAGAAGGGAAGTCAGTTGTGGAGGACGGGATAGAATGAAGAGAGCTGGGAGGCAGGCTGTGAGGGTCAAGAGACTGAGCTGGGGGACCCTGTTTTTGAGGAGACGCCATCCCTCCTATGCTCACCCCTCAAGCATCATAGCAATGAAAACACTTCTATGTTGTTTCTTACATGCCAGGCACTGCTCCTAAGCACCTGTTGTGTATTAACTCAGTTAACCCTCACAATAACCCTATGAAGCAATACCAGCATTATCTCGATTATACAGATGAGAAAACCAAGGCAGACAGGCTACAGAATTTGCCCAAGATATACCTAGCTTATAAGTGCTGACCTGTGTTCTTAACCACTGTGAAAGCTGGGTAGGGGTATCCTATGGACATGACTCATGCAGCTCAGGGGGCGATGCCACCCAAGCCTGGCCCTGTCCCACAGTTCCAAGTGAGCCCTCCTCACACCTAGCTCCACAGACTGCACTACAGACCCTTCCCCAATAACTGGGTATCTTCTGCCTTGCAGCTCTGTTCCCTCTGCCACCCCTGCCAGGAAGGCCTGCTCACTGTCAGCATGCTTCCCCAGCAGTCAGAACTGCCCACTCCTTCCACTCTGTCGGGAGTTCACACAGTTCCACAAACTCCCCTGAATTGTACGTATTTCTTCATTTGCCTTCCAGGAGCACCAGGGGGCTGCTTACCTGACATAAGTCGGGTGCTCAGTAAATCCAGAAAGAATGAATGAAAGGATCTCTGAGGTGTGGTGACAACAGGACTGTATCTCAGAGAGGCTGGCAACCTTAGAGGTTAAACGGAAGCAGGATAGAGTCGGGGAATGAACCCCATATATCTGTCCCCCCAGCAGCTCTGAGAAAACAGTTACCTGGTCTTTCCCAATTCACTACCCAAGAAGGCTCTGAAAACTGGCACTTCTGATGGCTAAAAACCTTCCCCCCAAAAGAAAATGAAAAGTCTAGTAGCCAAACACACCAATGAGATTATCTGCATTAAGCTTCCTTTCTAATGCTCTAAAATGACCCCTCAAGTGAAAAGGGGCTTCCCAGGTCTGAGACCAGGGCCTGCTGAATAAGCACATTTCCCCCTTTCTCAAGGAGTCAGCCATTCTGCTCTCTCTCCAGCACCTCCTCGATGGGGAAGCACTGGAGATACTGCTTGCCTGAGACACTGGGAGCTGTGAGGGGGATGCCAAGTGGTCATCCCAGGAGGCAGCTCCCTTGGACCTGAGGAGCTCTCTTTGCTGACCCCCCAGCAGATGTGTCTGTGCAGAAACATCCAGATTCAGACACCTCATGCCGGTCTGGCTCTGGAGCCCCCACCTTTTTTTTTTTTTTTTAAGACTGAGTCTTGCTCTGTCACCTAGGCTGGAGTACGGTGGCATGATCTCAGCTCGCTGCAACCTTCGCCTCCCAGGTTCAAGTGACTCTTCTGCCTCAGCCTCCTGAGTAGCTGGGACCAGAAGCATGTGCCACCACATCCGGCTAATTTTGTATTTTTCGTATAGACAGGGTTTCACCATGTTGGCCAGGCTGGTCTTGAACTCCTGAAATCTGGGATTACGGATGTGAGCCACCATGCCGGGCCTCTGGGGCTCCTTCTTGATGGTCCTGTTGAATCACAAAGCCTGGCCAGGGAGATCTCGAAGTTCAGGATATGAAGGAAAGGAACCCCTGGCAGAGTTAAGTATAGATTCTTACAGGAGTTCATTTCTTTTCTTTTTTTTTTTTTTGTTTGTTTGTTTGATACAGAGTCTTGCTCTGTGCCCAGGCTGGAGTGCAGTGGCACGATCTCAGCTCACTGCAACCTCTACCTCCCAGGTTCAAGCGATTCTCATGCCTCAGCCTTCCGAGTAGCTGGACTACAGGCATGCACCACCATGCTTGGCTAATTTTTTTTTATTTTTCACAGAGACTGGGTTTCACCACGTTGGCCAGGCTGGTCTCGAACTCCTGACCTCAAATAATCTGCCCACCTTGGCCTCCCACATTGCTGGGATTACAGGAGTGAACCACTGCCCCGGTCAGGATTTCAGTTCTTATCATTCAGAGAACCCACTGGTATATGGTTCCTTGTTTATCGCCTGAGATTTCTCACCCACGGTAACTGCCAAAGCCCAGGTTCCAGGTTCTTCAAAGCAAAGGCCAGAGTCTGTGGTCTGGCAGTCTGAAACTAGGTAAGGAACAATGGAATGACCTCAGAAAATCTAAGATGTTGTCTGTGTGCTGGTGGGTATGGGGAGTTTTGAGTCATATGATCAGGAAAAGGGTCATGTTCTGACCTTGAAGGTAGAGGAAATCAACAGGAAAATGGATAAAATAAGCCATACAATAATCCACCCTAAGCAACAGCCTGCAGTGCTGTGGAGAGGTCCAGGGAATTTCCTAAAATTGAGGTGATCTGGATAGATCTTGAGAGAGCCACACATGGAATGTTTAACACAGGTCAAGCTAAGATTTAATCAGCACTTTCAAAACCCCACTGGGACTTCTATGCTTTCACAGCAGAAAGGTGTGGTCTACCAGGAGCCCAAGAAAATCGGACATTTGGGAAGCAGGAAGCTGCCAGTAAACATCTGGCTACACAGTTAGTAGAGTCCATTGGCCCCTCTCTGTCCTCCCCTTCCTCTGGGCTCCCAGGACACCTGCACATGTGTCTTTCATGGCCCTTACCACACTCCACCAGGAGCAACAACCTACAATTCTGTCTCCCCTACCATGCAGAGAACCTTAAGAGCAGGGACCTGTTCTTACCTGCTTCAGTATCACATCACCTTATACAAGGCCAGGCACAAAGTAGACATCAATAATTATTTGCTGATGAATTAGACAAATACACAATGGCTACAATAAAGATGACAAAGAGAGGACTGGACAGACTACTTTTAGGGCCACCAGTACAGAACAACCATAAGACCATCTATGCACTTTGCTCTAATTCCTCACTCATGAAGCAACCCTCTACTGGCTGGTCTGTGTCCCAGATGGAGAGCATCTTGATTGGTGTCCCTGAATACCCAATCATCAGTTAAGCCAGAGAGAGCCCACTCCTGGAGCATTGTCCTACCTGGGGAAACTGATGACATGGGCCAGACACTGGAGATGGTGATCCTCAGACCCCATAAAGGTCCTGCTCCACTCTGAGATTCTATTTAATGCTGGCAGTCTACCAGTACACCTCCCTTTGGCCACTAGTTTTTTACATCACAGACCATGCTGAACCAAGAGACAACAGCAGATGTTCCTGGGAGACATAGCCCTTGTCCCAAGAAGAAGAGAATGCAAAGCCAAGCATAGGCTGGAGGATGAAACTTGGGTGGCTCTGCAGCTGGCTGAACAACTACATTCGAAGAGTGTTGCCTTATGACCTGTGGTCAACCTACAGAAAGGTTTGAAACAGGGTGCCACGTGGTTCTGCCTTCTCATAAAACATGTTAAGACTTGGACAAAGACACAGAAGGCTTAGTTATCAAATGTGCAAGCTGTATGAGGTTGGAAAGCCTTATTAACATCATAGATGACAGAACCAAGATTTAAAACAAGGCTATGAAACCAACCAGATAACATTTAATAGGGTGGATGTAAAGTTTTACATTAGGTTAATTTAAAAAAAAAATCTCAGTGGTGCAAGTACTCACTGGAAAATTTGGTTCGACTGTAGTTGACATGAAAACCACCTGGGGGCTTTTATGAATCCCAAACTAGTGTGATGTAGCTATAATAAAGCTAGGGCAAACTTAAGTTTTGCTAACAAAAAAATAGGGTTCAAATCTAGGGGAAGAGAAAATAACCCTAATGTTGTCCATTAACAAGAAATTATGGTATACTCATAAAATGGAACACCAGTCAGCAACAAACAAACTACAGATACAGATAACACATGGAGAAGCCTCAAAAACATGACACTGTGCAGAGACAGACCTAGAAGAGTACATGCTCTATGATTCCATTTATATGAGTTCAAGAACAGGCAAAGCTCATCTACGACGCTAGAAATTAGAAAAGTGGTTGTCTTTTGGGGTGCGGACTGTCTAAAAGGGGCTGAGAAAGAACTTTCTGGTACGAGGGAAATGTCTGTATCTTTTACTTTTCTTTTTTTTTTGTTAATTTTTTTTTGTACGACTTAACACGAGAGGAAATGTCTGTATCTTGATTGAAGTGCTGAGTTCAAGGGCAGACATGTCATAAAACCTGTGAAATTGTACTTTCAAGATGTGTGCCTATCTCTCTATAGGCATTTTATCTCAATTAAAACACCTCTAGGGGAGCAGCACCCCAGTGTGTTCTATGTTGGCCAGAGGCCATCGAAAACAGGGAGTTCAGCTCTGGACACGTACATGAAGAGAAGAAGATCATCAACCCAGAGGGCAAGGAAAGCACCTGGAAGTGGGAGGAGTTTGGGAGCTCCACCACACACAGCTCAAAGGAGGAAACTGGCTGTGCTGGGCTTGGATACAGACACTCTTCCAGGGCAAGAAGAGCCAACTACTTTAAGTTTTTTGAGATGGAGTTTCGTTCTGTTGCCTAGGCTGGAGTGCAGTGGTGCAATCCCGGCTCACTGCAACCTCCGCCTTCCAAGTTCAAGTGATTCTCCTGCCTCAGCCTCCCGAGTAGCTGGGACTACAGGTGCATGCCACCACACCCAGTTAATTTTGTAATTTTAGTAGAGACAGGGTTTCACCATGTTGGCCAGGCTGGTCTTGAACTCCTGACCTTAGGTGATCCACCCGCCTTGGCCTCCCAAAGTCCTGAGATTACAGGCGTGAGCCACTGCACCCGGCCGACAAAGTTCTTTACTTAAGGGCAACTATGCACTAAAAGTCAAAACTGGTGTTTATTGTGTTCCCACCATAGCAGTCATTTTGTATAGGTAAAGTGATTGGATCTACATATTCCTCCATAACATTGCTCTATTATATACTAGTGATACACAGCCATATACTACATAAAGACATTTCCATCAATGATTCCACATTTAAAACCATGGTCCCATAAGATTATAGTAGAACATATACAGAAACCTGATCCATGGCCCTTGATATTGGCATTGCAGATCAAGTAGGGGAAATGACTGACATTCGGTAATAATGCTGGGACATTTGGTTTTTCATGTGAAAATATACATGTAAATAAAAATGCATATAACATCTAGGTTTGTGTAAGTACATTCTATAATGTTTATACAATGACAGAATTGCCTAGTGACACATTTCTAAGAATGTGTCCCCATCGTTAAGCAATGCATGACTGTAACTATACTAGACGTTCTGGTACGATTCATTCATCATTTCCAATGCTCACAATGGCTCTGCAAGGTAGACCTCATTACACCCACTTTATCTCCATTTTACAGACAAGAAGATGTGGGCTCAGAGACAGTAAACAGCTCAAATGGACAGAACTGGGATTTAAACCCAGACTGTCTCCAAAGCTGACATTCTTTTTTCATCTACAACTCACTACTCCTTGGCTCCTGATTTTAAGTGTGTGTTAGGATCCTTGCAGTAAATCACAATATCTGTGTCATTCAAAATACAGTTTAATTATCAGCTATATTGGATTAAAGGGAAAAAAAGTACACTTTAATTTATTGACTATCACTGGCAAAGCTAACTTTGGCAAGCAAATGTGTGGGTAGAGAGCAGAGGAGTGAATGGACTCCTGTCTCCAGGATGCCTTTTCTTTCCTGAAGATGATCTGAGCACACAGGGTCCCCAAGCTGGGCCATAGTCCAGACTAGATTCTTCCCACACACATGGGTCACTCTGACTATTCTTGCCCGGTGGGGCAACACGGGTCCCTCCCTAGCAGAGGCGACACTGGGGAGGGCACCTGCTTCCTGCCGTCTTAAGGACAGTGACCCCGGCTCTGTCTCCCACTCTGCACTTGCACCTTACCTCGTCTTTGAAGAGGCGTGCTTGGTCCTCACAACCTGTCAGGGTCTGAACAAAGCCGAAGACCTTGGAAACCAAAGATGACATGTTGACCAGGGGACAGAGCTTAGGTATGTAGGGAGAGCTGGCCTCCACGGCCTAGGTGCTTCTGAGCTGTGCCAATGCTGCTTTTTCTCACCAGCCTAAAAGGATCCTAGGGTTTCTATGCTGGCAGATGTGCCAAGTTGGGCCCCTTGCTTCTGAGGCCTGGGACTGAAGCCTGCCTCTCCTGCTGGATTTCTGGCTGAAACAGCAGCACAGCCCCCACCCCCTCTACCACGATGGGCCTATCAGGAAGGGTCTCAGTCAGCCCCCACTGGGCAGCTAGAAAGGACTGTGTACAGGACAGATGAGCAAGAGGTAGTGCCAGGAGTGGTACCGGGTTCTACCTGACCTGGGCCTTTCCACCAGGGTATGGTGAGAGGGAGGAGGAGAGGAAGAGAAGGATAAAGAAGGGCCCTCGCTCCTCACCTCATCGATGGTCCACTTGGCGACTGTCGAGGCTGAGATGCCCGCTACTCCTGGCAGGAGCTTGCAGTGCTGCTCCCAGCACACTGAGAGTGAGCGGTCAGGGTGGGCTGACAGGGCTGACATGAAGAGGGACTGGTGCACGACATCAGGCGTGAGGGCTGGAAAGCAGAGGCAGAGGCTGGCAGGCCGACGCAGAGGACTAAACTGTTCCCGAAGCCCATGCATACCCACACCACTCAGGAGACTGGCTGGCAGAGTAGACAGGACTCCGGGCCCCTTCTGACAGCCTGTAGAGTCAAGAGGGTGAGCCGTATCTCCTGACTCCTCACACAGTGTTCACTCCTGCTGGTAAAGTGGCTCTCTCAAAGACTCTCAGGTCAGCTATTTGGAATGACCCTCACCCCGTCTCTCTGAGGCTGCACCACCCTGGGCCCTGCAAGGATACTCTCTTAGAGCTGCTGCAGCATCTCTAAAGACATAATTTCCTAGATGCCATCCATCAAAAGGGTCCTTAACATCCAAACAAGCTCAGCCTTGACGTCAGAAGTCCACTCTGTTTACTCTTCTTCTCATGAGTCCTTTTGGGCCACGACCAACTTTCTCAGAGCCAGGGTGATTCTGCTTCAGAATCACAGTCCCCCTGACCAGGCTGAAGACCACCCCTCTGGCCACTGCCATTGCCTCAAGCTCCAGTTCCTCCCCCTCCTCCACCAGCCCGGTCTGTACTACTGCCTATGCCAGCACTAGAGGGTGATCCCTGACCCACTCCCCAGCTCCATGTTGCCTGTAGCTTTGCTTCCTGGTCTGCCTCTGGGATCACTGGCCCCAACCTCCTACCTCAAGCAGCTGTACTGAGCTGACGACCGATGCTGCTCAGCTTGGCCTCCCCCTTGGTGGGGCCTGGTACGTGCCGACTTGGACTTCATCCCCCTCTGGCTGCTTTGACAAACCTGGCCCCACTCACTGCTGTCAGCCTTGGCTGGCCGTGTGCAATGTGGCCACTTTCCCAAGGGGTCTTCCCAGCCTCTGTCCATGGTCCAGGAGCATTGGCTCTTTATTCTCCTGGTGCTAATTCCAGATGCTCATCAATGCAGCACCTCCAAGCGCCCTCTTGTCAAAGACCCTCCCTGTTGGTCACAGATTGTCCTGCCCTCTCTCCCTGAGTGTCAGCCTTTCAGCCTGGCTCTTCCACCTCCATTCACCCACAAAGCCTCTGGGATTCCATCCTCAGCCCTACCAACCACACTTCTGTGCCACTGCCTTCCTGCTGCTCTCTCTGTTCATCAGAGAAACCCTAATACCTGCCCATACCCCAGACAGCCCCATCTCCCTGCTCAGCCAGCTCCTCTCATTGCCCGTCTGGGGCACACTCAGCATCTCTCATGACAGCTACCACCACTAGCACCTCATCTACCTGGCCACAGGTTTGGCCTCTGGTACACCCAGGTACTCCCTCTCTGAAACCCTGTAACTGGGTTTCATACCCTGGGGTGGGGTTTGGGAGACAACATCAAGTTTGTAGTGAGCGTTTCTCCTTATCTTTCTTCCCCAGAGCACAGAGAAGAGCACAGCCCAGGAGCGCTTACCAGCAGTTACAGTGTCTTATCTAACTGCAGACCATCCAGCTGCAGGTCAGACATGGCTCCTCAGACATGGCTCCTCAGTTCCTTCAGTAGCTGACACTCCTAGGCCTAAAGACTAAGCCTAGCCAAGCCCTGTCCTCTCCAGGCAGACCTTCCTATGGAATTGTTCACCAGCAAACCTCAGAGCCTACACTAAGGAGGTCTACCCACCAGCGTGTAAGAAGTTGCCTCTGGAACAAAACCCAGAGTGACCAGTGGTTCTTCTGGGTGACAGGCCAGCTAGAAGAGCAGGGGTGCCCTGCAGAAGTGAGACCTGGGCAATGGCCCCTGCTCTATCCTTGAAGTGCCTCAAGGATCTGGGTGAGCCCTTCTTTGCCAGCTCCGTGACATAGTCTCAGCGTCTGGAAAGATGTAGCTTCCCAAGAATTCTACAGCCTAATTCTGGGATGAACACAGTAGGCAAGTGCCCTCTGGTGGTCAGAACTTGGTCCTGCAGTGGACCTGACCATGGGTACCACAGATGGGTACAAGAGGTGCCCACTGCAGTTTGATCCTTAGGAGTCCTTACTCTGAGGGTCTAGGTGCTGGCCAAGACCCTCATCACTCAGGTCTGAGGCTGAAGAAATTGCTTCTGTTCCCACAAAGAGGAAACAGTATGAGATGACAGCAAGAGGAAGTGAGGCAAGAGACTCAGACTAGTAATACTGGCAGGGAGCTGTGCTAAGCACCTCACATGGAACGTCTCAGTTAAGCCTCTCACCACAGCATATGGTGGGTACAATTATTATCAGCATTTTACAGGTGAGGAAGGTGAGGCTCAGAGAGGAGTGTCACCCACCCAAGATCTCTCAGCCTGTAAAAGGTAGTCTGACTTCAGAGCTATGCTTTTTATCACTATGTTACTTACTGCCCAGGTTACAGAGACTGTTCTTGAAGAACTGTGACAGCTTGGGTCTTGCCAAAGATGCATTAAACCAGGTGATTTCTCAAGGTCTCTTTTAGCCTTAAAATGACATGCATTCCATTCAACTGAGGCATCCCTGCTGTGCATCAGGCCCTGTACTAGTGGCTGAAGATGTAAGATGAATTCACCAGCTAGGGGAGGGCTCAGCCACTATACCCCTCCCCCTGAAGTATGGTATGGGCTGAAATGTGTCCCCGCAAAATTCATATGCTGGAGCCCTAACCCCCAGTGCCTCAGAATGGGACTGCATTTGGAAAAAGGGCCTTTAAAGAGTGATTAAGTTAAAATGAGGTCACTAGGATGGGCCCTAATCCAATTCAATTGGTAACCTTACAAGAAGAGACACTTGGACACATCATGGGACCCCAGGAATGCTTGTGCACAGAAGAAAGACCATGTGACAACACAGCAAGAAGGCAGCCATCTGCAAGCCAAGGAGGGAGGCTTCAGAAGAAATCAAGCCTCCCAACACCTTGATCTTGGACTTCTGGCCTCCAGAACTGTGGAAAATAAATTTCTGTTGTATAAGCCACCCAGTCTATGGTATTTTTGTTACAGCAGCAAGCACGCTAATGCAAGGGGAGTGAGAAGTGAACTGACATTTGGGTTAGGTGCTTTATGTCTCTTATACCAGCAGCATGCAGCAGGAGGAGTCAGGTCAAATCCGAGTTGGAATGCCAGCTCTCCCCCTTACAAGGTGAATGACCTTGGGCAAGTGACTTCACCCTCTGAGACTCACATTCCTCCTCTCACAGAAGAACAATATACATGTTAGAGAACTCTTGCGAGAGTTAGACACGGTATGTATAAAGCACCTGGCATAGTGCGCAGTAAGCAGTGGTAGTAACCACTGTTATTTCAGGTATTGACAATGGAAAGGCAGGTTTTATCCAGTTACTCAAGTGAGGAAACTGAAGCTCAAAGATGTTAAGTGACTTGCTTAAGGTCACACAGGTAGAAAGTGATAGCCATGGCCTCCTTCCCAGGAAGCCTAGAATCAGAGAAGAGCAGGAGCATCATCCTGCTGCACAGTGAGAACCAAAGGCCCCGAGAGGCTCCGTACCCTCCCCACAGACTCACGGCAAGGCCATGGGGGACATGAGACTGGAACCCAAGGTCACTCAAGGCCCCTCCACTGCTTTTGCCACTGCTCTGTGCTCTCAGTATCTCAAACGAAGAGGCACAGCCCTCCTTCTAGCTTTTCCCACTCTGGGAAATCTGTCTCATCCCACCAATGACAGAGCACTCACTGTGAACACTCTGCGGCAGAGGACATAGGAGCAGATAACCCAGACTTACTCTGGAAATCTTCCTGCGGAATCTTTCGATACTTTGGAGGGCGTCCAATTCTGGAGAAAGAGGGACCAGGTCCATGGCAGGGAATCAGTGTCTGGCCCAGTCCAACAGGCTACAAGGCTCCACACCCCCAGGAAGCCCAGGCCCTGATTCCCTGGCCTCCATACCGGCCGTGATGGCGAGGCTTCTTCCTTGGGGAGAAGCCTGAGAGGTTCTTCTTGCGGGCTGAGGCCTCCGAGTCAGACAGCTCCGCTTTCAGCCGGCTCTGGTTCCTCTCAGCCAGTGGGCAGCCTGAGAGGCAATGGTGAGCTGTGAACTTGCCTGTGACATGGCCAGAGCCATCGCAACCAGGAGTGGGGCACTTCCTGGGGAAGAAGAGGCTTCAGTTGGGTTGAATCCACTGGTCCCCGCTGAGCCCTCCTCAGCCCTGGTCCCATCTGGAGTGTGTTTTGGTGGACCCTAGTCGCCTGCATGCAGTAAGTGCAAAACAACGCTGAGGGTCTCTCACCAGGAACCTTCACTCACCGGTGGTGAAAGCTGTATTTGGAGGTCCTAGTGTGGGGCAGGCTCCTATAGCTGAGAGGGGGACAGCCCCCAGGGGAGGCAGAGCTGGGCTCTCTGGGTCCTAAAAGAGCAGAAAGAAGGGAGTCCTCATGGAGTCCTGGGGGTGGGGAGTGCGGGGCAGGGAAGGAGCAGTTTCCACTGGAGAGATCAACACTAGAAACCCACTCCCCAAGGATGAGGGCCCTGCGTTGGCTGTGACACCATTCTCTGTTACTGGATATCTGCCCCTCTCTGGGTAAGGAGGGCTTAGCTCTCATATGTTAATACTTTGTTGAAACCTGCAGGCTATGCCCTCAGTCTCTGAGAGAACTCTGGGGGAGAAGAGCCACTCAGAGCTGGTTGGGTGTAGCCATACCTTAGAAGCCACATCTGGCAGATTCATGTCACTCTCAGTTCTTTTTCTTGTTTTTATCCCCAAGATTTTGGTAACTTTTTTAAGGCTCTGCCTATGCTTGGAGAACATTCAAGAAGGATCAACACCCCATGTCAGACAAACACGGTTGCAGCAGGGAAATAAGGAAGGGAAATCCTAAGGGTGAAAATGGGGCTGAGCAGCCCAGTGACCTGAACTCTAACCCCTGCCTGCACAGACAATCAGAATTTACTTTAGGAAGCCATCATGTCCTTAGCAAACACAGTGCACGCTCAGTGTGGCTCTGCTAGATGCTGAGAGAAATCCCTGGGTGCCTGACCACCTCTGAAGCACATGCAACCAAGTGAGCTTGCCCCTTTCCACCTCAACACCCCAAACCCCGACAACTAGGGTAGCCAGAAGCACTGCTTAGTGTAGCAGATAGTCTGGGGGTGGGGCGGATGGGGGATTCCGGAACTCATGGTAGGCATCAGAGCCCTCTGGGTCATATTTGGGCATGGGGAGTCAGAGCTCTGTAGGCAAACCACAGGACTGTCAGAACCTGGGGGGAAAGGAAAAGATCAGAGTGCCCTAGGGGTACACACGGAGAGGAGGCTGCAGGGGATGTCCTGTCTTGGAGCACCAGCCGGCAGGGTGGATGTCTGGGTGGTCAGCGTCGATCCAGAAATCATAGCCATGACTCCAGCCATCAAAGTGGATCTGGGGAGGAAAGGCTCTTGGAAGTCAGGTGTTTCTCATGGAGCCCAGCTCAGCCAGAAGGTCCTCTCCCCATCCCTGGGGCCTGTCAGAAGCAAGATCCTGGATTGGAAGAACCAAGGGGCCAACCCTGCAATAATCAGTCTTGGCCACCACATTTTCCAAGGGCATCACTCATTAAGTTACTGGCATCTCCCACTGGCAATCCTTAGGTGGGACAAGGATTATTAGGCCCATTTTACAGATGATGTAAGGCTTAGAGAGGGAAAATGACTTGTCCAAGCCCACAAAAATAAGTCACAGATGAGGCAAGAATGAGATTCAAGATCTTTGGCTTCATCTCTCTCATGCCATGATGCCCTTGACCTCTAAACAGTCTACAGAATTCCTGCCCAACTGGCCTGTCCACTTCCCAGCCCTAGGGTCCCAGAGCCACCTTTATTCGATGGTCCTCCACATCCTCCACGCTGGCCACGCGAATCAGGGCTGGGTTCCTGCGGTCCACAGCCTCCAGCTTCATATTGACCAGGAAGCTGTGAGGGGGTCGCTGCAGAGGGGACAGCTGCCTTCAGGCCAAGGCCCAGCTCAGCAGAGCTGAGCCCCACAGGAGCCCAAATGCTGTGCCTGGGGAAACTGGGGCCTGCCCAAAGGAGAAGAAACTAGGGCCCCAGCCTGGCTAGCTGAGTGCTCCATGTCTTTCTGAGCTCAGCTCTGGGAGCGGGGGGCACTGACTCACCACCTTGAAGGCCCAAGTGGGGACAGCAGAGGCCCCAGTTTCTTCCAGATATTTCTCCCAACAGAAGTTATCAGGGTCTGGGTAGTCTGGAGGAGAGGATGAGAGCAATGTCTAGCCACCCAGGTGTACTGCAGAAGCCCTCTGCCCCCAAGCAGGACCAGGAACATGGAAGGGACAGAGGCCCTTGGAGTAGAATCTCTCCCATCATCACCACAGCCAGCTCCTTGCACTGGGCTCCTCAGGCAGATGGGTGCTAGTAGAACCAAGCACAGCACCACCCTAATAGTTCACAGGGCTGTCTGGGAACCCTGACTCCTGTCACTCTTGGCCTGTTGCTCCCACCCCAGCCCCATTTGAATCTCTACTGTATTTGGGCCAATGCAATACTCCCAGGATGAAGGACTCATTTTCTTTACTTCTGATTCCCTGTTTCCTTGCTGAGATGGTCATGTAACTTTCTTCCCCTAAACCCCAATGGAGTCAGGGTTTGACAGGAGTCTCCTAAAATCAAAGGGTTCTCAACTCCCAGACCAAGAAGCTGAGGCTTCAGGACATGTCTGTTCTCTCACCCTGACCCTAGAGAGCCAGCTACTGGGGCACTACTGGTGAGGGGTCAGTGGAGAGGGAAGCAGAGCCAGGCTTAGGAAAGGGGGCTTGCTCAGGCTGCAGGGTCACCTTGTGGAGGCGTGAGGGGCTTTCCTTGCTTCTGGCACCAGCCCACTGGGTGGATGTAGGGGCTGCTGGGATCACACCTGAAATCCAAGAACATGTCACTGTCCCAAGAGAAACTTGAGGCCCTGAGCCTGCCATCCTCTGAAAGCATGGCTCAGGGCCCACCCTCATCTACTTCTTAGTGAGAGGGAGACAGATGGCAATGACAAAGTTAGAAAATTGCAACATGAATTACAAACTCTACCATCACCATAATATCTAAGGGAAAATCATGAATCATAGGGGCTTGCTCATCTTAACCATGGTATTTTTAGATGAAACATTTAATATTGAGCTGTATTTCTTATGATAAAGCTCAATTCAATTATCTTCCAACCGGAGGAAGATCTGAATGTCAGAATTGGACTGAGTGGGGCCACATGGTACCTGAGATATGAAAGCAGTTGCCCCCTGCCATCCCCTCACCCCCTGAGGCCAAGTCTGGGCCCTCCTACTACCAGTAGTCATAAGTATCATCCCAGTTGTCAAAGTGCACCAGGAAGCGGCTGTCCACCACATCGGTCACACTGGCCACGCAGACAAGGGACGGGTTCATGCGGTCAACAGCCTCCAGCTTCATGCCCACCTGGAAGCCCAGGGGTGGGGGACTCTAGGGGAAAAAGAGGAGCTGCCACGGCCAGGGCCAAGCTGGCTAGGACCAGCCCAGAGCCCATTGGCAAACAAAGGAATAGGTTCTCTAGGAAAGCCTGGGGTGTGGGCAGTGAGAAAGGAAGGAGAAATAAGCTGGGAAAGAGGGCCCTCCAGGGCAGAATCATAACCTGAGTCCTGAGGCACTCAGGAACCTCTGGCCTCCAAGGTGCACTCAGAGGCCTGGCTTGTGCCAGAAGGTAAGTGCCTGGAAGGAGGCTATGCGTTCGCCCAAAGAACCTGGTGAACCAAGTATAAATCTTCCCTACCCAGACAAGCCCTTCCCAGCTTGTTCTGAGGCAGTTGTGGCAACAGTGGGGTGGCTGGGAAGAAACAGCGGACATCTATGGCATGGAGGCAGACAGGGAACCAGTATAAACTGAGTACCTGCCATGTAAGCTTCAAAAGACATCACCTCCTTGGACCTTTACAACAACCTTATTCCCATTTAAGAAGTTAAATCACTTGGCCCAGAACACAATGCTAGTCAATGGCGGGGCCAGTATTTAAATAGTTTGAATTAAAAGTCGGCATTCGTTGTCACAACAGCAGGCAGGACCCCACCTGTCACCTGGGAACTTGCAAGTATGAACTCTGGGGCTGGACTGGGGTTGGGGAGTAACTGTCTCTGCCTGAAGAGCATGGTGGAGTCCTGGGCCCATGGGAACTCTAGACATTCAATATGGTTTTTTTTTTAGACACAGGGTCTCACTCTGTCGCCCAGGCTGGGGTGCAGTGGTACAATCATAGCTTGCTGTAGCCTCGAATTCCTGGGCTCAAAACAATCCTCCCAGCTCAGCTAGCTACTGTGGTATCTAGGACTACAGGCACGTGCACCATGCCCAGCTAATTTAATGACATTTTTTGTACAGATGGGGTCTCACTATGTTGCCTACGCTGGTCTCAAACTCCTGGGCTCAAGTGATCCTCCCGCCTCAGCCTCCCAAAGTACTGGAATTACAGGTGTGAGCCACCGCACCCGGCCAGTAAGACTGATATATACTTATTTTTTTTGAGACGGAGCTTCATTCTTGTTGCTGAGACCGGAGTGCAATGGCGCGATCTTGGCTCACTGCAACTTCCGCCTCCCAGGTTCAAGCGATTCTCCTGCCTCAGCCTCCTGAGTAGCTGGGATTACAGACGCCCACCACCACGCCCAGCTAATTTTTTATATTTTTAGTAGAGACGGGGTTTCACCATGTTGCCCAGGCTGGTCTTGAACTCCTGACCTCAGCTGATCCACCCGCCTCAGCCTCCCAAAGTGCTGGGATTACAGGCATTAGCCACCACACCTGGTCCAGTATGATATTTTTAATGGAGGCTCCCTATATCTCTTAGGCCTTTTGGTTGGGATTATGAGATACTTTAACTGCTGGATAAGCTGCCAGCTGCCTTGAACTGAGGAAAGGACAAGGGATGAATTGTTGGAAATAAATGGAAGAGTCTCAACGTTGGGCAAAAGGAAGGAAAAAGAAGCTCCCAGAATAGAGGCATTGACCTTACAGCAAAGAACTGCAGAGCAAGCCAAAGCAAGAATATATGAGCAATGACATCTCAGTGCTCAGACTAGGATAGTGGGCCAGGGGCTCCAAGGGGATGTGAGGACAGGGTATCTGCAGTAGTAAAGGAGGGAGGGAAGTCAGGAAAAACCTATAACCAGCTTCCCATCTCTGGTCCTGGACCCTGCCCAGCTGTGCCCCTCCCATCTGATATGAGAGATCAGAACAAAGCTGAGAGAACCAGCACATGAGCTCCCTTCTGATGAGTCAGATACCCTGGGCCAGCTGCAGTGAACTCTGGCACATGGGAGTGACATCCACTCTCACTCAGGGGCACTCACGTGGCTCTGGCTCACAAACAGGTGCTTGGGGGCAGCCTGAGCTCTTGTGCTGCGCAGGTACTGGCTCCAGCTGAACTCCTCCTCCTTGTAACCTAGGCCCCTCGAGGGGGATGAACAGAGCGCCGTGCAGAGGCTGGGCCACAGCGAGGGCACCCCACAGTGAAGCAGCAGAATCAGGCATGCCTGAGGACCTCCCCCCAACCCTCAAGAACTTGCCCAGGGATCCCCCACTACTGAAGCAGGACACGACTTGAGTAGACACTCAAAGGGCAAGTGCAACGCAGAAGTTCTAGGGCTTCTGGTCAACTTGGCCCCAGCGCAGAGTCATCAGGATGCGATGAAGAGAGGCTGGCTTTGGAACAGGGTACAGGGTCAGAAAACAAAAGAGCTGGAAGCCAGGGGACCCAAGGGGAAGAAGCAAAGGGTCTGAGGACTCACTGCCTCACTGTGACCAACCCAGCTAGGCCTTACCTTTGGGAGGCTGCAGCTTGTGGCCCGTCTTCTCGAACCAGCCAGCAGGGTGAATGTCAGGGGAGTTGGCATTGACCCAGAAGTCATGGCACTCAGAATACCCATCAAAGTGCAGGCGTAGGCGATAGCCACATACCTGGCCCCATGAGGGGAATCAGGAACTCCAATGTCAGGAGATAACCCACTCCCCGTCTCCCTCACCTCTCCTGGCCCAGTCTGGTGGTCTCAAGGGCTCTAATGCTAGCAGGTTCCCCAACCCCACCTTTCTTTCCTCCCAAGTGTACTCCATCCTGTCCTATTCTGCAGTGAGGACAGTTCATGTACTCATGAGCCCTGAGTTCTGGATGCAAGGGAGGTGGACCCTATGACAGTCTCCTGCCCTTTTGAGCCCTGGACAGAATTCCGAGGGCAGCCACCAAGGCTCAGGACTGCTGAGGGATCCTGATGACCCTTCCCTCTGCTACCTTCTCTCACTGCTCTCCACTCACACTCTGCTTCCAGTCTTGCTGAGCCAATGGCAATTCCTTGAAGGTAGCAGTCTGTTCCATGCCCCAGGGCCTTTGCCCACTTTGCTCCTTCTGCCTGGAGCTCCCTCCTTATTCACAACTTATCTCTCAAGACTCTGCAAAAGAGGCCCTTCCTCTATGCTTTTGCTGCTCCTCAGACAGAACTGACCCAGCTGTGCCTCCCAGCTCAAATCTGTTGCCACCCCCGTGGCATGTCACTGACATGTTTATTTGGCTGATTCCCTAGACAACTGTGAGCTCCTAGAGGACAAGGACCTTGTTTGACTCATGCCAACATCCCTGGCCCTCAGGATCTCCTCAAGCTCCCCCAGAGTGGACAGTATACATTCATCCAGTAATAGGACTGTCCCATGACACTCCATCTGGTTTTTGTTCTTTTAAGCTTTCTATGTATTCCAACTTAATCCACTACTAGATTGTGTGTGCTCTGAGAGGAGGAAGGTGTTTCCTTCTATGCCCCCAGCAAAATCCATCAATCTGCACTGAGAGACATCATCAGAAAGGTGGTACCAAGCCCCAGCTCACCTCAGCCACGGTGAGGATGAAGTACATGGATGGGTGTTGAGGGTCAATGCCTTCCAACTTCATGCCCAGTTTGAAGCCATTCTTGTTGTGAGTGACTGCCTGGGACTGTCAACGCACAGAGTGGAGAGGACCCAGCTTCCATCCAGCCTTATCCTTGCCTAGTGGGCTTGGGGTGAAGGAGCTGCCTTTAGGCCCCACCCGCCTGGTATTTCCAAAGGGGCAACTTATTTGGGGATCGTTACTACAGGGATCTAGAGAGAGAGAGAGAGAATATCTCCCAGGTCCCTTGAAAAATGTGGGTGAGTCAGGGCTGGACTCAAGGGCTCCCTCTCACCAAAGTCATGGAAAGATCAATGCTGAATTGAGTAGAAGTCACCAGAATTCAAAAGTCTGCAGGCCCAGTGATGAGTGAGCCTAGCTTCCACCTCTGTTTCTTCCCACCCTGCCAGCCCCTTATGGTGGGCCCTTTTCCACTCTGGGGCCCTAAACAGTCTCTCCCTTTCCATTCTGCCAGTCCACTGAGGCATGCCTGACACAGAAAACGCCAGAAGGCCTGAGTTTGGTGGTGTGTCCCTCGACTGGGAAGACAAGCTGTTCCTATGGGGAAATTGTCCAACTCACGTCCTGGAAGAGGCTGACTGGAGCAGTAATGGCCTTCTGCTCCTCTAGGTAGGACTCCCACGACCAGCATTCCTTCTTCTCACCTGTTGCTGTGGAAAGGGGACAGACAGGCTAACTCCTGGGCTGCTCCTGATATATGACTTTCTTCAGCTTCCCCTGACCAAGCTCTACCTTCACCCCCAAAACAAACCTTTGTCTGTGTTCACATGTACCCTCTGGTCCCACCCACCATGATGATGCCAGACACAGGGGGCTGAGGGGAGGCTCAGTCTCAGGTGAGGCTACACCAAATTCTGCCTGTCACTTCCCCCCCCCCACCCCCTCAGGCCACTGTCAGCAGAAGTATTCTGGATTATTCAGCAACTGACTGAAGTTACAAAGTCTCAGCCACAGAAGGACCCTGTCCTCTGACATGACAAAGCTGAGTGACAAGTCCTGTGCCAGAGAACTTAATCACAATGCCATCTAAACTCACAAGGAAAGGAGAAGAAAAAGAGAAATGAGAGGGAAAACATGAAAATAGGAAGAAGTGGAAGGGTTGGGAGAAACAAGAAACACGGCTGGGCATGGTAGCTCACGCCTGTAATCCCAGCACTTTGGGAGGCCGAGGCAGGTGAATCACTTGAGGTCAGGAGTTCGAGACCAGGCTGGCCAACATGGTGAAACCTCGTCTCCACTAAAAATACAAAAATTAGTTGGGCGTGGTGGTACGTGCCTGTAATCCCAGCTACTCGGGAGGCTGAGGCAGGAAAATTGCTTGAACCTGGGAGGCAGAAGTTGCAGTGAGCCGAGATCACACCACTGCACTCCAGCCTGGGCAACAGGGCAAGACTGTCTCAAAAAACAAACAAAAAACCAAAAATTATCCAGGCGTGGTGGCACACGCCTGTAGTCCCAGCTACTTGGGAGGCTGAGGCAGGAGAATTGCTTGAACCCAGGAGGCGGGGGCTGCAGTGAGCCGAGAACATGCCACTGCACTCCAGTCTGGGTGACAGAGGGAGCCCCTGTCTCAAAAAAAAAAAAAAAAAAAAAAAAGAAACACTTTTTTGATTCTTCTTCCCCTGAACACTTACAGAGACTTACACAAATGTGCATATGTGTGCTTGATGGGTACCCCCAGAGTAGATATACTGATTCCACAGCACTCCCAGACACACACAGCCTATGTGCACACACACATACACTCACAGGCATACACTATGGTCAGGACCTACAGCCCAGGTCCTGTCCATGCCTCCAAGTCTCAGGGTCCTGGAGAGGGAGATGAATACCCCTGCAGCACCTTCAATCTAACCTGAGGTGGAGTCCTAGCCTCTAACAGAGGACAAACACCCTTTAAAGGCTAGAATATCCAGTTACATGTAGGCTGACCAGATTAGCATGAGCTGCCTCCAATCGAAGGCTACAGACAACTAAAGAGGTAACAACTCACAAGAATCAATTCATATCCCTTAGGTAAATGGCTCCAGCTTCTTCTAGAAACGTCTACACCTCTATTTCGTCATCTGTGAAATGCAGATATCCACCATACAGGATCACTATGATGATTAAGTCAGATCTATGTATAAAAGATCCTTATGAAATACAGAGTGCTGGACTTCTGTTACCAGTACTTCCTGGGTCTTCACTAAGGCTGTAGGACTGGATTCTAGCTCTGCTTCTCTTGGCTGCTGCCCTGGATAATTCAGGCTTGGAGTGGTCTGTCTCTCAGGAAGATGCTTTTTCCCTTTTTGCTTTAGTTGGGACCTAAGTGGCTAGAGGCACCTGTTTTTTGTTTTTGTTTGTTTGTTTTGAGACAGAGTCTCACTCTGTCGCCCAGGCTGCAGTGCAGTGGTGCAATCTCAGCTCAATGCAGCTTCTGCCTCCCGGGTTCAAGCGATTCTCCTACCTCAGCCTCCGAGTAGAGATTACAGGTGCCCACCACTACACATGGCTGTTTTTTAAATCTTTAGTAGAGACGGGGTTTCACCATGTTGGCCAGTAACTCCTGACCTCAGGTGATCCGCCTGCCTTGGCCTCCCAAAGTGCTGGGATTACAGGCATGAACCACCGCACTCGGCCTAGAAGCACCTGTCTTGCAGCTGCCTAAATTCCTCAGTCACTGTACCAAACCTTGAGATCTCAACTGCCTGATCCAGTTGGGCCACAGCAGATATTTTGTTCACCAATGGATCAAGCAAGCTATCAAACTCTCAGGGACCTATACAGACACCAATCTAGAGCTCATCTCTTCCGGCTATCCTTTGTCCTGAGTACAACATATCACCTACTATGTACCCTCAAGAAACCCTCCAGTTCTCCCGCTCAGTCTTCATCCATTCTTACTGAGTAGGGCAAAGAGAAGAGAGAGTAGACTTCAAGATGCCATCATCCTGCTGTTTCTTGCCACTGGGATTCCACATCATCATGCATAAGACCTCTTCACTTTTCCCAAATCTCTTCTACTATGACAGAACCCTTCCCAACAGCCATTTCTTCCTCCCTGGACGACTTTCTTCTTTTTGCCTCACTCTTCCCAAACCGTAACATCAGCTAAGGGGCTGACTACCTGCCAGATTTCTTGTCTCAGGCGCCTCTGCTGCTCTTTGGTGCTTCAATTCTCAGCTTGCTTCCCTTTACCCATACTTCAGAGACCAAGCTCTGAGACACCCATGCCACAGCAGACACCTCTGACCAACACCCTCTTTATCTGCCATTATCTCTTACCACTGGTCCCCTGAAGATGTCCCTCCCTGGGCCTGTACTATCTTCATATTTGCTCACTAGTCACAACACTTACCAAGTATACATTCTTCAGTTTACCACTATGCACCTCTTCATTTGACCTTCACCATTCCTTTTACCATTTAGTGGTTAAACCTGTGTGCCATGTCTGGTACTAGAAATTGGGGGTACAGAGATGCCTGAAAGGCTTCATATACATGGTCTCCTTGAGTCCTCATAATTCCCTTAGATGATAGGGAGGGCTCATAGTAACCCCTTTCACAGGTGAGGACAAGATTCAATGTAATCCACTGGAAAGAGGCCTGACCACCAAATCCTTCAGCAATTACTAGATTCCTTCCCTGACCAACCCCCACCCCAGCCAAATTCAGTTTCCTGCCTCCTTTTCCTATTGGTGAACAATGGGCTGAGCCCTTAGGCACATCCCTAAACCCAAGTAAGTCCCAAGGCTCCTGTGTATGGTTGTATAATCTGCGTACTATACATAGGTGCCCAGCCAAGAGAGTGAATGGGGCTAAAATCCATCCTGGGCTTTCTGCCAAGCCAAGTGGCTGAGTCTACTGTGAAGAAAGGTTGCCCTTTTCTAATTGGTCTGCCCAGGAGAAGTGCTTTTTTTTTTTTTTATAACTTGTACGAAGGTACCATATTGACTAGCAGTGGCACTGATCCTCTCTCCACTTCCAGAAATGCTCCTTTGTTTATTCCTGCTTCCTTAGACCAGATGCTCTTGGATAGCACTTTCTTTGGCAAGCTCAGCCTGATCTAAAACCAAACTTGCAACTTCTCTGCCAAAGTCTGTGGCCCTTTTGGTATTCGTTACCCTAGTCAATGGCACCACCATCCATTCATCCAGTCACGCAAGCCAGAAACTTGGAAGTGATACTTTATGCCTTTTTTTTTTTTTTTTTTTTTAACTCCCTAGGATCCTTCCATTCTACTGATTCCAACTCCTAGGTATCTCTTGGATCTATATCCATCTCTCCACATTTACTGTCCTTGCTTTGAGCCTAGTCCAAAAGCCTCTTAACTGGTCTCTGCCTCACACTTATTCTACTGACAGAATACATATCAAATAAAAAAAGTGTTTATTTTCTTTGCTTTAAGTTCCATGGCTTCTCATTTCCAACCCAAAACCCAAAAATCTAAACACCTTTCCATACCACACACAGCCTTGGTGAACTAGCTACTCCCCATCATGCCAGCTTCATCATGCATTTCCATGCCCCTGTGCCTCTGTGCCTTTGCATAGGTTGATACTTCTGCTTTAAAATCCCACCCCCACCTTGTTCTATTAGCCTATTTTTTTCACATCCTTCAAGACGTAGCCATAGTTCCAGCACCTAGCACAAGACTTACATAAAATAGGTGCACAACAAATGCTAGTTAAACGACTATAAGGATGGATGGATGGATGGATGAGTGGATGGATGGATGAAATATCATCCCATCTACCTCATGGAGCCTTTCTATACTCCAGCAGGCAGAGTTTGTTCTGTGACAGCCCCTTGTATTTACATACCTCAAACATAACACTTACTATATGGTTACATAATAATCTGTTGACATATCTATTTCTGCAACTAGATTATGAGCTCATTAAGTGCTAGTACTGTGTTTTGCTTACTCTGAACTCTTAGCATCTAGCCCACTATCTGGTACATAGGAGGCACTTAGTATTTGTTAAATAAAAGAACAATGATGGAAATAACTATGTATCAAAAACTGAGATGCAGCCAAAGCAGTATTTTAGAGGAACATGACAGCCTTAAATAAACATATTAGAAAAGGATGGCTAAAATTAATGAAATTTAAAAATCAAAATAAATCTGTCTCATGAAGTTAGAAAAGTAAAATTAACCCAAAGAAAATGGAAATAAATTTTTTTTAAAGACAAATAAAATTAGTAAGTTTCTGGAAAGACTGATTAATAAACCAAGAAAAACTCTGGGAGGCTGAGGTAGGAGGATTGCTTAAGGCCAGGAGTTCCAGACCAGCCTGGGCAACATAGTGACATCCTCTTTTTTTTTTTTGAGATGGAGTCTCACTCTGTCACCCAGGTTGGAGTGCAGCGGCACGATCTCAGCTCACTGCAACCTCTGCCTCCCCGGTTCAAGCGATTATCCTGCCTCAGCCTCCCGAGTAGCTGGGATTACAGGTATGTGCCACCACACCCAGCTAATTTTTTGTATTTTTAGTAGAGATGGGGGTTTCACCATGTTGGCCAGGCTGGTCTTGAACTCCTGACCTCAGGCAATTCGCCCGCCTTGGCCTCCCCTATTTCTATCTTTAAAAAAAGTTAAAGATAAAAAGAAAATAAGAGAAATTTTAAAATGTCCTACGGATATTAAAAGGATAAGAGGATCTTGTTGACCAGTACAGACCTTCAGGAGGGCGGTGCAAATGCAGGCCTGCTATAGTCTACTGTCTGCACAGGACAGGGTGAGAAGAGAACAGTGCCGCAGGATACTGGTCCACTAGTACCTTTGCACTGGTTTGGGTTTTGGCTAGGCAGCACTGGTTGCCTCTGGAGGGATCACTGACTATGCAAAAGCAGGTAGAATGCTATTCCTCTCTGGGAGTTTAACAGGCCTGGGTGCTTATCAGCTCTCAGGATCCAAGGGTTGCTTGGGTTTTCCTAGCTACGTCTGAGACCTTGGCTGGCATTATGGGAATGAGATTCTACCACTCTGAAAAATTTATGTCTCCAGGTTTAATTGCAGGTACCAGTTTGCTGATGGTCACCAAGCTTGGAATCAGTACGTTGAACAAACCCCATCAGTAGCAGTCATCTCCCAGCTTGGACTCTTGAAGAATTAAAAATCTTCAAACTTCCACTGTTTTCAAGGTATTAACAGAAATAAGTACAGCATTTTTGCATATTCTGACATTTTACTTTATTTATTTTTATTATTATTTTTTTGAGACAGGGTCTCACTCTGTCACGCAGGCTGGAGTGCAATGGCTGATCTCAGCTCACTGCAACCTCCGTTTCCCAGGTTCAAGTGATTCTCCTGCCTCAACCTCCTGAGTAGCTGGGATTACAGGCGTGCACCACCATGTCCAGCTAATTTTTTTTTTTTTTGTATTCTTATTAGCGATGGGGTTCACCATGTTGACCAGACTGGTCTCAAACTCCTGAGCTCAAGTGATCCACCTGTCTCGGCCTACTAAAGTGCTGGGATTACAGAGGTGCACTACCATGCCCGGCCATCTGACATTTTACTTTAGAAAAAAAACAAAACAAAAGACACCATTGGCTGGGCGCAATGGCTCATGCCTGTAATCCTAGCACTTTGGGAGGCCAAGGCGGATGGATAGCTTGAGATCAAGAGTTTGAGACTAGCCTGGGCAACATGGCGGAACCCTGTCTCTACAAAAATACAAAAATTAGACAGGCATGGTGGTGTGCGCCTGTAGTCTTAGCTACTCAGAAGGCTAAGGAGGGAGGATGGCTTGAGTCTTGCAAGGCGGAGGAGGTCACAGTGAGCGGACATCACACCACTACACTCCAGCCTGGGTGATAGAGCCAGATCCTGTCTGTAAAAAAAAAAAAAAAAAAAAAAAAAAAAAAAAGACACCAAACTTAGCAGGGAAAAACTCAGTTACCATTACAACCCCACAGATACCCTAATACAGTTTAATTCTTGTATATTGATATTATATCTTCTTTCTGTATCATTTTTCTGAGACGGAGTTTTGCTCTGTCGCCCAGACTGGAGTGCAGTGAAGCGATCTCAGCTCACTGCAACCTCTGCCTCACGGGTTCAAGCGATTCTCCTGCCTTAGCCTCCTGAGTAGCTGGGACTACAGGGGCACGCCACCACGCCTGGCTAATTTCTGTATTCTTAGTAGAGATGGGGTGTCACCATGTTGGCCAGGATGGTCTCAATCTACTGACCTCGTTATCCACCCGCCTCGGCCTCCCAAAGTGCAGGGATTATAGGCGTGAGCCACTGCACCCAGCCTCTTTCTGTATCTTATAGGTAAAATCTCAAGGAATAAAATGTTAAGTGGCATCACTGGGGGCTCTGAAACCTCATGCTGTGCTCAGAGGAACAGTGTGAAGAAAATCTCTTATGATATTTAGGATATCCGTTCTTTTGCTCATCTTAGGGCGCAGAGCTACTTTGAAATTATGCTAAATGGGGTATCAGTGAAAATAAAGTTTACTATAAATAAAAAAGGGGAGCCAGGTGCAGTGGTGTATGCCTGCAGTCCCAGCTACTCAGAAGGCTGAGGCAGGAGGATCACTTGCACTCAGGAGTTTAAGGCCAGTCTGGGCAACACAGTAAGACCCTGTCTCTAAAAATAATGATAAAAAATAAAATAATTAAAAGGGTGTATTATGAACTTTACACCCTTTTGATGAATTCCTTTCTTAATCACCTAGTCTCAGGCCTACCTCTACACACTAGTGAAATTGCTCTCTTCAGTTACTAAGGTCAAAATCCAATGACCTATTCTTATTCTTCAACTCTTGATCTTCATGTGCTCCCAACCACCCATTCCATCTTGGCATTTCTTTCTTACCACACTCTGTTAGCTCTATTCTTCTTCCTCCTCCTGCCTCAACCCTGCTCCTCAATGGTGCAAACCTAGAAACCAACACAGTACTTCCCTCCCATCTTCTTTCCTTTCTCATTCCCTGGGGAAGCTTCTTCAGCATACTTTCAGTTACTTCAGTATAGATAATTAAAAAATTAATGGCTCTGGTCAGACCTTTCACTACAATGTCTACAGAAAATGTAAAGGGAAGAACAGAATGCCAAGATTCAAGAAGAACCAATTAATTACAAGCAGTCATCAGGGTACCACTATGTGCTAGGTCTTTTTGCTTTCAATTTGCTACAGAGATATTTGTGTGTTTGCCTCTCCTATAGAGCATGGTTAGCCAATTCATAATCAGTTCATTTTAAGACACTGAAAGTTTAACCAAGAGCCTGATACTTATGTTTAACATGTGCCTTATAGGGATCTATGCCTGGGAACACCAAACTGAAGAGGCTGGGCTCCAAAATGTTATAGTCTATTGTTTACCTGGTGTCAGCCATTAAAATTGCCTTTGGTTTCTAGGAAGTATAAATGGACCCTTTTTGAAAATGTAATGAAAGCCATGGACAATTCACATAAACAAGTCACAGAATTTTGCATGTAAACTTAGATTAAGGACCACAGTTAAGTAAGTGCTGCTTTAAGTAGCATACTGATCCATGTCTGGTACTGAATTACACACTCATATTCTCAACTTGTTCACCAACACCATATGGCAGTCCTTGTATTTCAATATAAAATCTGTTTTTTAAACCCAATTTAAAAATGGGCAAGGATCTGAATAGACATTTCTCCAAAGAAAATATATAAATGGCAAATAAGTACATGAAAACATGCTAACATCATTAGCCATCAGGGAAATGCAAATCAAAACCACAATGAGATACCACTTGATAACCTCTAGAACGACCATAATAAAAAAGATAATAACAAGCATTGGTGAAGATGGGGATAAACTGGAATCCTCATATACTGCTGGTGGGAATGTAAAATGGTACAGACAATTTGAAAAACAGTGTGACAGTTCCTGAAAAGGCTAAACATGGAGTTACCATATGGCTGGACAATTCCACCCCTAAGTGTATACCCAAGAAAAATGAGTCCATATGTCCACACAAAAACTTGTATACAAATGTTCATACTGGCATTATTCATAATAGCGCAAAAGTAGAAGCAATCCATATGTCCATCAACTGATGAATAAACAAAGTGTGGTATGCCCATACAATGGAATATTATTCAGCCATAAAAAGAAGCACATACAGCCTAAAATATGTAAACCTTGAAAACACTGTGCTAAGTGAAGAGCCAGGCATACAAAACCACAATACATAATTCCATTTATATGAAATGTCCAAAATAGGCAAATCTGGTATACAGAAAGCAGACTGCTGGTGGTCTTTAGGGGGAATGATGGCTAATAGATATATAGGACTTCTTTTGGGAGTGATGGAAATGTTTTAAAATGTATTGTGGTGATGGTTACAGAACTCTGTGAATACACAAAAAAAAAACCCCACTGAATTGTACACTTCAAATGGATGAATTGTATGGTGTACGAATTATATCTCAATAAAGCTATTAAGAACCGGTACCTTATAAAAGTGTATGAAAAAGCACTAATCATTAAAAAATTGACAAATTGGGCACCATCAAAACGAACTTTCTCCTCCTTAAAGGACGTCATTTAGAAAAAACAAAAAACCAAGAACAGGGTGCCTGTAGTCCCAGTTACTCGGAAGGCTGAAGTAGAAGGATCCCTTGAGCCCAAGAGTTTGAGGCTACAATGTGCTATGACCGCATCGTGAATCGCTACTGTACTCCAGCCTGGGCAATACAGCAAGACTTCATCTCTTTTTCTTTTTTTCTTTTTTGAGATGGAGTTTCACTCTTGTTGCCTAGGCTGGAGTGCAATGGCACGATCTCGACTCACTGCAACCTCCGCCTCCCAGGTTCAAGTGATTCTCCTGCCTCAGACTCCCGAGTAGCTGGGATTATAGGCATGCACCGCCATGCCTGGCTAATTTTGTATTTTTAGTAGAGATGGGGTTTCACCATGTTGGTCAGGCTGGTCTCGAACTCCCTACCTCAGGTGATCTGCCCGCTTCGGCCTCCCAAAGTGCTGGGATTACAGGAGTGAGCCACTGCGCCCAGCCTTTTTTTTTTTTTTTTTTTTTTAGTCAGCGTGGAGTGCAGTGGTGCACTCTCAGCTCACTGCAGCCTCTGCCTCCTGGGTTCAAGCGATTCTCCAGCCTCAGCCTCCCGAGTAGCTGGGACCACAGATGCTCACCACCATGCTCAGCTAATATTTGTATTTTTTGCAGAGATAGGGTTTCACCATGTTGCCCGGGCTGGTCTTGAATTCCTGAGCTCAAGTGATCCATCCACCTCAGGCTCCCAAAGTGCTGGGATTACAGAGACCATGCCTAGCCTTAAAGTGTATTCTTTTTTTTTCCCCTGAGACAGAGTCTTGGTCTGTTGCCCAGGATGGAGTGCAGTGGCGCGATCTCGGCTCACTGCAACCTCCTCCTCCCGGGTTCAAGCAATTCTCCTGCCTCAGCCTCCCGAGTAGCTGAGATTACAGGCGCGAGCCACCATGCCTGGCTATTTTTTTTTTTTTTTTTTTTTTTGTATTTTTAGTAGACATGGGGTTTCACCATGTTGGCCAGGGTGGTCTCAAATGCTTGACCTCATCATCCGCCCGCCTCGGCCTCCCAAAGTGCTAGGATTACAGGCATGAGCCACCGTGCCCGGCCTTAAAGTGTATTATTTATCATACCTTTATCATAGGTATGGATAGGAAAAAACACAGTATCTATAGGGTTCAGTACTATCCATGGTTTCAAGTGTCCACTGGGGTTCTTGGAAGGTATTCCCTGCAGATAAAAGGGAACTACTATAACTGTTAACACAGTCAGAATATCTATTAGTGACTAAGTAAGTTGTAGAAACTTGCAATGGTGTGTTAGAAAATGATCATTCACAAAATATGGCTATCGAAAAGGAGAAGATCTATGAGAGAGAAGGCCCGAATGGGTACATGAGTCACATGTTTTTAACTCTTAAACTACTGGAGCACTCCGTCAGCACTAGGTATGTCAGGTCTGTGGGACGTGAATTGAACAGCTGGCCATCAAACTGCCAAATAGAGTATAGATCAAACATAGATTCTTCCCACATACAAGAAACTCAAGCAATCCCAACCCCTATTCCTACCCCCCAGATTCTTTTGTCAGAAGACTCTGAAAATGGGAAAACATTTCAGTCATAGATGCAAACTTCTGTCTACTGATACAGTTTCTTTCCTTGGAAAACGAAAAAAAAAAAAAGGCATTAGGGGAAAATGTCACACTAATATTCACAGTTGAGACAGTGAGTAGTATGCTTCAAAAGATAACTTTGTAATGGTCAACAGGACCCAGCTAAAACAATGTTGATTTATGAATCTATTTATCTAAGTAAGATACAGCAGCTGAGCCCACAGGAGTTAAGACACTGCTTCTTTCCTCTGCATAAATCTTAAGAGGCCATAAACCAAAGAGAGCTAAACTTTTGCCTTCTGATGTGAATACCATGGGTGAGACATAATAGTGAAGTCCTGGTTTAGCTACAATGGGCAGAAGTTGGAAGAAGCACTATAAAAAGTTCAGAGCCCTGGGTGCAGACTGGGCTCCTCCAGCTGGCACTGGATCCATCAAGGCAGGATAATGTCCTAAGAAATGACCTCATCTGTCTGGTTCTCTGTGGGACGGGAAAGACAGTGACTAAGGCAACTAAGCCATAGTCCAAGAGAAACCATCAACATACAAATCATCCATTCAATCCATTCATCCACTGAACAAACACTGATTGAGAACCTATTCCATGCCAGGCTCTAGCTAAGCACCAGGGATAAAATGATTAATAAAACAGATACAAGAACCAAGTGCAATGGCACATGCCTATAATCCCTGCTACTCAGGAGGCTGGGGCAGGAGGATCCCTTGAGCCCAGGAGTCCCAGGCTGTAGTGCGTCTGTGAACAGCTCTACACGCCAGCTTGGGCAATAGAGTGAAACTCCATCTCTTAAATTAAAAATAAAAATTAAAAAAAAGGCTAGGTGCCTTGGCTCACTCCTGTAATCCCACCACTTGGGAGGCTGAGGTGGGCAGATAACCTGAGGTAAGAGTTCGAGACCAGCCTGGCCAACATAGCGAAACCCTGTCTCTATTAATACAAAAATTAGCCAGGTGTGGTGGCATGTGCCTGTAGTCCCAGCTACTCAGGAGACTGAGGCAAGAGAATTGCTGGAACCCAAGAGGTGGAGGTTGCAATGAGCCAAGATGGCGCTACTGCACTCTAGCCTGGGCAACAGAGTTAAACTCCATTTCAAAGAAAAAAAAAAAAAAGAGGGCCAGGCGTGGTACCTCACACCTGTAATCCCAGAACTTTGGGAAGCCTAGGCAGGAGGATTGCTTGAGCCCAGGAGTTCGAGACCAGCCTGAGAAACAAAGTAAGATCCCCATCTCTATAAAAAAATTTAAAAAATTAGCCATGCATGGTGGCATGCACCTGTGGTCCCAGCTACTCAGGAGGTTGAAGTGGAAGACTGCTTGTGCCTAGGTCAAGGCTTCAGTGAGCTGTGTTTGCACCACTGTACTCTAGCCTGGGCAACAGAGCAAGACCCTGTCACCCTCCAAAAATTTTAATTTAAAAAATTAAAAAAAAAAAAAAAACAGATACTGTCCTTGTGTTGATGGTTTTGAGGGCAGAAGAGAGACATTAAACAAACTGCTACACAGTATCTATGTGATTACAAGTATGCTACTTAGCTACCGTTGACAGTTGTCACGTGGGAATGTGGAGATGGTCATTGAGAAGGCCTGAAGATTGGAGATATGAATGACCTCTGCTCCACTTTTCTTAGAATCAAAGAGTGAGAATAGGGTTCCAAACAGGAATGTTAGACCAATGACCAGTGCAGGCTTGCCCCACCACTAAAGAGAAGCAATGACATGTGGTGCCAGTAAAAGTTACTCAAGTCTTCAAAAATTGAGCCAAGATCTCCCTGGCACTGGGGCCTAGTCATGACTGGATAATAGAGGATAAACAAACACATAATATAACCCCCAAGAAAATACATACACTAATACACAAACCCAAAATAGTCTCTCACCGTCTCTCTCTCTCTCACACACACTAACTCATGCTCATTTATGCATGTACAAACTACCATCACAATCATAACCCACACTCTCAGCCTCACACCTCCAAAGGTATATACACACCTCACACGAATATATACACACAGGCCACCATACCAGGCTGGCTGCTGCTCCACTCCTCACTCTCTGGGGTGCTAGCGGTGGGTTGTCCCTCTGGGTCCTTTCCTTCTTCTTGCTTCTCCTGTAGAAGGCAAGCCTGATCCCAGCTTCTTCTCCTCATGGTTTGGGATGAAGCCCTAGGGTCTGATCCTGGCCCCTACCTGGCTCTCTGGCCATGTGGTGTTCTGCCCCAAACAGGCAGAATTTCTTCTAGGCTGCCAGCAGGAGTGCAGCTCCAGCAGACATCCCCCTGTCACTTGAGCACAGACTCACATGAGCATGCACATCCTAATTAAACAGCCTGACTACAACTCTCCTTATTATCTGGTAGAGAAACTGAGTACACAAAAACTTCCTTTGTGATGCTCTTACACGCCCAGTAGAATTCATGCTCTGTCCCTTCCAGCTTCTGCAGCTAGAGCCCTGGGTGTTCCCTGGCCTTTGGCCTAGGCACTGGACTCCAGTGATGGAGTTTTCCAGCTGCCTGCACATGTACTTTGGGTGCTAGTTCACGTGACTATGTCTTAACCTTGACACTAAACTGAGATGGGAGCTCTGGAAAATCAAGAGAGTGATTAATTCATTTCCCTTCAACCAGGTATAGGACCTGACTCAGGATGGGACCCCAAAATATGATGAGTGAGTCATTACGCGTGTCTTCTCTGGCCCGCTCCATAATCTGGATTGATGGCGGGGACAGTGGGAATTGAGGCATAGGCTATAGCTTCCCCCTCCCTTCCCCACTGCCCTCTTCCTACCATGGCCTCTGGCTCCGACTCCTCCTCTGATGGGCTCTGGTATTCCCTGTGCTTCCTCTTCTTCATGGGTTTGAGGAGCTCAGAAGCGCTGATGGAACCTGAGGAGTTCTCCACTATGACTGACCTGAGGAATGGCCAGCCTTAGGGAAAGAACCACTCGCCCTGCACCACCCAGCCCCTCTCCTAACCCCTGAACAGGAATGAGGCTTTGGGGGCCGAAGGTAGAGCAAGTAGGGCTGCGACCTCCTCCCCTTACCGCTCCTGGAACAGCTGAGGGCAGCCATCATTAGAGGAACCAAGATCTGGACCCGCGGCTTGGTGAGGCCCGCACGCCTGGCACTGACAGGTGCTATCATCCTCTGGGGGGTCCTGATTGGGATCTTCTGGAGGATTCTGGGGGTGGTCCTCTGCGGGGGTCAAATGGGCCTCAGGCCTCCCTCCCCATCGCAGCCACACTCAGGCTCCGCCCACGCCCCCTCAGGCCCTGCCTCCGCCTCGGTCCATCTCCGCATGGGATGGCCTCCTCCAGCCTTCTCTACCCCAGGACCACCCCAGGCCCCGCCCCCAAACCTTCTGGGGCTAAGGCCTTGCCCCACCCGCACAGGGCCCAGCTCAGGGCCTGGGGAGCGGGGTTCCTACCCGCCTGTCGGGGGCCCGCCTCGCCATCTCCTGCCGGGGCCCCGCCATCTTCGTATTCGGTCACGCCTTCTTGCCGCAGCTCGGGGCTCGGGGGCTGCTCCACTCCCGCCATTTTCAGCGGCTTGTACTCGCTTATCCGGAACTGGAGCGCAGGAGGATCTGAGGATTGCGACTCCCGTACGGGCCCTTGACCCACCTCGGAGTCGGTGCCATGGCCCTCTCGTCGCCTCATGCCAGCTCACGCCCTCAGCAGGCCTCAAGACTCCACGCCAGGGCGCCTCACTCCAAGCTATACCAGCCAAACCCTCACTCCAGGCTACGCCCCCAAGCACCTGCGGGGTCCAGTCCCAGGGTGCCGCACTCAAAGCCACGCCCCCAGGCTCCCACAGGCCCAGTCCCACGGTACTCCACTCTAAGCCACGCCCCCAAACTACCGCGGGCCCAGTCAGGGTGCCCCAGTTTAAGCCACGCCCCCAGACACCCACAGGTCCAGTCCCAGAGTGCCTCACTCCAAGCCACGCCCCCATGGTCCCCAGGGCCTAGGACTGCTTCAACTCAAGCCACGCCCCGAGAGTCCCTCACTTAAAGCCCACCCCTAGGGCCCATCATCGGAGCCAGCTTCCCCCACTTCCGCCTCAGGTCCAGCCTCCGGGCCCGCAAGCCCCGCCCCATGGCTGTGGTTTACGAAGCTTAGCCAATCCCCACAGACACTGACCCGCAGGCCGCCCCCTGGGGGCGGGGCCGCGGCCTCTGTCCATTCCAGAAGCCGCACTGTGCTGGTACTGCAGCTGGCCGGCCCGGCGCTAAGCTGCGGCAAGACGGTGGCAGAAGCTGGTTCGCAGCCGGCCACTTGCTCCGGGGCACCCACATGGATTGGCTCCCGGGGAAAGCAAGACACATCCAGGGCACTGCTGGGCAGGCCGAGGGTGGCCGAACTGGCTGTAAACAGATATACAAATAGACACGACACAGGTGAGTCTAGTGGCCCTACCTCAATCCGGCCATGCATGTGTAGACATGTGAAGGAAGGCAGGTGGAGGAGAGTGAAAACGGTCATCCCCTCTCCAGGATCCATACTTGCTTGAGCAGGTACAGAGATGCTCTTCCTTCCCAGACTCCTACCCTAGCTTGACTCACCTGGAATGATGAAGGCAGTTGCGGGCAGGTGAGGACCAGAACCGGGGCTGTCTCCAGACACCAAGTGCATGCTGACCTCCCCTGTGGAAGGCCCCTTCAGTGTCCTCAGCATCTCCATTTCAGCATGCCCCTCCATCCTGGCAGGCCTACAAGCCAAACATAGCCCCCAGGGTGATCAGGTGGGGACCTTTGTTACAGCAGCAATGGAGATGTGAAGGGATGGGGCTTCTTTGAGAAGCTAGCCACCTTCAAACCCGTAACCTGCAGAGAAAGGCCTCAGTCCTGTGGGGAGTAGGGTGTCTTCAGAGACCAGCATCAGGTCTGGCTCCTGTTCTGGCCAGGCCCTGCACCTCCCCAGTCTCTGTAAGGATGGTAAGGATGGGTAGGGTGGCATGTGTGAGGGTACTTTGTAAACTGTGATGTACAAAACTGACTCTGGGGAGCATGACTCAGGTCAAGGTTCTGTCTGGCCAGTTGTCTCCAGGACATAGCCCAGGCCACATCCAAACTCACCTTTTTCTTGACCCCACCTCTATCCCCTCCATCCTCCCTCTGGGGATTCAGAGACCTCAAGTACCAGGTTTTCCTTCACCCATACAGGGTTCATCTTCCTGGGAGGTGGGATCTTTCCTGATCATGTTCTTTTATGGCCCTGTCCACCACTCCCTCCAACCCCAAGCACAGGGTGGGCACTCAAACATCTGCTGAACAAATGTATGCATCTGAAGAGCAAAGACATAGTGTACGAAAACGCAGTCAAGTCAGTACGTGATTTTGTTTTAATAACGCAAAGGCAGTAGAAGCATTTCACAGAGTTCATTCAACAGGTAAAGACATAAAGAAAAAGACCTAGAGATACAAAGAATATACTCAATATCTATTTACTCAGCACCTAAAATGTACTGACCACTGTCCTACTTGCCTTACCAGCACTGTCCAGTAGAATTTTCTGTGATAATGAGAATGTCCAATACTTAAACTGTCCAACACAGTAGCCACTAGCCACATGTGGCTACTGAGCACTTGAAATGGGCTACTATGACTGAGGAATTGAATTTTTTATTTTATTTAATTTTAATTAAATTTAAATAGTGACCAGAAGGTAGGTACAGTGGTGCATGCCTGTAGTCCCAAGTTCTCTAGAGACTGACACGGGAGGATGGCTTGAGCCCAGGAGTTTGAGGCTAGCCTGGGCAACATAGCGAGACCCTGTCTCTGACAATAAATAAGTAAATAAATAGCGACAGTAGCTATGACTATTGTATTGGACAGCACAGCTTTAGACGTATTAAAATTGGCCTGTCAGTGCTACCTCCAAAACACACTGAATGTCTAACCACTTCTCTCCATCTCCATTGCTGCCATGCTAGTCCCAGCCAACATCAGCTCTCTTTGGACTTCTGAAATTGCCTTCTAACCCATCTCCCTGCTTCCTTTCCTGCACCCCTACAGTCTACTCTCCAGTAAGAAAAAGCTTTAAAAACATAAACCAAATCACATTAATTTCCATGTCTAAATTCTTCAATGGCTCTCTATGGCCCTTACAGTAAAATCAAAGCGCTTTGCCCTAGAAAATCTGACCTCTGCTTTTCCCTCTGGCCTCATCCTCCACCACTCTTCCCCTGTTCTCTCCATTCAACACTCTGGTTTCCTTCTATTGCTTGACCAACGTTCCCACTCACAGCCTTTGCCCTTGCTGTTCCCTCCCCCTGGAATGCCCTTCCCATCCTCCAGGCCTCAACTCTCTGCTTGACTGGCTCCTTCCCATCCTCCAGGCCTCAACTCAATAGTCACCTCCTCAGAAGAGGTCTTTCTTTACCAATTTTTTTTTTTTTTTTTTTTTTTTTTGAGATGGAGTCTCGCTCTGTTGCCCAGGCTAGAGTGCAGTGGTGCCATCTCGGCTGACTGCAACCTCTGCCTCCCAGGTTCAAGCAATTCTACCTACCTCAGCCTCCTGACTAGGTGGGATTACAGGCACATACCACATAGCCTGGCTATTTTTTGTACTTTTAGTAGAGACGGGGTTTCACCATGTTGCCAGGCTGGTCTGGAACTCCTGACCTCAGGTGATCCGCCCAGCTCAGCCTCCCAAAGTGCTGGGTTTATAGGCGTGAGCCATCGAGTCCAGCCTGACCAAGGAATTTAAGGCAGCAGCACACCCTTCACCCCATCCCACCACTATCTGTCTCATTACTATTATATATTTCTTTCTTTCTCATCCTTTATTATAATCAATAGTGATCTTCATTTATTTATTTCTGTGTTTGATCAGTCATCTCCACATAAATGCTGACTGTCTGTCTTGTTCATTGCTGTATCCCCAACACTTAGTACCTGGCACATAGTAGGTGCTTAATAAGTCCTTGTGTTGGATTTCAGTAACTTGAACTTGTTAATAAAAAACAGTGTATGAGGCTGGCTTGGTGTCATGTGCCTGTAATCCCAGCTACTGGGGAGGCTGAGGCAGGAGAATCGCTCGAACCTGGGAGGTGGAGGGTGGAGGTTGCAGTGAGCCGAGATCATCCCACTGTACTCCAGCCTGGGAGACAGAGCAAGACTCCATCTCAAAAACCAAAAACCAAAACCAAAACAAAAAAACACTGTATGGGCCCAATGCAGTGGCTCACACCTGTAATCCCAGTACTTTGGAGGCTGAGGTGGGAGGACTGCTTGAGCCCAAGAGTTCAAGACCAGCCTAGGCAACACAGGGAGACCTTGTCTCTATAAAAAATTAAAAAAATTAAAATAAGCCGGGTGTTGCAGTATATGCCCGTAGTCCCAGCTACTCCAGAGGCTGAGGCAGGAGGATTGCTTGAGCCCGGGAGGTCAAGGCTGCAGTGAGCTATGATCTCACCACTGTACTCCGGTCTAGGTGACAGAGCGAGACCCTGTCTCTAAAGAAAAAAAAAAAATTAGCTGGGCGCAGTGGCTCACGCCTCTAATCCCAGCACTTTGGGAAGCCGAGGCGGGTAGATCACCTGAGGTCAGGAGTTCAAGACCAGTCTGACCAACATGGTGAAACCCCATTGCTACTAAAAACACACACAAAAAAAAAAAAATAGCCAGGTGTGGTGGCAGGCACCTGTAATCCCAGCTATTTGGGAGGCTGAGGCAGGAGAATTGCTTGAACCCAGGAGGTGGAGGTTGCGGTAAGCCAAGATCATGCCACTGCACTCCAGCCTGGGCAACAGAATAAGACTCCACCTCAAAAAAAAAAAAAAAAAAAAAAAAAGAAAAAAAGAAAGAAAAAAATTATAAAACATAATTCCCTGAATTTCAATTCCAATTTGCTTTGCACAGCTGAAGTACTTGTACTATTTTAAATACCTTTAAATAGAGTTAGGCCGGATGTGGTGGCTCACGCTTGTAATCCCAGCACTTTGGGAGGCCAAGGTGGGTGGATCACTTTGAGCTCAGGAGTTGGAGACCAGCCTCGGCAACATGGTGAAATCCCATCTCCACAAAAAGTACAAAAGTTAGCCAGGCAGGCCAGGCGTGATGGCTCACACCTGTAATCCCAACACTTTGGGAGGCCAATCAGTTGAGGCCAGGAGTTCAAAACCAGCCTGGGCAACATGTTGAAACTCCGTCTCTACCAAAAATACAAAGATTTAGCTGGGCATGGTGGCACACACCTGTTATCCCAGCTACTTGGGAGGCTGAGGCAGGAGAATCCCTTGAACCCAGGAGGTGGAGGTTGCAGTGAGCCAAGATCGCACCACTGCACTCCAGCCTGAGTGACAAAATGAGACCCTGTCTCAATAAATAAATAAATAAATAGAGTTAATCTTTTTATTTGAAACACTGGCAGTTAAGAGTGAATGTGGTTACTTCTGAAAGAATTTCACTCTGTGTCAAAACCTGTTACATCTCAGGTCTATTGAAGAAGCTGGATTTGAAGACTGCGTTTCTGTTTGGGTTTGCTGCCTCTTTTCCAGCAAGCATGGGAGGACCAAGTAGGTGTCACCACCATTCTGTGCTCTGGGGTTACAGTCACAAACATGACAAAATGCTCTCATGAAGCTTATATTCTGGAGATAATGGATGAGGTTGGGGCTGGAGGCATAAATTTGAAGACCAGCATGTGTAGATGGCATTTAAAACCACAGAACTGGGGCGAGGACTGGTGGCTCATGCCTGTAATCCTAGCACTTTGGGAGGCCAAGGTGGGAGGATCGCTTGAGCCCAGGAGTTTGAGACCAGCATGGCCAACACAGTGAGGCCTCAGCCTCAACAGAAGATTTTTAAAATTAGCTGAACATGGTGGTGCACCCCTGTGGTCCCAGCTACTGGGGAGGCTGAGGCAGGAGGGTTGCTTGAGCCTGGGAGGTAAAGGCTGCAGTGAGCTATGATCACACCACTACACTCGAGCCTGGGCGACAGAGCAAGACCCTGTCAGAGAGAAAGGGGAGGGGAGGGCAGGGGAGGGGAGGGGAGGGCAGGGGAGGGGAGGGGAGGGGAGGGCAGGGGAGGGGAGGGGAGGGGAGGAAGGAAGGAAGGAGAGAGAAAGAAAGAAAAAAAAAACCACATAACTGAGTATAAAGAAAAAAGTGGGAACTTTGGAGCACACCCACATTTATAGGTTGGGAAGAGGAAAAGGGTCTAGCAAAAGGGACTGAGAAGGAGTCTGCCATGAAGTGAGAGGGGACTCAGAAGAGTCTGGGTTTCTGGTGGACACTGAAGAAAGTTTTCAGCCTTCTACCGTCAGCCTCTCTTGGAACTGCTCTGAGCCTAGGGAGCTACCTTACTTGAAGGCTCTCCGAGAAGCCGCCAGCCAATGACGAGTTGCTATGAGGTGTAAAGACCCCACCCCCTTGCCTTACTTTGGAACACCTCTGCAGGGCCATCTCAGTTCCAGAGCTTCCATTAGGTCAGGCTGAGGCCTCTCTTGAGACTACATCAGCAGTTCAGCTTCTTCTTCCGCCCAACCCGTCATTCCCCTACTGGTGATATTCGCAAGAGCACTCCGATAAACCTACACTCAAATCTTGCTTATCGGAGTCTGTTTCCAGGGGACCCGACCTAAAACAACCATTGTAGCCCCAGCCCAGAGCCGTGCACATAGCAGATGCTCAATAAATATCTGTTGGCTGAATGTGTCCATGGGTATTTTCTCTTGATGTCTGACAAGGTTTTCTCAATCCCTTGCCTTCCAAGGCCTTGTGTACAAAAACGCCCAATAAATGTCCTTACTATAGGTGTTGGGCGGGGAGTAGAGCCCTCGACAGCTACCCCGAAAACAACACACAGCAAGGCTGAGCGCCACAAACTTGGGGCCTCGGCCCCGCCCCTCGCCGCAGCTGCTTCCCGGACGCGGGAGGGGACGGAAGCGGCCCTGAGCGCAGGGTTCCAGGATCGGGACCCGCCACCAGCCTCCCGGGACTGGTATAGGCAAAGGCGGGCGGGGCGGTCACTGATCCGACAGTTTCGCAGAACGGTTACTTTTTAAAACGCTAAAATGGCGGAATTCTTTTTATTCTTTCTCTTTATGGCCAAAAAAAAAAAAAAAAAACCCCAAAAAGAGAAACAAAAAAAATTCCATATTCCATTATAAAAACAGAAAATTAATGGTAGGAAAGTTTGCCAAATGACTCATTCATTTCCCAAGAAAACCAAAATCCCGCCTTCCACACCTTTCCATTAATAAAAAACTCTTAATTGACTGCGTATCTCCAAACACGCAGCCTCCACCCTCCTCGCCCCTCCTGATCGCAGCCCGAAGCCACGCCGCAGGGTCGGCTGGGCCTGGAGTCCCGCACCCGCCCGGCCCCCTGCGCGCTCCGCCCAGACCGCTTTCCCCGGCGTTTTCCCGAACCTCCTCCCCAGCCCGCGCCCCCCGCCGGAGGCGCTCGGAAGGAGCGAGACGCCGGGGCCGCAGACCCGAGCCCTCGCCGCCCTGGACGGAGCGGGGTGGCGCGGCGCCCAGGGGACGCAAGGTCTGAGCCCACGCACCGCTGGGTGCTTACCTGCCTGGCCAGCCGGTGGCCGCCCAGCGCCTAGCTACTGTCCGATCCGGGCGCCGCGCGCCTGCGCGTTCGGGGGGGCGGGTCCGCCTCCCTGCAGGACGCAGAACGCGGGGCCCGAGCGCCCGGCACATCAGCCCGGCCCAGGCGCAGGCCCAGGCGCAGGCCCGGGCTTCTGTGGCGCCCGCGCCCTCTTGCCTGCCTTCGAGGCCCTGGTTGTGCGTGCCTCATGCCCCCTCAACCTAGGACAGGTTTGCCGCACGGGCGTGGCGGGTCGAGATTTTTCCTGCCCCCGAACCCCCTGCATCACAGCTAGCAGAGCGCAGCGGGGGCGCAGGGACCGCGGAGCTCGAAGAGAGAGCCTGGAGGGCTACCGAGCTGAGTGGTTAGTGACAAAAGACGAGGCTGCACCCAGGCACGCACCCCAGCCGAGTGTGTGCTCTGTCCAACGCCTTCCCACCGCGCCTGCCCTCACCCTGGAGGGGAGCTCAGGAGCGTCAGAAAACGGCCTCAGGAAGGGTGAAGGGCACGTGCGACCGGAGAGAGGAACCCTCGTGCGGGGGCTCTGGTCCTGGCCCTGCCGGGCATAAAGAGCGGCATTAGCCGCGTCTACTTTTGGGTGACCCCACTGCCACGGGCTGGGTAACATCACTATCCCCCAGATCCTCCATTTCGACATTGGTAAAGACTGTCACCCACTTCATGGCGTATGGTCGTTTTGAGTTTGGGTTCCTGTGGTGGTGTAGCAGTCACTGCCTCTCTCCGCTTCAATTTGACTGATCTCTTCGCCTCCACCTGATCTCTCTAAGTAATCAAATCTCCTTGTTATTGGTTCTGGTAACACAAGATACCTGTCTTGCTTACACATACCACAGCTGGCACTTCACATAGATTTGAGTAATTCAAGAGGCTAAGAGGTTTCAAGCTCCAAGAGGGTAGGAAATATTAGTTTTTGTATTCCTAGTACCTAGCCCAAAGCGGGCACAGAGTGGGTGCTTAATAAATATCTGTTGAGTGCCTAAATGATGTACGATATGCAGATGAAAACAGGGTAACTTTTGGTACAGTCCACCATCCAGCCCCCTCTCCCACACCAATGATTTAATTTAATCCCTTGTTTTTACAGAAACAATGATTTAATTTAATCCCTTGATTTTACTTGGCCTTAAGTCATGGCCACATGTCAGACCTCCAGGCTCCTGACTCCCTCCCAGGCCAGATGAGAAAAGGGTTCCTAATGAAATGTAGGCAAATTCTCCAAATTGCTGTGATCAACAGGTTTAAATTTATGCAGAATTTAACTATTCTGGTTGCCACGCCAACGCATTGCATGTGTTCTTCCTTGCTGCAATGTCAATTTTTAATCACATCTCATATTATTGGGAACAGGATTGCATCAGTTAAGGATGCTGGTTGCCATAACAATGGATGCCTCTTTCTACACATTGATACATACACAACCATCCGCTCAGTATTCTCTCATCTCAACCCAGACTGTGCTTGATCTAGATTTCAAAGGTTTATTTTAGGTATTCGGAAGATTAAAAGAAAGTGGTGAACCTACACAAACACATGGATTCTCAAAAACAAAGGCATCTTTTAGATGGTGATTAAGACGGACAAGTGGAATTTGAGCTAGTAAGACCTAGAAACAAACAACTAACATGGATGTGAGTTGCTAAGACATTATTTTTCTGCCTATCGACAGGATTTTTGTGCCTCACGCCTGTAATCCCGGCACTTTGGGAGGCTGAGGTGGGAGGATTGCTTGAGCCCAGGAGTTTGAGACCAGCCTGGGCAACATGGCAAAATCCTGTCTCTACAAAAAAAAAAAAAAAAAAAAAAAAAATTTAGCTGGGTGTGGTGGCACACAACTGTAGTCCTCCCTAGCTACTAGGGAGGCTGAGGTGAGAGGATCGCTTGAGCCCAGGAGCTCAAGGCTGCAGTGAGCCATGAGTGTGCCAACGCACTCCAGTCTGGGCAACAGAGAGAAATCCTGCCTAAACAAATAACACCCCCACCCCAGAAAAAAATAGTATTTTTGTGGTCTTGATACCTAGCTTGTTGGCTTGAACAGGGGTCAAGCAAACAAACCAGGAATCAAGACCACCAAATACTGGGGTGAAGAGCTGCTCCCACGTTAATATGATTTGGAGAAGTTTCTGCCTCATGAAGCCAGAGTTTCCCCTTCCAGTACCAGTCTGGCTTCAGGAGCAAGTAAGCAAGTCCGATCCTCCCCTCAAGTGATAGCCCCCTCTTCCACAAGTTCACCATCCCATTGTCTTCTCTATGTTAACCCCCTGCTCAAGTGTGGACCCAAAATATTTTGAAATGTTGATGAGTGAAAGCCCTGAGAAAACTGTTGTTTAGGCCAGGCATAGTGGCTCACACCTGTAATCCAAGCACTTATGCCAAGGTGGGAGGATTGCTTGACGCCAGGAGTTCAAGACCAGCCTGGTCAACATAGTAATGAAGCAGGAAAAGTTCCCTTATCCGCCTCGCAGGGTGTGCGACAGCGGGGGAGTGGCTCTCATCTTCGGTGCCCTGCAGCTCAAACCCTAGGGGGAGCATACAGACGGGCAGGTCGTGGGGAGCATGGGCTCCAACCCCACAGCAGCTTCTAGGGTTGAGTATTTACAGCTCCCGAAGCCCCAGTAGGCATGTGTTACCGTGTGCTCTTCAGTTTAGCCGTCAGAAGACGGCTTGTTTTAATCAGCTCAATTAGACCCTCTGCCTTATCAAAAGGACAGAGAGTTTTCTGTATCCTGGGTTCTTGCCCTAGTGTACCGGAAAAATCGGATTACATATAGGCTTGGAGAATTAGTGCAAGGTTTTATTGAATGGTGGAGGTTGCTCTCAGCAGATGTATGGGGAGCCAGAAGGGGGATGGAGTGGGAAGGTGGTCTTCCCCTGGAGTTGCTGGGCTCTCCTTCAACCACCCTCAGCTGAATTTCCCTAGACAACTGCATCCTTCTGCAGCTGATGGCCTGTCAGCATCTGTGTGTTCTTCTGATGTGTTCCTCTCGATATCCAGCCACTTGTATGTGTGCCCACTAGGGTCTTGGGGTTTATATAGGCACAAGTTGGGGGGTGTGCAGGCCAGAGTGGCCTTGGAAAATGCAACATTTGGGCACAAAAACAGGAGTGCTTGTCTTCACCTGGGTCCATGGGTGGGGCCCTCGCCAGGGACCCTGCCTTTCTCTACCCAGCACTTCCCTGCCCCACTCCTGTATCAATGAGAGACCCCCTCCAGTCTCTACAAAAAATTTAAAAATTAGTTGGGTGTTATGGCACGTGCCTATAGTCCTGGCTACTTGGGAGGCTGAGATGGGAGGATTGCTTGAGCCCAGGAAGTTAAGGCTGCAGTGAGCTGTGATCATACCACTGCACTCCAACCTGGGCAATAGAACAAGACCCCATATGTAAAACAAACAAACAAAAGAAAACTGTTGTTTCTAAGAAGCCCACACCATTCTGTTCCTACAGCAGAGTTTCATTCACCATTGGGACTGTCTGCAGATTTTTAGGGAAATTATCAGGATGTGCCCTTTATGTATAAAATCACTTCTGGTTCCAACGTCAGACTGAGCTAGTACGGAACCTTTTAAAAACTTTTTTTATTTTTATCTTTTAAATATAGTTACATAAAATAGAGACAGGGTCTCCCTGTGTTGTCCAGGCTGGTCTCAAACTCCTAAGCTCAAGGGATCCTCCTGCGTTGGCCTCCCAAAGTGCTAGGATTACAGGCATGAGCCACCATGCCTGGCTGGGAACCTTTTCTAACACAAACACCAGAAAACCCTGCTTATTATATTACAAAAAAGGAAGCAAGCAAGCACACAGGGAAAGAAAGTAAATTCATTGCTGGCCGGGCACGGTGGCTCACGCCTGTAATCCCAGCACTTTGGGAGGCTGAGGTGGGTGGATCACGAGGTCAGGAGATCGAGACCATCCTGGCTAACACAGTGAAACCCCATCTCTACTAAAAATACAAAAAAATTAGCTGGGCGTGGTGGCGGGCACCTGTAGTGCCAACTACCTGGGAGGCTGAGGCAGGAGAATGGCACGAACCCGGGAGGCGGAGCTTGCAGTGAGCCAAGATCACACCACTGCACTCCAGCCTGGGCGACAGAGCGAGACTCTGTCTCAAAAAAAAAAAAAAAAAAAAAAAAAAGTAAATTCATTGCTGAACGTGTAAGAGGAAATCCTCAGGAGTCAAAAACGAAAAGGGAACCAGAGCAACAAGATGTGGCCTGATGTCTCTCTTGTCCTGGAGGTGGTTGTTGGATACAGACAGGACCCAGCTGCTAGAGACGGGTTTTACCACACATGTAATGACGGGAGATGGAACCTTGGGTCCATGTGGCCCTGAGAGTTGGAACTGAAGCCCATGTATAAAGACTGGAAGACCGGGTGTGGTGGCTCACACCTGTAATCCCAGCACTTTGAGAGGTTGAGGTGGGAGGATTGTTTGAGCCCAGGAATTCGGGACCAGCCTGGGCAACAAAGTGAAACCATGTCTCTACAAAACATAAAAATATTAGTGGGGTGTGGTGACATTCCTGTGGTCCCAGCTACTTGGGAGGCTGAGGCAGGAGGATCGCTTAAGCCTGTAATGAGCCATGTTCACCCCACTGCACTCCAGCCTGGGCAACCGAGTGAGGCGCTGTCTTAAGGAAAAAAAAAAAAAAAGACTGGACACTCCTCCTAGACTATGTATTCACTAAAGAGAGTTCTATAAAAACTCAGTACAACAGTGCAGAGAAATAGAAAGGAAGTTTGTCTCTGCCTGGGATGCATAGAAGTGAGGATCAGGGCAAGTCAACCATGGAAAATCAAAACTGTAAGCCTACACTGTGAATGGATTTGGAAACCCTATTTGTAGATTAGATTTGTAGCGATTTGTGCTACCCTCCTGGTATTGATAGCTTCAGATAAGAAAGCAATGCAAAAATTGGTCTTGGGCAAGTAATATCCATGCACAACTTCTCTGTAGAGACATCGTTACAACCCAAGCCAAATGGAATGCTCACAATAGAAAAACATAAAGTAGTCAAGGAAACTATCTACCATATTTAACCATCAGCAGACCTAATAAACAGGAAAATTAGCACCCACAATAACTTGAGACAATAGCATAATTTATAAAGAGATTGTAAAATAAATGTGGGCTGGGTGCAGTGGCTCCTGCCTGTAATCCTAGCACTTTCGGAGGCCAAGGCAGGAAAATCACTTGAGGCCAGGAGTTCAAGACCAGACTGGACAACATAGGAAGACCTTGTCTCTCAAAAACAAGAACAAAAAACAAAGCAAATATGTTAAAACTATTTTAAAAGGAATAGGAATTATACGAGGATTTGGAGAAACTGGAACCCTTGTGCGCTTTTGGTGGGAATGTAAGATGCAGTTGCTATGGAAAACAAGATGAAAGGTAGTGGTGGAGGGACCTCTTACAAAGTGCCTAGAATTAATAGTCACCTTAATAGTTTTACCATATACAGAGATAAACTGATTAAAGTGACTAGTATATGTAAAAGTAGCCACTCATTTAAAAAAACCATGGGGGTCGGCCGGGTGCGGTGGCTCACGCCTGTAATCCCAGCATTTTGGGAGGACTAGGAGGGCAGATCACGAGGTCAGGAGTTCGAGACCAGCCTGACTAACATGGTGAAACCCTGTCTCTACCAAAAATACAAAAATCAGCTGGATGTGGTGGCGGGCACCTGTAGTCACAGCTACTCAGGAGGCTGAGGCAGGAGAATCGCTTGAACCCAGGAGGCAGAGGTTACAGTGAGCTGAGATAGTGCCATTGCACTCCATCCTGGGCAACAGAATGAGACTCCATCTTAAAAAAAAAAGACTGTGGGGGCCAAGAGCTTCAGCTTCTGGCCAGGTTGGAATAACAGGGACTAGATTTACTCTTTCTACTGAAACAACCGAGAAAAGGGAAATCATATAGCAAATGTTTCTCAAGACACTGGCCACCAGGCAACAAAAGACATATTCTTCTTTCTTTTGTATTTAGAAACTGTATTAGTCCATTTTCACACTGCTATGAAGACAAACCCGAGACTGGGTAATTTATTTATTCATTTATTATTTTTTTGTTTTCTGAGATGGACTCTTGCTCTGTCACCTAGGGTAGAGTGCAGTGGCACGATCTCAGCTCACTGCAACCTCTGCCTCCCGGTTTCAAGCAATTCTCCTGCCTCAGCCTCCCAAGTAGCTGGGATTACAGGCACACACCACCACGCCTGGCTAATTTTTGTATTCTTAGTAGAGATAGGGTTTCACCATGTTGGCTAGGCTGGTCTCAAACTCTTGACCTAGTGATCCACCCGCCTTGGCCTCCCAAGGTGTTGGAATTACAGGCATGAGCCATCGTGCCTGGCAAGACTGGGTAATTTATAAAGGAAAGAGGCTTAATTGACTCACAGTTCAGCATGGCTGGGGAAGCCTCAGGAAACTTACAATCATAGTGGGAGGCAAAGGGGAAGGAAGCAAGGCACCTTCTTCACAAGGTGTCAGGAAGGAGAAGTGCCCAGTAAAGGGGTAAGAGCCTCTTATAAAACCATCAGATGAGGCTGGGCGCGGTGGCTCACGCCTGTAATCCCAGCCCTTTGGGAGGCTGAGACGGGCGGATCATGAGGTCAGGAGCTCGAGAGCATCCTGGCTAACACGGTGAAACCCCGTCTCCACTAAAAATACAAAAAAATTAGCTGGGCATGGTGGTAGGCGCCTGTAGTCGCAGCTACTCGGGAGGCTGAGGCAGGAAAATGGTGTGAACCCAGGAGGCGGAGCTTGCAGTGAGCCGAGATTGCGCCACTGCACTCCAGCCTGGGTGACAGAGTGAGACTCTGTCTCAAAAAAAAAAAAAAAAAAAAATCAGATCTCATGAAAATTTACTCACTATCACAAGAACAGCATGGAGGAAACCACCCCCATGATTCAATTACCTCCCCCTCTCCCTTGACACATGGGGACTGTGGGGATAATGGGGATAATGGGGATTACAATTTAAGATGAGATTTTGGGTGGGGGCATCGCCAAACCATGTCAGAGACAGTCTCACTTTGTTACCCAGGCTAAAGTCCAGTAGCATGATCATAGCTCACTGCAGCGTTGACCTCCTGGGCTCAAGTGATCCTCACATCTCAGCCTCCCAAGTAGCTGGGACTACAGGCATTTGCCACCACACCCAGCTATTTTGTTGTCGTTGTTGTCGTTGTTTTTGAGACGGAGTCTTGCTCTGTCGCCCAAGCTGGAGTGCAGTGGTGTGATCTCGGCTTACTGCAACCTCTGCCTCCCAGGTTCAAGCAGTTCTCTGCCTCAGCCTCCCAAGTAGCTGGGATTACAGGTGCCTGCCACCACGCCCAGCTAATTTTTGTATTTTGAGTACAGACTGGGTTTCACTATGTTGGCCAGGCTGGTCTTGAACTCCTGACCTCGTGATCCACCCACCTCGGCCTCCCAAAGTGCTGGGATTACAGATGTGAACCACTGCGCCTGGCCCACACCCTGCTATTTTTAAAAATTATTTTATGTTGCCTAGGCTGGTAAAATAGAAATTCTTGAAAGATGAGAAATAATCAAGGCGATCCCCATGATTGCTGGAGAAATATTCGCAGCTGGGGCAATCCAGGTGGAGCCTAGCAGGCTCACTGAATTGAGGAGATGGAGCCGGAAGTCCAGTGAGGGCAAGACAGCTACAGTCAACAGGAAAGAGTACCAGAAAGGAAAGCGATGTAAGAGAAGATGCTGGAGAACTGTAGAGAGCCCTGGCCTTGAGTATTCAGTTAAGTACTAATCATCACATGTGTGACATAAATACCTGAGCCTGAGGAAAGAACAGGCTGAAAGGGTTAGAGACAACAATTCCTATAGTTTCCACCACCCAAGTGGAAAACCTTGTAATTCATGAGCAGTCAGGGAGAGTTCTGAGTGCTTGCTAGTGGGGAAATATTAAGCCTACACAAAACATCACTCTGGTCTTAGTTTAAAAATTTAAAAAGACAAAGTTTTAAAATAAGACCCAAGAGAGTTGAACTAGTTCCAACTATGTTAATCACATCCCAGGTAAAAAACTTAAGAATATTTGGAAATACAAAGATATCCAGCATCCAACAAGGTAAAAATTATGTCTGGCATCCACTTAAAAATTGCCAGGCATGCTGGGCACAGTGGTTCATGCCTGTAATCCCAGCATTTTGGGAGGGCAAGGCAGAAGGATTGCTTGAGCCCAAGAGTTTGAGACCAGCCCTGGCAACACGGCAAGACCCTGTCTCCACAAAAAATAAAAAAATCTGGCCAGGGGTGGTGGCTCACACCTATAATACCAACACTTTGGGAGGCCCAAGGGGCAGATCACTTGAGCCCAGGAGTTCAAGACCAGGCTGGGCAACATGGTAAAACCCCGTCTATACAAAATATTACAAAAACTAGCCAGGCATGGTGGTGCGTGCCTATAGTCCCAGATACTCAAGAGACTGAGGTGGGAGGATCACTTGAGCCCAGGAGGTGGAGGTTGCAGTGAGCCATAATCGTGACACTACACTCCAGCTTAGGCAACAGAGCAAGAATCTGATACAAATAATAATAATAATAATAACTAGGCATAAGCTAGGTGAGCTGGTGCATGTCTATAGTCCTAGCTAGTCAGGAGGCTGAGGTGAAAAGATCACTCAAGCCCAGGAGTTTAAAGCGAGCCTGGGCAACATAGTGAGACCCTGTGAAAAAAAAGTTACCATGCTTCCAAAGAAGCAGGAAAATATGACCTGTAAGGAGGAGATGAAAGAATTAGTAGAAAAGGTTTTAAAAACAGTTATTATAACTATATTCCATATGCTCAAGAAGCTACAGGAAGAATTGAACATGTTAAGTAGAGAAATAGAAGATAATTTTTTTTTTTTGAGATGGAGTCTTGCTCTGTCACCCAGGCTGGAGTGCAGTGGCGCGATTTCGGCTCACTGCAAGCTCCACCTCCCAGGTTCACGCCATTCTCCTGCCTCAGCCTCCCAAGTAGCTGAAACTACAGGCGTCCACCACCACGCCCAGCTAATTTTTTGTGTTTTTAGTAGAGACGGGGTTTCACCGTGTTGACCAGTATGGTCTCGATCTCCTGACCTCATGATCCACCCGCCTCAGCCTCCCAAAGTGCTGGGACTACAGGTGTGAGCCACCACGCCCAGCCAGAAGAGGAGGCTGGGCGTGGTGGATCACACCTGTAATTCCAGCACTTTGGGAGGCCGAGGTGGGCGGATCACCTGAGGTCAGAAGTTTGAGACCAGCCTGGCCAACATGGCGAAACCCTGTCTCTACCAAAAATACAAAAAAATTAGCCAGGCATGGTGTCGGGCGCCTGTAATCCCAGCTGCTTGGGAGGCTGAGGCAGGAGAATCGCTTGAACTCGGGAGTCAGAGGTTGTGCCAAGATTGTGCCACTGCCCTCCAGCCTGGGCGACAGAGTGGGAATCCATCTTGGAAAAAAAAAGAAAATTTTTAAAAGACCCAAATTAAACTTCTAGATATAAAAAGTACAATGTTTGAGATGAAAAATACACAGGATTTATCTTATAGTGCCAGAAATGAAAAGAAAAACAAAACAAAACACAATGATGGGCATTAATCAAAGGGGCAAAGGAAACAACAAGTGCTCCAAATGGTTGACACTGGAATAATTTGCACAACAAAATAAAGTAATATTGAATTATAAGATAAAGAATAAAATAAATACCCAGGAGTCCATATTGATATAAAAAGATTGAATAAACTAATAAATAGGGGAGATGAGACAAATCTCTCATGCAGAGGGATTCCAATGCAAAGGGATTAGATACTCCACCCTAAAGAAAAGGAAGCATAATTCCCCACCTGTCTTAGTCTGTTTTCTGGTGCATAACAGAATACCACAGACTGGACAATTCATAAATAATAGAAGTTTATTTGGCTTATGGTTCTGGAGGCTGGGAAGTCCAAGAGCATGGCACCAGCATCTAGTGAAGGCCTTTGTGCTGCGTCATAACATGGCAGAAGGGCAAGCGAACATGGATAAAGAGAGGAAATTTGGCTGAACTCAACTTTTTTTTCTTTTTTTTAAAGATAGGGTCTTGCAGCTGGGCACGGTAGCTCACACCTGTAATCCCAGCACTTTGGGAGGCCGAAGTGGGTGTCATCTGAGGTCAGGAGTTCAAGACCAGCCTGGTCAAAATGGTGAAACCCCCATCTCTACTGAAAATACAAAAAAATTAGCCAGGCCTGGTGACAGGTACCTGTAATCCCTGGGAGGCTGAAGCAAGAGAATCACTTGAACCTGGGAGGCAAAAGTTGCAGTGAGCTGAGATCACACCACTGCACTCTAGCCTGGGGACAGAGTGACAGAGAAAGACTGTTTCTCAAAAAAAAAAGATAGGGTCTCACTATGTTACCCAGGCTGGAGTACAATCACTGTTCACAAGAATCATAGCACACTACGATTTTGAACTCCTAGGCTCAAGCAACCCTCCTGCTCCAGCCTCCCAAGTAGCTGGAACTATATCTTACTCAGCTGATGGTCAGCTTCATCCTTTTTATCAGGAACCCATTCTTGGGATAACTAACCCACTCCTGAGATAACAGCATTAATCCACTATGAGGGCAGAGTCCTCCTGACCTAATCACCTCTTGAAGGTCCTGCTGCTTAATTACATTGGTAATGAAATTTCAACATGAGTTTGGAAGGAGACACTCAAACCATAGCACCACTCCTCAAGTGTGGATTGCACAGAGTGACTTCCTTCAAAACAGCACAGTATGGCAAGGGATGGGCAGGGAGATTAGTAACTTTACAGTGTGGGTATAGCTGTATGTTATCCAGAACATCAGAGACTGACAAATTTTCTACTGGGCTTTGGAAATTTACTGTTGCACTTACGTTTGTGAAAAAATAGGTCTATCTCCACTAGGAAAATTTGTGTCAGCGAGGGCCAGAGCCTCAATTATTTCCTTTTCTCCTACTCTGCTAAATATATGAACCTTGCTCGCAACACACCCTTAGAATTCATGTCTTACAATGATGCTGAGGAACCCAATGAAAAAAATCGAGCTGTATTAGTTTTCTCTTGCTGCTGTAACAAGTTACCGCAAAGTTAGCGGCTTAAAACACCTAACATACCTTTTTTTTTTTTTTTGAGACAGAGTCTTGCTCTGTCACCCAGGCTGGAGTACAGTGGCGAGATCTCGGCTCACTGCAAGCTCCACCTCCAGGGTTCACGCCATTCTCCTGCCTCAGCCTCCTGAGTAGCTGGGACTACAGGTGCACACCACCACGCCCAGCTAATTTTTTGTATTTTTAGTAGAGATGTGGTTTCACCGTGTTATCCAGGATGGTCTCGATCTCCTGACCTCGTGATCCACCCACCTTGGCCTCCCAAAGTGCTGGGATTACAGGCGTTAGTCACCGCATCTGGCCAAAACACCTAACATACGTTTATTATGTCATAGTTCTGGAGGTCAGAAGTCCAAAATGGGTCTCACTCAGCCTTAAGGTGTCAGCAGAGCTGCATTCCTTTCTGGAGGCTCTAGGTGAGAATCCAGTTTCTTGTGTGTTCTAGCTTCGAGAGGCTCTCTACATTCATTGGTTTGTGGCCCCTTTCTCCATCGTCTAAGCTATCAATGGCTGGTCAAGTTTTTCTCACACCATATCACTATGACACTCACTCTTTGGCCTCTCTTTTCATCTTTTAAGGATGCTTGTTCTTACATTGAGCCCACCCAAATAATGTAGGATAATCTCCCTATTTTAAACTCAGTGTATCAGCAAACTTAGTTCCATCTGCAACTTTAATTCCGTCTTGCTATGAAACATAACATATTTACAGGTTTCAGGGATTAGAATGTGAATGTGTTTGGGGGATCATTCATTATTCTGCCTAGCATACAAGGTAACAACAAAGTTGGTGTGATGGTTAATATTGTGTCAACTTGACTGGATTGAGGGATGCCAGCTGGCTGGTGAAACACTTCCTGGGAATGTCTGTGACAGTGTTTTCAGAGGAAATTGACATTTGAGCAAGTGGACTGGGAGAGGAAGACCTACCTTCAATGTGGGTAGGCACCATCCAATGGGCTGCCAGCATGGCTAGAACAAAGCAGGCAGAAGAAGGGATATTCAGCTGGCTATGTTCTCTAGCGTGCTCTCTCTGTCTTCCTGTGCCAATGCTTGCTTCCTCTCCTCCTGCCCTTGGACATCAGACTCCAGTTTGTTGGGCCTTGGACTCTGGAACTTACACCAGCAGCATCCTGGGGGCTGTCAGGCTTTCAGCCTCAGACTGAAGGCTACACTTGGGCTTCCCTGGTTTTGAGGCTTTCAGACTTGGACTGAGCCTCGCTGCCGCCTTCTCTTTTTCCCCAGCTTGCAGATAGCCTATGGTAGGACTTGTCTTGTAATCAATGTGAGCCAATTCTCCCTAATAAACCCTTTTTTATATATACATATATCCTATTGGTCCTGTTCCTCTGGAGAACCCTGACTAATACAGTTGGTCAAGTAACTGATTCTCTTATGAAGTGCCTGGCATTCACATTCACTTTCATGGTGTCACTGTACACTGAGATAAGCTGATAAAAGTTATTGATACATATACATTAGAAGTAACCACTCACTTAAAAAAAGAAAGAAGAACAAAGAAAAAAACCCCACAGGAAACAAAAAATTAAAATAAGTTTTTCCAGAATAGGCAAATTGTGCAGGCATTGGGAAGGTTGGTCATGTAAATGTCATAATACTGATCCTAGGGTTACAGATGGCAACTTAGAGAGGTAAATCCATATGTTGGAGACATTTGAACCAGAGCAACTCCATCTTGAGTAGGGGCTGGGTAAAATGCCACTGAGACCTACTGGGCTGTATTCCCAGACTGTTAAGGCATTCTAAGTCACAAGGTGAGATAGGATGTCAGTCCATGATACAGATCATAAAGACCTTGCTGATAAAACAGGTTGCAGTAAAGAAGCCGGCCAAATCCCACCAAAACCAAGATGGCGACGAGAGTGACCTCTGGTATGCCTCACTGCCACACTCCCACCAGCGCCATGACAGTTTACAAATGTCATGGAAACATCAGGAAGTTGCCCTATATGGTCTAAAAAGGGGAGGCATGAATAACCCAACCCTTGTTTAGCATATCATCAATAAATAACCATAAAAATGGGCAACCAGCAGCCCTTAGTAGGGTCGGTTTTTTTGTTTGTTTGTTTTTTGTTTTTTTGAGACAGAGTCTTGCTCTGTCGCCCAGGCTGGGGTGTAGTGGCGCGATCTCGGCTCACTGCAACCTCTGCCTGCCGGGTTCAAGTGATTCTCCTGCCTCAGCCTCCCCAGTAGCTGGGATTACAGATGCCCACCACCATGCCCGGCTAATTTTTGTACTTTTAGTAGAGACAGGGTTTTGGGTTTTGTCATGTTGGCCAGGCTGGTCTCGAACTCCTGACCTCAGGCGATCCGCCCTCCTCGGCCTCCCAAAGTGCTGGGATTATAGGCGTGAGCCACCGCGCCCAGCCTGGAGTAGTCATTCTTTTATTCCTTTACTTTCTTAATAAACTTGCTTTCACTTTACTCTATGGACTCGCCCTGAATTCTTTCTTGCACGAGATCCAAGAACCCTCTCTTGGGGGTCTGGATCAGGACCCCTTTCCTGTAACACATGTAAGTGATTCTTTTTGGAATGTATGTGCAGCAGTCACCAAAACAACAGAAGCAGGGAGTGAGTGCAAAGCACATGAGGATGTTTCTGAAGTGTGTGCCCCAGAAGCTCGTGGCAGCTTAGGAGGCTCAGCTCATGTAAGTGGTTTTCTGGAGCACTTTGTACTGCAGGGTGAATCTCGCGGCAGCCAGGGCCACTGCAAAGACTGAACCAGCATTTGATTTGACAAATTCTTGTTTCATAAAAGGACTGTGTAACTCCCTCAACTTTTACATAACAGGATTGGATCTATGAGACTTAATGACATGTACAGAATTAGATTTCATTTGTGGGAGACTGCAGCATTTTGAATAGCACAATGTATAAACCAGGAACTTTTGGGCTATGTCCCCAGGGACATAAAAGAAAAAAAGGATGCATGTAAGGGGTTGGTGGTCCCTGGAGGGAGAATTCCAAGTATTTCCCCTACTTCAACCAGAGTAGCAGCTGTGTGTGTGTGTGTGTGTGTGTGTGTTTTGATCTGTTTGTTTGTTTTCTTGAGAAAGGATCTCACTCTGTCACCTAGGCTGGAGCCCAGAGGCACAACCATGGCTCACTGCAGCCTCAAACATCTGGACTCAAGCGATCCTCCCACCTCAGCCTCCTGAGTAGCTGGGACTACAGTCATGTATCACCACACTTGGCTAATTTTTTCATTTTTTATAGAGACAGGATCTCGCCATATTGCCCAGGCTAGTCTTGAACTCCTGACCTCAAGTGAGCCTCCCACCTTGGCCTCCCAAAATGCTTGGATTATAGGCATGATACAGCACACCCTGCCTAAAAATCAGTTTAAATTTTTTTAAGAAAGTTAAATAGGACGTTTTGCTAAGGGTCCTGGGAAAGTCATGATCTTGCCTTGATACCAGGATCCAGGGAAAAGAGTCCAGTTCTACAAAGCTTTTTATGTACTTTGTGCTTCTAATTCTTACCAGTCCCCTGAAGAAGGAAGCTCCATTTTAGAGGGAGAACTACAAGGTTCAGAGACCACCAGCCTTGGTCAGGGCCTTACAAACTAGTACACAGCAAAGCCAGGTCTCAACTTTCTCCCTGCCCTCTTCTGCTGCCTCTGATCTACACGGGGTGTGTTTCCATCACTATCACACCCTCCCCTCTCCACCCTCACTATCTCAGCTGAAACCTCAGACCACTAGGGAGCAATGCAGGCAAGTTATGCTTAGGATTACAGCACATCGAAGGTTCTTCTCAAGGACTTCCAGAAACATGCAAATCCTGGGTTAGCTGGTGTGAGGCATATCCCAGCAAAATACAGGTATTAAAAATGGCAAATACTGACCAGGCATGGTGGCTCACACCTGTAATCCCAGAACTTTGGGAGGCTGAGGTGGGGGGATCACCTGAAGTCAGGAGTTCGAGACCAGCCTGGCCAACATGGTGAATCCCTGTCTCTACTAAAACTACAAAAATTAGCCGGGCGTGGTGGCAGGTGCCTGTAATCTCAGCTACTCAGGAGGCTGAGGCAGAAGAATCACTTGAACCCGGAGGCGGAGGATGCAGTGAGCTGAGATCGTGCCACTGTACTCCCACCTGGGCCACAGAGTGAGACTCTGTCTCATAAATAATAAATAAATAAATTAATTAATTTAAAATGGCAAATATGGCTTCTGTAAGATCATTCTGGAGAGGGTTCAGGGAAGCAGAGCTTTGCTCTGGATTGAGTGTTGTCAGGAAGCAAAGGTACGAGTACTATGATGTGGAATCTTAATAATGTTTTCACTAGAAGGCAGGAAATCTAGAGTAGAGATATACCTATAATTGGTAAAGACAGCTTATGACTCATATCAGCCAGCCTAAGGGTATGTTTGGTCCTTTTGAGGTTTAGACATGTTCTTGGTTTTGTTTGTGCTCAGACATGATTGGGGAATAGACTTGCTTTTGTCTTGTTCCACTGTGGTCTTACAGCAGTCTTGTCTGATGTTGTTAGTCTGTGAAAACATGTATGTTCCACAGAACACCAAGGCCTAGCAGTGACTGTCAGGCCAGCTCCTGGTTTTCTCTTTCTTACAGTTTAGTGACATTAAAAAACAAAATTTCAACAAATTTAGTTTAAAGATGTGGCCAGGCGCGGTGGCTCACGCCCGTAATCCTAGCACTTTGGGAGGCCAAGGCAGGCAGATCACTTGAGAACAGGAGTTTGAGACTAGCCTGGCCAATATAGTGAAACCCTGTCTCTACTAAAAATACAAAAATTAGCCAGGGGTGGTGGTATATGCCTGTAGTCCCAGCTACTCGGGACGCTGAGTCAGGAGAATCACTTGAGCCCGGGAGGTGAAGCTTGCAGTGAGCCAAGATTGCGCCACTGCACTTCAGCCTGGGTGACAGAGCAAGACTGTCTTAAAAAAAAAAGAGGCCAGGCACGGTGGCTCACGCCTGTAACCCCAGCACTTTGGGAGGCTGAGGCAGGTGGATCACAAGGTCAGGAGATCGAGACCATCCTGGCTAACACGGTGAAACCCCGTCTCTACTAAAAATATAAAAAATTAGCTGGGCGTAGTGGCGGGCACCCGTAGTCCCAGCTACTCAGGAGGCTGAGGCAGGAGAATGGCGTGAACCCCGGAGGCGGAGCTTGCAGCGAGCCGAGATTGCGCCACTGCACTCCAGCCTGGGCGACAGAGCCAGACTCCATCACAAAAAAACAAACAAACAAACAAAAAAAAACAAAAAAAAGATCTAATTGGCTTTTATTAGTGAACGATAAATTGGGCAGTGTCTCCTCTAAAGATTTCATGTTCCATTGGGCATGACAGATCAGTTTTTATAAGATAGTTTGAGCAAAAACAAGGAAATAGCATAATACAAAACACAGGTCAGTTACCATCAGGTTATGTCAGGTTACTTTTCTTATAAAGATTAAAGCATAGGGAATTTCCTTATCATGTAGACAAAAACTGGCCAGTTTCGGGATTTGGCTGTCATCTTTCTCTCCTGACTTCTCCGAAGATCAGAAAACCAGTTTAGTTGTTTGGTTTGGTGACAAATAACTTTAGCATCAATAACTTCATTTTGGTTTGATCTTTTCTGTTGGGGCCCAGTGCAGAAGCTCAGTCCAAAATAACGGCTTCCCACAAACTTCATTTAATAGTGAGATTAAGTCACTGTGGATAGTAAAACCATACTTTGGCTCCAGAGCCTGCACTCATACTGAAGATGCTGTATTGCCTTGTTTGGAAGCATAGGCTGCTGAAGCCTGGGGATCTGTGCTCTTTATCTGTCTTGCCTAGTGTAGTACAGGATGCATGAATGAGGAACAGAGGAATCAAAGAAACAGACGATGGTGCGACAGCCACGGCTCAGTACAGCAAAGCCCTTTATAATAACTCAGGTCCGTTAAAAATGCACTGTGGGGCCGGGCACAGTGGCTCATGCCTGTTATCCCAGCACTCTGGGAGGCCGAGGGAGGTGGATCACTTGAGATCAGGAGTTTGAGACCATCCTGGCCAACATGATGAAACCCTGTCTCTACTAAACATAAAAAAATTAGCCAGGTGTGGTGGTGCACACCTGTAATCCCAGCTACTTGGGAGGCTGAAGCAGGAGAATTGCCTGAGCCCAGGAGGCAGAGGTTGCAGTGAGCTGAGATCATACCACTGCACTCCAGCCTGGGCAACAGGGTGAGAGACTCTGTCAAAAAAAAAAAAAAAAAAAAAAAAGCACTGTGGAATTCTAGATACTCAATATAGATAAGCCAGCTGTTAAAATTAAGTTTAGCCTAAATCTGCTTCCTTACATATTTTAAGTTTGGCCTGAATGTTTCTCTGTACATAGTGAACTATAACCTAACTGGGTATGTAAACAGACTACAACCTACCCTCATACCAGTGACTGAGTTTTGGCCAATCAAATATGGCCAACTGTTCAAACTATGTTCAAATAAGGCAAATGCAAAGCTGTAAGCAATCCAGCTGTTACTTTACCTCACTTTGCTTTTTCTGTCCATAAATTCTCTCTGACCACGCAGCAGCACTGGAAACTCTCAGAACCTGTTCTGTTTTTCTTTCTTTCTTTCTTTCTTTTTTTCTTTTTTTTTTTTAAGAGATGGGATGTTGCTATGTTGCCAGGCTGGTCTTGAACTCCTGGGCTCGAGTGATCCTCCCATCTCAGCCTCCCAAACATGTGAGCCACTGTGCCCAGCCACAGAACCTTTTCTGGTTTGGGGGACTGAATGATTCAGAAATTGTTCTTTGCTTAATTAATCTGTTTAATTTGTCTACAGTTTTTCATTTAACTTTAGACAAATTAAACAGATTAATTAAGCGAAGAACAATTTGGTGTCAGAGGTAGGAACCAAAGTGGAGCTCCTAGGGTCTCCCAGGAGCATCTAGTGACGAAATGAGTGACATGCTGGATTCATTTTGTCCATTCCTCTCTCACAGCAACTGGGGATTGTGGGTAAGTTCTCAGATTCCAAAGCCCCATGAATTTGGGTTTCTAGCTATCTAAGTTTCTTTGAGCAAATTTTTGATCCAAGCTGTCTTCGGAAATTATGATAGAAAACTGGCAGTAAATGCCAATACTTCAAAGAGTAAGAAGTTCAACTTTCAGAGATTTACAGGAATTTTTTGACACAGAGTCACCCCTAGACACTGCCGTGGGGCTGGAGCCCAAAAGTGTCCACTCCAGTTCCTGCACCTGCCCATCTGTGTGCTCCCCCTCCCATGAGGGGTTTGAGCTTGCTGTGGCTGAACAGAGAGCCACACCCTTGTCGCATGTCCTGCGAGGGGGGCCAGGGAACGCTCCCATTTCAACACTGCACTTTAAGAAGTGCATTTAAAAATAAAGGCTCCGGGCCGGCACGGTGGCTCACGCCTGTAATCCCAGCACTTTGGGAGGCTGAGGCGGGTGGATCACGAGGTCAGGAGATCGAGACCACACTGGCTAACATGGTGAAACCCCGTCTCTACCAAAAATACAAATAAAATTAGCCGGCGTGGTGGCGGATGCCTGTAGTCCCAGCTACTCTGGAGGCTGAGGCAGGAGAATGGCGTGAACCCGGGAGGCGGAGCTTGCAGTGAGCTGAGATCGCGCCACTGCAATCCAGCCTGGGCGACAAAGCAAGACTCTGTCTCAAAAAAAAAAAAAAAAAAAAGAAGAAGGCTCCAGGGATGTCTATTTATGTGCAAAAGTTTCTAAAAAGATTCAGTATTGTTATTGGCTCTTTTAAAAGAATTTATAAAAGGCAAATAAAAAAACTTAAGAGACTAATTAATTAATTAATTTTAAAAATCCACCTGTAATCACCTGTAATCCCAGCACTTTGGGAGGCCAAGGCAGGCAGATCACGTGAGGCCAGGACTTTGAGACCAGCCTGGCTAACGTGGTGAAACGCCTGTCTCTTCTAAAAATAGAAAAATTAGCCAGGCATGGTGGTGGGCACCTGTAATCCCAGCTACTAAGGAGGTTGAGGCACAAAAATCATTTGAACCCAAGGATGGAGGTTGCAGCGAGCCAAGATCATGCCACTGCACTCCAGCCTGGGTGGCACAGTGAGACTCTTTTCTTCTTCTTTTTTTTTTTTTGTTAAAATAAAAAAAATTAAATCTGCTAATTTTCGCTTTGTTACTATCTGATATGGTTTGGCTGTGTCCTCACTCAAATCTCATCTTGAATTCCCATGGGTTGTGGGAGGGACCTGAAGGGAGGTAACTGAATCATGGTGGGGGGTGTTTTCCATGCTGTTCTCATGATAGTAAGTCAGTCTCATGAGATCTGATAGTTTTATAAAGGGGAGTTTTCTCTTCTCTTGTCTGCTGCCATGTGAGATGTGCCTTTCACCTTCTGCCACGGTTGTGAGGCCTCCCCAGCCACGTGGAACTGTAAGTCCACTAAACCTCTTTCTTTTGTAAGTTGCCCAGTCTCAGGTATGTTTTTATCAGCAGTGTGAAAACGGACTAATACAGTAAATTGGAACCAGTAGAGTGCGGCACTGCTGAAAAGATACCCAAAAATGTGGAAGCAACTTTGGAACTGGGTAACAAGCAGAGGTTGGAACAGTTTGGAGGGCTCAGAAGACAGGAAAATGTGGGAAAGTTTGGAACTTCTTAGAGACTTGTTGAATGGCTTTGACCAACATGTTGATAATGATATGGACAATGAAATCCAGGCTGAGGTAGTCTCAGATGGAGATAAGGAACTTGTCGGGAACTAGAGCAAAGATGACTCTTGTTATGTTTTAGCAAAGAGACTGGCAGCACTTTGCCTCTGCCCTAGAGATCTGTGGAACTTTGAACTTGAGAGAGATGATTTAGGGTATCTTTTGGAAGAAATTTCTAAGCAGCAACACATTCAAGAGGTGACTTGGGTGCTGTTAAAGGCATTCAAGTTTAAAAGGGAAACAGAGCATAAAACCTTGGAAAATTTGCAGCCTGACAATATGATAGAAAAGAAAATCCCATTTTCTGAGGAGAAATTCAAATCAGCTGCAGAAATTTGCATAAGTAATGAGGAGCCGAATGTTAATCCCCAAGACAATGGGAAAAATGTCTCCAGGGTACGTCAGAGGTCTTCACGGCAGCCCCTCCCATCATACGTCTGGAGGTCTAGGAGGAAAAGATGGTTTTGTGGGCTGGGCCCAGGGTCCCCCTGCTCTGTGCAGCCTAGGGACTTGGTACCCTGTGTTCCAGTCTCTCCAGCCATGGATAAAAGGGGCCAAGGTACAGCTCAGGCTGTTGCTTCAGAGGGTGCAAGCCCCAAGCCTTGGCAGCTTCCACATGGTGTTGAGCCTGTGGGTGCACAGAAATAAAAAACCAAGGTTTGGGATCCTCCACCTAGATTTCAGAGCATGTATGGAAATGCCCAGATGCCCATGCAGAAGTTTGCTGCAGGAGTGGGGCCCTCATTGAGACTCTCCACTAGGGCAGTGCAGAAGGGAAATGTGGGGTTGGAGCTGCCACACAGAGTCCCTATCGGAGCACCGCCTAGTGGAGCTGTAAGAAGAGGGCCATCATCCTCCAGACCCCAGAATGGTAGATCCACTGACAGCTTGCACTATGCACCTGGAAAAGCTGCAGACACTTAACGCCAGCCAGTGAGAGCAGCCAGGAGGGGTGCAAAAGCTGCAAAGCCACAGGGGTGGAGCTACCCAAGACCATGGGAACCCACCATCAGTGTGACCTGGATGTGAGACATGGAGTCAAAGGAAATCATTTTGGAGCTTTAAGATTTGACTGCCCTGATGGATTTCAGACTCTCATGGGGCCTGTAGCCCCTTTGTTTTCACCAATTTCTCCCATTTGGAATGGCTGTATTTACCGAATGCCTGTACCCCCATTGTATCTAAGAAGTAACTAACTTGCTTTTGATTTTACAGGCTCATATGTGGAAGGAACTTGTCTTGTCTCGGATGAAACTTTGGACTGTAGACTTTTGAGTTAATGCTGAAATGAGTTAAGACTTTGGGGGACTGCTAGGAAGGCATGATTGGTTTTGAAATGTGAAGACATGAGATTTGGGAGGGGCCGGGGCAGAATGATATGGTTTGGCTGTGTCCCTACCCAAATCTCATCTTGAATTCCCAGGTGTTGTGGGAGGGACCTGGTGGGAGGTAACTGAATCATGAGGGCAGGTCTTTCCTGTTCTGTTCTCATGATAGTGAGTCTCACGAGATCTGATGGCTTTATAAAGGGGAGTTTACCTGCACAAGCTCTCTTTTCTTGTTTACCGCCATGTGAGACATGCCTTTCACTTTCCACCATGATTGTGAAGCCTCCCCAACCACGTGGAACTGTAAGTCCATTAAGCCTCTTTCTTTTGTAAATTGCCCAGTCTCAGGTATGTCTTTATCAGCAGCATAAAAATGGACTAATACACTATTCCACCCTAAAAGCTAAAAGAAACCATCCTGGATAAAGTGTTTATAAAATGTATGCCCTCTGACTGGGCATGGTAGCTCACCCCTGTAATCCCAGCTCTTTGAGATGTCAAGGTGGGAGGGATCACTTGAGCCCAGGAGTTGGAGACCAGCCTGGGCAACATAGTGAGACCTCTTCTCTAAAAAAAAAAATTAAGAAGTTATGCCCTCAGGTAAAGTAGGTTTGCTCCCTTTTCAGAGATATCCATGCTGGGCTCATGCATAGCAAATCCTTTCTTTGCCCAATTCCTGAATGGGCTTCACCCAGAACTCAGTAGTTTCATTTTATTTCTTTTTTATAATGTGCAAAGGGAAGGAGAAATAACTCAGTAAATTTAGCTAAGAAACAGTAGCCACATTAAAAAGGCCACCTATTGAACTAAATCCATCTCCAAAATACACCTTTCTGACATTTAGCTGGCCATCTTAAAACATTTTTGTAAAACAAATTTACATCTATAACGGAAATTTTCATTTGTAAGAGTTCTGAGAGGGATGACTGAGTCACTAAAAACTCTTACCATTGTTTTACATTTACATAACAAGTCTTTGCTTTGTTTAAGGTGCTTTTCCTTGCCAATTTTTTTAAACTGGGCCTTCACACCCTTCTTCCTTGAGTTTGGCAAATGATGGTACAATGTTTAGACCTCAAGTCTCAGCTCTGCTTTTGAGATATAAATTTTCTGTCTTCACTGAAGAATCATCTATTTATTTGTTTATTTATTTATTTATTTATTTTATTGTTTGAGATGAAGTCTCGCTCTTGTTGCCCAGGCTGGAGTGCAATGGCACAATCTTGGTTCACTGCAACCTCTGCCTCCCGAGTTCAAGTGATTCTCCTGCCTCAGCCTCCCAAGTAGCTGGGATTACAGGTGTGCACCACCATGCCTGGCTAATTTTGTATTTTTAGTAGAGGCAGGGTTTCACCATGTTGGTCAGGCTGATCTTGAACTCCTGACCTCATGTGATCCACCTGCCTCAGCCTCCCGAAGTGCTGGGCTTACAGGTGTGAGCCACCATGCCTGGCTGAGTCATCTTTTTAGAAGGCAAATTATTGCCTAGTGAACAATTGCTTTGAGCAATGAAACAGGTAATTGGAAGATTGATTGTCGGAGTGAGGAAAAATTATTTATTTATTTACTTATTTATATTGAGGCAGGGTCACACTCTGTTGCCCAGGCTGGAGTGCAGTGGTGCAATCACAGCTCACCGCAGCCTTGGCCTCCGAAGGCTCAGGTGATCCTCCTGCCTCAACCCCTGCTAAGTAGTTGGGACTACAGGCATGTGCCACCATACCCAGCTAATTTTTGTATTTTCAGTAGAGATAGGGTTTCACCATGTTGCTCAGGCTGGTCTCAAACTCCTGGGCTCGAGCAATCCACCCACCTTGGCCTCCCAAAGTGCTGAGATTACAGGCATGAGCCACCATGCTTGGCTGAAAAAATTATTTAAAAGCCAGTAAATACAAATTCTTTATGAAAGCTTATGATCACTTTCTGTATGTATATCTATATGTCTGTATGGGTTGTGTGTATGTGATAATATTTGGTAAATTAAGCTAGTTTTAAAATTATTGATATAATAGCAATGGCTTCAAAATTATCAGTTAAATATAATTCAGAAATTGTTGCCTGGGTCTACTGGTTAAACAGGTTTATGCTGTCCCAATACATGTTTTAAGGGCCATAAAACTGTTGCTTCTACAATATTTTTGATACTTGCTTGATTTGTCTGTGAGCTTGTTTTTGGTTTTGAGCTTCTGGATTCTGGAATCCAGACAGGTGGCCATATTAAGACCTGGGGACATGTTTTCAGCACCCAGACCACCAGCTAGCTTCAAGGCAGAATCAAGCCCAATATGGCCCCTTCCTCTCTGGTCCATCTTTGCCTCTTGGCTATTCTGGGAGGGGTTTGATCCTCTAGGCATCATTTTCACAGATCTGCCTACTGTCCTGAGCTCAAAACTTGGCACATAAATTCTGGACCCAGAGGAACCCTGCCCTCTTTAGCCATCCTGGGTGCCACATGGCTACGTGAGACCCAGGATGACTGGGGAAGACATTAGGGAGGGTACCTGTGTCAGAGTTTCAAATTTATTTTTAGTAATCTAAAATCTTAAAGTTATGTTATATTAAATTAAGTAATAATCATAAAATGTGTGAGCCATTTATAAATAAATTAAAATACCGAACATTTATTATTAAACATAAGTTTAAGTTGATATGCTTTGGCATCTCATTTTTTATATGGTATAGAAAAGTTAAATATATTCAGATTTGCTAATAAAGAAAAATGTGATGCTGGGTGCAGTGGCTCATGCCCGTAATCCCAGCACTTTGGGAAGCTGAGGCAAGAAGACTGCTTCAGCTCACGAGTTTGAGACCAGCCTGGGCAACATAGTAAGATCCTATCTCTACAAAAATAAAAAAATTAGCTTGGACTACAGGCCACATTTTATATTTGTATGTTAAAATAATAATAATAAAATCTGATTTTTCTCTCTCGGAGACAGTCTCACTCTGTCACTCAGGCTGGAATGCAGTGGTGCGATCACACCTCACTGCAGCTTTGAACTCCCAGGCCCAAGTGATACTCCTGCCTCAGCCTCCTAAGTAACTAGAACTACAGGTACACAACACCACACTGGCCAATTTTTTTATTCTTTATAGAAACAGGATGTCACTATGTTTCCCAGGCTGGTCTCCAACTCCTAGGCTCAAGTGATTCTCCTGCCTCAGGCTCCTAAAGTGCTGGGATTACAAGTGTGAGCCACCATGCCCAGCCTGGTTTTCTCTTTTAAACAAAAATTTCATGCAGTATTAATAATAAAATATTTTTGCTCACCTTTTGAGTAAACTGCAAAAAATTTTAAAAAAAGGAAAGGGCAGAAGAGACAGATTCTGTCTCATGCTATCTTGTTTAGGTCTTTTGATTGTTTGGAAAACGGAGTCTTCTCTCTATCAAAAAGTAAAGGTTTTTGCTTTTTAAAATCTGAATTATCACAGTGACCTGTGATCCTATTTTGATAAGGTCTTTTAATCCTTTAACATATTGGACAGGCTTCTCCAAATCAAATTTCAAATTAAAAATTGTCTTTTTTTTTTACCTTTAACTTTGGGATGCATCATAGGGTCCTTGCGGCATCCAGAAGAAAGATAATAAAAGGGCTTATTTGATATGTTAAATTACATGGGAAGCATTGTCAAATAAGAAATAATGTTTAGGCCACGCATGGTGGCTTACACCTGCAATCCCAGAACTTTGCAAGCGTGGATCGCTTGAGCCCAGGAGTATGAGATCAGCCTGAGCAACATGGGGAGATCCTATCTCTATTTTAAATAAACAAATAAAAAGGAAAAAGTAATGATGTTTAACTTTCTTTGAGTTTTGTTTTTATGAATGTTATTAACATATGTTCCAAAATTGTATAAGATTCCCCAAATTCTGATATGTCTGGATGTGTGTGTGTGTGTGTGTATATATATATGGTTTTATATATATATATATGGTTTTTCAATATATAATTATAGTTATTATATTACATTACTGTAGATCACAGAAATGAACAAATTTGTCAATTGTGTCTTTAACAAAAATGACAATTAAGTTGGTTCTATAGTTAACTGCTTAATTCTGACGCAGTTTCTGAAAGTTCTTGGCTGGCATGGTAGCTCACACCTATAATCCCAGCACTTTGGGAGGCCAAGGTCGGAAAATCGCTTGAGCCTGAGAGTTCCAGACTAGCCTGGGTAACATACGGAAATCCTGTCTCTACAAAAAATAAAAGTAGATTAGCCAGGTGTGGTGGTGCATGCCTGTGGGTCCCAGCTACCAGGGAGGCTTAAACCTGGGAGGTCAAGGATGCAGTGACCTGTGATCACACCACTGCATTCTAGCCTGGGCGACAGGGTGATATCCTGTCTCAAAAAAATAAAAAAAATAAAAATAAAGTGAAAGCTCTTCTCAAGAAGTAAAATCCTAGAGTATCATGTCTTCAAGGAGGTTCATGGAAAAAGTAAAAAAGACCCTGACAAGCACTTTTTTTTTCCTGACAGGCACTCTTAAATACAGGTTTCTGATAAGTTTTCAATCATATCATTTGGACTGGGTAAGAATTCCCAGAACTGTAATAAAGAGAATGACTGATAAAACTGCTCACCCAAGCAAGAGAGGAATTAATTGAATACCAAGACAATAGTTTCCCAGATTTTCATGCTAAATCAGGCAGTTCAGAAATTGTCGATATGCAATTTGGATGAACCCATGGTCCAAGACAAATTACCTATGATAACCCATCTAACAAATAATGCTATACATCTGACTTGGGGAAGCAAAATCAGTATTTAAGAGGATATAAACCTAATGTTAAGCATGGACTCATAGAGAGCCCGGATGGTTGTCTAATCCTTCCTGAGTCCTTAAAGCTTCCGTTATTAAAAGCTCTGCACTCCATGACTCCTCATGGAAGAGATAAAATTATCCAAACAGGAATCAAATTATATATATGTATATATAATTTGATGACTGTTCTAAGTTGCTAAAATAATTTATGACCAGTGTTTGGTTTGTTAAACCTATAATCCTGGGAAGACAATCAAAACTTCAGGTGTATTTCTGCTACCTGATGGGCTATTTAAACATTTATAGATGGACTTCATTCAATTGTCATTTTCAATGTATGTTTTCTGGCTTTATAGAAACCTTCCCACGTAAGCGGGCTGATGCTATAACAGTAGCTAAAAGGTTATTAGGAAATGTGTTTCTCTCATGGACATTCCTGAAGAAATCTCCAGTGATAGAGGTACTTGTTTCACTGGACAAGTTGTAAAATGGTTAAATAAGGTATTACAGATACAATAATATCTGGAAACGCTAACTAAATCAACTGTATTGCCTTGGTCAAAGGCATTAGGAATTGATAACAATCAGATCCACTTTTAGTGGGAAACATGAGTTGACCCCATATGAAATAGTCACTAAAAGGTCTATGCTCCTAATAATAGAATCGCATGTATCTTCCACTCCTAATCTCTGATGTGACTAAATGCTACAAGGCTTTCTTTCTTTCTTTTTCTTTTTCTTTCTTTTTTTTTTTTTTTTTTTTTGAGACATGGTCTGGCTTTGTTGCCTACACTGGAGTGCAGTGGCACCATCGTGACTTACTGCAACCTCCACCTCCCAGGTTCAAGTCATCCTTCCACCTTAGCCTCCCGAGTACAGTAGCTGGGACCACGAGTGTACACTAGCATGCCCGGCTAATTTTTGTATTTTTGGTAGAGACTCGGTTGCACCATGTTGCCCAGGCTGGTCTCCAACTCCTGAGCTCAAGCAATCCTCCTGCCTCAGACTCCCAAAGTGCTGGGACTACAGGTGTGAGCCACTGCACCCAGCCTTTCAAGGCTTTAATGCATTCTGCCAAAGTATATTTTCACCAGGTAAAGGAAACTTTTCACGATCCACTGACTAAGGATAGTTGAAGACTTCACCATCTAGAACTCAGAGATTGGGACTTTTGGAAACAACATCAGAGAAAAATTGCCCTTGCCACCCACACTGCCCCAAAACTTTGTGACTTTGAGCTTTGGGTTTGTGATCTTGCAACTCAGAAGAGCCCCTCCAGAACTGTATATCTATTGGAGAACATAAGGTAAAACTAACCAGAGAAGGTTCTCCCCAGAAGCAGATGACATCCTAGATGTGGACAGCTTTCCCAAAATCAGGGATTAACATTCCTCTGCCATCATTAGATTCTTAATTCTCCTAATTTTTTCCTTACTTATGCCTCTATGAACAATAGAACTGGAAAAGAGGTCTTGTGTGCACCCGTGGGGTATACTTTTATTTGTGGAGGATTTTGCAGCCAATCTTATATATGGACAATCTTATGCCTTGATAGATGGAAGATACAGGGCCAATGTCGGTGAGAAATTTTAATGGTACATTTGTTGCATCATAATCAGTCAGAAACAGAACACTGGTCCACTCTTAACCTACATCATAGGTTAAAGAATACATTACGGCAGGTACAGGAGGCAATCAGCCTGACCCTTTGCTGAGCTGTTAACACTTAGCTGTCCACAGACTGCAAGCTGAGTGAAATGAGCCACTCCAGTTCCTGCCCACAAGGGGGTCAAGGTCAAGAGAACAAGTACTACCTCAAGGCAACCATCAGGTAATGGTCAGGCAGTTGTTAAGCTGTCTCTCTAAAATAATAATTGGTCACATCTGGCATCAAGGAAAAAAAATCAGTCTCCCAATAGATAGAAAACACCTGAAGCTGGTGATGCGCAGCTTCCCACTAAGATCTCAGAATTTGGGCGAGTGGGTCCAAGCATGTGCACTAAGAGGCAAAGTGGTGGAGTTTAACTGGCACACGAAATTTCTGTAGGAATACTCGGCTGGTAAGGGGAAAATGCCTCAAGTGAGCACGCACACTGCTTCAGTAAACACACCACGCATGCACCCCCTCCCAAGTGTTGGCAGGCTACTGCACATGTGGACAGCCTGCCCCAAGGAAAAATCAAGGGAGGAGAGATGCAAAACTCCAGAAGCATGCCAATGTATAAAACCGCAAGTCTAAGGTCAAACAGGGCACTTGGATTGCTCAAGTTGCCTGCTTGGCCCTGTTCCAAGTGTACTTTACTTCTTTTTGTTCCTGCTCTAAAACTTTTTGAAAAACTTTCACTGCTTCTCAAAAAAAAAAAAAAAAAAGAAAAAAGAAAAAGAAAACATCGCCAGGGGGGCTTCACTCTTTTAGATGGGCATCATTTGTTAGATCTCTTTTTCTATGGTTTGGAGTAAATGAGGAAATAATTAGAAATTTATCCCTTATAATTATCTCTATAACAGATTCTACTACAAAGGTTTTTGTTAGACAACAGACTTTAAATTCTCTTGCTAAGTTGTAGTAGGCGGGGCTCATGTCTGTAATCCCAGCACTTTGTGAAGCAGAGGCCAGCGGATTGCTTGAGCCCAGGAGTTTGTGACTAGCCTGGGCAACACGGCAAGATCCCATCTCTACAAAAAATAAACACAAAAATTAGCCAAATATGGTGTCATGTGCCTGTAGTCCCAGCTACTTGAGAGGCTGAGGCAGGAGGGTCACTTGAGCCTGGGAGATCGAGGCTGCAGTGAGATATGATCTCCAGCCTGAGTGACAGAGTGAGATCCTCTTTCAAAAAAATTGAATAAATAAGGTTGTGCTAGATAATAGAATTGCTTTAGATTACTTAATGGCTGAACAGAGAAATATCTGTGCAGTTGCTGACACTTCTTGTACATAGAAGAATACATTGGGTTTTATAGAGGTTCAGTTATAGAAAATTAACAAATCCCCTATAACTCATTTTGTGCTTGGTTGAAACGAATCGACTCTATTTAGTTCATTCTTTGATCTATCTGATTTTTGTTGGTTTGGTTCATGGGGACTCTACAGCACATACTCCAAACTCTTGATATTACCTTCCTGATAGTCATATTAATAATAGTAGTCTCCCTGGTACACTGTATTCTCTCAAAAATTTTAAGTGTTGGCACGCAGCCATCATGGAATGTCAAATGGTCTCTCTTCAACTGGAACAACAAAATTTTAAAAAACATAACCATGAGGACACTGTTACCTGCAAGTTTTGTGTTGAAACTAGAAACCCAGATGATGGTAACTGAGATTGCTGCTAAAGCCCTGAGTTTTGGTCACATTCCTACCTAAGTGAGAGCTTAACCAAAAGGGGAGGGTTTTTAAACAAAATTATGGCAAGTCATAAGTTTGGAGCGAGCTCATGTACTAGACCCCAACAGACCAGAACAGATTACACCAAAATGGAGTCATTCATGCTAAGTGCACAATAATCAAACTAAAACTTTAAAGAAGCAGATAGATCCTAAAACAGACCAAGAGATTGTAGAATAGAAAATAGGAGATCTTAGCACAAGGAGGTCCCCTCTACTCTAACCCTTACCAAAAGGTAATCTAAAGCCCTCACAAAACTCACTGTTCTGCTGTTTCCAAGTTGGATTTGAGACCAAATAAGTACATTTACAATGATGACAGAATGATATCAATGCCCGAAGTTTTGAGAGGTTGACCAAAAGCAGGGAACTGTTAAATTAAGTTTAGCCTAAATCTGCCTCTTTATATTCAGCCTAAAGATTTCTTTGTACATAGTGAAGTATATTCTAGCTGAATGTGTAAACAGACTGTAACCTACCCTCATGCCAATCACTGAGTTTTGGTCAATCAAAGATGGCCAACTGTTCAAACTGTGTTCAAATAAGGCAAATGCCAAGTTGTAACACATCCAGCTGTTTCTGTATCTCATTTCTGTTTTTTGTATGTCACTTTCTTATTTCTGTCCATAGGTCTTCTCTGACCATGCAGCAACCCTGGAGTTTTTCTGAACCTATTCTGGTTTAGGGGGCTGTTTGATTGACCAATCATTCTTTGCTCAATTAAACTCCATTACATTTAATTTGTCTAAAGTTTTTATTTTAAAACAGCTAAGCAGGCTGGGTGTGGTGGCTCATGCCTGTAATTCCAGCACTTTGGGAAGCCAAGATGAGTAGATCATTTGAGCCCAGGAGTTTGAGACCATCCTGGGCAACATGACAAAACCCTGTCTCTACAAAAAAATACAGAAGATAATTAGCTGGGCGTAGTGGGGTGTGCCTGAGGATTGCTTGAGCCCAGGAGGCTGAGGTTGCAGTGAGCCAAGATTCCACGGCTGAACTCCAGCCTGGGCAGCAGAGTGAGAACCTGTCAAAAAAAAAAAAATGCTTAGCAGATTGGGTATGAAGTAAGAGCTGACTCAAGCATCAGATAAGGGATAGAACAAGATGATGGTGGAGGTTTATTCTAGCCCGGAGAATCTCAGGTGCTATTATTGATAGCCTTGTCCTGATTTGGTATGTGGCATGAGGTCACAAACTCTCATCGTATTCATCTTTGCGTTTTTAAAAAAATTTTTACTCTGTACTTCAATGGATGCAAAGATCTTGACATTTCTCATAGCAAGGGGCAAGCACCTGGCACAAAAGATGCTCTCAAAAGAAAAGTTCATTTCTTCTCCTCTTTGAACTTTAAAGCGACTTTCATCTGACTTTTGACTTGAACTTCCACTTTGCTCAGGAAAGAATGTAATGAAATGGATAAAAGACTGTAATGAAATGGATAAAAGAATATACCTTGATAAGAAAAAAATGGATTTCTAACCCTTCTCTCCTTCTTTGGCTCTCTTGTTTGCACATGGAATAATAGTAACTATGAAGATTCAGTCGGCTGGCCAGTTGGTTAATTACAGCAAGTCCTCAAATAACATCATTACACTCAACATCCTTTTGTTATAACGTTGTTGAGAAAACAAATCGATTCCCAGCCAGGGCCACTGTTTGTGTGGAGTCTGCATGTTCTCCTCATGCCTGCGTGGGTTTTCTCCAGGTACCCTGGTTTCCTCCCACATCCCATGGACGTGCACTTTAGGTGAACTGGTGTGTCTAAATGGTTCCTGTCTGAGTGTGTGTGTGCACGCGCGCTCTGCGATGGGACAGCATCCTGTCTGGGGGGACGCCCACCTGGCGTCCTGAGTTGCTAGGACAGGCTGCCACCTGAGACCCTGAATTGGAATAAGCAGCTTGGAAACTGAATGAACGAAAATGAGTGAATACAAATTATTGTAAAATAAAAAATCCATACGGTATATGATAATCATACAAATGCAGGACAATAAATGATGTGATCCAAAAATGCTCAGCGAGCCTGCCAGATTAGTTCTTGTTTGTTTTTGAACTGTATAGTGGGAAGACGTGCTCCTGAAAATTTTCGCTTTACAAACATTTATTCCTTGATTTAACTCATCACCACAACGACCGCCCTCGCTCACTGATTAACCAAAAATTGGGTCAATAGTAGAGACTTGCAGGATGTATGCAATGTGGCTTCAAACAAAGCCCAAGAAAATGGTGCAGACTGATGCTGCTACTATTGATTTCATAGCAGTTGCCCTGAAAATTGGAGTGTGGTTCAATTTGATGATACAGTTCTATGTAGTGTTCTAATATTTACTAAAGTGGTTAATGAAATAAATTGGACATAGGAGTTGATATCTAGTATCCTCAGGTTACTGATTTTATTTTTATTATTATTATTTTTTGAGACAGAGTCTCAGTCTGCCTCCCAGGCTGAAGTGGAGTTGTGTGATCTCGGGCTCACTGCAGCCTCCACTTCCCAGGATCAAGTGATTCCGTGCCTCAGCCTCCCGAGTACCTGGGATTACAGACATGCGCCACCACACCCGGGTAATTTTTGTATTTTTAGTAGAGACAGGGTTTCGCCAAGTTGGCCAGGCTGGTCTTGAACTCTTGACTTCCGCCAGCCTTGGCCTCCCAAAGTGCTGGGATTACAGACATGAGCTACCGCGCCCAGCCCCGATTTTAAAAATGTTGTATACTGTGAAGCACCACATTAAAGTACTCTAATCTTACTAATTTTTACTGTTTTTGAATTCTCAGCCAGGTGCAGCAGCTCATGCCTATAATCCCAGCACTTTGGGAGGCTGAGGTGGGCGAATTGCTTGAGCTTAGAAGCTCGAGACCAGCCTGGGTAACGTGGCAAAACCCCATATCTATATTTTAAAAAGAAAAAAATGAATTCTCCAGTTCCCCAGGCTCATACTCAAAGAGTGACTTAAAAAACTGACAAAAGGCTCTCTCCTTGTCCAAACTTGGCCTCCACTCCCTCCTGTCCTGGGCCTGCCTGGCCCAGTTTTAATAAGAATCCTGCTAAGTTATCCCCCATCCTTGATATCTGATCAAGTTTCTGATCTTTCACCTCTGATATATGTCCTTGGTCTGCCTCTAGCAAGAATCCTATGAGTTCAGTTTAGCTAGAATCCCCCTACCCATGATGTCTGCTCTTAGTAATTTTTCAGCCATGACCCCCTCACTCTTCTTGTTGGCTATAAATCCCCACTTCTTGCCCTTGCTGTTTGGTTGAGGCAGACCTTTCTCCCCTCTTCCAATAGTCCTGAATAAAATCCTCTTTACTGTTTTAAAAAGTGTCAGAATATACATATATATTTAGCAAACCTAGAGCCAGGAAATATAAATGAAGAGTTCTTTCCTTCCTTTCTCTCTACTTCCTTTCTTCTTCAGTCTTTTTTTTTTAAGAGACGAGGTCTCACTATGTTGCCCAGGCTGGTCTCGAACTCGAGTTCAAGCAATCCTCCTGCCTCTGCCCCCTAAAGTGCTGGGATTACAGGTGTGAGCCACACACCTGGCCTCATTCCCTTCTTTCTCATGCCCGCTTTCCCTCTATCTCCTTCCTTCCCTTCCTTATGTTAAATACAATTTTTAGGAGTTCATTATTTGGACTGGGCTCTGGTATTAGATCCAATGGACCAAACCAAAATGGAGTGCAAATGCTGAAGTTCCACACCACCAAGCCGAAACCAAGATTTTTTTTTTTTTTTTTTGAGATGGAATTTTGCTCTTGTCACCCAGGCTGGAGTGCAATGGCATGATCTCAGCTCACTTCAACCTCTACCTCCCAGGTTCAAGCGATTCTCCTGCCTCAACCTCCTGAGTAGCTGGGGATTATAGGCACCCACCACCACGTCCAGCTAATTTTTGTATTTTTAGTAGAGACAGGTTTTCACCATGTTGGCCAGGCTGGTCTCGAACTCCCGACCTCAGGTGACACACCTGCCTTGGCCTCCCAAAGTGCTGGGATTCACAGGTGTGAGCCACTGCACCCAGCCTGAAACCAAGATTGTTATCAAACCTTCAAGGAAATCAGGAGAGAGTGAAATAATAACCAAATCTCCAAACAGGCCAGTTTTAGACCTACAGGACTACAGGTGCACGCCACCACACCTGTCTAATTTTTAATTTTTTTGTAGAGACAGAGTCTCACTATGTTGCCCCAGCTGGTCTCGAACTCCTAGGCTTAAGTGATCCTCTTGCCTTAGCCTCCCAAAGTGTGTGATTACAGGTGTGAGCCACCACACCTAGTCCAGCCATTCTATATTGTTCTTCTGTGCTCTCTTAATGTTTAACCATGCCTTTTATTTAAATAATTCCAGGAACTGGCCTTAGGAGATCCGGAATATCAAACCAAGGTTGAGAGTGTCCCATCTCAGGAAAGAATGCTGAACAATTGATTTACAGCCTTGTTGCCTCCAGCTAGACCACCAGGTGGCCCATTACCCAACATAACCATTACAACTAGATAATGCTGACCTGCATACCCTACCCCTCAGAGCTTTGCCCCGTCCTGCCTGCATATCTACCCCGATATTTATTATTTTTTAATAATTTTTAATTAAGATATGGAATGCTTCACGAATTTGCGTGCCATCCTTGCGCAGGGGTCATGCTAATCTTCTCTGTATCGTTCCAATTTTAGTATATATGCTGCTGAAGTAAGCACTAAGTGTGATGTTTTATATTCCTCTGAAATAGGAAATATTTACTTACTGCTTAACTTACTTGCTATTATCTGCAGCGTCACAACAGGAAACAGAAGGCACACTCCCACTTGAGTAATTTGAAGAGAATATAATAAATCATTAACTTATTTATAATGGTGTGGGCAGGGTGTAGGAAAATTACAATGGTTAGCACAAGACGGCAGGGCTAGGACAAGGGGAGGCAGTGGTTACCGGGACTTGGAACAAGAGGGCTGTGTACACCAGACACTATGGCCTTTGGTTGAAGGCCACTGCCAGCCTTAGTTAAGTTTGCGGGGGTGGGGGTGGGGTGCTGTGGGAATAAAGACCCTAACTTCCATCTCCTCCCTCTCTCCACGTCCCACTCAGGAACCAGAGGGCAGGGAAGTGTGTGCAGGAAGTCATGAGGCTAGTTTCCTGAGGCTCAGACAGGTGAATAGGGAATTGGGATGGAAAAATGGAAGATATCTCTCATATTCTTTTAGGCAAAATGAAACGACTGAACTTCAGAATGCTGCCTTGTGTGTGACTTTGGGCATGTGGGTTTACCTGACCTGTTCCATCATCTGTAAAATGCTGGATAACAGTTTCTACCATGTATAGTTATTGCAGAGACATACGTGGAGTTGCCTAGCACCCTGTATCAGTTAGCTATCATTGTCGCTAACCCCCAAAACGGAGTAGCACACACCACTACGTTTTTACTTTTCACATTTCTGCAGGTTGGCTGATGTGGCTGGGTGCTGCTTCGAGCTGGTGGCCAAGGCCCACAGGCAGCTCTGGCCAGCCTGTGTCTTGTCCTCTTGGACCAGCAGGCTGGCTGAGGTGTATTATTCTCATGGAGACAGCTGGGATGCAGGAGAGCAAGCCCAGGTGTGCAAGTGTGTCTTAAGGTGTTGTCTTAAGTGTGTTTTAAGGCTTTAGCTGTGTTGTAATAATTTTTCTGGAGCTTCGGTAACAAATTACCACAAACTTGGTGGCCTAAAATATTTTTTTTTTTTTTGAGACAGAGTCTCGCTCTGTCGCCCAGGCTGGAGTGCAGTGGCACATCTCGGCTCACTGCAACCTCCGAGTCCCAGGTTCACGCCATTCTCCTGCCTCATCCTCCCAAGTAGCTGGGACTACAGGTGCCCACCACCACTCCTGGCTAATTTTTTGTATTTTTAGTAGAGATGGGGTTTCACCGTGTTAGCCAGGATGGTCTGGATCTCCTGACCTCGTGATCCACCCGCCTCGGCCTCCCAAAGTGCTGGGATTACAGGCGTGAGCCACAGCACCCGGCCTAAAATATTTTCAAAGTAATGGCAAAAACTGCAATTACATTTACACCAACCTAATAACACAAATTTATTGTCTTATGGTTCTGGGGATCAAAAGTCACAAATGGGTTTCACTGGGCCAATCAAGGGAGGGAGGGAAGGAGGCAGGGGCCCAGTCAGGGAGTCGGCAGGGCTGTGCTCCCTTAGGGAGAATCTGTTTCCTTGTTCCGTGGTTCCATCCATCTTCAGAGCTGACAGTAGAGCATCTCCAATCTACTGTTGCTTCCATTTTTACACCAACTTTTTCTGATTTTTGACTCTCCAGCCTCCCTAGATTATAAGGGAGGCTGGAGAGTAAAAAAAAAAAAAAGCCTCCCTTTGTGATTACACTGGGCCTAGCCAGATAATCGCATCTCCAGAACATTGTTTAATTACATCTGCAAAGTGTCTTTTACAACGTTAAGTTACATATTCACAGGTTCTGGAGATTAGCTCGTGGAGCTTTTAGGGGGCGTGGGAGGGCATCATTCAGCCTACCAAATAGGTCATGCCTGCTAAATTCCACCGTCCAACATCAAGTGAGGGAAGTACTCATAAATGCAGAAAGAGGAGATAGTAAATATTTCTTATAGTAATGTAATCTACCACACATCTGGTAAGGTATTTTTTTTTTTTTTTTTGAGACAGAGTCTTGCTCTGTTGACCAGGCTGGAGTGCAGTGGCGTGATCTTGGCTTACTGCAACCTCCATCTCCTGGGTTCAAGTGATCCTCCTGCTTCAGCCTCTGGAGCAGCTGGGATTACAGGAGCCTGCCACCATACCCAGCTAATTTTTGTATTTTTAGTAGTGATGGGGTTTCACCATGTTGGCCAGGCCGGTCTTGACCTCCTGACCTCAAGAGATCTGCCCGCCTCAGCCTCCCGAAGTGCAGGGATGACAGGTGTGAGCCACTGCGCCTGGCCAAAGTTTTTAATAAACGCTTACTGAATATGAGTTGGACTATGATGACTCATGGTGCTATACTTTTCGAGGGCTTCCTGAAAAACTTCCTGAAAACACCAGCGAGCACTGATCATCTTATTATGATCACAGCCACACTGTTGTCTGGGCTTAAGTTACTGCTGGGTCTGCAGGCAATGGTCAAGGTGGATGAAAACTATAATTTGAAGTCTTTATTTACTCATTCCATTTATAGTGCTGTTGTGTACTCTAGCGTCACATTGAAAGGCTCTGAATTTTCCTTCTTCCTCTACTCATTATTCAGAGCAAGATGACACATTATCTGCTTTAAACCCTCTGGTGGTGCGGAAAAGAGGCTGCAGGATCTTAGAGAAACAGTTTCCTTTTAATCCTCTTATCCCTTTGCCAGAAACGGCCCAGAAGTCAGCTGAGCAACCATATATCAAGGCAGGGAAGCCATGTACTGCTTTGCTTTGAGCAGGTTAGAGCAAACCTGGAGTGCTTTGTCTACCAGTGGACACCACTCTGTAAAAGTGGCACTCACAAAGCCGGGCGCGGTGGCTCATGCCTGTAATCCCAGCACTTTGGGAGGCCAAGGCGGGCGGATCATGAGGTAAGGAGATCGAGACCATCCTGGCTAACATGGTGAAACCCCGTCTCTACCAAAAATACAAAAAAAAATAGCCAGGTGTGGTGGCGGGCGCCTGTAGTCCCAGCTACTTGGGAGGCTGAGGCAGGAGAATGGCGTGAACCCGGGAGGCAGAGCTTGCAGTGAGCTGAGATCGTGCCATTGCACTCCAGCCTGGGCAACAGAGCAAGACTCCGTCTTGAAAAAAAAAAAAAGAGTGGCACTCACAAATTAAGAGTGCAGGAAGACAACATATGGTTAGGAGATTCAAAACTGTGGCACTGACTGAGGCAGAGTTGAGAGGGTTTCTGCTTGGAGAAGAGAGGACCTTCAGATGACCAGAAGGTAACATGATTTGTGTGGCTAGAGGGAGAATCAGGTAATATTTTTCTAGCTCTGTCCACCGAAAAGGCCTATGACCAAACAAGTGGCAATGAATTTGCTTATTGCCCAGACTGGTTGCTAAATACCATTTCCAACAAAAACAGGGCTCCTTGGAGAAATGGCTGATTCCAGATCTGGACTGAAAACGTACAACATGATCCTGGAAATCTTACCATACCAGAAAGCAGGGAAACTGACAAGATTAGAATAGTTTCAAAAGGACTCAGGAGACAAATTGAGTTGAGTTCCACTGACCGAAGACAGAAGGTAACATTGATTAGAAGGCCAGGCACAGTGGCTCACATCTGTAAACCCAACACTTTGGGAGGCGGAGGCAGGCAGATTGCTTGAGCTCAGGAGTTCAAAACCAGCCTGGGTAACACGGCGAAACTCTGTCCCTACAAAAAATACAAAAATTAGCCAGGCGTGGTGGCATGTGCCTGTAGTCCCAGTTACTTGGGAGGCTGAGGTGGGAGGATGGCTTGACCCCAGGAGGTTGAGGCTGCAGTGAGCCGTGATCATGCCACTGTATTCCAGCCTAAGTAACAGAGTGAGACCCTAACTGAAAAGAAAAAAATAAAAAGGTAGCATTGATAAGGCGAGCTGCAATGGATTGAAATAAATGTTTAAAGCCACAAGTCCATGGTTTAATGTATCTAGGCAAAAATAATCAATGGTTGCCATTATGACAAAAAAGACATTCAAATGGGGTCTTGCTAAGTTACCCAGGCTGGTCTTGAACTCCTGGCCTTCAACTCCTTGAAATCCTCCCACCTTGGTTTCCTATAGGTGTGGGACACCGCACCCGCCCCCACATAGTTTCCTGTTTTTTCTTTTCTTTTTTTTTGAGACAGAGTCTTGCTCTGTCACCCAGGCTGGAGGGCAGAGGCGCGATCTCGGCTCACTGCAGCCTCCACCTCCAGGGCCCAGGTGATCCTCCACTTCAGCCTCCCAAGTAGCTGGGACTACAGGCACCTGCCACCATGCCTGGCTAATTTTTCTATTTTTTTGTAGAAACAGGGTCTCCCTATGTTGCCCAGGCTGGTCTTGACTCCTGGGCTCAAGTCATCTGCCTACCTCAGCCTCCCAAAAGTGCTGGGATTACAGGCATGAGCCACGATGCCCAGCCCCCAAGAAGTTTTGAAAAAAAAATAAAGGTGGTGATGGGCACACTGAAAGCCCAGACTCACCGACAAAATATATGCATGTAACAAACCTGCACTTGCACATCCTATTCAAAATTTTTTTAAAAATTGGAATTTGACAAAACTGCTAGAATAGTGGGTCTTAAGTTTTAGTATGTGCCAGAACCACCTAAGGGGCTTTAAAAAACACCTATGGCTGTGCTCTACCCAGTTTTATTTTTTTAATATTTATTTATTTGAGACAGAGTATCGCTCTGTCCCCATACTGGAGCATGATCTTGGCTCACTGCAACCTCTACCTCCTGGATTCAAGGGATTCTCCTGCCTCAGCCTCCCAGGTAGTTGGGATTACAGGCATGTGCCACCACGCCCGGCTAATTTTTGTATTTTTAGTAGAGATGGGGTTTCACAACGTTGCTCAGGCTTGTCTCGAACTCCTGCCCTCAGGTGATCCACCTGCTTCAGCCTCCCAAAGTGCTGGGATTGTAGGAGTGAGCCACTGTGCCCGGCCCAGAGTTTTATTTGTTTAAAAAAAATGTTGGCTGGGCCAACAGAGGGAGACTCTATCTCAAAAAAAAAAAAAAAAAATTGTTGTGGGTACATAGTAGGTGTATATGTTCATAGAGTAAATGAGATACTTTGATACAGGCATGCCATGTGTAACAATCGCAACATGGAAAATGGGGTATTCATCCTCTCAAGCATTTTTTGTATTTTTATTTTTTCTTTTTAATTACCCACACTACACAGACATACCCTCAAGCATTTATCCTTAATGTTACAAACAATCCAGTTATATAGTCTTTATTTTAAAATGTACAATTAAATTACAGACTATAGTCACCCTGTGTGCTATCACATACTACATTTTATTCTTTTTTGGACCCATTAACCATCCCCACTTACCCCTCACTCCCTTACTACCCCTCCCAGCCTCTCATAACCATCCTTTTACTATTTCCAGGAGTTCAATTGTTTTGATTTTTAGCTCCCACAAATAAGTGAGAACATGCAAAGTTTGTCTTTCTGTGCCTGACTCTATCCAGAGTTTTTGATTCAGAGTCTGGGGTGAAGAATGAAGTTGTGTTTGTAACATCTAACATCAGAGATGATTTTGATGCTGCTGGTTGGGAACCACGTGTGTTTTTTTTTGTTTTTTAAAGACAGGGTCTCGCTCTGTCACCCAAGCTAGAGTGCAGTGGCATGATTGGCTCACTGCAGCCTTAACCTCCTGGGATCAAATGATCCTCCCACCTCAGCCTCCTGAGTAGATGGGACAGGTGGGCAGCATCATGTCTGATTTTTAATTTTTTTGTAGAGATGGGGTCTCACTATGTTGCCGAGGCTGGTCTCAAACTCCTGGGCTCAATGAATCCTCCCAGAGTGTTGGAATTACAGGCGTGAGGCACTGTGCCTTGGCAGAACCACACTTCTTGCTGGGCGCAGTTGGCTCATGCCTGTAATCCCAGCACTTTGGGAGGCCAACGTGGAGGATCGCTTGAGGTCAGGAGTTTGAGACAAGCCTGGGCAACATGGTGAAACCCCGTCTCTACCAAAAATACAAAAAATTAGCTGGGCATGGTGGCAGCTACTCAGGAGGCTGAGGTGGGAGGATCGCTTGAGCCCAGGAGGCAGAGGTTGCAGTGAGCTGATTGTACCACTGCAACTCTAACCTGGGTGATAGAGTGAGACCCCTTCACAAAAAAAAAATAAATAAATAAAAGAAAACCGCTTCTCTAGGTCTATTAATTTACAGGAAATGCAGCACACAGGAGAATACACTTAATGATGCCATGAGATTGCAATGAGCAAAATCAAGACTGGGAAACTCTCCAGGACAATGACTTAGCTTCTCCAATAAACACAATGCAAGGGGACAAAAAGAGAGACTCTAGATTTAAAGAGAGTTTAGATGTCTTTAAAGAGCTATATAGTGCATCTACAAATAAAATGTCTATAATTTCCTTCAAAATTATTTGGGAGAGGAAGTAGACAGGTATACATTGTTAAAGCTAGAGGAGCACAAGGGCGGTTCATTCTACTATTCTCACTGGTGTTTGAAACTTTGTATGACAAAGGTAACAGTAATGTATTTAGTACACTCGGGCTGCTCATGAACGACGAGAAAGTAGGGATAGTAGACACTTTTAATACTTGGGCACCACATTCCACATTTGGCATCTTTGTTTTGCCTTTTTCTCAAGTTGGTTAGAGCAGTATTATTAGAGTTTAGCTATTTTTTTTTTCTTTTTTTGAGGTCTTGCTCTGTTGCTCAGGCTGGAGTACAGTGCTGCAGTCTCTGCTCACTGCAACACCCTCTCCTAGGTTCAGGCATTTCTTTTGCCTTGGTCTCCAGGGTAGCGGGGATTACAGGCCTGCGCCACCACGCCCGGCTAATTTTTGTATTATTAGTAGAGATGGGGTTTCACCATGTTGGCCAGGCTGGTCTCCAACTGCTGATCTCAAGTGATCTGCCTGCCTTGGCCTCCTTTACAGGAATAAGCCATCACACCCGGAGAGTTTAGCTCTTCTATTTTAGAATGTCTTCCTAAATGCAGTTACTATTTAACGAGTGACTGTGCCAAATGCTTTGATAATAGTATTTACTTTTCACAATAATAGCAGGTCTTGTTTTATAGATGAGGGTGCAACTTATTTGCCTCCCAATCCTTTTGGCCCTGGGCTAGGGAACTTGCTCTGCTTTCAGCAGTAATGGGGGGTTCAATCTGATGCCATCAAAGCTTTGCCTTCAGCAGCTCTTAATCTCCAAATTGGCTCCCTCCTAAAGACAAAAATAAAAAACCATCTTCTTTAAACGTTACCTTTAAAACAGTCTACTCCCTTAGCTAGCTGTGGTGGTGCACACTTGTCTCGGCAATTTCGCAGACTGAGGTGGGAGCATTGCTTGGGCCCATGATTGCACCACTGCACTCCAGCCTGGGTAACAGAATGAGACTCCATCTCTTTAAAAAAACAGAAAACTTAAAGAAAACCCATATAGTGTACCTGCCCCCTCCTCCCCGCCACCCCTCCAAAGCAATTCCTTTATGGTAGAAAGCCAGGCAAGGTAGCTCACACCTGTAGTCCCAGCACTTTGGGAGGCAGAGGCGGGGGGAATCACCTGAGGTCAGGAGTTCGAGATCAGCCTGACCAACATGGAGAAACCCTGCCTCTATTAAAAAAATACAATCTTAGCTGGGCGTGGTGGCGCATGCCTGTTAATCCCAGCTACCTGGGAGGTTGAGGCAGGTGAATAGCTTCAACCCAGGAGGTGGAGGTTGTGGTGAGCTGAGATCGCACCATTGCACTCCAGCCTGGGTAACGAGAGTTAAACTCCATCTCGGGGGAAAAAAAAAAGTTTATTTTGTAGGTTTTTCCCTCATCTTGGATTTGTCTTGTTTCTACATGACAGCATTTTGGGCAGGAATATCACAAGAATGAGACTCTGTCCTCGATGTATTATGTCCAGTGACCCATGTTAATAACCCGGATCACTACGAAGTCATTTTAAAAAATAATTTTGAGGGAGAGGAGGCTAACTGGAGGCTAGGTATATTAACTACTCTTTAAAAAGTAACATGAAGAAAAAGCCTGAGGATGCATTAGAGATTAAGAGACTCAAGAGCCATGACAACAAAATGCAACCGATGAATCTTGGACCAAGAGAAAAAATGTGAGGGACATTATGGGACAACTGATGAAATTTCAGTATAAACTGTGTATCAGACAACAGTATTTTATCAGTGTTAATTTCCTGATTTTGATAATTCCGTAGTTATAGAAGATAATGGCCCTGTTCCTAGAAAACATATTGAAAAAAATTTTGAGACAGGGTTTTACTCTGTCGCCCAGGCTGGAGTGCCATGGTGTGATCTTGGCTAACTGCAACCTCCGCCTCCTGGGTTCAAGCGATTCTCCTGTCTCAGTCTCCCAGTAGTAGGATTACAGGCACGCACCACCATGCCTGGCTAATTTTTGTATTTTTGGTGGAGACAGGGTTTCAGCATGTTGGCCAGGCTCGTCTTGGAACTCCTGAGCTCAGGTGATCCTCCTGTCTTGGCCTCCCAAAGTGCTGGGATTACAGGCATGAACCACCGCACCCACTCTTCTCATTTTTGAACCATGATTCCTTTCTATTCAAAAGGAATAAAAAGTTAATGACTGTGTTATGTGCTATACTGGGGGCCATCTGCAGGATTGCTCAAAGATAAACAGGCATATGTAAACAAGCTATTTAGGATCTAGGAAGACCAACTGCACAATTGTACTGACTCGTCCTTTCAGTAAATGGATGCATACATGTTCGGGATACTAACCTATGTTATTCAAAATATGGTCACTGAGGAAACTCAATAAACTGGAATTACTACACTAGGTGCTCTATTGCAAGAACTCTGTAAGTTTTATTGCATGATGTTGAATCCTGAAAGTAATTTTTAAATTCATGCTGATACACAACTGAAAGGATTATTCACACTGTTGGTTCTGAAAAAAAATTTATCGTACATTCATTCAACAGTAACCAGTCAGCCACTTAAAGCCGATATCTGTATTACCATGTATTAAAGCAAACTGCATACTACTCCTCAGGGTATGAACACTGAAAACCTAAAAGGGCATTTTTATATGATCATAGAAATCTCTGAGCAGATACAAGAACTGTTAACAGCAGCTGCATTAGTAAGTAGATTCCAAGGTATGGTCCAAGCATGTATATTTAGAAATGAAATTGTATTTGTAATGGTACTCTCTTGTACTGTTCATATTCTTGACTTTTAATCTTCACATCCCATGCATGTTTTATCCCTATTGGTTCATGGATGACACTGAAGCACAGTGATTAATGAGTTGCCCAACATAAACCATATACTAAATCCCAAACTCATGTTTCTGGGGAAGTGAAAACAAGATCCTGTTCTCATACTCAAGACAGGAATGGCTTGCCAATGCAAACTCCAATTCAAAAAACCATTTGTTAAGAATCTGGTCCTAAGTGGGCATATGCAATAAACTCAAAACAAGCCTTTCCCTCAGTAAGTATTTTATTGAGATTTAAAGCACAAAATAGGTGAACAAATCGGGAGGAAGGTGGTAACACAGGAATGGGAACGTAAAAGTCAAAGTAGGCAGGACTCAAACTGGCCATAAAGGCACTACGGCATGTTCATAAACACCATCAAGTAAAAGAAAGGGGAATCAAGATGTTCTCACTTCTCTTCTGCTCCACCTTAATACTCCATCTAGCCACTGGTATGGAGCATGTCATCGACTCATTCTTCTCACAAGTCAGCAAGGGAACTAAACATTTATCAGTCAACCCTATGCTCATCAAGTGAGCCAATGTTACACAGTGATTTTGTGCATCCAGTGACTTAGAACTACAGGCAAGGATAGGCCCTGACTGTTAATAAATTGGTCGTGGCTATTACTAGAAAATTATGGGTGCAGGCATTTACCTATACAATGACCTGCTTACTGTGGCAGCTAACAATGTAGTCAAACCAGTCTATTACCATATGATGTCCTATTAACAAGAGAGCCCAGTTGAAGGATGTTTCATACTTTTAGAAAGCCTAATTTCTTACTGTAATATCCTCCCATCCCTCTTTTAAAAAAGGCTGTGGTTCAAAAAGCTTTTATGTTCTTTCCCTGAAAACAAGAGAACTTTGGTCAAAGCCAATTTTTAAGAGTCATCACTTCTGCTGAGTAGGCAAAACAATGAACTATAACAACAGACATCATTTTCTTTCCTTAAATTCTGAGGTTTATACTGGAAAAATAAACCCATTTCTTTATAAACATCTAATTAAATAAAGTAGCAAACAAAATAAGATAATTTTGGGGCACTATATTCCTAAGGTTGGGCTTTAAGATTTTTTAACGGAAACCCAGGAATTTCTGAAAAACAAGGCCTTTTTCACATCACCAAGAACTCACAGCTACTCTGTGAATGCCCTAGATATTTGACTCAAGTTTTTCACTCAATCTTATTAGGTATATTTCTGGATTATTTGAACCTACAAACCAACCCTAGAATATCATGCTTTCCAGTCACACCTGTGGCACAATGAGCAGTGTACGACCATGCCCCATCACAATCCAACCCTTGGTACCCTACATTGTGACACCTCCTAGAAAGGTATTAAAGCTCAGCCAATTAATCTATATTTTGATTTCAGACTAAGATGAATAAATGCTTTTAAATAAAGTAACTTTTAAGGTATCTGAACAAAGGGATGTAAGGTTAATTCACTTCTCAAACTGCAATTTCAACTCATCAGGCTTATGGATGTATGGACTAATTGCTAACCTAGTAACTCCTACAAATTTGCAGTATTCAAATTTGGTTTCCACAGTACTCATTACACTTTGCTCGTAATAAAGTACAAAAGTTTTGGGTTTGCCCATTTCACTGTTTTTCAAACCAATTATACACAGCATTAAAATTTACAAGTATAATCTAACCAATTATCAAATAATCCCACTAACTACAAAGGGGACTGACTACTGGGTGGAACTTAACTGGCAATTGACTTTACTGAGATTAAGTGCCTGTTAAACATAATGATCTTTCAGCAGAAAATGCAGCATGTGCTTTTACACTTTGAATAAACTCAATTTCAGATGAAAAAGAGGCTACTTCCATTTCCACATGACAAACATTAAAGACAAATGAACCACTCTCAACACTAATTACACTGACGATTTCCACAAAGTGGATTATCTAACCAAGATCCCAAGTTATTAGGAGCTATTTCTTAAATAGTTTAAATTTGCCTTTGAAAAAAGTTCCATTACTTGAAAGTATTTATTTAAGCAAAATCATGGAACACATTGACTAAAAAATACCTTTTATTTTTACTCAACTTGTTAAAGGGGGCAGATAAAGACTTTGGCAAATTTGATTAACCGCACAAAATAATGTTATCCAAACTGAATAATTTATTGCTGGTATGAGGCTTGCCTTGTTTACACTTAAGTAGAATTTATGTTGTTTCCACAAATGGCAGGTATCAACATTTAAAGGAATTTAATAGTGACCTATTCAATAAGGCAATCATCTTGGTAGCAAACTTTTATTTAAATCTTACATAACTCAAGCTTTATAAAAAGCCTACATAATTGAAAATTGGGTTCTCCCTCTAAAGCCTTAAGTATCCAAAGCTCAAAACAGTTAATTTAAAAATAAGCAAACAAATAAAACAAAAAAAACCCTGCCAGCAGATCCTGCTGAAATACTTAAAACAAAAAACAAAAAAACTAAATGAGCTTAATCTTTACAAAAGTTATGTTAGCTCAAAAGCTATAAAATCAAAGTTATCTTAATTCTATAAAGAAGGGAGAGGGTCTTCATGCCACCATTTCCTTAGAACCTCATCTTTTTCATCCAATTTGGCCACAAATCAAATTTCTGTGTGCCCCTGTTTTCAAGAGATTCCTCTTGCAGAAGAGGCCAAGTATAAACATGGAAGAGTAACTGCCTAAGTAGGAAAGTGTTCCATAATAGTGTGCAAACAAGGAGTTCTGAGTTAATCTCTGGAACTCGACCTGGACCTTGATCTTGACTTTGAGCGAGATCTAGAACGGGATCTTGAAGTAGCTCTTTTTGGTGGAGGGGACACAGAACGGGCCTTTGAGGGTGGAACAGGTAGCGGCGAATTGGAACGGGACTGGCTCCTTGATCTGGATTTTGACTTTATATCACCCTTTCCATTTTCTTTGGGGGATCGGGACCGAGACCTGCTTCGAGATTTCTCATACTCATCCTTAGATCTGCTTCGAGAATGTGAATGGGAGCCCCGATCAGACTTGGGCTTAGATTTGCTCTTTGATCTAGATTTCCTGCCTTTTGATCGAGAACGTGATCGACCTTTGCTCCGCGACCTGGAACTGGACAAGGAAAGACCGATTTTCTCAATACTTTGTGAGAACATACACATACTCCATAAACAAGTACGGTAATATTCACAGTGACTCAACACAATGTTATTTACCGGGAGCGACTTTTTGAGATACTTCGAGATCTACTGCGGCTGCTCCTGCGACTCCTACTTCGTGACCGTCTTCTAGATCGAGACCTATTAGGAGAAAAACAATGAAGTCTTAATCCCAATCCATCTTAAATACATCTGTGTCATCTGGCAAAAATAGATAAGCCAAAGAATAATGTTTTTCTTTACTACGAAATTAAATACACTGTTCAAAACATCTAGACAAGAACCCAATGATGCACAGCCAAAACAAACTAAAACCTGGCTTTAATTCAAGTAGGCAACAATTGAAATCACTCAATTACTCCTTTTTATTGGCAAATATTGTTTCCTTCCCACAGTGTCCTTCAACAAGTTACCTGGATCTGCTTCCAGAGTAAGATCGCCTATGGCTTGTGCGTGGCTTATCTTCAATAAGCCTAATATTTCTGCCATTTATTTCTGTGCCATCCAGTTTGTCCAAAGCACGCTTCATGTCAGAGTAGGAGCGAAACTCAATTACACCCTCATTTGTTCGTTCCTTGTGGGCATCCGCATAGGTTACTTCACCTGCTTGTCGCATAAAATCCTGAAATGACAAGATTGGTCAGACTCGGAGATCTTAAAAGATCTATATACCATAATAAATTCCCAGAAATAAGAATGTAAAGAGTTTACTTTAAAGCATTAGTCATATCATTTCTATCTTGAATTACAAAACATACCTTTAAATCTTGCCAACTGCACCGACTAGAAAGATTTTCTACAATAAGCCTGTATTCTGTACGAACAGGTGGTCCGTATTTGTCTCTGCCAGATGTTCTCCGACTGCTGTATCCACCTCCACCACCTTTTATCACATGAAGGGAACAATTAGATGCCTTGTAATGATAAAAACGCATAATGTCTTTGAAAGTTAGTACAAACATATCAACTTTTATTTACTGGAGTAGGACTTTGCTATTATATTGCTAAACCTTCGACACATTTGTGATTTGCCATAAAATTAAATTAAGGGCAAGTCAAATAGACTAAATCCAACTAAACCTCTCCTACAATCTGTTAGAGAGTGACTGCTCCTTTATTCGATTTACCTCGCTAAGTTTTATTTTACAGAACATTGTAAAATATAAAACTTAACTGATTACATGCATTTCTACATTTTACAAAAATGTTTACTAGTTTTACACTAAGTACTTACATCACAGTGTGAGGTTTTTGGTGGTGGTTTGGCCACAAAACACGCAAGGTAACAGTCACCTAGTTCAGATTAACCAGTTTTGTCTAACCCTTGGAATCCTCACCATCACCCTGCGTCTAATGGCAAAAGGCTGCTGTCGTCATGGCTTCCGGTAAGGTCAGCCAAAGGGTCATAGGGCAAGGGTCACACAATGTATGGAAAAGCCAAGGCCAATCAGGAAAGGCAGTCATCTTAGCCTCAGTGGACACAGCCTCAGCCCCATTGGTCACTTTCAAATTGAAACATCAAGGACTTGTTAAAAAGTTTGAATTCAACATGCAACAATTTAAACATCAAACATTTAACATAACCAAAAATCCCCCCAACCTCCTCCCAATAACATGCCCCAATTAGTTCAAATACAGCATAAAGCTTATTTAGATCTACTTTGTGGTACAATACCACATTACTTAAAAATAGTACATTCTTTGGCCCCCATCAAGTTCCATAGCTTTAAGACCTACACTTTATGCTCCTCCCCTTCCCTGTCCCCCGGCCCCCCCTACCCCACCTCCACCCGAGCCTGCTCCCGAACCTCTAACTAATGCACTGATAAGTAAGTAAGGAGGATACAACAAATACAGCCACCCCTTACTTCCTCTGTGGGAAAAACCCGTGACAGTGCTGACAAGGGGCCAGAAGAAGCCACCCACCTCCCAACTTGGCAAATAAACAAAACCGAACACCCAAACCCAATCCCCGCGCTCCGGCGTCCCATGGCTGCCCCGGGCAGACGTGAAGGCAGCGGGGCTCGGGGACACCCAAGTCAAACGACCCCCGGCCCTCGCGCCTGCCCTGGCCGGGAGGCCCCACCCCCCTCACCCCCACCCCCAGGGTCCCCAAGGGCACGGAGCGCGCGGGGGTGGGACTCACTGCGGCTTCCGTAGCTGTAGCCGTCGCGATCGCGACGCGGACCCCGGGCGTGCTCTACGATCACGCGCTCGCCGCAGAGCTCCTTGCCGTTCAGCTCGTAAACGGCGTCGTCGGCGTCGCGGGAGTCCTCGAACTCCACGAAGCCGTACCTGGGGGCGGTGCGAGGGCCGGACAACGGCGGGGGAGTCGTTAGCCAGGGCGCGCACGTGCGCGCGCCCGCAACCCACCGCGCGCCCCCGCGACGCCGCTCCGTCGCCATCTTGGAGGCCCTGCCACGCGGCGCCGCGGCCTTGGCCGCTTCGTTCCTTGGAGAGTTCCCGCCGCCACCAGGCCTGGGACGCTGGGCGCGGGCGCCCAGGCCCGACTCACCCATTTTTGAGGTCTACTTCGAGGAGGCGGCCGTAGCCACTGAAAAATCGCTGGATGTCTTTCTCCCGGACATTGTAGCTCAGGCGTCCTATGTAGACGCGCGGCATGTCCGTGGCGGGCGGGGGCCCAAGGGCTGGTTGTGGAACGGCGGACCGCAAGCCAGTAGCCGCGGTGCGGGTGCGGGGACAGCAAGAGCCCGAACACGCGCCTCACACCACAGTGGCGGCCGAGTCCAGCCACACAATGGCGCGCGCGCGCGCCAGGCTTACCCTATATGGGCGGCTGGTGGGGCGGGGCCTCGTGCGTGACGTCAGCGCGCAGCTGCACGTCCGTCTCGCGTCGGCCCTGGGCTAGATGGTGACTGGCGAGTCCGTTGCCCGCGACGTTTCGGTGTAGTGCGGTCTTGCTAGCTTCTAGGATTTTTCTCTAGCCCTCCCCACCGTCTTTGAAAACACAATGTCTCTAATCCAGCCGCAGAATTATTTTCTAATTTGTACCTTTTATAAAACTCCGCGCGATCTCTTCGGGGTTGAAGCTCGGGAGGCGGGCTGAGAGAATCCCCGTTTTTCATTGGTTCTCGAGGTTATCATAATAGGTCGCCGCGGTCTCTGCTTGGTGGCTTAAAACGAGGCTGCCGATTTCCCCCAGCGATTGGTTGATTCTCGTTTTGATGGGGACCGCGCTCTCGAACCCAGTCGCTTGTCTTGTTTCGCAGAATCCGAGGATCGCGCGCCGAGGTCTTGCTGACCGGGTGGGGGTCGCGTTGCGAGCGCGCACACCCGCCATCAGCCTCTCCGGGTCTCACTCGCAGCCTTCGCCTCCCCGGACGTTCCCCTCTCCCTCCATGGGTCTTTCTCGGAGCCCTGGCAGCTTGACTCACTTGTGGATTGGGGTATCCGTGGCAATCCTACGCTCACTGTAGGTGCTCAAAAGGGAGCGCGGACGAGACCCGGCAGCCCTCCCACAGCGATGAACGATTTTTTTTCTCCCGTATATGGAAAGTCCTTTGTCCCAATACTATCATTTCCTCCATTGACTTGAAAGTGCCTTATTTTGTGAGTTTATCAATGGAGATGCTATTTAAAGCTGGAGAACCAGATGAAAACCTCAAAGGAGTAAGTTTAAGTGGAGAGCGGAAGACCCAGGCCAACGCCTGGGGTACTCTGAAATTTAAGTACAGGAAAGGAGACTGGGAGGGGTGACTAGGGAGGTAGGGAGAAGACCAGGAGAGTAGGGTGTCACCGAAGCTTAAAAAAAAAAAAGGAAGGGATATCACTGAGATAACACCAGCTCTTCAGATATTTTTGTATTCCTGCTCTGTTTTGAGTGGTGCAACCTCAATATCCTTCAGCTTCGGGTCGAAAAAGGGGGTTTTGTCCTCCTGGAGCTATTTGGAAGTCTAGAGGGAAACGTTGTTTGTCACGACGGGGGGAGGTAGAGGCTGTGCTTAAAGTTAGATAAATAAAAAATACCAGTCTGTAATCCGCACACCTTGGGAAGCTGAGGCAAGAGGATCTCTTGAGCCCAGGAGTTCGAGGCTGCAGTGAGCTATGATCATGCCACTGCACTCCAGCCTGGGTGACAAAGCAAGACCCCAACCTGCCTGAAGGAAAGAACAAAGCTTCCACAGCGTGGAAGGGGACCGGAGGGAGTTGCTGCTGCTGGCTTGACCGCCAGCTTTTAGTCCCTTATTTGGCCCCGCCCACATCCTGCTGATTGGTCCATTTTACAGAGTGCTGATTGGTCCATCTTACAGAATGCTGATTGGTCCGTTTTTACAGAGTGCTGATTGGTGTGTTTACAAACCTTTAGCTAGACAGCACTGATTGGTGTGTTTACAATCCTTTAGCTAGACAGAAAAGTTCTCCAAGTCCCAACCCTACCCAGAAGCCCAGGGGGCTTTACCTCTTGGTAGGCAGAATAAGGGTTCCCCCTAAAGATGTCTATGTCCTAATGCTAATCCCTGAAACCTGTGAAGATGTTACCTTATATGTCAAAAGGGACTTTGCAGATCTGATTAAGTTGAGCATCTTGAGATGCAGAGATGCCCCGGGATTGTCCGGATGGGCCCAATGTGATCATAAGGGTGCTTACAAGAGGGGGACAGGAGAGCCACAGTCAGAGAAGCAGATGTGACAAAGGAGGCTGGGATTGGGGTCAGAGTGATTGGCTGTAAGAAAGTCACAACCGAAGTTAATGGCTTTGAAGATGGAGGAAGGAACCATAAGCCAAAGGGTGTCAGTAGCTTCTGGAAGCTGGAAAAAACGAGGGAACAGATTCACCCCGTAGAGCCTCCTGAAAGAACGCAGCCCAGGCCAGGCGCTGTGGCTCATGCCTGTGCGATCTCGGCTCACTGCAACCTCCGCCTCCTAGGTTCAAGTGATTCTCCTGCCTCAGCCTCCCAAGTAGTTGGGATTACAGGCATGCACCACCATGCCCAGCTAATTTTGTATTTTTAGTAGAGACAGGGTTTCACCATGTTAGGCTGGTCTTGTCTCAAACTCCCAGCCTGAGGTGATCCACCCGCCTCGGCCTCCCAAAGTGCTGGGATTACAGGCGTGAGCCACTGCACCCAGCCCAACACCAGCTCTTTAGATATTTTTGTATTCCTGCTCTGTTTTGAGTGGTGCAACCTCAATATCCTTCAGCTTCGGGTTGAAAAGGGGGGGTTTTGCCCTCCTGGAGCTATTTGGCAGTCTGGAGGGAAACGTTGTTTGTTATGACTGGGGGAGATAGAGACTGTGCTTAAAGTCAGATAAATAAAAAAATATGATTCTGTAATCCCTGCACCTTGGGAAGCTGAGGCAGGAAGATCTCTTGAGCCCAGGAGTTCGAGGCTGCAGTAAGCTATGATCGTGCCACTGCACTGCAGCCTGGATAACAAAGCAAGACTCTGACTCAATGAAATAAAGAAAAACAAGGAGCAAGGCATGGTAGCTCACGCCTGTAATCCCAGCACTTTGGGAGGCCCAGGTGAGAGGATTGCTTGAGCCCAGGAGTTCGATATCAACCTGGGCAACATGGCGAGATCCCATCTCTACAAAAAAATTTTTTTTTTAATTAGTTGGGCATCGTGGCACATGCCTGTAGTCGCAGCTATTGGGGAGGCTCTCAATAGGGGGCAGTGGTTCTCAACAGGGGGCAGTTCTGTCCCCCGTGGGGACATCTGTCAATATCTGAAGACTTTCTGGTTGTCACAGCTGGAGGAGGGAAGGAGCTGCTGGTATCTCATGGGTAGAGGCCAGGGATGCCACGAAACATCCTACAAGGCACAGGACAGCCCCACCACGAAGGATTATCTGGCCCCGAATGTCAATAGCTGAGGTTGAGAAGTGCTATTCCAAATGAAGCCTGTACAGAAGTTTTTTTTTTTTTCTTTTTTAAATAGAGGCAGGGTCTCCCTATGTTACCCAGGCTGATCTCGAACTCCTGGGCTCAAGGAGTTCAAGCCTCATCCTCCCAAAGTGCTGGGATTACAGGCATGAGCCACTATGCCCAGCCTATAGAAGTTTTTAAAACGAGGTTTGGACTAGCTTGGCAACATGCAATCCAATCTCCCAGTTGGAAGAGCCTCAGAGGATCTTTCAATCATCTGATTCATGATTCTAACTCTGTCACTGACAGTTTCCAATTCCGGATTCTGTCCCTGGAGCAACTGCTGCTATATTCACTCCACTCCATACACACACACCTGAGTTGCTACGAGAGGGGATTTGCCAGGCACCGTGGCTCACACCTGTAATCCCATCACTTTGAGAGGCAGAGATGGGATCACTTGATCCCAGGAGCACAAGACCAGCCTGAACAACATAGCAAGACTCCATCTCTTAGATAAAAAAAAAAAAAAGCCAATACTGGCGGTGTATACTTGTAGTCCCAGCTACTCCAGGGACTGATGTGGGAGGATCACTTGAGCCCTGGAGGTCAAGGCTGCAGTGAGGTATGATGGCTCCACTTCACTCCAGCCTGGGTGACAGAGCAAGACTCTTGTCTAAAAAAGAAAGGAGAGAAAGGAAAGAAAGAAATAAGAAAAGATATGAGCTCCCATGCTGCACATCTACCATTTCTCCTTTGAGTTGTTCTCCCAACACAGCAGAGTTGGGTCCTCAGGAAGCCTCCACAGAATGGTGACAATCCAACACCTCTCTCAATTACGATACTTGAAACTGTTTTCTCTTCTGCAGCAGTGCTCTTGGGTTTTTGTTAGGGGTAGCCACTGGGCTTTGGGAAAGAGAAGTGAGAGGAAGAGTGGATGATATCAGCTGCATCTTTCTCTTTGACAAACGAATTCCCCATCCTTCAATAAATACGACCCCACTAACTCCCCAAAGCAATGTCCAGTCCCACCAATACCATTAGAGTGTCATTTCTTGCTTCAACTCTTGCAAATAATGAATTTTAATAAATTTTTTAAAAATGAGAGTTTGATGAGTAAAAAATCTTATCATTGTCAAATTCTCCTTTCCCTAACAACATTCCATGAACTTGTTTAAGCCTCTCTCTACACACATTTATGTATATATGCACATATAAATCTTGCTGCTGCCCACTCTTTGGGTCCGCACTGCCTTTAAGAGCTGTAACACTCACTGCAGAAGGTCTGCGGCTTAAGACCACGAACCCACTGGAAGGAAAGAACTCCGGACACATCTGAACATCTGAAGGAACAAACTCCGGACACACCATCTTTAAGAACTGTAACACTCACCGCGAGGGTCCACGGCTTCATTCTTGAAGTCAGAGAGACCAAGAACCTACCGGAAGGAACCAATTCCAGACACACTACCAGGGACTCTGAAATTTTGTTAAATTTAGGAATGGAAGCTGGGTGCAGGGACTTGTGCTTGTAATCCCAGCGCTTTGGGAGGATGAGGTGGGAGGATCTCTGGAGGCCAGGAGTTCAAGACCAGCCTGGGCAATATAGCAAGTCTACAAAAAATGAAAAAAGGCCGGGCACGGTGGCTAACGCCTGTAATCCCAATACTTTGGGAGGACAAGGCAGACAGATCACTTGAGGTCAGGAGTTAGAGACCAGCCTGGCCAAAATGGTGAAACCCCGTCTCTACTAAAAACACAAAAATTAGCCGGGTGTGGTGGTGCAGGCCTGTAATCCCAGCTACTCGGGAGACTGAGGCACGAGACTCGCTTAAACCCAGGAGGTGGAGGTCGCAGTGAGCAGAGATTGTACTACTGCACTCCAGCCTGGGCGACAGAACGAGACTACGTGTCAAAAAAAGAAAGAAAGAAAGAAAGAAAAATGTTAGTAGGCATGGTGGCACGCACCTGTAGTCCTAGCTACTTGGGAGGCAAAGGCAGGAGGATCACTTGAGCCCAGGAGTTTCAGGCTGCAGTGAGTCGTGATTGTGTGACTGCTCTCCAGCCTGGGCCACAGAGTGAAGACCTGTCCTCCTCCCTTCCAAAAATTTAGGAATAGCAACTGGGAAGTGTCTAAAAAGGTATGGAAAAAAACCCAAGAGTGTGGTGTCACAGAAACTAGGAGTGGAAAGGGTTTCAAGGAGGTAGTGGTTAATTGACAAACAGCAAGTTCATAAACCTTTGACCCAGTAACCTTAATCCTAGAAATCTATTTGACAAGGAGCCAGTTTGTAAAACCATAGGTCCAAGGATGCTTATTCAAGCCATGGAATACTCTTCCATGATGGAAATAAGTAAGATTATTCTCATTTCGAATAAATATTTATCGAATGTCTACTGTTCTCAGCATTGGGAAAACAATAGTAACGTCATGTGTCGGCTTTGCAAACTAGGGCCCCAGTCAAATCTTGGCCTGCCACCTGTTTTGTAAATAAGGTTCTATGGGAACACAGTATCACTCATTCATTTGCACATTGTCTATGGCTCCTCTCAAGCTACAACAGCAGTCTTGATTCGTTATTATATTGAGTGGTTGCAACAGAGACTATCCAGCCTGCAAAGCCTGAACTATTTCCTCGCTGGCTCTTCACAGAAGAGGTTTGTTTACCTCAATCTGTGTGACTGACCACTAATGATGCTTATGGGTGTTGTTAAGTAAAGAAGGCAAGTTTTAATATATGCATGATCCCAATTTTTTTGTAAATAACACCACCTTAAGCCCCGCCCCACCCCACTTTTATTTTATTAGTCTGAGTCACACTCGGTAATCCAGGCTGGAGTGCAGTGGTGCCATCTTGGCTTACTGCAATCTCCGCCTCCCAGGCTCAGGGAATTTTCCCACCTCAGCCTCCTGAGTAGCTGGGACTACTGGCATGTGCCACCACGTCCAGCTAATTTTTTGTAGAGATGGGGTTTTGCCATGTTGCCCAGGCTAGTGTCGAACTCCTAGACTCAACTGATCTGCCCACCTCGGCCTTTCAAAGTGCTGGAATTACAGGCATGAGCCACCTTGCCTGGCCTAAAACTCCCAGCTCTTGATATGACTACATATGTGTGTATTGGATGGGTTTGTGGTTGCTTTTGAACATCAGTGGGGGTAGGTCCTATACAGTCACATCCCTCCAACTCTCCCTGCATTCCTTACCCTTCCTTCTCCCACCAGCTCTTGAATGTGCCAAACATACACTGACCTCAGGGCCTTGTCACTGGACAGCTCCCTGCATCTGGAACTATTTTTCTGTGACTTGCTCCCCTCATTTTCTTTTGGTTTCTGCTCAACTTTATTGCTGTGGCTTGAACATGTCCCTCAACAATTTCTGTGTTGGAGACTTTATCCCCAGTGTATGATATTGGGAGGTGGGGCCTAATAAGAGGTGATTGAATCATGAATGGGGGTGGAGGCTTCACGAATTAATGTTATTATGGAAGGAGTGGGTTGGTTATTGAGAGGGTGGATTGTTTTAAAGCGAGTCTGGCCCCGGTGCCTCTCTGTCTTGTGTAAGAAATAAATTTCTTTTCTGGCTGGTCCAAGTGCAATGATGTTTGCAGCTAATTGATCACAATCAGTTACAGATTTCTTTGTTCCTTCTCCACTTCCACTGCATCACTTTACTAGCCTTAAAAAAAAGAGGGAGAGAGATAAATTTTTCATTATAAATTACCCAGTTTGTGGTATTCTAATTTCATTATAAATTACCCAGTTTGTGGTATATCAGCAGGAAACAGACTGTTATCAGAAGCGCCTCCTCAACCACCTATTTAAAAATAGCATTTTTCCCCTGCACTCTGTCTCTTCTTCCCCTGTTCCATTTTTTTCATAGAACTTTTCATCACCTGAGATATGTATTTCTGCCCCTCCCATCCCCAACTAGAATGTCAGCGTCAGTGGAGCAGGGATGCTGTCTGTCTTTTTACACCTTCATCTCCAGCCCTAAGAAAAGTCCAAAAATGGGCCGGGCACAGTGGCTCATGCCTGTAATTCCAGCACTTTGGGAGGCCGAGGCGGGCGGATCACCTGAGGTCAGGAGTTCGAGACCAGCCTGGCCAATATGGTGAAACCCCCGTCTCTAGTAAAAATACAAAAATTAGCTGGGTGTAGTGGTGCATGCTTGCAATCCCAGTTACTCGGGAGGCTGAGGGAAGAGAATCACTTGAACTGGGGAGGCACAGGTTGCAGTGCAGTGAGCCAAAATCGCAGCACTGCACTCCAGCCTGGGTGATAGAGTGAGCAAGACTTCATCTCAAAAAAAAAAAAAAAAAAAAAAAAGAAAAGAAAAGTCCACATACAGCTAGACAAAGTAGCACACACCTGTAGTCCCAGCTACTTGGGAGGCTGAGGCAGAAAGGTGCTTGAAACCAGGGTTTCGAGGCTGCAGTGAGCTAATGCACTGTAGCCTGGGTGACAGAGTGAGACACTATCTCTAAAAACAAAACAAAACAAAAACAAAACTGCAGCACACATAGTAAGTGCTAATTGAGAGCAGCGCCACTCTGGGACATTGTGCAGAGCACGTGAAGCGAGACTCTCCATTCAGCAGGTATTAGTGTGCTGATGGGTTCACCAGGATGTGCTGGTGGGATGGAATCTTCCACCTTCTGGTTAGTGCTGCCCAGACACACCACCTTCAGAGGGGTGCATGGATGTCCTCACCAGATCCCACATTTCCTCCAAGATTTATCCAAACAGAAAATTCCAGTGTGGCTCTGGAGCCACTGGAACTCTCAGATTATTGGTGGCAGTGTAAATTGGCACAATCACTTTGGAAAGCTGCATGGTGGTGTCCATTAAAGCTGAAAGCTGGTAGTGGCTGTCACCGTGACCTAGGGAGGGGAGGGCTAGGAAGGGGTATGAGGGGCCGCTGGAATTCTGGTCACATTTTGTTTCTTGAGCTGGGTACTGGGGTGCTCTGTTGATGAAAATGCACTGAGCTGTGTGCTTATGATTTGTGCATGGTACCGTATGCATGTTGTACTTCACCAGAAAATTAAAACAAAAAAGACAATAAATCTCTAAAGAAAATTACAATTACACACTTCACCTAGAGCCCTCTGGGTCATGCTGGTAACTAAAGCTCTACTGATAACTTGATTTATTTATTTATTATTTTTTTCTGAGACGGAGTCTTGCTCTGCCCCCAGGCTGGAGTGCAGTGGCACGATCTCAGTGGCAACCTCCACCTCCTGGGTTCAAGTGATTCTCCTGTCTCACTGCAACCTCCGCCTCCTGGGTTCAAGCAATCCTCCTGTCTCAGCCTCCTGAGTAGCTAGGGTTACAGGCGTGTGCCATCACTCCTGGCTAACTTTTGTGTTTTTAGTAGAGGCGGGATTTTACCATGTTGGCCAGGCTGGTCTCAAATTTCTGACCTCGTGATTCGCCCACCTCGGCCTCCCAAAGTGCTGGGATTACACCACGCCCGGCTGAGAACTTGATTTACAGTCTTTGTCCAGAAATGTTAATTCATCTGAATCAATTAGTTGTTTATGGTTTGGTTGAGGGGACAGAGGGCTTGTTTTCCAATGGGTTTTCTGTAGGCTTGGACATGATCCATGGTGCTGAAGGTGTGGCTTTGTTGCCACCTGGTGGCTATCAGTGTGATTACGATGGTAGAAAAATTAACAGCGGCTCATTCCTGCCTGAAAGAAGCTCACAGCTATTGATAGAAGGTTCTTGAAGGTCCCCGAATCCAAGTCTTCTAATTGTCAAGCCTCTTATTCACCTAGAAGTTTTCTGGCCCTTACTTGGCTACACCCCTGTTGGAGAGTTCACTGCTTAACTGGGGTCCAAGTCCATTGTTGGACATCTTTCACTGTGTGTTATTAATTCTTTACATAAACAATTGCCTTCCTTGAATTGTCTACCCACTGGTCCTGGCTGTGCCCGAGGCTGTGCACATTCATCTGTTTCCCACAAATGAGTCTTTCAGATGCTGGGGTCAGCACTCAGATGCTCTAGTCATGACCTCTCTTCTGGCTAAGTGCCCATAGTCTCCCTGATATGGTTAGGCTCTGTGTCTCCACCCAAATCTCATCTCAAATTGTAATCCCCCCGTGGAGGGAGGCACCTGGTGGGAGGCAATTGGGTCACGGGGGTGGTTTCCCCCATGCTGTTCTCGTGATAGTGAGGGAGTTCTCATGAGATCTAATGGTTTATAAGTGGCAGTTTCTCTTTTGTGTGTGCTCTCTCTCTCTCTCTCTCTCTCTCTCTCTCTCTCTCTCTCTCTCTCTCTCTCTCTCTCTCTCTCTCTCTCTATCTCTATCTCTATCTCTATCTCTATCTGTCTCTATCTATCTCTATCTCTATCTATCTCTATCTCTCAATCTCTCCCTCCCTCCCTCTCTCCCTCTCTCTCCCTCTCTCTCCCTCCCTGTCTCTCCCTCTCCCTCTTCCTCTCCATCTCCCTCTCCCTGCTTTTTCCCCTCTCTCTCTTCTCTCTCTCTCCTGCTGCCAGGTAAGACGTGCCTACTTCCCCCTCACCTTCTGCCATGATTGTAAGTTTCCTGAGGCCTCCCTAGCCATGCAGAACCACGAGTCAATTAAAACTCTTTTCTTTATGAATTACTCAGTCTCAGTATTATCTTTATAGCAGTGTGAGAACGGACTAACACACCCCCAGATATCCCTCCTGTGATCTGGTTTCAAGTCTGTTCATCCTTCTGGCTGCTCACCGCTGATGTGCTCAGATTCATGTGTGGCCCTCAGAGCTGACCTTGGCCTTCCTGGACTTGTCTGGATATGACTGTTGGTGCCACAGCCACGTTGTTCTCTACACCAGTTAAGAGCTGTGGCCTTTGTTTACACAGGTGGTGGCTGGAGCCTAATTCTTCACTCAGTCGTACTTCTCCTACTGCTTGGAGCCAGACTGGGATCAAGAAGTTCCTGGAAGAATCTGGGTATGGTGGTGAGTGCCCATAATTCCAGCTGCTTGGGAGGCTGGAGCAGGAGGTTCACTTGAGTCTAGGAGTTTGAATCCAACCTGGACAACATAGCAAGACCCCATCTCTTTTTGTTTTTTCTTTTTTTGAGACAGAGTCTCGCTCCGTCGCCCAGGCTGGAGTGCAGCAGTTGGATCTCGGCTCACTGCAACCTCCGCCTCCTGGGTTCAAGTGATTCTCGTGCCTCAGCCTCCTGAGTAGCTGGGACTACAGGCATGCGCCATCATGCCCAACTAATTTTTGTATTTTTAGTAGAGACGGGGGTTTCACCATGTTGGCCAGGTTGGTCTTGAACTCCTGACCTAAAGTGATGTGCCCACCTCGGCCTCCAAAAGTGCTGGGATTACAGGTGTGAGCCACCGCACCCAGCCAAGACCCCATCTTTTAAAAAAAAAAAAAAAAAAAAAAGAAGCTTTTGAAATTGTCCATTGTGGTGAATGTGGAAGCAGGCCAGTCAGCAGAATGGAAATCCAGTAGGTGCTGGTGGGTAGACTCAGGATCATTGTCCAGGTTTCCAGGGCAGTGGGGAAATAGAAATGCTGATGAGAATGCCAGGTGCGGTGGCTCACACCTGTATTCCCAGGACTCTGGGAGGCTGAGGCGGGCGGATCACCTGAGGTCAGGAGTTCGAGACCAGCCTGGCCAACTTGGTGAAACCCTGTCTCTACTAAAAATACAAAAACTAGCCGGGCATGGTGGCAGGTGCCTGTAATCCCAGCTACTTAGGAGGCTGAAGCAGGAGAATGGCTTGAACCCAGGAGTTGGAGGTAGCAGGGAGCCAAGACTGTACTATTGTACTCCAGCCTGAGCAGCAAGAGTGAAACTCTGTCTCAGAAAAAAAAAGAAATGTTGTTGAGGAAAATCCTAGTTGGCCACATGTCAGGTGAAGAGCATGAGGCCATGGGGAAGATCAGAGACAGTTACTCACAGCCCACAGCATACTTCAGTTAGCAGCATTGTCTTCAAGCCTATCAGAATCCTGCAGGAAGCAGCACTGAGGTCCCCTCTCAGATCTTTCCTGAAACTGGTGCGTGCAGGTTTCCGGCCTGGCCAGGCTGTGGCTTGCAGACCTTTTACTCATCATTAGTTCCACATGCTGTCATCTGGACAGATATAATGGAAACATGTTCCTGATTGCCTCGGGGGTGCATGTGCTTTTCACTGCAGCCCTTATTCTGGCAGCAAAAGCTGCCTCACATGGTGGCCCTCTAATGTCACAGGGAGGAGAAGCTGAGCGGGTCTACCACATGGCAGAGGTACAGAATGTACCTCCTAGGAGAGTGAGGGGAAATGAGTTGTTTTCAGGCACCTCAACTAGCCCTGGCACAGTGCTCATCTCAGGGGACATAACCAGATGAGACAGGCCCAGGTGGGCCATCCAAAAATCACAGTCCCAAGGCAGTGGTCTCAGGCATTGGCGAGCACCGTGGAAACACGGATATGTGGGTCCCATCGTCGGCGCCAGGCTCCCTGGGTGCCTGCAGGGCCTGGGGCCCTGCGCGTTAAAATTCTCCTGCAGAGCCGAGAGGCAGATGCTCAGGGACCACACTAGGAAAGGTGGAACTGAAGGGACAGAATGCAGGTAAGTGGCTGCCCGGGCTGGCGATGGGAGGAGGAAATTGAGTGCTGAGAGGCAGGAAGGAGTGAGGGCAATGTTCCAGATCATGACTATTGCGATCTCTACACGAATGTATATATTCATCAAAACTCATTGAACTGTCTACTTAAAATGGGTACAATTTACCATATGTAAATTATGTATCAATAAAGATGGTAAAAAACAAAGCTGGCCAGGCGCGGTGGCTCACGCCATAATCCCAGCACTTTGGGAGGCTGAGGCAGATGCATCACCTGAGGTCAGGAGTTTGAGACCAGCCTGGCCAACACAGTGAAACCCTGTCTCTACTAAAAAATACAAAAATTAGCCAGGCATGGTGGCAGGCACCTGTAGTCCCAGCTACTCGGGAGACTGAGGCACGAGAATCGCTTGAACCCGGGAGGCAGAGGTTGCAGCCCGCCGAGATCGTGCCACTGCATTCCAGCCTGGGTGACAAGAGCAAAACTCCCTTTCAAAAAAAAAAAAAAAGCTAAGAAGGTCATCACATGTTTTTATCCTCAGAGAGCCTTGGTTAAGCCTCTTTCACCCCACCCTAAGGCAAGGTGCAGTGGCTCACTCCTGTAATCCCAGCACTTTGGGAGGCTGAGGTGGGTGGATCACTTGAGGGTCAGGAGTTTGAGACCAGCCTGGCTAAACATGGTAAAACCCCGTCTCTGCTAAGAATACAAAAGGGCATGGTGGTGAGTACCTGTAATTCCAGCTACTCCAGAGGCTGAGGCAGGAGAATCACTTGAACCTGGGAAGTGGAGGCTGCAGTGAGCTGAGATCACACCACGGTACTCCAGCCTGGGCAACAGAGGGAGACTCCATTCCCCACCCCCCACCTAAAAAATTCACCCCACCCTAGGCAGATGCCAGAGCTTCCTTTGCATCTGAACAAAACCGAAAAGTGGGACCTCCAGGCCTGTAGGGGGCGCTGTCTCCCGCAGTGTCACAGTGTCTCTCAACGGACCATTGAGAGAACCCACTTTGTGCCACAGGCACCCTATGGGGAAGAGGTTTGGGAGTACATCCGTGTGTCCCTTAGAGACGGGGATATGTTCTGAGAAAAGTTGCATTAGGTGATTTCAACCCTGTGTGAACATCATAGAGTCCACTATACATCCCTAGATGGGATAGCCTCCCACACATTAGGGCTGGTGCAGCCTGCCACCCCTAGGCTACAAACTGCAGCATGCAACTGACCCCATAACATGGACGATGGTAACACAGTGGGAAGTGTCTGTGTATGGATGACGCCAGACTGGCAAGCCCCAGAATTGGGGCTTAGCTTGGTAGAGTTCTTGTCTTTATCCAGGAAAGAATTCAAGGGTGAGCCGGTGATGTTAGCAACTCTTATTGAAGCAGCATACATCAGCCACAGAGGTACTGCCACAGGCAGTGTGCACAGAATAGCAGCTTAGGGCCAGGGGCAGTTCTGCACTGATATTGATACTCACTTTTTTTTGAGATCGAGTCTCGCTGTGTCACCCAGGCTGGAGTGCATTGGCGCGATTTTAACTCGTTGCAACCTCTCCCTTCAGGGTTCAAACGATTCTCCCACCTCAGCTTCTGTAGCAGCTGGGATTACAGGCGCCTGCCACCACACCCGGCTGATTTTCGTATTTTTAGTAGAGACGGGGTATCACCATATTGGCCAGGCCGGTCTCAAACTCCTGACCTCAGGGGATCCTCCGGCCTCAGCCTTTCAAAGTGCTGGGATTACAGGCATAAGCCACTGCAACCGGTCAAGATCCACTTTTAATTACATGCAAATTAGGGAGTGGATTATGCAGAAATTTCTAGAAAAATAGCAGTAACTTCTGGGTAGATGGGTCATTGTCATGGGAAGGGAGTGATAACTTCTGGGTGTTGCCATGGCAACAGTAAACTGACAGGGCACTGGTGGGTGTGTCTTACAGAGCGTCCTTTTACCTCTTTCCTGTTTCAGCTAGTCTTCAATCTGGTCTGGTGTCCAAGCTCCACCTCTGGAGTCCAGTCCTGCCTCCAACCTCATCTAAACATAGAAAAGTATGGTGAAAATACGGTTATAATCTTATGGGACGATCTTTGTGTAAGTGGCTCCTCCTTGACTCACTCACTGTTGTGTGGCTCATTGTAATGACTGTATCTGGAGTTATACTGCCTGAGTCTAGTTCCCTCATCTGCTAGCTTTATGACCCTGGACAAACTTCATAACTTTCTCGTGCCTCAGTTCCTTGACTGTAAAATGGAGAAAGCAATAGTACCTGTCTCAAATAGTTGTGCAAAAATTTTAAAAAGTTATTTTATTGTAAAGCAGCTGGAACAGCAGCTAGCATACAGTAGGCATGAAGTGAGTGTTCACGATTATTATTTAATAAATGTAACTTTCATCCATGCTGTTTTTCCCTCCTAATTTTGCCATGGAGATCATTTTTATGGAGAGCTCTTAGTTCTCCATCTTTTATGACAGGCTGATTCTGGTCCCATTCCAGCCATCTTCTTGGATAGAGGATGGCGACATGGGAGTTGGGAGCTGGACCTGGAGCAGAAAGAGCTGGAAGGTTGGGGTGTAGCCTCGGTCTGGGACAGTTTCATTCTGTAGTGAAGACAGGCTTGAATCCCCTCCCCCCAGGACCCTTTCTTTTTATTTTATTTAGTTATTTGAGATAGGGTTTTGCTCTGTCACCCAGGCTGGAATTCAGTGGCATGATCATGGCTCACTGCAGCCTCCATCTCCTGGGCTCAAGAGGTCCTCCCACCTCAGCCTCCCGAGTAGCTGGGACCACAGGCATGAGCCATGACATCTGGCTAAGTTTTTGATTTTTTTTTTTTTTTTTTTGAGATGGAGTCTGGCTCTGTCCCCCAGGCTGGAGTGCAGTGGCACGATCTCAGCTCACTGCAAGCTCGCCTTCCGGGTTCACGCCATTCTCCTGCCTCAGCCTCCTGAGTAGCTGGGACTACAGGCGCCCGCCACCACGCCTGGCTAACTTTTTGTATTTTTAGTAGAGACGGGGTTTCACCGTGTTAGCCAGGATGGTCTCGATCTCCTGACCCTGTGATCTGCCCACCTCTGCCTCCCAAAGTGCTGGCATTACAGGTGTGAGCCACTGTGCCTGGCCCGTTTTTTTTTTGTAGAGACAGGGTTTTGCCATGTTGCCCAGGCTGCTCTCGAACTCCTGGACTCAAGTGATTCGCCTGCCTTGGCCTCCCAAAGTGCTGGGATTATAGACGTGAGCCACCGCGCCTGATGCAGGACCTTTTCTTGAGCCTTCTGGCCCTTGCTAATTCCTAGCAGGCTGGGGTTCTGCTTGCTTTACCTCTATGAGCCCCTCAGCCTACACCTCAGAAAAATAGGGATGAAGCTGGCTCCCGGGGCAGAGGTCAGGATCAGATGAGAGGGCATGAAGAACTCTTGGTGCTTGTCTTTGTTTGAATTTTTCCGGAAGCAGCCTCTGAGACAAGATTCTTAGTATTATGTTACAAGTAGTTGATTTGGGAGGTGATCCCAGCAAGCACCAGGAGAAGATATGAGACATGGAATGGGAGGAAGTCAGCAAATGTGTTAGTGGGATGAGGACAGCCCAGAGCAACTGGAGCTTCATGCCTCTGTGAACTCTGGGAGATGGTACAGAACACACCTTGGACAGAGGGGAGAGGATGGCCTTCTCCCAGCCAAGCAGGGAGAAAGCTGGGTGTTCATACGTTAACTGCCCAGCTGCCCTTGGTTGAAGCTTGTTTCCAGGAGTGTTCACTCTGGCATTTCCTGCTTGCTTGATTGGCTGAATCTTCTTCCACAGCCAGAAATTAAGAAGCCCCAGGGCTGGGAGGCAGGAGTTCCTAGCAAGACTTTGGCTTGTGAAGGTGAGTGCTGGGAGGACAACAGTGCAAATTGTGTCTGCTACAGGTGGTCAGCTCCTGATAAGAACTAGTTAATGTAGTCAGGCGCGGTGGTTTATGCCTGTAATCCCAGCACTTTGGGAGGCCAAGGTGGGCGGATCACCTGAGATCAGGAGTTTGAGACCAGCCTGACCAACATAGCGCAACCCCATCTCTACTAAAAATACAAAAATTAGCTCAGTGTGGTGGCACACGCCTGTAATCCCAGCTACTTGGGAGGCTAAAGTAGGAGAATCGCTTGAACCTGGGAGGTGGAGTTTGCAGTGAGCCGAGATCGCACCACTGCACTCCAGCCTGGGAGACAGAGCGAGACTCCATCTCAAAAAAAAGAAAAAAAAAAGAACTAGGTAATGTAGCTGGGCATGGTGGCTCGGGCATGGTGGCTCGGGCATGATGGCTCGGGCATGGTGGCTCGGGCATGGTGGCTCAGGCATGGTGGCTCGGGCATGATGGCTCGGGCATGGTGGCTCAGGCCTGCTAATCTCAGCACTTTGGGAGGCCAAGGTGGGACGATTGCTTGAGCCCAGGAGTTTGAGACCAGCTTGCGCAAAACAGCAAAACCTCATCTCTACCACAACAACAACAACAACAACAACAACAACAAAATTAACTGGGCGTGGTGGCGAGCACCTGTAGTCCCAGCTATGTCGGAGTATCGCTTGATCCCAGGAGTTCAAGCTTGCAGTGAGCTAGGATTGTGGTATTGCACTCTGGCCTGGGCAAGAGAGTAAAAACCTGTCTCTTAAAAAAAAAAAAGTGTAGATTTAAGCATCTTACCTGTCTCACAGGAGTAGAGAAAAACAAAGACCAAGTTAAAGGAGCTTCTTGTAAACGGGCCACTTTTGCCATGTGGTGCACTCCAGCAGACTTTCAGCTCCTCCTTCAGATGTGAACCTAACCTCCCACAAAGACTGAGTAACAGAAGATCATGACACCAGCCTCAGATTTTGGATGAACTCATGAATGCCTGTTCACCACAGTGAAAGGTCTTCTGGTGCCTGTAGGAGAAGGGCATCCATGCAGGGCTGGGGACCTGACCAGGTTCAGGTCTTTCTAAGACAACGTGGCAGATGTCAGATGTTTGGGGAGTGGGGACCATGGGGATAGTTCAGTGGCCCACTGTTGATGGAGGTTGTGAGCTCTTTCTTTCTTTCTTTTTTCTTTTTTTTTGAGACAGAGTCTCGCTCTCTCACCCAGGCTGGAGTGCAGTGGTGCAATCTTGGCTCACTGCAACCTCCGCCTCCTGGGTTCAAGTGATTCTCCTGCCTCAGCCTCCCAAGTAGCTGGAACTACAGGTGCTTGCCACCAAACTGGGCTAATTTTTTGTATTTTTAGTACAGATGGGATTACACCGTATTAGCCAGGATGGTCTTGATCTCCTAAAATCGTGATCCGCCCACCTCAGCCTCCCAAGGTGCTGGGATTACAGGCATGACCCACTGCACCGGCCGGTTGTGAGCTCTTTCAGGAGTGAATGCCAATGTTTCAAAACATTGGCCATCAACATTTTTGATGTGGCTTGGAGCCGTGGGGGGCTTTGGAATTATCCAACTTTGTACCTTTCCAGCAATGGGACAAGCCATCTCCTGCCTCTGAGCCTCATTTCTCATCTGTAGCATGGACATCATAGTAGGACACCTTCCAGAGTCGAGTTGAGAAGTAAGTGTGGTGGTGCATCGTCAGTGCCTGGCACAGTGTAGACCAGGAGTTGGCAAACTTTTCCTGTAAAGGGCCAGGCAGTCAATATTTCAGCTTTGTGGGCCACGTGGTCTCTGCTGCACCTACTCAATTTGTAGCATTAAAGCTACTATAGGCAATATATACATCTTATAAAAACAGATGCTGAGTGGGCACGGTGGCTCACGCCTGTGATCCCAGCACTTTGGGAGGCTAAGGTGGGCAGATCACATGAGGTCAGGAGTTTGAGACTAGCCTGGCCAAAATGGTGAAACTCCGTCTCTACTAAAAATACAAAAATTAGCCAGGCATGGTGGCAGGCATCTGTAGTCCCAGCTACCCAGGAGGCTGAGGCAGAAGAACCACTTGAGGCAGGAGAACCACTTGAACCAGGAGGCGGAGGTTGCAGTGAGCCAAGATCATGCCACTGCAGCCTGGGCAACAGATCAAGACTGTCTAAAACAAAAAACAAAAAATGACAAGCAAATGCTGACCCTCTGTATAGGGAATGGGCAGAAATGGGAAGAATTGGGGAGATTTTATCTCTTCCTCCTGAAAAGAACAAATGCTTCATACCTATCTTTATGTCCTCCTTCAGGCCAGTATGGAGCCTGGGACATGTAGGTGCTCAAGAAACGTTTACTGAAGGGAGAAAAACAACCTATAGCATGAAGAAGAGAATGGTGTTTGGAGTCAAACAGACCTGTGTCCAAATCAATTTATTCTCTATGTGGCCTGGGCTAAGCCCCTCCTTTTCTCTGAGCCTCTTCATCTATCAAATGGGTGTTAAGAGTAACATCTACTGCATAAAGTTGTTGTGTGGGTATTAATGGGCAAAAAGTGTGCATGTTGAAAAATATTTCTAAAAAAGAAAGCATGAATAAAGGCTCTACCTTCCATGATTTTTAACTCATGGCTCTCAACCCTTAGTTCCCCTGGCTTGAGGGGCATTTTTGTCCCCTCCAATCTGTACAACCAGCCTTCTCTGGCCCCTCTTGGACTCTGGGAGGAAGTGAGGGAGGGCATCTCATCTCTGCAGAAGGGAGGAGTGGTTGTCTGTAATAGAGGGTGGTGGAGAGTCAAGCTTCCTGTTCTGAATTCAGGACCAGGAAGCAGTAACTGCAGATAATCAGTTTTTGCCTCAAGGGCTCAGTGTTAGCTGTAAAGAATTAATGGCCAAGAAAGGTGTCTACCAATTATTTTTCCACTCAAGGTGCAGAGATTACAGAAACACAGCCAAGCCCATTTCAGATTCAGTCCTCCTAGCGCTGGCTGGCAATTACCACCCTACAGACCTCCATCCCAGGGGAATGCTGGGAGTCAGGGGTCTCTCCTTAGAGGGTATGCTCAGACTTCCAAGTGTGTGCAGAACATTCTATGTTTCCACAGAGAAGAGGGGAAAAAAGGAAGGACGCATAGGTCTCTTGGTTCAGTTATCCTAAAAGCAGGCCCTGAGACAAGGATTCAAGTGCATGCAGTGGTCTTGGGAAGTCACCCTGGGAAATGCCATTAACAGGGGAGGGAAGTGAGATGGGGAAGGGACAGAGCATATGGGTATATTATCCAATCAGTTACACTTTGGACAACTGGAGCTTCACCTCACCTGGACTCTGGGAAATGGTGCAACATATATATCTCAAAATGGTCCCATCTGAGGGGCAAGGGAGCTGGGGTGTTTATACACCAACTCCTGTGGATCAGTAGTTGAAGTGTTACTGGTGGAAGGTGTCCAGGTTCTTGGCATCTTGAACAAAGAATGGGACAAAATGCACAAAGCAAGGAAAGAATGAAGCAACAAAAGCAGAAATTTATTGAAAATGAAAGTACACTCTACAGTTTGGGAGCAGGCCCTGGATACAGAATCTTCTCTGGTCCAAATATCCGCTAGAGGTTTCCCATTGGCCACTTGGTGTTCACCTCATGTAAATGAAGTGGTGGGCCGTAATCAGAGGCTGAAGTGAAGTCACAAAGTTACACTCCTATGCAAACGTCTTGGCACTTTCATTTCCCATCTGCCCCGCAGAAAAGGTGGGGGTTTGCAAAGGGAGTAGACTCTGGTCTTTTTCTTATTTAGGTATGGAAAGTTAGGGTTTTTCTTTCAATCTAGTTCTAGGGAGTCAGCCTGAAACGGCCTTAGGTTCCCTGCCTCCAGACCCTATTCTCCTGCCTCAGAAGGCTGCTGGGCGGGGGTGTGGGGGGGTGGGAGGGTGGGGATCAGGGAGCTGTTAATTACCCAGCACTTCTAGCATCTCTCATCTGTTGGCCAGGAGAGTCCTGAAGCAGGAAATGCAGGTGATGGCAGCTGTTGTGCCCTGAAATGGTTAGACCTAGGGAACAAGCCAGGTACCCACAGAATCTGCTACAACACAGGTTAAAGGTCAACTCTGGTCCAGGCATTTTGCACCTGAGATTATTTATTTATGTATTTATTTATTTAGAGAACTGAGTCTTGCTCTGTTGCCCAGGGGCAGGCTGGAGTGCAGTGACACAATCTCAGCTCACTGCAACCTCTGTCTCCCAGGTTCAAGCAATTCTCCTGCTTCAGCCTCCCAAGTAGCTGGGATTATAGGCACCTGCCACCATACCCAGCTAATTTTTGTATTTTTAGTAGAGATGGGGTTTCGCCAAGTTGGCCAGGCTGGTCTCTAACTCCTGCCCTCAGGTGATCCGCCCTCCTCGGCCCCCAAAGTGCTGGGATTACAGGCATGAGCCACCATGCTCAGCCCTGAGATCTATTTTTAATCCCCATGTATATCCAAGACTGAACCTTAGTTAACCTCCTTTCACCAGGCCTCTTCCTCCTGGCTGGAAATGGGTAGGTGAGTGAAGCTCTCATCCTAGGTGCAAAATGTGAGGGGGCACCAGAAAACACAGCCATCAAATAATATTTTGATGCAATATTAAAAGGGAATAAATGAATGCAAAAAAATCCATGGTGAGCAAAAGATCAAACATTTTAATCAAGACAGGATCAGTAATAGTGCTGTGCTGAGCCATATTGAAGCCCGAGGCAAAAGGAAAAATCAGTAACCCTGATCTTGTTCCTCATGGATTTTTTTTGCATTCATTTTGATTTCTTTAAAAAAATTATTGCATTAAAACATTATTTATCTTTTTTAATGATTTTTTGGAGGCACAGCCTTATATTTGGTGTCTGAAGTGAGTACCTCACTTGCTCACTCTAGTCCTGACCCTGCTCCCTCCCCCATCTTTCCCATCTTACTGCACAGTGCTCAGTCCACTTAGCTGCTCAAGTCAAAAATATAGGGTTCCCTTGCCCCCCCCTTTCCCTCCCCTCTCCCTGCTGTACCATTTCTGGACTTTCAGTTCCACCTCTAAGCATCTCTCAAATTTGTCTTTTTTTTTTTATTCTCCATTGCTACAACCCCTCTATAAAGACCTCATTCGTGGCCTCCTTTGGGCAGACAGGAAGAGCTTCTTGGATTCTCCCTGCAAGCTCTGGTGTGTCCACTCACATCAGTGGCTCCAGCAGACATGATAGTGGCTCTTTGTCTGGCCCTCTGATTTCCACCTCTAAGTCCTCCCACATCTGCGTGAGTTCTTGTTCCAATATGAAATCTGATTCCCACAGTGCTTGTAGAGGTTCTGTTTTTGTGACTGTCCCCAATGGATCCTCCAAGGCTACAACCATCTCTCTGCTACCTTGGCTGCTCCTTGGTCACCCAGAGGCACAGTCTCAGAGCTTCAATGAAGAAAAACCCCTTCTGATTTCTCCTTATCCTCTCACCTTCTGGGATTTCTGTTTTCTTTTTTTCGAGACTGAATCTTGCTCTGTTGCTTAGGCTGGAGTGCAGTGGCATGATCTTGGCTCGCTGCAGTCTCCACCTCCCGGGTTAAAGCGACCCTCCTGCCTCAGCCTCCTGAGTAGCTGGGACTAAAGGTGTGCACCTCCATGCCTGGCTAATTTTTGTATTTTTTGTAGAGACGGGGTTTCACATGTTGGACAGGCTGGTCTCGAACTCCCAACCTCAAGTGATCCTCCCACCTCGGCCTCTCAAAGGGCTGGGATTACAGGTGTGAGCCACCGAGCCCAGCCCTGGATTCCTATTTTCTTTCTATCCCATACTGGGGCAAGGGCTGAGGGAGGTGGATCCCTGAGCATCCCAGGCAATGTCTTTCTCTTGGTTGCATTTTCTCTAAATCTCCCTGCCTCCTTGGTTCCACCTCCGGGCTTGGAAGAGATCACCTTCTTCTGAGCTCTTTTACTGAATGCCATCTAATGACTGCTTATAATATATACCAGAGCTCAGACCTCCCAGATTTGCCTTTGCATGGAAAGGGAAGTTTTTGAAATTAAGAACCTTTCCGTATTCCCCACCAGGCTAGGTTTTAAGACTATGGCCTCTGTACAGACTCAAAGCTAAAGGATGGCCTCTTTATTTCAGGTGGGGTTGGCACTCCTCTTGATTTAATGGGGCTGGGGGTGATGGAAAGAAGAGATTCAGAGCAGCATGACTCACAGGGATGAAAAGTAGATGGATCTATTTGATAGTTTTAAAAATATTACCCCCTTTACACAGTCAAATGGTTGCCCAAGTTCTCAATGCCTTTGCTCTTCTCCTGGGCATTAATTATTTCTGGAGAGTTCTGGCAAATTCTGTTTAGCGTTTCCTCCCCTCATTGGGGCCATATTTTCTCTCCTTTCAGAGGTCATCTTTATCTTGGGCACACCAATGGCTCCTCGGCCCACTTCTTTAAGTTCTGAATAGATAAAGAAGTTCCTTGAATCGCTGATGGTGAAATCCAGACATTGGGTGGGCACTTCACCAAGGAAAAGGGAGACCTGGATTCCAGTCCTGGACTTGACTGGCTGTAATACAGTTCTCCAGTGGAGAAGAGGGAAAAGGGTATCCCCGAAGTGTGTTGTTGGAAGGATGAAATGAGATAATTGGTGTATAGTGAAGCTTCACATAGCAGCTGGCACAGTGAATTTACTCAGGGTCTGTTTTCTCCCCTCTTTCTCCACCTTCTGCCATTCTCTGCTTTCTGAGATGAGTCTCACTGTTCTGGAATTCTGGGCTTCCCTGAGCAGAGCTTAGTTTGTTCACCCACTCTGCAAAGTTAATCCAGCTCTAGGGCACCAGTCCATTGGACTGTTGTTGAACAGTGCAGTGGTTAAGTGGGCAGCTGCTAATCAAATGACTAATTATTAGTGTGACATTCTCAGCACAGAGCCAGGCATATGTTGGTCCTCCAGTCCCATGAGCTGAGGATTTCTCCAATGCCATCTGATCTTCATCATTATTGTACACATACATACACACACTCACATCTTGGATCCTGGCATCTGGGAATCTTGGGTCAATAGAGGTGATGGGTTAAGGGAGGTGAGTGGGGGAGCACAGGAGAGACTAGAAGTCCCTCTAGGTACCTACAGGTACCCCTCCCCACCACCTGCTGATATGGTTTGGCTGTGTCCCTACCCAAATCTCACCTTGAATTGTAATAATCCCCACGTGTCAAGGGCAGGGCCAGGTGGAGATGATTGAATCATGGGGGTGGTTTCCCCCATACTGTTCTCTTGGTAGTGAATAAGTCTCATGAGATCTGATAGTTTTATAAATGGGAGTTCCCCTGCGCAAGCTCTATTGCCTGCCACCATGTGAGACCTGACTTTGTTCTTCATTGGCCTTCTGCCATGATTGTGAGGCCTCCCCAGCCATGTGGAACTGTGAGTCAATTAAACCTCTTTCATTTATAAGTTACCCAGTCTCAGATATGTCTTCTTTTTTTTTTTTTATTTTTAGCAGAGACGGGGTTTCACCATATTGGCCAGGCTGGTCTTGAACTCCTGACCTCAAGTGATCTGCCCACCTCGGCCTCCCAAAGTGCTGGGATGACAGGCATGAGCCACCGCTCCTGGCCAGGTATGTCTTTATTAGCAGCATGAGAACAGACTAATACACCCTCCTTAGCCACTCACCTGCCCAGCCCTTATAGCCTGGGGCTTCCTTTTTGTCACACCTATTTTGAGTCCTGAGTGCAGGCAGATGAGTGGAATATAGTGCTATAAAGTTCAGTGTGGCATGGCCTCTGCTGACCTCTTTACCTCAGTCCTGAATTGCCCCTTCCCTCTGTCCTTGTGCTCCAGTCACAATAATCTCTCTCTCTCTCTCTTTTTTTTTTTTTTTGAGATGCGGTCTTACTCTGTTGCCCAGGCTGGAGTGCAGTGGCTTGATCCTAGCTCACTGGAGCCTTGAACTCAAGCTCAAGCAATCCTCTCTCCTCAGCCTCCTGAGCCGCTGGGACTACAGGCACACACCACCACGCACGGCTAAGTTTTACCTTTTTTGTAGAGGTGGGAGGTCTCACTCTGTTGCCCAGGCTGGTCTCAAACCCCTGGCCTCAAGCAATCCTCCCACGTTGGGCTCCCGAAGTGCTGAGATTACAGGCATGAGCCAGTGCACCAGGCCACAATAACCTCCTTTTTGTGACTAGAAAACACCAAACTTATTCTGCTCAGAGCCTCATCACCTGCCCTGCTGGTCCCACTGTGTCGATGCCTGTTCTCTTCTCTTCCCATGAGTGGCTTTGCATCCCTCAGATCTTAGCTCACATATCCCTTCTTCAGAGAAGTCTTCCCTGACTATCCTCTCTAAAGAAGACCCTACGGAGATTATTTATTATAGCACTTCATGCACTTCCTTCCTTCACAGCATCTATCACAACTGTAATTTTTCTAACCCGCTTCTTCATTTGCTTTTCTACTCCCCCACCAGCTTGTACACTCCATGAGGGCAAGAGCTATTTTGCTTCTGTTCACTACTCCACCACCACCTAGAAGAGTGCAGGCACAGAGTACGTGCTTAATAAGTATTTATGCAATGAGTGATCTCCATGTTCCTTTTCATTTTATTGTCCTAAATGAATTTTGCAGACAGCCCAATGGGCCATCAGATTGACTCACTTTGAGAATAATTTCTGGGGCCAAATCTCCTCACTAATTTATTTATTTATTTATTTATTTATTTATTTAGAGACAGAGTGTCACTGTCATCCCCTTCTCACTCTTTACAAGCAGCTGGGGTTGGATCTTTCAACATGTAATGCTCGAGCCTCCTTGAGACCAATCCTGGACTCACATTGCCATGGCCAGCCCAGCAGGCTCCTTCCTTCCTTCCTTCCTTCCTTCCTTCCTCCCTCCCTCCTTTCTTTTTCTTTCTTTCTTTCTTTCTCTTTCTTTCTTTCTTTCTTTCTTTCTTTCTTTCTTTCTTTCTTTCTTTCTTTCTTTCTTTTTCTTTCTTTCTTTCTTTCTTTCTTTCTTTCTTTCTTTCTTTCTTTCTTTCTTTCTTCCTTCCTTTCTTTCTCTCTCTCTCTTTCCTTTCTTCCTTCCTTCCTTCTCCTTCCTTCCTTCTTCCCTTCCCCTCCTTTTTTTCTTCTTTCTCTTTCTTTCTTTTTTCTTTCTTTGTTTTTTTTTCTCTCTCTCTATGCTTCCTTCCTTCGTTCCTTCCTTCCTTCCTTCTTCCCTTCCCCTCCTTTTTTCCTTTTCTTTCTTTCTTTCTTTCTTTTTTCTTTCTCTCTCTTTCTTTTCTTCCTTCCTTTCTTTTTTCTTTCTTTCTTTTTATTTTTCTCTCTTTCTTTTCTCCTTCCTTCCTTCCTGCCCTCCTTCCTGTCTTTCTTTCTTCTTCTTTTTTTTTTTTTTGAGACAGAGTCTCACTCTGTTGCCCAGGCTGGAGTGCAGTGGAATGGCATGATCTCGGCTTACTGCAACCTCTGCCTTTCAGGTTCAAGTGATTCTCCTGCCTCAGCCTCCCAAGTAGCTGGGATTACAGGTGCATGCCACCACACTTGGCTAATTTTTGTATTTTTAGTAGAGACGAAGTTTTGCCATGTTGGCTAGGCTGGTTTTGAACTCCTGACCTAAGTGATCTGCCCGCCTTGGCCTCCCCAGGCGTGAGCCACTGTGCCTGGCCTGCTTCCTTTGTAACAAGCAACTCTCCCTACATCTGGTAAGGGAGAGTCAGGGAGTAAGAACTAGTCTTCACTCATAACTGTCTCTATGAAAACTGTGTGAACTTGGACAACTTAATTTCGATGGGTGGCAGTTTTCCAATTTTTAAAAAGGGAATAACAGTAATAAAGAATTTCTCAACCCCAGTTCTACTGACATTTTGGGCTGGATAATTCTTTCTCAGGTAGTGTGTGTGTCCTGTACATTGAAGGATGTTTGGCAGCATCTACCCACTAGATGCCAGTAGCAAACCCAGTTAGGACAATCAAGAATGTCTCCAGACATTGCCAGACATCGCCAGGGGGCAAAGCCACAACTTTTTCTTTCCTCTTTCCCCTATTTTAAACCACTCCAATAATACCTGCCTTATTGGATTATTGGTAGTTTAAATGAGATAGGTCATGTTAAGTGCTTATTATTACACTTTGCACAGAAGAAGGATTTAATCAATATTTAAAATCTATTACCATTATTACCAATGTCATTACATTGAAGGCTTCAGGACTTTCAGGGAATTCTGGCAGATCCAGAAAAATTCACTCTGGTGCCCATGGTGTACTGGAGCTGTCTTGTCTGTGCTTCCAAACATTGATTGCTAAATTTTCAGGAAATTTGCAAACCAGTTGTTAAACATAGCCATCCTTGAAATGGGCAATTGTAGGAGTATTTACACCATGGGAACTGGCAAATACTACATAGCAGGGCTTTATTTTCTGGGAGCTACCTGGCTACCACAGTGCTTCTTTATTAATGCACTAAATGACAAGATCTTGTGGTGAGTCAGTTAACTACTGATATTTTGAAATATTAATGACCATAAATGATAGTTTGAGATATCAACAACTGTAATATGATATGAAAGTCAGTGATTTCCACTGGAGGCAAAGTTATTGATATTGGTTTGTTGCCCCCTTTCAGATTTGAAGGAAATGTTAAATTTGAGTTAGGAAAAAATAAAGATGTAGTTTCGTTTTTCATCCACGGACTCCCTGAATTCTGTCCATGGACCTCAATTAAGAACTTCTGCTTTAGGCCTTGCACAGTGGCTCATGCCTGTACAATCAGAACTTAGGGAGGCTGAGGTGGGAGGATCATTTGAGTTCAGGAGTGTAAGAAGACCACCCTAGGCAACATAGTGAGACTCTGTCTCTACAAAAAAAAAAAAAAAGGAAGGAAGGGAGAAAGAGAAAGAGAAAGAAAGAAGAAAAGAAAGACAGTCTCTAGTGCTCTGGGGGTATTGTGTAAATTAACCTGGGCCTTTAGGATCAGACAGGCCTGGGTTTGAAGCCCAAGTCTGCCAGTCACTTAGGTGAGCAAGTCTTAGTTTCCTCAGTCTCTAAAATGGGACTCTTAACTTCACAGGTTGTTGGAATTAAATAAAAGGATGTATTTAAAGCACTCTAAGAGGGACCTGGCACCAGTAGAGTATGTGTTTGTGTGTGTATTTATGTGTGTGTGTTTGTGCGTGTTTTGGGGGAGGGACTTTATCACTTTTCTCCCCATCCCCGGTATCTGCAGAGATCTCTGGATTTGAGCGGTTAAGCCTTAGCCTTAGTGACAGATCACGTCCCAGATGGCGCTCCTGGCTTATCTTTGTTTCCAGTTTCTGTCTGGATGAAATATCTGTAATGTGTACACCGGAAAGAACAAATATAATTATGAGTCACTTTTCACAAAATGTGTAGTGGATTTCACATACTTTCATGCTTGATTTTCCACCGTGTTTCAAACTGTTACAAAACGTTTTTTTCCCTCTACTTTAGGACACTGTGGCATAGGTCCCAGTGGAGAAGGGACATGGTATTCCCTTCACCCCTGCCCTTTCTGCCTTCCCTATGGTACAGCAAGCGAAGAAACTTATTCTCTCCCACCCTCAGCCTGGAAGCCCTGTTATTCCCAGGCACAGGACCATTTTTCCAGCTCATTAGAATCTGGGGCTAAGATAAAGGAGGGCAGAACCATTAGGTATCAATTTATATGTAAATGTGAAAGTTGCCAAAGAAAGAGACACTTGGCTCTTGTTCTTTAGGAAACATTCCAGCTGGGACCTTCTGGAAAGCGAGCACCAGCGCCTAGAACCCAGAGTACACACGGGAACTCTAGCCCCCTTCTGTCTCCTTGTCTTCACCCATGTGGAGACTGAGGCCCAAGGTTACAGAGTGAGTAACGTGCAGGGCTGATTACAGCTCCGTGACTGCTCCTGCACAGCAGGGCTACCGTATATGCAAAGAGTAGCAGCTCAGGGCAGTTTTGCAGTTATATTTATAGCTATTTTTAATCACATGTAGGTGAATGGGTGGTTTATACAGAAATTTTTAGGGAAGGGGTAGTAACTTTTGGCTCGCTGGGTCATTGCCATGACAAACAGTGGTAACGTTCAGGTGTTTCCATGGCAACGGTAAACATGGCACCCTGGTGGGTGTGTCTTAAGGAAAGCTGCTTCCACCCCATCCCTGTTTTAACTAGTGCTCAATTCTGCCTGGTGTCCGAGCCCTGCCTCCAGAGTCAAGTCCTGCCTCTTACTTCAGGCCTAGGGCTTAAAACCCATAGGTGGACCCCAAAGCCAGTGTTTGGCTACTTTAATGGGGCACCCTGACCAGAGGGTGCCCTCTGACCAGCCTGCAGCCTCACATTCTCCTTTCTCCCTACTTAGTTAGTTCTGCCTATTGAGGCTGACAAAGACTGTCTTCTTAGACCAAAACTATCACTGGGCTCCTCTGAGCCCTCTGCTCACCTAGCCCTGAGCTTGAGCTTCTCTGTATCCTCATAGAATCCAATTTGAGCAAGAATCCTGCTAAGTCAGTTTAGCAAAAACTCCCCACCCTCGGTATCTTATCACCCTGGCCTGCCTTCAGCAAATTTCTGTTGAGCTTCTCCCCCTGCTCCTCGGTGATAAATCTCTACTGGAACTGGTTGCAGTCAGAGTTGAGTCCAGTCTCTCTCCCTCGCTGCAGGACCCCATTCCAGTGGTCCCTATACTTATGTTCATGGCCCCTCTTCAATAAAGTTTGCTTTATTTTTAACAAGTGTCATGAGTAATTTTTTCTTTAGTAAGACTCACTTTCTGGCTTGGGAGCTTGAAGCTGAGGGGAACAGTGCACCGTAGACTCCATTGATAAAGATTGAAATAAAGAGTTATTGTGCCCAGTACTATGCTGTGTATGTATGGAGGACAGTCAGTAGCAGAGGAGCCCTCCCACCTTGGTCCTGAGCTCTATATCAAGGTATCAAGAATTAGAATGGAGAGCTGGGTGCAGTGGCATGCACATCTAGTCCCAGCTACTCAGGAGGCTGATAGGGGAGGATCGCTTAAGTGCAAGAGTTAGAGGCTGCAATGAGCTATGATGGAGCCATTGTACTCCAACCTGGATGACAGAGCAAGACTGTCTCTTAAAAAAAAAAAAAAAAAGGGTGGCTGGGCACGGTGGCTCATGCCTATAATCCCAGCACTTTGGGAGGCCAAGGCAGGTGGATCACATGAGGTCAGGAGTTCCAGACTGGCCTGACCAACATGGAGAAACCCCATCTCTACGAAAAATACAAAATTAGTAGGGCGTAGTGGTACATGCCTGTAATCCCAGCTACTCGGGAGGCTGAGCAGGAGAATCACTGGGAGGCGGAGGTTGCGGTGAGCTAAGATTGCGCCATTGCACTCCAGCAAAGAGAGCAAAACTCCGTCTCAAAAAAAAAAATAAAAAAAAAGGGAGGGCACTATGAATGTGGATCAGTGCAGAACCTTCTCCCTAAAGCAAAAGAAAAGTGGGCTTTATCCCCACTCTGGGCTTTTCTTCTCTGTGGTCAGTCATCTCCAACCAGCTCATTGCCCCAACCTCTTGAGAATAATAGAGTCAGAGGGATCAGTGGGAGATGGAAGGCTGTCGCCCTAGGGGAAGCAACCTCAGCCCTCTCACTTCTTCAGCCACCTGACAAGTAGTTTTCCAAAAAGCAAAAGGCGTCCTCACCTCTGCCAAATGTTCCAGCGCCCCTAGCCCTTGAAGATGGCCCACAGCAGTGTTCTTGCTTCTTAGATATGTGGTAAAGAGAGAGGTCAGGGGCTGGAGATGGATGTGCTGGGGGAGGCTGAGCATATCTTTAAACCAATGTGTCATGTTTAAGGGTTTGATCTTGGCCTGGTGCAGTGGGTCACGTCTGTCATCCTAGCACCTTGGTAGGCTGAGATGGGAGGATTGCTTTAGGCCAGGAGTTTGAGACCAGCCTGGGCAACATAGTGAAACCTCATCTATACTAAAAACAAAACAGAAAATTAGCTGGGTGGGGTGGCCTGTGCCTGTGGTTCCAGCTACTCAGGAGGCTGAGGCAGGAGGATCGTTTGAGGCCGGGAGATGGAGGCTGTGGTGAGCTGTGATAGCACCACTGTGCTCCAGTCTGCATGACAGAGGGAGTCCCTGTCAAAAAAATAAATAAATAAATAATATATATATTTGGTTTATTTTTTTTTTTGAGACGGAGTCTCTCTGTCTCCCAGGCTGGAATGCAGTGATGCAATCTCAGCTCACTGCAACCTCTGCCTCCCGGGTTCAAGAGATTCTCCTGCCTCAGCCTCCGAAGTAGCTGGGATTACAGACACCCGCCACCACGCCTGGCTAATATTTTGAATTTTTAGTAGAGACGGAGTTTCTCCATGTTGGTCAGGCTGGTCTCAAATTCCTGACCTCAGGTGATCTGCCCACCTCGGCCTCCCAAAGTTTTGGGATTACAGGCATGAGCCACCATGCCTGGCCAGTTTCTTTTCTTTTCTTTTCTTTGTTTCTTTCTTTCTTTCTTTTTTTTTTTTTAAGGCAGAGTCTTGCTCTGTCGCCCAGGCTGGAGCGCAGTGGTGCGATCTCGGCTCACTGTAAGCTCCGCCTTCCGGGTTCACGCCATTCTCCTGCCTCAACCTCCCGAGTAGCTGGGACTACAGGCGCTCCCCACGATGCCCGGCTAATTTTTTGTATTTTTAGTAGAGACAGGGTTTCACTGTGTTATCCAGGATGGTCTCGATCTCCTGACCTCGTGATCCGCCCTCCTCGGCCTCCCAAAGTGCTGGGATTACAGGTGTGAGCCACTGCGCCCGGCCTCTTCCTTTCTTTCTAAGAGTTTGACCTTGATCTTAAAAGCAATGGGAAATCCTCAAAGAGGTTTAAACAGGGAAGTGATGAGGTCAGATCTGTGGTTTAGAAAAATCTCTCTGGCATCTATGGGAGATAAATGGGGGCAGTGGACAGAAAGATGAATGAACAGGCTGCTTCAGTCATTTACAAGAGTTGTAATGGTGCCCAAATCAAAGCAGGGGTAGGGGAGATGCAAACAAGAGGATGGATGGATAGAGACTCGGGAGACAGAACTGACAGCACCTGGTGAGCGACTGGATGTGGGAGTAGGAGAGAGTAATGATACCCAAGATTATGGCTTTAGCAAGTGGCGGGTGGCGATGCTGGCATTCTCTGAGATTGGACTGCAGGAGAAGAAGCAGTAGCTTTTGGGGGAAAGATGATGAGATTAGTTTTGGCCATGCTGGGTCTGATGACCTGTGGGACATCCAATTAGAGACGTTTGGTTGGAGTTCAAGACTTCAGCTTGGGAGACATTAGCATCTAGATGGTAATTAAATTGAGAAAAGGACAGGTTTGAGGACAAAATCCAGAGGAAGATGATGGGAGGGATGGAAAGAGGACTGAGAAGTGATGACTGCAGAGGCAGGAGTCGGGAGCAGGGTGCCATGGAAGTTGATTGAAGGGAGTATTTCAAGGAGACATCTGCCAACAATGCGAAATGCTGGTGAGAAGTCAGATAAGATTAGGGTCTGGCAAAAGTAGGAATTGGGAGTTGAGGCCAGGAGTTCTAGACCAGCCTAGGCAACATAGTGAGACCTCGTCTCTACAAAAAATAAAAAAAATATTTAGGTGCAGTGTCACATGCCTGTGGTCCCAGCTACTTGGGAGGCTGAGGTGGGAGGATGGCTTGAGTCTGGGAGATGGAGGCTGCAGTGACTTGTGATGGCACCACTGCACTCCAGTATGGACAACAGAGTGAGATCCTGTCTCAAAACAAAAAACAAAAAAACCCAGTAGGAGTTGGGGTGGGTTGAAGAGATAATAGGAGGTAAAGATATGAGACCTGTAGACTTCTTTTCTTCCTCCCTCTATCCCTCCCTCCCTTTCTCCCTTCCTTCCTACAAAGACAAGGAGATAATTACCTGGAATCCTACCACCGTGAGATGCCCATTATTAACATTTTGGTGCCCAGCCTTCATGTGCATCTCTTTAAGCACCACACCCTGCATACTACAGAAAATTTAACTTCTTTTAATTTTATTTATTTATCTTTTAAAGAGACAGGGTCTTGCTCTGTTGCCCAGGCTGGAGTGCAGTGGTGCAATCACAGCTCACTGAAGCCTCAAATTCCTGGGCTCAAGCCATCCTCCCATCTCAGCTTCCCAAGTAGCTAGGACTAGAGGTATGCACCACCACACCAAACTAATTTTTTTGTTGTTGAGACTAGGGTCTTGCTATGTTGTCCAGGCTTGTCTTGAACTCCTGAGTGTGTCTGGCCAGAAAATTTAACTTAAAGGAGATGATATACATGCTGTTTTTTTAAATCATGGATATTCCCCCTTACCCCCATAACAACGCTCAACCCTTTATTTTTTGCCTTTACCCATAAGCTGTGTTAACAATCTATGTTCTTCCATTTTTTAAATATATATAATTCTATCCAGAGAGAGAGAACAAGATCGAGAGAGTGTATGTGTGGTGTGTGTGATTGTTTTACAAAAATAGGATTATATTATTCACTCTTGCTTTTCTCTCTCAACCGTTCCTCAGTGAAATCCCTTTAAACTCTCTGGAGAGGCTCTGACTTATTCCTTTTAGTGGCCACGTTCTAGCCCATGGTGTGGATGTGGCACGCTCTACTCAGGTGAGTACTCATATCCACCCCCATTTCATGGATATGCACTTTGCTTCCAGTTGTTGGTCACTAGGAACAGCATCGCAATAAATGTTCTTACACGTGTTATTATAGACAAATACTTTTATTTCTATGGGATAAATTCCCAGGAGTAAAATTTCTGGGTTGAAGAGTATATATATATTTTCCCCTACAATTTTATTACAGAAACTTTCAAATATATGGATAAGTTGAAAGAATCGCACATTATAACACTGATATACTTATCACCTTTCTGTCTTTGCTTAATCATCTATCCATTATCTAGTCATTCATCTTTTCACTTATCAATCCATCTTATTTTTTGACACATTTCAATGTAAGTTATAGACATCAGCATATTCTACCTCTAAACACCTTGACTTGCATAACTTCAGCTCAACATTTGTTTACAGGTATTTTTCAGATATAATTTATATAAAGTGAATTGCACAAATCTTAACTGTACCTTTCAACAAGCTCGGACAAAGGCAAACACTTATGAGTCCCAAATCCCAGTTAAGTTATAGGACAGTAACGTCAACTCCAGAAAGTTCTCTCAAGCCTCTCCCCAATCAACCCCTACCCCACTCCCCCAAACAACCACTGTTCTGATTTTTTCATGATATATTAATTTTGCTGTTCTGGAATTTCATGTAAATGAAATCATGTAGTGTATATGCATTTTTTTTTCTTTTTTCTTTTTTTTTTTTGAGACAGTCTTGCTCTGTTGCCAAGGCTGGAGTGCAATGGCGCAATCTTGGCTCACTGCAACCTCTGCCTCCCGGGTTCAAGCAATTCTCCCTGCCTCAGCCTCCCGAGTAGCTGGGATTACAGGCACCTGCCACCACGCCAGGCTAATTTTTGTATTTTTAGTAGAGACGGGGTTTTGCCATGTTGGCCAGGCTACTCTTGAACTCCTGATCTCAGGTGATCTGCCCACCTTGGCCTCCCAAAGTGCTGGGATTACAGGCGTATATGCTTTTTAGTAAGGCTCTTTGACCATGTGTAATGTTTTTGAGGTTTATTCATATTGTTGTTTGTGGCTTTTTAGTGCTCAAGCATATTCTATTTTGTGAATACACCACAGTGTGTTTATTCATTCTTCTGATCTGTTTCTGGCTTTTGATTATTATGAATAAAGCTGCTATGAACACTTGCATGCTAGCCTTTTTGTGGGCATATTTTCCTTTCTCTTGAGTAAATATCTAGGAGTAGAATTGCAGGTCACAGGACAGGCGTATGTTTAGTTTTATGACACTGACAGATTTTTTTCCTAAAGTGATTGTACCATTTTACACTCCCCTCAACAATGTGTGAGTTCTAGTTACACTACATTCTTAACAATAATTGATGTTGTTAGTTTTTAAATGTAGCCATTTGGTAAATATGTAGAGGTATTCCAATGTGATTTTAATTTGTTTTTCCCTGGTGACTAATGAAGGATGAAGTTTTTTCATGTGCATATGGGCCATCTCCGCATTTTTTTGTGTAAAGTGTTTGTTAAGGTCTTTTGCTCATTTTTATTGGGCTAATCTTTTTTGAGATGGGGTCTTGCTCTGTCGCCCAGGCTGGAGTGCAGTAGCACAGTCTTGGCTCACTGCAATGTCCACCTCCTGGACTCAAATGATTCTCCTATCTCAGCCTCCTGAGTGGCTGGGATTACAGGCGCCCACAACCATGCCCAGCTAATTTTCGTGTTTTTAGTAGAGACATGATTTCACCATGTTGGCCAGGCTGGTCTCAAACTCCTGACCTCAGGTGATCCGCCCGCCTCAGTCTCCCAAAGTGCTGGGATTACAAGTGTGAGCCACTGTGCCTAGCCTAAAAAAAAGCTTAATAAAGCAACATTAAATTAAAAAAGACCGGGCTGGGCATGGTGGCTCACACCTATAATCCCAGCACTTTGAAAGACTGAGGTGAGAGGACTGCTTGAGCCCAGGAGTTCAAGACCAGCCTGGGCAACATGGTGAAACCCTGTCTCTACAAAAAATAGAAAAATTAGCGAGGTGTGATGGTGCATGCTTGTAGTCCCAACTACCTGGGAGGCTGAGGTGTGAGGATTGCTTGAGCCCAGGAAGTTAAGACTGTAGTGAGCCCAGATCGTGCTACTGCACTCCAGTGTGGGCAACAGAGTAAGACCCTGTATCAAAAACAACAACAACCACAACAATAAAACCACAAAAAACACAAAACATTTTTAGCCTTCCTCCCGCCTGAGGAGCTGGAGCAGCCCAGCTCTGCAGCCGCCACAGCCTGCCCTCAGGATGAAGCGGAGTGCCTGCACCCAGAGCCGTGTCCTTGTCTGCTGGAAGCAGTCACCAGCCCAGCCAGTGCTGTGCCAGCCCCACCCGCACTGTGCCCATCAGCGACATGTGCAGCTACCTCATGACTATTGCACCATGCCCAGAGGATGCTCTTCACCACACCCCAGGGATCTTGAATCATTTATGATCAAAAGTTTCTGTTGGATCATTGCAATTATCCCATGGTTCACACACAGCCCTGCCATCTGCCCAATATCCCAGGAGTCACTAGCCCTGGCACCTCAATAGAAGACTCTTAAGCAGAAGTCAACTTGAACAACTTGAACAATCAAGACAGGGAACATGCAGTTGAGGATGATGCTCAGTTTGAGATGGACATCTGACTTTGCTGCAAGGATCAGAAGAAAAGCAGCAACGCTGATACCTGTGTGTACCTGATTTGGCCAATAGGATCAATAACAAAAAGACAGAAGAGGCAATACTAGCAGTCCCCATTACAGTCTCCACCTGCTCCTCTTCTTCTGGCTGCCAAATGATGGGAAGGTGAGTTTCATCAGACCGTTTGTTCTCCCTGTTTCCTGTTCCCTGTTCCCTATTCCCCTTCTCAGTTAGCTTAGATTGAAGACCCCTGGTGTATGTCTGTAGAGCTAAGCATTCCATAGAGGAAAACAGTTAAAAACATTTTTTAAAGTGAGACATAATAATTGTGCATATATATGAGTACATAGTGGTGTTGTGATACATATAATATATAGTGATCAGATCAGGGTAATTAGCACATCCATCATCTCAAACGTTTGTCATTTCTTTGTGTTGGAACATTCACTAGCCTCCTTCTAGCTGTGTGAAACTATATAAAGTATTATTGCTAATTACAGTCATCCTACAGTGCTGTAGAGCATTAGAACTTATTCCTCCTATCTAGCTGTAATTTTGTGTCCTTTAACAAATATCTCCCTAACCCCACCTTCCCCCATCCTTCCCAGTCTCAAGTATTGTCTGTTCTACTTTTTACTTCCATGAGATCAACTTTTTTTTTTTTTAAAGCTTCCACATATGAGTGAGAACATGCACTGTTTAACCTTCTGTTCCCCTGGCTTATTTCACTTAACATAATGTTCTCCAGTTCCATCCACGTTGCTGCGAATGACATGATTTCATCCTTTTTTTGGGGGCGTGGGGGGCAGACAGGGTCACACTCTGTCGCCCAGGCTGGAGTGCAGTGGCGCCGTCTCGGCATACCGCAACCTCTGCTTTCTGGGCTCAAGCGGCTAATTTTTGTATTTTTAGTAGAGACAGGATTTCATCATGTTGCCCAGGCTGGTCTCATACTCCTGAGCCCAAGCAGTCCTCCTGCCTTGGCCTCCCAAAGTACTGGGATTACAGGGGTAAGCCATCATGCCTGACTTGTTAAATTTCATTATTAATTTCTGTCATCACCCGTTGGTCATTCGGGAGCATGTTGTTTGATTTCCACTCATTTGTATGGTTTTAAATGTTCTTCTCGTTATTGATATCCAGTTTTATTTCATTGTGGTCAGATAAAATACTTAGTAGAATTTCAGCTAAAAAGTTTTTTTGAGACTTGTTTTATGTCCTAATGTATGGTCAATCATGGAGAATGTTTCATGTGCTGATAAACAAAATATGTATTCTGCATATGTTGGGTAAAATGTCTGTTAAGTCCATTTGGTCTATGGTGCAGTTTATTTATTTTTTGTTTATTTTTATTTTTGAGGCAGAGTCTCGCTCTGTCACCTAGGCTGGAGTGCAGTGGCGCAACCTCAGTTCACTGCAAACTCCACCTCCCAGTTTCAAGCGATTCTCCCACCTCAGCCTCCCAAGTAGCTGGGACTGCAGGTGTGTGCCACCACACCTGGCTGATTTTTGTATTTTTAGTGGAGATAGTGTTTTACCATGTTGGCCAGGCCGGTCTCAAACTCCTGACCTCAAGTGATCCGCCTGCCTCAGCCTCCCAAAGTACTGGGATTACAGGCATGAGCCACCATGCCTGGCCTGTGGTACAGTTTAAATTAGATGTTTCTTTGTTGATTTTCTGTCCATATGATCTGGCCAGTGCTGACAGTGGGACGTTGAAGTCCCCAGGTATTATTGTATTGGGGTCCATTTCTCCCTTTGGATCTAATAATATTTGCCTTATATATCTGGGTGCTCTGGTGTTGGGCGCATACATATTTACAATTGTTACATTCTCCTGCTGAATTAATCCCTTTATTATTATATAATTTCCTTGTCTCCTTTTACAGCTTTTTACTTGAAGTCTGTTTTGTTTGACATAGTTGCATTAGTCGATTTTCACGCTGCTGATAAAGGCATACCCAAGACTGGGAAATTTACAAAAGAAAGAGATTTAATGGACTTATAGTTCCACATGGCTGGGGAAGCCTCACAATCATGGTGGAAGGCAAGGAGGAGCAATTCATGTCTTACATGGATGGCAGCAGGCAAAGAGAGAGCTTGTGCATGGAAACTCTCATTTTTAAAACCATCAGACCTCATGACACTTATTCACTACCACAAAAACAGCACAGGAAAGACCTGCCCCCATGATTCAATTACCTCCCACCAGATTCCTCCCATAACGTGAGAATTGTGGGAATTACAATTCAAGATGAGATTTGGGTGGGGACATAGCCAAACCATATTGTAAGCATAGCTACTCCTGCTTGCTTTTGGTTTTGGTTTGCTTGGAATATCTTTTTTCATCTCTTCACTTTCAGCCTATGTGTGTCTTTACAGGTGAGGTGAGATTCTTACAGGTAATGTGTAGTTGGGTCTTTTTTATTTTTTTTAATCCATTCAGTCTATATTTTTAAATGGGGGGAATTTAGTTTGTTTACATTCAAGGTTATCATTGATAGGTGAGGACTTATTCTTGTCATTTTATTGATTGTTTTCTTGTTGTTTTGTCTATTGTTTGTTCCTTACTTCCTCTCATTATTTTTGTGTTTGAGTCATTTTGCATAGTTTGTTTGATAAGGTTTGATGATTTTCTCTTTCTCCTTTGTGCATCAGCTCTAACAATGGGTTTTATAGTTTTACATGCTTTCATGATGATGTCTGTTGTTTTTTCATTTCCAGGTGTAAAACTCCTTTGAGTATTTCTTGTAAGGCCTATTAGTTTTTGCTTGTGTGTGACAGATTTTATTTTTCCTTCGTTTTTGAAGGATAGCTTTGCTGGGTATAATATTCTGGCTTGGTAGTTTTTTTTTCCTCAGTACTTTTTTTGTTTTTTTTTTTGTTTTTTGAGCAGGGTCTCACTCTGTCACCCAGGCTGGAGTGCAGTGGTGTGATCACAGCTCACTGTAGCCTCAGCCCCCTCAGGCTCAGGTGATTACCTCAGCCTCCTGAGTAGCTGGGACTACATGCATGTACCACCATGCCTGGCTAATTTTTCTATTTTTGTAGAGATGGAGTCTTGCTATGTTGCCCAGACTGCTCTTGAACTTATGGGCTGAAGCAATCTGCCCACCTTGGCCTCCTAAAATACTGTGATTACAGGTTTGCACAACCATGCCTGGCCTTCTTTCCATGCTTTAAATATATCATCCCATTCTCTCATGACCTGTGAGGTTTCTGCTGAGAAATCCACTGTTAGTCTAATAGAGATTCCTTTATATATGACTTAATGCTTTTCTCTTGCTGCTTTTAGAAGTCTTTCTTTGTTTTTGACTTTTGACAATTTGAATATAATGTGCCTTAGGGAGGACCTGTTTGAGTTGAATCCATCTGGGGTTATTTGATCTTCCTGGACCTAGATGTCCATCTCTTTCCAAAGACTTGAGTTTTCAGCTATTATTTTATTAAATATGCTTTCTAAACCTTTTCCCTTCTCTTCTCCTTATGGAATGCCCATAATGTTAATATTTCTTTGCTTAATAGTGTCACATAAGTTGTGTAGGCTTTCTTCATTTTTTTTTTCCTTGAGACAAAGTCTTGCTCTGTTGTCCAAGCAGGAATGCAGTGCCATGACTGTAGCTCACTGCAGCCTTGACCTCCTGGTCTCAGGTGATCCTCCTGCCTTAGCCTCCCAAGGAGCCAATATTACAGGCATGCACCAACATGCCAAGCCAATTAAAAAAAACCCCTTTTATTGGTAGAGATGGGGCCTTGCTATACTTCCCAGGCTGGTCTCAAACTCCTGGACTCAAGTGATCCTCCTGCCTTGGCCTCCCAAAGTGCTGGATCATGGGTGTGAGCCATAGCACCCAGCCACTTTTTAATTATTCTTTTCTTTTTTCTCTTCTCTTCTCGCCTGCCTTTCTTTCTTTCTTTCTTTCTTTCTTACTTTCTTTCTTTCTTTGTCTTTCTTTCTTTCTCTTTCTCTCTTTCTTTCTCTCTCCCTCTCCCTCTTTATTTTTCTTTCTTTCTTCCTTCTCCCTCCTTCCTTCCTTGTTCCTTCCTTCCTTCCTTCCTTTCTTCTCTCTTTTTCTTTCTTTCTTTCTTTTGGTCTGCCTGTATTATTTCAAATGACCTGTCTTAAAGCTCAGAAATTCTTTCTCCTGTTTGGTCTAGTGTGTTGTTGAAGCTCTCAAATATATTTTTTATTTCATTCATTAAGTTCTTCAGCTGTAGAATTTCTGTTAGGTTCTTTTTTATGATATCTATCTCTTTGTTGAATTTCTCATTTCGCACCATGAATTGTTTTCTTGATCTCATTGAATTGTATATCTGTATTCTATTGTATCTCATTGAATTTTCTTCAGATTATTATTTTGAATTCTTTTTCTGGCATTTTTTATATTTTCTTATGATTGGGGACTGTTACTGGAGAACTACTGGGTTCCTTTGGAGGTGCCATGAGTCCTTGGTTGTTCATGTTTGATGTGTCCCTACATTGATTTCTATGCATTTGATGGAAAAGTTGCCTCTTCCAATTTTAGGGAGTAGGTTTTATAGGGAAAGTGTTATTAATATACATGGGGTGTAAAGGAAAAGAAGTCATTATATGAAAAAGACACATGCATACATGTTTATAGCAGCACAATTTGCAATTGCAAAGATGTGGAATCAACGTAGGTGCCCACCAAGGAAGGAGTGGCTAAAGAAAATGTGATATATACAGTATAAAATACCACTCAGTCATAATAAGGAACAAAATAATGCATTTTGCAGCAACTTGGATAGAGCTAGGGGCCATTATTCAAAGTAACTCTGAAATGGAAAACCAAATACTGTATGTTCTTACTTATAAGTGGGAGCTAAGCTATGAGGATGCAAAGACATACAGAGTGATATAATGGACTCTGGGGACTCAGTCGGGAAGACTGGAAGGTAGGTGAAAGAAGACTACATGTTGGGTATGGTGTTCACTGTTCGGGTGATGAGTGCACTAAAATCTCAGCATTCACCACTAAAGAACTCGTCCGTATAACCAAAAGCCACCTGTACCCCAAAAACTATTGAAATTAAAAAAAATTAGCCAGGTATGGTGGCGTGTGCCTATAGTCCCAGCTACTCAGGAGGCTGAGGTGAGAAGATTGCTTGGGCCTAGGAGTTCAAAGCTGCAGTGAGCTGAGATTGTGCCATTGCACTTCAGGCTGGGCAAGAGAGCAAGACCCTATCTTCAAAAAAAAAAAAAGTTTATCTGGAGGGATCATTGTGAGAGAAAGACCTTGAAATATATCAGAAAAAAATGACTGGGGTGGGGAAGGTTAAATATTATCTGTGTATTATAAAGTCACAATACTTACAAAAAATATACATGGGGTGTTGGTTTGGTGGAGTACTGGCTTTGGTTTTAGGGGGATGCAGTATTGTAGTTTCCTGCAAAAATTAGCTGGGCATGGTGGTGGGCGCCTGTAGTCCCAGCTACTGGGGAGGCTGAGGCAGGAGAATTGCTTGAACCCAGGAGGCAGAGGTTTCAGTGAGCCGAGATCACATCACTGCACTCCAGACTGGGCAACACAGCAAGATCCCATCTCAAAAATAAATAAATAAATAAATAAATAAATAAATAAATAAAACACAAAGTACTGTAGTTTCCATGTAGTTTCTTCAGCTATAATCTGCTCTAGTGACATTTCCAAGTGTCTCAGTGGCTTAGGCTGACAGAGGCTGGGGTGGCAGTGGTGTGGTTTTACGGGGGGTAGGCTTGCCAGGCTGTTTTTCAGGTCAGAGATGCATGCATGCACATTGTGTATTGGCAAACGTGAGGCTGGGGTTGGCGCTACGAGGCTATTACTCTAGTTGGGAACATGTGCATGTGGTTGCATGGCCGGCCTGGGGCTGTGCCTGCCAGGAGCAGTCTGCAGGGCTGTTTCCCAGGCCCAGGACACAGGCTTACAGCTGCTCTGCAGGCCTGGGGGCATGCATGCCAGCGGCAGACTGTGGGGCTGTTTCTCAGGCCTGGGATGCAGCCACAAGGCTATTCGGCTGGCCTGGAGGGTGCCCACCAGGGGCTGCCCATATAGCTGTTTCTTGGACCTAGATATGGTGACACAGTTGCTTGGCTGGCCTGGGGCATGTGTGCTGGGGGAAGCCCATGGGGCTGTTTCTCAGGCCTGGGATATGGGCTTATGGCTGTTTGGCCAGCCTGGGGTTTTGTCCAACAGGGATCACCTGTAGGGTTGTTTCTCAGTTGCAGGTCATGGGCACACAGTTGCTTGGCTGGCCTAGGGGTGTGCCTGCCAGGGGTAGCCTGCAGGGATGTTTTTCAGGCCTTGATTGTGGGTGCAGGGCCACTGGGCAGGCCAGGGGCTTGTCTGCAGGGGATTGAGCATTGCAGATTGTTTCTCAGGCTGTGGGCACAGGCACATAGCTGCTCTGCCAGCCCAGGAGTGTTTCAGCTGTTTGGAGGCTTGAGGGCCTCTCCTGCTTGGGCACGCAGCAGTTTGGCTGGCTCAAGGGCAGGTTTGCCCTGGGCAGGACTTCCAGACTGTTCCTCCCGCTGGAGGTGAGGGTCACAGGAGTTGGTTTCCCTGCTGTGCAGGGCCAGTCACAGCCAGTTCTGCCACCAGGCCTTATGTTACTGCGCTTGCATCAGCAGCCACCCGCGTGGGCTTGGTGGAATGCTGAAGCCCGGTGCTGGAGAGGGGTAGTGGCTACTGGCCCTCAGAGCAGGGTGCACTCTAGAAATGGCTCTGGTCTCAAGATGGGGCTGTGCTGCAGTAGCTTGGCTCAAGGGGGTAGATGGGGATGGGGAGTGTGCAACTGTGCTCCGGATCCAGGGCAGTGTGGCTGTGTGACCTCCTGCAGCTCTCCACACGGGGCTCAGGGCCCTCGAGGACTCTGGGATTCTCCAGCAGTGAGGACTGAAGGTGTTCGTAGTTGCAATGGGAGATTCCGAGGGAGTTCTTCTGCTTACCTTTTCCCCTGCAGTGAGACATCCTTTCTGACTCTGGACAGATCAGATCCAGATGGGGGAGGCGGGGCTGCAGAGGCCAGGTGCCTTCATGCTGGAGGTCCAGTCCTCCTGGCCTTGCAGTCACCGCAGCTGCAGATCCACTCCCCTGCTGCACTCCAGCCCTCTCCCTCCACACTCCAGTCAAATCTGATCTGCGTATTGCTTGCCTTGGTCCGGTCTTGTGGGAGGGTGAACAGCAGGGTCTGCAGGCAGCCGTCTTACTGACACCACTTTCCTTTTTTTTCTTTCTTTAAATGAGTTGTAGAAGTGTGTAAGTGTGTGTGTGTTTAAATATATTTTGAATACTGACATTTTGTCAGATATATATGTTTTGTGAATTTTTTCTTAGTCTGAGGGTGACATATTCATTTTCTTTTTTTTTTTTTTTTTTGAGACGGAGTTTCACTCTTGTCAGCTAGGCTGGAGTGCAATGGTGTGATTGCGGCTCACTGCAACCTCCACCTCCCAAGGTACAAGTGATTCTCTTGCTTCAGCCTCCCAAGTAGCTTGGGTTACAGGCGCCTGCCACCACACCCAGCTAATTTTTTGTATTTTTGTACAGATGGGGTTTCACCATGTTGGCCAGGCTGGTCTTGACTTCCTGACCTCAGATGATCCACCTGCCTCAGCCTCCCAAAGTGCTGGGATTACAGGCCACCACACCCAGCCTATTCATTTTCTTAAAGATGTCTTTTGACAAACTGAAGTTTCACATTTTGATAAAATGACTTTATACACTTTATACACTTTTTCTTTTATGGTTATTGCTTTCTCAGTACTGCCTAAGAAACTTGCTTAAGAAGCCTGGTCTCCAAGTTGAGAAGGAAGTTTCCTATCTTTTCTTCTAGGCAGAGGTCACTTTTTTTTTTTCCATATTGAATCTCCAGTTTTCTCAGAAACATTTGTTGAAAACATTTCCTTTCTTTCTCCTCTTTTCTTTTCTTTTCCTTCCTTCCTTTCTTCCTTCCTTCTTTCTCTCTCTCCCTTTTTTCTTTCTCTCTCTCCTTCCTTCCTCTTTTTTTTTCTGAGATGGAGTCTTGCTCTGTTGCCCAGGCTGCAGTACAGTGGCATGATCTCAGCTCTGCAACCTCCACCTCCCCGGTTCAAGCGATTCTCCTGCCTCAGCCTTCTGAGTAGCTGGGACTATAGGTGCCTGCCACTATACCTGGCTAATTTTTGTATTTTTAGTAGAGATGGGGGTTTCATCATATTGGCCAGGCTGGTCTCGAACTCCTGACCTCAAATGATCTCCCAGCCTCGACCTCCCAAAGTGCTGGGATTGCAGGGGTGAGCCACTGCACCCAGCCTAAAAACACTTCCTTTCTTTATTGGATTGCTTTGGTGTTTTTATAAAAAAAAAATAAATCACCCTATAAATGAGGATCTACATCTGGATTCTCTGTTCTAGTCCATTGATCTATTTATCTATCCTTATTACAGTAACCACAATGCCTTGATTACTATAGCTTCATCACAAGTCTTTAAATCCAGTTCTATTAGTCCTCCAAATTTGTCTTTTTCAAGATTACTTTGGATACTTCCAGGTCTTTGTATTTTTATATACATTTTAGAACGAGTTTGTCAAATTCCATAAAATGGTCAGATTGGATTACGGTTGGGATGACATTAAATGTATAGATCAATTTTGGGACTAATTGACATCTTAAAAGCATTGAATATTCTAATCAATGCATTTGGTTTATCTCTCCATTTATTCAGCCCTTTAAAAATTTCTCTCAGTAAGATTGTGTGGTTTTTAATGTAGACATTTTTAATGAAGAGGTTTTAAATGTAAAGGCAATGTCTTTTGTTAAATTTATTCCTAAGTATTTCATGTTTTTGGCATTCCAGTAAATAAAATTGGTTTTCTAATTCCATTTTCTAATGTTTCACTGCCAGAACAGAAAAATACAATTGATTTCGGTGCATTGCCTTTGTGTCTACAAGTTTGCTAGTTTACGTATTAGTTCCAGCAGATGTTTTATAGATTCCTTAAGATTTTCTATGTAAACAATAATTTCACTTGTGAATAAAGACAATTTACTTCTTTTTTTCCAATCCCAATGCCATTTACTTCTTTACTTGCCTTACCTCACGAGCTAGCATCTGTGATACCATGTTGAACAGAAGTGGTGAAAATGGATATTCTTGCCTTCTTCCCAATCTTAGAGGGGAACTATTCAATATTCAACTACTGCTGGGCATGGTGGCTCACACCGGTAATCCCAGCACTTTGAGAGGCCCAGGTGGGAGGATCACTTGAGTCCAGGAGTTTGAGACCAGCTTGGACAAAATAACGAAACCCTGTCTCTACAAAAAATCAAAAAATTAACTGGGTGTGGTGGCACATACCTATAGTCCTAGCTACTTGGGAGGCAGAGGTGGGAGGATCACTCTAGCCTAGGAGGTTGAGGCTGCAGTGAGCTGTGATTGCGCCACTGCACTCCAGCCTGGGTGGCAGAGCCAGATCCTGTCTTAATTAAAAAAAAAAAAATTAAACTACTAAGTATAGTGTTAACTGTAGGCTTTTTGAAGATGTCATTAATTAGATTGCAGAAGTTCCCTTTTAACTCTGGTTTGCTAAAAGTTATTTCCTTTTTTGTTTTGTTTTTGAATAACTGGCTCTTTTTTTAAAAAAAAAAGGTTTTCCTGCTTTATTTCAATGAGTAATTTTTGTTTTAGACTGTTAATATGGCTGATTACATTGTTTGGCTTTTTGTGAGTTAAATCAACCTTGGATTCCTGAGATATGTCCAATTTGGTCACGTTTCTTTCTTTCTTTTTTTTTTTTAATATTGCTGGATTCTATTTGTGATATTTTGTGAAGGAGTTTTGCATTAATGTTCAAAAAGAATATTGGTCTGGAATTTTTTTTGTGTGTGTGTATGTGATTTCTTTGTTAGGTTTGTCCTCAGGATTCTGCTGGCCTCATAAGATGAGTTGTTAAGTGTTCTTTCCATTTTGTGAGTTTGTGAGTGTGTGTGTCAATTCCTCCTTTTTTTTTTTTGGTGAGATACAGTCTCACTCTGTTGCCCAAGCTGGAGTGCAGTGGTGCAATCTCGGCTCACTGCAACCTCCGCCTCCTGGGTACAAGCAATTCTCCTGCCTCAGCCTCCTGAGTAGCTGGGATTACAGGCATGTGCCACCACGCCTGGCTAATTTTTGTATTTTTAGTAGAGATGAGGTTTTACCATGTTGGCCAGCTGATCTTGAACTCCCGACCTCAGGTGATTCACCTGCCTTGGCCTCCCAAAGTGTTGGGATCACAGGTGTGAGCCACCATGCTTGGCCTCAATTCCTCCTTAATAAAACTTACTGGTGAAACCACATGGAATTTTTTTTGTGGGAAGATTTTTTTGTGTGTGTAGGAAGTTTCAGAATTATGAATTCAATTTCTTATGAGATATATGGACTATTTAGATTTTCTATTTTATTTTATATAACTTTTGGTAAGCTGTACTTCCAAGGAATTTATTTTATCTAGGTTTTCTGAATATATTTTTAGCATAAAGTTATTTATAATATGCTGTTATTATTCTTTTAATGTCTATAGGACTTGTAAGACTGTTTCCTTTTTCATTCCCGATATTGATAATTTTGGTTCTTTTCTTGGTCAGCTGAACTAGAAATTTATTTTTTGAGACAAGATCTTGCTCTGTCACCCAGGCTAGAGTGCAGTGTTGCAATCATGGCTCACTGCAGCCTTGATCTCCTGGGCTCAAGTGATCGTCCCACCTTAGCCTCCCAAATAGGTGGGACCATAGGTGTGCACCCACCACACCCAGCTATTTTTGTAGTCACAAGCTCTCGCCATGTTGCCCAGACTGGTCTTGAACTTCTGGGCTCAAGTGATCCTCCTGCCTTGGCTTCCCAAAATGCTGGGATTACTGGCATGAGCCACTACACCTGGCTGAGTTTATTAATTCTACTGATCTTAAAAAAAAAATGTTTGGCTTTGTTAATTTTCTTCTACTGTTATTCTATTTTGTTGATTTCTGCTCTTATTTTTTATTTTTTCTAAGACAGGAAGGGTCTTGCTCTGTTGCTCAGGCTGGAGTGCAGTTGTACAATCATAGCTCATTGCAGCCTCGAACTCATGGGTGTAAGTGATCCTCCTGCCTACATTCTGCTTACAGGAAACCTACTTCATCTACAGGCACACATAAACTGAAAGTGAGGAGATGGAAAAAGATATCCCATGCAACTGTGGACCAAAAAAAAAAAGGCAAGAATAGCTGTGCTTATATCAGATAAAAAGACTACAAATGAAAGACTGTAAAAAGAGAAAAAGTCACTATATAAAGGGGTCAGTTCAGAAAGAGGACATAATCATTATAAATATCTGTGCACCAAACACCAAAGCTCCCAAGTACATAAACCAAATATTCATAGATCCAAAGGAAGAGATAGCAGTAAAATAATAGTAGGGGAATTCAACACCTCACTCTCAGTAATGGATATCTAGACAGGAAATCAACAAAGAAACATTGGAATTTAACTACACACTAGACAAAATAGGCTTAACTGACATTTACAGAATATTTCATCCCAGTTCTGCAGAGTACACATTCTTACACATTCTTTTTTTTTTTTTTCTTTTTTTTGGAGATAGAGTCTCACTCTGCCACCCAGGCTAGAATGCAGTGACTCAGTCCTGATTCACTGCAACCTCTGCTATTCTCCCGGGTTCAAGCAATTCTCATGCTTCAGGCTTTGAGAAGCTGGGATTACAGGAACCTGCTACCATGCTCAGCTAATTTTTGCATTTTCAGTAGAGACAGGGTTTTGCCATGTTGCCCAGGCTGTTCTTGAACTCCTGACCTCAAGTGATCAAAAATACAAAAATGAGTGGGACCTGGTAGTGTGGCCCTGTAGTCCCAGCTGCTTGGGAGGCTGAGATGGGAGGATCACTTGAGTGCAGGAGGTGGAGGTTGCAGTGAGCCAAGATTGTGCCATTGCACCCCAGTCTGGGCAACAGAGGGAGAACCTGTCTTTAAAAAGAAAAACAAACAAACCATGTATGCCTGGACATAGAGAGTAGAATAATAGATAATGGAATCTCAGAAAAATGGGAGGGTGGGAGGCGGGTGAGGGATGAGAAATTACCTATTGGGTACAATGTACATGACTTGGGTGATAGTTACACTAAAAGCTGAGACTTCACCAAAGACTCAGCACTCAGCCTCCCAAAATGCTGGGATTACAAGCATATGCTACCATGCCCGGCCTGCAGAATACACATTATTTTCATCAGCACATGGAATATTTTAATTCATTGTTTTTAATTTAATTTTTTTATTTTTATAGATTTAGAGGGCACGAGTGAAGTTTTTTGACATGGCTAGATTGTGTAGTGGTGAAGTCTCAGCTTTTAGTGTAACCATCACCCAAGTCATGTACACTGTACCCAACAGGTAATTTCTCATCCCTCACCCCCCTCCCACCCTCCCATTTTTCTGAGATTCCATTATCTATTATTCTCTTCTCTATGTCCATGTGTACACATTTTTTTTGGAGACAGGGTCTCCCTGGAATATAGGGTCTCACTGGAGTACAGTGGCACGATCTTGGTTCACTGCAACCTCCGCCTCCTGGGCTCAAGTGATCCTCCTAAACCAGCCTCATAAGTAGCTGGGACTACAGGGACGTGCCACCATGCCCAGCTCATTTTTGTATTTTTTTGTACAGATGGGATTTCACCACATTTCCCAGGCTGATCTCCAACTCTTGAGCTCAAGTAATCCACCTGTCTCGGCCTCCCAAAGTGCTGGGATTACAGGCATGAGCCACTCCACCGGCCTAATGTTGAGCATTTAAAAATATGTTTGTTGGCCATTTGCATGTCTTCTTCTTTTTTTAAAATTTATTTTATTTTATTTTTGAGATAAAGTCTTGCTCTGTTGTCACGGGCTGGAGTGCAGTGGCATGATCGTAGCTCACTGCAAACTTCTGGGCTCAAGCCATCCTCTCACTTCAGCCTCCTGAGTAGCTGTGACTACAGGCATGCACCACCATACCTGGCTAATTTATTTATTTATATATTTTTTGGTAGAGATGAGGTCTTGCTATGTTGCTCAGGCTGGTCTTGAACTCCTGGACTCAAGTGATCTTCCTACCTTGGCCTCCCAAAGTGCTGGGATTACAGGTATGAGCCACTGTGCTCAACCTGTATGTCTTCTTTTAAAAAGTATCTGTTCATATCCTTCACACACTTTTTAATGGGATTATTTTGTTGCTGTTGAGTTGTTTGAGGTCCTTGTAGATTCTGGATATTAGTCCTTTGTTGGATGCATAGTTTGCAAATAACTTCTCCCATTCCATAGTTTGACCATTCTGTTGGTTGTTTCTTTTTCTTTTCTTTTTTTTTAAATTTTTTATTTGAGACAGTCTCTCTCTGTCACCCAGGCTAGAGTGCAATGACATGGTCTCGGCTCACTGCAACCTCTGCCTCCCGGGTTCAAGCAATTCTCCTGCCTCAGCCTCCTGAGTAGCTGGGACTACAGGCGCATGCCACCACACCCTGCTAATTTTTGTATTTTTAGTAGAGATGGGGTTTCACTATGTTGGCCAGGCTGGTCTGGAACTCCTGACCTCATGATCTGCCCATGTCAGCCTCTCAAAGTGCTGGGATTACAGGTGTGAGCCACTGCGCCCAGCCTCTGTTGATTGTTTCTTTTGATGTGCAGAATATTTTTAGTTTGATATAATTCCATTTGTCTATTTTTGTTTCTGTTGCATATGCTTTTGAGGTCTTGGTTATAAATTCTTTGCCTAGGCCAATGTCCAGAAGAATTTTTTTCTAGGTTTCTTTCTAGAATTTTTATAGTTTCAGGTCTTACATTTAAGCCTTTAATCTGTCTTGAGTTAATTTTTGTCGGTGGTGAGAGATATGGGACCAGTTTCATTCTCCTGCTTGTGGCTATCTAATTTTTCCAGCACCATTTTCGGAATAAGGTGTCCTTTCCTCAGTGTACGTTTTTGTTGACTCTGTTGAAGATCAATTATCACTAGGTATGTGGCTTTATTTCTGGGTTCTCTTTTCTGTTCCATTGGTCTATGTATCTATTTTTATGCCAGTACCATGCTGTTTTGGTTGCTGTAGCCTGGTTGTATAATTTAAAGTCAGACAGTGTTATTTTTTGCTTAGGATTGCTTTGGCTATTTGGACTCTTTTTTGGGTCCATATGAATTTTAACATTGTTTATTCTAATTCTGTGAAAAATGACCTTGGTATTTTGATAGTAATTGCATTGTCTGTCAATTGCTTCGAGCAGTATGGTAATTTTAATGATACTGATTCTTCCAATCCTTGAGCATGGGCTATTTTTCTATCTGTTTGTGTCATCTATAATTTCTCTCATCAGTGTTTTATAGTTTTTTAACAGAGATAGAAATATTTCACCTCTTTAGTAAAATATTCCTAAGTATTGTTTTTATAGTTATTGTAAATGGGATTGACTTCTTGATTTTGTTCCCTGCTTGATCACTATTGGTATATAGAAATGCTACTGGCTTTTACATGTTGCTTTTGTATCCTAAAACGTCACTGAATTCATTTATCAAATCTAGGAATGTCTTGGAGGAGTCTTTAGGGTTTTCTAGGCATAAGATCATATCATCAGCAAACAGATAATTTGATTTCCTATTTTCCAGTTTTGATGCCTCTTATTTCTCTTGCCTGCTCTGGCTAGGAAACCCAGATGTTGAATGAGTGTGAAAGTAGGCATCCTTGTCTTGTTTCAGTTCTTAGAAGGAACATTTCCCCATTCAGTATAATGATGGCTGTGGGTTTGTTTTATATGGCTTTTATTATTTTGAGGTATGTTTCGTCTATGTCTAGTTTGTTGAGGGTTTTTATCATGAAGGACTGATGACTCTTATCAAATGCTTTTTCTGTATTTATTGACATAATAATCTGGTTTTTGTTTTTAATCCTGTTTACGTGGTCAGTCAAATTTATTGATTTGCATATGTTGAACCATCTTTGCATTCCTGCAATAAAACTCACTTGCTCTTGGTGCATTATCTTTTTGATGTGCTGTTGAATTTGGTTTGCTAATATTTTGTGAAGGAATTTTGTGTCTATGTCCATCAGGGATATTGATCTGTAGTTTTCTCTTTTTTGTGTGTGTGTCCTTGCCTGGCTTTGGTATCAGGGTGACAATAACTTTGTAGAATGAGTTAGGGTGTGTTCTCCCCTTCTGTTTTTTGGAGTAGTTTCAGTAGGATTGGTACTAGTTCTTCTTTGTACAGCTGGTGGAATTGGGCTGTGAATCCATCTAGTCCTGTTTTTTTTTTTTTGTTTTTTTTTTTTGGCGAGGAGAGATTTTTTTTTTTGAGACAGAGGGTCTTGTTCTGTCACGCAGGCTGGAGTGCAGTAATGTATTTGTAGCTCAAGGTGGCCTTGAACTCCTGGTCTCAGGCTCAGGCTCCTGAGTAGCTGGGACTGCATGTGTGCTCCACCACACGCAGCTGCCTGTTTGCTGTTGTTTCTTGTGCATGGATGTCTATTTCTCTGCATTAAAGGATTAGTTATTTATTCCAGACTTCCCTGTCTGGCTTGTTTTGGTTTTTTGGGGGATATGTTTGCTTAGAGAGTCTTTGTAATTTACCTGTTAATTATGTTTCTTTTGTTTTTCCCTCTAGATCACCGCCTCCTTTTTGGCACTAGATGGCGCCTTAAGCTGAAGTTTGCCTCAGTTGTAGTGAATCAGATTGCTGCCTGTTCCCAAACGGGAGAGGCTCCAAAAGGGATACTGGCAGTGTGGGAAGCTTTCTAGGGGTTTGCGAACAGGGAACCTGTGAAACGAACCTCCTCCCGTGTGGTGATGATGAACAGCCACTCTGATTTGGTATCTCCTTTGGCCAACGTCCAGAGCAGAGTTTTCTAGGCTGGGGATAGTAAGTCCCACCTTTGCCATTTGTCTCTGACTGTCCTCAGGGACATTTCTCTTTCTAGGCACTCTTAATGCTTCCTGTGACTTGAGGCAGAGGCAGGTCTCCTGCCAAAGAACCCAGGATGGTGGGGAAATAGGTCAAACGCCTCAATCTTAGTGTTTCCAGTGTAGAAGCTGTGAGTCAGGGGGAAGATTTCCATGTGTTTGGTGCTGGGCAGATTGGAGGGCAGAGCATTATGGATATGGAAGTCTGATCCTCTGACTGTCGGCTCAGAGTTTTTTCACTTCTCTGTAGTCCCAGGAACTGTCTCATCCTCATATTTGAGTTATGATATATTGCTGGTGATAATCTTGGTGCTATATATTTGTTTTTGGTTTTCTGTGGGGGGTGGGGAGTGAAGCCAGCTTGCTTCTGCACTGCCATTTTGGAACTGGGAGTCCAGGTTTTGTCAATTTTTGTTTCATGCATTTTTAAGCTCTATCGTTAGATGCAATTCTGATTTTTGTTCTCTTGATGAAAATGGACCATTTTACCATCATGAAATGTTCCTTTTTATCTCTGTCTTAAAGTCTACTCCATTTGAAATTAACCTAGCCCTTATTCTAGCTTTCTTATGCCCTGATTGGATGCTGTATAATGTATCTTTTCTCATCTCTTTCCTTTCAGCTATCTGTATTGTAACATTTAAAGTGTATCTCTTGTAGTTGGGATACAGATTCTCCTTGTGATTGTTTTTTAATCCTGCCTTCTTTGCTTTTTCGCTGGAGTGTTTAGTCCATTTACAGATAATGTAATTATGGACATAATTTGATATAGATCTACCATTTTATTACTTGTTTGTTTTGTATATACATTTTTCCTCTCTTCATCCTTTTTTGCCTTCTTATGGGTTGAAATAAATTTTTGGAACTCCATTTTAATTTGTTAATTGGCATTTTAGCTATACCTCTTTATATGTTTTAAAGTGGTTGCTTAGTGATTACAATATTCATTCTTAACTTAGAGTTTACATTCTACGTAGATCTAAATATTTTACCACTTCACACAAAATTTAAGAGCCTTACAACCATACACATCAATTTACCCCCAACCTTTATGCTATATTTTCATATATAATGTATAAATACATTAAAACTCCCACAATACAATGTTATAATTTTTACTTTAAAGAGTTAGAAGCATTTAGAAATTAAGGAGAATGTAATTTTTATATTCATTAAATTAGTCGTTGTCACACTGCTATAAAGAACTACCGGACACTGGGTAATTTATAAAGACAACAGATTTAATTGGCTCACAGTTCTGCAGGCTGCACAGGAACCATGGCTGGAGAGGCCTCAGGAAACTTACAATCATGGTAGAAGGTGGAGAGGAAGGAGGCACGTCTTACATGACCAGAGCAGGGGGAAGAGAGGGAAGGGGCAGGTGCTACACACTGTTAAACAACAAGATCTCATGAGAACTCATTCACAACCATGAGAACAGCAAGGGGGAAGTCTGCCCCCATGAGCCAATCACCTCCAACAGTCCCCTCCTCCAACATTGGGGATTATAATTTGACATAAGATTTGGGCAGGGACACAGACCCAAACCATGTCACTCAGCAACATGTTTAACATTTTCAGATGTGGAGAGAAAAATGACCCCATCTTGGATATTAATCTTCCACGTTGACTTCTGCTTAACCCCAGTCCTGGGAATGCCTGCAAAATTTCTACTTTACTTACTGTCCCCAGTGTAACAACAGGTCTATCTTGATGTTATTGCAGAAATTATGGGCCATGATGCCTATAGTATTCTTGCCTGTCTGGAGGGTGCCTTTAATTGTCTCTATAGAGCAGGTATACTCTTGCCCTATGGTATAAAAGCCCTGGGTCTGGGGAGTAATGGTGCAGAGATCTATTTGTCTTGCTGCCACCCAAGACTACACTTCTGTCTATAAGTTCCTACTGACAAACTGGATTTGTCAGCCTCATTCTTTGGCTTCTTGGCTCCTTCTGTTTTTGGGTGTCACTTTGCATAGATGGCCTTTTCACAAAACACCAGGGATTTCACTTCTTCTTGAAGATATATGAGTTCCCATCTGTGTCACTTCCCTTCATTTGATGAACTTCATTTAGTGTTTCTTGTAGTGCAGGTCTGCTGAGTGAAGTCTCTTAGTTTTCATTCATTTGAAAATGTTTTTGTTTCATCTTCCTTGTGGTGGACAGAACTTGAGCGACCCCCAATAATCCCCACCTTCTGGTATTCACATCTTCATATAATCTCCTCTCCTTGAGTGTGGGTGGGACTTGTGAATTGCTTTTAAACAATAGAATATGGCAAAAGTGATAGGTTGCCACTGCCATGATATGGTACATTATAAAAGACTCTGTCTTGCTAGCTGACTCTAGAGTCTCTTTTACTTACTGGCTATGAACATGGAGGCTTGCAAAAACTTATCCGAGCCCACCAGGCAAGAAATTTCAGGCAACATCTAGTTGCTCAGCATAGCCTCAGTCTTACAGTCTCAAAGAAAGAAATTCTGCCACTAACCCGAGTGAGCTTGGGAGACGATTCATTGTCAGTTCAGCTTCCAGGTGAGAACAGATTCCTGGCTCTGACTTCTAATCTACAGAAACTGTGAGATAATGTGCAAATTTAAAAACCACTAGATTGTGGTAATTGTTACATAGCAACACATTCATTTTCAGGTATATTTTAGTGGATATAGAATTCTGGGTTGACAATTTAAGTTGTTTTTCTTTTCTTTTCTTTTTTTTTTTTTGGATATAGGGTCTCACTTTGTCACCCAGACTGGAGTGCAGTGATGTGATCATGGCTCACTGCAGCCTCAACTTCCTGGGCTCAAGTGATCCTACTGCCTCAGCCTTCCAAATAGCTGGGCCTACAGGTGTGCACCACAATGCTGGCTAATTTTTGTATTTTTTTCTGTAAAAGCGGGGTTTCACCATGTTGCCTAGGTTTAAAGTTGTTTTTCTGTTGTCTTTTGTTCTCTATTATTTCTGACGTGAAGTCAGAAGTCATTCAAATCATTGTTCCCCATTATGTATTACGTAAATTTTCTCTGGCTGATATGATATTTTCTTTATCTTTGGTTTTCAGCAGTTTGGTATGATGTATCTATATGTGGTTTTCTTTGTATTTTTTCCTGCTTGGGGTTTGTTGAATTTCTTGACTGTATAAATTTATAACTTGCACTAAAAATTTGACCATTATTTCTTCACAAAACTTTTTTTTTTTTTGAGATGGAATTTCACTCTTGTTGCCCAAGCTGGAGTGCAGTGGCATGAGCTTGGCTCACTGCAACTTCTGCCTCCTGGGTTCAAGAGATTCTCCTGCCTCAGCCTCCCAAGTAGCTGAGATTGGGATTACAGGCGTGCACCACCATGCTCGGCTAATTTTTTATATTTTTAGTAGAGATGGCGTTTTGCCATGTTGGTCAGACTGGTCTCGAACTCCTGACCTCAGGTGATCTACCTGCCTTGGCCTCCCAAAGTGCTGGGAATATAGGCATGAGCCACCGCGCCCAGCCCACAAAACTTTTTTGTCCCAATCTTTTCTTGCCTTCAAGGACTCCAATGATACAAAGTTAAAACTTTTGATATTGCTCCATAGGTCACTGAAATTTCACTATTTTTTTATTTTTCTATTCTTCAGCTAGGATATTTCTTTTTTAAAAAAATTAAAAATAATTTTATAATGCTTCATGAATTAGCATATCATCCTTGTGCAGGGCCATGCTAATCTTCTCTGTATCATTCCAATTTTAGTATATGTACTGCCGAAGTGAGGACAGGTAGGATATCTCTATTGACCTATCTTCAAGTTTGTTGACTCTCTGTCACCTCTCATCTCTTGTTAAGCCTATCCAGTGAACTTTAAAAAATCCAGATCTTGAATTTTTAAATTCTAGCATGTTCATTTGATTCTTTTTGTAGTTTCTGTTCATCTGTTGAAAATTTCTATTTATTCATTTATTTGAAGCATATTTGCAGTCCTTGAGTATAGTTATAATGGTTGCTTTAAAATTATTTTATGTTTGTTGGAATTTCTGAGATGCAGGTGCTAAGCCAGAGTTAGAAATACAAAAGATTTATTGTGGAGTGACACCTGTGAAAGAAAATGGGAAGAAGCAGGATTGAGCAGGGGAGCTGTCACCTCACAATGAATTCTTAGTACTATTTCTGCCAGCCTGATGGGGGAGCTCTGGAGCAAAAATTGCCTACTAAGGGAATTCCCCCATTGGGCAGCAATGACTAAGCCTTTGATACTACCTTGCTTAGGCATTGACTGGAAGTCTTCCAGAGAAGATGGGAGTAAAAAATCTGTTCTGTTCTTTTAGCCTTAGCTAGTATAGGGGCTTTAAAATATGTGAATTTGGCTAGGATGAACTACATTTTACAAACTTCGTTACCCATACATTTCTTGTTAGGGTGGGACACAAGAGAGGTTCTTTTTTTTTTTTTTTTTGAGATGGGGTCTCACTCTGTTGCCCAGGCTGGAGTGCAATGGTGCAATCTTGGCTCACTGCAACCTCCACCTCCCGGGTTCAAGCAATTCTCCTGCCTCAGCCTCCTGAGTAGCTGGGATTACAGGCATGTGCCACCATGCCCAGCTAATTTTTTAATTTTTAGTAGAGATGGGGTTTCAATGTGTTGGCCAGGATGGTCTCAATCTCTTGACCTCAAGCGATCCGCCCACCTCGGCCTCCCAAAGTGCTGGGACTACAGGTGTTAGCCACTGCGTCTAGCCAAGAGAGGTTCTTGTGGGAGATTTGGAGGGCCGAAGTGAAGCAGCAACCATCTTTTAGTTCACATAGTCTGTTTCTTATCTTCAAGTGTACCTGAACTGAAGGAGATAGAGGCACAAAAAACCCTTCAAAAAATCAATGAATCCAGGAGCTGGTTTTTTGAAAAGATCAACAAAATTTATAGACTGCTAGCAAGACTAATAAAGAAGAAAAGAGAGAAGAATCAAATAGACACAATAAAAAATGATAAAGGGAATATCACCACCGATCCCACAGAAATTCAAACTACCATCACAGAATACTATAAACACCTCTACACAAATAAACTAGAAAATCTAAAAGAAACGGATACATTCCTGGACACATACACCCTCCCAAGACTAAACCAGGAAGAAGTTGAATCCCTGAATAGACCAATAACAGGCTCTGAAATTGAGGCAATAATTAATAGCCTACCAACCAAAAAAAGTCCAGGACCAGATGGATTCACAGCTGAATTCTACCAGAGATACAAGGAGGAGCTGGTACCATTCCTTCTGAAACTATTCCAATTAATCGAAAAAGAGAGAATCCTCCCTAACTCATTTTATGAGGCCAGCATTATCCTGATACCAAAGCCGGGCAGAGGCACAACCAAAAAAGAGAATTTTTGACCAATATCCCTGATGAACATCGATGCAAAAATCCTCAGTAAAATACTGGCAAACCGAATCCAGCAGCACATCAAAGAGCTTATCCACCATGATCAAGTGGGCTTCATCCCTGGGATGCAAGGCTGGTTCAACATATGCAAATCAATAAATGTAATCCAGCATATAAACAGAACCAAAGACAAAAACCACATGATTATCTTAATAGATGCAGAAAAGGCCTTTGACAAAATTCAACAGCCCTTCATGCTAAACTCTCAATAAATTAGGTATTGATGGGACATACCTCGAAATCATAAGAGCTATTTATGGCAAAGCCACAGCCAATATCATACTGACTGGGCAAAAACTGGAAGCATTCCGTTTGAAAACTGGCACAACACAGGGATGCCCTCTCTCACCACTCCTGTTCAACATAGTGTTGGAAGTTCTGACCAGGGCAATCAGGCAGGAGAAAGAAATAAAGGGTATTCAATTAGGAAAAGAGGAAGTCAAATTGTCCCTGTTTGCAGGTGACATGATTGTATATTTAGAAAACCCCATCATCTCAGCCCAAAATCTCCTTAAGTTGATAAGCAACTTCAGCAAAGTCTCAGGATACAAAATCAATGTGCAAAAATCACAAGCATTCTTATACACCAATAACAGACAGAGAGCCAAATCATGAGTGAACTCCCATTCACAATTGCTTCAAAGAGAATAAAATACCTAGGAATCCTGCTTACAAGGGATGTGAAGGACCTCTTCAAGGAGAACTACAAACCACTGCTCGATGAAATAAAAGAGGACACAAACAAATGGAAGAACATTCCATGCTCATGGATAGGAAGAATCAATATCTTGAAAATGGCCATACTGCCCAAGGTAATTTATAGATTCAATGCCATCCCCATCAAGCTACCAATGACTTTCCTCACAGAATTGGAAAAAACTACTTCAAAGTTCATATGGAACCAAAAGAGAGCCTGCATTGCCAAGACAATCCTAAGCCAAAAGGACAAAGCTGGAGGCATCACGTTACCTGACTTCAAACTATACTACAAGGCTATAGTAACCAAAACAGCATGGTACTGGCACCAAAACAGAGCTATAGACCAGTGGAACAGAACAGAGCCCTCAGAAATAATACCATACATCTACAACCATCTGATCTTTGACAAACCTGACAAAAACAAACAATGGGGAAAGGATTCCCTATTTAATAAATGGTGCTGGGAAAACTGGCTAGCCATATGTAGAAAGCTGAAACTGGATCCCTTCCTTACATCTTATACAAAAATTAATTCAAGGTGGATTAAAGACTTAAATGTTAGACCTAAAACCATAAAAACCCTAGAAGAAAACCTAGGCAATACCATTCAGGACATAGGCATGGGCAAAGACTTCATGTCTAAAACACCAAAAGCAATGGCAACAAAAGCCAAAATTGACAAATGGGATCTAATTAAACTAAAGAGCTTCTGCACAGCAAAAGAGCTTCTGCACAGCAAAAGAAGCTACCATCAGAGTGAACAGGCAACCTACAGAATGGGAGAAAATTTTTGTAATCTACTCATCTGACAAAGGGCTAATATCCAGAATCTACAAAGAAATCAAACAAATTTACAAGAAAAAAACCAAACAACCCCATCAAAAAGTGGGCAAAGGATATGAACAGACACTTCTCAAAAGAAGACATTTATGCAGCCAACAGACACATGAAAAAATGCTCATCATCACTGGCCATCAGAGAAATGCAAATCAAAACCACAATGAGATACCATCTTACACCAGTTAGAATGGTGATCATTAAAAAGTCAGGAAACAACAGGTGCTGGAGAGGATGTGGAGAAATAGGAACACTTTTACACTGTTGGTGGGACTGTAAACTACTTCAACCCTTGTGGAAGTCAGTGTGGCGATTCCTCAAGGATCTAGAACTAGAAATACTATTTGACCCAGCCATCCCATTATTGGGTATATACCCAAAGGATTATAAATTATGCTGCTATAAAGACACATGCACATGTATGTTTATTGCGGCACTATTCACAATGGCAAAGACTTGGAACCAACCAAAATGTCCATCAATGATAGACTGGATTAAGAAAATGTGGCACATATACACCATGAAATACTATGCAGCCATAAAAAAGGATGAGTTCGTGTCCTTTGTAGGGACATGGATGAAGCTGGAAACCATCATTCTCAGCAAACTATTGCAAGGACAGAAAACCAAACACCGCATGTTCTCACTCATAGGTGGGAATTGAACAATGAGAACACATGGACACAGGAAGGGGAACATCACATACTGGGGCCTGTCGTGGGGTGGGGGGAGGGGGGAGGGATAGCATTAGGAGATATACCTAATGTAAATGATGAGTTAATGGGAGCAGCACACCAACATGGCACATGTATACATATGTAACAAACCTGCACGTTGTGCACATGTACCCTAGAACTTAAAGTATAATAAAAAATAAAAATTAAAAAAAAGAAAGAATGTTGGAATAAGACTGCTAAAGTACATACAGAAAAAATCCATAAACTTTGGGTTATGATCTTTTCATTTGCATCTCTACAAGATAAAGTTTATTGGTTGCTATTGGTTTTCTATGGATTAACACTTTTCTTTTTCAGCGTTGTAAGCTACCCTAATCAATAGTAAATAACAAGTCAAACCACAGTACACACCGCTAGAGTTGTGCCACCCAATAGACATGTAATGTGAGCCTCAAATGCAATCAATCATTGTATTTAATTTCACTCAATGTATTCAAATAGTATCATTTAAACATGTGTTGTGGGGCCGGGTGAGGTGACTCAGCACTTTGGGAGGTTGAGGCAGGCGGATCACTTGAGGTCAGGAGCTCGATACCAGCCTGGCCAACATAGTGAAATCCTGTCTCTACTAAAAATACAAAAATTAGCTGGGCGTGGTGGTGCACATCTGTAATTCCCGCTACTTGGGAGGCTGAGGCAGGACAATTGCTTGAACCCAGGAGGCGGAGGCTGCAGTGAGCCGAGATGGCTCCACTGCACTCCAGCCTGGGTGACAGAGAGACTCTGTCTCAAACAAAACAAAACAAAATAAAACAAAACACATGTGTTGTGGGTTTAATTGTGTTTCCCCAAAATACATGTTAAAATCCTCACCTTCAGTACTTTAGAATATGACCTTATTTGGAAATAGGGTTGTTGCAAATGTAATTAGTTAAGATCAAGTCATACTGGAGTAGGATGGGGGCTTAATCTACTGTGACGGGAATCCTTCTAAGACGATGCTGTGTGACAGCACAGGGAGAGCACCAAGCGACGACAGAGGCACGTGTGAGGCAGCTACAAGCCAAGGAACACCAAGAATTGATGGCCACCATCAGAAGCTAGAAATAGGCAGGCAACGGTTACCCCTTCCAGGTTTCAGAGGGAGCATGGGTTTGCTGGCGCCTTGATTTTGGACTTCTAGCTTCCAGAGTTGTGCCACAACAAATTTCTGTTGTTTTAAGCCACGCTGTTTGTGCTACTTTGTTATGATAGCCCTAGAAACATGTGATATAAGAATTATTAATGAAAATTCTTTTTTGAGGCAGGTCTCACTCTGTTGCCCAGGTGGGTCACGGTAGCCTTGACCTCCTGGGCTCAAGCCATCCTCCCACCTCAGCCTCCTAAGTAGCTGGGACTACAGGCATGCATCACCATGTCCAGCTAATTTTTAAAATAAATTTTTATAGAGATGGGGCCTTGCACTGTTGCCCAGGCTGCTCTCGAGCTCCTGGGCTCAAGTGATCCTCTCATCTTGGCCTCCCAAAGTGCTAGGATTACAGGCATGAGCCACTGTGCCCGGCCTTAATGAAATATTTAACATTTTTTTTCTCACTAAGTCTTTGAAATCCAGTGTGTGTTTTGTACCTAACAGCACAGCTCCATTTTGAGTACCCATGTTTTATGTTTAGTAACTGCACATGGCTAGTGGCTACCATATTGAACTGCTCAGTTCTTGGAGAATCAGATAAGGGGGGAGACATCTGACTTGCAACACCCAGCACTGAAGGATACACAGTAATTTCTTTGCACCATTTCAAGTGTTGGCTGCTTTTCCTTCATGTCATCCTCTGCTCACGACAGCTCTGAGACTGAAGGTAGAAGCTGATAAAGGAGAGGCTAATAAAGAGGTGACAGTGTGATAAAGGCTCTGAAAGAACAGGGCTATCTGAGGTTTTGAGCTCAGGGGCCACGATCTCCACTTGCCTATAAGATATCTGCTTAGCCGGGTGCGGTGGCTCATGCCTGTAATCACAGCACTTTGGGAGGCCGAGATGGGTGGATCACCTGAGGCCAGGAGTTTGAGACCAGCCTAGCCAACATGGCGAAACCCTGCCTCTACTAAAATTTCAAAAATTAGCTGGGCGTGATGGCAGTGCCTGTAATCTCAGTTACGTGGGAGACTGAGACAGGAGAATTGCTTAAACCCGGGAGGCGGAGGTTGCAGTGAGATGAGATCGTACCATTGCACTCCAGTCTGGATGACAAAAGCAAAACTCCGTCTCAGAAAAAAAAAAAAGTTGTCTGCTTAAATTTGAAAAATGGGCCCTTCTCAGTGGATGATGCAGAAAAAGCACACATGTCTGGGTATCTCCTGCCGGGATAAAGGATTTGGAAAGCACTTATTGGTTTCTACTGACACCTTGGCTAGGTGCCCTTGTGCAGTGTACAACCCGCACAACTGCACTGGCAGGCCCCACTGGGGATGGCAACCAACCTCAGATGGTGGAGGGATGGGACCTCCTCCACTCTGGTAAGAAGGGGAGTAGGGGAGAAAGGAGGCATGGTCAGGAGCAGGACAGAGTGAGAGGCGTGGAAGGAGGTTGTGGGGTTTCTGTTTGACAGCATTATTTTCTCTGTGAAGAAGGAGAGAAGCCAAGTGTGAGTGAGGCTCAGAGATTTGGTGGAAGAGGCAGGTCTGACACTGTCTCCGTGAAGACAGCAAAAGGATGGACTAGGAAAAATTAAAGTTGTTGAGCAATGTCAAGGCCTGAACAGATTTTTCTCTAGAGTGGAAGGCAGGAGTGGGTGAAAGTTAGGAAGTGGGCAGTGAGCTCACTGGGGACATGGATCACTCTGAGGTGCAGGCTGGGAGAGGAGGATGACTATCTGTTGGCCAGACATAAGACAAAACCCCAGCTGCTTGCTTTCATCAAATAATGCATGCTAGCTCTTACGGTAAGAACTTTTACAAATGGTAAGTCATTTGATTCTTAATTGTTACTTCCAATTGGCGTATGAGAAAAGCAAAGCACAGAAATGTTAAGTGACTTGCTCAGAGTCACACAGCTGGCTAGTGGTAGAGCCAGGATTTGAACCCGGACCATTTGGCTCTAGAAGCTACATGGGAAGGATGGTCTGGGTCCTAACTCTTAACTGTGGGAGGCCTTTCCTGATTTTTCTACCAAGGGTGTCTCTGAGGTCGTGGAATCAGTTTCAAGGGTGAGGCAAGGTGATTTTTTTTTTTCTTTTGAGACAAGGTCTCAGTCTGTCACCCAGGTTCTAGCCTGGAGTGTGGTGGCACGATCATGGCTCACTGCAGCCTCGACCTCCGCAGCTCAGATGATCCTCCCACCTCAGCCTCTTGAGTAGCTGAGACCAGGCTCGGGCCATTATGCCTGGCTATTATTTTGTCTTTTTAGTAGAGACATGGTCTGGCTAAGTTGCCCAAGTTGGTCTTCAACTCCTGAGCTCAAACTATACTCCTGCCTTGGCCTCCTAAAATGTTGGGATTAAAGGTGTGAGCCACTGCACCTGGCCAAGGTGATTTTTTTTTTAAAAGCTCAAAGGTACTTATTTGCTTTGTTGGGGTGGGTCTGAACATTCTCACATTCAAATGCTATGTGCCGTCAGGGAGAATCTGGGAGCCGTGGGTAGCTCTGCTTTCTGCTCCAGGCTTAGAGACACACCTGGCTGGCCTGGAGAATGGGAAGTGGAGGTCAGGGCGTGACACTCATCTTTATTTCTATTATGGGGGGGCTTTAGATTTTGAAATCCTGTGTATACATGCAGAACCCTTCATCTGAGAGAAACTATTTTTCCGTTTTCATTTTTTTAAGTTAGAAAAACATGCCAAAATCAGCTTTATAACAATCCCCGTCCTCGTTTTATAAACACATTTCCCTGAAGCTACCAGTAGTACCACTTCTATCAGCCACTAGCCTTGCAAAAGGAATAAACCCATCATCACCCGTCTATGGGAATGAGGTCCATTTCAATGACGACCTAATATAAAGGAGCAAACTCAGCATTAAAAAAAAAATCAGAATCCCTAGGAACCCTAGAGGCAAACGGCAAAGGAAATTTGATCTGATGAAAACAGATTTTTTTTAAAAGAAAGTCTTTTTTTTTTGGGGGGGGGGAAGACAAAACTACGTTTTCAAAATGGTAGGTTGGTTTATCAACAAATCTCTATTTAAGAAATTGAATACGAAACTGATTATACAGCTGGCAAAAACCTCACTATTTCGACACATTCTGAGATGGTCTAATTTAGTGAAAGGTCTGGATCAGTTCGAAACCAATGATTTTGGAACTCTGACTGGCTTCATTACCTTTGACTCAGAGGAAGCCGAGAGACTCATTCCTTCAGTGACCTCCAGAGTCGAGAGAAACTTATCCCAATGAGCTGATAAAGACAGTTTCTTAACACATATATATTTTTTCATTTTTCTTTTATAGAAATGGGTTTTACCATGTTGCCCAGGCTGGTCTTGAACTCCAGTGCTCAAGCGATCTTCTTGCCTCAGCCTCCCAATGCTGGGATTACAGATGTGAGCCACCATGCCCAGCCCAAAGAGAGTTTCTAATTAGCAGATCAATTTCAAAATATTAACGACTTCTTAAGATTTTCCCTGTTTGTAGTATAGGAGGAACTTCCCCATCGGTGGCCTGGTCCCTTTGGTGTTTGCACAGTTGAGGAAAGAGTCTTAACCCTGCGCCACAAAACCCATGGTCACCACGGCACATATGATATACTGATGTGGAAACTGAGGTTCAGGGGGAGGGAGTGCCTTGCTCAAGGTTTCAAGGCTGAACTGTGGCTGGAACACGTCTCCTTATGACTCCCAGTCCAGTGCTCTTTGTAATGCATGTCAAAGTACTTGGTATATGGTAATTACATTATTAATAAAAAAGAGAATGTTGGAAAATTGTTCTTTGCTGCATTTTAGACATTTTCCCTGTGATAATTCCAACTACCAATTTGGCATTTCTGTGTAATAATAACCACATATATGCAGCTGTTATTATGCACTAGGTACCATTCTAAATACTGCATATATCTTCACTTAATTCATCCTATCAATAACCTTGTGATATATACTTATTATCTCCAGTTTTTGTTAGGTTTTTTTTTGTTTGTTTTGAGATGGAGTTTCACTCTTGTCTCCCAGGCTAGAGTGCAATGGTGCGATATCGGCTCCCTGCAACGTCCGTCTCCTGGGTTCAAGCGATTCTCCAGTCTCAGTCCCTCAAGTATCTGAGATTACAGGTGTCCGCCACCACGCTTGGCTGATTTTTGTTTTTTTAGTAGAGATGGGGTTTCACCGTGTTGGCCAGGCTGATCTCAAGCTCCTGACCTCAGGTGATCCACCCCCCTCGGCCTCCCAAAGTGCTGGGATTACAGGGGTGAGCCACCGTGCCTGGCCTCCAGTTTATATATAGGAAAACTGACGCCCAGATAGATGAAGTAAAATGCCTAACACAGGGACTTCCACAGTTTCTCTCCGTTCCCAGTGCCTTCAGTGTCTAGTAACTTTTTCATGGTGCCCCAAGGCCTAAAGAAATACCTAATAGTTTTGTTTATTAAGTAATTAGGTGCAAACAACTTACAACTCTTTATGCGCTAACAGCTGAGTTGTTGTTTGAAAAAATAACTCACATAAATTGAAACAAAAAATACTTTTCTTCCATCTCAACCAGAATGACATAGTCATGGGATGTATGCATATGCCTGTTGGGCACTGCACAGCTTCTCAAAACTTGAATCAGATTGGACATTGCTTCCTTCATTTTTTGTTCTACATTGATTTTCACGTGATGTTTGCTTTTTATAACTGTAACTACAGAAAACCCAGCTTTTCAAAGGTATGATGTCACTGAAAGCGATGTAGTACAAGCCAATGTTGAAACAGTGAACTGCCTTGAGCTGTAGTTTGTGGGTATCTGACAAATATTATGTTTCTTTAAAACAGGTAAGATAATAAATGTTCCCCTCCTGTGTGTGCTGCAGTGCCCAGGAGTGCTATTTTATTTATTTATTTATTTTAGACAAAGTCTTACTCTACCGCCTAGACTGGAGTGCAGTGGTGCAATCTCAGCTCACTGCAACCTCCATCTCCCGGGTTGAAGTGATTCTCTTGCTTCAGCCTCCCAAGTAGCTGGGACTACAGATGTCCACCACCATACCTGGCTAATTTTTGTATTTTTAGTAGAGACAGGGTTTCACTGTGTCCACCAGGCTGGTCTTAAACCCCTGACCTCAAGTGATCGGCTGCCTTGGGCTCCCAAAGTGCTGGGATTACAGGGGTGAGCCATTGCACTTGGACCCTAGGAGTGTTATCTTCATCTTCTTGGGCTGCTAGAACAAAATACCATAAACTGGGTGGCTTAAACAGCAGAGATTTACTTTCTCACAGTTCTGGAGGCTAGAATTCCATGATCGAGATGCCAGCAAAGTTGAATACTGGTGAGGGCTCTCTTCCTGGCTTGCAGATGGCTGCCTTCTCACTGCGTCCTGGCATGGCAGAAAGAGAGAGTGATCTTTCTTCCTGTTTTCATAAGGCCACTAATCCCTCATGAGAACCCCACCCTCATGACCTAATCTAACTGTATTTGCCTCCTAAAGGCTCCATTTCCAAACACCATCACTTTGCAGGGTAGGGCTTCAAAATATGAATTTTGGGAGATGCAAACATTCAATTCATCACAGATGTCTTGACACACAACTTGGGGACTGTGGGTCTACAAGAAAGGGCTACTGAGAACAGGAACTTGAACCCAGTAGTCTAGCTCCTAAGCCTCTATGGTTGACACACTAGGTTAGGTGGTTTTGTCCAGTGCACCCCATCCAATAGGGCTCACCCTCTAGGAAATAGACTTATTCATTCAGCAGATGTTTTATAAGCTGCCACTCCATGCCAGCCCTTGTGCTGGGCTGTGGTGGGGAAGGGACAAAGGCTTAAAGGAATGGCCAGAGAATCCATGGTGGAGCTGGTAGTTCTGGGAAAGAAGGGGCAGGAGAGAGACAGACAATTCTTTACAAATTTTTGCTCAGCAGCCCAGGGTTGTAATTTGTCCCAGAGAATGATCTGATCCAATTCAGCCACAGTCTGGTCTCCACCTTTAAATGTTGGAAACTGCATAAATCAGCACATTTCGCTCAAAGCAGAGTCTATATACAGCATTGCCAGGCTGCTTGCCATAATTAGGCCTCCAGCAGTGATTGTTTTTGCTCCTTGTGTTTTATCACCAGCCTCGGAGGGGAAGGGGAGGGGTGTGATCAGGGTTATGACGTTCGTGTGCAACTCTAACACATGAGAGATTTGGGGGCAAGAGCACAAATGGAGGCTCTGGTCTGTAGCTCCTCCTTTTCTCCTCCCATCCCCATCTTTGTCTGCACCACAAAGGGTCTTCCTGCATGCTGTGGTCAGTCCACTCTCCATTTCAAGCCCTTCTCACCTCCATCATCCCCCCAACAAATAGCCTCCTTTAGGCTCTTTGAGCTTGAGAGTGCACACATTGAGGGAAGTCCATCCTTGGGAGGAAGGACCCAAAGAAAAATGATGTGAGTCCTAGAGGCAGGCTCAGGACCATTTAGGCAGGTCCTACCTGGGCCCTTCCCCTTCCTGGGCCATGCAGCAGTGACCAGGAAGGTGGGCTTATGCTCTTGGTCTTACAGATTCCATGCTCTGTTGTCGGGGCATAGCTATAGGAAGGCCAGAGAAGGGCCCTCTAAATAGGGGCACAAGGCAGGGAGGTCTTGGCCGCTCAAGTCTAAGGTGGTTCTCTTTGTGTGCAAAGACAGAGAAGCATAGGGGTCTCAAAATCTGACCCTGTCACACTGCCAGCAGGGCTGGGCCTCTCAGAATTCTAGGAGTCGCCTGAGTGAAGCCAGGCCTGTTTGGAATTCTGGGAGCAGCGAGCATCACCCTGATTGGAGGTGTGATGTTCTGCATCTACTTATTAGCTTGCTGATTGAGATAGTTGTTTGTCTGGGTTTGGTCAGTTTCTAGGAGAGATGAATTAAATTATCCAAATAATAATTTTTGATTTATTTCTCTATGCAATTCTGTAATTTGACATCTTATTATTATTATTATTATTTTTTTTGAGACGGGTCTCACTCTGTCACCCAGGCTGGAGTGCAGTGGCATGATCTCAGCTCACTGCAACTTCCACATCCTGGGCTCAAGAGATCCTCCTGTCTCAGCCTCCCAAGTAGCTGGGACCACAGGCACTCTCCACTATGCCTGGCTAATTTTTCTTTTTTTCTTTTTTTTCTGTAGAGATGGGGTTTCACCATGTTGCCCAGCCTGGTCTTGAACTCCTGACCTAAAGTGATCCACCCGCCTCAGCCTCCCAAAGTGCTGGGATTACAGCTGTGAGCCATCTCACCCAGCCTGATATCTTATGTATTTTGAAGCTACCGTTTTTAGTGAAAATATATGCTCATGGGTGGCTATTTGAAAATCTATAATTCTTGTTATGATATTATTGTTTGCATTAACTTATATTTGTCAGGTATTAGGATGATCACCTTAGGTTTCTTTTGGTTCATATTTGTCTGATATATCTTTTTTAATCCTTCTGTCTTCAATCTCCCTGTATCCTTTTGTTTAAGTGCTTGCTCGTAAATAGCACACTACTGGATCCTATATTGCTCATCAAATCTTAGACTCCCTATCTTTTGCTTGATGACAATAACCTATTTATCCTTATTATGAATACTGTTATGTTGTGCCTATATCATAATGAACCTCTGATTTAAAAGCAAACAGCTGGCTGGGTGTGGTGGCTCATGCCTGTAATCCCAGCACTTTGGGAAGCTGAGGCGGGCAGATCACCTGAGATAAGGCATTCAAGTCCAGCCTGGCCAACATGGTGAAACCCTGTCTCTATTAAAAACAGAAAAATTAGCCGGGCTTGGTGGCACATGCCTGTAGTCCCAGCTACTCAGGAGACTGAGGCAGGAGAATTGCTTGAACCCAGGAGGCTGAGGTTGCCGTGAGCTGAGATCACACCATCGCACTCCAGCCTGTGTGACAGAGCAAGACTCTGTCTCAAAAAAACAAAAAACAAGACAAAACAAAGCAAAAAAAGCAAACTGCTAATGACGGAATTGGAATATCACCATTTTACAGTCCCCGGTGACATAATGGATGCAGGTAATGATTGCCAATGGCGGCTGACAGCACAAGAAGAGACCAAAGCTGAATCCGAACAAACCTCCGGATTCAACTCCAACGGACCGAATCTACAACTCAGAAAATCTGAGGAACACGTGAAATTATATGACACAGATGCAGCCAACAAAATCCAGGCTATGGGACATGTCAGGACAGACAACCAGGTTTTCTCAACAAATGAATGGCAAGGAAAAAAGAAAGAAAGGAGGGGAGGCATACAGAGGAAGAGGCACTCAAAAACAGTGGGCTAGTTGCAGTGAGTGGACTTTATGAGGATCGTGATTAATAAACTGTAGAAAAACATTTAAAAATTTATGAGACTGCATTATTTGATGATAGGAAATAAGTATTATTTTGTGAGATATGGTATTGTGGTTGTATTGTTAAAAATACTTATGTTACATATTGAAACATTTAGGGGTGAAATGATATAATGCCCAGGATTTAATTAGATTTGAAATACATCGGGGAGGAGAAAGTGCAGGGTGTTTAGAGAGGAAGTCGGATTGGCCATGAGCTAATTGGTGAAGGGGAACGATGGGTATCTGGGAGTTTATGACAGCTCTCTCTACTTTTGTACATATTTCAAGTTTTCCTTAATAATATATAAAAAAAATTGTGGAGGGGGAAGTAAACAGCTGATCCGCTTTTTTGTGCCCAGGGCCTCCCCCGCCCCATGCCCCCTTCAGAGGCCGGAGGCTGGCTGGCATCAGCTGCATTTCCCGAAGGCGTCAGGAGGTGGCGCCACGCTCCTCTGCCGGCTGCAACTCCGCGCCCCCAGCGCCCCCCGCCGCCTCCGCCTCAGAGGCCGCCAGGGTTCCTGCTCTTCCCTACAACGCAGGGTGCGAGGAGGGAGACCTGAGGTCCAGCGCAGATTCACCCTTTTCAGCGCGTGCTCCGGGCTCTCCTGACCCTCGTCCTTCAGGGCTGTGGCTGCCTCTGATGCACCTGTCTAGGCTTGGGGAAGGGACCTTGTCCTGGCCGCATGAACCCAGCCTAGGCTCCCGAGCTTCATCTTGACCTTGCGGTCTCCTTTCCATGTCCTCTGGCTTCCCCCACACCTGGAGGCGGTTAGCCTCGGTCCCCTGCAGCCCAGGTGCCCAACACCCATCTCCCGACCCCAGACTCCAATTACAGGGCTGGGCGGGTGCCCCCTCTGGCTGAGTCTTCAGGTGTGAGGCCCTCAGTAGGAGCCAGAACCATGCCTGTGGGTGGGTGTGGCTATGGCCTTGAGCTGAGCGAGCCCTGGCCAGGGAGTCAGTAAGCCCAGGTCCCAGAGCAGCCTCCGTTGACTATGCCATGCCACTCTAAAACATGCTGAGGCTGGAATGTGGAATAATGATTTTCTAACCTTTTTTCTTTTTGAGACAGAGTCTCTGTCACCCAGGCTGCAGTGTGGTGGCGCAATCTGGTCTCTCTGCAACCTCCACCTCCCGCGTTCAAGCGATTCTCCTACTTCAGCCTCCTGAGTACCTGGGATTACAGGCATGCACCACCACACCCGACTAATTTTTGCATTTTTAGTAGAGACAGGGTTTCATCATGTTGGCCAGGTTGGTCTCAAACTTCTGGTCTCAAGTGATCCACCCACCTTGGCCTCCTGAAGTGCTGGATTACAGGCATGAGCCACCACACATGGCCGGTTTTCTAACTTTTTAAAGGAGTGGAACTCCATAACTCCATTTCTAGAAGCCCAGTATCTAAGATCAACAGGAGTGGAGATTCCTGGCTCTATCTGGGAGAAATTCAGTCACTTAGGCCTCCTCTGGCCCCACCCCCAGCCCAGGGTGAAAAACACCAGGCTTCCTGGACTCTGGGCACCTTACATTTCTGGCTAGCTGTCAGCCCAAGAGTTCCTACAAGCCCGTCCAAGGCTCCAGTAAGTCCTCCTGGCACTCATTCAATCCCTTCTTTCATATATTCATTTATTCAACAAACATTTACTAAGCTTATACTCTATGCTAAACTTTCAGAGAGACCAGTGACCAAGATGGAGACTCTGTCCTCTGTGAGCCCACAGCCTGGTGAGCAGACACACAATCTGGGCCTGCTGTCCAAGCAGGTGGCCCCCAATTCAGGGAGCACAGAGCAGAGGGTGGCTGCCAGCTCAAGGTAGTCAGGGAAGACTCCTCGGAGGAGGTGACATCCGGGTGGTCTTGAGGAAAGTCAAGGGTCCGGAAGACAGTGAGAAGCTTGCTTTCTTGATGGAGCCATTTAGAGAGGACTCCCAGAAATGACAGTGGGGAGCGAGAACTCCAGACTGTGATTTGGGTGGAGACCAAGTGCTTCCTTGTAGATCCCCCGCCTGGCGTGTTGCATGAGCATTTATCTATCGGGCCGCCTACGCAGATGAAGCAGCGAGTCACTACTCCTTCGGAAACACCACTACAGGATGTCTGGAAGGAAATCTACTTCCCTCACAGAGGGAAATTGCCAATAATCAGTGTTGCTGAGAACACAAGTAGCTTCATGGGCCCCAAATGAAAGGCTGAATCCCAAGTGTTCCTTCCAAGTGCTGGGGGGTGAATCAGTAATAAGGTGCCAAGATTGTAAGGCCCCCCTCCTTGGGCAGAATGCCTCTCCATCCACAAATAGAAACTTGCTGAGAATTTAATTAAGAACAGTGTACATAAAACTCACTGTTCCTAAGTAAACAAATATTAAGCAAGATACTTCACTTTCATGTTATGGGCTCTTGAGGGGTGAGAAAATAGGGACAGGAGGGGTGGGTGGGGAGCTCTTGAGGGGGAAGAGGAAGAAAGATTCAGACTGAGAAGAAAATAGATTCCAGGTTGGGGAGGGGAGAGAAGACGAAAGCCAGACATACACATTGCGGAGGGAACAGAGGAGAGGCAGATGGAAGGTTCTAACTTCTTCTCTGTCCAGAGTTTTTTTTTTTTTTTGAGATTGAGTCTCGCTCTGTTGCCCAGGCGGGAGTGCACTGACGCAATCTCAGTTTACTGCAACCTCCACCTCCCCGGTTCAAGGGATTCTCCTGTCTCAGCCTCCCGAGTAGCTGGGATTACAGGCACACACTACCAGGCCTCGCTAATTTTGTATTTTTAGTAGAGACAGGGTTTCACCATGTTGGCCAGGCTGATTTTGAACTCCTGATCTCTGGTGATCCACCCATCTCGGCCTTCCAAAGGCATGAGCCACTGCGCACTGCCCAGAGTTTTCTTTTGTCTTAGATCTCCACTTTCTTGCTTAGTTTTCATTAGGTTCTGATGCCTGTTAGTTGGAAACAAATTCCTCTTATCACACCAGGTTTTCCTCTTGGGCTTTGTAGCTGGCCCTGCTCACTCACCCCGACTCATGCCTTTGCCACTTGCTGTCCCTGTACATGTGGAAGGTGTCGCCACTTGAGGATTTCCTCTCAGCCTTGTGCTTGGAGGGCTGGGAATACTGGGGAGTTAATGGCTCTGGGAGTAGGCAATGACAGATGGGAGTTGGAGTAAAATACCTCACCTATCCTTTCCCTTAGGTGGATTAATTCAGAGTCGAGTCTTCCATACTGTTCCCCAGAGCTACCTGGTAGGATTGAGCTCTCATTGCCCACAGTGGTAACTGGACTGACGGCATGCTATTAATTGGCTTCCATCCTTTCTGTCTTTCTTTCCCTATTCCTTGCTGCTGCTTCTGGGAGTCACCTCCCAAATAAATTACTTACACTCAAATTCTTGTCTCAGGGTCTGCTTCTGGGAGAACTCAACTCTCAGAAAGGCTTCATATACCATATTAAAATTTTATTTTGGGGATCTTATGACCCTCCTTACCCCCAGAGTTTAGTTAATCCTGTTTGCAATGTAGAATGACTATTATCTTTTAATCGTTAAAGTTTTGCATTGAAGACTTATTTTCTTCTTGTGTTTTGAAGGTTTATTGTCCCTGAAGGATGGCTTAAGGTTTACAAAGTTGCTTTTCAACTAGCAAGTCTGATGTTTCGCTTTCCACACCTAAGTGATATGGTTTGGCTCCGTGTCCTCACGCAAATCTCAGGTTGAACTGTAATCGCCATGTGTTGGAGGAGGGACCTGGTGGGAGGTGACTGAATCATGGGGGCGCACGTCCCCCTTGCTGTTCTCATGATGGTGAGTTCTCACAAAATCTGGTTGCTTAAAAACGTGTAGCACTTCCCCATTTGCTCTCTCTCTCTCTTGCTCTGCTGTGGTAAGAGGTGCTTGCTTCCCCTTTGCCTTCTGCCATGATTGTAAGTTTCCTGAGGCCTCCTAGCCATGCTTCCTGTACAGCCTGCGGAGCTGCACGTCAATTAAACTTATTTTCTTCTTACATTACCCAGTCTCAGGTAGTTGTTTATAGCAGTGTGAGGACGAACTAATAACATTAAGATTGTATCTGGACCCAATCCTTTATGTCACCTACAATGAGAGTTACTAGAAATAAGGGTGTAAATCCTCAGCTATGCTATCATTCATTTATTTTATTCATGATATAAGTTTGTATTGAGAAAGCGTGTGCCATGTGCCACGCATTCCTGTCCCATGAACTTGCCATCTTGGGTAGCTCGAGATTGGATTTTGAATGAGGCTTTAGTTTACTTGGTTATTCCCTCACTATTTACTGAGAGTCTTTGTGTGCCTGGCACTGTGTTGGATCCTGGACATACAGAAATGGGTAAGGCCTGGCCTATATTTCCCAGAAGACTGGAAGCCACAAGGCTGCAATGGGTATATAAATAATAGTGGGTTAGTTTGCTTATGATAATGGCCTCTGGCTACATCCATGTTGCTGCAAAGGACATGAATCTGTTCTTTTTTATGGCTGTGTAGTATTCCATGGTGTATATGCACCACATTTTCTTTAATGTCATGCAACATACCCTTCTAACAAACCTGCCCATGCATCCCCTGAATCTAAAATAAAAGTTGAAAAAAAAAAAACACTGGGAACGTTTCTTGTGATGGGTGCATCTAGAGCCAGCGGGGGTGGAGTGAAGGAGAGAGGGGTTAATTCTCTCTTAGGGGCCTGGGAGGCTCAGGAAGTCTTCATGGAGGAGGGACCATGAGCAGAGCCTGAAACATTCTAGGGAGAGGAAAGGATGTGGCAGGAGCAGGGGTGTGGCAGCTCTTTAAGGACTGGGGCTAGTGAGGCCGCAGCTGGAGTGTCAGCAGGTGAGGAACTGGTGTGTTCAGTGTGGGAGATTCTTTGGTTTTAAGATCTAGGCTATGCCGGGAAGTAGTGTGGCACAGTGGTTAGGGCACAAGGGTTAACTTGCCCAAAACCACATAGCAAGCAAGTGTCAGAACCAAGATTGGAACCAATGTGCACATTGACCTATTCCTTGTTCTCAGCTGTAGTAACAGGTCCTACGCAGAGATAATTCTAGAGTCTAAGAATTTGCATTTCTGTTGAATTTGGATTTGCGTTTGCAAGCTCTTGCCCATAGAGCTTGTGCCCCTAACCACTGCGCCACACTGCTTCCCAGCACAGCCTAGATTTTTTTTTTTTTTTTAAACGGAATTTCACTCTTGTTGTCTAGGCTGGAGTGCTTTTTTTTTTTTTTTTTTTTTTTTTGAGAGAGAGTTTTGCTCTGTCGCCCAGGCTGGAGTACAGTGGTACCATCTTGGCTCACTGCAACCTCTGTCTCCCGGGTTCAAGTGTTTCTCCTGCCTCAGCCTCCTGAGTAGCTGGGATTATAGGCATGCACCACCATACCCAACTAATTTTTTGTATTTTTAGTAGAGATGGGGTTGCACCATGTTGGCCAGGCTGGTCTTGAACTCCTGACCTCAAGTGATCCACCCATCTCGGCCTCCCAAAGTGCTGGGATTACAGGCGTGAGCCGCGCCCGGCCTCTGAACCTAGATCTTAATACCAAAGAATCTCCCACGCTGGACACACCAGCACACACCTGCTTGCACTCTGGCTCTAGTCTTGCTAGTCCCAGTCTCTGAGTCCTGCCTTTCTGAACTTCAGTTTACTCATCAGTATTAGATGGGGGATAGACTACCTCCTGCATAGGGTTGTTGTGACAGTTAAATGAAGGAAGCCTAGTGCAGTCCCTAGGATATTGTGAGTTCTCTCTCTTTTTTTTTTTTTTGAGACAGAGTTTCACCCTTGTTGCCCAGGCTGGAGTGCAATGGCACAGTCTCAGCTCACTGCAACCTCCACCTCCTAGGTTCAAGCAATTGTCATGCTTCAGCCTCCCAAGTAGCTGGGATTACAGGCGCCCACCACCATGCATGGCTAATTTTTGTATTTTTAGTAGAGATGGAGTTTCACCGTGTTAGCCAGGATGGTCTCGAACTCCTGACTTCAGGTGATCTGCCCGCCTTGGCCTCCCAAAGTTGCTGGGATTACAGGCGTGAGCCACTGCGCCCAGCCTGTGAGTTCTCAATCAAAGGAAATTGTTTGTTAGTAATTTGCACCCAGTCGTCGTGGTTAAAAATGTTTAGATACACAAATACTCCCCACAGTGTTGCCATTGCCTATAGTCTTCAGGACAGTAACACACTGAACAGTTTGTAGCCTGGGAGCAACAGGCTATATAGCATATAGCTTAGGTGCATAGGAGACTATACCATCTAGGGTTGTGTAAATACATTCTCTGATGTTTATGCAACAATGAAATTGCCTAACACATTTCTCATAACCTATCCCCATCATTAAGAGACACATGACTGTATTTGTATCTACTGATTATCTGGGGCTTGAGAAACATCTTTGTAAAAGAGACTTGACTGCCCAGGGCAACGAGGAGCAGAAGTGGACTAAACCGGGACAAAGAGATGCTCCTAAATGTGGCCGTGTGTGTCTCAATGGGAGAGTTGCATAATTTCCATCATCACCATCCTGGCAGTTCCTGGAATTCATCTTTTGATACCTGGGCGGGGGAGCGGGGGAAGGGGCTCCACCTGATGCCCCCTCCCCACCCCCATGGGGAATTCTTGGTGCTTTGCTTTGGGGGATGGTGTCTGTCTGGTGAGCATGGGGACAGACGGGACTGACTGGCAGTACTCCAAACTTCTCACTTGCCAAAAGGCCCACGTCTCACCCTTTTCAGGAGCATCTGCAGTGATGTTCTCAGAGAAGTTGGAGGCCTCCCAAATACCCACCCATTCTGGTGTCTCTCCGCACGGAGAACCGGCAGATGGGCAGTGAGACCCCCTCTGCCAAGGACTTGGAATACGGCTCTGCTTTAACAGTTTGGGGACACCCCAACCCCATGAAATATTCTCAGACTTGGGAGAAGAAAGGGACCAGAGAGAGGGAGAGCTAGGACAGGGCTGTATTTGTGTAGATGGGGAAACTGAAGCTCAGAGATGTGAAGGGAGTAGCTCAGAATTACAGAGCTGATCAGTTTCCAGGCAGGCTTTTCTCTCCCGGGTCGGTTTACTTTCTACACTCCTTGAGGTAACTTTCCCCACCTACCTGTGATCTGCCAGCCAAAAGGTGTTGCCAGGTTCACCCCAAGACCTCGCCTCTCACCTCAGCCAGATCCTCCTAGTTCTGCCTTTAGAGAAACACAAGGCTCTCATTGAACATTTATCCCTCCCTCTCTTCACCTAGCAAAAGAGCATGTATGCTGTCTTTGCCTCAGGCAGTTTTCATTGTTGTGGGTTCAGTGGTGAATATGGTGGGGATTAATTTGGAAGCAGGAGGAGCCTGGAGTCACAGCTTTTCAAATATTTCTTCACTCTTTCCTCCAAAATACCTGGCATTTCTTTGTCTCTCAAACATATCTCCAACCTTTAGTAACTCGCAGTCCCTTGACTCACGATGTTTTCCCTTCCTCCTTCCCATGTGGAATCTTGCCATCAGCTTGAGGCATGATGGGGAGATTCTAGTGATAACTTCTGGGGCCAAGGGATCCCATATGGCTCTGGTTTTCAAGGAGACTAGAACTATCTTCAGAGGCCACAGGTCATGGAGGAGGTGGGTAGGAACTTTCCAGAACACACCTCTCTGAGTTGAGGGTGAAGTTTGCATGGTTTATTTCCCCCTTGTCTCCTGCATGTTGTGAAATGTTATTCTTACCCTTGGGTGGCTGTAATAGTGAAAGGGACGTTTTCTTGTTTGAGTCAGATCTCTTTGGGTTGTAAGTGAAAGAAACTTGCATGGAAGTGATAGAACAACATTGCGACCAACAGCTCTGGAGCATGAAATCTGTTTCAACCCTCATAGGGAGGGACAGATTCAATTCTCGCTTTGTCCCATGTCCAAAATTTCAGGACAGGGAGTAACTGGTTCAACTTAGGTCAAGATCCCTTGGCCACCACAAGCCAAACAGCTGTGGCAGGAGGAATGAGGTCATGGGATACAGAATCCTTGCTTCTACAGTAACTGTGTAAATGGTGGGGAAGTTTCCCAGAAAGGGTCCCCAGAAAAGAGGGGAGCTGGGTAGGTAAAGGTTCATTCAGGATGCTCATTTGGGAGTGGGTCTGGAGACACCAGTGTCTTTGCCCCTAATGTGCTCAGTTTGGCCTCATTAGCATCTAGTAGGTTTGATGATCCTCTTTAGGCTCAGACTCTTCTCTTTCATGCCTCATACCCCAAAGGGCCACGGCAACCACAAAAGTGGCTGTTTACACACGCGTCCGTGTGAAGAGACCACCAAACAGGCTTTGTGTGAGCAATAAAGCTTTTTAATCACCTGGGTGCAGGCGGGCTGAGTCCGAAAAGAGACTCAGCGAAGGGAGATAGGGGTGGGGCTGTTTTACAGGATTTGGGTGGGTAAAGGAAAGTCAAAGGGGGTTGTTTGCTGGCGGGCAGGGGCGGGGGTCACAGGGTGCTCAGTAGGGGAGCTTCTGAGCCAGGAGAAGGATTTTCACAACGTTAATCGCTCGGTTGAGGTGGTGCAGGAACAAATCACAATGGTGGAATATCATCAGTTAAGGCAGGAACTGGCCATTTTCACCTCTTTTGTGATTCTTCACTTGCTTCGGGCCATCTGGATGTCTATACATGCAGATCACAGGGGATATGATGGCTTAGCTTGGGCTCAGAGGCCTGACAGCTGTGGCACTGTGGACTTTGTCTTCTTGGTCCCCGTGGTAAGAGAGAGTCAGCCTGAAGTCCAGTCCAGGCTTTCCTTTTCCCTGCTGCCTTGTGTTCAAGGAGGCAAGGCAGAGCAGAAAGAGCTGGCCTCTAGTGTTATACTGAGCCCATTTCAAGTCCTAGCTCTGCCATTGCTAAATCAGAACATGGGCAATGCAGGTAACCTCCTTGAGCCTCATTTTCTTATTTATGAAATTGGAACATGAGCAATTACCTTGCAAGGGTTAGGGATAATCTTTATTGGTGGGTCTGAAACTTGACTGTGCATTAGAATCACCTGGAGGGCTTATTGCTGGGACCCACCCCCACGGTTTTTGATTCAATGCATCTGGAGTGTGGCCTTATCAACTGCATTTTAAGCAAGTTCTGGGTGATGCTGCTGCTGCTGGTCTGGGAACCACACTTTAAGAACCACTAATCTACATTTACAGTGTTTCTCAACTGATATGGTTTGGCTGTGTCTCTACCCAAATCTCACCTTGAATTGTAATAATCCCCAGGTGTCAAGGGTAGGGCTAGGTGGAGATGATTGAATCATGGCGTGGTTTCCCCCACACTGTTCTCGTGGTAGTGAATAAGTCTTACAAGATTTGATGATTATATAAATGGGAGTTCCCCTACACAAATTTTCTTGTCTGCTGCCAGGTAAGATGGCCTTTGCTCCAAGTTTACTTTCTGCCATGATTGTGAGGCCTCCTCAGCCACGTGGAACCGTGAGTCAATTAAACCTCTTTCCTTTATAAATTACCCAGTTTTGGGTATGTCTTTATTAGCAGCATGAGAACAGACTAATACATCAACTGAGGGGGATTCTGCAGTACCTTGCATTCTTCCCCACCCCTGCCAGAGGACGTTTGGCAATGTCTGGAGATATTTTTGATTGTCTTGATTGGTTGGGGTGATATTACTGATATCTGGTGGTAGGGAGGCTAGGGATGCTAAATGTTATACAATGCACAGGGCAGCTGTACAGCAGGGAATTATCCAAACCAAAGTTACCAGTCCAGCAGTGCTGAAGTTGACAAACTCTGGCTTACAGCAAGTCTCTGGTCCTAGCTGTACTTCCAAGCTGTGAGGCCCTAGCAAAGTCATTGCACTCTTCTAAGCCTCATAATTGTGCAGAATTAGTTCCAAGAAACTTTGCAGCTCTAACATTCAACAACTTTAGTCAAAGGACATTTATTAAGTACCAGCAATATCCAAGGCATGGCGGTGTTTCTATGTAAGGCACTTCTCTTATATGGAATTGTACACTTGGCAAACACTTTGAAAATGTGGTTGGGTTTTATATTGCGATGTGTAATGATTGCTTTTACAACCTTGCATGAATAGTACTATGATTTTTTTCCTTGTCCTTAATGGAATTTAGAAAAATAAAGTCACAGCACCATAGCTTTTTATTTTTGTTAATATGTCATAAATGAATGCACTAATGAGGGTGTTTGGGGCATGAGCTTGCTAATTGGTGATAGTAACTATGGACATATGTGCAAAACACCATAATCAAAATTTTCACACTTGGTTAATGGAAGCCAACATTTTGTTTGAGAATTATAATAACATATTTATTGCAATTAGTCCTGATCTACAATATATTATTAATTTACAATAGTTTTCACAGTGACTAGCTGATTGAGGTAGAAAATGTAGAAGGTCCTGCAGGAATGGACCAGGCAAGAGCTTTCCTTGGCTGAATATTTGGCTGTTGTCCTTGATTTCTAAGCTACTGTTGGGGTGGGGGAACAAGATAAAAAGCAGAGAGATCAGTTAGTAGAGAGATGGGGGTGGCTTGGACCACAGTGGTGGCAGTTGTGATGAGAAAAGGAATTTGAGAAGTATTTGGAAGAATAATCATTGGGACATGAGGATTGATGGGATATGGAGAAGTTTTTGGAGTGTCATGGAGGGGCCATTGGAGTGCCAATTAGGCATATGGAGGTGAGATGGGGATGGCTGGCAGAGGAAGTTGGCGGGGTATTGCAAATCCAGACTTCATTCTGGCATATTAAATTTGAGATATCTGGAAGGCCTCCAGTGGGCTTGTTGAGAAGAGTTGGATATTCCATCTGAGTGAGGCCAGAGGTAGAAATTTGGAAGTTTTTGGTGTATACATTTGAATGGGTGAGATTGCTAAGGCAAGAATGGAGTGAGAAGAGATGAAGGTTCTGGACCAAGCTCTGAGCCTGAGTTTCTTTGGTAGGGTGACCTTCAAAGATCCTGAGAAAAGGATTTGTGTATAAGTAGTTTATCTGGGAGGTGATCCCAGAAAGAACCAGTCAGAAAGTGGAGAAACGAGACAGGGAAGATGTGGGAGTTTACATATGGCCATGAAATCTTTGTACCTTCTTACATCAAGAGGTGGATTCTCTTACCCTACTCCTAGAATCCAGGCTGGCCTTACGACTTGTTTTGTTCAACAGTATGTGGCAGCAGTGAAATTCTGCTATTTCCAGAGCCATCTTTACCCTCTTGGCTTGCTCACACTCCCATGTAAGAAAGCCTGGGCTAGACTATTAGAGTATGAGAGTCCATGTGGAAAGAAATCCCAGCCAACAGCTAGCACCAAGGCCACAGGCATGTGAGTGAGGTCATCTGAGACCATCCAGCTCTAGCTGAGCTACAAGATGACTACAACTCCATGAGTCATCCAGGACCAGCAGAAGAGCTGCCTGGCTGAGCCCAGCCCAAACTGCAGAATCATGAACAAATAAATGATTGTTATTTTAAGTTTTGGGATGTTTTGTTACACAACAATAGATAACTGATGATATTTTACCAATGACATGCTAAAATATTGCAAGATGTTGTGAGGTTGTATACTTGGGTCCAAAATATCAATAGCTTAGATAAAAGATGGAAGAAGATATGACTTCGTATTACTCATGGAAAATGAATCAGGAGCTTTAGTTTGCTTTGAGTTCAATCAGTGTCAGTAGTTTGATATGGATATCCAAAAAGCTAATGCAACAGACCTCAGGAGGCATTCATGAAGGTATCACTACAGGAAAAAAAAAAGTCACAACAGTAGGCGAAGCGAAGACCACTTGATGATCCATTGTCAAAATCTGAGAAGAAGTTGCACCAATTTGAGAGGATGAAGTGGGATTAGACAAAAATGGTTCTTAGCATGCTGAAGAAAAAGGCACAAAGGTGGTGTTAGTTGTCACAGGCAAGCAAAGGGACAAAGGGCACAAGAGTCTGACTTTACATACAAACCTCCTAGGTTATTAAGGAAAGATGTTCTCATGGTGAACATCTGAGACCCACCAGGAGCATTCGTGTTGCTATGGTGATGTATACCAGAGGGAGGGTGGGCTACTTTTTTTTTTTCTCTCGAGACAGTCTGGCTCTGTTGGCCAGGTTGGAGTGCAGTGGCACAATCTTGGCTCACTGCAACCTCTGTCTCCTGAGCTCAAGCAATTCTCCTGCCTCAGCCTCCTGAGTAGCTGGGATTACAGTCATGTGCCACCATGCCCGGCTAATTTTTTTTTGTGTTTTTACTAGAGATGGGGTTTCACCATGTTGGCCAGGCTGGTTTTGAACTCCTGATCTCAGGTAATCTGCCAGCATTGGCCTCCCAAAGTGCTAGGATTACAGGTGTGAGCCACTGCACCCTGCCTGAGTGGGCTATTCTTGGCAGTCATCTACTGAAGGGGCTCCTGAGGCATAGGCCTTGTAATGTTTTGTGTTTTTCTGGTGTGTCTTTTCCAGATGCCACTGCTTTGGGCAGTGGATCTCAAATTAAGCATGCATCAGAGTTACCTGAAATGCTTGTAGAAAACACAGGTGGCTGGGCCCCACCTCCAGAGTTTGATTCAGTGGATCTTGGGTAGACCCCAAGAACTTGCATTTCTTGAAAGTTCCCAGGTGATGCTGATGCTACTGGTCCAGGGACAACACTTTGAGAACCATCCCCCTAGGACAATAAGGCCCAAAGCTATCCCACAGTTATACCAAAGGAAATGGAAATTTATCTTTTCAAGCTGATACTCATAAGTTTTATTTTTATTATTATTTTTATTAGAGATGAGGTCTCACTATGTTGCCCAGTCAGGTCTCAAACTCCTGAGCTCAAGTGACCCTCCCGCCTCTGCCTCCCAAACTGCTAGGATTACAGGCGTGAGCCACTGCACCTGGACAACTTTCTTCTAATGCTGTTCTTTCGATTGTGGAACAAATGAATGTGTGTGTGTGTGTGTGTGTGTGTGTGTGTGTGATAGGAGAGATAGAAGACAGAGAAAGAGAAGTCGGAGTGGGGGAGAGAGAGAGGAGAGGCCTTCTGGGTTTCTATTTCTGACTCTCATGGTGAAGAGATCCCTGCTAAAGTGTTCTAATTGTCAGACTTCTTCCACCACCCTAGTCTTCTTGATGGTGACATAATGCTTGGACATTTTGCTTCCTTATGATGTCTAGGATTCACTTATCAAAAATCTCTGATGCAGGACATAGGCATTATGGGTCTTTCCTTTACCTAAACACTGGCTGCACATTAGAATCCCCTGGGATTTAAAAATCCGTGCTCTCTCTATATAAGATGGAATACTACTCAGTCATAAAAAGGAACGAATTAATGGCATTCGCAGCAATCTGCATGGAACTGGAGACTATTACTCTAAGTTAAGTAACTCAGGAATGGAAAACCAAACATTGTATGTTCTCACTCATAAGTGGGAGCTAAGCTATGAGGATGCAAAGGCATAAGAATGATACAATGGAGTTTGGGGACTTGGGGGAAAGGGTGGATGGGGGTAGGAATAAAAGACTACACATTGGGTTCAATGTATACTGTTTGGGTGATGGGTGCACCAAAATTGCACAAATCACTGCTAAAGAACTTGCTCATGTAATCAAATACCACCTGTTCCCCAAAAACCTGTGGAAATAAAAAATCTCAATGTTGACCCCAACTCCAATGAATTAAATCAGGACTTCTAGGGGAAATGAGGGCCGTCACCAGTTAAAACAATTTTTCTTAGGTGAATATAATATAAAACCAAGGTAGACATTGACCTATTCCTTGTTCTCAGCAGTGGTAACAGGTCCTATGTAGAGGTAATTCTAGGCCAATGGCCCCCAACCTTGGCTACACATTAGCATCACCTGGGGAGCTTTAAAAACTTGAAATGCTCAGACAGCACCCCAGACCAATTTACTGAGACTCTCAAAAGGTGGTATCCAGGCATCAGTATTTTAAACAATTTTCCATGTGATTCCAATGTGTAGGCAAGATTGAAAACAACTCTCCTAAAAGTATGTTTGCATAAAACCTGTCATTGTTCCAGGCCTTGGCAAGGGGATGTGTGAAATGCTTCGCTTGGAGTACAAGGCCAGTAAATCCTGGTCTCAGCTTCATGGGCTCTCACTTTTGAGCTCAGACACCAGCACAGCTAAGCCTGCCCCCCTACTCAGAGGTCTGATTTTCAGCTTTGCAGAGCCCTTCTAATCTTCCAAGTTTGTATGTATGTATGTATTTATTTATTTTATTAATTTAAAGACAGGATATTGCTCCGTTGCCCAGGCTGGAGTGCAGTGGTGCTATCACGGCTCACTGCAGCCTTGACACCCTGGGCTCAATTGATCCTCCCATCTCAGCCTTCTGAGTAGCTGGGACTACAGGCGTGCACCACCATGCCTGGCTATTTTTGTATTTTTTGTAGGGACGGGCTTTTTGCCATATTGGCCAGGCTGGTCTTGAATTTCTGAGCTCAAGCAACCTGCCGGCCTCGACCTCCCAATGTGTTGGGATTACAGGTGTGAGCCACTGTAACCTGACCCTGTTTTAACACTGCCAGTTTCTTCCCTTTGTTTCCCAGCCCTTTGGGTAGTGGTTGCTCTCTGCAGCTGTTGCCTCTATTATATGTTAATGTTCTCTTTTTGTCTTTTCAGTACCGAGTTAACAATTTTGTACCTGGTTACCACTTATCTACATTAAATTATTTCTATTAAAATAAGTGTTATGTTTTTTGACTCCTGACCAGATCCTGACAGATACACTGACCACACATAGAGAAGAGGGAAATGTGGAATTGACGTGGGAATAATTTGTGTTCTTGGAGGATAAGAAATAGAACAAATGCAACAGGGAGAATATTCGAGGAGGAAAAATGAATAGAAGAAACATCCCTGAAGTGAAGGTAGATACGAATGTTCAGCTCAAAGGGTTACCAAGGAAATTTATAAGCAGAGAAAAAAAGCTAGCAGTGAGACATACACTCGGATGAAACCATTACATTTCAAGGAAAAAGAGAGTCTAATGAAAATTCAGGCAGAACAAGCAGGTTGTCTTCAAAGAAAATAAAAATCAGATGGCCTCAGTTTTTAACTCTGACATTAGATTCCAGAAGAAAATGCAGCAAGAAAGACAATGAAAAGAAAAAGAATAGGATCCAAAATTTCATCAAAGTTGATATTTACAAGTGAGTCAAATATGCACAGATTTAGGAAGTATATCACCCATATATCCTTCTTGTGGGGGAAAGAGTGTGGGGGAGGAAATACTTGAAAATATGCTTCAGTCAACTAAGAGATGACTCAAAACAAAGAACTCACAAGAAAATTATCTAGCATTACTGGAAAGGGAAGTGGTTGTATGGGGGTGTGCATTGAAACAATTTACATATAAAATTAAATATAAATAACCATGGAAAAATTATAAAACAGAATGTGAAGAATGTAGCTATTATAGTTCTTAAAGCAAAATATATATAGCATTATAACCCCAAAATTTAAAAGGCTGAGACAAAAATTCCCAGAGCATATAATTGAAAACCAGAAGATAGAGGTGAAGACAGAATGAGGAATTGGAATGGAATCAATTTTCTTATCTTCCATAAGGGGAGTCAACAGCTACTTTTTCTTTTTTCTTTCTTTTCTTTTCTTTTCTTTTTTTTTTGTGACACGGTCTCCCTCTGTCACCCAGGCTGGAGTGCAGTGGCGTGATTTCAGCTCACTGCAACTTCCCCCTCCCAGGGTTCAAATGATTCTTGTGCCTCAGCCACCCGAGTAGCTGGGGTTACAGGCGTGAGCCACGGTGCCTGCCCCCTTTTTTTTTTTTTTTTTTTTTTTTTTTTTGTGCTTTTTGCTTTTTCTGGAGACAGGGTCTTCCTATGTTGTCCAGGCTGGTCTCATATTCCTGAGCTTAAGTGATCCTCTCATCTCAGTCCCCCAAAGTGCTGGGATTACAGGGATGGCCATTGTATCTGGCTGACAGCTACTTTTTCATTTTTGAGGTTGAAAACTCTGAACATGCAAATTAAACCTTGTTATTTAAAGGTAAAAAATAATCACCAGTAGAACAAAATACATTCTGTTTGCCAGATGAGCAGAAGGTAGGAAAAATTAGGAAATAAGATAATGGAAGCATATAAAATATAAAACAAGAAAATAGAATTAAGACCAAAGATATCTGTTATGGAAGCACATATACATTTAAAAAAAGACATGCCCGCAGAAAGAAAATGACTCCCAGGTTGGGTAAATCCAATCCAAATTCAACAATATGCCAACTGCGAAGCACAAACCTGAAACGATATAATTAAGGCAGAATAATTCCAGATATACCAGCCAAATGCAAACACAAAGGAGGCAGGAGTCACAACACCATCAGAGGAGGGAGAAATCAAGGTAAACATTCAGTGAGATGCGGTGGCTCACGCCTGTAATCCCAGCACTTTGGGAGGCTGAGGTGGGTGAATCACCTGATTGATGTCAGGAGTTCAAGACCAGCCTGGTCAACATGGTGAAACCCTGTCTTTACTAAAAATACAAAAAATAGCTGGGCGAGGTGGTGCATGCCTGTAATCCCAGCTCCTCGGGAGGCTGAGGCAGGAGAATCGCTTGAGCCTGGGAGGTGGAGGTTGCAGTGAGCTGAGATCATTCCGTTGCACTCCAGCCTGGGCCACAAGAGTGAAACTTCATCTCAAAAAAAAAAAAAAAATTATTTAACAAACAATGGAGGGTTTAACCTACAACCAAGATATAATAGTTACGAGTATAATATAGCATACACATATGTACGTTAAAAGGTAGAAAAACAATGAGCAATGGACAGAAAACTGATTAGTGAGGAAGTTGAAGGTATTCTTCACAGAAAAAATATGACAAATGTAAAAATGGAGAAGATTTAAATAATGCCTCCCTCAGGTTCTGGAAGGGGAGCTCAAGCGCCTTACTCTTAGGTTTCTAATTGCCCCTTGTAAACTGGGTCCTGGGGTGAAAGGGAGCAAATGGACAGACAGTAGGAAAGGCAGTTTGGAATCCCTCATACCTGGACTGGGGTCTTAGCACCACAACTAATGGCTGTGCAACCTTGGTCAAGGCGCTTCACCTCTCTGAACCTCAGTCTCTTCGTAACATCTGTACTAATTCCTCCTCTTGCAGAGTTCTGGTAAAAATTAAATGAGGCCCTCTCTAAGGAACAGGCAGTGCTTGACCATAGCAGACAAGCGATACATGTTTTCTTGCAGGATGATGAGCAGCTGGCATAGTATGAACTTGATTATGTAATTGTCACAGAGCTAAACATCCATCTGTCTATAGCAGGGTTTCTTGGCCTCAGCACTACTGGCATTTGAGCTGGATAATTCTTTGTGGTGGAGAGAGGGGCTGTCCTTTGCAGTGCAGGATGCTTAGTGGCATCCTCAGCCTCTACCCACTAAATGCCAGGAACACCCCCTCCTAGTGTGTGACAACCAAATATGTTTCCATACATTGCCAAATGTACCCAGGCGGCCAAAATTGTCCTCAGCCGGGAACCATTGGAAGAGAGTGAGATTTGGAAGAATGCTCTCCAAAAGTGAATGATTTTGTCTCTGGGTGGTGAGATTTGGGGGCATTTTCTTTCTTTCTTTCTTTTTTCTTTTTTTTTTTTTTTTGAGATGGAGTCTCTCTGCCGCCCAGGCTGGAGTGCAATGGTGCAATCTCAGCTCACTGCAACCTCTGCCTCCCGGATTCAAGTGATTCTCCTGCCTCAGCCTCCCCAGTAGCTGGGATTACAGGCGCCCGCCACCACACCCGGCTGATTTTTGTATTTTTAGTAGAGACGGGGTTTCACTATGTTGGCCAGGCTTGTCTCAAACTCCTGACCTCGTGATCCACCCGCCTCGGCCTCTCAAAGTGCTGGGATTACAGGCGTGAGCCACCGCGCCCGGCCTTGGCATTTTCTTTCATTAGCCCGTTCTGCATGTTTGAATGCAGAATCTACAAAGTGCATACATTAAGATGGTGAATGAAACACTAAGGTTCAATGTTCTATTTTATTCTTATTTATTTTGTGGAACCAGAGGCCAAGCTGTTTCCTTTCTGTTCTCTACTCTGGCCCCTGGACCATGAGGAGATACTTATTCAAACCCCTTCTGTGGGTGTCCACAGTTGGTACCCAGTAAGAACTCAATAAGTAAGCATTTCCTGTTGCCTCTTCAGCTCTTCATTCCAGGAGAGAGCAAGGTGATTAGTGCAAAGTCTTCATCCCCAGGGCAAACAGAATGGGGTTGTCTTTATGCAAAGACATTAACAACTTCATGATGCTATTTCAAAAGAGCAGACGTACAATTTGTCGACAGAAATCTACCAAAGAAGCACGCGGTAGGCACGAATCCACCTGAGCTGCTATGCTTTTGGCAGAAACCTCAAAGACCCCAAAAGCATAGCATCATCATGTTTACATCACCGCTCTGAAACGAACAAGAAATGTGCTATTGAGACTGATTTCTCCATTATCCTGTTGCGTTCTGATTTTTAAAAGAGATCAAAATTCTATTTTTCCTGTAGAAAGGGAACACAGATTCACAGATTTCATTACCAACTTAAAACAAATTGAGCAAAAAATTAGAGGGGAATGTTTTTTCATAGCCAGCAAGGCCTCCATATAAAACCAGCAAACATCTGTGCACTTGAGTACCTTCTGTTAAGGTCTAAGGAAGTCAGTTTCTGGAATATGTGCGAGATCATTGACTCTGCCTCTCTTTCAAAACTGAATAAGAAATGAAGAAATCATCTTTCAGTTTTTAAAAAAGCGTAAAAAAGGATACATCTGCCAAGAAAGTTGGATGGGGCATTCACATCTTACAACAAACAGATGCAGAATGCAGCGTTGAGCTGGAACTGGGCCAGACACTGGGGCAGTGTTTGGATTTTCTGTTCTAAGTTTTTATTAACTTAAAAATCACATCTTGTGCTTTTTTCCTAAGTATATAAAACTACTGGCTAGGTGCGGTGGTTCACGCCTGTAATTCCAGCACTTTGGAAGGCCGAGGAGGGCAGATCACCTGAGGTCAGGAGTTTGAGATCAGCCTGGCCAATATGGTGAAACAGCATCTCTACTAAAAATACAAAAATTAGCCAGGTGTGGTGGTGCACGCCTGTAATCCCAGCTACTCGGGAGGCTGAGGAGGGAGGATTGCTTGAACCTGGGAGACAGAGTTTGCAGTGAGCCAAGATTGTGCCACTGCACTCCAGCCTGGGTGACAGAGTGAGACTCTGTCTCAAAAAAAAAAAAAATAAATAAATAAAATAAAATAAATAAATAATAAAAACTACTTGTTCCCTCTGGTGTGCTGTTCTTAAGTACAGTAGCCGCTAGGCATGTGAGGCTATTTAAATTTAAATAAAGTAAAATAAAAATTTCAGGTCCTTGGTCCTATTTGCTAACATTTCAAGTGTCTATAGCCGTGGGAGGCTTGTGGCTACTTACTGCAAAATTGGATGGTGCTGCCCTAGACCAGGGGTCCCCAAACTTTTTGGCACCAGGAACCAGTTTTGTGGAAGACACTATTTCCACGGATGGGTGGGGTAGGGGGGAGCAAGTTAGGATGGAACTGTTCCACCTTAGATCATCAGGCATTAGTTAGATTCTCCTAAGGAGCTTGCAACCTAGGTCCCTCACATGCACAGTTCACAGTAGGGTTCACGCTCCTCTGAGAATCTAATGCCAGCACTGAGCTGACAGGAGGCGGAGCTCAGGCAGTAATGCTCTCTCTCACCTCCTGCTGTGCAGTCCAGTTCCTAACAGGCCATGGACCGGTACCAGTCTGTTGCCCAGGGGTTGGGGACTCCTGCTCTAGAAGATTTGGAAAATAAAGACAAGTATATAAGAGAAATGGCAAAGTGATCTCATCCCTGCCCCTCCACCCCTCAGAACTGCTGTTGTTGACATGTGCTGGATTTCTTTCTGGTCTTTTTAGCACTTTCCACATAAAATCTAAAACATTGTTTTAATTGTGATATGTATTATGTATAATATGCTCCTTCTTTGTGTATCTCACTTTCCACCTAATTTTTTATCATGAGAATTTTCCCATCTTAAAGTATATTCTTCAAAAACATGATTTATAAATTTTCGTTTGGAAGGACTTTTTTTTTTTTTTCTGAAAATGAGAGATTTATGATCAACTTAGAGATTTAACCATGTGTTAAGAGATAACTGTTCCCTGATAAACAAGAGCTTGCAGAAGCTAAATGGGCAAAGTAGAAGGCCGTCAAACACATCCTGGCCTATTTTAGTGCAACTATAAAAATTTCAACTTTTAGGGCAAGCACAGTGGCTCACGCCTGTAATTCCAGCACTTTGGGAGCCTGAGGCAGGAGGATCACTTGAGGTCAGGAGTTCAACACCAGCCTGGCCGACGTGGTGAAACCCCATCTCTACGAAAAATACAAAAATCAGCTGGGTGTGCTGATGGGTGCCTGTAATCCCAGCTACTTGGGTGGCTGAGACAGGAGAAACACTTGAAACCAGGGAGGCGGAGGTTGCAGTGAGCTGAGATTGAGCCACTGCACTCCAGCCTAGGTGACAGAGTGAGATTCCATCTCAAAAAGGAAAAAAAAATTCAACTTTTAGATACAGGGGGTACATATGCAGGTTGGTTACATGGGAATATTGTATGATGTTGAGGTTCAGGGTACAGATCCTGTCATTCAGGTAGTGAGCGTAGTATCTGATAGGCAGTTATTTAACCCAAGCCTCCCTCCTTCCTCCCTCTAGTAGTTCCCAGTGTCTATTATTCGCATATTTATGTCCATGTGTGCTCAATGCTTCACTTTCATTTACAAGTGAGAACATGTGGTATTTGGTTTTCTGTTTTTGCGTTAATTTGCTTAGGATTATGGCCTCCAACTGCATCCACGTTGCTGCAAAGGACATGATTTCATTCTTTTTTATGACTGTGTAGTGTTCCGTGGTATATATGTATCACATTTTCTTTATCCAGTCTATCATTGATGGACATCTAGGTTGATTCCCTGTCTTTGCTATTGTGAATAATACAGCAATGAACATAGGAGTGCATGTGTCTTTTTGGTAGAATGATTTATTTTCCTTTGGGTATATACCCAGTAATGAGATTGCTGGGTGAATGGTAGCTATTTTAAGTTTGGAAAGGTAATACATGCTTATTGTAGGAAATGGAAGTAAAAAAGAAATCTCACTTTTACCAGAGACAAAAATCTTTGACCATTTGGTGGGCATGCTTTTAGATATTTCTTTGGGTATAAATACAGATGAGCATATAAATAGTCAGTTTTATTAGGAATATTTGCATGTCAGTGACTCTAGAGATACTTGTACACTGTCCCTTTCATTAGCTGTGGGTTATTCCATGACATGCGTGTTATGTTTGACTCTTGTTTTTGCTTCATCTGATTAATACTTCTCCTCTTCTACAAAGTTTTCTTTCCTCCAAAAAATGTTTCTTTTCTCCCTTCTTTCTGTCTTTCCTTCTTTTTTCCCTTCCTTCCTTTTTCTCTTTCCTCCCTCTTTCCATAAATGTCTTCTGTGCCAGGTCTTTCACTAGTGTAAGGAATAAAACCATGAAGAAAGCAGTAAAGCTCCTGCCCTCATGGAGTTGATAGCCCAGTGGAGGAGGCAGAAAAGACAACGGGCAGAAGGAAGTGGTAATTGAATAGTTAAAAATTACAATTCAATTACAGATTGGGGGTAGTGCTATGAAGGTGTCAGACTGGCTGAAGGCCAAGTGGAGTGGGTTAAAGCTTGGCCCCGAAGCCCAGTCTGCATGGATGCGGGTTCACTCTTTCATCTGCTTCCTGGCAGCCTGGGGCGTGGAGAAGGCAGAGGGCTGCACCAGGAGAGGGCTGGAGCCGAGTGAAGTGACTGTTGCTGGGGTTGGGAGGTCAAAGTCACTGGGCTTGGGGTGCAGAGGATGCTGATGTTGCTCCAGACCAGTGACTCTCTACCAAGGGTGACTTTGTACCCCTGTAGGACATTAGACAAGGTCTGGAGACATTTTTGGTGGTCGCAAGTGAGGGATGTGTGTAGTGTTGCTGGCATCTTGTGGGTAGAGGCCAGGGATGCTGCTAAGCATCCTACAGGGCACAGAACAGTCCCCACCACAGGAATGAGCTGGCTCATAACGTCAGTAGTGGCAAGGTGGAGAATCCCTGCCCTAGAAGGTGCCAGGGCTTGCTTAGGGTGGAGAAAGGGACAGAGCCTGGGGTAGAGGGAGGCTCTTCAGGAAGAAGGATGGGGATGAGGATGGGAGAGGCAGGCTTGAAGAGCTAGTTTCACCTGAGGCAAGGAAGCCAGGCCCAGTCAGCAGTGAGGAGCGAAGAGGATGCTTACTGCAAATTTGGACCTTAAGGTATGTGCTTATAGAGGGTTGAGGTCGGGGGTGCAGAGAGGAGCAGCTCCAGCTGAATGGGGCTGCATAAGAAGTGGGGTTTTGGTGGGGGCAGAGACCTTCAGTTGAGACAGAAGGTACAGATGCTTTGTTTGGGGACATGGTGAAGCATGGGGGTGAATTTGTTCACTTAAATGATGGGTTCCAGGCCAGGTGCGGTGCCTCACGCCTGTAATCCCAGCACTCTGGGAGGCTGAGGCCAGTGGACCACCTGAGGTCAGGATTTCAGCCTGAGGAACATGGTGAAACCCTGTCTCTACTAAAAATACAAAAATTAGCTGGGTGTGGTGGCACATGTCTGTAATCCCAGCTACTCGGGAGGCTGAGGCAGGAGAATTGTTTGAACCCAGGAGGCAGAGGTTGCAGTGGTCTGAAGTCGCGCCACTGCACTCCAGCCTGGGTGACAGAGTGAGACTCCGTTTCAAAAAAAAAAAAATTTTTAATTAAAATTTAAAAGTGGTTCCAAAGAACACAGGGAAGACGTCTGGGAGGGAAGGGGTGGTGAATGGTGAGTCAGGCTGGGGAAAGCTGGGAGGCAAGGACAGTGTGTAGATTCAGTTCTTGGCCCCTTGGGTATGTCCTTCATGCTAGAGGTCTGGCTGAGGTGCAAAGCCAGGTGTGTCTGTCAGTTATTCCCGAGGGACACCTGGTGGGATGAGGAGGGACAGTGACCAGAGGAGCTGTACTGTAGGCAGCCCCTGGTGCTGAGGTCAGGCTCTGTCTGGGGAGGCTCTGTAGGGAGCTATTATACCGGAGAGGGTTGACCAGGTTCTTAGCAGGTCCAACAAAGAATTCAACGCAATGCACAAAGTAACGAATGAGGCAATGAAAGACAGAGCAACGGAAAAACAGTAACAAAAGCACAGATTTATTGAAGACAATTCAGAGTGGGAGTGGGCTCCAGCAAGTGGCTCAAGAGCCTCCTCAATTAGGATTTTTATTAAGCTAGAAAGAAGCCGGCAACACCCCTAGGTGCCCTTCACAGGCCTCCAGTTGGTTACACCCTATGAAGGATTGGCCCGTGACCAGAGGCCGAAATGGAGGCCCAGCTGGCAGTCAGAATCTTTGTGGAGGTTCTGCCTTGCCTGTGGATGAGGACCTGGCCCCACCAGCTGGGATGCACTGCTGCCTGTCTGAGGGTGGTCAGGTAGGTGCCAGAGAGTTCCAGCGCATTTCCCCCTGTCTGGCCCAGCTCTTGTTTGATGCTGAGAGTGGGTCCGAAGGCCGAGGGAACCGTGGCCTCACTTTGTCCCTGTTTGCATGGTAAATGAGTGAGTGCAAAAAGTGAGGCAGGTGAGCCAGGAGGTTCTGAGTTCAAATCCCGGCTCTGCCACTGACTAGCTGGGTGATCTTGTGCAGTTGGTTTGGCCCCTTGGAGTGTTAGTTTCCTCTTGGGCAAGATTGCTGGGAGGATTAAATAAAGTTAGCCATATGATGGCACTCCATCAACTGTAAGTGCTATCCCCGGGTGAGATGGGAAGAAGGACCCTTGAAAAGGAGATAGAAATGCACAACCTGGAGTAATGGATACTGACCAGACAGACTGGGAGGGGATGTGAGAGACGCTCTGGATTTGAAATGTCACCAGAACAGGCTGGGCGCCTGGTATTTCTGAGCTTACTGCCCGAGGATGAGTCACCAAGAGAACTGCTGAGAGGACTCAGGCCTTCACACTCCTACTTCCCTCGCTCTGCACAAGGGTGGAGGATGGAAGCCGGGAGGAGTGCTGTCCAGCCAACATTGTCTCTCCACATGTGGGTCCCTCTGCCGCTGAATCCCATGGGCTGTACACCTGGGAGCCGGGCTCTCCACTCACCTGCCCTCGTTTAATCATCGCCACACTCTTGAGAAGTGAGCAGTTTTATGCTCATTTCATACATGTGGAAGCTGAGACCCAGTGGGTGAATAACTGGCCTCAGGTCACGTGGCTTATATAAGGTACTGCTAGGATTTAAACTCAGGTCAGTCTGCCTGATTCCAGAAAAGATTCTCTCTCCGTCCTGTCTCCCTGGCCCCTGGCTTTCTTCAGGAACTGGGTGCTGGAGAAGGGTTTAGGAGGTTTTTTTTGTTTTGTTTTGTTTTTTGAGACAGTGTAAGAGCTGTTTGGGATCCCAGGCTTCAGGGAACTGACGACTGTGGACCAATGGTTCAGGTGGCCTAAAGGGACAGGTGGCAGCCAGATGGTGGCTGAACTAGAGGCAAAGCCTCAATGTGAATAGGGGAGCCTTGTCCCCTTTACCTTTGCTTTAATGGGAGAATGCACCGTTTGCACATAGGTAAGGATTTCCTGCCTTGCTTTCTCAACAAACACAGGTCTCATTCATCAGAGCAGGGCAATCTATTGAATGGTCTTTTTTTTTTTTTTTTTTTGGTTTCTCAGGCCATGGGTCAGACAAGCATCGTTCTTGGGAGGCAATGTAGAAGCTGGGCCTATTAATCCAATGATGATTTTTTTTTTTTTTCCTGAGACGGAGTCTCACTCTGTCACCCAGGCTGGAGTGCAGTGGCATGATCTCGGCTCACTGCAACCTCTGCCTCCCAGGTTCAAGTGATTCTCCTGCCTCAGCCTCCTGAATAGCTGGGATTACAGGCACCCGCCACCACACCCGGCTAATTTTTGTATTTTTAGTAGAAATGGGTTTTCGCCATGTTGGCCAGGCTGGTCTCAAACTCCTGACCTCAAGTGACCCACCTCGGCCTCCCAAAGTGCTGGGATTATAGGTGTGAGCGACCGTGCTGGACAAATGATGACACATTTTTGAGCATGTGGTATGTGCATGGATCTGAGCTCAAAAGGACAGGACCCATCAAGTTCCCAAGCTGAATCGATTATGGGCCACTCAAGGAAGCAGGGTGCCTTGTGCTCTTGACAGACTCCTGCTCATCCTTCAGTCCTTGACTCATGCATCACCACCTACAGGAAGCCTTTCCGGAATCCTCTTCAGGAGAGTTGGTGACTCTGAGCTCTGTGCTTTGTTCCTGCATTGATAACCAATGTGTGCATCAAATGCATCTTCCCATATGTGTCTCCCCACCAGCCTGGGAATGACTGTCTTCCCCATCTCGGAAGCTCTGGGATGCAGTACAAGGTCCGAACACAGATATGTTTAGGGGGAATGTATATACCCTCGCGTAGAAGGTAGTTTGCATTTAAGTGTTCTTCCAGTGGTTATGGCTGGAGGATTCCAGAGGGAACTAAAACCTCATGGATTTTGGGAGGGTCATGGATTTGGAGGGCTTCTAGGCAGAGGTGGGTTCTAACAGGTTCTCAGGAAGACTTCCCTGGATCCCTACTATAACCCTGTGGGGTTGGCATTATCATCCTTGTTTTAAAAAATGAGTATGCTGTGTCTTAGGAAGAAAGCTTTACTTAAAAAGTTGATCTCTGAGCGAGCTTCAGAACCAAGACAGGAGCTCTGAACTGATTCTACTTCTAGTTCTGCTCCTTGATCCATTTAGCAAATGTTTGTTGAAAGTCTAACATGATAGTTTTCAAATCATATCCCTGGGGCCAGCAGCAGCAGTGTCACCTGGGAACTTGTTAGAAATGCAGATTCTCAGGCTCCACCCAAGCCTCCTGAATCAGAAACTTGGGGTGAGACACAGCTCTGACAGGTTTTCCAGCGAATTGTGTTGCACAATAAGGTTTGTAAGCCACTGGTTGCAGAGTACTGGGGAACAAGGGACCAGAGAGGAATCACAGCTTGGAGAGACAGCCTTGTATTAACTTGTGTTCTAATCCCAGCAGTCTGGGAGGCCGAGGCGGGCAGATCACCTCAGGTCAGGGATTTGGGACCAGCTGGGGCAATGCGGTGAAACCCCATTTCTACTAAAAATACAAAAATTAGCCAGATGTGGTGATGCACGCCTATAGTCCCAGCTTCCTGGGAGGCTGAGGCATGAGAATTGCTTGAACCTGGGAAGCAGAGGTTGCAGTGAGCCGAGATCATGCAACTGCATGTCAGCCTGGGTGACAGAGTGAGACCCCATCTCAAAAAAGAAAAAAGAAAATAAAAAAGCTGGGAGAGACAGCCTAGTATTCAAGTTAACTTATACTCTAGGTGGGATGATTCCCAGGGGGGAAACAGAGGCTAAGCTCAGCACTGGAAAGGCTGGAGCCACTCGAAAGGCAGAAAAGGACCGTTAACAAGGACAGGTTTGGTGACACTTCCCTTGGCCACACAGGCTCTCTCTCAGTAACTACTCTGCCCTTTTAAGACGACCTCTGTTGAGGGGAGAAGAAAAACACCCCTCTGCCCACCTGAGTTCTAGATTTCCCCCTGCAAAGAAGGAAGAGTTTACTAAGTGGGGCAAATCGAAGGCCCTGCAGTGGGGGCATGTTCACTAGCGGATGTGGCTGCTATGTGTATAAAGGGTGTGCACCCAGGTTGGATATTCAGGTTCCATTTCTTCTTCCCTACGGTTGGGTGGGTCACTAGGGACTGTTTACTCCAGGCCAATCAGTGGGTAACAAGATGCCAAGATCTAGGTTAGCCTTCAGAGGGAGTTGGTGGACCAGGCTTGATTTGTTTTGTTTCAGGATATTTTTGCTGAGGTGGTATTTACATACAATAAAATGCACAGATTTTAAGTGTGATGAGATTTGACATTTGTGCACACCTCTGTGATCAAGTTGTAAATATTTTTACTGTCTCCTTTGAGATTGGAGTTAGTGTTTCTGCTTCTCCTGACCCTAATACCATCAAATACCACCAACACTCCTGCTTTTATTTGTAGGATAATGAAGCAGAAAGACCAAGCAGCAGTTGAAGTGGGCAGTGGAGAGACTTGCCACTCAAAGTGTGGGCCTTGGAGCAGAAGCATCAGGGACATCTGTGATTTTTTTTTTTTTTTTTTTTTGAGATGAAATCTCACTCTGTTGCCCAGGCTGGAGTGCAGTGGTGTGATCTTGGCTCACTGTAAGCTCCTCCTCCCGGGTTCAAGCCATTCTCTCACCTCAGCCTCCCCAGTAGCTGGGATTACGGCGCCCACCATCTCTCCTGGCTAATTTTTGTATTTTTAGTAGAGATGGGGTTTCACCATGTTGGCCAGGCTGGTGTCAAACTCCTGACCTCAAGTGATGCCCCGCCTCGGCCTCCCAAAGTGCTGGGATTACAAGCATGAGCCACCATGCCCCACCCTGTGATCCTGACAGAAAAGTGACATCTCAGCACTCCTCCTACCCCTGCCTGCCTTCCCTCTCCCAGACCTACTCGCTCAGGATTAGCATTTCAGCAGGATCCACATGTGGTTTGTGTGTGCATTTAGGTTTTACCTCTCGTACCGATGGGATTATGTTTCTTACCACCCTCGGGATAAGTCCCTCACCTTAAACCAGCCAGCGAGTGGTCATGGAGGGTTGTTGCTGGACTCACAGCCCATGACTCTGGAAGCTTCTCCATCCCATCACGCTTCGGTTCTGGTGAATTATTGAACCAGGTGAGTTCCCTTCCACCTCTCTAAAGTAGATTGGGAGAAGCATCCGGTGCGTTAAACCCTCTATCTTTTCAGTCAGACCCAAGGTCATCTCTAGTCAGGATGGAGGAAGGGAGATTTTAGCCTGATTGGATGCATTCTTCCGCACTCCCTTAAGGATGGAAACTTTCCCACACCCACGCTCCTGCTCAGGCGATGAATTATTGAAATCCGAGAAACACATTTGGTTAGTCATGTAGGTTCTGGGGGCCCCAGAGAACAGTGCCTCAGAATAGCCGCTTTATTTTTCTTTGAGAAGTTAAAAGAAAAATACAAAAGTAACAAATTTGCATCCCCACCACTGGGATGATAACTATGAACCTTTTGTTATATTTTCTTCAAGTATATTTTTAATAAAAGAGATAAAACATTACAGAAGACGTTGAAGCACCCCTTTAGGGACACCCTCAAGGTTTAATCTTTGTCTCTTTCCAGAGCCAACCACTATCATGACTTTTGTGAATAACTGTGCCTTTTAAAAATACTTTTTTTGGGGAAACTTTTGTATTTTGTGTATACATATGTAATGTATTATGAATAATAAATGTATGGTATGGCTTGTGGGGATGCTTTTCCACATTTACACAAATTTGCTCTGGTCTCTTTGCAGCTTGGTTTTTCACATAAGGACACTTTCACCCTCTGTTGTTATTGATACATTTAGCTCTAATCCATTCTTTCTATTAGGTTGGTGTGAAAGGAATTGCAGTTTTTGCCATTATTTTCAATGGCATTACTTTCAATGGCGAAAACGGCAATTCCTTTCCCACCAACCTCATAACTGTGAAAGGTATTCTATCATGTGGATAGACCACGTTTTGTTTCTCATTTCTGTCTTGTTGAGTAGTTAGGTTGTTTCTAATTTTTCACCATAACAAATAATGCTGCAGTCAGCATCCTTGCCCTAGATCTCACTGGGCTCATGCGGGAGAGTTGCTGTGGGGGTTTGAAGCTGGAGTGGAAATGTTACATTGTATATGTGCACGTCTCATTTTACTAGGTATTGCTGAATGCTCTCCAAGTTTGCCCTTGTGATTTCCATTCCCACCAGCAGTAGAGGAGAATACAGTTTTCTCTACCTCTTCTCCAACACTTGATATTGTCAGAATTTTTCATTGTTGCTAGTTCCATGGGAGAAAAATGGTACATCTCTGTGGTTTTAAGTTAACAGTAGTTCCTTTTAATTGGAAGAGATCCTGGCAGGGTGGACAAGGTCTGAGCTGTCAGTAGATGTAGATTTTTGTCCAGCTCTGCTGTCAACTTGGATTGGATATTGGGCAAGCCCCTTCACCTCTCTGGTCTCCTATGAGGTGGCTGGGCCAGATGGGATCTAAGGGGTACAATGTGAAGTAGGCAGGACTCTTCTGACCCATAGAGTTTGGAGTTTGCAATGACAAGGTTTGTGCAGAAAGATTCCTCCATCACTTAGCACCTATACTAGGATCCTGGGGTTACCTCTTAGGAAATGATTCTTGTATTAGAGAAAACTTGTTAGCACAGGAATCAGAAGAAGTGGGTTTTAGCCCTGGCTCTAACATTCCCCTATGGTGTGGGTATGGATGGATGACCAGGTATTGACCATACGGTAGGATTCCAGCGCAAATCTGCTTCAAGGCAAGGATCCCCACACCTGGGAAGCCCAAGTGGAAGTCATTTTCTTGCCACAGCCCCAGCCCTGGACTAGCTGTAAGACCTGAGCTTAGTGCAGCTCTGACAAAGTGTGTTTCCTGAGACTGACTCTTTCTGCTCTTGGCTTTGGCTAAATTGGTTTTGTGATGCAGAAGACCTAGCTTCCTCTGAACTTGAGGCTCACCTGGCTGCTTCAGTATTGGCAGGAACTTGGCTCAAGCACCTGGAGACTTCATGGGTAGGAATGTTGGGTTGCCAGATTTAGCAAATGAAAATAACCATATTTGCATGAGACATACCAAAAAATTATCCATTATTGATGTGAGATTCAAATTTAACTAGGCATCTTGTATTTTATCTGGCAACCCTAGGCAGGAGGTGAGCAGTCACTCAATATAAGAAATAACTGAAGATTGGCCAGTCTAACTGGACAAGTTGTGACTATCTTGTTGAAGAAGGTTGCTATGGTTTGGATATTTGTCCCTTCTAAGTTCCATGTTGTAATTTGACCCCCAGTGTTGGAGGTGGGGCCTAATGGGAGGTGTTCGGGTCATGGGGGCAGATCCCTCATGAATAGACTAATGCTTTCCCTGGGGGCTGGGGTGAGTGAGTTCTTGCTCTATTAGTTCCAATGAGAGCTGGCTGTTGAAAAGAGCCCGGCACCTTCTCCCTTGCTCCCTCTCTGGCCGTGTGATCTCTGCACACACCAGATCTCCTTTGCCTTCTACCATGAGTGGAAACAGCCTGAGGCCCTCACCAGAAGCCAAGCAGATTGTTGGCGCCATGCTTCTTGTACACCCTGCAGAACTATGAGCCAAACTAACTTTATTTCTTTATGCATTACCCAGCCTCATGTATTTCTTTATAGCAACGCTCACAAAAGATGGACTAAGACAGAGATGTATAAACAGAGGTTAGATAAACTGTGAGCAGAGAAGCCGTGTGTGTGTGATATGGTCTGGTAGCCTCTGCTCGTGTGCCTTGGGTGCTCAATTCTGCTTAAAGCAGCTTGCAGACATCTTGAATGGTGAGAAAAGGCAGATGTCACCCAAGCCTCTATGCTGCCTCTGCCTCCACTCAAGCTGTTCCTGTGGCTGGGAATGTCTTTCAAGGACTGACCTCAATGTAGCACTGTGGTACCGTGGTTCCCAAAATATAACCCCTGGACCAGCAACATCAGCATTGCCAGCGAATGTATTAGAAGTGCAAACTCTTAAGACCTACCTCAGACCCACTGAATTAGAAACTTGTAGGGTGGGTCCAAAAATCTGTGTCTTCAGCCTTCCAGAGTATTCTGATACATCAAGTTTGAGAACCACAGGAACAGAGGATTGGATTAGAAAGCTGCCCTGAGATCCTAAAACCATTGCTTTGAGCTTAGTTTCTCTAGGGGTGGAGTGAAGCTGGGAATTGCGGTTGGGGTTGAGGGCAAGAGAGGGGCCAGGTGGCTGATGCTCTGTGAGGTTGTGCCTAGCCCAGAAGCTGGAGGGCAGAGGGAGCTTGGGCAATGATGTTATAGAATTGCGGTTTATTTTTTTTGAGACGGAGTCTCGCTCTGTTGCCCAGGCTGGAGTGCAGTGGTGCAATCTCGGCTCACTGCAAACTCCGCCTCCTGGGTTCACACCGTTCTCCTGCCTCAGCCTCCCGAGTAGCTGGGACTACAGGTGCCCACCACCACGCCCGGCTAATTTTTTGTATTTTTAGTAGAGACGGAATTTCACCATGTTAGCCAGGATGGTCTCGATCTCCTGACCTTGTGATCCGTCTGCCTCGGCCTCCCAAAGTGCTGCGATTACAGGCGTGAGCCACCGTACCCGGCTAGAATTGCGTTTTTTTTTTTTTTTTTTTTTTTTTTTTTGACGAAGTCTCGTTCTGTCGCCCAGGCTGGAGTCCAGTGGTGCGATCTCGGCTCACTGCAAGCTCCGCCTCCCGGGTTCACGCCATTCTCCTGCCTCAGCCTCCTGAGTAGCTGGGACTACATGCGCCCGCCACCACGCCCGGCTAATTTTTTGTATTTTTAGTAGAGATGGGGTTTCACTGTGTTAGCCAGGATGGTCTCGATTTCCTGACCTTGTGATCCACCCGCCTCGGCCTCCCAAAGTGCTGGTATTACAGGCGTGAGCCACCACACCCGGCCTAGAATTGCGTTTTTAACAAAAGGATTTTGAAGTATCTATTTTGATCAGGCATCAAGGAGAAAACTGTTTGTGTCTTCAAAGAGCTCACAGTTAAGTGGGGGTGACAAAGAGTAATAAAATAGGCTAAAACACAGACAGCTGTGCATGCTGTAAACAAGGGCAGGGACTACATGGGGGGCTCAATTTCATTTGGGGAGGATGGGTTGTATGGTGCTTCTGCAAGGCATTCCCAGGCACAGCTGTGGCTTGAATATGGAGACATGGGCAGTGTGAAGGGCTTGGCCAATAGTCCACCTTTTTCACCATCAGAGATGTCCACAGCTGTTTCCGGCAGCAGTGACTGTCCTGTCCTGGGAGGCATGCAAGCAGAGGCTACAAAGCCACTCTAGTGCTGGATAGAAGGGTGGCTTGTGTGACCTTCCAGGAGGGGTCCCTTCCAGGGTTGTCAGGATGCTCCCAGGATCAGTTGTGAGGAGTCTGTGGCCTCTAACTCTTGTTCTCATTGTGTCAGCCTCTCTTTGTACCTCATTCCAGCTAAATAACTCTCCCTCTACACATTACTCATGAGTAGGCAGAGAAGAGTGGCTTTAGGGGCCATGTGTTTCTTTTGTAAATGAAAGAAAACAAGAGAAAAAAATAGAAACATCTAGCCTAAATTCTATGTGTTCACTAAATATGCTTTTGCAAAGAGCAGCTTTATGCTCTTTATTTATCTCCCTCAATGGATGGGGGGGAGGTCATGGATTTTCCAGAACACCTCGTATTTAGTGCCTGTGTCCCAGCAGGCACCTCCGTGGGCAGCCATGTGGTCACTTGTCTCTCTCATTTCTGTCCTCTGCCAATAACCTGGTATAACCTAGCTCTGGGGAAGTGTTTGGGGGCTGCTGGGTTCCAGGGGTGTGTGAATATCATGGCCATTTCTCTGCAATGGCACAGTTGCCTCAGCATGACTGAGCTGGCTGCCTGGCACTGGGAGGTGTGGTCACCCCATTTGGCTGTCTTCACAGGTTCCATTTTGGTAACATAATATTGGTGCTGTTGAATTTAGCTATGGCATTTTGTCCAGGTTGTTAACAGCCGCATAAACAACTACCTTCCTTTTTCTCTCTGATTTTTCTGGTCCATTGTTGTGACCAAATGCATCGCATCTGCACAGTTATTACTGTTAACTCTAGTAATATTTGTACTGCACTTACAGTTTACAAAATGCTTCCACATACATTATATTAGCTTCTGGAGATTGCGCCACTGCACTCCAGCCTGGGCAACAGAGAGTGAGACCTTGTCTCAAAAAATAAAGTAAAAACAAACAGTTGATCCGATATCAGCCATAATAGTCCACTAATTAAATGATGACAAAATCTAATGTGAGTTACTTTAATCCTTTAATTAAAGTCTATATGACCACTTGGAGTTTTTACTGGTGCTGAAAATTTTGAACCGTGAGATGGAGCCTGAACCATAAGCTAGGATTTTTTATTTTATTTTTATTTTTTTGATACAGAGTCTCACTCTGTCACCCAGGCTGGAGTACAATGGTGTGATCTTGGCTCACTGCAACCTCTGCCTCCCAGGTTCAAGTGATTCTGCAGCCTCAGCCTCTCGAATAGCTGGAATTACAAGCTGGGATTACCTTGCCCAGGTAATTTTTGTATTTTTTAGTGGAGGTGGGGTTTCACCATGCTGGCCAGGTTGGTCTCGATCTCCTGACCTCAGGTGATCAGCCTGCCTCGACCTCCCAGAGTGCTGGGGTTACGGGTGTGAGCCACTGCGCCCGGCCATTGAGCTGGAATATTTTTGTTTGGTGAGTGCAAATTTTAGTTCCTCCAGTAAATATTTTCCTGGATCTGAATAATTTATGTAACATTGAAATTTCTCTTTTAAAATTGCTAATTGTTTTAAGACTAAAGAATGAATCAGGAACGTGATGGTTATTACTGATTATTCCATGATTATTATAGAAGATAATCTTGCTGTGTAGTGTTGGGGAGGGATGTTAAGAAGGATCCTTTCTTGTGTAGATCTATTCATTGCCTGCTCTGCTGGCTCTGACGGGTCCTGTACGCAGAGCATCTCCTTGAATACACGGGGTATCCCAGAGAGGGAGGGCTTATTATTTCTGGTTTATGTTTTTAATTATCTAATTCTGCTAATGATACAAAACTCTAAAACATTGCTTATTTCTGCATTCAAATTTACTCCCATTTGTTTCTTCCCCATAAAATGTTTTATTACAAATGTAATCTGGAAGCCTCTCCAGTGCTGTGAGACACGATCATGCATGCGGCCGACCATGAAATCGTCTGGTTCTAGCCCCTTCTGGGCCTCTTGTTGGTAATGAAGCCACTCTAAAGCGCCCCCTGTTATTCAGAGGGCTCCCCAGCTGCCGTGATATGTGTATGGGGAGGGCATAGCAAGTCCTTTTGCCCCGGCAGCCATTCTTCTGCTCACAAGGGGCTGGCTCTGGGGACAGGGATGTCTTTGTCATCAGTGACCACTAATCCCCCTCCTCATTGGCCTCCAGGGCTGCTCCCCTTCACTCTCTTGGTTGAAGTTGTAGGGGCTGAGGTTACCCTGAGAAACACCTGTTCTTGGAGCCCATAGACCCAAGTGCCACCTTGGAGATGCAGAGGAGCCACTGGCTGGGCTCTGCAGGTGGGGCCCGCTGATCCCCAGCTGCTGGCACCTCCAGGCATCCACAGAGCTTGGAATCCAAGCCACATTTCCTCCTTGGCCTTAGAGGGAGAGGAAATCCTTTGATTGCCTAGTCCAAGATCCCTTTATTTCCTGCCCTGGGATTATGGTGGCAATAGCCATGCCCTTCATAGGAAACTGTTCTCCCTTCCTCGGGGTTTGGTCTGGCCTCAGCTCGGGCAACAGTCATGATGGCGCATGGCGTATTCTCCAAACTCTGGCTCGTTCAACCTTAAACACAGCATCCTACGTGAAGGGCCAAGCTGGGTCAGTTCTTTAGCCCCGCCTGCCTGGTCCCCTCATTCAGTCTCTCCTTTCTGGGCTTTTGCTGCTTCCCTGGGGTGCAGACCCTTTCTCACTGGAGATCTTCAGTTCTCCTTCTCAGTCCTGGGGGAAAATTCACCAGTCCTGGCTGGTGGGGTGGGGAAGGCCAGGATGGCCATATTCCTCTTGCAGGTTTTTGTATTCCCCAAGGGCAAAGCCCTGTGGTGATGGCAAACCAGGTATGCAGCTGTGTTTCTGTTGTCCCCCCAGGTCATGTCTGTCCTCCTCTCTCACGCAATGAGCTCAGAGGCTTGACAGCTTGAATTGGGGTTGGAGGAGGCCATGGAGAAAGCAAGAGTGCAAAAAAGAAAGCAAAAGCAAAGAGGAAAAAGAAAACATCAATTACTATCTAAGAAACACTATCCTGTACCATGGGAAAGAAACTCAAATCCAGAGAAGCTTCTGCTAATAGCTCCAGTCCCATTCCTTGCAACTCGTGGACTAACCTCAATCTGCCCCAGAGTCTTCCAGAGAGTTCCAAGTGGGATGGAGCCCCAGCGGCCCACAGCAACAGACCCTCTCATTATTGTAGGCTTTGTCTACTCTTGTCACTCCCTGTCACTTCTCCTTCACTGTGCTTTCCGGGATCACCTCCCAAACAGACTGCCTGCACCCAAGTCCTTATCTCTCGATCTGCTTTTTGGGGAAGCCAAATTAAAACACAACCCCTTGCTTCTAAGGCCCTTGTAAAATGTATTAGTTTCTTATTGCTGCTGTAACAAATTACCACAAACTCAGTGGCTTAAAACATGCAAATGTGTAATATGACAGTTCTGGAGGTGAGAAGTCTGGAATGGGTCTCCCTGGGCAAAAATTGAGGTGTCATCAGGGCTGCATTCCTTCTGGAGACTCTAGGGGGAGAATGCTTTCTCTTGCCTTTTCATCTTCTAGAGGCCATCTGCATTCCTTGGCTCGTAGCCCCTTTCCCTATCTCCAGAGCCTGCAGGACAGCATCTTCAAATATCTCTGATTTGGATCCCCTACCCTCCCACCTCCCCCTTTCTCTTATAAGGACCCTATGTTACACTGGGCCCATCTGGGCAATCCAGGATAATCCCCCATCTCAAGATCCTTAACTTAATAACATCTACAAAGTCCCCTTTGCCATGCAAGGTAGCTCATTCACAGGTTCTGGGGATTAGGACATGGGTGTCTTTGGGGGCTATTATTCTGCCTGTCATATCCTTCGTATCTCACAGGGCGGCTGAAAGGATGGATGGGAGAGGATGTGTGTGTGGGCACACAATGGGAACATCGTAATGTAAATTTTTTCCCTACTTGAGGGTATGATCCTGAGGAAGAGCTTGATTCCTGATGGAGATCCCCTAGAAAACAGTCACATGGACCAGAAGTGGCCTTGATCCAATTCCAGTCATCCTGTGGCAGGCGCTGTCAGTACTCCCCCACCCTTCCACATCTTTCAGCCTCTTCTTCCCAGAAGTTCCCTGCAGTTTCTGTGGACAGTTCCTGGTCACACTGATGGTTTCATACTGCAGGCACAGGTGTCTCTCTGCCTGAGGTCTTCCTCGGGCCGCAGTAGTGGCCTCAGCTTTCAGTGGCACAGACGACCCCAGGAGTAATTTTTTTTATTTTTTATTTTTTAGACTGAGTCTCACTCTGTCATCAGGCTGGAGTGCAGCAGTGCGATCTCAGCTCACTGCAACCTCCGCCTCCCGGGTTTAAGTGAATCTCTTGCCTCAGCCTCCCAAGTAGCTAGGACTACAGGCGTGCACCACCCTGCCCAGCTAATTTTTGTATTTTTAGTAGAGATAGGGTTTCACCATGTTGGCCAGATGGGCTCGATCTCTTGACCTCGTGATCTGCCTGCCTCGGCCTCCCACAGTGCTGGGATTACAGGCGTGAGCCACTGCACCTGGCCAACCCCAGGAGTAATTCTTAACCAGGAAGGTTTGGGTATCGATGGGTGTTATCACTGGCCTGTGGCTGCTGCAACAAATTATCACAAACTTTGTGGCTTAAAAATTTATTTTCTCAGTTCTCAAGGCCAAAAGGCTGAAATCAAGGTGTTGGTAGGGTCATGTGATTCCTGGAAGGCTCTAAGGAGAATCCTTCCATGCCTCTTCCAGCTCCTGATGGCTCCTGGCATTCTTTGGCTTGTGGTTGCATCACTGCACTCTTTACCTCTAACTTCACATGGCCTTTTCTTTTTCCTTTTCTATGTCTCTCTCTCCCTTTTTTATTTTTTTGAGACGGAGTCTCACTCTGTTGCCCAGGCAGGAGTGCAATGGCACGATCTTGGCTTACTGCAGCCTGTGCCTCCTGGGTTCAAAAGATTCTCCTGCCTCAGCCACCTGAGTAGCTGGGATTACAGGTGTGTGCCACGACGCTGGCTAATTTTTGTATTTTTAGTAGAGACGGAGACGGGGATTTCACCATGTTGGCCAGGCTGGTCTCGAACTCCTGACTTCAAGTAATCCATCCCCCTTGGCCTCCCAAAGTGTTGGGATGACAGGCGTGAGCCCCCATGCCTGGCCCTGTGTGTATCTCTTAAAAGGACACTTGTCACTGGATTTAGGGCCCAGCTGGGTAATCCAGGTTGATCTCATTTCGAGATCTTTAAGTTTACTGACAAAGACCCTTTTTCCAAATAAGGGCACATCCACAGGTTCTAGGGGTTAGGACATGGACATGTCTCTTTGGGGGCCACCATTCAACCCTGTATGGTGAGTAAACACTTGGCTTTTTTGCCCCTTGGGAACGCTTCTCAGGTGTGCTCCACATGGTCTCCCATAGAGTTCCAAGTGGGATTGAGCCCCATCGGCCTACAGCAACAGACTCTCTCGTAGCTGCAGGCTTTGTCAACTTTCTTCACTCCCTATCAGTTCTCCTTCACTGCTTCCTGGGATCACTTTCCAAATAGACTACCTGCACCTAGTCCTTGTCTCCGGATCTGCTTTTGGGGGAACCCAAATTTAAAAATACTCCCTTGCTTCTAAGGCCCTTACAAACAGCTGAAAGTCACATATCAGCTGGTTCCCAGATGTAGCTTTGCCTGGGGCCACCTGCATTGTTGCATTCCTGGCTGATCTTTCTCTCAGGTACTCTTTGGCCAGTCCTCTGGTCTCCCTGGCCTCTTTCCTCATCACATTGCCCTTGTGATTCTATAGCTTCATCTCTATCTCCTGGAGACCCTAGGCGACATGCGGGCTCAGCAGAGGGGGAGTAATTGCAAAGGCACCTGCTGTCTTAGATAGTGGAGAAAGTATCACAGTCAGCATGTGGCTTAATTGAATTAAAGGAAAAAAAGTCCTGTTTCTATCTCCTCAGTAACTCATTGCCCTTGACAGGATGCAGGTAGAGCTCATCCCTGATGCATGAGTCAAGGACAAGGGGATTGCTGGGCTGCAGGCCTGGCTTTAGGAAGCTCCTGACCCAGAGAGGGTAGGAGCAGAGTGTGTGGACCACTGCCCAGAGCTCGAAGACCTACATAGGCCATGGGCCAAGGGGTGAAGAAAGGAGGGTGATTAGGGTGAAGGAGACAAGGGCTTTAGCTTTGGGATGGAGAGCGTGACCCAGAAACTTGGGAGAAGGTCAAACAGACAATCCTGTGCTCAGGGCTAGCAGGCAGAGAGAGCTGGAAAAGAGTGATCAGAGGTGATAGGGAGGTGCTCTCACTTCCTTCAAATGCTCCAATCCCTCTGACCATCTGATTGTTCAAAGGCCAGGACAGTGATTTGATCACAGGGACCTGTGGGCAAGGCCACAGTGGGCTGTGCAGTTGCATACACACATGTAGACTCCCCTTCCTGGGGAGGTGCTCTCAGGCCAGCCTGCCCTCCCTGCTGCTGCATTGCTACTGGAGCTTTAAGGGAGGTAGAACCTATAACAGTGGTGAGTTCAAGCTCTGTGCTCCTGCCTCAGGTCTTTTGAGTTCTGTACTGTGTGGACCAGGCATGGGCCCAGCTCATCACAGAAGAATGTGGTGTTTCCTGCTTGGTGACACCTCTATGATGAAGGCTCCCTAGGGAATCCTGCAGAGCGCCAGGAATCAGGCATTGTGGGGTGTCCACATGTAATAGCATCAAGATTTTACTTCTATTCTTAACAGAAGGGTGACCCTGATGCTCTTTCCCTATCAGAAGCATGGGAGGAGCTGGGGGAACTGTAGGGATTGGTCCAGAGTGGGAGAGGGGAATGGGTGTGTTGGGGACAGAAGGGGCTCCAGGGCTACTGAGGTCCCAGGAGACTGTCAAGCACCAGGCATGCCTTTTACTTGGGAAATAAACTCACCAAAGACTGATCTTGTGGTTACTTAAGGTTACTTAAGGTCCTTGTGTCACAGAATAAGGAAAAATAACTGGATTTTTCATCCAATAGGAGAGAACTGTTTTCCCTCCTATCTGTACTTCAGGTATATAAATAGACTCTCAATCATGTGAGCGCTTTGCACCTGTACCTTCTAGGTTGTCTTCCATTTGCCTCTGCAAGAAGCCCCTTCATCTGTCACACCCAGAAGGCTTGAGTTTCACTGGGAGGCTGTCTCTATATGGCTGGAGAGGTGAAGGAGTCAGATTAAATACAATCTTGACCATCAGGTTAAGGAAGTTAGGAGCAATGGGCTTTGTTTAGGAGCCACCTGGGATTCCTGGAAGGTTACTGAGCCAAGGGAGCACACAGTAGAAGAAGAGTCGCGTGTACAAATATAGTAAGACTTGGTTTGGGGCAGGGACCTAACATTTCTGCAGCTGAATGTTTGATCTAAACGCCTTTATGTGTGCTAGCCTCTCTGCCTGGGATGCTTGTCCCAGCTCAAATACCTCTATTTCTGCAGCTGAATGTTTGATCTAAATGCCTTTATGTGTGCTAGCCTCTCTGCCTGGGATGCTTGTCCCAGCTCAAATACCTCTTCTCAGAGAGGCCTTCCTAGCGTCCCTTCCCATCTAAATTAAGTTTCCTCTGTTACACTGTCTCATAGCTTCCTCTAGTTTTCTTTCTTTCTTTTTTTCTTTTTTTTTTTAGACGGACTCTTGCTCTGTCACCCCAGGCTGGAATATAGTGACGCGATCTTGGCTCACTGCAACCTCCACCTCCTGAGTTCAAGCAATTCTTCTGCCTCAGCCTCCTGAGTAGCTGAGATTACAGGCACGTGTCACCACACCCGGCTAATTTTTGTATTTTTAGTAGTGACAGGGTTTCACCATGTTGGCCAGGCTGGTCTCAAACTCCTGACCTCAAGTGATCTGCCCGCCTTGACGCCCGAAAGTGCTGGGATTACGGCATTTACTACAATTTGGAAAGTTTTCATTTGTCTTGATTAGACCTTAAATTCTTTTGGGGCAGGATCCATGTTTTATTCATTTCTGTACTGGACAGAGTTAATCAGGCGAGAAAGACTATTTAAGACAATTGCAGTAGGGGAGGGAGATTGAATTTACCTCCCTTGGATCAAAAGCCAGGAGGGTGTTTTTTTGATTTTTTTTTTTGAGATGGAGTCTTGCTCTGCCAACCAGGCTGGAGTGCAGCGGCGCAATCTTGGCTCACTGCAAGCTCTGCCTTCTGGGTTCACGCCATTCTCCTGCCTCAGCCTCCCGAGTAGCTGGGACTACAGGCGCCTGCCACGCTGAACTAATATTTTGTATTTTTAGTAGAGATGGGGTTTCACCATGTTAGCCAGGATGGTCTCGATCTCCTGACCTTGTGATCCACCCCACCTCGGCCTCCCAAAGTTCTGGGATTACAGGCGTGAGCCACTGTGCCAGGCCAAAGCCAAGAGGGTTTTTAAGCACTGGGGTGAGCTAGTGGGAAAGTCCTGGAGGACATTTGTGTTTGCTAATATTGGTGCTTACCAAAGTTAGACACCTTCCCTCCTCCTAGAGACTGAGAGATTGTGGTGCTATCTTTCTTGATGATTGCATTTCAAAGGGATAACTGCCAGATCCTTGAGAAAGACATTCCTAGGTTGTAAAAATTGGCAAGAAACTGGGAGATTTACATCTCAAAAGGGGCAATTTTTATGAAAACCAAACGAAAAACAAACTGTAGGCTGCAAATCTTTAAAGGTAAATGTTTTAAAGAAAATGGCACCTGCAATCTCAGCCGTTTGGGAGGCGGAGGCAGGCGGATCACCTGAGGTCAAGAGTTTGAGATCAGCTTGGTCAACATGGTGAAACCCAAGCTTTACCAAAAAATACAAAACTTAGCCGGGCATGGTGGTGTGCACCTGTGATCCCAGCTACTTGGGAGGCTGAGGCAGGAGAATCACTTGAACCCAGGAGGCAGAGGTTGCAGTGAGCCGAGATCGCGACACTGCACTCCAGCCTGGGCAACAGAGTGAGACTGTGTCTCAAAAAAAAAAAAAAAAAGTAGTAAATGCTCTAAGAAAATGTTTTCCAGGACCTCAAAGTCAGAAAGAAATCTGTTTAAAGTTTAGCGAAAGTGAGGGGAAGTTAAGGCCTTTTTGGTCAATGACCTCCCCTCCCATGCTACATTCTTGCCCTGCAGGACCTGGCAAAGATTCAGCAAATAACAGGTGTGTTTAATGTAAGTTTATCTTCAACATTTGTGTCTTTATTTGGTTAATATCTGTTAGGCCTCTGAGCCCAAGCCAAGCCATCGCATCCCCTGTGACTTGCACGTACACATCCAGATGGCCTGAAGTAACTGAAGATCCACAAAAGAAGTAAAAATAGCCTTAACTGATGGCGTTCCATCATTGTGATTTGTTTCTGGCCCACCCTAACTGATCAATGTACTTTGTAACCTCCCCCACCCTTAAGAAGGTACTTTGTAATCTCCTCCACCCTTAAGAAGGTTCTTTGTAATTCTCCCCACCCTTGAGAATGTACTTTGTGAGATCCACCCCTGCCCGCAAAACATTGCTCTTAACTTCACGGCCTATCCCAAAACCTATAAGAACTAATGATAATCCACCACCCTTTGCTGACTCTCTTTTCGGACTCAGCCCGCCTGCACCCAGGTGATTAAAAGCTTTTATTGCTCACACAAAGCCTGTTTGGTGGTCCCTACACACAGACGCGCATGGAAAATATTCATTTTCCTCTCTAGACTATGAGCTCCATGAGGTCAGGGGACTATGCTGTCTTGTTCATTAGTGTAAACACGGCAGTGTCTGCTGCCTTCTAACAGGTATTCAATAAATGCTTATGGAAAGAATGAATAAATGAATGGATAGATGAAGAGATAGAAGCATCAAGGATGACTTCTGGTTTCTCAGGATGGGTGAAAGAAGGTAATTAACAGGCCAGTGATGGCTGATGTGTGGGGCTGAGCGCAGAGCAAACAGTCACTTGATCCTGGGCTCTTAGTGGGGCATGGAGGCTCCCTGCTGCGTTCTCAAGGAGTAGGGGGCTCTCAGGTTTTGGTTTTGTGATAGAGATGATTAAGGGAGGTTGCTGGAGCCTGGGGAGATTGTTCGTGCAGATTCTGCACCTCTTACCTGCCCTCTGTTTGATTTCTAACAAGCCATAACGATCCTGGGGGAAATGACAATGTATGCTCTTTTGAGTTTATTTAGAAGATGGAGCTGAAACGAGGTGAGGACCCCCTTCCGGGCTACCCCACGGGCAGATGGATGCTGGTGCATGTAATTACTTTCAGGGTCAAAGCAGCACAATCAGCTCTTTTGTCAGCAGCATTCATTGAATAGTTTCATCGAGCGCCTGAGGGTGATTTGTTCCAGCACTGGAGTAATTGTCCAATCAACCATAGGCTCCCTCGGGGGACGGTGGTTTGAAGGATGCATCCTGGATGTTTGTGATTAAGACTGGACAGCTTCCCTAATTAACTCAACAAACATTCATTGAGCACCTACTGTGTGTTGAGCCCTGTGCCAGGCCTTGCAGAAGGTGGGGGAGGGTTCTGGCTCTAAAGAACCTATGGATTGTTAAAGAGGATAATCTCATGTCTTCCCAGGTGCCTCAGCAAGGATCTCAGGGAAGAAAGGCTTGTTCCTGAAGGTGGAGGCTATGGATGGAGCAGGGCCTGGGAAGATGATGGGTAGGAGTGAGGGTAGGGATCGGGAGTTGGTATTGATGGACATTCAAAAGTCAGTTCTCAGGCTGGGTGTGGTGGCTCACACTTGTAATCCCAGCACTTTGGGAGACCAAGATGGGTGGTTTGCTTGAGCTTACGAGTTCAAGACCAGCCTGTGCAACATGGTGAAACCCATCTCTAGCAAAAATACAAAAAAATTAGCTGGGCGTGGTGGCATGCGTCTGTCATCTCAGCTACTTGGGAGGCTGAGGTGGGAGGGTCACTTGAGCCTGGGAGGCAGAGGTTGCAGTGAGCTGAGATCACACCACTGCACTCCAACCTGGGTGTCAGAGTGAGACTGGTCTCAAAAAAAAAAAAAAAAAGTCAATTCTCCATGGAAAAGTAAAAAACGGACCCACCTGATTGTTTCAAAAAAGGACCTCTTGGGATTAGATTCAGCATGGGAAATGGTAAGAAAAGGAGTTATGGAGAAAAGGGGTATCAGATCACAGGGGCTTGTAGGCTCAAGCAAGGAGTTGGAGGTTTTATCCTAAGCACTACAGGAAGCCCATGGAAGATTTTAAGTTGGGGAGTAACAGGATCAAAGCAGTGCCCAACACAAAGTAAACTTTCATTAAATGCTCTTTTTGCTATTAGTATTTGCAGTTAAAAAGAACAATCCTTCTGGACTGTGGCATGGAGAAAAGATCCATGGTGGATCTGGGACAACAGGGAGGAGGCTACTGCAATGGAAGCCAGAGGTTGTTTGCCTCAATATTTAGAGGAATGGAGAAAGGGACTGATTGCAGGAGAGATTATGGAGGTCAAATTGGCAGGACTTGATAAATGCCTGGAAATGGTGGGGAGCAGGGGAGAGAAAAGGAAAAAGCAAGGCTGAGATCCAGGTTTCTGGCTTGGGAGAATGAGTGAGTGGTGGATCTGTCTCTGGGGTTGGAGCAGGTGTGTGTGGGGCCGATGGGGAGATCACTTTTTCATATTGAATTAAAGAGCTAGTGGAGTGTCCAGTGTGCTGTTGGGTATATGAGGCTGGAGCTCTGAACCCAGCACATACTTAACTTAATTTGTGTTCTCCCAAATGCTAAGACAAGAATCCAAGTGAAAGATATTTATTTGGGAAGTAGAGGTTGTAGGGGAGGAAAAGTTTTTTTTTTTTTCCCCTGTACCCTTCTGGCTGGGGCCCTGCAAATTAGACTGACAGAAGACAGATTAACAGGAAAAGAACCAAGTTTATTAACACATGCAGTGTACATATACATGAGAGAACTTAGTGATGAGTAACTCAAAGCAATGGTTAGAGCTTGGGGTTATATACCGTCTTAACAAAGAACAATAATTTTGTAGAGAAGTGACAAGAAAAAAGAAAATGACTTTTGAACCGCTAGGGGCAGCAAATTGTGGGAAGGTAAATATATGGGAAAATTAGTGGTAGAAAAGGGCTGGTTAGTAAGGTTTCTTTGTGTAGATGGCTTCATCATCTCATTTCTGGTGATAAGGTTGTTATCTCTTTCCTGGTATGTGAGTCAGGGAAACACCTTCACAAGAGGAATTTAAGTTCTGCTTTCACGCAGATAGGGAAGGGCAGAGAGCTTGTCCTGTGTCTCCTTATTCTCAATTGCCTTCAGCTCAAAATAATCCTTATGCCAGAGTGGCATATTTTGGGATGGTATACTCTGAAACCCTTCAAGGTCACACAGATTGGGAAGTGAAACAAGGAAGACAAGATGCCAGCAAAGTGTGTCATTGAGCCATCAATCATGATGGTTTAATCCTGTGAGGAAACTTGAGGAAATGGTGCAAGACTTATGCCTCAGACTGATCCCACACAAGAGGTGAGGGAGCTGGGGTATTTATATACCATCTCCCTTAGTCATTGGTTGAAGGTGGCTCCTGAGAGTGTTCTTTACCTGGCACGTCTGACCTATCATGCACTGGCAGGGCAGAATCCCATGGTTCCTGAAACAAGAGCCCTCAGGCATAGAGATATAGATACTGACAGGTGGAATTCCCTGGAGCACAATGAAATGTCTAAGGGGTATGGGCAGGACATTGTGAGTGTTGGCTACAAAGTTTAATAATGCAATTTATATAACATGTAAATTTCTATTCCAAGCTATTTCAAAACTGGTCTTCTACTTAATTTTATGTAAAATTGGCAGCATTAACTGCAACCTTCAAATAAAACCTAGTTGCAATTGGAGCAAATTATGTTCACAGTGCAGGGGGCAGGATGCAACTGTAACCAACCTGTGAGCTAACATTTCTACATTTCAACTACTTCAGATTCATTTGTTGGTTAGAGTCAAACATTTATTGAGCATCTAGTGTGTTCCAGGCTTCATGCTAGGTACTTTACACATATGATCTTATTTAATCTTTATAATAACAAACCCTGTGAGATAGGTTTGTTTAGACCCATTTTATAGATGAAGAGGGTTTCAGTGATTTGCTCTTGTTGAAACAGTTTGTAATGAGCAGAGCCAAGTTTCAGCCCATTTTCATTTCTCTACCTTTTCCTGCCTCTTGGCAGGTGGAAATTACAAGAGCAATCTGTGCCCAAGCATTTGGCATACATTTGCATTCAATATTCATTGAAGTTCCCAGGTCCATCCAGTACTTACTGTCAGGGCTTAATAAGTTCTAAATAATAATGATTTTTCCCTGGATGAATATAGATGCTTTTGTCAGCTGAGGCTGATTTCCACCTAATTTGCAGGGAATTTGTGCTGCACAATGATGAGCTAAATATTTATGCAAGGAGGATGTATGTACAAATCACATTTCCATAAGAAACACAAGGCAAATGAGAGTTCCCACAAAAAAGTTTATTGATGGGAAAAGATGCTTTAGGGAATTAAACATTCGCCAGGATTAACCAGCATTATCCAAGAGTTAGCCAGATTTAGGCAATTTAGCTTTTATGCCAGAGAAGTATCTTTATAAAGAGTTGCCAGAGATTATTGGAGGAGGAGTTGTTTTTGCTCTTTGGCATTTAGGGAAAAAACTTGGGAATATGGAATTGCTCTTCCTTTGAATGACCAAGCCATCTTGCTGAATGACCATGGGCAAGTTGCTGCCTCTCTCTGAGCCTGTTTCTCAGGTTGTTGTTTACTGCGTAGAATTGGATGTTCTTTAAGGCCCCCCTCTCCATCTTGTAATTATGTGTGCCACAACTCATTGTGTCTCTCAGCTTAACTTCAGACTGTCAGCCTTCCTACTGAAGAATGGAGCCAACATTTAGGCTTTCTACTATATGCCAGGCACCTGCCAGGCACTTTATGTAATCAACTCATTACTCCTTACAGCAGCTCTATAGCATAGGTTTTATTTCTAGTTTATTGTTAACTGCATACTCTTACTTTAAGATCTCCATGGCAGGGTGTGGTGGCTCATGCCTGTAATCCCAGCACTTTAGGGGGCCAAGGTGGGCAGATCACGAGGTCAGGAGCTGGAGACCAGCCTGGCCAACATGGTGAAACCCCGTCCCTACTAAAAACACAAAAATTAGCCAGGTGTGGTGGCGGGCGCCTGTAATCCCAGCTACTCAGGAGGCTGAGGCAGGAGAATTGCTTGAAATGGGAAGGCAGAGGTTACAGTGAACCGAGATTGTGCCACTGCACTCCAGCCTGGGCGACAGAGCGAAACTCCATCTCAGAAAAAAAATCTCCATGGAGCAGGGCTGTTGTGCGGATTCCATGAGCAACCCTCCAGCAATTTGGCCTGGATTTGATGGACTTGTCATTCTAGGCTTCTAAGGGCCTTCTCAGATGGCTATGCTTACTGCCTTTCTGGAAAATGAAGAAGTTCTGGGTGTGGCCCTGGCTTTTTCCCCACCCTGGCTCCATTGAGTCTTAGTCTGATCCTATCCAAGCCCTGGCCCTGCCTGGCTTCTGCCTGTGCATATGACGCATGGCTGGAAATATGGGTGTAAGTTCCAGCCATACCCAGCCTATTCATTGAATTCAGCTTTGCTGCCACCAAGACCCACAGCCAGACTTTTAGGCTCACTGAGGTTGTGACAGGGCTTTGAAGAGCTATAGAAAATTGTAAAAAACTTAGAGGTGTGAGGCTGGGTATGGTGGCTCACATCTGTAATCCCAGCAGTTTGGGATGCCAAGGCGGGAGGATGACTTGGGATGCCAAGGTGGGAGGATCACTTGAACCCAGGAGTTCAAGACCAGCCTGGATAACAGGGAGACCCTGGTCTCTACAAGAAATTAAAAATATTAGCCAGGTGAGGTGGTGCATGCCTGTAGTCCTGGCTACTCAGGAGGCTGAGGCAGGAGGATCACTTGAGCCCAGGAGTTTGAGGCTGCAGTGGGCTATGATTTTGACACTGCACTCCATCCTGGGTGATAGAACAAGAGCTTGCCTCTAATAAATAAATGAATATATAAATTTAGAGGTGTGGTTTCACAGGAGACTCCAGAAACATAAAAAATCTCAACTCCCCTCCCCCATCTTTCTCTTTCAGATAACAGCTTTATTGAAATATAATTCACATAAAATGAAATTCACCTTGTAAGAGAATACAATTCGGTGGTTTTTAGAATAGTCAGGGTTGCACAACCATCACTGCTGTCTAATTTGAGAACATTGTTGTCACCCCCCAGGAAATCCCATCTCCATTAGCAGTCACTGTTCATACATACCTGGAAACCACTAATTTACTTTCTAGCTCGTGAATCTGCCTATTCTGAACTTTTGTAGAAATGAAATCGTATAATATGTGGCCTTTTGTGACTGGCTTCTTTCACCTAGCATAATGTTTTCAAGGTTTGTCCATTTCGTAACATGCATTAGTATTTCATTCACTGTATTCATTTATTCGTGGGTGAATAATAGTCCATTGTGTGGGCATGCCACGTTTTATTTATTAGTTGAATTGATGTTGATGGACGTTTGGGTTGTGCCCACTTTTTGGCTAGTTGGAATACTGCTGCTGTGAATATTTGTGTATATGTTTTTGTGGAGCCATGTATTTTCAGTTCTCTTAGGTACAGACCTAGGAGGAGAATTGCTGGGTCATATGTTAACCCCATATTTAACACTTGGAGGAACTATCAGACTGTTTTCCAAAGTGGCTGCACCATTTTCCAATCCCACCTCCAAAAACTCTTATGGCTTATGCTGGCCGAAATGGGTTTGCAGATGCTGACAGTTTATTGGAGCTTCAAGCCCAATTTGGTCCAAAGTCTCAGAGGAACACTCAGTTTGAATTACGGGATTGGATTTAACATTGCTCAAAAAGGCCTTGTATTGGGAGGCCGAGGTGGGCAGATCATGACGTTAGGAGATCGAGGCCATCCTGGCTAACACGGTGAAATGCCGTCTGTACTAAAAATACAAAAAATTAGCCAGGCATGGTGGTAGGTACCTGTAGTCCCAGCTACTCAGGAGGCTGAGGCAGGAGAATGGCATGAACCTGGGAGGTAGAGCTTGCAGTGAGCCGAGATAGCGCCACTGCACTCCAAGCCTGGGTGACAGAAGGAGACTCCGTGTCAAAAAAAAAAAAAAAAAAAAAGACAAACCTTCTAACGTTTACGGTGCTGCACCCTAAATATCCTGTAGTAAAATTCAAACTATAGTACCAGTCTTGGACTTGAGTTGTTGAGTAAGCTGTGGTCTAGCACAGGAAGAACAGTTTAGAATAGTGCTTATCTTGCTTTGAGTTCTCTTAGAAGGAGATCCTGAAATAAGGATTTGAGTACAAGTAATATCCTTGGCATGTCACCCCAAGAAACACTGGTCCAGGAGTAGGGGAAGTGAGACAGAGAAGGGAAGGAAGCCAGCAAAAGGGCGTGTTATCCAGCAGGTTACCACTGTGGGCGACTAGAGCTCAATTCATTTGGGGAACTGGGATCCAGTATAGAACCTGCCTTAGAGGTATCCCAATTTATAGACAAGGAAGTTGGGGCATCTATCCATCAATTCCTGATCTATCTTCCTGTGCACTGGCCATGCACCTGTAGCCACAGGTGGAGAGTTGCAATGCTTGCCCTAAGTGACCTTCAGTGTGTGGAGGTAGGTGCCGAGGGACTGCAGGCAGGGAACTAGCAGCATCAGTCAGGGGCCAATCCACGGTGGTGCTTAAGTGTGGCCCACCAGAGGCCATCTCCTCCAGCATTAAAAAGGTCTGATCGGCCAGGCGTGGTGGTTCATGCCTATAATCCCAGCACTTTAGGGGGCCAAGGCGGGCGGATCACCTAAGGTTGGGAGTTCGAGACCAACCTGACCAACATGGAGAAACCCCGTCTCTACTGAAAATACAAAATTAGCTGGGCGTGGTGGCATATGCATGTAATCCCAGCTACTCGAGAGGCTGAGGCAGGAGAATCCCTTGAACTCAGGGGGCAGAAGTTGTGGTGAGCTGAGATCATGCCACTGTACTCCAGCCTGGGCAACAAGAGTGAAACTCAGTCTCAAAAAAAAAAAAAAAAAAGTCTGGTCAAAATATCATGTAAGGCCAAGCAGTGGCTCATGCCTGTCATCCCAGCACTTTGGGAGGCTGAGGCAGGAGGATTGTTTGAGGCCAGGAATTTGAGACCAGCTTGGGCAACAAAGGGAGACACCTGTCTCTACAAAAATAAAAATATTAGCTGGGCATGATGCACACCAGTAGTCTCAGCTACTTGGGAGGCTGAGGTGGGAGGATCCCTTGAGCTCAGGAGGTCAAGGCTGCAGTAAGCCATGATCGGCCCCACTGTACTTCAGCCTGGGTGACAGTGAGATCCATTCTCTAAAAAAAGTCATGTTAAGGCTTAAAGGAATCAAAAGTAGGACAAATAAAATATTTTTCTAAACCCCTCTCTGAGGTAGAAAGCACAAAGCTTCTGGAACATGGGAAACAGCATATATATTTATATATTTTATACATATTTTAATATATTTATATATTTATATATTTATATATATTTATATATTTATATATTTATATATATTTATATATTTATATATATTTATATATATTTATATATTTATATATATTTATATACATTTATATATATTTATATATATTTATATATATTTATATTTATATATATTTATATATATTTATATATATATATTTATATATATTTGTATATATTTATATATATTTTTATATATTTATATATATTTTTATATATTTATATATTTATATATATAAATATATATATATAAAAATTGAAGTTAGAGGCGGTTCTTTAAGAAAAAAAAGAATGGGGCAATTGAAAGGCACTTGCTGAAGTAATCAGAGTTGAGAGGCAGGAATAGAAATGGAAATTAGAATCTGCCTTGAGACAACTTCGAGGGACAAACAAGGGCCAGGAATTGTGCCAGTTCCCCACAGATCAAAATCGCCGGGCTCCGCACAGCCCTGAGTGCATGTCTATCTTTAGGCCGTGGAAGAAAGGCTGGTGGAGCGGCAGCTTCCAAACCCCACTGGAGACCAGAGCCAGCTCGGGCACGGGAGGAATATAGCGGTCTGGGGGTCTCACCCTGGAATCCCCAAGGGTGGGGCCTGGGAAGCTACCTTTTAACAAGCACCCCCGAGGCAAGTGACTATGAATCAGATTTGGGGACCTCTGGGAGGAGATGGTAATACTGCAGATAAATATCCGGACGGTTTTGGAAAAAGAAGGAAAATATACCCCTTACTGGGTTCCCTTCTTGGCCGTCCTGGGTGTCCTACTTAGGTGTTGCTGGCACACACTTTATGGCCAGTCCAGGCTCTTTTGTCCCTCCCCAGGCTAAGATATCCAGCAGGAATGTCTGTTGGGCCTGAGATTTCATCTTTGGAAATGATGGGCATCTCAGAGTTGCGTGGTCCTCTCTGGAAGGCATCATCTCAAACAAGCAAACCCTCACACAGACAGTCTAGGCAGGTAAGAGGGATGCCAGCAGAGTTGCTGTAACAGGTCTCTCTAAACCCATGAAAGGACATTTAATCTTCGTCTCACTCCCTTTGGGCTGTTTTTTTTTTTCTTTTTGAAATGGAGTCTCGCTCTCTCACCTAGGCTGGAGTACAGTGGCATGATCTCGGCTCACTGCAACCTCTACCTCCTGGGTTCAAGCGATTCTTCTGCCTCAGCCTCCTAAGTAGACATGCATCACCACACCTGGATAATTTCTGTATTTTAGTAGAGACGGGATTTAGTAGAGACCAGGCTGGTCTCAAACTCCTGACCTCAGGTGATCCACACGCCTCAGCCTCCCAAAGTACTGGGAAGACAGGCATGAGCCACTGCACCCGGCAGGATTTTTCTTAGTGTTATGTGTCGCGGGTGAGACTGGCTGGGGCTGACATCACAGGCAGTAAAATAATTTACCAAGACAGTCATAGGTAAAGAAAGGCAGATTTGCTAGAGAAAGTACAAAGATATGTTGCAAGGGTGCAACAGGCAGTACTGCAGAGAAAGGGCTGTCTGCCAAGAGGCAGAGGCTGGAGGGAAGTTTTAAATGGTACTACCAGAGGGGCTATGTGCAGATAAGGTGTGCAGGTAAGGTCATGCTGCTGAGGCTACGTGTGGAATGAGGATTTGGGAACAGGATGTTGTGGCAGTGGGTTGTCTGTGATTAGCTGTCTCTCAGAATGATTGTTCCCCTGAAACCTGCAGCCCCTTCTGTATTGTTGTTTACTTATTAGGACCCCACATTATGGATTAAATTGTGTCCTCCCCAAATTCATATGTTGAAGTCCTAATTCCTCATCCCTAATAATGTGACCTTATTTGGAGATAAGGTCCTTCCAGTTAAAATGAAGGTGGGCTCCAATCCAAGATGACTGATATTCTTATAAACAGGGGAAATTTGGAGACAGATAGACATGCAGCCAGAGTGAGGCCAAGAGAATAAGAAAATGTCCACCTCCAAGCCAACAAAGGAGGCCTGGGACAGCTCCTTCCCTACTGGCCCTAAGAAGGAACCGATCCTGCCTGACACCTTGATTTTGGACTTCTAACTTCCGGAACTGTGAAATGGTGAATTTCTGCAGTTTAAGCCACCCAGTCCATGGTACTCTGTTACAGCAATGGCAGCAAAGTAAAGACAGTGAGTTTCCTTACCAGTGAGGCCTACTTCTCAAATTTCCCTCCATTTTTTTCTCTCCATCTTCACAGCCTTTACTGCATTCGAAACCACCACCACCTCCCCAGCTCCTGCCCTAGCTCTGCCTTTGCCTTTCTGCTTTTACCCTGTCCCTCTTGCCATTTTTCTCTGCTCAGCCACCAGCACCATGTTTTATAAACACACACCTCATAGTGTCCCTCCCAAGCTTAAAACACTTCTGTGGCTCCCTGCTGTTTTGAGGGCAAAGACGTGAATCCTCAGTTACCAGGCTGTGTGTGGCTGAGCCTTGCCCATCCCTCAGCTTTCTTCCTAGGTTCTTTCACGCCATTCTTCTTTCAGTTCCAAATGATCCTCTCTTCCATCTCCAGAATCTCTGCCTGAAGCCCTTCTCCTTACCCTCTGTGTTAGGTGGTTCTTGGGTTGCTATAAATAAACACCGGAGGCTGGATAATTTATAAAAAAAAAAAAGTTTAATTGGCTCACAGTTTTGCAGGCTGTAGATGGTGCTGACATCTGCTCAGCTTCTAGGCAGGCCTCAGAGAACTTTTACTCACAGCAGAAGGTGAAGTGGGAGCAGGCACATTACATGGCGAAAGTAGGAGTGAGAGAGTGTGTGTGTGTGTGCGGCAGGGTGGAGGGGGGTACCACTCACTTTTAAATGACCAGATCTCATGACAATTCACTATCGAGAGGACAGGACCAAGCCCCCATGACCCAGACACCTCACCAGGTCCCACCTCCAACACTGGGGTTTACATTTCAACATGCAATTTGGGTGGGACATCCAAATGATATCACCCTCCCCTTCTCCTAGGTGACTCCCCTTCTAGGAAGCCTCAATTAAAGCAGTTCCTGTGGGGTGATCAGGCTGGATTTTTTTTCTGTCCTGAGCTAACACCCTGTGCTATTCCATGGTCACAGCTACACATTGGGAATGAATTATTTATGTCATGATTGATTTAATGTCTTCATAGAATGCAAACTCTACCAGGGCAGGGATTTTTGTTCTATTTGTTCAATTCTGTATCCCCAAGACCTGGAACAGTGGCTGGCCCAGAGTAGGTGCTCAGTAAATATTTGTTGCATAAACAAATGAATAATATGTTCTGACAAAAAATAAATAAAATAGCCCCCCCAAGCCCCTGTTTGAAATGCTTGTTCCCTGGTGCCATAAAGAAATAGCACTCGAACATCAATTTAATTTTCTCAGCAAGGCAATTTTTACTTTTTGCAGAAAGGGTACACTCGCCAGTAGTTTTGCCATGAGAGTACACTGAACAAAGGAGACAGGGTTATTTATAACCTGTCATGTCCACCCTACTGTTGTGCCTGGTTTCCATTGGCTAGAATGGGACCTCACATTCTGTATGTGTCCCGATTGGCTAGCAACTTGGAACTTTCTAAAAGAGGCAAAGGCAGAGGAGAACAAAGGAAGGAGGAAGTAACTTGTGGAATGCTGAGAAAGGTAAAAACACCTTCAAAGAAGGAAGACAAACAGCCTATAACCTAATGCTTGCATGGACTAGTATTAAGCATGCCAGGGCAAATATTTAGGCTAAATTGTGGGAGCGAAGAACGCAAAGTACGTTGATTTCTTTATTACAGCTAGCAGATACCTAATAATGTTAGCACAGGTCTTTGAGTAAATTTTGCTTCTCAGAGAAGTTATTATTTATTCTTAATTAGACAGGAAAGTCTCTTTGAAGAGGAACCTCTACTTTAACTTTTCACACCCCCAAAAAACAAATGATTAAGAAGAACATGGATCCGGTCTGCCTTGTTCATTCCTATTTCTCCAGCCCTGAGAGCAGTGCCTGCTAAGAGTAGATTGTCAGTGAGCGTTAGCAGAGGGAGAAGAGGAAAGGGAGGGGAGGGGAGGGGAAGACCAGCTGGATGGGATGGAATCTCCTCAGACTGAACTTCCCAGGGTGCAGTCCCTCTCAGGGAGCTCCACTGGGGTGACCCTCCCACCAAGAGACCAGTGGGACACAGTGAAGCTTCAAAGAACAGTATCCTGGGTAGAAAGGAAAAGAAGGGATGGTTGAAAAGCATGGTGGGAAGAGCTTAGGGGCAATTGAGGCGCTGAAGAGAAGGGTGCCAAGGGGACATTTTTTCAGGTATCCCTAGGTCTTGCTGGCTGGAGGGTGGTGTGAGAACCTGGCCGGGAGGACAGACAGCTCACCCAAAGCCCACTCCCAGCCTAGGGGCACCATGCACGCAGAGCCCTTGGGTTGTGTGCCCATTGGGCTGCATTTCCAGCAGTTACCATGGCACATGTTGTGTTAGGGTTTTGCCCCCCATCCCCACTGCCTTCCCCCAACTGTAGACTTTTCTTATAGGATAAAATATTAATATCATATGTATGTATGAGGCTCCCAGTTTAAAAAACAAACCCTTCTTTCCCAAGGCATTTGGTTCTTCCAGTTTCCTGTATTAGAAAACTAGAACTTATTCCCAAGGTCCTCCTGCAGGCCGGCCCCCTTATTCAGAGACCCCATGGCTCTCCTATCCAAGGGCCTTGCAGGAGGAATCCCTCCTCTGAACCTCTCTATGGCCCAGCTCCCTGCATTTCGGGGCACTTCAGCACATTGTCAGGCTGTTTGCGTTTGGATTGCAAAGCAGTCAAATATGTTTTCAAGGGAGAGGAGGGAGAAAAAAAATTCCACCCCACCCCACCAGAGCCTTCTTGGGAAGCATCCACAGGCATGGCTCGGTCTCCAGATTGGAGCCAGAGCTGAGAAACAGCCGGATGACGGATGCTGGCGAGAAACCACCAGTTCTCAGGCCCCGCCTGATGCAGTTCCTCCAGCAAAGATTCTTTGGCATCGTGGACTATCTGTCTGCTTCTCTGGACGTCTGCAGCGTCTTCTCACTCCCTCTCCCCCAGTAACAAGGCTTGATTCAGGTATCTTTGTATTAGGAACTCCTCAAGCACAACATCCATAAGATAAAATAAGGAAAGTGTAAATAAGAAAATGGAAAGATTTACTATATTTAAATATTCACTGTGGTATAACAGAAATGTGATGGGATAATTTATGGAGATGACTTTGTGCTCTGTTGATGCTGCTATGCTAGAATCAGAAAGATCGAGTACAATCTGCTTTGGTTTCTGATGATTTTCTTCCTGTCTGCCCTGTGTCCGAGGATGTATCCTGTTGCCTCCAGTGGGGGTAGAGAACTGCACTCTAGACCTTAGGTGAGCCTGCAGTGAAGGAACAAGTGCCCTTTTTGCCCTTGTTCCCAGGATCCATTAGCCTTTTGCTATAGGCTCACAGTGATCTCCCTCCTGTGCCTCAGTTTCTTCATCTGTAAAACGGGCACAATAATATTCTCATGGGGCAATTGTGAGGATTAGGTGAGTTAATATAGGAAAAGCACTGAAAACACTATCTGGCACATTGGCACATAGTAAGTACTCAATAAATGTTGGGTATTATTACTTACTGTTTTCTTTTTTTCTCTTTCTTTTTTTTGTTTTTTTGTTTTTTTAGAGATGGGTCTATGATAGCATAGACATGCTATCACAGTGCCCAGGCTAGTCTCAAACTTCTAGGCTCAAGCAATCTCCTGCCTCCCAAAGTGCTGGGATTACAGATGTGAGCCACTGTGCCTGGCCATTATAAATTATTATTATTACAACTGTATAGAGTCAGAGAGGGAGAGAAATATTAAGGATATGTGTCAGTTATCCAGAGAAACAGAATCAGTAAATATACTCTGTGTGTGTGTGTGTGTGTGTGTGTGTGTCTGTGTGTGTATGTATATATATATATATATATATGTATATGAAGAAATTTATTTCAAGGAACTGACACACATGATTGTGGGGCCTGGCAAGTCTGAAATCTGTAGGGCAGGCTGGAAGACTGGAAACTCTTGGGCAGAAGCTGATGTTGCAGTCTTGAGGCAGAATTTCTTTCTTTAGGAAACCTCAATTTTGCTCTTAAGACCTTTCAATTGATTGGATGAGATCCACCCACCTTATGTAGGATAATCTCCTTTCTTTAAAGTCAACTGATTGTAGATGTTAACCACCTGTACAAAATATCTCCCCAGCAACCCTCAGATTAGTGTCTGATTGACTAATGGTACTATTGCCTGGCCATGTTGACATATAAACCTGGCTCTCAGGATTCTAATCTGGTTAATTTGTCCCTCTGTAAACAGACTGCACTGCCTGGTGGGCCTGATCCCCCCTGGGAAGCTTCCTTCCTCTTCTCTCGCTCCTGCTTCTCTTCCTCCCATTTCTTTTTCTTTTTTGACATAGAGTCTTGCTCTGTTGCCTAGGCTGGAGTGCGGTGGCGCGATCTCGGCTCACTGCAACCTCTGCCTCCTGGGTTCAAGTGATTTTTCTGCCTCAGCCTCCTGAGTAGCTGGGACTACAGGTGCACGCCACCACGCCTGGCTAATTTTTGTATTTTTAGTAGAGATGGGGTGTCACCATATTGACCAGGCTGGTCTTGAACTCCTGACCTCGTTATCCACCTGCGTTGGCCTCCCAAAGTGCTGGGATTACAGGTGTGAGCCACCGCACCTGGCCTCCTCCTCCCTTTTCGGTGCTGTCTCTTCTCTTAAGGTCACTTACCTCCCCTGCAGTCCTGACCATTGATGTGACTCTTCTCTTTCTTCCTTATATCCCCTGTGTCTTTTGGGTTCTTGGGGTGACAGAGGGGAAAAAGTCCAAAGAGGGAGCCTGGACTCACAAAAGCAGCTTGCTTCTCCTTCGTTCAGGGTTGACCCTGGCTATTAAAGGAAGAGAAAGATCAGACATCACTCACTGCCAGGGTGACCCACCCAGCTTTCAGGAACTCACGAAGCTGACAGCTCGTTTATCTCCTTCCCAGTCTTTAATTACATGAACAGGCCCCCTTTCCTTGTCCCTTGCTCCATCCATTTTTCTTGGCTTTTTTTTTTTTTTTTTTTTTTTGAGACAAGAGTTTTGCTCTTGTCACCCAGGCTGGAGTGCAATGGCACAATATTGGCTCACTGCAACCTCCGCATCCCGGGTTCAAGCGATTCTCCTACCTCAGCTTCCCGAGTAGCTGGGATTACAGGCATGCATCACCACACCTGGCTAATTTTATATTTTTAGTAGAGACATGGTTTCACCATATTGGTCAGGGTGGTCTTGAACTCCTGACCTCAGGTGATCCACCCATCTTGGCCTCCCACAGTGCTGGGATTACAGGCGTGAGCCACCGCACCCAGCATTTTCTTGGCATTGATCACAATAGATGGGGGAGAGACGTTCCTATTCCCATGGCTGGTGACTGTCTATCAGCCAGGAGTTTTGCTTGGAAGATGTGGTGTGGCACACGTGCATTTCTCAATCAGTTATAAAGTGTGTCTTCCACCCACACCCCCTTCCTCCACAGGCTCATGACTCTTCTGCTGCAAATTCCTTATTACGCACAACTTTGTCACCGTCTCCTTCTGGTTGTAAAATTTTATTTTAAAACAGTGTTTGCTGTGAAATATTTACAGATGAAATTATATCCTGTCTGGAATTTGCTTCAAAATAATGCAGGAAAGGTAAGTGGGTGGGGTATCGTTAAAACTAGATCTGCCATAAATTGATGTTAATCAAAATAATATTAATACTATAATAATTGTTGAAGCTGGATGGTGAGTATATGGGGATCATTATACTATTCTGTGTACTATTGAATATGTTAAAAAATTTCCATAGTGAAAAATTTACAGAGAAGAAAACACTATGAAGTCCTTAAGTAATGTTTCCAATACAGTTCCTCAAAAATATACTCAAGATGTTTGATTAAATATATGATTTAATGTATTCTTAACTCTTCAAGACCTGAGACAACAGGATGTTGTTTGGATTGGCAAACTCTGTACAGGCCAAATAGTAAATATTTTTAGCTTTATGGGCCATATAGTCTTTCCTGATTGGAGTGCAAAAGCAGCCATTGGCAATGTGTAAATGAATGTGCATGGCTGTGTTCCAATAAAACTTTATGAGCACTGAAATTTGAATTTCATATTTTCACATGTCATATTATGAGATAGATTTCTTTATTTAAAAAGAGGCATTAAAAATATAAAAAACACTCAATTTGCGGGAGTTACAAAAACAAACAGCAGGCTGGGTTTGGCTTGTGTGTCATGGTTTGCCAACCCCTGTTATTGACTGCAGTTTAACAAGCTGGAGATGGCCAGCAAGTTAATTTGGCCTTCCAGAATTGATTTGTTTCTTTGAAGAACCTTGAAAATAAAACTTCGCCTGTCATCTCAGTGTATGTTAAAAAAACAAGCAAACAAAATAAAACAAAAACTCAAGCCAACTACAGCATGTTAATTGAAAAATAATAAAATAATTAAGATGTGAACAAAGTACAAGAGTGAAAGACTCCTTTCCTCATTGCACATCTCCTATCCCACTACCCAGAGGTAACAATCAGGGTCCCAGTCCTCCAGAGACCCCAAAACACACTTCTCAACCTTCTTTCTTCACCAGAAGGCCAGACATACATCAGTGCAACTGCGAGGACCAAGAAAAGAACAAGATATGCTGAACTCTTCCTCCAGTATAAAGAATTATACACTTTATATTGTGAGAATTGGTCCACCCACTGGCAGGCGAGCTCTTTGTCCTATCTGATAAACCAAGTGAGAAGGAATGGTTTTACGTCTGAGCTGATGTGTGTCAGTGTTGCTCTAAAAAAATAGGTGACTCTTTTGCTGTGCAGAAGCTCTTTATCATCAGAGTAAACAGGCAACCTATAGAATGGGAGAAAATTTTTGCAATCTGTCCATCTGACAAAGGGCTAATATCCAGAATCTACAAGGAAGTTAAACAAATTTACAAGAAAAAAACAACTCCATCAAAAAGCGGGCAAAGGATATGAACAGATATTTCTCAAAAGGAGACATTCATGTGGCCAACAAACATATGAAAAAAAGCTCATCATCACTGTCATTAGAGAAATGCAAACCAAAACCACAATGAGATACCATCTCACGCCAGTTAGAATGGCGATCATTAAAAAGTCAGGATGTGTTTATTTCACATGGCATGCCTGTATCAAAACATCTCATGTACCCCATAAAGATATGGTAAAACATAAATAATAATAAAAATAATTTAAAAATTAAAAAAAAAGGAAACAACAGGTGCTGGAGAGGATGTGGAGAAATAGGAACGCTTTTACACTTTTGGTGGGAGTGTAAATTAGTTCAACCATTGTGGAAGAACTGTGGCGATTCCTCAAGGATCTAGAACCAGAAATACCATTTGACCCAGCAATCTCATTACTGGGTATATATCCAAAGGATTATAAATCATTCTACTATAAAGACACATGCAAATTATTTGTTGCAGCACTGTTCACAATAGCAAAGACTTGTAACCAACCCAAATGCCCATCAGTGATAGACTGGATAAAGAAAATGTAGCACATATACACCATGGAATACTATGCAGCCATAAAGAAGGATGAGTTCAACCAAACACTCATGTTCTCACTTATAAGTGGGACTTGAACAATGAGAGCACATGGACACAAGGGGACATCACACACCTGGGCCTGTCAGGGGTTGGGGGGCTATGGGAGGGATAGCATTAGGAGAAATACCTAATGTAGATGACGGGTTGATGGGTGCAGCAAACCACCATGGCACATGTATACCTATGCAACAAACCTGCATGTTCTGCACATGTATCCCAGAACTTAAAGTATATATATATATATATATAAATAGGTGACTCATGATACCTGTTAGCAGGGTCCCAATAGGGAGCCCAGACCTTAGGCAAGGATTTATCCCTGCCTCAACTTTCCTAGTTTCTCTGGCCCCATCTGGATCCCCAGCCATGGGCAGCTAAGTTTTCTGGTTGAGCTGTGGGCCTGATGTCTCTACCTTTTTGCTTTTTATCTCCTCTTTCCATTAAAAAAATTTTTTATGAGAGTGGACACTAATTTGACTCTCATCTTCTCTTCTATTTTTTCCCATAGGGAATCAAACAAGGCTATTTTTGTTCAGAAGATGGTAAAATACATTGAAAGCAGAGAGAAAAAAAGCACGAGAGACAATGCGCCCACTGCTTCCGCTGGGATCCTTACCTCCTGTTCTTGAGTTTTCTATGGGAGGCACTTAGGTACTCAGAACAAAGCCTAAGTGGTGTGTGCCCACGTGTGTGTGTGTGTGTGTGCGTGCGCGCATGCATGTGCATGTGTGTGTGCTGCATTTCCCTTTTAGAACCGTGGAGGAGCCTCGGGGATTAGCTGGTCCAAACCACTCACCTCATAGATGGGGAAACAGAGACTCAGAGAGGTTGAAGGCCAAAAGTGGGGGAGGAGTGGCTGCAGGGTGTCTGATGGCCAAGAAGTGAGGGCGGCCAGGCCAAGATGGTCCTTGAATGCCCAGCTTGAGACTTGCCCTCTTCTGGGGGTAGCGAAAGTCTCCCGCGAGGTTCAGGCAGGGCAGTGGTGGTCCAGATATGTTTCAGAGGGATCATATTGTTCTGTAGATGAAGGACTGCGGGGTGTGAGGCTGGAGCTGGGCAGCCTGCAGGAAGGTGAGGAAGGACGGACTGTGTTTGGTGATGGGGGGTGGTCAAAGAGGGAGAGGCGCTACTGGCTTGGGAGAGAGGCAGAGTCAAGGTGGGGCTTTTGCCCACATCGGGAGATGTGTACCTTCGAGGGTGGGCGAGAAGGAATCTTGGGGAGGGAAAGATTGAAGATAGGAGACGATTGCCTAGACAGAGCAAGATCTTGGAGGTGGGGATCCGGGGCCAGGTGAGAGAGGAGGGGAGGACAGAGGGGGCAGGGGGTGGCCTTGACAGCTGGGAAATCCAGCCTGCAGGTTTGTGTCCAGCCACAAAGACTGACCTGTGATGCATCTGCTCTCAGTTGAGGTTCTGGTGTCAGGAGTCCCTGGCCCTAGAGGACATTGGCTACTGAGAGGACAAGCCAGATGGATGAGCACTAGACCTTAGGGTCCCCGCTGTCCCCTGCACACTATGCCCTCATGACTCTTGGCAGGAAGTGGCATCCAGGTGGTGCCAGCTACTGTTTAATAATGGTTTATGTGAGAAAGCAGAGAAGTTCATAAGCGCTGGGCATGGTGGCCCATGCCTGTAATCCCAGCACTTTGGGAGGCCAAGGTGGGTGGATCACCTGAGGTCGGGAGTTCAAGACCAGCCTGACCAACATGGAGAAACTCCATCTCTACTAAAAATACAAAATTAGCCAGGTGTGGTGGCACATGCCTGTAATCCTAGCTACTCGGGAGGCTGAGGCAGGAGAATTGCTTGAACCCGGGAGGAGGAGGTTGCGTTTAGCTGAGATTGTGCCATTGCACTCCAGCCTGGGCAACAAGAGCAAAAAACTATGTCTCAGAAAAAAGTTCATGACCACAATGAAAAATTGCCCACTGGACAGCTGGACATCTCCTATCTGCATCCCTGCCTTTACTTTTTGGGCCAGGTTTCTTCATAACATCAAGCAGCACTCTACCTATATTTATTTCAGCTCCTTTCCGATTTCTGACAATTAGTTTCTTGGCCATTAAGCGGGACAGAAGCAGGAATACTTTAATGTGCTTATTTATATCTCATTGGTTACATAAGTTCCCTTGTAAGTTTGTTCTATGGTCCCTGGAAGTGTCAGTGCAGAAGATTAAATTGACTCATCTATTTTTTTTTTATTTTTATTTATTTTTTTATTTTAGTCCTCCTTCCTGAAGGTCAGCCTTGAAGCAAATTGCATCTTTGTCATTAGCGAGCTAAGGGCCGTTTCACCATTCACCTCATCCTTGAGGATGAGGACCTTAGAATCATAGAGTTACTCTATTGGAGTCAATTTGCGAGAAGAAGTGGGGGCAGTGGGGGGAGGGCCTTCCAGGCTGAGTGGCAGCATGGGCGAAGGCATGGAGGTTCCCTACAGCCTGGTTCCTTTGGGGAGCTGGATCCTTTAGCCAAGGGGCCAAGATATGGTAGGGGTGAGGGCGATGGGTGTCAGCCACAGGAGGATTTTAAGTACAGAGATGATATGCTTAGGCTTTGTCCAAGGAAGACCATTTTGGCTGCACAGTGGAGGGTGCACGGAGAGAGGAGGGCGGGGAGGCAAGGGTCCACTTGAGAGTGACCAGTTTCTGCAACCCCCTAAGAGAGCTTCGTAAGACCAGCATAATTTCAGAGCCCGGTGCAAAATGAAAATGTGGAACATCTTGTTAAAAAAATTGAGTATAATGAAATAGGACTCAGCCACATCAAGGAATGAAGTACTGATGCATGCCACAATGTGGATGAACCTCCAAAACTTTATGCTAAGTGCAGGAAGACACACCACAGGCCATATATTATATGAGTCCATTTATGTGAAATATCCAGAATAGGCAAACCTATAGAGACAAAAAGCAGGTTAGTGGTTGTCAGGGGATGGGGGCAAAGGGCTATGATTGCTTCCTGGGTACAGGCTTTCCTTATGGGGTGATAAAAAGGGTTTGGAACTAGATAGGGGTGGTGGATCCTGGATCCTGCAGCCTAACACAGTCACAGCAGGAATTCCACAGTTTATTCAATTGCTCTGACCTGCGATGTCAGTGATGACACTTTCCAGGCTCACCTGGACAAGGGTGACTGCCTGAGCTTCCAGAATGCCGTTCATTGCCAGCTCCATTAGAAGGGTCACCGCAGCCTTGGCCACAAAGCGAGACTGTCTGTACAAAAAAAAAAAAAAGAAATTAGCCAGGCATGGTGGCATAGGTCCCGAGTAGTCCTAGCTACTTGGGAGGTTGGTGGGGGTAGGGATGGGGGAGGGCGGGGGGGGGGTGGCGGGGAAGACAGCTTGAGCCCAGGAGTTCAAGGTTGCTGTGAGCTGTGATGGAGCCACTGCACTCCAGCCTGGGTGACACAGCAAGACCCTGTTTTTTAAAAATATCACCCCTCAGAGGCTGTTCTTACTGCTCAGACCACCAGTAGACACCCCCCTGCATTCCTGCACACCTGGACAATTCCTCACCAGCACCCTGTATGAAGCCTGGTGGCCGGGGGCAGTCCACTTGAATCAGAACACCTTGACCCTAGGGAAATCTTAGCCCTTGAGCTAGTATAGTCCCACAGCCTATGCTCCCACAGCCTATGTCCCCCCAGGGCACCTCCTGGAGTGATCTCTAAGAATGTGGTTCCTGGAGCCCTTTGTCCTGTGGCTGGGATTTGCTCTGGCTGCTCTGTGAGCAGGCCACCAAGCGGGGCTTCATGAAGCCAGACTGCAAACCCCACTTTAACCCTCATCTGCTGTATGTTATTGTGCCTATCTTTGGGCTTACCTGGAACCCAGTTTCCTCATTTCCCAAGGAGCAATGACGCAAATAACACAGTAGGCTAGGAGCAAATAAGGTGGAAAAGAAGAGATGGGAACATCTGCTGGGCTGTCTGTGCCAGACATGTTACTAGTGGTTTATTATCTACATTAATACTTACATCAGCCCGGTGAGAGTAGCGAACGGCCCCATTTGCAGCTGATTGAGATCCAGAGAGGTTAATTAATTGGCCCAAGTTTGCACAGCTAGGACTCTGCCGACTGGGAGTTGAATCCTTGTTTTATGATTTCAGAGTGCCTGACTCTTTGTATCAGTTTTCTATTGCTGCTCTAATAAATTATCACAAGTGCTTTAAAAACACAAATGTATTTATCTTGCAGTCCTAGAGAAGAGAAGTCCCATGTTGGTCTCACTGAGCTAAGATCAGAATGTTGACATGGTGCATCTTTTCTGGAAGCTCTAGGGGGGAGTCCATCATCTTGCCCTTTCCAGCTTCTAGAGGCTTCCTGCGTTCCTTGGCTTGTGGCCAAGTTCTTCTCCCGCTGCGCCTCTCTGGTTCTCTGACTGCAGTCAGGAGAGGCATCTCTGCTTATGAGGACTTACATGATTAGACTGGATGAGCCAAATAACCTAGGGGAATGTCACCCATCTAAGAGTCCTTCACCTTAATCATTCATACAAAGTCCCTTTTGCCTTGTGAGGTACCATATTCACAGGTGCTGGGGATTAGGAGGTGGACATCAACGTGTGTGTGTGTTAGAGGAGAGGGGACTTTCCTCTGACTACCATGCCCTTCTAGAAGGATGGATTCCTGACTCGACAGATGCAGAGCCATATTCTTCCAAAAGCCTTGGTTTTCTCACATGGTTCAGAAGTTCTCTCACACTTTTTAGATGAGCTGTGTGTGTGTGTGTGTGTGTGTGAAGATCTGTTAATTTATAGTAGTAGCTTGGACATTTGGGATGAATGTCAGGAATTCTGTGCCAAAAATTATGTGTCATCAGGCACTCTCATTGCGTTTCAGCCAGTCTGCAAAGAGAGAGATTGCTAAGTGTTATATGAGACAAGAGGACCACAAGGACAGGTTTTAAGCACAATTATTTTGTCCAACCCTCTGATTTGGAGCATCACAGAATTTGAGAAGTGCAGGAAAACTTCTCCTCTAAGCACCCCGATGATCTTTCAGCTCGACTGAAATACTGTGAGTGAAGGGAGCATACTACTTATTATAGCAGTTTACTCCAAGGTCAAATATTTCACTGCTTGGAACGCTTTTATTTTCTTGCGGTTGAAGCATGCCTCTCTTTGCTTTCTACCCACAGGTCCTGGTTCTGTCCTCTGGGGCACATTGGTTACCTTTCTGCAGGGAGGTGAAAACAGAGATATTTAATCCGTATGTCTTTTCCTCTTCAAGCTAAATGTCCCTTGTGATTTTGAAGGCTTTTTCACAGTCCGTTCATCTTCCTTAGGCACAATGAATTTATTCATATCCTTGTTAAAACGTGGTGACCAGGCGTCTTTTCCCCAATTCAGTGCCCCTTCCTCTTCCCTCCACCCACCCTCCCTCTCAGGGCACTGCCTCTCTCCTCCTTGAGACCGTCTTGCACAGAAGGGCTCCTTCTGATTCTTGACTCCCATGACAGGACTTGTGGGTCTTCCAGGAAAATAAAGCCCAGCCCTAGGGGCATGCTGAGCTTGCTGACCCTCTCCCAAGGGGAATTGGTGGGGTCTGTTATGGGCTGAAATGTGTCTCTCCAACCTTCTCAAATACATATATTGAAGTCCCAAGTCCCAGTATTTCACAGTGTGACTGTATTTAGAGATAGGACTTTGAAAGGGGTAATGAAGGCAAACTGAAGTCATAGGAGTAGACCCTAATCCAATATGAGCGGTGTCCTTCTAGAGGAGATGAGAACACAGATATGTACATGCACCCTGTGAAGACACAGGGATAAGATGGCCATTTTCAGGCCAAGGACAGAGGGCTCAACAAAACCAACCCTGCCAACATTTTGATCCTACACTTCTAGCTTCTGAAATCATGAGAAAATAGTCTGGGTGCAGTGGCTCATGTCTGTAATCCCAGCACTTGGGGAAGCCAAGGCAGGCAGATCACTTGAGGCCAGGAGTTTGAGACCAGCCTGGCCAACATGGTGAAACCCCATCTCTACTAAAATACAGAAAATTATCCGGGCTTGATGGTACATGCCTGTAGTCCCAGCTACTTGGGAGGCTAAGGCAGGACAATTGCTTGAAACTGGGAGGCTGAGGTTGCAGTGAGCCGAGATCATACCATTGCACCCTAGCCTGGACGAAAGAGTGAGACTCAGTCTCAAAAAATAAAAAATAAAATAAAAATAAATAAAATCACGAGAAAATAAATTTCTGTTGAAACTACCCGGTCTGAGGCAGCCCCTGCAAACTCATATCGGGTTTTAGTTATCAGAACTGCCCCAGTTGGCCTCCCCTCCTTTCCAGAGGCATTAAACCCCATTAGCCAAAAATAGGGAAGATTACTTCGGGAAAATAACCCCAAATATGATTAAGTTCCCAGTAGGCCACCCACTGGATAACTTAGGACAGAGCTCTGGCAGCATCTCTGCTTCTCCAGGAAGTCAGATCCTAATTTTCTTTTCTGGTTTATGGATTCCCTCTGGACCGTGGGGGCCATTCATTGTCCCTGGGTGCCCGAAGTGGCAGCTCTGACTCACTTCCTTATTTCTAATGGAGGGAAAGTGGATTTAATAAGTCTAGAAGGAGGGACACCCCAGTGAACAACATGGATTTGGCCACACTCTAGGAAGGCTTCTAGATGCACTTGGGCAAGGCGATGGTTCCCAGACAGCACTCCACATCAGCACTGGACAGCAGCTTGAGGAGCTGGATGGGGTCTGGGCTCCAGAACACAGCTGGAATGTGACAGCTGAGGAGGATTTTGGAGCATGGCACCCGGAAGTTCGTACCCCAGCAGAGTGGCCACATATCCTCTCGTGCCTCCATGGGGATCATTTCTGTGAGGTGCAGGGTTTTGAAGGTCGTTATGAGCTGGATGCCTGAGCTATGTTAAAAGCAAGATGAAGTTCATCCTTTTCTGTGGGTTCAGCCCAGATGGCATCTCAAGCCTGGAGTTGATTCTAGAAGTTGAAAAAGGCCAGTGCCGAAAGAAATGCAGCCCTCTGATTGGCTGAACCGGTCACTGGGAGCAACCAGATAGAAGGGCAGGAGGCAGGGGTCTGCAGGGCAGGGTCCCAGGATGGATGGACCCTTATCACGGGCAGCTGGCTTTCTCCTGTGTTTAATGTTGTAGGCCAAAACCAGTTGTCTTGGTTACAGAGCCCATTTTCTTATAAGAGCAAAGGGTAGATGTATTAATGTATGTTTGTTTTGCATGTAGGAGAAAGGAGGAAAATGAGGGATTCAAACAGTGGGGGGTGGGGACTTTTGACCTAGCTGGGGCAGGGTAATTAACAGGAAGGAGGGAGAGTAGGGAACAAGCAAATAACAGAGTGTTTCCATCCCTTTCCCCTCTAAGGGTGAATCACAGCTCTGAGCCCACTGGGGCCAGCAGTGAGCACTTATCTGTTGGGTTCTGAGATTCTGTAATCTCTGGGCTGAGATCCTGTACATGTTGAGGTCACCTGAACTGATGATGTTGTAATCCTTAGGGATCATTCTGTGGCGTGGTATGAGGCCAAAAATTAAGGCCTCATATTAGGTGCCATCTTGACATGTGGTGAAACTGGGAGGGCCTCAGAAAGCCTAAATGTAAGTTTCTTTCCCTACTGTGCTCCCTAGGGGTGTGTACTAGTTAGGGTAAAAGGCTCAGTTGCTATAACAAAAGGCTCCCAAATACCGTAGCTTAAAGAACAAAGAAGTCAATTGTCTCCCACATAGCAGTCAGAGGTGGGATGTTCCAGGTCAGCAGGTAGTTCTGCTCCACATGGATGTTCAGGATCCCAGTCTTATTAATTAATGACTCTGCCATGTTTATGTGGCATCCAAGGTCACTTTTATTATTGCCATCCTGTCAGTAGAAGGACAAAAATGTGCAAACTCAGGGCCATAAGGACCATACATGTTTTCATAAACAAGTGAGACAGAAATGGCACGTGTTGTGTCCACTCATACCCCATCCCTGGCCTGCAGAGAAGGCTGGGACTGCTGTTCCTGGCAAAACACTCATGTCCCAATCACAGCTACTATGGAGTAAGAGGAGCTGGACTTGGGTGGACAGCTAGCAGTTTCCTCCAGTAGGAACAACTTGATGGGGATAAAGGGATATAGGGCTGGGACTCAGAGGATATTAGTTCAAGTCCTGGCTTCCCCTCTTGCTACCTATGTGTTCTTGGGCAAACTCCTCTCCTCTGAGTTGTACTGTCTCTATCTTGATTCCAATGTCATCTGTGGAATGAAGATGAGAGCCCCACATACCTCACTGAGTTATTTCAAGGATCAAAATGATATGCCGTGTAAGCTCAACTTTGCTGGCATGCATAACATATGCTGATGTCCTTGGCCTCTTCTGGCTTTATCATTCTGTGCCCTGTGGGCAGAGGATTCTCTGCCTTGATATCCTGGTTGCCTGTGAGGCTCATCTTCACAAATCGGCTGTTTATTAGGAGCCAGTGAGTCAATGGGGATTGGCGTGGCGGGTAACCCCAAGCGCTCAGCAACTCCTTATCTATGGCCAACAGATCACTCTGGGGTGCCTGCCTCCACTTGCAGCTTTAGGAGCTACGTTCCTTTTCTGCTGAGAAAATTGAAAGCATTCAGAAAGAAAGATGTGAACATACGTAGTGGAGGAATAAAAGGAGTCAGACAAGCATTAGAGCTGGGGTTTTCAATCTTGGGTTCACTGACCTTTGGAGAGGCCTATGTATGGACATTGGGGTTGTGAACCCCTTGAAAGTGCAATGCAAAATTTTGCGAGAATGGTGCACATGGCCTAAAAAAAATTTCCTTCAGGGGAGAAGTTCCCTGAAGTTACCCGAATCTCTAAGGAGTCCTTGGCTCGGGAGGGCTAAGAAGCCCGTGAATGAACAGACCATCTCAACTAGCACCCTGTAAAAAGGACAGTGACCAACTGGTATGTGTTTGGAGAAGGCAGTCCAGAAGCTGAGGGGACAGAGAGCAAATTTTATGAGAAGGACTTATAGAAAGAAATTGGGCCATTCGCTTTGGATAGGAGAGGCTGGGACATGAGGGCAGGACGTAGATATGGCCATCAGATTTCTGTAGGGCAGGGTAGCAGTGCTCTCTCCACATCCCCCTGCACTCTTCATTCCTGAACATGCTGATGGTTTCCTATGACAAGTTCTTGCAACTCTGGCTGAGGGCTTTCTCTGGCTGCAGAAACTCAGTGGTGCATGGGCCAGGTTGAAATACTAAGGATTTTATACCCCTAGGAGCAGTACTCAACCAATGATGGATATAAATGGGTGGGTAAAACCCCAGCTTCCTCAACCCTTGGGTGGGATAACTCTAAGGTATGGTCTATGTCAGCATTGAACAATAGAAATGTGTGAGCCATAAGTGTGAGTCATACATGCTTTTAAATTAAAGTAAAAAGAAATAGCTGGGTGTGGTGGTTCATGCCTGTAATCCCAGCACTTTAAGAGGCCAAGGCAGGTGGATCACTTGAGGTCAGGAGTTCAAGTCCAGCCTGGCTAACATGGTGAAACTCCGTCTCTACTAAAAATACAAAAATTAGCCAGGCGTGGTGGTGGGCACCTGTAATCCCAGCTACTTGGGAGGCTGAGGCACAAGAATTTCTTGAACCCGGGGGGCAGAGGTTGCAGTGAGCTGAGATCGCGCTGCTGCACTCCAGCCCGGCAATAGAGAGAGACTCAGTCTCAAAAAAAAAAAAGGAAAAAAGAAAAACAAGTGAAATTAACTTTAACACTATATTTAACCCAATATATTAAAAATAGTCATTTCGTAATCTTACATAATATAAAAATCATTACTGAGATATCTTACACTTTTTAAAAATACCAAGTCCTCAAAATCCGGTGTGTATTTTGCACTTATTCTACATCTCAATTTGGACTAGCCACATTTCAAGTACCCAGTAGCCCCATGTGGCTGGTGGCTGCTGAGTTGGCTAGCAGAATTCTATATCATCTCCCAGAGGTTTCCCAGAAGGATTGAGCTACAATTGCCCACAGTGGTAACCTTTTCATTAACACATCCCATGTTGGCTTCTATTGCTAACCTGTCTTAGTTCCTCCTCCTCAACAGGGGTTCCTAAAAACACCTCCAAAATAAATGTCTACTTTTGGGGATCTCTTCCTGAGACAGGCAGTCATGAGAACAGAGGTGCTCCAGAGAGTAGCACTAGAACCCACAGACAAAAGTACCAGGAGAGATATAGGGACATCACTGCAGCTATTGATTAATTAGTTCATTCGTTCAAAAATATGTGTTGAGCTCTTGCCGTGTGCCATGCACTCTGTTGGGCACTGTGCAAAAGCGGACTGGGTATAAAGGTCCCCATCACAAGGGTTGTCTAGGCAGATGCAGAATGACTGCTTGGTAGGACAGCTCCACAGGACTTCATGAATTAGACTAGGATTTTGATCACGTGCTGTTTGGCATCCTTTCCAGCCCATCAACACTGCCTTTCATGATTCATCTGAGCCTTGGGGAAGCTTCTCACGTTGTTAATTGCCTGTATCCCATGGCACGCTGCTCCCTAAAGCTGCAAATCAAGGTTTTTGTGACATTTCTTCTCTAGCAGTGACTTGTGATTAGGTTGTTGTTCCTAAAAAAGGTCCATCCCTCATCATCTTTGCAATTTCCCCTTGATTTTCTTGTTTGGCAAATTGCAGTTCTCCAGATAAAGACTGGTTTGGAGTCTACTCACTTTCCCCCTTCATTACTCAGCCGGAAAACACACCTAAAACTCCTGTTGCTGGGACTTCAGAGACCATCTGGTTCAATGCCTGCATTTCAGAGATGGAGAAACTGAGGGCTGGGAAGGGGAAATTGCTTGCCCAAAGTCACATGATAAAATAATGGTACTGCTGAGATGAAAAGAAAGTGCCTGGGGTCTCTATCCCCAGTAATCTCTATTCCCATCTCTTGGCCTCAACCTGTCCTGGCCCATGGGGCTGGCCCAGCGCAGGCCAATGTTGTGAGTATACACACATCACTGGATGGGATGTGGAACCTGCTCCAGGAAGGAAATGTTTCTTCTCTTGATGGGAGAGAATGTTCTTGGTCCTAAATTGTCCTGAGGCTTTTGGAGGTGGCCACACAGTGGTTAGGGTGAGTCAGAATATCACCTCCTCTCCTGACTCTAGATGGGTCTCCTGGCTGCTCAGAGTATCAATTTATACTTCTTCAAAGTGGGAATGGTGACTATAATAACCATGTTGCCTCAGTTTGCTTTGGTGATAAAGGACAAATAAATCCTGTCTCAGCCCACAAGGTTGGGTCTCTGTTGAACTTGACCGCCTCTCATTCCAAGCTGTGCATTGGTCTGTGTACCCAAGCCTCTCCAACTTTTTCTCAGTCCTTCAAACATGCTGTGCTTTTCCTGCCGCTGGACTTTTGTCTATATTGTTTCATCTGCCAACAACGCTCTGCACCACCTTCTCTCTCTGTCTCTCTCTCTCTCTCTTTTTTTTTGATGTGAGGGTCTTGCTATGTTGCACAGGCTGGACTTGAACTCCTGGGCTCAAGCAATTCTTCTGTCACAGCCTCCTGTATAGCTGGGATTACAGGTGCACACCACATCTGGCTGCCTTCTCTGTAACTGCTCATCTACTTACTCCTTGCCCATGCTTCAGATCTTAGCTCAAGAGAGGTCTTCCTGGACTGCTCGGATGAATTAAGGCTCTCTGTCATATTATATCACCACACATCTCTCTTTAGATCATCTGTTGCAGTATTTAATGACACTCTCATTGGTGCAATTAGGTGATTTTTGTCTGCCTCATACACGAGACAGTAAGCTCCACGAGGATAGGATGACTGTTGTGTTCCTGGCACTAAGCACAAGACCTAGGAGATAGTAGCTGCACAATACATATTTTCTGAGGTTTAAATGTTGAAAGACTTTTTGCAAAATGATTGTTCACCTAATCCTTCTAGTCACCTAGTAATAGAAGTATTATCACACCTTGTGGCAGAGATGGTATTACTAACCAGATATTCCATATGTTGTCTTATGTTTCTTGGCTCCCTGTTTGCTCTTGCAAACAGCATGCAATTTATATTGCAGTTTCTTTCTTTCTTTCTATTATCAGAGGTAGGCGGCACCAAGTGCCTAGTTCTGGCTAATAAAATATGAGTAGTGCTCATGCGTGTCACTTCTCAGATAGTTAGAATTCCAGTCTAATGCAGTTCTTCCCTTGCCATGTGAATATGGAAGCCTTACATTCCAGGTGTTGCAGCTGCAAGGTGGAGGAGACTGTGGCTGCCCATGTGACTATGTAGAGCACAGCCCCTCACAGGCTCACTTTGGTTATTTATCATGAGAAATAAATCAATGCTTGCAGTATAAAGCCATCGATTTTTGAGCTTGTTTGTTACGTAGCATAGCACTTAGTTTATCCTGACTGATACACTCCCAAGAAAACTGAGCCCCAGAGGGGAGAAGTGGCACACTCAAAGTCACACGGAGTTAGGGTCAGAGCTGAGATTCTGCTCCTGTTGGTCTCAGGCAGTGGTGAGGAAAATGGTAACAATTCATTGAAAACTATAAACTGCTGTGTGAAAGATGAGATTTTCAAGGTGTTCTTCCAAAGGTGTCTGGTCTAGGGGCTCCATGCTCCACACTTTGTGGGATGGGGAGCAGTGGTGGAAATGAGGCTGTAGAGAGGCCACCATGGACCTGCTGGTCTGGAGGAGCTTATATTACCCTCTAAGTCTGAGCTTCTTGCCTCATAAGGACCACAGGGGCAACTGGTGGCTATGGCCAACTCTTCTGCCAATGTTGGCCTGTTTCTCCTGCAATGGAATTGTTCTGTCATGAATACCACAGAATCTGATTTTTTGGGGGTCAGCTAGTCCAACTCTCTACTCGACATTATGTTCCCTGGACCACATACCAGGCCAGTGGTCATTCAGGCTTTGTGGGAACACATTCTGCATTTCCAAATCAGACTGGAGGTGAGCCAGCTACCTAAACTAGACCTCAGACTTCCAGCCTCTGCCTCTTCTGCATCTCCAACTCACTCCCAGCTCTCAGAGCAGAGAGACTGGCTCACCAAAGGATTCTTAAAAGAAGTGAAGTGTGGCTGGGCATGATGGCTCACGCTTGTAATCCCAGCACTTTGGGAGGCCAAGGTGGGCGGATCACAAGGTCAGGAGATTGAGACTAGCCTGGCCAGCATGGTGAAACCCTGTCTCTACTAAAAATACAAAAAATTAGCCAGGCATGGTGGTGCACACCTGTGATCCCAGCTACTTGGGAGGCTGAGGCAGGAGAATTGCTTGAACCCGGCAGGCAGAGGTTGCAGTGAGCTGAGATCACGCCATTGCACTCCAGCCTGGGTGACAGAGTAAGACTCTGTCTCTAAAAAAAAAAAAAAAAAAAAAAGAAGTGAAGGCATTCCAGGCAGAAGAAATATTATAGCTTGAGCAAAGGCATGGAGATTTCAGATAACTTGGTTTAGCAGGGACAGAAATTAAGAATGAGTATTTTTAACATCTTCCCTGATTCTATGGGGAAGAATTCTGGTCTACTTGGTCAGCTCCTGGGTTTACCTTTGTTATTCAGAATCCAGGTAATCCAGGTAGAAATGGGGAGAAGCACTAAGATGTGAGAAGGTTAAGTTGATCTACCCAATGAAGAACAAATATGAGAAGAGATGAAGGGGGTGAGAAATAGAAGAACCTCACGGTCTGGCATTGAGAGTGGGTGGAGAGAGGGAGTTTTGGGTAAATGCTGTGTGTGGAATATTGAAAGCAGCAGTGATACGAAAAATTTTAAAGATGTTTGTGGTTGTGTGTTCAGAATGTACTTCTCCCTTTGACATTTCTTTGAAAGACTGAGTAATATTTCGAGTATTTTGAATTACTTTTGGGTGTTGGCTCTTTCTTACAATATAACGCTGTAAGAAGCCTGGCCCACATGGCCCACATCCACATTTGGGTTACATGATGTTTGGCATTAGACTTGGGAGGAGTTAGTGTCACGATCATTAGGGGTGATCAGGGTAGAGAATGATGATATGTGAGGCTGTCAAGGAGGATGAGTGTCTTTGGAGCAGTGTGGGATCTACTCATGGTCCCTAGGTCACCAGGTCCTGGTGCTGTGTTCCATTGTGAATATAGGAAGTAATAGTAATAACAATTGCCCACATTTATCATACACTTATATTGTGCCAAATCCCTATTAACCTCAGGAAAGGCACCAGGTTCAAGAGGCCGAAAAAGAGACCTAGAGCCAGCAATTGAGGCATCGGGTTTTATTAGGGGCTTCCTAACGGAGGAGAGTCCAGTGGCAGTGGGTTGGAGAGGAGACTGACTTACATACACACATGGTGCAGTGGTGGTGGGCTGGACAAGATATCCACCTTACATACAGCCCAGTGGTGGTGGGCTGGACGACATAACCACTCAGCCCAGTGATGGCAGGCTGGGCAAGGAAACTGCAACTGCTTGCAAACAGCATGCAGTTTATATTGCATTTTCTTTCAATCCTTCTTTCTATTATCAGAAAGACAATGCTCTTTATTCAAAGGAGTTAGGGGAAAACACCTTTTTTTTGTGTGTACATAGTAGATATATATATTCGTGGATTACATGAGATGTTTTGATATAGGCATGCAATGCATAATCACATCAGGGAAAATGGGGTGTCCATCCCCTCAAGCATTTATCCTTTGTGTTACAAACAATCCAACTATACCCTTTGAGTTATTTAAAAATGTAAAATTAAATTATTTTTGACTATAGTCACCCTATTGTGCTAGCAAATACTAGGTCTTATTCTTTTTGTTTGGAGATAGAGTCTCGCTCTGTCGTCCAGGCTGGAGTGAAGTGGCACGATCTCGGCTCACTGCAACCTCTGCCTCCTGGGTTCCAGTGATTCCTGTAGCGGGATTACAGGTGTGCGCCATCACGCCTTGCTGATTTTTTTGTATTTTTAGTAGAGACAGGGTCTCACCATGTTGCCCAGACTGGTCTCCAACTTCTGGATTGAAGCAGTTTGCCCTCTTTGGCCTCCCAAAGTGCTGGGATTACAGGTGTGAGCCTCCATGTCCGGCCTTATTCATTTTTTCTAGCTAGTTTTTTGTATTCATTAACAATTCCCACTCCCCACCCCTCCACTTTCCCACTCCCCTACCCATCAAGTGGCTTTTATCAAAAAATCGGGCAATATATTTGTATTTTCAGTTAACTCTCTTCCCTTAATGACCTCTACCTGGCAAACTTCATTTATCCCAAAACTCAGGGCCTCAATCCCTGTACAGCCTGTGTTCCATGGGACAGACTGGGGGCTCAGATGCTTATCATAGTCAAGGGATGAATCTCTGGGTTGGCCACTCCCGAATTTCCTAGCTTGGAACACACATTCCAAGCATCTGCCATACAGGATCATTCTAAATGTGTGCTTAATGCTCTCAGGTGCATTTTCCCTATAACTTGCTATGTGTATGGCAGGTTCCTAAGAGCTTTACCTATATGATCTCAGTAATCCTCACAATAATGTAATGAAGTAGGTATTACCATCTTCATTTTATAGATGAAGGAGTTGAGGCAGAGAGAGGTTCAGTGATTTGCCAAAGTTAATTCCTTGGAATTGGTGGAGCCTGTATTTGAATTCAGGTAGTTGGTAACATAAGGATCAAAGCAATTGTTTTTAAAGAGAAGAATGACTTTGGAAGTCTTTGTAAGATTTTTCTTATCCTTTTCTCTCTCTTTCCCCTCTCCTTCTCTCTTTTGTGAGGGATTTACCATAGCATTATGTGAATTTATTGGATTTATAATATGGTTTACAGAGGCAACAGTTTTAGTTAAAGAAAATTGGTTTCCTTTTCAAAATGTCATGATTCTCATTTTCTCTCAGCATCTTAGGCTTTTTCAAGCTCCCCTTAGCTCTTAAGTCATTCAGGAGCATGCTTCACAATTAGAATGCTAGAAGCCCTCACACGCCAATTGGAGTTTTGTTATTTGTTCAAAAGGACACTTAAACCCAGGAGTTGCCTGTGACAGGAGAGGAATGAGCGAGAGCTAGAGGGGATAGAAAAAGAAGGCAGTGTGAAGCTATTGGACATCCCCACGGATGATGGGCTCCATTCATCCATCCATAAACCATGCACTCACCTGTTATCTACCCTTCCAAAGGTGCAGACATCCTCACCCATCCCTGTATCCATCCATCCAACCATCCATCCAATCCTTGTATATCCTTTTTCCCTCCTTTCTTTCTTCCTTCCTTCCCTCCCTCTGTCACTCATTCCCTCCCTTTTTCTTCCTCCTCTGCTTTTTCTCTCTCTCCCTCCCTCTCTTTCTTCCTTTTCTTCATTGATTGATTGGATGACTAAGTCATTGTTTTAATAAACATCTATTGAGCACACACTCTATTCCAGGCACTGTGCTAGACAGAGGCTGAGGATACAGAGATGAGTAAGTGATAGTTACTGTCTGTAAGGGGCCTCTAATCTAGCAGAGAAGACAGAAATGAAAGTGGACACATCATAGTAGGGAACTACAAGTGCTATGAGAATGCTAGGAACCAAGAAACAAGAGAAGCCCAAGGAAAGGAGGTTGAAAATGTAAAATTAGTCTCCAGCTTAGGGTTTGGGTTGTTTCTCTAGCACCTCAATGGAGTGGTGCCCATCCTACTTCTCAGGAATTAGCCTGGAATGGCTGACTTACTACAATTTGTTAAACATCTTCTGTATGCTTAGAATTGTCCTAGAAAGTTAACAAACACCTGTATCTAGTATTACCTACAACCCTAAAGAAGTGAGGTTCACAGAAGTTAAATATTTTTTCTCCAGGATTACACAGAAAATGAGAAGCAAAATAGGAACACAGAAAGTGGAAAGAAAGGTTGGGAACTGGCACAAGTTTTGCTCTTGATGTGGGTTAGGTTATGGGAGAACTGACCTGGAGCAGATGGGGACCCAGGAAGTTCAGTCAAATGGGATAAGCACACATGTCCCAAGTGTATCAATCAGCTATTGCTGCATAGCAAACCACTCCCCAAATTCCCAGTCACATAGCTAAGGGTTACTGGATGTTGGTTGGGCTTTAAACTATGGATCTGGCTGGGCTACACTTCTCAATGTGGATCTGCTAAGATCTGCTCCACATGAGTTCATCCTGGATCCCAGGCTGGAGGGGCAGTTGTTATCTGGGGCATGTTCTTTTCCCTGTAGGTCACCAGAATGCAAGAGTGCACAGCCCAACTCTACAAGCACATGTCAAGCCTCTTCTTGTATTATGTTTGCTAGCATCCCATTGGACAAAGAAAGTCCTGAGACTAAGCCTGAAGTCAAGGGTCAGGGAAAGTACACTCCATCCACCATGAGGCCAGAGCAAATCATATGAGCAAGCTGAACATCAGTGAGAAGTATGTCCTTCCCAAGGAGAAGGGTGACAACGAGTGAGTATTCTTGAACCACCATCTGAAATATCCACAAGAGGTGGCAGCAATTCTCAGAGTCCACACAAAGGCTGAGGATGAGGTAGAATACAAAATTGAATTCTCAATTAGAATTCTAATCTGAGGTAGAATACAAAAATGAATTCTCAAAGTCCACACAAAGGCTGAGGATGAGGTAGAAAACAGCAGGTGTCCCAGCAACAGGTGTCTGTCAGCAGTCTGGATAGGTGGCCGGCATCAGGAAAGTCAGGCTCCAGGAGCTGGGACTAGGCCACTAGGTTTTTGAGATTAGGGTTCAGCCCTGTCTATAAGGAACTGGAGTCCAGGAACAGAAAGGAATCGGTCTCCTCACTTAACCTGATAGGGATTGAGGTAGAAAATGAAGAGTTGGCCTTTCCCCTGCTAGATGTGCCTAGGGCTCCCACCTTGGTATCAGTTCAGCTCTCAGAGCTTGGGCCAGGGGTCAGGGCCAGACTGGAGCTGCCTGCCATTGCTGATGCTTTTGGCTGAGCCTGGCTTTGGGACAGGGGCAGGGATGGGCTCATAAAGAGATGGGTCTGTGGCCAGAAGCACACTGGATGGACCAGACATGTGATTACGGAGGTCTTACATTCCAGGTGGACCACTGGAGACAGAGCTAGGGCCAAGAGGGTTGAAGACACTGCAAGAGAATGCAGGGGCTGGATCCTGAAGGACCTGGAATGCCATGCTCAGAGGTGTGTACTGTCTCTGGTGGTCACTGATGCCCACTGAGGATCTCAAGCTGAGAAGAGATGTCATTGGTTGTGCTTTAGGAGCTCGCTACTCAAGGCATGGTCCAGAGACAGTGGCATCCGCAACAACCTGTTGCTTGCTAGAACTGCAGTGTCTCAAGCCATACCTTAGGCATACTGAATCAGAACTAATGGGATCCTCAGGTGATTCCCATGTACATTTACCCCTTTCAGTCAAACTGAAAGGTAGGAGAGCATGGACCTCCCAACTGCCAAGTCTGCCCAAGACTTCTGACCCCAGCTGCAAGGAAGTAGGGTCCAACTACGAAGTTAGAGGAAAGAGTCCTCCTAAGACAAACCTCACTTCTGACACCAACTGCAAGTTCAGGAGGCTTCCTAAAACCACCCTAAGATTTCAATAATTCTGTAGAAGGACTCACCTCACTGAAAGCCATTATAATCATGGATATGGTTTATTGCAGGAAACGGATACATTAAAATCAGCCAAAGGAAGAGATGCATAGGATGGAGTCTGAAAGGGCTCCAAATGCATAGCTTTCATTGCCCTCAGGATGTGCTAGTTTCTCAGCATTGAGATATGACAATGTGGATGGTGTACTGTGCCAACCTGGGAAGCTCACCTGCCCTTTGGACACTCTGGTGTCCAGAGTTTTTATTGGAGCTTCATTATATACGCATGACTGGTTGATGGCCCACAAGAGTGAACTCAATCCTCAACACCTACTCCCTAGAGAGGCCCACCCTGAGTCGCCTTGTTAGCATAAACAAGGTGTGGTCAGAGGAGCCACCACGAATAACACAGTCCAATCATTTAGGACATTTCAAGGGTTTAGAGGTTACCCCCCAGGAGCCTGTAACAAAGGTCAGACCTCTAATTGGGAATGGCCAAGTTCTTTACTATATAACATGAATGCTTCCTTCTCAGATGCCTCCTCCCCTTAATAAGTTCAGAACAGATTTGCATATTTCAGGCTCTCCATCTCTATTACTGAATTTCTTCCCTCCTTCCCCTATTTCTCCCCCTCCAAAGCAGGGCTCCTAGCCTTTTTCTTCTGCATAAGCCCCCAAGCAGTCATCAGTTTGGTGAGGCCTCTGAACTTCTCTGTAAAAAGTCTTTAAATGTATAAAAAGACATAGAATTCCAAAGGAAATCAATTATATTGAAATAAAGTTATCCAAATGTTAAGAAAAGAAATTTGTGATATTGTAATAAATGTGCTTTTTGTTAGCACTTTAAATAGCAAGCTAGCAGAAGGTTTAATAATTACTGTGATTTCAAAGTAGTGTTAAATGTAGGTATTTAAAAATATCTGATTTATGTAGCAACTGTTAGGTGATATGAAAATATCCATGGATTTTATTGGTGAAAGCCCCAGATTCTGCTACTGCTACTGTGGTTTGTTGTCTACATTCATAATGCAAGAAAATGCTAAATTTCAGACCATTAGTGAAAAAAAGAGGTAACTTCTTTTCCTGCTCAAGTTCATAGATCACTGAATTCTATCCATAGACCTGTGTACCCCAGGTTAAGAAACCCTGCTTCAAAGTCTTGAATGACATATACTTATTTTTAATTGGACGCTGAATGAAAATTTGATTTGTTTTGAGAAATTTTCAAGAAGTTTGAAAGAGTCATTGAGATAATTGGAAGCACCCTGGAGTTGCACAAAACTTGAACCAGGACTTGATACGCTGGTGTCTGATGGATTTATGGATAAGTATTAGTGGAGAGATTGATGGCCTATAATCCCTTCATCTGAAAAATTTACATTATGTGATACGACTCAAAGGTGGGCTTGGCTTTTCCAATGATCAAAAATGGCATTTTAAATTTATTCAACCCAAAAGCACTGGCCTAATGCCAGGGTGAGAATGGAAGAAAAATAAATGAAAGTTAAGAAAAGCTGAAAGAAAACCAACTGTGCACAGCCTTTGGGAAATCCATTTGCAGCCACCAAAAGTCAGCGAGTCCATCTGGAGAAAGCCAACTTTCCACACTATTCAGGACAGAAAAAAAATGGATGAGACCCAAGAACAAGACTAATGTTTGAAGAAAAGGCATTTTCAGCATGACCTACAAAGATTTTGATTATGTTAATTACTTTTTGGATAATTTTCACTGGCACTGTAAAACCTTCCACTTACAGAAGGGTTTTCCTCTCTGTTCTCTTTTAGGGATATGAAGGCAGACATTGACTGTTGGGTGCATGCCAGTGCTGTTAGAGTGGAGTGTTCCCTGAGAGGGCAGGGGCCGGGAATCCTTTCATATTTCTATGTAACTCACAGGCAACAGGCTCTTGGAATGCGTCCCCTTTTGGGTCAGACCCAGTAGGGATAAAAGCCTTCTGGTGGGGTTTAGAAACACTCTTACCGGAAGTTTTTTTTTTTTTAAGACGGAGTCTCACTCTGTTGCCCAGGCTGGAGTGCAGTGGTGTGATCTTGGCTCACTGCAACCTCCACCTTCCGGGTTCAAGTGATCCTCCTGCCTCAGCCTCCTGAGTAGCTGGGATTACAGGCATGTGCCACCACGCTTGGCTAATTTTTTGTATTTTTAGTTGAGATGGGGTTTCACCGTGTTAGCCAGGATTGTCTCCATCTCCTGACCTCATGATCTGCCTGCCTCAGCCTCCCAAAGTGCTGGGATTACAGGCATGAACCACTTTGCCCGGCCTTTTTTTTTTTTTTTTTTTAAAGATGGGGTCTTGTTCTGTCACCCAGGCTGGAGTGCAATGGCACAATCATAACTCACTGCAGCCTCAAACTCCTGGGCTCAAGCAATCTTCTCACCTCAGCCTCCCAAGTAGCTGGGACTACAGGAGTGTGCCACTGATCTGGTTTGGATCTGTGTCCCCACCCAATCTCATGTGGAATTGTAATCCCCAGTGTTGGAGGTGGAGCCTGATGGGAGGTGATTGGATCATAGAAGTGGATTTCCCCTTTGGCACTGTTCTCGTGATAGTGAGTTCTTGTGAGAGCTGGTCATTTAAAAGTGTGTGGCACCTCCTCCTTCTCTCTTGGTCCTGCTCCAGCCACGTAAGAAGTGCCTGCTTTCCGTTCACCTTCTGCCATGATTGTGCATTTTCTGAGGCCTCCTGAGAAGCTCAGCAGATGCCAGCATCGTGCTTTCTGTACAGCCTGTGGAATGTGAGTCAATTAAGCCTCTTTTCTTTAAAAATTGCTCAGACTCAGGCATTTCTTTGTAGCAGTGCAAGAATGCACTAATACAGCCACCGTGGACTAATACAGCTTCTTATCAGCAGTTTGACAATGCGAAGGTAAGAGGGAAAGTTCTGCCTTGCTGGGCTCTGGCAGACCTGCTGCTTCAAAGTCCACCTGACTGTGGCCAATTAACATTTGAGTCACAGGAAACTTCCTGAGAACCCAAGGAATAGAAGCTAGGAGCCCTTTGGGGCATGAAGCAGACACACACGGCCCTGGCATAGGGCTGAGCCACAGAACCCAGGGAGAGATGTTCTTGGTTTTGGATGGGGCACTGAAGGGAGTGTGTTCCCCTTTGAAAGTTGGGTTATACCTTAAATACAGCATGTTCAACATGAAACTCAGAATCTCTCCCTCTTCCTTACTCTTCTCCAAGGGAATAGTGAAGCCAGAATCTTAGCTGTGATCTTCCTCTTTAATCCCCGTATCCATTCCATCAGCAAATCCTACCTATTGTCTTTGAAACCTGTCCACTTCTTTCTCTCCATGTCTACTACCATCACTCTTGTCCCAGCCATCACCATCTTCCTCCAAGAATCTAGGATTAGACAAAGGGCTTCTCATTAATTTCCATGACTCACTCTGCTCCATTTAACTGATTTTCCTGTGAAGCTTTCATGAGGAAAGGAGAGAAAATGCATTTTTTGGTATTCATTATATTTCAGTTCTTTAATTCATTCAATAAATATTTGTTGAGTACTACATGCAACAAGCTCTGCTTTAGGTCTGGCAAACTGGGACATGTAATCGTCCTATCTCTCATGCTGTTGAGTGTTATCTTGGAACCATCTCCAATTTCAGAGTCTCTGTTCTCCGTAAGTGATAATCATTGGGATTTTTTTTAGACAGAGAATCTATATCAAAGCTTAACCATTTTATTTTTCGTGGGTGATAAAAATTTCAAGCAGAAAGAGAAGTTTGGAAAGCAAAAAGACCAAGGACTTGCCACCCAATATGAACAGATGAGCACATTTAATCTAATTTGTGTCAAATCTTTCTCAAAAGATAAGTCAAATGCTACCCTTATTGCTGAAGTCCCCTTTATGCTTCTCCTGATCCCATTCTCCCATTCTTCCAGGTGGCCACTCCCCTCAGGTTGATATATTCTTCCTGCCTATGCTTTAATATCTAAATTACATATAGATATATTTATAATCTCTCTCTTTGAATTTGTGAATTTAAAAAATTAACGTAAGTGATATCATGCTATAAATATTCTGCAACTTGCTTTTTAAAATTCAAACATTATGCTTTAGAATCCATGCTGATAATATAGATCAGGTATATCCATTTTAATGGCTGTATAGTATTCCAGCTTATGAACACATCACAATTTGCCTCTGCATTTCTCTCTCTCTCTCTCTTTTTTTTTTCTATTGATAGATAAGTAGATCTTGAATTTATTTTGCAAACAAGACCTGTTCTATCTATCTTTTAATTTAGGATTGTAAAAGCAGAGCCAGCTTGACTTCAAGGACTGTTTTCTTAGTCTCCAGGTCTCTGTGTTTCTCTATGGAGGGCTATTTAAGTTAGTACTTATTTTTGATGACAGATGATGCTCCAGTAAATATTTTTATTCTTCTCTCCGTGAGCACATACATGGGATATTTGTAGATTTTCAATCTTTACCAGATACTGACAAATCACTGTTCAAAGAGGCTAGCTTGTGATGTGGTAGGAAAGCTCTAGAATTGAGAACGAGGAGACTTGGCTATAGTCCAGTTCTGGTACCAACTCCCAATGTGACCTCAAGCTTTCCCTTCCTTCCCCAACTTTAAGATGAAGGTCTGGACCAGAAAATCTCTACATTTCCTTCCTCCTGAGCTAGTGAAAGAAATGTTTTGTAGAAAGGTCTTCCCTCCTGGGAGTAAAAAATCTTGCTAAGGTGGGGTTGCTGTAAACCCTAGAGCATAAGGCAGTTGAACTTTTTGAGTTCCTACCAAGTGTTGGGCATGGTTGTCTTACACTTACCTGACTCAGGAGATTATCCTGTCTTCCCAGTAAGGGAGGAGACCACCCCTCATATTGTCTTATGCCCAATTTCTGCCTCCAAAGAAAGAAGAAGTAAAAACTAAAAGGCAGAAATGAAATCCACAGGCAGACAGCCCGGCGCCACGCCCTGGGCCTGGTAGTTAAAGATCGACCCCTGACCGAATCAGTTATGTTATAGATTACAGACATTGTATAGAAAAGCACTGTGAAAATCCCTGTCCTGTTCTGTTCCATTCTAATTACCAGTGCGTGCAGCCCCCAGTCACATGCCCCCTGCTTGCTCAATCGATCATGACCCTCTCACATGGACCCCCTTAGAGTTGTGAGCCCTTAAAAGGGACAGGAATTGCTCAAACGGGGAGCTCAGTCTTTGAGACGTGAGTCCTGCCAATGTTCCCGGCCAAATAGAGCCCTTCATTCTTTAACTCGGTGTCTGAGGGGTTTTGTCTGTAGCTCGTCCTGCTACACCAGGACCACAGAGCTGAGAAGTATCAGAGCTTGGACTTGAACCCTGCTCTGAGGGATTCCAGAGCCCGAGTTCTATTATCACACAAGTTGTTTCTGCTTTGCCACAGGGCAAGTTATTTTCCAACATCCCTATCTGGACTGTTGCAATGGCATTATCCTTGGGAGTCTCAGTGGGCAGACACTGTAGATACCAAGGGGACCCTGCCCTGTGCAGAGACTGAAGCCAAGGCCCTGCCCCAGAAATTCAGAGCTGAGCCTTTATACATGAGGAGAGGCTAAGAGAGAGCCCTCCTTTGGAGGGAAGATAAGGAACAAACGAGGCTGACCCAGAAGCTGAGGACAACACAAAGAATGAACTGTGAAGGCATTTATTCTCCAACTACAGCTAATGAACCAGTGAGGAAATGGCATCAATAAGAAGCAAATTAAACATCAGCTCTAGTTAATTCGTAAGCACAGCTGCCTGCCTTCCTGTGTTCAATTTCAGACTCACATTATGAATTGCCTCCCTGGAGAAACTAACTCCCTCCCCCTGCAAAAAGGCCTTGAGCCAATAAACCAACTTTTAATGGAGCGGCATCTTTCAATCGAAGGACGGCAACTTATCTCTGGGTCCTGGCTCTGTGGTGACACAAACTCTCTGAGCTGCCCAATCTCACTCAAGGTTAATAATTAAAGTATAATTGAAATGAAATTAATTGCAATAAATGTGTAATTAGCACAGCCATTGATTAAGGGCATTTGAAACATGGTCTGTGCATAAGACATTGATTGCCATGCTTTCTTTGATAAATGTAGTTGCAGTGATATCTTTTGTTACTCTGGAAGGTCTTTTCTTGTGTAATGAATTTTTACAGGAAGGACTGGCCTCGAAGCCATCAGCCTTCCTGAAAATCATAGATATAAAGAGACTATTCCAGGCCCCAGTCTTGTTGAACATGAACTTTTTTGCCCAGATTTCCAGTAGGATTTGTTTCAAGGTGGCTCCCTAGCCTACATGGCACCTTAGTGCAAGTGGAAAGAAGACATCCTTTCTGTTGGGAAGACCCAGACCAGGCCAGGATACATAGCTTGGCAAGTAGAGCACAGGCTGGATTTGAACCCTCACTGTTCAAATTGTGCAGTGAACAACTTTTACAACTATACCTAGCAGACTTGGTATCCTTTTCCATGTAGGAGGAGTCAGGAAGGCAAAGCCAGACCTTATTGGTTTGAACTTGCCCCAAGAGCAAAGCCTACAGATCTTGATTCCCCTCCTGGCTCTCCCTAGCCACTTGACTGATTGGATGCTATGCTGAAATTGACATTTGGAATTCTGGGACTTCAGCAGTGGCCACATGGGAAAGAGAGTGAGACTGGGCTAGGTGTGGCCTGGTGGAGTGTGGTGTAATTTGGCATAGGATTGAGCAGTGGGCAGTCCATGGTCTTAACCACACTATCAGAGGGGGCACAGTGACCTCAGGTCAATTAGGCTGGTATTCACATGCAGGGGTCAGACGCGGCAGGTGGGCAGGACTTGCCAGAGGAGTTGGTGGGCAGCAGTGCTGGAGGTCCCTTGCTATACTGAGTATGGCAGTATGGGTGGTGGGACCAGCTCTGAGTCAGTGAGGTAAGTGTAGTACGCTAGGGAAGCATGAACCTGCTCAGCCCCTGCCTGGGGCAGGGCTGAGTCCCAGGCTGAGTGACAAAGGAATGGAGGGTGATGTTTGATGCTCAATAATAGCTGTTCCTCAGCTTTCTGGGTTTGAGAAGGAAGGGTCCTGAGTGATCCTGGGGTCTTCCTTAGGGGAGTTTGTGTGTGTGTGTTCTTCATATTGAGGAGTTTGCTCAGTCATGTAGCCACTTATTTTTTCATTCACTACTCGGTAAATATTTACAGGTACCTTCTATGTGCAGGTGCTATGCTAGCTGTTAGGAATGAGCGGTGACCCAGTTCATGCTCTCAACAGAGGTCAGGGTCGAATGGGAAACACAGGCTTTAAATAATCACATGGACTTAGAGACCCCCCTCTAAGTTACAAGGGGGGACAAGTGCTCTGAAGGTGTGCTGGCCACCTTCTGTTTGCCCCTCTAGATCTATGCTGTACTCTCCTCTTCTCTTCTCTGTGTCCTGGAGGTGATTACCATGGATTGTGTCAAACAGCCATTCTGTCCTCTGCCTTCAGGTTGTACTGGGCCAATGGGGGACAGGCAGAAAAGAAATACAATTGGTGTATTTATTCTTCCAGATCACTGGAGGTTTACTGAAGGCCTTGGTTCATCTTGCAAAATTCAGTCTAGATATTGGTCTTCTCCCCCAGGAAAGTCTTTTTCTTCCTGGCCTTAGCTCCTTATGGCCAGCAGCCAAGTCAAGCCCCAACAGAGGAGAGAGCAGAACCATGCTGGGCCGGCTGAGGTCCACACAAGGAGCCATTTCTTCATCCTCATCAGCAGATTTAGAATAAAGTTTGTGCCTCACACATGCTATTGTTTCCATGGTTACTGTAAAGGCATTCTAAATGTAGATGATTCTATAATAAGCTGGAATGACTCTTTTGGGGAAAAAAGTTTTGACCCTCTTCTTACAAGGAATGACTCAATGACCCAATGGGTGTGGTGACTGCACATGTCACTATGGAATGATGCATTTGGGCTGTGGGCAGTAGTCAGATGGCTTCAGAGTGCCCCTTGCCACAATCTAAGGCAAAGCCCTTATCTTGCAAATGGAAAAACTGAGGCCCAAAGAGGGGAAGTGAATTTCCCTGAGTTCCATAGAGAGCTGAAGCCTGAACCAGGACTAGCTGCAGGTCACTAGGACAGGGTGTCCCTGGGGAAGGAGCCCTGAACTTAACATGAGAACGACATGAATATGCACCTTGCCTTTTAGAGCCTTAGTTTTTTTAACCTGTGATATTATTTGTATTACTTGGTGTAACTCATGCTGGTTGCTGTAACAAACAACTCCAACATCTCAGTGGCTTTTCGAGAGTAAAAGTTTTGTTTCTTGCTCAAGCATAGTGCAATTGGGCATTTGATGGATGACCTACCATGCTGGGATTCAGGCTCCTTGCAATTTCTTTTTGAGACTTGAGTCTTGCTCGGTCGCCAGGCTGGAGTGCAGTGGCGCGATCTCGGCTCACTGCAACCTCTGCCTCCTGGGTTCAAGTGATTCTCCTGCTTCAGCCTCCCAAGTAAGCTGGGCCTACAGGCATATGCCACCACACCCAGCTACTTTTTGTATTTTTAGTAGAGATGCGGTTTCACCATGTTGGCCAGGATGGTCTCAATCTCTTGGCCTCATGATCCACCCGCCTCGGCCTCCCAAAGTGGCAACTGTACCATCTCTAAAGATCTTGAAGTCATTCAGTAGATCATCTTGCATTTGAAGAGCAGATGATGACCAGCCTCCTTCTGCTAGGAAGCTACCTCTGATGACAAGACTGGTGGATCCATAGGAGGGAACATGGAAAAAGTTGTCCTCCAGCCAGGAATATCTGCTTGGATTGCTGCATTTTGGGGTCTATTTATTACCTGCCAAACCTAGCCTACTCTGACTAGGCTGAAGGTCTCTGAAACAGTGCAAGAAGCTGGTTTTTCTCTTAAAGACCTATTCAAGCCTTCCACTTTCACATGGTGGTCACCAGCTGCCACGTTGCAGCTCCCATTTTAGGGAGGACACAAGTTATAGGGGAAAGATTAGAAATTTTGAAATCATGCAGACCTGCATTTTATCTTTGTCTCCACTCCTTGTTAGCCATGGGATCTTGGGCAAGTTATTCACCTTCTCAGAGTATCCCTTTCTTTATTAAAAATGGAGATAATTAATAAAGTTGTGAAGATTAAATGGGCTAATGTAGAGCAATGTTTGTTCATAGCAGATGTTCAATAAATACACTCTTTATTACCTTCTTAGTCTAATCCAGAAATACTTTTAGGACCTGGAACCTGCTGGCCCTTCAAAACAGTGACGACTTCTTCCTCCATACCAAGCCTCATTTCCTGCACCTTCATCTCTTTTTATCCTTGTCCTGATAGCTGTGTGTGGAGTGTATTCCATAAGAGAAGCTCCACCTTCTTAGACTTTTCCTACCACTCCAAGCTCTGCACCCATCCTGCAATGCTACCAACTCTAACAGGCCTGAGTGGGAAAGGCCGATAAACATCGCTTAGGACCCACAAGGCTGAACCATGCAGTTTTTTGGAGGCCGTTATGTGACTGGATTTTATTCTAAATGCAACCAAAAAAAAAAACCACTGAAGAATGATACAACATGAAAGAAGAATGACACAGTTTACATTTTAAAAGAGATGCCTTTCCCCCTCTTGCTGTGCAGAGAATGAATTGTAGAGGTATGAGAATAGAAGCAGGAAGATCTCTTGGGGTGGCAGTAGCTGGGATGGAGAGAGGTAGACAGATTTAAGAACTGTTTAAGAGAAGAAGTCAACGAGACTCGATATCTGAGAAGCTCTCCCAGAACATGAGGACCTGAAAGTAATGAGAGGGAAGATGAAGGAGACGAAGGGGAAGCTACACAGACTCAAAACCTAGAACATTGTTCCAGCAGCAATACTAGCAGTGGTGGCGGCTGCAGCAGAAGCAGCATCTAACGGTGCAGTTGCAGAAAGCTTAACTGAGCTAAAGAAAGACTTGAACCTACAGATGGAAAGCCTTCCCATGAATTTAACATAAAGAAAGCATCCCCTCCTCACCACCTGGGAAAATTTTACATTTCAAGGCTGAAGAAATAATCCTACAAGTATATATGAAAGTGAACATTTAAAAAATGAAGAAAGATCCAACTGCGTTAACAGCAAATTTCTCTGCAACATTGAATACAGAAGAAAATAGGACATCAAAGCTTTGAAGGAAAAGTTATCCAAAAATTCTATGGCCAAGCAGGAGGTCATTGGTATTGGAAGACAATTTGAAAACATTCTCAGCCGGGTGCGGTGGCTCATGCCTGTAATCCCAGCACTTTGGGAGGCCAAGGTGGGCAGATCATGAGGCCAGGAGATCAAGACCATCCTGGCCAACATGGTGAAACCCTATCTCTACTAAAAATACAAAAATTAGCTGGGCGTGGCGGTAATCTCAGCTAGTCAGGAGGCTGAGGCAGGAGAATCGCTTGACCCTGGCAGGAGGAGGTTGCAGTGAGCCGAGATCACGCCACTGAACTCAACTCCAGCCTGACGACAGATCTAGACTCCGTCTCAAAAAAAAAAAAAAAACAAAACAAAAAAAACAAACTCTCAGATATGCCAAGACAGGGACTATACCACTTGTATTTTTTTTTTCTGAAAAATGCACAGGAAAATGCATTTCAGTATATCAGGATTTGAAACAAACACTTTAAGAATGGGAAATTCAGTATTTCAATGGTGAGCAGTAAGAGTTGAAATAGTTTGAACTAGAATAAATCTAAATATATTGTTAAATGGAAAGCAACTGTCATAAATAATTCTAGAAAATAAAAATAATAATAGCTAGTGTTTAGTGAGCACTTTCTATATGGTGGGTGCTAAAACTTTACCCATATTAACTCATGTATTTCTCATAGCTTCATGAGGTGGGTAGTTTTAGAACCCCTATTTTAAAAACAAGTAAGCTGAATGGAGAGAGGTTAAGTAATATCCCTAAGGCTACACACACATCAACCTAGGAAACATGACTAATTATTCTTCTTCCCATACATACAGGAGAGAGGCATTATAAAAATGAATTCAAATATGGGGCAAATCTTGCAAGCCTATGCAAATAAAAATTTGTATACGAGGATGTTCAGGTGGAAGTTCAAGCAAGCTACCCTCCTACAATAAACATAATACTCTTGAAAAAAAAAAGTATTTTTTAAGTTTGCACTGTTTGTCCCAGCAGTTCTAGTTGTATAAATATAGCCTAAGAAATAATCAGTAATACACCCAAGGTTTATGTATGAGGATATTCATTGCAGTGGTATTTATTATGAAAAGTTTAAAAGCAATAGAAATGACCAACAATTTATACTTCGTTGAATTCAATACATTTTGATATTGAACATCTATATGATGAAAAATACGAAGTCATTCAAACTATATTGTAGAGGGAGACCTGGAGACATGTATTAGAATATAGAGTCAGTCGCTGTTAAGAAGACCCAATTTATAATGAAGCAAAGAAAGTGGGAGTTTCTTCCACATTCACAGTTTGGAGATGGTCAGTCCAGGGCTTGCAGTAGCTCTGCTCCATGAGGTCACTCAGGGCTCCAGTCTCTTTATATTTTGTTCCTCTGCCTTCTATCTTGTTAACAGTCTATTTTGTCATATCAGCCTTCTGTCTCATTATCAGTCTATTTTGTTATCAGTCTATCTATATTGTTATCAGTCTTCTTCTATTATCTTGTAGAACATGATCCAAGACAGTCCACACTTTGTCTTCACTCCCTTTAGCTGAAAGTAGCAAGAGTGGGCAATGGAGGGCATATCTCTTTCCTTCAGTGCAGTACTCCCATCCCTTCCACTGGCTAGAACTTGGCCGCATGGCTACCTCTAGATGGAAAGGAGGCTGGGAAGTAGGGTTTTTTAAAAGAATTGTGGACAATCATAAAACCTTTTGATGGATTCTGTTACTAAACAGCAAATGAGCACAAAGAGCAGTCTTTGATTCAGCACAGAAACATTTTTACAACATACTTAGTAGAAAAAACAGGACCAGTTTTACATGTCTGTATGCACTCATAAATAGAATTCCTTTTCTTTATAAACAGTGGTTATCTTTGAGAGTTGGGATTGTGGATGATTCCAATTTCTTCTTGCTTTTATTGTGAAAAAAATTCCCTGTTTTTTACAAATTAACATTTTTCCCCCAGTAATAAGAAAAACCTCACCATTTGTACATTAAAAAGAAGTAATTTAGGAGAGAAAGCAGTGCCTCTTGTGTGCCTGCAGCCGTCTCTCTTTCTTCTCTGATGTTCCTCTGCTAGGCCTCCTTTGTTGGTGGATCTTTTGGTTCTCATGCAAAATAATAACATAGTCTGGTCTGTGGCTCAGATGTGAAAGCCCAGTGGGGGCTGTGAGTTTATTTTAGTTTGATGCAAGGCAGTTTTCCACTAAGAAGAAAAGCCTCAGACGTGGCTGCCAGTTCAAGGGGATAATTAAGAGTAGGTCTCCGGTTCTCTCAGGAAGGAGAGGCTTTTGCTCCAAGTTGGGGAAAGAAGGGCTATTCAACAAAGAATGGGCGCTGGAGGACAGTGCAGGAGCCAGGAAATAGGACGTACTCAAAGAGGCCATGATTCTGATATGGCTCCGATGAGTGAAGAACACCAGGGTTCTTGGTCCTCACGCCGGTTTAGATAAAATGACACGGACACCCGTGGAGAGGTTTTAAGTAGCAGATAATTTAATGCGCAAGAAAGAGAAGAAGAGATGGCAGAAGGAAAAGGCTCCCCCATACAGAGGCGGGGGTAGTGGGGGGTCCAAAGACAAAAAAGGAGGTACCTGCCTGCCACAGATACCAGCCAGGTATATATGCAGAATCTGGAGGAGGTGGTGTCTGATTTGCGCAGGGCTCAGGGGATTGGTTTGACAGGCATGTCATTCACGTAGCCCGAGAAAAAGCTGGCCCTCCCAACCTAGCCTCTTAAGATGCAAATGCGGGGCACCGTGATGTTCTACACATGTGGGGATATATGGGGGCAGCCATGTTGCCAGGAATACATTGGGCAAGGGCAAGAAGGCCGCTGGAGTCACCCTGTTGGGTGGACCCAGTTTCTAATGGTCTACATTTTCATATCAAAGGTTGCCAGCAAATGTAAGAGCTGGGGCTTTACAAGAAACTTTTCCCAGAGATGCTTTAAAAAATGAAAACTTCCCAAGGACTCCTTTTCCTATCTGCCTAAAATAATTTCTTAATAACTTCTAAACAATTCTAGGTCCTGCTTCTTAGAGCCTGAGGCAGTGAGGGTTTAGGCAAGCCCTGCTTCTCCCTGGGGCCTGGTTTCTTACCTGATATTCCCCAGAGTGGGGCAGTTTGACTCCTTCTCAAAGTTTTGATGGACTGGTTGTTAGCAAGGCCTTTGGTCTCAAGAGGGAGGTAGAACAGAGGAGTGGCAGCAGCACGACCAGGTGAGGGCTTCCCACGTGCTGGGCAAGGGCTTCCCACATGGGAGGTGAGTGTTTCCCATGTGTCCGGTGAGGGCTTCCCGCTTGTCAGGTGTGGGCTTCCCACGTGCTTGGTGAGGGCTACCCGTGTGTGGGGTGAGGGCTTCCTGCATACCACATGAGTACTTCCTGTGTGCCAGGCATCGTTCAGTTCGATGATGGCCCAGGGTCTGGAACTGCATTTTCCTAACTGTGTGATTGTAGACAGTACTTACTGGCTCTGTGCTTGAGTTTTCTGTGAAGTGGGACAGCGCAACCTCCACCTCACAGGATAGGAGGGAGGATAATTGAGCTAAGGCCTGTGAAGTGAACAGCATGGTGCCTGGTGCAGACTAAGGACTGTATTCATTTGCTGGGGCTGCATAACAAAGTACCACAAACTAGTGGCTTAAACAACAGAAATTTGTTTTCTCAGCACCAGATGCTAGAAGTCTGAGATCAAGATATCGGCAGAGTTGGTTCCTTCTGAGAGCCGTGCTGGGAAGATCTGCCTAAGCCTCTCTTCTTGGCTTGTAGATGGCCATCTTTTCCCAGCGTTTATATCATTTTCCTCTAATTTTTTTTTTTTTTTTGAGATGGAGTCTGGCTGTGTCATCCAGGCTGGAGTGCAGTGGTGCAATCTCGGCTCACTGCGACTTCCACCTCCCAGGTTCAAGTGATTCTCCTGCCTCAGCCTCTTGAGTAGCTGGAATTACAGGCACGTGCCACCACACCTGGCTAATTTTTGTATTTTTAGTAGAGATGGGGTTTCACCATGTTGGCAAGGCTGGTCTCGAACTCCTGACCCCAGGTGATCTGCCTGCCTCGGCCTCCCAAAGTGCTGTGATTATAAGTGTGGGCCATCTCGCCTGACCCATTTTCCTTTTATGTGTCTCTGTATCTAAATTTCCCTCTTTTAAAAATGGCACCAGTCATACTGGGTTAGGGCCCACCCTAATGGCCTCATTTTAACTTGATTACCCCTGCAAAGACCCTGTCTCCAAATATAGTCACATTCTGAGGGGGTACATCTTCAACATCAGCTCCAGGTTATGCTGCTGCTGCTGGTCCACGAAATAGCAAACCTCTGAGTAGGAAATTTTGCCGGGGGGAGGACACAATTCAACCCATAAAAAGCGCCTATAATATCTACAGCAGAATGCTAGAAATATTGGTCGCTATTATTCCCAGGGATTCTCATGAGCTTTGACATCCATGCTGCCCCGGCCAGCTCAAGTTGCCATGGAGCTGAGTTCCTGGAAAGGGAACAGCACCATCTTTCTTGCCCAGGCCACACTGGTAACATTGCTGTCTGTCTCCCAGGGCTCCATCCCAGACAGCTCAATGTGTCAATAGTCTCTGGAGTGCTGGTCAGCTTCCATTCCACAGGGCTACCCCCGTTCATCTCCACCTTCCTGCTGAGAGCTGGAAAAATGCATTTATTGTATCCATTTATTTAGCAGTGACTTCTATTATGCTTACTATGCACTAGGCATTATTCTAAGTGCTTTACAAATACTAACTCATTTAATCCTCCTAACAACCCTACGAGGCAGGTATTAATATTACCTCCCAGATGAGGAAACTGAGGCATAGAGAAGTTAAATAACTTGTCTGAGGTTTTATGAGCAGCTAGTGGTAGAGCTGGGATTTGAACCAAGGCAGTTTTGTTGTGAACAATTACACTAAGAAGGGGAAGTAATGAGGGAGGAACACAACTTTGGTGCCAGAGAAATGTTAGTTTGCATTCCAGCCAATGAGCAGAACTAGAAATTTCTATCACAGCCTGTTTCACTTGAAGCTTTCAAAGAACAGGCTTATTCCCCAGTTCTCTTGGTTGTGTTTCATTATGTAGTTCGAGTCCTCAGCTGATGGCTGGAGTGGACATGTGACTTCAGGGTGCCTCCATCTGTTGGCTGGGACCTGTGACTGGTGTGGCTAATTGGATTTCTTGCTAAGGAATTTGGCTAAGAGACTTAAACAATGAGGATGGGGAGCTGAAACCTTTTGGTCAAGAGGCCTTGGTGGACTAGACTGGTTGTTTTAAGATGTGTGCAAACAGAAGGCAGAAGAGGACAGTGTTGGGGAAGGAGAACTGCCTTCACAGGTGAGGAGAATGGAGCCGGGCACAAGGAGATACAGAGATGCCTCATGCTAGAGTAGAGGTTGTCCCTGGGAGAGAGAAACACATGCACACACGCACGTGCACATGCACACAGCACAAACATGTACACACATGTACACAAGCACATGCACAGATGAGCACACACACGTACACATGCACATGCACGCACACCTGCGTACACACACACATGCACACCCACACGTGCACACGCATACATGCACATACATGCACACATGCATGCACACACACGCATACACGTACACACATGTACACACATGTACCTACACACGCGCATGCACACACACACATGCATGCACACACACACATGCACTGCCGGTGCTCCTGTTTTTCACTGGGCAGGTGCCCCATCCCTCAGGCTGCTGTGAGTGTTGACCGCTAATGCCTTATAATTATTCCTTGTGCATAGAAATCTTTGGCCTAATGGTATTCAGTCCAGGTTGGTGGGTTCCCCTCCCCCAGCAAGCTGCCGCCAGTGACTGGCTGACATGGGGCACGAAAGACCAGCCTCCTTATCTCAAGAGGGGACCAACTCTGTGGTTCCATTTGTACTTGAGCTCCCTGTGGCATCAGGGCGAAGTTGTTCTCCACCCGGGATGACATGCTTGCTTGGCTTCTTTCCCTTTCCTTGTCCTGTTTCCCTCTCTCCCTTCCTCCTGAGAGCCTCCATGAGCAAATTACTTGCAGAAGAATCCCCATCTCAGGGCAAGAAACAGACAGGTGCTGTCCACTTTCAGGCTCCTAGGATTTGGTTGTCTTGTGTTTCCTAGGATTCTGGGTAATCTATTTTCTTTACAACACCACCTTTTCACTTGGGTTAGCATGAGGTCTCTGTTTCTTGCAGCTAAACAAGACCTAATTGCACGAACTTGGTAAAGTTACTCAACCATTCTCAGCCTCTCTCCATCTGGAAAATGGTGCCTATTATTCTCCTGACTTCAGCACTTGCTTTGATGACTTCATAAGAGAATGCACGGGACATCTTCCAGCATTGTGATTGGCTTGGAGTAGGCACTCTATTAATGAGTTCTAGTTTCTTTCACAATATTCTCTTCCTGTTTGTCTTCCTCCCTTGCTCAAGTCTATTCAGGCTAGGGAAGCATAAAGAGAAAACATGCCAGCGTGCTGTATGATTTTCAAAGCACCATGGAAATGCGGATGTTCAAAGATGTATGAGTTTGGAGTCCCAAAGACCTAAGTTCAGCTCTCTAACCTGTTGCTTCTCAAATTATAATGAACATGCAAATCACCTGGGGAGCTTGTTAACATTAGACTCTGATGCAGAAGGTCTGGGTGGAGCCCGAGATGCTGCCTTTGTAACGTGGCTCCAGGTGACGCTGATGCTTCTGGTCTATGAAATAGCAAACCTTTGAGTAGCAAAACTCCAGGCTCTCTCTTTTGATTGCAGAGTCACTTTTTTCCTCCCCAAACAACCTATCTGAATGGCAGACACTTCCCTTTCCATTCCACTTTGTGCATCCTATGAGATGTGGTTCCTGCCAATAAGAAGCTCTCAGTGTTTGAGATGGCTGGGAGGGCCACTGTAGAGCTAACTGTAGGGGATGTGGGAGTCTGGGGAGGGACACTTGCTACCAGCTCTCCTACCGGCTCTCTGGCTCCCCTCAAGCATTGCCAGTTAATTCCCTGAGAGTTGCAAAAATTTATCAGAGAAGAGTCACTTTTCACCAGGCCAGGGGCCCTAGACTGGAATTTTTAGGGGTTCAGTTGCAGCTTTTGTGCCTAAAAGTACCTCCATCTTTACTATGCAGAGGACATCAGGGAGGTCTCCTTGGAGGAGATGGGCTGTTGGCTATTGGTCTGTCACTCTGCACGGGTATCTCCTGATTCCTACCCATCTACTCTTTTGAGCAAGGACCACATACCTAGACTCCCAGAGCTGCTACTCACCTGCCATCTTATCTCCTGTTGCCTGGGCTCTGGCCCACGTACAGTGCCTTCTGGATAAGACCATCCACACCTGAGTTCATCATGTCCCTTTGGCCATGGCCTTGGGCCTCTCAGCTCTCTACAGATTAGAGATTCTATCCTGCCTCTTATAGATCCAGGGCTTGTTTTGATGTTGTGACTATAATAAGAAAGGTTCAGGCAGTTCCAGATATGAGAAAAATATTGTGTTATTTTCATAACATTTGAAGAATTTCCTCTTTTCATTATAATCCTGGCCAAGTCCCTACAAACGTTCCCCTTTCCAAACTGAGATTGGTTTTCCTTGTTCATTGCTGCCAGCAGCTGGAATAGGGTTCCTCCATCTGCTGTTTTATCCTTGCCATTCTCTTTTCTTTGCCCATCTTCTCCCCTTGGGGCTTGGAGAGTGGCGATATTGTCTCAGAAAGACCACTGTGGGCCTGAGAAGTCGGGGAGGTCTCCTGGTCTGCTGGTGCATCTGAGAGTTTTCACTTACAGCTTAGAAGTAACTGGTCAGAGAACAAGGCCCTTGATTGACTAATCCTTTCTTTAACATGCACTGAGGATCCAGGTGTTCCAGGCATGGCTCTAGGAACCGGGGATACAGCAGCAAGCAGACATGATTCCTGCCCTGACAGTCTAGCTGGGTGGGTTACACTTTCTCTATCAGTGGAAGCCCTGCACACACACACACACACACACACACACCCCGGCCTTCAACCTCGTTTGTGGTCGGTCTAACGGATTTCACTGTTTGCTCAGCAGTGAGTGGAGGAGGGACGCATTGCAGGCCTGACTGGAGTTTTTAGGGGTTCGATTGCATCTTTGGTGCCTTAAAGTACCCCCCTCCTTACTTACTATGGAAGCTGTTTGGGGGTGATGACCTGGAGTAGGAGTTAGCCGGGCGATGGGGGATAGAGTGTGGAAGAGTGTTCCTGGAGGAGGAAATTGGCTGCCCTCACTGTGGCTGGGGCACTGCCTGTAAAGGGGATGGGGCGGTGGGCAGGGAGGTGAGCAGCAGAGGCAGAGCATGTGGGGCTGTGGAAAGAGAAGATTTTGGACTTTGTCTTAAGGTCAACAGGAAGCCCATGAGGGATTTTTAGCACAGACTGACACAATCTGATCAGTGTTTTTGAAACCTTTCCCTGGCTTCTGTGTGCAGAAGAGGCTGTTTGTAAAAGGCAAGAAAGGATGTGGGGGACCAGTTAGGAGACTGTGTGGACACCCAGGTGACAGTGAAGGCAGAGAAGAGGCCACAGAACCACAGACGGATTTTACAATTAGTAGGATTTAGTAGTTGACTAGACGTTGGGGGAAAGAGAGGGGTCATGTAAAAGATTCTGATCTGAACAACCAGCATGAAGATGATACTTTTTTTTTTTTTTTTTTTTTGAGAGATGGAGTCTCACTTTGTCGCCCAGGTTGGAGTGCAGTGGCGCAATCTCAGCTCACTGCGACCTCCACCTCCCAGGTTCAAGCAGTTCTCCTGCTTCAGCCTCCCAAGTAGCCGAGATTACAGGAACGCACCACCACGCCTGGCTAATTTTTTAATATTTTTAGTAGAGACGGGGTTTCACCATGTTGGCCAGGCTTGTCTCGAACTCCTGACTTCAGGTGATCTGCCTGCCTCGGCCTCCCAAAGTGCTGGGATTACAGGCTCGTGCCTGGCCAGATGATACTCTTTACATACAGAGAAAATGCCAAAGAAGGAGAAAGGAATTTTGGGGGTAGGAATTGATGGAGAAGTTCTTGAGTTTGTTTTGGAGTGCCTGTAAGGCACACAGATGTACAGTTGGATGTATGAGTCTAAAATTCAGGAAGGAGATTGCTCTAGACAAGTGCCGTTTGACAGAACTTTATGTAATGATGGAAATATTCTGTATCTGCTGTCCAGTGTGACCATTGAGCACTTGAAATGAGGACAGTGTGATTGTGAAACTGAACTTTAAATTTCATTTAATTTTAATTGATTTAAATTTAAATGTAAATAGCCACATAATGACTAGAAGTTCTGTATGGGACAGGGCAGCGCCACAGGGGAAGGCTCCTGGAGACCGTATTAGATAGCATAGCTGTCTTTCCCTGTGACTTTCCTTAAAAAGAATTTTCCTGACTATTCTTTCCCATTTTATTTTTTCTGACATTTTTATTGTGGTGAAATATACATGACATAAAATTTATCATGTTAACTATTTTTAAGAGTACAATTCAGTGGCATTAAGTACATTTACAATGTTGTTTAACCATCGCCATTATTTCCAGAATCTTTTCATCATCTTAAATGGAAACTCTGTACCCATTAAACAATAGCTCCCCCTCCCACCAGCCCCTGGCAACCACCATTCTATTTCCTGTCTCCAGATTTGCCTATTCTAGCTGCCTCATGTGAAAGGAATCATACAATGTTTGTCCTTTTGCATCTGACTTATTTCTCTTAGCACAATGTTTTAAAGATTCATCCATGCACGTATCAGAATTTCATTTTTTATGGCTAAATAATATTTGATTTTAAGTATGTAATGCATTATTCTTTTTAAGACGGAATTTAGTTAAATTATACTGTAGGTTCATTGGCATATGATGGAGACTCAAAATATATGTCTCATGTAATACAGGGTCTCAACCCTGGACCCCCAGGGTACCCATAGCCTGTTAGGAACTGGGCTGCACAGCAGGAGGTGAGCAGTAGGTGAGCATGCGAGGCTTCCTCTGTATTTACAGCCACTCTCCATTGCTCACATTACTACCTGAGCTCTGCCTCCTGTCAGATCAGTGGCATCATTAGGTTCTCATAGGAGCGTGAGCCCTATTGTGAACTGCGCATGTGAGAGATCTAGGTTGTATGCTCCTTATGAGAATCTAATGCCTGATGATCTGTCACTGCCTCCCGTCACCCCCAGATGGGAATGTCTAGTTGCAGGAAAACAAGCTCCGGGCTCCCACTTATTCTACATTATGGTGACTTATATAATTATATCATTATATATTATAGTGTAATAATCATAGAAATTACCTGGACATGGTGGCTTATGCCTGTAATCCCAGCATTTAGGGAGGCTGAGGTTGATGGATCTCTTGAGGCCAGGAGTTCGAGACCACCCTGGCCAACATGGTGAAACCCACCCCATCTCTACTAAAAATAAAAAAAAATTGCCAGGCGTGGTGGTGTGTGCCTATAATCCCAGCTACCTGGGTGGCTGAGGCATGAGAATCTTTGAACTTGGCAGACGGAGGTTGCAGTGAGCTAAGATTGTGCCACTGCACTGCAGCCTGGGTGACAGAGTGAGACTGTCTCAAAAAAAAAAAAAAAGAAAAAAGAAAGTGCACAATACATGTAATGTGCTTGAATCTCCCCAAAACAATACCCGCAACCCTGCATCCATGGAAAATTTTTTCCCATGAAACCAGTCCCTGGTGCCAAAAAGGTTGGGGACTGCTGCTATATAAGACAGTGATTTTGCTCTTGCGTGAAAGTCAAAGTGGTAGGGCAATTCTTTCTATCTTGCTGCTCTGCCGTCTTCAGGATATTGTTTTCATCTGGGTGATCCAAGTGGCCTCACTACATGTCAGTGGGAAAAGAGGAAGAGAAGCACTTTCCCAGATGATGCACACATTTAGTTGGCTCATATCCCATTGGCCAGAACTTAGTCACATGACCATTCCTAGTTGCAAGGGAGCCTGGGAAATGCAGCCCTTTTTCTGGGAAAGTTGGGATTCTACTACTTAAAAGGAGGAGATAATGAATATTGGAGGGAAACTAGTATCTCTGCCCTAGATGGTGTGTATTTATACCCCAGTGTGAACAATGAAGCAACAGCATAACATTTACTGAACACTTATTATGTACCTTCTGTCACCTCTCTTCCTTCACCTATAACATTTTATTTTTGATCTATCATATATATATTTTTTGAGACAGAGTCTTGCTCTGTTGCCCAGGCTGGAGTGCAGTCATGCAATCTTGGCTCACTGCAGCCTCCACCTCCTGGGTTCAAGTGATTCTCCTGCCTCAGCCTCCTGAGTAGCTGGGACTATAGGCATGCGCCACCATGCCCAGCTAATTTTTGTGTTTTTAGTAGAGACGAGGTTTCACTATGTTGACCAGGATGGTCTCGATCTTCTGACCTCATGATCTGCCCGCCTCAGCCTCCCAAAGTGCTGGGATTACAGGTGTGAGCCACCACACCCAGCCTATCAATCATATTTTTATTATTAATTCTCTTAGAACTTTTAATACAATTATTCTTCAATTAATTGATTTATTAGCTTTGAACAATATATTGTGACCCCTGCCATCCCCATTATGAAAAACTAGGTATTCAGTGTGCTTATACCTGCCTTCTTTCCTTCTTTCCCTCCTGACTTTTATTACTTATATTATCATTTTTATACTGTTATGCCCTATAGCATTTCTGTTTTGTTCTGTATCTCTCCATGATTCTTTAGCCTTTGTTCTACATTTAAGCATTTTCAGGGCTCACCATAAGTTCTATTAACATAACTTTTTCATTCAACTCTTGGAAAATTTAAAATTCTCCTCTGGTAATTTCTTCAAGAAGTGCTAATGGGAGTGGTATTCCCTTGCATGTTAAACAATACCAGCTGTCTTTAAATTTAACTGACATTTTGCTAGGTTATAAATCTTTGATCAGCTCTTCTTTTCCTGAAGACTTTGTAGATATTGCCTACTGTGTTCTAGTTTTAAACATTGTTATGGGAAAGTCAGAGGCTAAACCAAATTTTTTGAACCTACAGATTACTTGGTATTTAAAAATTTTTTTTTTCTGTATGTCTATTGAAACATTTTTCCTAAAAATTTTTAGTCCAGTAACCTTATTAATTTATGTCTCAGTATAGATTCATCTGTTTAATTTTCTTCCTGGGGCACAGTATGTTCTTCTAAGCTATAGATTTAAGCTTTTTGTCATTCAGAAAAGTTTTCTTAAATAGTATCTTTGAAAAATTTTAAATTATATTTTATCTTTTTCAGGGACACCAATTATGTGTTTGTTGAATCTCCTTTGTCTCTCTTCCATATCCATCATTTTATCTCTGATATCTTTAAATTCTTTATTTACTTTTCATTTTGCTCAATTTTCTCAAGGCTGACAATTCACTGACTGTGTTTTCAGTGTATCTCTTTCTTTTTTTTCTCCCAAAACAACTTTTATTTCTGCAATTGTTTTTTCATCTTCCCAAGCTCTGGAGATAATTTTTCATCTCTGCCTGTAGTCTTATTACTTTTTCCGTGAGCCCTTGTCTCTCTGCTTTAAGCTCTTGATTCATGGAGATACCTTTTTTCTCTGTGTTCCCTGAGTCCACAAGAAACTGTTTGGTTACTATTTTTATCTGCTTGGTGTTACACATTTTTTAGTATGCATTCTTCAACCTATTATTGTATATTCCTTTCCCTCTTGTTTCTCTCAGTGTTTTCATATATTGTTGCAATTTCCTTTGTGATAATTACTGAGAGCAGTTTAGATTAGAAGCTATTTGTGGAAAAACTGTATGGAACAGGAGTCAGAGGTATGCCATGAGGCAGGCTAGAAAGATCTCTTTCTGGCCCACAGTGTGATCCCAAATGAGATAGGGTTGGTTGTTTGAACATACGTGTGTGTGTGTGTGTGTGTGTGCGTGTCTTAGCTTTTACTTCCCTTCAGAAATGATAGGATTGTTTATTACCCAGAATTTCTTTCTCCTGGTTCTTGTGAAATCATCTGCTTATTTCCTTATTCAGACTTGCTTGTTCTGCCCTTTCCTGGTGTTGATCAGGTTTCAGGAAACTCTTCAAAGACATTCTGCTCATTGCAATCTTACTAGTTCAAACAGGAGGTCACTGGTTTTCCCCCGAGGTGTGCATCCCATTTTGGAAAGTGCTGTGTTCTGCTAGATCTGCCTGAGATTGGCTGTGAAGTAGGAGACTGGCTGGACTTCTTTTCTGGTCATAACCCTGCCGACCAAAACAGGATCTGGTCTGGACAGGATAAAGTGAAGAAACTGGCAGAAACCAGCACATGATGAGGAGGGCAATCCCTGGCCACCATCATTGCTCATTAGTATGGGACAGCATCATCACAGTTTACAAATGCCATGGCAACAACCTAGTAGTTACCACCCCTTTCCATGGCAGTGACTCAGAAGTTACTGCCCTTTCCTAGAAAGTTCTAAATAACCCACCCCTCAGTTTGCATATAACTGAAAGTAGGAATAAGTGAGCATAAATACAGTTGTCAAGACCCCATACATTGCCAACTCTGGGAGCACTGCCTAGAGTTAGCCCTGCTCTACAAGGAGCAGTACTGTTCAATAAAAGATTGCTGTAAAACATCACCAGCTCACCCTTGAATTCTTTACTGGGTGAAGCCAAGGATCTTCTCAAGCTAATCCTCAAGTTTGGGGCTCACTTGCCCTTCATCAGCAGTTGTCTTTTCTTCCCTGGTCCAATTGTTGACTGTGTTTGACCAACTTCCATATGCTGAGGATGGGGTTTGGGGGCTATTATTACATTACTGTTAGTACTATTTATAACTACAGCCCTCTTTTTATAAAACAAATAAGTTAAGGTGATTCCTAATTTAACAATAATGAAATATCTGCTATTGCTCCCCCTTTTCCACGTTTCTAGTAAGTTTCAGAGAAGGAAAAGAAATAGATTTGCTTGTTCATTTTAAAACCAGGAAAATGTGGTTTTCTAATCCATTTCCTTTTCACTTGGTTTATGAATCTCCTTAAATGACAAGGCAATTGTTGAACCCAAGCGGAAGACTGATTTCCTGATCTGCTCAACTCTGTTCCATAACTGGTGAATCATTGTACCATTTGCAACCATAAGGTACTTTGTGATAAAATCTTTTTGACATTTTAAACGTTATATCTAAGTTTGGAAGCCACTTAAATGCAAGTAGTGACACTAATTTGACTATTTATTAAAGCGACTCCTTTCTTTCTTTCTTTTTTTTTTTTGAGACAGTCTCATTCTGTCTCCCAGGCTGGAGTGTAGTGGCATGATCTCAGCTCACTGCACCCTCCGCCTCCTGGGTTCAAGTGATTCTCATGCCTCAGTTTCCCAAGTAGCTGGGATTACAGGCGTTTGCCATGATGCCTGGCTAATTCTTGTGCTTTTAGTAGAGACGGGGTTTCATCGTGTTGTCCAGGCTGATCTCAAAGCCCTGAACTCAAATGATCTCCCCGCCTTGGCCTCCCAAAGTACTGGGAATACAGGTGTGAGCCACCACTCCAGGCAGTGGTGTCTTACTTCTTAACTGTGACTGAACATAAGCTGGAGACTGAGTCAGCAAACTTTGAAAGAGTTGTGTATTTTTAATTTTTAATAATTTGAGAAATTAAGAAAATGCAAGTGTATTTCTTGCTCTAATCATTAGGATACATTTTATGTTTAAGAGCTAACCTAGTGTAGTAATTTTTTCTGGGGGACATTTTAAGGGCAAAAGAGATGGGAGCCACAGGAAAGGTTTAGTACCATTGGCCAAAGAAGTCAAGATGCTGGGGAATTGTTTGATGTGGAAGAGAGGACAGCATCTCAGGTGGAGGAGAGGTGCTCCTGATAGATGGTAGTTAGTCATATCTGGGTACTGCATGCTGTACAGAATCCCATATACAGCAAGGAGAGGCCCTTGCCTGAAAACTGATGATGAATACAGACAATGCTCCAATCCCTGTGGAAAATGATTGCACTCAGCTCCCTAAATTCTGTGTTTTTCCATATTTATATATGCTGTTACTCAGTGAATACCTGATTAAGGAATGCAGCTGCCAAATGAATACATTTGTTGCTCATCAAATGGCACCATAAAGCCAGCGATGATGGGGCTTATTAAAAACCTTCTTTCACTCTGTGAAAAAAAATCCCCTGCATGTCCCAGGCGGTCTCAATATCACAGCTAATGAAATGGGTAACCAATACACAAAGAGATGTATTCAAGAGCAAATTAACTGCCTCAGGAATATGCATCATAAAGATTGTAGCCTGGAAAATAAATAGACAGTGCATTGGGCAAATTGGCCTCGTATTTAAGTGTTGATGGGTTGGAAATATTGCTATGGCTTCTTGATAGAAGCAGGCAGTATGGGATTCTGGAAGGCAGACATTAGCACTGAAAAATCAGGCTGGGGAGCTTCCAATTTGCTAGAATTGGGAAAGGGGTGAGAAGGAGTGAACAAACATTTATGGAGCCAATCTGAAGTACCAGGCCTGGTGCTGGCCCTTTATGTACGTTGCTGCCTAGTCTTTACATACGCTCAAGAAAGCAGAACCCTATATTTTTGGCCTCATCTACCTGTGACAACGTAACGAGATTATTACGCAAAGATATTTCATTTTCTATGTATATCCAAATATTAGCACACGAACTTTCATCAGTTTCATTTTTTTTCTTTCTTTCTTTCTTTTCTTTCTCTCTCTCTCTCTCTCTTTTCTTTTCTTTGTTTCTTTTTGTGATGCAGTTTCACTCTTACAGCCCAGGTTGGAGTGCAGTGGTGTAATCTTGGCTCACTGCAACCTCCACCTCACGGGTTTAAGCGATTCTCATGCCTGAGCCTCCGGAGTGGCTGGGATTACAGGCATGCCCCGCCATGCCCCGCTAATTTTTGTATTTTTAGTAGAGACAGCATTTGGCCATGTTGGCCAGGGTGGTCTCGAACTCCTAACCTCAAGTGATCTGCCCACCTCAGCCTCCCAAAGTGCTGGGATTACAGGTGTGAGCCACTGCACCTGGCCTCATCAGTTTCTTTAAAAAGAGTTAATCCTTCATAAAGCACCCCCAGACATTTCTGAGCTGCCTGGAACCCTTGCTCATGATCTCCCCCCAAAAGAAAAAGGTGTCCTCTTTGTTGTTTTTTCTGCTCCAGATTCTCTTCCTGCTATGTCACTGACTACTTTGCCTCTGTTCTTCTCTGGTCACCTTCTGGACCAGAGGGAAACAGCAACCTACAGGCTAATAGCCATTCCCAGCACTGTGGCCCCTGCTGTAAGACCCAAGGTTAGGTCTTAGTGCTCTTTCCTCCCCTCCTCATCCCAGTCTTCAGACACAGGAAAACACAGACACATACAGCCTGGTGACAGGGCAGTTGTGTGAGCATAGAGTCTGGTGGATTTGGACCATGTGAACTCAGATAAATCACCTGACGCTTCCAAGTCCCTGTTGCCACCCCCATCCCCTGAGAGTGAAGCTGATATTGTCTCCCTCCAAGGCATGTTGAGAGGAACTGATGAAATAACATCAGTTTTTCCTGAGTTCTGATCTACTCCATGATTTTCACAGGCCTGCCTTCTTTCTAAAAGCAGCATCACAGGAGTTCATTGAAAGAAGGTCATCATGGCTGTGGGCCTGGCCTCTCTGCAAAGGGGCTGATTAATCTGATTTAATGAGCAGCAAGACCCCAAAGAGACGGCAATCAGCAGCACCAGGTGCTAAAGCACATAGCCCCTGCAATTGCTCAGGCAGCATTCATTAGCCTGATTATTGTTATGATTACTTTTTAAAGGAAAGCTAGTGAATTGTTTGGATTTCTTCCCTGACCCATTCCAGGCTAATTGGCAGTATATTTCCATTCCAGTTAAATGAACTTAAAAGGGTTGTGCTTCCCAGATGGTTACTGGTGCATGTCTCAGATTGGGCATCCCTACAAGCAGACCCTAAGACAAGGGTGTGAATGCAAGTGGTTGACTGGGGAGGTTATTGGAGAGAGGGACAGTAGGAGAGAGGGGAAGTGGAATGGGGAAGGGAAAGTATAGAGTACTTTACTGAGAAGCTTACTGATATTGGCAACTGGGGAACTTCTGGTGGACATCATAAAACACACATCATGATTTTCCTCCTTGAGGGGTGAGGGAGCTGGGGTATTTATCCACCAACTCTGGTTAGTCATTGGTTGAGAGCTGTTTCTGGGGACATTTACTCTCCAATGCTTCTGGCCTGCATGCAGGAGACACTCAGGGGAGAGTGGCAGGTGCTCATAGTAGGAAACTATCTCCTTGCACGGGAATGTTGAGTGCCCAGGTGATGTGGGTCAGGCACCAATGGTATCTGTATGAACTTTTGAAAATATGGGTTTCACAGCGCTTAATACATTTACAATGATGTGTTTCTTCATTTGTGTTTCTCTTTAGACTGTGAGCTCTCTGAGGGCAGGGTCATGTCTTATTTTCATCCTTGCTGTCCAGCACAAACCTGGCCCAGAACAACCACTCAGCAAACACCTGTTGGTGTATAGATGAATGATTGAGGGGATAGATGATCAAAGACTTGAGCATAAATAGGACCGGGATTACAAACTCAAATGCTCAGAAGGGCCAGAGAGTGATTTAAATGAATAACATGGGCCAAAAAGAAAAATAGGAAGGTGGGGGTTGTGGGGACCTGGAGGACACATATCTTGTCTCTGGCAACAGCGCCTACTCAGCTCTGGGTGAGCGTCACCTTGTGGGAATCAGACTCAGGGTAGTTGGGCCTCCTGAGATTTTTTTTTTTTTTTAAAAAGAAAAGCCCACAGCTTTATATTTTTATGTGAAATTTTTTGATTTTTAAACATGACTTAAAATAAGGAACTGCATTAAAAACAAGAAACGTGTTTAAACATTCCTTATTTAAGTCAATTTTGAAAACAAACAGATTCCTCAAAACACATCTGGGTGATGTAACTCATTGCCAGGCACACGTGGTCACCTGGTTACACAGAGCGAGAGACAGCATGGAGTACTTCCAGAGGCGGTATGGGCTTTTCAGGTTCCCAAAAGTCCCTAAGGGATGTTTCCTTGAATGCTCATGGGTGATCAGCATAGAGAATAGTCTGGTAGGTTCATGCAGTTCCTTAGCTAGGAGACTTCGGTTCTAGTGCTGTTTGACTTAGGGAAAGTGCCTCTATTCCCACATCTGTAAAGTAGGTATGTTAAGGCCTGATCTCTTTTGTGATGAGAATTAACACATTGATGAGTGAGGCAGTCCTTTATAAACCCTAAGTCCAAGCTGGGTTGGTGCGCTTCCCAGAACTCTCTGTGCTCTGGGAGAAAGCTATTTTCTTGGTTTAGGGTTCTTCTAGGTTCTCCCTGCATCTGTGCCTGAAACTCTCTGGTTCTGCTGTGGTTGTCAGGCTCCCAGCTGATGGCCTTTGTCAAAATCTGCCTGTATGTGCCAGGTGCCTGGCAGCTAGTTGGGCGGTGCGGTCAGCTGTGACTTCAGCTCCACCTCTGAGATGATACCTTCTGGACCATTCAGCCTGGGTTCATAGACTGGTGTTCATCACTCAGAGAGGCAAATATAAAATCAATTCCTGCTTTTGAAGAGCTCACAGCCCAGAGGAGACAGGACCCCACACCACCACCACCACACACTGCTAGGAGTCAGTGGCATTCCTTTATTTACCAAGCCCCATTCCTTTTCCTCATGGGCATGCAGCTAGACTACATTTCCCAGACTTGTTTGCAATGAGATAAGATTGTGTGACTGAGTTCTGACCTGTGAAATGTGGGCAGAAGCAATTAGACCAATTCCCAATGTGGACCATAAAAATCACCCACGCAATTCTCAACATTCTATCTCTTTCATCATCTGATGTCAAAATGGAGAGAACTTCAAGTATTAAGGGGAGGGTGGAACCACAAGATGGAAAGGACTTGGGTCCCTGAATGACTGTATGGAGTAGAAATGTCCACTTCCCCAACCGACCTGTGTTGTACTGTCATATGAGAAACAAACTTCCTTGTGTTATGCCACTGAGACTTTGGGTGTTGTCTATAATATCAGTTAGCCTACTCTGACCAATTCAGTGCCTACAGAGAAGTGTTGTACAGAATGCCTTGGGAACCCATGGGTATCCTTAGTGGAAGGCTGTCTGTTGGATGATGGACTATACTCTAAGTTCATTGAGGAAGATGGTAGGCTCTCTCTCAGGGCAAGAGAAACACAGAGCTGGGGAGCTGGGTAGATTTACTTCCGCATATATTCAATTAATCACAGTTACATGAATGTTGTGATGCTCCTTGAGATGAATAGAAAGAACGTCAGGCAGAAATAATGGTCCCAAATTGTAGATAAGAGTCGCATTTTGCATCCTCCAGGAATCCCTACTTTAATGCATCTCAGTGGTGCAGGGGTTGACTCTGCTTCTTTGGAGATAGCTAAAGACCATGAGTTGCTTTTGGCAGATCGTTTTACTTCGAGAGTCATTTTTCTTGCTCACTATTTAAACAGTTGATAGTAGGAGTGAAATTCATAAGGCAGGCAAGATCACTGAGGTTGCAGCTATATCAGCAATTTCTGTCCTGCCCCGGGGGCCTGCCTCCACCCGGTGCATTGGTGCGTATGTGCTGCAGAGGGAAAGGGAAGTAGTTAAGTAGTTCAGTCCCATGTCATCTGGGGCAAATGTGTCCAAGGAGTCGACCTCTTTCCTGGATGTTTATTTCATCAACACATAGGGAAACACAGAGGAGAATTCAGAGAATATTGTTCTGCTTTCCCCAAGGACCAGATTAAAAGGTTCAGAAACCAATTCTAGTGAACTCTCACGAAATGGATGCTGTCAGAGCCTTCCAAATGGGCAGGGGCTGGAAAACGAGGTGTCAGAATCGAGGCAGCTTCTAACGGTAGGAAGCAGGAACAGTGTGGGATGGGATAGACTCTCCTTCCCCCCAATATTTTTGTGGTTTCCTTGTCCCTTTGCTCCAGATTTAAATTTCAGGAGGGGAAGCCAGTTACACAGAGCATGAGATGGCACAGAGTACTGCAACAGAACTAGATGCACAGGCTCCTAGGATGCCTAGGATGAGAAAAGATGGCCTTTGCCACTCTCTTGGGAGTTGTTATGCAACACCTTGCCACCCCTCCAGTTGCAACACCTTCCCCACCCCTCCCATGACTGTTTTGGACACTCTGGCAACTAACTAGGGAAAAACAGCTGCAGTGCCCTCCCAAGTGATGCTGCAAGCCTGGGAGACTCAGAGTTAAATTTTCCAGACCTAGAATCACTCAGTAGGTCCAAGCCTCAAAGATGCTGAGGTCTAATCCTGAGGTGGGGATTGATTAAGCTCTATTTGCTTCTTTCTTCCCCCAACAGGGCAAATAGTGCATCATTTAAGGTTTTCTTTTCTTTTTTTTCCCCTTAATTGCAGAGAGTGACAGCTCCTGGGCTAGGTGCTTCAGGGTCTCTTAAAATTGAAAAGTAATTCCAAGGCAATATTTGTGCCTGGATGTGCGAGAATGATCTGGGTAGTAATTGCTTCTGCCCCTAATGGGAAAAGGAGGTACAGATGTTCCTTCACTTATGATGGGCTTACTTCTCAACAAACCCATTGTAAGTTGAAAATAGTGTAAGTCAAAAATGCATTTAAAACACGTAACTTACCGAACATCTCAGCTTAGCCTAGCTTACTTCAAATGTGCTGAGAACACTTACTTTAGCTGACATTTGGGCAAAATCATCTAACAGAAAACCCATTTTATAATAAAGTGTTGAATATCTCACATATTTATTGAATACTGTACTGAACATGAAAAACAGCATGGTTGTATGGGTAGTTAAAGTACAGTTTCTACTGAATGCACATTGCTTTCACACCATGGTAAAATAAAAAAATTGTAAGTCGAACCATCATCATTCAGGGACCATCTGTAGTTGTAGAGACATGGGTGACCAGATGGCTCTGGTGTGAGCCAGAAGTGAGAAGAGGCCTCACTTCTGGGATCTCCAAGGAATTTGGGATAACAACCTCAGAAGAGCAGTGTTAACCAAACTCTCTCAACAAAATGGCACTGGATTATCCTGTTCAATAAATCAAAATCGAATTCTCAAGATCTTCATGTTTACCAGGGCCTTCTAATGCTTCACTGTTTGGTCTTTTGAGCTTGGCATCAGGAGGCAGGCACCTCCGTGTAAACAGACTAATTTCTGAACATGGGTTAGAGTGGATCGTTCAGAGCAGAGAAAAATCAAACCAGAGCATAGATCACCTTGGGAAGGGGAAAGAGAAGGCTTTAAAAGGGCAGTCTTGGTGTTGTTTTACTCTCTCTTTAAGTGTTCATTAGTGTGACACCCAGTGGTTTCCTTATCCCTCAAGGGAGGGATGGAGGCAAACACGAGTAAGTTTTCAACCCTGCTTTCAAAGCAACTATAAACTAGGGATAATGATAGTAGGTAATAATCATAGGGTGCTGTACGGTTTGCAAGGCATTTTTTGTGAATGTTGTAGCACTATTGATCACGGGTTTAAGTAATTCAGTATTTTTTTCTGTTGAGTGTCAAAAGTATATGAGGATATTGAAGCTCAGAGAGATTAAGTAAATGTCTATGTTAACAGAACTTGTCAGTGAAAAGATTAAACTTGAACTTAGATCCTTTGTTTAAGCCTCTTGCCTATCTAGCCAAGGAGGAAGACATGTATACCAGTGATATGAGGAACTGCAGGAATATTAGAGAAGAGGAAAGGAGGAGGATGCTTGATGTGGTCTGGTTGTGTCTCTACCCAAATATCATCTTGAATTGTAGCTCTCAGGATTCCCACATGTAGTGGGAGGGACCTGGTGGGAGATGACTGAATCATGGGGGCAGTTTCTTCCATACTTTTCTTGTAGTAGTGAATAAGTCTCACGAGATCTGATGGGTTTATGAGGAAAAACTCCTTTCCTGGGTTCTCATTCTCTCTTGCCTGCCATCATGTAAGACGTGCCTTTTACCTTCCGCCATGATTGTGAGGTCTCCCAAGCCACATGAAACTGTGGGTCCATTAAACCTCTTTTTCTTTATAAATTACCCAGTCTCAGGTATGTCTTTATCAGCAGCGTGAAAACGGACTAATACAATGTTAAGTGTGAACAACCACAGAGCACGGAGAATAAAGTGAGGTGCCGGGGTGAAGGGGGTCATTCCTTCATCTCCCTGCCTCCTTCCTCCAATGCATTCTCCATCCTGCTGCAGAGGTGATCTTTCCACAATTCTGATGGAGTCACTTCCAAGCTTAACACCCTCCATTGACTTCTCAGTCTTCCCATGCCTCCGTGATAAAGTTGTGATGGACACTGAAGATTTACACGTACTGTTGCGTGGTTTTGTCCAGCAGTGTTTCCCCAGTGACAGCATGGAGGAGGAAGATGGAAGCCTATCCAAGATTGGGTTATTGCCAATAGGTGCGATGGAGACATGGAGGGGTGAGGCATTTTAGTAATGATAGATCACAGGATCCAAGTGAGAAAGGGAGGAAAGGAAGAGAGGCAGGGCTTGTGGATGGGAGCAAGAGGAAAGGTGAATAGTCTGGAGGTCCTGATGAGATTGAAGAATGGCTGCAATGGGATGCTTGGGCATGCAGGCTGGAAGGAGAGGAGGTTGCAGGGACATCTTGGATTCTTTATTCCTTGACTTACTCATCACCAACCTCAACCTCAACCTCAGGCAGTTATATAACCAGCCTGGGACTCAGTTTCCTCATTTGTACTCATAGGGCTCTAGGGAGATTTAAGTTAGATGACATATGCAAGCCACCCAGACAGTGCTTGGCACATAGCAAATAAAACACTGCTAGTTGTTCTATTAGTATTAAAGGTCATCTTCTGGGTTAGGAAACTGAGGTTCAGGAAGTAGAATGACTTGCTCAAGGTTAAGCTGAATGCAGCTAGTCTAAAGGTTTCTCTCTTAAATATGATACTTGTTTAAACTCCATAGCCATGGTGGGATGCATGGATTAATGACTTTGGAGGAAGTGGTTCCAGACGATGTTGAAATGTGGGAAGTGACTCTCTCAGTTGGTGACTGGTAGAATAATGTGCCCCACTCTCCAAAAAGATGTCATGTTCCAATCCTGAAACCTGCAAATATATTGCTCTGTAGAGATCAGGGAGTGGAGTAGGGGGTGGGGGAGAGTGAGTGAGTGAGAGAGAGAAGGAGAGAGAGAGAGAAAGGGAGGGACAGTGTGTGTTTTGAAGATGCTACACTGCTGGCTCTAACGTTGGAGGAAGGTGCTGTGACCCAAGGAATATAGGCAGCCTCCAGAAATTGGAAACAGCAAGGAAGCAGATGCTCTCCCTAGAAGGAACACAGCCATGCTGACTCACTTTAGACTTCTGACCTCCAGAAGTATAAGATAATACATTTGTTTCCTTGTTAGCCACTGGTTCGTGGTAATTTGTTACAGCAGCAATTGGAAGCTAACAAAGTGACTAAGAGAATAGAGAAGAAAGCATTTGGATAACTCTTCACATCTTGGATTCTTTATTCTTTGACTTACTCATCACCAACTCCAACTATAGTTTCTAGAGCTGGGCTTGTGTTTCTCCAGCCAGCTCACTCCTTTACCATTCACAGCAATTATTTAAAGCTTTTCTCACTCTCATTAGACCTCTTACCTCCTCTTCTCACCTGGCTATCAGCAGTTGACCTGTCTTCTGCAGTCACTCAGGATGAAGTCATTCAGCTGGGACTGAAGACGTCATTGAATAAGAGATAGCTTCCAGGAGACTTCACTGAATAAGGGATAGCTTCCAGGAGGCTACAAAACATTGGAGGAGGAAGGTATGACTTGCCTGAGTCTCAAAGATGCAGGAATTTTTAAAGACAGAGGGAGTGCACTGGTCTTTTTGGGAACCTCAAGCAATAAAAAATTATGGTTTAGCTACTCTACATGGGAAAATGCAAAAGATTATTATTTTTAGATCTTTGAGAAGGTGAAAAAGAACAGGAAAAGGAGGAAGATGAAGCAGGGGAGGAGGAGAGAGGAGACTTCAAGATGGCAGAAAGCTGGGGACCACTTGCGGGTGATGGGGTAGCTGAAAGGGCCTTTAAGAGCAGGTATGCCTGTGTGCAGTTTTATGTCGTTTGCTATTTTGTCATATGTGTCTCCTGGCCATGGCCCCTCAATATCCTTGGCAAAATGTTTCATGGTCTTGCTTTTATCAGTTGAAATTTTGGAAATCAAAAATGAGATTGGTTTTACCTGTAGATCAATTTGGAGTGGAACAAAGATGACATATACAGAGGCGGGAATCCAGAGAATGAGATGACTCTACATTCATCCATCCACCCACCCACACCGCCCACCCATCCACACACCCACACACCCACCCCTTTATCCATCCATCCATCCGTCCATCCATCCATCTGTTCATCCATCCATCCATCTATCCATTCATCCATCCACCCCCCGACCCATCTATCCATTCATCCATCCATTCATCCACCCACCCACCCACCCACAGCCATCCATTCCCCATGTATCCACCATTCATCACCCATGCATCCATTCATTTCTTTTTCTCCCTCCCTCTTCTTCCAACCCTCCACCATCCGCCCATTCACCCACTCACTAATTTATTCATTCAACAAATACTCATTTAGCATTTATCATATACCTGGTTCTCTTCTGAGTCCTGGAGGTACTGCAATAAACAAGACAGACAGTCACCCTGCTCTCAGGAGCTCCTAATCAGTAAAAAAGGCAGGCCATAATAAAGAAACTGAGTAGACGCCTCAGATAATTTCAGATTGTGATAAACACCATGAAGACAACAAGACAGGGTGATGTCGTAGGGCGGTGGCTCTCAAAGTGATTCCTGGACCAATATCATCAGCACAATCTTGGATCCTGTTAGAAATGTAAATTCTCAGGACCCACCCCAGGCCTATTAAATTAGAAACTGTGGGGGATGGAGCTCAGCAATCTGTATTTTAAGCCATGCAGGTGGATGTGACCATGCCCAGGGGTGATACCCATTGTTATGGGGATTGACAGCATGGTTACCTGAAGGAGGGTGGTCAGGGAAGACTTGAGAGGGGGTGACATTTGAGTTGAGATCTCAGCGACAAGAGAAATCCAGCCATGTAAGCCTAGGGAAATGTATTCTGGGCAGAGGGAATATCAAATGAAAAGGTCCTCAGGTAGGAACAAGGCTGGGGGCTTCGAGGAACTAAGAAAAAGATCGTTGTGGCTGGAGTGTGGTGTACAATCATGCAAATTTACTATGAAAGACAGCACTAGGAACATTCTTGTTACTTTTTGGATATTCCTTCTCTTTCTATGAAGATGTGTAAGCTTTTCCCATTTGCATTGAAAGTTATGTATTATAATTCTTTTTAAAGTAAAAAAATTAAATCATACAAATGAAATTCACATATAAAATTTCCTTATAAATGGATTTCTTGGCCTCTGACGAAGCTGCATGTTGTGTTGGAAGATCATTGTGGGCTGGGAGTCAAAGGGCTTGGGATCTAATCCCATCACTGGCCAGTCACTGCTCCTCTCTGAAACTCAGTTTCCCCATCTATCAGGTCAGGAAGGGGAAGGGGTGGGAAGAATCAGCTGATCTGTCCCCTGAATCAGGGGACTGACGCCATCACCTAGCAGGGCAGCCTAGTTCCTCCTCAGCTGCCCCTGGCCACTTGGAGTCTTCTCTCACCTCCTTTCCTCTTCTTCATTTGACCTTGGTCAGGCGTGCCCGAGGCAGGGCAGGAGGAAGGAGGCAAATGGAGTCCTTTTGGAATGACTGTTTGTGTCAAATGGTGTTTTGGAAATCTACTTTGAACATACAGTAATGCTGGGAGCTAAAGTCTGTGCTGCTAATGACAGATTTCTTTAAGTTATTGTCCTGCTGCTGAGCCCAACAATTTTATTTCTTACAAATAGACGTCTTAGAAACAAAAAGAGTCAATAGAGCTGCAAAGTCGTGAACACGCCTTTGGATTTGATTCTGCAGGGTTGGGAAGGAAGAGAGTAAACCAAACCTGGACCTTTTCCAGGGAGGCAGTGAAGTGCAATGGGAAGACCTTGAAGTGAGCCCTTTGACTGAGTGCATTATCAGGCCTCTCTGAGCCTCTGTTTCCTCATCTGCAAAATGGGGACGATACTTAAACTGTATTAAATAAGATGACATATACCAAACGTCTGGCACACAGTAGGTGCTCAATAAACATTAGTGCTTGTCTTCCACCCCTCCCTGGGACTGGGAAAGTGACACTCCTCCCTAGTCGGCCAGCAAGCCCCTCTCTGCCTACAACTCTGTGGGCTTGTTTTGCTTGTGTAGTAATTAGGGCACTGGTAGCCTAGGAGAGAGTCCAAACCCGCAGCATTATCTTTTCCCCAAGCTGCTTCAGTTGACAGAGGGTTTGGTGGTGGATGACAGCTTGTTTATCCAGGGAGGCTGCAAAATATTCTGTCATGCAAACACACAGAGCAGCTCATTCATCTTGTCTTTTGTTTCTGCCCCGCATAGTTGAGAGGGACACCCACTGCTTGCCCCTCTGACTGCTTTTCTCTCCCGGGGCCCACGGGGCTGACACAGCCCCATGCTCAGCATGCTGCCCTCAGCAAGAGCATCCTCTACGATTGATCCAGGGCTGCACTGACTGTCCCAGGCTTCTCTCCCCAGCTGGGACTCCTCCCCAGAGCTTGCCGTTGGACACTACCATATGGGTGTCCCGCCAACCCCACTTGCTCAGCATGTCCAATGTGGAAGCCACCTCCCTTCCCACACACACCCTTTCTATTTTCTGCGTCTCAGCTGTCGGCAGCGCAACTGCCCTTTCCCCAGCCTGAAACCTGCGAGTCCCTCACGTGCCTCTCGCTCTTTCCCACCCCACATCCCATGCCACGGGACCTGTTAATCTTCTCTCTCAAATCTCTTTCCCAACTGTCCTTCTGCTCAGTCCCAGCCACCAGCTCTCTGGGGACAACTCTCCTCCCTTCTGCCACCAATGTCTTCCCTTCCTTCTGCAGGACAGCAGCTGGGGGATGGTTCTAGAACACCCGATGGACTCTGTCAGCCCCTGTCCCTGGCCTGCGGTCCTGAGAGCAAGTGGAGGGAGGGACTGATGATCATCCCCAGAAGCTTGTGGTGCAGGAATTGAGCTCAGGGTTTTAGGAAAAGCAGACAAAAACAAAAACCATTATCGTTGGCTTTCAACTCTGGCACCACCACATACTAGCTGTGTGATTTCTGACAGGACTTAAAACCTCTATGGAGCCCAATTTCTTCATTTCTGAAAAGGGAACAGTAGTTCCTACCTCCGAAAGTTGTCATGAAGCTTAGCTGAAGCTATGCCTGTGGCAGGTGCTGCAAGCTTGGCATGCGCTGAGTTCTTCCTGTCCTTCACTTGGACAGCACGTTGTGGTTTTCAGAACCTCTTCTTAGAGAATCCTCTCTCTCCGTTCCTTCCTTCTCTCCTCTCTCTCTCTTTCTTTCCTCCTTTTCCCCCATCTCTCTCCTTCCTTCTTTCCTTTCTTTTTCCTTTTTTTTTTTTTTTTGAGATGGAATCTTGCTCTGTTGCCCAGGTTGGAGTACAGTGGTGGGATCTCAGCTCACTGCAACTTCCACCTCCCGGGTTCAAGTGATTCTCATACCTCAGCCTCCCAAGTAGCTGGAATTACAGGCACCCACCACCACACCTGGCTAATTTTTTGTATTTTTAGTAGAGACGGGGTTTCACCATTTTGGCCAGGCTGGTCTTGAACTCCTGACCTGAACTGATCTGCCTGCCTCAGCCTCCCAAAATGCTGGCATGAGCCACTGAGCCCGGTCTCCTTTCCTTTCTCTCCTTTCTTCCTTCTCTGTCTCTCCTTCCCTCTCTCCCTTCTTCCTTCCTTTTTCTCTTTCTCTCCTATTTTTTCCCCTCCCTCACTCTTTCCCTCTCTTCTCTCCTCTCATCTCCCTTCTTTTCTCTCCCTCTTTCTCTCTTTCTTCCCACAGATATTTATTGTGTGCCTACTATAAGCTGGGCACAGTGCTAGGCATGGGGGAGCACAGTAGAGAACAAGGCAGACTTTGTCCTATCTGCCCTGGAGTTTACATTTTTTGTGGGGGAAAGAAGAGACAGACAAAAAGCGAGTAACAAATAATACAGTGTCAGGGAGTGTAAGTGTCATGATGAAAAACAAAGCAAGATAAGACAGAGGTGATGGAGACTGGGAAGTCCCTGTGTGGAGCTTAGTGATTAGTGGGAAAGGGAGTCAATAAACAAGGCAAAGAATAATTAAAATAATTTAGAGTGCTGTGAAGGAAGGGAGCACAGCTCTGTGAAACCACAGACAGATTGGGAGAGTTAAATATTAAAGGCATATGGAAAGTGCTTTGTGTGATGGTAAGTGATGGACACTCAATGACCCACTCCTTCCCCGAATAGCTCTCTTTCCTGTATCTTTAATTTCTTCTCTCCTGGGTCCTCCCCCACAGCATTTGCACACGTCCGAGTCTCTCTCTGCTTAGGACACCCCAAAGTCTCTCTCTGCTTAGAACACCCTCTGCCCCAAATCCCACGCCTTCCCATCTATGATCCCACTGTATCCCATTCACAGAGAACTTTTCTCAACAGTTGCCTATACTTCCTGTCTCCACTCCCACTTCCTCAACCCCTTCTCCTACTCATTTCAGTTTGGCTGCTGCCCCAAGAAGGGTCTCAGAAACTGCTCTCTCTAAAGTCAGCAGTGGGCTCCACAGTCACTGAATGACTTGAGTTCTCATGCCCTCAGGCTCTTGACCACATTCAATATTGCTATTTTCTAATCTTCTGTAGATCACCTCTTCAAGTTTGTTTTCCCGCATCTCTCCAGTGATTCCCTTCTCGGGCTCCCTTGCAGACTTCCCTTCCTCTGTTGGCCCCTGACATGTTGGGTGTCCCAAGATTCCATTCCAGATTCCCCTCTCTTCTCTCCCTCTACCTTATCCTTGGCAATGACTGAAGACTCCCTCATCTATAACCTAGGCCCAGTTGGTTCATGCAAACTCCTGGTTCATGTTGTCAATTCATTCTTAGACACCCTCACTTGGTAGTCCCACATCCCACAGTCATCTGAACTCCACAGGTCTAGATCAGAATTCACCATCATCTTCTGCCACCAATCCTGTTCTAATCTTCCCACCCAGTGAATCTCACAGCCATCCTTTCCTCTCTTATCAATCCTGCAGGCAGTAGTCAGACAGATCCTTCTACAATGCAGATATGGCAGTGCCCTCACCTGTTTAGCATCCTTCAAGGTTCTTCATTGCCTGCAGGATAAAAACCAGATGACTTCCATTGTGTCCAGGCCCTGTGGGCTCAGTCACTACCTATCTTCTGCCCTCTCCTCTCGTCTGTCCCCTCGCTTTGTGTCCAGTCACACTGGGCTTAATCTAGGCCTTTGGGCCTGCCATCCTCTCTCTCTCGCCTGCGACCTTCTTCAACACCCTTCCTTCTGGCTGCTACTCTCTTCCCATTCTCTTTGCACTTGGCCAAGCTGAGGGGACATGGCAGATGAGTCACTCCAACTCCTCCATTTGTAGGTGAATACCCTGAAGTCCAGAGAGGGAGAGCAAGCTGTCAAAGGTCACCCAGCAAGTCCAGGGGAACAACCTCACTGTCCTCCCGCCTTCTGCAGTGATGGGAAGGAAACTTGGCATTGGCTTGGATCCCTTCTCATAGATTCTGGCTCTTTCTGCTGCTGAAATCAGAGAGATGAATATGTGGTAAGTTTTGCCAGGAAGGGTTGGAAATAATGCAGTCTCCTTTGTCTGTGTCTTGGGTTTCTGAGATTGAGGTCCTGATGATGCCCTGACTCCTGACTTCTGCTGCCTTCTAAACCCTTCCAATTCTGCCCCAGCTTCCCCCCCACCCATTTCTAATACAGGCCCTCACCTGCAGATACTCCTGTCTGTTTTCTGTCACCTGAAATAGCTTGAGCCTCTCAGTGGCTGTTAGTACCACCTGGTTGGGAATGGGTACGCTAATACTTGAGACTGGGGGTGCTTAGATAAGGTGTCAAGTCCTGATATCCTAAGTTGATGTAGGGTTGATGCCAGGCTGGGGTTGGGTCAATGAGCCTTTGGCCAAAGGTTGGGCCATAAACTAGGCCATAATCGAGGCCCTGATCCTGGCCACAGACAGATGTGTAATCCTGGATGTAGACTGTGTTGGCCTTGGTTCTGGTAATAACTTAGTTCTGACCATCATCCCAGACTGGGCCTTGACCCCGGCCTAGACTGAGCCCTAATCTTGGTCTCAGATCGATCTCTGATCCGGGTCCCACACTGAATTCTGATCCTAGTTCCAGAATGAACCCTGACCTTGGCCCCACACTGAGCCTTGACCATGGAGGAGCCCTACCCAGCTCACAGATTAGACCTGCAGCTGTGGGTGGTGGTGAGAACTGGATGACTCAGGGCAACCTGTCCCCACAGAGGACAGGCAGGAATGGCTTTTCTGGGAAAGCCAGCACAAAGCCAGCTTCTGGTGGTGTTGCACTAATAGATTTTGGGGGCCACAAACTACAGAAGGGCCAGGCTCATTGGGTTGTGACAGGGTCAGGTCTGGCCCAGCTTCCCAGCCAGTTTAGCTTCCAAATAATGGAGTGATCCTTCCTGCTGATACCCATCAAGCTGAGATTGAGAGCATTTCGATGAGAAGGTGCTTTAATGACTCTTCAAGGATTTGGAGCCTAGTGAAGCACACATCAGAGGGTGATTTAATCTTTCCCTCATAAAACCTGCACAACAAGGAGATCAACTGCAGAATCCAAATTCATCCTGACATAAAAATGGGAGTGAAGGCAGTGCCAGATCAATGAAATTTGTCTGGGGCTAATTGCTGTGGTCTTGGGAGGGGGTTTAAGAGAAGGTAAGGGGTGGGTGGGCGTGGCAGAGGGCATCCTGGGACATGCTGGGCTGTCCCTGTGAGGCAGCTCCTGGAGGGAGTTGACAGTAAGCATCTTGGAGGGTATGGTAGAATAAGGAAAGCGTGGGGTAGTAGAAGGGCCTGCTTGGCTGTGGCTGGCCTGTCCCCTGCAGGGTGGGCCTTTTCTCTCCATGTTGACAAGTGATTAGCAGACATCCCATGCCTACTTGCCTAAGAGTGAGCCCTGAAGTGCCAGGAAACTCCTGCTTCCAAGCCATAAATGTAACAGTTAGAGCTTATGAGAGCTGCTATGGAGAAAACCAAATGGAGGCTGCAATAGAGATGACTCAGGTGTGTGCGGAATGGACCACCATCCTTGGGACGGGCTCTTCAGCTCTCTGGGGTTGGAAGTGGGTGCTCTGATCACAGGCTTCTCAGGGCTCCTCTTCCTCCCATCCACACCTTGCTCCTGGCTGAGGTCTCATACATCTCCAGGCCCAGCCCACTGGGAAAGCAACATCATAGGCTTTTCTCAAATGCCAGATCTTTCCCACATCTTCTGTCACAAAGATATTTTTTCTTCTGTACAAACTCATTGATGACATTGTAGGAGAAATCATGGGCTTTGACTTGAATAAATAGAGCCCAGCCACTCATTTCAAAAGGAAACATTTTATAATAATTAGATAGCAAAAAACTGAAAATGATGAGAAGCAAACTGAATCAAGGCCTGGTTGGTGCATAAAATAATCATTTATACTAAATTTATATCAGTCGTGTACTGTGCAGCCAGGGAATGTATAAGATAAAGTAATGGGACCCGTCTCCCATTTTTTCTTTCTATTTAAAGAAGACAGCATTCTAAGTAAGACACAAAAGCCTTAAAGGAAAAAAAAAGTAACAGATTTTACTAGAGGAAAAAAATTAAAGTGTAAAAATCTCCTATATAGTGAAACATACAACCAAAGATAAAAGAAAGCAAAAACGGGGACAAAATACTTGCCGCACCTGTAACAAGGAGTGGGCTGGGTGCGGTGGCTCACACCTGTAATCTCAGCACTTTGGGAGAACGAGGCAGATGGATCACCTGAGATCAGGAGTTTGAGACCAGCCTGGCCAACATGGTGAAACCCCGTCTCTACTGAAAATACAAAAAATTAGCTGAGCACGGTGGCGGGTGCCTGTAATCCCAGCTACTTGGGAGCCTGAGGCAGGAGAATTGCTTGAACCCGGGAGGCAGAAGTTGCGGTGAGCATTGCAGTGAGGTTGAGATCGTGCCATTGCACTCCAGCTTGGGTGACAAGAGCAAGACTCTGTCTCAAAAAACAAACAAACAAACAAATAAAACAAAAACAAAAATGAAACAACAACAAAAAACCAAGTCTTGAACCCACCGAATCTATGAAGGGTTTCTGCAGATCTATAACAAAGATGGAATAAAAAAGTAAGCAAAGGTGTGGTCATGTAACTTCTAGAGGAAACCCTGGATTCCAGTGGTGGCCATGGAGGTGCACTGCCCAGACCTCTCTTCAAAAGAAACTCCTGCGGGGGAAGAGCTGACTGATGGCCTCAAGCTAGAGCATCTTTGGATCCACTGTGAAGGTCACGCCAGGCTGTGCCTCCCCTGGGTTTTCCCCTTGTGGGGGAGCAGGACCTTGTGGGAATTCCACAGTGGTCTGGTCAAAGCTTTCTCAGAACTGTGCTCTGGTCCGAGGATTTTCCTACTCAATCCTGTCTCTTCCCTCTTCCTTGCACAAACGTCAGACTTGCTTCTTGGTCTGGAGCTCTCCTGGCCTCCTCCTGTTCTCTCTCTCTTTGCCTTCCACAGGCATTTCCCCCCAATAAGGCTCTTGTTTGTATGATTCCATCTTGGCATCTGCTTCTCGGAGGACCTGAATTGACCACAGCTACAGATTCAAGTAAAAAGCCTTACTCATAATCAAGGACATACAAATTGAAATGTAATAGTCTTCCACAAACATTTTAAAGAGGTCATTAATATCTTGTTCTGGAAAGGGGCACAAAATGAATCTCTCTCACACACGGTGCTGAAGTCGAGAGTATAAAATACAGATAATCACTGAATCAGCATTTAACTTCCAGAAATCTGTTTTTAAAGGATATTTTCATATATGTACAAATATATATATATATGTTCATTGTGGTACCATGTATATTAATAATAAACTTGAAAATAACCTAAATGTGCATTCATAAGGAACAGTCACGTCAATTATGGGACATCCACGCAATATAATTTGCAGCTGTTTCGAAGAATAAGGTCAAGCTATATGACGTGAAAAGATGTTTGCGATGTCAAGCTAAGTGAAAACAAAAGGCAAAGATGAAGAATATGTTGTATAATACCCTTTGGGTAGAAAAACCCTTTATTAAATACATGTATATGCGTACAGATTGATGAATAAGTGCAAAGAGCTGGAAAGGTAGACACTCAATTGCTAACGTTATTTGTCGTTATCATACAAACAAGAGCCTTATTGGGGGGAAACGCCTGTGGAAGGCAAAGAGAGAGAGAACAGGAGGAGGCCAGGAGAGCTCCAGACCAAGAAGCAAGTCTGACGTTTGTGCAAGGAAGAGGGAAGAGACAGGATTGAGTAGGAAAATCCTCGGACCAGAGCACAGTTCTGAGAAAACTTCTGAGATCAGGAATAGTTATTAAAGGGAACCTTCAGTCTTTACTCTGTTTCCTTCTTTATTGTGTAGATGTTTCACAGTGAGCATGGATTATTATTTTTAATTAACATGAGCAATACACAGGAAGAAAGTAAAGACCCCAGAGCGTAACCACCAAAATGAGTATTGGCCACTTTCGGGGGTTGTGTCCATATTCCAATCAGTCTCTTTGGTGTTTGGACTGTCCACTGGGAATGGCCTTCAGTGGCAGTTAATGGCATAAGAAAATTGCTCTTATTCTTGTCTTTATCCTTACAAAAATTGATTTTACAAAATATTAACAGGAAGTGGCATTGCACACCTTGATTCTTGCCTGATTCTTCACACCTGACTCTGAATGTCTTTTTAACTATTTTCAAAAATTCACTTCCCTACCTCCCCATCAGCCTGAAGGCTAAACATGCTATCTGACACCCTAGCTCCCTGACCTCAGTTTCCCCATCTATGTTGGAAGAGAGGTTGGATTAAATGGCCTTGGTGTCTGGCTAATATTTTAGGATTCCAAGGCCACTGGTACAGATTGCTGTTCTTGGCATGCTCTAGACAGCTGGGATTTCAGAGAAACCCACTCCTGAGCCTCAGCCTCGCCTTCAAGCAGCTCTTTCCACCTCCCCTCACATCCCCCAGGCTCCACTGTGAGCCTCCCAGCTCGGGGAACAGGCCCCGTGTCTTTGCCTTCTCTCTATCATGTGCTCAAAGCCTGCCCAGGCTTTCAGGTCTCATACTGATACTTTTATGACTTTCTCTGATTAACTAGTTTGGATTTCCATTGCATTTTCCCTGTAGATCACCTGATGGTTAGAAACCAAGCCTATCCCTTTGTCCTGATTCCAGTATGATTAAGCATCTCACACAGTATATTAGGGGAGAAAGACAGTGAAATGATACAAATAGACATTCCAAAACCCCAAGACAAACCTAACATATCAGAGTCTCCCAAATCACAAATCCTTGTATATTTCCCTTAAACCTGGACTCCCTGACAAAGACAATTTTATCTCTGATTCTTGCTATGAGGATCTCTGAAGACAGATCAGGACCTTGTGATTATGACCGTCACGTGAGAGAGTTGCTGTTTTCATGCCACGATTAATATACACCTGGTGAACTTGATAATTTTGCAATTGTTTTCTTGGAAATAATTGCTGTGTTTGCATTTGGTGAACCAGTGCTTCTGAAGTCTGGTTCCCTTGCACTCTGCAAGTAAAATTTTCTTTTCTAAATATTTCTGTTTCTGGGGCTTCCTTTGACAGATGGGATGACTTAATACATGAATTTGTGTTGTGTTCTTGCATTCCGTATTCTAAGGTGAAGAGGATTTTGTCTTTCCTTGCTGAGAGAGGCTTGTGTTGTAAGATTAAAAGCACAAGTTGCCTGAATAGGGGTCTCTTCCCTGGTTTTGTTTATCTCAAAACCTAGGCTTAGTGCCAGAGTGTGGATGTTTGTGTGTGTGTGTCGGGGAGGGGGTAATGCAAGGTGGGGAGGGAGGGAGGGAAAGACCTTTAATGGGGAGAAAGTAGAATCAGACAGAGAGAGAAAGAGAGAGGAGAGAGCGAGATCGTGAAGACCAAACTTGCAGTTTGGTTTTGAGAAGAGAAGGGAATTTCCGGAAACAGCAGGAAACCAGAGCAGATGACTATTAAGAGGTTTTAAGGAGGTTGGGCCCCAGGCATTGGGGCTTCCGGTCTGGGCATTGACTGCACATCTGAGCCCAGCCCCATGGAGGCAACATTGGTATCAGCCAACAGGAAGCCGAGAGGGCTTGGACAACAGCTCTAACAAAGGCAGCAGTGTGGACCTACACTCACTGGACATACCCAAAGCTGAGTGTATGTGTAAGACCCTTGAGACCTTCACAGGATCCTGTGGGGCAAGAAGGGAACTCCAAATATGAATTTCCTGCCAGGTCAGTAAGCTGAGACATGGGATAGGTTTAGAGCAAATGAAGTCTTGCCTTTCTGATATTAAGGCATAAAATTGACACCCGCTATCATTTTTCTAGTATTTAGCACCCTCTATCTGGTATTGTCTCCATGACCTGCATCCTATCCTCCCCAACTTCCTGCTTTCCTCACATCCCACCCCTTGATCAATAACCTTTTGTTTGCCTTTTGTGTACTGAGGATAGGACCCAACTTCTAATCGTCTACTATGGGGTCTTAGTACCTAGTTTGTGCTCATTGGTTGCAATCGACTACGTTGCACTGAACTGTATCCCGCCCCACCATCCTAGCACCATACTTTGTGTCTGGTTGGTATTCAACAAATGTTTGCAGAGTGGAGAAAGGCATGTGGAGTATTCCAAGGTGACCACTTTGGAGGAGAGAAGATGAACCTGAATGTGTAAGTTCAGGCGTGTTTGTTCAGAAGTGCGTTAGTGACCTGGTTTAATCACAGGAGACTGGCAAGGAAGGAGCCTGTGCATCTGTGAAATGAGCCATTTTCTGCCAACCCTTGCACGGGCACTGGTGTTGCTTGATCAATTAACCCCACGCCCTTGTCCTCCATCTGTGCTTGGATGAGGACGCGCGGCTCTGCGGTGAGTGCAGGAGGTAATATCTGTCCTCCGAATGGGCAGCATGTGCGTGGGTAATTGATGTGTTCCCAGGTTCCAGGGAGAGAGATCCGAAATGAGTCGTGCTGCTCCAAGCTTGCAGTGGCCGGCCTTGGCTGTGACTGTGGGGGTATCAGCTGGCTTCTCCTATGAACACTGGCTGGCCAGACGGATGGGGCCTGCCAATGGCTGCAAGGAGGGCTTGTCCTCTATCCTTGCAAAGGGTCTCCCCACTGGCAAGAAATGAGTTCTGCTTTGTGCCCAGGGCCACCCGGACACCTGTCGAGTGGTAAATACAAGCTGTTTTAAAAGATAATGTCTGGGTAGTGTGAGTATGCTGGCGTCCATCTGAATTACTTTTTAAACTTGTTTTCAAAGTAAGTGAGGCTATTGGCTCCTTGAGTCTGCCGTACATTATTGGGCAGCTGGTTAGAGTGTGGGCTGTGGAATTACACTGCCTGGGTACAAACCTGGCTTATCTACTTGTCAAACTATGAGCTCCTGGGCTCACTGTGGGTCTCCGACACTCAGTTTCTCTATCTGTAAAGTGGGGATGATATTAATACTTAACTCACAGACCTTCGTAGAGTGTTAACTAAGGGTGATGTTTAGTTTGGTGCTAGGTGTCCTGTTACAGAGGATCTTCCCACTAGAACATGGGATGCATTGAATAGATGATTGGTCCCTGGTTGTTTAGTATTTGTCTCTTTTGCTAGACTAACAACTCCATGAGGCCCTGGCCATGGCTGTCCTGTTACTGCTGGACTCTGAGAACTTGGCTTGGAGCCTGATTCAGGGAGGGTACTCAATAAATATCCGTGTTAGTGAGAAAATAAGGCAGGTAACGTGGGCATAAGCAAGAGGCCCAGGCAGGGCTGGGGCAGCTCTGGGGGTTTGTAGTGGTAGGAATTAGGCTAAGGTGTCTAGCCACAGCTATGATGTCAATCCTGGGAGGGAGCTGGAGTGAAACCGTGGAAAAAGGTTAGAGGGGCAGTTATAGATACATGTGTAGAGGGGTGATCTTGGGCAGCTTTCTCGCCTCTAGCACACTGAGTCAGGCATGTGGGTGGCAGACCCAGGCCAGCTCAGCATGAGAAGCTGTTTGGCTGGGCCAAGGTGTTCACATGACTGGACACTACTGTGAGCAGCTGGACAGATCTGTGGCAGGCAGGACATAGCAGGCACAGGATGCACCAACTAAGATGACCAGCGAGGGCTTCTGGGAACTTATGCTAGCTTCAGGATCATACAAACATGGATACAGATCCCATTCTCACTTTTGCTGTAGGAAAATTATTTAACTTCTGTAAAGTTTGGTCTCCTCATCTGTAAAAAGGGATCCTCTCTGCTCCCTCCTTTTCGGGGATCATTGAAATGCGATAACTCGTTTTTTTTTTTTTGTTTTTTGTTTTTGTTCCATTTGAAAGAAACAAAGTACTTTGCTGACATCTTTATTTAGGAGTGGTGAGTGATTGACCCATGAATTCACTGTGGGAGTGCAGTGATTATTTTTGAATACATGGAGTTTTTAGGTTCCCGCAGCTTCCTCGACTTGAAAGTAAAGCTGGCACCAGCTTCTGACAGTCCCTGTAATTACCTCGCACTGAATTGAGCTGAGGTTTGCCTTTGTGCCTGAGGTTGGCGTGGGCTTTGCTGCCCTCACCCTCCACACCCACATTTGAATGTAATTGCTAATTATGATTTATGGTGCTGTCTGGTTGAAGCTGGCTGGCTTGCTTGAGGTTGGGTTGTACAGGCAGTCCCTTTCTTTGTCAGACAGTGTCGAGGAGATTCAAAGGTGGCCTGGTCCCCCAAGATGGAGAAGCCCAGCATGGTATTATTAAAAATAAAGTCTAGAGATATGCACCAATGCTTGGCTACTGACAGCCTATAATTCCTGTGGCAGTGGCAAGATGTATCTTTCTTTTAGAGTTTTGTTAAGAAGTGACTATTGGCCAGGTGCGGTGGCTCACGCCTGTAATCCCAGCACTTTGGGAGACCGGGGTGGGTGGATCATGAGGTCAGGAGATTGAGACCATCCTGGGCAACATGGTGAAACCCCGTCTCTACTAAAATACAAAAAATTAGCCGAGCATGGTGGTGTGCACCTGTAGTCCCAGCTGCTCAGGAGGCTGAGGCAGGGGAATCGCTTGAACCCAGGAGGTGGAGGTTGTGGTGAACTGAGATAGCACCACTGCACTCCAGCCTGGTGACAGAGTGAGACTCTCTATCTCAAAAAAAAAAAAAAAAAAAAAAAAATGACTATCAGTGAGGGACTGTGTACACTGAGACTATGGATTAAGGCTACCTTTTCTACGCTGTGGGGAGGGAGGAGGGAATCCAGACAGGTGCTAGTGGGGCTATGTGTATATGGATGTTGTTACCCTTCCAAGACCAATAGGATATTTCAATATTACTTAACCCCCAACTTCCAAGAGGTTCTATCCATTCATCTTTCTATTGAACCATCCATCCATCCATCCATCCATCCATCCATCCATCCATCCATCCATTTATTCAATTGATCCTTCCATGATTCCAACAAGTATTTATCAAACACCTTTTCTAAGACTCTACAGATAACACCAACTCCAGCAGCAACAGTAAAAGCACATAAGAAATGGAGAGTCTAGTACAGTTACCATGGGTGAGGCTCTGGGCTAAGCACCTTACATACTTCATTTGATATTCACAACTGTTTGAGTTAGGGATTATTATCATCCTCATTTTACAGCTGAGGAAATAAAGGCTCATGGGGTGTGTTAGGCCATTCTTGCATTCCTGTAAAGAAATAACTGAGGTTGGGTAATTTATATAGAAGAGAGGTTTAATTGGCTCACAGTTCTGCAGGCTTTATAGGAAAGCATGATGCTGGCATCTCCTCGGCTTTTGGGGAGGGCTCAGAAAGCTTACATTCATGTTGGAGGGCAAAGAGGAAGCATGCACATCATGTGGCAAGAGTGGGAACAATAGAGGGGCAGGTGCCACACACTTTTGAACAACCGGATCTCACAAGAACTCACTAACCTGAGGATAGCACCAAGCCAGGAGGGATCCACTTCAGTGTTAGTCAGGGTTCTCTAGAGGGACAGAACTAATAGGATCGATGTATATATGAAGGGGAGTTTGTTAATGAGTATTGAGTCACACCATCACAATGTGAAGTCCCACAATAGGCTGTCTGTAAGCTGAGAAGCAAGGAAGCCAGTCCAAGTCCTAAAACCTCAGAAGTAGGGAAGCCAACAGTGCAGCCTTCAGTCTGTGGCTGAAGGCCCGAGAGTCCCTGGCAAGTCACTGGTTCAAGTGACAAGTTCAAGAGTCCAAAAGCTGAAGAACTTGGAGTTTGATGTTTGAAGGCAGGAAGCATCCAGCACGGGAGAAAGATGAAGACCAGAAGACTCAGCCAGTCAGATCCTTCCAAATTCTGCCTGCTTTCTTTTAGCTGCACTGGCAGCTGATTAGATGGTGTCCACCCAGATTGAGGGTGAGTCTGGCTCTCCCAGTCCACCGATTCTGATGTTAATCTCCTTTGGCAACACCCTCACAAACACACCCAGGAACAATACTTTGCATCCTTTAATCCGATCAAGTTGATACTCAGTATTAACCATCACAGCCTCCATGACCCAAATACCTCCTACCAGGCCCCACCTCCATTGGGGATTACAACACAACATTAAAATTGGGAGGACAAATAGCCAAACTATATCTGGAGGTTAAATGATTCACCTAATATTTCAACTTGATAAGTGGCAGATCCAGGAATTGAATTCAGCCAAGTGGATTCCAGAGCCCAGGCTCTTGTCCATCAAACTACATGGCTTCCCAGCATCTCTCTTTGGTTTGGTCCACCTCTCATGAGCTAGCATGTGGCTGAGTCCATAGATGTTGTCTAGGTTCTTCACTGAAATCTCCATCTGTATTTTGGGCTCCTGTTTTTTCTTTTTTTGAGATGCAGTCTTGCTCTGTCGCCAGGCTGGAGTGCAGAGGCGTGATCTTAGCTCACTGCGACCTCCACCTTCTGGGTTTGAGCAATTCTCCTGCCTCAACCTCCCGAGTACCTGGGACTACAGGTGCGTGCCACCATGCCCGGCTAATTTTTGTATTTTTAGCAGAGATGGGGTTTCATCATGTTGGCCAAGATGGTCTCAATCTCTTGACCTCATGATCCGCCCACCACGGCCTCCCAAAGTGCTGGGATTACAGCCATGAGCCACCGTGCCCGGCCTTGGTTCCTTTTTAATTAATTTGATGAGCTTCAGAGAGTGGAGTTCTGTGAACATTTTCTCATTCTACAAGAATAATATTAGTAATAATAGTAACAAAGTAACAACTAACATGTATTGAGTTCTTATCCATAAGCTCTCATTTGAGTGCTTTAACCATAGTAACTACCTGAATCCTCACACCAACCCTGCAATGTTTCTTCATCTAATCCTCATGATTATTCTTATTTTATAGATGAGGAAACTGAGGTATAGGGAGGTTAAGGCAATTTGCCATCTTTCTTACAGGAAGTCTCCCTGTAATACTTGGGAATGCACTTGACTGCAAATAACAGGAACTCTAACAATAGCTTAAAGAATTACAAACAAACAAACACCAACCTCGTGTAACAAGAAGTCCAGAGGTGGGGAATATGTGGCTGGTGTGGCAGTCAAAGATGCCATCAAGAACTCAGGTGGGGTTTCCATTCTTCTAGTCTTAGTGTAGCGGAGCTTGTTACCTATGGTTGCAAGACGTTGCTCCATTTCCAGTTTATCATTGCATTTTCAGGCAGAAAGAAGGAGGAGATATGAAAGCAAAACCTTCCCCAGAAATGTTCAGTAGATTTCTACTACATTTCATTGGCCAGAACTGCAAGAGTTCTCTCCACCGTGAGCTGTGGGAGAGGCTGGGGAATCGAGTCCTGTCAACCTTTTCTCCTTCCAGCCTTCACGGTGGAGGAAGGTAAGAAAGAAAAGTTGGGAATGGGTATTGGGTGAACGAACCAACAGTGTCTACCACCTTTCTTCTCATCTACGTTTTCTTGGTTCGTTGTTGGGTCTCTTTATTCTTTATTTTGATCTGCAACTTTTCCCCTAGATTTTTTTTTTGATTTTTTATGACATTGATGTTTGGAAGAGTTCAGGCTAGTTGTCCTGTAGAATATTTCACATTGTTCCTTCTGCATTATTTAAACTTTTAAAATTGAGATATAACCTACATACCATAAAATTCACTGTTTAAAAACTGTACAATTTGGGGCTGGGTGTGGTGGCTCACGCCTGTAATCCCAGCATTTTGGGAGGCCGAGGCAGGCGGATTACTTGAGGTCAGGAGTTGGAGACTAACCTGGCCAACATGGTGAAACCCCATCTTTACTAAAAATACAAAAGTTAGCTGGGCGTGGTGGCACGTGCCTGTAGTCTCAGCTACTCGGGAAGCTGAGGCAGGAGGTTTGCTTGAGCCTGGGAGGCACCACTGCACTCCAGCCTGGGCAACAGGAGAGAAACCCTGTCTCAAAAAAAAAAAAAAAAAAAAAAAAAAAAAATGTACATTTCGGAAAAACAATATGGAAGTTCCTCAAAAAATGGAATTACAAGCAGAAACTACAAGCAGGAACTACAAGTGTGTACCACTGTGCTCAGAAAAATATTTTTGATAAATTTAGTGTAGCCTAAATTTACAGTGTTTATAAAGTCTACAGTAGTATATGGTAATGTCCTAGGCCTTCACATTCACTCACAAGTCACTCACTGGCTAACCCAGAGTACCTTCCAGGCCTGCAAGCGCCATTCATGGTGAGTGTCATACACAGGTGTGCTATTTTAAAAAATCTTTTCTACTGTATTTTTACTGTATCTGTTCTAGGATTAGGTATGTTTAGATATACAAATACTTACCATTGCATTACAATTGCCTATAGTATTCAGTACAGTGACATGCTGTACAGGTTTGTAGCCCAGGAGCAATCGGCCATACATAGCATAGGTGTGTAGGAGGCTATGCTATCTAGGTTTGTGTAAGCACATGCTATGATGTTTGCACAAGGATGAAATTGCCTAACGATGCATTTTTCAGAATGTATTCTTGTTGTTAAGTGACACATGACTGTATATGCAAATACACACATCCTATTGGTTCCGTTTCTATGGAGAACCCTGACTAACACAGGGAGGATGACAAAGTTCTGAAGATGGATGGTGGTGATGGTTGTACAGAAGTGTGAATGTACTGAGTGTTGCAGAAGTGTATGGTGAAAAACGGTTAAAATGGTAACTTTTATGTATATGTAGCCATAATAAAAAAATACACAGTCCAGCAGCTTTTAGAATATTCACAAGCTTGTGCAACCATCACCACTCTAATTTCAGAACATTTTTATCGCTCCAAAAAGAAACTCTATACCTGTTAGCAGTCACTTCTTATTCTCCTCTCCCTGACCCCCTGAAAAGACACAAAAGACCATACATTGTATAATTCCATCTTATAAAATGTACAGAATAGGCGAACCCTGTCATTCATTTTTAAAGGAGATAGTCATGAGGATGTGCATTTTTTATGTTTCTTCTTGGTGAGGGAGATGGGAGTGCAAGGAGTCATCCCCATTCTTTCCTCAAATTCCGATTATAATCAGCAGAATTTGCCTGGAGAAGCTGTGGTGATCAAATGTGAGAATCAAATCAGCGGGATGAAGCATGGTGAACTTCTTCACCTGCTCAAGTTGGTCAGGACTCTGTAACATGTCAGGAATGGCTGAAATAACTGAGGTTGCTGAGCCAGATGAAAAGAAGATTCCAGAGGGAAAATTCAAAGGACTGTTGCTGTCATGGAAGGGAAATAGGGTATCATGAACAAAATGGGGATTTTGGAAGTTCACAGACTTGGATTTAAATTCTTTTCTTTTTTCAACTTTTATTTTAAGTTCAGGGGTGCATGCGCAGGATGTGCAGGTTTGTTACAGAGGTAAATGTGTGCCACATACTTCTGTGGTTTGCTGCACAGATCATCCCATCAGTTAGGTATTAAGACCAGCATCCACTAGCTGTTCTTCCTGGATTTAAATTCTTACTAGTGTCCTATCTTGGGCATATTAATCTCTCTGGGTGTCCGTTTCCTCCTTGGTAAGATGGATGTAATTACAGAATTGTAGGGTTATTAAAAGAATGAAATGAGATCATTATAAACGATATTTTGTTCCTCCCTCTACGTGAATGCAAAGGGCAAAGCTATAACTATTTGTTCATTTACAAATATTTATTGAATCTGTTGAAATCTATGCCTCTGCTAGGCATAAGGACAGTCATATAGAAGAAGACAAGGAGGGAGCCATCTATTTGAGGAGGCAAATACACGATCGAGTGGCTGTGACACAAGGTGAGATGTGCAGCTTTGTTGGAAACATCACGAGGCACTAGGAGGCCATGAGAAAGCTGTGGGTGACTCTGGAAGTCTTAGGGAAGTTCTCTTGCAAGTGGCCATTCAAGCCAAGTCTTTAAGGGTGAGTAAGAGTTCTTCAAAGGAGAAGGGAAGCACAAGCATTATTGTGGGAGAGAACAGCATGGTCAAAGGCAAAGAGGAGTGAAAAGCACAGTGCTTGTAGGGAATGGTAGGAAAGAAGTTTGAAGAGGTTGGCTGTGGCATAAACTTGGGGAATTAGTGGTGGATAGTGAGGTTGGGACGTGGGTCAGACTAGATATGGAAGAAATTCAACTAGTAGGCTTTGGAGCATGGCCATCTCCCCTCTTGAAAGTCTTGTAAGTCTTGTATCATCCTTCTGTCAGAATGATATCTGGCAAAACTTTGGAGACCATAATGAAGGAAGAGGCAGCACTGGAGGCAGGGAGGCCATATAGAAGAGGCCACTTCATAGTTCAGGGGAAGATAATGAGATTGGGCTAGTGATGGAAATATTTAGGGAACCAGACAAAGGGAACTTGGAGAAGGCTCAGAGAAGTAGGTTTGAGGGACAGGGAAGTGTCAAGCATGGCTTGTATAAGAACCTACGGGCTGATAGTGACAAAGGAGGGTCCCTTGTTTTTCTGAGTGGTGTAGTGGGGTCAGAGAGACCTGAATCTAAATCCCAGTACTGGCATTGCCTCTGTGATTTTGGGCAAGGCTCTGCCCCTCTGTGAGTGCATTTTCCTCATCTCTAAGGCAAGAATGATATACCTACTCCACCGTGTGAAGACTAAACTAGATTCTTCATGAAGACTCATGCAAAATCCTGCTCATCTTACTGCATCTGTGCAACACTTAGCCTTGAGGAATATATCCTGAGCACTGTTCTAGGGGTTGTGAATATGTCAGAGACCAAAGAAGATAGGAATATCTTAGAGTGTTTAAAAATTGAATTAATTGTCAACTTTTAAAAACCCGGTTTTTAAAGATTTGAGAAAAGGTTTCAGAAAAAAATCTCAGTTTCAGGTTTTTTTTTTTTTTTTTTTTTTTAAATGGGAAGATCTGAGTCATTTAAAAAATGGGCTTCTCTGAGTCATGGTTTTTATGGGGAATAATGGGCTGGAGGGGCAAGCAGTGGCTCTTCCTTTTAGTCACACCCTCCAGTTTCCACAGTCCCCACTGCTCCCCATTGTTAAACCTGCTTGCCTCACTCATTTGTATCACCTATGGGCATTTTAGTTTGTGACATCTGGTTTGGTCCAAGTCTTGGTACACAGTAGGTGGTTGGGTTTCAGAGGCTGGAAGCATGAAGACCACATGGGATAGTGTTAAAATAATCTAAGAGCTTGGACTTGGGTTGAGACTCTGGGGATGTTGAGGGATGGATAAATATGAGAGAGACACTAATCATAAAAAGTCATCTTCTGGAGACCAGTAGGACTGGGGTAGAACAGGATGAGTCCAAAGTTGTCTAAGTTTTCTAGTTTGAACAGGGAGAGTGATGGAGTGGAGATGGGGAAAACACAGACATTGAAAGGTAAGGAAACTGGAAGGGTGGGAGGCAACATTGCACTGAGACCTAATCCTAAGCCCCGCATCCCCACCCTCACCTCCAAGAAAATCTCCCAAAGGCTGCCTTAGCTTTGTTCATTTCCTAGAGCTGTGCAGACATGCTCAGTAGGATTCTTTTGTGTACTCCTCAGATGTCCCTGACCTATGCAAATGTGCCAGTCACCAGGAGCAATGCCAGGAATCTGAGACTTTTCCATCTCTTTGGTTGTTGTATTTCAACTGCAGACAGAGCAGTGTTTTTTTGCATTTCTTCTGTGCAATGTTCACCTGGGCAGATGCCAAGGGGCTCAGGCACGGCCCGGGGGCTGAGCTTTGGTGCCTGTCCCTGTCACTACTTTCTGCAGGTTTTTCTGCCAGCACTTACTCACCATCCTTGGGATCTGATCCATTTCTTACAGTTGAGGGACTTTTCCTTCTGTTATTTCTTCCATTATTGCTTCTCTTCCATCTGTCCCGTTCATCCCTTCTAGAATTCCAAGTGGGGGTTTATTGAGCCTCCAGGATCCATTTTCCATTTCTTCTCTCTTGTCTCATTGTTTTTATCTTTTCATCCTTTTCCTCTGAGTTAGGGGAAATTACTCATACTGATCTTCCAAAGTGACTCCTTTGGGTTTTGACAGTATCCAATCCATTGTTTGGCCTTCACTCATTTAGATATTTTGATGATCACATTTGCTTTTCCTGCCAAAAGTGTTTTCTGATTTCAGAGCATTCCTTTCATAGAGGCAATGTTTGCTTTGTTTTGTTTAGTCTTGTCTTGTGTTTATGTTTTATTTTGAAATAATTTTAGTTTTACAGAAAAGGTGCAAAGATACTATAGAGAGTTCCCATACACCCTTCACCCAGCTTCCCCTGATGCTAAACATCTTGCAATGTGTTTTTGGATCTTTCTGAATATATTTAGGAAGATTTTCTACGGTTTTCTCAAATGTATATACAGGAAAATATTTGTAGAGACTTTGCAGAATTGGGCTGTTGTTTTTATCATCAAGTATTTTCTTATAGTAGGTGATTTTTCTTTATTTTATTATTCTTTGAGAGATTTGTGTTTGCCCAAGGGTGAGATGTGTTTTGTCAAATATAAGGGTCTCTGTTCAAATGTTCCACAAAGAAAGAGATATAGAGTCTAGTTACTTGTGTGTGTGTGTGTGTGTGTGTGCGTGTGTTTGTGTATGTGCAGTGGAGGCATTTAAAGGGATGCCCCTAACCTGGGTGAATCCTCTCCTATGTTCAAATTACTTTGACATTAGCTAAGACAATGTCCCTCATCCCTAAAGGGCTACATTGCCCATCGTATGGCCCCACTATGGCAATGGCTGCGCTTCATCTGGCCCACCACCCGTACCTTCAGAAGGTTCGAGGTTAGCTCCCTGCTTAGTTTGGGCTTTTCCAGAAGCAGATCCTGACATGAAAATTTAAGTGTAAATAGTTTATTATTTATTTATTTATTTATTTATTTATTTATTTTTGAGACGGAGTCTCGCTCTGTCGCCCAGGCTGGAGTGCAGTGGCACAATCTCGGCTCATTGCAAGCTCCACCTCCTGGGTTCACGCCATTCTTCTGCCTCAGCCTCCCAAGTAGCTGGGACTACAGGCGCCCACCACGGGGTTTCACCATGGTCTCGATCTCCTGACCTCGTAATCCGCCCGCCTCAGCCTCCCAAAGTGCTGGGATTACAGGCGTGAGCCACTGCGCCCAGTCTAAGTAGTTTATTTGAGAGGAGATATTATGACACATTTGTCATAGGAGTGAGGAAGTGGGACAGAGAAGGAAAGACCGCCAATACAAAGTGCACAATCAAGCAAGTTACCAGCATGCACAACTGCAGTGCAGTCCCACCAGGGAGCTCTGGGAACCAGAGTACAGCATGCTCCTCAAAGTTGTCCCACCTCAGAGGTGAGGAAGCTGAGATATTTACACACCCAGCTTCCAGGGCCTTGATACTTCTGCTTTGCCTCACACAAATGGAGCTGGTGCTGGTGGTCAGAGAAAGCCCTTGGGCAAAACTTTGCAGGTGCTAGAGGTTGGAAGTCAGGCTGGCATGGAAATCAATAAATGCTGAGATGGCACAGGCAGGGCCCTGACAGCATCTGTGCACTGTGATTCTTCTAGGCTTGTTGTACCCACACCCATAAGAGGATAAAATTTACCCCTTGCCAAACATCTCACATCTCATCTTTATCTATAGCCACTGATACTGTCAATTTTATCTTATTTGGTTGGTGGGGTGGTATAGGAACTCTGGTTCTACCAGTGATCTACCCTGCCTACTTTCTAGGTGGGGTTTTCCCTTCACTTATTTCTAGTTATGGGTGGGCCCATATTTTTCTGAACGTAGTGCCACCTACATTATGTCTGGTAGACATGCCACAATGATTCTGGCTTGTTGGGAGCAGTCATCCTTTTTGTCTACCATGTAGATAGATAGATTCTTTCCTTTTACTAAATCTCTATATTTCTTTGTTCATTTCTATTGGCAGATCAGAGGAAAAGGATTTAAATATGTAGACTCAAATTGGCATCTCAAAATGGAAGTGTGACTTATTCCCAAAAGGTATTTTCAATGCATTATCTTGGAAGCATTTTAACGTATGTGTATTTAATTTAATAATAGGCATACAACATAGCAGGAAGAAGCAGCTGCATTATTCACTTGGTTCAAAGACCATTTTTGTTTCCCCAACATTAACTTCCTACACTTAAACTGACAAACCCTAGATAAATGCAATAATTTCTTCACATTTCGCTGTGATCAGCTCTTTACTTTTAACAGCAACAATTGTATTTCTCATTAACTTGTCCACTGCTGATCCTTGGAGTGTTTGAATCTCAAAAAAATTGTAAGAAACTGTCATAGCTACTGTAAGAGACTGAAGAAGTGAAGAAATAAGCTATTGTAGCTTTCTCCTGGAGATAAGGATGCTGCTTGGGTCTTGAGCCAAAATTCATTATGTCTTCTTCCTCTGCTGATGGTGCTAAGTCTCACATATGCTATTTGTAGTTGCTGCTGCTTGGGCATGTGATGGGCGGGGTAGGGAAGGCTTTAGCGGGAAGCTTAAGAGAAGACTCCTGGCTATGGAAAGTCTGGAGTGCAAAGAAGGAAGCCAGGATTTAAACTCAAGAGTTATGGAATGACTTCAGTGACCGTAGCATCACCGGCTGATCTGAGCTAAGAGCAAGATACCTAGTGCTATTCTAGTTTCCTACCAGAGAGGAAAGTTTCACCTCTCGAATGCTACAGACAGTGGCTGGTTGTTTGCCAAGCCCATTTCCTCTTCATTTTTGGAAGAGGAGCTAAGTGGTGTTTTCCAGACTTTTGCAGGCAGGTGTGGCCATGTAGCTCATTCTAGCCAACGAAATGTGGGCAGAGTGATTGGTGCCACTTCCAGGCCTGGCCCGTAAGACCTTCCACCGGGTCGTCTAGGCTCATTCCACTGACACTATTCAGAGGACTGTGGAGGTCTTGGGGACACATGACACAGACAGCTTCTAGCCACAAGAGAAAAGGAGCCTGGGTCCCTCAATCACCACTTGGAAGAGAGCCATCTGAGAACGCAAAACACCTCTTTCATCTTTGCATAAAGACAAATACATTTCTATTGGGTTTGAATTATTATGTATAAATATTTTACAACAGTGGATAATAACTAATATATCCAGGGTCCCGAGGCAGACCCAAGATCACCATCTAAGAAGCCTGCCCTCTAGCCTCCAACTCAGAGTCCACTTCTGGAGAAATCCAAACTGGGACAGTGGGCGCGAGGAGTAGTCTGAGAAAGCAGCTGCTAAGGTAGCTTTTGGAGGTAGACTACCTACCTCCTGGCTGGCAGTGAGGACCCTATCCCTGGAGGTAGGTGAAGCACAGATGGCCTCTGCTGTAGGATAGCAGTATAAGTGTGAAAGCTGGGATGATATTCTGGTAGAAGGAAAAGCACTAGGAAGGTATCAGACATTTGACCTGTAAACTCAGAGAAATTGGATGGCTGTTGCTCAGCTCAGTTGACACACTGAAAAAAGATAAGGAAGGACTGACTGAATGCTCATTAATCAATTAAAAGCATAGTATGGCTGGGCATGGTGGCTCACACCTCTAGTCCCAGGGCTTTGAGAGACTGAACCTGGAGGACCACTTTAGGCAAGGGGTTCGGGACCAGCCTGGGCAACATAGCAAGACCCTTGTCTCTAAAAGAAAAGATTAGCTGGGTTTGGTGGTGCACACCTGTAGTCTCAGCTACTTAGGAGGCTGAGGTGGGAGGATCACTAGAGCCCAGGAGATTGAGGCTACAGTGAGCCGTGATTGCACTGCTGCACCCCAGCTGGGCAACAAAATGAGTTTCCTATTTCCATCTTGCCCCTCAAAACAGTGTAGTGTGAAAGCCAGAGGTCCTCCTTGGTAACTAGGAAGGGAAATCTCATCTCCTACAGCTTGACAGCAGGGAAAGCTGAGGCCCAGACCCAGGGCTTCATCAGGAGAGTAGCAGAAGTTTGATTTTCATCTTTGTCCTGCCTTGCTATGCCATGATGAGGACCCTGGTTGGGAAAGAATGAGACCATGACACAAGAGACAGGGACATCTGGGTTGATGCACCCCAAAATCCTGCATCCTGAGATTCCCCTAAACCCACTGAATCTGCAAAGTAACCACTGCCCTGCTTGCCTGAAGATAGTGTAGAAACCTGTCTCTTCCAAGGCCTTATGTTCCCCTTGGAATCTGCCCCCATGTCCCCTCCTGCTCATAGGAGTCCTCCTGCCCCCATGTCCCCTCCTGCTCATAGGAGTCCTCCTGCCCCCATGTCCCCTCCTGCTCATACAAGTAGGGCTAAGTCTCAACATAACCCAGTAAGGCTTTACCATGTCTCACAAGGAAGGAAAGAGAATATGCCCCAAAGGAGATGCAGGGCCTTGTCTGCATGTACTTGGAGGAGTCAGGCGAGGGCACGTGGGACTGAGATCTGAGAGTGCTGGGCAGAAAGAGATGTGGTGTTGGATAACTGAGTTTTTCAGTTGGAAGCATTCTCCTGGGGCATGAGATTTCACACCCTGGTGAGACTTTGGGAAATGTACAGACATGCTATTAGGAGAGACATAGTAATCATCTATCCATGCAGCCACCATGTACCTATCCATCCGTGTACCCTTCCATCCATGCATCAACCATGCATTTATCCATGTGTCCATCCATCCATGCATCCATTCATGCTAAGCACACTAATTGGTAAGTACTGTGTACAAGACTCTGTGCTAGGAAAAAAGCCACATGGACTGCAGTGGGTGCTCTGATATGCCACCCAGATCTCCATGCAGGGCTGAAGGACTTATTCCCTGGGCTGCCGGGGGTGCTGCCAGCTGTCAGCCCTTAGCTGATAGCCCTCTGCAGAACTGCTTCGACTGAGGAGAGTCACTTCTCTCAAGGCCATGTCTCCTGCTCAGGGAAGCACATATTGACATCTGCATATGGAAGCCTGGTCTCCTTTCTCAACCCGGGACATCTCCAAGTTGTGCCCGAGGGAGTCAGCAGGAGCTTTTATTGAGACTGCATCACAGTCCAACTCCTCTCTCTTCCCAATCCTGCCTCCTTCCACAGAGAGTGATCCCGGGAGTACTTGCTGTTCTCTGCCTCAGGTCTGCTTCCTGGAGAACGCAAACTGCTATGACCTCTTAGGGAGGTCCCTCAGTGCAGACTAACATAATGCCTCTGGGCAAGTCCACTGCAGCCAGCTCTTCCTCCAGCGCTGGAACAGGTCACTGGGTCAAGGGTCTTGTATGAAGACACATGAATCCTCCAACCCTGGAATCCAAATCAATGCAGAGAGATACCTCCATTTTGAAAGGCTCAAAGGGACAGAGACCAACTGAGGGAATGGCAGATTCATACCCACAGCTTATGCCTACCCTGGAACCTGTGCTCATTGAGTGGATAATTGACAGAGCTTATATGAAGTCATGCTGAATCTGATCACAGATGTACTAATCATCTGTCCACGCAGCCACCATGTACCCATCCATCCATGTACGCATCCATCCATGTACCCATCCATCCAAGTACCCTTCCATCCATGCATCAACCATGCATTTATCCATGTGTCTGTCCATCCACACATCCATTCATGCTAAGCACACTAATTGGTAAGTACTGTGTGCAAGACTTGTGCTAGGCACAGGGGGTTATGAGATGAATAGGAGTCAGTCTATTCTCAATGATATCTAGTCTAGGAGAAAAGATAGACCCTTCCACAGGTCCAGAGCAATATGATAAGTGTAACTCAGGGAGCCTCAGGAGCCTGAAAGACAGAGGGACCATACTGCCTGTGTCTTTCCAGAGGAAGGAACGGCTAAGCCTGGACTTGAAGGGAGAGTCAGAGTTCTGTGGGTGGGAAATGGGAGGCCAGCGGTGTTTCCATCAGAAGAAATGGCACCTTCAAAGCCAGAAAGAGAGATGGATGCCCTGGTATGAGATTAGGACATTGTGAGGCAAAGAGGGTAAGACAGGCTGGGATGGAGGGTAGGAGAGGGTCATTCTGGGCTGTTTGGACTTTATCCTGTGCATGATTGGGGCCAGAGACGACCTTAGAGGGGAATAGGACAAAGAAGTTAAACACGATAAGAAGAATGGACAATGAGAAGTTAGGAGTATGCTGGGGGCCCAGGTATGGGGCCACTGCACAAGTTAAGATATAGAGGGGCTGGAAAGGGAGAGACGGCACTGGAGATGTTCGGGAAGTAGGGCTGGCAGCCCCTGGTTATGCCAGCAGAAGCAGGTGACAGAGATGGTTGAGGCCAGTCCTTTCAGGGATTCTCTCTGGGAGTTTGAGGACATGATGATGCCAGAAACTGAGAAGGGGAAAAAACTAGAACCATGTTCATTTGAAGAAGAAAGTAAAGGTCTAACTTCTCTGGAAAGATTCCAGCTTGCTCCTTTTAAGAGGGGAGTGAGGAATTCCTTACCGAAGACCTCAGCATGCTCTGAACTGTTGATGGGAGATAGGCCCTCTCACCTCCCTCATCCTGAGGACCGTACTTGCATTTATATTGTCCAACATAAAATCAGACACTTTGGGCATTTAAGTCACACCGTGGCTCGATCGCCATGTCACACCTTGTCCATTTGATACCTGCACAGTTTTTGAACTGAGTGTGGGATTCATATTTTTCCTTCCTGAACTCCATTGTTTGGTTTGGCCCATCACCCCGACCTGGAGGGATCATTTCTGAAACCCAATTCTGTCATTCAACGTGTGTCAGAGAAAATTAATTCTAACTGTTTAAGGTGAATCTAAGAATTTTGAGCAACTCTTTAGCCCTTTTAAAAATGGTTTGACTGCTCAAGGTGTGAGTAGATGGGTAGTACAATGGGAGTATTAAGAATAATATCTTTAATCTCTTGTTTTGAAAACCTGAGGCTGGATTTGTGTGAGAGAGAGAATGTGTGTGTGTATGACCCAGAACCAAAGTTGATGAGAGAGAGTAAGATGCCCACCCTACAACCAGTTTTAACTCATCATTTATCTTAAGTTCTAAGCAAAGATTCGGGTCAATTTTTCTCTTCCAGCCCCATTCTGTTATCTCAGCCTCAGTGGGGTCTGAGCCCAGTTCATCTTAGCAAACAATCACTAATGTCTCTAACTTGGGGGTTTCTGTGCTTAGCCCTGGGCACCAAAGATGAATCTCCCACTCCTGCCCTCTCTGAGCTCCCAGGCTGGTGGGAGAGGTAGTTTATGACTCCCAGAGTTCTCCTTGCCTCTGATCCTTGCTGTATTGTGGGAACCCAGCCCCTAGAGGCAGCAAGGGGTCCAGGAAAAATTTGGACAGACCAGGCTTGGAATTCTGACTCTGCCACCAACTTCCTATGTGGCTCTTGTTTTTTGAGCCTGTTGCTTCAGCAATAAAGTGGGAATAAGAATCTGTGTTTCATATATGCATGAGGATTAAATAAAATACTAAACGGGCGCTCACCTGGGATTTGATGTGTCAAGAAGATGGGGAGGGGATGGGTAGGGGGACAGGCCTGCCAGGATTCTGTCAAAAGATGGGTTCTAGGAGCTCCTGGGGAGATCTTTTTTAGATCCACAAGTCTGGTTTGAGGATGGCAGATCAAACCAGAAAGGAGCTTCTGAGCCAGATGCAGTGTCTGTCACCAAGCAGACCTCCAGTCCCGCTTGTGGGCCATTCCTAAGCTCTCTAGAAAGGTAGCCATACTAAGACCACCAAGAAACCTCCACAGGCTGGAGCACAAGGAATCTGCAGCTTTCATGCCAACAGCTTCTGCAGGAGAAGAGGTGACACTCCTGGGGCAGACATCAGTCCTCTCGCCACTGTCAGATGCTCCACAGAGCCAGGTGGCAGCCGTGGAAGCTCTCAGCAGGTGCAGGGGGCAGGACTGCTGCAAGCCTGGTGCCAGGAGAAGGAATTGGCACATACCACAGGTCAGCAAAAAACCCTCTGGGGACACTCAGAAATGTTCAGGACTTTGAGATATGCTGAGGGGGTGGACGGGGAGTCAGGGCAAGAAATGAGACTTGAGGTTGTTTTCGTGATTTTTTTTTTTCGAGATGGAGTCTCACTGTGTCGCCCAGGCTGGAGTGCAGTGGCGCAAGCTCCGCTCACTGCAACCTCCGCCTCCCGAGTTCAAGCAATTCTCTACCTCAGCCCCCCAAGTAGCTGGGATTACAGGCATCTGCCACCATGCCCAGCTAATTTTTGTATTTTTAGTAGAGACAGAGTTTCACCATCTCGGCGAGGCTGGTCTTGAACTCCTGACCTTGTGATCCACCCGTCTTGGCCTCCCAAAGTGCTGGGATTACAGGCGTGAGCCACTGCGCCCGGCTGTAATTTTTTTGTGTGTGGCAAAATATGCGTAACATAAAATGTACCATTTTAACCATTTTCAGTGTGCAATTCCGTGGCATTAAGTACATTCACGACGTTGTACAACCGTCACCACTGTCTAGTTCCAAAACATTTTCATTGCCCCACACAGAAACCTCATTAGCAGCGATTCCCCATTCCTCCCTCCCTCAGCCCCTGGCAACTACTAATCTGCCTTCTGTCTGCATGGATTTGTCTATTCTGGACATTTCATATTAATGGAATCATACAATATGTGCTTTTTGTGTCTGGCTTAGCATAATGTTTTTGAGGTTCATTGTGTTGTAGCATGCATTAGTATTCCATTCCTTTTTAATCTCATCCTGTGCAGAGCCTGCTACCCCAGACACACAGATAAAAACTTATCCCACCCTTTTCCCTCCTTCACAAATTTACTTCCACCTGTTGAAGCCCCAGGGTCCTCTCCAAGTGGAGGAAAGTGAGGCTGGGTTGCGCCCAGGAGTGGTGATGTTTTGTTTCACTTGGAGGATGTGTGAGATTCTGGGCTCTGGGCTGGCACTAACCCTGAGCACTGCCAGGGGGCAGCATGTTCCCGTGGAGCCTGCATGCCCGCCCTCAGAGGAGCCAATATTTATGAAGCCGTTGGGCTTTGAGTACATTTACCGCCTTTCCATCATGCATGTTTCAGACGTTGTGCTCCAGCCAAACAAATGGTCCAGGCTTAATTTCTGAGAAATCATTGTCAAGAATTGCTGAACCAGTTTAATTCTAAAGCACATATTTATACGGGGCTTCAAAACTCACATCTCTGCACACGATTACAAATGGAAGGGAGAGGAAGTTTAATCAGGAATGAGATTAGGTTTGAGCAGAGAGGGCAGTGGGAGGGCAGTGGGGATGGTGGTGGAGCTGGAGTGAGAAGGCGAGTATTTGGTGAACCTGGCTCAGGGGCAGCCTCCGATGAGCAGGGGCTAAGGGTTGAGGCTCCCTTTGGTCTTGGACTGATGGACAAATTGGTTTGAAAAAATGATGTGTGAGAGGAGCAGAGCTTGGGTCTCATGGGTTGCCCAGGGTTTTGCGGGGAAGTGGCCCATTTAGCATTTGTTGATTGGCCTCTGCCTCCTGGAGATGCTTGCCTGCCTGTAACCGTCTGCCCTCACTGCCCAGTGGGTGTCCCCTGCTCTATCCAGGTGTCTGCTGTCTGCTTAGGTTGAAGGGAGCAGGTAAGGTCACACTGGCAAAAGGCAGTTGGAGTCCCTACCCCAGATAAAAGAAGGCAAGGAGATTCTTGCTGATCCAGGCCATCTCGCCCCCCGCTCCCCTCCCCACTGTGCTAGCTCAGTGTCAGGAGGCCTGTGCATAAACCGCCTTCCCTGGGAGGTATTGGGTATGGCACAGTAGAGACAGAGCTACTCTGCCCCAGCTTCAGGATGGAGTGGATATAGGGAAGAGGAGGAAGCCTTGGGCTTAGAGGCAGCAGAGCTTCTAGCTAGACTTGCTGTGTGGCTGTGGAAAGTCTTGCTCCCTGTCTGGGCCTAAGGTTTCTCATCTATTAAGTGCGTATTCTGGACCCCTTCAGATTCAGAAGCAAACATGACTGAGCAGCATTTATATGCCAGACACTTTGCTAAGATCTCTCACATCCACAAGTTTTAACTCTCAAAACTGACCCCCAGGGAGGCATTATGATCCCCATTTTACAGATGAGAAAGAAAGCAGGGGTCTTAGCAAAGGATGGCATGGGGATGACAGGAACTGTGGATCCTCACATCCCCTTCTGAGGTCATGAGGCAGTTTGCCCCTGACCCCTGGGTCCCATGCCTGGTGCTCTCCAAGTGGGCACCATGTGGGGGGCTCTCAGTGTGCATCCTGCTCTGGGGCCACCGAGTGAAGCAAATTCTGGTCCTGGGGACTTGTGGCCACCTTGACTTTAAAAGGTTCATCTTAGAAAGATAATCTTTATTATAAAAGTCAGCTTTATTCACAGTGCTCCACACAAAATTATCAAACTTTTAAAGAGAAGAAAGATAAATCCACATTATATTATTTGACACAGAGGGCAGTGTAGCTTCATGAACATAGTATGTCTTTTGGATTCAGGGGGTTCTCCATTCACATCTCAGCTCTATCATTTACTGATGGCATGGCCTTGGGCAGGTTATCCAACTTCTCTATGCTTGGGATTCTTCCTGTGTAAAATGAGGATGATAATAATGATTTATTGGCTTGATAGGAATTTGGCGAGATAATATCAATAAATAGCAGCTTTGATGCATGTACAAAGATTGGATGAAAAGCCTGAAGTTTAAACCCAATGTCAACTGAAATTCACAGTACACATTAACACCCAAGTCACTTGTAACAGCCTATCTTGGAGAGACAAGGACTGAAAATGCTGGGGATGGGTGGGTCTGGAGTTTGGCGTATGTGTAATTCATTCTGGGCATTTAAAGGCATTGGCCATAGGAATGAAGAGTAGTCTCCCTTATTCTGCTCAGCAATCTTCAACTTTATTTATTAAACCCTGCTTTCTGTTTAATCTTTCTTTTTGTGGCGACACAGCAAAACACCATAATTTTCTAATACCATACAGTGCCAACATCTTGGAGGATTTTAGGACAGATCCTAATAGCCAGCAATCTCTGCATTATAACAGTCAGATACAAGAATCCTTGAAAGGCACACAACACTCTAAAGCCGAGGACTGAAGCGGTTTTTCTCTAAACATTTATTACAAATACAAGTATTATTTGTATTCAGCACAGACCAAAGAGAGGCTAAGCAGTTGGTCCTTTTTATTGCAGTTGAAATCTGGCCCGATCTGGAAACTCTTTTTAGAATCACACACTGAATAAAGTTACCAAGATGTGTGTGAGGAGGTGTGACAGTTTCTGTTTGTAGCTTGGGGGTGTTGTGTGTAGGGGTGTGTCTGCCTGCATAGGCTAGGCACATGACTCTCCAAGGAGCCATCAGGCTGCAGGCTTACCTCACTCTGGGCTGATGATGAAGGTGAGATTGAGAATAAAGGACACTGCAGCAATGTTTATTTTTCACTAAATATGAGGTCTCCAAGGTCAAGCCCAAATGTCAGAAAGCCAATTTCAACCAGCTTAAGTAAAAAAAAGAGAATTTGTGTGCTCTAGGCTTTAGGAAGTCCATGGCCTGACTTCAGGCATGGCTTGATCCAGGGGTATTTTAGGTTGGATTCACTACAAGCAGAACTTCTGATGGGGATTCTTGTGCAAGTGATTTATTGAGGAGGTGCTTTCAGCAGTAACTGCAAGGAAGTGACTTTTTATGCCAGAGAGGGAAGGAGAAGAAGCTGATGAAGAATGTGTTTTCAGCTGGAGTCCAGCTTCAGCCTGGTCCCATTGGGATCTCTGGAGTAGGAATAACATCACAGTGCTGTCTCACTGCAAAGCAAGAGGATTCGCCTTTTGTATTCCCATGTTTATCAGGCATTGGCTGGGAGCTCCCTCTGGCATGGGGAGCATAACCTTTTCAGAATTTCTGGCAAAAGTGGCTCTCTTTGGCTGAGGCAAGTCTTTAAACAAGGGTACACCTATAAGCTGTTAGCAGTTCCCAGTTACACTTACAGATAGATGGCTGCACTGGCCTTGTAGAGGGAGTCTGGGTGATGTACCAACATTGTCTACACCAAGTTGCTCAAGCAGTGAATCAGGAATTTATCTCTTGCCTCTTTTCTGAGGTCTACTTTTTTTTTTTTTGAGATGGAGTTTCACTCTGTCACTCAGGCTGAAGTGCAATGGTGCCATCTCGGTTCACTGCAACCTCTGCCTCCCGGGTTCATGTGATTCTCCCATGAGGTCTACTTTTAAATTCCATTCTCAAATACAGATTATTACTGAAGAACCTAAGTTTAAATTTTTCATGCATCTTAGGAAAAAAAGAGATCTGATATTTCCTGGTGTCAAAATATTAAGTTTCCTAGATCAGTCCCAAACAATTTCATGCTTACCCTTCTGGTGGGGAAGGAAGTAGGGTTAACCCTAATTAAACCTCATGGGTTAGGTTCCCCACATGAATTTATGTTTCCAGAAGAAGAAGGAGGGATGCTGAATAGGCAAAAACCAGCAGTTACCCCCTGCCAGGCTCTGAACTTTATGTCAGAAGGGCATTCTGAATGGAGGGAACAGCATATGCATGGCTGTAGGGTGCTAGGTAGTGCCATACATTTGGGAGAGCAGAAAGTGGAGAAAGTAGATGGAGAAGACTGAACAGTTGGCAAGGGCAGTGCACAGAGAGCTTCCTGGTCTAACAGAGGAGCACAACTTCATCCTGGAAATTGTAGGTTGGTTTGAGGTTCTTCTGATTGTATAGCATGCTCTTTGATATAATTTGGCTGTGTCCCCACCCGAATCTCATCTTGAATTCCCATGTGTTGTGGGAGGGATCTGGTGGGAGGTAATTGAATTATGGGGGTAGGTCTTTCCTGCACTGTTCTTGTGATAGTGAATGAATGAGTCTTATGAGATTTGATGGTTTGGGAAGGGGAAACCCATTTCCCTTGATTCTCATCCTCTCTTTGACTGCTGCCATCCACGTAAGATGTGACTTGCTGCTCCTTTCCTTCTGCCATTATTGTGAGTTTTCCCCAGTCACATGGAACTGTAAGTCCAATTAAACCTCTTTCTTTTGTAAATTGCCCAGTCTCAGGTATGTCTTTATCAGCAGCATGAAAATGGACTAATACACTCTTCCTCTTACACCATTCTTCTCCCAAGGTTCTGGTATCAAGCCACCAGTACAGCTAGAGACTGTGGGCCCAAACCCAGCCAGTAGCAACCTCAAAGGGACCAAATACAGTAGCAGGATTGCTGAGCAGTGGCCACATGAATTGGGGGGTAGGTGGACATTAATTATAACACTGGACATTAATTATAACACTTAGCCCATTTTGATGTTGACCAAGGCTGGGCAGTCAGTCCCAAATGGACTTGGATAAGAGTCAGCTCTGTCTTAAGGGGAATCTACTATTCTATTCAGGAAAACTGAGGCAGGAAACCAGGTGTGAGAGTGAAGCCAGCACACAACAGAGAACAATAGAAGATTACAGCTCTCTTTGGGGGAACAAGTGGTATTCCAACCCCTTTCTCCATAGGGAGCTAAAGTTGCCAAGAGTCAGGAAGGAAGATATATTAATTCAAGTTATGCTTGCTGCTATAACAAATAACCCTCATAATTTTAGTAAACTAACACAAGTATTTTCTCTTTATGGGTACCCAGTTTACTTTCATCTTGTGGCTCTACCATTCCCCAGGGTCTGAATCCAGGCAGAAGCAGAGAGAATGTGGAGAAAGCACATCGACTCTCTGTTTTGCCCAGGTGAGAAGCCTATCACTCTGTTCATATTCCATTGGTGAGAACAGGTCACATGACCTCACTTAGCTGCAAGGTTAGCTGGGAAATGTAGTTCCTGGTTGGGCTGTGTTTCTCAGAGACAACTCCATACCACAGTGGGGGGAACATGCATTTTTGATAAGTAGCAGGCATCTCGGCCAGAGAGGCCTGCCAGTTCCCCAATAGGGGGAGGCCTCAGTGAGCCCAACTGGAGAGTGGGAGCCTATCTTTGCTCTACCCACAAGAAATATCCTTGATACAACTCAGCGCCTGAAATGGTCTGAATGGCTTTGGGCTATTTCCAACCCAGCAGCCTGTGGACATGGACAGAGAAGATAAGGACTCAGTGAAACACGGAGCCTGGCAGAAGACATGGGAAAAATAAACAGATGCACGAAATGACAATTTCCTGCCAGTGGGACCTGGGTTCTGGGGAAAGCTTCTGAGTACACAGGGTTTGAGATTAATCTCGTTTCCCTCCTGCAGCCTCTGTGTGTGCTCAGGCTGTGTTTGATCAGCTCAGTTTCTGTTAGGAGTCAAGGACCTTCTCCCACCCGTTTATTCCTGGCCTTCTCCTGGATCTGCAGTGAATTTGCGTGTAAGGCTGAATTCATAGCCTGAGGACATTCTCTCAGCAGCTCCTTGTAATGATCTAAATATAGACACCTCACCTCCGTGCAGAGCAGGGAGGAGGAAAGAGACTGCTTTGCAGACACCTTGCTGTGGCATCCTTTGTCTAAGGCCAGAGGATGGGGTTCAAGTCTTGGCCTCTCAATTTACTCTCTGTGTAACCTTGACAAGTCACAAGACAGTTAGTACTGTTTCTTCACCTGTAAAATGGGAACAGTTGCTCTGTTGCCATGATGAAAACAGATCATGAGTCCAAAAGAGTTTTGTAAACTGTAAAGTGCTGTACCAATGTTAGTGATAGTGGGCAGGATCTGTTGGGGGATTTAAAGCACAGGCTCTGAAGCCAGAGTGTCTGAATTTGCACAGGCTGTTGTGAGATTGAGTGAGCTAATGTATGTAAAGAGCTTAGCACACTGTCTGGCCTATCGTTCCTGCTCAGTAGACACTGGTGGCTATTACTGCTGCACGCATGCATGCCTCTGGTTTTCCATATGCTGTGTCTCTGTCCCTTCTGTTTCATCCAGCTGCAGTGGCTTTTCCCCATCTCCATGGGTGGGGTTCCTACTCATCCTTGGAGTCTCAGCAACAGGCCCACTCCTCTGGGAATCCTGCCCAGGGTGGCAGGTTGTACAAATATGGGGAGTGCTGTTCACATAGAAAATGTGAATGGCTCCTCCTGCAGTTGTGCCACATGGCAGAACAGCCTGGTATCACCGTGAGAAATCATCCTCCAGGGTCTGAAGTTCCTGTAAGTCATCTCTGTACTAAGACACTTGGGTGCATGCCTTATTTCTCTTACTGGCAGAGAGTTCTCCATGGGCAGGGAAGGTTAGCTTGGGTTATGATTGCTGCTGTAACAAACAAGTGCCCTTCATGATGTGATGCCTTGCACCACCTCGGGACTCTGCACCACCAGCCAGAAGGCTCTCAACAGATGCACGCCCTGAGTCTTAGACTCCTCAGCCTCCACAGCTATAAGAAATAAGTTCTATTTCTTCATAAATCACCCAATTTCAGGTATTCTGATATAAGTAATAGAAAATGGATGAATACACTCAGGCTGTGCTCTCAGGGGAACCCACACATGTCACCTACGTTCTCCAAATGAGGGGACTGAGATTCTGAGGGGTTATTTATCCAGGGCCACACGGCTGGTAAGAAGCTGAGCCAGGATCCAAATCCAGGGGTGTCTGATTTAATTCTGGGCTCTTTCCACCACTCTGCAAGACTATCCCACAAAAATAGTAAGCAAGCACGGAAATGTTGGGAGTAGGGTGCTAATGCTAGGGGTAAAAACTGAAATTGCTGTTCTGAAATTGCTTTCGCTTCCTTCCACAGATTCACAGATACATATGTCGAAAATGAGAGAAAAAAAGAGAGAAGGAGGGGGAGAAGGAGGGATAAGAGGGAAAGAAAAGGAGAGAAGGAGAGAGAAGGAGGGAGAGGATGAGGAGGGAAGACTCACAGAGAGCAAGAGATCACAATAGAAGCAGAAAGAGGCAGTGGAAGATGTTGTTCATTTATCCAAACCTCCCCTCGTCACTCCTACTCTTTATTTTTTGAAGCAAATAAAATTAAATGCAAGTAAACCCAGCACTTCCTTTAGTTGGCCTGTCCCCACTTCCTGTCATATGAACATTTGTTTCTAGAGATGCTGTTTCCGGGCTACTTTTGGAGGGGTGGCATGTGCCAGAGTTGGGGGACAGAGAATAGAAATGTACCTTCTGTGAGGTGGATATGTGTACAAGCATTGCCTCTTAAAAAAACTTTTTTTATTATATAAAGAAACACAGAAAATGAAGATAATAGTACAATTAATGCCCCTCGACCCATCACTTGGCTTCACAATTACTGAGCAGAGAAAACCCTGCCTAGAATAACTCAACCATCACAACAAGCTTATCCTAGGGGTTCTATTATTACCCTACTTGGCAGAGGAGGAAACTGGGGTTCAGGGAGGACAAGCACACCTTGAGTTCTCCAGGCACCTCTGGAGTCCATGCTCCTAACTACCAGGCTGCCTGAGGCTGGCTCTTCACACCTGGATACACTGTGCTATCACATCCCTGGGAGGGCTGCTGGTTGTTTCTGGACACCAGATCATATGTGAGATATTTGTGCCTTTGATCAAAATATAATCTAGGCATTAGGCAATGATACTTAAAGCATGATTCATTGATTGGCAGTTTTAGCATCTCCTGGGACAAATACAGAATCTCAGGCCCCAGCTCAGACCTCCTGAGTCAGCATTTATGGGGGAGAGCCCAGACATCTGTATTTTGACAAGCCTTCTAGATGATTCTGATGCAAAGCCTAGACTCCAAGACTTTGCTTCCTTCCAGAGTGCCCTGTGGATTCCTGCTCTGCCTGCCATTCTGGGAATGGCTTCTCTCTCTTCCCTTCCCACTTTCAGTGACTGAACCCTCTGGAACATTATCTTTATGACCTCGCAGTAGCTGAGCTGCGTCTGGTAAATAGTCCTCACCCCAGTGCTCCCAGTAGATTCTGCCCTGTGCAGTGCAGGCTTCTTTAGGCTGGGACTGTTGACAGTCTTGTAAACCAGGCCTCCAGGCGGGTCCCCCACGCTTCCATGTCACACGACTGTGATTTACATATGCAGGTGTGAGGGGCAGCACCTGTTAGAAATATACACCCGGCAAGTTTTCCTTTTGCACCATAAAAATGGATAAATCTGCCACCCATAAAAGCCTTATTTACTGCTAAGAGTTCATTATATATGCATGAAAAACCAACCAATTTAACTGCCTGGAAATAACTTCCTGCCGGAGGCTGGATTCAGGATTGGAATTCAGGTTTAGGTTGGGGACAGCCAAGGTGAGCTTGAGAGGGTTGGCACAGCCAGGTGGCAAGGGCCTGTAGGTACAAGGCTGGCTCCCAATCCTGGCCTGGCGTGGCTAGCTGTGTGATGCTGGGCTCATGTAGGCTCTCAGCCTCAGTTTCTCACCTGTAAAATGGGGATAACCATACCTCAAGCCTAAAATTATTGTGACAATTAATACCATATTTCATCAAACCAAAGCCACTGACCACTAACTGTAAGATGTACTTTTAGTTTCTGCATCACTAAGAAAGAAAAAAATGCTGCTATCTAAACTAGAGTTCATGCCTTTTATCACTTATAATTTTTGTTCTATGCTTATTGAAATAGCTCTTTAAAATTCATTTAGACATAGATTCTATCATATATCAGGCATTCTCATACATTAAAAGGGAAATATAAGCAAAATAAATTGATGGAAGGATTCCTAAACCTTTTCCACATTCAGAATTCAATTTCTCTGAATCACTTTTTGACTCAGTGGTCGATGCCTGCACTTTTCTGCATCATCTTGTCCTTAGTGCCACCAAGGGTGTTCACGGTGCAGTTATTCTTAGAAATGTTCTCAATTCCTAGCCGAATCTCTCTTTCTTTTTTTTTTTTTCTGTCCCCCAAGTGCCCTATTCTGCAAATTTTGCTGCTGGAATTTTTAGAATTTACCAGGAGGTGTTGATAGAAGGTTTGCAGAGGGCACCCAGGACTTGTGTTCCTTCAATGATCTGCAAGTCGTTTGCTGGTGCAAGTGTGGGAGTTGCCCTTATCCATAGGGAATCCCCACCGGGCTTGAGCATGCATGGCAATGACAACTGTGTCATGATGCCCACCTGGCCTGGCTCCCAGAGACTACCAGATGCATCCCCATTTCAGAGATGTTGACATGGGGAGAGAAGGTGCATCTGGAATTAATCAAATGTGACAGATTAAAATGCTTGCCAGTGGCTGGGCACAGTGGCTCATGCCTGTAATCCCAGCACTTTGGGAGACCAAAGCAGGTGGATTTCATGAGGCCAGGAGTTCAAAACCAGGCTAGCCAACATGGTGCAACCCCGTCTATACTAAAAATACAAAAAAATTAGCCGAGAGTGGTGGCAAACGCCTGTAATCCCAGCTATTTGGGAGGCTGAAGCAGGAGACTTGTTTGAACCCACATTTTGAGGTACTGGAGGGTAGGACATCAATATAGAAATTTCAGGGTGGGGGGGACATGGTTCCACCTATGATAAAGGGCCAGGGTGGGTACTCTGCAAACAGGATCTCCATTTGGCTATGCAGTGATTGCATTGGGCAGGTGGTTTTGTCTTCACTTTACTAATGAAGAAACTGGGGCCCCAATAAGTTATCTGTCAAATATCACACAGCTGGGACAGGGAAGAGCTGAACTTCAAGTCCAGGAGAAGCTGTGCTGAAGGCCTGCCTGCTAATTCTCATGCCAAACTGCTTTCTGGAACCTGAGGGATGTTGGGCATGGTCCTTCCCGCCCTAACCCTAGCTTCCGAGTTAGAGAAGGGGAGGGCAGAGGCCTGAGATCCTGCTTACCCCTCCCTCTCCACATCCTACATTAATCAGACTTCTTCCAATATCTTATTAAACTTCCTTGTAAACTTTTATTTGAAGAAAAAGTGGCTGAACAGAAAAGTTTGAATGTGGCTGTATTGCATGGTATATTAATTTCCTAAGGCTGCTGACAACGTGGGTGGCTTAAAACATTATTCTCTCATAGTTCCGGAGTCTAGAAGTCTGAAATCACTGTATCTGCAGGGCCACATCCCATCTCTGAAGGCTCTAGGGGAGGATGCTTCCTTGCTTCTTCCTGACTTCTGAGGGTAGGCCTCAATTCTTGGCCTTCCTTGGCTCATAGATGGTGTCACTTCAGTCCCTCTCCATCATCACATAATGTTCTGCGTGTGTGTGTGTGTGTGTGTGTGTGTGTGTGTTTTCATCTCTTCTCATAAAAGCACCAGTCATTATAGTGAATTTAGGGCCTACCTTAATCCAGTATGACCTCACCTTAACTAATTACATATGCAAAGACTCTATTTCCAAATAAGGTAGCATTCACAGGGAACTGGGGTTAGGACTTCAACGTATCTTTTAGGGGGACACAATTCAAACAACACCACATGGCATAGCTAAAGGTAAGGAAGGATACTGGTCTGGGAGCGAGGTGATGTGCACAGACGGAGGACTTCCAGGCAGAGCCCTGAGATGATAGAGGAAAGCTGAGTGGCTTCAGGAGACAGGGATGATGGCGGGTCAAGGGATGAACTGGGCTGACTTTGCTTCTAGGGGACATGTAGAACCTGCTGTCTGGTGAGATGGCTGGGTCTGAGCTGCCCCTCCCTGTCTGGCCCATTCCTCTGCACCACTCACTTGCTGTTAATCCCCTTAAGCCCAGCATATGATACAAGAGAGGCCAAGTCCAGGACAGTTGGTAAACACCAGGACCACCCTCTTGCTTTTCTCCTTAACGAGGAGGCCAAAGTCTTTGAAGCCAGTGGGAGGCCTGCTTTGAATCTAAGGTATCCCAGAGTTTAATTCTTTTGTAATCCTTTGTTGGGGGGTGGGGGGCAGCTTCCAAAAGTACCTTGGCCTTAAGCAGTTTTCATTATGGATGCTAGTTGCTCAAATCTTCACTAATTCAGGTTAACCTGGATCCCAGTAGAGTTTTTCTTTTTTTTCTCCTAGCATCCTCTGATGTCAGGCCAAACAAAAATTCACATAGAGGATGTAAGTCCCACATTTCTCCCGGCATTATATCAGAATGGCCCTGGGAGTGTATTAATAACCTGGAGTCATGGAACAAATGGTTATTTATATGTGTGGGTGATGGCTAAAGTACACCGTCCAGTAATTATTCACAATTAACAAGCACTTCAGTAAATGAACAAAATCTGTTCTTCATCCATTGAGGTAGCAATTCTTTATCCAGAACTCATGTACCTGCAACTTCTGGTTAACCAGCCCTCCCACACAGCTCCAGAACAAAGCTAATTAGAGATTATAATCATGACCTTCAGGCTCCTTCCTGAGCCTGAAGGGTACTTGAGTCATCAATAAAATATAATGTGTTCAGTAGAGTTTCAGTTGACAAGTATAATGGAGTTGAAAATTGGTGATCTATATATACTTGTTAACTCTCTGTTAACTAGACCTGTGTTGGCAGCTCTTGTGGAGTGAGCTCTTCTCAACTGCTAGAACTTTCCAGATATTTTTTCATTTAATCTTCTTAGCTCTCCTCTACGTGGTGGGCTTTAGGTGGGGAACTGGTGCTCTCATTTCTTGCTTGTCGAGTCTTAGTTGCTGTCCTTGACTCAGGTCCCTGTGATAATGCAGTTTATAGAGAGTCTGGAATGCCTGGACTAGAAGAAACCTCCAGGGGATCTAGTTTGATCCTTTCATTGTACGTGAGGTGTCTGAGGCCAGAGAGGCTGAGTGATGTGCTCAGGTTTGCCCAGAGCACCTGCCTCCTAGCTCTAAGTTCTCTCTATTACATCACAGCATATTTGACATAATTCAGCTGCTATCTTGATTTTCCCCAGGAGTAGGGAGATTGATTTTATGGCCCAAAACAGGATCCAGCAAACAGACCCTGTCTTTTTTTTTGGTTATTTAGTTTTTATCTCATAACCATAAACTTAACTCGTCAACCCGGCTAGGCATGGAAGGGAACAAGGAAAACATGGAATCCAAAGGGAACTGCAGCGAGAGCACAAAGATTCTAGGATACTGCGAGCAAATGGGGTGGAAGGGTGCCCTCCTGAGCGATGGAAGGAATAGTGTGGTGGTTGAGATAAAACACAAGTCAAACTTATTGAAGTTGTCTACAGTCAGCAATGATGATCTTCTTGCTGGTCTTGCCATTCCTGGACCCAAAGTACTCCATGGCCTCCACAATCTTCATGCCTTCTTTCACCTTGCCGAAGACCACATGCTTGCCATCCAACCACTCAGTCTTGGCAGTGCAGATGAAAAACTGGGAATCGTTTGTGTTGGGTCCAGCATTTGCCATGGACAAGATGCCAGGACCTGTATGTTTTAGGATGAAGTTCTCATCATCAAGTTTCTCCCCGCAGATGGGCTTGCCACCAGTGCCATTATGGCATGTGAAGTCACCACCCTGACACATAAACCCTGGAATAATTCTGTGAAAGCAGGAACCCTTATAACCAAATCCTTTCTCTCCAGTGCTCAGAGCACGAAAACTTTCTGCTGTCTTTGGAAACTTGTTTGCAAACAGCTCGAAGGAGACACGGCCCAAGGGCTTGGTGTTGACAGAGATGTCGAAGAACATGGTGGGGTTGACCATGGCTGATAGTACGGGACTCCTGGTGGTGGCAGCGGCGTTTTAAAAGCTTTTTTTTTTTTTTTTTGTCAGGGCTGGAGTACAGTGGCACAATCATGGCTCACTGCGTCCTTGACTGGCAGGGCTCAAATGATCCTCCCACTTCAGCCTCCCGAGTAGCTGCTACTGCAGGTGCATACCACCCTATGCATGCTAATTTTTGCATTTTTTTGGAGAGATGGGGTTTCACCATGTTGTCCAGGCTGTTTTTGAACTCCTGGGCTCAGGCGTTCCTCCCACTTGGCCTCCCAAAGTGCTGAGATTATAGGCTTGAGTCACCACACGTGGCCTCTTTTTTTTTTTTCCTTTTTAATGTCAAAGAGCAGTCTGTTAAATTAGCTATGACCTTATGCATTAACTATATGAGTGTTACAAAGTGTTGGCTGAGTCTAGATCCTTGAGGATAAATGTGAGTGGCATGAAATATATGCCCAGTGTGGATGTGGTGCATTTCCATCATGCTTATCTTCCCTCACTCCCGACATTGAACCTGTTAGCAGTCCTGCCAGGGCAGCTTTAAAAATGTGTCAAAGATTTGACTGCTTCTGACCATTCCACTGTTCCTGCCTTGGTCCTGGCCACCGCCTTCTCTCACCTGGATGACCTCTGGGGCCTCCTTACTGGAATCCCTGCTTCTGTGTTTCTCATCACGCTTAGACTACACTACACGCTCCTTACCAGGGCCTCAAGGCCTTGCATGGCTTGCGCTCTGCCCGCCACTCTGACCTACTGTCCTACTCTGCACTCCCTCACACTGTTCCAACCACCCCGGCCTTACCATGCCTCAAACCTGCCAAACTCATTTCTGCCACAGGACCTTTGCACAGGCTATTTTCTCTACCTGGAATGCTCTTTGCTCAGATGGTTTCTTGGCTCACTCTTCCATTTTATTCAGGTCTTTGCTCAAATATCACCCCTCTAGAGAGGCTTTCCCAACCTCCATGTCTAAGATAACACCCTCTTCCTTTCATTTTGCTTTTTCCAATGTTGCTTTAGTGTTGTATAGAGCATTGAATACTGCCTTATGATAAATAACAGTCTTACTTATAAGTATTTACTTGTTTTTCTGTTCTTTGTCTGACCTGCTAGAATTTAGGGTCTGTGAGGCCCAGAACAAAGTTGACTCCCCATTTCTCCCATCAGTGCCTGGTACATGGTAGATGCTCAATAGATAACTGTTGAGTAAATTAATAAACTAACAATTTAGAACCAGGCCGGGCATGGTGGCTTACGCCTGTAATCCCAGCACTTTGGGAGGCCCAGATGGGTGGATCACAAGGTCAGAAGATCGAGACCATCCTGGCCAACAAGGTGAAACCCCATCTCTACTAAAAATACAAAAAAAAGGCCTGGCGTAGCAGCTCATGCCTGTAATCCCAGCACTTTGGGAGGCTGAGGCAGGCAGATCACGAGGTCAGAAGATCGAGACCATCCTGGCTAGCATGGTGAAACCCCGTCTCTACTGAAAATACAAAAAATTAGCCGGGTGTGGTGGCAGGCGCCTGTAGTCCCGGCTACTCAGGAGGCTGAGGCAGGAGAATGGTGTGAACCCGGGAGGCGGAACTTGCAGTGAGCCGAGATTGCACCACTGCACTCCAGTCTGGGTGACAGAGCGAGACTTCACCTCAAAAAAAAAAAAAAAAAAAAAAAAAAAAAAAAAAAAAATTTAGAACCAATAAGATAGTTCAATAAGGTGTCTGGTCACAAAAGAAAAAAAAAAAAAATCCTGGGGGAAAAAGGACTCTAGAAATTTTCCAACCAAAAGGTACAGTACCTACATGAAATAAATGGCAAAGTTGCATAGAGGTATCTGAAAGCTGACTTAAATCAATGGAAAGGCATATCGTGTTTTTGAATGGGAAGACAGTATTGTAAAGAAAACAATTTTCCCCAAATTAGTTCTTGAATCGAATGCGATTTCAACCTAATGCCCTTAGGGTTGTGTAAGTTGACAGAACTATTTAAAAACTCATCTGCAAAGATAAATAGGAAAAAGCCACCCAGGAATTTTTGGAAAAATAATGACAGTGAGAAGGGAACTTCAATGTAAAAATTCTAATATGTATTATAAAGCTGTAATGATTAAGATAGTGTATTATTGGGGCAGGAATATACCAAAATACCCATGAAATAGAATAGTAAATTCAGCAAGAGAAAAAAGGGTATGTTATAATTTACTGTGAGAATTGGATTATAACCCATGGAAGAAAGTAGATATTCATAAATCCATACTGATATAAATAATTATATGTACTGGGGAAGAAGGGCCAGTTCTTCCTTGCAGAGGAATTTTGATTAATAGTTGTAGAGGAATGATGGAAATAGAAAATCACCAGTAGGCAAATACTGCGATAAAAATTGTCACAGGCAAGTACATCAACAGAGGCTAAAATTAGTATTTAGTATAATGAGAACAGGATATTTGCATTATCTCAAAGTATTTCCCCACAAGATATTTATTATTTACTAAGAGGAAAAATAGTAACATTACAGTGTAGAAACCTGGCAGGCACCACCTTGACCAAGTGATCAAGTTTAATGTCACAGGTGATGGGACACCCTGACATCATGTACCACCTGGTATGTTGCACCATCATGTACTCCTGCACTGTGAAAGGCACATCGCTTGTATGATATTTGTGCCTCCAATGCATACCCTCAATCTAACCCCAGGAAAACATGAGGCAAACCCAAATTAAGGGATATTTTACAAAGCAGCTGGTCATACCCTCTCAAAGAGTCAAGGTCATGAAAGATGGAAGACCAAGGAACTGTCCGATTGGAGGAAACTGAGAAGACATGATAACTCAAGGCAATGTAGGATCTTGGATTGGATCCTGGAACAGAGGAAGAACATTAATGGGAAAACTGGTGAAAATCAAATAAGGTCTGTAGAGTAGTTATGTTAATTTTCCAGTTTTTTTTTTTTTTTTTTTTTTTGCACTATGGTTACATAAGTTCTTAACATTAGGGGAAGCTGGGGGAGAGGCATAAAGGAACTCTCAATTTTATTTTTGCAGATTTTCTGAAAGCTTAAAATGATTTCAAATAGAAAGCTGAAAAAGAATTTACTATAAGAGTAAGGTGGGGAAAAATAATGGATTATTCAATTAATGTTGGTGAGACAGTTAACCATTTGGAGATATGCATAATTTTAATTATATATATGTATATATGCTTTATTTATGAAAGTATATTCCATACCATATACCAAAATAAATTCCATGTGGATTTAAACAATTGATCTCATGGAGATAGAAGAATGATGATTACAGAGACTGGTGGGAGGCTAAGGCAGAGAACTGCTTGAACCTGGGAGGTGGAGGTTGCAGTGAGCTGAGATTGCTCCACTGCACTCCAGCCTGGGTGACAGAGTGAGACTCCTTCTCAAACAAAAACAAAAACAAACAAACAAACAAAAAAACACAGATGCTGGGAAGGGTAATGGGGTTGGGGGGATAAAGAAGGGTTGGTTAATGGGTATAAAAATACAGTGAGACAGAAGGAATAAGATCTAGTGTTCAGTAGCACAATAGAGTGACTACAGTTAACAGTAATTTACTGTATATTTCAAAATAACTATAAGAGTGGAATTAGAATGTTTCTAACACAAATAAATGAATGTTTAAGGTTATGCATATCCCAATTATCCTGATTTGGTCATTACACATTGCATGTGTGTATCAAAATATCACATGTATCCCAGAGATATGTACAACTATTATGTGTCTATAAAAATTAAAATTAGAAAAATAGAAAAATAAAAAAGATAGTTACATATACTCTTTAAAGCAAAATAAGAAACATTAAGGTTAGGTGAAGCAATATTGAAAATGAATTTCTTATCCTCAATAATTAGAAATCAGTTAATCTCTATGCTACGATTTTAATTAATATCTATGTAATGAATGTATAATGTATTATAAACACATATTAATACATTTCTATTTATGTTAATATTGATAATTTTATAAAAATAACTTGCTGTCTACACCTCTCTAATTGCTTTACCTGGGGATATCCTGGTCAATTTTCAGGTGAAGGTCAGATAAAACTGGGCTCAAATTTAGGGTCCACTGCATACCAGCTGTGTTTCTGAGTCTATGCTTAGACATTAATTAATTGGATTTGGATTTGTTGAGTGGCCCCTCTATGTACCAGTCAGGGTACTAAAATTCCTATTCTGGTTTATGCTTTTAGTCTTGATTAATTCATTTGTAGGCTGGAGATTATAGCACCTGCCTCCTAAGATTGTTGAAAAGTAGTAAGATAGCGTATTGAAGCCCTTGGAACAAAGCCTGGTGTATTGTAGGAGCCCATTCAATGTTGGTGCTTCCTATGTCCAAAAAGTAGGCATTTCTCCCGTGGTAAGTGACCATAGGTAATCACCTGAATTATAGACACTAACATTTAAGAATATAATGTAGTGGTTAAGAAAGCACAGACTCTTAACCAGTATGTAGCTCTTCTACATACTGGCTGTGTGACTTTGAGACAGTTACTTAAGCGTCTCTGCTTCAGTTCCTCATCTACAAATTCCCAAATAAGAAGATCTATCTCAGAAAGGTGTTACAAAGATTAAACGAGTTAAGATTTGAAATGCATTTGGAACAACAGCTGGCACACAATAAGTGCTATACAAAGGTTTGCTAAATAGAATACAAATTATACCTGGTCTTTCAAAATAGATCACAAAAGCAAAAAACCACTGTACACAAAAGCAAAAAACCATTGAGATTGGGAAAAGGTGCTATCCTTTTTAGCTCCATAAAGGCCTGGCCAGAGCCCCTGGGGGTCAGCCCATCCTTTTTGCCCTGGGCCAAGAGACCCCAAGCTTCATTCAGGAGAGAAACACAGCAAAGCAATGGGCTTCTTGTGGTGAGGAAGTGGGAGGAGGGTAAAGAGGTCTTTGTAGTGACATTAGAAGTGAGGCAAATCAAGGATAATGATTTCAGGTGGATTTGCAAATGAATGATTAACTTTCACCATTTTGACAATATATCCAAACTCCACCTCTGCCAATTCTTCTGGGATGGTGGTTAAGGTATTTAATACTTCAGGGATAAAGTTTTCTCCTCTGAAGAATTTTAACAACAGGCAGGGTGCAGTGGCTCACGCCTGTAATCCCAACACTTTGGGAGGCTGAGGTGGGTGGATCTGTTGGAGTTGTTAGGGGAGGAAAAACCACCTCCAGGTCAGAAGCTTACCTTGTGTGTCATATTTCAGACAATAGGAAGGAATTCCCCAGTTTCCCTCCAGAGGGGTGGAGAGAAACGTCCCCCACCCTCACTGGAATAGTATAGTCCGCCTTAATCCCCCTACCTCCTGGGAGATGCATGACTTGGATCCCTTTTCCAACGTTCTAGTTGTGTGACCTTGCTTATCTAACATCACCTCCCTGAATTCAGTTTCCTTATCTATAAAATGGAAATGATGACACTTGCCTCTTAGGGCAGTGGAGCCTAAATTTGAGAAACCCCGTCTCTACTAAAAATAAAAAAATTAGCCAAGTGTGGTGGCACGTGCTTGTAATCCCAGCTACTCGGGAGGCTCAGGTGGGAGAATTGCTTGAACTCAGGCGGCCGAGGTTGCAGTGAGCGAAGATCTTGCCACTGCACTCCAGCCTGGGCGACAGAGTGAGACTCTGTCTCAATTAAAAAAAAAAAAAATTCTAACTATGAACTCAAGTGTGGCGAGGAGTAAATGAGCAAAAGCAGGGACCAGGGCTTTGGGAACACGTGACTTCTGCAAATGTGAATTATTATCATGGACCCAGTGGCCATGGGTCCCAGAATTGCCAACCCCAGGACCGGCAATTGTGTGAATCTCGAGTAGCAGGTGACCTTGTGCACTCTGTGGACTTCCAGGGCCAAATGGGCTCCTGAGCAAATTATTTTCTCTGCCCAAAAAGACTGCCGAGTGCTCTTGCAAAGGGGGCCAGCAAGTAACAACCCAGCCGCTCTCAGCGTGCGTGGGCATGTTGGCCGCTCTCTCAAACAGAAGTATTGTGTCCCAAGGTCCTTTTAAAATAAGCCTATTTTGAGATGTTTATATACAAACCAGGGAAAGAATGGGGGTATTATGCCCATAATGGAAAGTGCTCATAAATAAAAAGGCGCCATTTATCGTCCATTTCCAAGGCTGCTCTGTGGGCTGCTGTTGTGGATCTAGGCCCGGGAGGGGACGGATGTTGGGCCTTGTCAATCAGGCTGGCTGCAGGAAGGAGTGGGCTTTGTGCCAAAGACCCCGAGTTTGCAGAGTTCCAGGAGTTTCTTCTTTGTCACTGGGGCCTGGCTACCTCCAGCAGATGGAAGATCCACTTTAGGAAAATCGCCTTTTCATTGTAATCAAGGCTTATAACTTGTTTCAGTGAATTCTTTAGAATCACTGTAATCACTGTGGACAGCCCATGGGGTTAGAGGTGGGAAAGGATGGGTTTTGAGTGCAGCATATCACACACACACACACACGCACACACACACACACCACACAGGTTACTCTCAATTATTGTCTTGCTGGATCTGTCACCATAGGCTCTCAGGTCACACCTGCCCAGTGCTTCCTCATTACGGGGTAGGTGCATTGCGAGGGGTGAGGAATGAATCTCTTTTTGAGTGCTGACTATGTGCCAGGCACAGTGCGGAGAACTCTCTCTCCATTATCTCATTTTATCCCCACTACAGCCCTAAGAGGCAAGTGTCATATTTCCATTTTATAGATGAGAAAACTGAATTCACGGAGGTGATGTTAGATAAGCAAGGTCACACAACTAGAATGTTGGAAAAGGGATCCAAGTCATGCATCTCCCAGGAGGTAGGGGGATTAAGGCGGACTATACTATTCCAGTGAGGGTGGGGGAAGTTTCTCTCCACCCCGCTGGAGGGAAACTGGGATAATTCCTTCCTATTGTCTGAAATATGACACACAAGGTAAGCTTCTGACCTGGCGGTGGGTTTTCCTCCCCTATTAATTCCAAGAGTCCTCTTGCAAAGCAAAATGGAGTTGGCATTGGTTAGGACAAAGAAGTTACCCCCCAGCTCTGTTCATCTTTCCACTCCCGTTGAATAAAGGCCAACCCCATCCCTTACTCCAAACCGTTGGCCAGTGGAATGAATACTGTGTGGAGAACATACAGGATTTGGAGTTAAAGGAAAGTCGAATACACAGAGAACAAAATGGTTGTTACCAGGGGTGGGGCAAGGAAGGGGTGCAGAGAAAATGAGGAGGTATAGGTCAAAGGATACAAAGGTGCAGAGGTGTAGGAGGAACAAGTCTAGTGTTCTAATGTGCCACATAAGGACAATAGTTAATATTGTATTGTATTCAGGATTTTTGCTAGGAGTATACTTTAAGTGCTTTTGCCACACACACACAAAGGATAACTATGTGAAATGATAGATCTGTGTATTCACCTGATTCTAGTAACCATTTCACTATGTATATGTATATCAAAGCCTCATGTTACGTGCCTTAAATATATACAGTAAAATCAACAAATAGAGGAGGCTGGAATCCCATGGGTTTGGTGCGATTGTTGCCTTCTCGGTGGAGTCAAAGAGCACTGGCTGGGGAGTCCTCAGTGTTGTATTATGCCTTAGACCAGGGGCTCTGGACCTCGCTGCCTGGACTCAGTCTTAGCTCATCAACTGGGACCTTGAGTAGATTTTATTTTGCTGAGTCTCAGTCTCAGTTTTCTCATCTCTAAAGTGGACACACAATGGTACCTACCTCACTGGGCTGGTGAGACAATGCCTGAAAGAGGCTATAGCAAGTTGCACCCTTCTAATGTTTTCTTGACCCTCTTGTCACCTGCATGTTTCCCGGGCAGTTCCTGCACACATCTATGGCCACCAGCCTCAAGCACCTGGATCCTTTCTGCCCAAGGGCTCCTCTGGTGCTCAGGAGGGTGCTCAACCCCTGCACAGGACATTTAGAAGTGCTAGGGAGTTAACGTTCCAGGAGGGACCCTCAACCAGTGGAAGATGGGAGTTGGTGGATCCATACCCAGCTTTCTCACATTCAATGGAAAAATTCTCATGTGTGTAACACAGAGCTTCCCAAAGTGTCCCCAGTAGGACCTAGCCTTAGCTGTCCACAGAGGTGACCTACTCATCACTGTACCATTTATTGACTTTTCTCTCTTCTCTGTTTTATTTTCTGGCTCTCATTGTACTTCCTGGGACCACCTCCCGAGTAAACACCCTGCAACCAAATCCTCATCTCAGAGTCTGTTTTTGGGTAACTCAACCAAGACGGGATTAGCGTGAAGCCTAACATTTAATAAGTACTCAGCAAGCAGTGTTTACAATTAATTAATTATTATTTTTGAGAGACAGGGTCTTGCTGTGTTCCCCAGGCTGGAGTGCTGTGGCTATTCACAGGTGCGATCCCACTACAGATCTGCATGGGAGTTTTGACCTGCCCCGTTTTCTCTCTGGATCAGTTCACCCCTCCTTAGGCAACCTTGTGGTCCCCCCTCCTCAGAGGTCACCATATTGATGCCAAAATTAGTGAGGACACCTGATTGCCGTGACGTGCTGCAGCCCAGAATTCCTGGGCTCGAGCAATCCTCCCACCTCAGGCCCCCAAGGAGCTGGGACTACAGGTGTGCACCACTGTGCCCAGCCGTATTTACTGTTGTATCCTTGTGATATTAGCTCTGCTACCTCCCTGGCTGTACAACATCCCTATGAAATCCTGGGGGTGTCCGTTATTCTTTCTTGGCTTGTGCCCAGCTTTGGAGAATATGAGCTCTGGCTGGGAGCTAGAGGGTGCCTGGATACGAGTGTCTCCTTTTCTTGAGTTTTGGCTTCAGCACCTGCCTGCAAATAGCTCCCACAATCTCAGGGACCTTGGCCATCATTGGCAAGAATTTGTCCTTCCTGCTGGATTATGGCTCATGTCTGAGAGTAAAAGAATCTAGCTGCGTGCCCTGGAGAAGGTGGCTGAGTCTCCATTTCCTCTTCTGTAATAGGGAAATTAAGAAGTTAGGGTTGTTGAGAAGAGTTAACAAGGTAATGCTCATGAAACATTCAGTACAGTGCTTGGCACAGAGGGAGGACTCGATACACGGTGGTCAGAGATTTTTCTCTAGACCAATCTCCCGACTGTACACCTGGAAATTTCAGGCTCAAAGAGTGACCCGTCATGGCTTTTAAACATGCAGTTGCACCTGCCATGAGATGTAAAGGTGGGTGGAGTGGAAGGGCCTGGCAGGCCTGAATGACAGCAAACTTCCTTCCTGGCTACTTCCTGCATTGGCAGCCTCCACTGATCAAATATTCATCAAACCCAACAATGTGTCCATAATACCGTGCAAAGATGAGAAGGGCACTCATCAGGCCCCCAGGAAGCTCATGGCCAAATGATGCTGCCCAGTAGTATGAAGGATGTTTTTAGGCCTTTGGAAGGAGCTAATCTGGGAAGTTTCAGATAACTTTAATAACAAAAATATCATTTTTTAAACTATATAATCATATTAATTGTAAACATTTATTGATGTCTACTCTGAAGCAGGCACAGTTTTAAACAGTTTATAGAAATCAATTGAGTTGATCCTATACTGGTACAGATAGACTATTATTATAATATCCATTTGACAGATAAGAAACTGAGTCCCAGAGAGGTCATGCAGTTTGCCTAGAGTCACACAGTTGGTAAGCAGGGACACTGGGATTTGAACTCGGATAGTATGGATCCAGAATCTTTACTTTTAACTCCCATTGTACTACCCCACACTTAAAATAACACAAGGGACCTGGTTGTCTGAACTTTCAGTGGTTCCTCTGTAGAACCTTTGTGCAACTTTTAGTTTAGTGACGCTTAGGTTGATTTTGGCCTGTTGGCTTCTTCCTGCACTCTGATAAGCTGTAAGTTCTGGATTTGGGTTGGATTCCCTGGGAAACTTGAGTCAGTCAGATGTGCAAACATAACTAGATGCCAGCTCTGTCCTGGTTTCCTGGGGCCCCATTGCAGCTTCTAAGTGTGAGGAATTTATCATGGTTTCCCAGAACATTACTGACCAGCCAACCATTTCTGTCCTATAGATGGAGGGTTTTGAACTTTTTTAGGGTCACAGATTGTGGTTAACACTGTTTTGGTGTCCTGCCAAGATCCCCTTTGCTGAGCCATCCGTGAGCTGCTGTGAGTGTTGGCTGCTAATGATTCGTAGCTGCCCTTTTCTTAGGGTTGCTATAGTTAGCAAATAAAAATACTTAATTTTATCTGGAAAACCTACATAATCTCCAGAAACGTAGGGAGCAACTCACAGCCAATAACTGAGGGATGTAGATGTAGGGGTATAACAGGCTGGCCTCATGCCATGGGATGGGGTAACTCTGTGTATAGATTATTCTCCAGTGTCCCCCTGGGGATCAGGCCAGGGCTACATATCACCCAAGGTCACACCATTGCTGGGTTCTTTTCTCTTCCTTTTCCTTGAAAGTTTCCCCTGTGAGTCCTTCCTCAGTAACTCCCATGACCCTGAATCTTGGCTTCAGGTTCTGCTTCTAGGGAACCCAGATCCCCATGAGAATGTGGTAAAAACTCGACTTTGTCCTTTAAAAACTGCACAGATACACCTACACCCCAACGTTGGCATATGATTTTTGGGATTCACCTTGAAGGGAGCCCCTTACTTCATCCTACGTTTCCCAAACCTTGTCTATCTCGCCCTCTTATAGCTGATAGTGAGTGACTGGCAGCCACTGGGGTAAAATGAGGGTTAGCATGAAGTTTGCACTGCAAATTATAAGCAGTTTTTTTTTTTTTTTTTTTTGCCTATGTGATTTCCATTATTTGCAGAAAGTTTATGTGGAATTCAAAACATGCCCAGAGAGAGGAAGTTGTCAGCTGAATGCTTTGATAAGAGATGATAGTTGAAAGAACATGAAGGAAATACACGTCTGATCAAGTCACCTACCTGTTTCTTCAAAGACTTGCCATTGCTCTCTTGATAAAGATCAAAGTCCTGGACAATGTCTTGAGGCCCTCCGTGGATAGGTCCCCCTCATGCCGGCTTTATTCCAAATCACTTCCCATTTGATCCCCACGCAGCAGCAGCCACACTGGTTTCCTTCAATCTTTCCAACTCAGAGTGCTCCTTCCTGCCCCAGGGCCCTTGCACATGTCACTTCTTTTCCTTGGGTTACTCTTCTCAGCCTTCTTGCTCCTCCATTACTCAATCACTTCCTTGGGGAAGCTCTTTCTGACTTCCCAGATCAGATGGAAGCACTCACATTATCTAGGACTTCTCCTTCATGTTAATTACGTATTGCTGTGTAATAAATTACCCCAAACATAACATAAAACCACAAACATTTATTACTTCCCAGTTTCTGTGAGTTAGGCATCTGGGAGTGGATTAACTGGGTGGTTTTGACTCAGAGTCGCTCATGAGGTTGCAGTCAGGTTGTTGGCCAGGGCTGCAGTCATCTGGAGAGGCTCAACTGGGGATAGAGGCTCTGCTTCCAAGATCACCGACACGGTTGCTAGAAGTCCCCTGTTCCTTCCTAAAGGGGGGTTCTCCCTTACCCCTCACATGCCTGAGTATCCTCACAACATGGCAACTGGTACTTCCCCCAGAGCAAATGATGAGAAGAGAGACAGAAAGAGAAAGAGTGAATCCACCCAAGATGGGGCCACAGTCTTTTTATGGCCTAATCTTGGAAATGACATCCCTTCTCTTCTATTCCTTACAAGTAAGGCACTGAATCCAACCTATACTCCAGGAAAGGGGAATTGAGCTCCACCTCTCAAGGGGAGGAACATCAAAGGCTTTGTGGACTTTTAAAAGGACCACTGTCATTTATCATGGCTGGTGTCATTTAACTGGTATGATTACTTGATTTGTGTCTGCCTGGGCTGCACTCTTCAAAAAGGAAGAGTCTCTCCTTTATTTCTCTTACCATCATATCCCAGTGCCCCACCCATAGTTAGCACTGAATAAATATTTATTTAATGAATGGAATGATTTTAATTCTTTTGTCAGTATAGTTCAAGAAAAGTCTGGCAAAGAGGTCATGATCAATTTTTGACGGAATGTCACTGAAGCTCAGCATGCACATGAAAATCCCTGCAGCTGGCTGGCCTTTTGATTTCAGTTTGTGGCGAAGCATAGAGTGAAGAGCTATCATTTTTTTGTTCATTCATTTAGTGAACATTTATTGAGCACTTATTGTGGTCTAGAAAGAGTCCTGGGTACTGAGGATGCAGACATTAATAGGATGCACAGTGATTTTTATAAATTAAGACATCCACATGTTCGTGTATAAAGCAGCCCAAAGCCTCTTGAATGATCTTCAAACATGAAAGACAATAGGCAGCTGTATTGGAAACAGACTCCTTGATATTGAGTTTGCAGAAGCTGTTTTATCAGCCCAGCATGTCGCCCAAGTGAAGTGGAGTATTTACATTTAATTCCAAAGTGGCTGTGCCAACATCAATCCTCTGGTTTTCATACTTTTTGGTCACCGTTTGCAAATGTAATAAAAGGTTTTTTGTCAAAGAAGCTGGATAAAGATGGAAAGAGAATGGCATTCTATGTGACTGGTGGGAAGCGCGAGTGGTTGATGCTGGGCAACAGTCGGCTAAGGTCGCAGGGGCATACGTGGAGAACAGGGACAATGTGAACAAAAGGAGTTTGAAAAAATGAAATAGCAGCAAAAATCGGCTTGGGCCAAAATGTGTGCAGCGTGGGAAAAGCCCTGGTCTGACGCTCAAGAGAACTCAGCTCTGGTCCCCACATTGCTACACACTTTCTTTTCTGGGCCTCTACGTCCTTATTTGTAAAATAAGTGTATTGTATCAGACCAGAGGTTTTAAAACCTCTTTTTTCTTAGTATATCTCTAGTGCCACCCGGATATGTAAAACAGATTTAAGCCTCTCTTCTCAGAGGACTAAGAATAGGGGGCTGTATCCCATACTATTGATGTCTCTTGCATATTCTCTTGTTCTGCAAAATTTTGGCTTCTTCCATTAAATTCCAACTGCCAGCACATGCTCCCTGTCACTCCTCCCTGCCCAAAGGCTTTTTCTGGCTGCCAGAGTTCGTTTTGCCGCTTCTGGGCAGGCTGGAAGTCCCAGAGAATTAATGTCCCCCACAAGCAGCTCTGAACTAATGACTGAAGGGAGCCGTGGTATTTATACCCCAGCTCCCGCACACCTCAGGTGGGATGTTGCCAATGCTTGTGCTCTAGACTGGCTCACACAGGTCCCTAGGAGGCACAGGCTCTAGCTGCCCACAGTGGTAACTGCATTGATAACTCACCCTTTGGTGGTTGCCTTTCCTTCCCTTTCTCACTTTTTCACTCCCCAAGTGGTGACCGCAGAATCACCTCCCAAATATACAACTTGCACTTAAATCCTTGTCTCTTGGTCAGCTTCTAGGGAAACCCAAACTAAGACAGGGACTCAGAGCAGAAAAAAACTCTTTCTGCCTTCCTCATCCACCTGAGACACCTCTGCAGAGCTCCTAGGCCTCAGGGCACTGTGCAAACCACTGGACTAAAACAAAAAAAAAAGCTTTGTGTTTCCTTAATGGTGGTGGTATTAAAAAAATGCACACCTCTCTGCTTTAGTAGAACTTTGCATAGGCATTTTTAGGTGAAAAGAACAAGATTCCTTAGAAACCCGAAGTCAGATTATGCTTTGACTTTGTAGAAGGATTATTATGAACTAGCTTTCTCTTTTGCTCACTTGCTTTATGGAGTGAGGAAATGAATCTCTGCCAATTGGCAGATACACTGGCCCAAAATAGTTGGGGACAATGAAGCTTGAACGGCTTTTAGATGGATATCGGCCCCCTCCTTTTGATTGGTGATGTTCTTTCCTGACTCTTCTTCCAAACTTCACATGGAGGAGAAAGGGGAAAATCAGGTCCTTAGAGATGTTTCTCCCCCACAGCTGGGAAGGAATAACAAGAAGCATGAAGGGTGGTATGTGTCATGGGTGCCCTGCTCAAACTCCCTTGCCCTTCCTGCTTCAGGGCACAGTGGCCTGACTTCCGACTTTCTGCACTTGCGCTTCCTTGCCTGGCTGGTGCGTTGTTGTTTTTCAGGGAATTAACACTCCCTGGGAGCAGCCCTCAGCCAGTGATTGATGGGACCTGGGATACAGATACCCCAATTACCCTGTCCCTGGGGTGGGTAAACTCAGCTGTGTAGGTGACACCAGTCCCATTCCATTCCTGGGAGTAAGCGCTCATCTCCCGCAGAGGTGATGTGCTTGATAACACTCCCTGTATTGGCTGCTTTTCTTCCCTGCTTCACTTCCCTATTCCTCCGTGGGTATTTTCTCACACCTCTCAAATAAATTTTGGGTACTCAAATTCTTGTCACAGAGTCTACTTCTGGGAGAACTCGAACTACAACAAGAGTTTCCCAGGCAAGCGCTGCGTGGTTTCTGCTTATCCCTTATCTGTTCCTGGGAGCCTGTTTTCTTTGGCTACAACATCAGTTGATGAGAGAAAGTTTATGGGTGCTGTCAAGTGCCTCTGGGCTGGGGACCCAGACTTGGTGGGACCTACCCCTAGGGGACTGCTGTGGGGTGGGAGTACAGGTTAAAGGGCATGTGTCCTTCCTGCATGAACAGCTCTAGGTTCACTTCTGGAGTGATTCTGCGGTCACCACTTGGGGAGTGAAGAAGTGAGAAAGGGAAGGAAAGGTGAATGGCTTCTGCAGTAATCTGTGGTCTCTGCCCACCACTGTCTACTCTGCCCGTTAGGCTCCTCTAACAGCAAGCTACTTGGAGTCTCCCTACATCCCATTTCCCATCCGTTTCATGCCTCTTGACTTCGATTAACTGTTTTCTCTGCCTATATTGCCCTTCCCTGCCTTTCCCTTAGCAAAATCCTATGTATCCTATAAGATCCAGTCTAAAGGTCACTTCCTCTATAAAGTCTTCCCTGTATCCCTTGGGTGGAACAAGAGCCCTCAACCTTATTTTCGTGCCTCCCACTCACCCCTAGCATCTTACTCTAACAGCGCATTCACATACTGCACTGAAATTGTCAATGTATACATCTGTCTCTCCACCAGACAGTGAGCTCTTTGAAAACCAGGCTGTGTATTATTCAATGTTTGAATCCCCAGTGTCCTTCAAAGGGACTGGCACACTGTAGGTGCTGGATGTAGGGTGGGTTCCCCCAAAACAGACCTCAGGATGGAGATTTGTTTGCAAGTGATGTGTTAAGAAACTGCTCCCAGGAGAAACCAGTACGTGGGTGTGTGTTGGCGGTGGGGGGTGGAAGAAGGCCAGCGACAGGAGAAACCAGTATGTGGGTGTGTGTTGGGGGTGGGGGTGGAAGAAGGCCAGTGACAGGAGAAACCAGTATGTGGGTGTGTGTTGGGGATGGGGGTGGAAGAAGGCCAGTGACAGGAGAAACCAGTATGTGGGTGTGTGTTGGGGGTGGGGGTGGAAGAAGGCCAGTGACAGGAGAAACCAGTATGTGGGTGTGTGTTGGGGGTGGGGGTGGAAGAAGGCCAGTGACAGGAGAAACCAGTATGTGGGTGTGTGTTGGGGGTGGGGGGTGGAAGAAGGCCAGTGACAGGAGAAACCAGTATGTGGGTGTGTGTTGGGGGTGGGGGTGGAAGAAGGCCAGAGACAGGAGAAACCAGTATGTGGGTGTGTGTTGGGGGTGGGGGGTGGAAGAAGGCCAGCGACAGGAGAAACCAGTATGTGGGTGTGTGTTGGGGGTGGGGGTGGAAGAAGGCCAGAGACAGGAGAAACCAGTATGTGGGTGTGTGTTGGGGGTGGGGGTGGAAGAAGGCCAGAGACAGGAGAAACCAGTATGTGGGTGTGTGTTGGGGGTGGGGGTGGAAGAAGGCCAGAAACAGGAGAAACCAGTATGTGGGTGTGTGTTGGGGGTGGGGGTGGAAGAAGGCCAGAGACAGGAGAAACCAGTATGTGGGTGTGTGTTGGGGGTGGGGGTGGAAGAAGGCCAGAGACAGGAGAAACCAGTATGTGGGTGTGTGTTGGGGGTAGGGGTGGAAGAAGGCCAGCGAAGGGGAGGAGGCCAAGTGAAGACAAGATTTCAGGCAAAAGTCTTGAAGAGGGAAGCTTCTGCCTGACCCTGTGGGGAGCTCTGGGCGCATGAGTTATGCCTCAGGAGTTGTCCCAAAAGTTGGACTTGTGCTCTCCTGGACCAGAAAGTCATTGGCGACAGATGCTCCAAGGAGACATAAACACCCAGGCACTTCTACATCTCTGTGTGTGTGGGCAAAGTGGCTCCAGGATCCCAAAGCCAGCCTTCTGGAGGCAGTCCCAGACGTGGGAGGTTAGAGGCAAAAGCCAGGGGGTGATCTACCCACAGAAGCCAGGGCAGTGTCTCACAGAGGCTCAGGGCCCACCACCAGAGTGTGTACTAGAGGGCTCACTGCATGCCTGGTGACTTGTAGGGAAACGCTGCCTGGGCAGACCCCTTGTGCTACTCCTGGCACCTCCAACTCAGCCTACCTCAAACCTGGCTCATCATGTGGCCCATCATCCACCCTCTCCCTGCACCTGTTCGTGCCATGCTTTCTGAGTATTTCGCTCTAGCATACTCTGAATCTCCAAAGCCAGATGCCAGAATTCACTCTCATAAGTTCACCCCTCATAAATTCACCCAAATCTTTCAATTCTCTTGTCAAAGTCTTTTTTGAAGTCATTTCCTGTCTATTATTCTCATTATCTTGCTGCTACCTTCTCAAAGCCAAGGATGGCACTTCTGCTTATTGAGTGAATGAATGAATGAATGAATGAATGGCCCAATCTGCTGAAAGAACTCCCACTTCCATAGCTTGGTGCATTAGTCTGTTCTTATGCTGCTAATAAAGACATATCCAAGACTGAGTAATTTATAAAGGAAAGAGGTTTAATAGACTCAGAGTTCCACATGGCTAGGGAGGCCTCACAGTCATGGAGGAAGATGAAGGAAGAGCAAAGGGATTTCTTACATGGTGGCAGGCAAGAGAGTGTTTGCAGGGGAACTCCCATTTATAAAGCCATCAGATCTCCTGAGACTTTTTCACTACCACAAGAACAGTATGGAGGAAACCACCCCCATGATTCAATTATTTCCACCTGGCCCTGCCCTTGACACGTGGGGATTATTACAATTCAGGGTGAAGTTTGGGTGGGGACACAGCCAAACTATATCTCTTGTCATGCAATTTTTCCATGAGCTGATCCCACCGTCTTTCTTAATTTTTATACATTGCTAAATACACATTCCATTTACGACAGAACAAACTACTCAGTCTTATGCAGCATAACTCATGTGTTCTTGACCCCTCTTCTTTGCTCTGCTCTTCTTTGCACCTAAAAAGCCTGATTTCTCATCTTTTCTTGTAAAAATCTAGCTTATTTTCCAAGGCTCTTCTTCCTGGGTGAGGTCTGCCTTTGAGCTTGTGACATTTAGTTTGCTCCTCTCCTAGGGAACCGCTAAAAAGATTTTTTGGCTTTGCTATGTTTAAAAGACAATGAGCTCCTCTATATCAAGAATTCGATGTGTGGTTGGCTTTGTTAGTCTTAGTCTATTTTCTGTTGCCATAACAGAATACCAGAGACTGGGCAATTTCCAAAGAAAAGCCATGTATTTCTTATAGTTCTGGAGGCTGGGCACATCTGTTGAGGATCTTCATGCTGGTTGGACTTTCCACAGATTCCCAGGTGACACAGGACATCACATGGTGAGGGGGCTGAAAGTGCTAGCTCAGGCCTTTCTTTTATAAAGTGACTAATGCCCCACCCTCATGACTTTATCTTAATCCTAATTACTTCCCAAAGGTCCCACCTCTCAAATCCCATAGTCAGATTTCCCACCCTCTTCATACTATTACAAAGGAGATTAAGTTTCAACATGAGTTTCAGAGGGGACAAACATTCAAACCATTGCAGCTGGTCACCAAATATTTTAATTGTCTCCTCTTGTGGGCACATAGGACTGTGTTTTCCTATCTCCTGGAACTAAGCCATAACCACGTGACTTACTTTGACCAATCAAATGTGAGCAGAGTAACTTGTGCCACTTCCAGGTGGGGTCTTGAAAAAGTCAGTGTGGGATTCTCCACATCCCATTTTTCTTGCTTTAGCAATCATGGAAGAACAGAGATGGAGCCTCCCTTAGCCTGGGTCCTTGAGTGAGGACACTGTAGATTGAAGGCCTCTGTGTTTCCACAACAGATATGTGGCATAGGCAAGAAATAAATTTTTGTTGCTTCTAGTCACCAAGATTTGGGGGTTGTCACATGGCCTAAGCTAGCCAGATTAGGCCTAACCTAATCTCTTGACTGACATAGTATCAGATTCATCTTCCTAGCCCTTCAGAGTCCAGCAAGTGTCTTCGTGTAGAAGTGCCTCAAGGTAGATGTGTTGAATGAAGTACACTAAGAAACTCTGTTTCTGGACTGAAGTCACCACTACTCTGTACCTGAGATGATGAAAAGGATAAAATGGACATGCACTAAAACTAAGGCATTAAGAGGTTGAATGTACACAGATGGAGTTAAGTGAGGCATTGAATGACTGCCCATTGAATTTTCATTGTAGATAGTCAATGAGGTGGTTACAGTTTTGAAATGGAAAGAATGTCCTCCACATACTATTTCTCTTCCTTCCTCCCTCCTGTCCTTTCTTCCTTCTCTCCCTCTCTCCCATTTCACCCTTTTCTTCCTTCCCCCCATCCTTTCTTTCTTGTAAACTTAGTTCTAGCTGTTGGTCGAGCGTGATCAGCTTTTATGAGAAGCAGGAAGAAACCAGCCATATGAGTTTTAATTTCTTTAAGGTTTGAATAAAGAACGGAAAACCTAGACATAAGAAAAATACAATTGTATTTTGAAAACATTAATCTTTAGGCTAGCAGAGGCAGTTTTGATCAGATCTTCTATTTCTCAATTTATCATTCTCTATAGCTCAAATTTCGCCCCAAAAGCAAAAGGAATAAGATTTTCTAATGGCAAAATAAAACTAATATTAAGTTTTTGTGCCTTGCTTTTCTCACTTTCTGGGGTTATTTCCTATCATCATGGTCCAGGATCTTCAAAAGACCTTCAAGAAAAAATTTTTTTCATCAGCGACTGCAACAAATGAATCACACGGACAATTTGCTACAATGGGCTTTCTTTTTTTTTTTTCTTTTTGTACGAAGGCAAGAAATTCTGAGTGGGGAAGCTCAGACTTCACCAACCTCATGGTCCTGAAATTACTCATTTGGACACAAAACAAAATTGAAAAATCAGAGAGATCTAGTTTGAAAGAAAAAAGAATGGTTGATGGCCTGAGAACCAAGTAAGTACTCATTTTGCTTTTGTGCTATTGGATGAAGATACTTGGATCAAAAGAGGACTTGGAAATGTCAAGGAATTGACAGGCAGGGCTAAAAGACTCAGGCAAAGTGTTTATCATACCAAAAAAAAAAAAAAAAGCATACATCTGGAGTGTCAGCAGTAGCACTCAGACCGGAAAGTCCCACATCTCCCCTCTTGCCATAAAAAACTCATTGACAAGAACTGTCATTGACTGTGCTTTATCTCCCATGTGCTACTGTGAGGACGCATTCCAAGTGCATCCTACGTAAATTGAGGTTTGCTTCCTGACCTGGGAGATCAATTCACTGTCAAAGAGAGCCGGCTGATGAATCACCTTGTGGCTGCCACTGCATTGAAAATCACATCAAATACCTTCTCAAACACACTTCTGAATTACATGCTGGAATCTCCAAAGAGAAGGTTATAGATGAATCTGGAACAATGTGTATTCATCTGTGTAGCTCACCAACGTGCGTATCTCACAAAGCCAGTGAAATGACGCAGGTGCTCAGTGGTTTGGGTTGTTTTTGCAGTAGAGTGTCGGGGTTAATAGCATGGATCTTGGAGCCTGGTGGTTGGGTGTGAAGCCTGGATCTACCACTCACCAGCTCTGACCTTGGGCAAATTATTCAGTCTCTCTCTCAATAAGTTTGAAAACTCTGATTTACTTTTCTTGGCTACAAAATAAGGATGATTATCACGGTACCTTCTTCCATCAAAGAAAGGGTTGTGTCTTAAGCTGGTTCCCTCAGGGGAACACCCGGAGACATAGATTTAAGAGCAATTAGTTAATTGGGAGGTGAAGGTAGATGAGTAGTAAAGGAAGACTGGAAAGAGCAAGTTACCACTGCAGGTAACTTGAGCTTAATCCCCCTGGGGAGCTCTGGAGACTGTAAAACACACAACTCAGGGTAAAACGTGTAATCCAAGGGTGAAGGAGGTGGGGTATTTATACACCAACTCCAAGAAGCCAGCCTTAATTGAGGACTGCTTTCGTGTGCAAGTGCATGAATGTACATGTGATGTATGAGTGCACATGCCCGGTGGGGGTGTTAATTCCCTGACCCTTTTGGCTTGCCATTCAGGCTACAACGTGGGCTCTGTCAGGAAGAGAAAGGTCTCAGGCAAAGCAATGCGTGAGCTGACAGCTGGACATCAGGCAGTGTGTGCTGAAGTAGTGAGGATGAAGTGTGTGTGCAAGGCTACAGCCTGTTGTGAAGATTAAATGAGTTAATTATTGTGAAACCCTTAGAAGAGTCCCTGGCACAAAGCAAGCACTCCTTAAAGAGCTTGATTAAAACTGAGGCTAGATTGCTGTTCTTTGGGATGACTTATTATCTTAGGATGGATTTTAGTTTTGTTTTTCACTTTTTTCTTTGAGATGATGAACTGTTATTAGGACCTTGGTACCATACTGGTGGCCAAATGCACTACAGGTTTTCTTGAAGATGATTGTGCAAATGTAAAGAGGGTTTACTGATGGAGCTGTCTCAATCAGAGGGAATATCATCATGTCATGGCCTTTGTGACAAATATCTACCTGTTAGGAAAGCCGACACATGACCAGCACCTCACTCAATACTGGAGATCACGACCTATGTTATGCTGCAGTAACAAGCCTGGAATCTTAGGGGCTTAACAAGAGTTAGCACCAGCCTAAGCTATTCTCTCCACCCAACCTGTACTGTGAACTCATTGAAGACAGGGGCCAGGCTGGATAAAATGGACACACCACTGTATCCTTAGCACCTAGTACAGGATGCAGTGCAGAGAGGGGCCAGTGGTAAGTGAATGAATGAATAAATCAACAAACGAACCCCATAAGCATCATGCTCACTGCTTCTCCTTCATTTGAAAATTGGCTTCCTCTCATTGAACGTATACTCAGCTCAAATGCTGCTGCCTTCTTGAAGCTCTCTGGAGTCTGAAATAATCTCTCTCCCCTAACTTCTTGAACACCTTGTGTCTGTCTGTGGTGGACCACAGTTTCACATTCTGCCATGCCCTATGTAACTAGTGTCCATGTCAGCCCGTACTCATCCCACTCTTCTCTCAAATCCCACTGTGGGCTTCCAATGAGAGTATCAACATTAGGATACTCTCTATGTCCTGACCTGGCCTGTGAGACTCTGTGTGCTCTAGGCCTTGAGTCTCCCCCTGGGATCTCACCTACCACTTTCTCCTCTCCTGCTGTACTTTGGCCACAGCGGCCTCGCTGTTCCTTGCACATGTTATGCATGGTCCTGCCTCAGGCCTTTTTCACCAGCCCTTCCCTATGACTGGAATCCACTCTTTGCCTCCAAATCACTTGCTCAGTTGATTCATATCACTGCTCAAATGCCATCCCCTCAGAAAAGCCTTCCCTGACCTCTATATCTTTTTTTCTTTTTTTTTTTTTTTGAGATGGAGTCTTGCTCTGTTGCCCAGGCTGGAGTGCAGTGGTACAATCTTGGCTCACTGCAACCTCCACCTCCCAGGTTCAAGCAATTCTTCTGCCTCAGCCTCCCGAGTAGCTGGGATTACAGGCGAGCGCCACTATGCCCAGCTAGTTTTTGTATTTTTAGCAGAGGCAGCATTTCACCGTATTGGCCAGGCTGGTCTCGAACTCCTGACCTTAGGTGATCCGCCCACCTTGGCCTCCCCAAGTGCTGCGATTACAGATGTGAGCCACCGCACTGGGCCCCTGACCACTATATCTTAAAAAACACACACCACCACATCCATCTGCTTTCTATTTTTCCATATCGCACATTTATTTGATTGTCCCGCCTGCTCCCTGCCCCTACAATAAAGCAAACTCTACAAAGACAAAGACCTCGTTTTATTTTGTGTGGTATCTCCAGCTCCCATGGCAGTGACTGGCACTTAATAGGAGCACAGTAAATATTTGTTAAGTAAATAACATTTGTAAAATAAGTGTATAAGGATTACTGTCCCATTTTAGTAATGGGGTGACTGAATCTTATAGACTCAGAGAAAACTGCACAAAGGTACATCGTTATTTACTTATCTCTCATTTACAGAACATGTACTATATACAGACATGTCTTAGTTATTCAGGCTGCTATAACAAAGCACTAGAGACTGAATGGCTTAGAAATAACAGAAATTTATTTGTCACTTTTATGTGGCTGGAAGACTAGTGTCCCAGCATGGTTGGGTTCTGGTGAGGGCCCTCTTCTGGGTTGCAGATTGCTAACATCTTGCATCTTCACATGGTGGAAAGAGATCTCACTAGCTTTTTGGTCTCTTCTCATAAGGGCACTAATCCCGTTCAAGAGGACTCCACCCTCATGACTGAATTACCTCCCCCAAACCCCAGTGCCAAATAGCATCATATTTGGATTAGGGTTTCAACATATGAATTTTGGGGGGCACGAACATTCATCAGTCTATTATAAGGCACTTCACTTTAATCTTTATAACAGTACATTTTTTACATATAGGAAAATGGAGGCACAAAAAGGTTATGTAACTTGTCCAAGGTCACACAGCCAGGGAGTGGCAAAGTGGTGATTTGAACCAGATAGTCTTCCTCTTAACCTCTATGCTGCACTCTAGGAGACGGAGTCCAGAAGGAACTCACTGTGGGTTGCTGGAGGAACCAAGAGAACAAATTGGAAAGCACTTTGTCAGCTGTCCCAACATTGACTGAACATTTCTCATATGGGAAACATACACGGAATCCCTACCACTTGAGCCTGGATAAAAGCTAGGTGTGCATGTCAGGAGTGACATTGGAGGTGAGGCAATTACTCCATGAGGGAAGCCATCAAGCCCACACAGGGCTTAGGCGTGTTTGCGAGGTGGTTTCATCACTGCATCTGCAGAGAAGGTTCATACAGAGAGGCTCCAGGCATGACTTGCCATGTCAATGAAAGTGGACAATGTCTTTGCTTCCAGAATATTCTGACATCATCCTCCAGATAGACCCATCAGTGGGCTACCATCTGAGCAAGGCATCCTTGCTCTGGCAAACCCCCTGAAGGCAGAGCCTGTGTCTCTGCAGTACCTCACATGGGGCTACAGGTGGAGGTGAAAGGCTACATAAACGGGGGTGGCCTTTGTTCTACCCAAAAGCAGACATTCAGGTAAAAACATACTCATCTGTCAGACATGGCTCATGTCACCTTTTACCAGTCTCTCCCCATGTTGATCTGCCCTACACGGTGGCTGTCTTCCTAACTCAAAATATGATCAAAGCCCTTACGTGCTTATAAACTTTCCCTGGATTTTCATTGTCCACAGAAAAAATTTCAATAGAATCTATACTTTTAAAAAAGCCCTATGGAACTATAGAATGTAGCACACTTGACAGAGGCCCAGAGACCATCTATTGTACTCCCTATACCTTCCCCGCCCTCCAACCTACTAATTTTAGAGTCCTGATAAGGGAAAGTGAATCAGGCAAGGATGTAGCAGATCGGCGGTGGAGCCAGGCCTGAACCCCAGGACTATAAGCACCCAGTCCCGTGGTCCATCCTCCGTGAGCACTGCAGGGCACAAACATGTAACTGCAAAGTCACAGAGAGCAGCTGTTTGAAGGTGGCTGAATTCTCCCTTTATCCTGTCATGGTAACCATTTTCATAAGTTTTATCCCCTGCTTGGCCTCTGATCTACAGACTAGATAATTAATCAGGCCCTTGAATAATTAAAACTATTAAAAATGCCTTTGTACCTGCTAAAATTGCTCCAGTAATTACTGCCTTATCAACAGACTGATTCCGTAGACCGGAATGCTTTCCCAACAGATAGAAAGTATTTCCACTTGAGGCTTCATGGATTCAGAAGTTGAGAAAGAAGTGTTTGTTATGTTAGCGAGTCCCATTGAAGATGAATAGCACCAACTCTTAACTCTGCCATCTCCATAGAACCTCCTCTCATTCTAAGGAATAGATAAAGCGTATCTCTTTCTTTGCTTTCAGAGCCTGCTGGAAAATGTGATGATTAATTAAAATATTAGATTGTCTTATTGGAACCAGATTCTGCACTTGGGCCTTTCTGGGCCTGGCTTCCAAATTCAACATCTACTTTTAAATAAGTAAACGCCTATGGCATCAAAGTGAATGGCAGCACTTGCTTTTCTCAAGTTACCACCTGGTCCTTCTTGATCCAGCCGACAACAGGTGTTGGGCCCTAAGATATAAGGTTCTGTTTCTGGGGCTCTGCCACTTATTTGTTATATCTCCCAATAAATGGTTTTTAAAACAACAGTTCTAGGTGCTGAAGGCTGACAACTTCAAGCTAGATTCAGGGTGCTTTACAAAAATCTGGTGGACATTTCTAGGAAATACAATGCAATTGAAAGATTATGAGTTCTTTGAGGCATAGTTTTATTTCCAGCATAGAAGAGTCCCGCAAATTTATCACTCTTCTACTTTCTTCTCCATGAAATGGGGATTGTAATGCATGTTTTCAGAACTGGAAACAATTAGTAAGATAATGATATAGCATCCAGTAGGTGATTGATATGGTTTGGGTCTGTGTCCCCACCCAAATCTCATGTTCAATTGTAATCCCCAATGTTGGACATCGGGCATGGTGAGAGGTGATTGGATCATTGGGGTGGATCCTTCATGGATGGTTTAGCACCATCCCTTTGGTGGTGTTCTGATGATAGCATTCTCACGAGATCTGGGTGTTTAAAAGTGTGTAGTACCTCCCCAGTCTCTTTCCTGCTCCAGGCACGTAAGACGAGCTGGCTTCCCCTCCACTTTCTGCATGATTCTAAGTTTCCTGAGGCCTCCTCAGAAGCCAAGCAAATGGCCAGCATCATGCTCCCTGTACAGCCTGTGGAACCATAAGCCAATTAAACCCCTTTTCTTTATAAGTTACCCAGTCTCAGGTATTTCTTTATAGCAGCGTGAGAACGGCCTAATACAGCAATCATATGTGTTCAGGGACATTTATGGGGGATTTCCTCTAACCTCCTGCCAGCTGCAAGGGGATCAAATCCTGTTGTGGGACTTGGTGGATTGATGGCTTCTAGTTATGAGTTTGCTAAAGACAATCCTAGTCACTGTCATTTAAATAAGAGATGGTTTATTACCAAAATACTTTTATGGTTGAAACACCAAACTCATAAACTAAAGCTAATGTGGCTCAGCATTTGATGTGGGCTTCCTTAAGCCCTTCCTTGTTTGTATTAACTACATAGTTTTCAGGGTGTCTGCATCTTCCTTAACTGGTTTCCTTCTCCTCTCTCATCCTCACATCCTGTTATTTCTAGCTCTTAAATATTTCTTGACTCCTTCTTTTTTTCTCTTTCTCTTTGTCTCAACAACTGATGCCCTGGTCAAGCCTCATCAACTCTCACTTGGCTTTCGGTGCCAAGGTTTGACAATTAAATAAAAGAAGCTTACTTTTGGGCTTGGGCACAGTGTGTGTTAGGTGGCAGCACATACTGGTGAAATGTAGTACTGCAATCCAGCTCTATAGGCATATATTAATAATATACACTCAGGAAAGAGGAGGGGCAGGAAAGCAGTGTTCTTGGAACTGTGAATGTAGGAACAGGACAATTGAGAAACTTCTATAACAGTGTACAGCATGCTGTGTTGTAATTATCTGTCTTGCGTTTGTCTTCTCATTAGAAAGTAAGCTCCTTAAAGCCATGAGAGTATCTATTTTCTTCACTAATTTATATCTAGTACATAGTCTGACTTTGGCACATGACAGATGATCGAACTATATTTGTTAAGGTAAGTACGGGTAACATTCTCATCAGTTGCAAGAATTCCATCAGAGGTAAACTTTGCTTAACTGTGGGAGGGACTAAACTAGCTACAGTTGAAGCAGACCAGCTGGGGTGGGGTGTTCCAGACATAACCTAGTAGCCAACTACAGAATAAGGTCAGTAGTCACTACAAGGAGGCCTGGTAGGAGGTAGCAATGCCTAACCAAAACTAGTGCTCTATGCCAGGAAACCAGCCCTGGAATACCAGTGAAAGCAAGTCTCCTGTCTTGGAGGGCTTGGCATTACAAGCACAGTATCAAGCAGGGGCTCAGACACAAGGGTGTAAGGTGGGATCCTATTTTTAGATCTAGAGAACAAAAAAAGAGCTTGGTCACAAGGGTCAAGACAAAAGTGTTGTCTTCAGAGCCAGAGTCAAAGCCTTCATGGAGCCAGCAATTAGAATGATTTGATAGCAAGTCACCAATACTACTCAATCAGGTCTGTTAAATCTTTTATGACCAAGGACAGGAATGATCATGCATCTAGGAAGGAATGACAATGCAGGTATAATCAAATAGGAACAGATTGTTTCAGATGTGGGGATATTCATATGAGTGTATAAAGGAGACATTATTTTATAGGTTAAGAACATAACACACTCTGACTCAGAATGTTAGCCATTGGTATTGTTCACTAATATTTTTTACTTCCCCCTTTCAGGCATCTGATAGGATTATACTTTCCTGCCACCTGGAAACTAGGTGTGCCCATGTGACTGGTTTGACCAATAAAATGTGAGCAAATGCACTTAAAAGTAGATGCACAGTTCTACAGCTTCCTCTTCTTCTGCCTGTGCAAGTGAGGATGCACCTATTGATTGGGAGGTGTGGTGCAGTCATGGAATGCTCCCTTGAAAAACTGTGCAAACCATGGCAGACTTTACATGATAAGAAAGAAATTTTGTTGTTTTAAACCAATGAATAAAAAAAAGAACACATACTCTGAAGTCAGACAATCTAGAGGATGAATTCCAGCTCAACCAGCTCTGTGACTTTGGGACATTAGATTGCTGCTGTGAGCCTTGGTTTTCACATCTGACATATGGGTCTATTGTACACACTTGTTGTCAAGATAATATGCCAGTAGATGCTTTATGCAGTGTGTGGCATATGGCACATGATCAATAAATGGTAGTTTTTAATACAGCCGTCATTTTCCAGCTGGGCAAATATGAGAGAGAGGAGGAAGGGTGGCAGCAGTTGATGACTCCAAGAACATCAAGTACTATCCAGTTTCTTTCACTGTCCTCTATTAACATTTTTGGTTGTTTGAGGCTAGTGTCCAGCATTGTTTTGATGGGCAGCTGCCCATCAAAGCTCAGAAGAATCTGAGCTGGTACAAAGCTCAGAAGAATCACTGCTTTGAGTACTTTTCTCATAGACCCAGTCAGGATAGTTCAGGTTACACTGCTGTAATACACAACCCGCAAATTGCAGTGGCTTAAAACACAAAGGCTTGTTTATGGCACACACTACATGCCCATTGTGGACTGGTAGGAAGCTCTGCTCCGTGTCTTCTCATTCTGGGACTGAGGCTGCTGGAACAGCCACTGTCTACAACATTGCCAATCGCTATATCAAAAGGAGAGAGAGGATGGCATATTACTGCTTATAAAGCTTCCACCTAGAAGCAATATGGATCACTTCTGCTCGCATTTTCTTGGTAAAAGCAAGTCACCTGGTCACACTTAATTCTAAGGAGATAGAAAAATGTCATCCTACTCTGTCTCTGGAAGGAAAATTAGAAATATTCAGTGAATGGGACTAATGACCATTGTACTTTTCAAACTTTCCGACTTCCACTGAGAGAATAGTCCTACTCTAATTTGGGGGTATCTATTGTTTTTCTGCACCCTTCCCCCTGACTACTCAGATCAAATCTAGCCTCTCTGCCAACAGGGATGAGCACATGACTCAAGTTAAACAAGTCATAGTATTTCATTACTCAACCACAGTCATTGATTCAAGGGATGGGCATGTGACCAATCAGGATTCTTCAAATTGGTGCTGGGAGAAAAGCATCCTGTTTTCTCTGAACATGGAATTAGGAGGATATGAGCACACCCTCAGTCATGCTGTCTGCTATTGGCCAACAGTGCTGGGAGAAGAATGCTGAGGAACTGAGAGAGAGGAGGTAGAGGCAGAGTCCTTGTGAAGGTTGACTGGCATCTAAGGCTGGCCATACACTTCCCTTCCCATCTGGGCTGGTCCTGAGCCTTTTTGCCTTCAGGTTCATGCCTTTCCTTTCCTTATTTTGCTCTGTAATCAGAGAGGCTGATCCCTGGTGGCTGCATTTTCCCAGACTCTTGTTTCAGCTGGCTTCCAGTGATTTGGCCAATGGAAGATGCTGATTGGATGCTGGAGGCAGGGGAAAAGGAGAAGCAAGGGAATTTCTCCTCCTCTTTCTCTGCGCTGGGCAATTTCTCCAGCAGCAAAGGAGTATCCTCCTTGGCCTCAGCTTCCCCTGAACACATCTGTCAGGGTTCCAGCTTCCATGCATTCATGTACTCCTAGGCTTCCAGCACCTGTATCCATCCATCTTCGGGCTGGCAGTAGCTTCTTGCGCTCGTGTATTTGTGCGTTCCCTTCCTGGTCTCTCAGCTCTCTCATCATCTGTGTAGCCAATTTCCTGCATTAAATCCCCTCTGTTGCAAATACTTGAAGCAGTTTCTGTTTTCCAAGTTAGACCTTGACTAATCAACCACTGTTTGATTAGGGAAGCCACTGTGTTTCCTCTTTGGCTCAGGTGAGTTGGAGATAGGTCTCTCTGTCACTTACAACTGAGAGTTTGGACTAACGCAGCAGTCAACAGGAGAATAAGTACCCATCACCTCCCAAATATTTACCTGATGCTAGGCACTGTGCTCAGCACTTTGTTCTCATTATAGAATCCATGAGGTAGAAATTATGACGACCATTTTATAGACGAGAAGCAGAGACAGACAGGTAAGTAATTTTCTCTCAATCACGTTTATTTTCTTTAAGCAAAAATTCACTTAGAACTCGCTGCTCCATGAAACAAAGGATTCCCACGGGTATGTCAAGGCTCAGCAGTGGCAAGACAAGAAAGGAGGTGAGGAATGACAAAAGACAAGCCTATATGCTATTTCGTGACCTGGCCTAGAATCTTAACACGCTTCTCCCGGGCAGGAGTGTAATGAGTAAAGAGAGCTCCATGTAAATGAGCTACAGGCATCCCTAGTAACTGTGATTCAAGTCAAGTTCTTGCCGCTAATTGCACACACATTTTGCTAAAGGTAGTAAATAGGAATCATTCACGTGTCCTTAGAGACCGCGGCACCATTCAGTATTCATAGCAAATATATCACTGAGCTTCATAAGAGAATCATTTTAAAACAAAGCTTGGTCAGCTGTTTAATAATTTACTGATAGTGACAGCAGGGAGAATATCTAATAACCAGTGAGATTGGCTTTCAAATAGAAAATAAATTCATGTTAGAAGAGAGAGGGGAGGGAAAGAAAGGGAAGGAGGGGAAGCATGATTAGCAGCGAAGAAATTTTTAACATTTGTCAGTTGCTGATTTTTGTTTTTGGAATCCTAGCAGAGTGGAGAAACCTGGTTATTAAGAGGTTGCATTTCATTTTAAAACATTCACGGGCCTTTAATGCTCTTCTCACAGGAAACGAATTATACAGAGAGCACACCTGACACAGGGCGTTGACCCCCAACTGGGCCCTGGGTGGCATCAATCTTGGTTAATCTGGGGACTTTTTGGGGGCCATATGGTCTCTTCTCATATTTCAGCTGTTACTGAGGGAGTGAGGTAAGGCCCGAAAGACTAGAAAAACAAAGCCTCAAAGAAATAAAATCAACTCAAACTACAACTGTACATTCTTCTGCTCTGGGAAGAACCTGGCCCAGAACTTATTACAAGGGATTTGGCTTCTGGGTAAACTGAACCGTATTTATTTTTGTTTACTGGCAAAGCTCTATTGAAATGTCTTGGAGATGAGGAGTTTTGAGATGGACAGGCTCGAAGTTCACAGCTGATTCTCATATTCCTGGCCCATGATTGAGAGACACAATTACAGGAATTTTAAAGAGTCCAGGAGCTGTCGGGAGGAAAACAAAACCTAAAACCAGTAACAATCCCGAATCAGCAAAACTCCTTGTGCCTGTTTTCTCATCTGTAAATAGGACTAGTAAGAGAGGTGAAGGGTGGGTAATGCATTTAAGGCTTTTAATTGCATACACGGCTCAGAAAATGGAAGTTCAAACATTGCAGAGGTGGAAGCAAAATCAGAGTGAAACATCCCCAAGGTTATCAATCCTTAAGCTTCAGCGGCAGACAGTGATGTACAGTGTATTTATGGGTAAAAGAACATCTCGAGCCCCGCCTCCATCCCAGTCCTTTACACCCCTCCCCAGTACACAGGGCACACTCTGTCCTCAAACCAGTCCCTAAGTTTGCCACTCTGGAGACAGGCTTCCAGATAAGAGAGATGATTTCCGTGTTCCCAGATGGTATTTTCTATGGTTTTACATTCCAAGTTGGTACCCTCGATCCTTCACGTTGATTTCAACAAACTCACTTTCATCTTGTCTTGAGTTATTAGCATTTTTCAAGCTTAGAGAAACAATGATTTATCAACGTTTTATTTGATGTGAGAATGGCTTGAAGAAACGTGTGCTCTCTGGCCCATCACACCAAGGAACAATCTCAGTGCGTTCTAGAGTCCTTTGCCATTTGTCACGACAAGGAACAATCTCAGTGCGTTCTGGAGTCCTCTGCCGTCATCCCAGCTCTGTTTCACAAAGGGGAGAAGGAGATTCTGGGGGCTGAAGTTCACTGCTATCATTTGGGGTGAAATGTATTTCTGTGTTGTATAATAAAACACTTTGTAAACAGATGCTGTTTTCTGAAATGTATGGTAATAGTACCAGCCCCATGATAGAGAGACACAATTCCAGGAATTTTAAAAAGTCCAGGAGCTGTGGAGAAGAAAACAAAACTTAAAACCAAATCAATCCCAAGTCAACAAACCTCCTTGTGCCTCAGTTTCTTCTCTTGTAAATGGGGAATAATAAGACAATTATGGGGTGGATAATGCACATAGGCTTTTAGTTGCATGCATGGCTCAGAGTAAGTACAGTTCAGTTTCACTAGATTGGCGATAGACTGGCTGGTTGAAAACATTTTGAGGGTAACATGCTTTGGTACAGAGGAGAAGGAGGTTGTGTAAAAATCACAGGGTTAGGCCATGCACGGTGGCTCACACCTGTAATCCCAGCACTTTGGGAGGCCGAGGCGGGTGGATCCCTTGAGGCCAGGAGCTCGAGACCAGCCTGGCCAACATGGCAAAGCCCCTTCTCTACTAAAAGTACAAAAACTAGCTGGGCGTCATGGTACGTGCCTGTAGTCCCAGCTACTCGGGAAACTGAAGCACGAGAATCGCTTGAACGCAGGAGGAGGAGGTTGCAGTGAGCCAAGATCACACCACTGCACTCCAACCTAGGCGACAGAGCCAGACCCTGTCTCAACAACAACAAAAATCACAGGGTCTATCTGGGTATGGGTGGTTAGAACAAGCGTCAGATGGAGAGGAGAAGGACGTATGGAAAGAGTAGGCCCCAGGTGACTGGTTAAATCTCTAGACCACTTATTTAAGGGATTTTTTTCTTTTTTTGAGATGGAGTCTCCCTCTGTTGCCCAGGCTGGAGTGCAGTGGTGCGATCTCAGCTCACTGCAAACTCCGCCTCCCGGGTTCACGCCATTCTCTGGCCTTAGCCTCCCGAGTAGCTGGGACTACAGTCGCCTGCCACCGCCTGGCTATTTTTTTTTTTTGTATTTTTAGTAGAGACGGGGTTTCACCATGGTCTCGATCTCCTGACCTCATGATCTGCTTGCCTCGGCCTCCCAATGCTGAGATTACAGGCATGAGCCACTGCGCCCGGCCTATTTAAGGGATTTTTAAGAGAGCTAGACCAGTGCCACCAGACTGCTGAGATTATTTGGAGAAGATTCCCCTTCCCCACTCCATTCAGTCTTCACGGGGCTGTCATTTATGGCTGTCATCCTCAATACAGAGAGGTGGACAAAAGACCCAGGCTGGGCAATTATGGTGACACCTCTTCCCCTTGCCAATATCCCTGGCCAAATTGATTCATTCAGGAAATAGGATGTGAACCAAATCACCCAATAAATATCTTTACTGGGTTTTTGTGGATAGTGTGGTGGGGTGTCCAGAAGGTCTCATTTTATACCGAAGGTGGTAAGCTGTGAGACCTGTGTATGGAGCTGTCATTGGCCAGTTTCTTTGACTACCCAGAGAGAGAAGCCCAGCTGAGATAGAGACAGAGAGAGAGATAGACAGATAGGGAGAGAGAGGAGGCCTGATGCCATCATTTGAGTACCTAGATACAGCTTTGCCTGAAGGTGCTCATGAAGTGCTCAGCTAAGTAAGCCACTGGGTTCCTCTTTTCACTTAAGCTTATTTGAGTTGGGTGTCTGTCTGTCATTCACAAGAAGAAGAGTCTTGCCTAAAATACAAGGAGTGTATGTGTTCCCCACTCACTATTTATCCTTTAAGCCCTTATAGGTGTCTGAGACACAGAATGGGCAAGATATAGACCTGGCTTGGCAGCCCTGGAGTTGTGCCTGGAGGCTCTCAACTTTCCTTGACCCTGACACTGCATCAGCCATTCACAAACTCTTGCGTGCCTGAGAATCACCTGAGGTGCCTGTTAGAAATGCAAATTCCTGAGCCTCAACCTCCAGAGATGCTGATTCAGCTCCATGCATAATTAACAAACAGCCCAGTTCTAGTGCAGGTGTGGTCCCAGGCCCCACATTGAGAAGTATGTCAGCCACTTGCCCAGCACACCCTCTTCAGCAGCATGGGTTCCATGTGCAGGGATTCCCTAAGGTGAGCAAGTTGGGGGGCATCTTTAGGAAAGTATATTAGGTTATAAGGACAGGTGGGTAGAGCTCTGTGTAGCTGTTCCCCCAAAAACTTCTTAGATGATTTATATGTCACCTGCCTAGGGGTGGGGAGAACTCTGAGAAGTCCTTGCAGTGTTCTTGGTAGAAATAATTGGGGAAGATTTAAAAATACTGTTGCTTGGGGCCTACTCAAATAAATCAGTGGCTGAGGGTAGGGTCCCAGGTGATTCTCATATGCAGAGGGGTTGAGAACCACTGTAGCAGAAATCCAGGAACAAACGGGCTCTGGGGTCTCTCCTGAAGGTCCTCTTGCCAGCCCAAATTTTCTTTGTACATCATTGCAGGGATGAAGTGTAGTGAGCAGAATTCTGTTACTATCAAGGAGTGGTTGTTATGGAAGATCTCTAGGTGCTTATCAAAATAAGATAAATCAATGAAAATAACAATTACATGCCGTAACACAAAGTAGCAAACCTAAGTAAATCATATTAATAAGAGAGGGCTATGCAGGAAAGCATCATGACAGTATATTAAGAACCAAGAATTCTAATTAAGCCAACTCTGTAAACCAGAGGTCTGAAGAAAGTTTGCAGAAGTTTCTATAAACATGAGGTGTTCTTTCTGTATCATTTCTGCTTCAAGTCTCTTGGTGCCTTTTCTTTCTCAGAGGTTGGCATCTGCTGTTCCTGGGACTTGGGACTCACAAGAAGAGGCTCAGTGCCATGCGCAGACAGGCCACTAAAGCCTCTGGGGACTTTATCGTGGTTTCTCCCTGCCGTGGACAGCCCTGTTACTACTTTGAGCCCCCAGGCCAGGTGCTTCTGGCAGTCTGACCAGAGGACAGGTTCTGCATTGGCCTGGACAGAACCACCAAGTTATGACCTTTTGTGAGATTCAGTCTGATAAAAAGGACACATTTCCAGGCTCTTCCCTGAAGCATTGGGTTTATCAGTCTGGGGTACGTGAGTTATTAACAAGAGTTCCTGGTGGTTCTCAGGACCAGACACAGTGGGGAAGCACCACCCCATCATCTCATCCTGCACACCCGAGAGCCTTGCTGGGGTCTTGCTCATGAGTTGGTTTCCCCATAGATCTCGATAAATGGGTCACTGTCCCTTCCGTTTGATAACAGCTCATTCAGAATGTATATGGCCCTGGCAGGCAAATTTGGCCCTGGTCTTAACCCGTATGTATTGAGTGCTTGCTGTATGCCATGCTGGGTTGGCTTTGGGGATGTAAGGGTGCGTAGGACAGTACTGGCATCCCTCAATGCTGTCACCCTGGTGGAGAAGGCAGATCTGCAGATGGTTCCAATAAGAATGGAATTCACTAATTCTTCATCTAGCCCACTACAGTCCAGCCCACAGATCCTGCCCAAAGCTGAGCCTTGAAGAATAAGGATAAGGATGCCTGGATAAGGAATGATGCTGCTTTTGAATTTGGCATTCCAGAGGGAAGAAACTACATGGGCAGAGGCCCAGAGGGAGGTAATAGACAGTTGTCGTGTGCGGCTTGGAGCACAGGGTAAATGGAGCGTGGAGGAAATGAAATGAGAGAACAGAGAGCATTGCACTTAGGTCTCAGCTTTGCCTCTTTGAACTTGCAGACTCTTTCAGATCTCTGAGTACTTGCCCAGGCTGTTTCAGCCACCTGGAATGCCCTTCTTTTCTTCTCTACCTGGGAAGACTTCCCTTTGGTGAGGGGTGGTCCAAGGTGAGTTAGGGAGGGGTTGGGCTTAGAAAGGCAGGCTGGGCTGAGCGTGGTGGTCACACCTGTAATCCCAGCACTTTGGGAAGCTGAGGTGGGGGGATTGCTTGAGGCCAGGAGTTCAAGACTAGCCTGGGCAACATGGCAAAACCCCATCTCTACTAAAAATACAAAAATTAGCCAGGCGTGGTGGCACACACCTATAATCCCAGCTACTTGGGAGGGTGAGGCACGAGAATTGCTTGAACCTGGGAGGTGGAGGTTGCAGTGAGCGGAGATCGCACCACTGCACTTCAGCCTGGGTGAAAGAAAGAGCAAGACTCTGTCTCCAAACAAACAAAAAAGGCAGGCTGGGCCCAGCCAGTGGAGAGTCTTGTTGGTTATGGTAAGGATAGTGGACTTCATGCTGAGGGCAGTGGGGGCATTAGTGAAGGGTTTTAAGCTGGTGAGCAACAGATTGTGGAGTGACTCTTCTTGAACAACCACTCTGGCTGCTGTGTGTGGGGAGGGGTTGGGAGGGACAAGACTTCAGGCAGTAAGAAGCTAAATCAGAGCTAAGGTTGCTGTAGCGGGGGTGGGGAGAAGCAACAGGTTCACAAACATTCTGGAATCTGAGTTGGGAGTCAGGGACCAGGAGAAGGGCTGAAGGCTTTTTTTTTTTTTTTTGAGATGGTCTTGCTCTGCCACCAGGCTGGAGTGCAGTGGTGCGATCTTGGCTCACTGCAACCTCCGACTCCCTGGTTCAAGCAATTCTCCTGCCTCAGCCTCCTGAGTAGCTGGGATTACAGGCACGCACCACCACGCCCAGCTAATTTTTGGATTTTTAGTAGAGACGGGGTTTCACCATGTTGGCCAGGATGGTCTAGATCTCCTGACCTCAGGTGATCCGCCTGCCTCGGCCTCCTAAAGTGCTGGGATTACAGGCATGAGCCACCGCACCTGGCCAGGGCTGAAGGTCTTGTGGGGACCTCAGTGCTCTGAAAAGGCATGTGCTCAACTCCTGGGCACCAAGCTGTTGCAAGAATGGTGGCTTTTCGCCTGCTTCATCAGACAAGCCACTTTGCTGGAAGCAAGAAGTAAAGCCTGGGGCCTTATCTCAATCGTGTTTGATGTCCATTATTCAACCTCTGACACTAACACCACCCTGTCCCCAGTATGCTTGGGTGACCTCTCAGTGTGGGTGGACTGTGGGCTCCTTGCAGATGGGATCACTTTATCTTAACATCCCCACTGCCCAGCAATGAGTCCAGGTGTCAGTCAGAAGTGAAAACACCTGTGATGGGTACTTGCCACACATCACTTAGCCTTTTAAAAAAATTACCAGAAACAGCTGTTTGGCAGATGCCACTTGGGTGAGATGCAGTGCTGGCATTAAATCCAGGGCACCTCAGACATTGAGGTCTACTTGGCAACAATCTGGACCATGTGCTGGTATTTTGGCCCAAGGAAGAAGCAGCTGGCCTTCCGTGCCATGCTGTTGTCCAGGTGTCTATGACAGTTGGCCTAGAGTCAAGGCTGGAGTGGTCTGGTGAATTTAAGACTTGGAAGTGGGAAGAAAGGAAGGGAAATGGGCTACTGAGGGGCCAGCCCTGTACTAGGCGTGTTCACATCCATTAACTCACTTAATTCTCACTCAGCTCAGCGAGGTGGGAATAATCACCCAATTTCACAGATGGGGAAACACATTTGGAGAGGGAGAGTGACGAGTGTGTGGTCACTTGGGTGGTAAATGGAGGTGTGGAGAATGCAGGCAGGTGCAAGGCCTCCCCAGAAGAGGGACATTATCAAAATGGAACATGGCTGAGAAGAGGAACCAGGTGCCGTGGGCCTGAAAATCTGTCAGAAGAGGAGTGGGAAGGGTTTTAAGAAATTGAGAATGCTTACCTGGAGCACACCCAATCTCCAAACGAAGGTCACCTGGAAGGGCATCCGGGCTCTTACTTCCCCAGGAGGCAGATCCAACTTTGGAGGGAGAAATTATCGATTGGCAGTATTGGTAAAGCTTCAGGGAAATCTTTCTAACCACAAGGACCTCAAACTGGAAATGGATTCCGTTATGAAGTCCTGCTTTTGAATGGAGCGATAGTATTGGATACTACATACTTTATTTTTTTTAAACAGAAAAAATGGTTGGATCATGAGGTTAAACCTGAAAATACTTAAGATTTCTAAGTTGCATTTGGGTTATTTATATTTGCACATCTTGACAGACAGCATTAATGCATATTAATATTCCTGCCATCAAAACATTAAACCAGAACTACTGGCTCTGAAAGCGTCTGTGGTGTGTGCACAGTCACTCTGCTAATAGAAAGGTTAACTTATATTTTTGAATTATTGATGGTTGCTTGTTACTAATTTCTTTTTCCTCAGAAAGGAGGAAATTATTAATGAAGAGATCATTGCCAATGTGTCTGACATCTATTAATGGTTTCATCTTGCAACCAGATTAAAAGAGACAGCTGGTCCATGAATTTATGTGTGGAGGCAGCTCCAAATGTGCTGACAACTCCGTGGGAGGGCGGGGCCGATGGCAGTGGGGCCTGAGCACGGCGCCGGTGGCTGGTACAGGGTCCTCCCCTGGTTGGCGCAGCCTCCGTGGAACGGCCGTCAAAGGTTTTGCTGCTGAGGGACCAGGCAGCAGATGGGCTATCACTCTCTTGGCATCTTTCCAAACTCTTCTGTTACCCACAGGAGCCCATTGGCACCCTCACTGTACCAGTCACTTGTTGGCATTTGCTCTGGGTTTTGGAACAGTGGTTTCCAACTTGAACATGCATCAGAATCACCTGGAAGGCTGGTGAAATGAGAGCTGGTGAAATCAGAAACCTCCAGCATTTCTGATTCAGCAGGCCTGGGGTGGGACCCGAGAACTTGTATTTCTAACACGTTCCCAGGTGAGGCTGATGCTATTGGTTCAGAAACCACACTCTGAGAATGAGTTTTAGATCAATAATTGTCAAATTGTGCTGTAAGACTTTCTCTAAAGAAAGTGCTGGCAAACTTTCTATGAAGGGCAAGACAGTAAATATTTTAAGCTTTGTGGGCCAGATGATCTTTGTCACAATCACTCACCTCTGCTGCTATAGTTCAGAGAGCGGCCATAGGCAATATGTAAATGAATACATGGGTTTGTGCTTCGATAAAACTTTATAAAAATAGGCAGTGGTCCAGATTTGGCCCATGGGTGGAGTTTGCTAACCTCTGCTCTAGAGCAGTGCTGTCCAGTAGAACTTTCTGCAAAAAGCAGACATAGGCAGTATGTAAATGAATAAGCATGGATGTGGCACAATAAAACTTTATTTATAAAAACAGGCAGTGGGCCAGATGTGGTAGAGGTTTGGTGACCTCTGTTTTAGAACAGCACTAATAGAATTCTCCATGATGTTGGAAATGTTCTGTATCTGCACTGTCTGATACAGCAGCCACTGGCCACCTGTGGCTACTGAGTACTTGAAATGTGGTGTGGCCAAGCACTGAAATGCTAAATTTTAACTTTAAATGGCTAGTGGCTATCAGTGCCACAGCAAGAAGACAGGCTCCAATGGAGCAGCCACCCCCAACACAGGAAGTGAACCTTCCTGCCCTTCCTACATGGAGAGTCTTTGCCCTTCTTGAGCTTCAGTGTCCTCATGTGTAAGACACGGATCAAACAATAGCTACATCACTAGACTTTCCTCACTGGACTTTATTTGATACTTTAAACACAGAATACACTCTACTAGATACATGGTTGGGAAATCTCATTAGTAAGGCACGTGGCCCCAGCAGGTGTCTTCCCCCTGGTGCTCTGCTCCCCACTGGAGGGCTGACCACTGGGGGCAAGGCAGGGCTGGGGAGATGGGGACCAGCTCTGGGGTCATTACCCCTTTCTCTTTGTCCAGTCTCCTCCACCAGATTGTAAGCTACATGATAGCAATTACCATGTCTGTTGTTTAGGCTGCAAACCCACAGCCCTGAGATCCCTGACACACATCAAAAGGCCAGCACACTTGTTGAAAGGATGCCCCAAGTTTCAGGTTTCCCCTAAAACTGCTCGACAGAGAGATCTGTAGCTGAAATGTCTGGACACTCCTGTCTTGGTCCCTGACAGAACTGAAAGGGAAGGCACTGGGCAGATATGGAAACTGACGCACGGAGAGGTCTTGCCAAAGGTTTCACGGGGTTAAGGACAGAGTCCGAAGATAAGAGGCCTGCTGGCTGAGCATAACTAAAAGAGTTTGTAGGGCAGAATGCCATCTCTTACAAAGCTCACCCTGCCTCCTTCCTTCAGCACCGATGCGATGCTGGGCCCAGCCCCTAGCCAAGCAAATCTGTGGTCATGTCCCAGCTCCCTGGGCTGATGGGGTCAGAGGGGAAAGAGGGCGCCCTGTGCAGGAGGGTGGGAGACGATGCTGTAACTTTCCATGAGTTCCCTCCCCTGAGAAGCCAGCTAGCTGGAAGCTTTGTGTAAGGCATCTTCGGCCCTGTGCCAGCCCTCTCTCTGCACCCCCAAACCCCCATCTCCTAGCAGCCCTGTGGTAAGTGTCCAGGTTCCCTTTGGCAACTCAAGTCTTGTAGAACAGATGAAGAGGAGACAAACAACATTTCCACAATGTAAAAAGCACCACCACAGTGACCTGCGCTGGGGAACATGCCTTGAGCAGGAAGGGCCCGCTGGCCAAAGTTCCAAAGAGAAGCCCTAAGGGCTAGTGTGAGTTTCCCAGGGAGATGATACAGTGCAGGGCTTCCAGGCAGAGGGACTGGCCGGTGCAAAAGCGTGGCAGTGCTACGGGTGCCAGAGCCTGGCCGGGCAGCAGGTGGCAGCACGTGCTACTGAAGGAGAGGGGGCAGTTTCTCGGAGTGGAGGGAGGTTCAGAAAGCACAGAGGGTCACAGTTCGTGACCACGGTGCACCTGGGCAGGTAAGTCCTGGTGCGAGATCAGGTCCCACTCCACCAGCTTAGTGACTACTCAAATTTTTTTTTTTTTCCTCAGGGCCACATGAACCCCATTCAGACCTGGGGGAATTGCCTGCAGTGATATCGCATCCCTAAAGCAGGAGTACAGGGGGGTGCCAAAGGGCGTGTGCTCTGAGGATGCTGTGAGAACTGCTATTTTATAGTTTTCCAGAAAGCTTGAGAGAGGGGATGAATTGGCAGGAGCCCAAGAAAGTCGCGACAAGTTACAAGTGTGACACCAAGCTCTTTAGTGGCTTAGAAATCTCCTCCCCACCTGGGTCATCCCCTGGGATCAGCCGTGACTGGGGTCGCTTGTGGTGGTCTTGGGTCAGGCCTCTCCTCGGACACTTCCTAACTGCTATCTGCCCAAGGCAGGGTTAGAATGAGTGAGTAATGGAGCAAACAACTGGCAGCTCAGCTCTGAGCAGAAGGGATCTTTCCATTCCAATTGTCCCTAAGGGCTATGCATTGTGGTATCCCCAGAGTAAGGCACACAATTAAGTGCACCATAAATATTGGTAGAATTATTAATTTTCAAGGCAGCTTGTAAAAGGTTCAACTCCCAGGCCACCCTCGACAGGCCTGCCAAATTCCACTCTCCCCAGCAGGGGTCTGGGAAGCAGGACTTGGAGAAACCTTCCTGGTAGTTCTTTGACCAGGCAAGTGTGGGAGGCACTGGCTGGTCCAACAGGCTAGTCCAAGCACGTCGGCTTTTGAAAGTGGTTACGGTCATGGTGGTGGGGGTGGGAGTCGGGGTCCGGAGAGGGGTGGAAGAATTTGCCTGGGATTGTAAATTGGGCTTCCATTCCAGGGAACTGTGCCAATCTACCTAGTGGGGACTGGGGACTGACAGAGTGAGGCCCTGTGTTCTCTGCCATGGCAACTTGGGTCCAGAGCCTGGGGCACCCCACTTTTGGAAACCCTGCCATGCTTGATTTTCACAATTCACCTACAGTCTCCCCAATCCAGTCCCTGGCACCCTAACAAGGATGGGGGTGGGGGGCTGTGCTGACACATAAGAAGGAGGGCTTTGGCCAGGTAGCAAAGTGTTCACAAAGTGTGAATCCCTTAAGCATTTCTGGGTATCCCTGCCCCTGGCTTTTACATCTCAGACCCCCAGCCAAGACTGAGGTACCAGCTGCCTCCCAGGACAGCAGAGAGCCAGGCTGTGGGCCGTGGGCTGCCAGGGACAGCTCCAACCCTGATCTATGGTTTTAGGCTTTCAGCCCCAACCAGGTCTTTGTTAAGACCGAGAAGAAAAGGGAAAAAGCTACAAGGTTCTGTTTCCCTAGAAAAGGAAAGGGAAGGATGCCAGAGAAAAATTGTGGGGGGTGGGGGGACGCCTCATGCCCCTTCTGCGCCCCCTTCCGCGTGGTGGTGGGGACAAGAGAGAGATGTGGGTGAAGAAGAAGGTGGGGTGGGCGGCTAATTGAGGGGGACGACGATTGTGGAGCGGTCAGCGATGCGCCCAGAAGAGTGTGAGTGGGTTGTGTGTGTGTGCGCGCGCGCGCTCTTAGATGAAATTCTCATCTCAGGGTGTGCCCGAGACCCTGGCCAGCAGCCGCCTGCCCCAGCTTTGGGCAGACGCCCCCATCCACTTTCGCAATTCACCTGGCCCCTTATCTTGAGTTGCGAGGGCTGCTCCCTCCCTCCCTCCTCTCGCCACCGAACCCCCATTCACCTGTTCCCCACCCCGAGTTCAAACGGCTGCTCCAGCTCCCTCCTCCCCGCATCGCCCCCGTACCTGCGCACCCACAGGGCAGACGATGCTTGGCTGCGCGGCGCGGCGCGGGGCGAAGAAGCGAGGACCCTGCCGGGCGTGTGGGTGCGGGGGTGATGTGTGGACGCGCGTGACTGTGCCAGCGGCCCGAGCTGGTCGGCCCCGGAGAGGGTGCGCGGGGGAGCCCGCGTGTGCCAGCCGCGGGCGTGTGGCAGGCGCGGGCGTGCGCGCGAGGGTGTGTGCACGGCCGAGGCGGAGCGCCCGGGCGGGCGGCGGCGGCGGCGGCGTTAGGACTCGGGGGACACCGCCCCCCGCCCCCCGCGTCCCGCCCCCGCCCAGCCTCCCGCCTCAGTTCGCGCCGCGCCTCGGCTTGGAGCGCAGCAGCGCCGGCTCCGGGAGCCCGAGCGGAGGCAGCCGCGCGCACAGCCAGCGGCCGCGCCGGCGATGCGGGGCCTCCCCGCGCCCGCCCCAGTCCCGGCCCCGGCCCCGGCCCCCGCGGGAAGGGGCTGAGCTGCCCGCCGCCGCCCGGATGGCGATCCTCGCCGCGCTCGCCCTCAGCCTGCTCCTGAGGCTGCAGCTGCCGCCGCTGCCCGGCGCCCGGGCTCAGAGCGCCGCAGGTGAGTGCGCCCGCCCGGCTCCCCTGGGCTCCCCGCTCCCTCCCGGATGCGCGCGGGCCCCCAGCCGCGGGGCCCTCGGAGGAGAAAGTTGTGCGGGCTCGCGGGTCCCCATGGCCGGAACCCGGGTCTCAGCTTGCAGGCGCGGGAAGCCGTGTCCCCGTGCGCCCCGGCCAGCGAGCCCGGCCCCTCGCGTCCCTCGGCAGCCCGCGTTTGGCGAAGTTCGCAGCTTCACTTTCCTGCCGGCCCCCCCGGGCTGGAGTAACTTTCCGCGGTTGTTGCGAATATTTCCACTTGCTGCCTCCCACTTGTCGGAATCTGCCACTTGAGTTTGGGGCGGCGAGTCGAGGAGCGGCACCGACGCCCAGGGTGGAGCGTTCTCTCCCGGGGAAGCTCCTCGGGCAGCGCGCGCTTTTAGTGGGGAGGACAGGTCCCCAGCAGGCCGAGGCTGCCGGGGCGGCGGCTTTTCTTTTTTCCTCGGAGATACAGGAAGCTCTACATTTGCTCTGAACACGCTGCTCCCCTAAGCAAGCCGCTGTAGGCACCCGAGGGGATGTTTGCGTTGATGACCGAGAGCAATACCTCCGCCCTACCTGCTGGTTTTTCTCCGAGGTAGCTGGGCGCCCGTGTTAAGGCCCTTGGAGGGGAGTGGATTTGACCCGTGAGCGCGTCTGCTCCTGCAAAGTTCGGGGGACTCATATTTGGGTTTGGCCACGGGAAGGAGGTGAGCAGAGGTAGTTCCCCAGAGTACGGGGAGCGAGGGCGGGGGGGGGGGGGTGGTGCCCTGCCGTGCCCCTAAAGGCACGTTGGCGGGTGCTGGAGGGCACCACAGTCCAGGGTCTTACACATCACCAAGCCCCACCGCAGGCAGCTTCCAGCCCCGAGCCCCCGCAAGAGTAGCGGCGGAGGGAAGAGAAGGGAGTGCTGCAGGTGTACTTCCAAGTTCAAAATCACCTTAAAGTTTCTTAGCACCGATTGCTTTTGGTGTAACCACGCCGGCCTGAGGTGGCTGGGATTGCGGGGACAGGCTGAGATCAGCCCGTGGGACGCAGGAACAGGCTGGTTTCGGATCGCTAGGCAACAGCTGTGCCCATTTATTATTTCACCGAAAGAAGGAAAGGAAGAAAGAGCAAAAGAACGAACCTGTGGGGAGGTACAGCGTCTTTGCACAAGCTGCGTCTGAGGTTAAGGGCCGCTGGAGGGACATTCCGTTGGAAATGCGTTAGAGCCTTCCTTGCTTGGTGCTAAAATGGAAGCGGAATAGGCGACTTCCGTGAAGGGACAGCCTGTTTCCCTGGCTGGGAAGTTGGGTGACGAAGACGCTCCTTTTGAGGTGTGTGAAGCTGAAAGGTTGGATTAGCAGGTGAGAGAAGAGGGACAGCCACAGCACCATTCTAAAGATGGTGCACAATTCTTGTTTTCCTCATTTTGGGGGGTGTGTTAGGTGTGTTAGGGGAGGGAGGGGTACTAGGGAGGATGCCCGGGGCAGTCCTGGGGATCCAGGCATGATTCGTGACTCAGATTTTATATCCTCTAAGGCATTACCGGCCAACCACACATTAATACCACTCACGTTTCCGCGGCAGAAACAGGATAAAAAATATTCCATCACGGGTCTCGAATCGTTCTTGGGTAGCAAGCAGTAAAACCCGTACCGGCTCGGGAAGCTGTCCAGTGCTGAACGCCGCCCGTTCCGGATGCTCCCGCCAGGTGGCGCTCGCCCACAACTATTAAAATGCAAATCTGGTTGCTTTCATATCAGGAATAGAACTTCTTTTCAATTTTTAAATGAGTAATGTGTTTATTCAGCAGCCTTTTGTTAAAACATTTAGAGAAGTGTGAGGAGCGAGCACCTTTTCTTTGTTTGCTCTTTAGAATGCAGGAGAAAGAAAAGAAATTCTGGAATATGGTTTGGGAAGAAATCTGTTAAGGCATCGTGTGTTTCTTTTGGGTCTACCTGGGCAGGGTGGTTTCTGCAAACCTGCGATATAGCATATATTTAGCAAGTGGCTGCCTTTGTGCCAGGGGCTCCTTAAACGAATGAGATTAGCTTGTATTGGAGAATTGGTGCATTCTAAGCCTCACACATTTGTAGAAATGGGGATTTTCTGTATATATCTGTCCTCTCCTTTCCAGTTTAACGGCAACTAGACCATCTAAATTAGATTATTTTTTTTTCCAGGGTTCCTCATGAACATCTGTATTTGTCAAAACAAGAATACTGTAAATGTTGACTTAAAAAATGGACTTATCTTCTTATTTTATTCCTAAATTCAGAAATTGTTAGAATTTCAAATCTAGTATAAATATGACAATAACTTGATTTCCTTTAAAGTATTTTATTTAAAACTTTTGGCAAGTTTGGACAAATATATTTTAAAACTAAGTAGTGTGTTTTCCATGTTCTTTTGATCTGAAAATTCCCAATCTCAAAAGCAATTTCAATTTATAAGGTTACATCCATAACATAGTTGGGCTAATATGTTTTGCTGTAACATGTTGGTCTCAGTGTCCAAAAGTCGGGGCGGAAGCTTGTCATCAAAAGGCAATTTCCTTTTTCCTTACTCTAAGACATATTTCTTGAGCCATGACAGTTTTTGGAAGGAATGATAGTAAAAATCAAACAAACAAAAAACATTTTAAAACAGCCTCTTAACAATGTGGCAAAACATGATTTGGGATGGGGGAAGAGAGAGACAGTTAAATGAATAAGGGGATAATGAATTCATTTACTAGTGGGTTTCAGAATCCACATATTGAGAGCAAAAATGGATCTTATAGGGGACTGACTTGCAATTGCAATTGTTAGCAATGTAGTCATTTAACTTGATAATCACTGCCGGATACCTCTGGGGAACTGTTAGCGGTACAGTCAAATTTTACTTTCTGTCATGGATTGCTTGATTTGTTTCCTAATAAAAGAACAATTAATGTGCAAACCTGGCTTAGATTCTGTTCCAGCAACAATCGCAAACACATAGTAAAAGCAGACCATCTTCTTGGGTTACAACCCACTCTCTTTCTACTCAACTTAATTTCTTCTTGCTTGTCCTCAGCACAGCTCTTGCAGGTGTCAGGCTGCCAGCTGAGATGGTGTTCCATGTAGTCATATAGCTGTCACCTTTCACAGCCATGATCAGAGGACATGACAGCATCACTCTTTCAAGCACGGGATACTCCCCTGACTCCGTGACAGTGTGTTGCTGTGGAAACAAGAGCAATGCTGTGTAGGCGGGGGTCCTTGATAAATATTTATTGATGATGGTGAAGAGATGGTAGAGTCTCACGGCAGCTGTAATGGGGGGGAGGGTGGGTGCAGGGGAATTTAACTCAGGAGGCAGCCTGGTTTAGAGAAAAGAGTATGAGCTTTGTGAAGTCCTCAGTTTAAATCCCGCCTCTGCTTCTTTCTACCTATGCCAGCTTGGGCAAGTCATTTACCTTCTCAGCTCCCCAGCTTCTCATTTGTAAAGCGAGGATAATTATAGCTGTCTCACTGGACTTTGTGGTGACCAAATAAGATGCTATATGCAGAGTGAATGGAAGACTGCCTGGTACATAATAGGTACTTTGTCTCAAGAGGAGCCTTGTCTGTTACTGACCTCAGCACAGGTGTATGTGCACAGGCCGAGGCGGGTGGGGCATCAGTCTTTTGCTAAATAGTGAACTGGCCATGAGATGGCTGGGTTTTGGTGATGATTTTTAGTTTCCTTTTTTTTTTTTTTTTTTTTGAGATGGAGTCTCACTCTGTTGCCGAGGCTGGAGTGCAGTGGTACAGTCTCGGCTCACTGCAACCTCTGCCTCCTGGGTTCAAGCGATTCTCCTGCCTCCGCCTCCCAAGTAGCTGGGGTTACGAGTGTGTGTCACCATACCTGACTAATTTTTATATTTTTAGTAGAGATGGGGTTTCACCATGTTGGCCAGCTGGTCTTGAACTCCTGACCTCAGGTGATCTGTCCACCTCGGCCTCCCAAAGTGCTGGGATTACAGGTGTGAGCCACCACACGCACCCAGTTTTCTTCCTTTTCTTCTTTTTAGGGGCTCGATTCCCTGCAACTGCTTTTACAAAGAGATTGCCAATGAAATTTGCCAACAGATGACACTAGTAAATCTGGCCATTCAAGGGTTTAAATAGGGAATGTTGACTTTTAGGCATATTTTACCCTCTGACTTAGAAGTGTTGATAAACCACAAATGGCTACATAATGCGGCAGGACACACTATTTGGATGCATTCTGTTTCCCTTCCTACACTTTCCCGTGTGCAGCCTTCCTTGCTTTTGGGCTCTGTCCTCTGCTCTTCCCTAACCTGGAACTCAAGTGTACAGCACTGTGGGGCTGTGGGGGAAAAAGATACTTTGTGCACTTGACAAACAAGCAAAGAATAAGAAAACAAACAAGGTTCATGGCATTCCAATAAATAAATAAGCTATGAGATTATTGAGAACAAACCATGTCAGACAAGTATAGTAGCATTTGCAAACACCTTACAGAATTGGGTCCAGGAGGCAATACCACATAGATATTAGAAAGCAGTTAGTGTGTCTCATGAAATCTTACAGAATGGATTCCGATTAGTATGGAGAGGAAGACAGCCACATATGTTCAATGGGTTAACAACAATCAGATATAGCCACAGGGACAGGGGTTCATCAATAGTGTGTGTGTCCAGGTGGGTTAGGGTGACTGGTTGGGATCATGGGTTTCAGCATTTCATATGGTCCTGCTGGACACTTTTATTTGCCAGTGAGAGGCAGAAATGAGCAGGATAATGGCATTTATTTATTATCTATTGGTAAGAGTTGCAGGTGCTAAAGAGGATACAGAGGGACCCAGTGAGGATTCTAGATATACATTCCAAAGGGACGTAACAGAAGTCAACTATGAAAAATGGGAATTGATGTGCCAATAAAGCGGGACAGGGAAAGAGGTGTCAGTGAGGCATGGTGATCATTAGGGCCTGTTTTGTTTTGTTTTTTTTTTTTAAATTTTTTTAGACAGAGTCTCACTGCTCTGTCGCCAGGCTGGAGCACGGTGGCATGATCTCAGCTCACTGCAACCTCCATTTCTCGGGTTCAAGCAATTCTCCTCCCTCAGCCTCCTGAATAGCTGGGACCACAGGTGCACGCCACTGTGCCCAGCTAATTTTTGTATTATTAGTAGAGACAGAGTTTCACCGTGTTAGCCAGGGTGGTCTCAATCTCTCGATCTTGTGATCCTCCCGCCTCGGCCTCCCAAAGTGCTGGGATTCCAGGTGTGAGCCACTGCATCTGGCCCATTAGGGCCTGTTTTATCTTCAAATGTGAGCATTATTTCAGTTAGTCCTTCCTAGGTATATCCACAAGGAAGGGTTGTGCAGAAGCCCCATCAGATCCACCTTCAGACTGGTAAGTCACCTGGAAATTGAAGCAGTCCCACAGTGTGGCAGACTTAATTTTTTCTCACACTGAAGCCAGGCTGCTGAAGTGCGTGTGACACACAAACACATCTCCTGGAGCATAAGTGGAAGAGATGCAAAGTCTCACATTTCTTGAATATTCAGTTGACAATTTTTGTTTGATGCTGGAGGGAATAAAAAATGGTGGAGCCACTTTGGTAAACAGTTTGGCAGTTTCTTTAAAAAGTTAAACAGACACTCCCCATAAAATCCAGCAATTCCACTTCTAGGAATCTACCCAACAGAAATGAAAACATATGTCCACAGAAAGACACGAACATGAATGTTTGTAGCAGCATTATTCACAGAAGCCAAAACCTGAAAACAATCCAGATGTTCATCAACTGGCGAATCCCTCCAAGGGAATACGACTAGGAATAAAAAGGAATGAACTGCTGATACAGGGTACGCCATGGATGGGCCTCGAGAACATTATGCTAAGCAAAAGAAGTTGGATGTAAGAGACTGTATATTTTATAGATGCGCAGATAAGGCAGATCTATGGAGACAGACAGCAGACCAGTGGTTGCCTAGAGCTGGGCATGGAACAGGGGTTTATAGGAAGCGAGCCTGAGAGAACAGTTTATATGCTGCTCTCGAGGTGTTTGCAAACCTTTAACTTTCTTGACTTGGAAACTGGAAGGTGGTGATGGTCGTGTAACTCTACATTTGCTAAAAGGTATAGAATAGTACCCTGATGATGGATGAAATTTTATGGACTAAAGCTGTTAAAACTTTTATTTGACCACGGGTCTTTGTGAAGTTAGACTTATGTGTAAATCTCAGCTCCCTAATGTACTTGTGCTGTGGCCTTGATAAGTTACTTCAGTGCTCTGCATCCTTTTTTCTGCATTTGTAAAATGGGGCTACCGATGCCTCATTGCTGCAAGAGCTGGAGATAATACCTGTAAATTGTCAAGCCTGGTCCCCAGCAGAAAACAGGCACCAAGGAAATGGCGTTACTATGACTTATCATCTCTTGCTAGTTTCCAAAATAGTTTGTTGTATTAGCAATTTGCAAAGCATTATCTCTCGCCCTTTGAAAGGCTCTTTAGACTGTGAATTAAATCTATGAAGTAGCATTTTTCCCCCTCATCAATTTGGCAAAAATGCAGAAGTTTAAGACTATCAAGTCTTGACAAGGATCTGAGCAATTAGGTAGCTTTGTTCATTTTTGAGTAGTGAAAATTGAAACAGCCTTTCTGAGTGCTAATTTGGCAATGTCTATTAAAATTAAAGACACGAATAACTTTTACCCTGAATATTTTGGTAGGGTATGGATTTGTGGGGGAGAGAATAGATCATTCATTCATTTCTTTTCTCATTAAGCTAAGGACGTAGAGATTTAACAGAAGAGTAGAAGTGCCTTGGATCAGGAGCAGATGCAACTTTTTTTTTTTTTTTTTTTTTTTTTTTTGGCGCCTTTGGTTTGATGAGCAGAGGAGAAAACAGCTCCACGCCAGCTTTGTCTCTGCCTTTGTAGGGGGCTTCCATCAACATCCAGGAGGAACTTCACGCTAATAGTTCAAGTGCTGCTCTTAAAAGATGTTTGCAAACCACGGCTGGGCGAGTGGTGGCTCACGCCTGTAATTCTAGCACTTTGGGAGGCCGAGGTGGATGGATCACTTGAACTTGAGAGTTCAAGACCAGCCTGGCCAACATGATGAAACGCCGGCTCTACTATAAATACAAAAATTAGCCGGGTGTGGTGGCCTGTGCCTGTAATCCCAGCTACTTGGGTGGCTGAGGGATGAGAATCGCTTGAACCCAGGTGGCGGAGGTTGCAGGGAGCTGAGATCATGCCACTGTATTTCTGCCTGGGCAAAAGAGCAAGACTCGTCTCAAAAAAAAAAAAAAAAAAAAAAAAAGGAAGATGTTTGCAAACTTCTAACTTTCTTAGCGTCATGGAGCTTATCCTTTTCTGTGGAAGAATGCAGTGCTGCCGACTACATGTCCCACAATAAGTTATGTTCCAGCTCCTGCTTCCCAGGACCTTGGAAACCTGTTTCTTCTCAGACCACCCCTCATTTTGCTTTACTCCCTCTTTTATCCTATTGGTTCTAGAAGCAGACACAAGACCACAAACCCATTTCTCTTGGTCCTCCCTGACCTCATGGTGGGTGGTTATGTAGTCATCCCTTAGGGATCACGCATTTGTCTCTTTGTAACTGAGCATGAATGAATGGGTTCACATCAGCAAGCAGGACTTTTCAAAAACAGTGCTTCATGTTGGATCATCACAGGTACTAGTGGCCTTGGGTGATCTTGACTTCCTCTGATTGACTGTAATTATGCTTTTGTGCATGTCCCGCTTAAGTGATCAGTTTGGCTATTGGAAGCTCCTTCAAACCATGTTCTTATTTACCACCTCCAGGCCTCCTTGAGAGAGTCCTTATTTTCCGGTGACAACAAGGATTTTCAGGCCCACGTCTTGGTTCGTTATTATTTATTATATTATTATGATAGTAGTTATTATTTAAAGAGCCCTGGTCCCTTTGTTGTGGGAACATCAGAATCTGGGTGCATATTTTTGGTGTTTTGTTTGAACACTGGCATACAGCAGGGTAAAATGGGGACAGCTGGTGGCATTAGGGATAGAAAAGAAAGAGGTTTTAAACAGCATGCATTTATGATTATTTATCTCTTTGATTTTGTAAACTTAGTTTGAATAGGATAACTCATTAATATAATTAAAAATAATTTTGCCACATTGCCATACTGTGTTTAAATGAGTATTACTGAGAAGTTGAGGTCACCATGTCTTTTTTTCTTTAGCATCTTGGAATTGGCCTCCAAGTGCCTGGGCCCTGTGTCAGGTCCAGAGTCAGGTCCCGGCTGTCCATGTTTCTTTCTTGGGCCCCAACTTTCTGAAAAGGAAAAGCAAGCCCAGTCGTGTTCTAAAGGAGCTATATTAATTGTCTGTTAATAACAAGTTACTCCCCCAATGCAGTGGTTTTATTGGCTCACTATTTCTTTGGCTCAGGAATCTGTGTGGCATAGCTGGGTCCTGTGGCTCAGGGCCCCTCACAGGCTGCAGTCAGTTCAGCTTGAATGGGGAAGGGTCTGCTTCCAGGTTCACTTACGTAGCTGTTGGCGGGATTCACTTACTCATGGGCTCTTGGCTTGAGGACCTCCGTCTCTCATGAGCTGTTTGCTAGAGGCCATGCTCAGTTCCTTGCCACACAGGCCACTTCATCAGACAGCTCACAATGTGGCACTTGGCTTTGTCAGAGTGAGCAAGGGAGAGGGCCGGAGAGAGTGTGAGCAAGACGGAAGTCACAGTCCTTTGTAAGCTAATTTGGGAAGTGACATCACATCACTTTGTCATATTCTGTCAGAAGCAAGTCACTAGGTTCAGCTCACACTCAAGGGGAAGGAATTGCACAAGGAAGTTGTCTTAGATTTCTGCAGAGAAACAGAACCAATAGGCTATATATTAGAATATATAATAGAGCATATATATTATATATCACATTGTAAATGTATATTATATATTGGCTGGGTGTGGTGGCTCACACCTGTAATTCCAGCACTTTGGGAAGCCAAGGTGGGCGGATCACCTGAGGTTAGGAGTTCGAGACCGGCCTGGCCAACATGGTGAAACCCTGTCTCTACTAAAAATGCAGAATTAGCTGGGCATGATGGTGCGTGCCTGTAGTCCCAGCTACTTGGGAGACTGAGGCAGGAAAATCGTTTGAACCTGGGAGGTGGAGGTTGCAGTGAGCTGAGGCTGTGCCATTGTACTCCTGCCCGGGAGACAAGAGTGAAACTCTGTCTCAAAAAAAAAAATGTGGGTGTGTATATATATATATCCCTCCCTCCCTTCCTCTCTCTTCCTCTCTCTATATATATGACAGGGAGAGAGAGGAAGGGAGGGAGGTGGGGGCAGAGAGAGAGAGAGAGAGAGAGAGAGATTGATTCATTTCTTACAGGAATTGGCTCCTGCAGATTTAGAGGCCGAGAAGTCCCACAGTCTGCAAGCTGGAGTCCCAGGAAAGTTGATGGTGTAAGCCTGAAGGCCTGAGAATTTGGGGGTTGATGGTGTAGGCTCTGACTTGAGTCTGAACACCCAAGAACCAGAAGCACTGATGCCCAAGGGAAGGAGAGGATGGATGTCCCAGCTCAAGCCAAGAGAGCAGATTCGCCCTTCTCTACCTTTTTGTTCTGTTCGGGCCCCCAGTGGACTGGAGGATGCCCACCCACATTGGGGAGGGCCATCTGCTTTACTCAGTTGACCAGTGCAAATGCTGATCTCTTCCAGAAACACCCTCACAGACACACCCAGAAATAACATTTTACCAGCTATCTGGGCATCTGTTAGCCTAGCCGAGTTGACACGTAGGATTAACCATCACAGGCATGAATGCCAGGAAGTGGGGGTCATTGGGAACCATTTCAGGAGCTGCCCACCACAGGAACCTGAAGTCACACACAAGTGTAGGAAACCTTGTTTCTTGGAGAAAAATACAAATACAACCTTTGAAGTGTGTTCAGATCTTTTAATTCTTTTTATTTTGGGGGCACTAGTGCCAGTTCAGTGTCAGGCTTTCACTCTTTAAAGGCCTTAGAATAGAGAGATTTAGTGTCTCAGAAGGGATTTAGTTTAAGTTTTGTAAAAGTTAATTAGGTATGTCAGAAAGTAGAAGTGAATTAATATGAAGATCCATCAGAAAACTTTTCAACCTTTACCCCCAAAATTGAAGTACGACTGTGTTTTTGTAAGACTAAAATTTTTACACTAGTATCTAAGTTCCACAAAATCCAATTTATAAAAAACACCAATAGATTAGGGCTATGTAATATTTTTATTACATTTACATATCCCAGTTTTTAAAATTGGCGCTTATTTTAGACCTTTCTAACCCATTTCCAGAGGTTTAAAAATGGGCTCCATAAAACTAACATAGAGAATATGATAAGTTATAGCAATTAAAAAGTCTGATGTAAACATGTAAGTTATTATATGGATTGAAACACGTCATGCCTGAACTCTTGGTTTTGGTTGTTGTGGCAGTAGTACAGTTATCACAGAAGAAACTGTCACAATATTCTTTTCAAGGTAACTGTGTTTAGGGCCCCAGGAGATCCTGCAGTGAAGGAAGGATGTTTTGTCAGAATCTAAATGGGCTGACCAGACATTGGACTTCTGGTGGAGATGTGCTTCAAGAATTTACTGGTTTTTACAGCTTAACTGTTTGATTCGGGGGTGGTGGTGATTCCAAAGATCCCCATTGTTCTTGTCTAGGCAGTATCTGTATTTTGGTAGGAGAGGCACCAGTGTATGATGGTTCCAACCCTAAGTCCTTTTGAGTCATTTCTACAAGGTGACCCTGGGAAGGAGTGCTCTAAGACACCTTGAGTTCACCCTTCATCTGCCTTGGGGAAGTGTTTGGCCTCCACTTTCAGGGGCTTGGGTTTTTGAGCAGTTTGCCATTTATTACCTGTCCCCTTCAGTCTTGCACATCTGGCAGTGCAAGGTTGGGTGTGAGGGAGGTGGGGGTACCATGTTCTAGGTGTCTAGGTTAGGGCTGCTGCCTGTTGTTGTGTGGAACCTGCACAAATGCACCTAACAGGCCTGGGTCAAGGAACTTGTTCTGCTCTGCTGTTGCAGCTTTGAGTTCAAAGCCATTTCAGTGTCCAGTCTTTCTTCTATTTCCAGATCCAGAGTTTGGATGTTTTGACTGTTACATTTTTCTTTGTCAGTGCATCTTTCCTCTGCCTAAGATTGTCCATTTACCGTCTCTTAACCTTTTGCATTATTTTTTCACCTTTTTAAATAGAAAGTGTGTGTATTGGAATGGGGGAGTGGCTTTTGGCTCAGAAATCACAACTTTGAGCCAAGATTCTAAACGGTCTCAAATCAGGGTTGCAGGGTGGGTGTCAGGAATGATTAGTTATTTTCCCAGAGCTTCTAGCCTTAAAGAAGCACAGGCACAAAGCCAGCTTCCTCACTGTGTCTCAGCTGGCTCCAGTTCAGGGTGGTTATCTTCCCCTAAACAAAATTGTCTGGGATGAAGTAGAGGCCAGCTGTCTAACACTTCAGTTGCAGTTTTGAGATCATTTTTATTAGGTTTACTAAGAAGCAATGGAACCTACTGGAAAAGAGGAAATGTATGGTTTTCAACTTGTGAGATGCTCAGCTTAATCGTGCAAACACCCAACCAAATCCGGGTACTACAACACCCTTGCTTCAGCAGAAGTTTTATAAACTTTTTCTGGGTATACTTCCCAAGGTGAATTTTCCATCTCAATGAAATTATTTAAGTTTTCCTCTTGGAAGATCCCTGTTCCAAGTAGGAAAATATTTCTGGGACTTGACCCTCTGAACACCATTTTTGGTGGAAAAGTGCAATTAATTTGAACAAATTTCAAAGTTACTGCTGCCTTTAGAATATTTTAAAACAGAATTTTTTAGTTTAAAACTGTAACTTGGGGCCAGGCTCCTGATGGGCCACTTTTTAATTGAAGGTTGATGAAGCCAGACTTCTTATCCTTATTATCTTTTCCTCTTCCCACATATGAAATATTTAACATATATTTAAATTTCTTTGTGTAAATCTCTCTGTATTGCAATTGTTCTGCCTGAGAGTTGGCTTGATGAGCATTGAAGCATTTCTTTATTGCATTCCCGTTTCCTCATGCTTCCAAAACCTCAGCAGTTATCATTTGTCCCTGGAAAGCTGCTGACCACCTGTTCCACCTGGGATTCTAGGGATCTTTGGTATCTTTCCTATTCCAGGTTACCTTTTCAAATGTCTAATTTGAGAGCATCCTTTTGTGATCCATAGATTTTTGGCTCAAACTTCAGACATTTCCTCCTTCTGGGGTTTCAACTTTTCTGGAGATCCTTAGTTCTAGCCACTGCTTTGGCTGACACAAAAGGTTCTAGGAATTTTGCCTTGTGCTTAACTGCCTTTGTCCCAGCCATCTTTCACTATATGTCAGGTCCAAATGGATGAAGGGAGAAGAACCGTGGATAAATTCCACTAGACCCAGCTCCCCTCAAATTCTCATGTTTTAGGCATGTTTTACTCATTGTGTCCTACTTTGATATTCTGATCCCTATCCAAAATGTGGCCATTGTGGTGGGCTCTTCATGTCTGTCCCACTTCTGACACCAATGGCGTCATTGCAGATGGGTTACAGATGATTTGGCAAGGACCTTGTATGTGCTCCCAAACTTCTATACATTTTTTATTTATTTAGCCAAAAATACAGGATATTATGGGAGTGCAGTGACTACACAGGGCTGAAGCAGATGTAGTATATCTTGGGCTGGCTTTTTCTGGCCTCATGGTTTACTAATGAGGTGCTAGTTACCTCTTCAAACTAGCAGAATCCTGCTTGTACATAGAAGCATCCCAGTTTTTGCTATGCTGCTTCCCTTCTATATCAGCTTCTTGGATGATCTTATATTAATAATCTGGGCATCTATTTAAGGACTATTTACAAATATCAGGATTTTCTGGTACATGAACCAAAGTCACCATCTGCAAGTCCACATGTTCTTCTGTGGAAAGAAAACAGAGCCAATTTAATGGATAAATCAATCAAATATGTATTAATAATCAAACTATGTAAGTTTATGTCAGCATTGAAAGCAGAATGGAATGCTACACTCTTTAGAAGAGGTATGGGAAAAATGGAACTAGGATGGTGGATAAAGGGCATTTTGGCTTTGTCTGTAATATTCTGTTGCTTTTGAAAAGGAGAACATACTTTAAGAAAGTTTGTTAAAATTGGTTGATAATTCTTGATGGAGAAGAACCTAGGTGTTAATTGCACTTCTCTTTGTAATATTTCTGCATTTCAGTTATTCCTTTAAAAAGTGATGTCTGTTTGTGGCTGCAGTGAGCTATGATTGTGCCGCTGCACAGTCGTAGCTCAGGGTCTCGCTCTGTTGCCAGGCTGGAGTGCAGTGGCACAGTCAGAGCCCAGGGTCTCGCTCTGTTGCCAGGCTGGAGTGCGGTGGCACAGTCAGAGCTCAGGGTCTCGCTCTGTTGCCAGGCTGGAGTGCGATGGCACAGTCAGAGCCCAGGGTCTCGTTCTGTTGCCAGGCTGGAGTGCAGTGGCACAGTCACAGCTCCAAGAGATGTTCTTGAAATTTAAGATTTATTAATAAGGTACAGATAACAGGAATTTTAAATATATGTACAGTTTTCTTCTGTCATCTTTTGAAGACAAATTTAGGTTTTATTTTCTGTATGGAAGGCCTTATTTCAGAGTTTGTAAAGGATTTCTCTTGGGAATCCTAACACCCCTGCATCATGCAGAAGAAGGGAAATAGAGAACTTTATCACAGACACAGGGAGACATTTGAACAGGAGTGCGTGGGGCCCGTGGAGGGAACCTTCTTAGCCATCAGTTCTATCCCCTTTTCACACCTCCGTCTCTTTCTCTTTCCTGGCACCTCCATGGAAGAGACTTCCTCGCACCCCAGAGAAATAGCAGAGATTCTTTCATAGGACAGCCTTTGGCCTTAGGTTTGCCTGAGGCCTCAGAAAGGCACATTTGACTCAAAGAATAATGTTGTGCAATCTTTTCAATGTTTAGAGGTGCTGTGAACTTGGGCATCGCTTTCCCATCTGTGAAATGTCCAGATGATTTCTATGTTTCTTAAAGACTAAACTTCTAGGCCTCTGACTTTAGGATTTTTATTTTATGTTCTGAAAACCAAATCATTGGATATCTTTGATAAAGATTAAATATATTAAAATATATATTCCCAATGGATCAGTTTTGTTATTTGACACTACTCATGGTTTGTTTGTTCAAAAGGAATAAGTTGTGAAATCCCCAGGTCCAGGAGATAAAGCAACCTGTTTCCAGGATTGTTCATTTCAAACAGTGACTCCATTAGAACAGTCCAGATTCGAATATGACAGCAGGGATTTTCACTTTCCTGGGAGGGAAGGCTTATAAACCCAAAAGAGTATACAGAGGAGAAGAGCATTTGGCTCAAGTTGGAATGAAAAGCAGAAAATGCAAGAAGGGGAAAAATCATATGGTGAAATGATGGATGATGGGCGATAATAACAGGGACTAGATTCAAGAGTTATGAAAATCACAGGTGCAGCAGGGTCTGCTGAATATGAAGGATCTAAACTGAAAATCAGAGGAATAAATGCAGGAGATGAAATGACTACCAAATAGGAAGCACTAACATTATTACAGGCTTTAAATACTTGTAATGAGCCAGATACTTTTCAAGGGTTTTACTAATTATCAGTCCTTGAGTTTTCATAACACTGTTACGATGTAGGTACAATGGTCATCAAAACTGAGGAACAGAGTGGTTACGTAGCAAGCCCTAGGTCACATAGCTAGTCAGTATGGGAACTTGACTTGAGTCAGAGGAATTCAAGGCTAGATTCTGTGTTCTTGGCCATTACTTTATATTCTCTCTGTCTGGCTTACTTTGTGCCATGTGCTGTGCAAAATTCATACTTATGGAGAAAATTAGGTCCTGTTTGAAATTCCTGGGTAGAAAGCCTTTCTTCAGAATTTTCAATGAGCATGTCTTTGGGGAAATTCTAAGACTTCATTTAATTCTCATAATGATCCCATGAGGCAGACACAGCAATCCCGTGTATCAGACAAGATAATTGATTTTATGGAGGTTCAAGGGCTTGGTCACAATCACACTGTGGTTGTCTCATTCAGAGTCCAGGTTCTTAATCACCATGTGATGTTGAATGTTAGAAGATTTTTTATGGGAATAAGAGGTACGGGAGAGAGAGACTGTCTTTCCCAGAAGGAAGCTCCATCTCCCCAACAAGTGAGTCTCAACTATCCTAGTCATACAAGCGGGTAATTCTGAGGGAAGGACCCTCACCTGTCCTGGAACAGAGGTTGAGCCCCTAGATATAGCTGCCCCTGATTTCACACTGGGGACCCAGCACCTGAAGGTGCCATATACCAAACCCCAGGGATCACCCCACACTATGGACTTTGGACCTCTGGGGCTCCAGCAAGCACAGCAGTTTAGGAAAACACTTCTGGCTGGACAGAGTTAGTTGAGTTCACTTTCTCCACAGGACAGCCACCTTGTGGATTTAAGACAGGTGATCATTATTCCAGTTTTACAAATGAGAGGTCGAAGCCAAGGTATCAGATGGGACTGCTTTTGCATTTGTAGGATGCATCAGGTGTTGAATGCCACAGATTTTGCTGCAAGAATCTCTGATTCTGAGATATAAGGGCCTGCATAATTTTATCTCTGATTTTCCAAAGGCACCAAACACCTTGCTGTTGACTTTTTCATTGTGTGCCTTAAAATGAAGAACATGTAGATCCCCTCTCAGTTTCCGCTCTGTGACTGCAGTGTTACTGCTTGGTTTCTAACATGCCCTTTTGGTAGTTCTTGGCTGAATCTTCCTTCCTTATGGAATCAGATCTGGGGCAGGTGAGTCCATCTGCTCTGTCATGAACCACGTGGTGGTGAAGAGTGCAGGCTCTCGGGCGGATCACCTGAGGTCGGGAGTTTGAGACCAGCCATGACCAACATGGAGAAACCCCATCTCTACTAAAAATACAAAATTAGCCGGGCGTGGTGGCGCATGCCTGTAATCCCAGCTACTCAGGAGGTTGAGGCAGGAGAATCCCTTGAACCCGGGAGGTGGAGGTTGCGGTGAGCAGAGATTGCGCCATTGCACTCCAGCCTGGGCAACAAGAGTGAAACTCCATCTCAAAAAAAAAAAAAAGAGACTGCAGGCTCTGATCTCAGACTGTGGGCTCAAGTTAAGCCTGTGCTAATTTATAAGCTGTGTGTATGACCTGAACAAGCTACTTAACCCCTTTGAGCCTCGATTTTATCATCTGTGAAATAAGGCAAATAGTAGTAACTTGCTTGTAGGATGGTTGTGAGAAATTAATAAGGTGAGGTATGTAAAATGCTTAGCAAGGAGCCAGGCTCATGGAAAGTGCTCCATAAATACTAGCCATCCTTGGTGATAGTGCTATTGCTGGGAGTTCAGTGGAGGCGTCATAAATGCAAGAAAACATAAGAGTGCATGGCTGGGTTGACCAATTATCCTCGTTTGCCCAGGATGGAGATGGTTCCTAGGACATAGGACCTTCAGTGCTCATTGAAAACGTAGGAATGTTTGAGACAAATCAGGATGAGTTGGTCACTCTAATGTTTATCCCAGGCCCACAAGCTGTATTTAGAGTGATCTCGCTGCGCAGCCTGTGCAAGGGCTTGCGAATTGCATGTACGATTTGTATTTGTGTAGCAAAAAAAATTATCTGATATTTGACCTGCATTTTATAGCTGTTACTTTAGGAAGAAATAGAAGAGCTGTTTGTCAGTTTCAGAAATTATCCCACTAGTGGAACTGTCTGGGATCTGGTGGTGTATCTCTCCGGATCTTAACAGAAAACAGAATTCAACTCCTGTGTGTCAAGAGACTTTAACAAAGGGACTATTCATATGGTGGGGTTGAGGTTAAGAGAACTCACAAGGGATGCCGAGGCACTTGGAGACTAGGGCTAGTGGGAAGCCTCAGTGAGGTTTTGAACCTTTAATGTGGAAAGGGGCAAGGGGAGGGAATTGTGTTAATGGAGCTTCTCTGTACTGCTCTGGGTTCCAGGAGGCTACATGACCTTGACTCTTTTGCACTCTGATTCCTGACTGAGTTTAGTGATGGAGTTTGGCACTGGTAGGAGATGGTATGGCAGGTGGAGAGGGGTTACAGTACTTGTCCTCTGCTCTTTCTGCCTCACTACTTTCTGGTATGGTTATGTTCCTTAATGGCAATGGTTTTCAAAGTGTGGTCCCTGGACCAGCAGTGTCAGCATCACCTGGGAACTTTTCAGAAATGCAAAGTTTTGGGCTCCATAGCAGATCCACTGAATAAAAAACTCTGGTGTGGGACCCAGAAATTTGTGTTTTTAAACCCTTTCAGGTGATTCTGATAGATGTGAAAATTTGAGAATCGGTGGTCTGGAGAACAAAGACACACCATTAATCCTGGGTGGGGTCTTTGGCCAATCAAGTCCCTTCTCTGGTTTGGAGATCAGTTTTCCTCTTAGCCAAATAAGAGGGAGCTTTGCTGTTTCCAACCATAACACTTAACTCTCTGAAATGGTCTTCTTGTTTATCTTTGTGTTTTATTTTAGACTCTTTTCTATTTTATTCTGACTCTTTTCTACTGGAATTTGTGCTCCATAATCATCTGTATTTTGTTCTTTTCCCTGCTGATCCCCTGTGCCTAGCGCAATTCCTGCACATAGTTGGTGCTCACTTAATGTTGGTGAGTAAATGAATATTCAGTGATTTCTAGGATACTTTCAGCGATTTTAATCTTGAATCGAAGATTCTGTGTTCTGTCTTGTATAATAGTAGCTGGTTTATCTTAAATCTGTCATTCAGAAATCTCAATTCATATTTACATTTTCTAAAGAAAAATAATAATTAAAGAAAGAATACTTAAAGTACCCTCTGTGTGCCATAGACCTTGATGCCTGCACGTATGTCACACATTATCCCATTCAATCCACATAAAGACCCTGTGAAGTTGCATTATTATAAAGAAATTCAGTCTTAGTGAGGTTATGCAACATACTCAGTCACACAACTATTAACTGAACAAACCTGGTTCCCACCCAGCTATGTTCATTTCCAGACCAGTGTTGTCTCAGTTTCAAAGCTGTGAAAGATTCAGAAGAATCTTCTGAATTGTGAAGACTGACTGTATTTTCGAAGACTAGTTTGCCCTTAAATATATCTCATCTTGGGTCACTCAACATGTTGGAAAGAGAAGAGGCATTGGAGTCAGAGAGACCTGAATTAAAATCCCAGCTCTTGCCGCTTACTGAGTCTGCATCCTTGGGCAAATTACTGTGATTTTTTGAGCCTAGATTCCCCGCTGTCAGTGGGAATAATTCTACCAGTCTGGCAGGGGGTTATGAAGATTTCAGAGGATGCATGTCAAATACCTGGTGAGGAATAGTAGCAGTGGTGGTTATAATATTATTACCTTTTGGAGAATTGTTAACTCACGCATGTGTCGTGATAAATTTCAATTTGATGGGTGGATTTTAGGGTTCACTTCTGTTCATTAGGAAAAATTTGTAATGTGACTTGAACTTATAGCCATTGTTGGAGATATTTTCATCACCATCTGGATGGGCTCTGAAGCCAGACTGGTTGGGATTCTTAATCGTCATGCTTACTCTCTCTATATCCTTGGGAAAATCAGTTAACCTCTCTGAGCCTTTAATTTCTTTATGGAAATAATAGTGCCTAGCAAATGGGAATAATAGTGCCTATCTCATTAGATGGTTGTGAGCGTAACGTGAAGTAACATATACAAAATGGTGAATAAATAGTGTGGAAATGATGATCATGCTTAAATAGGAATTTCCTCTGTATATATTGAGTATATACAGTGCTGATAAATAAAAGCAGTGATGACCTCACTACTAGAGAAGAGGAGCAATATTGGTTTACTGTAGTGGTTCTTTAGAAGAAATCTGTATATATTGAGTATGTACAGAGGAAATTCCTAATTTAAGAGTGGAATGCCCGTGGTCTCATTGCTGTTGTGTATTAGACGTGCAGATACACATTAACACTTGTGGGTGGGCACCAGGTGAGATCCTAGATAGAAATAGGAAATGGTAACTCTATACCAGACATCGTGTAAATAGAAGACTTGCCTCTAATGCACTGTGTGGAACCTAGAAAGAAGCTAAAGAGCCTCTGAGCTACCAAAGAGATATTAAACACACAAAGTTCTTGTTTTTTCCTCCCGAGGAGAGCCCTTAGTCTCTCCTTCAGTGGCCAGCAGCTGTTACTTTACCTGCAATTCTAGCAAGTTTTTATTTGATTTCTAAGCTCAGAAGGTTTCGAAGGAGGGAGAAGGCTGTTTCAGGGAGGCATGCTTGCAGTGCTGATAAATAAAGGCAGTGATGACCTCATTACTAGGGAAGAGGAGGGATATTGGTTTACTGTAGTGGTTCTTTAGAAGAAATCAACCTCTAATCTATTCTTTTAAATTCATGAAAGCTTATGATAATGCAGCGAGAGGTGTGCAGAGGCTTGACAACATGTGACTCCTGGATTAGGATGACTTGAGAAATTCAAATTGAAATGACAAGTTGGACCCTGTACTAGTTAACTGTTACTGCGTGACCAATTAACACAAAGTTAGCCACTTAACACACATTTATTGTCTCACAGTTTCTGTGGGTCAGTAGTCTCTGAGCACAGCTTAACTGAGTCCTTTGCTTTTAACATCTCTCATAAGGCTGTAGTCAAGGTGTTGGCCAGGGGTGTGATCTCATATGAAGGCTCCATAGGGAAGGATCTGTTTCCAACCTCATATAGTTGTTGGCAGCATTGAGTTTCTTGCAGGCTGCTGGACTAAGCATTTTAGCTCCTTGAGGGGGCTGTTGGCCAGAAGCCACCCTCAGTTTCTTGCCACATGGACCTTTCTAACGTATGTGGGCTTGCCCCATTTCCTGAGCAAGGGAGACAATCTGCTATATTCTTGCTACTTCTGCAGCAGGACAGAAGTCATCATCTTATGTAGCCTAATCACATAAATGATATCCCATCACCTTTACCATGCTCTGTTGCTTAGAAGCTAGTCACTAGTCTAGCCACATTCAAGGGGAAGGGATTATATAAGGATGTGAGTACTGGGAGGTGAGGATCATTGGGGCCATTTTAGACTATGCCTGTCACAGACTCACATCTTAACTCCCACCCCACCTCTTTTTTTTTGCATTATTCAGAGCCTTGTTACAAAAGGCTTCACTTCTATGGACACAGGATGGGTTGAAATTTAACTAAGAGGCTGAAATTGGGGGATGAAAAATTCTGATAGATTTGATCTGGTTACTCATTTACCTTGGTTAACTTATTAAGTGTCTTGAAGAGAGTTTGAAATGCATGACTTCCTTTCTTTGTTGCTATATGTCTAAGAAGTTGTCATTATCTATTTCTTATGACAGTTGAGGGAGCCAAGTTTGTATGTTGTCCAGGCTAACAAGGGTTGAACACCTTTGGATTTTTAAGAGGTCCAAACTTGTCAAGAGTAAAGGCTTTGCTGACTTGACTAACATGGCGGCACTCCCTCTCTTCTGGGGCGTGGTTAGCTGGAGCTGGGCTGCTAGACTAAGTTGAATGTCAAGATGCCAGGCACAGTCTATGAACCAATATACAGGTCAAGTCAGGCTCTTGACAGGACACTGGAAATTGGGATTTGGGAGGGGTAGTCAAAGAAACACAGGGAAGCCTAAAAGGACCAAGTCCCTGACAGCCTTTCCTCTCATATAGGGCAGAATTGATGGGAAGGGAGAAACCACACTTTTGTTTATTATTATTCATTTATAACCCCGGTGTTGAATTTGGACTTTACAAAACCATTTGAAGCCATTGTACTCTGATGTCTGCCAGCCATGAGGCCAGTTTTTCTCTCTTACCCCCCTTATCTGTACAGCTGTGATTGAATTTTTCTCCAGTTTTTTCTTACATTATAAAAATGAGTAGAAAATGGAAATGTGAAAATGCCGGTACTTATGGTAATACATTTGAGGCGAGGATAGAGTCTGTCAGATGTACAGACAGTATTGACTATTTAACTTCAATTGGTTACTGGTCAGATGACTTCACTTGTGAAAGGAAAATAAAATGAAAGAACACACATGAAATCCTGAAAATGTATCCTAAGACATTGTGTCTCCAAGGCCATATTTAGTGATGGAAGAAAATGAGGAAATCTTTAAAATTGTGGACAGAGAATCAACATTAAAGAAAAGTAAAGCCTTCAGCGATTCAAATACAGAGAGAAATCTACAGATCCATAAAGGTTTTTTTTTCTTTTTTTTTTTTTTGAGACAGTCTTGCTCTGTCGCCCACTGTTGGAGTACAATGGCACAATCTCAACTCACTGCAACCTCTGCCTCCTGTGTTCAAGTGATTCTCCTGCCTCAGCCTCCCGAGTAGCTGGGATTACAGGTGTGCACCACCCCATACCCAGCTAATTTTTGTATTTTTATTAGACATGGGGTTTCTCCATGTTGGCCATGATGGTCTCGAACTCCTGACCTCAGGTGATCTGCCTGCCTTGGCCTCCCAAAGTGCTGGGATTACAGGTGCGTGCCACCATGACCAGCTAATTTTTGTATTTTTAGTAGAGATGACGTTTCTCCATGTTAGCCAGGCTGGTCTTCAACTCCTGACCTCAGGTGATCTGCCTGCCTCAGCCTCCCAAAGAGCTGGGATTACAGGTGTGAGCCACCATGCCTTGCCCCATAGAGCTTTTGAGAGGAAGATGGTTTGCTCCAGACTCCTTAATCAAGAGGATAGTGTTCCATTCCCTGTTGACACATTTTTTCAAGGAAGTCGATGACACCATCAGAATTGACACTCAATTGCCAAAGTAATTTTTTAAAAACATGTCAGACCATATTTCTCCCATTTTAAATCGCTCCACTTGCACGTAGAATAAAGCCCCAAGCCAAAACTGTTGCTTCTAGCTCCTGATACTGTCTTTTATCCCCTCTTCTGCCATTCACTTATGTATTAGTCTATTCTCATACTGTTATGAAGCAATACCTGAGACTAGGTAATTTATAAAGAAAAAGAGGTTTAATGGACTCACATGGCTGGGAGGCCTCACAATCGTGGCAGAAGGTGAAAGGGAGCAAAGGCACATCTTACATGGTAGTAGGCAAGAGAGTGTGTGTAGCAGGGGCAGGTGTGGTGGCTCATGCCTGTAATCCCAGCACTTTGGGAGGCCGAGGCGGGTGGATCACCTGAGGTCAGGAGTTCAAGACCAGCCTGACCAACATGGTGAAACCCCATCTCTACTAAAAATACAAAAAATTAGCCAGGCATGGTGGTGGCAGGTGCCTGTAATCCCAGCTACTTGGGAGGCTGAGGCAGGAGAATCACTTGAACCCAGGAGGTGGAGGTTGCAGTGAGCTGAGATTGCGCCATTGCACTCCAGCCTGGGCGACAAGAGCAAAACCCCATCTCAAAAAAAAAAAAAAAAAAAAAAAGTATGTGCAGGTGAACTGCCCTCTCTAAAACCATCAGATCTTATGAGACTTATTCACTATCATGAGAACAGCACGGGAAAAACCCACCCCATGACTCAGTTACCTCCCACTGGGTCCCTCCCATGACACATGGGGATTATGAGGGCTACAATTCAAGATGAAATTTGTGTGGGGACACAGCCAAACCATATCAACTTACCTGAATGAGTTTAGCCTAGGAGCCAGAAAACTGTGTCCCATGGGCCATATCTGGCCTGCTACTTATTTTTGTGTGGCCTGTGAACTAAGAAAGGTTTTTACATCTTTAAATGGTGGATAATGAATCAAAAGGAGGGTATTTTGTAGTACTCGAAGATTCTATGAAATTCAAATTTCAACATTCATAAAAATGTTATATTGGAGCACAGCCCTGCCCATTCATTTCCGTATGATTTGTGGTTGCTTTCATGCAGTGGTGCAGTTGGGTAGTTGCAACAGAAACCGTATGCCCTCCAAAGGCTAAAGTCTCTATTTAGCCCTTTACAGAAAAGGTTTGTGGGCACTGTGTTAGTTACCTAGTTACCTTGGCCTTTTTTTCTCTTCTCTTATAGTCAACACCTGTGTCTCCCTCAAGCCCTTGACTCTAGTTGTTCCCTCTCCTTGGGATGTGCCTTCTTTCCAACTCAGCTCAAATATCTTTCCTTCACTTCTGTCCACATAAGCTTGGGTGTGTTAATAGGTTAATGGTATCAACTATCTCCAAGTATTTATTTATTTGGTTATTTACTTAGTTTGCTTCTCCCATTTGAATGTAATGGGGAGAAAGCACTTAAAGAAGCAGCGGTTCTCTCTTGCTCACTACCTAGAAAGCACCTGGCATGTACTGGGTGCTCTACAAATGTTGAAAGACTGCATGAAGGAGTGGAAGCCAGTGCTGAATCCTCTGCAATATCTGTGCCAGCACATCCTTGTCCCTAACAGCAAACTCATTTTCTCCTTTGCATGAATTGTATTTTCAGTAAGCTGAGATAATTGGAATTTAAGGTAAGACTTTCCAAAATTAAGTTAATCGTTTGTAACTTAATTTATTTCTTAATATTTTAATCCCAAATAATCATGAGTACATTGCATAACACTCAGGGGGTAAGAAAATGAAACACGTATTCCAAAGGTAAAATTTCATAGTTTTTAGAAGTCCTCCTCCCATGTATACCCTCTTCTACTCTACCTTATAGCATGCAAGGATCTGTATAGTCCAGATTTTAAACATTCAATTTGCAACTCATTTTTAGGAACACATTTCGTAAAGGAGAGGTTGAGGAATGGATGTGTTCATATCTCCCTCTCCTCTCAGCTTCTTTCTATGCACACAAAGACACACACATGAGCTAGATGTGCAGTCGGTGGACACATCTTTGGATAATTTTTCCCCTGAGGGAACCAGTCCAGTGCAGGAGCCACAGAACTATCCAAATAATGTGTATGAATGAGCCACAGCCTTCCACATACAGCTTGTTTTTTTTTTTTTTTTTGAGAAGGAGTCTCGCTCTGTAGCCCAGGCTGGAGTGCAGTGGCATGATCTCGGCTCACTGCAAGCTCTGCCTCCTGGGTTCACGCCATTCTCCTGCCACAGCCTCCTGAGTAGCTGGGACTATAGGCGCCCACCATCACGCCTGGCTAATTTTTTATATTTTTAGCAGAGACGGGGTTTCACCATGTTAGCCAGGATTGTCTCGATCTCCTGACCTCGTGATTCGCCCCCCTCAGCCTCCCAAAGTGCTGGGATTACAGGCGTGAGCCACCGCGCCTGGCCCAGCCTGTTCTTTACTTCCCAGTTGTACTGCGTGGACCATGTGAACACTTTCATGTGATCACACCTAGGATTAAGAGTGAATGTGGCTGGCCTCCAAGCAAGATTTGTGTTATAGAACGGAGTGTCAAAAAGTGAGCACTCTGTCCATTTCATTGTTGACCACAGATGTTTATTTTGGAGACTCAAAAATTGCTAAGAGGATGCTGATTGTTTCAGGGCAAACTTTTGTAAGGATTGCCACAGTTCCTAGCAGGGCATCCCTGCAGCTATCTCCGCTGTCTCCCTAGCCAGTTCTTCTGGTTCACCATTTTGCTGAGTTCCTTCTCTGGGTTGGTCACTGTGGATTCACCAGCAAGGGATACCTGAAAGATCATTTCTGTCCTCAAGGAGCTCACCATCTGGTTTGGGGAGACAGATGGGCATGTTGGCTATCACCATACGGAGATGGTAGGTGTAAGACGCTGCTGCAAGGAGCAGCCTCACTTGGCTAGAGCCAGGGATGGTTTCTGGCAGGAAATGATGCTTGGCTATGAGTAGTGAGATGGGGAGCGGACAGAAGAGCAGCCTGAGCCTAGCTGCTGTCCAGCAGGTCATGATGAAAAGCTAAACTCTTTGGTGTGGTTGGAACCATGGGTGACTGACTGGTGTGGCTGAAGGGAAGGGGAGCCAGGCAGCCCCAGATCAGATTCTGGAAGCTTGACTCCTTGCTGCCTCCAGAGTGATGGACCATGGAGACCGACCTTCCATTCTTTGTCTTCAAAGAGGTGATGTTATGTGTTGGGGCATTGATCGTCGTGGGCTTTAGTGGCCCAGGATGGGACAGCACAGAGTAGCCTTTGCTTTTGCAGAAAGCTGTCAGTAAGTCTTTGCTTGTTGTGTGGTTATTACCAGAACATGGACTTTGAAGTCAGATGCTGGCTCCACTGAGAAAAGATTTCTGACTCTGGGAAATTGCTTAGCCACCTCTGCCTCAGTTTCCTTATTTGTCAAAGGGGCATAGTTATAAGATCCACGTTATAAGGCTGTTCTGAGCGTTAAGTGAGTTAATGCATGTATAAAACACGTAGTAAGCACACATTCAATGCTAGCTGTTTGTTACTGCCATTGCTGTTATTTAAGTTATTATTCTCCAATCCCAACTAATGCTATTTTGTGAAAAGTTTAACTCTTGCCATCAAGTGTCAGTTGTGGAATAAAATTGAGTAAGAGGTAGCAGTTTTAGTGTGTGTTTTTATTTTGTTTTACTGAACAACCTCCTAAAATGTGCACCATACTTGTTTAATTACATTTCCCTGCTTCTTGCCCGCCAGTTTCGAAAACAGGAATCACCGTATTAGCATGGTAATGTTGCAATAATAATCTATCGAGTCTGTGTAAATAAGGAACATCTGTGCAATATTTATGACCCATAAAACGCTGTCATGCTCTAAAGTGTTGTTCTAATCCCAAGTAGGTCATTGTGATGCAGCCACGATCTGAGGACCCTCCTGGGCCCTCTGTTCTGCTCGCGTGGTCTGTGCCAGCCAGCCCAGATGGGAATGGGCAGTGCCACATGGCAGTTGGCAAAAGTTAGGCTCCTGAGGGTTTTTTTGCCCATCAGAGCAAAAAATGAGTTGCTTTTTTGCAGGAAAAATGGGGAAAAGGTGCTTTTAAAAAAAATCAGGAATAGCCAGCTTTCAGTTGTATGCACAGGCTGGGATGCTCTCTGGACTCTGGAGAGGAAGTCTGAAGCTCTGCTTGGTTCCCTGGCATTTGGAGCATCTGGGTTGAGTGTCTTACCAATTTTGTTTGGGTATCCATGAAACTCTGAGTCAAAGTTGCAGCCAAATCTTAGTAATTAAGTAAGATGATTTCTGTTATACCTGTCTTTCTCTTTGCTCTTAATTTTCTTCAGTTTATCCTAATTTCCTTACTTACATTCTCATTGGATTATCTGTGTTTTTATTAATGACCGTATAACTTCTTTAATGAATGTGTCAGGGTAACATAAAGCTCTTTCTCCTTCATGTCATTTGATGTGTTCTTCAAGTCTGCAAACTCATTTACCTGTTTGCCTAAGAAAAACACAAGCAGAAAGCTAGATATAATGTGTGCTCAAACCAAGTTCTGAACAGTGTACACAGAAATCAGCAAAATTTTTCTGCAGAGGATCAGATTATTAATCACAGGCAATACGTCAACACAGAAATGGCTCTGCTCCAGGAAAACTTTATTTACAAAAACAGGCAGCTGGCCCCCTCTGGCCGCGATTTTCTCATGCTTCCATTAGTATAACGTAAGTATAGAAAATTCACTAGTTGGCTGGACACAGTGGCTCATGGCTGTAATCCCAGCACTTTGGAAGGCTGAGGTGGAAGGATCACTTGAGGCCAGGAGTTTGAGACCAACCTGGGCAAGAGAGCGAGACCCTGTCTCTACTTTTTTTTTTTTAAAGAAAATTCACTAGTTACTAAGTGTCCACCTTGGTGAATTGCTATCACAAAGTGAGTTTCGTGAAACCACCACCAAGGCTAGGAAGCAGTGCAGGGCCAATATCTTAAAGTCCCTTATACTAGCACCTTCCTGGGTGTTACCCTTCCTTTTACCTCAATGTTAACCACTATTCTGGCTTCTAAACATGATAAATACACTTTGTTTTCCATTAGATCTTTTATATGAAAACACTGTAGATTAAAAAAAATTATTCTCTCGAGGCTGACTTCATGGGTGGTTAAGTATAGGCTTACCTGTTGACTGGCTTTATATCACCATGATCAAATTATTGATAAGCCCTTTGAGCTTCAGGCTTCTTTTACCGGTAAAATGGGGATGATCATGTTTGTGTTAGGGCTGCCAAGAAAAATCAACAAGATGCCATATGTGAGATTCTTAGCAAAGTCCTGTGTAAAGAAACCACTTAATTTTATTTATTCTTATTGCCTTACCCATGCCAGCAAGCACCTCTTTGGACGCAGCAAGATGCCGGTCTTTGGGACCGTTGCTAACTCTAAACAGAGAATAGTTATTAATCAACTGGACTTATTTGTGTGTTGGTAACCAAGCCTGGTCCGTCTCAGCGTGGTCAACTTCTTTCAGATTTATTCCGGCTGTTGGATGCCTCCGTGAGGCCTCAGTTGGTGCTCAGTTTTCCCAGGACACCAAACAAATAGCCGTTGTGGGGGTTTCCTGGCATGGAGACCTCCCTGCTCGTTGGTATTCTGGTGGCTTCTTGCTCACACATAAGCACTTGTCTCCTGGGCCCACGTCTGTTCTGCTGTATGGGCTGGTGGGTTGCACCGGGCAGGCCTGTTTCCTGCGGGGGCCTTTTGAGATGGTTTTTTTGTTGTTGTTGTTTTTTTTTTTTTTTTTTTTTTTTGCAGGGGGAAGGAAGAAGGGATTGACTCCTTTCTGGGTCAACTTACCAGTGTCTCTGTTAGCAGCTCAGCAACTTACACCACATGGCAGTGCTGGATGTCATCAGATTAGGAATGACTCCATCTTGACCAATTTGTTTGGAGATAGGGGGCCTTGACATGGTGGGGGCGAAAAACAGCGACCACAGACATGAAGCATACCTTGGGGACACAAACCTCCGTCCTCACTCTCAAACCACCTCTACTTCCTCCTTCCAGAAAGGAATACTTAGCAAGATCATTATTGACATCTGAGAGTATATTATAGGGAAGGAGTGCACTGCAGCCAGAGAACAATGTTGTAAAACACAAAGTGCCCTTCTGAAAGGCATTTTCTGTGTGGCCTGTGAGCAAGTAAGTTTTCCCTTTATGAGGGAAGGGCGTAATGAGGAGAAGAGAAAGGGAGAAAGGAAGTTGAAATTCCATGTGGCAGGCATCACGCCAGGTGCTTTGACAAACGTTATTTTCTGAAATCCTCATGCCAACTCTGAGAAGCAGATATGATTCCTGCCATTTTATAGATGGAAAACTGAGGCTCAGAGAAGCTGGGTGAATTTCCCCAGTGTTGGGCAATGATGACTCTGCAGCAGTGCCAGTGTGTGCCCTGTCCACATCCTTTGGGCCTTAGAACCACTGCAGTATGCACCAGCCAACTTCCAATTGCATCTCTTTCTCCAAAGCTAGAAAGTAGTATCCACCCCCAGCTCTCATGGCATGGTTGGTGGGAGTTGGTGTATAAATACCTCAGCTCCCTCACCCCTCAGGTGGGAGAACTCTGGGGTGTGTACTCTACACTGGATGTCAGGGTGCCCTGGTGGAATTCAGCTGTATTTGCTGACAGCGATAACTGGCTTGAGAACACACGCTTCACTAGCTTCTTTCTTTCTCTTTATCACTTGGCCTCTCCTTAACCAGTGTCCCCTAGGATTACCTTCCAAATAAATGATTTGTTCCCTTATCCTCATCTTAAGTCAAATGCTAATAATAATGGCAACAAAACAGTCATTTTTCTGATTTTTACTGAGTGGTTACTATGTACCAGGTGCTGTGCTAACATGTTGAGATGGATTTTGTCACTTACTGCAAAATATAAACCATGTGAGAGAGCTGAGCACAGAGAGTTTGAGCGACCTGCCCAAGCTCACACAACTAGAGTCAAACCATTCATAGAGCCAAGATTCTTCTTCTAGATTTTCTGACTCCATGTTCACTGCTCCCCACAACTGGCTGCCTATTTTACACAAGGTGTCCTTGGTGAGTACTAGGATTGTTATAGAGTAGAATTGTTTCAGGAAGTGCTTGTACCCCTTGGGTTGCCTTGCAGCTCTGACTGGTCAGGCCCTGGAGTGAGGTCTGGCTGTGTAGTCTGGGGTCATAGGAAGTTTTGATGGGAGCACGAACAGAATGGGGGAGATGAAATGATAGGCTACTACCATATAATTTGTGCTGCTTTGAATTGGACTAAAGGCCAGATGTTCTTTGTTGGTAAATATTGCATTAAAGACCTTCTCCATGCTAATGACTCCCGAATTTGTATCTCCAGTACAGAACCCTCTCCAGAGCTCTTGCCTCCAATATTTAACTGTGTGGCATTTCCACTTATATGTCTAACATTCATCTCACATGGAACTTGTCCAGAATTGAACTCCTAATTCTCCAAACCAGCTCCACCCTCAGACTTCCTCATGTCAGTCAATGGCAACTGCACACGTCCACTTGCCCCGGCCAAGTTGCCCTAGTCTTTCTTGATTCCTTTCTATATGTCCCACACCAACATCAAATCCATCAGCAAGTCCAATGTGTTGTCTTCAAAATACATCCAGGGTCCATCCACTCTCGCCACCTCCACTTGCGAGCCACCTGGCCAAGCCACCCTCTTTTCCCCTGGGATTATTAGGAGGGCTTCCTAATCAGTCTTCCTTCTCTGCCTTTGTCTTGACAGAATCTACTCTCAAGATGGCAGCCAGAAAGGCTCATTGCAAATCAGAATTGGATCATGTCCCTCCTCTGCTGAGAACTCACCCAAATTCCTCCATCTCACTCAGCAAAACCACAGTTTTTGTTGGAAAACTTGGAAGGGCCCATGACCATTTAGTCCCTGTAACCCATGCATGCTCCAGCCTCTGGGCCCAGTTGCTTTTCCTGGAACACATTGGGCACACTCCCACCTTGGAGTCTTTGCTCTACTTGTTCTTCCCTAGGATACCTGCTTGGCTAACTCCTTGCCTCCTTGGAGTCTGAAAGCATACTTCTCAATAAGATGACCGATGTGTAACTTGCCATCCAAACCAGGACACTTTTGAGAGACAAAGGTGGCACTAAAAGAAACTAATTGACATTAATTGGTCTACAACTGGAATAAGCCAGGAGTGACTGTCCTGGGAAAATTAGTGAGTCTCCTTCCCCCACCAACTACTTAATTTAATACTGCAAAGTACCCACTCCCTCCCACCATGATCAGCTATGGGTTGGCTTGCAGAGGGAGTCAGTTAAGTTTCTACCTTTACAGTGTACTTTATTATATTTCTCGTAATTGTCTGTTTCTGCTCCCCATCCCCAGTAAGATGTAAACCCAAGAGGGCAGGGATTTGTGTCTTTTGTTTGTTTGAGACACGGTCTCACTCTGCCGCCCAGGCTAGAGTGCAGTGACATCATCAGGACTCACCGCAGCCTCGACCTCTCAGGCTCAAGTGATCCTCCTGCCTCCACCCCCTCCTCAAGTAGCTGGGACTACAGGTGTATACCACCATGTCTGGCTATTTTTTTTTGTATTTTTAGTAGAGACAGTATTTTGCCATGTTGCCCAGGCTGGTCTCAAACTCCTGGGCTCAAGCAATCCTTCCACCTTGGCCTCCCAAAGTGCTGGGATGATAGGAGTGAGCCACCATGCCCAGCCTGTGTCTTTTTTTTAATTGCTGTGTCCCAATGGCTTAAAAGAGTGGCATGTAGTAGGGATTCAGCAAGTAGGTGTTGAATGCATGGATGAAGGGGCAGAAGGCTTCTGACAACTGATGCATCACATCCAGCTACCATCTCTGCCTGAACCCTGACCAAGGAGCTGATTAATGTGGGTGCACCCCTCCTTGAATCTCAAAATGTTCAACAAAGAGCTCTCACTGCAAGCCAGGCAGGAAAGCCCTTGTGGCTGGTGTCTCTCAATGATCCCAGACACTCCAGTGTAGCTGTAGCAGATTTTTCCATTGGATGATCAATGACTGAAGAGGAACTGATGAGATCCTGGCACTTTTACTGTATAAAGAGTATGTAGGCTTTAATCCTCCCTCCTCCATCCAAGTCAGCATTGGGTTTGATCCAACCATTCACTCTCTTTGTCCATTGTAAACCATGGCAGGAAATTTTAAGATGGTGGGGTGGGAGTCTCGGGACAGGTTTTGGAACCATGGGCCAACGCAGCCTTGGGAGAAGACTTTCTCCTCATTCATCATTTTATAGCAATATGCCAGTTAGTCATCCCCTGAGTCTGTCTGTCTCTGTGCCATCCAGGCATCTGTCCATCTCTCCATTCATCAGTCATTTGAGCTCTTTGAGCTCAGAGCCCTAGATTCCAGTCTCCTTCTGTCATTAACTTCCCAGGAAACCACAGGCACCCTCTCCCTTTTTTGGGTCTCAGTTTTCTCATCTGTAAAATGGATGTTGCTAAGGCCCCTCTGATGCTGTAGCTCCTAATTCTGAGGTTCTGTTATGGACAAGGCTCCATGCCTGATGCAGGTGGAGCTTGTCCACTTGATCTGTGGATCCTGTCCCCAGTGCTGATCAGGAAATAAGGCCTTTCATCTTTCCAACACCAGGAACAAAGAGAGAAGCCCCCGAACAAGATTCCTTCAAGCACAAGGACCCGCCCAGCACTTCCCGTGCCTTTCTCAATTTCAGGGAAGTTCACTGTTGCTTGGAGGTGTTGTGAATAGTGTGTAAAGATGCCCAGATAAAATGATGGACAGATTTCAAAGTACTCCCAGGGAGGAATACTGAGAACAGGGATTATTTTTAAAAAGAGAGGAACTGAACAAGCGACTTGGCTCCCTTCACATATGTGGAAGTCTTGTGGTGAGGGCTCAGGCTGCTAATTTCTGAAGAGTGAGAAACCAATTTACATTAAAAAAATTTATTTCAATGTTTTATTTCTTTTTTTAAATCGACAGAAAAAATTGTATGTTTTTATCATGTACAACATGATGTTTTGACATATATAGACATTGCAGAATGGTTAAATCTAGCTAATTAACAAATGCATTACTTCACAAAGTTATCATTTTTTGTGGTGAGAGCACAACATCCACCCTGTTTGCATTTTTCAAGAATACAATTTATCATCATTAACTAGAGTCACCATGCTGTGCAATAGATCTCTTGAAGTTATTTCTCTCCTAACTGTAATGATGTATCCTTTGGCCACCATCCCCCATCCTCTCCCTGCTAACCATCCCAGCCTCTCGTACCATCATTCTACTGTCTACTTCTATGAGATCAACTTTTTTTTAGATTCCACATATGAGTGAGATCATGCAGTGTTTGTCTTTCTGTGCCTGGCTTATTTTGCTTGACATAATGTCCTCCAGGTTTATCCACATTGTCGCAAGTGACAGGGCTTCATCCTTGATATGGCTGAATGGTATTCCATTGTGTATATTTACCACATTTTCTTTATCCATTCATCCACTGATGGACACTTAGATTGATTTCGTATCTTGGCTAACATGGGAATGCAGATATCTCTTCAACATATTGATTTTATTTCCTTTGGATATATACCCAAAAGTGAGATTGCTGGATCATATGGCAGTTCTATTTTTAATATTTTGAGGAACCTCCATACTGTTTTTCATAATGTCTGTACTAATTTACATTTCCACCAACAGTGTATAAGGGTTCTATCTTCTCCCATCCTCTCTAACACTTCTCTTTCGTCATTTTGATGAAATCCATTCTAACAGGAGTGAGATGATATCTTGTTGTAGTTGTAATTTGCATTTCCCTGATGATTAGTGATGCTGAGCATTTTTTCATATACCCGTTGGCCATTTGTATGTCTTTTTTTTTGGATAAATGTCTATTCAAGTCTTTTGCTCATTTTAAAATCAGGTTATTTCCTTGCTATAGAATTGCTTGAACTTCTTATATAGTTTGAATATTAACCCCTTATCAGATGTATAATTTGCAGATATTTTCTCTTATTCTGTGAGTTGTCTCTTCAGTCTGTTGATTGTTTCCTTTGCCATGCAGAAGCTTTTTAGTTTGATGCAATCCCATTTGCTTTTGAGGTCATGTCCAAAAAATCACTGCCCAGACCAATGTCATGGAGCTTTTCTCCTATGTTTTCTTCTAGTAGTTTTATACTACCCAAAGCAATCTAAAGATTCAGTGTGCTCCCTATGAAAATACCAATGATGATCTTCACAGAAATAGAAAAAACACTCCTAAAATTTGTTTGGAACCACAAAAGTCCCTGAATAGCCAAAGCAATCTTGAACAAAAAGAACAAAGCTGGAGGCATCACACTACCTGACTTCAAAATACTGTACATAGCTATAGTAACTAAAACAGCATGGTACTGGCATTAAATAGACACATAAACCAATGGAAGAGAATAGAGAACCCATAAATAAATCCATGCATTTACAGCCAATGAATTTTCGACAAAAATGCCAAGAGCACATAATGGGGAAAGGACAGTCTTGCTAGTAAATGGTATTGGGGAAAGTGGATATCCATATGCAGAAGAATGAAATTAGACCCTTATCTCTCACCATGTACAAAAATCAACTGAAAGTGGATTAAAGACTCAAATATAAGTCCCAAAATGATGAAATGATTAGAAGAAAACAATTTTATGCTTTTAAAGAGAATTAAGCAGTTTTCAGGAATACCTCACCTGTAAGGACAGTATTAATGGATTTACTACTTGGGTGTTTCCTTCCCCCAAGACGTGAAGATGTAGAATTGGAGTATCTTCTCACCTGCAAGGAACTTGCAGCAGTTCTTTTTTGGGGGAGAGGGATGGAGCTGTCTCTAGAGTTTCTCCACAAGCCACCTGATTTCCAGAGGCTGGCTTCATTCGCTCCTCTTTCCTGGTTATGAACCTCATGTTCTTGCTATAATTTATTCATCCTCTTGCCTTCTCTGTGCTGAGCTTGTTGCCAGCCTCTGTGGAAATTCAATCCCACTGCAGTTACATTGACCGATTGCGCTAATCTTTTTACACAACTCCTCCCATAAATAGAACCAAATACCCAAATAGTGGCATGGTAGCATGCGACCTTTATTGAGACTTTCTTGAGGCCACATTGTCTGAATCTGACTTCCATTTGTTTGAGGAGATAGGATGGGTATATATTTATGTATCCGGAGAGTCCTCTTTGTCTCTGTGGTTGTAATAATGTATAATGTGAGTCCTGGAATTATTTTATACTGTGTTTTCTTCCTGAAGGCAGGGAACTAACCTTTATACAGATAACACACTCACATACATGCCATTTTAGTACTTTTTTATTTGGAAAAAAAGGGTAAACATAAGAACAATTCATTTATAGTTCCTTTGCCTTATTTATCTAGATTATGGAAAATAAGTAAAAATTTCTATCTCCTTAGCCCACTGGCTTTTCCACTTTACCCCATGCAAAGCTAATTAGTATTTGCTATTATTTGTGTGTATCCTTTCTGACTTTTTCCTATGGATATATTAATATATCTGTGTTTGTACACATACATACCTTTTAAACAAAGTTTCATTCATACTATATATATATTGGTGACCACTATGTATCTCAAGATATTAGCTTCATGGAGAGGATGGTCAGAGGGATGATTCTGTTGTGTGCCTTCAACATGCCTTTGCCCACTCACTCATGTGTTTTGCACTAGGTAAATGCCACTTGGTCTTAGGACAATGGAAGTATCTGGATTTAAACAATTGAGTTTTACCCTAAATTTTCTTGGCTAGCCTACAACAGCATAAGAGGGAAACAGGGAGTAGATAAAACCTGGTTGAAGGGTAAAAATGTAGAACAAGTAAGTAAAAAAAAAAAGAAAATCAGGAAGTGTTTAAGTAATATAATCTCCATTTCAGGTTTTGCAATTGAATGCCAAGTGTAGAATGTTAAATGGGACATTTTGAGAGCTTGGGAGAAGCTTGACATATAGTATGTAATTAAGAGGCTGAGGAAAATGCCATTTGATTTCAAATATGATTTTTGAGGTTACAAGGGTAATTAATTGTATGGTATCTTCCAGGAAATATCATTCACCTGAGTATCATCCTCTACATTGACAGGTCCAGAGGAAGAATGTGTGAAAGGAAATATAAGATGCTATGAATTTATTCACTTTATAAATGTTTATTAGGTACCTACTATGTGCTGAGGACCTTGCTGCTCAGACTGGGGCACACAGTGGGGATGGCAAGGCATTGGGGAGACCTCACGTAGTCTAGCAGGGGGCAGAGAAGGCAAAAATGGGCTAAGCTACACTGAGATAGATCTGTGGGTCCAGATCAGGACAAGACACCTGACTCAGCTCCCTCACTTGTGTGAAATTAATTCATATGTATTTTTTTCTTGTCTAGTTATAGGTTATTTTAAACAAGTAATACAAGCCCATTTGAGAAAACAAAGATACTAGGGGAAAAAGACAGAAGCAAAAATGATATCTGTTTGTGTTCCTACTACATAGTTAGCCACTTTAATATTCTGGCATATTTCCTTCCATTTTTTTTTCTTGGCTAACTTTTAAACGTAATTGTACGCTTATTTACTTAGTCTTTGAGCCTGTGGTTCAACTTGAATATGAGACAGAGGCTTTTTCTGAGCAGTTCTGGTATTTGATGAAATAGTTGTTTCCATGATGAGGAATGAATCTAGAATGAAATATTTAAAAAGCTTCATCCAGATGTTGCAGTAAAAAGAAGCTCCAAATTCTTTATACTATTGCTGGCTCAAAAATGTAGATGGCTTTATCAGGTGGGCTTCCTGAGGTCAGCCTTCTCCTCCATCTTCAGGAGAGCTGAGAGTTGTATCTCATCAGTCTCATTAGTCTTCAAGTTCTTGGTTTCTCTCTCTTTTTTTTTTTTTTTTGAGACGGAGTTTCGCTCTTGTTGCCTGGGCTGGAGTGCAATGGCGCAATCTTGGCTCACTGCAGCCTCTGCCTCCCAGGTTCAAGTGATTCTCCTATCTCAGCCTCCTGAGTAGCTGGGATTACAGATATGTGCCACCATGCCTGGCTAATTTTTTGTATTTTTAGTAGAGATGGGGTTTCTCCATGTTGGTCAGGCTGGTCTCGAACTCCTGACCTCAGGTGATCCTCCTGCCTCAGCCTTCTGAAGTGCTGGGATTGCAGGCGTGAGCCACCACACCAAGTTCTTGGTTTCTTAATTTTGATGTACCTATGGAGGGAAGTAATTAGAAAAGTAAGGCTACATGGTTTGTTTATTCATATCTGGAGTCAGTTCCTGGATTCAATTTCTAGTTCTCAGATGAATTACTAAAACTTTCCAAGACTCAGTTTTCTTGCCAGGAAAGTTGGTATTCCCCCACCCCCACCAATTCTTTATTAACTCTCTTTATTAGAAGCTTTCTGTTCCTATGCCATGAAGTCTATGCCTTTTTTTTTTTTGAGACGGAGTTTTGCTCCTGTTGCCCAGGTTGGAGTGCAATGTGCAATGGCACGATCTCAGCTCACCACAACCTCCGCCTCCCGGGTTCAAGCAATTCTCCTGCCTCAGCCTCCCTAGTAGCTGAGATTACAGGCACAAGCCACATGCCCAGCTAATTTTGTATTTTTTGTAGAGACGGGGTTTCTCCATGTTGGTTAGGCTGGTCTTGAACTCCTGACCTCAGGTGATCCGCCCTCCTCGGCCTCCCAAAGTGCTGGGATTACAGGCGTGAGCCACCACGCCTGGCCAGTCTATGCCATTTTTTACCACACTGAAGTGCTAAGATTAGATACATATTCTTGAATATTTAGATGGAGAGTCTTCAGGACATCTCAGACACACTGTGATCCATTTATTCTCTTCTTAAATGTGAGGTTCAGCATGAAGGCAGATCACATCTGCCTTCATCTCTAGGTAGGCAGAACACTCCATTGTACCAACTCCATAACAATTTTCTTCTAGGGTCCCCTTTCTCCCCAGTGCTGAGTGAGCTTCAGGCATTTGAAGACCCTGTGGAAGGCCGGACATAGTGGCTCATGCCTATAATCTCAGCACTTTGGGAGGCCGAGGAGGGCAGATTGCTTGAGGCCAGGAGTTCAAGACTAGCCTGGCCAACATAGTGAAACCCCATCTCTACCAAAAATACAAAAATTAGCTGGGCATGGTGTCATGTGCCTGTTGTCCCAGCTATTCGGGAGGCTGAGGCACGAGAATCACTTGAACCTGGGAGGTGGAGGTTGCAGTGAGCCAAGATGGCGCCACTGTACTCCAGCCTGGGCGACAGAGCAAGGCTCAATCTCCAAAAAAAAAGAAAAAAGAAAAAGAAAAGCCCCTGTAGAAATCACGACAACCATTGTGACTATAGCTGCTGGGAAAGCAAAGCTGGCCCCACAAACAGGAGGCTTCAGCAGCTGGCAGAGTATTAGATGGGGATGGAGACTGTTATCCTTTACTGGTCACTTCTGTGTTGTCTGTTGATCGACTTGAGGGTTTTATTTATTTTTTATCTCAGGGGTGCAGTAGCTTATGCAAATAATGAACACTGGGGAGGGCAGCCTTTTGAGTGTGGCTGCCTAGGGAGCAACCTCCTTAGCTCCAGCCGGTTGCTGCCATAGAGGATCTTGGGCCCAGCCTTACCCAGGCTTCTCATTGCAGAATGAGAATGTGTACTTCCAAGGTTTTATGGGAAATCTCCTAATTTTAAATGTTGGCTAAGTTTTTAAACAAAGATTCTATTGTGTGGATCCAGTAGAACCTCAGTGTGAGTCACTAGTCAGATGAGGATTATCTGGAAATTCTTTTCTGGTCTTTACAGTTTAATATTCTGCATTTCCCTTCACATCTCAAGGGTGTTCATACATTTCTTCCCTGGACCGTTCACAAGTCTCCTCTTTGAATGAATCCAGGCTGTTGCCATTTTACCTTCCAAAATGGGAGACTTAGAGACCACGGTGGTCCAGATGCTGTGCAGCAGATCTGGTGAACTCTCATCTTGCAAAGAGAAATACAGTAATGGTAGATGAGGGTTATGATTTATGCTGTTACAGCAGGAACCATCTACCACTTGACATACATGGTTGCTAAGTGAGAAAGTGCTAGGGCCTTTCACACATGTTGCCTCATTTAATTTTCACAACTGTACAATGAGTGAGGTGGTAAATTACCTCCACTTCATGAAAGTTCTGAGAGGTTCAGTTGCTTGCTCAAAGACAGACAACTGATAAGGGATACAGCCCAGTTTTCTCACTTGTCTCTTTCACTCTTAAATAGGCTGTTCCTCACCCGTTCATTGAGGTGTTATTTCCTCCTATCCCAGGCCTTCTCAGTACGTCCCTTGACTGTGCCTTATACATTGTAGGTTCTCTTATAATTACCTTTCTTGAGAATCATAGTATTTGGTTGGCTTTTCTCCAGTGAATAGAATTAGCCTAGTGCAAGCAGTTTTTCAAAGCATATAATGAGCCTTTTAAAACTTGAATTTTCATGACAAAGTTTATTTTGTTGAAATATAAAAGAAAGGCAAATATTTACTAATTTTTGCTTTATTAAAACATAATGCACAGGGGCATATTTTTAGAAATGATAAATCATTTTCTTCACAAAGGGATCTTGAGTAGAAAGAAACATACCACATTTAAAAATTATATACTATTCTATAATTGCACAAATCAAATAGGTGTATTATTTGTAATTACATTGGTAATATATGTAATTGCATGAGAAAACAATTAGAGCAAGCTGCATTCCAACAGGACATGGATCTAGATTTTTTTCTTTCCCCCAGTTATTCTGCAGCATTAATTTGTCTTGCAGAAGTAAGAGTATCACACAGATATTTTAAAAAACAACATCTCTGACCTACCTCAAGCACGTTAAAGATTTCTTGAGCTGATACTACTGATGTTTTGCAATCTTGGAGGTGAGAGTAAAGCCCATCTTATTTCTTCACTTCTGCTGCTTTATTTTTCTTGCCTATGAAAAAAGGTAGCAGACAGTACATTTTTGAGGCATGTGAACCCTATACCAGTGCTACACCTGAGCCTTCAGAGTGGTTCTGCTATGGGAAATTTCTTCCTGAAAAATCAACCCATGTATTCTTTACTCCCTGTATAAAAATAGCTGGGATGGTTTTGGGGTTAATGAGCAGTGACCCACTGGATGGGAACACGTATTCTTTTAAGAATCTCAGGAATTATGTGGAGCATAATTTAAGTCTGTGATCTCAGGGGAGATTTCTCATGGAATCATTCATTCATCAGGTATTCACAGAGCACCTGCTGTGTACATCCATTGCTGTGCTGGGTGCTGGGGTTGCAGAGATAACATATGGTGGATGAGAGACATACAACAACAGTGCTGAGAGAATCATGGGGCAAGAACTAGGGGAGTCTGAAGAAGAGGGGTCCAGGAGGCCTCAAAAGTTGGGGATGGGGTTGAAAGGAGTAGGGAGACATTATTGAGATGGATACTTCTTGCCCCAGGGATGGGATGGAGGGTTGGTGAGAACCGTTCCAGGCAGGGTGACAAATGTGCTAGGACAGTGACATGTGAACAATTGAAGCATATATTTAATACGAGGATATGCAGATTGGTTTTGTGGAGTTGGGAGTGAAGGGCAGGTGTGAGGGTGTGGCCAAAGATGAGGTTAAACGTGGAGGCAGATCCCCCCACCCAACCAGCCCTGGGTGTGGAAATGTCAATGCTCTGTGTAGATTGCATGTGTGCACTTCCATGACACCTATTGCAGCTTCCACAGACAGAGCCCTTGCTTTGCTTGAAGAGGTCTTGGGTAGATTTAAAGTCTCATCATGGGCTATAGAGTTATTCATGTTTTCTAACCTGATAGGAAGAATCTAGATGGGTCAAATGGTGTGTGTAGTGATTGCTGGGTGAGAGTGCCAGGTTCTGTGATCCTGCTTTGGCTTGGAGTAGATGAAAGAATTTTCAGCTGAAGGCACTTTGGAAGTCTGTCTGCAAAGAGAGGTCGATGAATGAAGCTGCCCTTGGGAGATGGGTTTTGTAGACAGCTAGCAGCTCTGGACTCTGTTGGCCCATGATGAAGAAGGGATCCTCTTGGGAATAGACTGAGAAACATGATGCAGAGCTGTTTTGCTCCCTGTTCTGTCTTCTTCTGCTTTTCATCAAATTCTCCAATATAGACTTGAAATGTTAGCAAACAAGAGGCTGTAGGATGTGTTATTGAATTTTACCTCTGTTGGTCATAATATAAATATTACTTAATTCCTTCATGTGCTCAGCAAACATTTATGGAGCACCAGGCTCTGGGCACAGGGCCTTCAATCTCTGCTATTGAGAAGTCCCTGGTCTGATGGGGGAGGTAGAATGAATTGTTGAGGGATTTCTGACGAAGCGATGGTAGGATGATGACGATGATGGTTGGCGTTTATTGAGTTTCTACTGTGCAACAAGGATTATCCTCGTGTCCATTTTATGAGGGGAGTACTATTGCTTCCCATTTTGCTGATGAGGAAACTGAGGTAAGGCAAGTTTCTAGTAAGTGAAGGAGCCACAATTCAGACCCAGGGAAGGTACTCAGCTCCAAGCTGCAGGGCACAGAGGAGGACACAGTTTCATCTTGGGGTAAGGGGGCACCAAGACAGGTTTCTTAGAGCTGATGCCCCTTGAGTAGGTTCTGAAGGAGAAGCAGAGGTACTTGGAGAGAAGACATAAGGCAGAACATGCTTGGCTGAGGTCCCAGCTCTAGTGAAACATGACAGTGGATGAAGCTGGTTAGTGATCATTGATGCTTCAGTGGAAGGCAGGTCGGGCGAGTGAGATGGGAGTCAGAGAAGTTCAGTGGAGCTGCCCTGGGAAGGCCTTGGCTGCTGGCCAGGGATGCCCTGTCTTCCTTTTAGGGGACTTGGGATGACCTGTGAATATAGTTCCATCGTACTGACAGCTGAGGGCATCTCTGGAGTCCCATTTGAATCCTTCTAAAGTAGGGTCCACAGAGGCAGCTCTGGAAGGTTTTGTGGAAGTGTGCACAATTCAGGGGCCCACTTTAAGAAAAAGAAGACAGCATTTCAGATACCAGATTAGCACTGGGCTTTCAAAGGGGCCCATGCAAGTGAGAGGACCCAAGGTGTCAGCTTCCTTAGCGGCATGCTCAGTCCCCCCAAACGGTCTTTTTCATCAACATCACGTTTATTTCTACACCACTGCAGAAAAACAATAGTTTATGTGTTTTGGGGTGATTTTTTTTTTTTTTTTTGGTTCAGAACTGAGGAGTCTTTATTTTGTCATGACATCCACTAGTGTTTGGAGAGTGGCCTAATCACAATCTCATCCCAAGATATCTCCTGGAATTGGCTAACTGTGGTTATTCTGAACACAGAATCATCTTATGCATTCACATATGGCCTCCTTGAACATCTATTTTTTTCACTACATAGGGTCTAGAGATGGTTGATATTCAGGACATAATTCCCAAAGCATTCCTGCCATGCTAAATTTCAGTTTGTATGTCTTTTGTCAAATATTTGGCTTAGCTGGGACTGGTTGGCATATTGTGTTAGCTCAAAGTGATTTATTGTCTCAGCGTCATCCATTCAATACAGAGAGGTAATATTTAGTGTGTCAGTGGGGATTATGTTGTAATCTCAAGAAAAATATAGGAAGTTGGGTAGAGAAAAAAAGTCCAAGAAGAAGAACCAAGTAGTTATTAAAATAGACTTTTCTAATATATGTTCATTCGCTGAGAGTTACATCCACAACTTCATTTCTCATCAAAAACTCTCAAAGAGCCAATTTCCAGTAGTTCTTATCCCTCCTTGCAGCTGAATATTTGGGGGTATTTTAAAGTGATATCATAAAAAAGATTGAAAATGAAGTCCTATAAATGATCTTTAATCAACAGGCTCTGTTGCTTTATGGAACAGAAAACAGTGAACAAAAGACTATGATTTTAATTCAAGGAAAGAGAGCTATTTATTTTAAGTATTTCTGCAGAATGGCAGAAGTAATTTATTCAGTTATAATTAGACACATTGTAAAATGGACGATTGTGAAAAGAGTGATTCTTGCTGGCTTTGGAGAGCTGGAGAAGGCTCTTCTGTGTGATTCTCTGTTATCTGGTCCCAGATCCTGGTGCCAGAAATTAATCTGCGAGCAAGGGCTGAACCAGATAAAAATGGAAGCTGAAAGTGTTCACATTCTCTTTTTCATCCTGAAAATGGGCTTTCCTTCTTTCTGTCTTGATAAGAAACTCCTGCAGCAAGTATTTAAATTGGAGAATTGCTTGGGTATGAGATGGAAGAGACCTGGTTTAACAGTATGTAATGGAAAAATCCTTGAGTTCTTCAGTCAAGGGGAAATTATGTGTGCATCTGAAGTGAATTGTGGCAACTTAAGAAGCCTATGCCATTTGGGGCTGCATTAATAGAGATAGGAAACAGATCAGGGAAGGTGACTGATAGTTGGAAATTCTCGCTTTCTTTCAACAAGCTTGGAGTAGATGAAAGGATTATACATATAGGAAACCTTCAATAATCTACTTTATTCTAGTCAATAAATAAATAAATACATACATACATAAATAAATACATAAATAAAGTAGATTATTGAGGGCTTCCTATATGTCAGGACTAGGGAGACTTTGGTGAACAACATAGACATGTTTCCTTGTTGATCAGACATTTTGGAAGGAGACAGATAAATGGGCAGAAAATTACAAAACAGCAAGAGATACCATGAGAGGATAAGTCTAATGTTTCATTAGAAGCAGAGGGTAGGGGTGAGGCAGAGGGAACAGCCTTTGCCGTGGCTCAGAGGTGAGCCAGCATGGCATGTTGCGGGAACAAAATGTCCAATGTGGCTGGAGCACAGAGTTGACGGGTATGCTGTAGCATCAGAGGTGAGGCCAGAGGGATGAATGGTCAGACTCCGCAGATCCTGGGGGTAACTGATGACTGCATTCCCAGAGCAGTGGAAGCTGCTAATAAATTTTAAGCAGTGATGTGTTGTGACCAACTTTTCCTTTTGAAAACATCACTTTTTTAAAAAAAATTCAGCAGTTTTTAGTATATTCAGAGTTGTGCAATCATCATCAGAATCCATTTTAGAATGTTTTTGCCACCCCCAAAAGAAACCAGGTACCCATTAGCATCATTCCCTGTATCACCCTACCTCCAGCCCCAGGCAACCATTAACCTCCTTTCTGTCTCTATGGATTTGCCTGTTCTGGACATTTCATAAAAATTGACTCATACATCACTTTTGATTCCATGCCAGGAAAATGGTTACAGTGGGTAAGGTGGTAGAAGTAAGACTAGTTAGGAAAACTTCCTTGAGAAAGGTAATAGTGCCAGGAGAGAGATGTTGGTGACCTTGTTGGGAGTCATTGCAGTGGGGATATAAGGGATTGGGTGGCTGTATCTGAGAACCCGTTAGGAGGAAGAATGAATAGGAAGGTGATTATTTGGATGTTTCGGGAAGAGAGAGTCAAGGATGGTGTCCAGTTGGGAATTGGGTGGGATCCATCCTCCAATGCAGTGTTTGGGTGTATGGGGACAAGGCCACAAGCTCAGGTTTGCATGCATTCAGAGTGTGAGTGCTGAGGGATGTTGTGGTCAGGGTGTCTGGTGAGCAGTTGAGTATTTGAGTCTGAAACTTGGAGAGAGGCTGAAATTTTAAAACTTGGAGCCATTGGCACAAAGTCGATCACTGAATTGTGGAAGTGGATGGATATCTGTGCATTGAGAAGGGCCGAGGGGCCCACTTGAGAGCAGCCTGTTTGCACTGGAGCAGCCTGGTGCCCCATCCTGGACCCTTGCTCTATGTAGCTGTGGATGGAAGAACCAGAATCCAAAAGTCCCAGCAGGGCAGATGCTCACTTGGCAATGGGTTCCTTGGAAGGTGGAGAGTTTCCTGTTACCAGATGTAGCAGAACCTCATGACCACTTTACCACGACCCTATAGAAGGCACTCGTGCATTAGGTGGGATTGCTGCTTACGTGAACTCTAGACACCACCCTGGTCTGGTCTTGTTTGCTCCAGTTGAATGGCCATTTTTGATGGAAGTGCCCACATCAAGCAAGGTCCCTTGGTTGATTCTGCTGTCTATCTGCCTCTTTCTGTGTCTACTTGCTTCCCAGATCAGAGAAGATCCACCATTCTCTTTTTTGGAATCCCAGTACCCTTTCCTTGGATCTCTATCTCAACCTTAACACCTGGACAAACACAGCTCTTTCTCTTTTTTTCCCTTTTATCAGGTGGCTAGATACTGCTGGAGAAAAGTCCCTCAGACCTAAAAAATGTGGCCTCTGTAAATGTGTGGTACCCAGCCTCACATTTACAGGTTGACCCAGTCACTTCCTCCTATCCCCTGGTCAACTTTTCTCCAGTCTCCCTTGTGGCTTGCCACATTTTCTGTGCCTGGCAGAGGTCACCCTTTTCCCTCTCAGTAAAAGCATCAGTCATCAAATGTCCTGCCACCAACTTTCTGGGCTGTGCACCTGAAGCCCCCTTCTCTATTTCTCTTTGGCTCCACAAGCAAGGTATCCTGCCTACTCTCTGTAGCCTCCCCTCCCTGGGCACAGAGCCCTTCACTTCTGCTGCTTTTGAGGGGAACTTGTTCTATGTGTCTACTCTTGTCTGCTTGTTCTGCTTGTCTGCTCTGCCCCTCATCTCCCACAGCCATTGATGTCATTGACCCATCGCCTCTCCTCCTGGAAGCCTCTTCCTCCTCTGGCTTCTTGACACAGAGGACTCTGGCAGTTCCTTTCCACATAGGGACTCTCCACAGCCCCTATGTGGGCTTGTCCTCTCAGTTGAAGTTTACTGGGTTCTGTCCCGGACTAACTTCTCCCTCTCTTCTTTGCATGGGCCGGTGGTTCTTGGAGGGATGAGGGGAAAGTTGCATGGGGAATCTTTGCAAGTGTCAAGTGTCCAGTTTCTGCCTTGGGAGGCAGATCAGAATCACTGAGGAGGCAAAACTGCATGAAGCCTCCCAAGGAGGCTGGGCCAAACTTCTCCCCTCAGTTGAGAGCTGTCGCCTCACCTGTGCCCAGTACATTTACATAAAAGGGCACCCCAAATCTGCATCTCTAGCTGGGACTCCTTTTCTGAGATTTGGACCCAAGCCAGATGGGTCTTGCTCAATTTTTTTCTATTCCTGTCATTGCTACCTTCGTCCGGGCTAGCATCTCTTGGGCTGTCCCCCACCCACTCCTCAACCTCATTCACCTGCATTGGCTACAGCAACCTTTAGATGTTAAGTGTCATCACATCAGTCACCTGTGTAAACCTCTTCATTATTACCTAGGTGCTGTCATGCTGGGCTTCGCATTTGGTGGGCACTTGGTAAGTTTGTGTTGAATGAATGAATGCACAAGTGTGTATGTTTTAGATTTTATTCAAGGGCCGAGTTAGCAACCCTGTGAGCCCTTTAGGCAGATAAAAAACCAGAGCTGAGATTTAGAGCCAGTGAGCTGTTGAATTTTTAGTAGATCAATTTGCTGAAGACTCTGGAAAGCTGAAGGGAGGAGGGAGAGGGATAGCAGAAATGGGCACCATTTACCTTTGTCTAAGAGTTTCAGGAAGAGCAGGTGGGGGGATTGTTGGGAGTAACCCAGGGTGAAGCGGAGGGAGCCTTCTGATCACCACCCCTGAACATTTCCCTGCTCATCAAGACCCCTCCTTACAGGGAAAAGAGGAGCTGTGGCAGGGCAGGGTCTCTTGGAAGGTGCCCCCGGTTTGAATCCAGCTCAGCCCCATGCTGCCTGTTGCTGTTAGACAAGTTCTCTGGGCCTCAGTTCACTTATTTGTAAGGTGGAGATGATGACGCTTACTCCAAGGTAATTGTGGAGAGTCACTGAAATAATGTGTGCAAAGTCCAGCATGCAGTGCTCATGCTCATTCATAAAAGTTAAGTGCTTTTTGTTGGCAGAGGCAGCATCTGTAGAATTAATGATTGTGACCAGACTGTAAGACTCCACTGGGCAGTTACCATGCCTGGCATGGCCATGTCAACACGGCTTCTCCTGCCCCTTGGGTGGAATCTGGTACATCATAGGCACACAGTTGTCTTTGGGTAGATAATTGCAGCATGGATGCTAATTATTTAATGTAGGTGGGTTGACTGGAACAGGTTCTGCCATATGGCTATTCAACAAATTGTAGCTATAGCTCTTGTTATTTACCTTGAAATATAGAAAGTGGTTGTGATGCGGGAGGGTTTATTTCCTTCTGCAAGCATCTGCAAGCAGCATGATTCTTCAGGCCCTTAATAGGGCCCTATAGATTCACATGCCTTTCTTAAGTCAGGCAGGGCTGTTTTCCCAGGAAAGACATGCTTGGGACTCACTCTTCTTTGAGGGGAGAGAATGTTTTGTGCAGGTCCAAGACCTGGCTGTTTACACAGAGGGTACAGAGAACACCCAATTCTGCCATCTTCAACTTTCAAATCCTGCCCGGGGGGCAGTCCTGTGCCCTGTGGCCAGGCTGGTTCTCTCTCCCACTTCTGTGTGCTGCCTCACAGTCTTGTCCTTCCTTGGAGCCTCCTGCTCACATCTGTCATTTTTATTTGAGCATTTAAGTCCCTTTAGAACGTTGGGCACGATTCACTGTTTCAAGGTCTTTGCTGTGCTCTTCCAGGCACTTCCAGGTGCCTGGGGCATGGGCATATAGGATGATTCCTTTTAGCAATTCTTTAGATTGCTCTTGCTGTTCCTGCTGGCAAATGAGGGAGAAGATGGCATGTAGAAGAGCCGAAGTAATTTGCTTTGAAAGTTGAGGTTAGACTTGAGTCTTCTCTACTCCATGTCCTGTGCTCGCTCTTCTGTGTGTCTATGGTCTTGAGGAAAGCTGTTCAGAGGCTCACCACATCTGACCAAGGGTGCCTGAATGCTAACTTGTAGGATGGCTTGGAATGTGGATACTCAACCATGGGCACTGGAAGTCTCTCCAGGTGTTGCTTTTATGTGGATCCTGTTTCAAGAAACTGTTCTGGGAATAAAGAGAGTAATTGAGACCTGCTCTATTTGTTGCAAAGTCTTATACAAATACTATGTAGGTTTGATGAATTTATACACTGTTGATGTGATAAATGTAAAAATGGCCATTAATTCTTCCCCTTACCATCTGTCCATACCCTTGCAATACAACACTGTACATTTTCCCATGAAGAGGTAGAGTCTATTTCTCTACCCTTTGAATCTGGGCTTGGACACATGGCTCGTTTTGGCCAATGGGAGAGTAGCAAATGTGACACTGCCTGAGGTTTGAAAGGGACTTGTGTCCGGGGCTTGTTTACTTGCTGTTCCTGGGGTCCCTGCTGCCGCCTCCTTGTGAGGAAGCCCAGATCAGCCTGTTGGATGTTGACATACATGGCCCGGTTGCCCCAGTCACCCCAGCTGATAGCCAGCCAGCCCTAGAAGCAGAGCCACCTTGCTGAGCAGCTGCTGATCACAGATGCATGATTGAGCCTAGCCATGACTAGCAGAAGAGCTGTCCAACTGAGCCTAGCTCAGAGCACTGACCCACAGAATCATAAGGTAAATAAGTGGTGGCGATTTGAAGCCACTAAATGTTGGGGGTAGCTTGTTATACAGCCAAAGCTAACTGACATGGTTGAATTAATGACCAGTGATTTGTTTTTTGTTAGCCACAGAGATTTAAAAAATTATAAATGATTTTGCTTCAGGATTTCTTAAAAGTTAGCTCTTTATCAGGGACTGTGAAATATTATCCAGATTATCAGCCTGGCATTTGTGCTACAATTTTCCAGTGCACATGTGGCTTATTGAATGTGGATTTCTAAGTTTGGAGAGAGTCTTTGGCCTGAGTGTGAGTCCGAATATGTTGACTCACCAGACACCAGGATTAGTCGTGTCTGAGAATTCATGATCCAAGAAGTAAGAAATTTAGCCAGAAATGTTATCCTGAGCACAGCTCTGGCAGTTGAGAGTAATTGACTGAAAACTATAAACTGCTTGGATTCAGCATTGTAAAAGATAATTTCACACACAGTGGCTCTGTAAGGGCATTAAGTCTCAAAAAAGTAAACTGGGTTAAGAAGGCCTGGTGAATATGAAACACTGAATGGGGGCATTAATAACCACAAGTGTGGATGAAATTGAGGAACAACAGACTCAAAGAAGATGAAGTGAAATAGGATGAGTTCCAATTTAGCTCTAATATTCTACAACTAGAAGATCTCAGCCCATTGTATTAATTAAAAAAACCCAAAACCACTTTACACTACATGCACACACATGCATGTACTTACACACACACGCATGTATGTACACACACACACTACCCAGAGGTTTGCTAACCCTTATCCATCTAAAAGTAGTTCTATTTCTAGGAACTTTATCTGATTTTGTGTGTGTGTGTGTTCATGTGCAGGAAATGTATGTACTGGGATGTTTATTGCAGCTTTACTCATACTTGCAAAAGGCTACACATGAGACAAATGTCCATGCTGTGAAATACCATTAAAGAACCAGTTCTCTAAGCATTAATGGAACAATATCCAAGATCTATGAATTGAAAAAAGCGAGGTACAGAATTTTGTCGTCTGGTTTATCAGTTGTAAAACAAAAGGATATGCACACACACATATTTAAATACATGTAGATTTTTTGCATAAATTATAACTGAGAGGAAATGTAAGAAACTGATTGTAATAAACGCTGGGGAAGGGGCCTGGGTGGCCTGTGGTCAGAAACAGGAAGGAGATTTCATTGCAAATCTTTTGTATTTATTTTTCACTGTACTTCTGGATTATCTTCATGCAAATGTTCTAAAAAGCATTTAAAATATTGCTAATGTTTTGTGGTAAGTCCCTTGGAGGCTTTTGTCTCCTTATTGTACAAGAAGCCTTTTGTCCCCTCATTCTGCAATGAGGCAATGAGGACTGGACGCCGATGCTGCTCCACTTCTAAATCCCCGGAGAAGGAGAAAGGGCCCCACGTGGCAGAGGCATTGGGAACACCAACTTGGGGCTCTAATGTGCGTTCTAGGCCTGGGGTGACCGTTTTCTAGCTTGGGCCACCTTAGATACTTTACACTTGGGAGAGGAAGAACACCTCCCTCACTCATGGGTAAATCAATAGCCCAGTGTCTGGCTTGGCTCCAGGGGGCCCTTGGACATTGCCTTCTGTTGCCATTGAGGGATGGGCCATTAGAAAATTAGAATTTTCCAGCCTCAGAATGCTGTGAACATGGGGTGGACTGCCATTGCGGGTGGTGAGTTCTTTGTTGTTAGAGTGTTCACACCACAATGGGCAATACTAAGCAAGGTCTGGTGTCCTGGAACGTGGTCTCCCAGGACCTGCACTGCTCGGAGCTTCTCCAAGGCCTTTAATTCTAATTCAGGAAAAATCAAACTGACCAAGAAGCTACAGAGAGCAAAGACACAGGGAGTGTGGAGGAGAGCTGGAAAAGCCCCATGGTTCCATGTAAGCAAAGACAGTTAGAAAAAAAATCAAGATTTAACAACAATTGAGTGGGGAGAAGACGTGCAAAAGAGACTGAGCACAAGACGGGAAGGAGGCCAGGACGATTGATAAATTCACAGTCTACAGCAGAGGACTTTAGTGGTCTTGTTAGCAAAGCAACGCTTCTTGCCTGTACCATGCGGTCTCTATTAGATTAAGTGGATGCATTTGGGTGGAAATTGACATTTGGAGTTAGCGAGTTACATGGGGTGTCTTCATTAGGGCTTCATAGTAGAATCTCCGCAGTGTTTCTCAAGGTGGAAGGGACTTGAATATCTGATCTGAAGCCTGTGCTTTACAAATGATTGAGTTTGTGCCCAGAGAGGGTGAACGACTCTCCCATGGTCACCCAGGGAGGAAACGGAGGAGCAAGGACTGAGTGTGACAGAGGCTCTGCGTCCACCTGGTTGTGGTTTGGTTTCATGTTGACAAAATTCTTTGACATGTGGGAACAGGGTCAGTGGCAAGGTGTGGCCTTCCAGGTATGTGTGGCTGTGGCAGGGGACTGGTGGGGCGTGAGGCTAGGCTGGGAAGGGTAAGAGGGAGGCTCCACTTAGACTGAGCCCCCGGGTAGAGTGGGCGGAGGTGAGTGACCCTGTCACAGGTGAGGGGGTTCTGTGGTCAGACTGTGGAAGGCATTCCCAGGCTGAACTATTACCGCGTTACATGACAGTGGCAGTGACTCACTTATGGAGGGGCCCACCTGTGCCCGGTACAAAGGTCCTTGGGTATTTTGTTTCACTCGGGTATTTGTTTCACAGTAACCCTGTGAGGTAAATGCTGTTATCGCGTGACAGATGAGGAAACTGAGGCTCATAGAGACAGGGTGGCCTGCCCAGGGTCACATGGCTCATGTCTATCAGGACTGGGAAGGAGGAAGTCAAGGCTGCCTGCCTGCAGTGCTGGCTCCTAGCCACGCTGGCAGCCCGGGTGTTCCAGCCAAACAGGGCGGCCTGGGCCTCCTGGCTCTGGCCTACTCGGCTGGCTTTTAGCTTTGGGTTTCTGAGCTTTTGGAATAAAGAAGGCTGTTTCAGACCCTGTGTGTCAGAGGCTGTTCTGGACACTAGAATCTTGCCTTCCATTGTCCAGAGAGCCTGGGCAATCCTAGAGAGCCTCTCACCAGTGCCCACTCAGCACTCACTCTGTGCCAGGCCCTATGCTCGGAGCTCCACAAGCATCACTTCAGTGAATCCTCACAATGGAGATCAGCTTTGGTTTATTGATGAGGAGCCACGGACTGAGAAACTAGATAACACTAGGTTACCCAGCTGGCGAGGGTGGTAGACAAAACTTGAATCCAGGGAAGTGAATTGAACTGCAAAAGGCTTCCTCCCTGAAGATGGGTCCCATACCTCTTGGTCTTCTGTGTGCTGTGGAGTTGAGAGGCTCTTTCATGGCAGCTTGAGTTTAATATTCCAGGCTGATTTATGGCAGCCATGTCACACTTGGAACTCAGCTTGCGTGTGCGTGTGTGTGTATGCATGTGTGTGTGTGTCTGAGTGCATGTGTGCATGTGTTGGCAGGGTCAGCCTAAGGTGCCTGCCAGCAGATAGGGCTGCAGTCTCTGCAAAGGAAAGAGTCCTCTATAGCATTGGGGGAAGAGGAGTCAGGGAAATGATTGGTGCTGCCCCAGAGGATCTTCCCATTCCCCTGTGGAGCCAGCCTCCTGTGAGGAGAACAGCCAGAGGCTAAGTTGGTTTTCCATGGGGTGTTTGTGTCAACCTTTTCCCACCCATCTTCCTGTTCTTTTGAACCTTCTAGAAGGAGTAGCTAACTTTTTCTGCAAATAGTAAGATAGCAAATATTTAAGGCTTGCAGTCTGTATGGCCTCTGTCACAACTACTCAGTCCTGTTGTCATAGCCCCAAATAGCCAGAGGCAGTATGGAAATTAGTAGGCATGGCTGTGTTCAAATAAAACTTTATTTACAAAAAAAGGCAGAGGGCCAGATCTGGCCCACTGGCTGTACATTGCTGATTCTTGCTCTGGAGAAAGACCACTGACATCTTGGGGGTCAGGAGACCTCTGTCATTGTCCCTGTGCTGCTTCTCACTTACCATGTACACATAACATGCTGCCTCACCCTTCTGGGCCCCAGTTTTCCCTTCTCCTCAGGAGGAGGTTGGACTAGATGTCTAAGGGTTGGTTAGGAAGGATTTGGAGTGACATTCTGGGGGACCTGAGTAGGTACAGGTGGAAGGCCAGGAGATGGGAATGGAAGGAGATTGTTAGCTTAAGGTTAGCCTGGATTCCATAATCTGGCATTAGTTCTCCTGCCAAGCACTGGAGTGAATTGACGGGAAATGTCTGGGAGTAGCAGCAAAACCCACTGTGGGCTGCTGGGGGGACCCTGGGGAAGGCCACAAAGAAATGTCTTCAAATAAACTCGGGAGCCTTTGTGGGCAGAATAAAAATGTCCACAGCTGGAGGGAATTCAGAAGCAGCTCTAGACACAGACAGACATTACATATGCTGCCTCATGAATTTTAACTCTGAAAATTAATTCGTTTTATTAGGAAGACAATGAGATCAAGCGCTTACTAGCTGAGGCACAGGGAGTAAACAGAAAATACATGTATCATTAGGTCCGAGGGTATGGAGGTGTCTGAGAGTGTTGCAGAGTGCTCTCTCTGTGTGTGTGTGTGTGTGTGTTGCACATGTACTGTGCATGTGTGTAGTATGGGAGTGGATAGGTCTGTGTTGATATCTTCACTCACCAAAAATACAGGTAAGCAGCATATTACTGGAGACTAAGGAAGCTGATAATTCAGGCCATTTGGTAGCCTTTGAAATAATAAATTTTCTTATTTATTAGAACATTTGTTATTTTCTTGGAAGGCCAGAAATCAAGAAAGGGGAGGAAAACATGAGTCAGTCATTTATTTAGCAAGCATTTATTGAGCACCTACTATGTGCTGGGCTCTCTTCTAGGCAGTAAAGCTGCAGCATTGAAGGGGGCAACATACAAATTTCTTTATGGGTTCCATGTTCTAGTGAAGGCGGAGATGATTTTACAGCAGACTATGGGAAAGTTTAATATGGAAAGGAGACTGAAATTTAGGCCAGGTGCTACAGAATGATTCATAAAATTGGGTATTCTGGCTGGCTATTAATTACTTGTGCTAAAGCCAGGCTGCAGCTGCTCAGGTGAGCCATAGCAACAGGTGATTAAATAGCAAATACTTTATATTTGGCTTTGAAAAGCAGAAGAGCAAAACTCCAGTTGCCCAGAACCTTTGAGTCATGAGACTAGCATAATAGCTGACTATTTCCACGTGGCTATGGATTTAAGCACCAAGTGATTATTTTAAAAATTTTAGTTTAAACATTTGCCTGGCAGGAAAAACACTATTCTCTGTTTAGAGAGAAGGCATTCTAAAATTTATTCCATGTGACTCTGCCTTCTGAAAACGGGAGATCAAGTGGAATTCAGATGCCTCAAGGTCAGAATCAGGAAAGATGAAAGCTCCCCGCTCCGCCCGCCTCCAATACACTGTCAATGAACTTGCATTCTTTAATGCAGCATTTCCTTAAGGGTTGTGTGATATCTTGGTCCCTACACTCAATGGTCTCTTATTGTTATACTTTGTAAGGTCTTGTGTTTGCTTTGAAGGATCTTTCTGTTTCTTTCCCAACCAACAGTGTGTTTCTTTGTAACAGTCCCTTTATTCTTTGCTAGTTTTAATTTTATTTGTTTGTCTACATTGAATAGGAGGTAAATGTTCACATGGAGAGCTTTGAAAACTACAGACTGGAAGAGGAAAATTATTACTCACAATTCTAACCACCAAGAGACCATCAATGTGAATATTTTGACTCATCTGTCTTCTTTCTCCCTGTGTCGCTTTTATATCCAAATGGGGTCACTGTGCACATATTGTGTGATCTGTTCCTTTTTTTCCCCACATACTATCATGAACATCTGTCAGAAACATGTTTCTACAGCATGACTTTATGTGTGTTCACATGTTTTTGTAAACACTTTTCTTCAGAAGTGTTCAAACATATATTAAAACACAGAGAATAGACTAATGACACCCAGGTACACTCTGAACCCACTTCGACAGTTAGCAGCATCCTGCCTTTCTAGCTGCATCTCATTCGCACTCACTCCCCATTGTTTTTATCTGGAGTATTTTAAAACACAAAAAAACCCTAGACATAATGCTTCACTTGCAAATCCTCCAGAAGATATATCTAACTCAGTGGTTCTCAACTGGGGGCAGTTTTGCACTCCCTCCCCAGGGGACATTTGATATTATCTGGAGACAGTTTGGGTTGTTGCAACTGGGAATGGTGGTGGTGGGTGCTACTGGCATGAACAGGTTGAGGCCAGGGATGCTGGTACATGCCCTACAAGGCATAGGATAGTCCTCTATGTCAAAGAATTGTCTGGCCCCAAATGTCCACAGTGCTGAGGTTAATAAACCCTTAGTCTAACAGATCAGGATGTCAAAAAGGATAAACAGCATTCTGTTATCACAGACAACAAAACTGACAACAATTCATTAATATCATCAAATTTTCTTTAACCTCCCAATTAGAAAATAGGTAGCTAGTTTGAATCAGCCCTGTTAAAGAAGAAAAAAAATTCAGTGATACTTGTTAAAGCATAGTAAGACAGACTTTATTCAGGGCCATCATGATGGGTATAGGGACTACTGCAATGGGGTCTTGAGTTGGGGAGAGAGATTGGGCTCAACTCCAAATACAGCATGGGCAGGTGGAGATTTATAGCAGAGGAGCAGGGTGGGGATCAGTGGATAGAAAATTACCAGGAAGAAACATCAGGGGTAAGGGGAATTCTGGCTAAACTGACCTAAGAGGACTCTTCCTGAAGACAGGCCAGGGTGATGGAGGACGAGAAACTTCAGGTATCAAGTGAGGGAGATCAGAGAGCAAAGGTGGGAAGTTCTTGCTAAACTGACCTAGCAGGACTCTTTCCTCAGCTGGATTTTACAAGGAAGTACACAGATGGGCCAAGGAGAAGGTTCAGAAGTCTGACTAAAGTTTGGCCAAGCAAAGAATCTTTGTCAGTATCTAAACTTATCTTTTCACTTCTGAATACATTAAACTGATCTATAATGGCTCCCCCTTCCTTTTCTTCGTCGTGTTTATTTGTTGGAGACTCTGGGTTATTTGTTCTGTAGATTTTCCCATACTGGATTTGGCTGACTACATCTTTATGGTGGTGTTTATCATGTCCCTCTGTTCCTCCATGTCCCGTAGAATCGAAACTCAGATTGATCCATAAGTTCAGGTGTTTTCAGCCTGATTTACCCATTATAAATTTCAACATCAATCTTTTTCTAATGCAGGGTTTTCAAAGTGTAGTGCCTGGACCAGCAGCACCGTTATCACCTGGGAACTTGTGAGAAATGCCAGTTCTCAGGCCCCCATCAGGTCTACGGAATCAGAAACTCTGTGGGTAGGAGCCAGCAATTTGTGTTTTAGCAAACCCTCTGACACTGATGCAGGCTAGTGTTTCAGAATCAGCACTATAATTCTTTTTTTTTTTTTTTTTTTTTGAGATGGAGTCTCGCTCTGTCGCCCAGGCTGGAGTGCAGTGGCGCGATCTCGGTTCACTGTAAGCTCCGTCTCCCGGGTTCATGCCATTCTCCTGCCTCAGCCTCCCAGGTAGCTGGGACTACAGGCGCCCGCCACCACGCCCGGCTAATGTTTTGTATTTTTAGTAGAGACGAGGTTTCACCGAGTGTTAGCCAGGATGGTCTCAATCTCCTGACCTCGTGATCTGCCTGCCTCGGCCTCCCAAAGTGCTGGGATTACAGGCGTGAGCCACTGTGCCCCGCCAGCACTCTAATGCTTTTAACAACCATTGACGTTGTCCAGATTACTTCAATAGGAATTGCAAAATAACGAGTTTCTATTTCCTTCATCCCTTTTGTCTTTCTTAGCTGTAACTTGCATGAAGAAGAATTTTCCCTCAGTCTGAAGTCTTTGCTTACCCTGAAATGTAGTCTTTGTGGGAAAGGAGGGATAAATGCATGATTTATTTTCTTTATTATTTTTTCTTTTTTATTGAGGAGTAATTTATGCATGGTAACTGCACAAATCTTAAGTGTACAGCTCAATGAATTTTACACATGTATACACCTGTGAAATCACCATCTAGATCAAGATATAGAACATTTCCAGAACCCCCCATCGAGCTCCCTTTTAGTTGATGTCCGCCCCTCTTCCCCAGGCAAACAGCTGTATTTAAACTGTATTTATGCTATCTCTTTCTGCCCAGTTTATTTTTTATGTAATCAAAGTAGTTATTGGTTTCTCAACTTGGTTTCACGTTAAGAACTGCATTATCCAATCCAAGATGATAAAACACTTTGCCTTTCCCTTTACTCATATATAATTATATATCATATCATATAAACTATATATAAAACTTTTAAATCTTTTATCCAAGTTTTGCAAATAACTATCAAGTTGTCCTAACATCATCTATTGTATTCTCTCTATTCCCCTTACAGATTTGAAATACCTCTTCTAGCTTATATTAAATTTCCATATTGGCCTGTGTCTAGTTTGGTTATTTTATTCTGTTATATTTCCTTGTCTTTTCCTGCATTACAGCATTATGTTTTACTCTTTACAGGAGAAGTCACCTCAAATCCTTAAAATAATCATATTTTTAGATTTTTCTGATTCTTCATGCTGTATTTATTCTTCCAGATGAACTTTGGAGTCATGTTGTCAAGGTTCATAAATTGAGACTTTTGATTGGGATTACTTCTACAATATCACAACATTGGATATTACAGAGTATCCAAGAACAACATATTCACTGAATTCAGTAGTTCCTTTTTGTCCTCTGATAAAACCCTCCAGGGTTATGGGTGATTTTGTAAAATTCATTCCTAAATATTTTGTTTTATTTTTACTCTTTTGAGAAATGTCTTTTTCCATTTTTTCTATTCTTGGCATAAAAAGCAATTGATTTCTTATGTTTTTTTTTTAATCCACCTACTGAAATCTCTTAGTTTTTCTCTAAGCTTTTTAGTTGGTTCTTTTTCAAATATATAAGCATCTACACGTAAAGATAGTTTTACTATCTCTTTTTCATTATATACTACTTATTTTGTTCTTATCTAATTGCATTGAATAGCACTTAGAGTACAATGTTCAGTAACAATGGTGATAATGGGCATTCTTGCTTTTTCCATTCTCTAATGGGAACACTTCTAGCATTTTTCCCTTAAGTGCCGTGCTGATTATTTTGTGGCGTGGTTGTGACTGTGTGTGTGTGTGTGTGTGTGTGTGTGTGTGTAAGTTTTTCATTGAGTTAAGCAAGAGTTCTATTTTAATTTATCAAGATATATTTTTTTTCTTATTAGCTCAGGCATAGATGAGGAATGAGTATATGCTTTTTTGGTATCTATTAAGTTTACTATAAAATGTTTACTGTTTAATTTACTAATATGGTGTTTATTTTAATAGCCTGTGTTTGGGGGATGAATCTTATTAAAGCATGATGCGTTATTTAAAAAAATGTTTTTCTAATTTCTATTTGCTAAGTGCTTAATTAGGATTTTTGTTTATGTTCATAAGTTACTTGATTTTGAGTTCTTTTTTCCTGGTCTTTGTCAAATGCTGGTATCAGTATTATGCTGGCTTTGTTTGAAAAATAAAAGCTTGTCTGAATAAATCACCTATGAATCCATCTAGGCCTGAATGTTTCTTTGAGGAATAATTCTTTGACAAGACAGAGGATACTTAAAGAAATAGAAAGTAAGTAACTTTTTAAAAACAAATTTGGTCAAGGAAAATTCTGTTTTATTTTCTGTCAAGTTAGATTTTTAAAATTATTATAGAAATAATATATCATTATTACAGAAATATTTGAAAGTTCCCAAACATGAAAACAGCATGAAAGTCATTTTACTAATGTCTGTTACATACTGGGAAAAAGCAGATCTGCCCTGGAATTACCCAGCAGGGACAAGAGTGGAGGTGTTATTTCCAATTTTGGCATGAACGACTTTGAAGCTTGTCCTTGGAAGGATCTGAGGACACCTGTGCTTCCCTGAAGCTGTGTCAGGGCTCAGCACAGCGGTGTGGGGACCAAATCTGATGGGAAGCTGTGGAGGGTGGATGCATGTGTGGTTGTGTGAAACACCTCCTGGGGATGCCCAGGCATACTTGGGAGTACTTGTTAGAGACTGGAGGTGCTATATCAGCAATAGGACAGAAGCCAGTGTTATTGAATTGCTACTGTTAATGTGTTTCTACCTGCGTCCTGATAGGTGCAGACTGGTGACACACGGTCAAACTGTTGTAGGCGTCAGGTGGAGATCCTGACTTCATTTATATTTAGATGCTTAGCCAGCTGTCTCTGCACCAGTTGCTGAAGACTTGATCTTGTTATATTTTGGCTTGTTTCTGAGCTTTATTCCATTTCATTGATTTTTTAAAAAGATATTGCTTTTAGTACCATACATACTTTTTCATTTTTTTTTTGAAAATCCTTCCTTATTTCACCAAATCTTGTTACATTTTCGTGTTTGCCTTATGTCTCCTAGTGACTCTGCACTGACTCTCAGAGCCCTTGGCCTCTTTTTCAGCATGATGAACAGATTTTTGAAATTTTCTTCTGGATTCTGTAGATTATTTTCAGAGGTGTATACCTCCAGGGTATCTTCATGCAGTTCTCCACCCTGATTTTTTTTCAATATGTAAAAAATAAGTTCTTTTTTTCTTTATTCTTCTGTGAACAGGATTGAATCTATTCAGAAGTCATGTTTATTGAGAAACGAGGCAATTGCATTGTTCGTGAGTGTGGTAGGTGAATGTTCTCTTGAATCCTGTGGCTGTTTTGTAGGTCATGGGTTTGGCCTTTAAACAGTTCCCCTTGAATTGGTACCAGGGGGTACCAATAAAAATTGGCTTCTTTTTATTTCTCCTCCTACCTGGTGTACTTTATTCTGGGGGTAGGGGATGGGGTAAGGGAAAAGACAATATGTTCCAGTGTTTTCTACTTTTCCCCAGTGTCTGTCTAATTTTCTGGGATTTGTCTCCTTCCATCTCAGTAAAAGATAACACTTATAAACCTATAAACCCATGTGGTTCAGTCTCTGAATGACAATTGCATTTTAGGAGCACAAACACATGAAGAGGGCGTTCACTTATTCACTCACATCATCAAGACTATCAATGGGAATCCAAATATATATTTTCACAACATTCTTTTCTTTTTTTCTTCCTGCTCTTACTCACTTGTATAGTTTTTGTTATAGAGATCAACTTAGTTGTTTTGGCTTCAATTCTTTCCTTGTGTCTCCTGCCTCTCTAGTTCTAGCTCTCTCAGTGAATTCTTGATTCTGTGTTACAAAATCTCCTAAAAAGAACTGTTTGGAGTCGGGGAGGGGAAGTGGAGCTGGAGGAGCAGCTGAGTCTAAAGGCAGCGTTCTGTTTGGTAAGAAGGGGAAGAGAGGAACTTGACAGAGGATCACACATCGGTCACTTTTTTCATCAGAGTAGAAAGATTGTGGGCTCAGAAAGGGTATGGCAGGCAGAGCTCACTAGCCACACGATGTGCACAAACTGGAAAAAAGTACTCCCTCTTGACAGATGCAGCCCCTGGTAGCTAAATGTGGGGAGAGGGGCCTGTCAATTCGACTCTTGTCCTCAAGGCTGGGTGCCCCTTTGCAGGGCACACTGTGAAGGATCACAAGCAGTGGTGCTGACATGTGGGATCAGGACCCTGCCTCCTTCCTCTTACAGTGATCGTTAGAGCCTACTTGAAATGCTGGGGAAGCCATTTATACCTCAGCCTGTATGCCCCCTACACCCCGTTGCGCAGAGTCAGGCTCTAAAATTAAAGGTCCAGTCATTAATCGAACTCATTTATGAATGACCCGGTGAGAGTTAGGGCTAGATGAGAGTGAATACAACAAGAAAACAAGCAGGACCCTCATGCAGGACCTTCAAGGAGCTTATAGCTTTGTAGGCCAGATGGATAGAAAACATATATACACACGCACGCATGTACTGTATACATATATGTGTGTATAACTTTATATGTATGAATAAATATAACTTTAAAATTGTGATGAAGGATGATAGGTATAGTTTGAGAATGACTTGGGGCATCTTCCCTTGGCTTACAGTGTGGGCAGCTGTGGGAGAAGTATACAGATGACTTTCTAACTTTGAAACCCAGCCAGACAGAATGGGCTAACAGCTGGTAGCCTGCTGTCTGATTTTTTGTTGTCTTTCAAATGTGCTGAAGGCCAATGAAGCCAAGGGTTTGGCACCCCTGTAGTCCTAAAGCCCAAGTCCATTCAGCCAGGAGCAGTAGTAATAATGGGGAGACTGGTGCAGCTCTACATCCCTTCTTGATATCAGGAAACCTCTTCTCATTGCTGGAACTTTCTCATTTGGTGCCCTACCCAGTGGAAGTGCTGTTCTGCCTTCTGTCCTTTTCACCTGACTATTTTGGGGCCCCCATAGTGGTTGTGCTGGGGCAGGTCAAAAGAATGGGTTGGTAACTCCAAGACTGTCAAGAGCAACAAATTGCTTATTTGTCATAGGGACTTGAACCTTTCAGAGTTGTGCGTTTTGTAATATGAGATAGGATAGATGTAGCAATTGGTCCAAGACAAGACTAAGTGCAGATCAGTCAACAATTGGTCATTTATTCATCTTCCCTTATTAAAATTTTTCTGACATTTCTTTGTATCTGTTGGTCCTTTTTAATGTCCATAAGTGTTCAACTGAACATTTCCCAGTTGGCCAAATGGGGGCCTTGGGCTGTCTTCATCTGCCTCTAGCATGTTTACTTCATGCAGACTTGCTCTGCTTCTCACCACTCTTACAGTGGGTATCTTTGTCTTCTTCCTGTAAGTTACCTCTAACTAACCCTGCCTTCCCATGCTCATGGTTGGAGTATCACTCCAATCAAAGCCATAACCGCTACTATGGAAAGAGTAGCTTTTTGTTAAGCTCTTATTATTCCATGGCAGTTGTCACCATCAAAGAACTAGCAGTATCTCCAAGTATCCAGATTTGCAGCTATGGGAAGAAAATTGGGAAAATCGGTCAATCAAAATGCCATGCATCAAAACCAAGTGAAAGGTAGAGGTTAGCCTAAGTCTAGCATGGACGGAATGGGCTTCACCCACCATCAGAAACAGCAAGGCCCTAGGCTCTCTTACTGTAGAAACTATACGCTCCTACTTTTCTTTTTGGAAATTCCTTCCAAAAAGAGTTTCTCTTTGGAATGCCCGGGTGGAGAAGGACATGTTCATGACTCACCAACCTGGGCTCTTTAACATCCCTCTGGGCCCAGGTTGGCCATAGGAAGCTGCGTCTGCACTGAGTTGTGCCTCAGTGTGATGGCCTGGGCTTTCTGTTGCATCTCCTTTTCTGGCTGGTGTTTGTGGCTGCAGGAACATGGCTAGAGGATGGTCAAGGAGCTTGCTGGGAGTTATGGAACTTCCAGGCTTCTCTGGCTCTTATTAATGTTAGCAGGTGCATTAGGGTGGTGATGTTTCCTGGCTGTGTTTTCTGATTAGCTATTTTTTTCTTTTTTGAGATGGGGTATTGCTCTGTCCCCCAGGCTGGAGTGCAGTGGCGAGATCTTGGCTCACTGCAAGCTTCGCCTCCCAGGTTCACGCCATTCTCCTGCCTCAGCCTCCTGAGTAGCTGGGACTACAGGCGCCCGCCACCATGCCCGGCTAATTTTTTGTATTTTTAGTAGAGATAGGGTTTCACCATGTTAGCCAGGATGATCTCCATCTCCTGACCTTGTGATCCGCCCGCCTTGGCCTCCCAAAGTGCTGAGATTACAGGCGTGAGCCACTGCGCCCAGCCGCCATTTTTATGGCTGCATTTTTTTTCTTGTTTAGGGATTAGGAGGAATCCAAAGAAGGGAAAAATAGCTTACAATCATAAGTAAATCTGCCCCACAAATATTTCACCCTTGCCTTATTTCCATTTCCTGTGGCAATGAAAAGAAGAATTGGAAATAATAATCGTAAGTCTATTTCTTGTTCACGCAGAATCCAATGCAGTTGATTCTGTTTGGATGGCACTTCTGGGCAGAAGTCCTTCAAGGGATGATTCTGGGACCCAGGTTGAGAAGAAGCGCTCTATGGATGTTTGCTACTCCTGGGAAGCACCACCACTCTGTGCAGTGTTCCTGCTCTTCCTGCTACCACTATTCCTGTCACTATCACAAGGTGGCCCCGTCTCCTGCCGAGAGACTGAAAGGGATATTGGGGATGTTGGGGCTGGAGGGGGTGGTATCATTCTCAAGAGAACAAAATTTTATTTTTCAATCTTTAAATAATATAGTAATTTTCAAGCCTGGGCTCTGACCTTTGTAACATCTTTTTTGTATCTTTGGGAAGTCTTAGCATCTTTGTTGAAAAGGGACAGTTGAAGAAAACTACAGAGTTCAAGTGAAATCTTTCTTGTGTGAACTCATCCACTGAAAATTATAAAGAGATAGCAGTGCAGGGATCGTTCAGTCAGGCATGACTATAACAGTGGGCAAGTGCATTTTACAAGTAAAACAAAAAACTTCGTTTTCTTCTTATTTGGACAGGTCCTACCAAATTCTCAATGACTTTCTTTTAATCTTTTTTGTTTGTTTGTTTTGAGACGAAGTCTTGCTCTGTTGCCCAGGCTAGAGTACAATGGCGCGATGTTGGCTCACTGCAACCTCCATCTCCCAGGTTCAAACGATTCTCCTGCCTCAGCCTCCCAAGTAGCTGGGATTACAGGCACCCAGCATCATGCCTGGCTATTTTTTGTGTTTTTGTAGAGACGGGGTTTCACCATGTTGGCCAGGCTGGTCTTAAACTCCTGACCTCAGGTGATCTGCCCGCCTCACAGCCTCCCAAAGTGCTGGGATTAAAGGCATGAGCCACCACACCCGGTCCTTTCTTTTCATCATTAAGCAACACACGAACAGTGATTAGGTACACAGTTTTCAGTTATTTAAATCCATTTTTGACAAACCTTCTCCCAAATGCCTTTCACTTTTAAATCAGTTACCTTATCCAGAATGCCTCTCTAACCCATTTGATTAAATTACCATCTTTCTGTGGCATTCCTTTTCAACAACATAATTTGCCTTTAATAATTAATATAAAAGAATTCAAAATGTAATCACCAAGTTCACTTAAAAGCTCTCTAATCAATTACCAGAATCTGTGGATTATGACGGAGGTCTCCCTGAGGGCTTCAGAATCCCCTTTGACCATGCTTACTTCTAATAGAAACTCAATTTAGAATGCATTCTCTTATAGTTGGCCAGTCCTGCAAAGACAAAGAATGGGTTTCAAATGAACAGTAATACATACGATTGCTTGAACATCTTTTCATAGTGAAAATAATGCTAGCATTTATCACATCAAAATTAAAATACAAGTTTTGCTGAAGCCAAGTCTAGATTTAAGCAAGTTGGATGCTTATAGATGCTAACGTCCAGTCTAACTATAGAGTATTTCTTTAATCTTATCTTTATTTTCTGAGTTTGAGAGTCTCTTACATGGGGGAGCTTATCAACAGGGATTTTTCTATTGTGCAGTCAGTGAGAAATGAGGTCAAAAGTGCTTGTGTACAGGTATTCATTCATTCAGTATGGGTGGTAGAAAGAGGGTGGAATTTGGCACCAGGCAGGTCAGAGTTCAAATCCCAAATCTGGCCCAGCACGGTGGCTGACAACTGTAATCCCAGCACTTTGGGAGGCCGAGGTGGGTGGATCACTTGAGATCAGGAGTTTGAGACCAGCCTGACCAACATGATGAAACCTCGTTTCTACTAAAAAAAAAAAAAAAAAAATCAGCTAGGCGTGGTGGCGCATGCCTGTAATCCCAGCTACTTGGGAGGTTAGGGCAGGAGAATCGCTTGAACCTGGGAGGTGGAGGTTGCAGTGAGCTGAGATTGTGCCATTGCACTCCAGCCTGGGCAACAAGAGTGATATTCCGTCTCAAAAAAAAAATCCCAAATCTAACTTAGTTTCTAATTTTGATCTTTGAGCTCTAATTTCCTTATTCATAAAATTAGGACAATACTTATCTCAAAAATCTGTTTCTTTCCATAGCATTTATGACTTTCTAACACTCCAGCCTTTTAACACTCCATGTTTGCTCATGAACTTCAAATCTTTATTTCCTAAAGTCAGCCCAGGGTAATTTGCTTATTTCTGTCATGTATTGTTTATGGTTCATTGCACCTTATTCTCATCCTCTAGGAGGGTGACTGTATCTTTGTTTTCTACACGGATGTAGAAAGGCGCCTGGCACGTAGTAGGCACTCAGTAGTTGTCTGTTGGATCGTTGAATGCATGAAAGATTGTCTCTGTTACCTACCCATTGTGCAGCGTCTCTTTGAGTTGGGTTGTGAGGTTTTACGTGCAGGTGATTTATCTTCTGAATTATGTTTTGTGTGACTACTCATTAAGTCTAGTCTCAGCACAGCCTGACTGATGGGTGAACTGGGGTCCAAATGCACAGCCAGGGAAAGCCAGCCCGGGATTATTTCCTGGCCTTAGTTCCTCCCGAGAAGAGACAAAGCCAGTGTGGAGATGTTGCCAGATTGTTATGTGTGCAGAATCTAATTTATAGTTGACCGGGGTCTCCTGAGAAGAACATGCATTTATATCATTACTAAACAGTAATTGATTACAAAGCTCGGTTGTGAAATTTACAATTATCGAATTACTCTGTGTTAGCTCATAAATTTCAGATCTTTATTTCTAAAAGTCAGTTGATAGTCAGCCCAATAAATATTTAATTTGGATGTAATAATGGTGTTAGAGCAAAATTAAATTCCCATTTGGAAAATAAAGAATGACCTGGATGGAATTGGGAGAGGAGACTTGGCAGAGATGAGCAGAGAAGCTGTTGGTCCAGTTCAGTCCTTTCTCCTTAATTAGAAAAGACTTCTTATAAAAGGCCTTCTCCTACTTCATTTTCTCTTTTAAAAATTCCTTTGTTTGTCGGAAATAAAAGTCCTTCACAATTTCATAGGGCTCTGTATTTCATAAAGCATGTCTGAACTAGGTAATATTTGTGTCTTACAAAAGCCTTTCGAAGCAATGGCAACACACATTTTTCTTCCTTTTTTACAGACGGGGAAACTGAGGCTCAGGAACTGAAGTGACTTGCCTTACGATATACTACAAAAGAGGAAGGCTAAATCTCATCTGATGGTCTTTCAGCTAGGTCATAGTGCCTGTAGGTACTAGTTAGGATAATGTCCAGCTGCATTAAAGAGAAGTTTCAAAATAACAGTAGTTTAAACAAGATAAAAATTGATTTCTGCCTCTTGTAAAACTTGTCACAGAAGAGGCAATGCAGCTGGTCTTGTGGCACTTTACAGTTGAAAGGGTCCCAGGCTCTTTCCAGTTTTCTCGTCTACCATTCAGAGGGATTGTGGCCCTGAACCTCATGGCCCAAGGTGACTACTTGAGTTCTAGCAGCAGGAAGACGTAGAAAAGGGTGTGTTCTCTCTCTTTTAAGAGGACTCCCTGGAAGATCTAACTCTGCTTGTATCTTATGGCTCAGAAAGTAGTCATGGTGCTTGTCACTCAGTAAGAAAGGAAAGATTAGATTCGAGGAGATGACTGACAGTTTCTGCCACAACATGCCTTCTAGAAGACCTAGCGTGGAAAGTGTTCCAAGTGAGATAGGTCATGGGCATGTTTGCTGAAATGCAGTCAACTTAGGACTGTCTCCAGCTACCAGCAACTTACAGGCCAGGGAACAGTTTTACTCTTCCCCTTGTGTTGATTTATCCACCCCTTGATTAAAAGAAAGTGGGAGAAATAAGTTGTATTAGGCCATTTTTGTGCTGCCATAAAGAAATACCTGGGGGCCGGGTGCCTGTAATCCCAGCATTTTGGGAGGCCAAGGTGGGTGGATCACCTGAGGTCAGGAGTTTGTAACCAGCCTGACCAACATGATGAAACCCCGTCTCTACTAAAAATACAAAATTAGCCAGGTGTGGTGGCTCACACCTGTAATCCCAGTTTACTTGGGAGGCTGAGGCAGCAGAGTTGCTTGAACACAGGAGGTGGAGGCTGCAGTGAGCCGAGATTGCACCATTGCACTCCAGCCTGGGCAACAAGACTGAAACTCCATCTCAAAAACAACAACAACAACAAACAAAACCAAAACAAAACCTGGGTCTGTGTAATGTATAAAGAAAAGAGGTTTAATCTGGCTCACAGTTATACAGGCTGTACAGGAAGCATGGTGCCAACATCTACTTTTGCGAGGACCTCAGGAAGCGTTACCATCATGGTGGAAGGTGAAGGGGGAGGACCTCAGGAAGCGTTACCATCATGGTGGAAGGTGAAGGGGGAGGACCTCAGGAAGCGTTACCATCATGGTGGAAGGTGAAGGGGGAGGACCTCAGGAAGCGTTACCATCATGGTGGAAGGTGAAGGGGGAGGACCTCAGGAAGCGTTACCATCATGGTGGAAGGTGAAGGGGGAGGACCTCAGGAAGCGTTACCATCATGGTGGAAGGTGAAGGGGGAGGACCTCAGGAAGCGTTACCATCATGGTGGAAGGTGAAGGGGGAGGACCTCAGGAAGCGTTACCATCATGGTGGAAGGTGAAGGGGGAGGACCTCAGGAAGCGTTACCATCATGGTGGAAGGTGAAGGGGGAGGACCTCAGGAAGCGTTACCATCATGGTGGAAGGTGAAGGGGGAGGACCTCAGGAAGCGTTACCATCATGGTGGAAGGTGAAGGGGGAGCCAGTGTATCACATGGTGAGAATGGGAGCAAGAGAGAGAGAAGGGGGAGGCCCAAGACGCTTTTAAAACAACCAGATCTTGGATGAACTAACTGAGCGAGCATTCACTCATTAACAAGTGGATGGTGCTAAACCATTCATAAGGGAAGTGCCCCCATGATCCAATCATCTTCCATCAGGACCCACCTCCAATACTGGGAATCACATTTCAACATGAGATTTGGAAGGGACAGACATCCAAACCGTATCATAAGTGGAGTTTCTTGCTGTCTTCGTGTTTGCGGACAGGCCTTTCTAGGACTGAGAGGGGTTTCACTCGCATTAGCTGACAGCTGCCACAGCGGCATGGCTCTGTGTGCCAGACAGAGGACCGAGAGGGAGTAGGAATCATTTAGTAGTCAATCATTTATATGTCTGATGTCTGCCAGGCACTGGACCGGGGCCTTTGAATACAGAGATAAGTGAGACCTGATTGCCGCCTTTTAGAACAGTGGTTCTCATAGTGTGGTCCCTGGGCTGGCATCCTGGGAATCACCTGGGAACTTGTTAGAATTCCGAGGCCTAACCGCAGCCCTACTGAATCAGGAACCCTGAGGATGGGATCCTCCCGGGGATTCTAAAGTATGCTGAAGCTGGGGACTAGAATCCTATAATGCTGAGGAATAGCTAGGTGATCAAGAGCCTAGGTTTTGGAGTCCCCAGACAGAGTTTGAATTTTGGTTCAGCCACTTAGTAGCTGTTCAGTGTTGGGCAAGTTATTCAACCTCTCTGAACCTCAGTGTCCTCATAAAATACTTTATGTGAGATGACTGGGTAAGTGACAGCTTTCATTAGTACTTTTCTAGCTTCTCTATGGATGGCATTATTATGAATTTGAAAAATTCAAGGAGATTCCTACTCAAGTTTAGCATCAAAACCGAAATCCAAAGACAAATTTAAAATATTTTTTCGAAACACCTATTATTTTTTATTTTCTCTGCCACTCCTTCTTGTCTTGGCATGAATAAATCAAGAATTGCCTCTAAAAAAGCGTTGTATCAAGAGATGTGAAGAGGCATTTTACCAGGGAGGATATTCAAATGGACATTAAGCATATGCACAGGTGCTAAATCTCATTAGTCACCTGGAAATGCAAGTAAAAACTACACTGATATTTCAGTATGCATCCACCAGATTCATTAAATGATACAGACAAAATGCCTGTGTTGGTAAGGATGTGGAGCAACTGAAATTCTCATACATCGCTACTGGAAGTATAAATTTGGCAGATCTAATAAGCTAGATATATGCATAATTTATGAAGCATTATCTCATTCTTAGAGGTATAGCTAGCTGAAGTGGGTAAACATATTTACTCATGGGCATGTACACAAATGTTCTCAGCAGCATTTGTAAGAACCAAAGACTGGAAACAACCCCAAAGCCCATAGTAGAATGGATAAATTGTGATATATTTTATGCAAAGAAATACCATCCAGCAAAGATAATGAATAATGAACTACTTCTTGCAATGAAATGGGTGAATCTCAGTCAACTTTGGGTAAAAAAGAGCCAGACACAGGTAAGAAAATAGCGTATGATACCATTAATGAGCATTTCAAAAACAGGCAATACTCATCTGCAGTGATAGAAGTCAAGACAGCAATTATCCTGGGAGAAGGAGTGGGGAGATGTGGACTGGAAAGAACAATGAAGGGAGCTTCTGTGATGTTGGTAGCATTTTATTTCTTGACCTGGCTGGCAGTTATCGAAGTGTGTTTGTGAAAATTTACTAAGCAATCTATTTGTGATTTGTACATTTTCTGTATGTATATTTACATATATTAATACAAAATTTCAATACAAAAATTTACTTAAAATACCTATGCATAACATGAAAAATGTTTATGGAAAACCCAAAAGCTTGATTGAAGGAAGCAGTAGACTGGCAGTGGCTGGAAGAATATGTCAGTCGTTTTCATGTAGCCTTGACCCCTGTTGCTGCACAGCTGAATGAAACAAGGATCTTATGGACACACACATGTGCAGCAACATGCACATACACAGTGTCTTCCTCCAGTACAGAAGTAGATAACCAATTTCCAAGATAACTAATTTTTAAAAAAATCTGGATCTGGGCGGGGCGCGGTGGCTCACGCCTGTAATCCCAACACTTTGGGAGACCGAGGCGGGCAGATCACGAGGTCAGGAGATCGAGACCATCCTGGCTAACACGGTGAAACCCTGTCTCTACTAAAAATACAAACAATTAGCCGGATGTGGTGGCGGGCACCTGTAGTCCCAGCTACTCGGGAAGCTGAGGCAGGAGAATGGGGTGAACCTGGGAGGTGGAGCTTGCAATGAGCTGAGATCGTGCCACTGCACTCCAGCCTGGGCGACAGACTGAGACTCCATAAAAAAAAAAAAAATCTGGATCTGAAAGTGGTAGGGACAGGAAGCACTCCCAGTATTATCATTGGCCATCATGGCAGAACACCCTTTATATATTTGATATAGTTTGTGATTTTCATTAGATCCTCGTAATTCTATTGTGGGTGTTGAAAGTGTGGTTGCTACTCCTGGTTTAAGAATCAGGGTGCTAGATGGGTCTGGTATCTCACACCTATAATTCTAGGACTATGGGAGGCCAAGATGGGAGGAAAGCTGGAGCCCAGGAGTATGAGGCTACAGTGAGCTATCATCACACCACTGAAACAAAAACCAACAACAAAAACCAAAAGAATAAAGTTGCTAAGCCCAAGGGTTTCAGGGACTTAACTAGGGTCAGTCAGCTCCCATGTGGCCTTGCTGGAGACTCAAGCCTGGTTCTTCTGGTACCTGATTTCCTGACATTGCTATTTATATGATGCCACTTAACAGGTGCTTGGCGGAAACTCCTGACTCATTGCTTACCTCTCAGGGCTATACAAAAAACCACACAGAATTTATTAAACACATCACAAGTGGTACTGGGATGTTATGCATTATATTAATGTTTGTTAAAATTTTTTTGGCAATAATCATAGAAAGGTTGAATGTTGTAACCAAAAGGTTTCTTTTTACTCAACAGGGCTTGCAACCCAAGATGGGATTTAGGTGTATCTGTGTTCCTTGGGAACTGGGTCTGAACACTCAAAGGACCACTGCTTCACCCTTCTAAACACCAGTGTAATCTGGGTCATGATGCATGTTAAGGATTAAGCATAGGATTCTTCCTTGAATCCAGGGGATGGAATTGTTGCTTTTGAAGTGTTCACTTATGGACAGCTTACTCATTAGAAAAGAATGAATAAAATAGAACAATAGAAGAAAAAATAGAAAACAAGGATAAGTTGCATTTTAAAGACATACTTATCAGATTATAAAATTTTATGTGTATTGAACACAGTTTGGCAAAACCAAGAGTTCAAATAATAAAAAGAAAACTACTTGCCCTCCCCAAACGAGGAGCTAAATGATGATAAACAAGGTGTCTTCTTCCAGAGCTTTTTATACATTTAATATAAGGGCTAAAACAACAGTCATGCCTTTGCCACTGTGTTGTTTTCTAGTTTTTTAAAACATTATGGTGAACATTTCCAATATCATTACATATTCTTACGAATATTATTTTCAAAGGTTATATTGTAATTTGCTCAAGCGTCCCTTTAATATTGGATATTTAGATTGTGGCAATATTTTACTATTGTAAAAAGGGCTTTAATGAACATCTTACTCATAAATTTGAATTCATCACTGCTGATTTTCTTAGAATAAAAGTAGCATTTTCTGGTCATTCTTTGTAACCATTTTAGGCTCAGGGTGCATAATGATAACATCTATTATGATTCTTGAAAACTACTGAACCAACATTTACACAGGCTTTGGTTGGAATCCCAGCTTTACCATGTACTAGCTGTGTGATCTTGGGTGGATCACTAAGTTCAGAAACCTTAGTATCTTCATTTATAAAATGGGAATATATGGCTGGGTGTGGTGGCTCATGCCTGTAATCCCAGCACTTTGGGAGGCTGAGGTGGGTGGATCACGAGGTCAGGAGATCGAGACCATTCTGGCCAACATGGTGAAACCCCGTCTCTACTAAAAATACAAAAATTAGCCGGGCATGGTGGTGTGTGCCTGTAGTCACAGCTACTCAGGAGGCTGAGGCAGGAGAATCACTTGGACCTGGGAGGCGGAGGTTGCAGTGAGCCGAGATCGAACCACTATACACTCCAGCCTGGGTGACAGAGTGAGACTCTGATTCAAAAAACAAAAAATGGGAATATATTTTCCTATTTCATCAATCTATGAGGAGGATTAAATGAAGAACCAGGTGTTCAGAGGCATTCCTTAAATTAGACTCTGCCAAAAAAATGTCCTGGATTTTATACATTTTCTTGGGCTTCTTGGAGGTATGGACCAATGTTCTAGAACATTAGGCAAATATTTACTCATTCTTTTAGCTCAAGGATCAACAAAATATGGCCCATGGGCTGAATCCATTCCACCTCCTGTTTTTGTGACTAAAGTTGTATTGGAGCACGACCTCACGAGCCTTGCTCATTTGTTTACATACAGCTGGTAGCTGCTTTCACAATGCAGCGACAAGCTGAAAATATTTATTATATGTCCGTTTACAGAAGAATTTTGCTGATCCCTGTTTCAAATCAACTACAAAATATTTATTTCTGAACTCATGAAAGGTAAGTGCGTTGTACTTCTAAAAACAATTTTTTTTCCATGATAGAGGATAGAGCCAAGCTATGTATGGCTGAGTTGACTCTATTGAATGTAGATGCTATCTAGTTACAAAAGGAACAAGAAGATTTAAGCCTTACACTTTGACACACCAATCTTTTTAGACTTCCCTGGGAAAAAGTGAGGTTGACCTTAAATGAGAGCGAATTGCTTCCTATCTATGTTGTCTGTGTTTCAGAGCAAAACCTGGCATTGTCCAACTTGAAGCTTCACTGGGAATGTTTTGGAAGTGTTTGGTGTAAGAGTGCAGGACTGACTCTGAGACTCTTGCCGCTACAGTGCACTTGTTTTTCTGAAGTTGGTTCTGGGCCACATTCCCTTGGACTCAGCTCACAGAATGTCTGAGAGTTTCTGTTACCCTGTCCCTTTGGTGCGTGGATGAGGATGGAACTTGGAGATATGGCTCAGTTCACCAGGCTGGCTCTTGGCTGTCCCCCACCCACCTCACCCCCACCTCCTACTCAAAATTCTTTTGAGTATGTCACAGTGCTTTCAAAATACTTCAAAACTAATGCTTGGAACAGGAAAATAAGATTGGAGGAAGGCTTTAGAAGTTGACTCCTGATAACAGATTATGGAATGGGATAAACATTCCATAAATATACACAGACTCTAGAAGTGTGTAAATGCAGCCTTCTGCGTTGGATCCATGGATACTCATGGTAGACTAGATTACTGTTTCCAATTCTTCACCCCTACCTTTATCCACATAAGTTGACACCTATTTCCAGTAGAGATGCAGCATGTTTTTACCACCCATTGAGTTGCCGTCAAGCATGTGACTTGCTTAAGCCAATAAAATATAGGTGGAAGTATCTGTACCCAGGCCGTAAGAAGCAGCGCACATCTCTGCTTGCCCTTTTGTGTTTTGGTCATTGCCATGAGAAACACACATTGGCTGGTTCACTGGTCCAAGGAGGATGAGAGTCGTGGAACAGATCTGGACCCAACCTGAAGCCCAAGTTAAGCCCAGCTAAGCCACACCCTGGTCAGCTTGCCCTCAGACAACATACAGACATCTGAGCACAGATGAATGTTTTTGTTTTGGGTCACTGGGCTTGGTGCCAGTGTTTTTTTTGTGGCAAGAGCTATCTAATACAGCGATGCTTCAACCACATGGAGTCCACATTTGATGGATATTCAGTAGTTGTATGTGCTAACCTGTGCACCTGTTGCAAATATAGACATGAACAAAAATATATTCCCTACCATTAGAAGTACCTACATTTGTGGTGGAAAAAGAAAAAGAGACAATTACAATAAAGTGGGAGAGCAGTGGTGATAGTGGTAAGCCTAGTGAGTTACTGGAACACAGAGGGACAGCCAGTCCTGGGGTGAGGGCTCATCAGGTAGGATTTCTTAGAGGTGATAATGTGTGAGCTAAGTCTTTAAGCCTGAGTAGACATAACATGAATAAGTAAGGCAGGTGGAAAGGACATTGCTATTTTGCTATTATTTATTTTCACAAAGGTATGTCTGATAAATAACTCTTGGGCTTTGGTGTAGTCCTATGTTGTGTCATTAATTTCAGGATATTGATGGTAATAACACTGGTGAACACTGTCTAAGGCAAAGCCCTTGGGTGTTTTGCTTGCCTGATCTCATTTAATCCCCCACCACCTTGTGTATTCTGGTTTTTAATCCCCATTAAGATGTGATGGCTGCTTTTCCAGTGGTGGTATCTGAGAGTCAGTGGTATCTGAGAGTCAGTGGTTCTGCGCGGCATTTGAGACTCATGATTCTGCAGGGCTGATCCTGTGTTTGACGTGCTTTGATTGTGTTGAGTGAGCTGCCGAATGTTATTACATGAAAAAGTGATTCTTGGGTGTCTTCATTTGGCCTGCTCTGTAGATTCGTATGTGGTGCTAATGAGGCCAAGGTTGTGAGTTCAGTCCCCTGCAAGGATCAATTAGATTTGTCTTTTGGAACTCATTACCCAAAGGTAAGGTTTTCAGTGAGTACCCAGAGTTGGCACCTACAGAAAAATGGAGATTCCAAAGTGGCTTGCGAGGTTTATTTGAGGACAAAGTCATGATGATAATAGCTGCAGTTTGCTGAGTTCACAGTGCTGTGCAAGGGGATTTTCAGAGGAGTTCCTCAGGCTCCTGGTTTGCAGATGAGAAAAGCAGAGCTCACTGATTGATTGTTAGTTGCCCAGGGCTATTCAACTGCTTGTAATAGAGCCCTGGACGGGGTGTCTGGACCCAAAGGCTGTGCTGTTTCTAAGTCACTCCACGGCAGTGTTTCTTATTCTTGGCTGAAATTGGTAATTGACATTTTGGTTGGCAGTTCTTTGTTGTGGGTGCTGTTCTGTGCACTGTGGGATGTTTAGCAGCATTCCTGGTCTCTATACACTAGATGCTGGTAATACTCTTCTCTTCCTCAGCTGTGACAACCCAAAATGTCTCCAGACATTGCCAAGGGTCCACTGAGGGACAGAATCACCCCTGGTTGAGAACCATGGCTCTATGGTATCATTGATGGGGTATCATTAAAGGAAACCAGAATTTCTGACTGGGGGGCTTGAACAAAGTGGAGAACTCCCAGAGAACGTTTCTTGATGGACTTTGGATTTAAATGCCTGTGTGTTCTCTGACCTTGATGAACTATGCTGGACACACAGGCTCGTGGGAAGACCTTGCTCCCCAGCTGAAGGTCTAAACCAGGCTTCATCCATCTGCTTGGTACCTGCTGTCTTCCAGGCACCTTCTCAGCTCCTGTGGGACCTTCTAGGGCAGGGATATTGGAATTGGGCATCTCTTCCCAAGAAGGAGGAGGCCATGTCCTTCTCAGAGTACTGGCTACATGGGATAAGTAATTGGGGGGAAAGAAGTATAAGAGAGAGAGCTAATCCAGAGAGGAGAGGACCACCAGTATGAATGCCTTCCCACACATCTATATATGCAATGAAATGGTGCATGTAACCCACTGAGCACACTGCCTGGAATGTGGATAATGCTTAATAAATGCTGGCTATTATTACTGTTATTATTAATACTATTTATAACTACAGCTCTTTTTTTGTAAAATAAATAAATAACTAGTTTTCAGAACATACTCCCCTAGGCTTCCCACTTCATTAATATTCAACTTACTTATTTAAATTTAATTTTTTCAAGGTCCTGTGTTTAATTTTTTAAAAACCTAGTGAATTATTAGGATTTTAATGAATAATGACATTTAATAAATAATAACACTGGTGAGGGCTGAGAATGTAAGGCATTTAATTTAGCACCATATCTATGTTTTCTCAAAAAAGCAACAGAAAAAAATGCCTATAAGAAATGCTACAGTGGCCGAATGTTCTCTATAATATGAGCTTCTAGCTTTTAAAAAAATATTGTTATTAGTAGGATAACAGCCTTGCAGTGTCTCAAACTCTGTGTATTTTATAGGGAGAAGTACCCAGCTAGAGTTTATTTTATTTAGAAGTTACTGACTATGTACTAGGTGCTGCATTATTCCAGGGACTTTAGATATATTAATTCATTTAATCTTCTTAGCAAGAGTGTGCGGTAGGTACTATTTCATTCCGATTTTTTTTAGATGAGAAAACTGGGGTACAAAAAGGTTATTAACTTGCCCAAAGACACACAGCTAAGTAAGTGCAGAGCTGAGATTTGTACTCAGGCAGCTGGCTTCAGAATTCGTTTTCTAAACCATTACACATATAGCCTCTTCATGTACTAAGTCTTGGGGGTGGCATAGGAAACAGTCTCCCATGTTCCCTCCTGTGTTAGAGGAAAGTGGTGAGACTAACTGTGAAATAGGCTTATCTCATGTTAGATCTTAGAGAAGTAGAGTGGCTCGCTGACCATAATCTGTTCCCTTATAATACCTAGGGAAGAATAAAAATGCCTCTGAATAAACACATTTTATTTTTTGTGAAGTTTGTGTATGTGTATAAGTGTGTTTATTGAATCCATGGTTTGATGTACATAGGCCTTTACGTTAATATGTAATTTACATAGAAATTTCTAATGTCTGCAGAAATGCATATCATAAAGGCCATGCATATAAAATATCATTTGATCTTTTCACATTGTACTGCAGTGGCTCCAGTAGAAATTCTATACACAAATGAAATGTAACTCACTGCATGTTGTTTCTTAAACAAGAGATTCGGAATACCCTTGGTTGCATCAGTTATGAAAAAGTCATTCCTATAGGTGTGGTGGCATGTTTCCTTCCGTCCTTGCCAAATCCAGCCTCAGCAGTAATTCCAAGCCTTTGATCTTTCCACTGGGAGTTTTAAGTCTATCCTTGGTTCATACTTGAGTTTTGCCTCTTGTTTAAGAAGGACATCAGAAGGACAGGCTTCTGGTCCTCTCATACCTCATCCATTGGAGATTTTTTCAAAGACAGAAGGGTGCACTGTCTTGGCCATGTAGCTGACCCAGGATACTATTTCTGGGCTTTTCAATGATGACACTTCTAAACTCTGTCACACAGAGATGGCAGAAGAGTAGAAGATCTAATAAAAATGTTATCAAATTAAAAACCATGCAGGATCCAATGTGAACTCTTCTATAAATAACTTATGAAAAGTGAAAAGATGTTTCTGTTAGCAAATTTAAAATAATTATTAAAATCCTTCAACAGATTGCTGCTAATTAGATTGAGAATTAAACAGCTTTGTATGAGTGTAGAGTTAATTAATAGCTCATTACTTTTTTAATAAGCCAAATTCATTTGGAAACAGAAGAAAGACAGCAAAGTTCATCATGGATGAGACGTTAGATTGGGATTATTTCCCCTTCCCTTGATGAGAGAAGTAGTTAATTAAAAGAAGGAGACACATTTATATCATGAATGAGTTACATGTAAAACCCCAACATCCAGGGCTGGAGAAAGCAGCAAGTGTCTCTGTTTTAAAAGTCTCCTTGGGCCATATGGGGTTAATAAAAATAGAGCGTGAATTTCCTTGTTCAGCTTTTGAGTTTCGATTCAATCATGAAGTAAAACTTTCTGAAGCCAGACAGATTCGTTCAAACCAGAGGAACTTCCTTGCATTCCCTATTGATTTTATTTTCATTCCAAATGCACAGGGATCTTACTTTGAAAGCAATCTTCCATTTTCCCACCTTCCTTTCTTTTCACCCCATCCTTTCTTTCCACATAGTCTCAAATTTCATTATTTCCTCATCTAGTTTCCTGACCCTTAGATGCCCTTTATATTACGTAACACGCAACAGAATAGAATGGAATGAAATGAACAACCTCTGGTTTTGAAAGCAGGTACATCTCATTATCCCATATGGAAATTTTCCATGCCATTGTTTACAAGCAAAGAGGATCCCATTTCTACAATGCAGTCCCTCATCAATAGTCCTTGGCACCCTTTGGAGTTGGATAGATTTATGAGTTTCACTTTTAGGGTGGGTGTGTGTTTATTGAACTATTTTGCCTTCTATCCAATCAAATAAAAATCTGAAAAGATGTGAAGGAGCTGTTAGATGTCACCTAATTGATAAGCCAATAGAACGTACTGTTCCTCGGATAACACCCCTGCTAAGTGTGGCTCTAGTTGCTGCTAAACCAATAGATGTAATTTGGGTTTCTTTGTTGCATTGCTGTATACATATGAGGATATGTCCCACCCAAGTGGATTGGAGAATTCTCGCTTGCAGTGGGAGGGAGGTGAGAAGAGTGCCTTCTTCTGGGGAAATGTTAAATGTCCTGCCTAGTGATGAGATGATGCCCTCCTTGGCACTAAACCATGACATCCGAATGGGCTTTCAATTTTTAAACAAAAGCTGTGGTTGACTCTGCTAAACATGAAAGTCTGATAACTGGCAGCTCATTTCAAGAGCTGATTTGCCCACTCCAGGAATAATTAACATGGCCTGTTTCCCAAAAGGTGATTAATTTTGAGTCACCCATTATACAAGTTTCTTTAAGGATCCATTTTTTTTCTTCCTTTCCAAATGAGGACTCCAGCTCTCTGCCTCTGAGGCCTCACTTCTCACCAGATCATTTTTTTTCCCTTTAAACAATTCTGTTCTTTAAAACAGAACCTAGAACCCAGAGCCTTAGAAAAGATCTAAAGTGGATATACAAGTCCCATTATGTAGCCATTCTTTTTTTTTTTTTTTTTTTCCTGAGACGGAGTCTCGCTCTGTCCCCCAGGCTAGAGTGCAGTGGCACGATCTCAGCTCACTGCAACCTCCACCTCCCGGGTTCAAGAGATTCTCCTGCCTCAGCCTCCTGAGTAGCTAGGATTACAGGCGTGTGCCACCACAACTGGCTAATTTTTGTATTTTTTTTTTTTTTTTTTTTTTTTTTAGTAGAGATGGGGTTTCACTATCTTGGCCAGGCTGGTCTCGAACTCCTGACCTCGTGATCCACCCGCCTCGGCTTCCCAAAGTGCTTGGATTACAGGCGTGAGCCACCTTGCCCGGCCTATGTAACCATTCTTGAGGAGTGATCACACAGAGTAGTATGAACAGAGACTTACTCCTATAGCTTGTGTGGGGACCCCCCTGTGCCCAGACTACACGGAGGGTCTCATGCCTGCCAACCTGCACCTTGGGCTGCTTGTCTATCCCCTACCCTTGGATCACCCTATCCACACGATAACTCATGTTTCCTTTCCCTTCCTAGCCTCTGGTTTCTTCTTTTCCAGCCATTTCCAGATGTAGATGCATGATAAATATTGGATGGATTTGTTGTTGTCTGAGTTTCTCTCCCCCCACCCACATTGGACCTCATTCGAGTTGGTGCTGCCTCATCACTGAGATGGTACTTGAGTCCCTGGGGCTAGCATAAGAGTGGAGGTCAGAAAAGAGGCTCACTGCATGTGAATGCAGGACTACATGAAAATACAGGTGTCTCTTGACTTTCTCCATTTGCCTTCTCCTCCCCTACTCCCAGCCCCACCCAAACCACCCTCACCTCTCACCCCTGAGTGACTACACTGGTTTTCTAACTAAGCTGTCTGCCTCCCCACTTCCTGGGAGAAGCCAGAGTGATTTTTAATAAATGTTTTACTGAAAAAACCATATATACAGACAAGGGCGTATATCTTAAATATACAACTTGACAGATTGTCACAAACTGAAACCAGTCATGTACACTGTGCCCTGATGAAGAAATAGGATATCGTCTTTACCCAGGAAGCCCCACTCTGTCCCCTCCCTGTTACTGTTCTCCCCAAAGGTAACCCCTGTTAACTCTGGAGTGATGTTTAAAACTATCAGCCAGATTTAGTCACTTTCCTCCTTAAAACCCTCTTCTATCATTTGGATATGGTTAATTTGTCTCCACCAAATCCCATGTGGAAATTTGATCCACAGTGTTGGAGGAGGGCCTACCTAATCTGAGGTGTTGGGTCATCAGGAACTTATGGGTGATCCCTCATGAGTGGATTAATTGTCCTCCAGGGTGAGAAGCTGTCACTCTATTAGTTCCCTCTGGGTATTAAAAAGAACCTGGCATTTCCTCACTTTCTCTCTTGCTTTCTTTCTTGCTGTGTGATCTCTGCATATGCCAGCTCCCCTTCACCTTCCATCATGAGTGGAAGCAGCCTGAGGCCTTCTCCAGATACAGATGCCCTATTTTGAACCTTCCAGGCATCCAAAATCATGAGTCAAGTAAACAATTTTTCTTTATAAGCTCAGGTTTTCCTTTATAGCAACACAAAAAGGATTAAGATACTCTCCAATAACTTCCCATTGCTCTTGAGATAAAACACTTTTTACCATTTTGTGTCAAACCTTTGCCTCTGTTCTTGCCTCATCTCCCTCCTGTCTCTCCCCACTCTATTACACTGGTCCCCCTAAAAATTCCTAGAGCATGCCAGATTTCTTTTTGGCCTCAGGACCTTTGCATATACTTAGCTCTTTGCTTGGAGTGCTGTTTCTCCAACTCCTTTCCTAACTTTGGGTCTTAACTTACATGCTACCCCTTCAGCAGGATCTTCCTTGTCCACCTCTGTCATGTTCCCTATATTTTTCTATATTGGCTTATCATTGTCTATAATATCTTCAGTCTTTATTTCCTTTTTCTTGGTTGTTGCTTGTCTTTTCCACTTGAATGTTCACTCAAGTGAAGGAAGGGACCATGTCTGACTTGTTCATCACCATATCCTCAGCCCCTAGCACAAGAGTAGCTAAATAAATATTAGATGTAAAAAATGTATACTGAGTGTGAATATCAAATCTTGAGGGACTAAAGGCCGGAAGTGAAGTCAGGTCTCACAACTAAGTGCTCAGAATCGAGATCAGGCCTGGTTTTGGTGGGTGCCTGTGGTTCCTGAGTCCTGGAGGTGTTTGTGGTCTCTGTGTCTGGAGAGTTTTGAAAAGCATGTGCTCCCAGTTTCCATCCAAGCAATCAGCAAGAGGACTGAGCCCCAAATCCACTTGGATGTGTGGGAGGTTCATCCAGCCACAGTCTACTGTGTTTATTATTTTCCTATTTATAATGAAGTCTGGTCCCTTTCCCATACAGTCCTGATATTATTGCTCACATGACTGCAGTCACTGCATTATAGCACTTGCTGCCTATCCATTGCTTTATTGTGTCCTGGAGAGCAAGGAAAACAGCAGAGAAAGGGAAAGCGGGGGAAAAAAAATAGAAAATGGGAAAACTCAGTAAAGGCTTGAGCTCTCAGATAACTCCTTGGATACAGCCATCCAATTATTATGGGGTAGTGGGGTCTGGTCTTAGAATTTAAGTGACTGCATTCTAGATTAGTGCTGGAGGCAATGCATTGGGTGAATGCATTTCTTATTACTTTAAACTAGGGACTTAAAGAGGATAAGGTTATTTGCATCTTTTCAAAGGCTTTTTTAAATTTCAGACCTTAAAATTTTATTTTGATTGTCCCATTGCGTGGCTCAGAGCAGTGATTTTAACACCCTTAAAATGGTATGTGTGGTGAGATGTTTATTTTGCTTTTCACATTATTGGCTTCAAATACATCCTCCCTCTATCCCCCACGCTGACCCTGCCTCTGTGCGATGCTAGGGAATTTGGAGTGCTTTATTTTTGAAGAGGTCCTTATAAGAAAATAAGGGCAACTCTGATTCAGAAGACCTTTGAGAGGGCAGATTTCTTATCTGTCCTCAAGCCCCCACCCCAACCCTGTCTCTCGAGTCACATGTTTCAGTTCTCTATTGCTGCATAACAAATCACCCAGAACATAATGACTTAACAATGTATTGTTATCTCTCATGGTGCTGTGGGTTGACTGGACTCAGCTGGGCACTTCCTTCTCTGAGGTCTGTGATGAGATTATGGAAGGATAGCATTGGGATTGGCATCCTCCAAAGGCTCAACTGGGCTGGCAGTTGATACTGGGCATCAGCTTGGCATGCAGCTGGAACTATCAACCAGATTGTCCACACGTAGCTTCTCCATGTGGCTTCAGCTTCTCACAGTATGGCAGCTGAGTTCTGAGAGGGAACATCCTCAAAACTAGAGTTCCAAGAGGTGGAAAACAGAAGATGCCAGGCCAGTTAAGAGGTATGCCTGGAGCCAGCACATTACTTCTGCCATATCCTACTGGTCAAAGTGGTCGGAAGACCCACCTATCCTCAAGTGGATAGAGAGACTCTACCACTTGATGGGGGAGTGTTAAGATCACCTTGTAGAAGAAATGGAGATGGGAGATATTGTTGCAACCATCTTTGAAGAATATACTATGCAACATTTTCACTCCCATTTCTTCAGCTTTCCCTGCCTGCAGTTATTCCAAAAGTCAGTGTGCTTTGGGAATGATTCCCTACACGGAAGAATAACCCAACATTAATTCACTAACGATCTCTGACATTTTAAAGGTATTACCTAAGCAAATATTAAGCATGTCAGATTTAGATGCCATTTCTTTCCAAACTTGACACCTTCTTCCCCTCATCCCTCTTCATACACACAACTGTGTTACGAGTTTTAAATTGTTTTTCTGGACTCTGTTAACCACTGTGTAGGAACCGAGTTCCTGATGATTCTCCTCTTCTTGTGTTTAGATTACCCTAGTGTGTAAACCTGTTTTAATTTCTGCTGGCACTGTGTAATTGCGATATTGATCCTTTAAGCTGAAAACGAAGTGCCTGTTAACGTGGCTGACTCCATCTGCCTATTGAGACATTAACCAGGAGGCTGATCTTGATGTAAAATGACTGCCGTTTTTAATTTTTCTGTTACACCACTTATTCTAAATTTTCTCAGCCCAGTGGAAGGTGATGTCTTGTATTTTATTTCATTCTTTTAACCAGAGGATGTGAAACTCTTCAAGTTGTATTGCCACTTTACTTTACGGGAGATATTAGTCAAGTGAATGGGTTAATGCTTATTTTTCTTCTTTTCCTTGCTGCCTTTTTCTTTCAGCAAACTTTTCTAAAGGTGATGAATAGCTGGGAAGATGAAATGTCCACCCTCAGCCGACTAGCTGTCTGCCACACACGCCAGCTGCATATCAATCCGAGACTATTTTCTTCCTTATTTGACTCTGTTTGGAAGGTTTGGGTCATCTGGCGTCTTCATTTCACTTGAAAATTCTTTAAAGCAGTTTATATTCTTTCATCTGTTTAAGTAGAAACAATTAGAAAAATGTTTAAAAAGTTAAAAATACTGGCCAGGCGCGGTGGCTCACGCCTGTAATCCCAGCACTTTGGGAGGCCGAGGCGGGCGGATCACCTGAGATTGGGAGTTTGATACCAGCCTGACCAACATGGAGAAACCCCATCTCTACTAAAAATACAAAATTAGCTGGGCCTGGTGGTGCATGCCTGTAATCCCAGCTACTCGGGAGGCTGAGGCGGGAGAATGGCTTGAACCTGGGAGGCGGAGGTTGCGGTGAGTGAAGATCATGCCGTTGCAGTCTAGCCTAGGCAACAAGAGCGAAACTCCCGTTTCAAAAAAAAAACAAGTTAAGAATATTTTACTTAATTTTAATTAAATGTTTACTTTCCCACACATACGTCTGTCTCCCCTCCCTCCCTTCTTTCTTTCCTTCCTTCCTTCCTTTTTTTTTTTTCTTTTTTTGAGATGGAGTCTCGCTGTTGTCAGCCTGGGCTGGAGTGCAATGGTGCGATCCCGGCTCACTGCAACCTGTGCCTCCTGGGTTCCAGCAATTCTCCTGCCTCAGCCTCCCAAGTAGCTGAGATTACAGGTGCCCGCCATCACGCCCAGCTAATTTTTGTATTTTTAGTGGTGATGGGGTTTCAACATGTTGCCCAGGCTGGTTCGAACTCCTGACCTCAGGTGCTCCACCCACCTTGGCCTTCCAAAGTGCTGGCATTACAGGTGTGAGCCACCGTGCCCAGCCACATATGTTTCTTTCTAAACTGGAAGAAAACTGGATGGAGGAGCATTAACCCTTTACTTTCTTTTTGTTATTTTACTGAACGTTTGCACTCAAAAGCATGGGGCTACAGGGCTCTTGGGAAACTCAGTCTAAACATTGATTTTACTGAAGAGGCTTAGAGAGGGCAGGTGGTTTGGGCAGAGGAACCCAGAAGTTAAGTAGCTGTCTGGGTCCGGAGGAGAGACCCTTTGGCATCTGGTTCGTGCTGTTCCTACTGCACCAGTCTGCTGCAGTTGGTTGTTGCCTCATCTTTTGTTTGGTCTGGGGCAGCCTTGGCTTGTCCAGGCACAGTCTGTCTGGGGCTGCCTCCCCAGCACCTGCCCCCCACCCCCTGAACCTGTTGCATCCTTGTGAATGATGGGCTTCAGTGCATACCATTCCTTGACATTGGAAACTAGCACCTGGAGTGCCAAAGAGTGTGTTAATTTGAGGGTGGACTTGCTTAACCACCCGAGAATGAAGAACTCCCACCAAGAGTCAAAGGAGAAGGGAACCAACTGTAATTGAAATCCTGCCATGAGCCATGATTATATGCTGTCTTATTTAGTATTTATTTTTACTTTGCCCTTTGGCATTCTAGAGGCTGCAAACATGAAGAATTTTATGTGATGAGTCCATAAGAAAGAGCAGAGAAGGCTGGGTGCGGTGGCTCATGCCTTTAAATGCCTTTAATCGTAGCACTTTGGGAGGCTGAGGCGTGTGGATTGCCTGAGCTCAGGAATTTGAGACTAGCCTGGGCAACATAGTGAAACTTTGTCTCTACTAAAAATACAAAAATTAGCCAGGCATGGTGGTGCGTGCCTGTAGACCCAGCTACTGGGGAGGCTGAGGCATGAGAAACACTCGAACCCAGGAGGTAGAGGTTGCAGTGAGCTGAGATTGTGCCACAGCACTCTAGCCTGGGTGACAGAGTGAGACTCTGTCTCAGAAAAAAAAAAAAAAAGAGAATCAGAAGAGAATGAACTACTGATCTTCGTGGAGTCGTTAAAGCTATTAGTCCCTATGAAGGGGGCTGGGGAAGTGGGGGAGAGATGAAGCTGGAAGCAGTGGAGTCCATATATATAGACCAATGGTGCAAATTTAGCATGCGTCAGAATCACCTAAAGGGTTTGTGAACGCAGATTGTAGACCCCTGTTACTGATTCAGTAGGTTTGAGGTAGGGCCTGAAAATTTGCATTTCTAGTATGCTTCTACTACAGACCTAGCCTAAACCCTCTTTACCCATGACCTTGTGAACACTCTACCTTCCCCTGTCCATCTGGACGTGTTTCCAGACCTCGGAGGCCTGGGCTAAGTTTGCCTCACGATGCCTGCTTTTCTTCTTGGTAAGAGGACCTTGGAAACTAGGGGTCCCTTTGATATTTTGTACCCCAGATTGGCCAGGTACTTGAAAACAATATTCTGTGTCAGAAACAATTGTAGGATAGTTTGAGATAGGATGAATTAAGTCCACAGCAGTCACCACACTCTTTATTGGGCATCTGCTGTGTGCATTATCTATTTAATACTTACCACAACCTTGCAAGGTAGATGTTATGTTGCCCACATTTTATAGATGAGGGAAATGAATTCTGCGAAGGGTCTGCTCTACTGAATTATGGAGCTGGGATTATACTTTGTCAGTCTGTCTGCCGTGTTATTCTTCTCACTGACACTGTGCAACTGTTTTAGAAGTCTGCAGAGCAAAAGCATTCCCAATGTCAGTGACAGGAGCAATCATGGAAAATTCCATCTGTTTAGCTCCAACTCTGTGCCTGGCACTGTGCTAAGCATTTTAATACGTCTCACCACATTTAAACCATATCATTACCTTGCAAGGAAGGCAGGTGTTTTTTCTGTTTTGCATTGGGGTTAAATAGCTTGCCTGGGGTCATAGTTGGTAAGCGGCAATATTGGGTTTGGAAGCTGGGTGTAGCCTGGACTCTTAGCTGCTTTGTTATGTTGATTGACTGGATCACACATACCCCAAGATTGTTGTCTGGGACCTCAGGGGGTGATGTTGTAGTTGGTGGCACTGGGGGTTCGGGAAGCAGAATAAGTTTGGGAACAGAAATGGGTTCCATTTGAACATGGTGAAGTTAAGGAAATTCATCAGAATCGTGCTGAAGGCCCTATCGTGTGCTGGGAGCTGCATTCGAGGTGATGAAGGGACAGGGCAAGACTCCAAATGTTGACATTTTTAGAGCTTCACTCTGTGATCCAGCATGAGCCATTCAATTAATAAGTCTTAGAATTTACTTGGAAGTAATGATCATCCTTCTTCTGTTGCCTCACTACAGAGCATTGGAGATTAAGATAACTTCTGGAATTTATGAAAGTGCTAGAAAAGTTACAAAGTGCAGTTACTGTGGCAAGTGCATGTGATGTTTAAAGCATCTGCTCTCCATGCATTACTTTGTGATATTTGTTTTCCACAGGATATTAGATGAGAGATAGAAGTTAAAATCTTATTGCGGTGGATGTTATTTCCTAAGAGGAGTTGAAAATGAATCCAGAACAGGATTTTCACATTATATCAGTGTTTTTTTGAGATTTTTTTCATTATTATTACCCTAAGGAATCTTTATTATTATTATTATTGTTATTACTGATCTCCCCTCCCCATGAAATGAAATGAAATAAGATTTTGTTGTGCAGGATTGAGCTTTGGAGGGTCACAAACCACGATAATATCTGAGATTATTTGGCTCTCCATCCTAAGAACAATTTTTGCCCCCTTGGGGGTAATATTGCCCCCATTGAGGATGCAGGATTTATATAAAGCATTGTAAAGTCAAAGAATAGAGTGTCCAAAGTGGGGTTTTATGGCAAGGATGGAAATCCCTTCTCATGGCTGCGGTTAGCTTTTGGTGTCATCTGAAAAGGGTGTCAGCCTCTCAGCAAGTTTCCTAAAATTTGTCTCTTGCATCTCTTATAATACCACGTTTTTGGGAAAGAGATTTGTCTCAGCCAGGGGCTTTATCAAGAGTGTAGGTTCCTATTGTACTTACACTCTTGGGGTCTCTAACCTCACAGGCCAGTTGTCTGACCTAAAATCCCCACCCATGATTTTGGAGGAAGGTGGGACCTGGTGGTGTTGGGTTGGGGAGTTGGAGCCATGGGGCTAGACTCTGTCCTCTGCATTGGCTGGTGGACCAGGTGACAAGGGGTGAGTGCTCACCACTGCCAGTGGGGACGGGGGATGTGAGAGCATCTGGGAGCAGGTGCATGGGTTTTTGGGGTGTGTGATTTGGCAGATGGCACGAGTTGGGTTGGCAGATAGTAAACAGGGGCTTCCTGGTCATCTCTGGTCTTTTCCTTCCTCTACTTAATCTCATCTCTTTCCCTCCAGGTCTTCCTTGCCATCAGTTATAATGTTCCTCTTGCCTTCATTCTTTCTTTCTAAATTATTTTCTTATTTTTCTCTCTGTGTCTTAGTTTTGCATCCCCCAAAGTACACCGTGAGCCAAGGGTTTGGGTTTAAGTAGTTCATTCTGGAGGTGATCCCAAGAAACCACAGCTGGAGAGAGGGATTGTGAGACGAGGAAGTGAGGAAAAGCCCACAAAGAGGGTTAACCAGGGGCTCCTGCCATAGGTACCAGCGTGCAGTCCTGCTGGAACCTCCTGAGAGACTCATAATTGGCCACCAAGGGATAAGGAAGTAGGGATGATTCTCCACCAGCTGTCACTTCCAGCCTGCTCTGCACCCACAACCACAAATTGCCATCACTCTGGAGATGCAGGTCGCCCCTGGTGGTGGCAGGAGCTTTCTGCAGGCACTGGGCTTTGGGGAGCACCAAAGGGAGGTGGGCGGCTCACTGACGCTGTCATACTCTGTTCTTCTGTCTCTCTGACTTTTTACATCTTAATGTTGAAATAAAGTAAATATTTTGGTGGATTTATTGAAAATACACTTACGTCTCCTATTCCCAATGTAAAAATTAGGTCAGCTGAATATTTTATTTTTCAAAACTAGTTATACACATTTAAAAAATTTAAAAAGATGTCTGGGGTCTCCTCATAGGAAGTGTATGTGTGTGTGTGTGTGTGTGTGTGTGTGTGTTATGTGTGAGTGAAAGAGAGAGAGAGAGAGAGATGTCCAGTGAAAAGATGGTCTTATTTCAAATGTAAATACATGAGATATATGCTATGGTCTGAATGTATGCCCCCTGTATTAATATGTTTAGACTTAATCAGCAATGTCATGATATGAGGCGGTGAAGCTCTACTTTCATGAATGGATTAGTGCCCTTCTAAAATGGCTCAAGGGAATTAGCTAGGCCTCCATGCTCTTCTGCCCTTCTGTCCCTTCCATCATGTAAGGACACCTAGATGGTGCCATCTATGATGAATGGGTCTTTACCAGATACTGAACCTTGATCTTGGACTTCCCAGCCTCCAGAATTGTGAGAAATGAATTTCTGTTGTGTATAAATTATCCAGTCTCAGGCATTCTGTTATAGCAGTACAAATGGATGAAGATAATCAATAATCTGAGACATGCAGCTGACACCCTTGATTATTTTTGCCCTCTGCAGGGAACTGCCCCTACTCCCATGACTGCGGGTGGCTGTACCTCAGAGTCAGCCCCATGCCAGCAGCTGAATGGAATAATCAGACCCCGAACTCTTAGCCTGTCCCATATTGTGCCATCTCCCTCCCACTACTTGTAACCCCTGAGCATCTGTGGATTATGTAGATTATGAACTCCATCTTCTGACCTTCCCTTGAAATATTAGACAAAATATTTCACAAGAGTAACATGATGCTAGTTATGCTGTATTGAGAATTTACCACCTGTACTGTGGTATTTCACCATATTACATCATTTAATCATTAGAGCTATGAGGTATGCATTAAAATCCTCATTGTACAGTTTAGGAGACTCAGGCTAAGAAAGGCTACATAGGTAGTGTTGCCTCAGATGATTGCAGTTGGGGTGGAGCTGGGATTAGAACCCACATCCACAGACTCCAGTCCATGTTCCTGCCCATAATACTATGCTGATTCCCAGCATGTGAGCTAAAGGTGATCAAGAGCTTGCTATTGTGGTTTTCATTGCAAAGAGTCTTTTACATACATTATCTCATGGAATCTCCCCCCAGAAAATCCTGTGAGGTCTGTATTTTATTTCCGTATTATTGCTAAGAAAACTGAGGTTCAGAGCACTTGAATTTTCTTATCTTTGTATGCTTCGGAGGTGATGCTATGTAAATCAGCTTTAAGCGTCGTAATGAGCATGTGTTTATGTGGCATTAAAGCATCCTGCTAAAAAGGAAAAGGTAGCCACATGTTTTGTTTCTTTGTACCAGAAATTTCTTAAATGTGCATATTATGTGAACTTTTGGAAAAATTATTCGGATAATTGGTGGAATCTTTTGCTTTGCCTGGGAATTTTAGTGTTGTATTTTTTAACACCTTAGCTACTATTAATGCCATCCCAACACACAACTGCACACTTGTGCACAAGAGTGATAGACACATTTATGTGTATTTGCATGGGAAATGCCATCTTCATATTGTAGCCTAGGCTCTCCCACCTGGGCACCTTCCCTCTTTGTGCTATTAAGCCTGTCTGGGTGTCCTCCAGTGCTTTTATATTGTTCTGTCATTGTCTGGTTTTGTCTCTTTTCCCCATTAGGCTGTGAGGTCCATCATGGCAGGGCCTGGAGATGAGAGCCGTTTATGTCCCTGACCTCTAACACAGAGCTGGAAATGAAAGAGACATTTTGTGATAGTTATGGAATGAAAATTGTGTCTGGATACAGCCCTAAGGCTTGGGGGAATCCTTCAGGTTCTATTTCAAGGCCTAATGTTTTGATGATACTTGAACTTGCCTCTTTAGTGACTGTTCTTTTAATTCATAAACAGATTTGGCTGTTCCCTGAGTTTAAGGCAGCCCCTATACTGACTCAGTGCAGTGATTTTACATTGTGTCTATATCCTTTCTTTCTTTCTTTTTTTAAAATTGAGACAGAGTCACCCTGTTTCCCAGGCTGGAGTGTAGTGGCGCGATCTCATTTCACTGCAACCCCTGCCTCTTGGGTTCAAGTGATTCTCCTGCCTCAGCCTCCAGAGTAGCGGGGATTACAGGCGTGCGTCATGACGCCCAGCTGGTTTTTGTATTTTTAGTAGAGACGGGGTTTTACCCTGGTTGGCCAGGCTTGTCTTGAGCTCCTGATCTCAAGTCATCCACCTGCCTCAGCTTCCCAAAGTGCTGGGATTACTGGCATGAGCCACTGTGCCCGACATTGTGTCTATATTCTTGAATTTATAAAGAGGGGTTGTCCTTGCACAGGTAAACCTTCCTGTATGTAATACACATTGTCCTTCCTTCCAAGATTAATACAATGAATGCATGGATATTGATTGAGTCCCTACTAGGTGTAGGTACCATGTGAGGTCTGTGGGAGCTCCCAAGGCAAGTGTACCCTGGTTCCTGCCCTCCAGGTACCCACTGGGCTAATAGAAGAGAAGTTCCAAGACCAGAAATGATGACCATGTGAGGAAGAATCAAGTGTTACAGGGATACAGAGAGGGGTGGCATCTCCTGTGGCTGCTACAGGCTGTGATGGCAGCATCAGAGAGTGTCCTGGATAAAGAGCTGTTAAAGATGGGCCTGAAAGACTGGCAGGATTGGAGGCACAAGAATGGAGATGAGGATTTTAGACAGGAGCAGAGACCCGGAGGTGCTGTGGGCAGTGTGGGGCTGGGACATGCCATTTGTAAAGGTGGAAATTGGGAGGTAGGATGGAATACTTGTGTGGGCAAACTTGTGGATATCTTTGAAGAGGTGGGGCTGTCTAGGGGAAGCAAGTTGTCCTATCAATATACCTTTCTGATGCCTGCAAGAAGTAAGCTCAGAGCAAGGAGGAAAAAGGCACTGAGGAGCATTAGCCCAGAGTACAGAGACTTGTGTGTGGGGTCCATTCCTCCTCCCAACTTGCTGTGTGTCCTTCAGAAAATTGCTTCCCTTCTCTGGTCCACGCTTCTTTGATCTGTGGCTAATGGGACCCCATTTCTGACTTACTTATTACACAGGGTGCTGTGACATTCAAAGCAGATGGTGGATCTGAAATTATTTTGTGAACTGTGAGATTCCACATAATATAGGAAATCATTATTATTCTTTTCTGAACCTGGGGTATAGGAGGAAGATTTAATTGTATTCCCCTGCTCATGATATAAAGATACATTATTATTATAGTGAGATGTCCAGGGTGTGTGTTTGTGTGTGTGTGTGTGTGTGTGTGTGTGTCTTGGGGGTGGAGGTGAGAATGCTGTCACACTGCCATCACCCGAGGTAGACATGGCACAAAGAGGGGGTTTGGACTGGCTGATTCAGGGATCTTTTGCAAGCCTGGCATAAATCCTGCATATGCTAGAGTCCAGACCAATGTGGTATACTGCAGGGCTGAAAATTTGTGGGCGGCAAGAGAAATACCTGTCAGGATGATTGAGGGCAGTTCCCACTATAGAGAGGTGAAAGGAATCAAAATACGAAACCACTTAAAAGTTTCTGAATGCTAGATATGCAATTATTGAGTGTCTAATGTGCCACTAAACCCAGGGTCCTGGAGTGTGAATGCTTAAAACATGGCCTTTGTGGACAGTCACTGTGCTTAGCGTTTATTCTGGAGGTAATTTTTTGCTTTAACATATAATTTGTTTTGCTTCAAACCACGGGGTCACTTTCCAACAGTATTGCATCAATTCTTTATCCTGGTAAGGACATATTCCATCAGGTCAGGGACACATGCTGGTTCTTCAGTGAAATCTTTGAAGATCCTAAGGAAGACCTCAAACAAAAAAAAAAAAAAAGAAAAAAAAGAGTTGTCACCTTTTGAAGAGAGGGCTGGCTTATGAGGGGGAGCTTCTTATTTAACGAATACTTAGTTACCTAGCACTCTTAGGGGATTGGGTAATATTCTACGTACTCTGTTAATATGAATATTCCTAATGTACAAAATGATCCTGGGAGGTTCAGTTATGTCCATTTTACAGATGAGGAAACCGAGGCAGAAGGGTTGAGTCACGTGGCAAAGGTCTTTCAGCTGAGACCGGAACCTAGGCTGTCTGGCTCTAAGGTCTGTGCGTTCAGCCAATATGCTATGCTGCTGCTTCATGGCTTTAAGCAAAAAGAGTCTTAGCTGCAAATTAAATATTTGATGTTGGTAACCATGAGTCTGTGGTAAAGTTCCAAATTTTAGCTTGTCATCAGTCCCCTTGGGGCTTCCTTCCATCTCTGGGGATGGCTGGGCTGGCTGGCTCTGTTTCTCTGCTCAGAATTCTGGAGGGACCTTGGTGTTCTGGCCTTCCTCACGTGGCTTTGGGGGATGGAAGCTGGCGAAGGGGACTGCCAAGGCATAGCCTGGGGGTCATCTTCGGAAGCCTCCCTGCTTGCTTTGTACAGCCCGGGCACTGTGCTGCACTTGCATCTTGCATGCATATTAATGTAAGCTGATTTTCATGTAACAAGAGAAGTTTTGGGGTTGTCAGAGCCACACAGAAGATATCTAAGATCATAAAGACCCCTGTGCTGTTTCCTCTAAGGAGCTGTGGCTGGTGTTCAGCTATCCTGTCACTGTCTGGAGGTGTCCTTTGCCCTCTAGGCTTAGGTATCTCCCTCTTCCAAGAATATGGAAAAAATGATTCCTATGTTCCTTTAGGCTCTCAAATTCTGAGAGTCAGGAGAGTGCAGTGTCTGTCACTGTGGAAGAGCCTGGCTGCCCAGGTTTGAATCCCAGTACTATCCATAACCAGCTGTGTGACCATGGGCAAGTTTCTTAGCATCTCTGTGCCTCAGCTTCTGCAACTGTGAGCTGGGAACCATCATGGCACTTTATCACAGTATCATTCTAAGGATTGAAAGAGTAAAGAGTGCCCAGCATAGAATGAGTGCCTTGTGTTAGCTCGTTAATGTTCTGTGGCCATTAACTTCACTTTCCTATGTCATCATCAACTTTGTTGTTGTGATGGCCACCATTTTGTTGGGGCTTGTGGGGCAGGTACTCACAATGACTCTGGAAGGTCCATCTGGTTTAACCCATTTTCTGAGTGGGGAAAAAGAGGGTTAGGGAGGTTGGGCGACCTTCCTGAGATTATACCACCCGGAAATGACAGAGCTGGGATTTCAGCATGAGTTTTTCTGATCCTGTAGCTCAGGCCCCTCGCCCCGTCCAAGTGCTCCGTACTTCCACTTCCTGTCTCCCTTACTGTGCGTGGCTTGGAAACAGGGACTGTCCAGGCCCCAGTGTGGTTGAATTATGCCTTTGCAGAGGCCAATGCTCGTCAGCAACTTAAATAAAACTGGTTTGGCCTCGTGTTCCATGTGCTCCTCTGCAAGTAGATTTATGGTTGCTGAGGCCTTCTGGTGCTCAGAAGCTTTGGCTTTTTAATTTAATCTCCTCCAAACTTACCTCGGGCCTTCATCCTTGCAGTCCTGCCTGTGTGCTGGGCCACAGGGAGCTGGACCCCACACCATTGGATTTATGCTGTCTGGAAGGGGAGCCTGGGGCCTCCAACCTCCTCAGCTGGCAGCCTGCCACCCACATCCCAGAGGGATCAGGGGCCTCCTCTGTCCCCACATAAGGACTGTGATGAGCTTCCCTGCTCCCCGCAATGCACTCGATTCCAGCCCTCTCCAGCCAGGCCCTTGGGGATGGGGGAGGTGAGGGATTGTCTGGCCTTCTCAGTGCATCTGGATCTGGAAGGGCCCTGTTTAGTATTCCAGGCAGGCATGCTGGGCTTCTGGCCTTACACAGGCAGAGCTGTGGATGGGGGGCAGGAGCCTGCTGAGCTGGGGAGCCGGCCAGGAGTGGAGGAAGCCCCTCTGTCAGGAGCCCCAGGAGGAGGAGGGACCCAGCTGCTGAATGGGGCGCAGAGCTCCTGCATGAGGATTAGGCCTTACTTGCCAGCAGGCTCTTCCCAAAGCTGACTCCCCAAGGATGTTTCTGTGCTCTCACTTGGGATCACCAGCCCTTCCTCACATGCTGGGCTCTCCTAAGAAAGGAGCCTGTGAGCCTACAGGTTCTGATACTGTTAAGAAGAGAAGGCAAATGATCCCATCCCTGTCTGAAGTCACGTGGTGGGAAGTTTTCAATCTAAAGAGCCAAATAGGGTTGGAGAGAGAGGAAAAGAGGAGGGAGAGAGAGGAAAAGAGGAGGGAGAGGGAGAAAAGGAAAACAGAGAGACAGAGAGAGTGAGGGAGCAAGGCGGGGAGATAGAGTAGAAGAAGGGGGAACAGGGAGAGGCAGAGAAGAGAGGGAGAGAGAGGAGAGATGGGGAGAGGGAGAGAGGGAAAGAGAAGGTAGAGAGGGAGAGAGGAGGCAGGTGGAAGGGGAGAAAGGGGGAGGAGAGAGGTGGGGAGAGAGGGGAAGAGAGAGAGAGGGAGGGTGGAAAGAGAGAAGGAGAGAGGGAGAGGAAGAGAGAAAGGGAAAGGGAAGGGAGAGAGGGAGAGAGAGAGCAGGCGGGTGAGAGGAGAGAAAGGGGGAGGAGAGAGGTGGGGACAGAGAGGGGAAGAGAGGGAGGGTGGAAAGAGAGAAGGAGAGAGACAGGAAGAGGGAGAGAGAGAGGGAAAGGGAAGGGAGAGAGGGAGGGAGAGAGCAAGTGGGTGGGAGGAGAGAAGGAGGAGGAGGAGAGAGGTGGGGAGAGAGGGGAAGAGAGGGAGGGTGGAAAGAGAGAAGAGAGGAGAATGAGGGAGAGAGAGAGAGGTGGTTGGGGAAGAGAAAGAGGGAGGCGAGAGGTGGAGGGGAGAGAGAAGGGAAAAAGAGAGGGAGGGTGGAAAGAGAGGGAGGGTGGAAAGAGAAAAGAGAGAGGGAGAGAGAGAGAGAAGGTGGGTGGGGGAGAGAAAGGGGGGAGGAGAGAAGTGTGGGAGAGAGAGGAAAAGAGAGGGAGAGGGCGGAGAGAGAAGGAGAGAGAGAAGAGAGATGGGAGAGAGAGAGGGAGAGAGGGAGTGAGAGAAGGTGGGTGGGGGAGAGAAAGGGGGAGGAGAGAGGTGGGAGAGAGAGAGAGGGGAAAAGAGAGAGGGAGGGTGGAGAGAGAAAAGTAGAGAAGAGAGACGGGAGAGAGAGGGAGAGAGAGAGAAGGAGGGTGGGAGAGAGAAAGAGGGAGAGGAGAGAGGTGTGGAAGAGAGAGGAAAAGAGAGGGAGAGGCTGAAGAGAGAAGGAGAGGGAGAAAGGAGCAGAGAGAGAGGAAGAAACAGAGATAGAGAGAGGAAGCAGGGAGAGGGCAGGGAGAAGGGAGAGAGAAAGGGAAGAGAGGTGGGAGAGAGTCAGGGAGAGGGATCGGTGTGGGAGAGAGAGATGAGAGAGAAGAAAGATAGGAGAGAGCAAGGAAGGAGAAAGGTAGGGTGAGAGATAGCTGGGGGGCTGGGAAAATTTGCAAGGTGGGTGGGGAGCCATGCAGACATGTCCAGCCACATGGGGCCTTCTGGTTTGAGTGTCCAGAAACACAAATGTTGTGGGCCTTAGGCCTTGGGTGTGACCACAGGTGCTGAATTCTGAACCCCATCTGGCCACTAACTCTGACAAGTCACTTAACCTCCACACTCTTTAGTTCTCAGCTGTAAAACTGAAAAATAATAATAGTGATTTACCTCTCAGTGCTGGTGGGAGAAATGACTAATGGCAGGTGACAGGGTGAAAGTACAAGGTATCACTGGGTGTGAAACTGCTTGATGACAGGCCACCCTGCAAGTGGCATTCAGGAACCAGAGTCTGGGGTGCACCAACCCAGCTCCCAGATGGAAATGGGCTTTGTCTCTCCCAAGGCAGAGGTGGCTGGCATAAAAGCTGTCTCCAAGGCTCCCAATGGGGACACTCAATATCCAAAATGCAGAAAAAGCTCCCTAGACACTGGTCCTGCTCTTTTTGGTGGCTGGAGGCCTTGGCACACCTCTGTTTCCCTTGCTGCTCATGCCTTTCCCCCTGAACACCTGATCATCCCTCAAAGTTCAGCTTAAGCATTCCCTTCTCTTAGAAATCTACCCTAGTAACCTGCTTCATCTTCTTCCGTACTCCATGCACACCCCTGTTAGCCCCTTTCCACAGCCTGTCTGTAATCCTTCGTCCATTTATTAGCACTCATTATGTGCCGGACACTGTTCTAAATGCTGGAGATGCAGCCATGTGTAGACAGATGAGGCCCTATGGAGCTCCCGTACTAACAGGGAAGCCAAGCAATAAACACCTAAGGTGACAGAAGAAAGAGAAGAGGCCGGGCATGGTGGCTCACACCTGTAATCCCAGCACTTTGGGAGGCCTAGGTGGGCAGATACTTGAGGTTGGGAGTTTGAGACCAGCCTGACCAACATGGAGAAACCTCATCTCTGCTAAAAATACAAAATTAGCTGGGTGTAGTGGCACATGCCTGTAATCCCAGCTACTCAGGAGGCTGAGGCAGGAGAATCACTTGAACCTGGGAGGTGGAGGTTGCGGTGAGCCGAGATCATGCTATTACACTCCAGCCTGTGCAACAAAAGCGAAACTCCATCTGAAAAAAAAAAAAAAAAAAAAAAAAAGAGGCCGGGTGCGGTGGCTCATGCCTGTAATCCCAGCACTTTGGGAGGCTGAGATGGGTGGATCACGAGGTCAAGAGATGGAGACCAACCTGGCCAACATGGTGAAACCCCGTCTCTACTAAAAATACAAAAATTAGCTGGGCGTGATGGTGCATGCCTGTAGCCCCAGCTATACTCGGGAGGCTGAGGAGAATGGCGTGAACCCGGGAGGCGGACATTGCAGTGAGCCTAGATGGCACCACTGCACTCCTGCCTAGCGACAGGGCAAGACTCCGTCAAAAAAAAAAAAAAAAAAAAAAAAAAAGAAAGAAAGAAAGAAAGAAAAGGAACAGGATAGTGGGAGAGAATGATGGGGACGGGGCTCATTTTTAATGGTGGCCTTTGGGGAGGGTTTCCCTGAAGAAGTGGAATTTAGGCTAAATCTTGAAGGATGAGAAGGAAGAAGGCTTGTGGGAACCCCAGAGAACAGCATTCCAGGAAGGGGAAACGGTCAGCACGGGGGCACAGACATGGAAAGAGTAGCTTGGTGTGTTCAGGGACCTGAGAGGAATATCGTCATGGCTGGTACATACTGGGTCAATGGGAGAGTGGGACAGGGGCCAGATCACCTGCATCTCCAGGGCCATGGTTAGGGGTTTCGATTTCATTCCATAAGTGTAATGGGAAGCCAGTGGGGCATTGGAGCAGGGAAGTGACATGAAGTGTTAACTTCCCGAGGATCACTCTGGCTGCTCTTGGAAAATAGATCAGAGGGATGTGGAAGAAATTGGAAGACTGGGCCCAGAAAGGACTTAACAGACTGACCTGTCGTGTGTATGCATGCGTGTGAGCATACACCTGTGCATTCACAAGGCTTCCTGTTGGTAAGTTCTAGACACTGGATTTTCTCAAATTCTTTTCCCTTTTGGGAAAAAATTCCTATTTGCAAAAGCTGAACAAGTTATTGGAAGACTTGGAAGAAGGGAGTAGAAACAGTCCAAGGTACAACTAAAACTTTCTTGGATGTTTGGAAGACTTTGAAGATATGCACATTGTAAAGCTGAAGTAAAGTTTTGGGTATTTGACACCCACCTGCCCTGATACCTGAAAAGAGATTTGTGTATTTTATGGGGTGGAAAAGGTACTAAAGTTTAGAGTTCATAAGCACGTGACATAAATGGGATGTCCACCAATCTCTCCTCCTGGATACAACCCCTCACTTGAGGTTTTCTTTTAATGTTTGTTTTTGTGTAAACAATACATGCTTGTTATGTAAGATTTAAAAAGTGACCATCTAATAATGAACCTTCCTTGGGATTCTGTCAACCAAGGGCATACACTATTAGCACTTGATATCCCTTTTTTCTCTATATTTAGCTTTTTAAATGTACAGTGTAATCATTGTATGTGTGTGTGTGTTAAATTTTCTAAACTTGTCTTCCCAAACAACATTATAAAGCATTGGCTCATTGTATCAGTCAGTATAGGCTAGGTTAGGCAGCAGTAACAAATAATCCCCAGATCTTAGAGCCTTTACACAAGGAAGGTTTTATTTCTCGTCACTCTCATGTCTATTACAGTGAACTGGGCCTCTGCTGTGGGTCCTCTTTATTTGGCAGCCCATGGAAATGGAACAACTGTTATCTGTTATGTTGCTGGAAAGGAAGAAGAAGGAGGAAAGAAAGACACTCTGGAGTGTCTTGCGTCAAAATTCACATGTTTTAATGTGGAAGTGAGATATCACTTTCACTTCAGTTTAGTGGGCAGAACTAGTCACATGGTTGCACTCAACCACATAGGGGCCAAAGAGTGTGATTCCATTGTATGTTTGGGAAGCTGAGAGCCAAAAACATTTGGCGAGCAGTGCTAATGTCTGCATAGTATTTGTGTCTCTCCTTAACACAGTTACTATTACAAAATATTATGTATGTGGAAAATACAGTTCTAAATACTACAATGCATATTTCTCACTTTATATCCTGGGACTTTTCTGTATCTGGCATCTGGGAAGCCTCCTGCACAGACATTCTGATGTAATGGACATCTGGAAATGCCAGACCCATGGGGCAGCCCTTGGTCAATGGGAGATGGAAGCCAATGAGTACAGGTTCTCATCTTCCTTCCCCCAGGCAGATAATTCTCAGAGTGGGATGGAGTCTCGTTTGTCCCCTGTGGGGATCTGCTGTGTGCTACACTCCTGGATAGATTTTTCTCTCGTTTGCTGTTCCATTCTTCCCAGTTTGCCATACTGTCACTTGGAATCACTTCCCCAAATAAACCACTTTCCCATGTGTCCTTGTTGTATGCTTTGTTTTTTGAGAAAACCCAGGCAAGACAGGCATGAATGTCTCTGCAGTGAGAACCGTACCCCATCCCAGAACCGTGGTGAGATGAATTTGCTTTCTTGATCACTCCATCAGTTGCTAGACTCAGGGCATGTTATGTTTGATTTTGCTGGCCTGTGACCTTATTGTACAGCTTCTTATATTCTAATTGTCATTTGCTTTTCTTGTGAGTGGAGAAAGCGGATGTCTTCTTCACTGAATCACGAATATCTCACCGTTGTTCAATTGCACACTGTGAAGTGCTCTCCTACCTTCCTCCTGGGCCCATGACCTCATCATCATCTTGGGGCTGCTCTTCTTGCTGTCCTGGAATTCTTCTCTTTCTAGAATCCCCAACCTTCTTTTATTCTTGTATTCCTTTTCATTTTGTCTCAGTCTATTCGTAATTAATATTTTATAAAATAATAGGTATGTGGAAAACTTTTTGTTCTTAAAGGCTGAAAAAATCTCTTTTTCATCCTCACTCTCTGTATGTGTGTGTGTTTGTGTGTATGTGTGAGAGAGAGAGAGAGAAAGAGGGGGGAGAGAGAGAGAGAAATACAGAGAGAGAGAGAGAGAGACTCTAGAAAGCTAGAGTCAAAATAATGTTCTCCTTGACATTTCAAAGTACATTCAGTCGTCTTCTAACATTCAGTATTGCTAATTAGCTCAGTACTTAAAATCCCTGTTCCTTCATAGATTACCTGTTTTGTCTGCACGCCACTTCTCTCAACACACATACACTGGAAGATTTCAGGGGTTTTTTTTTTTTTTTTTTGAGATGGAATCTCTGTCACCCAGGCTGGAGTGCAGTGGTGCCATCTTGGCTCACTGCAACCTCCGCTTTTCAGGTTCAAGCGATTCTCGTGTCTCAGCCTCCCCAGTAGCTGGGACTACAGGTGCCTGCCACCACATCGGCTAATTATTTTTGTATTTTTAGTAGAGATGGGGCTTCACCATGTTGGCCAGGTTGGTCTTGAACTCCTGACCTGAAGTGATCTGCCCGCCTTGGCCTTCCAAAGTTCTGGGATTGCAGGCGTGAGCCACCGTGCCCAGCCAGGATTTTTTAAAAGGTATTTTTCATTTATCCTGTTTGGCACTTGATGGACACTTTGCATTTTCTTTCTTTCTTCAATTCTGTGAAGTATATATGTATTTTTGGTAATTATTTCCTCCTCTTTATTTTCTCTATGATCTCTCTAGGAGCGTCTAGTAGATGGATATTTGTTTCATGGTATGGCCTTTCATGTGTCTGTTATTTTGTCTATGTTTTCTAAATATTTCTCCTTGCTCTATATTCTAGGAAATTTCTTTAATTTTTTATTTCAGCTTTTCTATTGGTATTTTTTCCTTAGGCATTCATTTTAGCAGGCACGTTCTTAATTTCTGTAAATTTGTTACTTCTGAGTTTTAATTGCTTTTCAAAAATAGTCACCTGTGGCTGGGTGCGGTGGCTCACGACTGTAATCCCAGCACTTTGGGAGGCCAAGGCGGGCGGATCACGAGGTTAGGAGATCAAGACCATCCTGGCTAATACGGTGAAACCCCGTCTCTACTAAAAATACAAAAAAATTAGCCAGGCATGGTGGCGGGTGCCTGTAGTCCCAGCTACTCGGGAGGCTGAGGCAGGAGAATGGCATGAACCCAGGAGGCAGAGCTTGCAGTGAGCTGAGATGGCGCCACTGCACTCCAGCCTGGGCGACAGAGCAAGACTCCGTCTCAAAAAAAAAAAAAAAAAAGTCACCTGTTCTTGTTCTATGTGTATAAAATCTCCTTCAGTATCTTGTAAGATATTAATTAAGGGTTCTGTGAAAGTTCTTGTTTGTGTCTGGATTCTCTATTTTTCCTGGAGTCAGTTTTATGGGTTCAGCTCACTTCTTTCTTTGGTATTGTTTGCCTCCACCAGCATTAATGATTTGGATTGTTTATTTATTTTAGGAATGTAGAACTAGGTGGTGGCACAGATTGCTGAGTAGTTTTGTTTGTCCATGGGCAGGTGAGTTGATTGGTGGATTTCACTTGGACATTTGTGGAACAAAAGCAGGCAAGTTGTGCTGCTCCTCATGCTAAGCCAAAGAGGAACATATTTTGGGGTGATAATCCCCACTCTGGAAATTTAAGCACTTTCTTGGAAGATTGTTAAGGATCCTTAGAGGTTATATTTCCTGTTTCAGCCTGGGAAAATTCATTTGCTGCTCTTGGGGGAAGAGGTGAGAGGTGATTGTTGAGTAGACTGGGGGAGGCCAGCCCATGGACTCTTCCTGCAGACAGCCTTCACCATTGGTGCCCTTCCTCCAGCTCCTGGTATCTGTATCCACCCATGCTGGTGCTTCCATGATGGGAAACAGCTTCTTCCTCCTCACCATTCCAGCTCCCGCTCCTTCTCCATTTGCCCTGGTTCTGCTACCAGCACCACCTCACCTGGCTTCTGTTTTATCAGTTCACGGTGATTTTATGATATTGTCCCACTTGTAGTTATTTACTGGGATATCAGTGAGTTTTGGGAGGAAGTGGGAGGTGAACACATGTCTTCAGCTGGTCTTCACAGACTATTCTTTGCAATCATGATTTGAAACCTGCAGCTTATATTAGCAATGCCTCATTGTTGGATGTTTAATTATTTTCTGATTTTCTCCTCTCAAACCATGAGGGGCCTCTGTATGTATGAGTGACTTATTATTATTTCTTTCGGATTGATTGCCAGAAGTTGAATGAGGTTAAATATAATGATGAAGAGTTCACACCCTCAGTGAAGCATGTACTAGCTGGTGGTTTTGAGCAAGTTGCTTAGTATCTCTGAGCCTCAATTCCTCATTTATTAGTTGGGGATAATAATAGTCTTACTCATAAGATTGGGTGCATGGGTTAAAATCAATAAATAAGTAATGCATATTCTATGGTATTTGGCCCTCAAATAAGCTTTCAATTAATAACAGCTGCTATTATTATTATCCATTATTTTATCTTCACAGCAGGGAGGGATTAATAACTCTATTTTATGAGTGAGAAAAACCAGATTTAGAGAATTTGTCACTTTCTCGAGCCATTGCTCCCCTCTCCTTGCCGAGCTACTTGCATAGGAGTCAGGATCTAGAATCTAGAACCTCTAGATTCTAGGAATGCTCTAGAATCAGGACAGATTCAGAGCGAGAAATTCTTCCCGGGATGATGAAAGTTCGAGACTTAAATTATTATTCAGAGGTGAACATTTTTCCAGGATAGATGTTCTGAAAGTTTCGCAGATCCACTGGTAACAAGCAAGTGTGCAGACCACAAAAGATGGGCCCGGCAGAGTGTGCTGGAGGATGGGTTGGGCAGAGAGTTTGAGCACATGGGTCGTCAAGCTCTGTCTGGGTGACCCTGCTGGGGAATCTCTAGGGCGGTAGAGTCAGAGTTAAAGGGCCAAAAGTGGGAATTTGAATTCAGAACCATCTCGACCCAGAGTCTGTACTTTCCTGATGGTGTTTAGAAGTTGAATCACTCCTAGCAGTGAACTTGGTGTAGCCACACAGGGCACTCAGTAAGTATTTGTACAACGAGGAGGTGCAGGAGTGGATTCACAATGATGTTGGAAAGCTCCACTTTTGGAAATGCTTTCAGAGCCAGTTTTCAACACATACACACACACACAAACACACACACACACACACACCCCCCAAAGCAAAACAAAACCTAACACAATATAACATTTTGGGAGTCTTTTTTTGAGAAATTTTCTCAGTGAGATTGTTTTACTTTTGAACTAAGATGGTATTATTCACGTTGACTACTGATCAGATTGCAGTTCAGTCAAGTTTAACCAATAGGTTTAAATTTTTTTTAATTGGCACATAATAACTGTACATATTTATGGAGCACATAGTGATGTTTCAGTATAATGTGTAGTGGTTGGATCCAGGTAATTAGCATATCCATCATCTCAACCATTGATCATTTCTTTGTGTTAGAAATGTTCTGTATCCTCCTTCTAACTCTTTGAAACTAGAGTATTTTGGTTAAGTACAGCCATTTTACAGTGGTATGGAGTAGAACTTACTCCTCTTATCTAGCTGTAATTTTGTATCCTTTAATGAATCTCGCTCCCATCCATTCTTCCCCTTCCCAGACTTCAGTGTTCTCTGTTGTGCCCCCACTGAATACCCTGCCCTGTGCTCAGGCCACAGAGCTCCATAGGCCAGAGTTTGTGTCCTGGAGTAAAAGCTCATGGGTTAGAGCTTTGCTTTTAAAACCATTACCCTCCCTTTTGAAAGATGAAGATTCGTCCCTCCTTTAATATATGAAGAAGGTATTGGGTGGCTCAGAGGCCCCTGAAAAGAACAATGTGGGCAAGGTGCAGTGGCTCACACCTGTAAACCCAGCACTTTGGGAGGCCGAGGCAGGCAGATCACTTGAGGTCAGGAGTTTGAGACCAGCCTGGCCAACATGGTGAAATGCTCTCTTCTAAAAATGCAAAAATTAGCTGGGCATGGTGGCACATGCCTGTAATCCCAGCCTCTCCAGAGGCTGATGTGAGAGGATCACTTGAACCTGAGAGGTGGAGCTTGCAGTGAGCCAAGATCACACCACTGCATTCAGCGTGGGCGACCCTGTTTCAGAAAAAAAAAAAAAAAAAAAGGACAGTGTGAACAATGACAACCTGGTGGGTGTGAGGCCACCAGCACCATTTTGAAGTCTCAGTTCAATATTAGTTAACAAACAAAATCAATGCAATGACATGGATAGCTCTTAAAAGATTAAGTGAAAGAAGCCAGAGTCAAAAGCTACGGACTGTATGATTCCATTTCTGTGACATTGTGGAAAAGAAAAAACTATAGAGACAGAAATTGGATTTATAATTCTGGAAAAGACAAAACTATATGGACAGAAATTAGATTCATGGTTGCCAGGGACTGGGGAAATGGGGAGGGGTTCCCTGCAAAGGGTCATGAATTTAAGAAAGTGATGGGAACATTTTATATCTTGATTATGGTGGTGCCCACACAATTGTATATATTTGTCAAGATTCATAGAACTGTGCATCTATAAAGGGTGAATTTTGCTGTATCCAATAAACCCGGAATAAATTAAAATAAAACCAGTGACATTCCTTAATAGGCACATCTCTTATACCCAGTTCTGCTGGCATTTACCTACATTTACTATTAAAAGAGCAATTCTTCCCCCCCGGCCCCCGGTTATAACAGTAGGATTAGTAAGCTCTAAGCCTGCTAGGTTTTATTGAATAACTTTGTATGGATATGACAACACAGAGTCGTGGTCCTTATTCACAGATTTAAAGTGTTTCTAGGCATTTTTGAATCCTCAAAGGAAGATTATGTTCAAAATGGTTTTAAGGTTGAATGTACTTTATTATTTTTTGGTCTTTTGAAAATTAGTAATTCACGCTTGGTGGCTTGGATGACTCCCTATTACTGAGTGCAAATTATTCATCAGGCCAAAATACCCAGTCCCCTCTAGTTAAAGGTTTTGCTTTGGCTGTCGATGTTAAAGTCATTTCTGAAGTAATTCAACACAGTACATATGATCTTTAGCATAAAACGATGGCATATGATGTGCAGTTAAGTTATTCTTTTGTAAAATGTTGCGTTCTTAAAAGGATGTAGGGTGGGCTTACACATGCAGTGTCATGGTGTAGAAGAAACATGACTCTGGTTGGGACTTCTTAAGTTTTTTCTCATTTTGGATGAGTTGAGTGAGGGCGCCTTTGCCTCATTCTATTTGGACTTCGGTTGCCTGAGGCACCTATTTACAGCGGGTTGGTTGGCCCTTGTATGCCTGTCTAGACAGAGGCAAGAAGTTTGGTGGTGACAGAGAATAAAGATCAGGGAAAGAGCATTTGAGAGGGCAAATGAGTGCAGGGAAGGGAAGCTCTTCCCTTGGTCTTGCCCTTTACATGCTTGTCTTGGGCCATTGTGTAATTCCTGGACCTCTGGTTCCATGTTCAATGACACCCAAAACTGGCAAGTGACTGTTTCCTTGAAATGTCTTTCCTCTTTCAGCTGCGGGGGGTGGGGAAGACAACTCTTTTCCAAACTCCTACAGGCCCTTCTGTGTGTTTGTCTCTTAGGATCCTTAGTGCTCTGTACTTTGGGTAGAGTGTTTGTTCTTAGATTGTAAGCTTAAGGGGACACAGCAAGATGCCTGATATGGTTTGGCTGTATGCCCACCCAAATCTCATCTTGAATTGTAGCTCCTGTAATTCTCACATGTCAGGGAAGGACCTGGTGGAAGGTAATTGAATCATGGGGGAGGGTTTTTCGCGTGCTGTTCTTGTGATAGTCAATAAGTCTCATGAGAACTGATGGTTTTATAAAAGAGGAGTTCCCCTGCACACGCTCTATCTTGCCTGCTGGCATGTAAGATGTGACTGCTCCTCATTCACCTTCTGCCATGATTGTGAGGCCTCCCAAGCCATGTGGAACTGTGAGTCAATTAAACCTCTTTCCTTTATAAATTTCCCAGTCTCGGGTATGTCTTTATTAGGAGCTGAGAACAGACTAATACAATGCCTTTCACATAGTTGGGGCTCAGATAATACTTGTTGGATGAATGTGCTTCAGCAAGATTCCCAGATTATATGCTAATAGAGTAGCATATAAACAGTTTTGTGTGATGGGGTGGCTTTGTCATCACTAGCCAAACACAAAACTACTTGAATGCCATACACCTTGTAGAGTTTGGTGTAGGAGCCAAGGATGGTTGTAAAGGAATGAGATGTTTCTGAATAGCCTTGATGCTGGCCCAGGAAGAACTGTGAGAGGAATGCGGTGACAGCTATGCATCCATGCCTCCTAGCTGCTTTGAGGAAGGGCCCTGGAAGCTCTGCAGTTCTTCTCTGGAGTTTAATAAAACCAACAGTTACCCTGCGAGTCAATCTGGAGGCAAGTAATTTCTTCAGTAATTCAACAATGTATATATGATCTTTAGCAGAAGGGAAGCTTTGGTATCTAATCCTCACTATTGGGAAATGTTAAGGTAGTTAAAGTTAGATTATACTAACTGTAAAATACCTCATGGTATTTTATTACTTTATTAAAATGAATTTGTTTATAAAAGCAAATACCTGTTGCTTATCAAAGAGAAAAATACAGAAAGGTAGAAAGAAGAAAAACCCATAATCCTGTCATCTAGAGACAGCCATATTTAATATTTTGTTATATTTCCTTCTAATATTTTTGTTCTTTTTTCTCCCTTAAGGTAGGGTATATACATAAATTTCATATACTTATCTACATGCTTTTTTTTTCTGATTATAAATATAGTAAGTGCACCCACTAGAATGGATGTAACAACAAGAAGAACAATAACAAATGATGATTAAAAGCGTGTGTTGGCAAATGGTATGGTTTGTCTCTGTGTCCCCTCCAAATCTCAATTGGAATTGTAATCCACACATGTTGAGGGAGGGACCTGGTGGCAGGTGATTGGATCATGGGGGCAGTTTCCCCCATGCTGTTCTCATGATAGTGAGTGAGTTCTCATGAGATCTGATGCTTTAAAAGTATTTGGCAGTTTCCCCATTGCTTGCTCCGTCTCCTACCATCATGTGAAGAAGGTTCTTGCTTCTCCTTTGCCTTCTACCATGATTGTAAGTTTCCTGAGCCCTTCCCAGCCATGCAGAATTGTGAGTCAATTAAACCTCCTTCCTTTATAAATTACCCCATCTCAGGTATGTCTTCATAGCAATGTGAAAATGGACTAATGCAGCAAAGATATGGAGAAAGTGGAACCCTCACACAGGGCTGGTGAGGATGTACAATGGCATGGCCACTTTGGAAAAACAGTTTGGCAGTCACTTAGAAGAGTTAAATATAAATTTACCATATTACTCAACAGTTTTACTCCTAGGCATCTACCCAAGAGTAATGAAAATCTATGTCCACAGGAAGACACAGGTACACAACAGTGGAAACAGTCCAAATATCCATCAACTGGCAAACGGATAAGCAAAACGTGGCACATCCATCCAATGCAATATGATTCAGCAAGGAAATGAAATGGATAGTGACACATGCAGCCACATGTATGAACCTCAGAAACATCATGCTAAGTGAAACAAGTCAGAAAAGACCAAATCTTGTATGTTTCCATGTATAGGTCATTTCCAGAAAAGGTGAATCCATAGAAACAGAAGGTAGATTACTGATTGCCTGGGGTAGGGGTGGGAACAGGGATGACTGTGAACAGGGATGGCTGTGAACAGGCATGAAGGATCTTTTTGGAGTGATGGAGGTATTCTAAAAACTGTATTGTGGTGATGGTGTGATTGTTGTACAACTCTGTAAATAGTAATCATTAAATTATACATTTAAGGCTGGGTGCGGTGGCTCATGCCTATAATCTCATCACTTTGAGAGGCCAAGGTGGGCAGATCACTTGAGGTCAGGAGTTTGAGACGAGCCTGCCCAACATGGTGAAACCCTGTCCCTACTAAAAATACAAAAATGAGCCAGGCATGGTGGTGCGTGACTGTAATCCCAGCTACTTGGGAGGCTGAGGCAGGAGAAGCACTTGAACCCAGGAGGCAGAGGTTGCAGTGAGCCGAGATCATGACGCTGCACTACAGCCTGGGCCACAGAGCAAGACTCTGTCTCAAAAAATGTATATATATATATATATATACATTTGAAGTGGACAAATCTTACGGTATGTAGATTATACCTCAAAAAAGCATTAAAAATAATAGCATTCATAGAATCAGTATTCTAAGTAACTCACAATGGGCAATAAACAAAAAATAATAAGAAATGAGAAGGATAATTTGTTACTGAAACACCAGGGGTTCAGTCTAGGTCCTGCTGCTTGCTGCACAGACAGCCCACCAACGAGACCATGAGTATTTCCAGGGAAGAAGGCTTTATTCGGGCGCTGCAGCTGAGGAGATGGGAGATCAGTCTCAAATCCATCTCCCTGACTGACTAAAATTAGGGGTTTATATAGCAGGAAAGAAATCTTACTATGTGTGGAAAAATAGGAATTAGGGAAGGGTGAAGAAGAAGAGTGGGTCAGCAGGAAGCAGGTGGTCGGTTAGGCCATCATGATGAGTGAGGGGTCTGGCATCTCATTGTCCAGATGTTATCTGATGAGTTTCAGCTCTTTGATACTATCTGGGAGGCCTGATAGTTGTTTCCTGAGAGAGGAACTCAGATAAGAGAAATGCAACTTTGTTAATTTCAAGACCTGGGGGGGTCCATTTCTATGTTTATTCAAAAAAACCCATAAGCATTAGTTTCATGGCACAATTGGGCTGGTTTTAAATTCTAGTTTAAATCAATGTGGTAAACAAAGCATGGTCTCCTGGTCTCTTCCTCTGCTCAGGGTTCTGGAGATGTCTGAAAAAACAGGGGGAGGGAGTGACCCATAGCCAACCTGGAACTAAATTTCCAGACAATGCCAACATGAGAAATGAAGTTTGTGTGTGTGAGTGTGTGTAAAAGATCACAGGTAGAGGAAAGCAGTCCAAGGGTTGTGTCTTGCTGTGGGGAGGATATAGTCATGAATAGTCTTTAGATATTAAAGGAATAAACAAATATAAATATAGGCCTTACTTAAGCTAAGGGCAACCATGGAAATCGTAAAAATATACTTTGTTAAGCTAAAACTAAGAAAATAATATATTCAGTGAGAGATCAGAAAATAAAAAGAAAAAAGCATAGTAAATAGAAAACACAAAATAGGGTGAGGAAATCAAACCTGCAGTATCAGTGGTTACAGAATAAATGGTTAATCTCACTGATTAAGATACACGTACTCTTAGATTACGTTACAGAAAAGATCAGGCAATATGTGATTTTAAGACAGTCACATAAACAAAAACACAGGTTGAAAATAAAGGGATAAAATGGCATTCTAGGAAAATAGCCACAATAACACCAGGCTAACAGTTTCAATACCAGATGAAGTAGAATTTAAGGTGAACATCAAAAAAGATGAAAAATGATTTTTTCTGGGAATGCCACAATACCACAGTATTCCAGGAAGATATAACAGTGATGGCAAAAACATAACCATAACATAGCCTCAAACTATATAAAGTAATAATTGGAGGAATTATAGTGGTAAATAGATAATCTCCATTGTAGATGGAGATTTGAATATAATTTTCTTGGAAGAAGAACAAACAGGGAAAAAAGACAAAGAAGGATTTGAAAAACACGATTAAAAATCCTACACTCGGAAAACACTAAATGCATGTTATTTTGGGGCACACATGGTACTTTCACAAAAATGGATTATATTCTAGGTCAGAAAGTCAGTCTTGGACTGAGAACTGATATCATTCAGACCATATTCTCTGACTCAATGAAGGATTAAAATAATAAGGTAGAGTAAAAATCAATAAAAGGGGGATGGAAAAATAATAATGATTAGAATAACCAAACGTTCTTTGAAAAAATTAGGAAGATGGATTTGCCTCTAGAGAGACTGATCAAGGAATAAAAAGAGAGAAGGTGCATATGAAATAATCATAGCTATAGAAGCAATTTAGATATCATAGGAGATTTGGTTCAGCAACTGTATATAAACAAATGTATAGCTGTGAAATGTGAAATGTGAAAACTCTCATGAAATGAATAGATTTATAGAAAAAATATGAAATTCCAAAGTTGGCCAATTGATAAATGGAAAACTTGACTAGAACAATCACTGCTGAAGAAATGGAAATGATGGCAAAAACTTCCTCCTCCTCCTGAAATCATTAGGGCCATGCAGTTTTATGTAAGGAGATAATCCCTGCCTTGTTCAAGTTGCTCCAGAGATTTATAAAAAGGAGAAAGCTGCTCTTGTTATTTTCTGAAGTGTAATACCAAATTTATATCCTCAGTATCAAAACTGAATGAGGATAGTACCAAAGAAGACAAATGACAAGCCAGCTTCAGCTGAAAGTTAAATAAAATGTTAAGATTCTAAATCTAATGTCGTATTAAAAAATCATATATCATTGGATTTATCCCTGAAGTGCAAGGATGGTGTATTAGGGTAACACTGGTTGCTCTAACAAATAAGCACCTGTATGCAACAGGTTTATTTCTTGCTAATGGAATGGTGCCATGGTTGGCAGGTGATCCATGTGGTGACTCAAGGACCCAGGCTCCCTCCATCTTGTGGTTTGACTTCTCACTAAGGCCTCAGGTCCTGCATTTCCAGCCAGCAGAAAAATAAAGAATATGAGAATCTCTACCTGCTTTGTAAGAGCTCTGGACCTGCATGTGACATGTCACTTCTGCTCATGTCCTATTGGTGGTAACTAGTTTCATGGCCACCTCTACATGCAAGAAGAGCTGGAGAGTGTAGCTACAGGCTGGGCAGCCATTTCCCAGTGAAAATAACACACTATGGGAGGAAGAGCATTAGTATTTTTGATAGACAGCTAATGTCTGCTACAAATTTAACCTCTGAAATCATTACATTAACAGACAAAAGGAGAATAACCATACAGTGATCTCAATGGGTGTAGTAAAGGCAGCTATTATGACAAAAGCCCAGAGAAAAATAAAAACAGGTTGTATATCAGTCAGCTTTTGCTACATTATGCTGTAGCAGTAACTCCAAAATGTCAGTGGCTTATGATAACAGAGGTTGATTTCCTGTACATGTTGCATGTTGGTTGTAGGTTGGCTGTGTTTCTGCTCTCTGTAGTCATCACTGCAGGAGCCAGGCTGGAGGAGCAGCCCCTGCCTGGGATGTGGTGGTACAGTAGCAGATGGGAAAAATCAGTAGAAGCACCATGTAATGGCTCCAAGTGTCAGCTTGGACTTGACATATGTCACCTCCTTTCATAGTTCATTGGTCAAAGCAAGTCACATGGCCAAGTCTGATGTCAGTGTAGTGGCTCCATACTTTGCCCAATGTGAGGGGCCCCATGGAGGTAGGCCTGGTAGAGAGAGGCAGCAAATAATTGAGAACAATAATATAATCTATTATGGAAGGAAATGTTCTCAATCTAATAAAGGCTTTTCTCCAAAAGCCTACTGCAAACATTATGGTTAGTTAATAAATTTTAGAAGCATTTTCTTTTAAGGTTAGAAAGAAATAGGAATACACATGATGATTGCTACTACTGTAAACTAAAGCTTCTGGCTAATGCATTAAAGCAAATAGAAAGTTATAAGGATTGGAAGGGAAAAGAAAAATGGTTTATTTGCATATAACATCATTTACTTAGAGAAAAAATAATTAACAGACCAACCCTTAGCAGTAGACGGTTCAACAAATTTGTTGGATAATATAAACATATGAAAATTAATAACTTTCTTTTGTACCACAATAATAAATTAAGAATATATAATAGAAGATGTTTATTCAGAATAGCAACCACTGTAATACATCTAGGATTTAACCTAACCAAAATTGTATGCAGTTTGCCTGAAGAAACTCTAAAGGGTATGAAAGAAGGCAGGCAGATATACCATGTTTATGGATAGGAAGGAAGACTTAATGTTGTAGATAACGGTATTCATTACAAATTAGCCTATATATTTAACATAGGTGCAATAATATCACAGCATTTCCAGAGGGAGTTGATTGAAGACATCCTAACATTTGTATAGAAGGAAAATATTCATGAGTAACTACTTAAAGAGAAAATAACAATGGATCAAAGTGGGAATTTTTCCTACAGCCTGCAACGTGGGTGTAGCATCCTAAGAGTTGACTGAAGGTGAGGCAGAAGAACAGAAATGATGCTTATCATAATCGGTTCCAGATTAATGGTAGAGGACGGGAGGAGAGAGAAATAGAGAGGGAGAGAGGGGGCTGGCGGGGGGAGGGAGAGAGAGAGAGAGAGAAAGAGAGGGAGAGAGAAAAAAAAAGGAAAGAAAAGAAAGAAAGGTTGTGAGTGAGCAACTAAATAGAGATGGTGGTCGTGCTTAAAAAGTGACTCGTAATTTCTAGGGAAGATCTGTGTTCAAAGTATACAAAAATGGCACAAAGTGAAAAATGGGTCTAGAACAGAACTGCAGAGCACTGTGCAATGATGGAAATATGATGTGGGGGAAGCAGAGTGGCATGTGTATTTATGTGTGTCTGGTGCTAGCAGCAGGATGGTGAGAGAGCAGCCGGCAAGAAGAGCAGCTTCCTTAGATCATTTGGAAGCAGAGTTTATTTCCTGATAGTTGGCTCTGCCTTTTCTCTGCCACTCAAACTTTATTGGGAAATGGATTCTCTTGCCAGAAAAGTATGATTAATATTGCAACTGGTTGTGGGCTTAACAACAGATTGATGGTTACATTTTTAAAGGGGCAGCCTGCTGACAGTGTATGCTGCCATGGCATGTTGTGTTTATCATCTCTAAGAGGAAAGGGTTTGTTTGAGTTAGATTTTTGTTGCTTTCCCTATGGCATTTGTTGTTTCCCAGCCCTCCCTGCCACCTTGCATTTGTTATTTCATTTTAGAGAGTGAGTGTGCGTGAAACAGGAGCTATCGAACCAAAATTTATGTGCCTAGTAATGTCTATAAGTAATGCAGTGACCACTCCTGGACACAGTTTTCTGGGTGCAAGGGATGAGAGAGAAATATTAGAGAAAAAAAATCACCTGGATGCCCAAGCTGGGCTGTGTTCGGTCACCAATATCTATTCACAGATAGCTATTTCTCATCTTCACAGGCACCAGACTCATTCATTCAGGGCTGGCTGAATGGTCAACTTCAAGGAGACTGCTTCCCTGACCGAGTTCACAAGACACTGGTGCCAAAACCAGATGCTGAACTTATTAATTTATAATGACAAATCTAACTGTTAAGAAGGCTAAAATTATTGCTTGTTCATTCATTTATTCAAGGATTGATTGGTCATTTACTCTGTGCCAGGAACTGTACTGAGCAATAGACACAGTTTCTGCTGTGATGAAGCTTATAACCGAGATGGAGAGAGATACATTAAGTAACTACAAAAGCAAAGGTAAAAATTATAATGGCATTGGGTGCTGTGATGAAGAACATGCTGGGAGCATCTAATGGTGTATCTGATATACTCAGGGAGGGTGTCCCTGAAGAAATGATGTTTCCACTTGATATATAGAAGGATGGTATAGTCATTAATTAGGACAAATAGTGAGGGTTGTGGACAGTTAAGAGTGGTCTAGAAGAAAACAGCATGAGCAAAGGTCCTGAGGTCTACTGCTTTGTAAATTCTCATTTTCATAGATTGTTCCACACTACAAGCCAGCAGGGATTAGAATGGTGCTTGATGAGCGGTGGACGCCACAAAAGGGGTTACTGGGAGATGGGATCCTTCAGTATCCTTTTTCCCTCTGCATATACCCAGGGATGATTGGGAAAGGTAACTGAAGCCGGTGTGTTTTTGGATTATGCGCATGGGATGTGCCTGGCTTTTTCTACTCTCTCTGGAACTCAGACCTCCTGATGTCTTCTGGACCCTCTGAAAGCTGAGCTTTTAGCTTCAATAAGGGGCTCTCTTTTGCACATTTTAGGGGCTTTGGCTGAAGTGAGTATCATGATCAGTACCTGGTGGGTATTTGCAACAAAATTTTGATCCATGCCGCTATACTCCAGGTCACCCAGGCTCCCTATGTTGACAGTGTGTGGAATGCAGTGTGGTATATGCGTAAGGATGTGGACATTGCCATTTCTGCTTGGATTCAGCTTCATCCTTTGTCACTTCATGAGCTGTGCAGCCTGTTTCAGATTGACAAGTGGGGGACCTGATAAGACCTGCCTTGTCGAGAAGATTGAGATAATGCACATGAAGCCCTTGGCACAACCCTTAGGAGATTATGCAGTTTGTAGTGTTAGGTGTCATGATTGCCACAATCTTACACTCTTTTTTTTCATGACCCAAATCTGTTTATTCATCAAATTCCACTGAATGCTACCATTAACTGAGTGGAGGTGAAATTAAAAAGTGGGCTGGGGCCAGATTACATTGGTCCTTTTAGCCATGCTTGATATTCTGAACCTTCTTCTTTGGCAGTGAGGACCAATTCATGTTTTCTGAGCAGGGACTGGTGTGATCCCATTTGTAGTTTAGAACCAGCACTCTGGAGACACTTGGGAGGCAGGACAAGAAGTCCCATTGGGAGCTGGTTGGAAATCCAGCTGAGATGTACAGAAGACCTGAGGGAAGGGTATGACTTGAGGAGGGGAGGGAAAGGGAGAGGAAAATGGTGTTTAGAAATGCTTAAATAGAGACCCAGGGACCTTTGGTTGTAGGAGGTAAGGGAAAGAGAGGAATCAAAGCTCTCCTGAAAGCCTTTACCTTGGGTGACCCTGTGGGCAGCAGCACCATCATGGGATAAGGACCAGAGGACAGTGGGTAGAGGTGGGGGTAATAGGTGGTATGGACTTTTGCTTCCTCTTTGCTCCAACTAGTAGGTAGCCTCTGAGTTCTGGAGTTGAGAACATGTTGCTTGGAATCTTTTTTGGGGAACTGAGAAGGCTCTTGGGAATATTTTTTCTCTCCTCCAATTAAGGACCACATATCTACAGTAAAAGGTCAGTTGAAGACCACATCAAAGTAAAAAGCAGGCTCATTAGGGTTCTTCTTTTCCTGAAGTATTTTTTTTTGTTTCATTTGGCTTGCATGAAAAATAAAGGAAGAGAAGATCAAATCCTATTAAATATGTTGCATGGTAGTATTTTATTTTAGTTTCATGTTGTACATAATTAAGGCGACTTACCGTGTTCCAGATGAATCACAGAATTTAGTGTTAGACTCCAGGAGTCTTAGCAGTGGACACTAGGAATCATGAGAAGCTGGGAAGGTAGAGATTTTGTTGGAAAAATGAGAAGAAAAGACACACACAGAAGGAAAAGGCACTATCTGCCCACCCAACAGGGGAAACAATTTAGTTATACTGTGGTCACTATTACGTTTAAAAAAAATCCCAAACCAATAATTGTTATCTTCTTCCAATTATAGTAGTGGAAATGATTTTTAAGTAGGAGATTTAAGATTCTTGACAGACATTCATGTTTAGAAAAATTTGATAAAATTAAGCCTCTGGCCGGGGGTTCTTTAACTCTGTAATGCATAGAATTCTGGAGTTTTGGCAAGCAAAAAAGAGGTTTTGAACCTGTAAAACCTGGGAACTCACATTTCCTGCTTTGAAAGGGAGCATACAGCTCTCATTACCACTTTATGCAAAAGCTTTAGAAATTCTAACTGTGCGCACACCTGTTCTGTTAGCAGTTTAGGTTCTTCACATTTATTTTTCTTCCAAATTCTAAGACATGCTCTCCATTTCAGTTTTATTTGCTATTAGTTCTTCCATCGGTCCATGCAGATTTAGCCCACAACATAGCTGTAGATTAGTCAGGGGAATGGTCTAAGTTGCCTAACCAAGTCAGGGAAGATTTATTCTGCTTTTACCTTTAAATGGAAGAGTTCATGTTAAATGAGAATGATGTCTAGTTGGGTAACACATTTCACTTGGGATGCTGCTGGGGCCCATATGTGCAGGAATCCCAGCTCCATCCTCGAGATGCAACAACAACCTGTGGGATGGAACCTGACGAATGCGTATTAGAGCGTAGCCTGGCTGCATAATGAATCACAGTAGAAGAAAATCAACTGCCATCCAGCCCGTGCCAGCGCATGCTGCCTTCCAGCACTCTGCGGAGCTCTCAACGGCTGGGTGTGCATCTCCACAGGAGGGGACTCTTCACGGTGCCAGGTAGATGGAGAAAGATAAAGCAGGCCATATGCACTTGAAACGCTGCCATGCAACGCTACCTTCTAAACTCAGTGTGTTCTTTCAGCTTGGGGATGCTCAACACTTTCGTGAGAAATCCCACCAGGACTCATAGTTCTTAAAACTTTCTTTTAATTAGACAGTAGTCTTTTGATGCAGATACATCTCCGCTGTTTAGTGCTGGAAAGCAGGACGATGGCCTGGAGAAAAACAAAACACTCTTCATGAAGGGCTGGATGTTTATGTTCTGCATCCATGCAGAGATCTCCCCAGAGGCTCTGTCCAGGGAATGAGCCTATGCAAAAGCTCTGGGAAGGGGCAGAATGAGACGTGTGCTTTTGAAGTTGAAGTAAGCACATCCCCTCATTCTTTCTGGAAAGCTTTGGCTCTGTGGGCAGAACCCGAAGAGTGTGGATATATTTCTTCCAAAATGTTGGAGGAGTAAAAGGAAGATCGATATCCTTCCATTTTCTAGGGGTCTTGACATTGTGGTGTTTGACCCATGAATCTAAACATCTAGCTACTCAATTAAATGAACTCTTGAAATGGCAAGACCCAATTAGAAATCTAGTGCAACTCTCTCTTTTTACAGATGGAGAAACTAAGTTCTAGAAAGTTCCAAGAGTGACTTCACTAAGGTTCTGTGGGAGTGTGGAAAGCAGACTGACATTAGGACCAAATTTAGGCTCTGCCACTGAATAAATGTGTGACTTTGAGCAAGTCACATAACTTCTCAGAACCTAAATAAATGTTTGAATAAATGCACGAGCAAATTTCATGGTGTGTGCCAAGGATTACATGAGGACTTATTCAATGTTACTTTCCATCCTGCAGAGTCGAATTAAATGATGGACATATGGAAGCTTGGGAGCCCAGTACAGATTGCCAACAAGTAGATCAGTTTCATTTTAATGAAATGGAATGCTGAGATTGTTGGAGATCCAGACATTAGGGAAACTGATCTTTTTACACTGAAAAAGAACATATGATCATTAATAGACGTTATAAAATTTTGTTTTTGCTTTTAAGTCTGACATCAAGTAATAAGTGTGTGTTGGCAGATTTTATTAAAAGAATTGGTTAAGTCAATTATATTATTGTCATCTACTGCATGGTTTTTAAACCTTTTTTCATTACCTCCCCCTTAAGAAGCCTTTTAGACATTTTTTCCTCCTAATTGCCACTCGGCCCATAACATTTATTTAATACCACAAAGGTACTATATGTTTGTATATAAAGCACAGGTGGGCCAGGCATGGTGGCTCACACCTGTAATCCCAGCACTTTGGGAGACTGATGTGAGAGGATCCCTTGAGCCCAGGAGTTCGAGACCAGCCTGGGTAACATAGTGAGACACTGTCTCTACAAAATAATTTTAAAAAATTAGCTGGGCCTGGTGGCGTATGCCTATAGTTTTAGCTACTGGGAGGCTGACGTGGGAGGATCTCTTCAGCCCAGGAGTTCAAGATTACAGTGAGCTGTAATTGTGCCATGCACTCCAGCGTAGGCAACAGAGTGAGACCCTGGCTCAGCTTGGATCAGGTATCTCTCCCTTCCCACCAGCCAAACAACTGTAACCTGGAGGGTAGCCAGGATTTCCAAGGAAACACCTTTGCATAAAGTAGTAATTATATATGTAATATGTATCTATAAGGTTGGTGCAAAAGTAATTGTGGTTTTTACCATTGAAAGTGATGGCAAAAACAGCAATTACTTTTGCACCAACCTAATATATTTATATATATAAAAAACACATGTGCTATATACACACATATATGTGTGTGTGTATATATATATATATATATATATATATTCCTGTGCTTTCTACATAAAGAGTAAGCTATATTTTGTCACTCACTTCCCCCTAAAGATTCGAGAATGCATGATTAGAGTAACAGCCCAGAAGGGTCTGAAAGGCAAATTTACCAAGAGAACGGAGCACACTGAAATAAGAGACAGACGTATGTAAACAGTTTTGAAAATATGGGAAAACATGTACACATACACAGAATGTGATCTACAATATAATACATCCATTGTATATTTAACAGTTAAAACATGGAGGAAGAGAGTCTATCTCTAGGTAACTGATTGCATTTTCTCCTTTATATTATTTTGTATTTTTTCCTTCATGAGCGTGTAGTCCCCTTATGATAAGAAAGCTATTATTTTGCAATGTAAGCAAGTCCTCTTTGACTCTGTCCCTTTTGTGGACTTGCAAGGGACTTTAGTTGGTGGCCATAAGGCTGCTTGGAAGTCTTTTTGAGCACACAGATGGTCTGTTATTCCTCTTGACTTCTTCAAATCAGCTTCTGCATTGATCTTATGGTAAGGGACCACACCTGGACCATTTTTTGAGCTTGGTGGAAACTTAAAAGGATGTGAGCTTAAGAAGATACAAATTCCAGAATTAAGTACTAATTAAGTTCTTGGACACAAATCACTTCACACACTCCACTTAGAGGATTTGTTTAATTGACTGAGGAAATAGTTTGAAGGGGAAGAGCATTTCTTTTCATTAGTGTTCAAATGAAGTGCAAATTATAGAACTTGGGCTCCATATTTTCTAAAGATAGAAGCTTTGGAGAAAGGAAGAAAAATTAGGAACGGAACTTAGTTTAAAATCAGAAACAAATGCAGTTTGGGTAGAAAAGTTTGGGCAATTTTCTACATGGGTAATTTGCAAGCAGCTAGCACTGGGTTGGAAATGAGTTTTTTTTCTTTTTTCCAGAGCTAGGGTTTGCAGCCAGATTTTATTTTGTGTTTGTTTTATTTCACATTCAACTTGATTCTTTAATAAAAAATGTCTCTCTGAGCTAAGAAGACAATGAGAATATTTGAACCAAGTGTTAGAGGCCTGCAAACCTACTTTGAGGAATTAGATGTTAAATAAGTAAAGATGGCACTTGCAATTACATGGACTGGGATAAAATTACAAGGGTTATTAATCTGCAGGCTTCAGGGCTTAGGATGGCTATCAGGTGAACCAGCAACCAATTTCTCTTGCATATTACATCTTTGCACTATTATAGCCAATGCATGACTATGATGTCTATAATGCCATTATATTAATTTGTTGCAGGGATTGTTTCTTGGCTTCTTAATTGCATTAATTTTGCCTTCGAGTCCCAGAAGTGTTGGCCACTTTCAACAGACAGGGTTGGTGCAATTTGGTTTGACTCAGTAGACATTGATGAGTGCCATGTGCCAGGCTGTGAGGATACAAATATGAGAAAGACAAGTGCTGATTTCAAGAGGCTCACAGTCTAGAGAGCTAGATCATATGTCTAGAATGGCCCACAAAGACCAGGCAGTATGCCTGAGGTAGGTTGGGTGCAAACCAATGGAAAACCATGGTGACTGACTGTTTAAGTGGGGCAGCAGCTCTTCCAGGCCAAGTGCATTGCCTCACTGTGGGAAAGAAGCCGTTTTCAAGAGGTGCTGGAAAGAGCAGATTCTTTTGAAAATGTGAACTTTCCTGTCTTTTGTTTGTTTGTTTTTTTGTTGAGATGGAGTTTTGCTCTTGTTGCCCAGGCTGGAGTGCAATGGTGCGATCTCGGCTGACTGCAATCTCCACCTCCCGGGTTCAAGCAATTCTCCTGACTCAGCCTCCCGAGTAGCTGGGATTACAAGCATGTGCCACCACGCCCAGCTAATTTTGTATTTTTAGTAGAGACGGAGTTTCTCCATGTTGGTCAGGCTGGTCTCGAACTCCCAACCTCAGGTCATCCACCCGCATCAGTCCCCCCCAAAGTGCTGGGATTACAGGCATGAGCCACCGCGCCTGGCCTGAACTTTCCTGTCTTGAACTGGGTTCCCTGAAGCAGAACTGGAGCTGGGGGCCCATGTAAATGCAGTTTAATTGAGGCTGCACTCTGAGGCTGCAGTTCTCAAACTCGAGCATCCATGAGAAGCACCTGGAGAGCTTTTTCAACCACAAATGGCTGGGCCTCATCCCCAGAGTTTCCAATCCAGAAAGCCTGGAGTAGGGCTTGAGATTTGCATATCTAACGAGCCCCAGGTGATGCTAATGTTGTTAGTGTAGGGACGACATTTTGAGAGCCCTGCCCTGAGGAGAAAGTAGAGGAGGAGGCAAGACAGCCAGGGATAGGAGCTCCGCAGGGATGTGGCCTTGGCTGGTGTCCAGCTTCAGCCTGATCCCTCAAGGAACCCTGGACTGCAAACTGCACCAGATTTGGTCCCTCCTTGCCTTGCCTTTGTCATCACCATACCCTTGTGTCAGTCAGTCATCGGCCACTGCTCTGTGGTAGAGGTAAGTGGCCCTGGTTTGGTTGAGGGCAATTCTTTTTTTTTTTTTTTTTTTATTATACTTTAAGTTCTAGGGTACATGTGCACAACGTGCAGGTTTGTTACATATGTATACATGTGCCATGTTGGTGTGCTGCACCCGTTAACTCGTCATTTACATTTGGTATATCTCCTAATGCTTTCGCTCCCCTCTCCCCTCACCCCATGACAGGCCCCATGGTGTGATGTTCCCCTTCCTGTGTGCAAGTGTTCTCATTGTTCAGTTCCCACCTATGAGTGAGAACATGAAGTGTTTGGTTTTTTGTCCTTGCGATAGTTTGCTGAGAATGATGGTTTCCAGTTTCATCCATGTCCCTACAAAGGACATGAACTTATCCTCTTTTATGGCTGCATTGTATTCCATGGTGCATATGTGCCACATTTTCTTAATCCAGTCTATCATTGATGGACATTTGGATTGGTTCCAAGTCTTTGCCATTGTGAATAGTGCTGCAGTAAACATACATGTGCATGTGTCTTTATAGTAGCATGATTTATAATCCTTTGGGTATATACCCAGTAATGGGATGGCTGGGTCAAATGGTATTTCTAGTTCTAGATCCCTGAGGAATCGCCACACCGACTTCCACAATGGTTGAACTAGTTTACAGTCCCACCAACAGTGTAAAAGTGTTCCTATTTCTCCACATCCTCTCCAGCACCTGTTGTTTGCTGACTTTTTAATGATCACCATTCTAATTGGTGTGAGATGGTATCTCATTGTGGTTTTGATTTGCATTTCTTTGGAGAAGGAGGAAGCTGTGAGCCCACAGCATCTGGGGATGGTCACCTGCTGGTGAAGACTATCTGGACTGTGCACCAGCAGCATGCACTGCATCTTGAAAGTCTGGAGAGTTGGGAGCAGATTCAGATGTTTAAAAAAAAAACCCACAAAGGAAGTATTCTGGGCCATTGAAATACATCTGTAGGTCAGATTTGGCTCATAGGCTGCCTGTCTGTGACTTTTGGGCAAAAGCGTTTTGTAAAAGGGCATATTAGGGGGCTGGTGGATTTATCACCTGAAGTTAGCTTGAAGCACCTGCCTTATAGGAGCCCAGGGGCTTGATTTTCCAGGACATCTTTCCTGGCAAAATAGGATGCTTTTCCAATTGATATTGTATAAATCACAGGAAGGCTGTCCAAAGCCTTCTCAACCGGAGTAACCACTATGCAAGCTGTCATACATGACTAACCCATTATTACGGCTCCCGAGAAGCTGAGGGACTCCCACCTCATTTCCGGGGAAGCCCATTTTACACCTGAATTGCTCTTATATAAAAAAGCCGACTCAATCCTCATTATAAGCTTGCCTTTGCTAAAAGATACCTCACCGCTTCTTGTCAAGCAATGCCCCCCTCCCCAACAAAGTTTCTTCCTTGTCATACCAGAAATAATAATTTCTCCTCCATGGTGCTTACCTCTTTGGTTTAATATTATAAAGGATAGATCAGGGATGAATAAATATAGTGGGGTTATATTGTTTATTATAGCCTTTTTGGATTTCCACTTAAGGTAATAATGGCAAGTCAGATTCATTCTGTTTCTAAGGAATTCATTTGCTGTTATACTCTGAATGTCATCATTTTGATGTTAACGTAACATTGTAGAAGATTTGTTATTGCAAATGGAGATGGTTGTAGCACTGACCAATTGGTAGCTGCTGGTGTCGGAAGACCTTGGGTAGTAGTAACATCAAGGCATGGCTACGAAGTGTCTCAGCTGGATGAGCGCATTAACCGAGGGACCCAAGCATATGCTGGGTGTGCTAGTGTTAGAGACATCCTATCTGAATTTCAGGAAGGGAGCTCAGCCTTTGGACCTAGGGCCATGGTTGGGATCGAACATGTATTGGATGCTGCCTGTGCTGTCCTTCCAAGCTTGGGGCTGAGGGTCAGAGGAGAGCAGAGCTCACATCTTTGGAATCTTACTTTCTTTGGGTTCTAGACTGCATGCATTTATCTGCATGCATGACCTCATTATTCATGACCTCACTTATCCAGCAACCTAAGCTGCTCAGAAGAAAAGATGAGAACCGGGTAGTAGGTTTTGAGCTCTACTGCTACCCTGAAACTCCAGTGACCTTTCATCGGGTTTTCTTCCTCTGTCTCCTCCTCCATGCCTTTGGAGCATTTGGTGCCACCGACTGTACCCTTTCCATGGCTGTCTTTTCACCTGGCTTTCTTCTGACTCTCTTCCTATACCTTCTTTGATATTACTTCAGACCGTGCTTTATCCGACTGCCCTGTAGTTATTGGGATTTTCTAACATGTCCAATTCTTTCTCCTTTCATCTCTCATGGCAATACTGCCTCCCTAAGTATGATTCCTGCATCACTACCTCTGTCCTTGATCTTGCTCTTAAATCTCAGTCCCACACTGATAACTCCCTGTTGTTATACCCCCAGTTGTCCCACAGGTATACAAACTCAGTGTGTCCCAAACTGAGCTCCCCTTCCCTAATTAGCTTTTTTTTTTTTTTGAGACAGAGTCTCTCTCTGTCCCCCAGGCTGGAGTGCAGTGGCGCAGTCTCGGCTACTGCAACCCCCGCCTCCTGGGTTCACGCCATTCTCCTGCCTCAGCCTCCTGAGTAGCTGGGACTACAGGTGCCCGCCACCACGCCTGGCTAATTTTTTAGTATTTTTAGTAGATAAGCGGTTTCACCGTGTTAGCCAGGATAGTCTCGATCTCCTGACCTCGTGATCCACCCGCCTGGGCCTCCCAAAGTGCTGGGATTACAGGCATGAGCCACTGCCCCTGGCCCCTAATTGGCTTTAAAAATCAATCTCTCTCCCCCTCTTCCCTTCTCCTTCCTTCCTTCCCTCCCTCCTTCCTTCCCTCCCTCCTTCCTTCCCTCCCTCCTTCCTTCCTTTTCTCTTTTCCTTCCTCCCTTCCTCCCTCCCTTCCTCCCTTCTTTTCTTCCCTCCCCCCTTCCTCCCTTCCCTCCCTCCTTCCTACCTCCCTTCCCTCCTTCTTCCCTTCCTTCCTTCCCTCCCTCCTGAAGTTAGCTTCTGAAGTTAGCTTCCCTCCCTTCTTCCTGAAGTTAGCTTCTGAGCAGCTTTGCTTGCTTGCTTCCTTCCTTCCTTCCTCCCTACCTCCCCGCTTCCTCCCTCCCTCCCCCTTCTTCCCTCCCTCCCCCCTTCCTTCCTCCCTCCCTCCCCCTTCTTCCCTCCCTCCCCCCTTCCTTCCTCCCTCCCTGCCCCCCTTCCTTCCCTCCTCTCCCCCTTCCTTCCCTCCTCTCCCCCTTCCTTCCCTCCTCTCCCGCTTCGTTCCCTCCTCTCCCGCTTCGTTCCCTCCTCTCCCGCTTCGTTCCCTCCTCTCCCGCTTCGTTCCCTCCTCTCCCCCCTTCCTTCCCTCCTCTCCCCCCTTCCTTCCCTCCTCTCCCCCCTTCCTTCCCTCCTCTCCCCCCTTCCTTCCCTCCTCTCCCCCCTTCCTTCCCTCCTCTCCCCCCTTCCTTCCCTCCTCTCCCCCCTTCCTTCCCTCCTCTCCCCCCTTCCTTCCCTCCTCTCCCCCCTTCCTTCCCTCCTCTCCCCCCTTCCTTCCCTCCTCTCCCCCCTTCCTTCCCTCCTCTCCCCCCTTCCTTCCCTCCTCTCACCCCTTCCTTCCCTCCTCTCCCCCCTTCCTTCCCTCCTCTCACCCCTTCCTTCCCTCCTCTCACCCCTTCCTTCCCTCCTCTCACCCCTTCCTTCCCTCCTCTCACCCCTTCCTTCCCTCCTCTCACCCCTTCCTTCCCTCCTCTCACCCCTTCCTTCCCTCCTCTCACCCCTTCCTTCCCTCCTCTCACCCCTTCCTTCCCTCCTCTCACCCCTTCCTTCCCTCCTCTCACCCCTTCCTTCCCTCCTCTCACCCCTTCCTTCCCTCCTCTCACCCCTTCCTTCCCTCCTCTCACCCCTTCCTTCCCTCCTCTCACCCCTTCCTTCCCTCCTCTCACCCCTTCCTTCCCTCCTCTCACCCCTTCCTTCCCTCCTCTCACCCCTTCCTTCCCTCCTCTCCCCTCTTCCTTCCCTCCTCTCTCTCCTTCCTTCCCTCCTCTCCGCCCTTCCTTCCCTCCTCTCCGCCCTTCCTTCCCTCCTCTCCGCCCTTCCTTCCCTCCTCTCCGCCCTTCCTTCCCTCCTCTCCGCCCTTCCTTCCCTCCTCTCCGCCCTTCCTTCCCTCCTCTCCGCCCTTCCTTCCCTCCTCTCCGCCCTTCCTTCCCTCCTCTCCGCCCTTCCTTCCCTCCTCTCCGCCCTTCCTTCCCTCCTCTCCGCCCTTCCTTCCCTCCTCTCCGCCCTTCCTTCCCTCCTCTCTGCCCTTCCTTCCCTCCTCTCTGCCCTTCCTTCCCTCCTCTCTGCCCTTCCTTCCCTCCTCTCTGCCCTTCCTTCCTCCCCTTCCTTCCTCCCCTCCCTCCCCTCCCTCCCCTCCCCTCCCTTCCCCTCCCTTCCTCCCCTCCCTTCCCCTCCCTCCCTTCCTCCCCTCCCTTCCTCCCCTCCCTTCCCCTCCCTTCCTCCCCTCCCTTCCCCTACCCTCCCCTCATCACCCAGGCTGGAATGCAGTGGTATGATTATAGCTCACTGCAGCATTGAAATCCTGACACAAGCATTCCTCTTGCCTCAGCCTCTTCAGTAGCTGGGTCTACAGGTGGGTGCCACCATACCCAGCTATTTTTTTTAAAGTTTTGTGTAGAGATGGGGGTCTCCCTATGTTGCCCAGGCTGGTCTTGAACTCCTGGGCTCAAGTGATCCTCCTGTCTTGGCCTCTGAAAGTGTTGGGATTGCAGATGTGAGCCACTGTGCCTTGCCCTTTGTTTCTAATTTGTTGCCACTCTCTTCTCAGGTACCCAAGAGTCATCTGAGGACTTCCCTTCCTGTAAGCGTTACTTGGTTCTTGCCTGAAAGTACATCTCAGATCATATCACTCCTCTGCTCCAAAATCTCCAGAGACTGACTCTTTTCTTTTAAAAAATTACATATTTTTTGAGTTAAAAAATGTATTGAGGTTAAATTCACATAATATAAAATAACCATCTTAAAGTGAGCAATTTAGTGGCATTTGGTGCATTCACAACGTTCTATAACTACCACCTTGATGTAGTTCCAAAACCTTTTATTACCCTAAAAGGAAATCCTGTACCCATTAAACAGTCACTCTCCAACCCCCACTCCCCATTCCCTGGCAACCACCCGTCTGCTTTCTGTCTCTATGGATTTACCTATTCTGGATATTTCATATACATGAAATTATACAAAATGTGATTTTTGTGTGTCTGGCTTCTCTCACTTAGCATAATTTTCAAGGCTCATCCATATTGTAGCATGTGTCAGTACTTCCTTTTTATGGCAGAATAATATTTCATATGGATATGCCAGAATTCATTCACCCATTGACCCACATTTGGGCTGTTTCCACCTTTTGGCTATAGCAAATAATGCTGCTATGAACATCTGTTTGAAAGAAAACTGGTTCTTTATTCCTGCAGAACAGGGTTCAGCAAACATTTCTATAAAGGGCCAGACAGCAAATAGTTTAGGCTTTGTGGGCCATAGGGTCTCTGTCATAATTAATCAACTCTGCCATTGTAGCACCAAAAGTGCCAGAGAAAATATGTGAACAACAGAGTTTGGCTGTGGGCTGTGTTCCAAGAAAACTTTATTTACGAAAAGAGAGGGTGGGTTAGATTTGGCCCATCAAGTTTGCTAAGCCCTGATGTAGAACAAAGATGAAGCCACTCTCCCAGGAATTCAGAGTTCTCCTTGATGGTGTCACCTTCCCTACCCTTCCACCACTCCGTGCTATGCCCCACAGTTCAGGTTGGAACAGGGTAGAGGTGACCTAAGGTGAGGTAGGTGGAGCACAAGGGAGAATGGGTGGATGGGGGGAAGTGAAATTTGGTTGGAATACACAGGAATGTAGCCAGAAATAACTGTTTGTCTCTCGTACTTCTTCAGATGAGGCCTGGGTTTCTAGGCTTTCTCAGATTCAGAAAAGCATACCGACTTATTCCTGCACCAGTGTTAGGGAGTCTGAGAAATGCTTATCACTGGGAGCCTCTGCAATGTTCTTGGGTTAATCTCATTTTAAAAGATGGAAGGAAAGAAGTTCATTGTCTGGAACATACCCTCTAGAAGATTGTAATTCACACAGCTTGCAGAGAAGTGCTCCCGTAGGTGACAGAAAGGCCTCCGGGGACAAATGAAGACACATTTATGGATGAAAACCGAGCCAAGTCCTTCTTGCATGAGCAGGAAGCCATCTGGGTGACACAGACTGTGGTGGGTGTGTGAGAGCCTTTGTCCTTGTACCTCATACAGGCACCTGCCATGTGTATAGTTTATGTAAATTTGGAAGGAGAGAGAGAGTTGGGAAGAACAAAATATCAGGGTGGAAGACATGGTTTCCGGAAATCTTTTGTCTGAGAGAATAAACTGGCTGGTAGCTATTTTTTTTTAAGACCTAGACTTTTGCAGATATAGGGGTATACACAGAGCTGCCATGGTGGACTGGGAGTGATAGAGTCAGGGACAAGAGTTCCAGTCCTGGTTCTCTTGCTTGCTAGACGTGCAACTTGCAAATTGCTTTAACTCTATGGACACCTTTTTTTCCCCAACTGTAAAATGAGAGGTCTGCCTACTCTGAGCTCTTTGACTCTGTAGGAAACCAGAAGTCAGCCTGGTTCAACCAGCGTGAATCTATGAGGCAACGTCACCTTGTCTTCCCTCTTAGACCCTTCCTGGTCTATTTCATGTACATGTGAGCCTCTCCTTTCAGATAGCTTGCTCTCACCTCGTGTGAGGTCCCACCTTACCTGAACCTCTGGCTGGTGTACATCATCTGATTCATTGTGCTAAGGTAGCAGATCTCCTTTGCATAGTTCTGGGAAATTTCATTTTCCTACCAACAGATCTCTGGATCATGTCCTTACAAGCTGGCTAACTGCCTTCTGTGAGACACTCCCTCCCCCACTGGGTCACATACAGTGGAGAGGTCACCAAAATCCATTTCCTCTTTCCTTTTAAGCCCTAGTGAGAATACTTTACCAGGCCCTTTTGTCATTAGGTGTGGGCCTGCTTTGAGTTCTGGCCAGTGAAATGTGAGTGAAAGTTATGTACAAATACCACTTTCAGGCCTGGCTGCTTGTAAATCCTTACTACATGTGATTTGCATTCTCCTCCCTTGACTATGGAAGACTCTGATGCCACAGAGTTTGGTGGAATTATAGGATCCTAGGTCTGTGAATCTATATTGGACTGTGGCATGAATGCAGAGAAAACGTTCATTGTTTTAAGCTACCAAAATATCAAGGTTTTTGCTGTAGCAGTTATCCTGTGCTGATGAGTGCACCTCCTGTGTGCTTGGGGCAGGAGATGCAAAGGGGAAGGAGATGGTTTCTTCTTTTGGAGTTTCCTTCTGTTTAGAACATGACCCTTCAAGAGTGTGGGTTGGAAGAGAGGAAGTTTTGACCGTGGATGGAAGGATCATCATCACCGATGAGGGCAAGCTATGTCCACAACAGAGGAAAGGGCAAATGTAAAGACAGGAGGGGTCAGGGTAATATAAGCTAGCGTCCAGAATCATGACTGAGTCTAGAAATAAGCTCTGTTTTCTCAACCAAGGATTGGGATTTATTGGCCTGTTGGATCTTGACACTTTCCATTAACCTTTTCTTTGGCAGACAGTGGAAAAAGCTGTACTCAGAACCTCATGATAAGCAGGTGGTGGATAATTGAAGTGTTACCAGAGGTGGCCTGAGACATGTGGGCCTCCTGCTTGACATCAGCCAGCTCCTGTCAGCTCTTGACTTCCAGAAGACTTATTTGAACTTGATGTTTGTTAAGAGAAGGGGATGAGGACACCCACAGACAGTTCACAGCTTGAAGCAGCCATGACTGAAGTAGTCAGGCTGACTTGTGAGATTTGATCTAAAAGTATTTGTCTTGCATAAGCTAGGTGCTAACATTCTTTTGTTGTTGTTGTTTTTTAATTTGAAGTCATTTAATGGAGTTTTCTAGAGGATGACCATAGAGGAGGGTATGCGAGTCAAGACAGGCTAACTCTTATAACAACCTCAACATTTCGTTGTCTTAATGTAATAAAGATTTGTTTTCTCCATCACTCCAGTGTGGCTGGCAGAGGACTATACTCTTCAGTCATTCAGGACTAAAGATTTCCCATCTTGTGGCTCTGTCTTCCTATAGGTCTGTGAAATTCAGTTGGTGATGGGAAACTAGAGGGTGGAGGATGGGGTAGGAGGTTTTCATGGGCCAGGCCTAAGAATTGCCATTATCATATAAAGTCTACCTTTCATCTGCTAGATTTCAGTTGTAAATTTAGGAATTAACTGCAAGGGATCCTGGGAAATGTGGTCTCACTGTGTTCCCAAGAAGAAGAGAAAATTGGGTAGGATGAATAGGTAGTAGTCTGTGCCATAGAAGGGAAATTTTTTTTTAGAGAAAAGTTGTTTGGGTCTCATGGAAAGTCCATGGGTAAATATAAGGAAAGTCAAATCATAAACGTACCATGCTATTAGCAAATTTTATTTCCTGAGGAGTCCAAGTAGGACTGGAAGCTAGTTTTTACTCTCTGAGACCTCTGAACTCATGTTGAGTTCATCAACTGATGAACTTGGTTTCATGTGAACTCAGAATGGAGCCTAACACCTGGGAATTTGCAGAGCTGCTTTTTGGGTTGAGGAGCTGTATTTCAGTGGTTCCTGTCTAGGTAATGACTGCTTCCTCTTCTCTTTGGAGCTTCCTTAAGTCTTTAGAAGGCTCTCAATTCTCCAGCACTCACTATGAAGCCAGAACATTTAGGGATTTCTGCCAAAAGGGAGATGACTCATGACACTGAGTTGATCTGTGCTAAGACCGAGAGCACACTGGAATGCAACCAGCATGGCATTTAGCAGGAGAAGTTGGCTCTTTGTTTGGAGGTTCTATCAGGGGAGCACAGATACTGGTATACCCTTTATTGAAGACCGGTCCTACTCTCTTGGGGATGGTCATCCTCTTTGACCCAGTGCGCAGCTTCAGGAGGGATGCACATCACATGGAGTGGTGATGGAGGAAGGGGACACCCACCTAGCCCGCCAGATCAGCTGAATCAATCCTGGCAATCAATGGGATGATAGATGTCGCAGCCAGATTGCCCTCACATCCCGAAGTTGGCTCTTTGGATGACTAACAGTGCAATAAGGATGTTCCCCAAATGAAGGATGGTTGGAGGAATTTACTGAAAGATGGATTGACTAACACCTTTGCAACTTTGAGGCCACTTCTACCTAGTCCCTTTCATTCATTTTCACATACATTTGCCATTATTGTTTAATCTTTTGTGACCTCACACTGAATCTTAGTTCCACCAAGAACCTAGAAAGTTTCTAATTCACCTTTGCTTGAGCTTTGGATAAATTATTTGTAAGCCTAAATAGAGCTGAACAGTTTTCCACAAAGCAATTTTCTGAGTGTGGAGGTAAGTGACCAAAAAACAAAGAGATGAGCTCACAGATTTTAGCTTGAAAATGACCCAAACCAGATTGCTATACATTTGAAATTTGCCATGCTGACCCCATGTCATATCCCTTGAGAAAGACACTCTTAGGAAAAAGTAATACAAAGGGATTAGAGTCCAGAATTCTTTTCCCCCCTAATGACCTTATTAGAGAAATTACACCCTGTATAATAATATAATAGAAAACTCCCATGGAGTTACCTAGGCAGAAAATCTGATTCCTTGGAAAGAAAATAGTAACTGTCAACCATGTTCAGGTTTGAATTAATCCAAGATTTCATGGCCCATATTCATATATAAACATGAATTCTTTCATCTACATACATTTGGTATTCATTCTTGATTATCTCTTCTAGCATAGCATTAAAGTGATTGCATGCTGCAAAAGAGTGTGTGTTGGTTTTCAGGGAGAGCTAATAGTAAGGAACATTTAGCAGTTCAAGATCTCCCAGCGAAGTGAAGTAGAGAATTGAAGCTGTTACTCGGATTATTATTTCTCATTATTATTAATTGACGGTAATAATAGAAGCTGCTATTTATTGAAAGCCTGGTTTTCCCCCAGGTGTTTGGCATGTATTATCTCCAACCCTGACAACAGCCTGAAACTAAGGCTCAGATCTGTTAAGTGGCTTGCCCTAGGTTACCCAGCCAGGAAAAGACAAAGCGAGATTGAAAGCTAGAGCTGTTGGCTCAGAAGGCTTTTCTTTGTTTTTGCATAAACATATCAGCTTTAGTCACATCCAATAAAATGTACACATTTTAAGTGCAGAGTTTTGGTTTTGACCAATGTGCATACCTAGCTAATCACCACCCTCACCAAGGCATAGAACATTTTCATTACCTAGAAATGGCTGTCCTTCCTCTTTGCAGTCCTTTCTTCCACCCTAAGCCCCAGGCAACCAGTGACCTGATTTTGGTCACTATAGATTAGATTGATCTTTTCTAGAAATGGAAACATGCAGTATGTACTCTTTTGTGTTCATCTGCTTTTGCTCAGCATAATGTTTTTAAGCTTCGCCCATTGTTGTATCAATCAATTGTTCCTTCAAAACTCCACTGTCATGTTTTAAATTGAACTCCTGCTTTGTATGTTAGGCAAGAGTTGTTCTGCCTGAGTCACAGCAATTCGATTATAATGATGGGTGAGATAAAGTTGTGGAGATCAGATTTGCAGATGGGATTTAATGGGGTCTGAAAAGACCCCGAGATAAAGAGTTACCTTGAAATTCTGTTGGATCAGATCTGTAAAATGGGAAGGACATAGACTTCTTTGATTTATTGTGGAGGCTAAGTGAAAACATGTTGTATCTAGAACAGTGCTAGACATGGAGTAAGTGCTCAGTAGATACTGGCAATTACTATGCACCAAACCACAGGCATGACCTCCAGATGGTGGACACTACTTCACAGCAGTAGAGCTGCCCAGAGCCCATTCATTGAGGACACATACTTAAAAGATGACATCTAGAGACCCATCTGGGCTCACGGTCCAAGGAGATTTTGAAGAATTGAAGGTGACTGGTACAGTGAAGGACTTAAAGGTGCTCAACATGAGGCTGAGCACATTTGATAGTCAAGACCTTTGAGTTCTGTTATGAGGAGGCAGTGGGCAGATGTCATCCACCTGGCCTCTTGAGTAGGAGTATCAGGGACCAGGATTCAGGCACATAGAAGGAAGCACTTTCAGAACTGGCTGTGCCACCCTATGGTTGAGTAGATGTTTCTGGAGGAGCGAAAGTAGTGATGGAAAGGAGTTAAGAGGAATTAATTTTGATTCTGGAACTTCAGAAATACATGTGGAGTGCTTATTGTGAGCCTCATGCTGAAGTAGGTACCCTGACTGACCATCCATCCATCCATCCATCCATCCGTCCATCCATCCATCCATCCATCCATGCATTCATTTATCCGCCCATCCACCCACCCACCCTCCTACTTACCCACCTACCTACAGATCTGGCTATCTAGATACCTAGCTATTTTAAATTTTTTACTGAGGTATAATTTAAATACTGTAAAGTATATAGATCTTAAATATATGGGTTAGAAAGTTTTGGCTAATGCATGCACTCCTGTAACACCTATAATCTTACCAAAATACAGAACCTGTCACCCCAGAAAGTACCCTTGTGCCCTTTAGTTCTTCTCCTCCCAAACAAGTCTAATTCTTACTAGGCACATTTTATTGATTGTAGAATGTCAATGAATGGTCCTACAGTGTGCAACATTTTGTGTTGAGCTTCTGGAGGAAGAGCTCTCTGGAAGAGAACACAGAGGTCCTTGTTTAGTGCTAAATGCATGCTGGGCACTGTGCTAGCCACGTTTGTATAAATTATTTCATTCAGTCTTCACAATAACCATGCAAAGTATGTATTGTTGTTCCTGTATTGCAGATAATAAAGCTGAATTAAAAATATCAACTTGCTCATGGTCACATAGATGAAAAGTGACTGCTATAGACTGAATGTTTATGTTCCCATACAATTTGTTTATTGACATCTGACCCCTGTTGTGTGTTACTTGGAGGTGAGGCCTTTGGGAGATAATTAGGCCAGGAAGGAAAGCTCTTATAAATTAGTGCTTTTATAAAAGGGACTGCAGAAAGCCCCCTTGTCCCTCACACCATGTGAGGACACAGCAAGAGGAAGACCATCCATGTTCCAGGATGCAGGTCCTCACCAGACACAGAATTTCTTGTAGCCTTGAATTTGGACTTCCCAGGCTCCAGAACAGTGAGAAATAAATTTATGTTGTTTATAAGTCACTTAGTCTATGGTGTTCTGTCACAGCAGCTCAAATGGACTAAGATAAAAATTGGTACTGAGAAATGGGAGTGCTCCTGTGCCAAACACCTAAAAATGTGGAACAGGCTTTGGAACTGGATAATGAAGCTGGAAGAGTTTTGAGGTATGTGCTAGAAAAAGCCTACACTGCCTTGAACAGACATAATAATAACAAAAATAAAATAGCTTACTTTTTTTTAGACAAAGTCTCACTCTGTCTCAAAATACATTGTACTCCCAGGCTGGAGTGCAATGGCACAATTTCAGCTCACTGCAACTTCCACCTCCTGGGTTCAAGCAATTCTCATGACTCAGCCTCCTGAGTAGCTGGGATTATAGGCGTGTGCCACCATGCCCAGGTAATTTTTGTATTTTTAGTAGAGGCGGGGTTTCACCATGTTGGCCAGGCTGGTCTTGAACTCCTGATGTCAGGTGATCTGCCCACCTCAGTCTCCCAAAATGCTGGGATTACAGGCCTGAGTCACTGGGCCTGGCTGTTGAACAGACCTTTAAAGGTGATTCTGGTGAGGTCTCAGAAGAGGAGGAAAGCTCAAGAGAAAGCCTCCACCTCCTGAGAGAATACCTAAGTAATGCTGAGTAGAATGTTGGTAGAAATATGGATGGTAAAGGCCATTCTGCTGAGGTCTCAGATGGAGATGAGAGCCATGTTTATTGGGCAGTGGAGAAAAGACAATCTCATATCAAGCGGCAAAGCTTTTAGCTGAATGAATTGTCTTCATGTTCTAGTGTTTTGTGGAAGGTAAAACTTGTGAATGATAAAATTGGATATTTAGCTGAAGCTCTTTCTAAGCAAAATGTTGAAGGTATGCCTTGGCTTCTCCTCACTGCTCATAGTAAAATGCAGGAAGAGAGAAATGACTCAAAAATGAAATTGTTAAGCAAAAAGGAATCAAAACTTAAAGATTTGAAAAGTTCTCAGCCTATACATATTGAAAAAAAGAACATTAAGGCTATGTCCAAGCAACTGTTTGATAAGGAGATTAGTATGAATCAGCAGTCTTAACGGAAGCCAGGAGCTATTCTCCAAGACAGTGGAAGAATGACCCCAAAGTTGATTCTGAGATCATCAGACCTGCCCCTGCCATCATAGGCTCAGAGTGCGAGGGCTAGGTGCAGGGTGCAGACTGGTTTCAAAGGAAGAGCTGCCAGTGGCTGCAGGACCTTGACATGCCCTACCTGGCGCCACCTCACATTGAAGACTCTGCTCCCCACACTCTGATGCTATACTCATTGGTCACCCCAGGTGGTCTCCAGTGGGCCCCAGTGCAGCTTGGGCCGCAGTGGCTGCAAAGAAGATAGCAGAGCCTGAATTCAGATTTGAATCTGTTGTTCTCTCTGTAAGATTGAAAAAAAATAGGTTTTCTTAGTCTTGGTGTATTGCATTTCACATTATATTATGTTGTACTGAAAACTGCAGCACCTTCTCAAAAGATAAAAGGAGCCACTGATCAGGCTAATAATTGGAGCATGGAGAGATGTGGAGCACCGTTTCCCTTGGTTATTCCTGGTTTCCATCTACTGATGACCACTTTGTTATTTTGCATGAAGCATTTATTGCTTAATGACATATTGTTCACATTACAATACCATTTCTGAGCAATTAGAGGAGTTACAGAGGCCTGGGCCTATGGTGTGGGGCCGTGTTAAAATTTGGAATCCATTTGTTCAATGTCATTTTCCATGTTGGGGCAGATTTTCTCTTGCCTTCCCTCCCTCCTTTCCTTCCACGCTCTTTTCTCTCTCTCTTCCTCTCTCCTTCTTTCTTTCTCTGGATCTCTTTCTCTCTTCTCTCTTTCCCTCTCTCTCTTCATTGTTCTCTCTCCCCACTCACTTTCTCTTCCTCCCTCTTTCTTGCCCTCTTTCACCCGGATCTCTCTCACTACTTTCCTCATATCTCTTTGTCTGTCTCTCTCATTTCTCTCTCATATGTCTGCTCTTTTTTTCTCCCCTCTTACTTTTATTATGTAAGATAAAGTACCCACCAGGGATCTAAGTTGTTGAGAGGCCTATGGCACTAAGAAAAGGTCACTGGGCTCTCTGGAAGCCCTGATGGTTTTTGTACCTGTCCTGCTTTCCTCCAGCTGTGTGCACAAGGGCAAGGCATGGAAACCTCTGCACACCACTGCCTCTCTATAAAGCGTGAGTGATACTTCCTTCCTTGCCTGCTCCCCTTCTTGTTTTTTTGTTCATCTCACACATATATATTGGGTGCTTTCTATGTACTAGGCACTGGTTTAGGCATTGAGTGGGGGAACAAAACTGACTTGGCTTCTGACCTCCAGGCATTTATAGTCTAGAAGGAAGACAAAGAATAAACAAATAATCATGTGACTAATGGCAAAGGTCCTGTGAGTAGCCCCTGAACTCTCTGCAGTTATCATATTCATGTTGCCCAATCTGGAAGTACAAGGCATATTTCCCAGCTCAGAACCTGGTGGTCCAGGGCCTTTGCTATCACTTTAAAAAATTCTAAGTTTTTATTTTGGAATACTTTCAGATGTACAAGAAGTTGCAAACATAGTACAGAGTTCCTTGTACCATTCACCCAGCTTTCTCTCAAGATAGTATTTTACATAATCATAGTAATATTGTCAAAACCAGGAAATTGTTAACTTAGAGATCTACCTTATTCAGACTTCACTAGTTTTCACATGCACTTTCTTTTTTAGTTTTTTTCTTCCCTTTCATTCTGTTTTCCTTTTTCCTTTCCTTTCAATCCTCCTTTTCTTTCCTCCCCTCTCTTCACCTCCCCTCCTTCCCTCCTTCCTTCTTTCCTTCTTTTCCTCCTTTCCTTCCCTTCCTTCCCTCCCTCCCCCCTCCCCTTCCTTCCTTTCTCCCCTCCCCTCCTTCTCCCCTTACCCCTTTCTCCTCCCTTCCTTCCTTCCTTCCTTCCCCCTCCCGTCCCCTTCCCCCCCTTCCTCCTCCCTTCACTCCCCACCCTCCCAACCCCCATGAACTTTCATCATGTGTGTAGATTCAAGTGACTATCCCTGCAGTCAGGAGGCAGAACTGCCCCATGACCACAAAGAAACTCTCCTGTGTTACTGTTTAAGAGACACGCTCTTCCCCACCCAAGCCCCTGGCAACTACTGATCTGTTTTCTATCACTACAATTTTGTCATGTCAAGAATGTTACATAAGTGGAATCAGACAGTAAAAAGGCCCTTGAGATTGGCCTTTTTTCCCTCAGCGCAATGCCCTGGAGAGTCATCAAAGTTGTTGCATGCATCGATAGTTCATTTGCCATCACTTTTAAGATAAAAGGAAGCAGGAATAAGGACACTTGAAGAAAAATTTCCTTTGCAAAAATACTTTGTTTTCAAGGCTAACCTTTACTTGGGTTTTGTTCCCCCTCAGAAACCTGGAACAATTAATCTGTTTGAGTCTGCTGAGCAAGTTGGCAAACTGATAAATTATCATTTTTATTATTTGATTTGTTAATGTTTTCCCACTGTTATAACAAGGTTCTTTTTATGGGCTCTCAGTTTTGCTTTGGGCTCAATGTATCCGAGATCTTTTTGACTATAAAGTTGTTCCTGGTATTTGTTAGGTTAACAGCAGGGCTGTAATGAATAACACCCCCACCCCCAGAAAAATTTTAGTAGCTTCACGCAATAAAATTTTGTATCTTGCTTCAGCAACAGACCATGTGTGTATGCCTCATCTTTAAAAGACTTTGTTCCCTCAGGTGATTTGGAGATCTAGGTTCACTGTCTCCTATGATCTTAAAGTTCCCTGTACCCAGCCATTAGATAGGGCAGGGCAAGGAGAAGCTCTGGATTTGAGGTTTGCATGGGTCACGCCCAGAAGTGGCATGATACAGCACTTTCATCCCCATTTCATTGGCTGGGATGCATTCCTGTGGCTGGACTCAGCTGCAAGGTAGTGGGATGAGAGTGGGTGGAAGGATGGGAAGATGGAGTTCCTGGTAGGTAGCCACATCCCAGAGCCAGCACTATGCCATGAAAGAGAGACACCACGATTCTTTGGTGGATGGTTGTCTCTGCCTCCATTCCCATTACAGCCCCCATTTCCGGTTGACAATATCCATGGTAGTATAATGAATGGGACCCAAGAGTTCAGGTTTTGGATTTGACTCTTCTTGGATTTGACTCTTCTTGTTCATCCAAGACAAATCATTTCCTCTCCGTGGACCTCAGTTTTCTTTTAGATAATTAGTGGTTTAAATTAGATAATTCCAAAGATTTCTGTCTAATATGTTTTACATTGTGCTAAGTTTACTGGTTTCGGACACATGGAGAACTCTCTCAGATCTTGGCCAAAGGTGGATTCAGTAAGTCTGGTCTGGTCTGTTCAGCCGATCCCCCGGTTTACTGTTACCCATTCATTTTTAACCTAGAAGCTAAGGGAAACTTAAACATCTCGGGGATCACACAGCACAACTGCTGTTGTAAATGGCAGGGTTTTGACAATTTAGTCAGGAAAGCAGTAAATTCAGCTCCTGATAAATAATTTACTTTGAGAACCAGGAAGCTGGTCTCACTGTCTTGCCTAGCTTGCTGCTTGAGGAATGCAGAAAATTCTGGTCATGCTAGGAAGAAAAGAAATAAAATTTATCTTCCTAATTCCCTCAACTGTCTATTCTTTGTGCTTCCACTACTGTTTCAGAGAAAGCCACAGATTTCTGTTTGCTAGAGCAGTGGATACCTCATTTCCAGTATGCTTTGTCTCTGCCCAGCCCACAATCACTAGAAGCTCTACCTGTCAGAGTCCCAGGAAAGACTTAATATTGGTGAACAGCATGCTGATGGATGCTGTTTATACCCAGGGTGAAAGGGGAGGAGAAGATAAAGCCCAGATGTCTCCTCGACAGTTTTCCTGCCCCCTTAGTTGACAGGAACTGAAGGAGGCCAAGCCAAACTTATGTGCTTCCAATCAGGCTTCGTTCTGGGTTGTACGTATCATTTCTTTCATGTTTCTGAAGTTGATTCCTGCATGCCTGGAGACGAGAGTAGTTCAGCAATGAATTTAGTTCTCTGTTGTCTGGGTTTTCAGGGGTCGGTGCAACTTGGATGCTCATTAAGATTACTGAGCCTCATCATTTTTAATGTTAGGCCTAAGGTAATATTTAATAAGGCTGAAAAGTATATTAATAAAATTGCATGTAGTAATTAGCGGGAAATTATAATGGTAGGGTGATGGGGAGATTTTAGAAATCAGGAGTGATCAAGACCAATCTCAAATGTCACTATTTATAATTTTTTGCTTTCAATCATCATGAACAACACCTTTGCATTTTTATCTTTGAAAAGAAATTCTTTGATTGGGCTCATGCATATTGCTATTATTTCATGCTATTTTGTCCTCTACCAAGTATCATAGAGAGTTAGAACTAGATGGGTCTTTAGAAAAATCTGTGAACCTTCATGCTGTCTTTGCTGCTTCCCCCACCCCCACTGGAGGCAAATGGATTATCTATGATTTTGCCTTTATGTGTCTTACCTGAAAAGAGGTGCTGTCAGGGACTACAGAGTCCACAAGAGCTTCTCCAAACATGAGATCAGAAAGGAAAGATCAGTGTGTTGAGGATTCCAGAAAATAGAAATGAAGGAAAAAGCCTAAAAGCTCAGATTTGGGAGGTAGAGATCAGGGACCAAGGTGTTTTTTTTTTTTTTTCCTTCCTTCTTTTTTTGGAGACAGGGTTTCACTCTGTTGCGCAGACTGAAGTATAGTGGTATGATCTTGGCCCACTGCCACCTTGACCTTCTGGGCTCAAACCATCCTCCAACCTCAGCCTCCCAAGTACCTGGGACTATATGCAGATGCCACCATGCCTGGCTAATTTTTGTATTTTTTGTAGAGACGAAGTTTCGCTGTGTTGCCCAGGCTGGTCTTGAACTCCTGGATTCAAGCTATCTGCCCACCTCAGCCTCCCAGAGTGCTGGGATTACAGGTGTGAGCCATTGTGCCTGGCTGGGAACCAAGGTTTGAAGATCAAGGTCCTAAAACCTTTGTAATATCTCCATTTTGATGCTTCTATTAACTCTTCTCTACCAGTCCCTATTTTGTTTCTCAAGTAGATTGGAGGTAAAGCTTCTAAAATGAACAAGACTCCAGGAAGGCAGGACTTCCTATTCTTACCCTGGTTGGGACTTGAGCTAAGGCTTCTTGTGGTTTCTCTATTGTTGCTATTGTTTCAACTCTGGAGTTTGATTTTGTTCCTTATGAGACTGGACGAGTCTGAGGAAAAAAAGCTTAAGGAGGCCAAGATGTTTTCAATATCTGAGACAATAGTCATTTTGTTGGTTGATAAACAGGTGCCTAAGTTATTGAGAAATATGTATTAATTTCTCAGAAATATGTATTAACTTCTTCCCCCATTTCTTCTGTTCCTTTCTCCCTCATTTTCATTGGGAAAATGTGCAAGGCAGGCTCAGTGCTAGTTCCTGGGGATATAGCGGTGAGCAGATACAGCTCATGGTTTTTAGCAGTAGTTAATTAAACAGTCCTCAAACACTGTGGAGAGCAATTGCCAGGGTGGTGGCCAGCTCAGTATTAGAGAAGGAGTGAACTGTCTGGAAGACAGAGCAGTATTTCTAGGCAGGAAAGATAAAGGCAGGAATCCAGGCGGAGCACAAACAGAGGCAGGAACATAAGTGGGTAGTGAAGAGTGCAGGATCCAGGGAACTTCATCATGCTGGATGGCTCCATGTCTGTTATGTGAATGGTGGGTGCTGGTGCCTGGGAGTTTGTGTGTGATGGGGATTACTTTAATTCAGTGGATGATGGTGGATGGAGCTGCCACTCATGGGTTGTAATCAGCTCCGCCAGATTTGTGTTTAGAGAAACCACCCCGGCAGCTGGTGCATGGGGTAGGTTGGAGGGGAAAGCCCAGGGGCCAGGGACCAAAGAGGATTCAGCTGCCATGATCCAGATATGAGCACTGATGCTGGCATCCAGAACAGTGGCTCTGGGGACAGAGTGGAGGGGGTGGATGTGAGATCACAGAGGATGGGTGAGTGATGGGGAAGAGGGAGAAGGAACACAAGAAGAGAACTTTCAGGCCAAGGGAATACATATAAATGGAATTAAGTTATATGTGTTTTGGGACTAGTTTCTTTCAATTAGCATATTTTCAAGGCTCACCCATGTTGTAGCCTGTGTTAGTACTTCACTCCTTTTTTTTATGTCTGAGGCATATTCCATCATATGGATATGCCATATCCACTTTTGCCTATTGTGAACAGTGCTGCTATGAACGTTTCAGGTACAGTGTTTTGTTTGAACACCTTTACATTTTCACATCTTTGGGGTCTACACCTAAGAATGTAACTGCCAGGTTATCTGGCAATTCTATGTTGAACTTAGCAAAGAAATGCTAGAAGAGGCAAATCTGTGGAGATAGAAAGTGTGTTAGTGATTACTTAAAGTTGGGAGCATTTGGGGAGATTGAAGGATGGTTAGTAAAGGATATGGTTTCTTTTTTGTGGTGATGAAAATGCTCTATAATTGATTGTGGCAGTGGTTGCATAGATCTGTGATTACCCCAGAAACTATTGAGTTGTACATTTTAAGCTGGTGAATCATATGGTATCTGAATTATATCTTAATAAACCTATTTTTTTAAAAGGGAAATAGAATGACCTCATCCTACATGAAGTTTTTCACAAAGCATTAATAAACTTGTAGATTCAAATGTAAACACACTCATTGAAGTTCAGAATTGTGCAATTATTTGCACACTTTTTGTTGCACAAACAAAATTGAAAGCTCCCTGAGGGCAAGGGCCACACCTAGCTTTGTGCTGTGTCCCCAACCCTTGCATGGTGCATGGCACACACCAAATACCCAATAAACATCTGTTGAGTAAGTGAACTGCTTTTGTAGTCCAGAGAACTGGCTTATTATAGATAGCACGTGATATTTTGTTTTACAGAATAGCCAGGTTGGTTCAGTAAACATGTTTCTTTGTTCATTTTTGCTGAATTTTGAATCATTACCCCTGTTGTGTTGCTGTGTTTCCTGCCAAGTCTACCACTATAAAGGCAATCGCTTTTACCTCATGCCAGTATGGGAGGCTGGGCTGCCAAAGCCTGGGCTGTCTTCGGGGACATTGGGAATCCCATGATGAGAGCCCAGGATTCTTCTATTACATGTGCTGTGTTCAGCTCATCTTTTATTATTTTGTTTCCATGAGACCATTAGTTCAAGTATCAAAAGTAGTTCCAGGAATTTTTCATTCATTCACATTTATTCTTTAAAATATAAAATCAAAATTACCTTTAAAAGTTTAGCTTTTTAAAAGTTTGCTACATTTTCAAGTAATTTTTTTTGATAATTGTTTTCATTTTGGTTCCCCTGGAGGCATATAGTTTCAATTTGGTGAGAAAAGTTATTAGTGAAATAGGATTTTACTTATCTACCTTGCTATATATTTTTTTCCTTTAACTGTTTAGTTGTTTAAAGCTTGCTGAATTTTAGAGTAAAATATTGTCTTTGATGAGATTTTTTTCCTAGAAAGATACAGCTGCAGTTCAATAAGAGTTGCATTTGAAACACAGGAATTTCATTTATAAAATAATATAGGTTTTTTGTTTGTTTTTTACAGTTACAGAGTGTGGCTGGAAGGACCATAAGTGACCAAGATCTGGGGCAGCTTCCTGAAATGGGTGGATTGGAGCAGAGTTTTAAATAGATGATTTGGCCAAATGTTTGTGTCTTACTCTTATAACTGAATGATTTAGTTTTGTCTAAGAACATTTTGATGGCAATAAGTTTCTGCAAATATTCTGTAATTATTACAGATTCACATCTGCCTAGGACAAGAGACCTAGAACTAAGGGAAGGGAAAGAGCATTGACTGAAATGCACAGAATGCATTTTACAATTCAATTTTACTTAACTGGGACTTATTTAATCTTTGTAGCTAACTTACTTACCAGGCTTTGGACAGGACCTTTGTGGCAAGAGACCCAATTCAAACTGGAGTTAGCAAAAGAAGGGCAATATTATTGGCACATATATGTAGGAAGTCTAAGGAGTGTCCCAGATTTCAGGTATAGCTGGATCCAAGAGCTCAAAGACTGTCGCTAGAACATATGCAAACATGCTTTCAGTCTCTCTTCACCTCTCCATATCTTGGTTCTATTATACTTCACTTTCTCTCTATTGAGCTCATTCTCTAGAATGTTCTCTATATTCAGATGCTCTAGATTTGTGTCACTTGTACAATTTGTCATTCCAGAGAATAGAGCCACTTTCTTCTGATAGCTTGAAAAAACTGCCCTGGGAGGATTCAGATTGAGGGAGGTTGGGTCACTTTCTCATCTTAGAACCTATCAGTGCACCCAGGAGATGGGATATGCTTTGATTGGTCAAGCTTGAGCCCTGTGCTCCTGCCAGTGGGAGTGGAAGACAGAGATCAGGCCCATCTGTATCCCATGGGATGAGTTCCCCACCAGAGAGGGAGGTTCTGTTATCAGGAAAGGGGTGAATGGAAAGTTTGCTATGCACCCCAACATTTGGGTTATAATAGTCACATGATTCCCATGTTTCAGATGAGGCTCAGAGAAGTGAAGTGGCCTGCCCAAAGTTATTCATCTGTGAAGAGGTAGACCCAGGATCAGAGCTTTTGTTTACCCAGTGTCAAAGGTTAGGCCATTACTGGTTTTCTGTAATGGATTTGGACCTTGTGGTGTGAGCAGAAATCCACTGGCCCAGGGCTGGGTCTGTCAATGAGCAGAGATGCCATATGAGGGAGAGCTGGTGGTAGATGGCCTGTGAACACCCTGCCTGGGTGGCTGTGGCCTTGCTCAGCACCAATCCGGGCCTTTAGTAGCTAAGCTGGCCAGACCTTTGTCTTTACAGTACCCTCTCCCTGGAACTCCCTTCCCATCTTCTTGTCCAGCTGAAATTCTACCTAAACCAAGTGAACTAGCCCAATACCATCACCACCAGTCGTGTCCCCCAATGCCACAGCCCTCCTTCCAGGCAGCGCCCATGCTCTTGTCTCTCCCTGTTTTCCAACAGGGTCGATGCAGTGCCTGCCCCATAGTAAGTGCTGAATGAACAAGCCTTGTTACAAGCTGCATGTTCCCTTCCTTGGTAACCTGTGTGGTGCCCTGGAGCTCAGAGATCACGCTGAGGATCCTTGTGGTCAGCCACCCAGCACTCCCACTGACAGCCTCCGCTTCCTCCCCTTTGAAATGGGCACCATAAAACACTGGAAGGATTGGCTGAAATAATCTATGTAAAATGCTTAACATAAAGTTGATAGTATCCCAGTAGCTCAGGAAATATTAGCAATTGTTCTTACTGATAGCCACTGGCTCAGGGAGATCCCATAATTAGTCTAATTTCTATAGTCAGATTGTGGCCAAGCAGGTCCTTGAGCCTAGGTCTTCTAGCTCCTATCTCATTTAGGATATGTGAGCAGGGCAGGGATGAACAGTCCTCATGCTCTTAACTAAAGCATATTTAGAACTGAAAGAGGATGCCAGTTGCCCCCAGGAAAGCTTATTTGTCAGAGTGATTTCCCCAGGAAATACTTGGGCAGGAGAACTGAAAGCCTCGTGTTAATGGTATCATTTAGGGTTTAAACACAGCCAGTCTGCCCTTGTCTGTCTGGTCACATAGGCTCAGCAGGAATTGAGTTGTATGCAAGGAATGGATTCTCCAAAGCCTTGGGTCTACCTGTGTCTTGAGATGTTTGGATTCAACATGATAATCAGGTTTTATACCTTTTTTCCTGTTGTTTATACTCCTTTTTAATGTCTTCTTCTTGGGAAATACATTGAAAAGATAGTATTTTTCAGATGTTGAAGTAGAGAGATGGCTTTGTGTTTTGAGCTTTCAAAGTAAGTGTGTCTACGTATGTATGTATGTATGTATGTATGTTTTACCTGGCCTTTTATGAATTCAAGAGATCATACATTAGATATATAAACTGGGTCTGCTTTATCCAAAGGATATACACTTTTTCTTATTAAAAGTATGGATAGAATGCTGCGACTGTTTGAATTTCAATGTTAATCTCCACAATCTGCTCTACCACCATGGACCTGGATCTAGAATAGTGGGGCTGAGAGGTGATTGGTCTTCTTTTCTTCTGTTCCTGGGACTGAAGGAGAGATTGGGAACAGGGTAACAGCCTCTGAAGCAGAACCAGCTGCTGAGTATTCAAGCCTCGTTTCGTTCTCTTGTTTAGCCATCACGTATCTGTGTTGATGGCTTCATCTGACACCCCTGCTGCTCTTGGGAGTCAGGCCAAGGGTGTTGTGGGGAAGAGCAGGGCAGATGTGTTACCTGTGATGGAGGGTGGCTGGGCAGAGGTGAGCAGGTGTCTTCGTGAGGGTCACTTGCAGGAAGACTGCTGTTGGTCAGCCACCTCTCTCCCCCCCAGGCCCAAGGACAGGACAGGGCTTCTCTCCATGTCATAAACTTTGTTAATCTTATTTGCCTCTCTGTTGTGGAGCAGATGGCAAAAATACATTAGAAATTCACTGTCGCCAGAAAAATAAAAGCAGAAACATTTTTTCCCCAGGAGAATTTAGAAAAATAATGGCCAATATTCTTAGACTTCTCTATAAGGGTCACCAACACCCATCATTTCTCTCCCCTTAGCCTCTCTCAAATGTCTGCTGTTTCCCACCCCCTTGGGCCACTGCCTGGGGCCAAGCCCACATCTGCTCATGCCTACTTAGATGTCTGTCAAACATCTTTCTAGGTGGGCTCCCTGAACCTCTATATTGCCAAACCCGGGTTGCCATGGGGCCATGTCTAAGATTCCATGACTGGTTGTGCCACCCTGTTGTGCATCCCCTTCCCTGGCTCCCTAGGACCCATAGTTAGCCTGCCAGAAAGGGACTTAATAACCACTGGACCCCTGACAGATCCCCAGCCAGGGCTTGTGGACTGTCTATCCACCAACCCCTGGCACCAGCCTCTTCCATATGTCTGCATTTCTCAGGCACGGTCCATCCTCCTGAGCGACCCCTTCCTCTCTTTTTCATTTCTCTAGTAGCCTTTTTCTCCTGGACCCCACCCCCTCTGCCCAGCCAACTCCCAGGAGTTCTTTACCTCCTTCTGGAAGTGGATCTTTATGCAGTCTCTGCTTCCAGGCTGAGCAGAGACCCCACCTCTGTACTCCCAGGTTCTCTTCTATGGCTTTTCCAAATGATCCAAATGCAGTTGATTACCTGCCTGTTTTCCCCACTACTAAGGTGAGATCCTTGTGGGAAGGCTGTGCCTCATTTGCCTTTGTAACCCTGAGACAAGGCTGCAGTGTGTCATGGTGGTGATGAGACAGTCCTGAGTTCAAATTCTACTTACATTGGTGTGACTTTGGGTAATTTGTTTAACTTTTCTTAGCCTCTATTCTGCAGTAGGGACAAAAGAGCCCCTTTTTTTATGGAGTTCTATGGGGATTAATTGAGGTAATTATTGTAGAGCTCTACCCGGCACAGAGTGAGTAAGCTGAATAAAATGTTAGCTGCTGTTATCGTCATTGTCGTCATCATCATCATCATCATCATCATCAGTATGATTAGCATCACTAGGTCCTGGAAAATGTTAAATACTGAATAAGTTGTTGAATATAATGACTAAATGGATGAGTGATATGAGTTATTTTGTTGAATTCCTACTTTATTGGAAATGGAGTTAATAGAAAACATTAATTTTCTCATGTCTCTTTTCTCCCTGAACTTTATTTTCCTGCCCCCCAAGAGTGAATGTCTCTCAGACATTAGCAAAACACTTTACTTGCTTAAGCGACCCAAGAACCAAGAACGCTTGGAAGAGAGCCACTTTGCCCAATAAGCTAATAGCTGAAGTCAGGATTCACCTCCCTGCTGGTTGAGTGACACCCCATTTCCCCCTCTTAAAAGAACTAAATGGCCTATATTTCTTTTTTAAATTAAAGTGAATGAAAATGAATTTCAGAACTCCCCTGGAGATGACTGGAGACACACTGGGATGTCAAATAAAAAGTTGGGAGTTGCTGAGCTCAAGCACAGCACTGTGGGTTCTCAAGAAAGATGAAACATGAGAAGCATCAGGCGTGGAGGAGGATGGGGGAGAAAGGCAGAGGGCGAATCGGGGAAAACATTATGAGTCATAGATCTGAGGGGAAGAGGCAGGAGGGAGGGGAAGGGAGGGCGGTATTGAAAAGAAACTGTGGCGTGAATGATCTTTAACTTGATGAAAATAAGCAAAACCAGTCCAAGACATGCTGAATAATTGCCCAAGAATTATTCCTGGCTGCCCTATGAAAGATTTCTCACCTTGCAAAAATATTGAAAGCAGAAGGGAAATTATTCTTTGGAGCTCAGAAATTTCTCAGTTCTCTGACTTTGCTAATGAGATTTGAACCCATTATCCTTGTCTCGCTGTGAGCCTTTGTCAATAGCAGAGCTTGTATCTCCCGAGGGATTGCCTACTGAGTTCATTTTAGTTGAACAAGTATTCATTGAAACCCAGGGTGTCTCTAGGGCCAGTCTTGGAACTGTGCAGGATGCTGGTGTTGGGATGGCTGGTTCCTTGGGTCCAGGGAGATTCCTGGTGAGATGAGGCAAAGCCACTGGAGAACTGAATGTGGATGTGCCCCCACCACAGCCTGACCTCAGCCCCACTGCCCAAGCCATCTTAGCCCAGGGGGACGTTTTCAGTAAATTTTTTTTTTTTTTTTTTTTGAGACAGACTTGCTCTGTTACCCAGGCTCATTGCAAGCTCCGCCTCCCGGGTTCACACCATTCTCGTGCCTCAGCCTCCCCGAGTAGCTGGGACTACAGGCGCGCACCACCACACCCAGCTAATTTTTTCTAATTTTAGTAGAGACAGGGTTTCACGGTGTTAGCCAGGATGGTCTCGATCTCCTGACCTCATGATCTGCCAGCCTCAGCCTCCCAAAGTGCTGGGATTACAGGCGCGAGCCACTGCGCCCAGCCTCAGTAGCCTTTTTAGGCCTTGGATGGGACTGATGTAACAGCTGCATTAGTCTGGGTCCCTGAGTGCCTCTCTGAGTTCCCACCACTGCTAGCCACCTTCGTTGCCAACTACAGTGATTGTCTTAATTCATAAGACAGAACAGGTTACCCTCATGGCTCTCTGTTGCATCTGGCTTCCTTTTGCACTTGCAATAAAATCTTAGTGTGGTCTGCGAGATGCTGCATGATTCTACCCCTACTCATCTCTTATCCCCTCCCCTGTGTTCGCCCATTCCTTGGCCTTTGCATTCACTCTTCCATCTCTTTGGAATGCCCATTCCTGAACTCTGCATGGCTTAGTCCCTGTGAGTTTCCAAGTTTTGGCTCAGTAGACATTTCTTAGCTATGGAATCTAAATTCAGCTCCCCTGCCTCCTTTCATCCCTTTTCCCCTTTGTCATCCGTAATTGCTGTTTGGAATTATTATTTGTATTCTTATGCATGTCCTTCTTCTTCCAGGAGATTATAAACTCAAAAGGGTAGGGATTGTCCAGGTGTGGTGGCTCACACCTGTAATACTGGCACGTTGGGGGGCTGAGGCAGGAGGATTGATTGAGCCTGGGAGTTTGAGACCAGCCTAGACACATAGTGAGACCCTGTCTTTACAAAAAAAAAAAAAAAAAAAAAAAAAGAAAAATTAGCTGGACGTGGTGGTACATGCCTGTAGTCCCAGCTACTTGAGAGGTTGAGGTAGGAGGATCACTTGAGCCCAGGTGGTTGAGGTAAGAGTGAGCTGAGATAACACTGCTGGACTCCAGCCTAGGTGACAGAGCGAGACTATGACTCAAAAAAAAAAAAGTTAAGAGTTTAGAGTTCTTGTCCGTCTTGCTTGGTGCTTTGCCCCAGTGCCTGGCACAAAGTAGTTGCTCAATAAACAAATAAAGATTGGGTTATTGTATCTGATCTGCCCATGGAGGCTGTGTCAGTACCAGATAGCTCTAATGAAATTAACTGAAGGGAGGAATTTTAGGGAGAAGAGGTATTATGGAAGGAATGCTACTAACTCAGGGGATCTGGGCCAAATCCTCTGCCCCTTTGGACTTGGGTGCTCTGTTTCTAAAAGAAATTATCCTCAAGGATCCTCCCTTCTGGTTCTCAACATTTGTTTGGGTGTAAAACTCTGAAACATAATAATCTCTTGATAGACAGCTCTTTGGCCCAAGCCTGGCCCAGAAATGTTTTCCTGAGGAGATGTTCCTTCCTGCCTGCCCATCTTACAGTGACATTTTAAGGCTTAATTAGAGGCTGTTACCCCATCTTAAGTAGTCATATGCCAGACCTGCCAAATAACCTTAGCGTTGAGTGTAGGGATAGGAGAGTGGAATAACAATTTGATTTTGAGTAGTTAAAAGCAAAAAGCCTTTACACTGCAGCTGCACACTTCCTTGCTTTAACAAGTTAAATGAATTCTGTGTGGAACTTTTAATCTCTTCAATAATATTTTATTGAGTTGTCTGCACCGTGCACTACACTGGCTGTCTACTACTTAGGATGAGAAGAACCCTGTGCTGAGCGTCTTACGCACCTTGCTGCATTTAATCCTCCTGACAATGCTTTGAGGTGGGTGCTATCAGTGTCCCCGTTTTACAGGTGGAGTAGCACAGGCTTGAAGGGGCTGCCTCAGTAACAAGGCCATGCGGCAGGGAGGTGCTGAGGCCGGACTTGAATCCATGCCATCTGTGTTGGCAATTCTGAAAAGAGGGAAATGTCCCTCTTTCAGTCCCCTTTTCAGTACGTTACAAAGTTTGTTCCTGAGGACCTTAGAATGTACTGATCGCAGCAGGAATGACACGTTGGAAAGGATTAGTAGCTATGCAGCCCACTCTCCACTGTGCAAGTCTTCCTGGAGAGTGGGAAACTGTAACCTTCCCTGGCCAGTCTCCCTGGCAGACACTGTCACCACCAGCCTTCGAGGCTGCCCTAAGCCCCATGTATGCAGGTGGCCACTCCTGGTCAACTGCCCTCTAGTCAGACTTGCCTTCTGTCTTCTCCCAGCCCCTGCCCACCTGTGGATTTGCCCTTCTGCTGGGCTTCCTGGCTGGATTTGTTTTCTGGTCTCCTGCCAGGACTCAAGGCTGGCAGGGGCTCGAAATTCAGCCTAATCATTTTCTCCTGCTGGCGGCTGGATTGTTGCTGCTCTCCAGGGTCCTGCTCCATCTGCCTTGGACCACTCGAACCACAATGATGCCATCTCGCAGACACTTCTCCTGGGTGTCTGTCCATTGAACAAGGCCTGGGACTCCCTTAGGCCAGCATCACAAGAGACCAGACTTGGGCATATCAGTGGTTCTCTGTGGTGGGATAAGCAGACAGAGGAAGAAGAAAGAAGCTCTGAATCTGAGAAGTCTTACCCACTTCCCAGCCTTGTGATGTGAAAGCACTTTATTAAAAAATCATCTTCTTCACAGTATTCAGGCTGATGACTCACTGGGTGACCCTCAAAAGGTCATATTCTTGCCTCAGGCCTCAGTTTACCCATTTGTTAAATGGGAAGGCTGGACTGGATAATTTTACAAGTCTGTGGCTTGGGGTCTCTGTGCCTGTTTCCTGGCCTGTCCTTGAACTTTAACCCACTTCCATGCAAAGGAATGAAGCGGGTTAGGATTGTGAAGCTCAGAGGCAGAAAGGCTCAAGGCGGGGTTGGCTGCACGTAGGCTGTGTAACCTGGGGAAAATGAGTTATGCTCTCTGAGAGCTGATTTCTTCGTTTGTAAAACAGGGTCAACACTCAAATCTTCCTCAAAGATTATGAGGATTGAACAGGATAATTCAGACAAATTATTTAGCTTATATCTAGCACACAATAAAATCTGTTAATACTAACTATTGCTTATTTTTTTCTCTTTCCTTCTTGCCCTAATTCCTGACCCTCTTGTCTTTTTTGTCTTTCTTTTTTTTTCTCAAGATATGGAGCTCTTCACTCTTCTACCTTTTGTACTGAAATTAATCAGTACAATTAACCCATCAAAGGATGTTCTCAATGCCTCCCTGAGGGCTGAGGGAGGGCGTCCTTTGCTAGCCTCTCACACCCCTGCCAGATACAGTGTATTTGCAATCAGCACTTCACCTTGCAGGGGACCAGGTTCCTGGCATCTGGCGCACCTCACTCTGGCAAAAGAAGGCTTCGTTTTCATTAAGACCAGAGTCCTGGAGGCCAGAGGCATAATGTGTTTATCTCATCCAGTGCTTACAGGTTGTCTGTATCCTTTCTGTGATTCAGATGGGCCACATGTGACCATGGGCCGTTGCCCAGTACACCGGGCAACAGGATACTTGGCACTGCAAATTGATGATTCTACATATGGATGGTAACATGTTTGGAGTACAGGCAAAATAGGAGGAGAATAGCAAAGATGTGGCACAAAACCACAGTTGAGATGATCTGAGATGCTAGAAGCTCAAATTGGAAGGAGAGAGTGGCAAAAACCATTAGTGCTTGGGATAGAGGAAATATTGGAAAGATGGCAGGTGGGAGGAGAGATGGCGGGTGGCAGGAGAGATGGTGGGTGGGAGGGTGGGTGGAAGAATGCCCTTCTCACTACCTAGGTCCAAGGCAACTTTCCTTGTGTGGCTGCTCTTGTGCTTGACCAAGAAGAGAGGCAGATTGAGCACTCTGTTCTGAGGCAGCTGAGAGTTATAAAACCTCTGCTTGTGAAAGATTCTAAGGTTACTAAGGGGGACTCTTCCTGAGGCAGGGATTTGTGGGAACAGAGTTTTGCCGTCATGCCTCTTTCTCTTTCCCTCCTGCAGCCAGGATCTGCTGTCCCCAGGAGCCCATTTTTTCGTTTTCAAACCAGAGCTGACTGTTGGCTCTGGGCAGGACAAGTTTGGCTTTAGGAGATGATGTATAGTATCTAAGTGTGCTGCCTGGTTAGTAAATTATCCCCTGGATCACTGGACGATGAGACATTTTAAATTGCAGCCTACAGGCTTTGCAGAGCCTCTGCATTCTGAATTTACAAAGGGAACTGGCCCTGAATAAACAATGTACCTACTATGTGCTGGAGCTATGACACCACTGGTCTTTAGGAATCTCTGTACCTAAGTAGGGGAAGGGAGGAAAATAGCTCATAATGAGCACCTGCTGTGCACCAGGCCTTTAACATGTCTTGTTCCATTTAATCATCACCACGGTTCAATGGAGCAGCTATTGTACAAATGGGGAAATTGAGGCTCAGGGAGGGTGTAAAGGACTTTCTGAACATCAGATTCTGGTACATGTCTGTCTTAGAACTTGAGTTCAGGCATGCAAAAATCTGTTCTCTTTCGATCTGAGTGACAACCATTTAGACCAAGGGTCAGTAAACATTTTTTGTAAAGTGACAGGTTATAAATATTTTAGGCCTTGTGGGACATATTTCTGCCTCATGTACTCAATTTTGCCAGTGTAGCATGAAAGCAGCCATTGATAATACATAAATACATAAGCTTAGCTGTGTTCCAATAAAACTTTATTTACAAAAAAAGCTAGTGGGCCATATTTGGCCTGTGGACTGCAGCTTGCCAACACTTGTCACAGAATATTTGGCATGACAGTAAACACCACATTTGCTCACCATAGGACAGCTAGGTTTACTTTCCAGCCGAAAATGATTCTTGGAAGAGGAAGCCCTTGTACGATGATCTAAGGGAAGTAAGTGGCATGTTATGGCCATCGCCTAAGGCCGGCAAGGCTCTTTTAGGTACTTTCCTACAACTCAATGTTGCTGACTTTGGGGAGACAGGGCGGACTTGTCCCTGTTGTCCTCACACAGGAGTCCTGTGATGTAGATGCAGTTAAAGGAGATAAGATTAGCATAATTTTCTGCTCTGTTGTCACCTTCATGAATTTTAAAAAGCCAATGCTAAAGCTAATTATAACGACATTTAAGAACATTATTTGTAGTTTTAAAAGAAAATTTGTATTCCCTGAATTTATACCACACAAGCAATACATTAAAAAGTACTATAGCACAGTGTGTAAGACCATGCTTTGCCAAACAGAAAGATTTGAGTTCAGATCCCAGCCCTGGCGCATTCTAGCTGCAGGTCTGAAGCAAGTCATTTAAGCTCTCCGAGTCTTAGTTTTCTTAACTCATAAGTGATTGGAGACATGTTCTCAAACTTTAGCTATATTAGAATCACACGGAGGGCTTGTTAAACCACAGATTGCTGGGCTCTATGCCTGGAGTTTCCGATTTAGTAGGTCCGGGATGGATCCAAGAATTTGATTTCTCACATGCTTCCAGGTGATGCAGATGCTGCTGGTCTGGGTGCCACACTTTGGGAAACACTGGGCAAAAGAATGCTAAATGTTCCAGGTTCAAATTATTTCCCAATGGACAGTCTTTGAATGAGGAATGGAGCGGAGGCAGGAAGCAGGGAATTCCCACTCTATCCTCAGGAATCATGAGTGGGCATATGGAGACACAGCTTTTGAAGCAAAGGAAAATCAGCCAGGGCTACCCAGACGTGGCCTCAGGCAGGTCTGACTCTCAACAATTTTATTCACAATGCTTCTTCTGGAAGGGTTGGCAAAGAAAGAAGAGACAGACAGGGGCTTCCTCTTTGGTCCTCTTCTGACGAGAGGAGGAAGTGTTAGCAGGTATTCCCATCTTTCAGGACCAAGGACAGTGAGGGAGATCTGTCATTCCGGTGAAAGTAGAACAATGGGTTGTGAGGGGGTGCAGGTATGTGCAGGTAAAGTGCTTTATAACATGGAGTCTAGCATATGCCAAGCAGCTAGTAAGTATTGGCTGTTATAATTTTGTGTATTTAAAAAATATTGTTTTATAAGTATATATAGTGAATAATTTTCTGTCCTTCCTCCCCAGTTCTGCTCTCTGTTGGCAACCATATTGGCCGTGTGAGGTATATATCTTTTAGGTATGTTATGATTGATAGTCATAATTCTAAATATTGACAAACAGCTATCTAAAAGAGTTGTAGTTTTTATCTTCCATTCCCAGCACTGGTTTTCATCAGTCTTTTTTATCTTCTTACTGCACAGATGAAAACATTTTTTGATTAGCATTCAGTTATTAGTGAGGCAAGAAAATATTTTCAAGTGTTATTTACTGTTTTGCATTCATTTTCCTTCCTGTGCTTTAGTTGCTTATACTCTGCACATTTTTCTTTTCTTTTGGGTGGTTTTCTTCTTCTCCTTCTTCCTTCTTTCTTCTTCTTTATTCCTTTTTTTTGAGACCAGATCTTGCTCTGTTGCCCAGGCTGGAGTGCAGTGATACTATCTCGGCTCACTGCAACCTCTCTGCCTCCCAGGCTCAAGCAATTCTCCTGCCTCAGCCTCCTGAGTAGCTGGGTCTACAGGCGCATGCCATTGCACCTGGCTAATTTTTGGGTTTTTTGTAGAGATAGGGTTTTGTTATACTGCCCAGGCTGGTCTAGAACTCTTGAGCTCAGGTGATCTGCCCACCTTAGCCTACTGAAGTGCTGGAATGACAGGTGTGAGCCACTGCACCCAGCCTGGTTTTCTTCTTTTTTATTTGTAAATGGTCTTTGGACACCAGAACTATTAGTTCTTTCTTTATCATTTATGTTGGAGTAGTTTTTTTCTCAGGTGGTGGTTCTCTTTTTACTTGATTTTGGGTTTTTATTTGGTCACAAGAAGTTTTTTATTTGTTTTTAAATTTTTATGTGATGAAATTTATCAGTATTTTATTGATTTTTCATCTTCATGGCATCATCAGAAAGGCCTTCCTCACTCTCATAAAATATACTTTCTTTTTTTTCTGGTACTTTTATGGTTTTCTTTCCTTCCCTCCCTTCTTCCTTTCCTCTCTTCCTTTTATAAATTTAAATCTTTACCATATCAGGCCCTTATTTTGCTGTAAGGAGTGAGATAGAGATCTTGTTTTATTATCATTTTATTTCAAGAAGATAGCTAGTTGTCCTAATACCTCTTACTGAATAATTCATGCATTTTCTACTTACGGGATGTGCAACCAGAATAATATGTATTTTTGGGTGTAATTAGGTTTCATTTATTTCTATCCATACAGTGATATTATCTTGTTTACTACTGTAGCTATGATACATTTTCTTATTGGAGAGGATTATTCCCCCAGTACTCTAAAATCTCAAAAGTTTCCCCGGCATTTTTGCATTTTTATTCTCCCAGAAAAATTTTAGAATAACTTTGTCAGGTGCTCCCCTCAAATCTTGTTTGAACTTTGGTTGGCTCTGCGTTGGATTTATAGATTAAGTTAGAGACCTCAGGCATTTTCAGAATGTTGATTTCTCTTATCTAAGTACAAGATACCTCCTGGCATTTACTCAAATCGCTTGTGTTATGCCCTTCAGTGGAGTTTAAGAGTTTTCTTTTTTTAGGTCTTGTGTATTTCTTGTTTATTTTTTTTTTAATCTGTATTTCTTTTGTATATGGGTTAAATGTTTCCATTATATTTTCTAATTGGCTATTGCTCGTATAAATAGATGTGGTTTTAGGCACATATTTTATATCTGGCTCCCATACTAAAAATCTTTTATCATTTCCAACAGTTTTCAGTTATGCCCTTGGGTTTGAAGGTAGACAATAATATCATCTACACATAATGATACTTCTGTTTTCTCTTTTTAAATGCTTATAGCTCTTTTATTTTTATTGCTTTGCTTGTGCTGTAAATTCCAGAATGAAGTTAAATAATAATAGCAGATATCCTTTTTTCTGATTTAATTATAATACTCCTGAAATTTTATTAGGTATGATGACTGTTTTTTCAGATAAATATTCTTAATCATTTTGAGGAACTCGCATGCTATTTCTAGGTTATTTTTATATCAGGAACAAATGTGGAGATTGTCATGTGGTTTTACTCCATTGACCTATTATTTTTACAAATTGTATAACTAAATTTCTAAATATTAAACCATTGTTGTAATTAACTTTAATTGGCTATGGTTTTTATTCCTTTAATATAGTGCTAGATTTGATTTACTAGTATTTTATACAGCTCCTTAATCCCTTGTCTGAAACCCTTTGGGCGAAATGTGTTTGTAATTCGTATTTTATTAGATTTTAGGGAGGTAATATGATATGTATATTGTGAATGTTATGTAATAACCCCAGTGGAGTCTGAGGAAGTGCTCCTTAATCAAACATGTTGATATTTATGCAGCCAAACATATGACTGCAAAGCTAAGTCAGATAAATAATGCTATAAATAGGCTCAGGTCAGGTGTATCCACAAAAGCTGTTTAGGTCTGATTTTTTTACTGTCTTAAGATGGATTTCCCAGCAGCAGACCCCCAGACAAGGGTTCATGTGAGAAGGATTGATTCAGAAGTGTTCCCAGGAAAAACAGATGGAAGAGAAGGAGACCAACAAGGGTATGATATCATGCAAAGTCCCACAGAAGGTGACTGTAGCTCAGTTGCACAAGGGAGTTCTGGAAACAGTATAGGTGACTCTTTAGGGCTGTCTCTATTGGCACAAGGAAGCTGGAGATTTTACGTTCCTGTATGCCTCCGTCATAGGTGCACCCACTGAGGGTTATGTGGAAGGGAGGGGAGTGTGGACAGCACAGGCCATTGCCACCAGATGACTTATGAAAAACAAACAAACAAAAAAACAGGTTTCAGAACTTTTTCACTTTCAGAATTCTGAATAACAGATTGTAGACTTGTATTCAATTTTAGCTTTAACATCCCAAAGTGAAGCTGTTTTGTCCTTTGCTTTGTCCCACTTTAGCTTGGTAGCAGGGTTTTACTGGTGGCTTAAAGTGCACGAGATCCCTCTCTCTTGCTTTGGCTGTAGATCAGTTTATGAAGCACCAGAATCATCAGTTCCCTGAAGGCTTTTCAGAAGTAGCCTGCGAAGCCACCTGTCATTGCACAGTTTTTGAAGGCAAATTTGATAAATACTTAAGTTTTAGTATAATGGTTATTTATGTAGTCAAATCAGTTTTGATTTTATACTTTCCCGTAAAATAGTGCATTTCTAGGAGATGTAGTTTCCTAGCAGGGTTTCACATAGTAGTCTTTCATAAAATTTACATGTGTTTCATAACACACCGTAAATGCAATTACTTATCTTTCTCCTTTACAGTGAGCTAAAGCAAATATTTTGCTTAATTCATTGTTGTGTCACCAGTTTTTGCCACTTTACAGGTGATCAATGAATATTTGTAGAATGAAAGAAGAATTGAATTTGGCATATTTACCTCGTCAATTTCTAATGTTGTATAATTATCTTTTTCCCTCTTGCCAAAGATTTATGTATTTTATGGTCTTTTGAAAAGAACCAGCTATTATATGGATCAATCCTGTCACTTAGAAAATTTCAGATGTATTAAACATTCTTTTTAGTTTATTCATTTTCCTGCATTTCTATATTTTTTAAACTTATAAGTTGATCGGCCATTTTTTAAAATTTTCATTCTAACTTAATAGGAAAAATCAAGGTATGTATTTTTGTTTGAATACAGCTTTAACTGCAACCTGAAAGTCTTAAATGGTATTTTTTCTCCATCTTCCTACCTAGTCTGTAATTATATTTTACTTCCTCCTTAATGAAATAGGTTAGCATATTGTTTTAAGGTTTTTGAGTGGGGTTGAGTTTTTAAATATCTAACCTTTTATGGCTAACTTCAGATTTTATTCCATTGTGAGCTGTAGAATTTAATCTTTGGAATTTGTGTTTTTTTTTTTTTTTTGTAAATTCTTAAACGCAAAATTAAGTTTTCTCTTTCTTCTCTTCCGTCTCCACCCTACATCCCACAAAACCTTATGACAAATTTGATGACAGTTATTCCTCCAATCAGAATTGAATGATATGGACTAGGTTGCATTTTCCCCCTTTTTTGGGAAGGCAATGTAAAAATAAAGCTGGGCATAGTGGTGCATATCTGCAGTCCCGGCTGCTTTAGAGTCCGCAGCAAGAGGATCACTTCTGCCCAGGAGTTCAAGGTTGTAGTATGCCGTGATCTCACTTGTGAGTAATCACTGCACTCCAGCTGGGGCAGTGATACACAGTGAGAGACCAGGATACACAGGAAAATACATAGCAAAACAAAAATTTTTTTAAAGCAACAAGTGATTTACATGACCAGCTCATTCAGTTTCATAATACATAAAATACAATCTTGTTGCTTTTTCTTTGCTGACTCTGAAGGAAGCATTCAGGAAGGAGTTTTTTCTCCAGCTGCATTTGCCTTTGTCCTTAGGTTTGGGCCCCTCACTGATGCTGGGACAGACTCCGTGGTGCCCAGTGGAATGAGTATTACTGGTGTGTGATTGCTGGTCCAGGGATGGTATCCAGTGTACGTTTATGGTTCAGGGCAGACTCCTTTCCATCCTCAGCTTCCAGACAGGAGCATGAATATGTCTTGGACATTATGGTGATGCCATGTACATTTTGAATAACAGTGCTTTATCTGGAATTTTTCTCAACTAGGTGGCCTGCTGTAAGTGTGGAAAAAAATTGACACAGGAGAGTAATTAACCTTGCTCAGTGGACTCCAAATTCTGTTTTCTTAAACTGTTGGGAACTTCTTTGCACTTAATCTTTTAGCTTTGACATCCAAGCACACCTTAGGACATGTCAGGTCTCAGTAGTTATCTTTGTTCATCTGGGTTTTGAAAACAAATTTCCTCTCTTCATTCCACAAAGGATTATGAAATAGCCACGGTGTTGAAAGGCAAAAACAAGAATGAATCAGACAGAACTCTTGTCCTCTAGAACAGAGGCCAGAAAATGACAGCCTGGCAGGGACCAGACCCTGACCACATCCAACTTACCACCTGTTTTTGTAAATAAAGTTTTATTGTCTTTTGTGCTGTAGTAGCAGAGTTGAGCAGTTGCCGCAGAGACCGTATGGCCCACAAATTCTGAAATATTTACTCTCTGGTCCTTTACAGAAGCATTTCGCTGACCTCTGATACAGAGTTGAGAAAACACAGACCTCCAGACACTCTAAAGTATCCAGGTGCTCTTGGTAAGGCCTGGATCCACTTCCTGGGTGGTTTCGAGGCAGGAGCGTTCTTGCAGACCCTCGGGTGTGTTCATGGCTTGGTGTGTTGGGCCAGCCTCCTTTGGTCTGGACTGCTAAAGGGCTGGGACACTATGAGGGGCCTGTTCTCACTTCCCTGAGGTTTCAGAGTTGCAGTTGGGTGCTCAAGCCCAGTCAACCAGAAAGTAGTGCTGTATTTTCCTTTGTCTCTGCTTATTCTGCTTGTGACTCCTCTACACATTGCACTGGAGGTGGGTAGGATTAGTGGGTGAGTCCCCTAATCCCAGCATTATTACTAATAAGTGTTGAGACATAGAGCTTGGACATGCTGAGGAAAAGGCTGGGGTGGGGTTGAGGTAGGGGTGAAGGCAGGCGTTGTGGGGACAGACAGGGACCCCCCTCTCCCCAGCAGGTAATCCTAGCTAAGCACAGACAAAACCCGGTTCTGGATTGCTGAAGTGGGCAATTCCTTGGGTTTGGTCAACAGGAAGGGTGGAGCATTAGTGTTTCTTGGTCTTTTTCATTCTACTATGAATTTATTTGCCTCTAACATCTGTATTCACGGTTTTGAAATATTAGGTTGGTGCAAAAGTAATTGCGGTTTTTGCTATTTTTTTTTTTTTTTTTTAATGGCAAAAACTGCAATTACTTTTGCACCAGCCTAATATTAGGATTAGGGCTATTTCTCCTTTCAGTTTCTGAATCCTGAGGCTGTTTAATTTTTTTTTTTTTTTAATTAGTGAAGACATCATCTTTCAGCTTTATTTAATTCCACCTCCTGAAAAGTTCACTTACCCTTGGAGGATTGTAGGAGTTTGGAGAGTCCTGACTTTTTCTGCAGTAGCCACGCCAGGCATTCCTGTGTTCCCCAGCCTACAACACATACCAGGCAGGTAACAGCAGTAACAATCATGAATAGGGCTCAGCTCCTGGTTTGTTTCAGCCATCCCTGCCTCTACAAGGTGCATCAAAGGGAGAGGGTTTCCCTCTTTCCTTCTAGGTGCATTTTGGTACTGAACTTTATGCCAAAGTCTGGGCTCTTGTACTGAGAGGCTATTGTGACCTGGTTGCCTGAGGAAATCACTTTTGTGTACCCCCATCTGGGACGTCCTTGGATGGTTCTTTCTGTGGGTCAGGAAAGACAGATTTCTTCTAGAATGGAACACACAATCAGGAAAGAGCATGAGTTCCAGGGCAGAGGACCCCGGACCCAGACTCTCAGAGCTTCTCTGGCTGTGTGGCTGGGGCAAATGAGTTATTCATCTGAGCCTCAGTCTTCCCCTTTATAAAATGGGGCCAGTACCCTCTACCCAATATTGGGATCATGAAGGTGAAGGCATAGTGCGGTGAGAGGCAGCAGGGTAGTCAGGAGCGAAAGCTCTAGGGCCGGGGTTGGATGTTCCGGGTTTCAATCCCATCTCCACCACTTGCTGCATGACCTTGAGAGGTACTTAAGGTCACTGCGCTCAGTGTTTTTCTGTAGAGCAGGGATACCCTCCCTCCTTCCTGATGACCTTAGCATCTGCCTCCACCTTCCCATCTTCTCTGTGCTTCATCTGCTGAGCTCCTTGCAGATTTGGAGGTAAAACTACCTTATTAATCTTTCTTTTGTAAATACCTCTGTGAAAGGAGATTTTGTATTTTCTCATCTTTTCATTATTATGGTAATAGCTTTCAACTTACAACTAATTAACATTGCTCCTTCCCAACCTGGACTTTATTATGAGAAGCCAGGAAGGAGTCCTGAAGCAGATGCACAGTGGGTGGGAGCCCCTGTGGGGATGATGGGGCAGTTTGCTGTGGCAGCTTCTGAAGGCGTGAGCTCCCAAATGCCTTCACTTATGGGTCCTGGTGGTGGAGAGGGTTGTTTCCATCCCCTACAGGCTGGGACTCAAGTAGGGCTGTCTATCTCTCAACAGGAGGTGAGCAGGTGCAACTGAACACACGGAGGGAGGAAGCGGCCAGGGAGAGAGGTATCTGGAAGCCACACCTTGAGACCATCAGGAGAGACACCCAGAGATGAAGTAAAGAGGAAGGCTCAAGGGGTCCTAAGTCTTGTCTTCACATCTACTGACATGTGGCCCTGGACTTGTTCTTTGGTCCCCAAAGAGAGATGCAAGAGAAATGGGCAGTGGTCACAAAAAGGCAAATTTGGATACAATGTAAAAGATGTGTCCTCTATTGTGACGTTCGTAGGTATCAAAATAGAGTTGTCTTCTTTGGGAGGTCTCAGGTGCCACACACACCGCACAGACACACACACTGCTAGAGACATTCAAATTAATTCAAGTTTAAGGACACGATGGCTTGGCATAAATTTTATAGATGGAAATTTAGACCAGAGAACCGCTAAGACCTCTGCAATTCTGTATCACACATCACACATTTGTATCTGGGAGGTGTCTGGAAAGGGAGTTGGACATCTAGCTGCTGCTATTTTGCTTTTACTTATTAGTATTGTTGTGGAATAAAGGCTTCACTTTTTACTGGCAGGCTAATGTAGGCCATTCTCCTGAACCAAGAAGACTTAAAAATGTAGGAGGGAAGGGGAGGAAATGCAGTAATGACATGCACAGATCTGCTTTGATCTCAGGCCTGACGCTCCGTGGGGGGCTAAGATAAGAGATTCCAATTCCCCTGTGGACTCTTTTGGAACTACAGAGGCATTAGCTTTCCTCTGTTTATCAAGTGAACATAAACAGGTACAAAAATGGTTCCCCTTCTCTCTTCTGGATTAATTATATATATTTCCCCCTCAGATTAATTAGGTTTATTTGCCACTGTTTTTTTTTTTTTTTTTTTTTATGAAAAGATTTGGGACAGTGGGTGAGGGGCATAGAGAATATTTAGATAATCACTGAGGCTGTTTTGCTCCCCCAGGACCTCATAGCAGCCCTTATCAGCACTATTCAATAGCATTTTCTGCAATGGTGGAAATATTCTTAGACCTGACCTACTCAATATGTTACCCCACTATAGCCGCTGGCCACATGTGACCACTGAGCACTTGAAATGTAGACAGTACACCTGAGGAACTGATGTTTAAATTTTGTTTCACTCTGTATTGGTGCAGGTCCAGGAAGAAAGAACAAAATTCTGGATCAGCCACATACATGTTATGTGACCTCAGACAAGGGACTCAGGATTCTGTGCTTTAGTTTTCTGAAGTGTAAAATGGGAGTGATAATGGGGTGATGTGGGTGATAGTGCCTGGTACTCATAGTATTCATGCGTGGTGCCTGTGATGATTTGTGACCATTCTGCCCCAAATCTCAGGTCACCTATTGCCCAGTCTTCACTGAGCTCTCTTCCAAGCCAAGTTCTGCCTTGACTGGGTCAGGGAAGAAGGTCAAGGAGAGCCTTTGTGGTTAGGGAGGAGAGTTACCTAATGCAGAAACTCCTGAGCAGCAGGATTTCAAAGTACTGATCAGGCTTAGACCCCAGGTGTTTTTGAGAACCCACGAAAGGTCATTTGAGGTTTTCTTCTCCAGAGAGAGTCCCTTAGATTGTCCTTTTGGTTTGTCTTCCCTTAGTGTGGCTCCTGTGTAGAGATATTCATACTTTTTGAAGATAAACACCAATACATATGAGGAGAATGTAGGCTCTGAGTCAGACACTGCTGAAGTTAAATTTCAGTCTGATTCCATGGTCACTTGGGCAGATAATGTAACCTCACTGAACGTCCATGTTCTTTTCTGTAAAAATAGGACCTGCTGGAAAGTGTTGTGCCAGTGTCTTAGTCCCTTCAGCATTCTATAACGAAATACCTTAGACTGGGTAATTTTTAAGCAATGGAATTGTATTGCTTACAGTTCTGGAGGCTGGAAAATCCAAGATCAAGGCTCCAGCAGATTGAGTATCTGGTGAGGGCTTGCTCTCTGCCTCATAGATGTTGCCTTGTTGCTGTGTCTTCACTTGGTGGAAGGCAAGTTGTTGTTCTCTGTGAGGGTGTGTAGTGGATGCCAACAGCCGCCTCTAAGATTCAGATTCCCTGTTCAGCACCCAGGCACTCACTGCCCCAGCTGCTAAGAGTGTGTACTGCCACCGACAGCTTGGCAGAATCTTGTACTGGTAATGTCCTTCTGTGGAAAGGAGGTTCCTTACCCAAGATTACACCTGTTTCCTGGGGGTAACCCATATCCAAAGCCTGGTTGATGTGAGAGTATGAGGGTCTGATACTCTTGCCTCAGTTCAGGACAACTCTGATGGGCCATCCAAAGTTTAGAGCTCCCTGGGTGATCAGCCATGGACTATGTTGCAACTGCATCACAGCTGGACTTCTTCCTCTGCTCCATCCTGCATCCCTCACTCCTTTCCAGGTGATGGTCTCAGGAGCTCTCCTCAGTAAACCTCCTTCTTGCATCTCATCTCCTTTTCAGAGTCTCTTTCTTAGGGAAGCTGATCTAAGATGGATTTGTGCTTTTCCCTTTCTCCACTGGAGATTTGCTGTTCTAAATGTGGTAATCTCTTGTTACCCAGAGTGAACTCCATTTTTTATGATTCCCAAACCCAGCCACATCCCTTGCTCCACACCACCTCCTGTGGCAGGAAGACCACCTCATTCCCCTGCTTTAGATGTCTCCATTTGTTCCTTCATACCCCCAAGGCTAAGTCAAACCTCCTTGGCATGGCCTTTCAGGTATTCTCAACCTGACTCCAGTGGAATTATCTGAAATCATTTTGTCTAACTCTTCATCTGTCCTTCCTAAGTTCCATCCTCACTGAACAACAGAGGTATATTCACAACATTGCTTATGCCATTTTTTTTTCTGGCCCGAAATGTCCTTTCCCCCTTTTTGGCTACTGGAATGCCATTTTCTTTCTTCCTTGCCAACCAAACCCCTGATCTTTTTCTTAAAATTAGCTCCAATATCAAAGTCATTCAATCAACTTTATTTATTTTTGGAGCATCATATATGACGGGTATTTCTATGAAGTCCTCCACAACTCCTGGTAGAGAAGACAGAGCAACAGCTTCCTTCAAGCTGCTGATGCATCTTGTTGTAAAACTTGCCACAATGTATCAAAATGTATTTGTGCAACATCTGGGTCTTCCCATTAGGTATGTGTTTTATTTGCGTTCCCTGCCCAATCTAGTACCTGTCACATAGTAGGTGCTCAATTTATAAAGCATCCTCAATTTTTAGTAGGTGCTTAATTAGTGGAAGAATAAAAGAGAAAAAGGAAGAAGATAGTTTAGTTAGGATAGGCTAGATTATGCTTCAATAATAAATAACCTCCGATAATAAATGTTCCCCATTCAGTAAACTACAACCACAAAAGTTCATTTTTCATCTATGCTGCATATCAGGTTGGCTGTGGCCATACCTTACATGGCCTTTAATCTGGTACTTGGGCTGATCCAACAGCCTCTGTCTCGGAAATAGGTGGTCTGTGGAACAGAGCAAAGACTGACAGAAAACTATGAGCTGGATTTTAAACTGGAAATGACACATGACTGTCCGCATTTAATGGACCAAAGCAAATCATGTAGCCACTCTTAAGCTCAGCAAAGTGAGGGTATATGTTCTTCCATTAGGAAGGATGCCAGAAATCATAAGGCCAAGCCTTTTACCACAGGGTCCGGGATATATAATCTTCCTCCAAGGAGAAACACTCCAAATTACATGGCTAAGACTAATATCAATGGCAGGGGGAGATAGAACCCTTGGTCAGTAGTATTTTGAACAATAATACAAATTACCATAGACTGTACGGCTATATACAAGTGATACCCCAATCTAACTGCCCAGGAGTCTTTTGGAGCCAGTTTGCAGGATGCATGGGCATTGAAGGTAGGAGAATGAAGTGCTACGTGATACATCTGATTTGTTTCTGGAAGCTGCCATTTGTGGGTATGATGCCATATTCTCTGCTGCCGAAGTTGGTGATGAAAGCCAAAGCACTTCCAATCACAGTTGCTGGTTGGTGGCCTGTGTGCATGACTTAACTGTATCTCACAAGCAGCCGGTAGACCATGGCAATGTTTGATGGATGGCTGTTCCGTGTAATTTTGGGGCTTGTGACTTGTTCGGAGCTGTCAGGGCCAGACAGCGTGACTACTGTACCATCATGGCTTTGAAAAATGCCCTTTTAAAGATTTGTTCCAATCAGTCACAAGATGGAATAAATTGTGGAAAGAACAGAAAATCCTAGTGACAAGATAGATCTCATGGTTAGGAGAGGAAATTCAAAGCTTGTACCTCTGGGCAGGCAGCTGAGAGGAGGTAGATGGATGACTGCCCACTCTCCTCTTTTCCTGCTCTGACTTGAAGATGCACAGCCTTCTTTCTGGGTAATGGACTCCAAGGGGTGATGCATAAAGAATTGACTCTGAGAAGCCTGACTCTTTCTTCCTGACCCCGTGTCTATAGACCCTCCCATTCCATCGCTGCCTCCCTGTTGTTCCATTTCACTTATTCTCTCTAGCCGTGGCCCTGATTTCAGTTCTCCTCTTGGTCTCAGATTTGGCATTTACTGGAAGTTTTCTCAACTTAGCTCTTGCTGCTCCTAGGCGTTTGGATCAGATTTGATTCACTCTGTCTTCAGCCCCTAGGGATCTGTACCTTGCCTTAGGCTATCGGATGCCCAGGACAAAGGAAGTAGCACTTAGCAGCTCCATTGGTGGCCCAGAACCCCTGGATGGCATTTTACTTCTAGAGATGCTTTGTGACCTCTGCTTGTCTCCCTGAAATAGCAGAACCCTGGGGAGAAGACCAAAGTGCTTATGTCATTTTAAAAGGGGATCTATTTTGTAGTAGCATTCAGTTCCCTAAGATGAGGATAAACCAGGGGTAAGGATAGTGCGGGATATTAGAGGCTTCTAGAACTAGGTCGAGGAAGAGAGAGTATTTTACCTGTGACACTTCAGGGAAGTTGGGAGGTGGGAGGGGAACCAAGTTTGTTACTAGGAAAATATTGCTATGCATCAAGTTCAAAGGGCAAAGCAAGGACAAAAGGGACACTCCAAGTAGGTGTGCTTGTGTCTTGCAGTATCTGGAAGAGCCTCTCTCCATGTCTTGCAATATCTGGAAGGGCCTCTCTCCATATGTTGGAGAGCAGCTCGTAACTGAGTCCATGCAGGAGACAATAGGGCATGCCCTCTGTTCTCCATTAGGCTAAATGGGTGGTATAGGAAGAGGTATGATAATTTAAAGGACTTAGCAGTGACTCTTCTGCCTTATGATTTGATATTCTTGCTGTCCTTTTATGTTTCATTAAAAACAAAGACCTTACTTCAGAAAATTCCGGCCTGTACCAGGGAAGGGTCTTTCGCTTCCTTTCAACCAATAAATAAGTGTTTCTTAGGGTGGCGGGCAGTGCTGGGATGGAAATGCTGATGGGGCTGCATGTCATTCTTTGGAAGCTCAGAAAGGGAGCAGAACTGGCTCTGAGATTTATTCCAGAAGGTATCTTGTCACTCATCTCTTGACCAGAAATTGGCAACTTCAATGCTGTCAGTGCTGTGTAGGTAATAGAAGCGAGTTACACATGTAGGTAGTGTATTAATTTGAGGGGCTGCCATAACAAATTCCCATACCCTGAGTGTCCTAAACAACAGAAATGTATTTTCTCACTGTTCTGGGGGCTAGAGAAGTTGAAGATTGAGGTACTGGCAGGTTTGTTTTCTCCTGAGGCCTCTCTCCTTGGCTTGCAGATGGCCACCTTCTGTGTCCTCACGTGGTCTTTCTTCTGTGCCACACGTCCCTGCTTGTGTCTCTCTCTGTCCAAATTTCCTCTTAAGGACACCAGTCAGATTGAATTAAAGGCCACCCTAACTGTCTAATTTTTTTTTTTTTTTTTGAGATGGAGTCTTGCCCTGTTGCCTAGACTGGAGTGTAGTGGCACGATCTTGGCTCACTGCAACCTCCACCTCCTGGGTTCAAACTATTTTCCTGCCTCAGCCTCCCAAGTAGCTGGGATTACGGGTACCCGCCACCATACCCAGCTAATTTTTGTATTTTTAATAGAGACGGGGTTTCACCGTGTTGGCCAGGCTGGTCTCGAACTCCTGACCTCATGATCTGCCCACCTCTGCCTCCCAAAGTGCTGGGATTACAGGCGTGAACCACCGTGCCTGGCTGTAACTGTCTAATTTAATCAGCTCTTTAAAGACCTTCTCTGCAACAGCTTGGAGGTTCCTTAAAAACTAAAACTAGAGATACCATATGATCTAGCGATCCCACTGCTATGTATTTACCCAAAAGAAAGGAACTCAGTATATTGAAGAGATATCTGCACTCTCATGTTTATTGAAGCACTATTCACAATAGCCAAGATTTGGAAGCAACTGAGTGTCCATCAACAGATGAATGGAAAAAGAAATTGTGATACATAATACACAATGGAGTACTGTTCAGCCATAAAAAAGAATGAGATCCCATCATTTGCAACAGTATGGATGGAACTGGAGGTCATTATGTTCAGTAAAATAGCCCAGAGACAGAAAGACAAACTTCACATGCTCTCACTTATTTGTGGGAGCTAAAAATTAAAACAATAGAGAACAGAAAGATGGTTACCAGAAGCTGGGAAGGGAAGTGGGGGTGTGGAGGGGGTAGTGGGGATGATTAATGGGCACAAAAAATAGAATGAATAATACCTACTATGTGATAGCACAACAGGGTGACTACAGCCAATAATTTAATTTTATATTTAAAATAACTAAGAGAATATAATTGGATTCTTTGTAACACAAAGGCTAAATGCTTGAGGCAGTAGATATCCCACTTAAGATTATGATTATTATGGTTATTATGATTGTTATGCATTGCATGCCTGTATCAATATGTCTCATGTACCCCAGAAATATATACACCTACTATGTACCCTCAAAAATTAAAAATTAGAAAAATTCTATCTCTAGGCTGGGCTTCGGTGGCTACCACCTGTAATCCCAGCACTTTGGGAGTCCGAGGCAGGCAGACAACGGGGTCAGGAGTTTGAGACCAGCCTGGCCAACATGGTGAAATCCTGTCTCTACTAAAAATGCAAAAATTAGCTGGGTGTGGTGGCTCGCGTCTGTAATCCCAGCTACTTGGGAGGCCGAGGCAGGAGAATTGCTTGAATCTGGGAGGCGGAGGTTGCAGTGAGCTGAGGTCGCACCACTGCACTCCAGCCTGGGTGACAGAGTAAGACTCCGTCTTGGAGAAAAAACAAAACAAAACAATAATGTCTCTAAATATAGTGTCATCCTGAGGCACTAGGGGGATAAGGATTTAGCATATGAATTTTGGAGGGGGGGCCACAATTCATCCTAGAACAGTTAGGCAGGACATAACTGCACTAAAGACCGAAACATCCAAGTGAATGATGCCTCGTCTTCCAGTCAGACATCTGCTGTGTGCGTTATTCCACCTGTTGGCATGCCTCCTAGAAGGATGGTGTAGCATCTTCCTAAGCAAGGGTGCCAGAGAGGTGACAAGTCTGAGATCCAAGTCAAAGGATGAAATACTGAAGCTCTGGGGATGGATCACCTCATAGAAAATTAGGGTGGACATGAGAGTTACCAATAGAATTTGAATTCTGCCAGGAGAAAATTTTTTTGTGTGTGTTCCTGAGAGATATTCCAGGACTAATAGGTGAAAAGTCCTGGGAAGCAAAGTTGAACTCAACCTAAGACAGGAATCTTTGAATTATTAGAGATCTGTAAGAATACTGTGAATTATTCTAAAAGGTAGGAAACTCTGGGGCACAGGATGCATTGGCAAGAGGCTACAGAACCCTGAGTGATGATTTTTTCCAGGAGATTCCTGCTTTACCCAGGAAATTAGGCTAGATGTTGAGAATGTGTCCTCCAACTCCAACCCTCACGGTCCTTCCATTTATAAGTGCTTTGTAAACTGTTAAGTACCACACAAGCCAAAGTGCTACTAGTGCTTTTACCATCAGTGTAAAAGGATGGACTGAATTCTGGAAGTTGGTTTCTGTGACTTACTGAACTTTTGTGATACTGTTGTATTTTCCACATTGAAATTGCCTTCACACAGTCATTAGGAGACATTGTGTGTATGTGTTTGTTCATACACAGCTGTGCACAAGCCAAGTAAAACTTATCTCTAATACTTCTTTTAATCATTAAACATTTGTAAGGTATCTAGTTAGTATCAGGCATGGTGAGCTTAAGATATATTCCACAGGAGGCTCATTGTCTATTGGGAGAGCAGGTCATCCTGTAAGTGGATACAGACACCAGCAAAGCTTCTGGGACCACAGAAAGGCCATGGCTGTGTTTCTGTCAGTCAAGGAAGGTGTTGGAAAGATGGTAGTGTATGAACGATCTTTTGAGACATTTAAAATTTTCACATGGCAAAGAAGAGCCAGGAAACAGCATGGTCAAGAGACCATGGTCAAGAGACAAGGAAGTCTATGGTACATTTTGGGTACCCAAAGCAGCCCAGTGAGGCTACAGAGTTGGTTCTCCCAGGCGTGGGCTGGGCATGGAAGCTGGAGCCATTGGCAGCTGTGAGGTTGTGATGAGCCTAGCATGTGTTGGCCTGAGAAATGGTATTGGGGATGATCTTGGAAGAGTCTCATTGCCAGCTCTTGGGATCTAACACTGGACATTGGGCAGGCCCAATGGTATAATGGCCAAGCCAGCATTTCTACTCAAGTCAATACTTTTATTAATACCATTTCATGTAAGCATTTTAAGTTGCATATTCGATTCACATGGGAATGTTTGTGAGGCTTTTTTTGTTTGTTTGTTTGAGATGGAGTCTTGCTGTGTTGCCCAGGCTGGAGTACAGTGGTGTGATCTTGACTCACTGCAACCTCCACCTCCCAGGTTCAAGCAATTCTCCTGCCTCAGCTTCCAGAGTAGTTGGGATTATAGGAGTGTGCCACAATGCCTGGCTAATTTTTTGTATTTTTGGTAGAGATGGGGTTTCACCATGCTGGCCAGACTGGTCTCTAACTCCTGACCTCATGATCCGCCAGCCTCGGAGCCATTGTTTTACCCCCTCTTGCATTAGTAATAACACTGATACTAATATTAAATTCTAATTCTTCCTTGGTTTTGTGTCAACTACTGTGATGAACAATATCCCTGCACTCATTTACTCCTCACAACAACCCTGTAAGGTGGGCACTAGTATTGCTCCATTATGCAGAGGAAGCCACCCTCAGAGAGGTTGAGTAGCTTGCCCATGTTCTCAGAGCCAGTCTGTGGTAGAGCAGGGGTTTGTTTTGCACCCAGGCACTGTGCCTTGGACATGGTGCTCATACTCACTGCGCTCATTCCCCAGCTCCCCATGTTGGGCTGCTGCAAAGACTGTGGGGAGCCTGCTGTCCTCAGAGACACATCCACTGACAGGCAGCAGAGCCGAGATGCCAGGCAATCCAGGGGCGTTAGGTCTCCCTGAGAATAAATAATGAAAGCAAACAAAGCTGTATTTACCAGGATGTTTGTCTCAGGGGGAACCTCTGTGGGGGCCAGAGGCACTTTGATGAGACATTTGGGGTAAAGGGTGAGGCCAAGGGGTGATCTCCAATAACAAGACACAGCCTCTAAAGCTACCTTGTATGGGGAGAGGATAGGGCAGCTACAGGGCTTTGTTGAGGGAGAGATGCAGATTTGGGCCAGAGGTGAACTGTGCTGGAGACGAGAGGAGAAGCGGCCGTGGCTTCTAGGCCCTTGCTCAGGCAGCTCTCTGCCTCTTCTGTAAACATTGAACAGATATTTAAGGAACATTAGTGTGAGGAGATGCCAAGTAACCAGCCGGCCTCGGGTGCCCACCTGTCTCAGTTCCACTCAGGAAGGGAGGCAACATGATTGGAAATTAACATGGACTTTCTGCAGGCTTGTGTGAGCAGGAAATCTTGGCAGCATGGGCCACCTATTTGGCCTCGGAGGGGAGCATCTTTTGTTGTGCCTGTCAGAGGGGATGAGCACTTGGTTTACCCTCACATGGAGCTGACACTTATGACCTGCACACAGCCAGTGCCAGAGCAGCATGAGCATGCAGTTGACAAATGTTGAGGAGGATGCTTCAGGTCACACACAGTCATTATGCAAAATAGGTCAGAGTTTTTCAAGTCACAGAGGCTGAGCAATCCACCTTGTTTGGGGAGTGGGCTCACTTCAGAGGTGTAGGGCCATTTTCTGTTATGGCTGGGACTGGTCCTGCAGACTCGATGTTACACACATCTCTATAATCATCAAGCACAGATTCATACTTCTGGTCCTTCATATTTCTCAGGATGAAGAAGCTCTTAACATCAAGGTCAATGTATATATCTTTTCTCCTTCTTTCAGAAGAGATAGGCTGGTAGACTGGAGGGACCTGCCCTTGCTATGAGGGCCTTTGCCCCTGGAACCATTTTGCCTTGGCTGGGCACTCTTAGTGTCCTCAGGAATCTGGGAGTTACAATTACATCCCTTTAAATATCCCTTTAAATCTTTGCAGGTCTGGAGTAACCATGTTGCCAACTCTTCAATATCAGGCTGTAGCAAGGTAGAAGACAAAGTCTGCAGCTGCTGAAGGCTGCCTGGCATCTCACCCTCCCACACAGCCTTGTGTGTTCTTACGCTTTTTTACCCAGCTGTTATATCCTCCCCATTTGGCCACATATTCTATTTTTGCTTCTAGCTTTCACCCCGCCTCCTGATGGGATCAGATAACTCCTCCCCTGCCATAATGCAGGTCCTCTCTGCCTGTTGTGGGAGAGACTCTCCTCTTCCCAGAATGCTCAGCTCTTGGAATCAGCCCCCTCTCCAGACATAGGATAAGCAATTTGACCTACTCTTTTACTTCTTAGGTTACTGGTGTACCATCACCTTAGATGATCTTTGGACCTCAGTCAAAAAGGAAATAGAATCATGTAAGGCCTATTAATACTTAGTGTTATTAGCTTCTACTCAGTATCCAGCTCTCTGGAGGGCAAAGATGAGACTGGGCAAACCACAGGTGTCTATGGTGCAAGGATAATTCGCCTTCCTTGTGTTGGCAGACTTTTGAGAGTCTCCTCCAGTGCAACAGTTGGGCCCATTGCCAGCAATCCAGGGCGTTCTAATCTTATGTGCCACCCATTCCACCATCAGTGCACTGAAGAATCCACCAAGTTTATTCCCATCGATTATCTGGTCAGAGAGACTCTGCTAGTTGCTTACCCAATATGCATTTTTCCCATACCCTCACTAGAAAATTCTGACTATTTTGGAAAATGTGTCTAGCTTCAAAGCTGCATTTCCCAGCCTTCTTTGCAGAATGAGTGACCACACGATGGAGTTCTGGTCAGTGAGGTGGAAGAGAAAGCTGTGGGTGGGGCTTCCAAGAAAGATCCTTAAAAGGGAAGCCAACTCAGTAGCTCATACCTCTTTTGTCCTTTTCCCTGCTCTTCCGTCCTGGCTGGAACAGGGATACCATGCTAAAGGTGGAGAGTCATCTGTGACAACAGGGACACTGTGTGGTTAGAGAATTGCAGAGATCTCAGCCTGACAACCGTATACCCTTGACTCAATGCCTGTAACCTTTTTTTTTTTTTTCCTGTATCTCCCATTATGTGAGAAAAATAAAACCCTAATTCATTCAGGTCAGGTTAATTTAATTTGGTTTCTGTTACAGTTGAGTGCAGTTGTTAAGATTTACACCTAGTAACAACGCTTCAGTGATCTGAATACCTTAACTATCTGTATCTCCTCCGTTAGGGCTAGGTTGGAAAGGACTCTGGCCAAGATTAACTAGGGCTCCTGAGATACCCCAGCCCAGCCCCCGCTCAGCCATCTCACATCTGGGGCCCAGGTAGAACAGACCAGGGAATTTGCTCACCTGTCCCTGGTCCTCTGCTTGTCTGGAAGTATGACCTACCCCATCCAACTTAGTTCAGGTCCACTGTTGGTTTCCAAGGTGGATGGGCTCCAGTGTGGACTCTGGGCAAAAATTATCAGGTTCTTGCCTTTGAGAGGTGGTCCTAACCTGAGGGAAAAGACCAGAACTTTTTATAGCCACAGGCTCAGCTATTACAGCTACAGTTCCTCAACAAATTGAGGTAACATATGTTTAGGAAATGCCTTCCCTAGGGCCTCTCTCTGCAGTCTCTCAAATCAGGACTTTGCAAAGATGGGGTTTGTATGAGAGGAGCATTTTCTCTGTCAGCTTACCTTGTCAGGATCTCACCATGATCTCCTTTGAGTAGATACTAACTTTGTATTCTTAATTTCTTTATTTAATTGTTGATTTTTTAGGAGGGGATACACATGATAATTTAATATATCCATCTTGGATATTCTTGATTTTAATAGTACCCTGGATAAGTGGTTTCTGTGTAGTATCTTTGAATCTGGTTTGGTCAGTTGGCATGGAGTGTTTCCAGTCATCTTCAGGGCTTGGGTTGAAATGGACATGAGCTTTATTGTACAACAGACCTGGGTTCCAATCCTGGCTCAAAGCAGGTACCTAAAGTTCTTCAGTAAAATAGGCAGCAGCAGCAGCATCATCCTTAATAGGATCTTTGTGACAATGGGAAAGATAGAGCTTACAAAACACAAAATATGAAGCATTGATTACATAAAAGGCAGTGCCTCCTCTAGCTTTGCTTCAGAATATGTCATGGGGCCTTGAAAACCTCAAAACATAATAAAGTTTAATTACAAATAAATGCATGTCACGTGTGCACGGGAGCGGTGTCTCAGATTCTCAGCATGCTTAGGGCAGGCCGCTCTCACTGATCAGATAGGGTGGTGGGGCATGGCAGGGTTGAGGTGGAAAGGGTGCTTTCCTTTTGCAAAACTGTTCTATTTTAAATCATGTCTGTCAACTTTTCAATTATGGGAATATTCTTAAGATTTCAGAAGTAACAGGCACTCGTTGCACAAATACAAACAGTAGGATGATGTTTGAAGGGTGAGTATTCCGTTGTGCGTCCCTCTCCCTGATGCATGCACTGTTGCCGTCTGTGCCTCTAGGTCTGTTTCCCTGCATATAAATACACAGGCACACATACACCTGTATTCTTAAAAGGGATCATAATATCTGTGTATTTTGTTCTACAATTTTTTTTCTTTTGAATATTGTTTTAGTCTGGGTTATCCAAAAAGAACCAATAGTATATATATATCTTGGTTCTATATAATTACATTAATACATAATTATTTATATTATATATTACTTATATATGTAATTATATAGAGACAAACACATGCACATATGTACACACGTGCACATATACACACACACACACACACGCTCACATATATAGAGAGAAAGACGGAGAGGAGAGGGGATTTGTTAGGGGAATTCGCTCACTCAATTATGGAGGCTGAGAGCAAGCTGGAGACCCAGGGATTAGTCCAAGTCTGAAGGCCTCAGAACCAAGGAAGCCGAGGGTGTAACTATCAATCTGAGACCAAAGTTCTGAGAGCCCAGGGGGTTGCTGGAGTGATCCTGGAGTCCAAATGCCAGAGAACCTGGAATTCTCACGTTCAAGGGCAGAAGAAGAAGCGCTCCTGGCTCTGCGACAGCCAGACAGCTCCTGGCTCCAACTTTTTATTCCATCTGGGCCCTCAGCTAATTGGATGGTGCTGCCTGCATTGAGGGAGGATCTTTGCCACTCAGTCCATGGACTCACACACCAGTCTCTCCTGGAAATATTCTCACGGACACAGCTGGGGCAGTCCAATTATTCTTTTTTTTTTTTTTTGAGATGGTGTCTTGCTCTGTCGCCAGGCTGGAGTGCAGTGGCGTGATCTCAGCTCACTGCAATCTCCGCCTCCCAGGTTCAAGTGAGTCTCCTGCCTCAGCCTCCCAAGTAGCTGGGATTACAGGCATGCACCACCACACCCAGCTAATTTTTGTATTTTTAGTAGAGATGGGGTTTCACCATGTTGGCCAGGATGGTGTCAATTTCCTGACCTCGTGATCTGCCCGCCTTGGCCTCCCAAAGTGCTGGGATTACTGGTGTGAGCCACTGTGCCAGACCACAGCCCAGTTATTCTAATCAAATGCCAAACCACCTTGGTTTCCCTTTTAGCAGAAATGGGATGGGTTTTGTGCCTACTGAAGCACTGAGAATAATTAATGTTTTACCAGCGATCTGAGTATCCCTTAATCCAGTCAAGTTGACATCCCAAATCAACCATCACAATTATCTTTCTACAATAGCTCATATAGGTTTACTTCACTCCTTTTATTGAGTATATTGTATTCTATTACCTAGATATAGTATAATTTACTCAGTACCATTGTAGGGTATTTAGGATATCTCAAATATTTTGCTTTTTTTCAAACAATGTTGTGATAAATGTGCATGTGATATATGTATTTCAGTAAGATAAATTTTGAAGAGTGAAATGAATGGATCAGCAGGAATGTGCATTTGAAGTTTTAATAAATATTGTCACATTTCCCAATAGAGGGCTGTAACAATATCCATCCTCCCTAATCCTGTAAAAGTTTTCAACTCCTTAAACTCTTAATGATAGTGGATATTTAAGCTTTGCTAACTGTAAATGTGAAAAAAAGGTGTATCAGTTTAACTTGAAATTTTGAATCCATGAGTTTTGTTTGCATTTTTTTCTTGTTGATTTGCTTTGGTTGAGTGCTTTCCATAAATTACCTGTTCAAATCTTTTGTTCATATTTTCTGGTGGGTTATTTGACTTTTTGGTTGGTTGATAAGCACACTTCACATTTTAAGGATATGAACCTTTTATCATATAGACTGAAGATTCCCACCCCCCCGCCATTTTACATTCACCTTTCAATCTTGTTTACAATGTCTTTTGCAATTCAAAATCTCTCAATTTTAAAAAATGCAATCAGTCAACCTTTTCTTGTATGATTTTATGTCACCCTCAAAATAGTCTTTTCATCCTTCAGATCATGGGATATAGTCCTGTATTTCTTCTTAGATGTTTTATGTTTTTCTTTTTGCATTTAATTACTTAATCCATTTGTAATTTATTCTGAGTTTGGTGTAACCTGGAGAATGTAATATTATTTTTTTCAAATCATTTAGCCAACTCTGTACGTTGTTTTCCAAAAAATGAACACAGAGTTATTGGGTTGCTTGGCCTTTATTTCTTATTCCTCTGGGTTTGTGAGAAGTTTGTTCTTAAATAGATAAAATGGTAAAGGAAAGGGCCCTGGGATGGTTCTTCAGACCTTTTGGACCCTTAGATGTTCTAAGTTTGAATCAAGCTGTGAGCCCTTGGGCAAATCCCTCAACCTCTCTGAATTGCAGTTCCCTCAGTTGCAGAATAGGAAAAATCATACCTAGGGTTAAGTTAAACAGAGAGTATGATATCCCTGGCACATCCAGGCACGTTAGTAGATACTGCCTGTGACACTTCTCTAGTTGCTGTCCTGAGATGGCCAGATGGAGGGTGAATTGCCCTGTCCTGGGGAATCTGAGCCCTCCCAGCCGCAGCACCTCCAGCTCCTGCCAGCAGGCTTGCTCTTCTCACTGCCTAGGTGCCCACTGTCTTCTATCCATGGCGTGTGACTTCAGCACCTGCCAGCTGCCTCCTCCTCTACCTCTGGGACACAGGGCATCTATTGCTCAAGATAGGCTTCACAGGAGTGCTGGCAGATGGTGCAGATTCAGAGGTCTGAGGCAGGATGGAATTTGGAGCTTTTCCCTCCCAGTCCGGCTTTCCTGCCAGGAGGAAGCTCGTCTGTCCTTCCTTGTACTCTTGGCAGTGCTCAGGCTTGACGGGATGGCCACAGGTGCAGGCAAGTGAGGAGAGGTGGGGAGGGTGACAAGGGAGAGAGAGAAAGTCAGTCCCAGGGAGAAGTGGAGACAAATAGATGCAGAGGGGGAAGACAGAGAGACATAACAGGGACAGGGTGTGCAAACACACATGGGGCTAGGCAGAGATGGAGAGCAAGACCCAGGTGGGCAGGAGGAGGGAGGGAGATGCGGTTTGGCAGAAGCAGAGAAGGAGGGTGAGGGTAAACAGAGAGGAATGAGAGAAGAGACAGGGAAGGAAATGCACAGAAAGGTCGCAGGGCCCAAACACAGGCAGCATGCCCCTTTACACAGAATGTAATCATCGAGATCAAAAATATTTTAATGCAATATTTTAAAAAATCAAATGGATGAACTACAGCCTATGGGCCAGGCACCTGTTCTTGCCAATAATGTTTCAGACTAGGAATGGATTAGGGTGGGGCAAGGAGTAGAGTGGTGGACAGATCCTGTCTTTCCTTGTATTTTTGATTCTTTATTCAATGGGGATTTTTTTTGCATTAATTTTGATTTTTAAAAATATTACATTAAAATAGTATTTCTTCGGATTACTGAGTGTTTTGGCACCTCCTTAAATTTTGTACCTGGGTCAAGTACCATCCCAACCTCACCCTAGTCCCTGCCCTGAAAGGGAGAAACAGAGATGGGGGAATACCCAGTGAAGTCAGGAGAAAGAGAATGAGAGACTGACAGAGAGGGAAGGAGAGAAACATAAAAGGAGATAGGCAGCGAGAGGGCCGGACACTGTGGCTCACACCTGCAGTCCCAGCACTTTGGGAGGCCGAGGTGGGCAGATCACTTGAAGTCAGGGTTGGAGACCACCCTGGCCAACATAGTGAAATCCTGTCTGTACTAAAAATACAAAAACTAACTAGGTGTGGTGACACACCTATAGTCCCAGCTACTCGGAAGGCGGAGGCAGGAGGATTACCTGAAGCCAAGAGGGGGAGGTTGCAGTGAGCTGAGATAGAGACAGAACGAGACTCTGCCTCAAAAAAAAAAAAAAAAAAAAAGAAAAAGGTGGCCTTAGAGCAGTTAGAGAAATGAGCAGACAGAGAGTCAGAGACAGCAACCGAGACAGAGGCATGGAGAGCTGTGGTAGGGAAAGGAGGGGACGCTGATGCAGGCAGAGAAAGGAAAGGGGAGACCACAGTCCAGGGAGGAAGGATGAGGTGAGACAGCAGAGGGAAGTAACAGAGGGAGAGGGCCAGAGGCAAGGGGAGAGGCTGGTTGCAACAGTGAGAATCTGTTATAAGCCAGAGCCTGATGGCAGAGCAAGGAAGGGTCCTGCTTGGCAGCATGGCCAGCCCACTCTTGGCTCCACAGTGCCCAGGGTCTGGAGGAAACATGGGGAAAAGAGGGGGAGGCTGTGGGTGCAGCTGTCCCAGTGGGGACTTTGTTCCATATCCCTGTCCCCAAACTCTGAACCCTTATGTGATCTGTAGACCCCCTTGGACAGGATCTGTGAGTGAACGGGGCAGGGGGCTCTCAGGTCAGATAATCCTCAGGAGAGAACAGGGTGCTTTCAGCTTGGGGATGGTCTGGAACCATCTGGGATCCCTAAGGTCAGATTCTGAGAGAGGGGACATGTCACAATGTGGATGTGGGCTTTTTTTTTTTCTTTTTGAAATACTTAGTGTGTTTTCTTATTCTATGAACGTTTCTGATTGGGGCATAATCCTGCAGGCCTGTTTTGTTATCTTATGTTTATATCTGCAAAGGAATCTGCTGACAGGTGTAACTTATATGAATTGCAAAGCTAGGGAGGTTGCATTGGCTGTCCCCATTTACAGTGAGGACACCAGTCTCTGGAAGGGTGGTGTGACTGGTATGATTTGCCCAGAGTCACTTGTAAGGGGCAGAGCATGGAGTCTAGCCCAGGATATCTGATTCCACAGTCCCACATGTAACTCTTATTTAGTGTGGGAGGCCTGCCAGGCTTGTATCATGCACCTTATGCTAAGCAAAGCAAGCCAGAGGGCACATGTGTGTTTATGTTCATGCCCATCCCAATATCCATCCCTGTTCCCAAGTGTCCTCTTTGGGATCTTTTTGATTTTTCTCTTTACTTTCCTGCATACATGGACCATAGGAAATTGGGTGTTGGCTATTCACTGAATTATGATACCCATAAAATACTTTTGGTCACTCCCTGATTTATTATTGCTCCAAAGAAAAGCACAAAGAATGGAGTTAGCACTTTTGCACACCTACTATGTTCTGTTTTGTAAGTTTGGCCTAAAAGATAGGAATTATCACTTCATTTTGCAGATGTGGAAAGTGAAGCAAGGAGGAGAGTGTAAATAACTTGCAGTTGGTGAGAGGCAGGGCTGAGATTTGAACTCTAGTCTATCTGATTCTGAATTCGGAGGCTGGCCTCCCTCTACCTCTCTGTTTTCTAAGATACAAGTGCCTTAGCGTACAAGTTAAAAGAACATGTCTCTTATGACACCCAGCACTCATGTTATAGCATTGTAAATAACAATTAGCCAAAGGAAAGTTTATACAGGGTATAAAAGAGAAGGAGTCTATGGTCACAGTGGAGAATGGTTATTGGTCCCTCACTGAACAGGACACAGGTGACTGAAGAGAGATTTGTGTCATTAAAGTCTTGGGTAGACCATGGAAAGTGGTTCTTTTCCTTTAACAGATCTTATGCCCCATACTTTGTGTAGAAATGCTTTAAAATGCTTATCTAGGCCCCCACTTTCACATCTCCTATACTATTTGACATGCAAAGTGTCATATTCAAAAACAAATTAGTCTGAAATGAATCCTCTTTTACCCTTTTTATTTCCAAAATCCAGATTTAGAATTTAGACTCATTAATATGCACAAACACTGCTCGATTAAGCCTGTTTTAATTTCTCTGTGTGCTTTGTAAACAGGGATTACAAAGATGTTTGAATTTTCATGGCAGATTTTGGAGTAGTGTATACATTTGGGCCATTATCACATAATAAACAGATAACCCCCTGAAACTCAGTGTTGGTGATGCCATCCCTGGAATGCCGACTTTAATTCTCCTCGTCTGGTCATGTGGATATATGGCTGTGGTCTCAGAAGTCACTGGGTGTCTCATTGTGGCTGGAAAATAATGCCCTGTCCCTTGGCACCCATTTTGATGTGCATGTGGCAGCATTAATGCTGGGGGAATGAAACATCAGCTTGGCTTGTAAAACTGGACTTGAAAAAATACCCCGTTTGTTCAATCTTTCACTAAATGGTGACAGTTGCAGGCATTAGTTCCTCATAGTATCTGCCAAATGAGCTGGAAGTGTAGGCTTATCTTGTTATATGCAGATAACAGAGTGACAGACTTGGAGAGGAGGGTTCCAGCCATCAGAGTGAATGGCCAGGAGTCATGTCAGGGAAGTGCCATGTGGTTACCAGGTCCTCAGGGGAAACTCTTTTTCCAAAAATGAGAGAATAGATGTGTTTTTCCCATGACGCAATCTGGCACTATGTTTTAATCATTATCTCTGCACCAAGTACTTGATGGAAGGGAATGTATCCAGTTGGTAATGAAAGAATCAGCAATACCTAGTATGTGTTGAGTATTTTCTGTGTGTTAAGACAATGAGTGACCTTGCCTTATTATGTTCAGTATCACATGTAATCCTCACAACAATCCCTTGAGATATTTGCTATTATTCTCCTCATGTCATAGATCAGGAACATAAGTGCTTAAGGAACTTGCCCAAGATCACAAAGCCATTGAAGACTCAAACCCAGTTCTGTCTGCCTGGAGTCCTTTCTTCTAGCCGCCTATGTCTTGCTGCGTTTGTATTGTATCCCCAGGGATAGCACAGTCTAGGGTATCAAAGTAGGTGCTCAGAAATGTCTGCTGAGTGAATTAATGAGTGAACAAGTCAGTAACAGCAGTAGATCTCCCTTTTCTTCTTCAAGGAGTGCTTATCCTGTGACAGCAAAGTGAATTGCTGTTGTCTCTGTGTATCACTAGAGGGTCCACAGACTCCAAAAAGGTAGGGTCTCTGGGTAGGGTAGACCACTTCCGGATATGTACCCCCTGCTTTCTGTCTTAGCGATTGCACCACCTGTTTGTTCTTTTATTCCCCGTGCAAGCAGACTCACGAATCTGGCTTATTCATTGTTTTCTCTCTCTTCAGGGTCTAGCACACCCTCTGGGCACAAAAGAGGTGGCAGATTTTATATTTTCTTGGATTAGCTGGTTTGATGGTTGCTTGTTGTGAATAAAATGCATTGATGGCAGCAGAAATCATTCTGAAGCCCTTGATGCTTCGAGGGACAATTCCATACCCCACACATGGGTCATTTAGATGAATCCACACTTCATTAGCTCAGGTTCTGTAGACCAGGCATGTTCAGAGGAGATGAACTCGCTTCTAAAAGAATAAAAATGAGTTATTAGAGAGTGAAAAAAATTACAATATTTTAAGTAAGAAACACAGAGATATATATACAGTACATAAGCAGATATACAGTATACCTGTTAGTGGGTGATTAGGAAAGAAAAATCCATAAAAAGACTCCTTAGGAGGGCAGTAATGAAAACAAGGTTGAGAAACACTGTCCTTCCAACAGAGCCTGAGGCAGAGATTCCTGTGAATGATTTATGGAGGGCTTGCTCTGAGAAAAGCAAGGGAGGCAGGTCCAGCAGGTGAGGGCAAGAAAGTTAACCAAGCCTGTGGGTGAGCCCTGGGGCATGAGATGCATCACAGACTCAGTTCCACCTGGAGGCAAGAGATATTTTGCACCTTCATGGAGGTCCACTGGCCATCCCAATGGTGATGGTGATGGATCTGTGGGGGAATAACCTCCAGGTGGCTCCCGTGGGCTGCCAAGGAGCCAACTCCCCAGGGCGAGGGTAGAGTGCACCAGCTCACTGAAGGGGAACTGAGCAGACACCACCAGCATCCTCAATAGCACTGCCCATTCTTCTAGCGGCTTTGGAGAAGCCCCCTGATTGCACCCACTAATTATTTTTCCTTGTGGCTAAAATATACATAACAAAATGTTTTTAAGTGTGCGATTAAGTGGCATTAAGTACATTCACATTGTTAGGCAACCACCCCCAATATCTATCTCTCAAACTTTTTCATCTTTTGAAGCTGAATCTCTATTCTCTTTAAACACTGACTGTCCATTCCCCACTCCCCTCGGCCTCTAGTAACCACCATTTTACTTTATGTCTCTGTAAATTTGACTACTCTAGGTACCTCATCTTAAGTGTAATCATACAATATTTGTCCTTTTCTGTCTGGCTTATTTCACTCAGCTCAATGTCTTCAAGGTTCATTCATGTTACAGGATGTGTGAGCATTTTGTTGCTTTTTAAGAATGAAAAATATTCCATCCTGTGTTGTATTAGGGTTCTCTAGAGGGACAGAATTAATAGGATGGATGTATACGTAACGGGGAGTTTATTAAGGAGTATTGACTCGCATGGTCACAAGGTGAAGTCCCACAATAGGCCATCTGCAAGCTGAGGAGCAAGGAAGCCAGTCCGAGTCCTAAAACCTCAAAAGTAGGGAAGCCAACAGTGCAGCCTGCAGTCTGTGGCTGAAGGCCTGAGAGCCCCTGGCAAGTCACTGGTGTAAGACCAAAAGTCCAAAAGCTGAAGAACTTGGGGTCTGATGTTCGAGGGCAGGAAGCATCCAGCTCAGGAGAAAGATGAAGGCCGGAAGACTCAGCAAGTCAAGTCCTTCCATCTTCTGCCTGCTTTCTTCTAGCCACATGGCAGCTGATTAGATGGTACCCACCCAGATTGAGGGTAGGTTTGCCTCTCCCAGTCCACTGACTTATGTTGATCTCCTTTGGCAACACCCTCACAGACACACAGAGGAACAATACTTTGCATTCTTCAATCCAATCAAGTTGACACTCAGTATTAACCATCACATGTGTATAAACCACATTTTTGTTTATCTGTTCATCCATGCATAGAAATTTGGGTTGATTCCAATTTTTGGCCGTCATGAGAAATGCTGCTATGAGTGTAAATATCTGCCAGCTTCCTCTCATTTTATGCTCAGATTCATTTCAGTCCGGGTAGGAGCAACAATAAAAGGCTCTGATTCCTTGGAGCATATTCACTTGAGGCATCGATCTCCACTTCATGTGTATCTTTGATTCTGGAGTATGATGGCTGCAGAAGGGCTGGTGGGTCTTACTTCTGGCCAGGAAAGACTCCTGTTTGGGGGATCATCATCTTTTGGAGTATTTATTGAAGTTGAGTTGAATTTTTAAATTCCGCTATTAAAAATTACAGGAGGAGACATGTAAGATTGGTGAGGTTTTAGAAGTATTCCCCGTTCATATTCAGGAGACAGGACAGACTGGCCGTTTGTGGCGTGGGCATTTTCTTAGGTGGCCACACTTGACTCTGGCTTCTCTTATTCTCTGTAGCCTGCCTGATGCTTAGTAGAGTTTGTGGGAACATAGGCTCATTCAATGATTTTGATTGAATGAATGAATGAGTGAATAAGTGAATGAATAAGAACCAACACCCTGCAGCATACTAATTTGCTTTCAGAGTAGGCAAAGAATACCTAAAGAATAAGCAGGAGGATGGCCAATGTTTTCTTAACTCTCAAGGCCTGGGGAGACAGCAGCCTCCATCTCTAGAGATGGCCACCTTGATTCTTATCTCTGCTTTGACACACCTGAGGACAATGGAAAAGTGATGCTTACCTGTTGTCTCTTTCTCAGGGGACTTGTGAAGCTGAGTGGAATGAAATTTCCCCAGCTCTTTAATCTCTTAGGAAGAAAGGAATTTTATGAGGGTAATAATACACTGTCCTTGATACGTGAAGAACCTGCTTAGTACTCATGGTTAGTGGAGGCATTAATCTTGAAGGGTGCCTTTTATTCTTTTTTTCTTTTTTCTTGCAAGTGGTGAATTCATGCAACTCTGTGTTCCTAGCTGATGCAACGTATTTTAAAACAGAGTTCAATGATAATGCGATGATGATGTTGATTGTTGTGGTTGATGATGATGATGCTGTCAACCAGTATACATTTTGCTACTAAGTATGAGACTGCATGCTAAATGCTTTACCTCAATATCTCATCCAACCCTACTTCCAAATAAGGTCACATTCCAAAGTTCTAGGCTGATATAAGTACTTGGGGAACACTATTTGATTCAGTAGACACTATGAGCGGAAGCCAGAGTAGGATGTGATAGGTGGATTGGGTGATGTGCTCAATGGGGAGGATCAGCAAGGTGAGTGTGAGGAAGGAGATGCTGCTGGAAAGCCTCTTTGAGACCCAACTACTTGGGTCTTGGATGTCTTACCAGTGATCATCGGTTCTACACTGCAGGGAGTTTGCAGTCTGCCAGTTTTGGCGGGAAGTGACTTGATAATGGAAGACAGGCTGATGTTGGGAGGATGGGGACAGAGGACCCAGGTGGGTCAGTGTGGGAAGAGTTCACGACATGGGGACAGGGTGAAACAATGGCACTGCAAGGAAAGGGAGGAGGTGGGGACATTTTTGAAGGAAGACACAGCAGGCCTTGGTGAGGGATGGGATGTAGCAGGTAGTGAGAAGGAGCTTTTGAACTTGGGTGACTGGAAGACTAAGAAGGAAGAGCTGGTTTGGTGGGAAAGATAATGAGTTTGGCCTTGGAGTTCACGCTGGCTCTGGAAGGGGAGATTGGTGAAATCTATCAGGCAGCTGGAAATGGAGCTCTGCAGCCAGCTGAGAGATGCTTTTCATCTCTGCTCCGCTCGAGTAAACCTGAAATACAGGGTACTGAAGTGTGAGGACCCCCGGGTCTCTGAGGGGGTCAGATGATCAGAATTTATGTAAATGTAGCCATTGTCGCAGATGCCCAGTGAATGGAAGAAGTCAAGTGTGGACCGGGGTAAAGATGGCGGAATGATCTTCCTAACATGCAAATCCAGCATATCACTTTCCCACCTACCCATCATGGGATGGCCCTCCACTGCCCTCAGCTGCAGTCAGTGCTTCGGCCTGCCTCCAAGTTCCCTTGAGGCCTGAACTTTATCTTACACCATTCTCCTGTCCCTTCTTCTCTTTGAAGAATGCATAGTGCCCCTCTCACTTCTGCAGTTTTGCACCTGCCAGTTCCCTTTCCTGGAACCTTCTTTTTGCCTGTGTCTCTCCAGTCTTTCAACATCCCAGCTCAGCATTTCATGGCCCATAACACTCTGGGCTGTGTTTATTGATAGGGCTTTACCCCAGTAGCCTGTAGGTTCCCCAAGGATGAGGGCTGCCTCCTGGGCATCTTTATGGGATTTCATATTCTCTCACAGGGCTGGGCACAGGGGATGCAAGGATACGTGAGTGAGTGGGTAAATGATTGAACAGATGGATTGAGAAATGAAATATTGTCTATGTTTAGTCTTTTTTTTCAGTGATAGTTCTCACGTCCTGACTTATTTGGGGAAAAAACATGGTAGCTGCTGGGGAAAATCTCATTGACCTTGAAGTAGACTCACAGCCCCCATTGCTCCTTGCCCTGTCTTGCCATTGCTGCCCATAGCTCTTTCTTGCTCACCAAGGTATCAGGATCATTAGCTGAACAAGAACTCATGGGCCACCATGTTCTCATGAAGCCTTCCAAATGTTTCCAGAAGGAAGCCCTTGACATGTGAAGTCAGGTGGAGAGCCCCAAACTCAACTGAGAGGTGCTTGAGTGACCAAGGTAGCTTAATGTTCACTCTGACTATCACAGAGCACAGGAGACGGGCAATGGAAGGTAGCATGAGTGGTCAAGAAAGTCATTAGACTTTCTTTCTTTGTGGCTCTCTGGGCTCACTAGGAGCCTGTATCTTAATTCGAGTTTGGATTGCTGTAACAAAAACACCATAGATTGGCTTATAAACAACAGAAATTTATTTCTCATAGTTCTTTTTTTTTTTTGAGATGGAGTCTCATTCTGTTGCCTAGGCTGGAGTGCAGTGGTGTGATGTCGGCTCACTGCAACCTCCATCTCTTGGATTCAAGTGATGCCTCCTCATCAGACCCTCAAGTAGCTGGTATTACAGGCATGCACCACCATGCCCAGCTAACTTTTGTATTTTTAATAGAGATGGGGTTTCACCATGATGGCCAGCCTCATCTCAAACTCCTGACTGCAAGTCAGGCAAGGCCTGCCTTGGCCTCCCAAAGTGCTGGGATTACAGTTGTGAGCCATCTTGCCTGGTCTATTTCTCATATTTCTGGAGGCTGGGAAGTCCAAGATCAAGGCACTAGCAGATCTGGTGTCTGGAGAGTGTCTGCTTACTAAGTGGTCATCTTTTTGCTGGAGGTTCACATAGTGGAAGGGGCAAGGGATCTTTGTGGAGCCCCTTTTTAAGGACACTAATCCTATTCATGAATCCTATTCATGAGAACTTCACTCTCATTATCTCATTATCTCTCAAAGGCCTCCACCTCCTAATACTCTCACCTTGTGGGGTTAGAATTTCAACCTATGAATTTTGAGGGGACCTAAACATTTAGTCCATTGAATACCGTATGGCCATTTCTCAGTCTTTAAAGAGTGAATCCTTAAATCTGTGGCAAAGCCACTCCTGCAGCATTCTGCCTCAGGAAGAATAATTTACTAACACTTAGTGAGTGCTTATCATGTGCCAGGGACTGAGCTAAGTCAACACTTTTACTTGGCTTTTCTTATTTCACACTCATAGCGGGTTCTATTGCTTCACCCATTTTACAGTTAAGGAAACCCAGGCAAAGAGAGGTTATAACTTGGCCAAGGTCACAGAGCTGGTAAGTGTAGATAATGCCTGAAGTATCAACAACTATGCTAACTATTTTTCTGAGCCTGAAGTCTCAGAACTTTTCAAACTGGGCCAGGGAATGATTCTGCCTGCATTTGAAAAAGAAAGCTGAGTCATGATTTTAAAGTTGCCGGACAATGTGCCACATCAACAAACCGAGAAGCCCTTATGGTAGAAGAGCTTCGGGTGGTGGGTTTGGATTTTAAATGGTCTCAAAAGTCTGCTGAGCTCTGTCCAGACATTCCCCTACATGGTTCAAATTGGGTAATTCTGTTGGATTCAGCTGGATAAGCAAAATCCGTAATGAGAAATATTAGTGTTTCTAGATCTTTATCTAAATCATAACATTTGGTACAGTAGCTTTAATTTACATATCAAAGTTATTGAAAGTGAAATGATAAATAACGCATGAAGGCAAAAATGGCTAAAGATAGCAGAATAATAAGATCTGATGCTGCCTGTATTTAAATTCAGAAGCCAATATTTCCATTCTGAGAACCATTAAAATCAAATATGTGTTTCTGTTTCCACATCAAAAATCAGAACCAAAAAACACCTTTCTGTTCCTGAGGTGCAGCTGTTTCCTTGGAACTCTTTAAATTGTCAAAGGAGAGAGCTGCATAGTTAGGAGACAGCTTTCACTTTTGCTCTGCTGGGTACTTTATTTTTTACTTAAGTGATGAGGTTTCAAATCCTGTTTAGCCTTTTTGATTGACTTCATGATCTCATGAGCTCTGATCGTCTCTCTCTAGACTTCTCTTTATATTGATTTTAGATTGTTCTAATTTCTATGATTGTTCTGGCAAGATTCACCTGTGTTCAGTTCATGCTGATGTATGAAGGGGGGTCCCCTCGAATTAGAACAAGATACTGTTTTTGTGACCTCTTAGAAGTTTCACACTTTCTGTGTGTGGTCTCAGGAATTCTGTGCAGACTCTACATTGCCACACTATACCCTACCTTGCAGTTCTAATCAGCTTATCATCAGTGTCTGCTTATGTGCCCAAGTGCTAGACTTCTCAGCAAGAACATGTCTTTCTGGGGGCCTCTGGTGAGGTGCACTGCTAAGCAGCGGAGGGTCGGTGACCTGTAGGACCAGTAGTAATTTAATTCAGTTCTTTTTGAGAGAAATGTAAACAGATGATTTCATTTATCTGGTTTTATTTTAATGGGAGAAAAACAAAGACAGTTCAATAAATGCTTCTCATCTATTTTCATATCATGGCCAACTGAGGAGAAAAGACAGCCCCCGGGGAGAATAGGGGCAGCAAGGATGTCAAGTTCAAAGGGAAGCTGATCGTGAAACACACAAGCAAAGAGAGATACTGATGGCGAGACGAGAGCAGACAGTACAGAGGCAGGCAGATACAGGACTGAGAACTGGAGGATGTAGAGGGTTTCTGTAGATTTTGGGGTGAAAGCCCATATGAATGATTCTTTCCTTGGGTTTTGAGAACCAGAATAAATTAACATATGCTTCACATGGTTGATAGAATCTCACACAATTTTAAGTATCTCACACAATTTAAAATATATTTGAAAATAAAAGTTTTCTTTCTCATGAGACGTAAAGGTTATACTCATGGGGAGGAGTGACCTCTTTTATTAATTTTAAAAAATGTTTATTTTGCATTTCTGTTTTAAAAATGTATCCTCTTGCTCAATGTCAAAACTTTAAAAATATGTCGAGGTGGAAAACGTAGGAAATATATGAAAGGAGACAAACCATGACTCATTTTGTAATATATGCTTCCTCTATTTTGCGTATAGAATTGTATGCTGATTTTGTAAGTTCAGGGTCCAACTATTCATTGTTTCTTACTCCCCTTTAAAAATTTACCACATTATAATATATTTTATAATTGACTATTCCGTCCTATATATTAACTAAAATATTTTCCTCTTGTTGGGCTTGTAGGTTGTGTCTGGTTTTTGCTGTTAGAAGAATGTTGTAATGAGCATCTTTGGATATTAATCTTTGTGTACTTCTTGTGATTATTTTCTGAGGATTGAGGAAAAGATGATCACAAATATTTCTTTTAAAATTGTGTAAGGTTTTTGATCTACTGTTCAAATTGTGTTCACATTCATTTATTCATTTACCAGAATTTGAACGCTGTCAGCATTGCAGGTTCTGAGCTAGACTGCTGGGGATTCGGTGAAGAGCAAAATAGACACAGGGTCAGCTTTCCGGAACATACGTTGCAGTGAAGGAGACACACAGTGAATAAGTAAAAAAATAATTAATGGACAAAGTATGGCCAATTCTCTCCTCTGGTTCCCCCAGATTGTGGGAAGTGCATTGAAGGAGACAAGCAGGGTGTTGTAGTGGCCAGGGAGTAGAGCCAGGCTGCACAGAGCATCTTTAAGCTGAAACTTGAAGGACAGAAAAGCCTGTTTTGAAGAGAACAGGGAAAAGAACACCCAGTTTGAGAATACGTGCAAAGTCCCTGAGGTGACACAGAGCTTGGAATGCTCTGGGAATTGTTGGAAGTCTCATGTGGCCAGAGCACCGGGAGTCACAGGAAAGAAGCAACAAGATGCGGTTGGAGAGTGGGCAGGAGCTGGTAGCTGTCACTCAGGACTTCGTGGGCCATTAGAATCGGGACCTTACCTTTTTGTGGTTAGAGCAGTAAGAAACCAATGGAGGAAGAGCTGGGATTTAACTTGTGTGTTTTTTAAAAAACACCCTGGTTCCTGGGTGCTGATGAGATGCAAAAGAGGGGATGTGAACTATAGGGGGAACATGATGATGAAGGCATCTGAACACCACACTGTGTTTGAGTGTGGTTCTGAGATGGTCAGCCTGAGCTATCAGAGACACATAGGCAGCCTTGGATCTGTCGTTCAGGAAGCTTTGAGTGATGCTTACATCCCTAAACGTGTGTATCTTATATACAAAGCCAAATTCCCACACAAGTTATTTCATCATTGTCATGTAAAATGTATTAGGGTTTCTATTGCCTCTAACATATCTTAGCCTTGGATCTGAAATAATGTGAAATAAATATTTCAAGAGTATTTTATTCTGCTATTGATATGATAACAAATAATACATACCTAATATATGAACAAATAGCAATAGATGAAAAATGTTAGTGATGCTATTGTGCCATTCTTCTGTTGATGGACATGAAGGTTCTTTTCACTATTGTACATAATGCTGTGAGGAAGATCTTCATGCCTATTTGTCTGTTTTCTATGGATATATTCTGTTAAAAGCTATGCCTTATTTTATTAAACTGCAGCACAATTGGTGGCAGTTGAAAGTCCCATCGTGAATGTATGAAGGTGTTTATTTCCTGACGTATTCGTCGACCCAGGATATTAATTTATCTTTTGAATTTTTGCCAGTCTGTTAGGTACCAGTCTATTAATTGACATTTTTGATTAATTATTAGTTAGATAATCTTGTGGAAGTTACCTTGTTTTATTTGCTGCTGAGTCCTCAGAATCTAGATGAGTGCCATTTAATGCTTGCTGGTGAATGAGGGAACACACGAACATAGTTATTGATCATTTGCTTTTCTTTTGTGAAGTGATTAATATCCTTCATCCATTGTCTTTTTATTTGTAAGTTTTAGTAGCTCTTTGTACATTATAGATAATAATCCCTTCTTTGAAGCTTCATATATATTTGTAGTCTTTTTTTTTTTTTTTACATCTTGGTTGTGATTTAAAACGTTTTTTGCAATACAGATTTTTAAAAGTTTTTATGAAGTATTTCAACCACTGAATTTATATTTTTGGATTGGGGTTGTACTCAAAAAAGCCTTCCCCAGCCTAAAATAATTTTAAAGTAAATTCACTTATATTCTTCTTTTCTATTAATAAATTTAGCAATAAACTATTGTCACATTCCTGAAATGAAATCCACTTCTTTGTTGAATGGTATCTATTTAATGAAGTGTTGGATTCTTTTTGCTAGAAATTTCAACTGGGACTTTTGAGTCCGTATAAATAAAATAATCTATAGATCTCTTAGGTACTATTCTTAAAGAATGGAAGCTTTCCTCTTTAGATCTAAACCCATGCTTCTCAGATGTGCCTATGAATCACCTGGGAGCTTGTTAAAATACAGATGGTGATTCAGTAGGTCCAGAGTGGGGCTTGAGAGTCTGCCTTTCTAAGTAGCAGTCACCTGAACCATCGGGAAACCACAAAAACAATGCGAGATACTTCTTAAACGTTTTTAAAAATCTGTATTGCAAAAGGGATTTTAAATCACAAACAAAATGTAAGTAAAAATGACTAATCAGGTGATGGCCATGTTGCTGGCTCTGGGATCACATTTTGTGTAGCAAAGTTCTAAGGGGCTTAAAATAGCACAAGAGGCTGGACGTGGTTGCTTAAGCCTATAATCCCAGCACTTTGGGAGGTTGAGGTAGGAGGAGAGCTTGAGCTCAGGAGTTAGAGAGCAGCCTGGGGAACACACGGAGACCCTCCCCCCCGGCCCCTAGTCTCTACAAAAAATAAAAGAAAATAGCTAAGTGTGGTGGCATGCACCTGTAGTCTCAGCTACTTGAGAGCCTGATGCAGGAGGATTGCTTGAGCCCAGTTGGTAGACCTGCAGTGAGCTATGATTGCACCACTGCACTCCAGCCTAGGTGACAGAGTGAGACCCTCTCTCAAAAAATAAATCAATAAAAATAAGCAAATAAAGACACAAGAATTACCCTAGACAATGATTGGATCCAGTGCTCTTTTGAAAGGTATATATATATATATAATATATATATAAATAATATATAATTTTATTCAAGTTCTCAAATTTGTTGACAGATGAAGTATTTTCTACTGAGTGAGTCTTTGAAATTCTTTCTGTAACTGTTTCCTTCTCATTTCTACTTTTGTTTATGCTTTTATTCTCTCTTTGATGAGATTAATTCATGTTTTATCTATTAATAGTTTATTGTCTTTTTCTCAACCAGATTTTAGATTTATTTATTCTGATGTTTTTCTATTTTTTTAATTAATTGTTTTCTGCCTTTATTTTTATTAAGCCTCTCTTTCTGCTTCATTCAACTCTATTTTCTAGGGTCTTGAGCTGATTTCTTAAATAATTAACATTTTATTTCTTGCTCAGTTATTAAAGTATTTAAGTCTATGAAAGTTACATTTAGTATACTTTGGCTACTTTCCATGTATTTTGATATGTATTGGGTTCATTATTGCTATTCTCTAAAAATCTGTAATTGCTATTTTGGTTTTATTTTTGACCCAAATATTTTTTCTAAGCTGTTGAAATAATTATTTTGTTCTACTTTTGAAATTAATTTTTGGCTTATTGTAGTGTAAACGGAGACTGTAATCTATATTATTAATTTCTTTTTTGAAAACTTAATGGCGTTTTCTTGGTTGTTTAATTTTGGTTGATTTTATAACGATTTAGTGAGCGTTAGAAAAGGAACTAAATTCTTTATTTACAGTACACAAAGTATGCATAAAGCTTTTATATTGATTTTAATATTAATCAGATCCCCTATGTTAATACTTATTATCTTTCTGATTAGTCACTGCTGTTATTTTCTTTCACTGCCCTTGTATTAGTTCGTTTTCACACTGCTATAAAAAATACTACCTAGGAGTGGGTAATCATAAAGGAAAGAGATTTAATTGACTTCACAGTTCCACAGGCTTAACAGGAAGCATGGCTAGGGAGGCCTTGGGAAACTTACAATCATGGCAGAAGAGAAAGCAGGCACCTTCTTCACAAGGCAGCAGGAAGGAGAAAGTGCATGCACAGGAGAAATGGCCACTTTTAAAACCATCAGATCTCGTGAGACTCACTATCGCGAGAACAGCATGGGGGAACCGCCCCCATAATCCAATAACTTCCTACCAGGTCGCTCCCTCAACACCTAGGGATTGCAATTCAAGATGACATTGGATGGGGACACAAAGCCCAACCATATCAGCCCCACAACATCCACCTGGTATTTTCAATGGTTTTTTTTTTTTTTTTTATAACAATGTTTGATACTGTGTAATCCAGACCATGGGCATTTTGACACTTATATCTTTATTGTGGATTGTGGCATTTGTCAATTTGAAAGTGACCTTTCTTGGTAAAACTTAATACTGTTTCTCTTATTGAATCCAGCTTAATCATGTATAAAAGAATAATCTCTGCTTTCATTTTCTTAGAATTTTTTTTTCCTGGTATATTTTTGTCTTTATTTTCTGTTTTTGAGTTACAGCTTTAGTCTTCTTCCTGACAAACATAGTATACTTGTTTTTATTGGTTTTGGATTCATTTTAAGAATATCTTACTGTTGAGTTAAACCCATTCTGCTTTTAGTTTTAACTGATATCTTTACCTTTAAATCTGTTTTTTGTTGTTGTTGTTATGAGTATCCATCTTTGCTATAGGGAATACCCACAATCTACTTTTATTTCTAGCTGTAGGTTAAAAAATTTTTTTTAAATAATCAAGTTTTACAATTAAAAAGTTATATAACTATGCCAAAATTATTTAGATTCAATTCTATTTTTGCATTTCACCAAGAATTTAAGATGCCTTCATATTACTGCTTACTCATTTTTTGAGATCTATATTTTGATTGAACTTTTGGTTAGAATGTGGCTCCTAGCTGTCAGTTCAGCAATAGTGCATTCATGATTCCTTATATTTTGAGAATATCATGTTCTTCATCTTTGTCTCTTCTTTTCCTTCATCTTTTTTCTTCCCTTCCAATGTCTTCACGATCATCTTCTCTTTTCTCCTCCTCCTTTTTCACCCTTTATATGAATAACTGGTTGGCTCCGTGAAGAATAATACCTTCTCCCTCAAATCTCCATGGATATTACTCTATGATTTCCTGAAATCTAGAGATGCTAAAAGATATTTTCCTTTGCAGGTGACCAAGTGTTTGAATGACATGCTTGTGCAGTTCCATTTTAATCCTTGATATTCAGAGATTTCACTAGGATATTTCTCCATATTGGTTGCTTTTCAGTAATTTTTTTCTGTTGCCTATGAGTCCTGCTAATAGTCACAATTAGATTTTATTTAAGATTATGAATATTTTCTTCTGTTGTATCACTGACTACTTTCTATTTTGCTTTCTCAATTCTTTCTTGGGCCTGCTCATTCTAGATCCTTGTTGTTTGTTTTTTGCATCTAATATTGTCTCCTGGATTGCTTTTTCTGAGTCTGTCATGTACTTCTGCATTCTATTTGATAATCTCAAGTTTTGATTTTTTTATAATTACATTGTTGACTTGCTTCATTATGTTATTTTGCATTCTATAGTGAACTTATTAAACTTTTTTCTTAGCCCTATCATGTCACTTTATTGCCTTATAATTTCATATTTTAGATTTTGATATATTGTTTCTGTGGTTTTTTTCAATTTCTTTGAGAGTTCAAATCATTGCTGTCACACAGCAAACTTATAATTCACTTAAAAATTTATTTACTTCTTTTTTTTTCACCCCAGATGTGCTGCATGATTCTCCCTTCTGCCTTTTTTTTTAATCTCGTTTTGGAATGGAAGTGTATATTTTCAGGTCTCTTACTTATTCTGAAATAGTCTGGTTGATTTTTCTTTGATACATAACTTGTTTTCCTTGGCACCATCGAATCTCCTATAGAGCCAGAAATAAGGGCTATCTCTGAAGTTTATATTCTGTTTTGAGTTATTTAGCCCTTTAGGGAATTGGGAAAAGAAGAAAGGTTGGGTCTTTCTAGGAAAACTAGGGAGTTTTCCTTTGGCAGGCTTTTATTCCCTCCCTCCCTCCCTCCCTCCCTCCTTCCCTTCCTCCCTTCTTCCCTTCCTCCCTTCCTCCCTTCTTCCCTTCCTCCCTTCTTCCCTTCCTCCATCCTTCCCTTCCTCCTTTCCTTCCTTTTTCTTTTTTGCAATTATTTCATCTTGTTTCAGAGCCACTGTCTTGAGGGCATATGCCATCTCATTGTGGGATGAAGTTCTAAATTATTTCCCATCCCACACAGCCTCAAAATTTAGCCATATTGATAAGTAATCCTCTTTAAAACAAAATACTGAAACATACATGACTTCTATGAGATGTGGGCTGGAGTCATTTTTATTTATTTAGAGTCAGGGTTTCGCTTTATTGCCCAGATTGGAGTGCCGTGGCTCAATTAAAGCTCACTGCAGCTACAAATTCCTGGGCTCAAGTGATCCTCTGGCCTCAGCCTCCCAAGTAGCTAGGATTACAGGCATGCGCCATCATGCCTAGCTGATTAAAACAAAAACAACAACAACAACAACAAAAATACAAGTTTTTTTTTTTAGAGACTGGGTCTCGCCATGTTTCCCAGGCTGGTCTCGAACCCCTGGCCTCAAGTGGCCCACCTGCCTTGGCCTCCCAATGTGTTGGGATTACACTCATGAGCCTGACCACCATTCCCTGCCCTAAGAAGCGTTTTATTCCCCAACCCCACCACTATAATTTGCTTTAGTTTTACAAATAACAATTTCAATTACAAAAGTTAATACATTCTTATTGTATAAATTTCTGAAAGTATTTACAAATACCCAAAGAGAGAAATAAAAACCCCTTATAATCCCGCCATGTGGAAATAATGACTGTTTGCTTTTTGACGTGTGCTTTCAGTCTTTTTGTCTCTTTGTGTATGTGTGTGTCTATTACTATATGTGCAGTTTGAAAGCCTTTATGCTTTTGCTTAGCAATATATTGTGGAAATTTTCCAGTGTGGCTAAATATTCTTCATCATTAATTTTAATGGCTGCCTACCTCCGTTTCTTAGTTGCCTATAAAGAGGTGCTATGTACAGTAACTAAACAAAAGGCAAAAATGGGTGGAGGCACAAAATGTATTCAGGTATAAACTTGAAATTAATCTGGAATTGATTTATTATGGGAAATGGTTGGAGAAGTAGTGGGTGGCTGTAGCATCTCTCCCTGCATACACACTTACGTAGACAGAAATATCCCCATCAGTGGGGTGCAGAGGGGGGTAATAGATGCCAGGACTCCCAAATTGAGTCTAAGTTCCTCTCATTCCAACCATGTGACAGTGGGCAAGTCGCTCGGTCTTAGCTTTATTTTCCTCAACTGTAAGATGGGAGATATCAGTATCTGCCCTTGTCTCCCTTTCAGTTACTTTATTCTTAAATAAGATTGCATCAACATTTTCTCATTTCAATCGCTTATTGAATGAATAATTCCATATACTGCAGAGAGATGATCTTGGTGATAAAAGTTCTTTTGATTCCACTAATATTTATTGAGCACCTATTCTTTTCAAAGGCTAGTGCAGGTAATCAATATAGGAGGCAACATCCTATGCTGAAATGGCCTTGTTATGAATGTTTCATTTTTCTCATATCAATGATCTTCTGGGTGACAGTGCCGGCTTCTTCTCATCACTCCAATATGATTAATTCATTCATCAAGTTAGACCGATTTAATTATTTATTATGTCGTTTTGTTTATTTAATTTGCATATCAATTGCCAGGGTGCTGCATATCTCAGCTTACCGCAGAATCATATTAAGAAAGGTTTTGATGCTGATGCAGGTTCCAGTGGTCTCCCCAGGGGCAAAAAACTTTATGGTAATTGAATACGTAGGTGCTGGAATGCAATAGCTAGAATTGTTTTTCTCTGACCTGAAGTTCAACCAACTCCTTCCTGCTTTGGTCCAGAGAGACAGCTAGTTGTGAATTATGCATTCCCATCTATCCTCTGGTCAATGTTTGCATATTTTACTTTTCCATAGAGGGGGTAGCTTTTCCCTTGAGAAACAACGATCTCACACTCTTGGTACTTAGCTTAAAGGAAAAGAAAGACTGTTAGCCAATGTTCCCTCATCCATAGTCTCTGGGGTCTCTGCTTTCAATCCAAACCTGAGTGTGGGAGCCACAAAGAGGCATTGCTCATGTTCCCATCATCTTGATACTCCAGCCGTCCAGCTCAGTGGAAGAAGAGGTGCTTGGTTCCTTGAACATTAGATTTGCCTACCTTCCTGATCCTCAGCATAATATGAAGTGAGACTGGAGGCCTCGGATTGAATCCTGGTCGTGACCTTTATTAGCTGTGTGACTTTGGGAAGTTACTGAACGATACCAACAATGATCATTGCTAATGAGCACTTCTTCACACATCCTAGGCACTAAGCTAAGTACTTATTTTATTGTCATTTAGAAATTTCCCCAGCGTTCCTGTCCTAGTTACTATTGATGTGTAACAAACCACCTAGAAACTTAGTGGCTCAGAACAATAACAATCATTTATTTTGCTCATGCATATTCATTTTCGGCAGGGCTTAGTGGAAGAGCTTGTGTCTGTTTCATGCAGTATCTGCTGGGACAGTTTGAGGGCTGGAAAATGGCTCACTTCCCTGACTATCAAGGGAGTGCTGGGAGCTCAGCTTAGCTATGAGCTGGAGGGCTCAGTTTCTCTCAAGTGTGCCTCTTCTTGAACTGCTTGGGCTTCCTCACAGTATGGAGGCTGTGTTTTAAAAGTGAGCATCTCAGTGGAACCAGGAAGAGGCTACCTGGCTTTTTCTAATGTACCCTCAGAAGTTACACAGCATCACTTCTGCTATGTCCATCCTATTTGTGGAAAGGTTAACAATCACAACCAGGTTCAAGGGGAGGAGAATGAGCCTGCCCGTATTAATGGGGCAGTGGCAAAGTCACAGTGTAGAAGCGAATGGGGGTGGGAGATACTGTTGTAGTCATCTTTGGAAAATACCGTCTGCTAAAACTCTTCTGAGATAGATTTTTTCCCGCTCCTTTCACAGATGAGAAAATGGAAGCTTAGAAAGGCTATGTCAATTCTCCATGGTCATGAGCTTGGAATGGTTGAGTGGAATTTGAATCCTGGCAGTCTGGCTTTGGAGTACACATTCTTCACCACTAATTATTATAGCAACAAACATTTATTGAGTATCACAGAAGAGTATGCCAGCTACTCTTTTGAGCACTTTAAATCTATTGACTTGTTTAATTTTTCTAACAAGTTTTCTCAGTAGATACTATTGTTATCCCCATTTTACAAATAGTGACGCTGAGACATATAGCTATTATGGGACTTGCTCAAGGTCATATTGATATGTGTCAAAGCTTAGATTCAAACTCAGCCTCTGGAGTCTCCACACTTGACGATATGCTGTCCTGGTTCTCAAGTAATGATTCAAGTTGGTTATAATGACCACTTTGGGCCCCCCTTTCCTTCCACATCAAAGATAGATAAGAATTTTTTTCTAATAATCTCCATCACCACTCCATACACCCTAAGGATTCATTGAGGTTGTTAAATCTCTTTCACAGCAGAAGGAAGTTGTGTGTGCAAAGTGGATCCAACCTTGCATACCATCAACATGTCCCATCAAGGAGAGCTAGCTTCTCATTTTTGTGCCAGTCTGGAAGGAAACGCTCATGGATACATCTTCCCTCTTTCTCTTCCTCCTTCCTTCTTTTCTTCTTTACCCCAGCTTTGGGTTCACATATGCTATTCAAATCTCACTTCTCATATGCAGTCGCTGCAGGGTATTGGCCAATGTAACTGCTTGGAGTGAGCCTCACTGTTTTTTGCCTGTAACATGTGGGTATTTCAGCTGGTTGCTGTAAGGATCTTAAAATTGCGCATGCAAGGAGCCAGACATATAGAAGTTGCTCACATGCATGCTGGTATTCCTCCTCTTTTCCTGCCTCACTCCCTGCCTAATATGCCTGGAAGCACACTTGGTGCTGGGAACTCTCTTCTTTCACCTGGCAATCAGGTTGTCACCTTTCCTGTGTTCTACCATGACATGCAGAGAGGGATTGAACTGTGTTAAGTAGATGGCAATACCAGCCTGGGCAACATAGTGAGGCTCTGTCTCTAAAGAAACAAACAAACAAACAAAAATTAGCTGGGTATAGTGATGTGGGACATATGCCTGTAGTCCTAGCTACTTGGGAAACTGAGGCGGCAGGATCGATCGCTTGAGCCCAGAAGTCGAGGCTGCAGTGAGCTATGACCACTGCAGTTCAGCCTGGGCAACAGAGTGATACCCTGACTATTAAAAAAAATTATCAAGGAGGGTGCAATGGAATGGGTTGGATTGGTGTCACAATAGAAACAGACTTTTCAAAAAAGGATGAAGAAAGAGAAAGAAAACAAGAGGCTCTTGCTTTTAGACATGGGATTTCTTCTCTGGGGGAAAATGTAGTGAGTTGGATGGTAAGATCCTGTGTTCTGAGAGTGTGGGAAGAAGAAGACAGTCCTTCCTGGGGAGACTCAGAAAGGCCTGACATTTGTCCTCAGCGCAGGGGTGCTTGCCTGTCCTCGTTTCTCATGCCCACAATCTCAGGATGGCACATTGGGCCCAAGGAGCCCAGTGTTTCAGAGGTAGGAGGGGTTTAAGGATGACCTGAGCCCTGAAGTGGATGCCTAAATTCGGTGTGTCACTTGGTTCACACAAGTTTGCAAGACAAATAGGGGATTAGAACTCTGTTCTCCCAGGTCCCCCAGCTCTGATGCTCTTCCCCTTGCTAGACTGCTTTCAATATGTGCTCTGACTTAAAACAGAATCAGTGGGGTTATTTCTACTTTTAACTATTTATTCATTAATGTTGACTACAACCTCATGAGGGACCCTACACTGGAAGCACCCAGATAAGCTGCTCCTGAACTTCTGAATAGTAGAAACTATGTGAAACTAAACAAAGGTTTGTCAACTTAAGCTGGGAAGATTTGGGGTAATTTGTTACGCAGCAGTAGATAACCAATACAACAAGGAATTCTCATCAGCCAATGTCCTTTCATCTTAGCCATGTCCTGGTAGGCCTCACCTTTTATAAGCAGATTAAGATGTTTCCCTAAACAAAGAGTTGTTGCTTTTCTATGACAAATTCTGCTGTTCTTCTCGGCCAGCTGGCGCCAGTGGTAACCACATTATGCAATAACAGTTATTCCCCCATCACATAATCTGAGACTCAGTGATTCAAGAGTTAGGAAGTAGCAGAACTGGGTTTCATCTGGCTTCAGAGGCTGTCTCTGCCAAATGCCGTAGGATGTTTCTCAGACATCACCATTGAAGTTTTCCTAATAGTAGATTAGAAAGTGCATGTGCTCCCAGGAGTCTGGGGCATAGCCAGATGAACCTGCCTCAAGCAGGACATTTCTTTAAAGTTTTATGTTTTAACTTAAAAATTTATGTGAATTTTTAATTCTGCCCATTAATATATTCATGTTGGTTATAACATTATATTAGTCAGACTAGTCTTAGTTATACTGCAATACCAATAAGCTCCAACATTTCAGTGGCTTTTTGGTTGGGATATGTGCCTGGCATCTGGCTCTTTAAGGTATGAGACAGCCTGTATAACAAAAAATTGTATTGTTCCAGGTTCCAGTAGCACCTGAGTTTTGGATTTTTTCATTTGGTACTCACCTTTGGAGGAGGAAAGAAAAAAAAATCCCAATGGCTTAATACATATATACAAAGGTGATTTCTAATTCAAGTCACATTTCAAAGTAGGTTTTATGGCACCTCCCAAGCGGTGACTCTAGGGTCCCTCTAACTTGTGATATTGACATTTGGTCTCTGAGGTCAGCATGGAAGGAAAAAGAGAAAAAGTGTGGAGCATTAGAGTGGAGTTTATGGTCAGGCTTGGAAGTGGCCTACAAGTCATGCAGTTGATTGGAATCCAGTTGCATGGTCTTGATAGAACTCTAAGAGAAGCTCAGAAATGAGGTGGTCTTATGTGCCTAGGGAGAGATCAATGAAATGGCAGTGGATAAATACATAGCAGATGAATACATACTGGTGCCACACATATTTTAAATTATAATCCAAAGAATAACATCCCAAAAGTTTTCTACTATTCCCATTACTTAATGGATGAAATTGCACTGCCTCAAGTCTGTCACTGAGAAGACTGTACTGAGTGGAGAGCTGACAATGTGTTTTGGGCTTGTGTCCGGACAGTTTCTCTTCTATTTGAGTCAGGATATCTCAACAGGGCTTACTCACATAAATTGGTTATTTCACTGTGTGACAAGTGATGTCAGGGCAATCACCAAGCAGAGAGGTACTGAATCCTACCAGAAAGGTGGCATGATGCAATATTTTAGGCTAATGTTGGTGAGTTTTGGTGATAAGTCAGGTTCTTCATGTCATATGTCCTGGTTTACCAGTCTGGGAAATGCTGGTCCAAGGAGTGTGTGAGCAAAGAAAGAGGACCGAGAATATTTTCTTTATCATGAGTATTTTAATTGTATTCATATGTAAATAAACTGAAAGGCCCAAATGAGTTTTAGTTCCTATGGCAGATTGTATGTATATATATATATATATACATATACATACTTTTTTTTTTTTTTTGAGACAGAGTCTCGCAGTGTCGCCCAGGGTGGAGTGCAGTGGCGTGATCTCAGCTGACTGCAAGCTCCGCCTCCCAGGTTCACGCCAGTATCCTGCCTCAGCCTCCTGAGTAGCTAGGACTACAGGCGCCCACCACCACGCCCGGCTAATTTTTTGTATTTTTAGTAGAGACGAGGTTTCACCATGTTAGCCAGGCTGGTCTCAATCTCCTGACCGTGTGATCCACCCGCCTCGGCCTCCCAAAGTGGTGGGATTACAGGCAGGTTGAATATTTTTAAAAGGCCAAATCCATATTTTCTGTTCCGTGTGCTTTTCCAGAAGCTCATCATGGCTCAGTTTGTGTCCCTTCCCCTTGAAACTCATGACTGACTTGATAAATAGAATGTAGTGGAACTGATGCTGTGTGGCTTCCAAGGCTAGGTTACAGAAAAGGCTATGCAACTGTTGTTCTTTCTTTAGACACTCATCTTTGGAGTTCTGTGTCACCATGTAACGTATTAAAGGTGGCCATACTTGGAGGAAGCCCAAACTAGTCCACATGAAAGACCACATGGAGAGGCCTGAGACTATATGAAGAGAGTGAGAGAGGTGCTCACCAGCCCTTAGCTGCATCAGTCTCTATGTGATTGCAATTGCACCAGTGACATCAAGCCAGAACTGCCCAGCTGAGCTAGTGATTCCTGATCCATGGAGACCATAAATGATTGAGATCATCTTAAACAACTAATTTGGGAGTGACCTGTTATGCAGCAACAGGTAACTGAAACAGTCTCCCTAGTCAAGTCTAATCTTCCAATCCTCTGATTTCTTTTTTGGCTCAGCTATCTTGATACATGACATTAAAACACTAAGAGTTTTTTTGGTCTTGGTTGCTGGATGAAGATGCTAACTCCTTTTTCTGCTCCTCACCCTCCTGGCTGTCAGGAAGAAAGGCTAGGCTGGGCAGCTAGCTTCCTTGCTTCCTGGGCCAGCTTACACAGAGCACGAATAGACTGAGTTTCCTCCTTTTCTCCATCTTCAGGGATGGGCACTGAGGAGTTAAATAGGTGAGGCGACATGGGTGTGCATTGACACTATATGTGAACTACAGCAACTTGTCTAGAATCAGCAGAGGGGTTTTTTCCATGTCCGGGTTCAATTTAATCCTTTTATCCAGACCTCAAGTTCTCTCTCTCATGACATCATTCTTGATGTAGCACACAAAACCTCTTGGATGTGTCCTCCAAATTCTACAGTAGGGGATAGCAAACTATGACTTGGGGACCAAATTGGACAGTCTTTTATTTTTTAATTGCTGATTTTTGTTTATTATTTAAATACTAATGTTAAATATTTCAATATAATTTCTAGAGAAATTATGTCACACGTACTACTTTGAGTAAACTGAAAACCAAGAATTTTGTTTCTATTCTCATCTCAACAGGCAAAAAATATTTAATAGAATGAAAAGTTTATTGGCCGTATTTGGAAGACTGTTTAACCTGCTAGCAGTCTTAAGAAATTTTTATGGGCTGGGATTGCTTGAACCTGGTTTTAAATTTATCCCGTGGGACTTTTCACCCAGTTATCACTTGGACCCCAAGGGTGAGACAAATGTTTGCAACAAGGAATCAGATATGCTTATATTATGTGTTTATCTTAAAATATATATTTAATTTTTTTATTGTGGTAAAATAGACATAACATAAAACTTACCATTTTGACCATTTTTAAGTGTACAATTGAGTGGCATTAAGTAGATTCAGGTGTTGTGCAACCATCATTCCTATCCATTTCTAGAACTTTTTCATCATCCCCCAAAAAGCTGTGCTCATTAAACAGTAACTCTCCATTTCCATCTGCCCCCCACCAGTCCCTGGAAACCACCAGTCTACTTTCTGTCTCTGTGAATTTGCCTGTTTTGGGTAACTCATGGAAGTGGAATCATACAATATTTCAGATAGCTTTTTTATATAAATAAGTTTCTTTTTTTTTTCTTTTGGAACACAGCTATGCTCATTCATTTATGTATTATGTGTGTCTGCTTTTGCCCCACAACAGCAGAGGTGAGCAGTTGTGATAGATAATGTATGTCTTGCGGACCCAAAAATACTTACTATCTAGTGCCTTACAGAAAAACTTTTCAGACTTCAGAATGAGACTGGAGGTGGCTGGCTTCTATGATTATTTCATTAGCAAGGGAAAGGAGCCTCAGGTCCATTCCCTTGAGGGTGCATTTTTACACGATAAATGTAACTACAACCCTTAACTGCCTGGTCAAATTCTTACTGTTTTCAGCTTCCCTCATTTTTGTAGTTAAAAGAATGCAAACCATTTCAGAGTTCCACCTGCTTTCTCTCCTGGGTTTGCTTCTCTCCATAAGGTCTAAATGACCTGTAAAGCTCTCCTTTCACCCCCTGAATTTTCCAGTTTAATACCCTTTATTCCTACCAGGTCATCTTTACCTCTTTCCTTTTTATATAACAAAAACTCTTTCTGATCAATACTGTCCACTTCACATAAGAATGTTTCCAGTTATGAAACAATATCTGCTAAATCATCTAACTCTGCAAACTCCCCTTTTCATTAAGGTGAGTAATGAATTAGTTCTTATTTAGATTTTGACCTTTCTTTGTGTCACCATTTTATTCCCTTCATAAAGAAAAATAAGATTTTGACTTAGAGTTCTGAAACCGTGACAGTACCTACATTTTCAAAGTCACTTCTCATTTTACAGTAAGTTTGTTTAAAAATATAATTGAGGTGACCATTTTGCTTTAGTTTTTCCAAGACATATCATCTTCACTATTTTGTTGAACACACTTTTTGGTGAGAGTGTCAGTGAGCGATACAGAGGTAAACCTAGGTTGTAGGGTGTATGGTGGCCTTGAAATACACTATGGCTCTCTGAAGTTTTATCCATTCTTGATTTGGGCCCATTAGTATATAAGTTTATACATTAAAAAATTTTTTTTCTCCCTTCGAAAACAACCCTAAATCCCATGCACCAGATGATTTTATTATCAGTCACTTATTAACTTAACATCTTCATAAATACTAACATTAAAAAAAAGCTGAACAAAACCTCAATGCAGTATCTAAATCAGGGGTTGGCAACCGTTTCTCTAAAAAGCCAGCTAGTAAATATTTTTCCAGTAGATTTTTTTCCCAATAAAACTTTATTTAGAATAGGCAGCCAACCATAGTTTTCTGACCCGTGTTCTAAATTGTTCACCATCATGCCTTCTTTTCCCACAGACTTTAAAATGTCTTCTAAAAGTGCATATGTTTTTTAATATCTCTTTGAAACGGTGACAGCTTCGTAAGGTGATGGATGTTTTTAAGTGTCATGATACTTAGGCACATTTTTTTTGTTTGTTTCTACAATAACCAGTAATAACAAGCCTATAAGAAACAAAGCACCTAAGTGCATCCTACTCATTGGTGAATGCTGCTCAGTCTTCATTCAACATCTCCACAAGGGCTGTGGTGTTACTGGGAGAAGCCCGAGGCGATGTGACTGTGGTGTGACCTTCTATGACTGGAGGTTTTTCTGTGCTCATTGCCTTTCACATTCTCAGTGATTTCAAGTTTACATCTCAAAATTCCAGCTTATAATCATCAATTTTCCCAGTTGAAATCATACTTAAGTAAGGTAAATGAAGCATGAAAGCAAATCACAAAATACAGCAGTCTGTAGACTCTTCTGCTGTCAAGGGAGGGAGGAAGGAGTGGCTGGGGAAATGGAATCAAGTGTTTGGGAATGAAAACACTGATGGAACATCCTTGTGGTAACAACCTGAGTTGATTTGTGGGAGCCAGTGGAGTTTTGTGTAATAATAAACCAATACTCATTTCTAGGGTGACACATTTCCTGTTCCCCTGGTTCTACCTGGGCAGTCCTTGTCAGCCTCACTGGGAAAGCCCAGTGCTCACTTGCTGTGACCCAGGAAAGGCACCAGCCACACGGGCCAAGGTATGTCTTGTACTCTGGCAAACTGCTGAACTGATACCCCCGGGTCCTCCCAAACCACAACAGTGCTACGTTTTGTCATCTCTCACTGCTCACACAAATATTTCCTGATCTCTGTGTTTTCATGAAGAACTATGCTATCCCATGGAAACTAGCAGAATTTTACTAATTGTGCTTGCACCCATGTGCAAAATATTTAAAGATTTGGTGTAGTGTGAAAAGGGTCTCGGACTTGGAATCAAGGAGTTGAGAGTTCAAACCCAGCCCTTTACTCAGTACCACCCACATGACTTGGAGCAAATAGATAGACCTAAGTTTTCTATTCCATAAAATGGGCATAATAATGCCAATCTGATGGCATTTGCCCATTCATTTACTAATTCATTCACACAATGGTTATTGAGTGCTTACTCTCTGTCATATGCTGTGTGATGTTATCCTGAGACCTTATGATAAAGGATAAACATGGGCTTAGTGTCTAGAAGATGTTGCAAGCATTAGGGATAAAGCATGTAAAGTGTCTTAGATGTAGTAGGTGCTTCTTGCAAGGTAGCTGTTACTATTCCATCATTGTGACACTCATGGGTGTTGGCAGTTGCAGGTCACAAGGCACACTGTCACCTTGTCGAATGGTTGCCCTCATTCCTAGCATGTCCCTCCGGTTGACTCTTTACCCCTGAGGCTAAGACTCAATCTTCATCTCTGCTGCAAACGACTGACCCAGTCACAGGTTCTGACCAGGGGTTCCTATTTCCCTGCAGCCACTGTCTCTCCTGGTTTATTTTCTGGGAGAAGCATCTAATAAAAAGTCAATGGCTCTGCTGGTCCTGTGTGAGTGTGTTTCTCTGCTGCATGGTACGTATAATTTCACTGGCCGTCGTGAACCTGTCAGTTGCCATGTGATGTATGACCGAGCTGCTTGCAGCACATGGGGGATGGGAAGCCTGGACTTAGACCCAAGTCAGAGGGAGGGAAGCCTGTTACATCTCCCCCATCCCATGACCCTGTCCCTGAGAGAGCAGACCCGTGGAGCACAGATCCACAGCTGTTCACTTAAATGTCACCACTTCAACTAAGGGCAAGACAAGCACAGACTGCATAGTCAAAATGGACCAGAGGACTTTTCGAATGGGGAAGAGCATTAAATATTTTTGCGCCTGACTCCTAGGTTTTGTAGACAAGGAAAATGAGGCCCCTCTGATGAGAAAGCCGCCATTCTTTGTTTCGGTAACATTGACAGAGCACTTATTCTATGTTCAACACTCTGGGGACACAGTGATAAACAGGACACACAGCCTTCAGTGGCCCATCTCCAAGATGGGGCACAAAATCCTCTTCTCCTTGTAGAATCCCTCCCATGTTGTTCCAGGGCTGATGTGTGTGACCAATGGACTTTGGCAGAAGCTTTGATTAGTCACTTCCAAGATTTGTTTGTAATAAGAGCTACTACAGTTTCCATCTCGGCCTCCCTGTGGGATCCCTTGCTCAGAGGGAAGCAATGGCAAGCTGTCCTGTGAAGAGGCCCACGTGACCTCCAGCCAGCAGCCACATGTGTGAGCATGGAGGAGGATCCCCAGCAGCTGTCAAGCTTTCGGATGACTGTGGCCTTAAGATGTTACACGTTTCATAAGTGCCATGGAAGGAGAGACAGGCAGTGAGAGGTTATGATAATTACTACAACTATTGTTTATCTGTATGGGTGAATTTTGTCAGGGATGATGCCTTGGAGGAAGCAAAGTTTGCAGTGACTCCTGAGAGAATGGAGGCTTTAGCTGAGGAAACCTCATGGGAGGGGTTGGTGGGGTGTGGGCGGGGTGACTGTCTGAGGTGGCTGACATTTGGTATGTTTGAGGAACTGAAGACAGGGTGGGTGGCTGGAGTGTGACAGCGTGACCAAATGTCCACCAGAAGAGGCTGGGAGGCGAGCAAGGTGAGACCATGCAGGTCTGGCAGGCCCCATGAGGGGTTGGGATTTTATCAGCTAAGCCAGAGCTGCAGACAGGACTTTCTGCCTTGAGGGCAGTATTCTATATCTGCACTGCCAGCCACCGTAGCCACCAACCATTGGTGGCTATTGTGCACTTGAAATGTGGCTCGTGCAACTGAGGAACTGAATTTGACATTTTATTTAATGTCAGTCAATTTAAATTCAAGTAGCCTCATGTGGCCAGTAGGCACCTTCTAGGGCAGTGTAGAAAGTGCAAGGGCAGCTGGGGGAGAAGCTCCTGGCAGGGCAGTGGTATCACCTCAGAGGAGTTTGTAGGGAGACAGTGCTGGTTGCAGTGGCGAGGATGGGTGGAAAGTAACAGAGGGAGGCAGGGAGGGGCAGATGTGGGGGGTCTAGGTGGAGATGAAGGCTGCCCACCAACTGTCCTGAGTTCTGTGGCTTCTTGTGCCTTCTTATAGCCCCAGTACCATGTGAGGATTGGAACTGCTGAAGCGGGAGTCAGTGTGTGTTTGTTTCTACCTGGTCTAGCCTGATGCAGGGATGTGGCCTCTAAGACAGCAACTGCAAAGGATGGATGGGTTAGCCCTTTCCCAGAGGAGAGTCTGTCCCCAGCCTCTGGTGTTCACAGAAGTCCCCACTGTACAGCTCTCTTTCTAGGGCTGGGTGTGGTTCGGTGTCTGCACAGTCAGGTATGGAGGCTGCTTACTGTTTATGCTTTAGTTTCTTCATCTGCAGATAGGATATAAATACTATCTACCTTGTAGGAGTTTCACGAGCCTCAAATGAGATAAATCCATGTAAACTCCTTCCCACAGTGAGTGACGCATGGAAGAATGGATGACTATCTACTGTCGTTTTCTTTGTCACAGTCACCATCATCATCCCTGAGCTAGGAATCTCTAGTTCTGTTTGCTGGCCTCATCTGACCTCATATGACCCTTAGGGCTAGACAAAGCTCCATTCAGAAACTGTCTCTCGAGCTGTACTAAGGGGAATGCTGGAGCTGGATTCCACAGGATGCTGCAAAGGGGAGTCGGTGACTCAGGATGAGTCCAGGTGGAAGAAGATGCCAGAATGCTTAGGTCTATTTTCATCAACGCCGGTTGTCCTAAAATGGACAGGTGGAGGCTGCAGGAAGTTGGTTCGCTTTGGAGACACTGGGAACACCTCAGTGAGTCACAGAGGGGCTGGGAGCACCTCAGGGTCTGTGCCCTCACACCTAATGGCTCTTGAAAATGATTCTGGTACAAAAGAAAATCTGGCTTGAGGCCACTCCCATTTCCTGTGGCCTTAGGAAGGTAGCGTGTGTACAATGAAATATTTGTTGGCATAGTGTCAGAGCTTCATATTAATGTCAAGCATTAGTTGAATATCATATTAAGATCCATTTTTTCCTGCTGCTCCGTTCATGGATTGAATGATCGATAGAGATGAGTGAAATGATCCGTGATAAGCTTGGACTCACTACACCATTGTACTAATTTTATGTCTCTGTTGTCTTGCCTTTCGAGGCTCCTGTGGTTCACGGTCATAAATTTAGACCTGTGTTCTGCTTCTCTCACCCTCATTCATCTGGCTCCAGCCTTGTTGGCCACGCTGCTGGTCTGCTCCTTGAACAGGGAGGCCCACCTTCACCTTGGCTGCTGCTGATACCTGCATCAACCTTCCCCTGGCTCTGGGGGGCGCACTCCTCATCCCCCCTAGACTTTGAACATCTTATCAGTGAGGCTGAGTCTGACCATTCTATTTACAATTATGGCCCCTCCCCTTTACCTCTGATCTACTTTTAGGTTTTCTTCTCTGTAGTATTTACCACCTTCATTCTATATAATTTTAAAAAGTCTGTATTTTTAAAAAAGTGCATTGTTTTTGATCTGTTTCCCACCCCTGCCCCCACAAGAGAGTAAGCTCTACAAGAGCACGGTTCTTGGTTCTGTTGGGTTCTGTTCTGTTCTGTTGGGTTCTGTTCTGTTCTGTTGGCCGCTGTATCCCCGCTTCATTTATTTATTTATTTATTTATTTAGAGACGGAGTCTCACTCTGTTGCCCAGGCTGGAGTGCAATGGCATGATCTTGACTCCTGCAACCTCTGCCTCCTGGGTTCAAGTGATTCTCCTGTCTCAGCCTCCCGAGTAGCTGGGATTACGGGCACGAGCCACCAGGCCCAGCTAATTTTTGTATTTTTAGTAGAGACGGGGTTTCACCACGTTGGTCAGGCTGGTCTCGAACTCCTGACCTCATGATCCACCCACCTCGGCCTCCCAAAGTGCTGGGATTACAGGTGTGAGCCACCACACCGGGCGGTATTCCCGCTTTCTAGTACAGGGCCTGGCATGGAGTTGCTGAGTCCTAAAAATGTTGAAGTAATGGCATCCAGGCTCTGGAACCTGCTCTTCAAAGTCCTGACCCCCATTGCAACTTCCGTTCCATTCTTTCAAGATCCCTCCTGCTCTAGCTCCCAGTTGGGTCATATTCACTCAATCTTCATGTCTGGTTATTCCTCATTCCTTTTTCCTGAATTGCCTGCTGTCTTACCCCACTGTCTTCTACCAGTACATTCACACTTTAGGTCACCTAAAACTTCCTAAGCCACCTGGTCAGTCTCTGTTGTTAGCACTTACTGGCTCTGCTTACTACATGCTATGCATTCATTCCTTTAACTGTTGCTGATTCCTAGGTCTTCAGTCTTTCTTGAACTCTTTGTTCTTATGACTGGCATCATACAAGGAGAATGGACTTCGGTGTCAGACAAGCCTAGGCTCTTCTACTACCTATATGACTTGGTTAAGTTAAAGAACTTCTCCGAGCCTATTTACTTTTCTGTAAAAATAAAAAAGCAATGATTCCTACCTTGGAAGTTATCGTGAGAACTAAATAATAAAACATGCATGACAGCCCATAGTAGGTGCTCAAGAAAATTTGCTGCATGACGGAGTGAGTTGAGCATCATGGGGTGGGGAGCTGTAGAGTTAACTAAGGAGATTTTACTTCTGTGTGCTGATTTTGAAATGGGAGATTGTTTTTGTTCCACATTAGAATAATGAGAAAGCTCTTATCTTTATTGGAATCCTTCTACAGAAAGCGGAGAGCTGTATTTGTGTCAGAGATAATACGGTCTTTTTACAAGCTTCTGTGTGATAGACAATAGCAGAGCCTTTTTAACTGGTGTGTTCAGGACTTTTCCTGTCTGTCTCTTTATATGGTCTGCCAATTCCAGTCTTCTCGTGGCTTGTGAATGACTTGTGGCATTTGATTAGTTACTTCTTTGTGAATTGAGGAAGTGTGCGTGTATGTATGTGTCTGTGAGCCTGCATATACACTCATGTTTGTACATACATGTGCATTCATATGTGAACATACCTGCTTAAGTATGGGGAGCTGTGTGCTTGTGCACATGTGGATAAATGCATGCCTATTAACTTGTATGTTTTGGTGCAGCTGATTACACCTGTTCATATTTGCATGCATGTCATTGTGAGCGAACATGGTGGTATCCTGCAGATAAAACTCAAATGGGCATGGTAGACCTGACCAGTCAGCTCCAGGCTGGGGGACTGAGACCAAAGTGGAGTTGTCTGATTGGAAGAATGTGTGTTGGTGGTGGAGAAAGGCAAATTGGGACCCACGGGAGATGGAGATGGGGCCAGCGTGCCCAGGGAAGTACAACCTATGTTAAACAGGGAAAATGGAGTAAGGCCTAGACACAAAACATTAGGTTGCCAGAAGTAAGGCAGGAAACTGGAAAGAAACATGACAGTGGGGTGGAAGTGGAAGGGGAAGCTCTGGGCATTACCTCCAAGGTGTGTGAAACCATCTTCTCTCATTTCTAGTGGGTTGTGGGCAGGGCCTCTGGCCACACCTCCCCGTGGACTACACTTGTCTCAGGAGTGTGAAGTGGGCATCCCCAGATCCCAGGAGGAGCCCAGGACCTGCAAGACACCTTCTGTGCTGACGTCATGTGCCAGCTTGGAGATGTCCCTCCGATAGTGGATGTGGCATCCAGGGGGACTTCACTTGGGAGGCAGAACAGCCTGGTGGTGCCTGGACTCCCACTGTGGCTCTGCCTTGGTGTCTCTGTGACCTTGGGAAGTTGCTCAGCTTCCTGGGGTTGATTAAGGGATTAAACAGCAGGAGGATGTAGAGTGCTTAGCTCTGTGACTGGCAGAGAAAAATCACTCAGCTAACACTGGGTCTCCCTTCTCAACTCATTTTCATTGTTATTTCCAACCTTGGAGTTGTAGGGCATTTTAGCACCCAGCATGGCTGTGACAGGCTACAAAGTGGCCTAAATTTAACCTAGTGAAATGTAAGGGGAGATGTTTAAGGGTCTCTCTTGGGGCTCCATGAAGAGACACACAAAGGATGTGCACACAAAGGATGGGAGAGCTTGAAATAACAAGAGCAGAAGAGACAAAGCACCCAGCGGGGAAGTGACTATAACACCAAAGGAGCCACCGGAGCTAGCCTGGAGTCTGAGCCTGTGTAGACAGGTTGCTGCCCAAATCCCAGCACTGGCAGCTGCTTGCTGACCCCGGCTGGCCGTGTGATCTTGGGAAGATCGCCTAATGCCTGTAAGGTTTGTGGGAGGTAGTGATTATATCTACCTGGATAGATTATAAGTAGTTGGGCAGAAAGTTCACGCAGTGCCTGGCACAGAGGAATCCTGCCGGCAGTCATCAGATCCTTAACCTCTGCTCTCCGTGTTGTAAGACCAGCGATGGCACCCTGGAGCTGAGCCTCAGTAAGGGGGGTGTGGGAGAGGAGCAGAGGGATGGAGGCTGCTCATCAAGGACCTAGGAGGCAACCAGGTCCTTGGCTGGGGAAGCTGAGTGGGCAGAGCTGGCCCTGCTCACCTCCATGGCCTCATCTCCCACCGCTCCTCCCCTTTTGATCCATCTACACTGGTCACCTTCTGACTTCTAGAAGCTCTTTGCTGCCTCAGGGCCTTCACACAGTTCTCTTTGCCAGATTTTTTTTTTTTTTTCCTAATGATTGGCTTTTTTTATACCCTTAGATCTTATTTCACATCTCACCTCCTCAGAGAGGCCTTCCCGTCCCTCCTGGCTGAGTGGGTGTTCATGGTCCTGGGCTCAGTCACTCTCTGCCAAGCTCTGTGTGTATTTCTTGCATAATCTTTATCACATGATATAATTATGTTACTTGTTTGTTTACTCTATTAAGGTCTACCTCCCACATGCACAGTGAGCTCCGTGAGGACAGATGGATGGCTTCTTAGTCACGGCTCTCTCTCTCTCCACCACCCAGCCCCATGCCGGCAGCATAATGATGCTGAGTATGTTTGAAAATTTGGTGCTAAGTGTAGGCAGAAACTCATGGATGACACCTCTTTGTCAACCTAACGAAGGTCTTTCAGTACTTCCAGGAATGTGTGAAACTTTCCCAAGGGTGCCTGAGCCAAAATCAGGAAACCCACATATTGGTGATGCTATATGAGTTTGTTAGGAAACCCACATGTCTTTTCAGATGAGTTTAGGGACTTATTGGCATCTTCCCACCTGTGTCTTCTTCCCTCAGTTTAACTGTGGCCTCTGGAGCTGGAAGGAGCTGAAAAGAGCACCGCATAAAGAGAGCATTGCCATTTCTGATTGGGTTGGTGACTGTTCTGCTAGTGCTCAGCCTTCCTAGCCAACACCCAAAGCCATCCATTAGAAAAGGGAAAAAGAAAATGAACACAAATGCAGTGCCTGATAGTGTCAGTTTTTGCTGTGTAACAAATGATCTCACAACTTAGTGGCTTATACAATAGCTGTTTTATTTTGCATACGATCGTGTATGTCCAGTAGGTGGTTATTCTTCTCTGGCCAGCTTGTTTAGTTTCTGCTGGGTGCTCTCATGTGTCTCAAGTGCCCTGCTCTCATCTCTGGAGTACAGCAGGCTGCCCTCTGGAGCACCTTTGTTCTCCTCCATGTGGGTTCCCATCCAGCAGGCTAGGTCAGGTTCATCCCTGTGATGCTCTCAGGCTTCCAAGTGCAACAAGAGGGCAAGCCCAATGCACAAGTACTTCTTCAAGCCTCTGCTTGCAGCATGTTTGTTGATGCCTTATTGGCCAAAGCAACTCACATGGCCAGGGCCGCAGTTGGTGTGGGAAGGGATAACCCAAGGGTGTGGTTACAGGGAAATAGATACTGCAAACAATCTCCCACCTTCTCTGTGCAGGTGATTACATGTATGTTCTGATTTATTCCCTGAAATATACCATTCACTCCTTAAAAGAAGGACTTTTTCTGTTGTTTGCTTTTCATAGATAGGGACCCTGAAGTTCAAGGAAGTTGAAGGAGGTACATTTACACAGTTGGAACTGCCTAAGTAAAAATTGCACCCGACAAATTTAATCAGGCAAGGAAGATATTATTCAAGACCATTGTAATCAGGTCGAGACAGGACTTAACTCTCCTGAAACAAAGGGACGAGGAATTCTTAAGAGCTGGAATTCTCAGGCCATCTGTGTTTGCTAATTAAGTTTACCAAAGGAAAAGTAAACTTTCTCATATCTTCATGATAGGAGAGGTTAAAAGGTTGGAGCAAGGCACACTGAAGTTGGGCTCCCACTCTTCCACAGACTGGGAGATAGGGACGCTGTCTCCTTCAGTGCTCACATTTCAAATGGTTGCTTCCCAGGTCCTTGAGAAAGACATTACTTGGGTTGTAAAACTAGTAAATGACCAGCAGATTTTTTTTTTAAAGGAGCAGAGAAAGAATTTGTAGTTGCAAGTTTTCTAAAGTAGATGCTCTAACAAAAGGGAGATGAGGAGCTTATCAGGAAGAAACCTGTCTAAAACTTTAGTCAAACCAAGGGGAAGGAATGTCAAAGCTCTCTTGGTCAGAGCTGAGATTTGACCCCCAGGACCATCTGATTTCAACACTCACGTGCTCCTTCCTTCAAGACCACACACAATACAGGCTGCAGTAGTGGGGGGCAAGTCTGTCACCATTTAGAGACAGCTTAGGCAGCTTCTGAAAAATTTGTCTTCGAATTTGAATAAGATAATGTATTTAACACATTGATGAATTCTATAAAATTGCAGATGCAGCATGTAGAAAAATTAGACCTTTAGTGGTAAAAATCTAGATTCACAATGTCAGAGCAAGAAGGGGTCATGAATACAAGTTCATCTATTTCCCCGTTGCACAAGTGGGAACTGAGGTCTTGCCCAAGGTCACAGAATGAGACCATGTTGGATCTGTGTTTGTATCCCAGGCTCCCAATTCCCAATGCTGAGTTCTTTCTATCCTATTTTCCAAGGTTTTGCACCAGCGGCTTCATCCGGTTTTCTCTTTTTTCTTTTTCTCCTTTCTTTTCTTTTTAAAGGCTCACTGGCAGCTACTGCTCCAAGGCAGAAAATGTATTCATTTAAATGACTTCGTTTGGAAATAGAAGCTTGAATAATGATGTTACCATTTATAATTGCTCTGATTAACCACACCACGTTTTGCAGTTTAGAATAAAAAAAGCCTCATTCCTTTTGTGATGTGAATTTTAATTGCTTTCTCTCAGGAAGACCCCCCCCCCCCCCCCACCCCCTTCCCAGCCGGCATGCTTGCATGCTCCTCAGCTTCTGGAATCTCAAAAAGACCCCTCCAGGCATGCCTGTGTGCTCCCTGGGTTCTCTGGCTGAGATTTGGGGCTGGGCACAGGGTAGACCTGGGAATACCTGGGTGATTTGAGATTTTGGGACAAAACCTACCTGATTCTACAGTTATTCACCTTTAGACCAAAGTTTAATACTCCCTGGGGAGAATCACAGCTTTAGGGTTCCCATAAGGCCCAGACTGGAGACCTAGGATAAGGGGATTTAGAATTTTTCTAAGGGTTTTTGATGCGCACTGGAGTTGTCATCCCTGAGATTACAAAGGGGGCAGGATCATCCATAATTTATCTGCCAGTGAATGTGTCCTCTCAGATGGATTTACTTCTCCTTTTTTTTTCAAACCTTAAGGATATTTCAGTTGTTTGACATTTCACCCGTATGAAATAAGAATCAGCACAGTGTGCAGTAGAAAGAACAAAGTCTACAAAAATATAGGTGATGTGTATTTGATTTTAGGGGGAGCAAGGGCTTTCCAAGTGTAAAAACCAAGAAACAAATGATGAGAAAGGATAATGGAGTTAGTTGTGTGAAATTCATAAACATTTGTAAGTAAAAATACGATTACAAAAAAGTTAAAGAACAACTTGAGGGAAATATTTACAACAAATATGATTCACAATGGCTAACTATCCTTAATATATAAAGAACACTAATAAGCAACAAAAAGGTGTCTTGACAGAAAAATGAGTTGTTTTTCTTACAATTCATGTAAGAAAAATTACCATAGTCAATAAAAATCTGAAAAAAATAAGCTTTCCTTTTAGTTGCTGAAATATAAATTTAAAAAGAATAAAGGTACCATTTTTCTCTATTTACATTGACAACAATTTAAACAATAGTATTATTTCAGGAAAGCGGTCCCAGTCCAGACTCTAAGAGAGGGTTCTTTGATCTCGTGCAAGAAAGAATTCAGGGTGAGTTCCTAGAGTAAAGAGAAAGCAAGTCTGTTAGTAAACTAAGGGAATAAAAGAACGGCTACTCCATAGACAGAGCAGCCGAAGGGCTGCTGGTTGCTCATTTTTATGGTTATTTCTTGATGATATGCTGAACAAGGGATAGATTATTAATGCCTTCCCCTTTTAGACCATATAGGGTAACTTCCTGACGTTGCCAAGGCATTTGTAAACTGTCATGGCGCTGGTGGGAGTGTAGCAGTGAGGATGACCAGAGGTCACTCTCGTGGCCATCTTTGTTTTGGTGGGATTTAGCGGGCTTCTTTACTGCAATCTGTTTTATCAGGATGGTCTTTATGACCTGTATCTTGTGCCGATCTCCTATCTCATCCTGTAACTTAGAGTGCCTTAACCGTCTGGGAATGCAGGCCAGTAAGTCTCAGCCTCATTTTACCCAGCCACTACTCAAGATGGAGTTGCTCTGGATCAAATGCCTCTGACAGTATTGGTGGCGATAAATTGATATGTTCATCTAGAGGATATAAATTCTTGCAATCTTTCTGGAGAGCAGTTTAGTATATAGTTTTAGAAACTTAAAATGTTCATACTCTTTGACCCTGTATTCTCTCACTTTTCTCAGTTTTGCTTTCTGGGGTTTCAGTTACCTGAATTCACCTGTGGTCTGAAAATAGGTGGGTACAGAACAATAAGATACTTTGAGAAAGAGAGATAAAGAGAAAGATCACATTCACATACTTTGATTACAGAATATCATTATAATTATTCTACTTTATTATTAGTTATTAATCTCTTACTGTGTCTAATTTATAAGTTAAACTTTAACATAGATATTAATATGTATGTTTAGGACAAAACGTAGTATGTATGAGGTTGGGTACTATCCAATGTGCCAGGCATCCACTGGAGATCTTGGAACATAGTCCTGTGGATAAGGGACGACTATTATAATTCCATTCCCACTAATTTATTAGTTTAGGGAAACAATTAGAGATGCACATAAAAGGTAATATAAAAGGATTTTATCACAAGATTGAGATAGAAAAACTGAGGAAAACAATTTTAAATGTTCAGCAATGGAGAGTAGCTAAAATAATTATGTGGCTTTCATTTGATGTAATTATCTGAAGATGTAAAAAATGATAATTACAGGTAATACTAAATGCCCTGTCAAAAGTCACACTATATTTAGTTTAAAAATTAGCAAACTCGCCTTTATATACAATATAGTACTGATTTTATTTAAATTATATGTAAACATAAATAAATGGAAGAAAATGAAACCAAGTATTAACACTTCTTGTCTCTGGGTGGTAGATTATGAACAATTCTTGATTTTTTTCTTTAGAGAATCTTCCAAACTAGTTTACATATTTATTATAATAAACAAGTATTTCTTTTAAAATTGGAAAGTGTAATAAGTGATATGAAAATAAAATATTAAAACCAAAACATAAGGGGAAAGAATCAAAAAGTTTTGGGTAGAAGAGTCTGAGTTTGAATTTGAGCTTTGCATTTACTAGCTGGGTGCCCTTGTTGACATTTTTGAATCTTGACTCTTTTTGTCTATAAAACGGGAGCAAATGTAGGTCTTCACAAGATTGTTCTAAGGGCTAATTTAGAACCTAGGAAAGAATGTGGTACCAAATAGACCATCAGTAAATATAATGCTAGATCCTCCATTCTCTCCTTTCATCTGTCTGGCATTTTGGATTTGGAACCCAGGATCTTCATTGGTCTTTGAACTCTCCTATGAGTCTGTGCTTGTTTTAACCACAGAACCACTTGCTACATTTTCCCATAAGAGGTCTAAGTCCGGCTGACTGGCTGGCTTCGACAGTGCTGTGGTTAAAAATTTGAATGGGATATTCAGATTATGTCATGCATGACCTCTTCAAAAGCTGACATAGGAAGTCTTCGTTTCTTCCCTCTTTGTTTTGTCAGTTTGACAGTTTTCTAAAATTGCAGTTCCCAGAGGCGGCAAAGATGTAATTAAATGGTTATTTGTATACCATGTTTATGGACATATAAACTCACATAAACTTTTTTTAGGAAAATTTGAAAAGAAATATCAAGAGCCTTTAAGCATCTTCCTGTATTTTGATGTAGTAATCTCATGTTTAGGATATAGTATTCCAAAATAATAAACAGGCTGGGTGTGGTGGCTCACGCCTGTAATCCCAGCCTTGGGGAGGCCAAGGCAGGCAGATCACTTGAGGTCAGGAGTTTGAGACTAGCCTGGCCAACATGGCGAAATCCTGTCTCTGCTAAAAATGAAAAAATCAGCCAGGCATGGTGGTGGGTGCCTGTAATCCCAGCTACTTGGGAGGCTGAGGTGGAAGAATTGCTTGAACCCAGGAGGTGGAGGTTGCACTGAGCCGAGATTGCACTACTGCACTTGAGCCTGGGCGACAGAGCGAGACTCTGTCTCAATAAAAAAAAATAAATAAATAAAAAATGCGTACTATAAATACAATTAATTTCAACTCTGTGTTCTTTCTAGGATTTTAAGGGATAAGGTGGGAATTTGGTTGCTTGTGTTCATTAAACTTATACAGTTAGGTATCCTTTGGCAGGAAGCCCAGTGCAGGTCTTTCCTAATGATGATGATATGCAGGGCTCCCTGTATCTGATACAGTTTTCTCAATTATTGTAGTCCAGATGAAAGCTGCCATGTGGTATAATGCAAAGATCCTGATCATTAGCATCACAGACATGGATTTGCTTCCAGATGTTGACAGGAGACTGATTCGTGACCTTGAGCAAGGTCCCTCCTCTCTGTATACATTAATTTTCTTATCTGTCAAGTGGGCATGATAACGCTGCCTTGCAGGGATTTCATGTGTAAAGGAGGAGAGAATGCATGTGAGAAGATCGAGTGCTTCATGACCTTAACTAAGACGTTCTCTTTTTTTTGGGGGGTGGGGGGTAAGTTGGACTGATAGTTTTTTTTAAATTTTTAATTTAATTTTTATTTCTTCCCAAAAAAAGGGGCATACATGTGCAGAACATGCAGGTTTGTTACATAGGCGTACGTGTGCCATGGTGGTTTTAATGTTTTAGCCTTCTTTGCTGATTGCCTTGGGATTTCTAGGTAATGGCTAGACTGCCAGATTTCCCACCCATCTATAGCCTCCAGAAAAGTAGTGTTGACTGGAACCTTAGCTGCCCCCGCTTGGAAATTGGGAGTGGGTATAGGCGTAGTGACAATTCTGTCTTGTTTCCTCAAGCATCATCACAATACTATGAAGGCAGTTTAAGACAGAAGCTTTTGCAGAAAATATTTTCACAAAATAAAAGAAGTTTACAACGTTTAGATACATTTTTAAAATAAAAATTTGCTAAATGAAAGGTTTTTATATAAAAAAGTACCTATCCATAAAGTCTGGAAAATATAGGAAAATGGATTACAAAAATAAGAATCCGTAGATTTTTTGACTACCCAAAGATAACCATCAGTAGTATTTTTTTGTGTTTCCTTTTAGGGTTGTTGGTGCATTTTCGTATAATTGAAATCATGCTGTAAATACTGTCATGTGTCTTGCCTTTTTTTCCATGCAACCATAGCGTATGCACTTCTCTCATGTTATTAAAAACTTTGTAAAAATAGCTTTGAATGGCTGCATGATATTCCATTGAATGGATATTAGATAGTTTTTCATTTCAATTATTTTCAAATCAATGGAAAACAATATTTTTTCACATCTGATTTTTTTTAATCTCTTGTCCTTTGTGTCTATATCAGATATTCCACAGATTATTTCCTTGTTCAGAATGTCTATATGTCAGGCTCACGGAGGCAGAGTTATACTTTTATTCAATGTCTGTGATGACTCATGGTTAAATCTATAATGCATTCTAGTTATTTTTTAAAACGTTATGTTGTCTTTAGCTTCCACTGGAGATAGAGATGATGCAGCAGCACTGATGAGAAATCATACTCAAAAAGTGAAGTGACGGGTACATTTCTGATTTGGAACGAATGCTGATGACAAATTAAAAATGACCATTGGGGGTAGTGCTGGAAATAGCTTATAGCTTTTGTTTTGATTTTTGTTAAGGATTGGGATAAGTGGAAGAAATAAGAAGCATGTTTTATTTTGTGGGTAATGCGAATACAGTCAAAATTGAACAGATTTTTCCTCTTCTCTGTCTCTAGCCATAGTGGAACTTGTACTAATTTTCTGGAGTTGTTCACCCAGCACTTGTGATTGCTTTTAGCAGAAATGATCTCATTTCAGGAGCCTGTGAAGAGGAAAAGGAAATGTGTTCTCACGACTGTGAGTCAGTGTAGAGTGAAAGAAGCTGCAGAGAAGCTCTGTGTGTGTCTGTGGGTGTGGAATTGTGTGATTGTGTGTGTGTATGTGTGTGTGTGCGTGCACGCGTGCACTGAGGTGTGATGCATTTACAGAGAGTGAAGTTGGAGAGGAGAATGGGAAAAATAATGACAAAGTTGAGTGAAACTCCTGCTTAACTTGCTGAAGCAAGTAAATGCAAAGATGTACTCTGGGGCTTAAAAATTTGGGGGTGATGTGGCTTAGCTGTAGTTGGCAAGAAAATATCTAGAGGTTTTGGTTGTTGGGGAGTTCAGATGGGGAATGGTGACCAGAGAAGCTATGCAATTTTCTCAAGACCTTACAACTGAACTGAAATTATTATCTGTTTAATTGCAAAGTCCCTTCTCATTGCGTTGAGCCACGTACACCTGTTCAGCTGGGGTAGCATCTGCTGCTGGTTGGCGGGATATGGGTGGGTGATGGTGGTGTGCTTAACTAAGGGCAAGTAGCTCTTAAGGACACTCTGAACTTTCAAAAATGGCAGCCTGGGATTACCCTGCTTTCATTCCACACACTCTCAGCTGTCTCCCCAAATACTCTGGGAGAGAAATGGGACTGCAGTGCTAGGAATCACCGTCCTGATTAGTATCTCTCTTTTGCATCTGTCAGATGAGGTGGCTCATTACCTGGAAACTATACTCAGTTTTCTGAATAAATGGAGTACTGGTAAAATAACCCCAATCAAAATTTATCCCAATTAATTATTTCCCAATTATATCCCAAAAATTATTTGAGCAGGTGTGTGAGCATACTTTGTTTTCTTCTATTTTATGTTGTCTGAAACTCAAACCAGAAACCTACTCTTTGAGGCTTTAGCCATGTTTTGTTTGGCAAGATAAAGATAATTATTCCTGTTTGTTTAATAATTCATGTTTAAGTACATGCTATGTGCCAGATACTGTTCCAGGTAGGTGGGACCGCTGTGGGAAAAGGGGCTGAGGTCGCTGCACAGAGAGTTTACAGTTTGGAGAAGAGAAAGGCAATGCATTCGTGATTAAATAATTGCAGATAATCTGCAGGGAGAACAGTGGAGCAATATGATGCACACACACACACACACACACACACACACACACACAGAGAGAGAGAGAGGGAGGATAGGATAAAGAGGTGGGGTGGAGATTGCAACAGTTCCTCTGGGGAGGTGACATTTGAGCTGACATTTTAGGTCCAAAAGTTAAGAGGGAAGCTGCCACATGAAGACTTGGGGAGGAGCTGGTTATTTTCAAGGTTTTGTTTCCTCCCCAAAACGTACTTCTTCCTCAGTCTTTCCCAGATCAAAATGGCACCACCATCCATTTGGTTCTGAAACCACAAATCTAGGTGGTATCCACAATTCCTCATTCTTCCTTTCTTCCTGTCATACTCTTGGCTCCACCCTGAAAGGTATTCTTCTCCCCATCTCTGCTTGCAGCTACCATCTCTCCCCTGGACCACTGTGGTAGCCTCCTGATTAATCTTCCTGCTTCTACTCTCATCTTTCCCCACACCCTTCATTTATTCTTCATGCAGCTGTTAAGGTGTGCTGATCAATAGAGTAGCCACCAGCCGCATGTGAATATTTAAATGAAAATTAATTAAAATAGAATAAAATTAAATATCCAGTTTCTGGGTCACACCAGTCACATTTTAGGTACTCAGTAGCCACACATGGCTAGTGGCTACTGCACCTGACAATGTGGATATAGGACTTCATTGCAGAAAATTATTTTTGAGAACCCTGAGTTAGAGTGATCTTTCCAAAATAGACGCCAGCTCATGGCCCTCCCTGCTTAAAACCTCAAATATTTTCATAGCTCGCTTTAGAATAAAGCTCAAATTCTTCTTCTTCCTTTTTTTTTTTTCCTTTTGAGGCAGAGTCTCACTCTGTTGCCCAGGCTGGAGTGCAGGGGCACGATCCGTGATCTCAACTCACTGCAACCTCTGCCTCCTGGGTTCAAGTGATTCTCATGCCTCAGCCTCCTGAGTAGCTGGGATCTACAGGTGTGCACCATCACAAGCAGCTAATTTTTGTATTTTTGGTAGAGATGGGGTTTCATCATGTTGGCCAGGCTGGTCTCAAACTCCTCACCTCAAGTTATCCGCTCACCTTGGCCTCCCTAAGTGTTGGCATTACAGGCATGAGCCACCACACCCAGCTTCAAATTCTTTATTCTGACTTACAGAGCCCCACATCACCTGGCTCCTTCCCACCTGTCTGGCCTTATCTTTGCCTTTCTCTTCTCTAGCCATTACTTTCCAACTTCTTGTTTCTAAAACAAATAGATTGTTCACTACTTGGGGGCCTTTGTGAGAGTTCACACCTTGGGTTTCCTCTGCATGGCATTCCATGATGATTCCTTGTTGCCATTTAGATTTCACGACAAGTATCACCACCTCTAGGAGGCCTTCTTTGACTACCTACCATTCAGTCACTGTCATATAACCAAGTTAGGTTGTCTGTGCACTCTGGCTACTTTCTGATATTTTGCTTACTCACTTATTGTTAAATTGTCATCTGTTGTATGCCTCAGCCTACTAGTATGTGAGCTTCCAAAAGGCAAAGACCTTGTCTATCTGTTCAAGGCTATAATCCCAGTGCCCAGAGCAGTGCTTACCTCATAGTAGGTGCTCAATTAACATTTGTTCTAGAAATGAATGAATCATTGTAGGTAAGCAAGACTGCTCTAGCCCATATGGTTCTTTTGTGTGAATCAGAAAAAGTTACCTTGGGTCTAAGTCACCTTGTGTGTTGGCAATCCTGTGCAACGGAGCCTGGTGTCCCTGGGTAGGGGAGTTGGGGAATAGTTAGGGAATCTTTCTAGGAAGGAGGAATACCTAGCACAAAGTAGTTGAAGCAAGAATATACTTGAAGTGTTTGAAGCAAACAACAACAAAGACTGGTATGTTTGGAGCAGTTTGTGAAGGGGAACACAGAATGAAAAAAAAATGGAAGAAGTGGGCCGGGGGCAGACCACATGAGGCCCGGAAGGCAGTGGTAAAGGAATTGCGTTTTATTCCAAATAAAGTAGGAAGCTGTTGGAGGATTTTAAACAGGGGAGAGACATCTGATTTCTGATTTATTTATTCTTACAGTTTTATTTATTTGCCTTTGTGGGTAAGTCTGTTTTAACATTTTTCTCAGGTATATGATTTGGGGAAACTTTTAGTTTGAAGACTAGTTTTCCCAAGGGGTGGGGACTTGCTTCTCTGAAGACTGAAAAACTCTTCAAACAGCACTTTCAGATACAGCAATTAGTTTCCACACGCACTTTGACTCTTCTTTGAAATGCTTTCTGACATGCATTGCTGGTAATTTTGCAGGTTGAAATCTCTGGCTCTCTCCTAAAGGTGACAGAAGGGCAGACTAAAACTAATCAGGAGAAATTTGTAGTAGTTGATTGTGGCCATTTGTTAGGGTTTTGAAATACGAATAAAAATCGTGCACAGCGCTTCTCTTGCAATGGGAACACCTATTCAGCCTGGTGTTTGGTGTTAGAATTCATCTGCCCGTGAACATGACAGTGTGACCTCCACGTGGAAACACATTATGAACACAGCTTGAATCTGTAACTTACTGTTGTCTCAGTTTCTTCTCTGGAGACCAGAGGAAAAATGCATCCAGTTCCTCCAAAGTATTTTACCGTATTACCATGTATCTAAGATGCAATAAAGAAAAAGAAGCACCATTAGTTAAGTTGCAGCTTTCTGAGAACAACAATGTAAACATTATAAGTACACATCAATAATAAGAAGAGCCACCAATTTCAGAGAAGTTAAAATGTGAAGCAAAGCATCTATGTATCCATCCTAATCATCTGTCTATCTGTTTGGGAGCAGAGGCTAAGATTGGACTTGCTATATTCCAAATGCTTTAAATACAATCTCATTTAATCCTCATGACGACTCTTGAGGGGGGTGCTAGCATTACCCCCATGTTCTATATAAGGGAACTGAGGCACAACTTGTCAAGGTCGCATAACTATTAAGTGGCTGACCCAGGATTTCAGCACTACCTGTCTAGCTCCAGGGTCTGTATAACCACTGTAGTGTGAGAAAATGTGATAATTTGATACTGGCTGACCATCAGCCAATTAATAGTCATCTTTGTTTGCTTCTCAGTGTAAAAGCTCAAGTCTGGATCCAAATCCTTGACTGGTAGTTACCTGAGACTGATGTTACTGTTGTGTTTGACTCTTGATTTGAAACACAGGTCTATATCTTGAGATTTATATTAATAAAGCATTGTAATTATGATCCTGATACCCTGGGGATTGCCTTATACCTCGACTAAGAAGGCACATGCTTACTTCTTGCTCAAGAACAAACAGGGACTGAACTGCTGCGCTGGGAGGATGGGGCTGAGACCAGCTAGCAGGGGCATTTGTCAAAGGTAGCAAAGCCCACTGATTAACCCGGCCAGCTCTGGAGCAAGGCTGCCTAGATGTAAACCTTCATCTGCTGCTTTTGAGCTCTGTAACCTCAGGAAAGTTTCCTAGCTTTTCTGAGCCTGTTTCTTCATCCATATAATGGGTTTAACAGGTTCCCAATCTCTTATTTGCAGTCCTTGGGGCCAAATGTGCTCGGATTTAGATTTATTTAACTTTTAAAGGAAAGCAATATAGTAAATGTACCATTTATTAATAACATCCCTCAGCAGAGGCTGTGATAGCACCCTTAAATCAAGCATGTTGATATTTTTGTAGCAAAAAGTATGAATATTAATAGTAAGAAGGAGATAGAAAAAACTGTTAGTCAGTGTATATCACTTTAACTCAAATCTTAGCACCAAATAAGTCTGTATTAAACTTACGAAAAAATCGTTTTGTTTTCAAAGCTTTTGAGGATTCAGAATTCTTAAATCAGGGTTTGTGGATCTGCACCTGCCCCGTAGGTTGATTTAATGGCTTACATGGAGGTAACGTCTTTACCTAGCACATTCCATAGTGCATAGTAAAGTGCTCAGTAATGTTATCTGTTATTATTTGTACATGTATGTTCAAATCATCATTGCTGAGCAGAGGCAAGTATAGCTGGCTGAGAGACCGGTGGTAACTGGCTGAACTTTGGCTACCTTGTGGGCATAACTGCTGGATTCTGAGGCTCTGATCTGGAGCCCAGAGTACCTGGCTGCTCTTAGAACCCAGGTCCCCCTCTTCTGACTCGCACCAGCATTTTCATTGGGTTTTGGTTGTTCTGGTAAAGAAAGAAGGAAATAAATGAGAAGAATGCCTTTCCAGCCTACCCCTAGGTGGATTCATCCTTTCTGCTGAATCTTTTCTTTTTTGTGGCTATAAAATGAGGGGGAAATTGAGAACAATCACCAAAAGAGCATTTTCCTTTAGGCAAGTGTATGTGTGACACCCCATTAACGACAAGTGACATCATCTTCTATCTAGCGGAAATCAACACAATATTCACGTTAACCAGTCATCGCTGGTGCCCGAAGCGGATGACGACTTGTCAGTTTCCATCCTATCAGTCATTTTCAGGCAAACTGTGTGTGTAGATTCCACATGGGCACAGTCGAATGTTCACAACACCGCTCATTTCTCAAGTGCCTGATGGGTCCTCTACAACTAGAGCAGAGACGCGGGAGGGTCCCACTGGGGCAGATCAGAGGGCTGGAGATCAGAAGGCTTGTGATGACAGAAGGTGGGTGGAAGAGGCAGGCAGACCTAGGCCCTGGTGCCCTGGCCTGCCATTTGCTGGCTGTGAGACTTCGGTTGATGTCCACAAGCCTCAGCTTCCTTGTGCATTGAGCTAATAGTAACTCATTACCTCACCAGGTCATTGTGAGGAGTAAATGAATGATGCATATGAAAGTGATTGATTAGCCCGAAAGCTCCAGGAAATGCCAGTCTTGTTATGATGCATTTGCCTTCAGTGGACTTTTGATTTGCCCCATAGAGCACATTTTCATAACTCTCAGCCGTTCCTCTTATGTCCTGGCACCCTTCTGCATTTAAGTCTCTCAGTGAGGTGTCCACTTATTAGTTCATTTGGAACTTCGCCAGTTTGTGTGTTCAACCACACGTTTGTGTCTTCACCTACCCACCTATCCATCTCTCTCTCCACTGGATCCCTGTTGTGTGCCTGGCTAGGCTCTGGGATACAAAGATGAATCAGGTAAGGATGAACCTTGCCCTAAAGGAGATCATAGGCTGATGGAGAAATGGACAGGTCAACAGATGAGTGGAGTCAGGTGGCCGTTGTTGCTGTAACTCAGGAGTGGGCTATTGACAATAGGATGCCAGAGGAGACAACTCTGCTCTGTTAAGGGTGGCAGTAGAGGTGGAGGGAAGAGCTAAAGGAAGTCCTCAAAAAGGATATGACAGTTGAACATAGACTTGAAAGGGGGAAGGGCTTACCCAGCAAAAGGAATAGCCTGTGACAGCCTTCCATAATTGGGGCTGAATGTGGAGGTCACTTCTGGCCAGGGGAGAGGGTATTTGGGGGAATTTGTCTTGGCAGATATAAGGAATGGGAGGCTAGCTGGGGCCAGGTGGTAGGAATTCACAAGCACAGACTGCGCATTCTCGATGTTATCCTGATGTCCCTCGTTGGGTTGCCAGCATTGAGTGAAGTGTAGGGCAAGAACGTATCAGCCTTTGGTTTGAGTTTTGGAATTTCTTCGGGTGGGCTTGGAGAGGGCAAGGCTGAAGGCAGCGAGGGCAATGAGGAGGCTGTTGCGATGGTTTGAATAACAGCCTAGGAGGGAAGGAGGCAGCATGTGAGCGTGGGGGAACACAAATGCCACAAAGGTATTCGGGGGCTGGTGAATGGGGTTGGTCACTGTATTCGGTTCCTAGGGCTGTAGTAACAAATTACCATCCATTTGGTGGCTTAAAACAACACAGATTTGTTCTCTCACAGTTCTGGGGTCCACAGTCTGAAATCAAGGTGTCAGCAGGGCTGCACTTCCTTGGAGGCTCTAGGGGACAATCAGTTCCTTGTCTCTTCCAACTTCTGGTGGCTGTCAGCATTCTTTGTGGCCGCATCATTGCACTCTCTGCCTTGATCTCCACCTGGTCTGGCCTTCTTTTCCATATGTCTGTGTCTTTTCCTCTTCTGTTTTTTATAAGGACACTTGTTACTGGATTTAGGGCCCACCTTGGTAAACCAGGATGATCTCATCTCAATACCTTAAATTAATTAAATTAAATACCTTAAATTAATTACATCTGCTAAGACCCGTTTTCCAAATAAGGTCAGATTTGCACGTTCAAGAGATTAGGAGATGGACGTATCTTCTGGGGGCCACCACTCAACCCACTGCAGCCACCAAAGGGATGGAGCAGCTCCTGTTCTCAGGGTGTCTTTAAGTAGCTATAAGAGGAAGGGCTGGGCTCTTGCACAAATGTCACAGCAAACTTGAATAAACTCATCGTCTGCTAAAGAGTCATATCACCTCCCTGCGGTGCCTTTCCAAAGTCTGATGAGTAGATAATACCAGATCAAATGCCTCTCTTAAAGAAGTTGTTGTAAAAGCACAACAAATGGAAGTTAAAGTGGAGGAACTCTTTAGAAATAAAGTAGAAATTCAAGTGACTGTTATTTGTGGAGAATCTAATTTCTCTGACAGTTCCGCAGGTACATTGAAACAATCTCTTAAGGAAAATGTTTTTCTGAAGAAATTTCTCCTTGAATTTTACAAACTTTTCTCTGCCTGATGATCACGTACAATGGAATGAACTACAGCCTTGCTCTATTTTTGTTTTTCTCCTTGTTTGTGCCCAGGTGCCGTTAATAATGTTGGCAGAAGTCTGTTGCGGGGGAAGCAGCACCATTTTGATGTGGTTCACATGTGATTGCTCTTGACACCCAAGTGAAGATGCTCTAAAACCCACCGTCTTGTTCACTGGGTGTATGTTCTCAGAGTTTCTACTATAAGTTGGGCAGTACCCTCTGTTGCAGATGCAGCGACCAAACAGACACAGTCCTGCTTCTGACTTTTGGTCTCTGGGGGAAATGGATGGGCAAGCAGCTGTGACAGCTCGTGTGACATAGTGTATTGAGATCTATAATAAGAGAGCAGGAGAGACTGAGGGAACACAGAGGAAAGAGGGATTTCTACAAAAATAGACATATAAATAACCGATAAGTTTATGAAATATTACCAGCCTCATTAAACATCAGGCATGCTAATTAAGGTAAGCTACTAGGCAAGATAAAATAAAAATGGTATAATACCCAGTGTTGGCAAACATGTTAGAAAATAGTTTCACATACTGGTGGTGGAATTTTAAATTGTACAAGCTTTCTGGAAGCCAATTTGATGAAAGGTTCAAATAACCCAAAAAGGCAAATCAATTCAGATGTCACTTCCTTTCTCTGGTATTCCCAAGCTTCTCATTTTCCCCAACTCGTCTTGGCTATTCCATCATGGTTCTTACTGTGTGGAACTAGAATGACCTACCTGGGTAGTTTTCTACCCCACTGGACTGAGACCATAGCTTCTGTCTTCTCCAGTGTTTAGTGACACACTTTTCTGTACCTTCTAGCTTTGTAATAGTTTTAAGATCAAATGCTCATTGAATGTTACTGTTGTTGTAGAATTTTCCTAGCTATTCTTTGAATGTTTATTTTTATGCATCAAATTTAGGATTGCTTTTTCAGGATCCCTTCTCCACTGTCCCCAAAGAAAATTAAGTGGGGGTATTGTTTGTGATTTCTTAAATGTATAGACGAATTGAAAGAAAATCAATCAGTGCCGTATTAAGTTGTTCCATCCGTGAGCTTCATATGCCTCTATTTGTTGAAGTTTTATGGCTCTCATTTAAGTTCAGTAATATTTTTGCAAGTACTGAATCTTTCTGGTTAAGATTATTGGGGACTTTTTTAAACGGTGATAGGCTGGAGTCAGCCTGGTACCTGCTCATAAGACCTATTAAATTTTCAGAATTTCCATGAGGTGTTTGTTAAACACAGGCATTCTTAAACTTAAGTTATGGAGACCTACAACTATATACACTATATGTAAAAACAAAGGTAATTTTCAAAACTCATGACTCCCTAAGTATTTTACTACAGTTTATTATCTACACTCTTGAGGTTATTCATGTCTATCGTGTATCTGTAAGTTGGAAACACTGTATAATAGTATCTTATTGCATATCTGCCTTCAGTGATAACATGTTGGTCTTTTGAAATAGGCCATTGTGGCATTAGTTAAGCCACAGAGAGCAGCAAATACTATAAATCCGGGCCTTCTTTCCCAGAGGACCTGTTGTGAACATTTGCAATCACACCTCTGTTTATATATGAGTATTTATAGCATTTTGTGTGTGTGTGTATTTATAGAATAGGATGTCTTCTTCCCTGGCGTTATCTTTCCAAATTGGTTGGTAGGGTTATATGAAAAAGCAGTGAGTTTACTTATTTACTTTTATGCTGGATATCTTACTGAATTTGATTATAAATTACGATAATTTTTCTGTTGATAACCTTGGATTTAGTAGGTAGAGAATCTCTTTAAAATAATAATTGAACTCTTTTACTAAGAATTTAAATCAAGAATGGATATTCTAATCAAATACAGTTTGGCATCTATTGATATATGTTTTTTAACTTAAAATATGTTCCTCTTTGGATTAAACCTATTAATTGATTTATGAATGCCGAAATATCCTTGTTTTGTTCGAACTTTGGCCTCATGGTCAGATAATACAACATAAAAACATTTGAAAATTATCTGCTGATGGTTTTTTGTGGCCTTATTGATATTTTAATCATCACTGAAAAAATACTCAAAGCACAGGAAAACTAATTAATTCCATGTAGGGAGAGAGGTTTGATATATGTCTTTAAATCAATGTTACTAATTATATTAGTCATGACTTCCTTATTTAAATTTTTCCTTTTTGATCTGTCAGGACTTAAAGAGAGTTGTATTAAATTCTCAAACTATTACTGTATTTTTGTTGATTTCTGGGTTTCTAACAGTTTCCTTTCTATATCTCAGTGCATTGCTACCTGCTACAGAAAAGGTCATGATAGTTGATATATTTCTTTGTGAATTATACCTTTTATCAATGTAGAATAGCTTTTTTGGTATTGTTCAATGACTTGTCTTTGAATTTTACTTTGATATGGATATTGGTACATCTGCATTTTTTTGCTATTGACATTTTCCTGTTAAATCCACCCATGCTTTCAAATTTAACCTTTTGGCAATCTAATTGCTTAAGATCACATCTTATGGAAAATATTTCGATATACTTGATTTTTGACTCAGTCTGTGAGACAATTTCTTTTGCTAGAGAAGTTGAGGTAATTTATACTAATATGATAACTATATTGTGTCTGACTTTTATCTCACTTAATGCTTTCTATTTCTTATGCTTGTTTTTAAATTTGACTTCCTCCCTAACTCCCTACAAGCAGTAGGTTGCAGGGGCTGGCAACCTACTGCCTGTTTTTGACAGCACATAGGTTAGGAATGGTGGATTTACATTTTTAAAGGGTTGCAAAACAAAACAAAGAACAGACAGCAGCAATAACTGGATGTAGCCCGAAAGCCTGAACTATTTGCTGTTTGGCCCTTAGAGAGCTTGCTGATTCTGTGGTGGGTGATTAGGTTTTCTATTATATTCTGCTTTTGGTTTTACTCTTGGATACATTTAGCTGCCTGAAGTATGTATCTAAATTTAATTTTTCCTAAAACTTATTTTTAATTGTCTTCAAAATACAAAGTATTTTATTGGCTTTCCCCTGTGCAGGGTAGGGTGGGTGGCATAGTTTGATCTACCCTCATATAAGCCTTACTCATTTTCTCAGTTGTTGATGGTAAGTATGGGATTTTTATCCATGTTTCTGATTTAATAATTATTATTTAAACTTATATCTCTGTATCTTTTACAAAGAACTATTTATAGCATTTATATTCTTTCTGTAACTGAATTTACATCAATTTTTAAGAAAATTTCATATTTAATTTGCTTGGGCACTCCCTACCAACCTTTAAAAATTAACTACTCATTTTTTATTTTTAAAAAATGACCCCATTTGGTTAGGTTTTTTTTTTTTTTTTTTTTTTTTGAGACAGAATCTAAAATCTGGCTCTGTTGCCCAGGCTGGAGTGCGGTGGTGCGATCTCGGCTTACTGCCTCCTGGGTTCAAGCGATTCTCCTGCCTCAGTCTCCTGAGTATCTGGAATTACGGGTGCTCGCTACCGCATCTGGCTAATTTTTGTACTGTTTTTATTTTTATTTTTATTTATTTATTTATTTTTTTGAGACGGAGTCTTGCTCTGTCGCTCAGGCTGTAGCGCAGTGGTGCAATCTAAGCTCACTGGAAGCTTCACCTCCCAGGTTCACGCCATTCTCCTGCCTCAGCCTCCCGAGTAGCTGGGACTACAGGCACCTGCCACCATGCCTGGTTAATTTTTTTGTATTTTTTAATAGAGATGGGGTTTCACCATGTTAGCCAGGATGGTCTCGATCTTCTGACCTCCTGATCCGCCCGCCTCGGCCCCCCAAAGTGCTGGGATTACAGGTGTGAGCCACCGTGCCCAGCTTGTACTGTTTTTAGTAGAGACTGGGTTTCACCATGTTGGCCAGGCTGGTCTTGAACTCCTGACTTCAAGTGATCCGCCCACCTGGCCTCCCAAAGTGTTGGGATTACAGGCGTGAGCCACGGCGCCTGGCCTGGTTAGGCATTTCTTTTAGTATTTGGCAGAAGGAGGAAGTAAATGGTGGTGGTAGTGTTTCTGTACATCCTTTCTGAGTCCTTTTACATTTGTAAATACTTTTCTGCTTCTTCCATAAATGAACAGAGTGCTTTAAATCCTGCAGATATTTAATCATTAGCGTTTTCAGCCCAGTATTGTAGAGAAATCTGAGATCAGTCATTTACTTATGTAAATGTTTATCCATATAAATACCTTGTTTTTTTTTTTTTATGCTTGGAAAAATGTTATTCAGGATGTTTAGGACATTCAGTATAGCTTATTTTTAAATCTGTTCTAAAGTTTTTTTTTTTTTTGTAATTTAGGTATTCTCATCATCCATATAACATATCTCTTTTGCCTTTCGTATTTCTAATTTACTTCTGGTCATTTTATTATTGGGAGCTTTCTATCTGCACTGGTACCTGTACCAACAGGCTTACCCAGTATGCTAAAGTTTCAGTGCTCTTTGAACTCTCTATGGAAATTCTGCATTTATTATGTTGTTCAACATTAATGCCTCAACTAATGATAGGAAGATATCAACCCTGTAAACTAGGCAGAAGATGTAGAAGCTGAGAGTTAATTTTGCATTCTCTACTCTTCTTTTGGATACATTACCTGTATTCATTTTCTACTGCTGCTGTAACAAGTTAACACAAATTTAGTGGCTTAAACCAACACAGATCTGTTCTCTTCCAGCTCTGGAGGTCAGAAGTCTAAACTCAGCAGGGTGACAGCAGGACTGCATTCCTTCTGGAGGCTTTAGGGGAGAATCTGTTTCCTTGCCTTTTTCAGCTTCTAGAGGCCACCTGCATTCCTGGGCTCATGGACTTGCATCATTGCAGTCTCTGCTTCCATCAGCACGCCTCCTTCTCTGACCCTCCCGCCCCGCTCCTTCACTTATAAGGACGTTTGTGATTACATTGGGCCTCACTGGATAATCCAGGCTCCTCTCACCACTCAAGATCCTTAGCTTCATTACATCTGCAGAGTCCCTTTTGCTGTGTGAGGTAGCATATACACAGGTTCTGGGGATTAGAATGTGGACACTTATTTTTAGGGGCCCGTCATTCAACTGACCACAGTACCCCTCCCTGGTGAGTGTGGGGGCCCCCTCCCACATGCTCTTCCTTTAGAAGGCAGTTGAGTTGGTTTCTTTTCCTCTCCCCTGCCGCAAAGCAGGGCACACCCCACATCTTTGCTCATTTCTGTGAAGCATCTGTGATGTGGAATAACATTGTGTTAACCTTTTCCTCTGTTCCAGGACACTCATTCTACTTCCTTCTAGTGAAATGTAGCTATAATCTTTCTTTTTAAGGACTTACTTCCTATTTTCCTTATTGAACCAGCACACATTTGTGCATAATAACTAAAATATCCAACGTCTCTGAGTAAGGGTATCACAGTATGGAGGTCTGCTTGGAATAAGGGATAAAATAAGGTTTTGTTTTTGGAGCACGAACAGCACCATAGCAATCTTTATCACCACCTTCTTTTCTTCTTCATTTCTGGAAAGTTCTACACAGTGCTGCTTCTGTATTCCACAGTTCTGCTCCTTACAGCATTAAAATTTTTTTTATCAACAATTGGATTTCAAACAGGCTTTTCTTTATTTTAATTACCTGTCTTCATGTTTTTTCTAGCTTTTAAAACCAAATCTCTTTTTATCTGTTTATCTCATTTTTTTAATAAAAAGAATTGTTTTTCATGGAAACCAGGTTTTCTTGAATTTATGAACACAAAACAGATAGTCTGAAATTTAATGGCGTTTCATGCAATAAATCATCTTAGAAAAATATATATTTTCTGCATACTTCATTCTTATTTAATTTACAAAATATCTTCCTAGGCCCCATATTGGTTATAGTTTTTCATTCTTAGTGATTTACAAATGGGAACAGCTATACCTGTATGGGTATATTCTCCCAACATAGGGAAATGAATTATTTAGGGTGCTTCTTACTTTCTGCTCTGGTGCTGTTTACGACATCCTTGTATCACTGTGGCAACTGCTGCTTGTATTACCTTCTGGTTGTTTAGCAACCCAGTTGCTTAAGGGCTGTGTGTGTATACGTGTGTGTACTTGTGTGCATGTATGTAGTGTGATCCCAATACTGGGGGGAGAGGAAACAGTGACAGACTACACATACCCAGAGAGAAGGTATTTCAGTTAATGTGACTACATGAGATATTTTGCTATTGCTAAGGTCTAATGTTTGTATCCCTTGAAAATTCATGTTGAAACTTAATCCCCAATGCAACAGTATTAAGAGATGGGGCCTTTAGGAGGTTCTTAGGTCATGAGGGCTCCGTCTTCATGAATGGGATTAATGCTTTCATAAAAGGGCTAGAGGGAGCTTGTTACGTCCTCCAGCTCCCCTTCCACCATGTGAGGACACAGCAAGAAGGTGCCATCTTGGAAGCAGAGAACAGGGTCTCACCAGACACCAAACCTGCCAGCACCTTGATCTTGGACTTCTCAGCCTTCAGAACTGTGAAAAATAAACATCTACAATTGATAAATTACCCAGTCTAAGGTATTTTGTTGTATCAGCAGAAGTGGACTAATAAATCAGTGAAAATATTTATTAAAATTGACATATGATCTAGTTGGTGACTGTATATGAGAGAGTTCCTAGTAGCTAGTAAATAGGTTGGGTGGTCAGAGTCCAGACTTGCTCATTGTCACCTAAGAACCCAGACACTCCGTAAGTAGATGATGGGAGGGACAAGGTGTCTGAAAAGGGGGCCAGCCCTTGGAGATGAGAGTGATGATGTTCTAGGAACCTGAGTATGGGATGAGATGAGCTCGCGAGGTCCCTGGTAAGGAGTGAGTCCCCTCCGGAAGATAAGGCACTGTCCATTGTCGGGTGGGCTATTTCTATGTCTCCTGTCCTTGTTCTCTCTTGGACTCCCCCTACGAACTTAGGAAATCTTTCTGCAAGTTGCAGCCAGTGTCAGCTGTTCACAGAGCCAAGGAAGGGCTTGTGCATGGGTTCTGGCCTTAAAGAAGGGAGCAGAGCTCCCTTGGGGTAGGCGCTAGTGGAAGCTAGAAACAAGGAGGATTCACGCAGAAGGTGAAAGTCAGCCTGAAACCCTGCGGTTTTGTTTTATTTTTTTCCACTTGTTATACCTGTGCTGAATTTTGAGGGGATTTGGCTTTATTATATGGTGGAGGCCGGTCACAGCATCTCTCTGAACCTCTGTTTTCTCATCTATAAAATGGGGATAATAGCAATACCTACTTTCAAGGGCTTTTCTGTGAATTAAATGAGATGATGCATCCGAAGTACTGGTCTCAGTCCCTGGCACAGGAAGCTATGCTCGGTCACATCTGGTTTTCCTTTCTCCTCCTTGACTTCAAGATATTCCGCTTAGTTTAGGGCGAGAAATTAGTTATGTCTTTTGGTGATCACCGTTTCTCTAACTTTTTATTTTTATTTAATTTTGCAAGTACTTACGTAGCACTTTCTATGAACCAGGTGCTATTCTAAGCACTTGACGTACATGAGCTCGTGTAATCGTCATAAGAACCCTATGAGGTAGGTACTATTTTACAGATAAGAAAGCTCACATAGAAAACTTAATGAACCTGCCCAAAGACACCCCACTAGGTTCAAACCCAAGTAGTCCAGTTTCGGGTTACTTTTAACCATTAGGCTAACCTAATTAGGTTAGGGTATTGAATACAATTAAGTTACATTCTATAAAAGAATAGTTGAGAAATGAGTTGGGAAAAGATACTGGGTGAACTGAAACATTTAATTTAAGACAGAAAGTGGGAATACTAAGCGAATTCAGAGGGTGGAGGTTGCATCATATTATTGTCATTAATCAATGCATATTGATTTTCCAGGCAAATACTGAGCTATATTAAGGCTGCAGAGGCAGAGTTGCCACCTTGAAAAAGTGGGTCTCTCTCAGGAAGAGGTTCATAAGTTAACAGCCGAGGGGTGATAGGTTGGGTGACAATACATCTTGGTGTGCTGGGGTTTGTGTCTATTGTTCCCCAGTATGATTATTAATAGCAGTCCTTTTCTCTCTTAAAAGTGTCCTAGTGTAGATGATAAATTATGTGTTCCCCTAGTAAAGGGGCAGTGGGAGGTGCAGGGAACAATGTGGAGGGGAGAAAAATGTTCTAGCCCAATGTTGTGTAGGGTTGGTGAGGCCACTTGGCTCCCTGGCCATCATTTATCTATCTGCAAATGATTTGGTTGGACTAGACACTTTTTATGTTTGTCTATAGGTTTCCTTTCTTCCTTCCTTTTCTTCCCTTCTCCCCTCCCTCTCCCCCCACCTTTCCTCCTCACCCTTCCTCCCTTCCTCCTTTCCTCCCTTCTTCCCTTCCCCACCATTCCCTCTCCTCCCTTGCTTCCTTCTTCCCCTCCCCTCCCTTCCCCTCCCTTCCCGTCCCCTCCTCTCCCCTCCCCTCCCCTCCCTTCCCTTCCCCTCCCCTCCCTTCCCTTCCCCTCCCTTCCCTTCTCCTCCCTTCCCGTCCCCTCCTCTCCCCTCCCCTCCCCTCCCTTCCCTTCCCCTCCCCTCCCTTCCCCTCCCCTCCCTTCCCTTCCCCTCCCTTCCCCTCCCCTCCCTTCCCTTCCCCTCCCTTCCCTTCCCCTCCCCTCCTCCCTTCCTCCCTTCCTCCCTTCCTCCCCACCCTTCCTCCCTTCCTCCCTTCCCCACCCTTCCCTCTCCTCCCTCTCTTCCTTTGCTCCCTCCCCTCCCCTTCCCTCCCTCCCTCTCCCCTTCCCTTCCCTCCTCTCCCCTTCCCTTCCCTCCTCTCCCCTTCCCTTCCCTCCTCTCTGCCTTCCTCCCTCTCTCCCTTCCTCCCTTTCTCCCTTCCTCCCTTTCTCCCTTCCTCCCTTTCTCCCTCTCCCTGTCTCCCTTTCTCCGTGTCCCCCACCTTCTCTCCCCCACCCCACCTCTCCCTCTCTCTGTCTCTTCTTCCTAACCTGCCTAGCCTCTCGAGGTACACATTAGGGGATGAAACTCACCCCTGCAAGCAAGCATGCTATGTCATTTGCATGTGAGGCACAGAGCCTGTCTGCTGCTCTCTCTGCTGAACTCTTTTTGGGTCCCTTGCTTGACTGACTGCAATAAATGAGGTGTCATTTAAGAGTGCATGATGTGGAGATCACAAGTATTGGTCCCAAAGTACCCAATATTAATTGATAAAAAAGTAATTAATGGAAATCTAATTAAAGCAGACATTCTGCACAGGGCACTTCTGGAATCCTGGGACCATCTCAATTACCAACTTTCCTCTGAGCTAATAATGTGTAATTGGGAGGTTTTAGGCTCTAATGGAAGAGATGAATAAAAAAATTAATTAATGAGAAAGAAAATTAAATCTGAGTTTGTTAAAAAATTTCCAGAGATGGGTACAGTGCAGTGTAACAGTAGGTATTAGAAGGTTTATTAATGAAAATCTTTACAAGTGACAGCATCTCGCTTGCAGAACTGACACCCCTCTTCCATGCCTTGCCTCACCCTGTGTCATTTGTCTCTATTAGATAGCATCTGATGTCAGCCTGGGCTCTGAGAACCAAGGGACAGTCTTAATGTGGAAGAATCAGAAGTTTTCCCTTATTCCTGAGGAGAGAAAGTATGCTCTGACGTCTGTCTCCAGCAGTTTCTCCGATATAGAAATCAGTAAACAAAGACTGAGTCTCCCAGTCTTTCAAAAAGAAATACAGTGTTAAATCAATGTATGAGATTAAAAATACATTTACTTTACCTACAGCTATATGAAAAATTAACACCCTTCCATATGCAGGAAACCTGTTTTTATAAATGTTTATGAGCAGTTGACGTTTACGAGGGCCCCTAATTAGATTGGCTTGCCGTGTACTGCTGCGTACTGCCACTCGACCTTTGGCATGATTCATTATTCTGCTTTATTGATCTGTAGTTAATCACTTCTAGGTTTCGATTTTTCTCTATCAAATGAGCTGGGGAGTTCAGGCATGCTCAGGGCAGCTTTTGATGCTGTCCTAGGTGTTTCTAACATTTCGTGACCACAAAAGTCACTTGGAGAGCTTGTTAAAAATATGCAGACTCCATGGTTGAATCTCCCAATGAAACCGCTCCTTTAGTTCTGGGTGTGGCCCAGAAATCTGCATTTCCAATGGGTGGTTTAGATCCAGGTGACTTGGGCGCTGGGGTGGCTGGTGAGTTGAATGCTTTTTGCCACTGAATGAAGGAACACTCATTTTTGGATTCAAAGACATGGTATCTTGGACTCAGTTTATGTGCCTCCTAGATTCACTTGGCCCACCTGTTCCCCAAGCCTTGACTTCTTGGCCAGTGCGTAGTCCTGATCGTTGCTGCTGTCACCTGTACTCTTAACAACACTGACTGTCTCATTTCCCCTAGGGGAGAAGGTGAGACTTTGTCACAGTCTCCTCTGCCCTTTCTGCCCAGGTGGGAGCTACAGAGTCTTTGGTGCCCACGTGTGTTAGGCCATTCTTGCATTGCTGAAAGAAATACCTGAGGCTGGGTAATTTATTAAAAAAAAAAAAAAGAAGAAGAGATTTAATTGGCTCATGGTTCTGCAGGCTTCCAGAAAGCATGGTGCTGGCATCTGCTTGGCTTCTGGGGAGGCCTCAGGAAGCTTACAATCAAGGCAGAAGGCAAAGGGGAGCAGGTGTCTCACATGGCTAGAGTAGGAGCAAGAGAGAGAGTCTTTGGGGGAGGTGCCACAAACTTTCAAACAACCGGATCTTGTGAGAACTCAATCACTATTGCGAGGAGAGCACCAAAAGGAGGTGCTGAACCATTCATGAGGATCCCACCCCCATGATCCAATTGCTTCCCATTAGGTCCCACCTCCAGCACTGGGGATTACAGTTCAGTATGAGATTTAGAGGGGATAACATCCAAACTGTCTCACCAAGTTTGGGCAGACAATGCTTGGAAAAACCCCATACCACGGGGTAGGATCTGGCTTTTCCAACGACTGCATGGAGGAGCTTGAGTATCACAACCTGCACATGCAATAGAGTTAACCACCTGTGTTTGGGGGGGAAAGCTTTAACCAGAGGGCCAGGAACCAAGGCAGCAGATAATTCCTCTCCCTTCCTCTCCTGGAAGGGAATGCGCTAAGGCCAAGGGCTTCCACACTGCCGTGTGCCCAAGCAAGCGGTGATATTTCCTGGCAAAGCTGTGGCCGGCCCAGGGATGCACTACCTTGTATAGGTTCATCCCCCTTCCTTCCTTCCTTCCTTCCTTCCTTCCTTCCTTCCTTCCTTCCTTCCTTCCTTCCTTCCCTCCCTCCCTCCCTCCCTTCCTCATTTCCTCCCTCCTTCCTTCCTTCCTTCCTTCCTTCCTCCCTTCCTTCCTTCCTTCCTTCCTTCCTTCCTTCCTTCCTTCCTTCCTTCCTCTTTTTCCCTCACTTTTTCTGCCTTGCCTTTGCCCCTGCAGTGAAGTCTTCATGAGAATATACTGCCTCAGCCTTTGTTCCTGGGCTGCACTGTGGTTTGTGGGCTGGGGATCAAAGTCAGGTAGTCTTCCTGAGCCTCAGCCTTTGCGTCTGGAAAATGAGGACAGTAATCTCACTACTTTACTCATGAAGAAATTGTAAAGCTTAAGGAACAATAACGTAAGTATAAGTAAAAGGATAATGTTATAATAAATAAGTGTAAATAATCATACTAATTACAGTTATGCCCCTCAGTTATGACAACTGAGGCTTATTCTTGGGAGGCCTCAGGCATGCACTTAGTAGGGTGAACCAAACCTACATTGTCCTTGAACTGTGCTTTCCAGAATGTGTTCCACAGCCTGTTAAAAGATGCTGCCTGTGACAACAAACATAAAAAGCAAGTATGGGAAATTCTGGGATTGTAGGCTTTTAATGCAGGACCTCGTGGGGTCTGAATTGCCATGTTTCTCAGCGGTGCAACTTTACTAACTGGCCAGTAACCTAGAGTAACCAAGTTATTTAATGTATCTGTGCCTCGCAGGGCTATGGGAAGGATTAACGGTGTTAATACAGATAAGCTTGTAGAATAGTGCCTGGTACACAGTAAAAGCTCAATAAATATTGATGATGATCATTAATATGATTTATATTGATATGGCAACGTGTGTTGTGCATCACTAAGAGGGGGATAGAGCGTGTGGCATTTCTTAAACTCATGTTGTCCATAGGGAATGAGCTTCTATGTAAATCCTCCTCCCTCTCCTCCCTGGCCCTTCCCTCTTTCTCCTTTCTTTTCCCCTTCTACCCTTCCTTAACCTTCTCCTCTCCCTTCTCCCTCTTCCTCTCCTCCCTGCCCTTTTCTTCTTTCCCTCCCTTCCCTCTTCCCTCTTCCTCTCCTCCCTGCCCCTTCCCTCTTTCTCCTTTCTTTTCCCCTTCTACCCTTCCTTAACCTTCTCCTCTCCCTTCTCCCTCTTCCTCTCCTCCCTGCCCTTTTCTTCTTTCCCTCCCTTCCCTCCTCCTTTCCCTCCCTTCCCTCCTCCTTTCCCTTCTCTCCTCTCCTCTGCCATCGTCTTCTCCTAATATTGTGACTCTAAGGATGTCTCCTTGGACAAAGGTGACCTAGAAAGAAGTGAGTGACCAGCATCATTTAAATCCTGGATATATTGCTCAGCTCAGGTCAAATTAGAGATACGGTAGCCTCTCTAGAGTTTATGCCATTTTTCTTCTGCAACAGGAAATCTCTTTTGCTTCCTTTCTTCCTCCCCTCCCCACACACCCTTCCTTTTTAGGAAGGTGACTGCAAATGGTAAAAAAAAAAAAAAAAAGCAACCACACATGTTGACTGAGCATCTTCTGTGTAGCACTTACTGCTGAAGATGTGGATAACACACTGCGCTTGCCTTTCTGGAACTTGCAGGTTGGCAGAGCTGTCTGATAGGCAAACTGTTGGACGTATCATCAGGTCATGGCTTAACTGTAGGAGACAGAAAGTGATAAGAGGTGCTGGGATGCTGTCCTCCCAGACCAGGGGAGGGAGATTTGGCCCAGGAGCACCCACCCAAGTCTTCCATCAATTCCTTCCTCCAGTCCTGCTCACCAAACAAGAGCCTTATCATGATTTTGCTTCCCCAAAGTTCCCTCTAGAGAAGAAGGCACTGACTAGATAACAGGAAAATCTGATCTGCTTGCAAGGTCTGTTTCTCCTGGGAAATCAACAGCCTGGAATGCAAGTTACACATCAACCTCTTATGAGTTGGATCTACTGAGTTAGTCTCGCTGAGACCAGTCAACTCTGGCAGGATTGAACTAACGATGTGCAGAGTCGAGGGCCCACCCTCAGCTCAGGTGACCATACCAGGGTCCAGCCATCCCATGGGAGGTCTTAGAGTCCCTCCTCCCCCTGTGACATCTCCTAGACTCGTCCATTATCTCCCAGGCTGTGATATAGCCATTCACGGCAGTGATTCTCAATCTCAGGTGATTTTTCCCTTCAGGGGATATATGGCCATTCTGGGGATATTTTTGCTTGTCACAATTGAAAGGGGTATTAATGGTATCCAGTGAAAGGGGAAAGGGATGCTGCTAAGCACCCTACAAAGCACTGGACAGCCCCCTCCAACAGAGAAGAATCTGGTCCAAAATGCGAATAATACCAAGATTGAGAAACCCTGGTCTAGCCAGGCTCAGTCATCTGAGGTCTTCCATGGAGAGACTAAGAAATTGGCAAGGTGGAATTCTGCTGCCTTTACATAAATGGGAGGGCTCAGCTTCTCCATGGGCTGGGCAGCTTTAGATGTATGACTCTTCTGAGTGCTGGGGCCAGAAGGTCTTCTAGTAGTGTGGTAGACTCTATTCTACAGGGTTAACTGCAGGTGGAAGTGAGAAGATACTTCCCCCGCCAGGAACAGAGGTCATCTGAGCTCTTCTGCAAGTGAACAACAAGTTATAGCTTAACTACAGACTCACCTATACTTTTATCTTGTGTGATTCACCTAGGGATGGCAGTGGGTACCATGGCAGGGGCACTTGGAGTCAGTTAGATCTGCTTTTGAATCCCAGCTCTACCTCTTACTGAGCTGTGTGACCTCTGGTACATTTCTTAACATCTCTGAGCCTCAGTCTTCTGCACACTGTGGATGGCCATGCCTGCCTCCACTGTGCACCTGCTAGCTGAGACCTTGGCAATGGTGGAAGGCACAGCTCTGTCTACCCTCCCCACCTTTATGCAGCCTTGCCCCTCTGCTGACTCTCAGAATACCTACTCAAGGGAGCTGTCATTTAGTTTAGATTTGGTTTCCTTTCCTCCACCCTCAGAACTTCCTTTGGGTTGGCTTGGTCCAGTTTTCTTTGCAGATTCTGCAGCGGCACAGAGTGTTGTTAAAAAGAGAAAGGCTGGTGGGGAAGGAACCCATTTAAGGCATGAGCTGAAGGGCATGAAAGTGGAGGTAATGGCTTTTCTGGGTTCAGATCTGTGTCTACAAAGGGACTATTTATCCAACCTAAGATTTTTTTTAAGAGTATATACAAAAGAATCCACCCTCTCATTTGTTAGGTACCTGCTGTTAGTGCTATTGTACCCATTTTAATGGTGAGAAAAAGAGAGCCTCAGAGAGGTTCTGTGTCTGCGCATAAAGCAAGATGATGGTAGATCTATTTCCAGACCCCCTGCTTTGTAACCCATTCTCAGGATTGTCATGTGGACCAAATGGAATAGTGCATTTATGTACTCAGTGAGGTAACTGGAGCATATTAGTGCTTGGTAGTGATTAAGTCGATCTAGAGCAAACACTTATATACTGCTTACTGTATTCCAGGTGGTGTTCCAGCTGCATTACATATTTGCACACCTTAGTTATCATAAGCCTAGAAGAAGGTACTTATTCCCATTTGACAGATAAGGAAACTGAAGCACGTAGAAGTTGTGCAGATTGCCTAGGGTAATGGAGCTAGTAAGTGGCAGAATTGAGGTTTAAAGCAGGCAGTCTAGCTGTTCCAGTGTCCCTGCTTTTTGTTCCTATGCTGTTTTGCTTAGATTTCTGCCTAGTTATTCTTATTTTTGTTCTCACTGTCCTTCATAGCTACGCAGAGGCAAGATGATTCTGATGGAGGAGGACACAATCCTAGTTTATGCAGCCCTTTGATTCTGGCTCCATGAAAGTTCAATTTTGGTGATTGTGCCAACTGCGATGGATGGGCCTAGGCTTCTGAAGTGGTTTTAATGGCTAGATGGTGGCATGACGTGTGGACTCGTGTGGAGCAGGCTTGTGGCACATAGCTAGTTGCATCCTTGGGAGAGGGGAGGAAGTAGGCTGGACACTGTGTGGCCACATGACCCTCCTCTGCTATGCCTTTGAGTCTCTCTTGACCTTCTGACTACTGTTTAACCCTAATAGCATTTAGTATTCCTCACAGCTCATAGCCTGGGGTCAAGAAGCAGGGATTTGAGTATCTTTCCCTAAAATGGAGGCTTTTGGTGTTAAAAACATTTTCTTGGCCAGGCCCTATGTCTGACTCTGTCACATACTTCATCTCATTTATTCCTCATAGCAACTCTGGGAGATAGGTACAATTATCTACAATCTACAGCTGAGGAAATTGAGGCTTACACAGCATGTAAGTGGCTGAACTGAGATTTAGACTCAGGGCTGTGCAACTCCTATCAAGGCCTGCTGATAACCCTTGAATCTATTTCTGTCTCCCTGTATCCACTGCTGTTATCCTAGACCAAGCTACCATCAACTCTCACCTGGATCATGGTAATAGATGATGCACTCCTCTCCCTGCACCCACTCTTATTGCCTTAAATCTATTTACTACTTTAAAGATATTGAAATCTTAGGTCCTCAAGGATTGGGACCTTATCTCAGATATCCAGTGCTGAATCCTCAGTGCTTTTCACATGTTGCCTGGTACATGGTAGGTGCTCAAAAATGTAAATGAATAAATGGATGGATGATTAGATTTACATCTTAGAAAAATTATGCTGATGGGTGATTTCTCTATCATCCATCCATCCACCTGCTTACCCACCCACCCATCTATTTATTCATCTATCCCTCTCCCGTCTGTCCATCTATCCATCTGCCCATTCATCTGCCCATCCGTCCACTCATCCCCCATCTACTCATCCATCAACCATCCACACATTTATAATTCATCTCCATCCATCCATCCAACCCTCCATGAATCCAACCATCCATCCATATACCCACCCGTCCATCTACCCACGTATTCATCCATCTCCTGTTTACCCATCCATCTATCATATATTCACACATGCATGATTCATACCCATCCATGCATCCCTCCATCCATCCTTCATTCTCTCACCTATCTATCATTTTATTTCTATTCATCCAACCAGCCATTTATCAGAACAAGAAAAAGGCAAAATACATTTAGTACTGTTAGGTCAGAAGTAAAAGTGCTCTTTGATGAAGAAAACATCACACTATTTCTTATTTTAAGTACTTATTTTAAGTAGTACTTGATTGAAGCAGACAATTTTCATGAGTTAACATGTGCCTCAAAATTTGGACCTTCATCTAAAATACTAAAATATAACCTGTGCCTTTTCTAATTTTCTCTGTAGATGATCAGAGACAGCATGAGCAATTCAAATACAGGCTAAACTCTGTTTCCTTGCAGCTAGAAAGCCACTTGCACTTTGGGGTGCAAAACAGAGATTACAGACATATTAATATTTAAGAGCATGGAGACTGTCTAAAGCTAAGGTATAGGCATGTAAAACATGTACCCGATTACAGAGTAGATTTTTTAATGTCTAGATGGAAGGCTGTGGTGCCCCCTCTGTACTGTCTCAGTCCACCTTCTTGGTTACCACCCCAGAACACCAGGGATCCCAGTTCTCCCTCTCAGGTTGGGGTTTGGAGCTATTGGCACTATGAGGGGATGCTAGGGATTCCATGCTGTTTCCACAGACTTCTGCCCATGGTCATAGTTAACAAAGGCAGCTAGGTGAGAAGGGACAGGATTACCGGTGCAGGAGCCTCATAAATATGAGATGAGATGGCTGGGATGGAAATGAAAGTTGAGATGCTCAAAAATAAAGCGTGAAAGAGTCCTGGCCCCATATAAGAACAGGATTGATCTCTGTACGCTGACAGAATGTACGATTTCCCTTCGTTTTACTACAGTGCTTCTGTTTCTATAGAAACCACCAATTTTATAGACAGATCAGCTCTGTGAGAAGGCATGGGGAGTTCAGTTTGAAGCCAAGTGCCGTCAGGGCACCAGTGCTCCCAACCCTGAGGAGGGGGCTTTCTTCTTTGCTAGCTAACTAGCTCTCCTGGGGATGGTTAATGATTACTAGGCTTGGATTCTGTCACTGTTATTATAATAACACTTGCAGTACTGCTTTGCTGCCACAGAGTCCCAAAGACACGGTTAGTTCTAGGACTCACAGAACATTTTCACAGAGGGCAGTGGCACTCAGGCCTTCTTCCTTCCTTTCATTCGTTCATTGGATACATACTGGATGTCAGCACCAGCCACTGTGCCGAGCCCTGGAGTAGTACAAGGTATGGTAAGGGAGAAAGACGGGCAAATCAATAACTTTGTCTCAGTTCTACAACAGAGGTTTTTCTGGCCAGGGTGACCTTAGAGAGTAGTGTTTGGTTTTGGGTAGATTTCAGGAATGGTTTGGCAAACATAAAAAGTAGCTGAGTGGTTCAGTTACCTTTGCTGCATAACAAGGTACTTCAAAACCTAACAATGTAAACCAACGACTGTTTAATGTGTTCATGATTCTGTGGGTTATGAATTGGAGCAGGCACATTGGAAAAGTTTGTCTCCGCTCCATAGTATTTGATGCTTCCGCTGGGGTGGATCAAAGGCAAAAAATGGCTAGCCAGCTGAAATGAATCCGTATAACTGGAACCTTGCTTCTTCTTCAAGTGGCATTTGCTAGAACTGGAATATCCAAGAATGGCTGCTCTACTCACATGACTAGCACCAAGGCTGAGAAAACTGGAATAGCTGGAGGGTAGTTGACATTGCACTCTGTCTCTACATGGCTTCTTCCTTTGGCTAGCTTGGGCTTCCTTCCATCATGGCCACCTCAGAATAGACCAACTTCTTCAGTGGCAGTGGATGTTGTGAAGTTTATTATGACCTAGGCTCAGAAGTTCCAGAACATCACTACTACTGCATTCTATTGGAGAAGAAAATAACTAAGGCCAGAGCAGATGCAAAGGGAGAGAAGGAATAGGCCCTAGCTCAGCTCTTAGCTGAGAATGACATGCATGTCCAGGGAGGCAAAGAATTGATGGCAGACATCTTGGAGATAAGTTTCCCCATTGAAGCATCCCAAGTTTCTGTTTTTAGCAATGGGATGAAATCATAGTGGAGAGGAAGTCAACATTTGTAATAGGGTTGTAGTTGGCAAGATATCTAACAGTGGGACGAGGACAACATGGGGGATTGGTTGTGTACTAATCAAGCCAGATTTGGGTTCATGGAATGTGTTCCCAGCAGCCTGTCCATTTGGCAGAGGTCATAAAAATGTCCATGGACAATTGGATACGTGGGTCTGATGCTCAGAGTTGAATCAGGCCTGGTGATACAGATGTGGCAGCCATTGCTCTAGCTGGGGCTGTTGGTTATCCATGATAGACTACAACCCAAAATGGCATAAGCAAAAAGTAAATTTATTGGGTCATTTACTTGGAAACTCCTAGGGTGGGGTCCTTCAAGCATCACTGAATTTAAGGACTCACATGAGGTCATCAGTTTCAGATCTTTCACTCTCTCTCTCTTATCTCTTCACTTTGCATTTTTTTTTGTGAGCTGACTGAACTCCTGGATGCACTCTTTACTTAGGGAAGCAAGATGGCCAAATCCCCATTTCTCTGAGCTCACTGGAAAAGAGAGAAGTTTCATCACCAACCATTCAAATCCTGGGCCACACTTGCATTGGCTTGTATTGGGCCACATGACCATCCCTGAGCTGTTCACTCAGGCCAGGGGCAGGTGAGGCTCTGAGAAGCCAACCCTGAGATATGTGCCCATACCTGGGGCAGGCTGGAGTGCGAAGGGGTAGTTCTCTAGAGGATGAACTAGGTGTTCCTAGATACAAATGATGATAAGATATAGGGCAGCTCAAACAGTACTGCCCTCCCTGGGTAGTAACTGAGGCCATGAGATAGTCTGGGAAAAGACTGTTGTTGAGTGAGAAGAGAAAGTGTCCTGGTGCAGGGCCTTGAAGTGCAGGGCCTTGAAGAGCATCTCATGGATCAGCCATGGAAGCAGACACCATAAAGAGGCTGAGATGGATGGAGTCCTCAGGGAGGTAGGAGGAAAACCATTGGCATGTCACTTTCTAGAAACCAAGGGAAGGATACAAAGAGGGAGAGAGTGGTCAGCATTGGAAATACCTTGCAGAAGTCAAGTGGGATTCACTCATTCATTCATTCAACAAATACATATATTGAGCACCTACTGTGTGCCAGGCACTGTTCTAGTACTAGGGATACAAAAGTGGACAAGACAGACATAATTCCCTGTTCTCATGGACTTTACATCCTAGATAAGGATGAAGGAGTGGTCATTAGATTCAGTGACAAGGTAGAGACACTCATCAGTGACCTTGGCAAGACAATTTCTGGGAGTCCTGGGGTGGTGTGGCCTCATGCACTGGATTGGAGAGTGAGGGAAAGGTATGAGGGTGGGCAAAGTGAATGAGCACAATTCTTGCAAGAAGTTTGGTGTGCAGGGGAGGAAAGAAAAGGAGCAAGGGCTGGAGTGAAAGAGACATTGAGGGGATTTTTAAAGTTTGTTTACTGTAATATGAAAGTGAGGCTTTCTCTCTTATTGTGTATATGTTGTTCTTCTGTGCCCTCAAACATTGCGATATTGTTTGGTCTGGTCCCCCAGAGAAGACCTCTCTCCTTGTCTATTTGCCTGAAGGAGATTGGCCTCTGGAGGGTGAGGGGAAGCATTAGAATTTCCCTGCTCTATGGAGAACAGGAGAGAATTCCTGCCATCCAGAGATGAGAGGAAGGGGACCCCTTCCCTTTTCTTCAGTGACTCTGCTGCCAGGGGCTGGGGGAAGGTTGGGCAGCATTGAAACTTTGCAAGATGCAAGGAGGGTGCATTTTAACAAGCATAAGTCTCTCTAGTCTAAACAACGAAATAATCCAACTTTCCTGTAAGCCTGCATTCTTGATTCCAAATTTCTTTTTCTCTCCCATCATGGCAGCTGCTTGCGAGTGGCTGGGAATTGGGCGGAATGCGGGTAGTACGGGCGCAGGGGTTGGGGAAATGTGAATAATTGACCCCTGGAAAATTCAGAGTTGATTGTAATTCACCTAATTTTGGAAGCACGGCTCAAAATCTCATACCTGAACTTCTCATGCAACCTCAGTCAGAAATCTCCCTGTAGCTGCTGTCTTTGACCTGAATCGAAGTGGCTGGTTCTTGATGTTGTACCCTCAGATGACATTTAGCACACTGTCTGGAGACATTTTTGGCTGTCAGAACTGTGGGAGGGGTGATCCTGGCATCTAGTGGGTAGAGGGCAGGGATGCTGCTAAAAATTCTAAAATTCACTGGACAACCCCAGGGCAAATACCTTGCTCAAAATGTCAACAGTGCGGTGATTGAAGTTGAGAAACCCCGTTGTAAATCCTGCTGTTTTTGTGTTGGATGGAAGTTGCCATGACATTGAGTGAAGAAAGAAGGGAAGATTTAGGGCAAGAATTATACCAGTATATATGGTACATGTTGCTGATACTCCCACTAGGAGGTAATGGGTGTTTTGTGCTGAGACTGAATTTTTTTGCCAGAGAATCTAATGGTTGTATTTATAGTGACAACTCAGGGCCCCTGTCTAAGGAACTGATAACATTCTGACCCTCTGTCATGTATGTAACATCTTTTGCTGATGCCACAGTGAGGTCAGAGCACAATCTGTTGTACTTAAAATACAGCACAATTTAAACTTTTGGGGTTGGTTAGTTCTTGGGATTTCTGTGTTTGGTTTTCTGTAGCAAAAGTGCCCAGGTATGTAAATATTAAGGTTTTCCTTTCTCTTTGTGAGTATTGACCTCCCAGGACTGGCCAGGGCTGGACTCTGGTGTCCTGAACGCGTCTGGTCCACATTCAGGCCCTGCCATCTGCTGTGGCACTCCTCAGGGTGATTCATTGTTTGGGGGCAAGTTCCCCCCAGGGATTGCCCACCTGTTGCAGGAGAAAATTTCCAGGTGCAATGATTCCGATGCCCCCATTTCTTAGTGGGTCTGAGGAGGTTGAGAAAAGGCTGGCTATCAGCTCTGTACTCTGTGCTGCTCTCTGACTCGACATCTCTAACTGGCCAGGGGCCCAAAGTTGCAAGGACATAGTGATCCCAGCTATATTGTGGATGAACCTCTAGAACATTATTCTAAGTGAAGGAAGCCCGACACAGAAGGTTGCGTATTGTGTGATTCCATGTATATGATATGATTCTGGAAATGTCCAAAAAAGACAGATCCATACAGACAGAAGGCAGATTATTGGTTACCAAGGACTGAGGAAGGGGAAATGGAGTGACTGCTTAATGGGTCGGGGGTCTTCTCTGGGGGTGATGAAAGGGTCTTGCAACTAGATAGATGTGTGATTGCACAACATTGTGAATGTACTAAATGCCACTGAATTGTACACTTTAAAATAGTTGTTTTATGTTATGGGAATTTTACCTCATTAAGAGTGAAAGACCCCAGTGGTCAGAGCATCTCAGCTGGCCTGATCCAGACCACAGAGCCCTGGGTCCAGCACAAGGGGCAGCGGCCCTGTGACATGGGAGGAGGGGCCCTCCCTCAGAGAAGCAGGCACCTTGGAGGCCCTGATGGGGCAAGCCCTGCCCTCTTGGACACTGGAAGCAGGGAGCATCCGCTGGGGTTTTGTCTCTTCCATGTTTCATTGGAAGTGATAAATGAAGCTTTACATCTGCTTCATGGCAGATTAGTCCCAGGAGAAATAGCAGACGCCCTGGCAGACACGGTTAAATCCTCCTCAGTGGCCGGATTCCTGCAGGATATAAAGTAGAACAGGGGAGAGGAAGCATTCCTGCCAGTGGCCATTACAGGGGTGTGGCGGCTGGCGAGCCTCTTCCTGGGCCTGACACCCAACTGGGCTCCACAGATGCAGGGGAAGAAAATGAGCCCAGTTGTACTCACCATACCCTCTTTGTGTTCCACTGCAGGGAGAGCATGGACACTTGCCTTTAGTCCCAGAACAGAGATAAACTATCCAGAGCTGTGATTGGTGGTGGTACAAGTCAAACAGCTGTCATTTATTAGCTGTGTGCCTTTGGGCAATTTATTTAACCTCTCACACTCCAGTTTCCTCATCTGCAAAATGGAACCGGTGAGGCCTAGATCAATGTAGATAAATACATACATACATACATACATACATACATACATACATACATACATATGTATCTTTAGAGTTACATTATAATAAATGTAAAGATATATATTATCTTTACATAATATATAAAGTATATATATAAATATCACATATTTTATATAAATATTACATATTTTATAATATATACTATATATAAATACTATGTAACACACACACACACACATATATATATATATATGCACACACAGACACAACGTTTTATAATGTCTGGCCACAAATGACACTGGTGAATATTCATTTTATCCATAAAAATGTGGAGTGGGTTTATTCATTCATACAGTGAGTTTATTGAGCTCTTACTATGTACCAGGCACAGGGAATAAACAGCGACTCAGATGAACAATATTCTTTGCCTTCATGAAGCATATATACCACTGGGAGGTAGGATATCACAGACACGTATTTGCAAATTACAATAAATGCTGGGACTAAAACCAACCAAGTGCTTAATGCAGATAGTCTTCAACTGTGGACTTTATATATGGTAGTTGGGACAGATTCTCCGGGGAGATGATATGTAAACTGAGACCTGGTGGAAGAGAAGGCACCTCCTTCTCTTGGTCATGTGAAAAGTGGGGAGGTTTCCAGGTGGAGGACATAGCACGTGCAAAGGCTCTGGGCTGGGAGAATGTGTGGCTTGTTCAGGGAACTGTAGGAAGACCAGTGAGGCCAGGGAACAACAGCAAGTGGAAAGTAGCTGCAGGTAAGGTTGGAGGAATAGAATTGAGATGCTCTTCAGGTAGGCCTGGTGGGCCATCTCAAGGAATTTGGATTTTATTCCAGGATTAAAGGGAGGCCAGTGCAGGCACTGGTGTGATTGGATTTTTGTTCCAGGAATGTCACTGCTATTGGGAAGAAGAGCGGTTTGGAGAGCTTCCTGAGTGGGATAGGAAGAGCAGTTTACAGGTTCTTGTATTCCTGTCCGTGTGGAAGCCAGCATTTCCTTTGCTTGTCTGCCTAGGAAGACAGAAATTCGAGCAGAAGCACTTTCCACCCCCCGGCTCTAAAATCCTAAACTGTGATGTTTTCTCTGCTCTCCCTTGTGTGTTTCTCAGAAGTCTTCATGATTCAGTGGCAAGATAGTGGACCCAGGAATGTGGAAGGTGTTTCTGGAGGTGGAAAAATGCAGAGCTTTTCTGGGCAGTGGGGGCTAAATTTCAATGAGGTTTATTTATTTATTTATTTATTTATTTTTATTTTTTGATACAGTGTCTCGCTCTGTCACCCAGCTTGGAGTGCAGTGGTGCCATCATGGCTCCCTGTAACCTTGAGCTCAAGTGATCCTCCTGCCTCAGCCTCCTAAGTAGCTGGGACTACAGGCATGCGTCACTGTACCAGGCTAATTGTTTTTCAGTGTTTTTGTAGAGACAGGGTGTTGCTATGTTGCCCAGGCTGGTCTTGAACTCCCAGGCTGGAATGATCCTCCTGTCTTGGCCTCCCAAAGTGCTGAGATTACTGGTGCGAGCCACTGTGCCCGGCCTCAGGAAGGTTTGTTGAGGTGAACTATATGTTGAACGAGATTAATTGGATGGTGTATGGTGAAGCAGATGGCTTCAGATCCCTCATGGAGGAAGAAGGGGTTGTAGGAAAGTGAAAGATTCAGGCTGGGCTGGAGGCTGTGCTTCCTCATCCTTGTGCCTGATTTGCATCATTCCAGAGGACTGAAGCCACTCGGAGGTAGGGGTGTCCTAGGAGAGGCTGCTGCTGCTCATGCCTGGCACCTGGGAGGGGAAGGAAGAGTAACTTAGTCTTCAGTGGACAGCTCTTCTCATTAGGTCGAGCTTCCCTTCACCCGCTCAACTTTAGGCATGGGGCACAAGCTTCTGACCCGAAGGCTCTGCGTGCGTATCCATTCACAAGCCAATCCCCAAAAATGGTTGGCTTTAGAGCGGATGGGTCACTTCCAGGAGCTGATGATCTCTGATCTTACTGCCCTGGGATGATATCCATTGAGTGTCTGGGGACTTCTTGGGACATCTTCCACACTGTGACATTTTCCCAACCTCAGCCTTTTTGGCAGCCAGGCAACTCAGCTTCTGTCTGCCTGGATATTCTTGGAATGCCAGTCTTAGCTGAGGTGTGAACCCCTGTTGAAAGACTCTTTTCCTCAAGTTGCATCTGGGTTCTGATCTAAATAAATGGATGAGTGAAATGGTTTCCACAAAAAAACTGTAAATGACAACAAACCATCGGCCCTTCTCATGCAAAGTGGAAGTGCTAAATATTGACATCTGTGGATGCCAAGTCTCTGTTGCAGAGTTTAATATGCAGTTAGTGTAAGCTTTTCTTTATTAATTCAATGAGTATTTATGGAGTCCTGACCAAAGTAGTTAATAATAATAGACATTTATTGAACACTTCTTATATGCTGGGGAATACGTAAATATTCTACATGTATTCTTAAAATCCTCTATCAACTTGATGGTTAGTACCATCAATATCCCTATTTTGAGGATAAAATATTGAGGCTTGGAAGAGTTGGCCACTTGCTAAAGGTCATTTAGCCACAGTTAGTGAAGATAGGGTTTGAACTTAGGCTGTCTAAACCCAGAGCCAGCAATCATACGCCCATGCCATGTTCCCCAAGTGCCAAGCCCCATGCTGACTACCAGGGATATGAGAGAGAACGAGATAAAGCTTCTGCTCTCCTTTCACTCTTAGTCTAGTGCGAGGAGACAGACTTTAGATAAACATCTAGACAATTACAAAAACAATAAAGGCTGTGAATGTGAAGTATAGTAAGAGCACGTGGTGGGGTACCCAGCCTGTTCTGTTTTTGGATGGAGAAGGCTTCCATAGGGAAAAGAAATTTAAGTCCGGTGCATATCCTGTCTAGAAATACCACATTTGAGTTGTGTCATTTGTTTGTATATGTTCTTCTCTGGAAACTGTGGATGGGTTGGGTGTTAAAATGACCTACCTTTCCTCTTGGTTGCCCAGTGCCCCATCCTCCTCTTGACCCAGCCAGCCAGTATGGACATGGCATAACAAGTACTATTTTCAGGATGTCTTTGAGCTGGGCATCTGCAGATACTGCATGATATTTTGGGAATCAGGTCTCTATCAGTGGACTTCACAGGACAGCAGCTCCCCCTGGGTGGCCTGTATTTCACTCCAACTACAGCCATAGTGTTTCTGCAGCCTGAGTATTCTGTCTTCCGGGCTCAACCCTTTTCTCCTACCCCTATCCCTTGTAAAGAGTTGCATTTTGCCTTTTTTAATGGGAGGAATGACTTCTCAATTGTAATGTGCTAAAGAAGAGCTACTTTGATGTGGCCTCTTTTATGACACTTTCTGGGCCGCTGAAAGCAATGCTTTTTAGGCATGTCATGCCCAATATCATGTTGCCTCTCATCCATTAAAGCTATATGAAATTGTTTGACATCAGCATAATTTTCTACTTGGAGGATGTTCCATTTTGCTAATAGTTCCTTTCCTAACCTCAAGGAGTTCACGACCAACCTGGGCATCTAAGAACAGCCTGTGAAGTTGAAGTCCCATCTCTCTTTTTGTGCTGTCTCACTAGTGACATCATTAAAGGAGGTTTTAGGATGGTTGATCTGGGGCCCAGAGGGACTGGAGGGTACAAACATGTAGCGTGGAGTCAGGTTAAGAAGCCATAGCAATTGAGCTAGATCAGGAGTCATAGGAATGAAAAGAAGGACGGTTTGTGAATGAAACGGTGAACAGGAAAATTGGTAGGACTTTATGACCCATTGAATATCTCTATTGAAAAAGGGGTAGGGAAGAGGCAAGACAATTGCAAATTTTCTAGATAACCAGGTATATTTTACAGAAAAGGAGAGTCAAGGGGAGGGAGATTGGAACTGACATTTATCGAGCATCTGGTATGGGCCAGGTACTATGCAAAGTCCTTTGCCTGATGACATCTTTTAATCTTAATGATTTTTGAATCCTTTGATTCACCATCTTATTTCATTGATGAGGAAACTGCAGCTCCGAGAGGTAAGCTGTTTCCAGCTGAGTGGGCGTTGAAGCTTTTTTCTCCACTTTTATTTTGCTGAGGACCAGACTTACCTAGGAATAAAATCTATGGAATTTAAGGAACTCAAGGTAGAATCGCATAACAGAAATCCTATTATTATTATTATTATTTATTATTTTTTTTAAGATGGAGTCTTGCTCCGTTGCCCAGGCTGGAGTACAGTGGCATGATCTCGGCTCACTGCAACCCCCGTCTCCCAGGTTCAAGCGATTCTTCTGCCTCAGCCTCCTGAGTAGCTGGGACTACAGGCACGCGCCACCATACCCTGCTAATTTTTTTGTATTTTTAGTAGAGATGGGGTTTCACCTTATTGGTCAGGCTAGTTTTGAACTCCTGACCTCGTGATCCACCCGCCTCAGCCTCCCAAAGTGCCGGGATTACAGGTGTGAGCCACCACGCCCAGCTGAAATCCTATTTTTTTGTGTGCTGAAATGTACCCAGCTTCATGGGAAGATAAAACCATATGGTGGGGTTTTTATTTGCTAAGCATACTTGTGGCTCTCTGGACTCTTCCCCAGGGAGATGCACATCATGTTCTAGTTCCCTTGTGTCTGAGCTAGGTGTGAGCTTTTTTTTTTTTTTCCCCCACTTAAGAGCAGACATCACATATGACTGTATCACTCACGTGCCTAACACACTGTCAATGCTCCAATGTATAAACAGTCTCCCATTTCCTCTTCAACTTCATCTCTGATTTTCATATCTATCCTGTCTTTTTGGATTCATTTTACCCTTTCATGTTGCTTTTCTGGTCATTCTAGCCCATCAGTTTTTATCTCTCTTGAAATACATGTCTTCTTTTCTTTGGTTATGGCTATGCGAATACAACTCATTTCCCCAGTGAGCTTGTGAGCTCTTTGACAACATCAAAGGCTGCTAGCTGAACATTTTACATCCCCCAAAATATCTGGCATAATGCCTCAGGTCCAGAGCCAGTAAAGTATAACATACAAAGTGTGCATTTTAGAGGTAGAAGAAACTATATTCAAATCTTGGCTCCACCATAGGTGGAGATATCAGGCAATATAGATAGGTGATCTCAGATAAGGTACTTTAATGAATTTGAGCCTCTGTATCCTCACTGGTAGAACTAAAGTAATAAGGACTATCTCCTGGGGAGATTATATTTTAAAGATTAAATCAGATATTATGTATTAAAAGCCTGGCACCATGGCTGACACACACTAGACACTCAATAAATGCTAGTCTATTCTTATCCATTGCTCTCAGTGGGTGACAGAATAGTGGTGTTGAGTGGGAAGATCATCTTTCTGTCCAACAGGTACTCTCTGAATGGATAAGATTATATCTATTTATGTATTTATTAGATATGCGTATGAAGGTAAGGTGAATTATCTTCCCTGTCAAAACTACCACTCCATCATTTTACCCTACATTTTTACTTCTGAGTCCTTATTTGTACTTGAAATGCTATTATTAATAATAATGTCATTTATTCACTCATTTTTTAGTGTCTTTTTTTCTTACTAAAATGTAAGCCCTTTGAAGGCAAAAAACCTTGTTTGAGTCACTGCCATGGCCCCTGCTCTTAGCTGAGAACCTGGAGCCTAGTAAGTTTCAAGCAAATAGTAGATGAAGGAATGAAAAAGACAAAACAATGGATTTCGTTCCATTTGACCGAAAAAAACAGTGTCTCAGCACCAACTATGAGCCAGGTACTGAATGAGACAGTGGATACAGAGAGTAACAAGATAGGCCTTGCCCTCAAGAAGGAAGGGAAAAGGAGGGAGGAAGACAGACAAGCTCCACCTCTCAGTCTAACAGAAATAGAATCTCCATCTTTTCCAACTTCTGAGCCAGTGTTGGTAGAAACATGGGCTGAGATGGCAGGAGTGATGAGCAAACCTGGAATTAAAGCTGTATGTATTCAGAATCATACTCTACTTTGGAATTGGCTCCCCTCCCTCACCCCAGATTAGCCTGGAAGGCCACCTTGCTTGGCAGGGGAAGTTGACATCCCATTGAAATTGACGAAATGTTTAAGCATTTGCCATCAGAGTATGCTAAGCACTGCCATTTGGGCAAAACTCATTTAATAAGAGGTCTGACCCAAGCAAATGTGAGCGAGTTGGTTGGTTTGTCTCGTCTTTCTATGGATTATATAGAAACCAGTGATGATTAAGGGGGCAAGTGAATTGATAAAACCCTCTCTGGAGATCAAGTACTAAATGGCTTCTTTATTGCTCACCTCTCAAGGAACCTTCTGTTTAAACTGTCGGCAGTAAGTGCAGGTTAGACCCGTGAAGTTATTATAAATGCTGTTCTTAAGCCTAAGAACTTTATTTTTTAATTGGTTTCTTTTCTTTCCTTCCTTTTTTATTCCAAACTACTAATGCCATAGGAAGAATGAAAATTTGTAATTTCTTAAGACACAGGCACTATTGAGAGAGAGAACAAAGAGACTATTGAAACACTATAGACTTTCAGTAAAACCAAAAACATGCATAACTCCTTACCTTCTTTCATTGCACAATGGAGCACTCTCTAGCAAGCACGGGGGGTAGGGAGTTAGGCTAGAAATACCCTGCACAACTCCTTATTAAGTGGGAAACAGGCTGGGGAAGAGAGGAAGGGAAAGCTTCTTACTGACATGGAAAAATGCAGAGAGGCAGGAACTTAACTGTCCTTGCCAAACTCTTTCTTCTTCAGCGCCTCTGCTCCTTCTCTCATATGTTGCCAGCCACTAAAGGCCTATCATTATTATGATTGGGCCTGAAATAAAAAGTCAGTGAATGTTTTAAACAGATTTTCTTAGAGGGCAAAGAGTTATAAAGAACCACGTTCAGATCCTAGCTATCTAGGGTATGGGAGAAAATGGTGCTTCAGTGGAAAACAATAATTGTCTAGCTCTAGACTCTAGGGATAATCCTTCCTGGGTATCTGATTTTGATTTTATGGAAACTGTTTTACAGTTTTATGAGTTACAGATACTGATATGCACATTCCATCCTGTCCAGTAGAGGTTCAACTGAGCCACCCAACCTTCCCCCTCAAAAAATTTTACATCCATTCATACACCCATTTGAATATTTCTGTTAGCTGTGTCTGTTCTTTGGGTTCTCTTTTAAACCACTTGTGGCATCTTTCTAATCTTCGTTGATTAATGATAGAAATCCATTGATAAGATCTTTGATAAATCATTGATGATAAAATCTTTAACACATTTTATTTCATATCTGTATGAGTCATGATTTTATTATGTTTTGAAGATTATCTTTTAACACCAGTTACTTAAATGTAATCTTGAAGTGATTTAGCATATCTGAGTCACTTGTGTTCTCATCTGCAGAATGGGAACAATGATACAGAGTGAAATTATCACATTTTCCAAGAGTTTTCCCATCCATTCTTCCATTTAGAAGTGATAGCTAAATGATACTTCGCAGTTAATCTTCAGTGATTATGGATGGTGAATGGGATAATATTTGTAAAAACACTTTTACCAAGTGTGATTCACAGAGTGTGTCTCAGATTTTAGCTGGCACTCTTCTCATCAGTGTCAAATGAAGATTGAAGAGCTGCTCTCAACTCTCTAAAAGCTTGTGATTTGGAAGGCAGGGGAAATTTTCTCTGGTGGCTCCACAAGGTGAACTGGAGCCCATGAATAGAAACTATAGGATTCAATTTTGGCTGATAATAAAAGGGGAAGACTTTCTGAGAACTAGCTGTAACATTGGAGGGGGCTGCCTTATGGGGTCGTGAGGTTCCCATTACTGAAAGTTTACAGGGAGAGATTGTCTCGCTCAGAATAACTGCAGTAGTAAACACATTCCCAGACATGGCCCTCATTTCCAAAAATCTTAATGCAGAGAAACACAGGCACACATGGGAAAGATGACCACAGTCTACTGCCAAGGAGCTTGAGAGCCACAGTCTCTGACTGCTACAGATCCTATGACACCCAGTGCCTGTGTATACATGTGGATAACATAGGAGCAGTGCATTGGATAGTGCCTGGCATGTAGTAGCTGCACATTAAATGCTGGTTTCAAGTAATCTATCCTCTTGGAATAGTTTTGTAATTTGCCTATACAGCAAGACTTGAGTTATTGTACAGTAATATGATATGCACACATAACGTGTAAAGCCAAGAGTCCCATTGCACAGGGATGGGCTGCTGGCTAAATGTGGGACTTAGGAGGTGTTAGGCACTTGCAGGTACAGTGAAGAAACTGAGGCTCGAGTGTGCTGTGTGGACCATGGTCCATCACCCAGATGCAGGGCCAAGGCTTTCAGAGGTTCTGACTTTGATCTAATGATCACCCTAGTTTTCTACCACTTCCAAAACTGAACTCTTGGTCTTTACTTCGTTTAGAATTAAACAAATCTTCAATTCTGTTCTTCCAGTTGCTAGGGCCAAAACATTAGAACTATGTCTTCTTTGTTTCTTCCCTTCACACTCCACATCTAACCCATCAGCAAATCCTTAGGCTGTACTTCCAAAATATATCCAGAAGCCAACCTACCCACCTCCTGTGCTGCTGCCCCAGATTAAGTCAGCATTGGCTCTCATCTAGAGTAGAGCTGCAGCCTCCTCAGTGAATTCCTGCATTTTGCCCTTGTCACCCCACTGGTATTTGTTTTCCACCCCATAGTCAAGAGGAGACCTGTTAAGCTATAAGACAGTTTATATCACTCCTATGTCTCAGGCCACCCCCCACCAGTAGCTTTCCATCTTATTTGCCATAAAAACCAAAGTCCTTACGAACGCCTATGAGGCTTTCCGTGCACATATTCCTACTACTGTGTTCACATATTCCTACTACTGTGTCTCTGTCACTCCACTCCAGCCCCTGGCTTCATTCTCCTGTCCCAAGACCCTTGCATCTGCAGCTTCTGTCTAAATGCTCTTCCCCTAGACAACCATGTGATTGCTTCTTGACCTCTTTCATGATTTTGCTCAAATGTTACCTTCTCACTGGGGCCTTTCCTATGTGGTGTTGATTTCAACCTGTGCCCCCACCCCTTCCCCAGCATTCCCTTTCCTGTTTTGCTTTCTCTATAGCTGTTATCACCATCCAACACACTAGTTATCCTGTTTACAGTCTTTCTCCTTCCATTAGAATATGAGCTTTATGAAGACAAGGATTTTTGTATGTTTTGTTCATTTCTGCCTTTGTTCACTTGGCATTTAGAATAGTGTTTGGTCACCTGTACTCTCAGTACTTTGGGAGGCCGAGGTGGGCAGACTACCTGAGATTGGGAGTTCGAGACCAGCCTGACCAACATGGACAAATTCTGTCTCTATTAAAAATACAGAATTAGCTGGGCGTGGTGGCGCATGCTGTAATCCCAGCTGCTCGGGAGGCTGAGGCAGGAGAATTGCTTCAATCCAGGAGAAGGAGGTTGTGGTGAGCCGAGATTGTGCCATTGCACTCCAGCCTGGGCAACAAGAGCAAAACTCTGAGAAGAGAAGAGAAGGGGAAGGGGAAGGGGAAGGGGAAGGGGAAGGGGAAGGGGAAGGGAGGGGAGGGAAGGGAAGGGAAGGGAAGAACCATAGCAGACAGTCATTAAATACTTTTTGAAAAACAAATGAATGAATATCCCAAATACTCTTATGTTCCAGGCCTTAGGAGAGAGTCTCTGATAATAATTTTCTGAAGCGTTTCTGTGGAAAGAAGCCTTGCCATGGCTGTCAATAATCTCTGTCTTTTAATATTCGTTCCTTTGTGTAATCCCTTCCCTTCAAGTGTAGACTGGACCTAGACACTTGTTTCTAAAGAATAAGTTACGGCAGGCCAGGTGCAGTGGCTCATGTCTGTAATCCCATTGCTTTCAGAGGCCAAGGCAGGAGGATTGTTTGAGGCCAGGAGTTTGAGAACAGCCTAGGTAACATAGCAAGACCTTGTCTTTACAAAAAATTTAGAAATTAGCCGGGTGTGCTGGTGTGTGCCTGTAGTCCCAGCTTCTCAGGAGGCTAAGGTAGGAGGATTGCTTGTGCCCAGGAATTTGAGGTTACAGTGAGCTATGATCATGCCACTGCACTCCAGCTTGGGGAAAAAAAAAAAATTATGGCGAAAGCAATGAGATGCCCTTCCAAGATTAGGTTGCAAAAGGTTGTGGCTTTTTTTTTTTTTTTTTTTTGAGATGGAGTCTTGCTCTGTTGCCCAGGCTGGAGTGCAGTGGTGCAATTTCAGCTCACTGCAACCTCCACCTCCCGGGTTCTAGGGATTCTCTTGCCTCAGCCTCCTGAATAGCTGGGATTACAGGCACTGCCACTATGCCCAGTTAATTTTTTTTTTCTTTTTTTGTATTTTTAATAGAGACGTGGTTCCACCATGTTGGCCAGGCTGGTCTTAAACTCCTAACCTCAGGTGATCCACTTGCCTCGGTCTCCCAAAGTGCTGGGATTACAGATGTGAGCCACCATGCTTGGCTGTGGCTTTCATCTTGCTAGCATTCTCTCTTTGCTGGTGCTTTCTATTACCCTCTCATTTACTTGCTGATGAAGCAAGCTGGTGTGTTGTGAGACACTCTGTAGAGACACTCACAAGGCAAGGGACTGAAGGATGCCTCTGGTCAATAGTTCAGAGCTAATATATCTGTCCAACAACCCCTGAGAGACTGAGTCCTGCCAACAACCGTGAGAGTGAGCTTAGAAGCATATTATTCCCCAGTGATGCCTTCAGATGAGACCACACCCTGGCCTACATCTTGATTACAGCCTTGTGAGATGCTGACAGAGAGGACCCAGCTGAGCTCTGCCTGGATCCTGACCCACAGAAAATGTGGGATAATAAATGTATGCTGTTTTAAACTGCTCAGTTTTAGGGAAATTTGTTATGCAGCAGTAGCTAACTGTTAGACTTCTGTCTTTTTCTTTGTTTGAAAACTGTGTTCCTTTATTAAAAGAGTTTAATTCCCCTTACTCTTGTTGTTTCCCTCAGCTACAGACACACATTCATATATTCCTTCTCTTTCTCTTTCTCTGTCTCTCGTTTGAGGTATTCATGGCACTACAATTTGACCCACCTCCAGGCCCAGCAAACTGCCTGAGACCCTGTTAGCAATGCCATAATGAGATGGGTAAATTCTCAGTACCTTTTGACACTACCCAAGGCAAAGTCATAAGTGATGCTTGTTCGATAATTCCAAGGTGTGTCACTGCCTGGAAGGCCATCTGGTATTTATAGGATCTGAAAGTTAGGCACTGGGGAAAAATGAGTTCCAGACTGTTGCATGTATTTTCAGATAGAATCATATTCTCTGAAAAATTGCATAGGATGTTGAGCTGATAGGGGATTCACCATTATTGTATGGCTCACTGGGCTTGTATTGTGGTTGAGAAAAATCATCTTGTCGGGTTGGGAAGATGACAGTCACATCTCCTCAGCTGGCTGGTGATAGATGCTTAAGGACAGGCTGAAGACGTGGCCTTGTCTTCTTCTGACTTGAAGCCACTGAGTTGCATTTTAAAGTAAATCAACAAAAAGAGGGATGCTTTGACAGGAACCTTGCCGAGGCTCATCTGGTTGGTGGCATGAGCTGGTAGACAAAACTAAAAGCTTTGAGATAAGCATTTGGAAATTCAAAGAGACGTCTTGTCTGTCATTTATAATGGCTAAAAACTTTGAAGAAAATGTATTCTCACATGGAAGCGTTTGGGGGAGGTGAGTTTAGTCAATCAATCAATCAATAGACCAGCAAACACTCACTGTATGCCTACTTTGTGCCCGGCACCATGCTTAGAACTGGAAAAACATAGTTAGATTCCAGTCCTTGTTATCAGAGGGTTCAGGGAAGAGTGAGGTGGCCCACAAACATGTAAATATATTTAAAAATTGCAATACAGTGAAGTGAAGGCTTGTGTTCTGTGGGAGACCAAATTGATCCTATTTGCAGGGAACCAGGGAGGAAAAATAAAGGCCTTTCTGAGCAGGCAAATAAATTGGGTTGGTAGGTGGAAGGATAAAGATCTAGGGGAGCAGAAGACATTCTTGGCTGAAGGTTTGGCCTGTGCAAAGGCCCTGAGGTATGAATTAGCTTGGCCAGGCTGGAGGAATTGAAAAGTTGTGCAAGGCTGATGTGTGCAAGGCAGGAAAGAGGCCAGATGATGGGTGAGGCTGGTCCAGAAAGAGCCTGAGGGCCAGATTAAAGATTAGATTCTGTTCTCAGAGCAACAGGGAGCCTGGGATGGGTCCAAATAGGGCAAGCTTGGTCAGATTTGGGGGTTTGGAAGGATCCCTATAGAGGAGAGGTTGGAAGAGGTGAGAATGAGGGCAGGCTGACCAGTGCTGCGAAGATGAGGACCCTTGTTTCAATACCACTCTGAAGTATACTTATTGCTTGCCATTTTGTGTTTTTCTCTTTGTATTAACAGCATCCAATTCCAAAGGCAGTAGATGCCTGTTGAGGAGGTCATGAAGGTGGGGCAGTTGTTTCAGAAGTAACCTAGGTGTCCAGGGTGGATAGAGGATTTTTAAGGTCCTCCTCCAGGAGCTCAGTGAAGCCCCTGCTAGAGCCTGGGCTGGTGGTGGGATGACCAGCTGTCGTGGTTTGCCAGGATGCAGGGCTTCCAGTGCAGAAACTGGGAAAGTTCTTGGAAAACTGGGACATGTTGGTCACCCAAGTCAGCAGGGTGACACTGACCAGGGTGCGCAACAGGACATGCTACCTAGGGTGGGAGACACAAGGCTCTCTTCCTTTCTTACCACCACCCCTCCACCTTGCTTCTCAGCCAGACCTTCAGAAACCACCCCATTCTGACTTTTGGAGCTCTTCTTCTGGGCTGCAGCTTAGTTCTCTGTCCTCTTTGTCCTTGATAAGCACTGGCCACCTTTTAAAGTCCTGACACCTCCACGTGCAGCCTGAGCTGCAGCCAGACCCTGATCTCTTGGTCTAGACCAGGCACATGCCCCCTTGAGAAGTGATGTCTGCCTTATCAGAGCTTCCTTGAGTCCAGGATCCTTTTGGGGAGGTCAGATTTCCCCCAGGCTTGGCTCTAGCCCTGATCCGGGGTTCTAACCTATGTCTTCGGCACCTCAGGGACTGGGCCCTGCCTTCTGTCTGCCCCAGGCACCTGCACAGCCTTGTGTTCTCTTAGTCACCCCTGGTTGTGTGAGTCTGCTTCTCTGTTTCTCACCCTCTGACACGATGAACTTGCAGGACTCATGCCCAAGCCAGGCCTGTGTGTGGCATTCATGGGACAAGGAGGCTGCTGTGGCCTCAGATAGTAGTTTCCAGCCTGCATGTGAAAACTGGGATGGATTCAGTCAGGACACATGTTGACAGGATGAGTTTTAGTGCCACGTAGCTGAAATGAAAATCACTGGACATGACCTTTACTCTGTCATTCCAAGGTTTACTGGTATCAGCCATGTCTCTGGCACCTACCTCCCTGCTGCTAACCAGCTGGAAATTGTCTCTGTGCATGCCTGGTGTCCAGTTACAAGGAAAACGTGTCAATCCTTCAACAAATACTTGTTGAGCGCCTACGCTGTGTCCTCTCATCTAATTCCCATCCGACGCGGGAGGTCTTGCAGCGGCATGTATTAGTGATGGTGTACTCACCCGCTCCCTCTCTTCTGTCTCCTAGAAGCCTGCACAGTGCTTGCTCTGCCTCTTCTATGAGAAGGTTCTACCTCATTTTGAGCAGAACCATCTCCTTACACTCTGCCCACGTAGGCTCCACTTCTCTTCTGAGCCAGCGTGCTAATTCTTCACCATTTGGGAAGCAGTGGCTCCCACCTTGTGCTGTCATAATAAAATGCATAGACTGCATGGCTTAAACAACAGGCATTTGTTTTCTCAGAGTCTGGAAGTCCCACATCAAGGTTCTGGCCAGTTTTCTCTCTGGTGAGGGGCCTCTTCCTGACTTGATTCTCCATGTGTCCTCACATGACCTTTCCTAAGTGTGTGTGTGCAAAGAGAAAGAGATCTCTCACCCTCCACCAATCCTATTGGATTAGGACCCCACCCTTATGACTTCATTCAACCTTAATTACCTTTTAAGAGCTTATCCTACCTTTAAATATAGTGACACTGGGGGTTAGAGCTTCATCATGTGAATATTTAAGGGATATAATTCAAATCTTGGCACTGCTCTTGTCCAAGTCTAACTCCTTACCCCCACTCCTGTTCTGAGAGCTTGGCACCCAAAGTTAATGCACTGCCAGGGATATTGGTGGTGGTGGTGGTGGCTAAGATTGGGAGGGGGTTGAGGGAGGAAGGTTGATTGGTCTAAACAGCATAAAGATAAGGAGTTTTTTGTTGTTGTTTGTTTAAAGCTTCTATATTCTAGATACCAGCTACAACTATTATCATAAGCTCAGCTCATTTATTTGGCAGCTGTATCTTGCTACTTGCTGAAAGGCACATGTTGTAGCTATGGTATAAAGTTTTGTTTCATAATAGAGAGGGAAAGTCACAAGAATTACGTATGAGGGGCTGGGCATGGTGACTCATGCCTATAATTCCAGCACTTTGGGAGGCCGAGGCAGGAGGATCATACGAGCCCACGAGTTCAAGACCAGCCTGGGCAACATAGTAAGACTCTGTCTCTGCAAAGTAAAAAAAAAAAAAAAAGCCAGGCACGGTGGCCTGTGCCTGTAGTCCTAGCTACTTGGGAGGCTGAGGCAGGAGGATCCCTTGAGCTGAGGAGTTTAAGGTTACAGTGAGCTATCATTGTACCACTACACTCCAGAGTGGGCAACAGAGCAAGATCCTGTTCCTAAAAAAAAAAAAAAATTAAATAGAAATAAGTAAAAAAAATAAAGAGAATTGTGCACAAGGGTAGAAGACTTGAGGCAATTAGGGAACTTGCTTGGTACCATCACATTGCAAGTGCTCTTAGTGGAGTTTCGTTGAATGAATGATATGGAGCTGAATGTCCAGGGGCCCAAATCTTCTGAAACAAAGACCTGCAGTGGCAGGGATCCAGCCCCCTCAGCTGATGATGATGTTGGCATCAGAAGAGGGACCTAGGAGGGCAGTTGGGTGGTTTTCCATCTCACTGATGCTGCAGGCTGCTGTCAAAAGTTGTGAGTGCTTCCAAAGCAGGGCTCATCTTCCTCATCATCAGTAAGCACTCCCCAGGTCCTTTCCCTGTCCTCTTCCCTCCCTTATAAGAAACTAGTCCGGAGAGATTATGCTTAAACTTTTCCCAGATGACTGCTTTCTTGGATGGGAACCAAGCATTTGAATGGCAGCCGCCTACAGCCAGGCTTCCTAATTGGGGGACCATTTGCAGCCAGATCAGGCACTGAGGTGGGGACACAGAACTTGCAGTAATGGGTCATTCCAATACCCATTTAGTAATCAATAGTGGAGGAGAAATTTCAAGTACTTAATAAATTGTTTGCTAACACATTGTCATGGCAACTGCTAATCCTTAGGTTTCAAGAATGGGTTCTTGAGTTGCTTTGTCTGATCCATGCTTGCAGGAGCCAAGGACACTTGTATTCCTACAAACATCAGACCAAATATTATTTTGCAGAGTTGATTTAAGGGGAAAAATGTTCTCCACTATTTTGACTCTGAGGGCTGCGAGAATGAGGCCAGATTTGTTCAAAACGGGCTCCAAGCCCTTGTCTGAACACCATCTCTCCTTCCCTAACTTCTCTGTCCTCTTTTATTATTAATTTTTAAATTGAAAATAAATTTGAAAGTCTCTATATAATGCATATTTTCTGTAGAAAACTTAGGAAAATAGGAAGAAGCACACAGAAAAAATAAAACCCATCCATAAGAACAGAGATGATTAATGCACTTTTAGTTATATTTTTTCCTATTCATATTTATACACCTCTGTCCTTTAAATCCAATTGGAATAATTATACATGTGACATATTATTTCATGTCCTGCTTTATTACTTAACATTTTATTATAAACATGTCTCCACACTTCGGGATCTTTAGAACTCTAAATTATTGATAATGACATGCACTTCAAGTGCGTGAGTGTATCACAACTTATTTAATTAGTCTCCTGTTTTTGAATTCCTTTTGCATTCTTGTAAATAACACTGCACTGAGTATCCTTGCACGTAAGGCATAAAATATCTCCCTAGGAGAGAATTACTCTCACATGCTAAGGATGTTAGAAATGACACATGTGTCCAAACTTCCTTTTGGGTATCTTGTGGTGACTTACTGTCTTACCTGCAGTACCTGCTCTGCTGCCATCTTGCCAAATTGATGGGCAAAGCCAAAAAGAAAGCAGGGGGTATGTTCTGTTCTCCTGGCCATTTTGTTATTCTAGTATTTCCAGTTTGGGGTTATCCAGACAATGTCAATGGTAAGAAAGGTGTTAGATATGACAAGAATAAAAAGATGGGACTGACAGGGTCAGTACTTGGAGGGAATGTCCTTCTCTTTTGCATTGAAGCAATTGGGGACAGGTTTTTGTGTTGAGTGGCAGTGTCTTCCCTGAAATAGTTGCAGGAAGAGAGGGACATTTCTCACCTGGAGAAGAGAAGGTGGGTAGGGATGGGCGGAGGCTCCAATACCTAGAACATAGGAGTTATTGTCATAGCAGGGCTGTCATTTGCCACCTCTTAGTTGGGTGGCCATCCCTCTGACACGTTTCTTTTTGACCCCTTCTTGGATCCCTGGGCAATTGTATCCACACCTCCTGGCCTACTCATCAGAAACGCCATGGTGGGATCTCCCCATGGCCCCTGATATTCTCCCTCTGCATTGTCACTCACCCTGACATATAACAGATACACATGTTCTGTGGCAAGGGGACAGGTGCACTCCAGAGACTCCCTCCTCCTCTTACTGCATTTCAACCTGTTTGTCCATCCCACAGCTCCCAGCTGCAGGTGTCAGGGCTCCCCAGACAGCTGCAGTCATCAGTGTCCTGTCTGGGCTGTGTCCTCCTGTCCCCTCCCTCTGCCCCTCTCTGGGCATCTCTAAGGGCCGCCTTGCTGGGAGCAGCTGTTGATTCAGATTGTCATCAGGACTTTGACAATTAAAATTCAAAGCTCTTCAGACATTCGTGTTCCATTACATTGAAGGAGCAGCTGTTTAAATTTGGGGCAGGGAACCAGAGCCTTGTGCAATGAGCTTGGGTTTAGATTAATCGAGTCTGCAGATTCACTTCCCATCTCATCATCCAGATAGAGGCTTTGGGAAAGCACCTTCCCTGCCTCCTTACCCCATCCCAGTTTGTACTCACAACTGCTGTGTGACAGGCCCTGTGCCACACGGTGCTGCTTAGCAGCCAACAGCATGTGACTTGGAGGTGGGCTGCATGGGTATAGATCCCAGCTCTCCTCTTTGTTGACTGTGTGACCTTGAGCAAGTTACTTCACCTCTCTGTAAAATGAGGAGAAATAATACATAGGGGTCTAAGTACAACCTACATGCCTAATTAGGTAGCGTTTGTTTATATTACTGGAATTTTAGTTAATGCCCCTGACAGCTCAGTTCACTGCACCATACCTGGGCCACGGAAGAGGAAACAGAGCCCTTTGGAAGTGAAGTCCCACGTGGACTTGCACGCTGATGGTGAGTGACCTGCTGGGCTGTGAACTCTGGTCTGTTTGACTGCAGGCATGGGTCTACCACACCACCATGAGTAGCTCCCTTTCCTTTTTTCCTTCCCCTTCCCTTTCCCTTTCCTTTCCTTTCTTTTCTTTTCTTTCTTTTTTTTTTTTGATGGAGTTTCATTCTTGTTGCTCAGGCTGGAGTGCAGTGATGCGATCCTGGCTCACTACACCCTCTACCTCCCAGGTAGAAGCGATTCTCTTGTCTCAGTCTCCCAAGTAGCTTGGATTACGGGCATGCGCCACCACACCTGGCTAATTTTTTTTTGTATTTAGTAGAGACGGGGTTTCACCATGTTAGTCAGGCTGGTCGCCAAATCCTGACCTCAGGTGATCCACCCGCCTCAGCCTCCCAAAGTGCTGGGATTACAGGCATGCACCACCACACCCAGCCTCCCTTTTTTCTACAGTCTTTCTGCTGGTCCCTTTAAGCAGGTCTTGCCTTTTGCTCTTCCCATTAACTTGTGAGGCAGTGCCTTCAGCTCTGGGAGCTGCCAATGCCTGCCTTACTCCTGAGGGCAAATGGGAAATCCTGGATGAAGGGGGTTTGTTTATTCCTTCCTGCACCCTCAGGTTTTCCTACTGTTTCTCCTGGCGGACACTGAAAGTCACATCAAGAGCAACCTTACAAACCCCACCTGCACATCCCAACCCATGTTGTTTTAGCTTCTATGGCTGCTGAGATCTTGAATGAGTGTGTGTGTGCCAGCAGGGAAACATCCTTTTCCTGGTAATAGCCATCTCTGGGATGGCCTGGAGCAGGAGTTGAAGTGACCCCCATCTAGGTGGCTGCTCCATCAGTAATAATGGTGGCAGTGTTTGTGGCAGCTGCTGTCCTTTCCTGGGGATGCATTGTAAGCCTGGCTGCCCCCTTGCTGAGGCTTGACATGTATTATTTAATTGCATCCCCACAACAATCATGCCGGCAAATATGATTTCCTCTGTATTGCAGATGAAGAAATGAGACATGGAGAGGTTCAGAAACAGGTCCCTGGACACACAGGGAGGAAGCAGAGGCTGGGATTTTAACCTAGCTGTGTGGACCCTGGAACCTGTGTGGCTCTGATGCACTCTATGCATTCTCTGCTCAGGGAAGTCATCCCACCGGGGGGCACAGCCAGAGTCTGGGCCTAAGATTCTCCGGAAAGTGCTTCTGGTGGAGGAATATCTGTCCCCTCTAAATTATGTTCCCCTTGAGGGGACATAATTGTCCTGGATCCCTTGAGGATTGCTATAAGCTCCTTCAAACATAAGGCGCAGTGGGGTGAATTGCACTAAGAGTTGCTTAGAAAAAAAAATTTATTATTTGCTACTCAAACCTGCTGAGGAGAAGCTCAGAGCTAGTGCAGCCCATTGTTGGGGTCTGTGACCTGGGAAAGGGCAGTATCAGGGCTCTGGGGTAGTCCAGGATGGAGAATAGAAGAGAGGGGTGGGTGCAGGGGAGCTTGACCTCAGAGCAAGGCTCTGGCACGGTCAGGGAGAGAGGGCTGACCAGAAACGACCCCTCAGGCAGGTCAGAGCCTGCAGCATGGAGGCAGCAGGTCTGAAGGTGGGATATGGCCCTCTCCAGGTCAGACCCACAGGCTGGCCCGGTCTGTTGAGGCAGCTCCAGGTCAGTGAGCAACTTCCTGCCCACACCCCCTGAGAGGGGACAGCCCATCTAAAAGCTTTACCTGGCAGGGTCTAGCCCCTCTTAGAGGGGGCTTCCAGAAGAATCCTGGAGTGAAGTGATTGATAAAGACCTTATATGGAGCTGGGGCTTCCAGATAACAGAATGTCTGGGGTCGGAAATCTGCAAAGGGACTGTGCAGTACCAGAAGGTACTCATGTGCAGTTGACAGCTCCTTGTAGGTATCAGAGCGTGCCAGGGAATGAAGCCCTCTTTTCTTCAGCTGCTCTGAATTCTCTCAAGGCGTGGCCCTGGGCCAGAAGCATCTGCGTCACCTGGAAACTTGCTAGACCTGCAGATTCTCAGGCCCCTCCCCGGACCCACTGAATCAGAAACCCAAGGGGCAGGGCCTGGCAATCTGCATGATTCTCCAGGTGATTTTGATTCACCCTCAGGTCTTGAAAACACTGCCTCAAGCCAATGACACCCGAAATATGGGACATTACTGGTGGTTCATGGAATTTTTGGTAGTGTGTGGGCAGGGCATCCATGAGCATTGAATTCCATGGAGAAAATGCTTCATTTCTTTTCTAATACCTCTTTATATAAAAAGAGCCTCTGAGTTTTGGAGCTTCTGTCACTCCTTGCCCTTCCAACACTTACAAATGCTCATTTTTCCCTAGGAGGAAGCATGTCCTAGGGTCAGAACCCTAGGGGAGCAACAGTATCTAGCCAACATTTACTCATATTTTTCTTTTTGTTAATTTTGTTTTTAGCCTCATTATGTGTTTATAGCAAATGAGACTGGGTTTTCATTTTGGTAGTGATACGGAGTTTCCTTTTAAAGTAAGTTAAGAAAAATGACATATTAAAAAATATTAACTAAATATTAGTACAGGTGGTACTAGCATTTGGAAAAGCTTGTGTCATGAGGCGTGAGAGAGTTTAGAAAGCATGCCTAAAAGCCAGCATTTCTGCAAAGACTGTGCTCACAGACCCAAGAATGCTTCTGGGAGTGGATTCTCATGATTTGTGGCTTTAAGGTTTTCATTTAGGATGGCACTTCTCTCTTCTGAAAGGCGCAATGCAGCCGCAGTAGTTCTCACACTATGGACAATGTGCCACCTGCATCACATCCACCTGGAAGGCTCTTTAAAAATGGATGCTCAGGTCCAACCCCCGAACTATTGAATCAGAATCCCTGGAGCGCAGCCCAGGAATCTGCATATAACAAGCTCCCAGGTGATGTACATAACCAGTGAAATTTGGGAACCACAGATGAGGTCCTAAGTACACAGATTTGTGAATCCAGCTGACCTGTGATCAAATCTCCACTCACCTTTGCCAACTCATTTAATCTCTCTCAACCCCATTTCCTTATCTGAAAAGTGAGGTTAACAGCAGCTGGTTTTGCGGATTGATGTGCGGTTCAGGAGATTTGCCAGCCCTGATGTTCTGTGCACATATTAGCCGTTCTGTGTGAGCTCAGCTTTCTTCACCTTGAGGATATGATTCAAAGTGATTTCACTTATGCTTAAGCCATCATGGCAGAGATTGAGATGTTTGTATGGGGTTTAGGAAAAGTGTGGGCTCCTCTCACCAATTTTGCTCCTTATAGGAGTACTGTTGGACATCAGGTTGTTTGAGTTTTCTTCCCAAGGTTCATGATGCTGGTGAATGCTGGCCTCAGATGCTAGGGAATGCTGCACAGCCTGCTTAGCAGACCGTGGCTGCATCCATTAGCAGAATAGAAGGCTGTTTTACACGCAAATGCCATGGCCTTCCTAGCTAGCT